>NC_135485.1:100075648-102661913 GCF_052094955.1 Ictidomys tridecemlineatus | reverse complement strand
CATTGTGATTGCATCACCCCAAAAGAGACTGCTGACTCTCTCAACTGTAGGCGAGGGTCCCATTGGCCCTGTGTGGATTGGGTGCCTTCACTGGGGGCAATCAACTTGTGTATGGAGGAGTATTTAATTGGTATGGGGGAGGGGGTGTCTGAGCAAGCTGTGCCTTTAACATAGACCAAATATGTTTGTGTCTCTCTGCAGTGTCAGAATTTATTGAATAACAACGTCACAAGCTACATCACTTTCACAGTTGCTATTCACTGAGTACTTTTGTGTCACTTGGTGATCATAGATGGGCAATTACAGTTTCTTTTATTCTGATCTTATTTACTAATATCTACAAAAGTCAAGTGTCACAACACACTTCACATTATATATAATATATATTATAATTTATATATATATATATAATATATATGCCTGATACTCAATGTGTGTGTATGTATGTATGTATATATAATATTATATATAAAATTATATACATAATTAAAGAGAGGACTAAGGCAGCCACAAGATTCCAGAAGGCTGCACCAAGAGCAAAGGCAGAGAGCAGATAGAAATGCAAAAGTCACTGCAGGTGGTCAGATGAGATTATCAACCAGGAACCAGCCCAAGAACTTGTTTATGGTGCAGAGCTGTCAAAATGTGACACTTATTCTAGGCCAGGGTCCCTATGGCAGACAATTTGGAAATGGGCCAGGGTCAAGCAGGGGAATCAAGCTGAACTGAAATCTGGGGTCTGAGAATCAGAGGTTCAGACCTCCTGAGGCATTCACTGAGTGGTCATATGATGGGTTGGCACGGGTGCTGCGGTGCTGCCTCAACCAGTCGTGGGGAGCTCTTCCTTTTAAAGATCTCAGGTGAGGGGGTCACTTTGTTTGGTGGTCTGATCTGATAAGCTCATGCCACCTGATTTATGTGATCTGAGGTTGATATGCCCATGTATCCAGGTGCTTCTGATGAGTTTGTTAAGTCCACAGGTGGCCATTTTTATTAGCACGATTAATTTATCAGTTTACACCTTATGGTTGAGCCATCCAGATGGTGGTTGTTTACTTGTACAGACAAGGTATAGACTTATTCCACCTTGGCACCTGTGCTCAAAATAGAGTAACTCATGGCAAATTACATCTTTACACAACGGAGTATTTCAGAGCTAGTCACAGCCTGAACATGGATGTTCTGTTCATCATGGAGTAACTCAGGGCAGGGTACAGTCTGTTCTCCACATGGAGTATCAGGTGCCTCCTCCTGATGATCACATTGTGACACAGCAGCTAGCAACTTGTGATCAGGAGTCACATCTGACTCCTCACTACTGAATCCTGAGCACAGACCTTCTTAATAGTATTTTTTTAAATGAATGGATTATGTGTATGCATTCTTGTGTGTGTACGTATCACAGAGCAGTGGTGAACAGAGACAACCAAGGGCTTCCTCTGTGCTCCTGTCACTGTCATTTCCCATGGATACCTAAAGTGATAATACTGAAACCAACTTAAAGGATCCCAGTTTCAACATCATGCTGATCTTGTTTTAGTCTCTCTTACATTCTGTGCTTCAATGAGGAAAAAATTCCTTACCCAGGATTGCTGCTGCTGCTGCTGTGATCTCTGTTTCTTACTGCTGAGATCAGGCTGCAGTAGAGCTGTTGCCCATGATAAATAAGTCACTGGCACCTGGAGAGCAGGATATATGACAGATGCTTGCATATCATATTCACACAGACCCCCAGAGGATTTTCTGTTTGAAAAAGGAGACCCCCGTCTTGCTCCCAAGCCTCAGGTCTTCAGAGGTGCTGTCCTGTGGTCTTAAAACTTTTTGGAGATTTTTATGGACCTTTTCAGCATTGCCTGCATGTTCTGCTGCCTGGTCCTCAATCATAGGCTCATAACCCTAGTATCAGGTTCTGCTGGTTAATTTCTTTACCTGCGGAGGTTAAGGTATCTAGACTGCGTCAAGTCTGTGTTCCTGAGTAACTCTTCCTTTTGGATCAGTTATTTCCCACATGCTCCTGAGGTTTTCATGCGACTCCCATTCTGGTGGCTCTGCTCGATCTCTGAACATGCCTTGGCATGTCCAAATCTCAAGGCGCACATAATTCAGGCTATAACTGGGGCTCCTGTGTCTGTTCTGCCTGGATGAACAGAATACTTTAGTACAGCTTCCATTTCTCTCTTTCCAATACTCTATACTGTAAACAGGATGGAGCTTATGTACGATTGTGACAGGAAATGTGTCTTTATGGGCTCTGATTTTTCTGTCTTGTATTAATCATTTCCCCTCTGGATGCTGATTTCCCTTGCCTTGAGGCATACATCTACCTAGATATTTGCATTTTAACCTTCCTGTTCCAGATTATAATTATTTGTTGATGTTATTGTGAGGGAAAACTTTTTTGTTTACTTGGCTCCAGTCAGTGAAAGGAGAGCTACTCTGTTTCTTGGTGGAGGGAGGGTAGAGTTGAAGTGAGCCCCAGGGGGTGGGAGGGCACTTGGGCTCAGGCTTTTAAAAGGTGACCAGAGCCAGGTGTGGTAGTGCATGCCTGTAATCTCAGCAGTTTGGGAAGCTGAGGCAGGAGGATTGCAAGTTCAAAGCCTGTCTCAGCAATTCAGGGAAGACTTAAGTTAACTTAGTGAGACTGTCTCAAAAAAATAAAAAGGGTTGAGGTTGTGGCTCAGTGGTTAAGCACCCCTGGGTTCAATCCACAGTACAAATATATATATTTATATTGCAGAATGAGCAATGAGTCCTGTCTTTTTTCTTCTCTGTCATTCTATATTTTCTTAGAGAGGAAACCGAAAGGGAAGGGACAGAGTCCCCTGAGGTTTATTTCTAGGAGTTTCAAGGGTAGAGAAGTAAATGCTCATAGACATCTGCTCTTTCAGGACCAGGAGTTTAACCTGAAATTGCCCCAGTCTCCCCCATCACCGATTATTGTTCTCTCAATTTAGCCTCCTTCCCTGGTTGGAATGCAGTTCCATCTATAGCTCAAACTGTATCATTCTACCTTCTTGTGGCAAAATGCATTCTTTTTAGATTTAATGCACTTATTTCTTTCAAATTTGAAAGTAGTACCAACACAATGACAAGAAGTTGGAAAACAAACAAACAAAAAAAAATAAAAAAGTACAAATTTTCTAACATACAAGAGTTTAACATTTTGTCTATATCATAACTCCTTTCTATTTTTTCCCTAAGAATAGTTTTTAAAAATTACAAGCAGATATAAAATAGTATGGATCTCTTGGGAATATACTTTTTGGGGCTTATTCTTTAAATGCCTTTTCTTCATTCTTGAATGGTCTTCATGACCAGTTGGTATGTATTTTGTGTAAATTTTGTGTTTGATTATGTTTTCATCCAGTGATCCAAAGTGCTTCCTCATTTGATTTTAACTTCTGGTCAGAAAGCTTCTAACAATGGAATCTGTTTTTAGAAAAGTTCTCTTTAATAATTGATGTAATGCTGCAGTTTGGAGTTTAGATCTCCCATGATAACTGAATTGGGTCATAAGACTGAACAATGTTGCTGTTTGAGAAAGACCAAAACACCCATCCATCACACAGTTCAGTTGGAGAGTTATGTAACTCAGTGTAAGGGAAAGCTCAGGAAGTGTGTAGTGTTTCATGTGATATATGGTCTCAATGGCGAAAGCAAATTTTTCTGATTCTTGCATTAGATCAGGAGATACTTTGAAGCCTCTTCTCCTCCACTATTCTATTTCTTTATGTCTCCCTGAAACACTAAACAAAAGAGATGCTTTTGTCTTCATTGATGATTTGGGTAACAATGACAGGTTCTTGCTTATGATTTGAGCTTGCAAACAGTAGAAAATTAAGCCAGGTATTTTAGCTATTTCCCGATGCTGGTTCCCTGAACAATACCCTAGAACAATTTCAAACTGCTTTGTTTATTTGGGAATTTCAGGTGAATATGGAATATTTAGGCCCGAATTGTTTTCCCAATTGTGCTTTCCATGTATATATCTATTTCTTAAGAGAGTAAGGTGTCTGTATCATTGCCAAGGTCTGAAATGATTGCTTTAGAAGTATATTCTGACCTGAACTAAAAGTCTGGCTTTTTGTAGCCATATGTTTTGAAAGAATGCCAGAAAGTACCCCTGAATAATTAATTGTGGCTTAAACCCAGAACACTGATTGCTACAGCGTTAGGTATGACATTCATTAGTTTTGCAGTGCACAAGCCATCCCTCTGGAACAGGGAGGAGTCTGGAGAGAGCTGTTGGAATCTGCATCCATCATCTGGGGGCTGCCAATGTCCTCAGACACCAAGAGAAAAGCAGAGGAGAGCAGGT
The DNA here is from genome assembly GCF_052094955.1 of Ictidomys tridecemlineatus. Classification (NCBI taxonomy): domain Eukaryota; kingdom Metazoa; phylum Chordata; class Mammalia; order Rodentia; family Sciuridae; genus Ictidomys; species Ictidomys tridecemlineatus. The sequence continues at coordinate 102,657,595 of NC_135485.1, read as the reverse complement.
GCTCTTTGCTTCCTTTTATTTTCACTGTGAACTAAACCCTAGCATATTAAAATGCAAGTTTTGTTATATTTTATTTAATGCATAAGTAGTTGTAGGAAGAATATATATGAAGCAAATAATTTGAGAATTCAAACCATTTGGTTGGTGAGTTTGAATTCTCTCTTCTTTCTACCCTGCAATTTATTTCTAATTCTAATTCTGCCTGGTAGAGAGACTGAGTTGGACATTGGGTATTTTGAAGGTGTTTATAGTCCTAACAGCTGTAAATGTGTCTTCAGAGTTAGATTGTGGCAAAGGACTGAAAATTCCTCTTGGCATGTGGGCAACATCATCAAGAAATACTGCAGCTGGGTTTAGATTTCAAGGTGTGGCCAATTGATGCATATGGAATGAAGAGTTTATTTTATGTTTAAACATTTTAATATTTGCTGATATTTGGATTGGCAGTTCTCAAATATTTTGCTCTCAGAGCTACTTAACATTTAAAAATTGTCGATGTTCCCTGAAGAATTTTTGCTTAAATGGCTTTTGACTATCAAGGTTTACCACTTTAGAAATTCAAACTGAGAAACTGGAAAAAATATCAACTCAAAGTTTTAAGATAATAAGCCAGTTGTATATTTTTGATCGTGTGTAGTGTACTATATATTATCTTTTTATGTAAATTAGAGCTTTATAATTGTACTCAGTGGTTGGGCTCATCCTGATAAACTCAAATATGCGTGGAATTTGATTTCAGTGCATTATTCCCCTCATGATTCCCTCCCTCATTTCACCCCTTCCCCATTTTCCCTCCCTCTCCCATTCTCTTTCCCCTACTCTACTGGATTCCTTAGGTTCATCTGTTTATTTATATTTGATTGTTCTTTCTTTCTATGCATAAAGTGAGGGTTCCCTGTCGAATATTATATATGCACATGATGTGACTTTTAAAGAATTCATTCTGCATTGCCCCCTTTACCCATCCCTGTACTCTGCCTCTTGATCTTCTACATTACTGATCTTCTCTCTATCTTTATGTGATCCCATCCTTCCCTCTCCCTTTCTTTTATTTTACTCTAACTTCTGCATATGAGACAAAACATCCAACCTGTGTGTTTCTGAGTTTAAGCCAGTTGCATGTTAATGGAAATAATATTTTTACTAAAAAATTTGCCTTTTATTTCTTTCATAGATTGATCAACTTTATTTCCAAATTATTTGACATCCATTTCTTCTTTTTAAAAACTTCAAATAATGCTAAATATTACTCATGATTTAAACATATGGTATCTGCACTCATTTTATAGAAAATCAATCTTTCATTTGAATACTATGCAGATATAAATTAGATTTCAGAGAAGCACAAAAAAATCTGGAGTTCTATTTTAACTCAAACATTGTGGGTTGTTACTTTTTTGTTAATGTGTTTTCAGATATCTTGGTTCAAGTTATATAAAAACCAATAAAAAATAAAATAGGATTTCCTACTCTTAAAATTATAATATCTATAGACTTTGAAAATTCACTTTTTCTAAAATAAAAAAGACAAGTTAGTGAGAAGGGCTGTATTGTTTCACAATTTTGAAATCTCTTTAATAGTTCATGACAGTTGGATTGTTATATATGCTCTGAATTCAGTCTGTATGTACAGATGTGTGAAGATTACTGTGGGTAATCTTTTTGGATACTGAACTACAATTAGGCAAGTGATGGTTTCTTAAAGGTTAGTTGCAACCTAAGATTTAAGATTTAGTGGAATCTAAAGCCTTATCAATTACCTTTTTTTTGGTATTGTTACATTAAAATTCTTTTTTGTCTTGTGATATGATTGGATTTTCTAACCATGCCTAGTTCCTAACATCATGCGTATGTTATTTGAGAACTATTGGTTCACTGAGTTATGCCTGTTTTCCAGATGTTGAAATATTTTATTATGTAACATGAAGACATCATATTTATGAACACCATCACAGAACTCATTAGAAAAGTCTTTGGTATCAGAAGCTGTCAACCTCAGTGCTCTGAGTTTTCACAATTCTGTTTTTGCTGAATGCCAAATTCAGTCATTGGCAATAGATCCTATCAGTTTTCTTTAAAGCAACAAGCTTGCTTTGTTCATTTTTGAGAAAATATCTACCAAACACCCAAGTCTGAAATAAGCACAATCAGGATTGTCACTTGGTCTTTCAAGTAAAACTGATGTTCTGTGAAGAGAGCAGCTAGCACAAACCACAACTCAAATAATAGCCGGAGGCCTTTCTTGAGACCAACATTATACTTTGTTGTGAAGCAGAATGTGCTACATTTCATCACAGAACATATAGTCAATGTAAGTAATTAAACTTTTAAATGTAATAAAATTAATATTTTTCACTACTTTATGAAGATCTAGAAACCCCCACTCATTGGTATAATCATAATTATTTCTATCGCAGGCACCTGAGTGCCATCAGCTCATCATGTGTGAGCTCCAGCAGTTTCTCCCACTATTGCTTTTGTACCACCAGTACAAATGACAACACTCCGAAAAAACAAAACAAGTCACTAACACTATTGTCTCATTGTGAAAGTGACTCTGACTTCTTACACCCCTGAAAATGTCTCAGGGCTCCCCAGAGGCCACATGCCATACCTTTAAAACTACTCACCTGAATCCTAAACTGACTTTATTTTTTTGATCTACATTTTTGGCAGATTATGGAAGCAGACTAAATGAAACAAATTTTAAGATATGAAATTTTAATGGTTTGACAGATTGCAAGTTTCATACAAGTTTTAATACTAAAAGAAAGTAATGATATTATATTTCCCATTGTACAAAAAGAATTTTCAGAGGCAAAAAAGTATACCATTATCAAATTTTATATTAGAAAATGAGAAGAAAAACTTTAGGCAAAGGGGAGGGAGTAGAGGGAGGGGGATGGGGAAAGGAGAGATGGTGGAATGAGATGGGCATCATCAACCTAGGTACATGATACATCATGTACAACTAGAGAAATGAAAAGTTGTGTGGCAATTGTGTACAATGAATCAAAATGCATTCTGCTGTCATATGTACCTAATTAGAATAAATAAATTAAAAAAAGAAAATGAGAATAAAAAATTAAATTCAAACTTTCCAATACTTATTCATTCAACAAATATTTAAAATTGTGCACTACTGGCAGGATACATAGAATGAGAAACAGGATAAAATTTATAAATAATAAATATATAGTAATGTACTTTCATAAAATGTCTTTGTGATTAATTTAAAAAGTACTCTTTATGCATATATTTCACAGAGTTAGTTCTATTTGTTTATTTAAGTGACTATTTACTTTCTATTTCAGGTAGAAGAATCTTGGTATCAAATCAATTCTGTAATGGTAGTTGATGTTGAATTGAAATGTCATATGAAATCTAGGGTCCTTCTCTTCCCTCTCTCCCCTTCACTTTCTTTCCTGCCTCCCACTTACTGTGAAATATTTAGTTTTATCCACTTTCTTTAGTTGAATGAAAGGCTTTGCTTGTTTTACTTATTTTTTTTTAAAAGAAAAAATCTGTTTATTCTTGTTAAAATATATTTCTTGGAATGAGTTTGAAATCATAATTATGCATCACTTCTACCTTATTTTCATTTTTACCTCCAGCTGTAACAACTCTGAATTCTTTTTTTAATATTTATTTTTAGTTATAGGTAGACACAATATCTTTATTTCATTTTTAGTGTGGTGCTGAGGATCAAACTCAGTGCCTCAGAATTCACTGAGCTACAACCCTAGCCCCTGAATTCTTATATCCATATTGTAAGGTTCTTCTTAGATCTCTTCCATAACACAGTATTAATATAATACTGGCATAATTGATGGGTGGCCCTGCTCTCATATTCAAAAGAAGATTGTGTAGCAGTTAAGAACTCAGACTCTGGAGTAAAGTTCTAATTCCATATCTACTGACCTTGGTGAAATTATTTAACCTCACGGTCCTTGGTTTTTTTGATTATAAATATGGTCTTGTGGTAGTACCTATTATCATTGTGGCTTAATTGAGATAATACTTGCATGGGCTATAACCTGGTGACTGACACATAGTTAACATTTAATGTATTTTGGTTATTATTACTTCTGAGTGTCCTTAGCATTTGTATTAGGTAAGATAGAAGGGTTCTAACAATACTTATTATTTCTTTAATACTGACTGTTGTGTTGTGCCAAAGGCCAATGTCTCGGCTTGGCACCAGAATCACGAGGCACTCACAGCTTTGTAGCTTCAAACAGCAATTCTTTATTCCAGCTCTCACACCGCCTCCACACAGGTCCAGGGGCAAACGCGTTCTGCCGTCTCCCGCACAATTCACCTACTCCACGAGGCTATCTCCAAATCCCATTTTAATCTCACGAGAACTCAACAGGAACAAGCAGCAGGAACACCCTAATCCCAGCAATAATCTTCAACTTCCAACTTCCCTAAAACCCATTATCTTAAACTGGCAATGCCTTAAACTCAAGGAGCCGGTTACTTCCTCAAACCTGATCAGCTCTAAACTCGGATCCGCCTTGGTCCTTGAGCAAGGTCACCTTATGAAAGCATGCATGCAATGTTCCATCAAATGTCCTCTAAGCAGCATGGGGTACGCTTGGCAAGGAAATTTCGATGCTGTGTCATTCCTACTTGGTAATGGCCCTCAGCAGTGTTGATAAAATTTCTAGAAACTATTGGCCACTGTCCAAAAAAGACAATCTACTAGTCTACTATGGAGAGGATAAAAAGTTTTATACACACCATAAAATGGATACAAAAAAAAAATGTTGCAGTCTCTTTTAAGTTCCTAATCTACGAGTAGAAGCTTGTAATAATGTATTGTAATTTAATAATTTTAGTCTAATCTGATGATTTTGGCAATGTGTTAGCCAGTTTTCCATTGCTATGGAAAATTCCCCAGATAATCAACTTATACGAAGGGGAGGTTTATTTATTTATTTTTTTAATATTTATTTTTTAGTCGTAGTTGGACACAATACCTTTATTTTATTTACTTATTTTTATGTGGTGCTAAGGATGGAACCCAGGGCCTTGCACATGCTACACAATTGCTTTACCTCTGAGCCACAACCCCAGCCCAAGGAGGGGGGACAGTTATTTTGGCACAAGGTTTATTTGGTTTATCAACCCTTTATTTGGTTTCAGAGGTTTCAGTCTATAGTCACTTGGCCCTGATGCTTTGGGCCTGTGGTAAGTCAGAACATCACAGCAGAAGTATGTGGCTGCACAGTAACAGAAAGAGAGAAGGGAGTTGTGTGTAGTCATGCACACCTATAATCCTAGCAGCTCGGGAGACTGAGGCAGGAGGATCGAAGTTTCAAAGCCAGTCTCAGCAACTTATTGAGGCTCTAAGCAACTCAGTAGAAACCCTGTCTCAAAATTTAAAAAAATTAAATTAAAAAAAGGGAGTTGGAGTTGCGCTTAGTTGTACTCTGTGGTTTAATCCGTGGTCCCCCCAGCCCCCCAAAAGAAGGAGCCAGGATTCCAATATTCTCTTTGGGGGCATGACTCCAGTGACCTAATTTCCCTCCACTAGGCCCCATTTCATAAAGGTTTCACCTCCTTCCAATAATGCCGCATTCTAGAGCATGCCACATTCTTTAGCATGTGGGCCTTCAGAGAACATTGAAGAGCTGAACTGTAATAGGCAACCCTGTGTTTTATGGCCTAAATGCCAGCACTTTTGGTTTTATTTTTCTTAACTTGCTCCTCTCCAGCCGAGTGTCTGAGTGCCTTGGAGAAGGGGATCCTGTGGTGAAGGGAAGGAACCTCTGATTAGAGAAAGCAAACTCCAACTCAATTTCTCCTGTGCTTTCCCAACAGTCTTCTATACTGGGTATGTGTGAGGTTTCCCCACCCACCAAGCAAACACCGCTGTAGCAGTGGACAACGGCTGAGTGTCCCCTAATTCAATTCAGTTCTGACACTGTCTACCTGGAGATACCATCAAATCCTACAGGCTGAGAGCTTGATTCTCAAGGATGTCCCTTCCCAACCCCACTTCAGATGTAAGTCCCAGGATTTTTTTTGGGGGGGGTTGTTGCTGTTTTGCTTGTTGTCCTGTGCTTCTGACCCTCTGGCTATAAATCAGTGCTCCTACCACCCCTCCTTGGCTTCCACTAATTTGCTAGAGCAACATACAGAACTCAGGGAAATACACCTACCAGCAGAGGACATTGCAAAGGATAGCAAAGGATAGTGAGGGTGAGGAGGGAGGAGTGCAGAGCTTCCTGGGTACTCTCTGAGGATGCTGTTCTCCAGGCAGCTCTACCTGTTCAGCAAGGAGGAAGCTCCCTAAACTCTGTCTTTTTGGGGTTTGATGGAGGCTCTGTTACATAAGTGTCTTTGATTAAATCATTGACTACTGGTGATCAGCTTCCAGCCATCAGTCACTTCATTAGCATGCCAAAGGACAATATCACTTGGAAGAGTCCAAGGATTTTAGGAGTTGTGTGCCAGTATACATGGAGGTAGGCCACATATATATATTGTGCAATGTCCCAGTTCCTTGGTTTATTTCAAGTTGTATGTTCCAGGTCTTTTATGGAAATGCCTCTTGTATACGCTGTTGGTTATCTTGGAAGACTCACAGGCTGAGGTCGTTGTCTATTCCCTATAAATTTAGGGCAGGGTTACGGATCTGTCTTTGGTTATTGGTCTTAAGATGATGGTGACATCTATTCAGTCCTAGAAACACTTTACTCTCATCTCACTGACTTCCCAGGGACCCAAGACATACTGTAAGCAGAATTCTCTTTGCCATCTTGGAGTCAAACAAGCAGTACAACAGGGACTTAGACTTTTGCCTGCTAAAAGCCGGATTAAAAACTTGTCATCTCTGTCTCCATTTTGCACTGACTCCTTTGCTCTGAGTTATCTTGGATTCCAAGAACAACAGGCCTGATGGATAAGCACTTGCGATGAATCAAAGTTGAGTCCCCAGGCAAAAGGAACTTACTTATCTCCAAGGAGGCCCTACCTGACCAATCCTGAGATAATTATGCACAGACCAGTCTGATCAAGATTGCCTGCTTGGATAGGTATGAAAAGCCTTCAGCTACACAGACCCCCAACCTTGTCCTTGTTTCCCTTTCCATAAAACTGCAAGGTCATTATCAGCCCCTCCAAGAGAGGGCTAAGGAAATAGGTCCCTTTGTCTCCTCAGTGTAGCTATACTGATTAAAGTTCCTATTGTGCTTTTCACCATTAGTTTTTCTGTTTGTTTTCTGGGGCGAGTGTTTGGACTGATTCGTTGGATCCCCAGAGTCAGACCTCTGATCTTGAGCTCCAGTGACAGTGGGAACATCTATTTTTGGAGAACTTGACTAAGATCCTCTTTCTGCCTGAAGACACTCTGCTACAACTTTTACTGTTGTCACCACTCCTAACATGGAATAGGATAAATCCCTGTTTTATAGGCATCCCCCAGATCTAACAGACTTGTTTAGATCTTAGCAGAACAGGACACAAGCATCTCACCTATGTTCGCGTTCTTCTCTTTTCCTTGGCTGGAACGGCTGGAACGGCAGATTCCACCTCCTTAAGTCACACTGTGAGTTCTGTGAGCTGCTGCCTCTCCATGTGCCTAGAGTGGAGCTGTGTGCTGGGAACATCTTTCTATCCTGATAGCCTGGCTCTCCTGAGGAGGTTCTGAAAGTCAACTCTAAGAATCAAAGTGCATTACCAGCTTCTTCCCTTCCCTAGAAGAAATCTCAAAGCTCAAATTAGTAAAGAAAAGCAACAAAGGACTTAAGAGGAAGAAACTAAGAACATTTGCTTTAATTTGTCACAACATAGCATTTCTTAATTTACCAGTGGTGAACTAATCACAAAACTTTACCTTTTTCCAACACACAGTGTTTTATACTGGGCAGGTCCATTATGTTTCACGGCTGGAAAGAAGAAAATTAGGATGAGAGGCTATAACGGGATTTGATGTAGTTAGAATCTGAACATAAGTAGTAGGGAAAAAGGTTCTCTGAGAACACCAATGCCATCTATTTTTTTTTTATTTGTTCTTTTTAGTATACGTGACTGTAGCCAAGTCAGCTATTAATGCTGCATAAAACAGAAGTTTTCTTGAACGTTTAATGATGTTGCCTGTAAGACTCAGGGGTGCCCATTTTGATGGCTGATTAGAAAAAAATGACTACTTGAAATCCAATACATACAAGTCTCATCCAATGATACATCAAGAACACTTATGGTACAATCTAAAATATTATGGCTAGGTAGAATTTCTTTAAAATTTCAACATTTTTCTTGAGGATACATAAAATGGATTAGGCCACTGGAGTCAGTCTCTCTGGGTTTAAGTCCTGGACCACACACACACACGGCAAGTATTCTGGGTTGTTCAGTTAGCTTTACTAAGCCTCAGTTCCCAAATATATAAAATGGGATTATAGTAACCAACAATTATTATTTTTGTATGCCAGACACTGTTCTGAACACTTGTATTATCATATTTAATTGGTAAATGTCCTCAGGAAGTTTTATTGTCCTTTCTGATGGCAGATGACAAGATTGTGTCTCTGAGGGATTAAGTTACTTGTTCATGATCACATCATTATAGGTGAAGGTGCAATTAGAACCTGGGAAGCCTGGCCCTAGATCTGAATGATAACAGCAAACACTCCCATTCTCTTTGCCAGGCTCTTATCTAAGCACTCCAGGAAATTTATCCTATTTATCATATTAGAAAACTGAACATGGAGAGGTTAATTATCTTGCCCAAGCTGACCCAGCTAGAAAGTGCTGGGTTAGATCCACATAGTCTGACTCAAAATCTGTGCTGTTTGCCTCCATGCTGTATACTCTAAAAGGATTTCTTTAAACAATAACTGAGAAAAATCCATGCAAAATACTTAGCACAGCACCTGGCTCTGAGGAAATGTTAAATAAAAATGAATGAAGTATTAGTTCTATACATTGGCAAATAAAAGATGCTTTGAATTCTACACAGATTAACATTTTGTTATATTATCATTATGACTCCATCTTTTTTTATAATTTCTCTCATTCACTCATTTAATCAGTCAATCTGGCAAGGTGCTTTAAAAGATGTCAACGCCATGTCAGCCATGTCAAATGTTCTAGTAAACATCTCTTTGAAAAAAAGAGCTCATAGGTTTGTTGAACGGAAGAAGCACAAAAGAAAACTTTAAAGAATTTTACATTAGCAACTCAGTTTTTTCTGACTAGTTATCTTCAGTTGTTTTAAAGGAACTAGTTCTGGTACATAGTAATGCCTACTAATACCATTACCTCTTAGCTCTGCCACACTATGGTTTTGTAACCTTCTCACATGCATTATTTTGAGATGTCTTATTTCTTAATTTGGAAGCAGTGTGCTATAACCCTGTAGCTTTTTACTTAATGTAGTTCAAGATCAGTTTTCGAAGCTGTTTGACCTATAGCAAATTATCTAACTTAGTTGACCCTCAGTTTTAGCGGAGGTTGTACACCTTGCTTGTCCAAGGCCCTCTGCTCTGGGCTGTGTATTACAGCTATTGTTATCCTAATAATTTTAAGAATGTATAATTTTATCTTTTCTGTTTCGAAGTTATAAGGTCATAAGATTTCTAAAAATTTATTTATATAAGTATATCTATTTTTTTCCTTCCAGTTTTCCAGGTAGTCATGGAAATGGAGTAATGCATGCAATTTTAGATTTATACAGATACAAATTTTAGGGAGAATAACTTTTTATTGCTATGCGAACCAAGATAATAGATTAAATGAGATGGCAATGGTAACAAAAAGTGATACAAGTTGAATTCTAACACAATGAAAAAGGAAAAGACAAAAGTAGAGAAAGCATTCTAAAGCAGATATGAGTAAAGGAAAGAATGAATGCTACCAGTACTTTTGAAAAACAACATTTAAAATGATAAAATCAATTGAACCTTAGAATTGGGAGGGTCCTCAAAAGTAAAAGAGACTCCAAGACCCACCTCAGTAGTACCATCCACAGCATCTCTGTTCAGGGGCTGCTCACTGGCCTTTCTTTCTGGAGAGAAGGGCTGGTTTCCTTGTGAAGTCTTACCAGGCAGTTTGGATTGCTGCAAAGTGCTCCCTTCCTCTGAAAGAGGTGCCTGTTCAAAATTGCCTTTCCCACAAGAAAGCACATTATTGATCTCATGTTCTATCTGAAAGTCCTTCAAATAGCCAAAGATGGTCATTTCTTCAAATTAAACATCCTTTCTTTTCTCTACAGGTTGCCAGTGTTTCCCCAAGACTGTAAAGCACAGAGTAGACATGATCATGACAAGTAAGTTGTTTCTTTTTTTTTCCCCATGTGAACTGTTTGTCAAGTCAGATCTCCTGTGCCCCCTTGGATTTTTTTTTTTTTTTATACCAAGAAGCAGATCATTTTGTTAATGCCTGAATTAGGATTTAAATTGAGGTCTGTGTGATTTCAAAGGTATTCTTTTCCCACCACCATATTATTCCACTATAACCCACATTCTAGGTTTCTGCTTGTAATGCTTGTTCTCATTTCTGTGCGGAACATTCAAACTCATTTGTCCCATGTCAAGACTCCACCTGTTGCTCCCCAGGCCCTGCCTGTCTTGCAGGCACACAATTATTGATGAATTTAAACCACCACCCTCAGAGACATCGATTGTGATAAAAACAGAAGAGAGTGTCCAGGTGGTGGTCATTTTTAAGTTCCTTTGCATTTTATTTACAAAAATTTAAACCCAAAGGGGTAACCTCATTAGTAATGTCTTCAAGCAAAATATATCTAAGCCAAATAGTTTTGTAGGCATTATTCATTTAAAATGGAGCTCCAGATATTTGAGAAAGGTATGTTTAGAGGTGTTTAAGTCAAAAGGTTTCCTTTTCTTAATCAGGAAATCTTATAAATCTCTCAAATTTTTTTCATAAGTTTTCAGTAGAATTCAAATTCATAATAACAGAAACAAAAAATTGTGATAGAAGTTAATACTGAAAATTCAAAATGAAAGAAATAAAGGAAGTACAATAAGTTTTTCTGAACATTTTTAAACAAGAAAATAATTTAGAATTGGGGTTTTTCACTTTTTAAGACATCAGGTAGCTTGCATTCCTTCAAGTTATAATTTACTATTTGTTTTCTTATTTATACTGATTGCAGAAATTCGTGTTTTCCTTAATTATATTTAGCAGACACATTTACAAAAACTAACCAACATCACGTTTTTACTGAGAATTTCTTGTTTCCAAGTTTTGAGGACAGTCAGACTGCATGATACCTAATGACCAGGAAGATTAATTTACATTATATTTAGAAACAACCTCCCACATGTTGCATTCAAATTCTAGCCAGCACTTTTAGCCTCTGCAAAAACAGCCTTATTTCCTTTACCAAAATACCCACAAACCCTGGTTTTGTTTGTTTGTTTTATTACCATTTTATTTTTTTCTAAGATTTAAAAACATTTGTTCTTCTTCAATATGCATGACAGTAGAGTGTATTTTGACACACAAACATGGAGTATAACTTGAATTATGGTCCCGTTCTTGTGGTTGTATATGATATGGAGTTTCACTGGTTGTTTATTCATATATGAACATAGGAAAGTCATGTCCAGTTCATTCTACTGTCTTTCCTATTCCTATTCCTCACCATTTTGTTTTTTAATGATGCTGCTAGAGTTCTATTTTTTCTCATTTATGATAATAGCATCATGTGCTGTAACTCAGTAATTAAATTGTTAATTTCATGTTCTTTTTGTTCTTGAGAATATAGATCAGTAAAGTCTGCAAAGTGGAAAGAGATTTGAGGTACTTGAATATCATAAAATTTGGTATACTTAATTGGAGTGTGTCCTGAAGTGTTCTGTTGTGGTCATTTACTCTTCGACATAGATTTATCAGTCACAGGAGTGCATGAAAAAATTCTCGTGGAAGCACTTGCATTTCCTGTCCTTATTCTTGAAGTTACTTTGAAATTTGAGAGAGAGAAGCATTGCAGCTGCTGCCCGAAGTGCTGCCAAATGGGACATATGTTTAAAGCAGAGAATGGTGATAGATTCTTATTGAAAAGAATTCACAGGTCCTGTTAGCCTCGTAAATAACTACCAAGACTAGAGATTGTTGAATAACTTTGAGACTCAAGGAATTTGAGAATCAGAGAGTCTTCATGACGGAAAGAAACCTTTCTTTGCATCTATTAAGAAGATTATCTGAAATATCAAATTTCTTCTAGGAAGGTAATAGTGACATTCCAGGTGACTGGAATGCATATATCTATATATTCATAGGTGGGGACGTCCATTTGGGGATAGCATGTTGTAACTACATGCAGGCTGTGCTGTGCAGTCAGAACTCTCAAGAAAAGATAGAAATTTGGATTTCAATGTGAAAGTTTGGGGCTATTGTGCACAATTGAACAAATTGTGAAAGTGCAGCCTGCGGAGCACCATGCAGCATGACTATTTGTGAGGAAAACAAAAAATTGCAGAATGGTTCATCCAACCCATTGGTAGGCAGTCAATAACCGTCTGGTTTAGACTGTTAAAAAGGTTTCATTATTATTGTTGGACTGAAATATGTTTTTCGATAGATTTAATTGCTTGGATCTTAGGATCTTACTGAACATATGTAATCTCTATGCATGCACACAACAGCATTTCAGTTATTTGAAGTCAGTTACCTAAATTTAGGATCTAGGGAGCTGATTAAAAGAAAATGTTAGTCAGTTATGAACAAACAGTAATGAATGTTAATTGGCTCCTAGTCTTCACAACTTTCTCATCTGAGTTCTAATAATTACTTTAGTCATGCATTCTAGAATTTCACCTTAAATCAAATTCAAGATGACTAGTCTCTTGTTGGGGAATCTGTCAATCTCCGGCCTACTCTGTGGAGAGATCTAAAGGCTTGCCACCTGTGTGCTCCTTCCTGCCAAGTCCTTGAACCTGTGAGAGCGTGGTTGGCAGGGTAGTTGGTGAGTGGGATCCTAAAATAGTCTGTTGTGTCCACACCTGGTATTCAGGACACTTGGTGGGAATTTAGCCCCTTCATGACTTTGTGAGCTTTCAACTATATCCTCTCTGGCCAATTCCCTGTGTGTGTGTAACCAGGATCTATTAGACTGAAAAGGCCGAGCTTAAAAGTAAGGTAACTGATGTGATATAGCAATTTGTATACGGGGTAAAGTTGGGAGTTCATAACCCACTTGAATCAAACTGTGAAAGATGATGTATTAAGAACTGTGTAATGTTTTGAACGACCAACAATAAAAAAAAAAAAGTAAGTAGTAAAGACCATGAAGATTGTGTTCCACATAGCTCCAAGTACTTTACATCTACCAAGTCATTTAATCCTCAGGATAACTCTAGGACCTAGGTATTAGCCTTGTTTTTTTTTTTGTTTTGTTTTTTTTTTTTTTCAGACAAGGGAATGGAGGATAAGAAGAAACTTAACCAAGGCCACACATTAAATTAATGCTAAATCAGGGATTCAAACCCTGGCATTTGGCTTCAGATTTGTCAAACTTCCCTTCTAAAGCTCAGCATATGCTACCACTTCAGACCTTCACAGACTGGAAATGAACTGTGAAAAACACTCACTTTGGTAGAGATGCTGATCCACTCTGCCCCACATTTGACTCTGAGCCAACTTGACCTCCCTATGTGTTTCACATGTGTACATTTTACTCAGCTTTTTCATCACTGTGACTCAAAGAGCCAAAAAGAACAGCTTAAAAAGGAAAAAAGGGTTATTTTATCTCACGGTTTCAAAGGTTCAGTCCCTGGTCGGCTCACTGCATAGGTCTGGGCTTAAGGTGAAATGGAACATCATGGCAGAAGGGCATGGTGGAGCAAAGCAGCCCAGGATATGAAAATCAGGAAGGAGAGAGAGAGAGAGAGAGAGAGAGAGAGAGAGAGAGAGAGAGAGAGAGAGAGCTCTCTGCTCATCTGGGACAGAGTATAACCCCCAAAGCCAGGCTCCAAGTTATTTGACCTTTCCAGCCACATCCTATCTGCCTTCAATTACCATCCAATTAATTTATACCAGTGGATTAATCCACTGATTAGGTTATAACTCCCATAATCTAATCCTTTTTTACTCTGAATGTTCTTGCAATGTCTCAAATATGAACATTTGAGAGATGCCTCATATCTAAACCATAACATTACACCAGCCCACAAAGATGGTAGCAAACACATGTAGATATTCATGCAATGGCCAAGAAAATTTTGTTGCTGGCCAGCCTCCCTCTCCTTCTGACTTCATCTAAATTGAACACTAAACTGCACAGTCAGTCTGCCCTCATTTTAGAACTTGATGTTGTACCTGGTCCTCTCTACTTGGCTTGATGTGGCTAGATTTGGCTTTCTGGCCTTTAATGGCTCATGCTGGCCTGGCCTTGTAACTATAAAACAACAGTGGTTTGCTTTTTGGTTCCTCAACTTATTGACTGTGAGACAGGTTAAGTATCTCTTTGAGGTTTGCTCCTTAAAATGGAGAAATTACACCTTGCTTATTGGGCCATGAAGATTATCAAGCAACATATACAAAATGTTGGGTACAAGTAAATGTTCACCATACATTGTATTGTGAAGTGCGCTTTCTAGATCTTAACCTGAAGGATTCGGGGCTGTGTGGAATTCACATGCACATTCAACTTGGCAAACAGCTTCCCAGTAGGCATTGGTGACGGTGCCAGCACCAGCATTAGGATACTTGCAAGGAAGTCACCAGTTTAGAAAGTGTGAATGTTTCAATTATCTTTATTCTTATTTAAATATTCTCTTATAGCATGCCTGTAATCCCAGTGACTCTGGAGGCTGAGGCAGGATGATTACAACTTCAAGGCCAGCCTCAACAATTTAGTGAAACCCTAAGCAACTTAGGGAGACCCTGCCTAAAAATAAAATAAATAAATAAATAAAAAGGGCTGGGGATGTAGACTCAGTGGTAAAGCACCCCTGGATTCAATCGCTAGTACCAAAACCCAACAAAACAAAAAATTCCCTTATAAAGGCTAGTTTCACTTACATTCCTGAAGTCATAAGCATATCCATTCTAAATCCATTACCACTAAAACCCGTGTTTCTGTAACATACATCTCCTCAAAAGCTAATGAATAAGAGAAAGGTGTTAATACAGATCAAGTATCCCCAATCTGAAAATCTAAAATCTGAAGTAACTAGAAAATCTGAATTTTTTTGAACACCATCATGATGCCACAAAGTAACACATGAAACTTCATTTCATGCACAAAATTATGAAAGTATTATATAAAATTAGCTTCAGGAAGGGCTTAGAAGATGAAAAGATCTCCCATGTTCTTGAATAGGCAGAATTAATATTGTCAAAATGGCCATGCTACCAAAAGTGTAATACAGATTTAATGCAATTAAGGTTCCAATGATGTTCTTCATAGAAAAGCAGTCGTGAAATACATTTGGGAAAATAAGAGGCCCAGAATAGCCAAAGCAATCCTCAGCCAGAAAACCAAAGCAGAAAATATCACAATACTAGACCATAAATTATACTACAGAGCCATAGTAACAAAAATGGTGTGATATTGTCATCAAAACAGAAATGAAGACCTATGGTACAGAACAGAAGACACAGAGACAAATCCACACAAATACAGTTATCTCATATAGGACAAAGGCTTCATAAACATACATTAGAGAAAAGATAGCTTCTTCAACACATGGTGCTGGGAAAACTGGAAATCCATATGTAGAAAAAGGAAATTGGTTTCCTGTCTCTCACACTAGAAAACTCAACTCAGAGTGGATCGAGGACCAAGACATTAGACCAGAGACTCTGCACCTAGTAGAAGGAAAAATAGGCCCAAATCTCCCATCATGTCAGCTCAGGAACTGAATTCCTCAATAAGACTCCTAAAGTGAAATGAGTAAAATCAAGAATAAATGGGATTTTATCAAACTAAAAAGCTTTTTCACAGCAAAGGGAAAAATCAAGAACATGAAGAGAGAGAGCCTACATATTGGAAGAAAATCTTTGCCACCTGCCCCTCAGTGTATTAATCTCCAGAGTATATAAAGCACTCAAAAAACTTAACATCAAAATCCCAAATAGCCTAGTCAATAAATGGGCAAAGGAACTGGATAGACACTTCAAAGAAGAAGAAATACTATTGGCCAACAAATATATGAAAAAATGTTCAACATTACTAGAAATAAGAGAAATGCAAATTAAAACTACCACTGAGATTTCATCTCACCCCAGTCAGAATGGCAATCATCAAGAATATAAGTCACAATAAATATTGGTGAGGATGTGCGGAGAAAGATACACTCATATATTGCTGGTGAGGCTGCAGTTTGTTACAACCACTCAGGAAAGTAGTGTGGAGATTCCTCAGAAAACTTGGAATGGAACCACCATTAGATCCAGTTATCCTAAGGACTTAAGATCAGCATTCTATAGTGATGCAGCCACAACAATCTTCATAGCAGCTCAATTCATAATAGATAAACTATGGAACCAACCTTGGTGCCCTTCAATAGATGACTGGATAAAGAAAATGTGGTACATATACACAATGGAATATTAGCCACAAAGAAGAATGAAATTATGGTACTTGCCAGTAAATGAATGGAACTGGAGACTCTCATTGTAGGTGAAATAAGCCAATCTCAACAAACCAAAGGCCAAATGTTCTCTCTGATATGTGGATGCTGACTCACAATAGGTGTGTGTTTGGGGGAGGAGTAGAGGTTCACCAGATTGGACAGGGAGGAATGGGGGGAAAGGAGGGGAGGGATGGGAATGGGAAGGACAGTAGAATGAATCTGACATAAATTTTCTATGTTCATCTGTGAATACATGACCAGGGTAACTCCACACATGTACAACCACAAGAATGGGAAGTTATGTATTATATGTCAAAATATAATCTACTGTATGTATAAAAACTAAAAAGTTCAAATAAAATAAATTAGCTTCAGGCTATATGTATAAGGTATATAGGAAACATACATTAATTTTAAGTTTAGATTTGTATACCTCCCCAGCATATCTTCTGTCTATGTAAACATTAAAAAAAAATCTGAAATCCAAAATATTTCTGATTCCCAGCATTTCAGATAAAAGATACTCAAGTTGTACAATGAAGAATTTGGTCTGGTCATAAGCAATTCCACAGTAGTGCCAACAAGTAACAAAAACTGAGTGTAGATTACATTAACACAGAGGAGGGTAGCAAGCCTCAGAGAAATAAGATGCTATTGGATGGTGCTCCTTCACCTCCCAGGGTTACCCAGGGTTGGCTTGGCCATTTTCTGTTTTGGAATTTTATATGGCTCGGTTCTCTCCGGTTCTTTTGTCTTTTGTCTCTGTCTTCATAACTGGACACATGGAATCTTTCATACATCCATTTCATTAAATTTGCTTTTACTTCTTTTTAAATGTAAAATCCTACAGTTAGTGTCACATTTCTTTACTGTTGCAGTTTTTTTGTTTGTTGGGATGTTTTTTTTTTCTTTTTTAGTGCTTTGGTGACAACGTTCTACAGGTTTTGAGCAACTGTTCCAAAAAAAATCTTATTTTTTTCTGTGATCAGTTATTTTTATTATTACTATCATTTGCATTTTAAAAAGTGGAACTATATTTCTAGCTCAATAGAGACAAACTTGATGCCTTTGAATGACATAACATTTCAGTATGTTTCATGAAGACCTATACATTGAAAAAAAAAGCTGCTGGTTTAATGTTAATGCTTATGAAACAAATGTGTTCATAGTTTTATTTTTCTTCCTTGATTATCAGGGGCTGCATCTACTTTATGTTTCAGTGTTGATGGCTTTGGTCATTGTTTCTTTATCTCTGCCTTCTCTTTACTTCTAGTTACATGTTTTCTCTTTCAATCAAGAAAATTAAGGTATCACATCTCCTCTGGAGCTCCATTGTAACACTGTTATTTTTTTTGAGTACACTTTAGCAGAAAGGGAGATTCAGGAATGCTGTGTTAGGATAAATAGAAGCATTGGTAATTCCCTCACTTGCACAGTCATATCAAATCCAGGAGACTTTTTATGTGATCCAGGTGTTTCTTATATTATTCAGATCAGGGAACTCTGCCTTATTTTGGCTTAGAATAATCACACTTTTTACATTATTTTTTACATTTATTTTTACATTAATATAACATTGCTTTTATTAATAAATAATTATAAATTGCTTTTATTATTAAATAATTAAAAATAAAAAATAATTAATAAAATATAAATAAATGATTAATAAAAGAGGAGTACTTCCTACTCCTCTTTTATTAATTATTTAGAACTATACCCCTGTTATGATTTCAATTGCCCTGATCTGTACAAGGATGTTTTACTCTGTCTGGTTTTAGTTACAAAGGACCTTTCTAAGACAGGTCTTCTCACGCTTCGTTTCATTCACTCACAACAATGATGAACTCAACCAGCCTGTTTAAAGGGCTTGTTCATTTATAATATATTATTAAATATGATACAATGACAAAATCATTCTGTTTAAATGATATAAACTGGAGAAGTGAGTTTTAAAACTGCTTTACAAATTAAAATTGCCAATTCTATGGAATTAGGGTTCAGGTGAAAGTAGAATAAATGGATATCATGGGAAAGGGTGCTTATCAACAGAAGCTATGCATGCAATTAAATACCTTACATTGAGAGGTAGTTTCTCTTTATTATTTTTCATTTTCTTTCTTGATCTATGCTATGGTTTGGATCTGGAATGTCTCCCAAAGCTTATATTATTGGAATCATGATCCTCAATACAGCAAGGTTCAAAGGTGAACTTTTAGGCAATGATTAGGGCTCTGACTTCATTGGTGAATTTATCCATTTGCTGGATTAATCCATTGGTAGCTGAATGGAACACTGAGAGGTGGGATTAACTTGGAGGAAGTAGGCCATGGGGGACTTGCACTAGAAGAGTTTTTCTATTCTCAAGACCCCTTTTTCTCTCTCTCCTCCTTATCTGTCTTTATCCATTTTTTTCTCTGTTTTTTGGCTGTCATGAGCTAATAACTTTCCTCTGTCATGCATTTCTGTCATGATGTCCTATCTTACCTCGGGCCCAAAGCAATAAAAATGGCAAACTATGGACTAAGACCTCTGAAACCATAATCCCAAATACTTTTTTTCTTTAAATTGTTCTTTTTTTTTTTTTTTTTTTTTTGGAGACAGGTACTGGGGATTAAACTCAGGGGCACTTGGCCACTGAGCCACATCCCCAGGTCTATTTTGTACTTTATTTAGAGACAGGATCTCACTGAATTTCTTAGCACCTTGCTTTTTCTGAGGCTGGCTTTGAATTCCTAATCTTCCCTCCTCAGCCTCCTGCAACACAGAGATTACAAGTGTGTGCCACTGTGTTCAGCTTTTAAATTGTTCTTGTCACAGTACTTTCCTTCTTTAAATTGTATTTTGGCCATAACGATAAAAAAACTGACTATTATGGAAATTGGTTCTAAGAAGTATGGTTGTTACTCTGACCATATGGTTCAGAAGATTTGAAACTGATTTGCTGGGGGAGTTTGAAAAAGTTTGGAGATATAATAAAGAGATATATTAAAATGCTGAATGCCAATAAGAATGTGGACTGTAAGAAGTGTGCTCATGAGGTTTCCGACGTGAATGAGGATTCTATTGGATACTGAACTAGATGCTCTTTACATTACATCCTGGTCAAGTTCTTGTCTACATTTTGTTCATGTTCTGAGACTTTCTGTGAGGCTGAATGTGAAGGTGATGGAATAATTAGTCTAGTAGAGAAGAAAATTCAGGGCAGCACAGTATTCAGGCAGTGATATGGATACTGCTGGAGGCTTATAGGCAGGTTTACTCTGAGAACCAGAAGCAAAACACAGTGAAAAAATTTGAAAAAAAATTTTTAGTTTGTTCAGAGATGAAGCACAAATAATATTGGGGCCAAGGAAAGTATAGCTGCTGAAAAGATTACCTCCACTAAAGAGAAGCTGAGTACTTTGTACTGAGACAATAGGAAAGATGCCTTGAAGGAATATGAGAAATTAGCAGGAGAACACCCATGGCAGCTTCAAGGATTCAAAGGTTAAAACTCCTTTCAGAGACCATGAGGTACCCTGCTCACACTGGGATGCCTAGAAAGCAGTGTCCCTGGGTTTTGATTCACTGTGCTCAGCCACCTAGGTACAGAGAAGCCACAGCAGGCATGGTCCAAGGGAGTTTGGCTCCAGCTCCAGCTGACAGCAGACCTTGACATTGTCCTCATGATGCTGGTTCTACGGGTATGCAGGATGCTGGAGTTCGGGTGTCATGGTGGCTCCCACTGAGATTTCAAAGGAAGGCCTGAGGCCAGGCCAAGTGTAGCAGGGTCAGAGTTCCTGTGGACTCCTGCAGGGAGGGTGATGTGTGCAGCTGTGTGTGTGAAGCCAGAGCTGCAGTGGAGACTCTTTGAAATAAGAGATGCCAGGAAGGGGGGGTGGTATCTGCCAGGAAAGTTGCTGGCTGCAGAGAAATATAGTCTAGAGAGAGGCCATGTTGGCTGCTGAAAGTAAGGCCATAGGGATGAGGCTGCCCAAGCCCTTTGGGGCTCACGTCTCACTACCCCATGCTCCATATGCCAGACATGGAGCAACGGGACGTGTTTTCCTTACTGGATTTTTTTCTTCTTTTGGTCTTGTCTCTTTTTTCCTATGTCCTTTTGCTCCCTTTTGGAATGAGAGGATTAACTCTGTGCCATCATACATTGGAAGCATGTAACTTGCTTTTTAAATTTTATAGGAATTCACAGCTAAGAGTTTGCCTTGTATCTCAGAGGAGACTTTGAACTTGGATTCTTGGGCAATGCAGGAATTGATAAGACTGGGGGGCGGGCAACTCTTGAAAATGGATTAAATGAATTTTGTCATGTGAAAGGGGAATGAGCTTTTAGGGTCAAGGGTAGGATGTCATGGTTTGGATATGGAATGTCCTCCAAAGCTTGTATGTTGAAGGAATGGTCCCCAACAAAACAGAGTTCAGAGGTGGGGCTTTTAGGCAATGATTAGGGTTCTGACCTCATCACTGAATTAATCCATTTGCTGGATTAATCCATTGGTACCTGAATGGATCCCTGGGAGGTGAGACCTAGTTGGAGGAAGCAGGTCATTGGGGTCATGCCCTAGAAGGGTTTATCTAGTCTCTGGACCCTTCCTTTCCCTCTCTGCTTTTTGGATTCCATGAGCTTCTGCCAGGTTGTTCTTCTGCCTTTCCTCAGGCCCAGAATAATGGAGTTGTCTGACCATGGATTGAGACCTCTAAAATTGTGATCCCAAAATAAACTTTTCTTTCTCTGAATTATTCTTATCAGGCATTTTGATGATATCAACAAAAATCCGACTAATGCCGTCTAGTCTTGAATTTTTTAAAGAGGGAACTTAATATTTCCTTGTTGAAATAAAGTATAAAAAAGATGCAGTATAAAACCATCATAAAAAATTTGTTGTAGACTGTGTAATTGGCTGTAATACTCTGTAATTTCAGAGTAATAAAGATAAACCAACTCATAGTGGTAATTCTAGGATTCCAGACATACTTTTCTTCCATAACAACCTTATTCATTGCTCTTCTAGTTGTATCTCTGAGGTTGGAAACTTCATAGTTTTTATCAACATTGAACTTCAATCACTATTACTTCCTTTGATTATTAAAGACAAACACAATATATACAGATGAACAATAAGAAGCATATGTAAATGAACATTCAACACAGCATTATTTTTCAACAATAAGGAGTCATTTCTAAATTAATAACACTCTATTCTCGTGATGACTTCAATGTTGAGAGAGAGAAGGATTTGAATACACAGCAGTCTTGGTTGATCATCAGGAAGAACTTAAGCAATATTTTCCAAGGCTTTGACTCAAGATCAGCCTTGAACTTTGATTCTCACAGTGCACACTAGTAAGTCTGTGACTCAGCAATAAAATACTTCCCACATGACCTGGGAAAAGGTCATTTTATAGGGTGCTGCACACAATAATATGTTATTTGGGGTCTGTACTTCAACTGAGGCTTTTCCCATTTGGAGAACTGATTATAAAATAATTAGTTTTATTGTGGTCTGGTTGTTTATAATAAAACCTAACGTCAAAAGTGAAGAAGTCTAGAGCATGCAAAAAGTTTGGACGGCTAGTGCTGCCATTTAGGAAGTTGTTCTGGTGCCATTTTCAGTGAGTCAGGTCAGAATTTTCTCACTGTTCTCTCCACCCATGACAAATACATGAGATCTAGTAAAACCCTTTACACTGGCAAGTATTTTCTTTGTTTAATTATAGATCATGATATGGTCGTTAGACTTGTGTTTGTATCGGAATAACTTCACATGAGCCCAAGGACATGAAGACCAACTCTGATAATTTAGAATTTAAAGCATTCTTAGATTTGTCTCTTTCCCATCATTTCAACCAAATTTTCATTTCTCACTTTCTTCTATCTATAGTCACCTTTAAATTATCATATTTAAATTATGTGGTTATCATGGAAGTCATGGTGAGCCACCTGGGTCTGGAGCACTCATCTCCCCAGCTGTTGGGAGTATATTGGTGGCAGAAACTTCCCCCTGAGCCTCTCTGCAGGAGGCTGACTCAGCGGAAGTCATGTTCTCCACTCAGTTTCCAGAGGTAGGCCAATTTTTGGAATGGAACCTTATACTAGAGAAGAGGTCAATATCCTGTGGAGAAAAACTCAACAATTCCATGTCAAAAGTATAAATTAATGATTTTTCTAGTACTTCTCCCAAGTTGTCGACAGGTGTTTGTGTGGGTAGGTATTCAAGATGTTTTGGATACTGAGTTCATCATAGTTATGTGTCAACTTGATGGGGCCACAGTGCCTAACTATTTGTTCCAACATTATTTTGAATGTTTCCATAAAGGTATTTTGTTGGTGGTGGTGACTTATTTTTTGAATGAAGGTAACATTTAAATAGTTGGATTTTGAGTAAAGCAAATTATTCTTTGTAATGTGGTTGGGACTCATTTCATGAGTAGAAAGACTAAATAGGCAAGAAGGAATTCTTCAACAGACTGCTTTTGGACTTAAAATGCCACTCTTCCCTTGTTTTCAGCCTGCTGGTCTACCCTGAAGATTTTGGGTTTACCAAGCTTCTACAACTGCATAAATCAATTCCCTAAAGTAAATCAATCTCTCTCTCTCTCTCTCTCTCTCTCTCTCTCTATATATATATATATATATATATATATATATATATATATACACAAAAAAAATATATATTTATATTTATATATATCCTCATTATTCTAGCTAATTCCATAACATGGGAATTTGTTAAGGAGAGTTAAAAGTTCAGAGTGTTCATTGAAAAGTTTGTTTGTTAAAACCTCTAGGGGCCAGGAGTTGTCTTCAGTGGACAAGACACATCTAAGAGGAGTTTTGGAAGATGAGAGTCTTGTTTTTTTTTTTTTTTCTTTCTTTGCTTTGCCCTTCCCTTTCTTTTCTCTTCCTCTTTCTTTCTTTCCAATGATTAGGTAGGTATACTGTTGGTGTTTAGAGGCCAGAGGTCAGGTACTTGCTTGACCATGGTTCAGTCCCATACTGTGAAAACTCTATTACCCAAGTGCAAATAAGTGCTGTAAGTGCTTCCATGTGCCAACCTGTTCTAAATTTTAGTTCAGTTTTTGTTTCCCCAAGCCATATTGAACACCTGAGACCTTCAGGAAACTTTCATCTCTGCCTTGATCATCAAGTTACAGAATTCAGAACCATATTGCCATATTAAAATCTGATTTTCTCAGTAACAAATAGATCTTAATGTCAGAATCAAAGCCATAGATTCTGCAGTACAGCAAGCCATACAGGATAAGGCTAGAATTAGTGCTGGGTGAGCCAATCCTAGTGTCCTTTATGAACATATAGTATCTTTATAAAGCAAAATTTTTATAAAATAGTTAGTCTACAGTGATTTATTGTCTACATTTATCAAGTATTTTGCAGATGATTATCTTCTGTCCTAATGAGGTCGTAGGTTCCTAGAGACATGATGAGCTATGGGAATTTAATGGGAGAATTTACTCCTGCTACACCTATTAGAAATTGTTGTTCCATTATTAGAAATTGTTGTCCCATTATTATTATTATTATTATTATTATTATTATTATTATTATTCCAGGGATTAAACCCAAGTCCAAGTGTGCTTAATCACTGAGCCACATACCCAGACTTTTTTATTTTAAATTTTGAGACAGAGTCTCATTAGGTTGCTTACAGCCTCACTAAGTTGCTGAGACTGGCTTCACACCTGTGATCCTCCTGCCTCAGCCTCCCCAGCCACTGGGATTACAGGAGTGCACCACCATGTCTGGCTAGCATTATTTTTAAGAAGGGTAAAATAGTAGTGATTCTCTTTTCAGGAATGTTTTTATAGTGAATAACTGTGGGAGATGGGTAGGGTCTCCCAGTTGAGCAAAGGTTATGCATTATGAAAGATTCATGTTCCATAAACTCACGTTCCTCTCCTGTAACATGACCTATAGGCATCAATCTGGGCCCAATCCCCTTGCTCCTGTGAGACTCGAAGGGAACAAGTTACTGGTGGAAATTCATGTTCATGTTGCTTGCTATACATGAGTAATAAAATCCTTTGTTTCTGACTCAGGAGTTTTGTGTCTTCTACATATCTCTATGATACTATAGTAGACAAATATGTTACTTTGAAAGTAGAATTAATTTTGATCCTATAGAGTTCCCAACACCAGAAATAATTCTCTTCATGTTCTGTCCTGCTGCTAACATTTCCTTCATACTTCAGCATCTACTATATTTAGAAAATTCCATTTAAATTTTGTGATAATTACTCAGAGTATTCTCTGAAACACAATAGTAGTTGACTCAGTATCTAAATACTAATATTACAGATGGGACATTACAAAATATTGAGGGGCTTGAGTTTGGAGTTTTACCTTGAAATGAGTTTAGGAAACCTCTTAATTCTTTGTCAGCACAGTCATTCAAACGATAAGTTGATTTATGTGAATCAACTGTTGGTTTTTGCTTTTCCTTTATCATGTTTTGGATGAATTCAAGATTTGTTTTTGAAACTACGTATTTGCTACTAATATTTATTTTGTAAATGATTCTATCCAATTATGAGTTCTGAAATAAGATCACATCTTACTTCTCTAGATGATTAAGTTTCTTAGCAGCCTCTTCTATTTTATCTGCTTTCATCAGCATGATCTATCATAATTTTGTAGATATTATATACCCAAGACAGTAAAAACCGGGGATGGGGTTGTAGCTCAGTGGTAGAGCGCTCGCCTAGCACGTGCCGAGGCTCTGGGTTTGAACCTCAGCACCACATAAAAATAAATAAATAAATGAATGAATAAATAAAATAAAGGTATTGTGTTCAATTACAATTAAAAATAAATATTAAAAAGACAGTAAAAACCCCTTTATGTTATCCTCTGCAAAGATAAATCTGTTGCAAGATTAATAACATGTAGCCAATAGCCAAGTGGTAATGATTTTTACATTTTATGCTGTTTCTTATAACTTATTTTATGGCTCCACTCTGTGGTGCAAATAATTGAAAGCAGGCTATAATAATTGTTGCAGTTTGCTCATAATACTAGGAACAATTAGTGTCCCAAATAAATTAACAGTGATTTTTGTTTCTCTGAGCAAGTTTAATGAAAATATGCTTTGTAAGTACTTATTTTGTAAGTAGAGATACAGGTTGAATTTCATTTAGTTTTAATTGCCCTAAGCCTTTAATATTTTTAAGTGCTACGTTAACTATTAAGTAAAGAGATTTATCAAATACATGTAAAGCATAGAGAGTCAACATTCAATAACCTGTGTGCCCACCTCCAAATTTAAGGAAAAGGTCACTACTACTACTTCTCGTGCTTTCTGTGAACCCCTCATTATTCTCACACACTTCCTATGTCATGGCATGTTCCACTATTCTAAAATTAGTGCTTAATTAGTGCTTATTAATCACCAAAGTTTTAAAAATAGATAAGCCATGTATATTTATGTGTCCCTAAACATTTTAGATTTTCATGGGTTTTTTTTTGTGTATTAAATAAACAAACAACAGCCTGCTTATTAATTTTTTATGACTTCTTTTTATATTCAATATTATGACCCCAGGATCCATCTGGTAATTTGTAATGTAAAACCACTCATTTTTGTTCCTGTTTGGCATTCCATTTATAATCATGCCATAATTTAGTCGTTCATTCTATAACTGGGGAAACGTGTTGCTTCCACCTTGCTCTTCTGAACAGTGTGATGCTGAAGTTCTGTGGGAATCTCCTAGAACATCAGTGAAAAAATAAAGGGCAGTAAACTGGGAACCTGGTAGGGGGCATGAAGGTGTTTTCCATATGGTATGGAGCACTAATTGTTTAGGGGAAACAATTTCCCAACACTTTGTTTCTCTATAAACTCTTCTAAAATTGATCTCTGTGAAAACTTTCTCAAGATGCAGATACTGCTTATCTATTTCTATAACAATCTTCTCCCTAACTTTATAAAACACACCTGTCTTCTTGGTGAATCTTACTATAATGCTTCATTTAGAAATGAAAATCACTCTAAAGTACTGAAGAAAGAACTGTTTGAATTATTGTTCTAGGATGGTATTGAGAAAATTTATTATATGAATGTCTACTGTTATGGCTTAATTGTGTCCAATCAAAATTCTTATGTTTGAAGTCTTATACCCTAATACTTCAACATCTATTTGGAGATTAGTCACAATCAGAAAAAAAATAGGAATTTTTTTTGAATTTCAAATTCTAGAAAAAAAACAATATTTATTCACAAATAATTAACTAATTTGAGTTATTCATCTCCTTAAGACATAGCTTATTATCTGAACATGGTGGTGAATGCCTATAATCCAGTGACTCAGGAGGCCAAGGCAGGAAGATCATTACTTCAAAGCCAGCTTCAGCAACTTAACAAGGCCCTAAGCAATTTAGCGAGACCCTGTCTCAAAATAAGAAATAAAAAGGGATGGGGATGTTGCTCAGTGGTTAAGCACCCCTGGGTTCAATCCCAAGTACAGAGAGAGAGAGAGAGATTATTGTTTTATTCTTATTTTAGTTTAATAGTATTTATAAAATTGGAAAGTGTACTTAAGGATGTTTTGA
The DNA here is from genome assembly GCF_052094955.1 of Ictidomys tridecemlineatus. Lineage (NCBI taxonomy): Eukaryota > Metazoa > Chordata > Mammalia > Rodentia > Sciuridae > Ictidomys > Ictidomys tridecemlineatus. The sequence goes on along the minus strand of NC_135485.1, from coordinate 102,630,475 downwards.
TCATTATGCACCATTATAAGGTGAACTCAATCACAAATTGGTTTGAAACATTTAAAACATTTAAATTTGAATTTATAACCTGATTTTTATTTGGAGAAGATATAGTCATCAAAGACTTCCAGATTTAAAATATTACATTAAAGTAAAATTCTGTATAAAAATGACTCTGAGAGGGTACAGGGATAAAGTAACACTGAAAAATATGTCATTCTGTTGAAGTCCCTATTTTAGTATTTTCTAAATAGATGTGTGTGAGTATCAAGTTACTATGCTATTTACATGCCATTGGAAACACTTAACAATGTGATGTAATAGTTTTATTTTAAAAGGTCAGTATTTACCACATATTGGAGCTTACATCATTTGGAACTTTTTAAAATTAGGGTGAAAAATTTGGATGGCAATTTAAAAATATGGCACAGGGTACACTTTCACAAAATGCCTTAGATATACAATAAGCAAAAAAGTTTGAAAAACAATGTACAATAACTAAAAACGATTGCTGGTTCAGAAGATATGCTTGTCATCAATTTTACAGAAGAATGCTACACACACACAAACACACACACACACACACGTCAGCATATTAAAGTGAGTTCTTTTCTCCATAGTTTCCCCAACTTATAGAATTATCAGTTTTTTAACCGATATGCATGTGTATCCAGTGATATCTTATGCTTTTGATTTGCATTTCTCTGTTCACTAGTTAGATTGAGAATGTTTTTCATATATTTTTCAGTCAAATGGGCTTCCTGCTCTGTAAAGGGCCTATTCAGGCTTTTGCATATCTGTTTTCCTTTGTGTTTTTCTTATCGCTCACAAAGAATTCTTGGTGTATTCTTATTAGTAACTCTCTCAGTTATATGATACTTCTAATTCATAAATTTTATTTTTATGCTCTTTATAGGATTATTTGATAGATGAAAGTATACCTTTGCATCTTATTTAAAAAATTTTTCCCCACATCAAAATCATAAAAGTTTTATTGTCTTCTCAATGTTCTTCTTACTTAATTCTTTGTTCAACTCAGAATTGATTTTTGAGGTTCAATGTGTATGTATTCAATTTTGTGTTTTGCTCATAAATCATTGTTATAGCACCTATTATTGAAAGAACCACTTTTTGCCTATTGATCCAAAGGGCCAGCTCTGCAGTCGATCTATTTTCCTTCTATGTATAGCCTGTGTCTGGGTTCTTTACTGTGTTTCATTGGCTAATCTGTCTCCCTGTGCTGGCAGTTCATCAAGCCCATCTCCTGCATCATGTTCCTCCTGCAATTTAAAGGGGCCATGTGACAGAGTTCTACATGGGATGTAGACAGGAGCTGTGTGTGTACCATCACATGTGACTCCTGATTTCCCCATGAGACCCCTTACAATCTTGCTCTTTTGTCTGGTGCAGATGCAGAGGATGCAATGGAGTATGTTGTAAACAATTAATGACAGGGTCTAGATCCATACATATCTGTTCTTCCCTTCTGGCATGTCGCCTTGTACCTCTTCTTTCTCATCTGTCACAACCTGCATTGGACTTTTAAAATAGTATTATTGTTATCATTATCACTTGTTTAAATCTATATAGATAATTGAGAGCTGTACATCAGATCAAAGATATCTATCTATGTATCATATATACCTATAGATCAATACATGAATTCAGTCTCCTGAATCTGTGCACTAATGACTTGTGATTTGGAGGCAACTCTGTGAGGATATAGACTACGTCATTGGTGAAATATATTCAGGAGATTGAATTTTTTCAGGATCACATCTTACACTCTACATAATGGCTTATTTCTCATTCAGATAAGGGATAAAGCACATCTTTATTAGAAAGTATGTGAAGAAGTTACCAGTCCACTGTATGAGATAGGAGCAAAGGTGGTAGATTTGAAATGTGTGTCTTTTCCATATAAGGACAGTTTTTTTTTTAAAGTCTGAGCATAACCCTATTTCAATGACTAGTGAATATTTTCAGTAGTTTTCTTTTTTTTTTCCTACATGACCAGAAACCACATTAAAAATTCCTTTTTTAAAAAAATTTAATGGCAATGCTCCTGACTATTCTTACAGTCATGCAGTGATGTGGATAGCATCTTTGTGCTGCTTGCACATTTAGAGGCAGCATGAGATGGAGAGGTAAAACAGTGCGGCCCGAGGACTTGGCTTGGTTTTACACTGTTTCTCTGCAGTGAAACTCAGTGTTTTGGGGGCAAATTGCTTGACCTGTCTGTGTCTGCTCTTTATAAGGTGGAAATGACAGGAGTCCCGTTTCATATGATTCAATACATAATTTTGCAAAGAACCTCAAACAATACCCAGCACTTAGCAAATCTTGTTAAATGTTGGGTCTCTAGTGTGAGAAATCTGAGCTAATGACCATACATTTGAGGAGACAGAAAAAAATAGACAAAAAAGATGAAAAATCCAAGATGAAGAATATTATGGGAATGAGAAAGATATGATATTCAAATAGAATATACTGATAAAGATGGTTATGTACATTATTGGTCATATAATTTGATATATCTGTGTTTGGCCACTGGAAAAGCTGTATAATAACTCTTTACATAATGAGTTTTAAGATTTTTTTTTAAAAGGCAGTTGCCAAAGAAGTTCAAATTATTCATGTCTTCCCATAAAAAGTATTATGAAAAAAGTTGAAAAATTATGAAGCAAACCAGTCTTTATTGATACATAAGCACATGCAATAAATACAACTGGAATATGATACCTGAGCATACAAGTGGGCTTCATAAAAAAGGAAATAATTGTTTGGTTATCTTTCTCCAAATACTGTCAAATATATATTAGGGTGATCATTGAATAAACTCAGAAAAGACAAAGAGGACAAGATAATTAAAAATATATAACACTTTATTGTCAAAAATAGACAAACTTTAATTTCCCTTAACAGGAACATTAATTTAAGAGCCTCCATAAGCCATCACCATTTTGTAAGCATAACAAGCAAAAGACTGAACGAAAACTGTTAGTGGAAAAAGGATAACAGTTCTACATCCATGCCCGAGTAGCCTTACCCAAACAGTGGTAAGGACTCTAAAACAGCTATAGAAACACAGTGACCTTTTGAGCCCTGAACAATAACAGACATGCAAAACATTGATAGCCTATTGGCCCAGTCCTATGAAGACTGGCTTTGTAGTATCTTTGCAAGCATTTGTAGAGTTCAATTAGCTAGAACACCTGCTCTTTTGAACAGTGACATTTTAGGTCACCTCTAAAGATCAGTAACAGGATCACACTTGTTTTTGTAACACCAGTATGAAGACATCTGTCCCTAACGCCTGGCTTCAGGGAATGTGAAGTGGTGCTAATAGCCTGGGAAGAAGACCTGAATAAGCTCCTTATCCAAAAGCCACAGTAAGAATGTGAAGGCCTTGTTGAATTGAACATTGTCATGTAGAGGCTTTCATTAACATAAAAAAGAAACATAAATGATCTAGTCAGTTGGAAAAAGACAAAAAAAAAAATTAAATTAAAATAAAGGCCTTTATTATTCCCTAGAGACAGGTACCAATGGTGAAAGGGAGCTGGGCATGTGATTTTCATTCTCTAGTCTGCAGAATAAACCAGATCTCTTCAGCTAAAGCAGACTCTATAAATATAAACATCTTGATAATTAAAAGTGTTAGTGTGCAGCCATCTCCTTTGACCACTGAGGTTAAGGAGAGAGAGCTCAATTCCCAGAAATGGCCAGAGATGAGATAACACCGACAGGTGAGATGGTTCATCTGAGATTAAGCATATATAGCATTGAGAAGAAGTTGTTAACAAATGAATCTGAGTGGATCTGAATCTAAGCATTTCTTTCCCATTGTTATAAGTAGGTATTCTTTAGGTGCTCCATGGAATCAACCACAAACACAAAACGTTTAACATTCCATTTTTTCTACTTTAAAGATGACATTCAATACTTGGGAACTAGGAAAACTGAGCTTGTGTCATACCATAAAACCATTTAGAGTAATACTGTGGTTACTGAAAGTGCAGCCCAAGTTTTTCATCGATAACAGAGGAGTGGGGAGAACACCAAGACACCAAGAAACAGTGAAACATTTCTGTTGTCTCTGAGACATTTCTTATTCACTCATACCTAGGGTGAGGTTTGAATTAAGTTCACCCATTTAATTCTACCCTCTTGTCTTCAAATTTGAGTAGGAAATTGGCAGAAAATTGGTGGAGTGGGCTGGATGCTACATGTTTTGATGGACTGAACATTATTTAGATGATTCTTCGATTGAAAAGATCACTTTGAGAACTTAGAGAGAAAAAGAAAAAGCCATAGGAAAGTCAAACCAGGAAAATTTGGTTTATATGACCTATTAGCAAGGCTACCTACACAAAGTTGTGGTATCAAACATAAAACTGAAGCGGATTGCTTCTCTTGCTTCTTTATTCCACTCCATTCTGTAAGAAATGTGATATAAGCAGAAAATGTACACTCTCTTAGGTTATTTCTCAAGAGCCACAAAACCAGCCTGTTAGCTGGGTTGCTATGAACGAGAAACACAGAAAGATGTTCTACATTTGGGGGTTCTGGTGAGGACAGGCAGGGCCAACTACAAATGACTTTAACTGAGTAGCTGCATAGTTTTATTAATCACAAAAGAATCTTTAAAAATGTTTCCTTCTTAGCACTCTTCAATGACTGTGGTTCCAATCAGAGAGTAAAGTTTTTTCTTAACAAGTCGAAATCCTGAACTGAGGATTAGAGTTCGCCTAAGGCCAGATGAGAAGCGACCTCTACTAAAGAAGTCCCTGAAGCTAGTCCATGAGCAGTTCTCCTGTTTAAACACAAGGGTCAGCTCAAAAGTAGGCACCACACTAGCATCACACACAATCCTATCCAGCTTTTTACATACATTTTCAATTTCCAAGTTCACGTGCATCACACAGCCTCGAAGGCCACAGGGTTCTGTGGAAGAAAGCCGCAGGACATCTTGAGCAATTCTCTGGGTCAGTTTCTCTGGGACAAGGACCTTTGAGCAACCGAGTTTGGTTTGCTTTGATTTGGACAGACAGTTCTCTAGCATTTTAACCAAATTCTGGCAGGTTGTCTCCTCAAATATCACCTCGTTGAGGTTGGGTTCAGGAACAACATAATCCCAGTAGTCAAAATCTGTAGGAAATTAAAGTTGTAGATAAAGGAGGAGAAAAAGAAAACCTAGGAGTAGGAAAAACGCTCTAAGATAACAACACAGTTTACTTTTATATATTCTATCTATCTTTTCTAGTATTTTCTGGTAAGTCAGTTGAACTCATTTTGATGTTAACTATCTAGATAAAACAGCAAGTCATTTCAACTCTTATTTTATCTATAAAATAAAGGTTTTGATAAATAAGGTGAATAGGATATAACCACTTTTCTATGAATAGGGTGTGTGTATAAACACACAATCTTAAAGACCACATCAAAAATATATTTGTGGTTATCCAAGATCACTACTAATTTTTTTTTCTCTTTTGTTTATTTACTTATGGGGTTTTTCCAATTTTGTTTTATAAAGAACATGCATTACTTCTGGAATAAAAATGGTTATAACTTTTGTTTTAGACTAAGGGGCTCTTCCTTGCTAACTCTTAGGAATATAGATATTGTGGAATAGAGAATTTTTGCTATAATTCTTAAATGAGTCCATCATGAGCTTGATGAACTATATCAAAGATCTATCAAATTCATGTTTTTCTTTAAAAGTCTTTACTGGAATGGTTTGTAGAACCAATTTTAGCTTCAAGCTCTTTGATTGCTCAAAGAGAGGACCTTTGAGGTTCATGGAGTTATTTATAACTGGCTGGGTAGTTTTTCTTAGCCAAGCAAAACAAAATAGTCCTAGGAAAACAAAATTAGATTTGCTCAAAGGAAAAAGATAGCTCTGCATTTGGTCACCTACCTTCCAAATTAATCCTACCACTTGGCAGGATGCCACACCACACACACATACACAGTCACCAGACCAAAGTATACACAGATGCCCTGCCTGCTTCAAACCCTAAGCATATTCACTTTCATTGGCTACTGCATTTTCCTGTCTCTACCTCATGTATATACTTATTTTTTTATAACTAATACATTCCAAATGATAAGGACTCCATGTTTTATCTCTATCCAAGACAGAGAATTTTAGAGTTTTGGCCATATAAAATTCGGTCATCAACTAATTTTTCCTTCTAAATGAGAAAGGTTCAAAGAGCTTAAGCAATTTATCTATGGTCCCACTGCTCTTTGGTAGCTGGGCAGTATGTTAATTTAGAAAATGCTGTTAAAAGTTGTAAATGACAAAAGTCCACACCACTGCTGTGTAAACTTGCCTTCTGACATTAAAAATGGAATAATGGGTACATTTACAAATAGAATGCTACTCAATAATAAAGAAGAACACACGGATATAAGACATGGAAAAATACTAGGAATGTGGCAAAGAAACCAGATATAAGAGAATGCATGTTGTATTACTTAATTTATCTGAAACTCTAAAAGCAAAACTAATTTATAGTGATCAAAAGCAGATGGATGGCTTCCTGGAGACACGGGAGAGCAGAAACTGATGGCAAATGGGCACATGAGAATTTCAGGGGTGTGATTATGTTGGTTACACAAATAAATACATTTAACTTCACAACCATGTAGGATAAAGAACTTAATCCCAAGGAGCCTGTTAGCAGAGGACTAGAATGGTACATCCCTCCAGTATTTTATTGTTCCTACGTTTGTTTCTACTGGACAGATGATGCTAGAGAGTTTGAGAAGGGATCTCAGAAGGATTTTGTAGCATCCTATGCATTTGAGCAAGGGGTGAAGTCGCACATCAGTCGACCGGATCTATCCAGGGGCTGCGATTTTTGGAGGGCAGAGAGTTGGGTAGTTGGGAAACTCACCATTTAGCAGGCTCTCTGGATGATAGCCACGGTCCAGCAACTCTGAAATGCTGGCTGGATTCTTACTGCTCAAACTGCCAGTTGCAACCATGGTCAACGGCTCTGTTTCCCTCGTGGGGCAGAACGGCCTTTCTGGGCTGCTGGAAAAACAACAGAAAAGAGATTTGCAAAAGCAGCAAGACGTGCAGAGGCTCCTAAATAAAATGCCCGGCGCTGCCAGAGCGCCTTCCCCCAGACTCTTTTCTTTGAAAGAGAGGAACCAGCCTCCGCACCCCAAGTTTACAAAGCCCTGAGAGCGGAGACGCCAACTACAGCCACAACCTGAAACTAACTTAAAAGTTAGTGCAAGTTGCAAGCGACTTCCCCACTGAGCCATCCCCGCCCGCGCTGGCTCCACCAAAGTCGCCGCGCAGCTCACCTGCTCCCGAGCCGCCGCCGAGCTGGCCCGCAGCGCTGAGGGGTAAACAGAGGCAGGCACACGCCTCTGCAGCTCTAGCCCCCCGCAGTGACCCGCGAATCCCAGCAGCGATCGGTGCTGGTGTTCACCACCCCACCCACCCGACGCAGGCTCCACTAAGCGGCTTCGCCTCTGGGGCAGCCAGCACTTTATAGGTCCAACCGGCTTCCGCCGGCCCGACCCGCCCACCTGCGCAGCCGGCCACTGCCCGCGCCCCGCCCCGCCCCTCCGGGGTCAGGTCGCATTTCCACTCTGGCTTCTAGGGACCCAGAGCAAGACGCCGGCAGGCAGTAGAGAGGCAAAGCTTGGGGTTGAGCAGACACCTGCTGCTTCCTGGGTAGGCCAGGGGTCACCGTGACCTTGATTCCCGGTGCAAGACTCCTGCTCCGTCCCCTCCCCACCCCGTGTCCCTATCAATAACCTGGATTCTGTGGGCGCGACCCCTCCCCAGGCGCGCGTACTTTCACAGTCTGCCTGCCCTGGCTTTACTGTGTCATCTCTGAAAGTGTTCTAGGAGCATCATTTATGTACATGCTGTGGCTTTGAGTCCAGTCCACTGTACTCTGCGACCAAGGGTTTTTAATCCAGGGCCAGAAGGTTGCAATCCAGTTAACTCTGCCCTGAGTCTCAGGGTTTCTATATTTTTCCTTCCTGCAGGTGGTCATAGCTAGAGAAAGTTTTCCAGCATTTTAGAAAGGCTCTCAATTTCTCTGCGGGCTCCCTGGGCATCCTTCTTGTTGCTGTGTCTGTGACTAAAGCGTTTTTTTTCTCCGTGGGAAGGGTGAGCCTGGCACTCTTCTTCTAGACCTGGCCCCAGATGGCAGGAGCTTGAATTGAGGGCTTGTTTGCCAAGAAACTAAACAAAACCATTAATGGGATCCTGGCTGTCTCTTCCCCCAGCCGGATTGTTGGGAGCAATTGCCATTCCCAGAGGCAGAAGTTCCAGGCGGGCCCTGTTGAGAGGATTTGGGCTTTGGCAATCTTGAAGGGGCTTGAGGGAATGAGAATACAAGTTTTTATATCTTGCTAGGGATAATCCCTGTGGGGCGGGGAGCGCAGTCCTGAACCGGAGCACACAGAGGAACAGAGGAGCCCTGTAAAGAGACTATATTCTTGCAAAGCCATCAGCAAGAAGCCAAACTCTTCCCGGCCTCCAAGTTACTAATCCACCCCATTTGTCTCTTTGCTGTTCCAATAGCATTTGATTTGTTAGGGCCAGGCTTTTCCAATGAGGTGGAGATGCCTGGAGAGGGAGAAGGGCATTTCTACAAAGAGGGAATGTAGTGTTGGCTGCCGGATTCTTAGAATTACACGTGGAAGGATCTGCAGGTTAGGGCCTGGAAAGGCAGGATCAGCTGTCCAGGCTAAAAATTTAGTTCGAAAAACAACAGAAGGGATAAGGAGGGTGTGATAAACAGATCAGTGGGAGGACATTCGCAGGCAGAGCAGCCCAAATTCAAGCCAGCTTGCCAGTCCATTTTTAACTCGACCAAGGCAGCTGCACCGCCTGAAGGTCGAGCCAGCTTAGGAAGGAGATGCTGATAGGCTGCTCTTTCAAAGCAGATTTCCATTTCTATTTCAATAACAAAAGTGGAAAATAAACAAGTCCACTGAAGCCAATTAAAAAGCAGTTTCTGTGGCTGGTGTATTCAGGATGGATGGATGGACCCCTGTTAAGGTGTCTGATGCCCACTGCTGAGCAGACTGTCCCTGGGCATGCCACAGCACCTCCTGTCCTTATCTGGGCAGCAATATTAACCTGTTGCTTCCCACCATTCCAGAAGTGTTACATGCATAAAAACTTAAATTGAGCAACAAATACATCACTCATGGTAACTTTTGAAATAAATATTATGTTTTTAGTATTCTGTTCTTTTGAGAAAAGTAGTTGGTGAAATATATATATATATATACATATATATATATATATATATATATATATATAATAAAGGATATATAAGCTCTAGATTTCCAACCTATTTTAATGCACTGTGTCAATTTTATTGAAATACTTCCAGAATTGAAAACTTGGGACTTAATGGGTTAATGATGTTCCATTTTACCTTTCTCTGAGGATGGTTCTTAGAATTAAGATAATCAATGATCTGAAACTGTACCAGTGAAATAAAGAAATTAGCCATTGCAATATCCTTAGGGTATTTAGTCATAATTCAGAAACTAAGTACTCCCACAGGGCCAGAAATATCATGGGAATTTTTAGAAAGCAGCAGTTAGTCTTGGCTCACCTGACTAACTGAAATTTTGCAACACCCTTTGGGATTTTGCTTCAGAAAACAATCTATCTATGTGCAGAATACTTCAACAATTATCATTTATTTATTTATTTTTTGGCTGAATGAGCCTTACTCTCAAGAGTTAATAGTGCATAAGGAATGATTGATAGAGAACACACACTTGGAAAAATTGGCAGACACTGTCCTTTTTTAATCTACTTAAAATGGTAAAGAAATTCTTTCTATCTCAGGTCTGCATATTTGAAAGGCTGAACAGCTGATTTGAAAAAAAAAATGAAGCACAACAGAATTAGGGAAGACCAAGTTCCTTAAGTCTCAACATGAGATGACATACTTAGTCTATTATATTTTTTTAAATATTGTAGGGACAGTTAATTTGTAAATGAAAATTCATCACATTGGTGTACTTCAAATATTTACCAAATGCAGTGATAAAGCATGTTTTATTGTTGTTTCACCAAATCTAACTAATACTACAAAACTATGGAGGCATTTACTGCAGATAATAGTCATGAATGAATAGAAAATCTGATTGGTTAAATAATTTGCTTGCTTTTAATATACCAATGTATTATAGCAAACTACCAAAATCATAAGCAAGGCCTTTCGACTTAAACATGCTTGCTTTTTTAATTACTACAATTTACTCATCTATTAACAAAAAGAAAAATAGCAGTAACAAATGACAACTATGTTTATCTGATGTACATGATGCAAAAATTTAAGTTCCGAATGCTTCATGTATAAGTATAGTATTCATAGTATCATTGCTTACCTAAAGAGTAAATTCAGAATACCAGGGATATCACAAAACCAAAAATGGTACTTTAATGCATAGTTATATGAAATGCTGGTGTCTTGTGAATTCGTTATTTGGAATGTTGAATATTTATTATGTGTTTCACCAGTTGATTGTCTCACTCTGTCCCCTATGAGCCATTGTTTCTGAATGTTTATTAATGCATTTACATTCAGTGCATGGCTTATTTCATTTCATCAACTATGACACCTGAGGTAACACTGCTGGGCTTCTTAATCTGCACAGTGGATTCAGGGAGGATTCACAAGACATGGAAGTTGATCTGTACAATATCCAAGGTATGTCTGTGGACTCACCACATTTTTATGAGGCTTAAGAGAAACACTTTTAATCAATGCTAAATATTATCTCTTCTGTATAAACAAATATGAGATATATAAATGAATATCATCTCTGTCTTTCCCCGGTTGTGCTAAATTTGTGAATTTGGTGCCTGTGTGAAGTGCTTAGAACAAGTCCTGGTATAATGCAAATGCTTAGTGAGTGGCATTATTGTTATTGCTATTATTATTGCTCTGAAACTGTAGTTTCCTTGTTCAGTGCAATAAGCAAAGAAGTAAAAGGGGTTGGGGAAGTATTGTTAAGGTAGAACAAAATTTATGGTCTTGCCTTTTCTCAGGAAATCTGAAAAATATTTGCTACTGATTAGGAAGGCCTTTTTTATTATAAGACATCCATCACTGCATGGGAAACCAGGAAAGAGAACTATTGATGATATGAAAAAAAACACCGTGGGTGAAAAATCACATTAGTGTGAAATGCAGTTATATGTGCTAATGAAATTTATAGACAATTGAAATTACTGTCTATGGAATCTTCCACTTGTTTCAAGATATGCATTTTTCTCTGTTAACATTCTAGATGAGATATATCATCATCATGTTTGTCTTTGAAGAAGTTTTCCACTCAATGATTAATCATGCAATATGAGTTATTCTATATTAAGATCGAGGATTTCACATTAAGTAAGGTAACATGGACACTTATCTGATATAAAACAAAACAGGGCCCAATATAAAATAATGTGTAATACCTGCTGTTACAAGCTGAATCTTCCAGTAGCAGAAGGCTTTGCCTCTCTAAATTTAATCAGAGAATATGTTACCATAGTGACTTGTCTCTTAAAATAGTTGTATCGTTTTGTTCTTGTCATAAACAATGCTCTGTATTATCTCTTTTTAAGTAAAGAAAACTAAGAAGTTTTAAATGTGCACAATATCTGCTTTTCCTTAGTTATGGAAAGATTTATAGTTCAGGTGCCCATTATCACAGAATATCAGCCTGGAACATGGAGTTGATCTTTTGACATTTTTTAGGGATACATCTTAAAACCTTTGAAAATCACAAACTTGAGAAAACCTTGATGGCATTTCATTTCTCTGGAATTCTTTATGTGCATGAAGATAATAAGCTGTGTGCTCATATAGGTGTTGTATCCTTTATCAGTCCCCCTTCCTGTACCAGCCAAGTGTCATTCTTGTGAACTGGCCTTACATAGCATTTGACATTCATGATTGGGTCTTGGCAAAATTATATATTACTTCATGACATAAACCTGTGTGATTGCTCAGGAAGAGAACTGAATCAATGAGTGTTAATGAATGTTAACTTTTTAGTAAATACAAGATTCTACAGATAATCCTTAGAATAGCTCTAATTGCTAAGTATGGCAGCACACACCTATAATCCCAGCTACTCAGGAGGCTGAGGCAGGAGGATCCCAAGTTGGAGGCCAGCCTGTCTCAAAATAAGAAATAAAAAGGACCAGGATATAACACAGTGTTAAAATGCTCCTGGGTTCACTGCTCAGTACCCCACCTCTCAGATATGTTTAAACTAATAGCTCTGAGAAACTTGTAATTTGGAAACAACTAATTTGGAAGAAAGGAAGGAAAGAAATAATACTTCTAAATTTACTAAAGCACTTAGATGTATATTAATTTCTGCTGTTATAATTATATCATAAAATATATTTTAAAATATTGAGTTGGTTTTTGAAATATTATGCTTGTGATTGGGAATGATGTATATTATGGTAGAGGAGACAAATCATAAATGCAGAAACAGCCCTTCAGGAGATATCCGTGTAGCTCAAGTACAGTCAGTTGCCTAACAAGGCTGATGCATCATTTCTAAGTTAAGCAATAAGTGGGACAAATTCATGTATGACATTGTACAATTACAGCTGGTTTAGGTGTCTTCTGCTAAAGGCTTATGAAACAGTGCTCATCTCTGAATGGGTATCAGAGCCACACAGCTTATTGCTTTCACTTTGGGCTCTTGCTCTATTGGCTTGGTCTTCAAATTCTGGCTTTGCCCTGAGTAGGCATTGTGAAATTAACTTAAATCCTTCGAATCTCACTTTCTCTGTAATATGGCATATCATTTGATAGAATGTGGTTTAAGTTTTGGGCAATGTAACTGGTATAATTTAAAAGTTCACTCGAAGGTGATCATTCTTAACACATACAGCTATATGAATTTGTTCATATTCTATAGCAGTAAATAATCCATGAAGTGAATGATTTTTTTTTTTTAGGACAGTTGTTGGTTTTTCTCTGAGTATCATGGGCAATCAAGAGTGCTCTACTTTTAGTATCTATGGTCAATTCAGAAGTTCCATACACAGTACATATTTGAGTTTCTTTTATAGCAATATTACTACTGTCTATAAAGAAATTTATGTGTAAAGTACTTCTTAAAAAGTATTTTTAATGTTTTCTGTATTTAAATAGTGCTGTGAAACTTCATTAATCAGAAATATTTTTTGAATTTTCTATATTAGGGAACTATTTGCAAATAGATATTATAAAGGCATAAATCTTGTACATAGAATCTAACAAGTATAATAATAAAAATCAGTTTTAACATAATGATATTTATATTTTTATTATTAAGTTGTCCAAGGGAAGTATTACTAAAGCAGGTCCAGAAAACTTAAAATAAAATAATAAAATGAGTAAAGAAGAATTGACTTTGAATTTGCAAACAAATAGCCAACTTTTAGGTGTAGAATGGAAATAAAAAGATAATGATCACATGACTGAAAAAGCACATTGCTCCTGACTTTTAAGTATGAAATTCCCCCCTCAGGTTACCACATTTACTAGTTTTTATATATCCTTCTTAAATTTCTTTATGGAAATACTATATATATATATATATATATATATATATATGTGTGTGTGTGTGTGTGTGTGTGTGTGTGTGTGTGTGTATGTGTGTGTATTTTTTTTCACATATAGTCCCATTTCACCCTTTTTTTCCTAAAGAGAAATTTTATATTTTTGTTCTCCACATTGCCTTTTTGCACTGAGGATATATCATAGAGATATTTTCATATGAATATATAGCTTTATCTTTTGCTCTTTTTCCCCCTCAACTATGCAGTGTTCTGCTTTATAGAAATTTGTCTAACCAATAAAATAAGTTCTAGAGGTACATTTTGGTTATTTACAGATTTTTACAATTGCATACTATGCTGTGTGTAGTTAAAGATCTTAAGTCACTTTGAGTGTGGGCATGTATATCTATGTGGTAAATTCTCATAGGAGGGACTTTGATCAAATAACAAACAGGCAAAATGTGTTTTTGATAGATTGTGATAAATTATCCTTCATGAGGATTGTACAGTTTGGGGCACCTACCCATAAGGAATGAGACTTTCTGTTTCTTGATAGTCTCTCCAGTATTTGTTCATTTTATAATTATTTTACTAATTTTCTATTATATCTTTTTATATAGTTTAACATGCTCTAGAATCCTATTGGTTAATAGGTGTGATTTTTCTCATTCTGGTTGGAAGGGATGTTATCATCCTAATTTTAAAAGGAGAGAAACTAAAAATGGAAACTATTAATCCTAATTCTCACACAAAACTAGAGATACATCATTTCCTTCCTGTTTTCACTTTTGGGGAAAGTCTACAATGACTCTTATAACTTCACTGACTGGTTGACTCAGTCAAAAAAATTCACTGCCTTCCCCCTTCTCCACATACTGTATACTAAATTGTCAGCTAGATGTTTTGTTGTTATCTGGGGACATTGGTGTTTAATGAAGCTAAAGTCCCTCTGATGTTTGTTAAAGAGACAATCTTCTTCAGAAAGAGAAAAACATCTGTAATAATATACAAGTCACTTGTAACTAAATTTTCATTTCAAATAGATAAGACATTTACCTCCTTTATTTATTTATTATTTTAAAATTCTAATTTGTTATATATGACAGCAGAATGCATTACGGTTCATATTACACATATGGAGCACAATTCTTCAGGTCTCTGGTTGTATACTATTCGTGTCTTCATACATGTACTTAGGATAATGATGTCCATTTCATTCCACAGCTTTTCTACCCTACCTTCCCCTCCCTCCCCTTTGCTCTATCTAGAGTTTGTTTAATCCATCCATGATCCCACCAACCCCAAGTCAGCATCCTTATATCAGAGAAAACATTTGGCATTTTGTTTTTTGGGGATTGGCTAATTTCACTTAGCATTGTATTCTCCAACTCCATTTACCTGCAAATGCCATGATTTTATTCTCTTTTAATTCTGAATATTCCATTATTATGTAAATATACCACATTTTCATTATCCATTCATCAACTGAAGAGCATCTAGGTTGGCTCCACAGTTTAGCTATTGTGAATTATGCCACTATAAACACTGATGTGGCTGTGTCCCTGTAGTATGCTGTTTTTAAGTTGTTTGGGTATAGATCTAGGAGTGGGATAGTTTGAGTCCAGTGGTAGTTCCATTTCCCAGTTTTCCAAGAAATCTCTATACTACTTTTCATATTGGCTGCACCATTTTGAGTCCCATCAGCAATGTATGAGTGTGCCTTTTTCTCCCACATCTCACCAACATTTATTGTTGTTTGTATTCTTAATAGCTGCCATTCTGATTAGAATCAGATGAAATCTTAAGAGTAGTTTTGATTTGCATTTCTCTAGTTGCTAGAGATGTTGAACCTTTTTTTGATATATTTGTTGAATTGATTGTATATCATCTTCTGAGAAGTGTCTTTTCAGTTCCTTGGCCCATTTATGATTGAGGTATTTATTTATTTATTTTTTGGTGTTAAAATTTTTGAGTTCTTTATATATCCTAGAGAGTGGTGCTCTATCTGATGTGCATGTGGTAAAAATTTGCTCCCAAAATGTAGGCTCTCTGTTAACCTCACTGATTGTTTCTTTTGCTGAGAAGCTTTTTAGTTTGAATCCATTCCGTTTATTAATTCTTGATTTTAATTCTTATGCTATAGGAGTCTTATTAAGGAAGTCAGGGCCTAATTCGATATGATGGAGATTTGGGCCTACTTTTTCTTCTGTTCATTGCAGAATCTCTGATTTAATTCCTAGGTCCCTGATCCACTTTGAGTAGAGTTTTGTGCATGGTGAGAGAGAGAGATTTAATTTCATTTTGTTGCATATGGATTTCCAGTTTTCCTAGCACCATTTGTTGAAGAGGCTATCTTTTCTCCAATGTATGTTTCTGGTGTCTTTGTCTAATAAAAGATAACTGTAGTTATGTGGGTTTGTCTCTGTGTCCTCTATTCTGTACGATTGGTCTACCAGTCTATTTTGGTGCCAATACCATGCTATATTATAGTTAAAGCTCTGGAATACTGATGTCACTTATTTCACTCCTCTTGCTAAGGATTGCTTTAGCTATTCTGGGTCTCTTATTGTTCCAGATGACTTTCATGACTTCTTTTTCTATTTCTATGTGGAATGTCATTGGGATTTTGATTTGGATTTTATTGAATCTGTATAGTGCTTTTGGTAGTATGGTCATTCTGACAATATTAATTCTGCCTATCCAAGAGCAAGGTAGATCTTTCCATCTTCTAAGGTTTTCTTCAATTTCTTTTTTTTAGTGTTCTGTAGTTTTTGTTGTAGAGGTCTTTCACACCTTTCATTAAGTTGATTCCCAAGTATTTTATTTTTCTTGAGGCTATTGTAAATGGGGTAGTTTTCTTCGTTTCCCTTTCAGAGGATTTGTCACTGATTGTACAGAAACACTGTTCATTGACTTATGGGCGTTGATTTTAAATCCTGATACTTTGCGGAATTAATTTATTAGTTCTAGAAGTTTTCTGGTGGAATTTTTTGGATCTTCTAGGTATAGAATTATATCATTGGCAAATAGTGCTAATTTGAGTTCTTCTTTTCCTATCCGTATCCCTTTAATTTCTTTCATCTGTCTGATTGCTCTGGCCAGTATTTCAAGAACTATGTTAAACAGAAATGGTGAAAGACCGCATCCTTGTTTTGTTCCCATTTTTAGAGGGAATGTTTTTAATTTTTCTTCATTTAGAATGTTGTTGGCCTGGAGTTTAGTATAGATAGCTTTTACAACGTTGAGATATGTTCCCGTTATCCCTAGTTTTTCTAGTGTTTTGAACACAAAGGGGTGCTGTATTTTGTTAAATGCTTTTTCTCTCTATTGAGATGATCATATGATTCTTATCTGTAATTCTATTGATTTGATGAATTACATTTATTGATTTCCGTATGTTGAACCAACCTTGCATCCCTGGTATGAATCCCACTTGATCATGGTGCAGGATCTTTTTGATATGTTTTTGTATTCGATTTGCCAAAATTTTATTGAGAATTTGCATCTATGTTCATTAGAGGTATTGGTCTGAAGTTTTCTTTCTTTGATGTGTCTTTGTCTGGTTTGAAATCAAGTCTGTCCTCATAGAATGAGTTTGGAAGTGCTCCTTCTTTTTCTATTTCCTAAAATAAATTGAAGAGTATTGGTATTAGTTCTTTGTTAAAGATCTTGTAGCACTCAGCTGGGTATCTGTCTGATCCTGGGCTTTCCTTGGTGGGTAAGCTTCTGATGGCATCTTCTATTTCATCACTTGAAATTGATCTGTTTAAATTGTGTATATCATACTGATTCAATTTGGGCAAATCATATGACTCTAGACATTTTTCGATGCCTTTGATATTGTCTGTTTTATTGGAGTACAAGTTTTCAAAATAATTTCTAATTATCTTCTGTATTTCTGTAGAATCTATTGTGATATTTAATTTTCATTATGGATGTTCATAATTTGAGATTTCTCTATCCTTCTCTTTGTTAGCATGGCTTAGGGTTTGTAAATTTTATTTATTTTTTCAAAGAACCAATTTTTTGTTTTGTCAAGTTTTTCAATTGTTTCCTTTGTTTCAATTTCATTGATTTGAGCTCTGATTTTAATTATTTCCTATCTTCTACTAATTTTGGTGTTGGTTTGTTCTTTTTTTCCAAGGGCTTTGAGGTGTAATGTTAGGTCATTAATTTGTTGACTTTTTCTACTTTTAAGGAATGAACTCCATGCAATGAACTTTTCTTATAATACTGTCTTCATAGTGCCCCAGAGATTTTGATATGTTTTATTATTTACCTCTAAGAATTTTTAAATCTCCTCATTGATATCTTTTGCAACTCATTGTTCATTCAGTAGCATATTATTTTGGAATAGCTTTTATTTTTTATTTTATCATTGTTTTCTAGTTTCATTTCATTATGTTCTGATAGAATACAGAGTAGTATCTCTATTTTTTTGTATTTGCTAAGAGTTGCTTTGTGGCATAATATTTGGTCTATTTTAGAGAAGAATCCATGTGCTGCTGAGAAGAATGTGTATTCGCTCATTGAAAATATTCTACATATGTCAGTTAAGTCTAAGTTATTGATTATATTATTGAGTTCTACGGTTTTTTTTTTTGTTGTTGTTGTTGTTCGACTTTTGTTTGGAAGCTCTATTCAGTGTGGAAGAGGTGTATTAAAGTCACCCAGAGTTCTTGTGTTGTGGTCTTTTTGACTCTTGAACTTGAGAAGAGTTTGTTTGATTAATGTAGGTACTCCGTTGTTTGGGGCATATATATTTATAATTGTTATGTCTTGTTGGTGTATGGTTCCCTTGAGTAATGTGTAGTGTTCTTCTTTATCCCTTTTGATTAACTTGAAGTCTACTTTATTTGATATGAGGATGGAAACCCCTGCTTGCTTCTTCAGTCCATGTGAGTGGTATCATTTTTTCTACCCTTCACCTTCAGTCTGTGGATATTTTTTCCTATGAGATGGATCTCTTGGAGGCAGCATCTTGTTGCATCTGTTTTTTTTTTTTAATTCAATCTGCTAGTCTATGTCTTTTGATTGGTGAGTTTAGGCCATTAACATTCAGGTTTATTATTGAGACATGATTTGTATTCCCAGCCAGTTTTTGTTTATTTTTTGGTATTTAACTTGTTTTCTGTTGAGAGCCACAGCAGTCAGAATGGCCCCTGGCATTTTGCCAGAAGTAAAGGTTGAGAGGTGAGGCCAGCCTTTGAGTTGATGATGGTATGTTAAGCTGTGTATTCAGTTGTATATGGACCCTTGCTGTCTGGCAATAGGGTGGCTCCAGTGGTTCCTGCTACTTTGGAGTTCCCGAGTTCTAGCGGTCTGAGTGGGGTAAGCGCTGTTGAGGAGTTGCCGGGGAGTGTGTGTGGAGTGCTGATGGAGTTTGGACAATAAAGTTTCCTGTTTGAACATACAAGTGACGGCTTGGTGATTTGTGCCCAACCAGACTGCAGCAGATTTCTCCTTTGATTAGTTTTTCTCTTAGTGTAATACCTCTCTCTGCTGATTCATCCAGGTAGTCGTGGGTATCAGCATTTTTTTTTTTATTTCAGAGTATAACTGCATTGCACAGATGCATACCAAAGTTGCTTCATCCACTTGTCCATCGAAGGAAATTTGAGTAGTTTCCAGTTTCTAATGATTATAAGTATACCCATTACATACCTATCTATGCTCGTAGATTTTCATAGAAGCAGCCATTTTTATTTCTCCTGGCTAAATATCTAGTAGTGGACTTTCTGAGTTACAGAGTAAATGTATGTTTAATTATATAAGAAATTGCCAGATTCTTTTCCATAAAGGTTGTTCCATATTGTATTCCTATCAAAAATGTTGAGTGTTCCAGATGCATATCTTTCCTTTGGTACAATCATCGTTTTTTAAAAAAACTTAGTTCCTCCTTATAACAATGTATTTATATCTCCTTGCGGTTTTAACTTTAATTTTGCCAACGAGTCACAGTGTTCAGAATCTTTTTATGGGCTTATTTGCTATCCTCATATCTTCTTCGGTGAAATGTGTATTCAAATCTTTTGCCTATGTATTTGTATTAAATTATTTGTTTTCTTAGTATTGAGGCTTCAGAGATATTTTTATGTATTCTGGAAATGCCCTTAATCAGATCTGTGCTTTACAAAATTTTTTCAATTTTGTGGTTTGTGTTTTTAGTTTAACAGTATCTTTTTAAGAGAAGTTTTAAGTTATCATGAAGTGCAATTTATAATTGCTTTTATGGGTCATATTTTAGTAGTAAGACTAAGAAATTTTTGCCTAAGTAAAAGTCACAAAAATTTTTATTGTACATTTTCTTACACAGATTTTATAGTTTTATATTTACTTATTGAATATATTTTGAGTTCCTTTTGCTTATGGTGCAAAGTGCTTTTTGTTTGTTGTTTGTTTTGCATATAGATCTATAATTGTTCTTGCACCATTTGTTAAAAATTTCCCCTTGCATTAATTACTTCTGTATCTTTGTGAAAAATCAACTGATCATATATATGTCACTCTATTTTTTGGTATTTATTCTATTCTGTTAATTGATGTCTATCCCTTTACCAGTAATACATGATTATAGGTTTTGAAATCAAGTAGTGTGAGTCTTCTAATTTTGTTCTTATCTTTCAGAGTATGTTGGCTTTCTGGTTCCTATGCATTTTTATAAGAATTTAGAATCAGCTTGCAGGGTTCAAAAGAAAATGACTGCTGGGGTTTGAATGGAATTGCACCGAATCCAGATCTGTTTGAGGGAAATTTGCATGTTAACACTATTCAGTTTTGCAACAGTGAACATGATGTAACTCTCTATTCAGTTCTTTGATTTGTTTCATTAGAGGTTTATCATTTTTAGCT
Source organism: Ictidomys tridecemlineatus (assembly GCF_052094955.1). Classification (NCBI taxonomy): domain Eukaryota; kingdom Metazoa; phylum Chordata; class Mammalia; order Rodentia; family Sciuridae; genus Ictidomys; species Ictidomys tridecemlineatus. Next base: position 102,610,068 of record NC_135485.1, on the reverse strand, counting down.
TACAGAACTTGCATCTATCTTATTAGATTTATAGTGAGGCATTTCATGTATTTTGATGCTATTTAAAATTTCCAATTTCCAATTGTTCATTGCTAGCATATAGATATTCAGTGGAAATATAGAAATACAATTTAGAAATACAGAAATGCAACACACACACAAAAACATTATTGATTTGGTTTCTTTTGTTCTTGCTAAAATCACCTATTAAGTCTACTCTATTTTTTTTTTTTCGTAAATTCTTTGAGATTTTCTCCATGAGCAGTCTGAAAATAAAGACAGTTTTAGTTTCATTCCCTTCATTCCAACCTGAATATCTTTGTTTTTTTGCTTTCTTTATTGTTCCAACAAGGACCTCAGTGTTGAAGGTGAGTGGTGAGTGAGGACCTCTGGGCCTTGTTTCCACTCTCAGGGGAAAGTTTTCAGTCCTCCATCATCATCTTCGAGGTTGGCTGCGGGTGAGTACAGAGGCTCTCTATCAAGTCGAGAAAGTTCTGCACAGCTGTTTGCTGAGTGGCTTTATCACGGTTGGGTGTTAAGTTTTGTTAAATACTTGTCCTACATCTTTTGAGATTATTATATAGTTTTCTTCTTTAATTTGCTGATATATTGGATTTCTATTGACTTTAAAATGTTGAACCAGCTTTACGTTTCCTGATGTATTTGCTCCTACTGTGCTATCCTTTTGATATTCCTCAGTTCTATTTGCCAATATTTTGTTGTGGGCTTTTGCTTCTATTTCATGAGTAGTATTGTTTGGCATTTCCTTTCTTCTACATCTTGTGGAATATTAGAACTCTCACTTAGCCCCGGCGTAAAAAAGAAAAATGTAGTCAAAATGACATTTTAGGTACTTAACTTTTAAAGATTAAATGTGACAAATGGAAATAAAGAATTAAATGTCAAATAATATTTTGGGTGTTTGCTGATTCTCTGGCCTTTCCTTCCTCCCTCCCTTCGCCTCCCTCCTCCCTTCACCTTCCTCCCCTCCCCTTTTTCCACCCTCCCTCCCTCCCTTCTTTCTTGAAATACCTTTGTCTGGCTTGGGTATCAGGAAATGCCAGCTTTTTAAATGATTTTATAGTGTTTCCTCCTTTTGTGGTTTCTGGAAGAATTTTGGTAGTTGATGTTAATTTTTTAAAGTAAAACTTTTTTCTAAAAAATCACATTCTTAAAAAGTACTTTCTCAGTGTCCCAACCTAAATTATATAGCCTCTGTTATTAACTCTCTTAGTGTTTTTTCTTCATAGATTTTATGAATTAAATGTATTCAATGCTTACGTCTTTAATATCTTCATCTTGTTTTGAGAGACCAGCCCAGAACTATATATGCTTTGCTGTGCACCGTGTCTGACATGTAATAGATGTTTAATAACTATTGGCTGAATAAACAACTGAATGCCTAGTAATTAAAGAATGTCATTATTCACTATTCATCAGTTGTGAGCATTATAACTATAATCACATACTGTGTATTTATGTAAACTTTTTATAATGACAAAGAAAGCACTTTCACACACGATCTTTTTTTATTGTTCTTTTTAGTGATACATGATAGTAGAACGTATTTATAAATATCACACATACATGGAATTTAGCTTTCTATTCTTGTGGTTGAACATGATGTGGAGTTACACTGGTCATGTATTCATATATGAACATAAAAAATTATGTCCTATTGTCTTTCCCATTCCCATCTCCCCTCCTTTCCCGACATTCTCCCCCCTCTCCAATCCAGTGAACCTCCACTCTTCTCTACCCTCCCCCTATTGTGAATCAGCATTCACATATCAGAGAACATTTTGCCTGTGGTTTTTGGAGATTGGCTCATTTTACTTAGCATGAGAGTCTCCAGTTCCATTCATTTACTGGCAAATTTCATTTCATTCTTCTTTATGGCTGAATAATATTCCATTGTGTATATGTACCACATTTTCTTTATCCATTCATCTATTGAAGGGCACTTAGGTTGGTTCCATAGCTTAGCTATCATCACGCAAAATCTTCATGGGTATTAAAAAATATTGTAATAAAGCTAGATAATTACAACCATAGCAATTTGTAAAGAAAATTTAAAATTTCCATAGATCACCTTTGTCATAATGAAATGCTTTTGTAATTTATAGTAGATTGAATGGAAGAAACCAAGATTTTGTGAAATGTTAGAACCCACACCTAGCCTTAATATGAAAAAAGGAGAAGAATTTAAAAGAAATGACATTTTAGTTGCTTGGTTTTTATTTGTTTACTTATTTTTTGTAGAGCTGGGGATTGATCAGAGGTACTTGTTTATGCTAGGTGACCACTCTGCCACTGAGCAGGCTTTAGTTACTTAGTCTTCAAAGATTAAATGTGATAAATGTCAATAAATAATTCAATGTTAAATAATACTTCAAATGTTTTCTAATTCTCTGGATCTCTCTTTTTAATACAAAAACCCCTAACTATACTTTGGTAAATAAAGAAAATAGCAAATTAATCAGAAAATGAAGATTACAGAACTTAAAGTTGAAATTTAGGGACACAGAAACTCTACTGAGGCTTACAAAGCAAAAAAGATTATTAAGGAATTTACACGTCTCTAGTGGCTTCCATTTTAAATATTTTTTCAACTTGTTTTCAAACAATTGCTATAATTTCATCACTTTCAGTATCAACATTAGTTTTGGAGGATAAAAAGGGGCTAATTGAACAAATGATAGAAGGATCATGAATATGTTTTAATAAATGAAGCAAATTTTCTCTCTTTCTAACAAGTAGATACAAATGTATTTCAAGTTGAAGTGAGGTTTTCTTGCCATATATTTTAGGGTGTAACATGTGGCAAGTGCTATATTAGAAGTTGGAGATAAATCAATAAATGGACAAAGGAAACGAACAGGCACCTAATAGAAGAAGAAACAACATGAGCCAAATACATGAAAAAATGTTCAACATTTCTAGTTAGAGAAATGAAAATTAAAACTAAAGTGAGATTTTATCTCATTCCAGTTAGAATGGCAATTATCAAGAATACAGGTCACAATAAATGCTGTCAAGGATGTGGGGAAAACGGTACACTCATATATTGCTGGTAGGACTGCAAATTGGTGCAACCATTCTGGGAAGCAGTGTGGAGGTTTCTCAGAAACCTTGGAATGGAACCACCATTTGATCCAGTTATCCCAGTCCTTGGCATATACCCAAAGGACTTAAAATCAGCCTATTCTAGTGACGTGGCCACATTAATATTTATAGCAGCTCAATTCACAATAGCTAAACTATGGAATCAGCCTAGGTGCTCTTCAGTAGATGAATGGATAAAGAAAATGTGGTATGCATACAATGGAATATTACTCAGCCATTAAGAAGAATGAAATTATGGCATTTGCTGGTTAAATGGATGGAACTGGAGACATTTCAAGCTGAGTAAAATAAACCAATTCCCCAAATCTAAAGGCCGAATGTTCTCTCTGGTATGCAGATGCTAACTCAAAATAAGGAGGGGAGTCGGTTAGGAAAAATAGGAATATTTTGGATTAGGCAAAGGGGAACAAAGGGAAGGGAAGGGAAATGGGAATAGGAAAATAGTAGAATGAATCATTATGTTTTGTATGTTCTTAAATGAATACACAACCAGTGTAACTCCACCTAACGTACAAGCAGAAAAATGGGAAGTTGTACTCCATGCATGTAAAATATGTCAAAATACACTCTACTGTCATATGTAACTAAAAACAATAAATAAAAAAGAGGATGGGTATAAAGTGGGAGCTGTGCTGATGCGGAACTTCTCTTTATAGAGTTTAGAGGTTAGTGGGAGAATACAGTCTATAAATGAGGAATCACAGCAAGCAATATTGAGTCCTTTGATTAGGGATGTGCAGGGACTTTGGGAGTACAAGTTGAAGTACTATTATTTTAGTCAGGATTGGGTTATTCTGAGAAGGTTTTCTGTTTAAGGCAATATTTTAAAGTTATATAGGAATTGGGTATATAAAGTGGGTGCACAGTGGATTGAAAATTATAGGCAGAAGATTTGATTCAGCTAAAAATTATTAGCATTTGGGGGCATTTACTAAATGAGAGGTGCTATGTTTAGGGTTTCACACAGACAATGAATATCATCTGAGAGGATGCGGAGTCTGGGACACAGAGAGTTTAGAGACCTGCCTCTGCGAATGCAGGTAGAGCTGGGATTGTTAATCTCTGTATGGCTGGTTTCAGGAAGGAAGTTCAGAATAACCGGAGTGTATTATGTGAACAGAGGAAGGTTGTTGGTGGAGGTACATAAGGGAATGAAAATGGAAAGGAAGGAGGCTTATATTATTCTGACATACAGCATCCCTTGACTCTAGTTTTCTTTACTGAAATATATTTTTATCTTTAGATTAGATAAGACAATGGAGTATTCTATTATGTTGCAAAGGTACATTACCATTAATCTTGTATAAAATATATAACATTTTTATATAGTATATATACACATGCATATATATATATACATGCATATATTTATACATATGCTTATACAAACACACATATGTATATTATGACAATTGGCTCAGGAAATTATGGAGACTGGGAAGTCCCACAATATGCCATCTGCAAGTTGGAGAACCAGTAAAGCTAGTAGTGGAATTTGGCCTGAGTCTAAAGTCAGGAGAATTAGGTGGCGGAAATTGATGGTTAAGTTGTAGACTAAGACTGAAGGCCTGAGAACCTGAAACTCTAATGTCCAAAGGAAGGAGAATATGGATGTTCCTACTCCAGGAGAATGAGGATTCACATTTTCTCCACCTTCTTTTCTATTAAGCTCTAAACATATTGGATGATCCCTGCCCACAATTGTTAGGATGTGTCTTCTTTACTCAATCTACCAATTCAAATGATATCTCTTTTGAAAACTCTCACACAGACACCCATTCATCATACTTTACCAGCTATCTGAACATCATTTAGCTCACTCAAGTTGACCTACAAAGTTAACCATCACAATAGAGTTACTCAACACAAATAAATGACTGCTATAGGAAAATAGAGCAAGCAACATGTTCCTTCAATGACAGTTCAGTGCTGACCTCTTTGAAAGGCATGCAGGCAAAGAATTATTACTCTAATTCTTTAGGGTACTCCTGCTCAGGATTGATGTCTACTTTCAAGTATTTTTTCATAACACTGAGTTGTATAGCCCAGCATTTTCTGAGTGAAGTTGGGGGTATTCATTGACTAGCATTGTGATTTACTGTGTCTTGAAAAATTCTCATTCTAACCCAACTCCTCAAGCATGGATTTATACCTTTGAATGCAGCAGAACTACTTTTTTAGAGATGGGGCTATATATGTAGATCAGTGGTATAAGATCTGAGTTTGATCCATAGGCCTACAGGGAAATTTTTTTTTCTTTATTAGACTACTAACACAGGAATATTTTATTGTTGGACTTCTACTCCAGTATTGGAAATCCAACTTCTATAGAATTGAAAGAACCCACAGAGGCATGCTTCTCATAGTAATGGGGGCGAGGGTGGTGGTGGTGAAAACCCTTTGGAATGACCTAAACTCCAATCCTTTCCTTGATTTATTTAAGTAAATTTCAGAGAATTTATAGACCTAATGCAGTTGACATTTACATGATTCTTCTTCCTCTTATAAATAATATTTTAGATTATGCATTGCTTACAGAACAAGTGTCTTGGGAGATAAATTTGCCTATTTTATCTGTCTTTTAAAGAGTAAACATGATCAGATAGAGAGTTTTTAATGGGCTAAAAGTTTCTTTAGATGACTTCAAAGAATTATCACAGGAGGCTCTTCTGGAAGGAAATGCAATTCTTTTCTTTGTGAGCTAGAGAACCTGCTCAGGAGCCCTCATCTTTGCATTAGAAATGCAACAAATTCTATATTTTGGTTTGTTTATTCAAACTTAAGGGATGTCTCCTATGGCCTCATTTTATTGTCAACCATCTTAACCTGGAAAAGAGGAGAAACTATATCTCATGGGCTGTTAGATCATGGGTTAAGTAAAGTGTAGATAAAAACAAGAGAAACCCCATAATCATTAATCTTTTATTTATGCCCGGGGTTTGTGAAGGAGTCCACAGAGTTAAGGCAGGTTTTTGCCGGTTGAGCTGATGCACTCATTCTCTTATACACTGGACTTGCCATTCATGATCATTGAGAGAGGAAAGAAAAAGAAATCAATGATTGACCACCTACCAAGATCAGTTAACTCAGTGACTAAGTAACCAATTTGCTTCATTTCTGGAAAAAAAATCCAACATTGATACTGTTTTTCTAAAAGCTGACTCTGCAAAACTAGGTTAGTGAATCTCCGTGGACTTTGTCTCCTTTTCTAGAAGGAGAGCTTTCATCTAACACAGCACAGTTGGACTCCCCACAGTCCTATGGGAGCCCTTGAGATACTGCAGAGTTCAACAAAGCTATCGGTTGGTGCTTGCTCACTTTGAAGTCAAGAGAGAGGATCAGTCACCTTCTCACATATGGCAACATTCTTCAATAAATATATTTTTTAATCTGAATATAGAAAGCCTTTGGTAAAATCATAAGGTAGATGAACTTTATCTTTAGTGACCTTCGACACTTACTCTTTATACTCATTTTTTTTTTCTGGCTTTCTGATGTCCTCAGCCTGAAAGACCTGGTTTTCTCATTTTATGAAAAGTTTGCCTTCATGTTCATGGGCTCATGCTCTAGGCCTTACTCCACACTCCTTTCCAAAACGGCTTAGCTTGGTGGTTCCAGTCCCTCAGTGCTCTTATTTTGGGCAACAAAGACTGGTTACTACACGTGGAGTGTACTATAATTCCTCTTAACACCTTCGATTGTTTGTATTTTTTTTCTCACTTGGATAACATATTGCCTTAGCCTTGAAGGTAGGAAGTTAAAATATTTCCACAGACACATGGAGAAGACCTTTATAGGCCATTTGTTTCATGTCCTTTAAATAAATATTGGTTCCACAAGTGGCCAAACTCATTTTGTGAATATGTTCATGTTTTCCCTTTTCTTTAAGATATTTTTGAGCAATTATCATTTTTTGAGCAATTATAATTCAAGCAATTTAGAAGTTTTCAAAATAAAGAATGACAGAAAATAAATACACGAGTCCCTCCTTATCCATAGGAGATGTTTTCTAAGCCCTCCAGTGGATGCTCAAAAGCTCAGGTAGTATCCAACCCTAAGTTATTAGTCAACTTTTCCTCTGTGACCAAAATACTCAACAAGAGCAACTTAGAGGACTAAACGTTTAATCTGGGGCTCATAGTTTCAGAGGTTCAGTCCATGGTCTGCCGACTCCATTGCTCCGGGCCTGAGTGAGACAAGAACATTATGGCAGAGGGTGTGGCACTGGAAGGTGCTCAGCTACTGGCAGCCAGGAGGCAGAGAGAGAGAGCGAATGGGTGAGGCACCAGAGACAAGATGTACAATCCCAATGCATGTCACCAGGGACCCACTTCTTCCACTCATGCCCCACCTGCCTATAGCTGCCACCCAATAATCCACTCAAATTATTAACATATCAAATGTATTAATCCACTGATTAGGTTATAGCTCTCACAATCTGGTTATTTCTCCTCTTACATTAACACAGGAGTTTTGGGGGAAAGACCTCGTATCTAAACCATAATACCTACATTTTCTGTTTTTTCCCCGGACGTACAGACCTATGATAAAGTTTAATTTAATACATCAGACACAGGAACAAAGTAATAACAATAATAGTGAACTAGAACAATCATCTCAACATATAATAAAATATAATAAAAGTTTTCTCTCATGTGTGCACTCAAGACAAATAGTGTCTACTCAGGGTTGACTGTGGGTATTTGAAATCATGGTAAGTGAAGAGGAAGGTAAGGGGCAATCACTGTTCTGCCTTATATGTGCTCCAGATTAGTCTCCAGGGCCGTGAGAGTTCCACAGGCTATGCACACTTTATCCATCCATCTCAGTCGACTTGAAGATAAAGGTGATCCAATTAATTATCTCAGAAAGCCAGGAAACCAGAAGATTCAGGGAAGGGAAGTCTTTAATAAGGTCAGAGAGAATGGTTGCCAACAGAATGGAACTAAGAACCCAGTTCTTACATGGTTAATAGAGTAAATTTTATTTTTAAAAAGATGGGTAGCCTTAAATATTTATTATTAACCTGGGAATTTATATTTCCAGTTATAAAGATAATAGTTTGAACTCCCTTCTTCCCCATTCCTTCCTATCAGCTACATCTCTCATTTCCTTTGAAGCCTAACTCAAAATCCACCTTCTTGTAGAAAAGTGTGTAACTGCTTTATTCAAAATTTATTCAACCTGGCAGCTAGTTAGCATTCGTTTGTTTAGAAAGAAAGCTATGGTGTCTAGTTTGTCATTTTTCCCAAACGCACGTGTGTTCCTTTATCACTTCACGGCACTTGGTGGAAACTCTGAAAACACTGATGCCAAAATACTTTTGAATTCTCTCTTTCCCATCCTGTTTTCTCTAAAAACCACCGTAGTCTCAAAGTGTAGTGGAGGTTACACCAAACATTCTCAGGGCTGATTGTAATTGAAAAATCACTTTTTTTTTTTTTTTCCTGATCTCTGGGAGTGTGCAGTCTTAAGAGACATGAGTGGTTTTTCAAGTAAAAGTACATTCAAGACCAAAAATATGCACGGAAATAGTCCAGAGGTATGGAAGACTGGTTGTAAGAGGGAAAAAATCCTGGGAGGGTAGAAGAGTTTTAAAATCATGGGGGAAACAGTATCCAATGTAGAGCGACCTCCTGCCTCTGCTTTTTATATCCCTTCTGTGGATTCATGAAAACGAGCTCCTGATTTAATTGTGGTGTGGGTATGTGCTTGTTTAGATGTGTGCTCCGAGATCTAAGCTGCACATCAAATGATGTGCCCTGTAATGCACCGAAAGAACCAGTGGTTCCTGGAATGTCCTGACCTGCTCCTTGGGAGTTTATTTCTCCCTGGTGGAATCTGATTCACCCTGATATTTATAGTGAGTGTTTTGATTTCTTGCTGGTGCCTTGGGCACACAGTGCATTTTTCTAGATAGTGTTGTCATGCCATGTGACTTGAAAAACTATTTAAAGGCAAAAACAGCTTTTGTGAAATAGTCCTTTCGGGCACAAATTGAGATTGAGGGCTGTCCTGTTTCTTAACACATCTTAATTCTCCTCACTTCCTCTCGACCTGAACAGGGGTTTTTTTGTTTGTTTGTTTGTTTGTTTTTGTTTTTAATGCTTATAAAAAACTTAAAAGTCACATCAGAACAAATAAGAAACGGCATCTGCATCTCTTATCACTACTGGAGGGCATAGAAGTTGGTCTTTCTCTCAGAGATGTTGGAAGTGAAAGTTGTTCTGATTTAAATCACTTATTGGAAGGATGGTACAGTTTTTGGGTGCTCCTCGCTGAGGAGTTCCATTTCTCTATTTCTGAAAGGACAGAAAGCAAGGAGGGTTCCCCTTTTCCTTTCTTCTTTCATTCTTTCCTGCAGGGTGGATGGAAGTGTCAAGGCAGAAGCTTCGTCCAATAGCACTGAGAAATTCTGCTATGAAAGATGATCGATATTAGTAAGATATATACTCATTTTTCTTTCTTTTCATTTGCTTTTGGTGGCATGTTATTGAGAAAAATATGACTGACCTAAACTTACTCCTGAGATGTCATTGTTATGGTTTGGATAGGATGCATCTCTCCCAAAGACTATTCAGGGGTAAAATGATTGGACTACGAGAGCTGGAACCTAATCAGCCCATCCCAGTTTGAATGGGTGGATGGTGACCATAGACGGATGGCACATGGCTGGAGAGTGTCCCCTGTGAGGGTTCATCTTCCCTGTGTGGGTTCATCTTCCCTGTGTCCCTTGACCTCCCTCTCTCTCTGTTTCCAGACCCCACCTTGAGCTGAGCAGCTTTCTTCCTGGGGCTGTGTACAGTATTAACCAGTCCATCGGGAAAGACCTCGTGGACAAAGCAGGAGGAGGTGGAGAGGCAGCTCAGGGAGGGAATGATCATGCTCATTCTTGTTTTCCTCTCAGACACTTCTCTAATTCCTTGGTAAAAGAAGTTCTAAATGAAGCCATGAACCAAGCAGGCTCGTCTCCAGGATCATGTTTTAACACTGTTTTGCCATCCAGTTTGTGAACTGGTTCACTGGACTTTAAGTTTAAAATGCAGGTCATCTGGGAGTCTAGTGGTCAGGTCACGGTTTAATAATTTTTTAGGCCTCTTCATTACTGAAAGTGAATGAAGGTGGCTTTCAAAAGGAGACGGCCATGTGTGCGCTCCCTCTTGCAGTAGTAGTGGACATGGTGACTTTGAGCAATCCATTCTTCATTTATTCACTTATATAAAAGAGATTTTTGAAAACCCATAAGGGGGCAGGGACATTATATGTACATATATTTGGAAGTTGTAGACCTCACACTTAAGAGCTCCCATCTAGAGGAGGTAAACATGGGTCACATTTCTTCCCAGGGTGTCCTTATGTATTACCTGTAACTGAGAGAGAAATCAAAAGTAAATACAAGAAAAATAAATATAGCAGAAGGCGCTCAGAGGTTCCATGTAGAAGGTGGCATTTGGCCAAGTCTTTATAGGTGAGTAGGTGAAACAGGGAGAAAGGGCAGACACAGAGGGCACCCTTAGGATTAGAAAGGGTAAGAGCAAAGGCATAGAGATGAAAAGGTGCACAAAAATTGTCTTGGAAATAATAGGTTAAGTGGACAGTCTATGAGCACAAACGTGTTTTTTGGAAAGAAATTGCTTTAAGCTCATAGGAGTCAGATGTATTCATACTGTGGAATCTGGAATGACAAATTTCTCTAGCACCCTAGTGTCAACTCTGAAATATAGAACAGCGTATCTACAAAGCTCATGTTGCTATCTTGGAGGGGCTAAGTTTTCTTTATAATACTTTCCTGATTTACAGTTGTTTTAAGATTTTTGTCCTGTCAAAAGACTATCAGCCTTAAAACCCCATTCCAAGGTGTATATCTGATGCTTACGAAGGTTATAAAGCCATCCTAGAATTCACGCCGGTATGCACTCCTCCTAATGAAACTTTCCCCTCAAATTCATCTCCTCCTATTTCTGTTGAATGTGGTTCAACTAAGATCATTACCACTTTATCCTAGAGTTGTGGTCTATCTTATCATGGTTAAGCTTTACAGAAACTATCTAAAGAGGAAATTAGGTGGCAACCTCAAAGGCCAATAACTTGACAGTGAAACAATGGACTGAAATTTTGATACCTAATAAAACCAAATTTTTTGCCATGTGGCGCTCAAGAACCTTTTCATTAACAACATATATACTCAAAGTCCAATGAAATCCAGTACACTGCCTATTCCATAACTGTAAAAAAGCCTTTGGGGAACCACACATATCATACAACTACAGTCTTCAGGAACTGAATTACTTAGTTTAAGTATTCATTAAGCACTTAAGTTTTCTTATGTTTTTTTTTCTTTTTAAAATTAAATTTGTTCTTTTTAGTTATACAAGAGAGTAGAATGTATTTTGACATATCACACACACATAGAGTATAACTTCTCCTTGTGGTTGTACATAATGTGGAGTTACACTGGTCATATATTCATATATGAACATAGGAAAGTTATGTCAGATTCATCCTACTGTCTTTTCCATTCCCATCCACCCTCCTTTCCCCACATTTTCCCCTGTCCAATTTGGTGAACCTCCACTCCTGCCTATTGTGAGTCAGCATTTGCACAACAGAGAGAAAATTTGGCCTATGCTTTTGGGGAATTGGCTTATTTTGCTTAGCATGAGTGTCTCCAGTTCCATCCATTACTGGCAAATGCCATAATTTCATTCTTTTTTTGTGGCTGAGTAATATTCCATTGTGTATATGTACCACATTTCTTTATCCATTCATCTATTGAAGGACACCTAGGTTGGTTCTGTAGTTTAGCTGTGTGAACACTGTTGTGGCTGCATCATTGTAGAATGCTGATTTTAGTCCTTTGGGTATATGCCAAGGAGTAGGATAACAGGGTCAAATGGTGATTCTGTTGCAAGTTTTCTGAGGAATCTCCATACTGCTTTTCATAGTGGTTGTACCACTTTTCAGTCCTACCAGCAATGTATGAGTATACTTTTCCCCACATCCTCACCAACATTTATTGTGACTTGTATTCTTGATAATTGCCATTCTGATTGTAGTAAGATGAAATCTTAAGAGTAGTTTTGATTTGCATTTCTCTAATTGCTAGTGATGTTGAGCATTTTTTATATTTGTTGACCATTCATATTTCTTTTTATGTGAAGTGTCTGTTCAGTTCCTTTGCCCATTTACTTCGTGTGTGTGTGTGTGTGTGTGTGTGTGTGTGTGTGTGAAGTTTTTTGAGTTCTTTATATATCCTGGAGATTAATGTTCTGAGATACAGGTGGCAATGATTTTTTCCCATTCTGCAGACTTTCTCTCTCCATGTTCTTGATTGTTCTTTTTGTTGTGAAGAAGATTTTTAGTTTGATAAAATCCCATTTATTGATCTTGATTTTACTTATTGTACTTTAGGAGTCTTGTTGAGGAATTTGGTTCCTAAGCAGATATGCTGGGAGATTTGGACCTATTTTTTCTTCTAGTAGGTGCAGGGTCTTTGGTTTAATGCCTAGGTCCTTGATCCACTTTGAGTTGAGTTTTGTAGTGTGAGGGATAAGGATCTAATTTTATTTTTCTACATATGGATTTCCAGTTTCCCTACCACCATGTGTTGAAGAGGCTATCTTTTCTCTAATGTATGTTTATGAAGCCTTTGTCCTAGATGAGATAACTGTATTTGTGTGGGTTTGTCTCTGTGTCTTCTGTTCTGTACCATAGGTCTTCATATCTGTTTTGATGACAATACCACGCCATTTTTGTTACTATGGCTCTGTAGTATAATTTAGGTCTGGTATTGTGATACTTTTTGATTTACTTTTCTTGATGAGGATTGCTTTGGCTATTCTGGGACTCTTATTTTTCCAAATGAATTTCATGACTGCTTTTTCTATTTCTGTGAAGAACATCATTGGAACCTTAGTAGGAGTTGCATTGAATCTGTATAGCATCTTTTGGTAATATGACCATTTTGGCAATATTAATTCTGCCAATTCAAAAATATGGGAGAGGTTTCTATTTTTTGAGGTCTTCTTCAATTTCTTTCTTTAGTGTTCTGTAGTTTTCACTGTAGAGGTCTTTCAACTCTTTCATTAGATTGATTCCCAAGTATTTTATTTTCTTTGGGGCTATTGTGAATGAGATAATTTTTCTAATTTCTCTTTCAGAGGATTCATCACTGATTCATCGGAACACAATTGATTTATCAGTGTTAATTTTATATCCTGCTACTTTGCTGAATACATTTATGAGTTCAAGAAGTTTTCTGGTGGAGTTTTTTGGGTCTTCTAAATACAAAATCATGTCATGAACAAAAGAGGAATAGTTTGAGTTCTTCTTTTCCTATTTTTATCCGTTTAATTTCTTTCTTTTGTCTAATTGCTCTGGCTAGAGTTTCCAGAACTATGTTGAATAGAAGTGGTCTTGTTCCAGTTTTTTAGAGGGAATGCTTTCAATTTTTCTCTGTTTAGAATGATGTTGGCCTTGAGTTTAGCATATATAGCTTTTATAATGTTGAGGTATGTTCCTACTATCCCTAGTTTTTCTAGTGTTTTGAACATAAATGGATGCTGTATTTTGTCAATGCTTTTCCTGTGTTTATTGAGATAATCATGTGACTCTTGTCTTTAAATATATTGATGTGATAAATTACATATATTGATTTCTGTATGGTGAACCAACCCTGCATCCTTGGGTGGAACTCCCACATGATTATGGTAAACTATCTTTTTAATATGTTTTGTATGCAATTTGCCAGGATTTTATTAAGAATTTTTGCATCTATTGGTCTAAAAATTGATGTGTCTTTGTCTGGTTTTGGTATAAGGGTGATTCTAGCTTCATAGAATGAGTTTGGAAGGGTTCCCTCCTTTTCTATTTTATGGAGTAGTTTGAGATGGATTGGTGTTAGTTTTTTGAAAATGGTAGAATTCAGCTGAGAGATTTTCTTTCTTGGTAGGTTTTTGATGAAATCTTCAATTTCATTGCTTGAAATTGATCTGTTTGAAATTTCTATGTCCTCCTGATTCAATTTGGGTAGGTCTTATATCTCTAGAAATTTTTCGATGTCTTCAAGATTTTCTATTTTATTAGAATATAAATTTCCAAAATGGGTTCTGATTATGATCTGTATTTCAGTTGTGTCTATTTTGATATTTCCTTTTTCATCTTGAATTTTAGTAATATGAGTTTTTTCTCTCTCTTTGTTAGCTTGGCTAATAATCTATCAATTTTATTGATTTTTTTCAAAGAACCAACTTTTTATTTTGTCAATTTTTTTTGGTTTCAAATTCATTGGTTTCAGTTTTGATTTTGATTATTTCTTGTCTTCTTCTGCCTTTGGTGTTGATTTGTTCTTCTTTTTCTAGGGTTTTGAGATGTATGTTAGGTTATTTATTTGTTGACTTTCTATTATTTTAATGAATGAGCTCAATGTAATGAACTTTCCTTTTAGCACTGCCTTCATAATGTTCCAGAGATTTTTATATGTTGTATCACTATTCTCATTTGACAGTAAGTATTTTTATATTTCATTGTAATTTTTTCTGCTATCCATTCATCATTTAATACTGTATTATTTAGTCTCAGGTGTTAGAGTAGCTTCTATTTTTTATTTTATCATTGATTTCTAATTTAATTAGATTATTATCTGACAAGATGTGAGGTATTATCTCTCTCTTTTTTTTTTCATTTGCTAAGTGTTGATAGTGGTCAAAGACATGGTCTATTTTAGAGAAGAATGCATGTGATACTGAGAAGAAAGTGTATTTAGTCTTTGGTGGGTGAAATATTTTGTATGTCTGTAAGTCTAAATTATTAATAGTAGTTTTTAGTTCTATAACTTCTTTATTTTGTTTTTGTTTGGAAGATCTATCCAGTGGTGAGAGAGATGTGTTAAAATCACTTAGTATTATTGTGTTGTGGTCTATTTACTTCTCTTGTAATTAAGAGTGGATAGTTTGATATACATAGATGCTTCATTGTTTGGGGCATAAATATTTACTATTGTTATGTCTTGTTGATGTATAATTCTTTTAAGCAATATGAAATGTCCTTCTTTGTCCTTTCTGATTAACTTTGGCTTGAAGTACACTTTATCTGATATGAAGGTAGGAACCCCTTCTTGTTTATAAGATCCATGTGAATAATATGTTTATTCCCATCTTTTTACCTTCAGTCTGTGGATATCTTTGCCTATGAGGTGAACCTCTCGGAGATAGCATATTGAGGGGTCTTATTTTTAATCCAATCTGCTAGACTATGTCTTTTTTTCTTTTTATTTATTTCTTTTCTTTTTCTTTTTTTTTTTTATGGTGCTGAGGATTGAACCCAGGGCCTTGTGCATGTGAGATGAATACTCTACCAAGTGAGCTATATCCTCAGCCACAAGTCTATATCTTTTGATTGATGAGTTTTAGAACATTTACATTCAGTGTTATTATTGAGATATGAATTTGATTTCCTGTCATTTTGATTTGTTTCTAGCTTTTAATTTGAATTTGGTCCTCCACTGATTCACTGTTTTTCTAGTGCAGTTCCTCCTTTGCTGGCTTTCATTTTTATTTTTCATTTCTTCTTCATGAAATATTTTATTGAGCATGTTTTATATTGCAGGCCTTCTAGTTGTGAATTCTTTTAACATTTGTTTATCATGAAAGGCTTCTATTTTATCATCACTTCTGAAGCTTAATTTTGCTGGGTGTAGTATTTTTATTTGGTATCCATTTTCTTTCAGAGCCTGGTAAATATTATTACAAGGCCTCCTACCTTTGAGCATCTGGGTTGAGAAATCAGCTAAGATCTGGATTGTTTTCCTTCTAATGTTACCTGTTGCTTTTCTCTGGCAGGCTTTAAAATTCTATCGTTTTTCTGAATGTTAGGCATTTTCATAATAATGTGCCTCAGTGTGAGTCTGTTGTAATTTTGTATATGTTTGGTCCTATAAGTGTCCTGTATTTGATTTTCCATTTCATTATTTAGGTTTGGAAAATTTTTCTGTGATTATCTCATCAAATATACTGTGTGTTAATTTTGTTTGTATCTCTAAGCCTTCATCTATCCCAATAAATCTTAAATTTGGTCATTTCAAGTTATCCCATATTTCTTGTGAGTTCTGGTTAGGGTCTCTTAACATCTTTTCTCCAAGCCAACTTTGTTTTCAATTTTATATATTTTGTCTTCATTGCCTTAAATGCTCTCTTCCAAGTGATCTAGTCTGTTGGTGATGCTTTCTATTGAATTTTTATTTTGGTTTTTTAATTTGGTTTATTGATTCCTCCATTTCAAGGACTTCTGATTTTTTTTCCCAAAATTTCTGTCTCTTTTATTTCATCTTTAACTTTATGTATTTTCTCTCTGATTTCACTCCTGTATCATCCTTTGCTTTGCAGATCAGTTTAACTATGTACATTCTAAGCTCCTCCTCTGACATGTCTTCCACTGTTGTGTCAGTGGTTTCTGATATTGGATTATCTTGGTTTCTTTAGTGTGATTTGTTACCTTGATTTTTCATGTTGTTTGTGTGTTTAACCATCTAGCACTATGGATCTAAGGCAGTAGAGTTACTATCCTGTGGACTTACAGTGTCCTTAAAGGTTTCCTCTACTTCACGTTTAGGTGGAGACATGTAATAACAACAACCAATGCAAACAATATACAGTATTAAACCAAATATTTCCTACTATTATATATGTATATATATACATATGTATAATGTTTATTATCATAATAAATAGAAATGATATGATCAACTACTGCCTACAACAAAGACAGCAAGTTTGCAAAAGGATTTACAATTTAAAATGTTGGATAGGGATAGAAAAGAAATGATATAAGATGTGATGATTATGAGGGAGGAGGAGAGAAATTAGAAGTAAAAGATCAAAGGAAGAATGAAAGAGAGAACAATAGAGATTGGCTGTTACCAGAAAAAAAAAAAGAGAAAGAGAATCAAAGGAAACAGATATATCAGAGGAAAACTATATGTAATAAACATTTTAAAAATTAAAAATAAAGATAAAAGACTACATAAAAAGTTAAATAAACTAATCAAACATCCTCTTCCTCAAAGAAACTGGTTTGAAAAATAACTTGCTTCGGAAATGCTAGAAATAAGAGAAAAAACAAATGTGAATATGTATAATGTCCATGTACCATTAAAGTCACAATTAAACAGAGAAAAGAAAAAAAAACAGAATCTTAATGAAATTAAGATTAATGTTGGAGTTCAACAGATTCTCAGCTTCTCTTCTCAGCAGTTTTAGGTGGGGTCATCTGGAGTGTGATGTTCCACCCTCCAGATTGCTGAGAGAGTTAATCCTATAGGCATAATTTTTGGAGGCAGTATTTAGGTTTAATCTTCACGGAATGCCAATTGGTCTGGAGATTTTAAATCAGTGCACCTCCAAAGTCCAGTAATTGCAGGTCCATGCTGGAAGACTCCAAGCCAGGGATCTCCCCTAGGTTCCACTCCTTTGGTGGGGGAGCCAATTTTTATTTCCTCTATGTTTCCTGTGGCTCCCACATTTCATGGTCTTGAGTTCAGTCTCCAATTTCTCCTACTGATACCCTTCCAAATTCCCAGCCAGACATGTCTCTCCTGGCTGGTCCTATAAGTGGCCCAATTGGAGGGAGAGGGGTAAAGCTGCATGGCTATTCATGACCAGCTGTCCCTTGTGTAAGCCTCTCTCCATGTTTGATTTTCTCCTGGTCACTTAAGCACACTCTATGTCATGCAGTGTGTATCTACTGGGCCTGGATTTCAGGCCAAATTCAGGTTTGCCAGAAGTTGGCTCCCTAAGCTGCCAGCCAGCCCCCATACTGCAGCTGCAAGATGGTTCCTTCTTTTCTCCTCTGCACGATGCCTGGAGAGATGGCGGCTTCTTTTCTGTACAAGGATATTGTGCAGCACGCCTTTCAGGTTTGTTGGGCAATGTCCTTGATTTCTAAATGCTCCCTACCCAGACTCACCTCCGGCCTTCTAAAAATGCAGGTTCCTTTAATTCCCTTCTCCCTCCACTTTTCTTGGGGAGGAATTACTCTGGCTGGTGCTTCTGGTCTGGTGGTGGCAGTGGCTATGCTGCTGTGGATTTTTCCCTTATTTTATTATACCCAATCTCCTGAGCCCATGATCTGCTTTGAACATCCGGTTTTAAATTCTGGTAAAGCTTCCCCCCACCCACCACCTTTGTATTTTTGTTCACCTACCTTTTGGAGAAGCTGCCTGTCTGCTTTCTTCATTTCATGCCACTAAGCAGTCAGGAAAGCTACCTCCACTAGTCTACCATCTTGAAAACTCCCTTATTAAGCACTTATTAATGGTTCCAGGTACTTCACATGTTTGCTTGTTTGTTTTTAGCTTTATTACCTCATTTAATTCTAAAAGCAACCACATGGGGTAGGGATTATTATTCTGATCATATTACAGATGGCAAACTGAGGCTCAGACCGAGTAAGTAAATTGCCTGTAATGTAGTGAAGCAAGGAATTCTGGGCTCTTTCAAGACCTATTTTCTTGAAAAAGAAACTTTGGAAGAATAGGTTGTGCTTGCTCATGTTAGGAAAAGCAGAACCAATGCTAGCAAAGAAATCATATTCTTGCATTCATACTTAAAAAGTGGAATGCTCTAACTTTCTGCTTCTCATGGATTCTTGATGTCCTTCATAATATCTAGGATAACACTTAGATCTACCCTGGGATGTGATGGATGAGAAAAGAATTTTAAAGATTTTGTCCTATGGAAGAGAACAAAAGAAGTAGAAATAGGTTTTCTGACACCTAGGTCTTTCCAGAATTTGATTTACTCTCTTTGTAGTGTTTGCCATATTTTGTTTTAATTTTTTCAATTTATCTGTGTTCATCCCCTCCGCCAACTTTAAGTTGGCAAGCCTCTAAAAGATAGGGACTGTGTCTTACTCAATTTCTCATCACACTCCATGTGATGCCCATAAGGTCTGGTAAGTCATAAGTGCCCAATAAACTCTTCTAAAATTGATGGTTGGGCTAGACATGGTGGCATAAGCCTATAATCCCAGCAAGCTTGGGAGGCTGATGTAGGAGGACCACGAGTTCAAAGCCAACCTCAGAAACTTAGTGAGGCCTTAAGCAATTCAATGAGACCTTGTCTCTAAATCAAAATATAAAATAGGGCTTGGGATGGGGCTTAGTGATTGAGTGCCCCTGGGTTTGATCCCTAGTACCAAAAAAAATTGAAAAAAATTAAAAAAAAATAAGTTGATGGTTGACTTGCTTGTTTATTGTCTTTTATAAGACTTAAATTTTAATAGGCTTAAATTTGCAATTTTTTTAAAGTAAAATTTTTATTGAACCTTATCATTTTATGTTATTGTCCTTGCTCAAGTCACTGATGGATATTCACTAAACTTCTGGATCTGTGGCTCCTTGCAATCTATTTACTTCAGGAAACTATGAAGGATTAATGGTGGAATGGTGGAAACTTAAGAAAGGTTTTTTTTTTTTTTAAAATTTTATTTCTTCTTTTTTTCTGAAAAGATACAGAGTTCCTTATTGGCATAATTATTTAAAATATTCATTTTCCTAATATATACTCAAGGTTGACTACATAGTGATATTGTTTTTACCTAAGCAGTTTTAGAAAAGATGATGGGAGTTTTTCTTAGGCGTGCCAATTTTGTGAAATAGAACTAGCATTTAGTTCATTCTTTCCCTTTTTGTTTTCCTGTCTCTGCATTAAACCATTAGAAAGAAAATTTGGGTCATCTATTTAATGTGCATTATCCTTGATGCTTTTTTTCTTTCTAAGCAGTCATTTTTACTAGATTCGTTGAGGAAAGTGGAGGGTGTCGTCCAGCATTAGCTCTGTGGCATACATCAATAGGATAGTACCTCTTTGGGAGCTTCGACTATGTTATGATGCCACCTTCTCCTCTTTCTTGTCTTTGATTCTGCTCTTTCCTTTTGAAAACCAAGGTCTCTGTGTGTTATGTAGTTTGGGGCTTTATGTAGTTCAGTTGTTTTGTATGGATGGTCCCAACTAAGAGTGGCTCCCACTAAAAGCCCCTTAACTGACATTGCATAGTGATGATTCTAGAACTGGGATGCGGTTTGCACCCTTCCCCAAATTAAAGGGCACAGAAAATAACTTGTTAGTGGGCAATGAACATGAAACAACAGTGGCACACAGTGCTTAGTGAACAGTCTGTATGTGCATTCCTAATGTCCTCAAGTGTCTCCAAGGGAGTCCTGTTTCAGGGTCATAAAACAGAGCGGTGGTGCTGGGTACAGTCATTATGCACTAAACTACCTATCTCTTTCCTTTTTTTTTTTTTCCTTTTGACAGAAAATTTCCCTTTCCTTTCACATTAATCACAAAATTACTTCTAAGTGATAATGTATGCAAATCTCTCTATTTCTTGGAGTAATTCCTTTAGAAGTCTTAATGGTCACAGATTATCTCTGCTGTAAATGGTGGGATAGTCTTGGAAGAATACGGTCAGTGGCTCCTTATTTTAGCTGATGGCCCTATTAGACATAGGCAGGGATCTTAGAGAAATTTGACTTTGTTAACAGTCTCTTCCAAGGTTTTTGTTTTCCTCCAGCCAATTTGAATTTCAGGGGAAACTCAGCTGAATAAAACATGGCATGTAAATTTTGTTTGATCTTGTTTACATTTCTACTTTTAATGAGGCACAGATTCTTCAACCAGCCAACTCCAACTAATACAGCAGAAAGGCAATGCACCCTTCCACAGCTGGCTCTTCCTATTCTGGGGGACTATGTTCTTAAAGATTCTACTTTATTGTTGGTTGAACAAACCTGTTTTCCTCATTTTGCAGTTTTTGAGAACATTTCTGATTTCCTGAGAAAGTCTCCAGTGTGCAGAGCAGAGCTGAAGTGGAGACCCGTATCTGCCATCCTTCCCCTGTTAGGCAGAACCTTGGTGGCTTCTCTCATTTGTTCCATTTCCCACTGCTCTCCTGTCCCTATTTTCTGAATTTTTGGTAATGTCTGTGCCATGAGCAGCCTAATTGGTTTTCTCTATATAGCTTTATTTCACTCATCCACTTGTAAAAGCCGTGATTCTCTTGTCTATGGAGGGACCACAAACTCATTCTTTGAGGCTCAACCCAGAAGCCCTCTTCTATTGAAATCCTTCCCACACAAGTCAAATGCTTCCCTGGAACTTCTCCAGCATGACTGTTGGAACCGTTTCTGTGGCAGCCGTAAAAGCTGTCACTACCAAAATGGGTTCACTTATGTGAAAACCCAAACAAATGGAATCAGGAGGTCATCCATGGAGGGTCTTCATGAAGCTGCTTGATAATAGGACCTATTCAAGAGATTCTACCTGAGAACTGCCCTACACCGAGAACCAAGACCTTGCACTAAGGCAGTCACTAGGAGGACATCTGCTTAGCAACGGCCTATTCACCTTGGATGGAGGCTGCCTTTGTTAGGAGTCCTTGTCACGAAGGATTATTGTTCCAAACAACTTATGTAATCCTCTGTATTTTGCTTTTACAAATCTTTTTTTTCCTTTTCCTCCTTGGGTACACCATGTCTCCACCACGGCTCACCATGACATTTGTACCTGGATTTGCAAAACTCTAGTTTATTCCTGAATGAACTCATTTTTTCTTTTGAGTCTCTCCCTGTTTGTTATTTAGGTTAAACCATCATTCTCTCTTCCTTATTGTTAGGACCATTTGTGCACACCTAGTTTTCCCTACCAACCTGTGAGCTCCTGGAAGGAGGAGACTACCTCCTCAAACACTCTTGAATAGAGAGGTCAGTACCCAGTACAAAATAAGAGATTGGTTATTTCTTATTGAGTGCATGAATATAGTCCCTCAGGAGTTATGCACTGACTCGAGCAAATTGCAGACTCTCTGCATCTCTATCTCTGACCTGGGGCTCCAGAGGTAGCATACCTGGCATGGCAGTAGAAATTCTGGACTCTCCCTCTCCCTTGTCTAGGTTAAACTGGCCAGAGGCTTGTCAACAAGAGCCCTGATGAAATGAAGCCACATCCTTTTATGAGGTAAGAAAATATGGGACAATTAGCTTTGACCTTCATAATGTGTTGTTCAGTAGTTTCAGAACCCATCATGTGGAAATGAAATATTTACTTTCCTGTTTAAATTTTTTTTAAGTGTTCCTTCTTTTGTGACAATTTTACTGCATCATAGAGACATTATCATTATATTTTACAGAGGAATAAAAGTCTTAATTATTAAACTGTGAAATGTCACCAAGCAAATTTTTCCTGCAATCTCATTAAATATAACTGCAAGTTCTAGACTCCAATTTGACTCACTAAAGGCAATGTACTCATGTAACTACAAAAGTTTAAGACATTTAGAAGGATAATAATAATAAAATACTAAAATTCAAGCAATTTATCCAAAGCAGGAAGTAATAAATGCAAAAGCTACTGCTGTTAAAAATTTAATTGTAATATAAATCTAGAGGGAAATGTACAGAGAAGTTTAAATGTCTAAGATACCTGTTATTTTAGCGGTAAAACCTACACACTGTGGGGTATGAGGTGTTTGATAATGATGCCTAGGAAAATTCTTGTAGTTTCTTTGTACTGTACCCTGGGGTAGGATGGCCAGCATTATAGCTCAAAAGAAAACTTCACAGTTAGGCAAATATTACAAGCCAAGCCTAGGGTAACCAGGCAGATATACTGAACATGGCGACACATATTTGAGGCAGTTGACATTTATACAGATTCATTAAATAGTATGCCTAAGGAAACCTAGAGAAAGTATGATAGCAGAGACAATAAGGAAGAAATGTCCAGTACAGAGACAAGAAAATATGTGGCATGCAGAAGAGAAACCCAGAGAACACTTGAAGAACAAGACTAAATCAGAATGCAGAGAAGCCTGAGAGTTGAAATTGAGGGTTTTCCCTGCTAATTTAAAGAAAAACACAGAAATGTGAAAACCTGAATTTGTGTCCTTAGAATTATCCTTTGAATTTACATGAATATGTTTACATGAATTTATACATAAAACATCTCTATCATAAATGGTATATGGGGTTCTTTTTGCAGGAAATGGGTTTATTCTTTTTTTTTTTTTTTTTTTTTAGAAATTTTTAGGTCATATACACAGGCTTGATAAAAAGCCATTATAGGGATTGAATTAGCTGACAATTTGAATTAAGATTTTTGTGAGTGGGCAGATTCACAAATACAAATTACTCACAATTAGAATGTACAATATAAAAATGCGATTTCTTTATTACATCCATAATAATTGGCCTTCTTCCAGAATCCCTATTTACACATTAACAAAAAACATTTCATATATGATTTAAAGCTTAATCAAATCTAATGACTTTTTAATATTGTATTTAGAAGATAATCTGCCCAGTCATTCAAGAGCTTCCTTCTCTATCTGCTTTTCTTCCTAATGTGTATGGAGAAGGCATATGACTGGATTTTACTTTATGAAAAAGGAATGTGGACACCATATGTTTTAGTCAGCTTTTTTTTTTTTTTTTTTTTTTTTTTTGCTGCTGTGACTAAAGGATCCGACCAGAACAACTATAGAGGAGGAAAAGTTGGAGGGCTCACGGTTTCATAGGTCTTAGTTCATAGAAGGCTGGCTCCATTTCTCAGGGCTTGACATGAGGCTGAACATCATGGTGGAATGTGTGGCAGATGGAAGCAGCTCACATCATGGCGATCAAGAAGCAGAGAGAGAAACTCTACTCTCCAGATACAAAATATATACCCCATAGCCAAGCCCCATTTCCCACCTCCTCCAACCACATCCTACCACTTCAATTCACCCCAATCAGGGATCCCTGATGAGATTAATTCACTGATTAGGCTAAGACTCTTACAACCCAATCATTTATCCTCTGAACCTTCCTGCATTGTCTCACATGTGAGCTTTTGGGGGACACCTCATATCCGAATCATAACACTATATCAATTTCATGATGTCAAAAATGTAACATAGTATCACTTCAACATTATAAATTGCTTTTGCTTTCCTGTAATATTAATTAAACTATCTTTGTACTTGTATTTTATAAACCTAATGCTTGCTTATCATTTAATTCTAAGGAAACATTCAGAGAATTACAGATCATTGAATAATATGGGGATCAATGATTTTTTTTGAGTGAAAACACTTTGAATTTCTTTACTCTTAAGCAAATGTTTTGAAAAATTAAATACATGGTATACTTTAAAGCAATCTGTCATTTCAGATACTTGAGAAACAAAAATGTCTATTGTTAAAATAGTGAAGGTTATTCTCCTTAACATTGGCCTGTGGAATTTAAGGTTTTCATTTCCAGTTGTAGGTAGCAATGTAATTTTTGCATACTTATGTTTTATTATGGGTACATATATCCATATTACGTATATCCATATTACAGGATATATGTACCCATAATAATAAATATACTAATATAATGTTTTCAAGTCTTTTGATATCAGGTATACTGTTCTGTAAAATGTTGCCTCTTAGCTATTAAACTCCCAAGAAGTTTTTTGTATTTGAAATCATATATCTGGTGATATTTACCCAAATTCAAGCAATCTGCTGAAGAGCGAAACGTCCGTGGAATCCCTTCTGTTCGAGTTGGAAGGAACTTGTGTGACTGTCTATGCTTTCTAGTCTTAAGACCATTCTTCTCCAGGGGAAAAATGAACACAAAGGAAAGGCTTCATTCTGTTGTCTGTCATTCAGAATCTGTTAACAATTTTTTTTTTTTTTTTGCAATTGGGATATTTTCTCTCTCTGATTCTACCTGCTTTAAATCTAACTTAAAAGTTTCTTCTTATGGGGCTGGGATGTGGCTCAAGCGGTAGCCCAGGTTCGATCCTCAGCACCACATACAACAAAGATGTTGCGTCTGCCGAGAACTAAAAAAGAAATAAATATTAAAAAAATTCTCTCTCTCTCTCTAAAAAAAAAAAAAAAAAGAGTTTCTTCTTATTATCTTTATCTTTTTTGACTTTGGACTTTAGTTTCTCTGAAATGATTTTAGTTCCACTTTTTAAAAATTGTGTTTTTCATTAGGTGTACATCTCTCTTCTTGGAATTTCTATGCGCATTAAAAATTTGAGTTTATCAGAAAGTAAGATCCCTTGCAGCGAACTGATTTTGTTGGCCACATCATTTGTACATTTCTTTAAAACCCATCTACTAATCAATAATTAAAATTCCACAGTCAGGTGGATATTGACTCTTCATTCAAACACAAAGGTCAGGCTAACATCCTTTGCCTGATTTCAACAAAGTTATAATCATTGTGCCTGAGAACATCAGGAAAAACTTATTATTTTCTTTTTGTCATGAATCATTGGTATGATGTAGTTATTAGGAAAAAACTGAGTAGAAAGATACAAGAATCCATGTTTAATGCTCCTTTAACAAGGGTCCACTTTATGCTTTGAGTATGAATCTTATTTCTCCTCCTCCTCCTCCTCTTCCTCTTCCTCCTCCTCTTCCTCCTCCTCCTCCTCTTCCTCCTCCTAATAATTGGCCTTCTTCCAGAATCCCTATTTACACATTAACAAAAAACATTTCATGTATGATTTAAAGCTTAATCAAATCTAATGACTTTTTAATATTGTATTTAGGAGATAATCTGCCCAGTCATTCAAGAGCTTCTTTCTCTATCTTCCTTCTCTATCTTCCTCCTCCTCCTCCTCCTCCTCTTTCTCCTCCTCCTCCCCCTCTTCCTCCTCCTTCTTCTTCTCCTTCTTTTTCTTCCTCTTCTCCTTCTCCCATTCCTAACTGTAAGAGAAGTAAGATTAACATTCTCCTCATCCTAGGCTGGGTTATTTGTACTTCAGCTCATAGTTCAGAAGAATGGAATCCAGACTGGGAACAGGTGCAGCAGATCTGAGTCATGGTTACCACAAGGCCACAATCTGGATGTGAATCCTGTCCACTGACAGGGCACACCTGGAGCCCAGTCCCTGAATTTTTCTTTAAAAAGACTTTTGTTCTCCCTTTGAGACACTAGTCTGTTATTCTTCTTATTTGCTAGCAAATCATTTTTTAAGACTTATTTTTCCTGTCTATCAAAATCTTGTCCTCCTTATTTGGATAAGCACGAGAGATAAGGACCACACTTTTGGTATCACTCTGGGTACTATATCCCAGAGATAACTTTTATACTCTCTGTGATCTTTTTCAATGATGGTTCAAAAGAAGGTAATGTATATTCTAATTTTTCAAGCTGCTCTTTTTGAAATGGTCTAAAAATGCCTTATGTCCACAGAGTTTTAGATATTTATGCTGGAGTTTTCCTTTTTGTAATTTTAGTTAATTAATTTTGTGGACAAATTATAATTGTATATAATTATGGGATACACAGTGTGCAATGATTGAATCAAGCAGATTAACATATTCTTTCCCTCACATACTTGTCTTTTATTCTTTCTAACTATAACTTTGTACCTTTCCTCTCACCCTAGACCTTGGTTAAGATCCATTGTTTAAGATTCCTCAAACAAGTGAGAAAATGCAGTTTTTGTCTTTCTATACTGAATTTCTAAGTAGCAATTATTTATGGTCATAGTGTTATAGGAAGATTTTCATGTTCTTTCTATCTTTTTGTGTTTTCTAATTTTCCTGGAAAAAGAAAACCCAAACAAAAGACTGTCATATTTAAAAAGTCATTCAATTAATGCAGCTTATTTATCACTGATGTTTATCCTAATCACAGTGAGGCTTTTAATCCTTTGCCAACTTTGCTGTGGTTTTTACTACTTTGTCTTTTCTCTTTTTATTTCTATTTCTTAAAAAAATAAATTTTATTGTATGTATTTAAGGTATACAACATGATGTTATACCATATAAATATATAGCAAAATGGTACTATAATGGAAGAAATTAGCATGTACATTGTCTAAATTATCCATTTCTCTTCCCCCCAGAGCAAGAATAGCTATGATGCAGTTTACACATCTATACATTTATCAAGAATACTGAATACAGTGACACTATTATTAACTTATTTCTAAAGCTCAGAAACCCCATGAATTTCTCCTGTCTGAGAGGCCTTATCCTGGATCAGTTCATTTATGTGGTTATTTGATAACCTGTCATCATTGACATTTTTAAAATTGAACTAATCTCAATTTGAATTGGTTCTTTTCCTAAAGATAACCAGGAGATCTTCAAACAGATTTCCTCTGACATCCAAATAAATGTAGGGTCCAATCTTCATTCACTTTGCTGTCTAATCTCAACTCCTGCATCTTTGCATATTCAGTCTTATTTTCTTGGTTGTTTTGGCATTTGGGCACATCTTAAGTTGCTAGAAATATGCTATCAAAGAGAGTCTAACAGTTTTTATTCTTCTTCTTTCCCTTGCATCTTTGTGATAGAGAAAGCACTCTGCCATTTTCAACTAAGAGCCTTTGGAATTAAAAGCATAGTTCAGTGTTTCACTTGTGTTCTAGCTCAGGGCCACATTTGGATAGTTACAGAGGCTCATGTGGCCTCATGATTTTCACAAAAAATTAATCTCTTTTGCATCAAAAAGTTGTGAATGAAGAAGTGACAGAAGCCTGCCAATCATGGAGATTCTGTCCAGTGGTCCAGGATTGTGACATTTTAGAGCTGTTCACATCATGCTTGGAGTAGTCTATTGAGACTTGGTTGTGTCTCTTTTCAGGGCATAGACAAACTGTCACACATTCACACTCGCCAATACAGCAGCTATAGAGCATGTCCATGGTACCTATTTCATTTCAGGCACCTTGATCTGCCTTTACTCATATCATGAAGAGGTAAGTGTTGCTGTTGTCATTTTTATAGATTAGGAGACTGAGAAGCACGGAGATTTTATGTGATGTAAGTCATATACATTCAGGGTGTTTGTAGGATTGGAATCAAGGTCTTTCTGATTAAAAGCTTCTGTCCAAAGCCTCATGCAACACTACTCTTTACAGTGAACACAATTAGGGCTAATGGTGAATGAGAAAAGCTGATGGAACTGGGGATGGCAAGGTAGATGAAGAAAAGCTGTCATTAAATATTTTAAGAATTAAAATGTGGAAAAGAAGTTGCATTTGTTTTTGTTTTCATGGTTCCAAAGGATCTAAAAGGATTACAGGGTGAAAGTTGCCAAGACAGAGATAAAAGGCCTTTCTAACTCCATGGTGTATGGGATCAGGTTGCTTTTGGAAGAAGTAAGATATCCTTCTCTAGAGGTCTTACATAACTGGCAAAGACAGAATAGAAAATTTGCATTAGATGGGTGATGGGTTATCTTTAAAATGTTTCAGCTTTGGAATATGTGTATAAATATGTTTTGAAGACTAGAAAAATTGACCTTGAAGTTCATGCATTTTATTAGAATTTGTACTTTGGCTGTTTTCCTCATAATAGTGAGAACAAACCACCAGCGTGATCTTCCTCAGTATCCTGAGTGTTCAAAAGTGTGAACTTCTGACATGTTTGCCTTGGTGGTTGTCTGTAGTTGGAGAAACCCAAATGATTGTTCTTAAAAGAAATCTTGTTGCTCTGGTTTCATTAGCTACATGCCCAAGTCCAGTACCTATTGTAGCCACCGAGGGGAAAGAAACTATCTATCTGTGGTTATGCCAAGAGACCAGTCTGGCTGCTCTTCACTGTCTTTAGGAGGTAGAGGCGCTCAGACATACTGGCAAAGGCAGAAGAGAGAATGTAGGCACCTGGGACTGCATCCAAACCTCAGGTAGGCAGTAGTGATGCAGGATGTTCCCTTTCAAAACCCAAATGCACTGGGGGAAGCACACGGTTTCAATATATCTCTACAGTAAGGATTTCCTGATTTGTATGCCCTCTTGTTTTCAGTTTAGAGTGTATAAATGCAGAAGTTGTGTGAATTGCATACCCCACAACACAGAAGTGTAATAATGAGTGTGGAACTTCAGAAGACAAAAGCAGAGCTTGGAGCAGCTGACCTTGACTCAACAGTGTTACAGTAATGCTGCACTGAGTCACTGAATCCAAACGATTACTTAAAACACAATGATGATATCTCTTGCCCAGAAGCTCTCCTGTTACCTCTCAGTCTCAACTAAAGACAAATAATGAAAGGCCAGGAAGCAGTTTCAGATCCAATACTTCAGGAATCTACTGTGGGGGTTCAGAAAGAGGTTATATTATGATGGCCGTGGGTAGGGACAGAGCCTTCTCAGAATCTGAAGGAAAGAATGGTGGCCTCATTTACTCCCTCCCAGAGTGAGGTGGATGTGAGTGTTGTCTGCTTTATATTCTTTTTTTTTCTTTTTTAATTATTATCTTGTTAATGTTTAATTTTTACCAAAGCACTTAGTGCACACAATTTTCAAAGTCAAATAATACAAAGTTTGCCTTATTTGCTCAACAGCTATTTTTCACTCCCCGAGTACAATCATTTTCAACTCTTCAGCTCTTGATCCCAGTAATTATCTACATGTTTCTAATAGAATGCATAGAATGCTATTCCATCATATTTTATGTTTTAGATATTACCTATTAACTATAGAAGATGTACTATAGTTTAGACATGAGGTGTCCCCCAAAAACTCACATGTGAGACAGTGTAAGGTTTAGAGGTGAAGTGATTGGGTTGTGAGAGCCTGGATCTGCCTTTGGTGTCTATATTTTGTCCTGGTTAAGTAGAACTCTCTTTCTCTACTTCCTGGTGCCATGGTGCCAGCAGCTTTCCTCTGCCACATCCTCTGTGTCCCTCTTCTCTCTCTCCCTTTGTCTCTCTCTCTCTCTCTCTCTCTCTCTCTCTCTCTCTCTCTCTCTCACACACACACACACACACACACACACACTCACACACACACACACACACACATACACACACATGTTTTTCTAAAAACTTGCAAAATAACTTTATGGTTAAATCTGTATTTAGGGTTTTGATTATTTTGATCTTGTAAATATTTACTGCCAAGTAAATTTCTTGTGTAAACTTTTATTTTTACCATGAATTCACTAACTTTTTTTTTTTTGGCTTGGCTTTTTCCAAATTCCTGGCTAAGATTTCATCTAATAGCTTTGTATTTTTTATTATTAATATTTTACTTATTTATCTATCTATCTATCTATCTACACACCTTCCTTCCTGCTTAGGTATGACCTTGGGCTCACCTTTGTCATCAAAGAGGTCATCTCTTGTGTTCCATCTCTGACTTCCTGGATTTTATGTCTTGATCTTTTTAGATTAATTCTGTTTTGATGGATCACAATATCCAGCAATTTTCTAAAAAAAAGGGGAGGAGGACACAGAAACAAAATCTTTGGACAAGCTGGATGTCTAAAAATGTTTTGATTCCATTGTGGCATTTGGTTGATATTGATTTAGATTGGACATAAGTTGTTTGATATTGATTTGGATTTGAAAAGTTGTTCTCTTTTAGGAGAAAGATTCAAAATGACGAGTCTTTGGTTCCTTGACAAAACTGTTCAGTGTAGTTTGGGAAAGAGCAGTCTGAAGGAAAATTTAGGTTCTCTCGTCAGTAGCCTTCTGAGTATCATTAGGACAAAATAAACTTATTCTGTTACTTGGAAATATTAGCTTTATTTGCTGGTGTGCTATTGTCTCACTGGGAATCAGTGTTGCCCATCAATTTGTAGGTAATCTTCAATTTGTTATTTGAAAGAAATAGGCTACATCATGCCATAGTTTTGTGTAATCCGAATGGGAACAGTTGTCCTCCATTTTGGAAGAGAAATGTCCAGGTAGAAAGATTATATGCTTTAGCTCAGGAATTTTTGATTCTCATTCTTCTGTAGATGGTTTATGTGTCTATGTGATTGAATTTCCTGAACTTGAGTGCTATTTTTATTTTGTTTTATTTAAATAGTCTGAGATTTAGTGACCTAATACTAAGGAGATAATATTAAAATTTTCTCATATGGTGGATGTGATTTTTAATACTTGAAGAGATTCTTGACACAAAATAGCTAGGAACTATTGAACTCTAACTGTCATCTTTTTTTTTTTCCCCACTCAACAAGTAGAAAAAAAGATCCCAAAGAAGTTCAGTATCATGTTAATATAATATGCATTTAGCACAGCTGGGTCCAGAGTGCTGGTTTCATGACCCCTAATGGAGTCTTACCACGTCAACTTCAGTTAGGGTTATTATTGTGCCTTATTGATCAATATCACTCACCTGTTTTCCCAGGGAAGGTGAAATGAGGGTTCTTTGTTCCAAGATTCATTGTCTATCATTAAATGCAGCTGAAAAAGGCCTTTGAAATCAGAAATTGTCAAGGGGACAGCATTCATTTTTGTCATTACTGATTCTTCTCATCTGGTCATGAGAAAAATATAAATATGGATAAATTGATGTGGATTCACAACTTTATCGTACTACATGACTTGAGTGTACATTGAACTCTCAAGACAGTAAAATACATGTTGGAAAAGAAAATATTCTGTGAAAGCACTTCTGACAAAGAAGACCACTGTCTTTGTTTAATTGATCTCTTTAAGAAAATCAATTAATGTAACCCTGTGGGAGTGGCCTCAATAGTTGATATCCTGTGATCAGAAAACACTGTTTTAATTATTAATTACCTGTAATTTCTTACATGTGTATATTGTTTCGTTGTTTACAAAGTGCTTTCACATAGTTTATTTGAGCCTCAAAGAATCTGGACATTTACAAATTCACAAATGAGAAACTGAGGACAGAGACTTGAATGTACGTAACTTACATGGACTAGAAATGGAATGAGAATATTTGCCTTCTGTTTCCAAATTCAGTTCTTTTTCCCATCACGATATGTGACCTCCTAATCATCCTTAGTCACGCTGCCTCTCAAACTCCAATGACAGACACATTTTGGAGGTAGGGGTGGAGCTGGAATGGGGTGTGCTGTCCTTGAGGGTTTGCAGCTGTGCCCCATGTGAAGGAAGCATGCTCTGTTAGCCTGCCAGGTGTGACCAGGCTGATGGCATGTGGCTTCAGGACTAGCCAGATACAGGATTCTGGGGATCCCGGCCAGTGCAATCATTCACTGAGAGATCAACTTCACTCATGCTATTTCAGATGGATCTTGATAGTAAATAAGGGCACTAAATACTTTGCAAAGAACTGAGACAGATGGGCCAAGAAAGATTTATTAAATTACAACTCTCCTTGAAGGACCCAGCATAATGTGGTTTTTTTTTTTTTTTTTTTTTGGAGGGGGTTGTTTTGTTTTTTGTTAGTTTGTTTGTTTTGGTCAATTATATGGATCTACAAGAGTTTTCTTTAAAATTGCGATGGGTCCAGGTTTTCATCTTTTAGTTTTGTCTAAGAAGTAAATTACATTTTCAGTAGCTTATACAAACAATTGCTTTTCATTAAACTTAACTTTTTGGCTTTGAAAGTTTTATGAAAAGGAAAAAAACCAAACCCTCAACTTTTTACTTTGCAAAGAAATCTGCCTTGTTTCTCTCAGGACATGAAAGGCTTTGACTAATGAAGTGCCCATTTCTGCCTTGCTTTAAATGGAGAGGGAAGTTTTCATTCTTTCTTCTGTTCTTGATTTAATGTACATGGGGTTTTCTAAATGCCTTGCTCATGATCAGTGCTTTGTTTTAGACAAGTGTACGTTGAAGCAGCTGTAGTGGGAAGCCCATACCAACAGACACAGTCTTCTGAATCTCAATCCTCTTTGGTCCTGGTAGTTGATGAACAGTAGCCTCTCAACACTGCTCTGGATGCATTACAGATCGAGTCTTCACCAGACCCTGAACATGAGAAAGTCCTCTTTAGCAAAGAGCTAAAAAAGAGCTATTTATAATCTTCTGTGAAAAACATGAAAACTATCCCTTTTGGATCACACTGTGCTGAAATCCCTGGATAATTCCCCTCCTGTCCCTTTGCACCACTGTAATTCTCCTGAATACTATGCATACTTTGATTGAGGACATTGTTGAACCATTTAAAAGAATAATTAGCATCAAGTCCAGCACTTACGGTTTTAAATATTTGACAACCTGCTGTTATCCAATCTCACAATTTTCTTCCATACCAACCTTACAACGATTTCTCTTATATCTAGCCTTAAATACAGTGTTTTTCACCAGTACTTATATTTGATTTTCTTGGCTTTAATAATTTGAAGAAGGCCTCTTGGGGAGCATTTCCAAGCTTCTTTAGTCCTTAGCATCTTTTCTGCTTTGAGATGCTCTGCTCAACAGCCACCCTTGCTAGTCTCTTGGGTAGAGCTCAGAGGTAATGTGGTAGTCACCTAAGAGACTGTCTATGAACCATTGCAAAATTACTGGCCCTCATTAACTGAACAATTTAAAATTTGTTTTCATTCAAGCACTACTTCATCTATATTGGTGTTTTCCAGACATCTGTATCTGTCAAGTCCAGGTACATTTCCTCAGCACTTCACTTGCTGGAGAGATGGGGAGAGGGAAGGCAGCATGAATAAACAGTTAAAGAATTGTCGGGAAATCGTGATGCATACACTGACAATACGCTTTGCAGTTTTCCCCTAGTTCTGACCGTGGTTCTGAATTCTTTGAAGACTAAAGAGAAATTTCTGTATTTGACAACTGAACTAACAGCTCGAGTAGGGGAAAACATGCTGTTGAAACCTGTCAATGAATGTTGCTAACGTATGTTGCATTTTTAGACAGGGAGAAAAAGAAACCTAGCAAGTCCTTGGAAAGACGTGCAAGCTGGCTGACAGGTGTGACAACTCAGCACAACAA
Source organism: Ictidomys tridecemlineatus (assembly GCF_052094955.1). Taxonomy (NCBI): domain Eukaryota; kingdom Metazoa; phylum Chordata; class Mammalia; order Rodentia; family Sciuridae; genus Ictidomys; species Ictidomys tridecemlineatus. The sequence goes on along the minus strand of NC_135485.1, from coordinate 102,576,278 downwards.
GTTAAAGCTCTACTGAGCAGTGGTTGTGTCCCGTGAGACTTGATTGGTCACAGATGACAATTCCGGCTCACTGAGCTGTTTCTTCAGTGTCTGCAATTAATATCAAATGTCAAGTAAGGCTGACTTCCAACAATAAGGTCAGAAATATACTCAGTTAAAACAGCATAAGATTTTAGGTTTCTATAAGCCAGTTGAGCTGTCCAGATAAGTCCTCAGGAATAACACCTTCATGTCACCACTCTAGGATGAATTACATAGAAGAGTTTCAAGGGCTTTCCTGCAGCAAGGTTTGCAGAACAACAGAATGATCCTTGTCACTGGTATGTATTTATCACTCAAAATGGTAGGAACAACCTCTTTCAGCCAAAGACATTGGATGTTTTAAGATTCTCTAAAAAGATTTTGAGAACAGAACCTCAGAAAGCACACAATCACAGAGCTAATAATGGTTTCAATCATAAGGAAAGGTGGCTTACATATTTTCGGAGTGGGTAAAGAAGAGAGGTTCTTTGAATTTTTAGTAACTATGTGTACACTTTGCAGTAAATTTACTCTAAATGTGCACACATGTGTGCACATATACATATATACTTTTTGTTTTTTATGTCTATGAGAGTCAAGGGTCTTATAGTCATCAGTAATAAGAAAAAATATAAATTTATTTTCTAAAAATATTTTTATAGGATATTGCTAAAAAATTTTAAAGGAGACTAATATGGAAATATGAATAACAATTTGTATTGAAGATATAGTTGGTTTCCTACCTTTTATCTCTAACAAAGTGTTCTTTGCAAGCCCTAAAGTATAGATGTGCTCTTGCTTCAGATGGTCAGAATTATTTTGGTAGTTTGTCAAAGTTGGTAAGAAAGTTGCATTTATCATCATGTTTCCAATATCTTTGAAACAGTGCTTTAAAAGAAACCAATAAAATTTGAATTAAGTATTCACTTTCTTGTTGTCTAAAAGCTGAATTTATGAATTCTATATCCATGACTATCTATTCAACAAAAATTCCACAAAGATATGAAGTTGCTTAAAACAAGACTATGAATAATAAAAATGATAGTATAGAAATATACAGTCAAGATTAAGTAATTATAAATAAAGGGAAAACAGGTTGTAGGGAATGATTCAACATGCACACTGAAGTCTGAATCTGAACTTGATCATTCTGAGAATGAAGATCTGCACCATGATCATCTTCATCAGACTGGAGATTGTGTGTGACCAAGACATGCCTGTTTCATGCATTCCTTTGTGGTTAGAGGAGAACCCAATAAACCTTATGTGCTCAAAAGAGATGGTGAGAGCGAGATTAGTTTTAAAATTAAGTTTGCATGACATCAATGTCAGCAATTAAAAAATAAAAAAAAAAAGATTTAGTCTATTTTCTTTATTTTTATCAGCACAAGGCCAAGTCACCTGCTTGATTAATTCTCTTAATGGGCTGGTTTTGTTTTCTGTGGATCCATTCTGTGGTGCTTTCACCATTCATAGACTAGTGAAAAGGCACAGTCCATAGGGCATCCTGTTTTTGTCCCCAGGGCCATTTGTTCTTTTGGCATGTCAGCACAATTGGTTGAAACTCTCACCATTATGAGAAAGTCATCCACTAAGAGCTAAGTCTTAAAGCCAGTCCAACAATGACCTTTAGAAAAGGCAGGGCTTTAAGTAGATGCTGATTCTAAGAGTTCAAGTCTACTGCTGATTATTTAGCTATCTTCTCCTCTATAGCCTACATAGGCACTATCCTGTACACATGGGCTACAGAGGACAGTGACAGTGATTCTCTCTTTGTACTGCTTGACTTTCATGTAATGAACAAGGGATTTTATTCTTTTTTCCACTAACGGTGTGAACATGAGTTTCTTTCTTATTAAGAAGAAGATAAATCCAGATGATATACAAATTATAATCACCTCTAGTCAAGAACAGAAGTACCTTTTTTCATGAATAAATAACAACAAAAGCAACAAAAGAAAAAAAAGACAAGAAAAATTCACAATTATGAGTGTTATAGGAATAGGTAAGAACTGTGTAGTCAAAAGCTTTGGAGAGTCTCACTTGCTGGTATGGCCCTGTGCTACTCCTTGAAGGAGGGGTACTTGGTGAGCAATGAGCAACAAACAGGCAGGATTCATGAAGTTAAAGTGTAAGAAGAAAAACGTTCATGTTGTGCTGCATAAGTTAATATAACTCATAGAAATGTAACTCATGGAGAAGCTGGCTATAAGAAAGAACTTGTTCTTCTCCTACTAGAAGCCTTTTCTCATTCTAAGAAAGCTTTGATCTTTAGGAACACATATTTTCCTAGATTACCAGTTCCAAGGGGCAGACCAGCTTGAAAGGGGGATTTTTAAATACAATTTTGTAATCCTTCAAGTATAAAGTATTCTCTCAAAAACCCTTTTGCTTAATGACCCTGAACTTAAGTGTATACTGCAGTTTTTGCATCTGTGGGGACTCCGATGACCACTTCTGCTGGGGTTGAATATCATAAAATGGTCATTAATTGAGAATAAAAAGGCTCCCAAGGCTAAGGTTAACATGAACAGTGTGGTGTTGCTTCATTCTGGTTTTTGTTCTCTTCACATGTATAAATGTTTGTAAATAAGTTGAATAATGGTCTATGATATATCTATTCACTCAACCACATGATAAGGACATTTTTTTTCTCCCTAGAGCAGACATAGATCCCTATTTGCTGAAAGTTTTTATTGAAGTATAACATATACATAAAAATTGCATCAATCACTAATATCTACTCTGATGCATTTTATAGAGTGAACATACCTATGTAACAAGCAGAAAGAAATAGAAAACTGCTAGCACCTCTGAAATTCCTCTTGTGTCCCCTCTTCCATTTATTAACTGCCCACCCTCACAGCAAAGGTAGCTACTGTCCTGCCGTCTAACACTGTAGATTGACTTTTCCTTTTGGCTTTTATCCAAAATGGTATCATGTGGTATTTTTTTGTATCCGGTGTGATTTTGTGGTTCCATATGTTTGTGAGATTCACCCATATTCTTGCATGAAGTTGTAACTTCTATTCAACAAAATTTAACATTTAAAAAACAAACAGAAAAAAAACCCCACAGAATGGGAGGATATATTTTCAAAGCATATACCTGATACATGAATCATATTTAGAGTATAAAAAGAACTCTTAAAATTAAAAAGAAAAAGACAACCTCATAGAAAATTAGGCAAAAAGGCCTGAACAGGTCTTTCACAGTAGAAGATATCCAAATACATTTCTGTACATGAAAAGTGTTACAATTCATTAGTCATTATGGAGACAAGAAAGCAAACCACATGTGATTCCACTACAAATGCTGGAATAATTAAAACAAAAAGGATATAAAATAACAAGTATTGATATAGATCTGGAATTACTAGAAGTCATATACATTGCTGGTGGGATAGTGATTTTGAATGTTTTGCCAAACAGTTAGGGAATGTCTGCTGGTTTGAGTCCCTGAGATGTAAGAGGGCAATACAGGAATAGATATACAGGATATTTATTGTGGGTGTGGGGTAAAAGCATGAATGGGCAAGGAGAGCCTTCATAGCATAGTGCTGGTCTGGTGGCTGTTAAAGGAGGGGAGGAAGAAAGAGAAGTGGGAAGAAGAGTCTCAGTCTGTAGCACAGTTCCAAGAAACGTTTAGCCAGGAAGTTTGAGTCCTTGAACCAAAGTTGCCAATTAGATGAACACATGTCCCACAGGAATGGGCTTGCTCTTGTACCCACTTTGTGCTCAGTCTTTGGCTGGGAGCAATTTGAAGACAGTGTGGCCTCGGTGCAGTCCCAGTGGTGAATCCAGAAAGCCAGCATCTGGGACAGCAGTCAACTGTACTTCCCATAGCCTCATATCCGAGCAGCCCATTTCCGTGACTTGACATAGGAAGCATCGACCAAATCTGAGCACACATTCCCTGTGATTCAGTGATTCCTCCCTCTAGGAGTACACCCACAGAAATGTGTACATATATTCATCAAAACATATGTGTACATATGTTCACAACAGTGCTGTTTGTAATATCCTATTCCCAGAAACCATCCAAATGCTCACCAACAGTAGAGTGGATAGTAAATTATGACGTAGCCACACAGTGAATTCTTAGACAGCAGACTGAAGCTATTTATTCTAAAAAGTTTTGACATAGTTTTTAATAGTGTAGGTATATTATGGCTTATTTAACTATTTATCTATTGGTGAGCATTTGGCAATGTTTTATTTTTCTCCTGTTACAGATAATCATGTAGTCTCATTTTCAATTTCTTTTCCCTTTATGACTCCTGGGTTTCCTGTCTTTCTTGGAAAACATTCCACTTCCAGTTATAGTCCCCCCAGCTCCCGCAATTTTCTTAGTGTTTTTGAATTTTGTTTTTTTACCTTTAGAAAAAGCATCCTGAAATTTATTTTAATATTTGTGGTGAGGTATCTAATTTTTTTATATAGATATGATTTTCCAATATCATCGGCTAAATAATCCATTCTTTTCCTATTAATTTGAAATGATGATTTTATCACATAAAAAATATCCATATATATTGGGATCTGTTTTTGAGCTGAGTTATTTTTGGTGAATCTATTTGTTAATTTTGGCATCAGGGTTATGCACCTATAAGTACTCTGATTTTTAAATCTCTTTTGGTATCATAGGGGAAAACCTTTAATTCTTACTATTTTTTTTTTTATGATATTCAAGTCTTTTCAATGATGGTTACTTTCCAGATAAGACACATTTGTTTAGACCATCTCTTCAGGCTATCTGATTCATTCATTAAAGTTTTATGGTTTTCTTCTTGTGAATCTGCACCTTTTCTTCTAGGTAGATGTTTTATAAATTTTGCTACTATTATTGATGCTATTTGTTTTTCTAGTTGGATATTCTTGGTACTAAAAGAAACATTGGTTTTTAAACATTAGTTTGACTTTCTTATATTTCTAATTGCTTCTAGTTGATCTACCACCTTTTGAATGTTTCCTCTAGCACTTGGCTGTATATGACCGTCTCAGTTCTGATCCAACCTCCAAGGCAGTCCACATGTCTGCTCTTCTAGGACCTGCATCCTGTGTACAAAGGCAATTGTGGCATAATGGGAAGAGTGCTGAACATGGACTAAGAGGACACAGGTGGGGCCCTGCTTTGTGCTTTCTGTATGATATTAGCCAGGATTGAATAAAGCTGTTTGTGTCAGAAAACCACAAAAATAAAAGTGGCATAAGTACATAAGACCTTATTTTTGTTATGAAATAATCTGAAAATGGGAGTCATGGGCTGGTAAAGTAGTTCATGAAATTGTCCCTGACAGCCCTAGGACAAGAGTCTCATTCCTATGTTCTAAGAAGGTATCTGTGCCAGTGATTATGTCTGATTCCAGGCCAGTGGTACGAAGAACTGAGATAGCCCCCTGTGGACTTTTCTTTAAAGCCAATTCTTTAGAATCATTCACAATCCTTTCAGTTGCAGACCTTGGGATGAACCTTCTCTCATGGCCTTGCCTCGTAGTAAGAGTCTGTGTAAGTACAGACTTGCTAGTGAGTACCATGACCACTAAAATTAAGGTGTTTGTTACTTAGGAAAAATGGATGGAGGAGGTATCTAGCAGGCTCTGTTGAATCACTAAATACTTACATAAATGTGTGCTAATTCAACTTTTTTTTTCATAAAAGAAAGCACATTTTTCTCATTATAAAACATACTTCCATTAAAAACCATTCACACAAAGCAGGAAATTTGAAGACAAAGATAAACAGTGACTGAAATTTTACTATTTGAAGATAAATTATCATCACCATTTCAGTGAATATTTTCATACTCTTTGTACATACATTATATAATTTTCTAGAAATAGCATTATTTCATGCATTCCTTGATTTTTTTTTAAACCTGTTGGGCATGCTTTGTCTCATGGTATTTGTATTTATGATCACCTGTATCTAGAATGTTCTTTCATTTGGTATTTAATGTAGCTCTTTCTTTTCCTCCTTAGTAGAGGTAGCCCTTTCTTGGTCCATAGGTATGTCTAGCTTCTTCACTTTCTGAGCATGGTTAGGCCCTCATGTCTTCAGTGTGGTCAGATTTTGCAATTCCTTAGTATGACTAGCTCCTTTGCTTCTGTATGTAGGTAGCTCCCTCCCTTCCTCAGCCTGACACACTCCCTCCTTCATGTAGGATGGCTAACTCTTCACATTTTCATTATGGCTAATTTCTTTTCTTCCTCCACGTGGCTGGCTCTGTCACTTCTGCAGTGCGGCCATCTTCTTCACTTCTGTGGTATGGCTTTCTCCCTTTCTTCTGTACTGTGGCAACTCCTGACTGTCTCCGTGTGACCAGCTAGCTGCTTCACTGCCTCTGTAACTAGTTTTCTGCTTCTTTCAAGCTTGTGCTCAAATGTCAGTGACTACTCCCTGTATAATTGTACATCTATTCCCCTTTTTATATTTTGTTTTCATTTTCTCCATGGACTGTATAATAACCTTCTAAGTTATATAACTTTGCTATTTTTCTGGTTTTCTATTTCCTCCCTAAGACAGTGGAAATTCCATGAAAGGGAAATCTTGGTCTTCCCTGCCCACTGTTTATCCAGTGCCTGGTATGGGCCTAGTGTATAGCAGGTACTCAGCGACTCCCTGCACTTCAAAACACCCGAGTCCATCAATGATCGTGAGGATTAAATGAAGTAACATGGACAACACTTAGCAAGCAAAGGGACAGTCAGCGGAGGCTCAAACGAGGACTGTTTTTGCTGCTGTGGCTTTTATTTAGACTTCTATGTCCCTCCCAGAGCACTAACCACCACACCTCTGGGCTGTTTATTCCCATGTCTACCTCATCCACCATCTCCATGAAGGCTCCAAAGGTAAAAAATTGTTTTTGAATCACTAGCCTAGTATACAGTAGGTGCTCTACAAATTTGAATTAACTTGAATCATTTCTGACTATTCCTAAAACTTCAGACTGCCATACTTTCTAATTTTCAAATGTTTTCCTCCTCGCCCTGCACTGCAATATTTATGAAGCTATTTGGTACTCAGAGGAAATCAGGTCTTAGCACAGCTGAGTCTATCTTCTCTCCAGTCAGTGGCTTTGTTGAAAGCTCATTTTAATAAATTCGCCAGAGAGGCATTTTTGAATAGGAAGAGTCGTGGAGCTTTGTGAAACGTCCAGGTGGAATAAGCATTAGATGCTTTTGTTATTTCTGCCACTTTGGTTAATGAAACTGTTCCCTTTATAATATAATTAGAGCATGAACAATTCTCTCACCAAATATAAAATGACACACATAGGATCTTGTTACTCAAGTGTCCCTCGGAAGAGTCACAGGAAATCATTCAAACACACAACTTGACCTACTAGGATAAATCCAGCCAATTAAGAAAGTGGTAAGTAATTCCAGGAGAGAAATTTTAATTCTTATTAAAGATGCTCAGTGTTCCCTTTGTATCAAGTTGCCTGTTATTATTTGTTTTAAGGTTCCACGGAGGCCATTATATAAACATGTTTCTTTTTGTGTCCAGGCAAGGCATTTTTATGAGTGTGCTAATGTTTGTGTTTCTCAATACAAAGTTAGAATTTAAGGAGGAAAAAAGCATGACTCTAGTGATCTTGAGATTAATGACAAAATTAGCCTTAAATTCAGTGGTCTAACTCCTAATTGTGCAAGATAAGTCAGAGAAAAACATGTCATGCCCAAGAGAAGCAATTCAGCTCTTCTTCAGGGTCTATTAGGTCAGATATCCTTCTACAAGACAAGGGATTCTTTGTTCTCCATTGTAGAAGGTGGTATTATATAAATTGTGTCCACACCACAACACTGGATTGCTTCACATTTATGTGTCCTGACTTTTCTTTCCATCTCTCCATCCTATTCCACATATTTTCTGGAATAAGATTTTTTATTTTTTGCTTAAGGACTTCATAAAGTATGTTCATTTTTCTTGGCTAAAAATGTCTACCCACAGTCAAGAAAATGAACTCAACCAAACTGAAACATCTTGAGGTTTAATTGAATTGCATTGATTTCCTTCATCAACTTGAATGGCTTGAGATCTGCATTGATCATCTGTGACTGTGTGGTTGATGTATAATGACTTAAAAAAAAAAACTAAGTAACTCACATGTGTGATTTTGGCAGAGATATACCTTACATTTTTAGACATCTTCTAATTACTAACGTAGGATGAACACTTTGCTTTGAGTCATGTTTAAATTTGTAAAATGTGTGATATTTTAAGTTTGCCAGACTTTGACATGGTCCTTCATGCTGTTTGCAAGAAGAGGTCAATATCTAGTGTCATTTCTTTTCAAATACTTTCTCCCCCTTTCACTCAAAGATGCCATGTACCTTTGGGAAGTAGTGAGCTTAGTTGAAAGGGCCTGAGTGTTAGCTTTTGAGAGAATCAGATTCACACCTCCACTGTCATTTATTAGCTCTGTGGCCTTTCGCCACCTCTTAATATATCTGAGTCTTATAAAACACAGCCAATAATACCTACTTTACAAGATACTAAACAGGAGAAAAATCAACATTTACATTGCTTGGATTTTTATCTAAGTTAGGATTTGAAGAAGTAGTGCTCTTACTTTCTTTACTACATTGTTTTTTAAAATTATTGGCTTGGGGAAATTCCAGTAGATGGTGTTTTAGTTAAATTAAAGAAAAAGCATATCATAATTTACAGCAGGCTTTATAGAGAAAATAATAATTTTAGAGCTATGTTGATTATTATGATTATTAGTAATAATAATTCTAGTCCCCGAATAAAGGCTATTTAACACACCACATGATGATTTTGCATTTTCATAGATCAATGTCCCTTTCAGGGTCATTGAGAATAGCTTGTCACATATGGAAAAGTCATTCCTATATATTTCATCAAATAAAAACTTTGAGCTATTAGTTTGGGAGAGCAGGAAAAAAAGAGGGCAAAGATGTGTTTGAGAGTCACGTAGTAACGAACAAAATGTGGGTGACTTAGAATGCCTGAAGAGTGATTAAATTGTTTTAAAGGTTGGTGAGTAGGTGGATATTTTGACTCTATCAAAACTAGAGTCAATGCGAAGCTCATTGTGCAAAGGAATAAAATGGCAGGGGCAAGAGGGGCAAAAGAAGCCAGTGATTTTAGACTTAGTAAGTCAGGCTGTAGAAGGGTAAACAGACTGAAGACTCCATTCGCTTCTCAACAGGCCAGCTGAGAGAAAATACATGGACACAGAAAAGATACTTTGGGTCATTCTGCTAACTTGAAAGTAAAAACCTTGCATACACATAATGCTGGCAATAATGAACTTTAATTAAGCCTGCATGGTGTGTGTGTATGTGTGTGTGTGTGTGTGTTATTTTTTCCCCTGAGGAATTTTTCAGAGGCATCACCAAGTTTTTATTTTATTTTATTTTATTGCCTGTGGTGTAATTTCCCCGACTTATTTCAGCCATGGTGTTATTGATGCAGTGGTAATAGTTTGTAAAAGCTCTTACCTATGTCATGACCTCTTTGGCATTTAATTCAAACACAGAAGCCAGAAGAGAAGAAAATTCCTGTTTTATAGAAAAAATGCCAGAAATTCTAAGGTATTCAGTATTCAACACAGTAACTGATATTTTGACTTTTGCAGTCTGAAAGAATCAAGTGTGTCCAATATTTTCATTAAAATGATGTGGTAAGACTTGCTGAAGCTTCCTGTCTGGCTGTGTTCAGTTGCAAGTATGTTAACAAATGGCTAAGGGGGGCCAAGGTGAGGTGGGGCCCTGGTGGAGGTTTCAGGGGTTAGAGAAGCTGCTTCTTCCCAAAGGGACACTGATGCAGCAAGTGTGGCTGGACAGAAGGGAGAAGAATAAAAAAGTTGCATCCTGGAAGAGATGCAAAGGACCTGTTGAGAGGGCATTCTTAGGAAATGGGGTCGCAGAAATCCAATTAAGGAACCGGAACCTGCCTGCTGAAGTGGTCTAGGAGGGCTACGGAGACAAAGTGCGAATCCTTGCCGTGGCTCTTGTGCTTCTAGTACATTGGCATGGACAGATCATGCTTTTTGAAAGATCCTGGGAGGAGTGATCAGACTCACCAAATGGATCCCAGCAGTGGCTGTGGGCATGCGACCAACAAACCTCATTCACTACATGTCCTGGGTCTAGTTGCTTATCTCTAAAAGGAGGAGTTTAATTGTATGATGGTTAAAGATCTACCCAGGCATTTTTATTATCATTGTTAATATTAATTAATTTACAATTTTAACTCTTATCTTTATATTCACCTCGTGTGTGTGTGTGTGTGTGTGTGTGTGTGTGTGTGTGTGTGAGAGAGAGAGAGAGAGAGAGAGAGAGAGAGAGAGAGAGAGAGAGAGAAATTTCCTCTGAGGTACAGATTTATGTTGATTTCTTTCTGGATAGTTCATGAATATTTTTAAATGAATATGTCTAGCTGCATTAATCACATTCCTTTCATGACTTTGTCTCCTTCCCATGTTCCTGATCACAGGATACAGCAACACTAGATATGGTGTAGATGGGTTGATACCCACCCCTCCAGACCAGAAAATTATAGTCACCCTAGATCCTTCCCTCCATAAACTCCCTAAATTCGTCTTGGATCCAGTCTGTCCTCTCTATTTCTTTTGTGTTGTTCAGATTGTCTCTCCAGTAGGAAATTTTGACTGTATCAAATATCATTATGCATGCTGTTGCCAGAATGATTTCTCACACAAAATTCTTCACTCATTGGTTGGTTTTGTTTGTTCATTTGATGTGTCTATTAACCCCAGTTCAGCACGAGATGCTACAGAGAGGACTGAGTCACACAGAACCCCAGGGCACACACATTGTGGCATCACCTGGTTCTCAAGGTCCTTTCATAGGTCCCTGTGCTAGCAAGGAGGAAAATTTAAATGCTTCTGTGGTCATCAAGGCTGGTGCTCTCTGTTTCTCAGCCTCATTTTGAGCCACTGGCCACCTGACCCTTTCCCTAGCCACACAGGCCTCCTTGCAGCATGTTAGACTTGCTGAGTCATTTCCTGCCTGGGGGCCCTGGTATGTGTTGCTTGCTGGGTTAGACTCTGGTCCTCTCCACCGGCCCTGGTGCACATGCACGTTCCTGGGAATGCCTTAGTAATTGTTCATTGTGGTTGTTCTAGGATCCCACTTTTTTCAGGGTGCTTAATTTGGTTTGTTCACAGATAATCATTAATGTGAAATTTGGTCAATGTCTATCTTCCCTACTTCCTTGTTAGATAAAGATGATGTCAGTTTTGATTATCCTGGCAATTTTGGACCAGTACTGTGTACCCAGTAAGCACTTAATGAATATGAATGGAGTGAATGCTGTCTATATTCTGATACTTTGCCTGACTTTCCTTTTCTTCTCTCTTCAGAAAATCATTTTCAACAGACTATCATTTACCTGGAATGAATCTACAAGGAGCAACTGTGTGTGGGGAGGCAGCTGTTTTCATAGTTAGCCAATTTTTAATTTTTGGGGGGATTTTTTTCACATGCAATCCTGTTATCCTTACCATATTTCATTCTTAGATGTATACTGTCATTATCTCATTTTATAATCTGTGCAGAAAGGGAAAAAATTCTTTCCTTTATTTACTTGTAGCCCTGTTAGCATTATTTTCTCCTTAAAATAAAAAAAAACAACTTGACTAAGTAATAAGAAAGAATTATCATAAAAATTGGTGTTTGCAAGGTGCATGTCGGTTGCTGAGCCTGGGCCAATTTGGCTCCAGCATGAGGGTGACAGATTTGTTTCCCTTCTCTTTGCATCTGTGGTAGTGGGTCCTGGAGACCAGTGTTTGAAGGATTCTGAGGGTGAGACCAGTTTCGGTGGGAAAGTGTGCCAAATTCATTCAACACATGTTTATTGTGTGCTATATAATTCGCATGGCTGGCCAGAGATGTGGGAGGAGAGAGGCAGCAACCCTGCCAGCCCTTCTCTGCCACATGAAGGATTGACATTGTTATAATTTCAGCCTCCCATATAACATCATCCTCTTCCATTTTTTTTTTTGCTTCCTCTTTTGACAGATGTATTTTGCCCCCCATCTATTTTGTACTGACAGGCTAGAACCCCATTGAATAATTGAGCTTTTAATTCTGAGCTGTGGGGGAGACATCAAGCTGTCTGTGAATCGCAGGCTAAGTTCTGCTCAGAATTACTCTATGATGTGTAGACCAGTAGTTTTCAGACAATGCATCAATCTGAATTACTCCACTCTGTAAAGCAGTCATTTGCCACAAGCTACTCCAATTTGGGTTTAAGGGCTGAGGTGAAATGACTCCATACCTTGTGCGTTTAAGTAACCAATCACCAACTGCCTAGCACAACCGTAAGGCACAAACTGATAAATAAATTGTACTAATAAAAATGACCACCTGTGTACTTATCAAATTAGTCAGAAGCACATGGATGCATGGCTATATCCAACTCTCATAGAAAAAAACAGGCCCAGAAAGAGTTTATTGAACATACCAGACCACTGAATGTGTTCAATGACCTCCCCCCCCCAAGGCCCATAAAAGGAGGAACAGTCCAAGACTGGACATGGCCACCCTTTGACCCCTTCCCTTGATCATTTGTCATGAGCTTTGCTCAAGAAAATCACCATAGTGATAAACTTCTGAATATCTGTCCTTGGCCTCCTGTGAAGCATGGTTTCTCCTGCCTGTGACAACCACACTGGGCCAAGTTGACATCACTTGGCCATACTCCAAGTTGACATCACAAGCTGACTGCTTCAATAAGACACTTTGAAACCACTTTCCACTTTGACCTAGAGTAAGTTCCTGCTGTAACTTCTTTGGTTGGTTCATAAAATCTCATCTGACCACGCACAGTGACTCTTGGCATTTGTGTCTGCTCTCTGCCTTTGCTTTCATTTCAGCCTCCTGAACCCCTGTGTCAGCCTTAGCCCTTTCTTTTAGCCTTCCTGTGTTAAGTGTGATGTGTGATTTGGGGGTGTTACAGATATTAGAAATTAAGATTGAAGCAAAAGAACTTGTGATTTCCTGGCTCATGACTACAAGGTGACTGACAAATTTTCAGTGAACTGATACCGATAAAAGTGGTGTAGCCTGTGAATTTGTTATTCAATACCTTCTAACTTTGTGGAAAGAAACAAATGTGTTTGCTCTATTTTAATGACATAGCTAGCTCACGACACTCTTCAATATTTCCCTTTGTTTTTAACAGGATGACAAATAAGTGGCCATTGAGTGGGGAATTTTCTAAATTTTCCCCTGTGTTATTTTTAGTTCTTCTTGCTGGAAAGTAGACATGATATCTGGAACTTCAGGAACCATCTTATGACTTTGAGACAGGACGGGATGCGCTTGGTATAGTATCGAACCTAGTTGTGTTACCCTTCAAGCCCTGAACTGCTTACTTTTGTATATCATTTTGTATGAAAGATAGCACTTGATATGTTCAAGCTACTGTCATCTGGTTTCTATTATTGGTAGCTAGATGTAATTCCTAGCAATATATAGCTTATTCAGCTCTGGCTTCTGGAAATTTTATTATAAGCTAATTCAATTGAGCTCTCTTTCCACCCGGGAAGGACTCTTACATCTGTGTTACTGTAAGCTTGAGAGCTCCATGAGAAGAGGGAATGTGACTATTCTGTTCACTCTTGTTTTCTCAGTGCCTAGCACAATGCCTGACACTTGGCAGATGGCTCAGTAAATACTTGATGTGTGAATGAATGAATAATACAGCATACTTTCTTCAAATGGAGGTCATAAAATATCCAACAGAATCAGCAATTATACAATTATTGGTCAGCCAATGTTTCAATGATTAACTGAAGATTCTGCTTACCTGAGAGCCTGTATATGATTACAAATCTGCATGAAATAAGAAAAAACAATATTTTTCAATAGTTTGATGTGTGATATTCATACGCAATTTCATTAATATATACTTTAGCTGTAGGAATAATGCTTCTTTACTATGTCTTAGTTAGAGAACACTTTTCACATCAACTCATAGATACCTGACAGCTTGGTGGTGGGATAGTAGAAACTTTTATCTCCATTTGCTGGATAAGGAAAATAAACCTCAGAAAGGTGCCGTCTTTACTCTTTCTCACTCACATCTGGCAATGGGATAAACCACACAACTTGACTGAAAATATTCTGATCTCATTTCACTCTGAGATTCACGTAAGTAGTTTAAGTGTTTTGCTTAACTCTAAAATGACCCTGTGATAGTCTCTGGAGATACAGTAAAGCATCTAATAAATCTGTTGTCTTAACTTATTTTTCATACTATTCACAGTGAAGAAGACCAAAAAAATGTTAAAATAAGTTTTGGTTATTATTGAAAGCATTTTTTGAAAACAAATGAAAAGAACATGGCAGCAGGCGCGGAGAGATCAAGTCTCTGACCTCTTCAGCTGTGCAGGCATAGGGAGTCGTAAACAGTCTAAATGCTGTTTGCTCAGGATCACTAGGCAATGCTGAGCTGACGTGGATCTGGGACGAGCAGTCTGGGCCTCTCAGAACACACACTGACCCCAGATCGGCTGAATTCAAGCTCCCATTCGCCTGCTTCCCGCAGACAAATAGCTGTGACTCAGCACTAATCCATCCCGCTGAAACAACTGGTCGGCCCTTCTGATCCTACGGAGGTAAATGCCAACCGAGCCTTCAGAGCCAGTGGCCACAGGTTTAAAATGGGGATTGGGAGAGACAGTCAGGACCCACCCGTTGCATTGGTTACCTGGCAAAGGGAAACGAACGGTCACCATTTGCAAGAGATACCACCATGGCAGAGAACTGACGTCACCAGACTGTGGAAGAGGAGATAACTTCATTGAAACCTGCAGCTACAGGTGTGTAATTCCCTAGCCTTCCCTCTCCACACAGCGGGGAAACCTTAAGGGACCCTCCCAGCTCTCCTGTAAGGGCCCCTCCCAGCTCTCCCATGAGCGCAATAGCCAGACTGAGGGAATTAGAAGTGCGCGGAACTCCCGGCTACCGCTCCCACCAGTGCTGACAACTGAGGTCTCTTGCACCAGCTACCGGGGGCGTGGCTACCGGAGGGCAAGTAAAATTCACTGAGGATTCTCAGCCCCAAGCTCTACAAACTTAGGTTCTGAGGGAATGGCAAACAGGGAGAGTGTGCCCAGTCATTCATGAAAACAGGGCTCCCGGGAGCAGCAGACCTGGTGTGTAGCCAGTATTGTGGTGAGTGGCACCAGTGAAAGGGGCCTGGCTAGAGGAAAAGTGGGGAAGTGACTAGACACAAGAGGAGGCCCTAGGCACCCAGGATTGGAGACTCACCCAGTCTGGGAGGAGGAGCTGCTTCACAGTGCTTGGTTCCCGCGTATTGACAGGAGAAGCTTGGCCTGGTGGGCACAGCGCCACCTACTGGAAGAGAAGTTAATCAAACTCTAAGATTGCATTTATTAGGTTTTTTTTTTTGTTTTTTTTTGTTTTTTTCTTGATTTGGGTTTTTTCTTTCATTTTCATTTTTCTTTCTTGTTGTTTTTTAAATTTTTAAAATTTTTTTTAAATTTTTTCTTCTAATTTTAATTTTATTATTATTATTATTTGTTTTTTAAATTTTTTTCTTTTTTAATTTCCTATTTTTTTCTTCTTTTGTCTTTTCATTTCTTTTCAGTTTTCTTATTCCCCCTTCCTTGAATTCTACCTGCTTACTCTCATTCTCTTTAGTGACTTCTTCCCTTCCCTTCTAATACCTTTCCTCCTAAGCATCAAATAAATTTATAGGAGTAAATAGTAACTCAGCAGTCAAACAGAACAAGAAGTAACATGAGCACCATGAAAAAGCAAGGAAGAAAAGGACTACAAACAATGCAGGACAGCCTAAATATTCAGGAGGACCTAGAGTCATCAGAAAAATGGTCATATAAAGAACTCAAGGAACACCTTAGACAGATGGAATGGAACCTTAAAGAGGATATGAGACAGCAAATTCAAACAGTGGAAGAACACATTGAAAATGAATTACATAAACAGATAAAAGAAGAAGTTAAGCATCTTTATCAGGAGATAGAGATTATTAAAAAAAATTAAAAAAAATTCTAGAAATGAAGGAAACTATAAACCAAATTAAAAACTCAAATGAGAGTATCACTAACAGAGTGGAACAAGTAGAAGCCAGAATGTCAGATAATGAAGACAAAATATATCATCTTTAAAAGAGTCTAGCCAACTCAGAAAGGCAGGTAAAAAATCACGAGAAAAACATCCAAGAGATATGGGATAACATAAAAAAACAAACTTAAGAGTCATCAGGATAGAGGAAGGTATAGAGATTCAAACCAAGGGAATGAGTAACCTGATGAATGAAATATTACAGAAAACTTTCCAGAAATAAAAAAGGAAACAGATATACAAATTGTAGATGCATACAGGACACTGAGCAAAATCACAGTAGACCAATGCCAAGACACATTGTTATAAAGATATATAATATACAAAACAAAGAGAAAATATTAAAAGCTACAAGAGAAAGGAGGCAGTTTACATTCAGGGGTAAACCAATAAGGTTAACAACGGATTTTTCATCACAGACACTGAAAGCAAGAAGGTCATGGAACAATGTATTTCAAACACTGAAAGACAATGGATGCCAACAAAGAATTCTGTAACCAGCAAAATTAAGCTTCAGGTATGAAAACGAAATAAAAATCTTTCATGATAAACAAAAGTTAAAAGAATTTGCAGCCAGAAAACCAGCATGGCAAAGCATCTTGAGCCAAACACTTCACATGGAAGAAATGAAAAACAATAACCAAAACCATCAGTGGGAAGTGCCTCGGTAAAGACAGAAGGCGGGGGGAAAGATAATCATGGAGAAACAAACTAAATTTAAAAAAAGGATAAATAATCAAACATGGCTGGAAGTACAAACCATATATCAATAGTAACTCTAAATGTTAATGGCTTAAAATCTCCAATAAAGCAACATAGGCTGGTATCATGGATTAAAAAAACAAATCCAACAATATGCTGCCTCCAGGAGACACATCTGATTGGAAAAGACATACACAGGCTGAACGTGAAAGGATGGAAAAAAAATACCACGCACATGGATCTCGTAAGCAAGCAGGGGTGGCCATCCTCATATCGAATAAAATCAACTTCAAGACTAAGTTAATCAAAAGGGATAAGGAAGGACATTATATACTGTTAAAAGGAACCATTCACCAACAAGTCATAACAATTATCAATATTTATGAATCAAATAATGGTGCTGCGACATTCATATAACAAATTCTCCTCAAGTTCAAGAATCAAATAGACCAAAACACAATAATTATGGGTGACTTCAACACACCTCTATCACCATTGGACAGATCCTCCAAACAAAAGTTGAATAAAGAAACTATAGAACTCAATACCACAATCAATAACCTAGACTTAACTGACATATATAGAATATATCAACCATCATCAAATGGATATACTTTTTTTCTCAGCAGCACATGGATCCTTCTCAAAAATAGACCATCTATTATGCCATAAGGCAACCCTCAGTAAATATAAAGGGGTGGAGATAATACCATGCATTTTATCTGATCATAATGGAATGAAACTGGAAATCAATGATAAAAGAAGGAAGGAAAAATCCTACATCACATGGAAAATGAACAATATGTTACTGAATGATCAATGGGTTACAGAAGACATAAAGGAGGAAATCAAAAAATTCTTAGAGATAAATGAAAATACAGACACAACATATCGGAATCTATGGGACACAATGAAAGCAGTTTTAAGAGGAAAATTCATTGCCTGGAGGTCATTCCTCAAAAAAAGAAAAAAAACAACCAATAAATGAGCTCACACTTCATCTCAAAGCCCTAGAAAAGGAAGAGCAAAACAACAGCAAATGTAGCAGAAAGCAAGAAATAATTAAAATCAGAGCAGAAATCAATGAAATTGAAACAAAAGAAACTATTGAAAAAATTAACAAAACTAAAAGTTGGTTCTTCGAAAAAATAAATAAGATCTACAGACCTTTAGCCATGCTAATGAAGAGAAGAAGAGAGAGAACTCAAATTACTAACATACAGGATGAAAAAGACAATATCACAACAGATGCTACAGAAATACAGAAGACAATTAGAAATTATTTTGAAAACCTATATTCCAATAAAATAGAAGATAGTGAAGACATCAATAAATTTCTTAAGTCATATGATTTGCCCAGACTGAGTCAGGAGGATACACACAATTTGAACAGACCAATATCAATGGATGAAATTGAAGAAGCAATCAAAAGACTACCAACCAAGAAAAGCCCAGGACCGGATGGGTATACAGCGGAGTTTTACAAAACCTTTAAAGAAGAATTAATACCAATACTTTTCAAGTTATTTCAGGAAATAGAAAAAGAGGGAGCTCTTCCAAATTCATTCTATGAAGCCAACATCACCCTGATTCCAAAACCAGACAAAGACACCTCAAAGAAAGAAAACTACAGACCAATATCTCTAATGAACCTAGATGCAAAAATCCTCAATAAAATTCTGGCGAATCGAATACATAAACACATCAAAAAAATTGTGCACCATGATCAAGTAGGATTCATCCCTGGGATGCAAGGATGGTTCAATATACGGAAATCAATAAATGTTATTCACCACATCAATAGATTTAAAGATAAGAACCATATGATCATCTCGATAGACACAGAAAAAGCATTTGAGAAAGTACAGCATCCTTTATGTTCAAAACATTAGAAAAACTAGGGATAACAGGAATTTACCTCGACATTGTAAAAGCTATCTATGCTAAGCCTCAGGCTAGCATCATTCTCAATGGAGAAAAATTGAAGGCATTCCCTCTAAAATCTGGAACAAGACAGGGATGCCCTCTATCACCACTTCTATTCAATTTAGTTCTTGAAACACTAGCCAGAGCAATTAGACAGACAAAAGAAATTAAAGGCATAAAAATAGGAAAAGAAGAACTTAAATTATCACTATTTGCAGATGACATGATAATATATTTAACAGACCCAAAGGGTCTACAAAGAAACTGCTAGAGTTAATAAATGAATTCAGCAAAGTGGCAGGATATAAAATCAATACGCATAAATCAAAGGCATTCCTGTATATCAGTAACAAAACTTCTGAAATGGAAATGAGGAAAACCACTCCATTCACAATATCCTCAAAGAAAATAAAATACTTGGGAATCAACCTAACAAAAGAGGTGAAAGATTTATACAATGAAAACTACAGAACCCTAAAGAGAGAAGTAGACGAAGATCTTAGAAGATGGAAAAATATACCCTGTTCATTGATAGGCAGAACTAACATCATCAAAATGGCAATATTACCAAAAGTTCTCTATAGGTTTAATGCAATGCCAATCAAAATCCCAATGGCATTTCTCGTAGAAATAGATAAAGCGATCATGAAATTCATATAGAAAAATAAAAGACCCAGAATAGCAAAAGCAATTCTAAGCAGGAAGTGTGAATCAGGCAGTATAGCGATACCAGATTTCAAACTATATTACAGAGCAATAGTGACAAAAACAGCATGGTACTGGTACCAAAACAGGCGGTGGACCAATGGTATAGAATAGAGGACACAGAGACTAATCCACAAAGTTAGAACTATCTTATATTTGATAAAGGGGCTAAAAGCATACAATGGAGGAAGGATAGCATCTTCAACAAATGGTGCTGGGAAAAGTGGAAATCCATATGCAACAAAATGAAACTGAATCCCTTTCTCTTGCCATGCACAAAATTTAATTCAAAATGGATCAAGGAGCTTGATATCAAATCAGAGACTCTGCGTTTGATAGAAGAAAAAGTTGGTTCCGATCTACATATTGTGGGGTCGGGCTCCAAATTCCTTAATAGGACATCCATAGCACAAGAATTAATAACAAGAATAAACAAATGGGACTTACTTAAACTAAAAAAGTTTTTTTCTCAGCAAGAGAAACAATAAGAGAGGTAAAGAGGGAGCCTACATCATGGGAACAAATTTTTACTCCTCACACTTCAGATAGAGCCCTAATATCCAGAGTATACAAAGAACTCAAAAAATTAGACAATAAGATAACAAATAACTCAATCAACAAATGGGCCAAGGACCTGAACAGACACTTCTCAGAGGAGGATATACAATCAATCAACAAGTACATGAAAAAATGCTCACCATCTCTAGCAGTCAGAGAAATACAAATCAAAACCACCCTAAGATACCATCTCACTCCAGTAAGATTGGCAGCCACTATGAAGTCAAACAACAACAAGTGCTGGTGAGAATGTGGAGAAAAGGGTACACTTGTACATTGCTGGTGGAACTGCAAATTGGTGTGGCCAATTTGGAAAGCAGTATGGAGATTCCTGGGAAAGCTGGGAATGGAACCACCATTTGACCCAGCTATTGCCCTTCTCAGACTATTCCCTGAAGACCGTAAAAGAGCATACTAGAGGGATACTGCCACATCGATGTTCATAGCAGCACAATTCACAATAGCTAGACTGTGGAACCAACCCAGATGCCCTTCAATAGATGAATGGATAAAAAAAAATGTGGCATTTATACACCATGGAGTATTATGCAGCACTTAAAAATGACAAAATCATGGAATTTGCAGGGAAATGGATGGCACTAGAGCAGATTATGCTTAGTGAAGCTAGCCAATCCCTAAAAAATAAATACCAAATGTCTTCTTTGATATAATGAGAGCAACTATGAACAGAGCAGGGAGGAAGAGCAGGAAGAAAAGATTAACATTAAACAGAGACATGAGATGGGAGGGAAAGGGAGAGAAAAGGGAAATTGCATGGAAATGAAGGGAGACCCTCATTGCTATACAAAATTACATATAAGAGGTTGTGAGGGGAATGGGAAAATAAACAAGGAGAGAAATGAATTACAGTAGATGGGGTAGAGAGAGAAGATGGGAGGGAAGGGGAGGGAGGATAGTAGAGGATAGGAAAGGTATCAGAATACAATAGTTACTAATAGGGCATTATGTAAAATTGTGGATGTGTAACCGACGTGATTCTGCAATCTGCATTTGGGGTAAAAATTGGGAGTTCATAACCCACTTGAATCTAATGTATGAAATATGATATGTCAAGAGCTTTGTAATGTTGTGAACAACCAATAAAAAAGAAAACAAATGAAAATAGAAGCTATCTGTTATAAGTAGGTATTATCCATTTCTTCATTTATTCATCTTTATTGTTGAGCAATGTACAAAGAAAAATTGTAAATAATCAAGGTGTACAACATGATTTTTTTCCTTTGTGTGTGTGCATCAAACCCAGGACCTCATGCCACTGAATTCTACTCAGCACTCAACTATTGAGCAATATCCCAAGTTCTTTCTAAAAAAAAAGTGAATTTGAGACAGGGTCTCACTAAGTTGTCCAGGTTGGCCTCAAACTTGTGATCTTCCTGCTTCAGCCACCTGTGTAGCTGGGATTACAGGTGAGTGCTACCTCTCTTGGCTTCCTAACTCCTGTCAGTCATTTTCTCTGTCTCTTGTTAATTCTACATATGTAATAACATTTACTTCTTTCTACCTAGCATTGATTCAAAGTATCAATGGACCATATAAGGTCCAACATCCAACAGAAAAAAGGCCTGAGGTAGTTCACAAACAGGAGAAGACACCTGCTTTATCATTTACCCAGTTGAACAGAGAGCTAGGTCCTTATGCTTTGTGGGACACAGATGAAGGGCAAATTAAGATATTTTTTGAAATTTAATTCAAGCAAGAGACACAATTACACAATTCTTTTCACTGTTTCAAGTAATTTAATTTCCCCTTTGTTTTACATATGAAAATCTTGCACCCTCATTTCTTTTGTTCCACTTCTTTTTCTATGAGTACCTCTTAGTAAATCATAAATGGAATCTAAGAAGCATCTTCTTTATAAAGAACAATTTCTGTGTCCTGAGAATTTTTCTGTTAACTTTAGGAGTCGTTTAGGAACTGGACTTTTCTTTTTTCTTTCCTTCCTTTTTTCCTATGTTACCTCCTTCTTTCTTTCATTCTCTTCCTTCCTTCTTTTCTTTCTTCTTCCTTTCAACTCTGTCCTTGAATCTGACAATTGTGATTTCAGTTGAATTTGAAGCACCCTAAAGAGAATGTCATAGAGGTTCTTTGTGGCCTTTCCCAGACTTGACAATGTCAATGTTGGAGAATGTCCTCTTGACTTTTCTTGCTCTGGGAGTTTGATATTAAGGTCCCATATGATTCATATTATCATAAGTGCAAACCCACTAAACATTGCCAAAGAGCTGCACATTGATTTCTAAGAGATCTGTGTGGAATCTGCCCAGATATTATCTGGTAAGCCCTCTAAGTTCACATGACTAGGTTGGGAGAGAAAAGACCATGGGCAGATTTTCACCAGGAACTTGATAACCCTGTTGGTTTTCTCCAGTTCTATCTGCTCACCTTTAGTAGACTGGACTCTTCTTGGGCTCAAGGATGAACTCCCAACAGGTTGAATTATTCCCTGTTTGAACTCTAGTCCCAATCTTCCTATCACCACCAGACCCTCATTTACAACTATCTAGGGACACCATTTTCTACTTATTAATTTTACATATTATTCTATATCGATTCATAAAGATTCAGTATGAGACATCTTCATGTGAATTTTTTGAAGGCCTCAAAATGATATCCTCAATTAAACTTTAACATTTTCTGTTTTCTCATTTTATCTTTACTCATCACTAAGGCTCCGATTTCTATTTATTTATTTTCTCATTTTTTTATTGGTAAATTATAGTTACACATATTGATGGGATTTGTAGTTATACATCTGAACCATACACGCAATATATAATTTGTCCAATATCACTCCAATTCCCCCTCCCTCCTTGCCTCCTACGCTTTGGTCCCTTTCCTCTACTGATTTCCCTTTGAGTTTTAGGAGATCCACACTTTTTCTCTCTAGTGTCTGCATATGAGAGAAAACCTTGAACCCTCTGAGTTTGACTTATTTGGATTAACACGGTGGTCTCTAGCTCTATCCATTTTCCTGAAAATTCAAGATTCTGAATTCATCTTTAACTTCTTCCCCTTGACAATTCTCCCCATCCAATTGGTCACTGGGTCTTGCTCAAGGCTTATTAAACCTCTCCAGGTTGCTGCAACAGCTTCCCAACTATGGCCTATGCCTTTGATTTGCATCTTCCCTAATACTGCCAACAGAACTGTCTTCTCGAAGCAAATCTGAATTTATTATTTTGTTGCTTAAAATCCTTTTGTGGCTTATTGAATAGAAAGTATTTTTTAAAGTTCTGCACGTTGTTCCTCTCATATTTGTAGAGTGCTCTCTATGCATTTAGCCTAGTTATAACTGTTTTATATGTGCCAGCAGATTTAGTCCATGTACCAGAGTAAGCACTGTTATCCTCATTCTAGAGATGAAGAAACTTGAGTCATACAAAGATTAAATAATTTGCTAAACTTACAGCTAATAAGCTACATGATATTTTATTTGAATTTTTGAGTGATATATATATTCAATCATTTGTTTAGCCATTAATCAAGTAAATATTGTTTATGGATTGATTAGCTCCTCTGTTGTTGGCAGTGCTGAGCTTTGGGGATGGAGAAAAACTCAGTACTCCACAGTAAGGTGCAGAGAGCATAAGGTGGCCTGAAGTGCTTGGATAAGTCTAGTCCAGATCAAGTTGGAAAGAGAGGTGAGGGGTTCTCAGAACTTCTAGAAGAAAATGGCACCTTACAGGATAATAGGAGTTGGCCAGGAAGAAGGTGGTGTTCCCTGCCACAGGAATAACATGTACAAAAGCAGGAAAGTGAGAGAGCATAACCAATTTAGAAAACCGGAAGTAATTAATGTGTCAAGGGCATACTCCAGAATGGGCAAGATGGAGAGAAATGTGACTGTGGCCAGGTGTTTTTGTCTGCTTTTTCACTGCTATAACTGAAAGACCCAAGCAGAACAATTGTAGAGGAGTAAAAGTTTATTTGAGAGCTCACAGTTTCAGAGGTCTCAGTCCATAGACAGCCAGTTCCATTTCTTGGGGCTCAGGGTGAGGCTGACCATCATGGTGGAAGAGTGTGGTGGAAGCAAGAAGCTCACATGATGGTCAGAAAGCAGACACAAAGAGAGACTCCACCTGCTAGATACAAAATATATATTCCAAAGGCCCAGCCCCAGGGACCCACCTCCTCTAGCCACACCCTAACCACCTTCTGTTACCATTCAGTTAATTCTGTCAGGGGAATAACTTGCTGATTGGGTAAGACTTTCATAACCCAAGCATTTCTCCTCTGAACCTTCTTGAATTATTTCACTCATGAGCTTTTGGGGGACACCTCATATACAAACCATAATATCAGGC
The DNA here is from genome assembly GCF_052094955.1 of Ictidomys tridecemlineatus. Taxonomy (NCBI): domain Eukaryota; kingdom Metazoa; phylum Chordata; class Mammalia; order Rodentia; family Sciuridae; genus Ictidomys; species Ictidomys tridecemlineatus. Next base: position 102,551,933 of record NC_135485.1, on the reverse strand, counting down.
CATTGAGGACATCTTTTCCTTGGGCAACTTGGATGCTTGTCTATAGGAACTAAGGAGATCAAAAGAGAGGAATGTAATTTCCTTTATATTTCAATAAGATAATTCTGATTATGGTGTAGAGAATAGTACAGAATAATTCCTGAGACTTAAATAAAGGTAAATGAATTAGTGTTCTTCCATATTATTTGGATTCAGATTTATTATCAATGTATAAGAGATATGTACATCTCTTTTTTTTCTGGAAACGGGGATGGAACCCAGGGCCTCTACCACCAGGCTTCACAACCACCAGCTTCCCTCTCACCACTCCTTTTAATCAAGGCAGAGTCTCACTAAGTTGCCCAGACTGGCCTTGCACTGGTGATCCAAGCCTCTGGAGTAGCTGAGATTGCAGGCATGTACCTCCATACCCAACCTGGATTCAGATTCATTTAGGGCTGGAAATTCATATGCTCATGAAGCATCTGCATTTTGACCTTTATTAAATATTTCAGATAGGATTAAATCTCTATTTTCCATCCTAGTGAAAAGAAATAGAGATGTATATAATATAAATTAGCAGATAATGTCAACTAGTGAATTCTAAATAAATGCACATATAATGATTATATACGTATGTATGTGTACGTACATACACACCCTATTTTTACATTTAAGAACTTTCAATGTCTTGAAAATTAATTTCCAAACAACACCAAAGTAGAACTATGGAGAAACACTAGGAGAAACTAAGGAAGTGTCCTGGTTCCATGCTGTACTGGCTTTCTATCCACAGTCTTTCTCCATCATAGACCATTCGAGGTATTGCTGGATAACATCTCAAAAGGATGTACAAAAATTATGTTAATATTGTACTAAAAAAAATAAAATTACTGACATTTTTCAGCTAATATGAAATAACGATGCAGAAACAGGAGTTATCAGTAAGATCCATCAATGCTGTCCACCTGTGCCTTCTTCTAGGTGGCCAGAGCAGAACTTGTGTTTACAGTTCTTCATCTATACTTCCACAATCCAAAGAGCTTTGAAAAACTGAAGTGATTTCATGGCTGATTTGGCAGCAAAACCGTTAGGTTTTGCTGAATTCATGTGGCCACAATATATGACCCATGCTGATAGGAGACCATCTCTGGTGTCTGTACAAATGCAGCACTTTCTGCCCTTGTGACATTTACCTCATGTTACATTTTCCTTCTTCGGAATTCACCATCATTTGCCTCACTTGCCTTCATCTCCATCTTGCATTTTCCTCCCCAAATTTCCAAGTCCTAGCCCTATCCTGTAATTCACTTTGTTTGAATAGGTTTTGCTGAAGAAATATTACTATGTTTGGCACTACTAAATGCTATAGAATATAAATAATGTACTTTGTTGTTTTTTGATTATTTCCTTTTAAATATAGATATTGGGACAGAGTTGTAGATTCATAAGCAGTTGTAGGAAATAGTACAGATTCAGGGTATCCTTTACCCAATTTCTCCCACTGGTAACATTTGCATAACTACAGTACAATATTATAGCTAGGAAACTAACATTGATACAACTCATTTAGTTTGTTTGAATTTCACCAGTTTTATATGGGTGCTTGTCTTGGTACATTAAGTTCTGTGGAATTTTGTTACAGGTAGATCCAATTCTTACAATCAATGCCATGGTTGCGATACAAAGTAGTTTCATCACAAGGATTCCTGTTATAGACATAACCACCTCCCTCATTGCCCTTCTCTCTAACCCCTGGCAACCACTAATCTGTCCTCCATCTCTGCAATTTTATCATTCAACATCACTGGATAAATAGAATCATGCATTACGCAATCTTTTGTGATTGGCATTTTTCACTCAGCGTAATTCCTTTTGAGAGACATACAAGTTATTGCATGATTTTTGATACCTAAAGCTTCTGAACATCCAAATACACTTGACTCGGAGGTTTAGGATAGGGACTTGTGGAGCTGCACTAAAGTCTGCCATTGCAGATAGAGCCCTGCATGCTCTTTGACTTATTTGAGGAGCTGGGCTGTCAGGAACTGAAGGCTGTGTTCTTATTGCTCAGGGAAGTGTAACTTGGAACCTCCATCTCTGGGTGTCTGTACAAATGCAGCACTTGCTGCTCTTGTGACATTTACCTCATGTGACATTTTCCTTCTTCAGTATTCACCGTCATTGGCCTCACTTGCCTTCATCTCCATCTTGCATTTTTCCTCCTGAAATTTCCGAGTCCTAGCAGTAAGTTGCGGCCTGGTTTCCCCAGTCTTGTTGCTGACAGCTCCTCTCCCTGAGACTGCACCTGGCTTCCTATATCACTTAACATGGACTGTCATCAGCACAGGGATCTGTGACGCACGGCTCGGATTTCAGCTCTTGTCTGCCTCAGGCTTGCGCTCAGTCGCTCCGACTCCCAGAATTGGATGCAGGTTCTTCCTTTTAGAACTTTCTGGTATGGATACTCAATATTTGAGTGAATTTTGGTCTCAATAAAACTGAGCTCTAATTGTGTTAATATATTTTAAAGTGAATTTTCCCCCTCTCCTCCGTCATTGGCTAACATGCTGTTCAAAATGTACTTTGGTAAATTCTACAGTAAAAATTTTCACTAAGTTTAATGACATGCTATTCTTTTCTTGATATTTGACTAAAGCACATTTTGGAGTGTGTGTGTGTGTGTGTGTGTGTGTGTGTGTGTGTGTGTGTAACTCAGAAATTGTCAATCATGTGTAGGGAAGAGGAAAACATGGCAGCATGGCCTAAGGGTAGACATTTGTCACATTTGTCCTTGCATCCCAGTTCTCTTTACAGTCTGTTGTGATGGAAGACACCCAAAGAGTTGATGTAATGTTAATGTCCCAATCAATATTGATTGACTTATGTTTAGTTGTAGGTTCATCAAGATTTTGTTTCTACAGCCCTACAACTGTTATTTAAACCCCTTGGCGGGTGCTGTGGCAGACACCTGTAATCCCTGCGGCCCGGGAGGCTGAGGCAGGAGGATTACCAACTCAAAGCCAGCTTCAGCAAAGGCGAGTTGCTAAGCAACTCCATGAGACCCTGTCTCTAAATAAAATACAAAAGAGGACTGGGAGTGTGGCTCAGTGATTGAGTGCCCCTGAGTTCAATCTCTGGTGGTCCCCCCACCCCTCCCCCCCAAAAAAACCCTTATTCAGGTGAAAAGTAAACACTTTCATTTTTTTTTTTGTAATTGAAATAATTGGTTGAGGTGAAATAATGATGCAGGGAGTTTCCTGATGTCTGATTGTTTCAGTTTTCTGCCTTGTGTTTGCTATTGTGCAGAGCAACTCAGCATTCCTCTGTGATACTTTGGTTAGCACTGACTAGCCAAGAATCTGTTCTGGGAATAGTGAAAGAATCCATTTATTCCCCAAAGAAATCAATTAGGAATAAAGGAAGAAGAGAGGAGGAAGAGGCAAAACCTAGGTCTAATTTACTTTCTAATCTAAAATATTGACAGTCTTCTTCCCCAAAAGAACAAAAGGTAAGGATTTGGCAAAGAAGATAGAAAATAGGGAAAATTAACAAGATATAAGGTAATTTAAACAATCTTTTAAACATTTGTACAGAAGAAATGGGATAACTCTGAACAAAATTTTCACAATTTTTCCCCATGGAAGAGAAAAGGATTTATCAAATTTCCTCCTTTAAAGAAATATTTTCTTTAAATCTTTAAGTCTCAATGTTCCAAGAAAATTTTTGACAACTGAAAAATTGTCCCATTTCCCCTAAAAGTCTTCTTAAATAGCAAAACACTAAATTCCAATTATTTTTATTTAATTTAAAGCAGTTTTTCCTTATAAAACATGCCTTAACACTGAAGAGATATGGCCATATTAATGGGCTTTTTCTTTTGCTCTGTATGTCAAAAAGCTTTTGTGAAAGATAACTCTTATTCTACATTGTATATATTTCCAGTTGGAAGGTATGTAAAATAAACAAGAAAATGTGTGTTTCTAGCTGATTACCTGGGATGGAATGGTGCTGTTAGGGAAAATAAACATGAAAAGCAAAGACTGACATCCGTATTTATATTTTTAGTCTAATTATAGACATACATATTCATTATTGTTATCACTTGTTTATCTCAAATATTTAAATCACAATCTAGTACCTTACCACTATTGGAGGTGCAGAATAGTGACTAGCACTAAGTGGGCACTGAAGAAATATCTATTGACTAACTGCACTCATGAATGAGGATCTCTGCCTTTATTCTCTCTCAGTCCTTAAAAATATTGTATGATAGCCCCAGAACCTTGACCAAAACAAATACTCCTGAATTTGGAACTAAGCCTTTCACTTACTTATTTTGCAGTGTTTGGGAATGTCTTGCTTGCAGAATTTTAGTTGCACATAATATAATACCAATCTTTGTTTTATTTGCACAAATAAATAAAGATTTTTGCTATCTGGTTTAATTATCTCATTAGAATTCAGTAAGCTCTGTAGAAGCTGCCCTTTGGGGCTCATTAAGCCAAACTTCCACATCAGGGTTAGGAATGTTGCAAGTGAAGGAAATACATTTTAGAGCTGAGAGCATGAGTTGAGAGTGTGTTGTTGCTGAAAAGCCCTTTGGTTACTACAACACTGTTTGCAAGGAGTGGACCTTTGGGGCCGGATGGTGGGAAGATACCTGGGATGGGTGCATAGTGCATGGTGCTTAGCCCTGTGTTGCCCAAGAGGAGATCTCATTACACCACCTGGGATCGCCTGGGATCCAGACTCCTGTGGTGTAGTGGATTTCTGAGTGTTGATGTGCAGGGTCAACAAGCTTAATCTTTTGAGCTGGCTGACCCCAGCTTCACTGAAGAAACAGGCTGAATCACAACTGTCTTTGGATTGAAATCTGAGTTCCAATGAAACACAAGCTCTTTACTGTTGTTGCTAGTGCTGGGAAGCATATTTGTCTCCAGGGCTTTGAGGTCTAAATCTTTCTACCAGCTTGAAAGTCTCGCGGAGTTGTTAAAAAAACAATCAGCAAAAGAAAAAGAAAAAAAAAATCAAACATACAAAGCCACAAATCCTTTCCGTTTAATTTTGCTGGACAGTGAATCGTGTTAATTTGAAAATAGAATTTATAGCTCAGTGTTTTAGAAATGCTTTCTTTCTCTTTTGTGTATTTTAAATTTGCCATGGTTGCCCTGCCACGAACTTCTTCACCAGAAAACAAAAGAAGAAGTACTCTGCACCTGGATATAAAATTCTGTGTCTCTTGATAATGTCGCAATATGCCAGTCTCCTACAAAAGGCCAGCTTGATGATGCTGAGTTACATTTCCTAACCGCAAAACCACGGGACTTGTCAACATATCCTGTTCCAAATGACTGGATTAAAAGAATGCTGAAGAGATTTGTCATTTTGATGTTCTCAACTATGGTAGGTAGCTATATGAAGGTTCTTTTCATAATTTGAAATGGTTTTGTTTAGTCGGGCTCTTAATAAAATGAAGTGCATTTTTGTGTGAATTTATGAATGCTTGCAGCCTAAGCTGCTCCTGCCTGCCTCCTTGATTTTGGCTCGACGTGGCTCCTTTTATTGGTTTTTGGCAAGTTGCTGAGGGCATATGTTTTGCACTTTGCTTGCCTGATTTGTGAGATTCTGCTGACATCCAGGAAAATGCCACAAAAACCTGTTGCTCATATCCAAGCTTATGTGTTTTATGGCAAATCCACAGAGCTCAAGTTTCTTGACAACAAGTCTTATTTATGGAGAAACAAACACAGGCAATATTTTGTGGGTCTATAATGCTCTCTTTCTGGGAGTAACTTTTGGCATTTCTTTGCGAAGGGGCAGTTTTTTGAACATCTCATCTTTCATGTATGATGGAGAAAGTGTCGCTACTGCTGCTGCTTGCTACCATTTATTGAGTACATACCATTTAGTGAGAAATACGCGTTGACTTGTTACCAGAAAACTGCAAGAGAGATGCTACTGTTCCCATTCTGAAGATGAAGAGACTGAGGTTTAATGATGTTAAGCAACTTTCTCCGATTTTTATAAAGCAGTGAAGCCAAGATTTAAACTTAGTTCTTTGTCACTTAAATTCATGGATTTTGCAAAAGAGATCTGAGAAATACATATTACCCTTGATATTGGGTAAAGGAAATTTTGTTTTATGATTTGTATTCCATTGAATAATAATTATTAAACCATTTAGACAATTATTAAACAATTATTGGTAACATGGAGATACAGTAAAGGCTAAGATGTTGTTCTTATTCTTTAAGGATTCATTGATTCATTTATGTTGTTTTTTTTTTTCAACTGGAGATGCTTTTGCCACTCCAGCAAACATTTTGTAAGGTCTGGAGCCATTTTTGTTTGATGTTTCAATTGGGTAAATGTGTGTGGAGTTATTGGCACCTGTTGGGTTAGAGATCAGGGGTGCTGCTTAGCAACCTGTAATACACAGACAGCTGTTGTCCAGAATGTGCATAGTGCTGAGGTTGAGATACCTGGGTGAAAAATTAATCAAAACACAGGAAACATATTAGAGTCATGCTGCACCTTCAATGATGGTCGATTTTATTATTTGTTCAAACATTTTCTGATGCTCCCTATTGGGGTCTTCCATGTGGAAGAATTACATCGGCAATCCCACTAATGCCAGGCTTGGCCATTGGACTTTCTTTGACCAATAAAATACAGGTGGACTCTTACAGAGTCATCATTCTTTTTCTTTGTTTATAATATCATCAGGTTCCAGGGAGGGCCTTCTTCACCTTGGATTGCCACCAGAGACAATCTTACTGAAAGAATGTATTAGGAGTTCACAGGTGGAGGCGGGGAATCTCCACTCAGGATCAGTGGGGAACTTGATGTACATGAAGAAAAAGAATTTCAGCACCTGTCAGCCTAGGCATAGACAGACTTATTTGGGAAAGCAATGTACATTCAAGGGAGAATGCAGGTTATCTTGAGGAAGAAACACATTTTCAGTGTTCATTGATCCTATTTTAAAGGATACTCAGCAAGAGGTAGACATGGAAAGGTAAGTGGAGTTGACATCAGTTTGGTAATGACAAAACAGTTTATGGTTATCTGGTTGTTCTCAGGATCCTTAGGCTGATGAGTTCTCTATTAACTGATGGATAGATAATGCTGGAAAGTTCCCTAAATTATAGGTTTCTTACAATATATCTCTCCTTGCTTAATCTATTTATTGGTGGCTTAATTAACATTGCACAAGGTAATTATCATAAATTTCTGGTTAACTCTAAGATTTACATATTTCCCAGAAATTTGGGAGTGACAGACCTGGAAGAGACTGGCTTAGGGAGTGGCAGAGCTACAAAGGCATATGGAACCTGAAGTTAGAATTTCATTTCCTTGTTCTTTCTTTATGTCTCCTTCCAACCTCTTTTTCTTTCTTTCTTTTAAAATTTCTTCTATCCTGCCTCAGTATCTCAAATGAATACAACATGGAGGAAAGATCCAGCCAACTCCAAAAGAACTGATATTGGAAACAAGAAATAATCCTTTGTTGAAAGCCACTGTTATTTTGAGATTGTGCCTATGGCATAATTTAGTGCCTTCTGACCAATACTTTCATAGTCATTATTTCAGTGGATGGAGATGGGGTGGAATTGTGAAAGAAAACCTTCCAGTAGCAGGAAAGTCTGAGGCTGATATATATACACACACACACACACACACACACACACACACCTGTGGCAAAGGTTGGGCTTTAGTTTTATGTGTGGGAACTTTATTAGGGATGAGAAAGAAAATTAATCTGAGAACAGAAGGGATAATTATTTACACAGGGACAGATTCAGGAGGTAGGAAAACCAGTTAGACTATGGTAATAATAGTCCTAATGAAAGAACCAAGAGCCGCCACATGGGCAGAGTCTGTGTAACTGAAAAGTTGGAGGCTTATGCAAGAGTGATTGGGAAAGAAAAAAAAAATGCCATGAAAATTTACCTTGTGCTGATTCAACGATAATAGCAAGATTTCAAGAGGGATTATTTTGGAAGATGATGTCACACAAGAACTTATTTTGGACTCAATATGATAAATCCTTTCTGGGCTATCCAGTGGGGAATGTTCAGAGGCAAGTGGCTGTGAGGGATTAAAGAAAGGGAATCTTGGTGTGACTTACATATTTGGGCATCATCTGTGTAAAGGTGCGATTTATTTATTTATTTTTTTAATACACGACAATAGTGGGATGCTAAGGGTGCAATTTGGACATTATGTAGGTAGAGTGACTGGAATAGAAAGAGAAGGATAAAGTTGGAGTTTGGGTGAAGAATAAACATGAAGAGAGATATGTCAGGCACTTCTGTGGAGAATACTGTCATAGCTGGCTGGTGAGGAGCTGTCTGGAGGTTTCAGAGGTAATTAAGAGTGTTAAAAGAGCCAATTAATGCCTATTCCTTGTTTAATGGCAAATAGGTACCTTAGTGCCTCTGATATTTCACTGAAGCAGTTAAGCATTGGTTTTAAAAGAAGCTGCTTACCGTTATAAGGTCAGGAGTTTATAAAAACTCATAAACAGAATGTAAGTTCAAAGTTTTCCTCAATTAAAAAAGGAAGGTCAAAATAACAGTAACAAGTACTTAACAGAAAGAAAAAAATCATTTATAATTGAAAGGTTATGGTTTTAATCGTTGTTATGCCTACCAGTTTGAAATGAGTGTACTACATTCTTTCTTTATTAGTCGTGTATTTATGTCAAATCATTCTTCTTTAGATCTTGACCTATTCGTCTTCCTTCTCAGTTTCTGGACCTTGGAGACACCTAACTAGCAGATGTTCACATCCATAACTAAAGGACGGTGCTGCTTTCTGTCTGTTCCTTCCCCATCCTCCCAGGGCTCACAGATAAAATGCCCATTACTTTGGAAGTTTTGCCAAGGTCTACTCCAAAGGTAAAATTGGTTGCTGATATGATATTTTTCCCAAGAATAAGTCAGAATATAATCATTTCTCTTCCTCTGGTTTCACTTCACTGGGACATTGTGGCAGAGAAATGATCACCTACCAGTCCATCACCAGCCTTCGGGTGGCTGCAGGAATTACAAACGGCAACACTTGGGAGAAGTCACAAGGATGCATGAGATAGCCCAGGGAAAGACAGCATTAAACACCCTGGTGTAAAATGTCGTTAATCCCTGTGAAGATATAACCTGCCCCTCTTCTTAGAGCAGCACTAATCAAAGTGATCTCATCTGGAATATTGATTTTCTTTCATTTCTCAGCCAAAGCAGTCTGTCAGTTTGCATTTACAATAAAATCTTAGGGCCTGTCTCAAACTTGAAAAGTTCAGGACATCATTCTTTCCCAGGCATTTATCAAATTACTAATTAAGTCCAATCCTTTGATGATCTTGCTTTTACATCAGAGAAGGCATTTTCTTCCGGTCTCTTATTTTCCATTTCTAAGCCATCTTATCATCATCAAACATTCTCTCTGCACAGTAAACTGGAATTATGGAGTTCAATGACGGAGTCTCATATTTCCAGATCCTAGAAAACAAGACTTTTACCTCACCTCCTTTATCACAGACCTATGTCCCCTTGGGCCTTAATCCTTTTCACACTGCAGCTTCCTACATTTTATTTCAGGTTGCTGAACTTCCTATCTCTTGGAAAATGTTGTATGTATTATCACACCCTCAGGTAGTAACTCATGACATAGTGGCAGACTAATTTGATCATCTAATCACTGAAATACATTCCCAGGAGTGGCCATCTTAATTGCTTTTTTTCTGGGTTATGCATTTTCCTCTTAGTGGAGGCCATTTGGAGATATGAAGCTTTAACCCACATACCTGTAATTAACAGTGTAGGGAAGGTGGAGGAGCTATTTCCAAGAAGGCCATCTTTAATTATATCACTTTGGTGATCAACTCCTTTGCCTCTCTACTATGTATATTCAAAGAATACCAAGTGCTGTTTTGACATGGGGTGAGCAGAGTTAAGACCATGGCCCATTATTAATATTTCTGCATTTTAATTAGTGACTAGGGTTAATCAGATGAGTTAGCTTTAGGAGGTTTTCCAGATTCACTATTTCACCACAATTCACATGATAAAAAAAAAATTGTGTACAAAAAGAGTTATTTACAAGACTCAATTAGCTTCAGACTAGATCTCAATGTGGAAGATGGAGTCTCAGATCATGTGATTTTCTTGGTGATGGTTTTTTATCTCTGCACTGGCAGCATCGCCGTATGGTAAGTCATCCTATAAGCAATGGCGGCATGATGGGCCACTCTCATGCTTAGAACAAAAGTAGAGAAAGTGAAGGTGGGGAAAGAGGAAGAGAAAAATGCATAGGTTATGGGTTCAGACACCAGATGGATGCTCATTTCCTATAGCCACTCAAGAATTGGTCTGTCTGGGAAATAACTGGAATAGGGACTGGAGAAAGGGGCTATTGTGAAGGCAAGCATGAGGCCAGATGGGAGGAGCCCTTGGCAACTCCCTCAGTGGCTGCTTCACTGTGGGAGGAAGCTCTGCTCTCTGCCTGCGCTTGGACACCTCAAGGTGTCCCCCATAAGCAAGCATCCCACAGTACCCAAGATCTAGGTATCTTTGAACACTAATGGGTTATGAGAGGAACTTAAATCTGTATGTTTTGGAGGTCAAAAGAGACAGAAGTAGGTGTATAGTTCTATTATCTACAGATGAGGAAATGGGATCAGACAGGTTAACTTACTTTCCCAAGTTCTGGCAGATAAGAAGACGACTTAGTATTTGAGCAACATATTTTTAATTTCATAGCTGGTTTTTCTACATTTACTCTACTTGCTAATATTTCAAAGTATCAATACTGCAAATATTAAAATTCAGGTAGTGTTTTTCCATATGCATTTTCTCTTTTCTAGAATGTACATGTTTTGGGTCTCTCTTGTGTTGTCTGGGGTAGAGCAGCAAGGATGTTGAGCTGAAGGATCCACATGAAGGTATTAGGTCTTCGGTCTAGCTGGGTAACTGAGGCATTTTTCCTGCGATGCTGACAGCATTAGAATTGACAGGATTCATATCGTGGTGTAGGAATGAAGCATAGCTGAACATTTCATCTGAGGAAAATTGAAACAACCAAAATAGAGCTTTCTCAACCCCCCACCATCCCATCTAATCATTGAGCATCTGTACTTTCTGTAGCCTGCTTCCCACCTCCTTCCACACGTGCATTTCTGTGCCCTCAACCACTTCCACTCTCCACTTTTCATGGGATCACTTCCATTCTTTTTAAAAATTTGTCTTAATTAGCTATCCATGAAGTAGAATGTCACTTCCATTCTTATCTATCAAGGACCATCACTCCAGCCATCCCTTCTGTCTCTCTCACATTCTCAAAATTTTATTCTGCTGAATAAAATCATGCAACCATACATTCTGTAAATGGTCTCATTAAAAAAAAATAATAATCTTCTCTTGTTGGGTGTTGTGTGTCTCACATCTGTTATTCCAGCAACGCAGGAGGCGGAGACAGGAGGATCACAGGTTCCAGGTTGTCCTTAGCAACGTAGCGAGACCCTCTCTCAAATTAAAAAAAAAAAAAAAAAAAAGAAAAGAAAAAAATTAAAAGGATTGGGAATGTAGTTTGGTAGTAAAGTGCCCCTGAGTTCAATCCTCAGTACCAAAAAGAAAAAAGAAAAGAATCTTTCCTTGATCCCATTTCTTCTAACGATTGGCCCTTTGTAACAAAATTCAAACATTCCTTTCTTCCTATTTGTTTTCCAGTCCACTCCAATGTGCCTTTGTCCCTGACCACAGTACTGAGATTGTTCTTGTCAAAGTAATTAATGACCTTCCTGCTGCTAGGGCCAATGGTCTCTTCTCCGTGCTCACTGGGCTTGACCTATCAGCAGCAGTCGACACAGTGGATCACACTCTTTTCTCTGAAGCTTTCTTAACTGAGCCTGGATGTCATGGCCCTCTCCCAGTGGGTGTCTAACATGCTAGACTCTCCTTTTCTGTTCCATGGCTTCTTTCTCTTTGCCCTGACCTCCTATTGTCAGAGACCCCCAGAGTACAACGTTGATCTCCGTCACTTCGACGTCTGCACTCACTCCCTTGATGCTGTAATTCAATTGTATGGTTAAAAGGTCACATACATTCAAAAGACTTTCACATTGACATCTGTAGCCCAATCTTAGATAGTAAACTCTGTACTTGAAGTTTCTAATTGAAAGTCTAACACAGCTCCAACTTTAACTGTACTCAGCTGATCTTCCTCCCCCAAAACTCATTTCAATTGATGGCAGCTTCTTCCTTTTGAGCTGCTCCAGCAGAGACCTTCATTAGTCTCAACTCTCTTTTCTCTCACATCTGGACGTCCAGGAAGTCTTTTTGTTTTACTTTCCCACGCCCACACTGCTGCCATACTGGTGTGAGTGGCACCGTGGTTCATCTGGATTTGAATGTTGCCTTTTCATTGATGCCTTGGCTCCGATCTTGCTCCTCCAGAATCTGTGCTTCGCACAGAAGCTAGGGTGATCCTTTCAAATTATGTCAAATCATGTGGCTTCTCTGCTTAAAACCTTTTCATGGAGTCCCACCTTAATCAGAGTAAATCTAAGGTTGGCATCATTATCTCTCTGAGCTCATTTCCTGCTCTCCTTTCTGGCACGTAGCATTCAGGGCTCTTGCATTCTCATGTGTCCATGGGGATGAATTTTTTTCTCTCTGCTACGGTTTGGAGTGTCCCCCAAAGGCCTGTGTGGTAAAATCTTTGTTCCCCATTTAGCATTATTGAGAGGTGGGGAAATTTTAAGGAGTGGGATTTAGTGGAAAGACTTCCAGTCATTAGAGGCAAGTTCTCAAAGCAGACCCTTCCTCTTCTTTCATTTTTATGTCATGACAATGAGGATGAATGGATTTTCTCGGTCATGTGCTCCCACTGCGATATACTGCTGTGCCGAAGGTCTCTTTTATTACTTTACTCAAATTTCACCCTTCAAGGAGGCTGGCCATGACACTACCACTTAAAATTGCAAATGCTACCTCCTTATTCCCAGCATCTTTGAATCATTTTCTTTATTTTTTTTCCTCCCACTGCACTTTTCAACTTTTAACATACCATAACATTTTCTCATTTATAATATTATTTCTGACCCTTCACTTTTTTTTAAAAAATGTTATCTTCATAATAGTAGGGAATTTTTGGTTTGTTATGTTCACTGACATTCATAGTGCTTGGAATAAGTTTCCTAAAAAATAGATGATGAGTCAATAAGTTCTTTACCAGGAGAAGAGCTGTCATAGTGTCAGAAGACTGGAAGATCAGGAAGCAGAGAAGGGGAAATAAAACCAGGGATCAGGTGGGGACCATGGACAAATGCCACAAGGCAGGACTTTGTTTTATGTAGCGGCAGTGGGTTTAGCAAACACAACTCACCATGTAGCACCCAACATCTAGTTTTTTTCACCATTTTGCATAACACATGGCCTGCAGCATCTCTGCTACCTTGATTTCCCCCTTTTCTCAAAATTAAACATGATATTCCAGATACACTTAGACCAACAGCTCATTAAGGGTGGAGGACCATCATTTCCCTTTGTCTGAACCCCACATTCACCAGTGTAGTCAAAGAGATTAATAATTCCCAGGGTTAAATGATACATGACTCATATTGAGCCCACTGTTGGCCAAACCACAAACTATTTTTGTTTCATTTTTTTTTTTACACAAGTCCTACTTAAACAAAATCTGCTCAATTCTTTTATTTAAACCTATATGTATGACTTTTTGGATTAAATTATACCTTTTAATTTGGATCTCTTATTTATATCAAGATCTCAGTCCAGTATTTCAGTAACCCTTATAGCTTTTCATTGTCTAGAAAACTGACGATTATAAAAATAGTTAAAGTATTGATAAAATATAGTACTGGACAGGAAAGACCTGTGTCAAACTATTACAATCTTTCCTTCCCACAGTAACAGGATCTACTTAAGCCAACTATTTCTTAATCTTACCCACAAAATTGTCACTAATTTTTCAAATGCTTTGCTGAAATCCAACTGTATTATTTCTATAGAATTATGCTGATTTTTAGTCTTTAATTTTAACCAAAAAAGAAAAAGAAATCAGTCTGGTATTGTTCTATTAGATAAGCACATGTTGGCTCTGGAGGAGCCCTTTCTATGAGCTCACAAAACCACCTTTTATTAAGCCAGTCTTAAGGTCGGGTTTATAATACGCAATTCAAAGGTTTGATTTTTCCCAATTATAGTGACATCTCATCCTTGTTTATTTTGTGACTCATGCTTAGAAGGAATCATTTATATACTTCTTCTGGTTGAGTGGTCTTTGTCATTTAAAATATAAAAATTTTTAATATTTTATGTGAATGCTTTTATGAAATCTTATGTAGTTTTAAAAATTTGTTCTTTTTAGATATACATGAGGGTGGAGTGTATTTTGACATATTATACACACAGGAGTATAACTTCCCATTCTTGTGGTTGTACATGATATGGAGTTGCACTGATTGGTTGTACATGAACATAGGAATGTTATGTCTGATTCATTCTACTGTCTTTCCCATTCTCATCTTCCCTCCCTTCCCTCATTCCCCTTTATCTAATCCAATGAACTTCTATTCTTCCTTCCACCATCCCCTTATTGGGTGTTAGCATTCACATATTAGATATGTGGATGCTATAATAATGTTGTCTTGGAACATTCGGCCTTTGATTTTTTGGATTGGCTTATTTCACTTAGTCTCCAGTTCCATCCAGTTACTGTCAATGGCCATAATTTTATTTTCTTTGTGGCTGGGTAGTATTCCATTGTTTATATGTACCACATTTTCTTTATCCATTCAACTGTTGAAGGGCACCTAGGCTGGTTCCATAGCTTACCTATTGTGAATTGAACTGCTATACACATTGATGTGGCTGCATCACTATAGAATCATGCAGATTTTATAGTATGCAGATTTAGGTATATAATGAGGAGTGGGATAACTATGTCAAATGGTGGTTCCATTTCAAGTTTTCTGAGGAATCTCCACAATGCTTTCTATAGTGGTTGCTTATCATGTAGTTTTAGCATCATCTTTTTCCATTTTGCTTGGCTCTCTTGTCTATTGCTGAATAGCAAACCCTCCAAAACTTGCAATGGTTTATAATTTCTCACAGTCCTCTGAATGGAATGAAGATCAGAAAGGCAGTTGTTTTGCTGGTCCCACCTGGGTTCTTCACTCAGCAGAGAGGCCGCCAGGATTGTCTCTCCTCCTCAGGGCCTCTCTCCAACCAATGATAACCCTTCAGTAGCCTGGCCTAGATTTCTTCACCTCATCACAGAAGGGTTCAGAAGGAGATCACTTAAAAAGTCTAAAATGTCACTGTTCTTACAATTTACTTGCCAAAGCAAGTCTGAAGACCAGCCTATAGTCAAAGCAAGGAGAAACGTATAGCATCTCTTGGAGTAAGGAACAGCAAGTTGTCCAAGGAGGAAAGAGATCAACTGGGGCCATCTTTGACAACTATCTGCTAGTCCTTGAAGCTCCCCTTCTTCTACAAAGTCCTCTATTCTTCTTCCCATTTTTTGCCCTTCATTAGTTCTGCTGAAGCTGTTATTATTACTTCTAATCCAGCATCCCTTTCTCCGGACTCCAGTTCCAACCCACTGAATATATTTCTGATAGATTAATCTCTATAAAATAAAATAAAATCAAGACAGTCTAACATCTTTCCTAAAAACCTCAAATTAAAACGAATTGATATTCAGACTACATAGAATATGCTTCCGAGTCATATTTTCCTACTTGTACTACCTTCAGTGTGATTTTTTTTCTTGTCTCATGAAATATTCATTGGTTTTCCCAACCTCTGTATCAAAATCTTATACATTTATCAAAGTCTATTTCCAGATTTTCTGTGAACCTTTTTCTGATAGCCTCCACAAGAGATGATCTCTCCTTTTATGTATACTTAGAATTTCTTTTGATCTCTTGTCACACTAATCCTGTTCTTCCTTATATTGTAGTTAGTTATCATTATGGGGTCCCTCCCCACCAAGACTGAGAGCTCTTTGAAATCAGAGCTATATCACGTTTAGTGCTTGACGAAGTATCTGGTTCAAAAGATTTACTTATATAAATTCTCAATCTATTTCATTGGATGGAATGTACAAAAGTCATAGCATGTTTTATTATTTCCAGAAACCAAAGGCAGGAATCTCCACTTCTTCGCAGTGGAGAGAATTCTGGAGAGATGGTGGAGGAAGAAGGACAGCAAAGACTCCAAGTGTTCTTCCTTCCCCATTCACTCCTCCCCAGCTGCTTATACCAGAGATTCCTTAATTCTGGTTCTTACAGCAGAGGGAGACAGAGCCTATTGGTTGAGAGACACAGAGCCCCACCACACCCACCATACCATACTCCCCTCCCAGTTCTTTAGCCTTAATTACTACCTATCTACAACCACAAATATAGGTAGGGAGCTGTGTGAGGGACTCTGTGTATGTATTGGGGTCGGGGCACAAAGTTTTAGTTCACAATGGAAGACTTCTAAGTAGGAGAGTTTTATGGTTTTTTGATTTTGGTTAGAGGGAAGAGCAAAGATAGATTAAATTTAAAATCTTGGCAAGGCAGAACATATTCATTAAAAATTGTGATTATTAATTATATGGATATTGTTACCTATAGGATTCTGGCTATAGTATTCAGCAGGATTAAATATTAATGGAAGACAATTTTATGACCCAAATTGTGTCCCTCTTTTATCTCAAAATATGATTATATTTGGAGGTAAGTTAAAGAGGTGAGTAAGTTAAAATGAGGCCATTAGAGTGGATGGGTACCAGTCTAACTGGTGTCCTTATCAGAAGGTAAAACTGGGAGACACAGAGGGACACCAAGAATGTGCGTTCAGAGGATGACCACATGAGGACACTGGGAGAAGATGACCATCTATATAATCTAAGCGGAAAGACCTGAGGAGAAACCAAACCAAACCTTGGATCTTGGACCTTAGGATCCAGAACTCTGAAACAAAAAATTTCTGTTGTTTAAGTCATCTGGTCTGTAGTATTTTGTTATGGCTGCCCTAGCAAATTAACATAGGCAGGATAAAAGCCCTGTGACTATTTGATTTTTAAAACCCTTCTATCTAATTTTCTGTAGGTTCTGCAAGTACCTTGTGGTCACTTCGATAGTTAAGGAGATTCTTTTACTTGTTCTCAGGGACCTGAGAAATGAGCATAATATCATTTCTGTGAATATTAAGTTCTGGCAAAATCATCTAAAGAACACGATTCTCCTAAGTGACCAAAAGCTAAATCGCGATGAGACTAACCAGTCGTTCTTAAAAAGCACACAAAATGTAGCATTCTATCTATAAGAACTCAAGATTTTTCAAAAACAATGCACAACCCCACTTAGGACATACCCTGAAAGGACTCTCCATTTATGAAGTTAATCTATTTATTTGAATTTTCCTTCCAAGTTCTTTCTGTGACTTTCCCTCTCTTCCTTTTCATAAGAACAAAGTGATGTACCCAACCAGATGGCAGGGGGTTGGTAAAAACAAACACTGGAGTGAGTTTCAACTTTTAAACCCACGCTCAGTCTTGAAGGCCAAGGGATTCAATGGAGCATGCAAAAGGCACAGGATCAGGGCGGGTGGGGGAGGACAGCAAGACAGTAAACTGCTACGGTGACTCAGAACTTATTCCCTGGAGCCCAAACATCCTTGAGGTTCCTTAGCTCAATTCCCATACTTAGTATACTTTTTGAGCCAACTCCTAATCTGTTCCCGGCTTTACCATGGAAGCCTTTGCCCCACAGCTGGGGCTCATTTGGTTTGGATTTTCATCTGTAAATTACTGTCAGCAAGGATCTTTGGGGGCTAATTGGTGAAAGTGACCTAAAATAGGGAACTCCAGAGGGAACTCGAAGACTCAGAATTTTCATTTTTTCGATCTTTTCCCCAAGAATCTGTGTTACCCTTTGCCAAGGAACAACTAGCTTTGAAGTGGAGAGTAATCTCTGTTATTTAAAAGCTAAAAAAACCACCTTAGATGAGACACCATTAAACAAGAGCATGTTTCCTGGTCCTAGAGGAGAGAGCGTGAGCAGCGAGCGTTGAGCGTTTGTGATTTAAAGTCCCATTTGGACACACTTCAAAGAGAGACTCCAGGCAGAGCTACTAAAAGCCTGGCCAGCACCAGGATATACAGATTTCAGTTGCTGCGGCTGGAGCTCAGTTCCTGCATCTGAGGAAGATCATAATTGCTGTCCTTTTAATCTTCTTTGCAGCCTATCGAATGGAGGCCACTTCACAGCAGGATGCTTAGGTTCACAGTAATAACAGTGAAATGTGTAACAATTTGACTTCCCTTTGAAAAAAAAATAAAAAAGGTCTGCAGCGATACTGGCGCTTTAACATAAGTGCAGAAGTTTAAACCTGGAATAAAGAAGTACAGGAACAGCTGTGGCTGCAGCAAAGCAAAATCCGACATCTAAGAACTGGTAGCCATCAGGTGCAGTAGATACGAATCTCAGTTCACAAACCAAGGTCTGAGAACAGAACTTTTCATTTTCATACAAAAACCAATTTTTATCTCTAAGCCCTATTCCATGGAGGTGGTATTATTTGATTTCCATGAGTTCAGGGTCTTCAATGTCATGGTGGTTCCTAAATGTTGCTTGTACAAGTCCCTAAATGGGAAGCTTTGAGGTATCTATCATCCTGTTGGGACTTGGTCATTTGCTTGTATAACTTGTTACCTTAATGGCCCTCTGGGCTAGGCTAGCCCTGTTGGCTCCAGTAGCTCTGTTCCTGCTGGAAGCACAGGCCCCATCAGGCCTCTCCCAGAGGGCATTAAAGACTCCCTGTGAGGACTTGGGCCAGTCATTCAGGTGGAAATTCCCCCTGAGGCTCCCATAAGGGGGAGATTCTTTTTTTTTTTTTTTCCACACCTTTTTCAAAGTTGGCCGCACTTCAGGGACAAAAGAGGTCCCTGGAGATTCACCACTGTTCCTACCCTAATTGTTTTGTCTTTTTCTTTGTCCCCAGACAGTGGGATATTTTCTGTGTCTGAAGTAGAGGCCAAGGCCTTGTGTAGGACTCTGCCTTCCATGGTCTTCCTGATTTGAGAAGCTCAATACCTATAATCCCTTGCTCCTAAACATTTGTCTATGTCAAAAGTGCTTCCTGCACCTAAAGGCGTAAGTCTTTGAAAATAATATCTAAGAAGATTCTTCCTTTCCTTTGCTTTTTGTTATAATGTAATCTTCCCTTAAGGCAAAGATTTTAAGATTCCTTGGAACTGGGGTGAGGCTGAGGGAGGAGGTAAGAAGCCCTGGAAGGACAAGAGGGAAGATTTAGGGGGGAAAAAAAAATCTATTGATTAGCACTTCAAAGATAGGATTTCATCTCAATAGCTGTTTTTTTGGTCATTTCAGGACTGCACTGGAACAAGACCCAACAGCCATATCTCATCTTCCCTTTGTAATTTAGAGACTTTGCTTATGATTCTCATACCCATTCCTGTTTCTTCCCCTGAATATACTGCAGCCCTATATTTCCCCCTTTGGCAGAACAACGATGACCCAGGAAGAATAGCATTATGTTCCCAAATGTCTCCTTCCCACATTTGTGTATTCCCAATCCAAGTTCTTCCTAACCAACCTCAGAAGACTGGAGCAAGCTCTCTGTTATTCACTCTTTGAGTCTCCTACAGTTCTTTCTTCCCAGCGTGTCACAGCAGTGATTATTTAATCATGCTATTATTTGTTAAATATACATCATATCAACAAGGAATACAGACACCATTTTTTTTTTTTATCTCCTGTTATGCTCATAGTGCTCAGTATGTGGCAGGCATGCAGTAAGTATCTGAGTCAGTGAACAAAAAACAGCTAAATGTGGTGGTGAGGGGAGCAGAGACCCAAATTTGAGTTCCTGTTACCCCAGGCACTTTCTCATAAAACTCATCTGTATCCTCACTTAGTCCTCTGAAGAAAACTTCATTATCTCTGTTTTTCAGTACAGATGCTAAGGATCTGAGCGTGAAGGGAGATGGTTTCTAAGGTTATTCAGCCGATAAAGGGCAAATGTTTTATCGACTCCCTGCTCCATTTGTGTTCTCCTTAGCATCTGACCTTTTTTTTTTTTTTGAAAATATCTTCATGCCCTCTAAGAATGAGTCACCAAATAATACTTGCTTTTTCAAAGAGAATGGCAGTTAAGCCACACTTGTGTCCAGTCAAGTGCCCGGTGGAAAGAATTATAGGCAGATTAGGATGCCAGAGTTTGGGCAAAATCCTTCCCTAGGTTACCTGGTCACACTATATGGACTTGTGTTCTGCCCACATTCTTCCTTTCTCCCAATTACTAGGCCTGCTCCATTTCAAATACCATATTCATTTCACTTTTAGGGCTTTGGTTTCAGTGGGTGCTGGAGCACCCACTCTGAGCAATGCATTGAAGAGAAAGCAGAATAAAAGCAAAACTAAACCAAACACAAATATGATGGATTTTGTGACTTTAAAAACCAATGAATCGGGGCAGGGTGTGGTTGATAGAAGAAGATGAACCCAGATTGGAGGCTTGAAGGGAATTTGGGAGAGAGAAGATTTAGACTGGTCTTTGAGCAAAGCATAAAATTTCTGCAGGCAGATAAAAGGTGATTGCAGGGGCAGTGGGCCTTCCAAGAAAACCTAGTGGTTTATCCTGGCTCTAGAGCTCCAATTTAGAGAACTTCCGAGAAGCACAGATGGCCCCAGGGTCAGCTTACAAGTTGGAATATAACACATTCGGTTTGAGTTTCCTTGAGGTTTGAATTTTTTCAGGGCCAGCTTAGGTGTACCTCGAACAGAGCCAAAACTCCAGATTAGTTTCAGAGATCTCCTGATTTTCTGGAAGTGCTCCTGACCACAAGATCAGCCTCCGGGTCAGAGTCAATGAGGAGTTCAGGAAGCCTTCTGGACTGGCCTCCTACCTACTCTAGTTAATGATCATCTTGGTCATGCAACCTCCAGAGCTTTTGCTTGACTCCTGGTGTGGTCATTGGTGACTTGATTTACAGAGCACCTTCCCTCCATGATCTAGGATCCTCTAGAGCAGGGTTTTCTTTTATTCTCAGTGTACTCAGTTGGCCCCAATGTCTTAGACGTCCTTAGCCCCTAGCTAGGAGAGACTCAATGAATGAATCAGTCTAAATGAAAATGCACTATCCCCAGCCCCCACTCCTTGCTGCTCTTCATGGGGATAAATATACTTTTTCATAGGTTGTCTGAATCTCATGTAACTTTCCAACTTATATATTTTTGTGCTTCCATCTTAATTTCACTTTGGCTGAGTGGTTAAATGGCCACAGTTGCAAGCAAACACTGTATTCAGTTAGTTTCAACCCTGTGCTTAGAGACAGAAGTAAGTCCTGAAGAAGAGTTTGATGGGACCCACACGGCTCCCTAATTACATGTATTTCACACACCATTTGCTATGAATTCAAATATGCCCTTTGTTAGAATTTTATGGTTGGTTGATAAAGCCCCTATGAATTTCATTTGTTACCTGATAGTGACTGCTTGGTAATGAAGCTTACATGATGTGGCTCACTGATTTTTTAAAATAACAGTAATAAATACTTAAGTTTGTCTGTGAGTGTTTTACATGTTATTTTAGTTATCCTTCAAAATAACCCAGATGAGAGACATAGTACTATTTCCCTCATTTTATAGATGGAGAAACCAAGGCAATGGAGAGTAAGTAACTTTAGAAAGGTATCCAGGAAGAGGCGGAGCCAATTCCAATATTTATCAATATTGTCAATATTTATTAGAGTCCGCCCTGTGGCTGGCATTGCTCGGTGTTGAGTGCTGGAGTGGTACACGAATCAGGCGAGGTTCTGTCTTCATGGAGCTTTTATTCTAGATGTGGACGACAGGCTGAAAACCAAAAGAATAAATATCAAACAGACAACGAAAAAGCAGTGAAGGGAACACTGGGGTAATGTCACCAAGTGTGACCAGGTCACTTTAGATGATAGGGCAAGGAAACGGTGACAGTTAAACTGAGGCTTAAAGAATGAGAAGATGTCACCTATCCAAAGTGCTATGGGACAGGGCAGAGAAGAGGTTATTGTCCACTTGTATTTAGAGCTTGAGAAAAAATTGAGCAGAGGAAAGAGGAAGAGGTAAGATTACATAGGGTTTATGGGTAATAATCAATTTATTCTAAGTGCTATGGGAAGGGTTGTACCCAGAGTAGTAAAGTGATATGATTCATATTATACAAAATTATACAAACAGTATGCTGTTTTGATCTGTAGTTGGTATAGAGACAGGAGTAGGGAGAAGAGTTGGGAGGTCATCGCACAGACCTGGCTAAGGAGATGGTATCTGGAACTTCAGTAGTAGCTGAAAAAAAACAAGAGAAAGGAGTCAGGTGGGAAATATTTTGTAAGTTGATTCTACAACTCTTTTTTTTTTTTAAAGAAAGAGTGAGAGAGAGTGAGAAAGAGGGAGAGAGAGAAAGAACTTTAATATTTATTTTTCAGTATTTGGCGGACACAGCATCTTTATTTGTATGTGGTGCTGAGGATCGAACCCGGGCCACACGCATGCCAGGCGAGCACGCTACCACTTGAGCCACATCCCCAGCCCTCTACAACTCTTATTAATGGATTGAATGAGGAATGTGGGAAAGGGAGAAACCTATCTTCTATGTCTTTTCTTTCAGCCACTGATTGACTGTCTCTGCTATTTTACTGAACTGAGGCAAACTGCAGCAGAAGCTAGTCTTGAGGAATGAGGTGAAATTTAAGAATCTTCTGTTTGAAATGTCATTTTGAGTGGCTTTTAAGTATTCAAGTGAAATTTTAAGGAGGCAACTGTATATGAAATTAGGATTTCGGGGGGTACATGTTAAATAGTAGCTTAGTGAGATTTATAACATCACAATAGAACTTCTATAGTTTTAGTATTTCTACTCTAGAGTCCTTTTTTTTTTTTTTTAAGTATTTCTTGACACTGAAAGTTTCTACTCTTATTAAAAAAAAATGGACTGCAATTCCCACCACCACCTCTGTGCAGTGGTAGTGCTGATTAGGATGAACTCATAGGAAGTGAGGAAGAGTGGTTGGGAGACTGCAGGCGTGTGTGATCCTGCAATCTTGCACACAAGATTCTTAGGGAAAATAGTATCTCAAGGATTGTATACTGGAGGTAAACAAAAGCTTCCTAGCAATAAGACTTGTCAAAATACTGCTATTAAAATTTGAGCTTTGAGTAAATATAGAGACTATGCCCAGGAATATGGGTAGATATAAGAATGTGCTCATTCCCATAGCAGACAGGTATAGAAAAGGAGTAGGTGACATTGTGTGGAAGATCTGCAAGATGAGGCAATACAAGGTAAATATGAATCCACACCAAATCAGAACACAAATCATTTTCTCAGCTAAAGCTGACAAAAGGTTTTTAGTGACCTTTAGTGATGAGAAACTGGAATGCTACATAAGAACCCCAACTGTGCATTTATACTCTGCTAAATGCACTTATGCCTAAGTCAACTATATAGTAAAACAAAGTATATTTAAATTCTAGTTTAGTTTCGATCTTTTTAGACTAATCAATGCTACTTTTCTTACTAAGTTCAAGGGAAGGAAAATCTACAGATTTTATGAGAGACTTTCTGGCTATTGCTATTAAGATTCTGGTCTTAACTGGTGGGCAGAACCAGTTGGCAGACCCTCTCTCATGATTATGTCTTAGTCACGTTGATTCCTTCCTTGAAACATGGTGGACAAGCTGCCATATTTCCTGTGTGAAAGAGAGCAGAGAATATTCCTAAACAAGTCGATGTCATTCAGGGTAGACCTCACCCGGAGAAGAGGGAGGTGTATAAAGATAACAGAGCAATTTACACTTCTAAAATGGGCTTGAGCATGTCATCTCAGCTGCTGGGAGAGGACCTGAGAGATGGTCAGAAGCACAAAGGCACTGGGTGCTGAGAAAGTATAGTTGTAGGGAGTTAAAATGGTGTAGAGGAGAGGGAGAATTTTAAAATTTCTCTTTAGATTTCCAGTTTTGTGTAAGGTTTATCGTTGCACAAGAAGAGATCTATACCTCTCTTTCTTGACCACAGCCAAATTGTCTTCTGGAAGTCAAGAACATGGACATTCATTTCAGACCTACTGCTGGCTGGAATGTTAGCCTTTCCTTTAGACCTTGCCCAAGTAAAATGCTCAGGAGGTCAAGAAGAATCATTCATCCTTGGTCAGTTAATGTTTACATATATCTTTGTATGCAGGCAATTTTGATGACTAGGCAATTTCCTGCGGAAAGGTACTCTGAGCCATTGAGGACTAATGGAGCAAGACGGAGGATTTGGTAAACTTGGTACCCAGTGGCCTGGATATTCTCCTGTATTTTCCAGGATATCGAGAATAGCTGGGATAATAACTAAATCAGTAAAGTCACTTTCTATAGAAAGTTCTGTTATTTTATACCAGTAACCATGTTCTGAATTTACATAGTGTTCCTTTATTTGCTTTCCTACATGCCCATAAGCAAATACAAGAAAATATACTACATTGTTTGTTAGACAAAAACAAAACAAAACAAAAAACTGGAACTCATGTCAGGCCTTATCAAATGCATTCTTAAAAGCACATGAGTATACATACATGGTGCATGTTTCAATGAGAAATGTATCTTTAAAATGAGCATGGATTTATAGAATGTAAAAGCTAAAGGAACACAGGAAGTGATGCAGTAAGGTGTTTCTCAAATGTATTTTGAGTTCTGCAGAATACAGTTCCCACTTATACAGTTCTGTATTAAATGCAGAAGTCCATTTATGCATAAATGGGGTGAGACAGGGCTCTGCAGAACTGGTGCTGCTCAGCAGGCTCATTTCACTGGCTGCCTTGCATTATTGCTAAGGAAACTGTATACCAAATTGGCCCAAGCACACATTGTGAACAGTTTAACTACTGCTATAATGTGGTTCTATTGACTCTTGGCCTATTGCATCATCCCCATCCCCCCCCCCAAAATTAGATCTTTCTCACTTTCAGAAAGGAGTTGGGTAGTTGAAAAGAATCAGGTGCTTTTATGCCTTGGTCTTTCTGTTTGGTGTTTGGGAATAAAAAGCCAGCTTTCTTAAGTAAGGACTTGAGTTCTTGTAGCCTATACCTAGGTTATCTCTTCAGTGGTATTATTATTATTATTTTCTTGCTGTGCTGGGGATTGAAACCAAGGCCTCACACATGCTAGGAAAGTGCTCTACCAATGAGCTCCATCCCTACCCTCTTTAGAATTTAATTTACCCACCTGTCTCTCCAACGTCTTGGAGACCTAAGCTGATCTCTTCCTACTCCCCGGATCCACATGTCTTGGGTGCTGTTCACTCATGCCCTCCAGCTGCCCTCCCCCTGCATTTCTTCCTACTGATATGCTACAGCTTATCTAACATCTCACATCTCAACTCCTCCGTGACGTTTTCCAGAGGTCCCTCTTGGCTCTCCCCCTTTTTCCTATTATAGACTGGCAATTACCAAAGGTCACTTGATTTTAGTGTTAGATTGTGTGTCTCTCTTTCCTTTCTAGTGACTAACCCTGGGGAAAAAAGCTGGAAACATATCATATTCACAGTATCAGACACATATCCATATAAGAGGTTCCCAGCCATTGGCTGAATTGACTATCACATAATATATAGAAAAAGTCTTATTGCCAGGTTCTTATTACATGCAAAGATGGAGGTAGAAATGGCTGGTAGACAATGAAAAATAAGTCACCTGAAGTTTTGAGTAGGTAGGACTTAAGAGCTATCCATCCCGCTCATGCAGTTCTGTATTAAATTCCTCCCAGTTTTAAAAATTATTTTTGAGGCCTTGTATCTCAGTTGGCATATAATTTCATGATTAGAAAGTTAAACTTTTTTCTTTAAAAACTCTATTTCACAAATGTAATGTTTTTCTGATGTGATTTTCCTTGAATTTATGAAGGTTTTAATTTATGTATTTATCTCTTCATCTATCTCTATCACATAAGATAGTGGGGGGCAGGTTTAAAAAGCGTTTCCTTTTTGCTTCCTGCTGGATTACAGTCTTTATTGGAAGGCTAGTTATCCATCTTTTTGGTTCCACTGTAATAACCTTTCCAAAGATTCTTGTTTTTAACAAGAAGCCATATGACATTACAATTAAGAGCCATGCCTGGGTTTGAATCACAGCTTTACTACCCAGTTGTATGAACTGGGGCAAGTTACTTTAACCCTCTGTTTCTGTTATGCTGACTATAAAATGGGGATAATAATAGGACTTACTTCCTAGGGGGGCTGTAAAGACTGAATGAAGAAAGATTTAAAGTGCTTAGATCAGAACTTGGAACATAACAAATGCTATACTGAAACTAGTAGTTATTCCGGAACCCTCTTTTTACTCTTCCCACTTGCAACCGACAACCTCCTACACAAGCTCTTCAGCATATTATTGAGTATTAGTTATATGGCCAAGATGCTATACAGGCATATCCACCTCAAAGAAAGTATTTCTGCAGGAGAGGTATTAATAGCAGTGAAATAATTCTTTAGTAAGGCTATCAGTATAGGGTTAACAGATTAAAGTACTAATGATCTTTCTCATAAATCAGAGTAGAGTATATGGAGGAGTGATTAGAAATACAGTCACTGCATTAAAAAAAAAAACTTTCAGATAATACTTAGCATGGACTTTTCCACAGGGAACTTCAATGTATTATTGAAGTGTGAATAGAGCTGCATATCTCAAAAAGCCACTCTAGACTGTGAAGTTTGCTGATGTTAAAGAAGTGCAAATATGTACAATTAATGGGTGAACAGTGAGCAGGGGTGGTTGCTGACTCAGCCTAATGCTGAGCTTCATCAGATTGATATTATTTACAGCTCTTTGGGAAACAGCTCTGCATGCATGAGCTGGTTTTAATGATCCTGTTACTTGCCATCAGTCTGCATAATAAGACTAGCCTTCATGGGCATTTTTCCTGAGTTCTGAAATTCTGCAGTTTTTTTTCCCCTTTATCTTTACATTTCTAAAGCATATGTGTTTAGTAAAGAAAGACTCCAAATTGTACTCATCGTGCAGGATTGGGCACGTAGATTTTTCCACTTGGGGTTCTAAATAGATTTGTGGTTTTGGAAATCTGCAGAGGTAAAGCCGCCCTATTTCTTTTCCAAGTGGACAACCTCCTTTCTTAACCAGATAATTCAGTACCCATTAAAAATTTCTAGTTTTTTTTCCATCTTATTTGTAGATGCAACTCCCAAACCATATGTTTACCTTAACGTTTAATGTATTTACATACAGAAACAAAATTATGGATCCTTAATTCAGAGGAACTGCAGTAGTCAAGAAAAGCGTAAGAGGCAATGGAATTTACATATAAGTTTATGTATTGTTTTTAAGCCATGAACGTTGTGGCATGGCTAAGGAGCCTGGCAAGTAGTTGTATAGAAAAGCATAAGCCTAATGCCAAATACCTAAATAAAAGCCAAAAAAATTATGCCAATATTCAGACAGCCTGTCTACATAACATCAGATAGCCAGATACTTGAAAATATCTGCATAATGGAGAGCGTTTGTCTAGATTTATCTCATGCATGATGTTCTTTAGAGTATAGTGGGCTTAATGATTAAATTAGTTCTTGGCAATCTCTAATGCAGTCTTTTTTTATAAAAAGAATTTTTTAATTAATCTGTTTTCAGTACTGGAGATTGAACCCGTGGGTTCTCTACCACTGAACTAAATCCTCAGTCCTTTTTATTTCTTTTTTGAGATGAAGTCTCATTTATTTAGCCAGGCTGGCCTTGAACTTGTGACCCTTCTGCCTCAGTCTCCTCAGTCTCTATGATTACAGGTGTATGCCCAGCTAGTTAAAATTTATTTTTTTAAAAAAGAGCTATCTTCTGGGTGTGTGAATCTGGCAGCTAGTGGAGGAATAGAGGTTAATCTAGTCGTGTTATGCCCTAAGAGGTCCCTACTTATCTAGGCAAAATACCACCCCAAAGAAAGGAACCCTTAGTGGTCTATTAATTCAACTCCAAGGTAAACAATTGTCCCAAAGATTAATTTAATAACTGTCTCTAGAAATGATACAAAACACCTAGGAGAACTGGCTTTTGTTTCTAGAAGAAATCAAGACAAATAATTTGTTGTGTTATCTAGATTTACTATCATGCACGGCCATATGCATGTTCCTTAGCCAATCTGAGCCTCAGTTCCTTGATAAGTAATGCAGGCATAACAATACTATTTCGGAGTACATATGAGGTTAAATAAGAACAATTGTGTTAAAATCCTTACCCAAGACATGGTGCATAGCAAGGGTTCAATAAGTAGTAAGTGTAGGGTAAGATCTAATACTTAGGCACATTGACAGAACTTTGAATGGCTGTTAGGGTAGTTGTATTCCAGCATGCAATAGCAAAGGCGCAGGTGTTTGATGCTTTTTCTCTCCCATTTACTGAGTCAAGTAAGTTTAATTTTTAATAATGGCGACTTGAGGATCTCTGTTCTGCAGTCTTTAGTGAAGAATGCTTGACTAAAGGGCTCTCTCCTTGAGGGAGTTCAAGTTAATCGCTAATAGCCCTTCTGTTAGTCTTTACTGCCCAAAGGGATTTCATTCTCTGATTCCTTTTTCACTCCTAAATGAAGCCAAGAGAGATGATGCAATAGGAGGGGAAATTATTATTGAAGGCAATACTTATTGCTACAAGATTTGAGTTCCAATTTCCTAAGGATTTTTAGAAATTTTAAAATAGGCAAATGCTCTACCATTGAACTACATCCCCAGGCCTAAACAGAGAATATTGAAGAAGTGACTTCTGAGGTGTGGATGCCACTTAGTTTGAGTCTCTGAGTTCATAGAGAGACCCTGAGAAGCTGGGACACAGACCTCTGAGAATTTGGGTACTGGCCAACTAGAACATGGGTCTTGAAAAGGGAAATGAAGACCCTGGTTCCAGAATCTCTCAGGTGATACCTCAGGTCTGTGAGTGTTAGACTTCAACCTTCTGCTACTTAGAAGGAACTAATTTGGTTGGCAAAGGTAGTTTTGCTAGGTGACTTAGATAGAAGCCAAAGCCCCAAGGAGAAAAGAGATATCCAGGAGGCTGACCAGTAGGAGCAAATTCTCTCCTCTTCTTCCCCTCTTCCATTCACCCACTACTGGTAAAATTTAGTAGGACCCAGACGGCAAAGCAGAACTGTGGACTGAAGAGCATCAGTCTCAGAACGAGGTGTAGAAAGGTGTGTTGGAAGTCAAAGCTTAATAACTCCCACAAACAGTAACCAAGAAACTAGGAGAGATCTGAGGATGGCTTGGGCCTCTCTCTTCCCAGCTGGATCTGTGGCAGCTCCCCTGGGACTTGATGCAGATCCTCTAATGGTCAGAAGATGCTTCTGAAGACTCAATTAGCGTGACCTTTTCAAACAGATCTTACAATGTATGTAGCTTTAATTTGCCCTGAGAACATTATGAGAATTTATGCCATGTGTAATTTCAGTTCAGACTAGAAAAGTGTCCAGATGCATATTATTTTAGTCAGCTTTTCCATTGCTGTTAACAAAACACTTGATAAGGACAACTTAGAGGAGAAAACGTTGATTTGGGGCTCATAGTTTTGGAGATTCAGTGCATGTTCCGAGCCCAAGGTGAGGCAGAACATCATGGTGAAAGGGGCCTGGTGAAGGAAGGCAGCCCAGGAAACCAGGAAACAGAGGGAGAGAGCTTTACTAACCAGGGACAAAATACAAACCCCAAAATTAACCCTCTGGTTAAGTTAAAATGCATTGTCTCAACTGTGAGCTTTTGGGGACATCTCATATCAAAACCATAACACATATGTATTAGAAAAGGGGAAGAAATCTTCACTATTCAGAGTTTTTATTTTCTGTCTGCTTTCTGGCAAAAAAAAAAAAATCCAGTTTTTTGTCTTTCCCCAAGATTTAGAGTTATGTTTATGCCATAGTTAGGTAAAATTTGTTGAAAAATTTACTTCGGATAGTTATTTTTCCTTTTTTACTGTTGTCTTAAAAGTTTTTTTTTTCACTGTGATCATTTAGAGGTCATTATTTCACTTTTATAAAAAAATCTTTTGCATTTAATGACTCAAAATTCCCATATGGAAAACCACCTTCCAGGTGAATGCATATTTGTTCACCCTGCCCACATGTTTGGTGGCTAATCTGTAGCATTGATGAGTTTAGTTATCCAAGTTTGGTAGATTAAAGAAAGTTAGGTTCTAAAATAGCACAAAGAATGGCATCTTCACCACTTATATATTACTTCTCCTGTAGCTTCCCTTCAATTTTCCTTTTAAAACTGAGTACCACATTTCCTGATATCTGTATATGCCTAGGGAAAAATAATTTTTTTAGAACAATGATATTAATAAAGGTAACTATGTGAGCTTAAACTAAGGCCAACCTTCATAAGGCTAGTTTCTCTAGCTCAGGTTGCCATCCAACAATGCCTTGAAAAATGAAATAGTTCTATGGTCGCTGAAAGGTCAGTAGTATAGAAAGTACACAGGTGAAAGAGAAAGAATCTGAAACAAAATTATTTTGTTGGAGTTTTTTTGCAGATGAAGAACAAATAGAGTAGTCATTCAAATACCTATCACTGTAGTTGATCCCAATGTGTTCTCAAAGAGGAGTGTATAACATCTTAGAAGAGAATTTCAAACCTCTATCTTGAGCAACTTAGCCAGTCCCAGTTGACGTGCTCAGTTTACAGCTGCCGTTCATGCAGACAGGCTGACAGATTAACTTGATATACTTGATTTCAACATCAGTGTTGGATCAAGGAGAGTCCCAGCAAGCATCCTGGATTCAGAGAGGTGATTGCTTATGAAATGCCAAAGGTGAGTTCTGTACCAAACTATCTAAGAGAAATCCATCTCTGAGATGCCTTTTCTTCATCAAGTGCAGAATTTACCATAAAGAACACAATAATAATGCTACCTGCTGCTTTGCTTGTGTCTGTTTTTCATTTAACAGCAAGAATCCTCAAATTATATAAACATGTAGAGGCTTTGGTGCACTTTTAGGGAAGGGAAGAAAGAGACCCAGCTGAATCAGCTTCCTAAACTACTGCATTATTTTACCCTGATGGTTTTAATTAGAGAAAAATAACTGCATTGAGACCATCTGCATATTCATAATGTGGAACATATGGTTGGTTTGAAAAAGAAAGTGCATTAATAGTCGTGCTCCTTTCCAGTCATTTCTCACATTCCAGGTTATTTCTTTGAGAAATAATATATTTGAAAAATCTGTTTACTCTTTACATGAGCAAAATATTCTCATTCCTTTAGGTTTTGTGTGTTGCATCTGCTACTATTGTACATTTTAACAACTAATGCTGAGAGAGAATATGTTTGTTGATGATTGAGAATGCCCCATCAGTGAGTTCAAAATACTTTGCACATGCATGTTTATATTGTCTTTTATTAAGCATAAGTTACTAGAATTCAGTTTATGGAAAGTCTACTAGAATTTTCTGAGAGCACAATAAAGACTCAAAACCAAGATGGCTGTGTAGTAGCATGCACATATACATGCTTATGTGTGTTCTTGCCAGTGTATGTGAGAGCCTGTGTATCTCTCCTAAGACATAATGTCATGCACATAATTTTGACCAAGTGAAATAATAAGCCATTGTGAAAACTAAGATAATTAGGTATACACAGAGTAATTCAGACATAATGTTATTCTTGTAAAATAAAAAATAAGATGAAATGACTTTTCATCTTAAAGTTCTTAATGGAAGAAAAAAGCAATATCTAGTTATATGAGAAGTAAATAGAAAACTAATGGAACTTTTGCTTTTTTGTCTGGTTTTTCATGTGGTCACTGGATCAATAAATTCAATTCCCAATGTGAAATAACAAACAAGAAACAACCAGAGAACTTGCACTGGCATAGGTACCTTAATAACAAAACAGAAAAGGGTATAAACTTGGAGGAAAAAGATTAGGAAAGAAATGAAATTATATTCCTCGGAGACCAAGCTACCGTGTTTGTTGAGTAGGGGTAAAAGGGAACAGGGGAAAGAGAATTTAGAAGGTGGAGATGTGTGTGCTGTGAAGAATTTCAGGAAATCAACGTGCTCCCAAGGAGACTGCTCCAAAGCTTGCAGGTCCCGTGAGCCTTGACATGCCTGAGTTAT
Source organism: Ictidomys tridecemlineatus (assembly GCF_052094955.1). Classification (NCBI taxonomy): domain Eukaryota; kingdom Metazoa; phylum Chordata; class Mammalia; order Rodentia; family Sciuridae; genus Ictidomys; species Ictidomys tridecemlineatus. The sequence continues at coordinate 102,519,792 of NC_135485.1, read as the reverse complement.
TCTTGGTGTTCCAAGATGCTGTGCGAGTTCCAAGAGCTCAGACATACAATTTCTTCTTTCAGACTTTGGTAAGGAGCATTAGAGGATTGAATGAAACAACTTCCAACTTGTTGCCTCCTTTGGAGATTAAATTAATAGAGGTATATCAGCAGGTATTGTTCATTAAAAAGACAAAAAAAATGTTAAGGCAATCATTGACATTGAAGTAACCAGTTATACTTTTATGAACTGGGTATCTTGCAGGAGAAAAACTCTGATTTTAGTAAGGACATTTGGAGATTTAAAGTATTTCACAAAATTGACTGTGATAATTGCCAGATGCAGAGTGAGTTTGCTTTTAGAAACACTTACTGAGTGACTCCTTTTAAAGGAACTGACTTTATCTGAATTAGTTTCCTTTGCCTCCCCTCACTCCTTTCAATTAGGACACCACACCTGTAATTTCATTAGATACAGTTCAGTTATTTATCTCGTTTTGAAATAAATGACATCAATTACTTGTCATAGTTCTTTGAATAGCAGGAAGAATGGCTTCCTTGTTTTATCTATCTTCTAATTTCCAGTGATAATAATACAAGCTTTTGCATTTGGTTTTTAAATTTGCTTCATGTTGATTATCATTTTATATATCCCAAAACACCCTTGGCTTTTTTCTTTACTGCAAATACAAAAATTTTCACTAGATTTATGATAGCTTTTTGTGCGTGTATTTATCTTGGCTATAAGCAGTGTGGCATAAGTATTCTTTTTGCTTTAGGTCCCAAATTGTTTTATTCATCCTACTAATGACTTTCTTTTTCATCCATGAATTTTATAGTAGTTGGAACTCAGTTATAGGTGACGAAATTGTCTCCACTTTTTTCAAGGGGACAGATTGTACTTAGATGTGGTAAATCTAGGCTTCAGTGAAATATGGACAATTTGATAAATCCAAACATTTTTTTTTACATATGCTTCTAACTACATGCAAATTCAGACATAACTTGGAATAAAAGATCTTCATCAATAACCATTTTCCTTTCCTTAGTGACTTAGGATAGGACTTGATATATATCACTAAGTACTGTGTACTTATCAATATTTTTAACAAAAACTCAATCAAATCAGCGATGCAATAAGAAGTGGCTAAATCATATGATGTAAACCTTTCTTTTTAAAAATTGTGATAACATGTAGTGCAAATAAAATTTATCATTTTGGCCATTTTAAGCATATAATTCTTTGGCATTGAGTATATTCATATTCTGGTGCAACCATCATGACTATTCATCTCTTGAATTTTTCATCATCCCAAACTGAAACTCTGTACCCATTCAATGATAATTCTTCATTTCCTGGCAACCACCATTCTACTTTCTGTTCTATGAATTTGATTATCCCAGGTACTTCATATAAATGAAATTACACAATATTTTCTATTTTATGTAAATGTTCTCTTTTAAAGTGGATCTTGCAATACTAAGGGGATGACTTGGACTCTCCCATTTTCTCCTCCACCCCCCTTCAGTTCCAAACTCTATTACCAATGGAATATGGTGGGACGTTTCATGATGTGTTCCCTGGGTCCTAGTGATATCATGCTTCAATTATCTTCTCCAAAGACAAATTCATTTCACGTCTAATCAGACTGATTGAATGTATCACACTAATAGCAGAATAAGTTATGTGAGGTAGGGAAGTAGAAATATACTAAAGTAATGAAGTAACTGGGATTATTCTGTGTCTTGTGTGTGTACCTAAAGGAAATTATTTTGCTTAGTAAGTAACAGTAATAACTGATCTTCATATGTCAGATTACAGTTTTCCAGTCTGACATTTTCCTATCAAACAATTGTCTCAAAAATATTAATCTGTATCTCACATTTAGATACTAGGATTCAGGTTCAGTGAGATTAACTCACATTCATAAGTCAAGTGAATGGATTTGCAGGGCTCCAATGTCATTCCCATGTCCAGTGTTTGGCTTCCCATTCTGGTGATCTGATCAGGAGATGCAGCCTTCTCCTTTTAATTTGACCTTCTAAGAAACCTCCCCCTATTTCCAACACTCTGCTACTCTCTCTAAGGACCAGACATTTAACCTACCCATCCTGAGTTTTCATGAGGGTCAGGAGCTTCCCATGTCTGGCAAAGAGCTTCCCCCCAGCAGCTGTACTTAAGGATTATGAAGTCTTTCCTCTCATCCAAACTAGGTCACATTATAGATAGTGGGGAGAAATAGTGCAGAACTAGTCGAGAGAGGCAGCCGACCAAGTTCTATTCCTGGCAACAAAAATGGAAAATGGCCTTATGTCAAACTCCAACATGAAATTGCAAATGATTAAAATAATAAAAAAATGATGCCAATGATTTTTAAAAAGGCTTTCAACATCTAAGGAACATGGCATAGAATGTATCAATTGACTCTGTGATCCCCCTGTTGTATCTGTGTGAAAGGGCTGTGTGGGAAATACAGCAAAGGGAAGAAGGTACTAAGCAGAAACCTCAGGGCTGTGCTTTCCCGACTCTTGGAACCTCACATCCCCGAGAGTATTGTCAGTGGTTTTTAAATTTTTTTTTTTTAATGTAGCTTGGCAGGGCTGTAGAAGTGTTTTATTTTTTAAACCCTTGCTGAACACATCCATTGACAGAACAGTGTTCTGCTGGTCCTGAAAGCCTGCCAAGGCAGGAAAATGAGTTAGGCTACATGGATTCATCTCTCAGCTCCTTCTCAATTCGCTCCTACTTTCCATGGCACTTTGATCCTTTCTCTTTTTCCATTCCAAATTGGTCCCTGTGTACCCTGTGCCAATTGGCACATTTCTATTAAAGAAATATTTTGCTAATAATATCTTAGCTCTGAATCCTCCGCCCCAGTCTCTTTTATCCTATCTGGGTATAAAGTAGATTGTTCTAAATTCTACTGTTGAATCTTGCAAGTACAAGCTAGACTGCTTACCCTTAACTTCAATTTATTTATTTATAGATTCACCAAACATTTTTTTTATTGTAAAGGTTCGTGTTTCTACAAAAATAATTTTTAAAAATTATATAACTTTTATTTTAATAATTTGATAAAAAGATAATCATTACTGAATATAATGGTTTGCTAATGTGTGAGCGTAGCCTACTATATGGAGCTATTTGAAATATAGTTTTCAGTTGGTAAAAGTGAATCTTACCAAGAGACACAGAAGGCTTTCTAACAAGCTGTGCCGTACTGGACAAGTTACTTCATCTATTCACGTCTTCAGTATGCATCAAAATCAAGGAGCGGAAGTTTCCACTTGCTTTGGGCATTAAAATGCAATGACTGTATGGATTCATAAAATAAAGAGAAAACCTGGCATGTTGCCTGGGGACTCCTAGGAGTTATATTTCAGATGCTGTTGGCTGTATGTTTCTAGAAATCAATTTTCTCATTAGGTTTCTTTCAATTTATTTTGAAATTCTCTGTTTCTAAATTCTGCCCCTGTATATGGAGAAGCTACTGGCTTCTAGAAATAAATAAGTTGAGTTGTGCTTCAGTGAGGAGACCAAAAAAAAAAAATCCAGAGTTAGAAGAGTAACTTTAAGGCAATGATGTCTTGCCATTTGTTTTGGTTTTAGACGTTGAACTGTTGTCAGACATAATATGACTTCTGTGCTTGGTTTGAATTGTGTGGCTTGGTTTACATGAATATTTTATCATTATACATTAACTTTATCTGGAACATGATTTTTTAAAGAGTTCTATTTGAGTAAGAATGTTTCTATTATGCCCTGGGCCCTACTGTTCTATGAAATGTACTTTGAATGTTATAATAGAACTCCATTAGAAACAGGATTAAAATGAAAGCATTTCATTTTAAGAGAAACTTTTCAATAATAGTACATAGAGAAGCTTGATAAAATTCTTAATATTTAATAAGGTGGTTTATAAGTTTGAACAATATTTCTTTTTTTTCTAATTTATTTTTTGGTGCATAAAATTACATATAACGGTGGAATTCATTATTACATATTTGTGCCTGCACACAATATAACAATATAATTTGGTCAATTTTGTTCCTTAGTACCTCCTCTTTCCTTTGATCCTCCCTTCCTCTGCACTCTTTCCTTTATTCTACTGGTTTCCCTTCTATTTTCATGATATTCCCTCCCCACACACCTTTCTTTTCATTTTTCTTCTCTAGCTTCCACATGTGAGAGAAAACATACAACCTTTGACTTTTTGTTTCTCTTATTTTACTTAACATCATGGTCTCAAGTTCCATCCATTTTCCTGCAAATGATATAATTTCACTCTGTTTTATGACTGAATAAAATTCCATTGTGTTTATATAGCACATTTTCTTTATCCATTCATCTTTTGTTGGCCACCTAGACTGGTTCCATGACTTGGCTATTGTGAATTGGGCTGCTGTAAACATGGGTATGCATGCATCACTATGGTACGCTCACTTTAATTCTTTATGTTATACACCAAGGAGTAGGAGAGCTAGGTCATATGGTGCTTCCATTCCTAGTCTTTTCAGGAAAATCCATACTGATTTTCACAGTGGTTGTCCTAATTTACCATTCCAGCAGTGTAAAATTATTCCTTTACCCCACATCCTCTCCAGCATTTATTATCATTCGTATTCTTGATGGCTGCCATTCTTACTGCAATGAGATGAAATCTCAGTATAATTTTGATTTACATTTTCCTAATTGCTGAAGATGTTGAACGTTTTTTTCATGTATTTGTTGTCGATTTTTGAACAATATATTTCGTAGAGGCAGTGTGCTTCTACATTTCATAAAGGAAGATTGTCTAGGATTTAAATTGGATGACTTTGGGCCAGTTATGTGAGCTTAGACTAGTCATTTTCCACCTTTGAGTCTTAGTTTTTTGTATGTAAGGTGGCACAATAATAATTACTTCATGGTATAAGAGCTAAATACTCTGTTGCCCAGAGCAGGAACTAAGCAAGTGTTCTTGGGATAATTTTTTACTTAGAGATGAGAGACTTTAATTCTAACCACACGGTACACTATTTTTTTTTTCTTTTGGAATTGAAATAAGCATTTGCTGGGTACAGTTGTGCAATTTAACTATTACTTTAATAAATTTTCTTTTAAATTATATCTACTGATTACTTCCTCCATGGCTAGAATTGGCCTTTTATTACATACTCACCCTTAAAAATTAAACTGTCAGCAAAGCAAGTCCATGACTCACCAGCTGAACCACTCCCTGTAAAATATGGTCTTCATTTTATATTTCATTTTGCTTCTCTTCTGGTTTTCTGACCTGAATCAAGAACATTTCTTTTCCCCCTGTCTTCCTTTTATTCAGCATATATTTATTGAGTGTCAGTTACTAGCAAGGAACACTTCCAGGTCCTGGGTATAGAGCTGTAGATAATCCGGAAGGCCTTCTTTCAATCAGAGGGATCAGTGAAGTCCTCTTTGGGAGGGCCACTTAAGTTGTGCAATCTTTACAATATGATATCTGTTCTCTTTTCCCTCTGCTCAGAGGTTGCCGAAGTGCTTCTGGTGCTCAGGCCATCTTTACTGGAGCAACATCTTCTAGATGCATAGGGCCATCTGGTTTTGTCTTACCCTCCTCATGATTTTCCACTTGATTGCTTCTCAGAATGCTTGGGAAGTCATGTATGTCAAGGATGACTGTTTCAAGGATTACTGATCAATGTTTCCTATAAACCTTTCTATTTGAGCTGTACAACACAGAGTGAGAAAGTTTGGAGATTGAGTGTATAGGTATTAGGGACAAAGTAACAATATCTCCTAAGCACTGTGTTTTGGTACTATGCGAAACATTTTCTTTGTATCCCCATACCCTGATAAAAATCCTGTGAGATGGCTATTACTACCATTTATATTGTGGAAGCATCTCAGAAACAGTAAGCCTCTTGTTTAAGTCACCACCTAATAAGAGGCAAAGCCCAATTTTCATGCCCATATTTCATTTACCATTCCATGTTTCCATCTATGTCATGGTACTTGTTTGGGAGGTATGCCTATTTGCTCTGATTCTCATAATGAATATCATTCACAATGCCCTTTTTCTAGCCACCTGATGCTTTATACACATCAGCCAGAGATACACTAATCTCAAGGATGGAATTGAACCAAATACTCATGGAACAAAAGAATACAATAAAAATTTAAAAAAACTTTGAAAAATCCAATTTTATTTATATGAAGGAAAAAGCCAAACACAACCAATGGCAATAGATATGCTATTTGTTGGCTTAGTGTCACTTTCTTTGAGAAATCATCTTTCTCCCTAAATTTCATGTGGTTCTGGACATATTTTCAATCAATATATCTGGCCTCCAAGAGATAGCACCTCCCAGCTACTTTCTTGCAGTCATGATGGGAATGTGAGTCAGGCTTGGACTATCCTGTTACCTGACACCCTAGGCCACATTGAAGCTTCCAATAGGAGAGTCATGACTCAAGATGAACCAATAAAATCCTTTGCCAATATTGGCAGGTAGATGGTAGGAAAGGAAAATTAATTTTGGCTGCAGTTACAAAGTTGGGAAGCCATAAATTTATCTTGAAAGAGGTTATTTTTTAAAACAGCAAAGGTTATTTGCAATATAAAGCAAAAGAAGAAAATGCTCTAAGTCTGTCTCATTCTCAGGGTGAGGAGTAGAGATTGAGAATGAACCAGGAGAAAGAGAGAAATAGTGGAGAAGAGGCAAAGAGAATCCTGGTAATATTGGGTTCTGAGATCTGGGTTCCTATAGTTTCAAATCTGTGAGAAACTGAAGTAGATATTGGTCCAGCTAGTTGGAGTGAGTTTCTATTACTTGAACCTAAAAAATTTATGATTAATATATTGGGACTCTCCAAGAAGCTATAGAGAGCTATTGATTCTTATTCTCTGGAGAACATAGATTAATCTGATCTTTTATCAGCCCACTTTCCTATAGTAGTCCAACAAAACTTGTATGGCTGTTGTTTTGTGTTGTTTTATTGATACCTACATTAGCAAGGGCAATTCTTCATTCTCAATCTAAACAAGAAATTTTGGAACTTACAGTCTGATGATCACACAATTGACCATAGTGACCCTGATTTAGGTCTAAATCAATCTTTTCTCTTTTTAGGTCAGCTAAAAAGATGCAAAAAAGGAGGTACTCTTCAAAATGTGTGGACCCGACACTCATGTAGCTCTACTGCTATGGATGAATTCAAGAGACTTTGGATTTTTTCATTACCTGTAATTTAAAATAACACTGAGGTTTAGAGTGAAAGTGGTTGGGGCAGGATCCCAAAATATAAATCGAATGAGGAAAGATGAAAGGCAGTGGAGAAAGAAAAATGGAGGGAAGGCAGGAGAGAAAGGGCAATGAGGGGATGGTAGAAAGAGGCTAGCAGTGAAAGAAGAAGAAAAGAGTTCAAGATCAGGGGAAAGAAATGGAATGAAAGAGAAGAGAGAAGATAAGGCTTAAAAGTGGTTAGAAAGGAGAAAGCAGGGGGTGGAGGAGCTCAGTGCTCAACTTGCAAGAAGCCCTGGGTTCCATCCCCAGTAGCAAAACCCAAAACCAAAACAAACACACGAAAGTAGAAAGCAAAGGCAGAAAATCACATCACCTGCCTGAACAAATTTGCACTCAGTAGTCATGTGAGGCAGTAGGTAGAGTCATACTGCTTCTCCCTAAAATCACTGTCTGCTTTCATCTCCCAAACATACACTTTGACGTGGACAATTGCCATTTTTTTTCCTCACCTTCTACAAAGTGTTAACAAAAGCACTTCAAATGTTTTTTTGGCTATAATTAATTTGCATTATGTATTATATAGCCATTGCATATATTTATATGCATTGCATATATCATACATGCATTATTCATTGCACAAAAATACAGTATGATTGCTATGCAAACCCTGTTTCAAAACCAATTTCCTAACCTGCACACTGAAGCACCTACTTCTGCCTTAATTACACTGCTACTTTGAAACCCAAATTCCTGTGTGGAACTCTAGGGCTTTCATAGTTTCAGTCACAACTCACTTGTGGATTTGAGGCTGTGATGCATTTCCTGGCCTCCTTAGAATTGACTCATCACTCAGCAAGGTCAAAGTTAATAGATGGTTGAGAAGGTAGTTCATGATTCATTTTTAATATCCATGTAAGAATAGCATCAAGAGTTGTGTCTATCTAGCACTTGAATATGTTAGCTAAGAAATGGATTAATGAAAATAAACAATATTTCGATGTGCTATGTTTATAATATTGTTTATAAAATAAACAATATTTCCATGGGGCTTCTGTGAAGATTTAGAGACATATACTTCAAAGAGTACCTAGCCCAAGGTACTGTTTAATATTATCTATTACTATCTTTATTTTTATTATTATTTGTTTAGTGCTTACAGTTTAGCCTGAAGTAACTTATTTGATCTTCATGACCACTCATAAGGTAAACAGAGCAAGTGTTACAGCTCAGATTTACTAGTGAGGAAATTGTGTTTTGTCCCACATTACGCACAGGCCTACCAGGAGGAACACACTGGAAGTTCTTCACTTGCCTGGTTCATGAAGTCCACATTCTTATGAGACTCAACCAACCAAGTCAGCAAAATAAAAATGCTATTTTTAAAGGGTCATGAAATAATATATGGGGTGTTCTGACAACACTTGGTAAAGGATTTAACCATTGTTTACTGCTTGGTATACTTTAAAAAATATTTTTAGTTTCAGCCAGGGTTTATTTCTGACCTCTTTCTCCATTATCTTTCAAAATTGGGAAAGTAATACTCAAAATTTGAAGACTGGAGGGCTACTGGGAACAGGGTTCAAAATTATATTGGCTTCCAAGCTGCTCCATTTTATTAGTGCATCTAAAACTGACATTTGCTGGTGACTGTGTGTAGTTTTAAACAGATCCTTTGTTGAAATAAAGTGGGGTGGGGGAAGCAAGGCAGTAAATCCAGGGCTGGAATCAGACAGCCAATTTCTGACTTGCTCTGTGACTCTTGACAAATCATTTAATATCTATAGCTTGTTATCTTCCAGTGAAAACCAGGGCAAACACCAGGGCAGAAGTGTCATGGGACATTGTGATTACCAACAATAAAAAATATATTGAAACCATTTGTCCTGGAGTAAGTTTTTGACATGCAAGTCAGAATGCTAGATTGATTGAAGGGGGCTCACAGTTTGGATCCCTTTGGGGGGTATCATCAAAGGCACTGCTGGTGGCTACTGGACACAAATTTTTATTCAAAAGCTTTTAAGTCTGCTTTGGCCTTGGTGATTTTACTAGAGGACAAACTACAAGCATTGCTACTGTCTATGGAGGATGCATATTAATTCTTTTCCCTATGGTCTCTAAAGGATTGCTCAGAAAAATCCTTAAGAAATTTGTTTGAATTCAACTGGCCAAAATTTTTCCTCCAAAAGGTCTAAGTCCTGGCTGTGCACCATTCACGTTCTGGAGGCTTTGATGAAGTCTGTACTAAATACTTTCTGGCACATTTCAAATGTGTGAAACCTGAGGGAATGAAGAAATACAAGTCTAAAGAGATTGTGTTTTCTCTCACATCCATGTTCTTCTTTATTGAATTGCCCATGAGTGTTGGCAGCCTTAAATCAGAGCTTTCTGTAGTTCCACTGAGCAATAAAATAGATTCTGGACCCTCCATAATTTTAAAGGTCCTCAGAACAATCAGGTTAGGATGAAATTTGCTTGGAGCCCAGTTCATATCTGAAATTGCTAGTTCTCTTCCATATTGCTATCCACTCCCAGGTTATCTGATCAAGTGCTGGCTTGCAATCCATTCATGTGCTGATGCTCCTGTGTTACATCTCTGAACCAGACTTTCCCCTTGAACTTTAGTCTACATATCTAGTTGCCTACTTCACACCTCCACTTGGCTTTCTAAAAGCACAAGTCTAACACACTCAAAACAAAAATCTCTATTTTTTTCCCCACCAATGATTTTCTTTTCATAATCTTCTCCAAGCTGTCAGTGGCAAATTCAATCTTAAAACCTATTCAGTCCCCCACTTGACTTTTTATTCCTTCTTTTCTAATGACTCATATTCAAAACTTCTCAGCAATTCCTATCAGGTTTGGTTTTCAAAATGCAGGTAGGATCTGACCACTGTGTGCCACCTCCTCCACCACCTCACTGGCCCTTTTGCAGAGATTACTTTCCAACTACTCTCCATGTCTGTTGCTGCCAGAGTTTTCTGTGTGATTCTTTTAAAATGGGACTCACATTTGGTCATTCATCTGCTGGAAACTTCTGAAATTTTCCTATATAATGAAAGCTAAAACAAAAGCACCTCAATTCCTACACTATTCTCCCTCTTTCTCCTCTTTCCTAAGAGCCTTCCTCTTACTCTGTTCGAGGGACTGTCCCACTTGTTCTTCCTCTGGATTCTCGGGTCTCTGTACGTCTTGTTACCTTTTCCTGGAATGCTCTTTCACCAGAACCTGCAAAAGTCACCTTCTCGTCTCTCAACTTCTGGATTCTGAAAATTATTCTCTCCCCTCACTGATACCTTTGCCCTATGGGTCTTAATAACCTGGAATAAAGCACTCTCACTTGTGTTTTCCCTAAATGCCATCTTGGTAAATTGTCCCTTTTTATAATAAGCCTCCTTTGATTTGTCCTAATTTGAATATGTATTTTCTTTCCTGCTGTGACCCTGAATAATACCACGGTTGGAATCACACTTAGGATTTATTGGGACTGGAAGTGGACATAGAAAATAGGACATGGAAAAGAGATTCTGGGATTCTCTCTCCTAAATTCATGGAGTACAGGGAGAATCATCTTGTCAGGGGAAGTTGGGAATAGGTCATCTATGGCATGGAAAGACATTGCTATCACCTAACTCACCACTGATGGTAGTGTAAGTGATATGCACATGGAGAATAACATGAGATCAGAGTGTCAACTTGAGACTACAAAGACCACAGACTAAACTGGCTTCTTTCCCTTAGGAGCTTACTTAGGGAAAAGAGAAATGAAGAGACACAAATTTACATAACAATATATAATAATAAGTCTCTGTGGAGAACAAGAAGACTTCCATGTCAGATCTGAGGAAATTCCTGGTCTCCTTCTGTTGCAGGACTCATGGTAGGCGGAGGCACCAGCTGAGGACTGATTATAAGAGATGTGGAACTGCAGCCTCAGTTAAATGCTCAAGTCTTCCAGATTTCTCATCTAAAACAAAAGAAACAAACAAACAAACAAAAAAACTAGAAGGGAAGGAGTTGTACCTTGAGGCAGGGAATTGAGAAATTTGAGCAGATACAGACAGGAAGGAGAATTTTGATCCTCCAAATTCTTTTGTTTGGGGAAGAATCTCTACCAAACTCCCTTCTCCAAAATAGTCCTCTTCTGTATGAAAGCTTTTCAGTGGTTGATTCTAAGGCTATTGATTCAAGCTGGTATTGATTTTCTTCAAGACCCAACTTCACTAACTCTCATTCATTTTAGACCTAAAATAGAGAGTTGTTTTCCAATATATCCTAGTATGAGAAGTACAAATATGCCTCCATGAGGAAGGGGCATATACAAGAGGACACAGAAATTGACCAGTCTGTATCAGCAGGAGCTTGGGAATATGGTGTGGGAGTAAATTTCTAAATATTTTAGAGCAGGGGAGAATACTACAAGGATGGAACAATAAAGACATGGACATAGTCACACTCACCTGGAAGTGTATATCCAATATGCCATCTCCAGGGCCTTAGAAGATTACTAGTAGTGTGCTAGGTTTGTTAATTGAATTTTGGACTCAGGTGTGGAACTTGCCTGGCATATTGAGAAGAAAGAGTTTGAAGCCTTCGGAAGGTGAGAATACATTTTAAACAGAACTGCCTAGCAATTTCCCAGTCATATCCTTTAGGAGGGCCCAAGGACCCAGCATTCACCAAAGTGTTAAATGCATTGTTGTGATGGACACCAGTTTTCTTGAAATGTTCTCTGGTGGATTCTTTGAGATCAAGAGGGATAGTGCAATGCAATGGGGATCATTGATCTCGATGTGAGTATTGGGACTATTAGACTTGTAAAGGACATTTAGTAGCAGATGATGGTCACAGGTGAGCACTGTTACTATAATTAGCCATAGGGTTGGAATGGTAATGATAGCATTTTTTTTAATTTTTTATTTTTTATTGGTTGTTCACAACATTACAAAGCTCTTGACATATCATATTTCATACATTAGATTGAAGTGGGTTATGAACTCCCAATTTTACCCCAAATGCAGATTGCAGAATCACGTCGGTTACACATCCACAATTTTACATAATGCCCAATTAGTAATTTGTTGTATTCTGCTACCTTTCCTATCCCCTACTATCCCCCTCCCCTCCCCTCCCATCTTCTCTCTCTACCCCATCTACTTTAATTCATTACTCTCCTTGTTTATTCTCCCATTCCCCTCAAAACCTCTTATATGTAATTTTGTATAGCAATGAGGGTCTTCCTTCATTTCCATGCAATTTCCCTTTTCTCTCCCTTTCCCTCCCATCTCATGATTCTGTTAAATGTTAGTCTTTTCTTCCTGCTCTTCCTCCTTGCTCTGTTCATAGTTGCTCTCATTATATCAAAGAAGACATTTGGTATTTGTTTTTTAGGCATTGACTAGCTTCACTAAGCATAATCTGCTCTAGTGCCATCCATTTCCCTGCAAATTCTATGATTTTGTCAGGTAATGATAGCATTTTGATCTGTGACAATGCTTAATTGATCATTGAATTTCTAGAAATAAATACATGAGAGTCTTCTAAAGGAGTGTTTGACATACATAAGTAAAAAATTGTGTGATCCACAGTCCAGAAACCTAACTGAAGCTCTTGAAGGGCTCTACGCCCTATACCAAATTTCCTAGTCTAATTCGTTCAAGCTCTTAATGTCTCTTAAGTGAGATGTTGTCCAGGTCTTTTTGAGGAAAGATATTGTAAAATGGACCTATCAATTCTATAAATAATTCCTCAAGGCTTTCCCAGAGTTGATCTGAAGGCATTTACTATGGTGACTATGCACTGAGGGAAAAGTAAATATCTAGACTTCCTGAAGGTTATTAGACTTTACCTATACAGAAAAACGAATTCCCAGAGATGGAAAATAACTCTGTGTCCTAATGATCAGGGTCTTGGGTCTTACAGAAGCCAAGTAATAGATGGAATCTTGGCTCAAATCTAGTAGTAGCTCTTTAGGGACTAGGGATGAATACTACGATTAATTTATTATCTAAAAAGTTCTAGGGATTAATATATTTCATAAAAGCAAAATTCCCATATTTATGTTCTGACCTATGAAGTGGAATATGGTAGAAAAGGTCACCTGAAAACTTTTCAGACTTCCTCCAACCCTTCTCCTCTCCTTCAATGAAACTATAAACCAAAAGCAATGTCCCTTTATTGGGAGTATTGCAGAGATTAGTTTCACTAACAAAATTTTGATGAAATAAAATGGTAGATATACTTGCATACATTTTTATTTGTTTCATGCAAAAGAGATGTGTTATGGGAATACAGTAGATGATAGTCACCTTGATCATGTGATGATTACATAGCACTACATGGCAAACCCAATCAGAAAATCATCAGCATGCATGCCTGGGGTTCTGGAATAAGGCCATTGCCCTTCTTTACTGACAACTATTTTGTGTTTGAAAAGCTGCTTCTGACTTGCTGCTGGGCTCTGTCAAATACTAAATACTTTACCAAGAGAAATAGAGTGACTGTACCACTTGAACTTTCCATTGTCTTCGAAATATTATCTGGTCCATGGAATTTAGCATTGGATATAAACAACAATATTATGTTATGAAATTGAAATACTAGCCACAGTCCAAACCTGAGCATATTTAGTAAGTGTGGGAGCAGGTGGCTCAGACTGGTTGTATCTGCTTGTACTGCTTTGCCATCTTTTTTCATCATTCATGGCCATGACCTCATGGGGCATCCACAGTGGCTAGGATCATGGAAATAAAAGTATGGGCCTCCATTACAGAAAGATCTCTACACTTTGCTGAACCTGCTGAAGAAGTACAGACACTGCACAGGAATCACACTCAGTGGTGACCTTGAAAGACAGGTGACAGAATGATGGAGCTAGCACCACTCCATGGTGAAACAAAAGATCATAGGTCTTGATATGTCTCTGGAGAGAAGAACATGTGTTTTTCAATTGGATAAAGGGCAAGAGTGAGTGGTGAAGGGCATGTGGGCTGTGCTGAATATCTTTCACTTGAAACTATAGATCAATTTTGACTCTTCTAAACCTGGATGTCTTCCTGGGGAGATGAACTTGTGTGGATTACATCATAGGCTTCTCTGACTTTCAGCTGAATATACCCAGTAGGGATCCAGGCAGCAGATAATAACTAGAGTGAGGTCAGTGTATATTCTCCCTTGATATTTTTTCCTGTGAGTTCATGTTAACCTGTGTTAACCCTTAATTCAACATCACTGTTCCTTTTTTGTTTTCAAGGTCATTTTTCCTGAGTCTTTCATATTCTGGTAACTGTTCGCTCCTTTGTCCTTCCAAGGCTAAAGGTGATTATCAAACCACTATAACCAACACTGGGTTGATTCACAACCCTGTGGTTCTGGCCCACCCTGCCTACACCTTTGTAAACAGAACCTAATTTTATTTTATTTTTCTAAAATTATTCAGTTTGAGAGTACCATCTGTTTCCTATTGTGAAATATAGCTCACACAGCCATCTTTCCTCTCAACTACACACTGTTTATTATTTAGAGCTCAAGCGATTGCAAATGATAAAAATATTCTAACTACCCTTGCTTAAGCTAAAAAAAGGCATAGAGATTTATTGGCCTGCATCTCTAGAAAGTCCAAGGGATGCGTTTTTCTTTAGGCATGAAAAAAAAATCCAAGAGCTCACATGATGTTGGCAGGGCTCTCTCCTCCTCTTGGCTCTACTTTACGTTGCCTTCCTTTTCAAGCAAGTCTTTTCCACAAAGTGACAAATATGGACATTGGCAGCTTCTGGCTTACCATGGCTTTGCAAATTGCTGTCCCAGAAAAAAAAAAGCACGAGAGATAACTCTAAGTGTCCTAACACACATCGTAAAGTGATTCCAATTGTGAACTGCTGAGTGTAGTTGAGGTTGTGTCCCTGGCTGTCACATTAACAGTCATGTGGCATAAATTAACAAACCCTCTGCAGTTTGGCCAAGAAGCGGTGGTGACTAGAAAAAGAACATCATCTGACTGAGAGGAGTACATCTCCTAGTCCTCAACTGGAGTCATTTCTCTCTCTTAGAAGTATAGATTTGAAAATAGGAGGAATAGTGATAATAGAGGGGGTATGGTAAACCAAAGGCCAGCTTCTATTGTAACTGGAATGTCCCTCTCCCTAGAACGCAGTGTCACTTGTCCACCCAAGTCTAAAGATTGATTTAGCAAATCCACTTGGAATGGCCTTTCAGCTTCATTCTTATTGCCAAATTCAATAATACGGTCAAGAGGGATCCTCTAGAGTAAATAGCGAAGCTGTCTGTTCAAAAGACTTCCTGAGAGTCAAGGAAGCCCTTTGCTAACTTGCACTTCTTCCTTGGCAGCCAGTTCTGCAAATATGGCTTAGAACCATGTGCATGAACCTTTGAGATGAAGGGGAATGTAAATGAGCCGGCTTGTCTGGGTGTAGTATGCTCTCCGTAATACATACTATATAAAACAGCTGGGTTACAGTAGTAGAGGGAACAGACAGGTGGGGTGGGGTGAGCTCCTGCAGGGAAGGACCCTCAGTTATATAATTAGTGGAGCCTCGGGAAACCTCAGGGATTTCATATTAAAGTACATCATGAAAGTGGCAGGCATGGAAAATAGCTTTGGCCATGGTGCTAGGAGACTGGCAGGAAGGAGGTTATGGCTGTCTAGGAAAGGAGTGCCAGGGGTCTAGACAAGGGAATTAGCAGTTTCCTGGGGGGAAAGCAAGACAAAGAAGTAAAGGTATTTCTCTATGCTGAAGACAGAATATGTGTGTGAAGAAATAGTAGACAGAATCCATTTGCCTATAAATTCTTGTTTGCAAACGTTAAGCCCGGAATCAAAATACATAGAAACATACATTGCATCTTTCAAGAACGTATGACATTTTATGACTAGAACTTTTGGCATGTTTTCCTCACCAGATGTTTGTTAAATTCTTTATTACTATGAACTTAGTATCTACTATGAAGGATAGTGTCATAAACTGGAAAAAAAAACGGGTTTTGGGATTTGAAATGGATTTTTTTGGATACCTATTCTGTTACTTAGCTTGTTTTTGGTCAAATAACTGAACTTCATGTGTAAAACGTAGAACACAATTCTTACTGTTTGGGTTTGTTGTAGAGGTTTAAATTAGATAATGGATACAAAGTGACTGGTACAATAATCATGCAGCAAATGACCTGAACCAGAATGTATTTGTTAAAACCAAGAAGACGTCACACATGAATACTGATGTTTCCTTCCTCTTCTCCACACCTCACTTTAAATAGTTTGAATGAAGTGAGAACATTAAGGCTCAACACCTTTTTCTTTTCAGCTGAGTTACGAAAGGATTTGGTGACTTTTCCATGCTTTGATTTTATTCCTCCTGTTTGGGGTCAAAATTGCATTTATTTAGTCTATCAGTATGGCTCACATACTTACTAGAGGGGACATGAATCATTCTACTAAGATTTGGAAATCTAGCTGTAGTTTAAAATTTCTGATCTCCACCAGGGGCTGGTTCCTATACATTTTAATAATGTGATACTTTAATTTTGATTTTAATGTCAGTATAGCTTAACTTCCCAGCCTCTTCTCTCATTTGCCAACTGTTCGTGTTACTGGCTTAGGACCAGTTATCATCATCATTATTATTGTTTTTACGTTACTAGATGAGGGAGGCACATTTAGTAGCACATTTGTTTCTCTGTTTAAATAGGTTAACTATGATGACACACCACAATAACCAGTTACCCAGAGTATCAGTGTGTGTGTGTAGTGTGTGAATTAACGAAAACTATGCCTTTTTAACTTTTATACACATTAATTAAAAAAAAAAAAGAGAAAATGGTGTGTTCCCCTTGCCATCAGCTCCCTTTTAGATTGTTCCTCAGACTGAACTTCACTTAGTGAACTGAGTCAGTATTGGACCTTAGGGTTGAATACAAGGCTAGAGTATATTACCTTGAAGGCTGACACCTGACTGAATGAGTTTACTGCTATACTCTGAGCAGCATAATGATTTGAATGTCATTGTTATGCACAGGAAAAGCTTTAAGTTTAGCTGTACTATGGCCGTTATGGGATAAGTCATTATGGAGATCTGATAGGATAGAAGACATTGAGTAGGAATGTTTGTGGTGGTTAGCATTTGTGAATGTATTCCTTTTGAAATTTTCTATGTGCTTGCTGTAATTCTAATCTAATGTCAGATAACCCTGTTTTCATTTTCTACTCAGTCCCTTTGTACTGATAACTTCTTTCTGATCTTTCCTAGTAACATAAAAAAAAATCTTAAGATAGACATCTAAATAAAACAAACAGAAAAAGCTGTGCAAAGAAGTACTCACTTATTTAAAAAATATCAGCAACAGTGTTCCAAAACGGAAACATTATTTAGTTTTAGTGAGTGTATGTCTTTGTTGAAAACATGTACAACCACAAGAATGGGAAGTCATACTCCATGTAGGTATAATACGTCAAAATTCACTCCACTGGCATATATATCTAAAAAAGAACAAGAACGAAAAAAATCCATGATAGACATCTTCAGATTGCAAAGAACAGAGGCATGTATGAAGGGTGCAAAGGTCAA
Source organism: Ictidomys tridecemlineatus (assembly GCF_052094955.1). Classification (NCBI taxonomy): domain Eukaryota; kingdom Metazoa; phylum Chordata; class Mammalia; order Rodentia; family Sciuridae; genus Ictidomys; species Ictidomys tridecemlineatus. The sequence goes on along the minus strand of NC_135485.1, from coordinate 102,502,019 downwards.
GGTGTTTATGGGGAAGATGTGGTGGGGAATATACAACATCCAGTGGGAATCCCAGGTGTCCCGACATTAGAGCGTCACTAGGGAAATCAGAGTAGCTCTGATGATCTGACTGGTGATCAAACTTTCCAGAGGTGGTCCCTGTAAATATCCCACTACTGTGTGGCCTCAGATTCTCATCTGTTTTTATTGCTTTTATTTCCCTTCCTTTAAGGACTGACTGTTAGGTTCAAATTTTATAAGTTTAATCCTCCAGAGGAACATAGCCTACAGATACAGAAACCCTGAGATAGAAACTGAGAGAGAAAATTTGATTAGATACTCTTTGGGATCATCTTTATTTATTTATTTATTATTTTTCCACCAAAACATCTCATTGACTGCTGGTTAACCTGTGGTTCAGGAATTCATTGGTCCCCAAAGCAGGGTCACACGTATAAAACATGAGGCCACATGTCTGAGGAATCATTTGGTACAATTTATGTGTCTTTAGGCCTGTTACCTGCTTTGTGGAGCACATAGTCAGGGTGAACATTCAAAGAGAGAGAAGCTCGACAACATGTGTTGTAACTCAGAGTACAGGAGCAGGAAACTCCAAGAACTTAAAACACAAGCCCCGCCCACCAATCAGTAGGATGACTACTGTGGTCAAAACAGAAAATATCAAGTTTTGACGAGGAGACAGGGAAATGGAATCCTTGTGCGTCGTTGGTGGGAATATAAAATGATGCAGTTGCTATAGAAAAGAGAATGACGGGTCCCCAGATAATTAAAAATTGAATTACCACGATTTAGCAGTTCTTCTTGTGAGCATATGCCGAAAATAATTGAAAATAAGGTTTCAAGGAGGTATTTGTGCACATATGTGCACAGATAGCTGCATTATTCACAAAGGTTAACAGTGGGGGCAACCCAACTATAGATAGAGGGATGAATGGATAAACCAATGTATACATTTTATGTACACAATGTAATACACATTGCTCCACTTTTAAAAAGAAGGAAATCTGTCACATACTACAATGGAGTTGAACCTTGAGGACATTATGATGAGTGAAGAAAACCTAAATAGAAGACAGACACTGTATAAATCCAACCATATGAAATATCTGGAGTAATCAAATTCATACAAAGAGAAAGTAAAATGGTATTTGTCAAGGGCTGGGGACAGGGAAGGGGAATAAGAAGCTACTGTTTAATGATTATAGAATTTCTGTTTCACAAGACAAAAAGAGTTCTGGGGATGGGTGATGGTGATGGTTACACAGCAATATGAATATACTTAATGCCTCAAGCTGTACACTTAAATATGGTTAAGACGGTGTTGGGGCAGACACCAAAATGGCTGTAGTTAGGCTCCCTCGCCAAGAATTCTGGGGGTTCATGTTATATTTTTGGTGTGTAGTCTGGTGATGTTATGGTTAGTCAAGGCCAGAAACACCATGACTGAGCTTATAGATAGACACAAAGTCATAAGCATTAACTGTGAGCATGCACCCCACCCACCCTATGTAACCTGTTGGCAGTGTGCCTTTTTTGTTTGAGCTATATATAAAAAGCACCTATGAAAATGGATTGGGGAGTTGTCTAATGGCTATGGCTACCTTCAAATAAAAGATGATCAATATTCTTTTTTTTTTGAACTTGAATTTTTTTTGAGCTTTTTTTTTATTGTTGGTTGTTCAAAACATTACATAGTTCTTGACATATCATATTTCACACTTTGATTCAAGTGGGCTATGAACTCCCATTTTGCAGAATCACATCAGTTACACTTCCGTTGATTTACATATTGCCATACTAGTGTCTGTTGTAATCTGCTGCCTTTCCTATCCTCTACTATCCCCCCTCCCCTCCCCTCTTCTCTCTCTACCCCCCCTACTGTAATTCATTTCTCCCCCTTGTATTACTTTTCCCTTTCCCCTCACTTCCTCTTGTATGTAATTTTGTATAACCCTGAGGGTCTCCTTCCATTTCCATGCAATTTCCCTTCTCTCTCCCTTTCCTTCCCACCTCTCATCCTTGTTTAATGTTAATATTCTTCTCATGCTCTTCGTCCCTACTCTGTTCTTAGTTACTCTCCTTATATCAAAGAAGACATTTGGCATTTGTTTTTTAGGGATTGGCTGGCTTCACTTAGCATAATCTGCTCTAATGCCATCCATTTCCCTCCAAATTCTATGATTTTGTCATTTTTTAATGCAGAGTAATACTCCATTGTGTATAAATGCCACGTTTTTTTTTTATCCATTCATCTATTGAAGGGCATCTAGGTTGGTTCCACAGTCTTGCTATTGTGAATTGTGCTGCTATGAACATCGATGTAGCAGTGTCCCTGTAGCATCCTCTTTTTAGGTCTTTAGGGAATAGACCGAGAAGGGGAATAGCTGGGTCAAATGGTGGTTCCATTCCCAGCTTTCCAAGAAATCTCCATACTGCTTTCCAAATTGGCTGCACCAATTTGCAGTCCCACCAACAATGAACAAGTGTGCCCTTTTCCCCGCATCCTCGCCAGCACTTGTTGTTGTTTGACTTCCTAATGGCTTCTCAGCAAAAGAAACAATAAGAGAGGTAAACAGGGAGCCTACATCCTGGGAACAAATTTTTACTCCTCACACTTCAGATAGAGCCCTAATATCCAGAGTATACAAAGAACTCAAAAAATTAGACAATAAGATAACAAATAACCCAATCAACAAATGGGCCAAGGACCTGAACAGACACTTCTCAGAGGAGGACATACAATCAATCAACAAGTACATGGAAAAATGCTCAACTTCGCTAGCAGTCAGAGAAATGCAAATCAAAACCACCCTATGATCAATATTCTTATGGTGCCTCATATCTTCTTTCACTTGCTATATTCTGAAATCTTGTTTCCTGGGTCAGAGCCCCTGAACAACAGATGGTGAATGCTAAGAAATATTATTTTAAATAAAAAAAAAATCTCACATGCCCATAACACACCACATTCATATAATGCACATATACATTCAGTATCACATCTAAAATGGAGGTGGCACCACATGGTGATCAAGTGTGTATTCTCTAACCAGGCTAGTTAATCTAAAATCCTGCCTCAGCATCTGACACAACTCTGTGACCTGGGGCAACTTAACCTTGCTGGACTTCAGTTTCCTTATCTATAATGGATATGTTGACTTCATAAAGCTATGTGAGGATTAAATGAGTTTAACCAGCACAGCAATGCTTTCAACATACAAAAGGCTTCAGAAATGGAAGCTGGTCTTACCATTTGATTATGCATAAGAAATGTGGTACTTGATTCTTAATGAATTGCATACATCAAAAACCATGACTTTGGTACATGTATTGTAAGGGTCTGGCGAAGCGTCGGAGGAAGAGACCACAAGAGACCAGCTTCATGCAATAAGCAGGGGGAAGTTTTATTGAACCAGCATGCAGGGCTCCGTGCCCACTCAAGAAAGGAGAGCAGCCCAGAGCCCAGAGCAGAGGTCAAGCAGAGCTTAAGTACACTTTTTGGAGAGGGTGGGGGGCTTTGCATACATCAGAACAAATCATCATGAGGCACGGGAAAATTGAACAACAACTCTGAGACATGATTAGTACATTCATTGGTGGGAACAGGCTGGGCAGGGGTGATTGGTCACTCCTAAGCGGGGTACACATTCAAACTGATTGGTTTTGGGGCCTGGATGCCTACGTGCCAAGCTACTCAGAGCCCTTAGCTATTAAACAACCAGTGGAAACAGTGGAAATATTTACTGGGCAGTTCAGGTATTGTCCTAACAGCTACAGGGATTACAGGTTCTGGGGGTAGCAGAGGAATTTTAACAATACCTAGTCTTTTACTTTTTAACTCAGACCCCGTAGTTTAGAAACTTTAATGCCTGGTCTTTCACATTTTAACTCAGACTTTACGGCTTAGAATCAGCTTAGAAATTTTACCTTTACTGTATGAAGACACAAATGATGTGACTCCTCTTTGTGTAAAAAGCAGAAATATGAAAAGTTGTGCTCTATATGTATAATATGCATTGTAAAACATTCTGCTGTCATATATAACAAATTAGAATTTTAAAAACCAATAACCTTGGAAAGTGAATATTCTTTTACAATCTGAAATATAGAATTTCTATTAGAGAGTTCTAATATTCCAAAAGTGAAAAAGTAAATTCCTTTGCTTTGGGGGTATAATGAGTTGGCTTTTTTTAGGTCAGAGACAGCCACATAAGAACTCATGTGTTTTTTATTCTATCAATCAAGTTAGCAACATCTTTGCTTGTTGCAATTATTTTCAGTTTTATCATTTATTTAAAGAAAATGTATTTCTACATTTGGATATTTTGCTGTGTTGGCCTTGGCCATTAGTTTCCTCTATTAGCTATAGTTGGTTTGGATTTATCACAGAATGATTTAGTAAGCTTTTTAAACATGGCTAGGCATATCCAATTTTGCAAACAGAGAGACTAAGCTAGACAAAGGAGGGTTTTATTTGCATAATGGCCACACTACAGCTAAACTTAAAGCTTTTCCTGTGCATAACAATGACATTCAAATCATTATGCTGCTCAGAATATAGCAGTAAACTCAGTCAGTCAGGTGTCGGCCTTCAAGGTAATATACTATAGTCTTTTTCCTCCCTAAGCGTATTTAATGAGGCTCCTGCTTGTTGAGTGTTTTTATGTCACAATTCATATAGGGCATCTCAAATGATTTGTATGTGTAAGCTTGTTTGTGTATGTGACCTTCTGGTTTAAATCAGAAGAATCTATTGTTCTTGATTTCTTTTTATTCCTATTGCAAATATTTTTTCCATCTGTATTCTTACCGATACAACTTATTTTTAAAAGCCTTTCTTGTAAATATGTGAGTATAAACAGTAACCAATAGCAATTTGTATGACTGTACTATAGTTTTAGAACAAATATCAAGTGATTTTGAACTTTTTAAAAAAAAAAATGCTTTACCAGAAAATAGAAAAAAAAGTCTAAAAATTATATGTCTATGTTGTGTTCTTTTTTCTCTTTAATAATGGTTATGAACATGAAATTTGGTTTCAGATAGGCCTGGGTCCCTGCTTTGCTATTTGATAGTTGTACAATATCAATGTATGTGTTGAGAAGACTCTTTAGTGCCTCTGATCCTCCGTTTTCTTATCCATAAAATAGGATAATAATATCTGTCATAGGGAGGTAAATGGCAAACTGCCTTTCCTAGTTATGCACATATTTACTATTTCTAATGACTTTAATTTCTTTTTTTAAGTTCTTGTTTTAGTTATACATGAACACAATGTCTTTATTTTGTTTATTTATTTTTATGTGGTGCTCAGGATCGGATCCAATGCCTTATACATTTGAGGCAAGCTCTCTGCCACTGAGCCACAACCCATACAATGACTTTAATTTCTTCATGTTAATTCAAGTCTCCGTCAGGCTTCGTTTTCTTTTTGCCTGAAGAACTTTAATTGTATAAAATATTGTAATAAATTCCTTATGGAGATTAATTCTCCATTTTTTTGTCAGAAAAAGTCTTCATTGAACTTTATTCCACTTTCAGTTTCAGAAAGTATTTTGCCAGATATATGTTATGATACGAATGCTGGTGTACACCCCTGCCCTAATTCATGTGTTGGAACTGAACCCCCAATGTGTTAGGCTTTTGGGTGTAATTAAGTTACAAGGGCAGAGCCACAGAAGGCCTCTGTTAGTCAACTTTCCATCTCTCTGACAAAATACCTCAGATAATCAACTTATAAGGAGGAAAGATTTATTTTGACACTTGGTTTCAGAGGTTTTAGTCCATCATCAGTGGGCTCCATTGCTTTGGGGCCTTTGTAAGGCAGAACATCATGGCAGGGAGCACATGGCAGAGAGCTGCTCACCTCATGGTGTTCAGAAAGCAAAGAAGGAGAGGAATGGACGGGGGTTCCAGCATCCCCTTTAAGGGGATACCCCCACGACCCAACTTCCGTCCACTAGGTCTCACCTCCTAAAAGTTCTGCCACTTTCTAATAGTGCCACTTTGGACCAAGCCTTTTACACATGGCTTTTAAAGGCCATTTAGGATCCAAACCAAAAAAAATTGCTCTTATAAAAGAGACGTGGGGAGGGGGGGCTGCTTGCCTTGTCTATGCACAAGGACAGAGAAAGTGCCATCTATGAGGTACAGACTCTTGTCAGACAGAGTCTGTTGGTACAAATCTCTTGGTACCTTGACTGTGAACTTATCAGCTTCCACAAACGTGAATGTTATGTTTTTGTTATTTATAAATTAATTGATCTAAGATTTTCTGTTATAGCAACCTGAGCTGGCTGAGCTAACACAGTATTTTATTTTGGTTTAACAGAATTTTTTTCTTTCAAGAGTCTGTTGTCTTCCAGCTCACCATTGCCTTAACGGTAAATTTGTTGTCATTCTTATGTTTCTCTCTGTGGAACGCCTCTGCTTTTCCCTTTGATTGTTTTGAACATTTACTCTTTTTCACTATTATTAATTTGGTTGTGATTTGTTTTTATGTGTTTTCCTTCGTGCTTTTTTGTTTTTTGAGTCATGAAGCTTCCTGGATCTGTGGGATTATATTTAACATAAAATTGAGAAACATTCTATTAGTTAGTCAAATATTTTTCTGACCTTCCTATCATAAATTTTGTGTACATTGTACTTCCTGATTTTTTTTCCATCACTATTTTATTAATAATTTTCTCGATTCATGGGCTACACCTTTAAATTCATTTTTTTTTCTCCTGTGGCATCTGCTGTTACTCTTGCCCACCATATTTAAGATACATTTTTTATCTTCAAAATTCCATCTAAACACACACACACACACACACACACGCACACACGCACACACACACACACACATATATATAAATATATATTTTTCAAACCAATATGCCCATTTTTCCTTCTATTTTCTTGAACATTAGGACAATTATAATAGTTCTATTATCATTCCTATTTGCTAGTTCCACTATAAGTCTTTTTGCCGCAGTCCGGCTGCAGCAGAATAAGGGGGGGGGGGTGGGGTGGTGGTGACGAATAACTTCTGTAGATTGATACAGCAGGAATGGAAGCCGTTTATTGTAGGACAACAGAGCTATTTATACATTTTGCACAGCTTATCTTAATTAGCATAAACTAGATACATCAGTCAACCAATAAGGAATCTCCACACTTAATGGCTCGCTTTTGTTACTTCTCAAACCACTCCCTCTGGCATTTTGCCAGGCACCATCAGACTTGTTTACGAACTCTACATTCCCCTGGCAAAATACCACGTGTTATTTTGACTTGTCTACAGACCTTAACATCTTTTCTAGATCTTTCTCCAAGGGCTGGTATTTTTTCTTGGTTAAAGTTTGTTTTCTTGCCTTTTTTGGGGGTGGGGTGGGGTGGGAGGTCCTACCAGGGATTGCACTCAGAGGTACTCTGCCACTCAGCCACATCCCTATCCTGATTTTGTATTTTATTTAGAGACAGGGTCTCACTGAGTTGCTTTTTAGCACCTTGCTTTTTGCTGAGCTTGGCTTTGAACTTGCTATCCTCCCTCAGACTCCCAAGTCACCAGTATTACAGGCATGCACCTGGCTCCTGTTAACTTTTAATTGGGCATTATAAATATTACATTGTTGAGTATTGGGTTGTAAATTTTGTTTAGAATGCAAGTAATTACTTTAGGTGCATTTTTTAAAGCTTGCTTTTAAACTCTATTATGAAGTAGATCTTTAACAGTGTTTGACCTACAGCTTATTTAGCCCTGCTATCACAGTGATGTCCTTTTAAAGAATCTACCTAATGTCTCCTATACTATTAGATTTTCAGTATGGCAGGTCAGAATGAGAATTATTTATCCCTAGTGGTTCTGAAATTTGTAGATTACTTCATCTTTTGAGGTCCTTTCTTCCCCTGCCTCAGGTAGTTACCACTTACTGAGTATAGATTAGTAATCAAATCTTATAGATACCCCTCTGCATATCTCTGTGTAGCAACTTCTTTAATATTTTGCCCAACAAAATTCTAGCTGTCTCAGCTCTTCTGATACCCAGCCTTCTCAACCTGGCCAGTTTTCTGAAATATTTATATTTTCTCTGCTTAGACTCCGGCCAGCAAAATGACTCTGGGCACCAAACAGGAACAATCATCAGGTTTCTATCTTGTTTATTTTCTTCTTTTGAGAGATAAAAGTCCTGTATTGTCTATTACCTAAAGTTGGGGATAAGTCATTTTATTTATTTGGATTTATAAGTTGTTAAAAATAATAGGGAGATTCTCGTGCTGATTAATTCTTTCTGAGAAGAAGCATAAAACCTTATTCGTATTCTTAAAGCTAGAGTATGGATTGGTCCAACCACAAGGATTAAGAGTGAAAAAAGAGGAACTTCAAAGAAAATAAAGTTATTGATTTTCCTTTGAGATACCAATAAAAGAGGGATCATGATGATAAGCAAAAGAACTGTAACATTATAGAATTAGAAATTCTGCTAACCTTAATTACTTACCTAATTTGTGATGACTGAAATACCACAAAAAGAAGTTCATTCCTTTGGATTAAATTTTTATTTTAAATTCAAATCAAAAGCAAATTTTTCTAGAAGAGTAATAATTTTAAGTCTTATAAATTATCCAGGGTGAATAAAAGTATCATTTGGTAAAAGTCATTTTTTATATTGAAGAAAATGTTAGAAAGTATTAGACCAGGGATTCCAAGAATAGGAGAAGTTCAGAAAATGGAGCCTGTTTAGTTGTATTTAGTATCTAGGTATAAATTTTCATCTAAATGCAAACTTCCTTCCACTGCAGCTGAAAATTAACACATTAAAATATTAGTCTGTTATTGATCAGAATAATATTTACAATAGATACTACCGCTCTTAAAAGCAGACCCTGGTAAGGGGCTGGCTTTCTAATTCTGACATGGCTAGAGGCTACAGATGGAGATTTGCTGGGTCAAGAGTGACTTTTCTTTCCTCTGTAACAGAATTATTAAAGTTTAATTAAAATGTAACCTAATATGTTTAAAAGCTACAATTTGATACCTTCTGATATCTGGACATGCTTATAGAATGGTAACCATAATCAAGATAATAAAATTCCCAAGGCAATAATATGCTTTCTGTCCTTATTGATTTGGATCTCTTTACTAGAAAGATAAATATAATAATATAATAGGTGTTATATTTTGTCTAGATTTTTTTTCCACTCAGTATTATATCTTTTGAGATTCACCCATTTGTTTAGTGCATTGTTTTTTCTTGTCTCAGGCAAGAAAGTCCTGCATTGTCTAACTCAGGCTTTAATTGTAGGTTTGTCTATGTCTCCTTGCAGATACATCAGTTTCTGCTTTATTTTAGTTTAAATTCTGTAGTTGGATGTATACATGTTATGGTTGCTTGGTCCTCTTGAATAATTGACCCCATTATCATTACAAACAAGTCCCCTCTATCCCCTCAAATATCCTTTGCTATGAAATCTACTTTGTCAGATATAAAATAACTGTATCAGCTTTCTTTTGGCTACTGTTACCATGGCACTTTTATTACATGTTTTTATTTTTAACCTATTTATAAATGAGTTTTTTAGAGGAAGCATAGAATTGGTTTTGTTTATATACATAATGATAACCTCCACCTTTTAATTTGTAATTTTACATCATTTATATGTATATTTAGCTTAATTTTCCCCTCTTCTTGGCAGTGTGTCACCTATCATATTTTGAAGGCAGAAACTGTTACAGCTTCTAATTATAATTATTTTGCTTTACTTTGATTCCAACCTAAAGAAGCAAATTTGATAATAATTTGTCAGCCCACATGTTTTCTGCAGGGATTTCATGTATTGGCAATTAAGAACTACTATTGAAAAAGTTCTATTTCTCATTGTGTATCTATCTGTTAGTATTCCTGGTTACATAACTGTCTTTGTAATTAGTGCTAGCCCAAGAAACAAATCTTTTTTTTTTTGTGTGTGTGTGTGTGTGTGTGTGTGTGTGGTGTTGGGGATTGAACCCAGGGCCTTATGATGAGATGCAAGAACTCTAATAACTGAGCTATATCCTCAGCCCCCAAGAAAGAAACCTTTGTAAGTGTGGTGACATATTTCAGAGCTAAGGTTTGTGCCTTTGAACATGATTATTCCACTGAGGCACAACTGTGCACTGAGGCCTCAAATGGGTGTTGTGTCTTTCCAGATAATTCTTATTTTTGCTCTAACCATAACAGAGTCTGAGTCTATACCAGTATCTCTTAAGGAGTGGCCTATGGAGCATTTAAGCATGAGAATCATTTGGGATTTCTGGGCCCATACTTAGGCTAATTGAATTTATCTGTTACATGGGCCCCAGAAATCTGCATTTTTAGGAAGTTTCCCAGGTGATTCTTATACATACTCAAGTTTGAAATTCATTATTCTAGATCATATACTTTGATAAATAAATTTAATATGCATCCTCAGTACTTATAATACTATTTACAAAATTTATACCTATAATGGACTTTTAATATAAATGTATTGATATTTTATGGAGATCATAAACATTGTGAAAATAACTTCTAACATGTTGAAATTGAGAATATGTCAAATGGAAGTTCTAATATTTTATTTTTACATCTGATGGATTTTATTTGTATCCTACCACATTGCAGACTCCTGTTAAACCTTGGGGGAATTTGCTAGAATGAGGTGTATTTTCAATAACTTTATATAAAAAGGGCGAAATCATACACTGCAAATGAATGGTCCAACTATTGATTTATAGGCCTGATGATGTCTAGCTGTACTCCAGACCAAATAAAAATATGAATCTGGTTTGGAACTTAGGAATTAGCATTTTCTGATCCCTGTGTGCAAAAAAGGTTGAAAGTCTACTAGAACATTGCTTCTTACATGTCAGGATGCATGAGAAATACCTAGAGAGCTTGTTAAAATATAGATTGTTGGGATCTTGCAGTTCGGTGTAGGTGGGGCTGAAATTTTGTATTTTAATAAGCTCCCAGGTGAAGCCAATGTCATTGGTCCAGGCTACAATTCAGTATCACTGTTTCACAGAGATGGTACAGCTTCTGAAATTTTAGGCAGATCTTCATCTGTGAGAATAACATACAGCTCTTAGCAAATTAAATTTTAGATTCAGCTGATGCTTACATTAATAAATTTTTCCTTTGGAACAAAATTATCATTTTAAAACAGTTTAATTGTGACTCTTTCTTAAGTTTTTTTAAAAAGACCAGTTATCACCCATTGTATACTGGGTGATGCTAACCATAAATTTTATGACTGAAATAAAAATCATGGCCATATGCTCTTGATATAATGACCAAGACATCTAATGTCCAATAATAATAAGTAAAAACTATGATGTACAATAAAGGCATTTAAGTGAATTATTCCATCTACAGAACTGAATAATATGAAAACATCAACATACCTTTCTTCCTTTCCTGATGTTTGTATTTCTTGGTATACAAATTATATGGTACAGGTTGGAGCCTGATTCCTACGATCGATGTTAACTTCTTTCTCCTGATTTAGGCCTTCCTAGACTTTCTTGGTCCCAAGTCTCACATCTTGTTAGGCACAGAAAGTAGGAGCGAGGAGAGAGCTGTAGCCTTCTAGTTTTTCATCTGTGTATGTCTAGGAAAGGCATTTCAGACCTTCTGGGCCTGTTTTCCTCATCTAGAAAATAAGAAGTCGGGGGGTAGATGAATGCTTTTAGTTTCCTTTTCAGTTGTAAAATTTTCTTCTCTGTTGTTTCACAAAATCCTAGACTCAGAGCAACAAGTTGCTTATTACTGAAATGGTTTTGATGGTTCAGTAATCCAGTACATTAAAAAAAAATTAGTTCAAATGCCTAGGTTTCTGGAGTTTTAGCTTTTTAGCTTTCAGAGTAGAGGAAATACAATTAAAATGGTATAGTTTCATGGTGACTTTGCTTGATCCATCTGTGGCTAGGAAACCTCTCTGCAGATTCTACTTGAAACGATTAAAATTATCAGTTTTGATCATCCTTTGGCAAAACAAAGGGATTCTGTCTTGCTGGTAGAAAATATATTGTTACATGATAAATGCCCACGTGACAAATAGATTTGAGAACATTATTGTTAAATTCAAAGAAGGAAGATTAGGATTTTTAATAAAGCTACCTAGTGAATGGCTGGTTACCCTTGTACAGAAACTTTGAATAACTGTCAGGAACCTCTTGTAAGGGAGAACTTAAAAGGGTATGGGTGTGGTTTATTACTGGTTTAAGGATTAATGACTTAGTAACATAGTTGTTTGTTTAGGAAAAAAATCAGAACATTTTAGGTGTTTTAAAGAAAAAAAGTACATCATACATTCACTTAAATTACTCAATAATAATTTCGCTTCAGATATATTTCCTAAGAAATAAGATGATAAAAGCTGTATTCATGAAGATGTTAAGGGTAGACTTAATACACACAATGGGAAAATAATGGATGCAGTCTAATGTCCAATAATAATAAGTAAAAACTATGATGTACAATAAAGGCAGTTAAGGGAATTATTCCATCTATAGAATTGAATAATATGAAGCTATTAAACTGAATTATTATGGTGATTATATAACAAAATGAAAGAATGGTTTTAATTTGTTAACTTATAAAATCCAGGTACAGAATATGTACTATAATAATCACTATAAACTTAGTGGGTAAGATGAAATTATATAATAGTGGTAGTGTTAGAATAAAGATTTTGGATGACTTTTTCCTTTAACTTTCAAACTTTAGATAATGTTGCTTTTATATCTTAGCACAATCAATATCCTATGAAGTTTATATTTACTACTTGGAAAAAAAGATCAAAGGACAACATTTTCAACCATCCTACCTATACTCAAAACCAGCTGCACGTTTTGTGACCTGGGTGAATTTGGATAAGTTATCAACCCCTCCTCTCTAGCAACTACCTTATAGTTGTGCACATTTAATGAATTAATGTACATTAAAAGCACTTATGAGCATATGAGATATAGTAAGCATTATATAATTGCCATTTATTTTTGTTTAAAATAATTGTTAGTTTCTATTAGTGTTACAAATATATGAGAAAATCATATATAAAAAGAAAGTGTTTGTTCTGGCTCATCATTTTGGAAGTTTCAGTCCATGACTGGTTGACCCTGTTGGTTTGGGCTTGTGGTGGGGCAGCGCATCATGTGGAAGTGCCGTAAAATAACTGAGAGGTGACAAGCAACTTGAAGGTTGAAGTGGGAACTACTTTATTGTGAGTGAACTCAGCAGGAACTGAGCGGGAACTCAAAGTAGCGGGCACCCAAGGTAGCAGGAGCCGCTTTATTGCGGGACAGCAGAGGTATATATACCCAACTGATTACACACAGCTTGACTCAGTTAACATCATCTAGATACAGCAGTCAGCCAATAAGGAATCCTCACCATCTTAATGGCTCGCTGGCATTGCTTCACAAACCACTCCTCCTGGCAAACTGCCAGGCGCCATCTTGACTTGAATTGCATCCCTAACATGGAAGAGAAAAACCACACACCTCAGAGCTGGGTCTTGGAAGAGGCCTGGGTCCCATAATCTCCTTTAATAACACTCTCCAAAGGCCTAAGATCTCTCACTAGATCCCCAGACCTCTTAAAGGTGCCAGAACTTTCCACTAGCACCATGCTGAGGACCAAGCCTTCACCAAATGGACCTCAGGGGAACAAGATCCAAACTATACCAACCTTTTATCTTGTTTTATCTGTTATTTCTATTCTCTTGATAGAAGCATTGATTTTTTTTCTTTTTTTTTTTTAAATTAAGAGAATATAAAATTTCTTTCCTCACCATCTGCTTCCTCTGACAAATATAAGTCGATTCCTCCCTATTCAAGAAAAATGATTGGCAGGCTTAAATACATTTTATGCAATTTTTTTCTCTAATCACATTATACATTATATATTGAATTTCTTGGAAAGTGTTATACTGTATCCTCAGATACACCAATCAAGTTACAAGTACTCACTAGAATATGAGGCTTCAGTAATTATCAGTGGCAACTCTTAAAATGAGACACTTAACTTTTGTTCTTGCTTGATTCTCTGAAGTCAAAAGAGAGTTGTTTGGGTGTCTTTGACGTTTTATGGTTTTGGTTACCAAATGAAGAAAACTTATTTTTTAAATAATAAACCATGATAGGCAATTTCATTTCCCAAAACACTGACAGCCAGCATCTAACTTTACTTCCTAAAACCCCATCATAGAAATTTAGTTTCCATAGTTTAGGAAGTACTAGAGAAAAACCAAAACTCAAATACATTAAGAATCAAATGCATAAAAAATTGTATGCAAACTTTTTAAATGAGAAAATAATTTGAATATTTGGAAATGGATGAGATCTAAATAAACATTGGTAATGACTTGTAGATATTCCTAAACATTTAGTTAAAAATTTCAGACCAGAAGGAGATTGGAAGGAAATTCCTATTCCCACTGCTCCTAATTTCTAGTTCCTCAGAGGCAGCCATTTTTATTGTTTCTGTTTCCAATTATTATTATTATTATGCCTATATATTTAAATACTGTGCTAGTGCTTCTACTATTATTTTTCAATTTGTCAGTGTTTTCTAATCTGACAAAATTGTTTTGCTTGTCAAGTTCCACCACTTACAGGTAATTACTGGTGTATTTGGAGTAACTTTTACAATTTCATCTTGTGCTTTTTTCCTCCATTTAATGCTTTCCTCTCCTCTTCTCATTTCTGTCTTCTTGGATTTATCAAGATTTTTTTTAAGTTCCTATTTTTTAATCATTTATTTGCTTTTACTACTTTAGAAATTATAATTTGTCTATCTGATGGACGCTTGGTTTAACATGCTCATATTGACTGATTTTCATGTTTGGAACCAAATTTATAATGCACACAATATATAAATAAAAAAACTTGGTTATAAAATAATATTTTCATACATTGCTGCTTCTGAGATGCTAATATTTTGTTTGGAATTTTTTACATCTGTTTATGAGTGAGATTTGTCTATAATTTTCTTTTGTTTTACTATTGTTATTAGAGTTTTCTATCCAGATGATATTAGTTCTTCAAATCCTTTGAATAGGTTGAGACTTAAAACACTTTTTCAATAATCTGGAAGTTTTCGTATACGATTAGAGAGATTCTTCCTTAAATGTTTGGTTGAACCTAACAGTGAAATAATCTAGACCTGGAGTTTTTTTTTTGTTTTTTTTTTTTTTTGGTTGAAAGTTTTAAATTACTGACTTGATTAATTTAAAATTAAAATCTATTCAGGCATTTTATTTCTGTAGGTATGTATGTATTTATTTACTATATCTAACCTGATGAAATATTTGAGGAATTTATTTATATCTACACATTTAAATTTTTTTCTATTATATCTGGAATGATGTCAGTTTTTCATGACCAAAATTGGTTCTTCCCTGACCCCCAACACACACACTGAGTACTCTGCCTACTGTGTGTTTGTTTTCTGTTTTGTTAACAAAACAGTTTTGCCCCCAGGATCTGGCATGTCTATTGGATGTTCTGAGTATTGTCTTTTGTCACAGGTGGCTGTGGTGGCTTGTTCATTTGCCTTTCAAAAAATGACCTCTGCATCTGCCAGTTTTCCATGTGAAGAAATTTCTGAATTAGATGAAATAAAGGCAAGCCACAGACAACTCAAAACACAGAAACAGGATTCCCTTGAACAAAGCCCAATCTGCTCCCTCTGGTACTAGCTCCTCACACCAGAAATGTGGGCTGCTGTCTTCAAGAAAGTGAGCTGCTGTTGCATGAGGGAAAGTTAAAGTACCACAAACTAAAGTACCTACTGTGTGTATATGTCAAAGTACCTACTGTGTGTATATGCCTTATTCTTGACTAACCATTCCCTTGACTGCTGTAAACCTTTGATTGTTTTCCAAAGTTCTGATGAATTTGATTTTGACCATTTTTGCCTGTTTTGGGGGGGCCTATCTTTGATTGAAAGTATTTATCTTTTAACTTTTGATGATGGATTCCTAGCTCATTTATCTAAGTCCATACATATTTGCTACAAAATATTTCATTTGCATCTAGTAATTTATTTATTTTTGTTCCAGGTATTGAACCAAGGGGTGCTTAGCCACTGAGCTACATTTCTAGCCCTTTTAATTTATTTTTTATTTGAGACAGGGTCTCAATAAGTTGCTTAGGGCCTCTCTAAGTTGCTGAATCTGGCTTTGAATTTTGATCCTCCTGCCTCAGTCTCCCAAGCCTCTGGGATTACAGATAGGCACCATCACACCCAGCTGTAAATTTTGATAAAAAGTATTTTTCAGTTTATACAAAGAAGTGGATCTTAGTGGAGCAAAGGGCAGACTGTAGTGGATGCTGTGATATGTTTCCTAGTCCCCCTTCCAGAAAAAAGCACTCCCTCACCAGCTAAGAGTCTTGCTGGCGGTGAGCTTCAGCTCTAGGTCTCCTTCAGGTACCACCTTGGATGATGATATTTGCCTCACTCAACGTCATGCTTCTCTCTTTGGTATTCTGTATCCTCTGGATTGACATGGAATAGAATTCCTGGACCTTCTCTCCCCATCTTAGGGCAGTGCTTCATGATCAGCTTCAAGATATCCTATGGAGTCTTCTGATTTCTATTCAAATTTCATCTCATCAAGACTTTTGCTTTCACCCAATTCTTTCTTTTCCTCCTGCAGATCCTGATTCCATGAATACTCTAAAAATCCTCTGGCAGAGTAATCTGTGTCAGTCCTCTCTGGGAATTGAACCTATGAGAAAGATTCTCTGGAGGAAATAATATTCAACCTGAGAACTAAAGTAACTGTATACAAAAATATGTACAGGAGGTCCTGACAGTTCATGTAGTTGGAGACTAGAGATGTGTGCATTTTTATGTGTGTTCCAGTGGCAGGATGGGGAAAGAATGGTGGTTTGAGAGAGCTTGAGAAGCACACTTTGACTAGGTCACTGAAGGTCTTATAATCTACCCTGAGAAATTTTGGGCCTTAGATCCTCCTGGGAACACTGGAGCTGTAGAAGGTGGGAACAGGCACATTGCTTAGAAGAACTATGCAGAAACCATCTTCCAGATGGAATTCAAGAATATAAGGGAAGCCAGATTACATTCAAATGGTAAAGATATTAGTATTCCTTAAAGTGTGATAGCACTTAGCCAACAACAAATGTTTGCAGATAGAAATGATCACTAAGTGATAACAGAGTTTCTAACTACTCAGTGCCTCATTAGAAGTCCATTTCACTGTTGACTTACCCAGCAGGATTCTGGAAAATGTTTTTATTCTACTGGGACCATGCAGCCTTCTACTCTTACGGCTTGCAGGCAAATGGTACCCATAGGGAAAATTCTGCACATTGTCAGTTTTCAGATATGCAACCAGATCACTGCTCTGCTTTATTAAAGGCATAAATCTTAACTTGTGCTGAATATGTACAAAGGAAATTTGATTTGTAATCTTTATAACATAAAAGAGTTACTCCAGTTTCCAAGGCAGCCTACTTATTGTCTCATTAAATGATCAATGCCACAGTCCTATTTTTTAATAGGTGACATCAGTGACAGCACTGTTTCCTATGTTTTAAATGCAGTGGAGAATGCAACATAATTGTAAACAAAATACAACCTAATACTCACTTCTTCAACTGTCAGTAATTCATAAGAAGAGAAAAAAATGCTGAATTGGTTATTACAAAAATCGCAGCTAAAAATTAAGCTGTTTAGTTAACAATCTTTCTAAGTATTAAAAGTACCAGACTGGTGTAGGTTGCAGAAGGAGCATGAAAGGGAGGGAGGGAGGAAAGTGAAGGAATATACCTACCTGTGTTTGATTGAAGAGAAAAATAATGATGCTCTTCTAAAGATTTGAGCAAGAACTTCAAAGTTCTGCCACCAGCATAAAAGTCATCCCCATCACTTTGATAATTCATTCAACGGATTGAATGTAGCAAATCCTGTTGCATAAAGGCAATACTTCAAAAGCAGAATTGCAACTCCTGTGCATTTTACAGTACAATGTATTCAGCAGCACACAATGTTTATGTATGGGTTTCATGAAAATAATTGGTAGGCAAAGGGATATTTTGTGGTCTATATCAGGCTCAGTAGCTGATGCAAAAATAAAACCACCACAATTTAGTAGCTCAACATGAGAAGTTATGTCCCTTGAATGTAGTAATCCAATAATAAGGAAGAGTTTACACTTTCACCTAACTGAAAGGGAGGTTGGAGAATGTGTTCTATGTCAGTTAAGCCATGACTCAAAATTATATATATATTCCCTGGCAATTTTGGAGGACAGCTGAATTACTCTTCCACATAAACTATCACTGCCTTCAGACAATAGCAACAGACTCCACCCCAATGCATGTTTTGACTTAATTTCTGATACTTTCTGCGTTAGGAATACTACATTAATCTAAGATCTATGTATAATTAGGAAATAAAAGTATTCAGCTAATTTTGATAAAAAATTGTTGGGGATAGAATATTATTGAGGTATTGCATTAGATTTTGTGAATAGTGATAGTAAGGTAGTTAGAGTCCTTATGAGGTCATAGAGAATACACTCTAATAAAACCAATTTCTACAGAACATAGCAAGTGCTTATCTCTTTTTAAAGTGCTAGAAACTAGGGATGATGCCACACTCCTCTAATCTCAGTAACTCAGAAAGCTGAAGCAGGAGGATCTCAAATTCAAGAACAGCCTCAACAATTTAGCAAAGCTTTTAGCAATTGAGCAAAATTAAAAAAAAATGAATAAAAGTAAAAGGGGCCAGGGGATATAGCTCAGTGGTAAAGCAACTCTGGGTTCAATTGCCAGTAGCCACTCCCCACCTCCCAAAAAGTACTAGAAGTTTATCTCTTATATTTGAATGAGTCTCCATTCATTGGGGGATTAGCTATTAGGTGTCCCCTAAAAGCTCATGTGTGAAACAATGCAATAAAGTTTAGAGGTGAGGTGATTGGATTAGGAGAACCTTAATTTAATCAGTGAGTTAATCCCCTAATAGAGATTAACTGAGTATAGGTGGGAGGAGGTAATTTCCCAGGGGGCATGCCTTTGGGTATATATTTTGTGAGTGGAGCTTAATCTCTCTCTGCTTCCTGGTGTGAGGTTCCCAGATGCTTTCTTCCCCCACTAATCTTCCATGATGTTCTGCTTCCCCATCAGCCAGGAGCAATGGAGTCACCAATCTGTGGGCTGAGATCTCTGAAACTGTGAATCCCAAATGAATTTTTCCTTCCTCTAATTTTGTTCTTGTCGGGTCTTTGGTCATGGCAGTGAAAAAGCTGACCAAAATCAGGGATAGTCAGAAACTTGAACATAATTGTTCTGATAATTTCATGTAATATGTCAATAAATGAAACAAGCTTTATGAAATTTTAGTAAATTTCTAAAGTATATTTATAGAGAGTAATATTGCATCAAAATTGTTTGATTTTTTTCTTTTTTGTGGTGCTGGGTATCAAACCCAAGGTTTTGTGCATGTGAGGCAAGCACTCTACCAACTGAGCTATATCCTCAACCCAAAACTATTTGATTTTAAAGGGAACTCCTTAACTCTGTGTTTTTATGGTGAGAGAACAGCATCACACAGTCAGACAAACCAATCACATTTTCTCTCTCCAATGTAACACACCAATCTTTTATTAAACAGCTAATAATTGATATTTTGTTTTCCATTGAGTTCCATTATACATAATTATTGTACTTTGTTTTAATTAGTTCAAGTTTTGTCCTACATGTTGGGGCTTGACATATAAAACAGTTCATCTTATCTCACTACTTCCTATGCTTCATGGCCTCCAGAGCTCAGATAAAACTGCTCCAAATTCTACCCTCACACTTTTTGATAAAGAATGGAAGGCATTTTTTTTTTTGTACCAGGGATTGAACCCAGGGGTGCTCAAAACTTAGCCACACCCCTGGTCCTTTTTAATTTTTTTTTTTTTTTGAGACAGGGTCTTGCTAAGTTGCTGAGGCTGGCTTTAAACTTAAGATTCTCCTGCCTCAGCTTCCTGAGATACTAAAATTACAGGTGTACACCACCGTGCCTGACTTGAATGCTTTTTAATCCTCACATGCAACTAGGTATTTTAATGGGAAGAAGCTAAATCCCAAGGCCTGGGCTTGCCATTTGTACAAACTGAAATATGCAGTAGACCAGTCAGTGTCTCAGTATCCCTATGTATAAATTCAGAGTTTCAGATTAATGAAGTTTTAACATCCTAAGTTTCCTGTTTAGTGAGTCTACTATTCTAATATATTTCTAAATAATTACATCATTGTTATAGTTTGGATATGAGGTGTTTTCCCCAAACTCATGTGTTGAAGGCTTGGTTGCCAGCATATGGTACTAATGAGAGGTGGTAGACATTTAGGAGCTGGAACCTAGTGGAAGGGAGATAGGTATTGGGGGCATGGTAGTCCCCTTAATATTGGAGATATTGGGGTCCTGGTCCCTTCCTCTCTTTTTCTTTGCTTCCAGGCAACCATGAGGTAAGCAGGTTTCCTCTGCCATGTGCTTCCTCCATGATGTGCTGGAGGTCCAAATGCAATAGGGTCACATGCAATAAGGCCAATCGACCAGGGACTAAAAAATCTGAAACCATTAGCTAAAATAAATCTTTTCTTCTTTAAGTTCATTTATGGTAGACATTATATCATAGCAATGGAAAGCTAAGACATTTGTTTTTCCAGAAAATTCCTAAGAAAGCCCAATGGATAGGTTATTTCATAATAGTTCTTTTTAATTTAGAGGTAAATTTAAGCACTTAGGATGAAATATTTAAAAATCAGTATTGTTTTTTTGTTGTTGTTTTATGGCACTTTCTGTTTATTATTTAGCCTTTTCTGTACTATATCTGCTTTCTGATTCCCCCTAAGTGAAAATTATCAACGATTTGATTCCATGAACTATGGGGTTAAAAATATGCACAGTTCCCATGTTTGGCAAAATTCTACTGTGAAAGATAATGCATTAAAAATAAATAGACTTGGTTTTGGGAATACTTCCAATTTTGGATCCTTGGCAGGGTTGGACTTCTACTGGAAAATAAAATTAGCCAAAACTCTAGCTCAAAATCTTTTGAAAGATAAAGCTGCAGGGATTACTCTAATGTGTTCAAGGTGTCCATGTACTTTGAGTAAAGCTAAATAATAAGGTCCTTGGAAAATATGAGGAAGACTTTGGCAGATTTAAAGTTCAACAAAATCAACTTCATGCACATCCAAGACTACCATTTCCAAAATAGATTGGTGGATTTCAGGTTTGTCGTTTCATGTGGAATGTCGGTTTGGGGAGTGTGGGAGGCATTTTTCACCATCCGTAGGGAAGGGGACAATAAGTTTTGCCTCCCACACTCAGAGAGTATCCTCATGTTGTTTTATCTTAGCATCTGAAATTCAAAATAGCTTCTTCTAAAGCAAAAGGCCACCCAGGAATTGAAATGAAAGGAGTATGTGGAGGAATTTTGGTGTAATTTGGCCACAGTTCCTGAAAGTCCCCTCTCCTGTATTTTTTGAAAGTATTGAGTCACATCTGTATGCTCATTAATGGGGAAGATTTTCTACTCACCAAACTCTATCTTCAGGAATTCTGAAGCACTGTATTCTTCTCAGAGTGACTGGGTTTCAAAAGTGATTATGATTTTGCTGTTCCAAAATACATTAAGACTTGAAAATATGCCAGGTCCTGAAAATCTCCCTACTATTCCAGCTATAACCTAAAGTTCTCAGAAAACAGTTTAATTTTCATAACGGAGTAAACCTCCTTTCTATTCAGGAATTATGTAACTTCTACCAGTCATTTCCAACTAAAAAAGTTTTTTTTAGAATTACCTGTGATATTTTTTTCAAACCTACACTCCCTCCTCTCAACAGGCCCTGCTTTCTCTTCAAGATTATTAGCATTCTTGCTTGGGGGCCAGAATGTATTATAGACTCTGCCACTGTGATCAATAGCTGCTTGTAAGAGTGTGTTGTATCTCCTGGATATTGGAGTGAAGAAAAAAAAAAAAAACATTGAGAAACGCATCTCCACCATCTTTAAGCAATATTTCTCTATTGTGTCCCCAGATCTTTGGGGATTCAGCAAGTTAGTAATGGAGACCTGCAGGCAATGTTCATTATTTTTTAAAGCAACCTTATGGAACCTGTGTATCTATTGACAATAAAGCTGTTTTAGTAGCTGGATAAAACCTTGACTCTTGTCTTCAAGTGCAAATAATATCAACTCACGTTGATCAACTATTACTAGCTATTTGGAAGTTCTGATGCACAGTTACATATTTCTTAAATAAAAATGGGAAAGTAATATTTCAAAACAAGAGACACATAGAAGAAAAAAAATTAAAAACTCATTTAGCAATTAAGTGTTTGGAAACTACTTACCTAAAATGAGATTAAGCTAAGTACAGGAGAAATAACAGAGTGTGTATATACATATATATAATTTCTAAAGTAGAACTCAAGAAAAGAACAACAAATATGTTAAGGTTACATTTCTAAATATATTGGCAGTTTTGATCATTTATTAGTTTTAATTATGAACTTTTAAAAATTATTCATGTCTTATTTACCTTCAGTAAATTTGAATTCCACACCCTTGTTCTTCCCGGGATGGGTGCTGTGGGTGGTGAGATTGTGGGAGGCTCAACTTCAGAAGCATTTTTACAAAATTAGCACCATCAGCCAGTTCTGGGTCTTACATAAGGTAGAATGCTTGTCCTTAAAAATATATCTGCAGATATAATGCTCATTAATGTAGCTCTCACTATTTTCTGCATAATGGCTTATATATTAAAATCTGGACATTGGGTTTCTCTTTGTTTTATAGAATTAGTGAAAATGTTCACCAGCAAACCATTCTTAGAGAAGTTGTTGCAAAGGCAAGAAAATTATAGAGCAGAGGGGGGAGGACTTGGAAGCTACTGGCTTTTAAATTTTGGGGAGTGGTAAGTTATTTGTCCTTTTCTCCATCTTCTTCATAATTCAAATTATAATTGGAGGAAAGGATCAAAGATGACAGAGCATTTGAAATGGCCATGAGAAACACAGGCATGAGAAAGGATGAAAAGGGTTCAAGATAGACACGTATCTGTTTCTGTTGGTTTGATCTCCAAGATGTCAGAAAGCAAAAAAAAGGAAGGTGATCTGCTGATATTCCTTCATAGAAAATGAGTGTCATCTAGTTCTGAAACCACAGTGTGCTCTAGAAGAATTTTGCTTTTAAAACAATAGTCAACAAGTTCTTGAGATTCCAGGTCATCCTTTTAAGTGACTTGAACAGGACAGCAAAAATACTTGATGAATATCAGTACTAATTCATTCACTGACTTATTTAACAACATTTTAGCACTCTTGGGATGGCGTCAATTTATATTGTTTTCACTGGTCTGTTTAGTGACCATGGTGACTCCTGAATCAAATTTTAACAAGAGGAGGTTAGGCAGAGAAAGTGAAGAATGTCAAACACGTGCATTGTACAAAGTCACACTGACCTAAAGTGAGAAAGGACTAAACGTAAAGATTCATCTTTTTGAACTCCTTCTTATCCTTCCCTGTTCCCACTGTAAAGCAGGAACAATTGTGGGAGACTGGAAGCAGATTGGCATATGTTCCACTTAATGTGTATATTTTTACTCTCCTCAATGCGCCTTCCATCTGTACAGCTGAGGAGAGAAGAAGTCCAGGGGACAGAGACATCATTTAGACCTTTTCTACTGTGATCTATCAAGTTAGAGAGCTTGTAACAGTTAGGAAGATGGTTTTTCAGGTTTGTGTGAGTCTAAAACTCATAGTCCATGTCCTTATGAACAGTTGCAAGGGAAAACTTGAGAGATTATCAGCCCTTTGTCAACAATTCCGAAGATATACTCCTTGTGCTTTAAATAAAGTGATTGCTTTTACCCTTCACAGTCTTTTGATCATTTATGTGCTTTCTTTCTTCCTCTCTCTTTTTTTTTTTATTATAATACTTAGCATAGAACTTTGTATGGCCTCTCAAACTGTGGGCAGGTTTGAAAATATGGTAATTCTGAATTAGGAGCGTGGCAGGTGAGGGGAGAAGACTGAGAAAATATGCCACTTGGATCTGCTGTGGGGAAAATAGTTCCACTGCCTTCTGAATCCACCACTGTGTTTGCATAAGGCCCTGCATCTCGAAGAGAGATCTGGCTCTCTCCAAGGACTTCTACTGGGACTTCTTTGATGGGTGACCACCTTGCAGACTCTCACAGGCTTGGCCAAAACTTTTAGAGCTGAACTTCAGGGAGACTTTTTCTGCCAACCTTCCTCCAGTTCGTTTCCCCTTCCACAGGGACAACCTTGCCTTGCCCCTCCCTCTACACACACACACACACACACACACACACACACACACACACATTTTGCCTCTCACGTGGGATTTCTCCAGTAAATGTCTCACAGTTCTAATGCTGTCTTGACAATCGCTCCTAGGAGGATCTGAGCTAACCCGAGAAGGAAGAAGACTTTCTCACATGACAACACATTAATGAAAACCAGATTCAAATGGAATTCAATCCTGTGCTTAGCCATCCTGTTTTCTCAGCTCCCTTGCCTCTAAGTAGCTCTAGAGTAGGGGGTTGGCCAACATTTACCACAAAGGACAATAGCAAATGTTTTGTACTTTATGGACTACATGGTTTGTCACATGGTCTGTTCAACTCAGCTATTGTGGACATGACTGGGTTCTAATAAAGCTTTATTTAAAAAAAAAAGCAAGGCAGGATACAGTTGGTTTGCAGGTCGTAGTTTACTAATCCTTGGTCTTTCAAGATCATATTTCCTTTGGCTGACTTTTTAAATGTCATTTACTTAGGTTTCTGGAAACTGAGAAGATTATTTAAGCTAGAAGGAACAGACGGATTTATGTTCTGCATTGGCATTGTGCTGTGGAAATGTCTCACCCTATAGCCAGCTTTCGAGGTCCCTGGAGATGTTGTAATTATCCTTCAGTACCCACTCCCCTACTCCCTTACATTTTGCTAACAAACTGCATGCACTTCACTAGCAAACGAAGTTTCTATTTTCTTGTTGCTGGAAATTTTTAAAAAACTGAAATATAGCAAAGAGGTTGGCTGCATCCTACAAAAGCTTCTAGCAACTACAATAAGAGTCACCATGGCAACACACATTTTTGAGGGATAAAGCATTTTGAAGTGGGAACTGATGAGGAAAAAAAAATGCTGCACGCAGATATCTGCGGTTTTGACTTTAGGCAGAAAAATACCCTCAAGTTTCCCCAGAGACGTAGGGTTTGGGAAAAAAGAAGCAATGCTCATGAGGGTCCCCTGACCCCAAACAAATCCAGATGGCAGGTGAGTCAATCAGGTGGACAAGTATTCTGCAGCTGCAGGTAAAATGGGAAGGTTGGACTTCCCCAATGACACTTACTGAGTTGGTGGGGTTGTGGGGATTTTGTGATTGGTATTTTATGTACTTTGCTGTTGTTTGATATATATTCTTGCTTGGCTATTACATTTAGATTGTACTATTCTCCAGGAGAGGATTTAGGAAAGGGGGCTGGGCTTATCTGGATTGCCTTTGGCACCTGTTGTTTCAAACACAGAATGAAAGAGGATGACTTTAATTCATGGACAACAGTGCAGAATGGTGGCACCTTCAGCCTTGGCCCTACCAGTGACTCAGAATGGATTTCCAAGCTGTTCCTTTATTGTTTGGCACTTCACCCTGATCTCTTGTCCTTCCTTTCCATGTTGTCCTTGTTGAAGATTGAGGCAGCCAAGCCCACACAATAAGTAACAGGTGATAAAGCTTCATTCATGGGCAGCCCCTTAACCCATTAAGTCCCAAGTTTACATTTCTGCAAATATTGCAATAAAATCAACACAGGTGCATTCAGATAGGTTGGAAATCATAATCTGAAGCTTCCATATATTATGTTAAAATATACTAAAATTGATTTATAGTATTACATTAAAATTCTATATTATAATTATGTTTATTATTATACTACACATCATATATCATATTAAATATTATATACTAATATATTTCAGTTTTTATAAGTGTTCCATATCTTGGATGATTGGATGAATGGGTTAAAATTGGGGGCAATGTATAATGCCTTTATTGAAGAACTTATAATTACAACAGTCAACCACCAAATTAATGACAACATAGCAAAAATTAAACATAAATAATTGGTGGTAATAATAATAGTTATAAATCAGTGGGCCAACCATTATCATGATAACTACTAAGATAACAATGAAATGTGAATCATCTTATTTGATCTTCACTATATCCTATAGCAAATTTCAGGTCACATTTAATTCTAACTAAATGATTCTACCAAGGTTATAAAGACAATAATTCATAAAGTTGAAATTGCCTGCTAGATGTCTGGCCTCAGAAAACTGGGACATAGAAGTTAGGGTGAGGACTCTGGAGCCAGATGATCAGGATTTGAATCCTGGTCTGTCTCTTTTGTGATAAATGACTAGATCTCTCTGTGTCTGCTCCATTATCACTAGAAAGATTAAATAAACAGCGTTAAAAGAGTGCCCAGCATAAGTACTATATTAGTGTTTGCAAAAGAAATATAAATTCCACTTGCTTCTGAACAGATTTGCTGACCGTAGGACATTTACCTGATCTCTCTGAGCTTATTTTCTATTAATTTCTCTACACCTTTATGAGGTCCGATCAAAA
The DNA here is from genome assembly GCF_052094955.1 of Ictidomys tridecemlineatus. Classification (NCBI taxonomy): domain Eukaryota; kingdom Metazoa; phylum Chordata; class Mammalia; order Rodentia; family Sciuridae; genus Ictidomys; species Ictidomys tridecemlineatus. The sequence continues at coordinate 102,475,330 of NC_135485.1, read as the reverse complement.
AGTCAGTATAAAGATCTTAATATATCTGAGATTTATTTAGGGCTCAATTGCTGTTAATGTTTTTGTATTATCATTTTATGTGGAATGGAAATACATACAAATAGATTAATTAGTCAACACTGAAATGTAGACAGGTGTGATTGGTTAGTGTTGATAATATTTATATATTTTAAAGCTCTTAGGAAGACACATTATTCCATCACACACATTATTCATGAATCTGGTTAAAAATAACTTCAACTACATTTTATGGATACTTTTTGCAGATACATCTCATTCATGTACTATCCAACTGGAGGACAATAGTATACTGATTGAAGTCTAGACTCAAAGTAGAGGAATGTATAAAATATTATTACCTTAAGTGTTGGAATTTTAATGCAACAATTGGGACAGGGAGTTTCTAAAACTGCTAAATTAAGCACTTGTAACATAGAGCACCTCTGCATGAGAGAAGAGATTGTGAAACATCCTCAATGGCTTACTCAAAAATGACTCAGAGGAAATTCCTACAACCTACAAGCAAAGTTGCCAGAGTTGGACACAACTGCCTTCAAGCTGCCACTATGAATGCATCAACCCACTTGGTAACCTGGGAAGTCAGGGCTCACGCCATGATCCAGTCCCTGCACTGCCAAGCCTCTTCTGTTCTCTCCTTCACTTGTTAACCTTTCTTGGTTCTATCCATTAGCCATCTTGTCCTCACTTTAATTCATTTGCATATGCTACTCTTTTTCTGTTGAGGACATTATTTCTTCACCCCTTGGCTAACCCCTTCTCATCCTCTTAACTTAAGCCTTCCTTCCTCCAGTGGCTTCCACCATCCCCCAGAGGAGATTAGGCTCTTCTGAGAGATGCTCCAAGTATGCCCTCTATTGTCTCCTTCTTGAGCTCTCATCTTTCTTCTTTCTCTCTCTTTCCCTACCTCCCTTTCTTCCATCCTTCCTTCCTTTCTCTTTTGGGGATACCAAGGATTGAACTCAGAGGCACTAGACCACTGAGGCACATCCCCAGTCCTATTTCGTAGACACAGGATCTCACTGAGTTGCTTAGTGCTTCACTTTTTCTGAGGCTGACTTTGAACTCCCAATCCTCCTGTCTCAGCCTCCCTGAGCTGCTAGGATTCCAGGTGTGTGCCACCCCACCTGGCTCATCTTTCTTATACTTAATTTTCTTACTATACTTTTTAGCAACTATATGTGCCAAGATTGTGAACGTTTTGAAGGGGAAGGGGCAATACTCTATATTCTCAGTGCTCACTGCATGCCTGACAGATAGTAGGAGCTCATTAAATATCACATCTAATTGAGTCTAAGATGCATTTATTAGAAGAAAGCCCCTTATTTCAAGTACCCACAGGGAGGAAATGACTACAAGTAAAACTATGGCATGATGCTTACTTTATCTCTTAGTTTTAATTCTATAGTTATTAGAAAAATCTTATTTAGTCTTATTTATAGTTTCTTATCATAAGTCACTCTTACACATATAAAGAAAGAAAAAAATTGAAATAAGTTGGCTGGTGCTTTAGAATTTTTTTTTTCCTCTCCTCTTGTGGATTATTTTTTAACACTTGCTTAGTTTTTTTTTTTTTTCCTTCCAACAAACTATCAAGCGTAAAATCAAGACCACTGGTGATGGCACATTTCTTACAAAGATTATTCCTTTATTGTCTCTGATGACTTCTTGCACATTTTATGCCCATTCTTCAAGTATTTATATACACATGCCCAAATTACTGTATTGTGACTGTTGCAGAGCCAAAATGATTTGAAGATGCAACCTGTTTATAGAGATGTTAAAAGTTTATAAAAATGAAACAATGAACATGACCTTGTCCAGGTAAATGCTGTAAACTACAGAAATACATCTACAAAGTTTTATGCAAGTTTCTATGTAGGTAGGCAGGCAAATAGTTGTAATATTTTATGCTTAGTATATCTGTAGAGAATGTGAAGTCCAGCTGGGCATGGTGGCACTTATAATACCAGTGATTTCGGGGGAGGGGAGGAGAGAGGGGGGCGGCTGCCTGAGACAGGAAGATTATGAGTTCAAAGCCAGCCACAGCAAAAATCGAGGCGCTAAGCAACTCAGTGAGACCCTGTCTCTAAATAAAATACAAAATAGGTCTGGACATGTGGCTCAGAGGTCAAGTACCCCTGAGTTCAATCCCCAGTACAAAAAAAAAAAAAAAAAGTGAAATCCACATCTGAGTGTTTCCAGACAGCATTCTTTGAGAGCTCTAGAGGTCAAGACAGAGCCATTACACCCTCTGCTTTATCTGCTGCCTGCCTCTGTGGGAATGGAGTACAAAGAGCACTGGGGCTTTTGCTGATGTGAGGTTGGCCATTGCTTTCTTTTGTGTTTTGGCATTTCTTCTGACACCTCTTGCTCTCTCACTGTAACATCTAATTACATTTATACACAATGACTTAGGATTCTCATTTTATAAAAATGCCACACATTTTCTCCAGTCAAATTCTTTCATTTTGTAGAAGAGAAAATTTGTTTATATTTGCACGTAGCTGATTATAAAATAGGACCAGTTTTCTCCACCCTTTTATACAGTGACCTCCACAGGCCCTCTCAAGATGCATTTTTCCAAGGCTGGAGCCCCCCACACCCCAATCTTCCTTCCGTCTCTGAGGACCACGAGGACACTGCAGAACCACGAGTACCATCCTTCCTTTTTTTCTTACTTGCCCTCCTCCCTCATTCTGCACTCACCTCCCAGGGGTAATATTACCAGGATCATCATTTCAATTTCAAGGAGACTTATAGCAACTTGCTCAAGCCATTAACCATACCATCCCAGCTTGATTCTTTACCTGCTGTGGTTCTGCAGAATCAAAGGGGCCTTGATCTTTTTACAACCCCAGAAGGACTTTGTCTGTACCTATAGGAGGAATGCTACTTTTATGTCAATCAATCTGGGGTAGTAAAAGACAAGATAAGACAACTCTAACAGGACCTAGGAAACCACAGCTCTCCTCTGCTGAAGGATGGCAGCTGAGTAACCCCCTTCTCCTAGGCACTTTCTTTCCTGACCCCTCTCCTTGTCATACATAGTCCTTCTCTTAATGCTAGCCCCCTGCGTCATTAGATTTGTTCAAGACCAGATTAAAAAAAAAATCTTTTACCAAACTATAAACCAGCTTTTGTTACAGGATTATCAATCCCTCACCAAAAATTGGGCTGTGGAGAGTGCATTCCACCACACTCAAAATCTGTCATCATTCCAATGATATCCCACGCCCCTAATGAGGGATTCAAATGCCACTCCTTCCTAGCAGGAAGCAGTTATAGAAGATTGACCTGTGTGCGTCCTGTCCCCTAAGTGCCCCCCACTAAAAAAAGAGGGGGGATATAGTCCTTGCTTAGAATCTGGATGGTCATCTTAAGTGACAGCCACCATTTTAAGGAAAAAGTTTTGTTTTCCTGCCCAAGGGCATTTCTGAGAAAGGCTCTCCACTCCCTCATACCAACCCCACCCCTAATGCTGCATTAGGACCCCTCCAGCTCTGATTCCTGAGCCTGCCCTATAAAAGTCCTGGAACCCAAGCCTGTTTTGCCTCTATCTCCTATAGAGAGATGGCCTTTACTTGTCAGCTCTGATAAATAAACTCTCCTGTGTCTCTCTGCCTGGTCTCCTCTGTCTCATTTCTCGCTTACCCGTGGGGATTGAACCCCACAGTGTTTAAGCCCTGAGTCACATTCCCTGCTCCCTGATTTTAATATTTATTTTTTAGTTGTAGTTGACACAATATCTTTATTTTATTTATTTAATTTTTATGTGGTGCTGAGGATCAAACCCAAGGCCTCACACATGCTAGGCAAGCACTCTACTGCTGAGCCACAACCCCAGAGTCTTGCTGAGTTGCGTTGGGCCTCACTAAGTTGCTGAGGTTGGCTTTGAATTTACGATCCTCCTGCTTCTGCCTCCCAAACTGCTGGGATTACAGGCATGCATCACTGCACCCAGCTTAAATTTCTTTTTTGAGTAAACCTGGGGTCAATTAAATTTTTCTTATTAAAAATACAAATTATGTATTTATTATAGACTTGTTCTCATTCATTGTTTTGTTCTCTCTTATTTCCTCCTTCTCTTTGCTTCTTCAAAAGAAATTTAGGTGGAGCTCAGTGATATGTGTCTGTAATCCCATTAGCTCAGGAAGCCAAGGGAGGAGGGTCACAAATTCAAAGCCATCCTCAGCAATTTAGTGAGGCCCTAAGCAACTCAGTGAGACCTTGGCTCAAAATAAAAAATAAAAAGGGCTGGGGATGTGGCTCAGTGGTTAACCACCTCTGGATTTGATCCCCAGGACCCCCCTACTCGCCCCCCCAAAGGAATTTAATTCCTCTGTTGTATTTGCTTCCTTAAAATCCTGAAATACTGGCCCTCAGGGGGTCTTTAATACCTGACCTGTGCCTTGCTTAGGGCTTTTCTGTGTCAAAGGGGTCACACTCCTTTCTAAACTTATGTACTGATTCCATGATAAATCAGCTTTACATCCAGGCTCTTTTTCTGGATCTTCATTCTCATGTTCTGTTCTGTCCCACAGCTTTTCTTCCTATGCTTCCTCTAACATGTTGTCAACTTCTCCTTGAAGGAAAAGATGTGCACCTGTGTTTACAAACGGAGTTTAAGGATTGCCTTTTATCTCACTGGACTTCTGCTTGAGTATCCATTTGTTTAATCTTCTCATATACACAGCAAGAGAGCAAATTAATGCAATCGCTCATTTTGGTTTCTGGAATTTGACAGGCTTTTACCTAACACAGCCAAATTGAGATTCCATTCCATGACACCCCCATCTCATTTCCTTTGTAACAATTTGAATCCATGCAACAAATGAAAAAGAATAGTTCTCAGAATATCCTGGTCCTACTTTATGTGCATGTACAAACATGGCATGACGGATCCCACTATGAAGTATGACTATACTGCACCAGTGGAAAATAAAAAGGAAACAATATTCTAGTCCTAAGGCTTTTTTTATTTGTTTCATAATTAGTTTATATAACTCATTTAATAACCATTCAACTTATAGTTCAAAACCGCTATAAGCCAATGCCATTCTTTTTAGGATTTCCTGATCAAAGAGCTCATCTGGAAATGGAAACAAATGTAGAGAAATGTGAAAACTTTGGTAACTTTTGATATGGAGACAAATTAGAGGACAGAAATCAACACCATTTTAGTTCTATGGAAACCTAAGTTTACTCACAAAGTAACTCAGCATTAACGGCTGCAAATGAACATTAACTGAGTACTTTGGGGAAGAAGGTTTAGCTACATTCATAAATGTTTCTTCCTGGGCCTGAAGATTATTATATTCTTAGTACTTTGGTGCATTTTCTCTTCTTTCTTCCTAATTTTAATTATAAAATTTTTTGAACACACTAAGACCTTTTTTTTTTTTTTAACGCATGTACTTAAGATCTGTTTCAACATTCTGGCCAGTTGTTTTCTGAGCATCCCGCCCCGCTTTTGTCAATATAGAAAGAGGGGTGGTTCCCTTAGGGGGTGGGAAAGGGAAGGAAATGTCACTCTGCCTGCCTCAAAAAGTAAAACCCATCCAGCAGCAGATCCCATACAGTGTTTTAGTTGGTTCGTATCCTCTTTCTGAGTGGGATAAACAAGGAGAAAAAAAAGTTATTTTCTTTTCTATTATCTAGCATTTGCAGGACAGCAGGTTTGTTTTCTTTTCAGAAGCAAAGTAAGTGTGTGACAATGACTGTGTTTCCCAATCCTGTTTCATCATTTTAATTCTAATTTTAGACTATTGTGTGTATGTTCACCTTTTTTCTCCCGGTAACTATGTGTCTCTTACTATTTTACTTCTTATGTTCACAATCCCTAGAATACTGTAGGTGCTCAATTCTTAATCTATTTAATAAATCCATAAACACCACAATTGTTACATTAGTGGCACATTGGGAAGAACTGAATCAAGGGCAATTTGCTGGACAAAAAATTTTAAAGTATGTTTCCCTACTATGGTTGGCTTCATTAAATCTTAGTGCCCAAGTTTCTTTCTTTCTAATATAGTAATATTTCAATCACATAACAAAGGTAGATAACTGGATTTGGAAACTTTAATTTGCCCCCAATTGCATTAAGCTCAATCATTGATCCCATAAACATATATGAAGTGCCTATTTATAGCTGGCACTATGTCATGATAGGATCCTCTCCTGCCCCATGGAGGGTAGAGGTTTGGTAGTAACTAGACATTAATTATAATTACAAAGCATTGTGAAATATAAAATATTTCTATAAAATCTAACATGTGATACATAGAAGAGACATTTAAGTTATGTTATGAATCGTTAGAGGAAACCATGGAGATGAAGAGTTAGAAATGGAGCTATAGAGGAGGAACATTTCTAGAAAAGATAGTAATACCCAGAATCTGGAATAGTCAGGGAATTGCATGTAGTTAATTGTGACTGAAAAAAGAAAAAAAGAGGTGGTGATACCTGGAGGGACTGTAGTTGCCTGTGGGTTGGTAAGGCTAAATTTCACCTGGAATGCATGGGTAGTGCTAGATTCATGAAAGGTGGTTGACCATAGACTAGAGTGACAATGACTGGGGAAGCTATGGAAGTTTAGGTGGTGAGAAGAGTATATGGATGAGGGCTGAATCACTGGGTCAAACTTTCTTCAGGAAGATGAACTTAAAGTTGTAGTTGATAGGTTAGGAGAGAAAGTGCTGAGAGAATCATTTTGTTCTTACGGGAAGAGATAGTTCTGTATATGTGTGTGATCACAAACACGCTTGGGCTAGAACTGGAACCACGTTGGTGTCTCTGAATTTGTTTGGTATGTCTTGGTGTCGGATTCCAATCCAAGGGAGGAAGAATGCAGGTACGATTGAAGCAGGAGCTAAGAAAGCTCATGGGGAAAAGGGAAAGAAATTGAACTACTAGTAAAGCCATCAGGGGAAATCATCACAGACTTTGAAGGACTCTGAGCTGATGTCAGAGGAGTGGTGTGCTGAGGGTTAGTAACCTTGACAGTAATGGTCAAGATGGAAAACTGCACTTAACTAAGGGAATTAGTGGGGGAATGGGTTCAGGCAAGGTGGATCTGAGGCTTATGATAGTAATGATTCCTTTAGCAAACCATAAAGAAAAGGTTTTCTCTTATTCAGAATGTAGGCTTTATCTCTAAAATATGTCCCATAATGACCATGCCAAAGCTCTACCATTTTATTCACAATCAAATTCTATCCTGGTAATCTTAGATTAATTTCTTTCAACATATACCTATACCCCTTGGAACAATCTAGATTACTGTTATGGTTTGAATGTGAGGCATCCCCCAAAAGCTCATGTGTGGGACAGTGTAAGAAGGTTCAGAGGAGAAATGATTGAGTTTTAAGAGTCTTAACTCAATCAGTGAATTAATCCCCTGATAACAATTAATTGAGTAGTAACTGAAGTGGTAGGGTGTCTGGAGGAGCTGGGAATTGGAGTGTGGCTTTGGGATATATATTTGTGTCTGGCAAGTGGAGAACTCTCTCCCCGCTTCTTGATCACCATGATATGAGCTGCTTCCCTCTGCCACCTTCTCCCACCATGATGTTCAGCCTCACCTCCAGCCCTAAGGAATGGAGCTGGCCTTGGATGGACTAAGACCTTTGAAACCCTGAGCCCTCAAATAAACTCTTCCTCCTCTATAATTGTACTGATTGGGTATTTTAGTCACAGCAGCAAAAAAGCTGACTAAAACTAAACTTATTTTTTCATGCTATCATTCAGAAGTGACATCCATTTTCAAGACCTTACTACCTTTTAGAAGGTGATTATGTATCTATTATAATATCTATACATGTGTGTATAGATATCTCCATATCCATCCTCAGGTAATTTTTAAATGATAACTTTTATATTTAAATTTAAAAGCTATAGGGTACTTGAGAATGTTCTTGAAATTTTATTTATTGTTGTTCAGGCAGCCTGTCGATAAAGATATACAAAATTTTGCTATGTCGTCATATCTTCTAGTTAGTAAATCACCACCAAGCCCAAAGTAAGAAATAGTTCTCTCAAAGATAGGAATTGCATCATTATTCCAGTCAGTAGATATTTGCCTCTAGACATGGTAGAAGGGACCAGGGTGTGTTTAAGAATTTGACACTGCCCAGAAGCTCAGGAAGCTGAGGAAGGAGGATTGCAAGTTCAAAGCCAGCCTCAGCAACTTAGTGAGGCCCCATTCACCTTTCCTCTTCAAGAGTTCTCCACTTGCCAGACACAAATATATATTCCAAAACCACACTCCAACTCCCAGCTCCTCCAGACACTCTACCACTTCAGTTACTACTCAATTAATCGCTATCAGGGGATTAATTCACTGATTGAGTTAAGACTCTCACAACCCAATCATTTCTCCTCTGAACCTTCTTGCACTGTCTCACACATGAGCTTTTGGGGGATGCCTCACATCCAAACCATAAAACAATCTAGATTGTTCCAAGGGGCATATGTATATGTTGAAAGATATTAATCTAATCTTTTTTGTTTAGTCTTCCTTTATTTCTTACAGGAGCTGGATAAACTTAGCTTTCCTTCACCATGAAAAACCACAACTTAAATGCTTTTTTCCCCAAATCTACAGACATCAAATATTTCTCTTTAGGAAAATGTCAACCTAGGACACACAGTTCATTTCTAACCATTCTTGAATGTTGGCTGCTTTTCCAAAGTTGTTGAAAATGCATCTTCATGCCAATCTGTATTAATTTACTACAGATCTCTCTCCAGAGAGTTCCAAGGATTATACAAGGGATATTTCATTTTAAATGATTCAAAGTACACACTTGTTAGCACAGGACAACTTCAAGTCTTATGTATTTCAAGTCCAATATACTGTGGACTCATACCTGGGGTAGAACTATGGTGGAATAAATATGATTTATTGGTAGAAATGGAACTCACACATTTGCTTCTCAGGAACAGAGCATTCTATTGAGACAGCTCCCAGCTTCATCAATGCTTTCTCTTGGTTCTTTGCTACCCTCATTTCAAGTTTGATTTTCCCTCTGCCTATCAGTTAAGTGGTGATGCTTTTCTCTATTTTATTCTCACTGTGTGAACTCTTCCTGTGACAGAGTAATCATGCTCTTCAAGCACCATGTGTATGCTGATGACATAAGTCTGTATTTCCTGAGATCCAGGCTTCTAATTTCCCCCACATCTCCACTGATGGATGCATGTAAATAACACAGGCATTGCAAGCTCTGCTTCTTCAAGATCAAACATCAGATTCACTCTGAGTTTTCCTTTCTCCCTTCCTCCTTCCCTTTCTCTCTTCTTTCTTCCCTGTTCTTATATTGATTCAACCATTCATCCAAACGGATCATCTGGGAAACATCTAGGAAAAATCCCTTTGCTCATCTTTTATATCTCAGATAGTAGAATTCTATCAATTATCCCTTTCTTTTTCCTTTAATCATCTTAGTTCAGACACTAATTTAATTAATTAATTTGGGGGCTGGAGAACTGGGGATTTATCCCAGGGTGCAATTTACCACTCATCTCTATCCCTGGCCCTTCCACAGTGTCTCAACAATTTGTTAGGGCCTTACTCAAGTTGCTGAGGCTGTCCTGGAACCTGCAATCCTCCTGCCTCAGCCTCCAGTGTTGCCAGGATTATAGGCATGTGCCACCATGCCCAGCAGGTACTAATAAAATTTAAATAAAATTATTTTTATAACACCCCCTGAAATACACACACACAACTGCGCGCACGCACATACACACACAAACACATATACACCTGCACACAATACTATGTTGGAGCCACTTAATATGGGGATTTTTTTTGTCTCACTTTTGCTTCTATGGTACTGATTTCTAGGTACTAAAATGTTTATTGAGTGGACATGTAATAAGGCAAAAACCTTATTGAGTCACAAATGTCCCTCCCTATCTTTCCCTTCTTTTAAACAAAGATAAAAGTTTTGCCATTTTATTTCTCTCCCTTTTCTCAGTTTCTTTGGGGGCTTCTGCCTTCACTAACCTGGATTTTTTTTTCCAATTTTGTAATAGAGAATTAAAATAAGGAGAAAGGGAAGAGAAGCCTTAAGTTAGAACTGAATGAGGAATGCCTCAGACAACCTTTGGAGGAGATTTGAGAATGGTCCTTTTAGTATATGAAGAAAGGGCGTAAAAAGGGGGACTTCAGAACATGTTGTTATGATCAGGAAATCCCCCTCACATATTGAGAAATTCAATGCAAAGAACAGAGATACATGAGATAGAGTTTAAAATGACTTTTTAGTTCCCTTTCATAAGTTTTTGTTCACTGTGATGTGAGCTCTGACAAGAGTTAGAGATTCATTGGAAATACAGATGGTTGAGTAGAGAATGCATAAATGCATTGGAGACACAAATGATTGAATGCAGAAAATGTCATTGAATAAGTGAATGAATAAATAAGTAAGAGTCTGACCAGCCTTGTTACTCTATGAAGGAGAGTACTTCATACATTTGTAGAATTTATTATGGGTTTTCCATAGGTACTAGAGTGTAACCAGGTAATTCTGTAGCGTTTGATTTGGAAGAGGCAATTTTGATTTTAAAAATTTCAAGATCAGATGCTTTTTATTTTCCAATAGTAAAGGTGCTTTGATAAAACAGTATTCTGATGAGCCTACTAAATTTGTATGTAAATACGTCTTAAATCACTGAATAAATTTATTTATATGATGCGATTTCTTACTGTTTTCTGATTAGATTGTATTTGCTGAGATAATGATTTCACATCTAATACAGTTGGTAAGGAGCTTTGTGAGTGTGTGTGCTTATATTGTTATGGATAATGTTCAGCTAATATGCTGAACTGGCTGTAATTCTCCTTCTAGTTGTGACAGTAAATATTATTAACTTAGCAAAGAGTGATTGTTCTTTTGCTTACTCGAGCAGATGCATCTAATCAGCTAGTAACTATTTCTACATATGTTGTAGATTGGGAACTTCAGGACATCGCCTTGATTTTCAGCTCATTATCCATAGGTATTTTTTTTTCTGTGAAAAGGTTATTTCATTTCACTCTGATGTGAACAATTTTATTAGGAAAGAGCCTCAAGGAAGCATTAGTAGTGGAAGACCAGAGACTGATGATGTCCTTTAGTTCTCAGGCAGTTCCTCTATGAATTTTCAACATGATGAGTGGTTGGCGAAGGCTGAAAATAATATTACCTTATCTTAACTATATCCTTGATAGTTATCTCACTGTTTATAACAAGGGAAAATACCAGCTGGGCCATATGCAAGATATGAAATTTAAAAATCTAATTGTGATTTAAAAAAAACCTGGAGAATAGGGATATTTAACAGTACAATTGATTTATAATTTAAGATAGTTTTCCTTTATAAAATCATCTAGACAATACATTTTTGAGTCATTAAATGGATGGTTTGGCAAATAGTTGAGTCCATCACTAAAACTACTTCTGCAATATTTGATGGTTTAAAATATAGCTCTCTTTCTATCCTCTGCCTTTCCAGTTTGAGATATTAGGTTTACAAAATCTGAAGAGAGATGTCTCTAGAATCTGTGAACTTGTACTGTCCAATATGGTAGTCATTAAACACCGGGATTATTAAGCTTTGGAAATATGGCTACTCTTAATAGACAGGGTTCATAAGTATCCCATAATTTAAAAATATTTTTATTTTTATACACATGCATTTTAATGTGCGTATTGAAATGATGATATCAATGACATTTGGTTAAAGTCAATTTCATAGTTCTAGTTTTTGATGTAGCTAATAGATAATGCAAAATTACATTTGTAGCTCATATTTATTTCTCCTGAGTAACACTGCTTTAGAAAAAGTATCATAGAATTGTGAAATCTAGTGATAAAATCTGCGGAGATGCGAGTGGACACATAGAACTTCATTCTGTTAGCCCTCCAAAATCTGATAACAAAGATGTCTAAATATGTGATGCTGTCATTTGGATTTGAAATGTTTCCCAATGGCCCATATGTTAAATAATTGATCACCAACTTGGGGCACTGTTGGGAGGTGGGGCATAGAGGAAGGAGGTTAGATCACTGGGGGCAAGTTGAAAAGAAGAGTGGTACCCCCAGGTCCCATCCTCTTTTTCTTTTGCTTTCTGACCACTATGAGATGGGCAGTCTTTCCCTGCCACATGTTCCCACCATGATGTGTTTTAGTGCAAATGGCCCAATGTGACAAGGTCAACCTCCGAAACTGTGAGTCAAATAAACAGGTTTTCCATCATATGTGTTGGGTACCTCAGCTATTTTGTCATAGAAATGAAAAGTCCACTGTCACATGTACCTATTAAACTTTTCTTCTCCCTCTCAAGAAGATGAAATGTGGATAGGAAATTTCCTTGCAGGAATTCAGAGACTGATGAGGATTTTTGATAATCCAGCAGTCAAGCTCACATTCCAGAGGAGGATAGAGGGCTATTATATCATTGAGGTCTAGGGAAAATAAAAGTTCCAGCCTTTCTGGTGGAATGACTTTGAACTAGAAGTCAGAGACCTGTGTTAAAGCCCTTACTTGGCCATGTACAAACTCTCCATGTGTTTTCCACTAATTATCTTTCTGGGAGCCAATAATCTGTTACCATATCTATAAGAAGGGGGGAAATTTAATTATAGCAACCCAATCTATCCACAGGTTCCTGTGGCAAAAGGAATTATAATTCCATGATCATAACTCATAATTACTTATAATTGTCAGTGTTCCATAAATTTTTATGTGTTGCTCCATGTATGTAGGATGCTGTGATTTTATTAGTTTTTAATTATGTACAGACAATAAAATTGCATGTACATTTGTAATATTTTTAAAGGGAAGATAGATATGTAGTATTTACATAGTAGAGGTTTTGACAACCAAAGCAAAGCTGCCATTTATTTTTGCCCTTGTTCCTGATTACCAGCCAGGGATAATCACCTTAACTATTTCTGCTTTCAGTTCTTCTGGGACTCATCACTATAGTTCTAAACAATATGCATATATCTTTTTCATTACTTCTTAAGATAACAGCTATTAACTCCCTTTTATGCATGAAAAAGAATTTAGCTCACTATTTTATATTTTCCCTCCTCTTACCATTCAAGTTATAAACCTATATTACTATTTAATGTTTTTCATTGTCTTTCTTTTAAGTTTAAATAATATTATTAAGTGTATCTTTTTATTTTTCATTAACTTACACAATATCTTTTGTTTCTTTTAGAAAACAAAGGCTTCAGCATACCCACTGTGTCTTGCACCTCTCCTCCTCCCCTCCCTCCCATAGCTCCATTGGATGGTACCATTATTATTTTTTTAAATATCCTCAAAGATTTTAAACTTTCTTGGTTTAACCTTAAATTCTCTGTGCAGTATGATTCCACAATTGAGAATCTATAAAAACATGTTACAGTAGTACAAGAGATTAAAAAGCATTAATTGTAGAGCCTATTAATGATGTTTATTCTCACAGAGGTCTTTGTACAATTTTGCTGAGGTTTCCTTCTTATGGACTTGATATATTGTAGTAGGTATGTACTAGCCTTATGTTATTCTATACCAATATGTAATTTGAGATTAAGGTGATAAAGACAGTACAAGATGCATTAAAGTTATTTTAGCTTGCACTTGCATGAGAATTTTTGTTTACATAACACTTGATAATTTCTTTTAGAGAAGATGAAAATCTGCTTTCTAACACCCATATGGGAAATTGTAATTGGTTTTTATTGCTGTCAATAATCTTCTTATAAAACAAGTGTGCAGGTCATTTCAAGGCACAGATGTAGTGTTCTGTCAACATTAATCCTGGATGAATTAATTCTTAAAAATCTACTCTAGAAAATATGAGACCTTTGAAACAATTAAAGGAGAAATATTCATTTGACTGAAACTTGTGAATCCAGTGTGGGTATATAATTATTAAGTAACATTAAGCTGCATAGCAAATAAAGGAATTTTTCCAGAAATCTGTTGTATTTCCTATTTTCTGGGAACCCTTTACTGTTTCACAGAAATATATCTTATTACTTAAATTGGCTCAGCAAGAAGAAAGAATCTTCCTTAATTTTTGGCTAAAAAATGATGTCCCAAAATAGGCCAAGAGAAGGAAATATAATTCTGTGGCATTAAATATGTCATCTATGGAGGCTATTCTAAACATGTATACTTTTGGAAATATTGACTACATTTTTCCTTCTTTTCTGCATTAAAAGAGAAAAATAGAAAAGGTCTTCTGTTGTATCTTTCTTCTTCTATTTCTTATTTTAGTAAGATACTAAGCTGAAAACATTGAGTCTTTTTAGTATCTATAGAAAAAAGAGCCCAGCCCAGACTTTTCTAGACTATGACTTCTATTTAGTTCCAACTTTATTGTCTATATTACCTCTCTGCCATGTTTAATAATTTTTTTTTGTTTTGAGTTTTTTTTTGTTTTTCAGGCATGGTTTATATGCTATTCCTTGTGTTAAATGATTTTAATGCATTAGTTTACTTAATCTCAAAACTTTTAATATGGCTGTTTTAGAATTGAGAGGATAACTGATGGGACTTGGACTTGAACTCATGTCTAATCAACTCAGAGGTCCTTGTATTGCTTTCCTGTGTGCTGTACTCTATGCAGCTTGAAGAGTAAGCAACACCACGTCACTTTTAGTTTTACATTTAATCACTTCAATTCCCCTGCTCATATCAACAGTAAATCAAAAAGCCCTCCTTCTTAAACTATATGCCTCATCTTTCGTGCTAAATGATAAGCTTTTGGAGGAAATTATCGCTCGTAATGTCTTTTGGTAATCCCTTTTCATAAAACAAGACCTTGGGTTAGTAAGAAGTAGTGTGCATGGTGGTAATGATGATATAATATGGAAGATAATAACTACTAGCATTTGATCCAAAGAGATGATCTCAATTTCTGTTCTTCTCCCATGCACATTTCTTAAAATTTCAACCTTTGAGAACTTCCCACACTTGTCTTTCCAGATAGTTTGATTTCAATTCCTTACCCTGTACTCTGAACCTCTAGAGTGGGAAGTTCAGCTGTCAGAACTTTTCTTGAAATAAAAAGTCATGCTAACCCTCAGGAGTGGGCCAAAGCACCACAACAGGATGGAGCTGAGACTGAGCACATCGTTCTAAGATGCCAAAGTAAACTTCAGTATATTTCTGAACTATAATTCCTAGATAATAGTGATATTGATTAAAACCAGCCTCTTGTAGCACACACTACAGTGGCTCTGAACTCAGCACAGTAGATTTTATTGCAAAGCCAGAGAAAACCTCACTGGTGCTTCCTCCAAAACCATCCATCTTCTAAGCTATTTGAGGTGATTAAGCACTGACATTGCAATGAGAATGGCAATGCAGTGGCTAATAGTTTTTATTTATAATTTTCTCCTTTGTTTTAGCTTTGGTTCCAAGACAAATGCTGTAAATCCTGCATGGTGCTTACATTTAAAATTTAAATGAATAAAACACTATTATATTGCAGCATTGCAAGAGTCCTTTTTATACTATATGACCAGTACATCAAAGAACCCCTGTTCTTTATTGTAATTCACATTTACACACACATACACACACACACACACACACACACACACAGAGAGACAGAGAGGGGGGGCGGTGGATTTGGCTAATATCTGTAAGTGAGGGGACATATAGATATCCACAATACCTGATACTGGGGAAGGCCAATGAATGCATTACCCTAAATTTGGATGAACAGGTGAGTTTTATAATTGAAAACATTGCAAACATTATCCTATATTAAGAGCGATGAAATCAAAGAGAGTAAGTTTTACATTTAGTCAATAAAATGAACATTTTCTAGATATTAAACAAATTCCTAATTTAAAAAACACTTTCTTACCTTTATTTTCTTATTGTCTTCCTTCTCACACCTTGAGACACCAGTGATGTCCAGAGTATCTAACCCAAAGTTTGGCAAAGGGCTTTGGTTTATCAGAACATACCCTTTCACTTTTGCCAGGTGTGTCCCCTTTAAGTGCTGTGTCATGAGAAGTCTGAGGGTCTCAGGGGAGAGACCAGGAGGGCAACTGGGGAGGGAATGGGTTTATGTATTGCCAAATAACTATGGATGCATTTCTGTGCTATTCTGTATGAAAACATTTCAATATTTTAACAGCTTATCAAACCATTGTTACCCATTATAAGTGAGCTAAAAGCTCGCTCATATTCATAGGTGGTAGTAGAACCATTATGCTTAGAATTTTAAATGGATCTAGTCTAGTAGTACAATAGAAGATTCTGGAAAACTTTCCAGTCATCCGAGAGGAATCTCAGGCTTGCCAATTAATCTTGAATCTAGATTTTCCTAGTCACTGGTAAAACTAAGGAGGGAGAATGTTGATTTCATGCGTCCTTAAGAGTTATAATCTCATTTAATTATCTCAACAACATTGTAGGAATGTATTTGTTTGTTAGGGCTACTATTAACAAAGTGCCACAGACTGAAGAGCTTAAACAAATAGAAATTTATTTTGTCAGAATTCAGGATCTAGGTTGGTTTTATTCTGAGGCCTGTTTCCTTGGCTTCCTTTCTGCCCGTGTCTTCACGTAGTTGTGTGTGTGTGTGTGTGTGTGTGTGTGTGTGTGTGTGTGTGTGTTCGTTCTACTCTTCTCATAAAGAGACACTAGTGATACTGGGTCAGTTCTCCCCCCGCCCCCAGTGACCTCATTTCCTCTTAATTATGTTTTCAAAGATCTGATCTCTAATACAAACACCTTCTGGAGTACTAGGAGGTAGGCCTTTAACACATGGATTTTGGAGGCAACAGGTTAGCCTGTAACAGAAAGTTAGTTATCTGACTCTCCTTCTGACGTATTTGATATTTCAAAGTCAATGATATATGCACATACTTAATAAAATACATCCATTTTTAAATGCATAGCTTGAGTTTTGGCAAGTGTGTATATAAATATGTATACCCATGAAACCAACACCATTACCAACTGCAGAACATCATCGTCCCCAAAGTTGCCCTCTGCTTCTTTCCTGATAATTCCCTCCATCCTGGGCTCCAGGCAGCCACTCATCTGATTTCTAACATGCATGGAAAGGAGTTATGAAGCATTTATTCTAATCTCTCTGGCTTTTCTGTGGCATAAAGAATAATGCTTTTGAGATTCATTCATTTTGGTGTTTATATCAATTGTTTGTTTATTTTGTTGCCAAAAGATATCCCTCTATATGACTATACCACAATTCACCTATTGTTTATAGATTTTCACCATTATGACTAGAGCTACTATGAATATTAAAAATATTTGCACAGCCAGAATGTTTTTATTTACTTTAAATAAATTAATAAAGTAGGAATGATGTATATATGAGATGTATCTGCTTAATTGAAAAAAAAAAAAACCTGCCAAATTGTTTTCTAAATGATTCTAAGGGTTTATGTTACTACTAAGAATGTATGAAAGTTCTAGTTTCTCCATATTCCCACCAACGCTTGATATACTGTCCTTTATAATTTGGGCCATTTTTGTGGATATGTAGTATATTTCATTGTTGTTTGAAAATTACATTCTCCTGAAGAATAAATGATAGAACTGTCTTTTCAAGTGAAATTAAAGTGTCAGTGGTTTTGGCAAATCATATGCCTTGTTTTGTAAATTGTTCAGATATTTCCCCTATTTTTCAGTGAATCAATTTTCTTATTTTTAAGTTTTGTTCAATGCACATTCTAGATGAAAGTCATTTGTGAGACATATTTCATGTAAACAATTTCTTTTAGTCTTTGGACTTTCATTTTCAAATTTTTATTCATCATTTGAACACCAGAAGATTTTAGTTGGTTTTTTTTTTAATTATTTGGTAAGAGTTTAGTTTTGATAAAGTTTGAGTCATTATTTTGTCTTTAGTTTGGGCATTTTGTGTCCTATCTAGGAAATCTTTACTGACTCAAAAGAAGGCAAATTTACAGATCTGGATTTAATGTTAATATTTTTGACATATTTTGAGTTATTTTTGTGTTTAGTGTAAGTGTTGAGGCTTTTTTCTCTCCAGCACATAGCTGTCTTATTGTACTAGGGCCATTTGTTGAAAGGACTCTTTTCTGCATTGAATTCTTTTTTAAAATTAATTTCTTAAAATTTATGTATGATAGCAGAATGAATTACAATTTTTATTACACATATAGAGCACAATTTTTCATATCTCTTGTTGTATACAAAGAATATTCACACCAATTCGTGTCTTCATACAAGTACTTTGGATAATGACTTTCATCACATTCCACTAGAATTTCTAACCCTCTTCCCCCTCCTTTCCCCTCCCACCCCTCTGTCCTATCTAGAGTTCTTCTATTCCTCGCATGCTCCTCTTCCCTACCCCATTATGAATCAGACTTCTTATATCAGAGAAAACATTTTGCATTTGTGTTTTAGGGATTGGCTAACTTCACTTAGCATTATCTTCTCTAACTTCATCCATTTACCTGAAAATGCCATGATTTTATTCTCTTTTATTGCTGAGTAATATTCCATTGTGTATATATGCCACTTTTATTTTATCCATTCATTTATTGAAGGGCATCTAGGTTGGTTCCACAGTTTAGCTATTGTGAATTGTGTTGCTATAAACATTGATGAGGCTGTGTCCCTGTAGTATGCTGTTTTAAGTCCTTTGGGTATAGACTAAGGAGAGGGATAGCTGGGTCAAATGGTGGTTCCATTCCCAATTTTCCAAGAAATCTCCATACTGCTTTCCATATTGGCTGCACCAATTTGCAGTTCCACCAGCAGTGTTTGAGTGTACCTTTTCCCCCCACATCCTTGTTAACATTTATTGTTGTTTGTATTTATGGCTCCTTTCTGAAAACAAAAATCAGCCATGTATGGGGATGATTATAGGGGGAAAGTATTTATATTTATTTCTGGAATCTCTTTTTTCCAGATTATGACTCTTTTTGTAAATTATACTAAATCTCTAAATGTGGAAGTGTGAATCCTCCAACTGCATGCATTTCCACACAAAGTTTAGAACAACCTTATCAGTTTCTACAAAAAGGAATACTGAATTTACATTGGGATTGTAATAAAAACTTAGATCAATTAAGTATACATGACATGTTAGTAATATTGAGTCCTTTAGTCCATGATCTACCGTTCTTTAATTTCTCTCAGAAGTTTAACAGTTTTATGTGAGCAAGGAATGAGCCTATTTTGTAAAATTCATGCTTAAGTACTTTATATTTCTTGACATTATTTTTAGGAAATATTCTTTATTTTCAATTTCTAGTTTTTTTATTACTAGTTTATAAAAGACATCCATTAACTTGGTATTTTGGTTTCTATCCTACAACTATAATACATTCAGTTATTAATTCTAGGAGATTTTTTGGTAGATGTTATAAAATATGTTCCTGATTTTTTTTTTCAATTTCTTTTCAAGACTGCATGTACTTTTTTTTTTTTTATATTACTGCACTGGCTAGTATACCCATCCCCCAAGAATAGTGCTGAATACCAGCGGTAAGAGCTTATATGCTTACTATGTTTCTAATTTAAGGGGAAACAACTTAAATTTTTACCATTTATTTAAGAATTAACTATAGGGTTTTCATAAACATACTTTATCAGATCAAAGAAGTTCGTTTTAGTCCTAGTGTGATAGAGATTTTTATCATTAATGAATTTATTCAAATGTATTTTCTACATCTTTATAGATAAGCATAACACTTTGTCCTTTATTCTGTTAAAATGTTGAATTACAATGATTGATGTTCAAATCCTAGATGACCTTGAATTCCTAGAATTGATCTCCCTTATTATTTTTAAAATTTGCTGGATTTGCCTTGCTAATATTTAGTTAATGGTTTGGGTGTTTGTGTTCATGAGAAAGAACTATTTTGCCCATAGTCAGTTTTTTTTCCTTTTTTCTTTTTTTAAATGGTCTGTGATTCGTTTTATTATCAACATGTTAGTTGTAAAATGACCATTCTTTTTGTCATTTCTGAGTCTATCTTTATTGACTAATGTTTTCTTATGGTTGTGGTTCACAACTTATTTCTTTGGGAGATGACATAGATTAGATGATACCATTTGGACTTGCACATTGTTGAGGTGCTATGTTGTATTTTGTTGTCTTTATAAATGATTGTCAGACTTGGTTCTGGAAAGCCATTAGTAGATCAGCATAATTCTTTTAAGTCTTGCATTTAGGCTGGGTTAAGGCTTATCTAGAGTCGTCACTCCAGCAATATTTTAATACTACTCAAGGGTATGACCATTCTGGGATCATTTAAGGATTTTTAATTCAAATCTTGAATATTTTTCTGCTCTGTAAGAGGCCTAGAAATTCACAGCATACAACTCCCCAGTCATTCTTTCCTTGTAATTTTCCTGGCCTCATGGAGTTTTACCATAAGAATATTAATAGTTTATTCTCCCATTATTAACGGATATAGTTTCCTACATGCAGAGTTTTTGGAAGCCTTTCTCTGTGTAGGTTCTTCCTGTCTGATTCTGATTCTGTGCTTCACAATTTCCAGCCTCTGGAGCCCACTTGTTCCAACCACAGCTCAGAGCAACTATCAGGTTCTAACCTAACTCTATGCAGCTGGTTTGGACTGTGCCAGTCAGGGATTTGAAAGGCCCATCTTTTCTTGTTACTCTGTGCTCATGAATGAATCCTAGTTCAGTCCTGTCTGTTGTCCACTGTCAAAAATAGTTGCTCTGTTTTTTAATTGTTATTAGGGTTATGTAAGTCTGTTCCCTGTTTTTAATCATGACCATCAGCTTTATGCTTTCACTCCTTCCTGTAGATAAGCAAACTGTGGCTTAGAAGGCTAATTAATATAGTGAAGAAGAACAGGGATTGGAGAATTGGGGAATAGGTTGGAATCTCAATCTTTTTCTGTTTACTAGCTGCATAAACTTCAACAAAGTTATTTAAGTTTCTGAGTTGATTTTCACATTTTAAAATGGAGATGCTGCTAAAGTAATATTAGGAATTATTTCTTGCGATTATTGTGATAAACTGAAATGATAACTGTGAAATTTTTAGCATAGTACTTGGCACATGGTGAATATTCGATTGGTATTAGCGAACTAGAGACATTTCTTATTATTACATTAGTAGAACTCTTTTTCCTTTTTTTTTTAAAGAAAGCATGATCTCTGATATTGAAAATAGGCTTATATTTGTATTATTTCTAAATGTTAAACAAGTCCTTAATAACCTCTAAGTTATTAAACTTCCCCAGAACACCAACAGAACATCTTGACTTTGGTAGAATTTCTGACTTCAGTTTCAGGAATCTAATATTGATGGAGGGATGAATGTTTTTTTTTCATTATTTATCAAAACAGTTTTTCCTTTAAAAAGTATCCTGGAGCAGGGAAGAGGCATATTCAAGCCTACAAGACACTTCCTCTGGAACAAAGGACAAAATAGACTCATTTAATGGAATGCAAAATGTTTTGTTGGTGTTCTAGGGAAATTTTAAAGAAAAATTCAGTGGGAAATCCATATCAAATTTTCAATTCAAAGCAACTACTATAGGCTCAATTATTCACAATTATGGAGATTTTTAATATTAGCACTGCTATGATTTGGAACCAGAGTGTCCCCGCAAGGTCCATGTGTTATAAGATCGGTCCTTAGCTTGGTACTATTGGGAGGAAGTGATAACTTTAAATGTAGGGCCTACTGGGAGACCTTGGGGTCCGTAGAGTGGACCTTGAAGAGGTTTATGGGACTCCAGACTCTTCTCTCTCTCTAGCTTCCTGGCCATGAGGAAGCGATTTTGTTCCACTGTGATGTGCTGCCTTGCCACAGGCTCCCAAAGCAATGGTGGCAATTGATCATGGGCTGGAACCTCCAAAACTGTTCCCCAAAATATACCCTTTTGCTTTGTAAGTTGATTTATCTCAGGTATCTGTTATGGTGACAAGCACTCATAAACAGTTTCATAATCTTGAGACAATGTTAGTCACCCATGGGAAATTGGTTCCAGGATCCTGCATAGGTTCCAATATCTACGGAGCTCAGGTCTTTTACAAAATTATGTAGTGTTTGCATTCAACCTCTACATATCCTGCCCCATGATTTAAATCAACTCCGGATTTACCTATGATATCTAATACAATGTAAATGTCATTATACCATATAGTTATTATATCATATATTTAGTAAATAATGACATGAGAAAAGAATCTGTACATATTCAGTACAGACACAGTTTTCTTTCTCCAATTAATTTTTATTAGAGATCGGTCAAATCAATGGATACTGGAACCTGGTGAAATAGAAAACTGACTTTACAGTTACTCAAAATACAACTTTTAAAGCAAACAGTTTTCATTTTAGAGCCCAGTAAGATATGTTTTTTTTGTTGTTATTGTTGTTTTTAATTTGTTTGTTTGTTTGTTTATTTTCCCCCAGTTCTGAGGATTAAATCCAGGACTTTACATGCTAGGCATATGCTCTGCCACTGAGTTACATCCCTGGCCCAGAGCCTCGGAAAATCTTAATGAGAATAAATTGAACTCAATTGAGAAAAATCAGACAAGGCTAGTGTGTTTATTGTTAAAGTATCAAAATTTCAACTATGTCCTATGTTGGTCCTTACAAACTTAAATGTGGCATGTAGACAAGAAATAGAACAGATTTGTCAGCCATATGTAATGAAATATTTCAGCTCAGCAAGGAGAATTTAGAAGTCTTTCTCTGCTGGCTGATCATAGCTTGTGTGTCAGCCAACATCCACTTATTCTCAGCTGACAACACTGCCAGTTAATTAGCTCTTGTTTATGTTCGAACTATTGGTAGACTTAAATTATATTCATATTGTCATGCAGAACAATCTCATAGAAAGTCTTGCCTTTGATCTAAATACATATATTCCTTTGTTGCAGTAACATTTGAACTGTATATTGGATTAAAAAGCTCACAATAAGTCAGGCATTAAAAGTAGATCATCTAATTTGAAAAAAAAAGAATTTGATTAATGACGATTTTGACCAGCAAACAAAAATATCCTATCTCAATAGAAGTTTAAGTTGGCTTATAAAAATGCCAACATTTGAGGTTATCTTTGAGAATGATGCTACAAATTGTATTCTATGCATATCTCCCTAAATTCTTCAATCTCCTGTCACTTTGACCTTTTTAAAGACTCACTGCTTTAGTTATTAATATCAAACATATTCATTGTATACAGTTCTTGAATTGGGATGAATTTAATTCTTTCATGACCATTAAAAAGCTTTCCTTCTTCCTGTTTCTGGTAAACATTTTCTAATAATAGTCATGAAAGTTAGAAAATATATATATATTTTTTTTAGAAGTCATATCACTTGTGGTAATTTAAACTGTAGAAGAGAATGCTTCCTTGTAAGATGTTCTGTTGTGACAGGCTTTTGCTGGGGTGCTCACTGGAGCAGTCTATGGACATTGGGTTATTTTCCATGTGAAGACAAACACTCCGTAACTGTAAAGTCTCTAAATGTGTCACTCCTTTAGAGATTCCTAAGTTAGAATTAGACATGTACAAGGCAGCCTTAAGTAAAAGCACATGGAATGGAGATCTTTCCTCTTTTTCCTTCTCATCTTATTTTCTAGTCCCCTTCCTTCTCACAGAAACATAAAGAGAAATCCACCAGAAATATAGATATGCTTTCCTGGTGTCCTTGATTGGAAATAATTCAAATATCAGGGAGCTAAAAATCAAGATGGTTATACAATCCCTAAAGTGCAAAGTTTTCAAATACACTGCAACAAAGAAAAAAATTCAAGGCAGTTTTATACATGGCATTCCATCTCTACCATATTGCCCTCGGATCATTAAGATAATTTAGCACTGACATCAGCTTAAGAAATCATAGAAGTGAAAAAGCTGACAACTGCAGCTTGTTAGTTCCAAAGCTTTTCACAGAACCTCATCCAACTTGACATTTTGATCTGATGTGTCCAGGAAATGGTCAAGGTCGATCAGTCAGCTTTCAACAGAAGGGTTTGCTCCTGATGGGGAGGCAGCTAAAGTCATATGGGGATTTTTAAGAAAGTGATACCCTGAAAAATAATATCCCAATTATGTATTTATGTGACAGCTTTCTACAAAGCAGAGTTTTAGCAATGATCGCAGAATAAATCTTTACATTTATAAAAGAAATTAAAAAATACAGAAATATTATCAACCAAGTAGATTAATGAAAAATATCTTGATCCTGTTATATTCTTAATTAATGCAAGACAGCATGTCATAAATGCCCTTATATCCTTGTCACATAGTGTGCATTCAAACAGAAAGACCAAAGAAATGGCAAACTGCTCTCTCCCAGGCAGTGTCTGACACATGAATTCTCTGTCCCTTTCTCGGGTTATTATAGATGCCTTTCTGAAATTCTAATGAGTTTTTCTATTAAAGAAATCAATCCAAAATTATTCATAATTGTAGAAGGACAATATCATTACCATTTTTATGTGATTTTTTAGTGTGTTGAGTTGCAGCAATTATTTATTAAAAGTAATACCTCAGAATATGAATAAAATACCTATCTGTACAAGGTAGCATGGTATGATTTCTACCTAATATTTAATAAGACACTTGAAAATATTCCCTGCATAAACACAGTAGAAAACAATAAATACAAACACTAAGTAATATAAGAACATTAAGAAAGTAGGAAAGTTTCCATGAATAAAAACTGTCACCCTCTGGAAACTTTAAATTTCAGGGAAGGACATATCCTCAGGGAGCCACCAACCCGGGCTGCCAGGTTCACTGCACACAAAAGTCCCTCCTAAATTTTGCTCTCCTACAAATGTCTCATAAATTGAAGGAATATGCTTTTCTACATCTCAAAGGACAAGAGAGGTCCAGAATTCTTGTTTCTATCAAATTATTGCGTGACAGGCAACTGATACAGACTGGAGAGCAAGACCGGAGGTCAGGAGTGATTCTGCAGAACTTTCTCCCTTTCCACCTCTGGAGCATAGAAGCTGAAGATTAAGCCTGTGAACAAGAACAACAACAGAAACTCAGATTCCAAACAGTGAAGTAGAAATAGTGATGGCAGTGAAGACCATGCCTTGGTAAGAAATATTCAATATTTCACAATATGGTTACTGAATGTCTCACAAGTACATCAAATCTAACTTTCTGAATGGGAAACCACTCTATTGTCCCCCATCTTTGTTTCCTTCATGTTATAATCCCAATCTTTGCTATTACCTCCATGATTCATCCAGGCACCCAGGCTGGAAGTGTGTGCATCATCCGCAATTCTATTCTTCCTCTTTCTCCACCACCCACATCCAATCCATCACCACATCTTGATATGTTTATCTTTCAGGCAGCTCTCTATTTTGTTCTGCCTCTTCATCTCCAGCTCTCCTACAACTGCAGCCCTGGTTCAAGTCCTTGTCGTTTTCCAATGGAATATTTCAATAACCTTTGACTTCTCTACTTCCACTCTAGCTCCTCTTGAATTAGTAGACTCCACACCAAGTAGTGGTGAATATCAAGCACAAATGTCATTATACTCCTCTGCTGAATAAAGTCTATGCCCTATCACTAAGGGGATGTGTTTACTGTGCCCTGTCAAAAGGGGATACAGTCACTGTGCCCTGGCACTAAGGGGATGCAGCTACTGTGCCCTGTCACTATATAACCTCAATGAGGATGGCAAGAGGAGGTCTTGGTGAGATTGGGTTAAACTGAGCCATACCTATGTAGATGAGCTTCCAAGTGAAGCCACAGTTTATAGCACAGTTTGCCTAGGTAGATGTTTGGATTCGTGTGAATAAGATAAGGCTCCTGATTATTGTTGTAAACCTTTTATCAAATATTTACAATCTATATAGAAACAAATTGGAATCTCAATAGCATGTATTACACATTGACAATTTTTTTTCAAGGAGTGGATCTTGCTTCATTAATAACTTTTTTCATTAGCTGATACTGTCAGTTTCTATGTCTGTGCTAATATCAGTATTTTATTTCTTTCACATTTTAATCCTTTTAGGAATGAGTGTGCTGGCTTCAATAATGATGTACAGGACTCACCGTGGATTCTACACAACCATAAATATTGAAAATTTTGTATTTTTATAATTAATAAATGATTATTTTATGATAACTATCATGACAGATTTAACACTAATGATAATACTTCATATATAAAGAATCACAATGACATAGGAGAAAAGATCATTTTGTCCTTGTTTTATAGATGTGGAACCCAGTGCAAAACATTATCAAGACACTCATTCAAGGCTATAGAGTAGGATTGGAAAATAAATCTTTACTCATGATGTTTTTCTTTTAGTGTCTGTTATTTCATTTTGAAAATGAAAGGAAAATAATTGAAAAACATGTTAAGACCCTCTTGGAGTTCACAAAGATGCTCCTACATTATCAGGGTGCCATTTAGAAAATTACAGAAGTACTGTGAATTGGATCTGGGAGAAAAAAAAGAAGTGGCTAACAGTCCCCATGGTCGAAGATCCACATGATGCCACCTTCATAGGAGCTGCTAGATTTTGCATGTGGCTCAGCTCTTCACTCCTCTGAAAGTTCCTTCTGGCTCAGTCTAGTAGGGGTCTTGGAACAGCAGGGAGATGAGATCTGTTGGTGAGGGAGTGGGCGGGTGGCAGAGGGTGCTCTCAGCAGAGAATTGCTCATGGAGCATTCAGATTGCATTCCATTCAGTTGTGAAATTATTTCTTTATATCTGGCATGCTATTAAAAATTGTCTTGATTACTTTTGATAGCTCTGTAATGTCAAGACCAAGCAGAATTTATTTTATGAATTTCATTTCTTAGATATTGATGCCGTTTCTAATTATTTGATATCAGTCTTTGTGTATTAATCTTTACTCACATTTGAGATAATTTATTTATAAAAATTTTCCCCAAAATGAGTTGCTAGGTGACAATTGTGAACCTTTAAGTTTCTTAGTGAACACTACCACCTGCTTTTCAAAAGATTAGTCCAATTTTCACTTTAAAGTACAGAATATATGAAATGATTTGCTTCAGAGTATATTTTTAAAAAATTGGGGAGAGAAAGCTGAAATAAATGTATAAGTTAAAAAGTTTTTTGTTCTCAATTCACATTTTTTTATTACTAGTTGTGCAGGAACTCTTCATAGTTTCATATTTCCATTGCTATTGCCTTGTCTATGAATTCATGATCTTTGCTCATTTTTTCTGTTATTTTCCAACTTATATAAACTTTTTTGTATGTTTAAGACATCAGTTAGCTTTCTATTGGCCGTGTACATCATCCCAAATTAGTTTTCTTTTCTTTTGGGGGTGGGTTGTGGGGTGGGTGGGTAGGTACTAGGGATTGAACCTAAGGATGCTTAACCACTGGGTCACATCCCCAGCTCTTTTTATTTTTTGAGACAGGGATTCACTAAGTTACTTAGGGCCTTACTAAGTTGCTGAAGCTGGCTTTGAACTTGTGATCCTCCTGCCTCAGCCACCAGAGTTGCTGGGATTACAGGTGTGCACCACCATCACCAGTAGTATTATGGTTTTTTAAATGGTAATTTCTTGTATTTGGAAGTCTTAAGTCATGATATATTAGAATTCCTCTCTTTTTCATTGAATTTCCTTTGTCTCTTTTTAAAAATTGTTCTAATTAGTTATGCATGACATTATAATGCATTTTTACACATCATACATAAATGAAGTATAGTTTCTCATTCTTCAGGTTGTACATGATGTACATTCACATTGATTGCGTAGTCAGATTTGTACATAGGGTAATAACGCCTGATTCATTCTACTATCCTTCATTCCTCCATACACTCTCCCCTTGCTTTACTCCCCTCTATATAACCTAAAGCAACTCTATTTTCCATAGCCCCCACACCCTTATTGTGAACTAGATCCACATATCAGAGAAAACATTTGGCCTTTGGTTTTTTGGGATTGACTTATTTCGCTTAGCATGATATTCTCTAGCTCTATCCATTTACTGGCAAATGCCATCATTTCATTCTTCTTTAAGGCTGAGTCATATTCCATTGTGTATATGTACCACAATTTCTTTATCCATTTATCTGCTGAAGGACACCTAGGTTGGTTCCATAGTTCAGAAATTGTGAGTTGAGTTGCTATAACATTGATGTGGCTGCATTATTATAGTATGCAGATTTTAAGTCCTTTAGGTATAAACCAAGGAGTGGGATAGCTGGGTCAAATGGTGGTTCCATTCCAAGTTTTCTGAGGAATTCTGCTTTCCATAGTAGTTGCACCAATTTGCAGTTCCACCAGCAATGTATGAGTGTACCTTTTACCCCACATCCTTGCCAACATTTATTGTTGCTTGTATCCTTGATAATTGCCATTCTGAATTGAGTGAGATAAAATCTTAGAGTAGTTTTGATTTTCATCTAATTGCTAGAGATGCTAAACATTTTTTCAAATATTTGTTGATCGATTGTATTTCTTCTTCTGTGAAGGTAACTATTCAGTTTTTTTGCCCATTTATTATTGGGTTATTTGTTTTCTTGGTATTAAGTTTTTTGAGTTCTTTGTATATCCTGGAGATTATGTTTTTAAAAATTATCAGCCAAGCAGACTCAATAAATCCTACTTAATTTTTTTGCTCTATTTCATTTTTTATGTTTAGTTCTTTATAACATTTTCCCCACAAGTAGGTATCATTAACTAATGTCGACACCCCACACTCAGTGAACATGTTTGTTTAGACCACTTGTTGGCATCAAGGAGTGTACTTTGCCTGGTCCACATTTATATTTAGAAATTCTAGTCTTAGCAGAAGTTTTATGTAGAGCAAAAGATCTCTTTGAGCTGTCATCCTTGCTACTCCTTATCATAAGAGAATTCATCTCAGAAAAAGAAAACAGACACATTTTTCCTGCAGATGAACAATAATAGGTATAGAAATGCATATAGTGACTTTATCTCACACCTCTGATTCAAAGGGCCTTCAAAACTTACCACAGGCTATTTTGGCACAAGTTGTTATTTCAAGGGTGGTACCAACTATTTTGAGAGTGGAGCCACTTTTGTTCTCATAATTGAGACCAAAGTGAATTATACAGAATAAGTTTACATTAAAATAATAAGTTTACATTAAAATAATCATTTTCTTATTCTTTTTTTAAAATTAGTTGTTGATGGGCCTTTATTTTATTTATGTGTATGTGGTGCTAAGAATCGAACCCAGGGCCTCACACATGCTAGGCAAATGTGCTACCATGACCCCAGCCCCATCCCTTTCTTATTCTAAACAAAATTATGGTCCCTGAATATAGCAAGAAATCTGCAGTGAAAGGTAATATTTTCTGAAAGCCCTATAAACCTTCCTATTGAAGGTAAAAATAGCAGAGATTTTAGGACAAGTTTGAATTGATGAGTCAGGAGCAATCATACCCATATAGCTTTTAACTTTTTTCTCTAATTGTTTTCTTTTTTTTCTTGTGCAAAATCTCATGCTCCCAGTAGATAATGATTTGCAGAAGGCAAGGACCATGGCTCCTAAAGATTCTGGAATTCCTGTTTGCCCTGCAAAATCACATGAAATAAAATCCTCTGCACAAAATAACTGATCAATTTATGAAGCAAAAAGCATTAAATATATCTAAAATCTTATTTTGAGATGGAAATTTTTAACATAGGTGAGTATTTCTATATCATTTTTTGCTGTTGAATATATATTCAAAGGTTTCTTAACTTCCTTCCCTATATACTCTAGGCCTGATGAATATATTTATTCTCAATCTCTTGATTATGACTTCTAGCTGACAACCTAGGAGGTAATTACTTACCGGTTCTTCAATTCCTAGTATGGTGATAGAAGTATGTATTAAAGAAAAATTAAAACAGTAGAATTGGCAGATGTCCAACCTGTTTATTCCCATTAATATCTGACCTTTACTGTTTAGAACATGGTTCTATCATTTCAAAATGCCACAGAGGAGCAACAAAAATTATATACCTTTGATTTTGCAAGTCAGAGGCCAGGAATATTTCTAATGTTTTTATTAGTGTATTATAGTTACACGTAATGGATGCATTTTTACATAATCATAAGAGTATCAGATATGATTTGCTCTATTTCAGTCTGCAGTACTTCCTCTTTCCCTCCTCTCCTTAATGCCCTTCCTCTCCACTACTGGTCTTTCTTTTACTTATTCATTGTTTTTAAGTTAGTTTACTTTACAAACAAACATAAAGGTGAAATCCAAGTAAGCTATTCATACACGTACATAGCATAATTTGGTCAATTTCATGTCATAGTTCCTCCTTTTTTCCATCTCTCTTCTGTCTTTCTCAGCTCCCTTCCTCTATTCCACTGATCTCCCTCCTATTTTCATGAAATAATCCCCCACTATTTCCCCCTTATTTTGCTCCAGCTTTTGCCTATTAGAGAAAACATCTGACCCTTGACTTTCTGAGTCTGGCTTATTTCAGTTAGCATGATGTTCTCCAGGTCCATTCATTTACTAGCAATGCCATAATTTCATCCTTCCTTAATTCTGAGTAAAATTTCAGTGTGTATATAAACCACATTTTCTTTATCCATTCATCTGTTGTCCAGCATCTGGGCTGGTTCCATAACTTGACTATTGTGAACAATACTGCTATAAATATTTATGTGGTTGTGTCTTTATGCATGCTGATTTTAATTCTTTTGGATAAGTATTGTTATGGTTTAGATATGAAGTATATCTCAAAAACTCATGTGTGAGACAATACAAGAAAGTTTGAAGGTGAAATGATTGTATTACGTGAGTCTTAACCTAATCAGTGCATTAATCCCCTGATAGGAATTTACTGGGTGGTGACTATAGGCAACTAAGATGTGGTGGAGGAGGTGGGTCATTGGGGCTGTGCCTTTGGGTTTCATATTTTGTCCATGGTGAGAGGATCAGTCTCTTCCTCTCTCCCTCTCTCCCTCTTTCTCCCCCTCTCTCTTTCCCTCTTTCTCCCTCCCTCTCTCTCTTTCTCTTCCTGCTTCCTAGTGTGATGTCCTAAGCAGCTTTCCTTTGCTACACATTTCCACCATGGTTTTCTGCTCAATCTTAGGCCCCAAGGAGTAAAGTAAGCCATCTTTGGGCTGAGACCTCTGAAACCGTGAGCCCTAAATAAATTTATCCTCCTCTAAAATTGTTGTTGGCAGGTCCTTTGGTCACAGCAGCAAAGAAGCTGATGAAAACAAATATCAAGGAGTGAGACAGCCGAGTCCTATGGTGGCTCCATTCCTAGTCTTCAGTAATCTCCATACTGCTTTCCAAAGTGGTGATGCAAATGTGCAGTCTACCAACAATGTACACGTGTAGAGTGCACCTTTTCCCCCACAAATAAATGCATTTTGATTCATTGTACACAAATGGAGCACAACTTTTCATTTCTCTGGTTGTACGTGATGGAGCATTGCCCCATATGTGCAGTCATACTTAATTTGCATTTCTCTGATTGTTAGGTATGCTGAAAAATTTTTTTTCATATATTTGTTGGTTATTTTTGTTCCCTTTTTTTTGAGAAATGTCTGTTTAGTTCTTTTGACCGATTATTGCTTTGTGTGTGTGTGTGTGTGTGTGTGTGTGTGTGTGTGTAGGTTTTTGTAGTTCTTTATATATACTGGATATTAATCTCCTATTGAAGTAGTAGCTGGAAAAAATTTTTTCCATTGTGTAGGCTCTCTCTTCATGCCCTTAATTGTTCCATTTGCTCTGAAGAAGCTTTTTAATTTGATAGCATCTCACTTATTGATTATTAGTTTTATTTATTTAGCATTAGGAGTCTTGTTAAGGAAGTTAGTGCCTGTGCCAATAGGTTGGGGTACTGAGCCTGTGTCTTCTTCTAGCAGTTGCAAAATTTCTGGTTTAATTACTAGGTCTTTGATCTACTTTGGATTTATTTTTGTGAAGTGTGAAAAATAGGATTTAGTTTCATTCTTTTACATATCAATATCCAATTTTCCCAGCACCATTCATTAAAGAGGCTATCTTTTCTCCAAAACATTTTTTTTTTTGCATCTTTGTCAAATATCAGATGACTATCTATGTGAGTTTGTCTCTGTTTCTTCTATTCTTTTCCATTGATTTTCATATCTGTTTGGATGACAACCCTGTGGTTTATTACTATAGGTCTCTAGTATAATTTGAGATAATTGAGATGCCTCCAGCATCACTCTTCTTGCTTAGTATTGCTTTGACTCTTCTTTTACTCTTTCAAATGAATTTTACAACATTTTTCTCTAGTTCTGTGAAGATTGTCATTGCTATTTGGATGGGGATTGCATTGAATCTGTATAATACTTTTGATGGTATGATCATTTTGATAATTTTAGTTCTTCCTAAGAACATGAGATGTCTTTCTTCATTTCTTTCTTGAGTGTTCCATAGTTTTCATTGTAGAGGTCTTTCCACCTCCTTGTTTAGATTTATTCCCAAGTTTTTGTTTGTTTGTTTTTGTTTGAAGTTATTGTGAATGGGGGTAGTTTTCCTGATTTCTTTCTCATCAGATTCATTATTGGAGTATAGGAAAGCTATTGATGCCCATATTTTGATCTTATATTATGCTATTTTGCTAAATTTATATCAGGTCTATAGCCTTCTGGTAGAGTTTTTAGATCTTCTAGATGTAGAATCATCTAATCAGGAATCAGAGATAATCTGACTTCCTTTCCTATTTGTATCCCTTTAATATTTTTTTTCTTGTCTGATTGCTCTGGCTAGAGTTTCAAGAACTATATTGAATAGGAATGGTGAGAGTGGATGTCCTTGTTTTGTCCCCAATTTTGGAGAAAATTCTTTCTGTTTTTAGGAATATTTTTAAAGCACAAAAAATAGAAATGAATTGGAGTTAGACAATAGTTTCTTTTATTAAATTTGTTTGGGCCAGCACTATGCCTTGGCTTATATATTCAGTTTCCTTCTTTTTCTTTTTCACCTTACCAGAGTTTGTCTTTCTTTAAGGTGGACAATTTGTTTTTACACTTTGAGCATTTTGATAATCAAGAAGGCATCCCTTCACTAGCCACAGGGTTGTGGAGAAACCATAGCTGGTCTGCAAGGACATTTCCTATATATTAGTGAGAGCTGACCCACATGTTTCAACACCTCACTTCTCAAACTTGGCACCTAAAAATGTTCATGTTTATAAAAGAATGGATAAAATCTCAAATTCCTTTCATTTGAATCTACATCTAATTACTGGCTATAAAGGGATGAAATTCTAATAGTAATGTGTGCATTTGGATGGCAATCTCTATCTCTATATTCTGCTACACTCAGAGCAGAATGGAAGGCACCTATTCTTCAACAAGCAATTGCTAAGTGTCTGTAATGACACCATATTAGTAGGTGAGTAGTCGACAGAGGCAGTGAACATATCAATGATATTCTTCATGCCAGACACTTTACCCAGAGTGACTATTACTGTACTCAGGCCAGATCTGGGCATGTATGTATTGGTTCTTTTTATTTGCTAAAATTGTTTATTCCAAATGATATATTCTTCTCTAGGTTCTATAAAGCATCAAATGTTAATCATAACAGCATGTAATTATTGCTTCTTATAGCAATTAAATTAACATCAGAAGAAAATCTCCTGACCTGCTTCTAGGAAAGTTTAAGACAAGCCCATATTGAGCAATTCCAGAGCAGCCCTGAAATTGACCTGAGCTATTTTACTAAAACAAGAAAAGTATCTGCATTGCACTGGATCAAGTCATTCAGTTGATTATAAAGCAAAAATATGCCCAATATGTCTGCATGATCAGTTGTGCATAAGAAACCCCAACTTACACTGTATTTTTCATCACCTTGTTTGATATGTTTTGTGTGAAAATTCATAATTCCTGAATTGAGAGAGAAAGTACATGCTGGTATGATCCCTACAGAGGGAAGGCAATTGAACTTCTACCCAGCTTCTGTGCATTCTTGACCCTGAGCCAGCCTATGACTGTGATGCATATCTTTAATGCAGCTCCTATACTGTATCCTTTTCTGGCAATAAACTACAAATTTGCAAGCATTGTCATTTGGGTCCTGTGAGTAATCAGTAAGCTATAGAATCTTGTCTAACTACCACTGTTAGCATATGTTTACTGGCCCAGGTAGGCACAGACTGCATTTATAAGGAAATATTATCAACAGGCAGGAAGAATGAATTGTGTCATTCCATAGATAGGCAGGTAAATTGGAAAAATCTTCTACAACCATCAAGACATTAATTTTTCTGGCAACTTTTCTTAGAGATTGTTTTGAAACAAATAGACAATGATGATTTCACTGACACAAACCATTAACTTTTCAGGTTTTAAAGTCTTTGGCAATAATCTAAGGTGCATCAGGCTAAGATAACAGATATTAATGAGTAGCAGAGTGAGTGGAATTAGGAAACTTACATATTTATTGCCCAGGTGTAAGGAGGATTCATCAAGCTGTCAGTTCTTGCTTTTTCCTTGTGCAGAGTGTTCACCTAAGAACAGAAGATAGGTTTTGATCTATGTGCTCTGAGAGTGGCTAAAGATGAAAATAGGGTTTCTTGGCTTGTTTTCTTTTGTTTTTTTTGTTTTTGTTAAGGAAAGTTCAGTTCTCCTGCAAGGTTGTCATTACAGCCACAATTTGCCTCTTGGTATTGCCTGGAAATTATTCACCAAGATTTATGAGCTTTCTTTGACCATCATCCATTTTCACCCTAAAGGAGCAGTGTTAACTAACTAGCTGGAAAGGGAGATGTCAGTTGGGAGACCATAACAACAGAGACACCCTGGGGAATTTATCATTGATTTTGGCTTGTTATATGAGCTGGCTTTGCCTGAGCAAACCCATGTCATCCATCCAAAGTGCCATTTTATCAGGAAGAAATTCTAGGGTCCTTCTGTCTAAATAATTCACTGAGAGTTTTGGGAAAATGAATTTACAGACCAACACAAACACATTGGTGACATATAGGGCAGTTCAGGCAAACTTACTCAAAATTGCAGTGATATTCTACCATCTACCAGTGATAAATATATTAACCTAGGATGATGGGAAGCCAAGAGACCCCAAGCATGTTTTTTACATACCACTGAATTTATGACTAATGTATTTCACATCACCAGTATCCTTCAGGCAGAATCAAGCATCAATGTTAGCCACACTCTATAAAACAATATAGGTGAACATCTCCAACTTTTTGGATAAATGTCTTCATTTTGCTCCAGCTTTTATCTGACAGTGCTCAGGAAAATGTCTTTGGGGGATTCTGTGGATGTTACATGCATGGTCATGGCAGTAATAAATAGTGCCAGAGTCTTACAAGGAGAACAAATTCGGGGCTGTGCTCTGAAAGAGGCTGGCACAATGTGATTGCCCTCACATCCTCTCTTCACAATCTTTTACTAGTTTGCAAAAGGTACAGCAGGAAACCTTGGCTAGAAAGTACAAGCATGAGAAGTACAGGTATTTTGTTAAATGAACTTTTATTTACCTTCCACTATCTGCTAGAAATCATGTGAATCAATTCATGTGAAAATTATTACAGTTATTAATAGCTCCCTTCAAGTTCTAATCAGGAGTAGACAATGTGAAAAAGCTTCAATAACACTATGATTTCAGTAACAGTTATAATAATGGTGCAATTAATGATGTAATGGTACAAGCAGATGAAACACACACATACCTGGAGAACAAATAGCCGAAAGGAAAAACACCAAATACCAACAGTGGTTGTATCAAGAATCACTTAAAAAATTATTTCGTATTTTTTTCAATTTCCAATCATGCATAATGTAGTTAAACATTAAATAGTAGCTTAAAGCACCAAGAAACATTGTATGTCAGTAAAACATATAATTTTGCAAAATTAGAAAGAAAAGACCATTGAAAACTAGGACAGTCAAAGAAGTCTTAATGGAATTG
Organism: Ictidomys tridecemlineatus; assembly: GCF_052094955.1. Lineage (NCBI taxonomy): Eukaryota > Metazoa > Chordata > Mammalia > Rodentia > Sciuridae > Ictidomys > Ictidomys tridecemlineatus. The sequence goes on along the minus strand of NC_135485.1, from coordinate 102,439,452 downwards.
CAGAGCATAAACTAGTGAAGAACTGAGAAGAAAGATGAATCTTCATATGGCTTTATGCATCTATGAATGCTGTACTCATTTTCAACTTTTTGTTCATTTCTTGTTAATAGACACAATTTTAAAAATAAATAAGCAAAAAAGTTAAAAAGTGACTTTGTTTAATGAGTAATTACCATAATATGCTAATAGGTATTGATGTGTTGGTGATACATTGATAGTATGTGGTGATCATGATGGCCAGGAGGGGAGGGGAGAATCACAGAGGGGAGCAAGGGACCCTCTCCTCATTCTTGCAAAAGGGCTAGGACTCAGTGAGGAAAGAGGGTGCCTGAAGTTTAGAGAACATCCATTACTAAGTGGTTCAAAAACTGAGCTAGAGAGGATGGGCACATCAAGCCGGGTAGGGTGGGTTACAGATGTGTTAAGGGCTTTAACTTAATCTTGGGTAATAAGAATTTCTCAGAGCTTTCTAAGCAGAGGGATATTATTGCTGAGGGCCATTGCCAAGTAGGAATGACGCATCGAAATCCTTGCCAGCGTACCCCATGTTAAATGGACTTGCCTTGGAAATTTGCTGTGACCTTGAATGTGTGTTTGAGAAAGGTGACCCTGCTCAATGACCAGGGTGGATCCAGGATTAGGGTGTATCCTGCAGGCTTGAGGAAGTATCCCGGTCCTTGGGTTTAGGGCATTCCGGGTTTAAGACAATAGGAGTTTTAGGGAAGTTGGAGGTTGAAGATTATTGCTGCTGGGAGTAGGGTGTGCCTGCTGCCTGAGTTCCCGCTGAGTTCTCGTGGAGAGAAAGTCTTTTAGGACATGAATTGTGCGGGAGATTGAAAAATTTCCCCTGAGCGTGTGTGGAGGCTGGTGTGAGATCGGGAATAAAGAATTGCTGTTTGAACCTACAAAGCTGTGTGGTGGCTCATGATCTTGTGCCAAGCCGAGACATTGGCATTTGGCATATTATAATGCTTTCCAATCTGCATTTCACATGGTTAAAATTCAAGTAATGTTTTGAAACTAAATTTGCAACAGTGGTCCACTTTATGCTTTGAATATAGCCCTTGTGGCTCTGCCACTGTGACTTATTTTTTTAAAAGAGACATGTTTCTTTCTCTTTCCCTCTCCTTGCTCCTCCCTAATCTCTCCCCTCTTCCTAATCTCTGGGGAAACCAGATTAACTTTCTCCCTCATCCTAGGCAGAGTTATCTGTCCTTGAGCCACACCCACTGAGACAGTGACAAAGGGCAGGTGGATAGATGTTGGAGTCTCTAAAATGGGGCTAATTCAAAGAAAAGAAATAAAATGCTCACATCTCCAGAGCACTTCCCCCTCTTCTCAACTGGTTACCAAGGTTACCTACACCTCCAGGGAACTGCTCCTCCCAAGACAAGGAGTTGCTAATGAGTAACCCCTGGGCTGCTCTTTTCTTGCTTGTAGGCAAGATAAGAGGAGATGTGGGCATGAGAAAAAGGAAACCTAAAATCTATAAAGGGGCAAGACCCACTGCTTCCCACAGATACCAGCTCTGGGTGGTCCCTTTCTCCTCTCCTGAGAAGTCTGTTTCTTTTCTATATCTTAAATAAAAATTGCTTTCTACCCTTGCTTTGGTGTGTTTCTTGGGTGTTTAATCTTCAACACCAGGGGAACAAGGACGAGATCCTGATTTTCAGCACCACAAGAACAAAGTAATTCAGCATTGGGGATGGCCCCAGAAGATCTAAAAAATCACTGTCTCCCAAAGTGAATTATAACTCAGGACAGAGAGCACTTGGAATGTAGCCTTTGAATCACCTCTTAAAAATCCCCCTGTTCCTCCTTATGGGGAGAATCACAGCTTCTGGGACAGGGGTCCCTTGTACTTTTCCTTTACTAGCAGAACAACAAACCTCTTTTTCCTTTTTCCTCAAACCATGTCCTCTTTATTGGCACAGGGGTCAAAGACCTAGCTTTCAGTAACAAATTTGGTGATTGCATTTTCTTTCTTCTGTGTAGTTATACATTTTCTTGACTAGTTCTAGCAGTTTTCTTCTTAACTCTTAAAGCCTCACATATTAAAAGTGAGATAATGTATATGAACTCTCTGAGATGTGGTAAGGGAATCATGTTTTAGAATGCATCAGGTCACACATGTGTTTTGAAGTCAACTATGGTGATGTTTAACTTGACAACATTTCTCACTAAAGCCAAATGGGATGGTATGTGTTCCCATAATGGATTCCCTGATCTGCCACATTTGGTACTCAAATTTTTCTGAAAGCATATTCTTATTACTCTTGCAGTGTTTTTTTCTTTTATATATAAGAAAGCTCTGAATTTCAGCATGGATGGGCTTACATTTCAGCAGAAGATGCTACTTGAAAGAGAATATATTTAAAGGAAGCAGAGAGTATGAATGGATAAACGTCATGACCTAAACAGAGGAACAATCTTCTCAGGAGAAAGGACTAGAATTCTGTTACTCATGGAGGCTTCTAGAAACCCAGAAAAGTTAGCATCCACTGGCATTTTTCCCTGAGAGTGAACTGCAGCAGAGGTCGGTTTCCTTGGAAACATTGTTTATTAGCCTCTAAAATGACACAGTTCATGTTAAGGTGAAGTCCAGAGTTTCTATACTGAAGAAATGAGAGTTCCAAAGAATTATCATGGCCACTGAAGCTCACATTTCAAAGAGCTACCCACTTATGCACATTAACACTGTATTTCTTAGACCTTGAAACAAATAATATAAATTATAATAACATCAATTCTGATTGATTAGTGGTTAGATATTTATTTCATCAAAGTATTTTCTGTATTTAAAAAAGATGTTTATGTAGGCAATAGTAGAAAAACTTGGACTAACCCTGTGAACTTAAACCTAATCACTTCAGAATTTTTGTCTCAGTTTTGTTTTAGGCAAAATGTTAACATTGGTCCTGAGATACTTAAGTAAAAATGATTTTACTAATATAACTTCTGTTAAGTGTGATAAGCATAGTTTAATCAATATATTTGAAAAGGTTTTGAAAAACAGTGGAAAGAGATTTATTAGGAAATGTTTCAGGATCTCTGAGTATTGTTAGTGACAAGTTTTAATAACAATTTTGATAGTACAAGGGATATTATTTTGGATATTATTGTATTTTAAGTTATCAATTCTGGGTGATTGAAATCTGCTCTGGATCACTATTTTCAGTTTTCACCTCTCACCAGCTATTTCCCCTGGTAATTACTGGGTTGATCTTTGAGAGGTCATTTTCTTGAAAGCAGTAGGAATTTGAAGTTGTTTAGAAGTCCTAGAGAACACATCTTATTATTTCCATGTTGATCCTTCCTCCTTAGACCTTCCTCCTTAGACTACTTATTTAGGAAGAAAAGTTGAGTCCAGAGGGTCAAGGGTCAAGTTAATCATCCCATCATGATCTGTTCCATGTACCACTGCATGCACTCTTGAGAATGGGAGCTCTGGGCCGAGAAGGGTGAGAGTGACTTTCAACTATTCTAGGGATAAATTTTTACTCCTTTGCACCTTTAGATGGGGTTACTCCTAAGAGAGACAATAGGAAAGGGATAAAAGAAATGCATGAATCAAAGAGTAGGATAAGTACAGCAATGAAAGAGGTCTCTCTTAAAAGAAAAATGGCTCTCTTGAGGAGTTGGGCTTGTCTGTGGAGGCCCTGGGGCCCTGGGACTTAAATATAATTTAAGTCCTCTGTTTGCCTGGTGTCTTTTGTTCTGGTTTGGAGCCTAAACATTTAGCCTTTGATAGCTTGCTGTTGATTTGGGGCAGTACTGATAGTTTTTGTTTTACCAAATTGTTTTTAACTAGAAGAAATATTTACAGTGCAGTTTACTATTCTGTAGCTATCACTTTGTATAACATGTATTCTGGGACTATTTGTTAGAAATAAAATTTGAAGGACTGAATACGGTAGATATATTAATATAATGTTATTTAAATTGGAGCTATTTGGATTATTTTGTAAAACTTATAAAATTGCTGTTACTTTATCTCTTTTGTGCTTTTAGTTACTTAACATCTGGTCTACTCTGAACAAGAAGAAATTTGTGCATTTTTATTTTTAAGAGCTAACTAGCATCTTCTTTTTTATTTGTTCTTGATACAAATATCACATATGTGAATCTTACCTATATTTTGAAAGGAACTGCTATATTTCAAATCAAATTTATGTAACGAAGAAATTAGAAAGGAAACTGATTTTTATCAATGAGAAATTGTGCTTTGTCTTTATTGGGAAGCTCAATTAAAATTATATGTAATGATATGGAACATGATTTATATTTTAATTGGTTAATTTATGCTGTTTCCAATTGACTACAGGCAGCCATTACCAAAAAATAAAACAAAACAACCATTTTAATAAAAAACCTACCAAAAAGCTTAATATTCTTTTTGCCATTTCTACAGAATAGGAAGTATGTTGCGTCACCACCCATTAATAGATGGGCATCTTTAAAAAGCAAGCTCTAGTAACTGGATAGTCCAACAACCTTATGAAAATGACATTTCTAGAATATCTTTCCTTCATACAAGAAATTTATATTTATTGATATTATTGACTATTTCTTCTTGTTTCTTATGAACAAATCCAAGGTTATAGTTAGATTTCAAAATAACTAGTTTTTCATCTCACTGGGAACTTACCAGACTCATTAGAAATTGTCTTAACAGTGAGCAGCTTCACACTCTCTTTATCAGACTGAGGTCTATTTAAAACAGAAAACATTAAGTTAGTATAACAGTCATGAGCATTGTGTATCTGTGCAAAGAAGTAAATTTGGCACACACAACATGAAGAAAAGACACATGAAATATCATCATGCAGTTCTACAGCAAAATTATTTTTTTTCACATACAAATACATATGCATTCTTTAGCATTGTCCAGTTCTGTAATCAAGCTTGTAAATCCCCATCACTCTGTTACAGTGATGCTCATTGGCTCAATTAAACGTTAATATGGATGACATTGAGCACCTGTCCATTGCTCACATCTCCAGCTCTGAATATGAGAGGGAAAATACGAAATGAAGACATGTTTCCAAAACCTTATGGGCTGTTGCTGAGTTCTGGGGATGTTCTTTTCATGAGGTCCTGAGGTATTGCAGTGTAGATTGAACCGCCTATTTCAACCAAGAGTTCCCACTTATTGCTTCCCAGATTCCAAACAGTTTCAAACCTTAGTTCCTTCTCTAAACATCTGAAGAAGCTCCACTTCTAATTCAGATGGGTAGGGGACCAAGCGATATTATTCGTAGCATTCACACCCCAGTGAAACAAAAAAACACTTATATAAATGCAAGCTACAATTGCAGGTCAACAAAGAAAACCACAGAATTCCTTTTCAACCTGACAAGGATTCATCAGATTTATCATGTCTCTGTACCTCAGATGGGCTGTAACAATTGCCTGGATTTCTGATAATGTCTTCATTTGTTTTAATGCAGCCAAAGTAGGATAATCATCTACTGCTAAGAGGAAGTCACTCAGAGATGGCTCAAGATAGAGGCACAATTTGTTCCTAACTGTGATAAAGAGGAAGGGAATTTCCCTGGGAAAACCAATCTTAAAACTCTAGGTATGTTTTCTATGCTATTTTTCTTCAGGGTTATATTTTCTATTTTTTGTCTTTTTATTTTTTATTTGCCCACTTTATGCACACATAAGAGCAAACTTCTATTTTAGTTTTGGGAATTTTTCTGTTAAATAAAGCCATTTAAATATAAATGACAAGTAGTTGAACCCTATATTTGGTATACAGTGTCTTCTCATTTTTTTTTTTTTAAGAAAACAACACAAAAAATAAGTAGAGGATCTGGCATTTTCACTATGTAAATGGTAGGGGCAGAGCTTCTAGGGGGGAAAAAAGCAATCTGGCCTTACTTACTGATCATTCCCATTTTCTGGTGTCCCTAGGAGAGAAGACAATTGTATTAGAGTTTCAAAGAGCTTAACTACCAAAAGTCTGAGACCCCTACTGCTTTCTGTTCCAACTCTCTTTCTAAAGCCAGCTTTTAATTTTTTTTTATTGCCTCACAGACATTTGTTTGGGTGTGGTTTATATTTATCCTGACACTCTTGGGATTATCCTAATTAGAACAATTCCACTCAACTTAGTTCTGGGCTGATTTTAATATTAGTTTCATATTATTTTGCAGAATACTGTCCATTACTATACAACCCACTCTAGAAAATTTTCATTTTATTTTAATATCTTTAAGAAACTTCTCCTCCAAGTACTAAATTACCTTTTTATACCAGAGAATTGAATTTTTTACTTTCTTTGATATGCTGCTCTTTCTTGGGACACAAATCACTGCATTCCTGGTGAGATACAATGTAAGTTTTGTTTCTAATTGCATCTTAGGACCTCTCATTTAATTTTTCTAAAGTGCCCTGCAAAATGTCACCGAGGCTACTAACAGCAATGGACTATTTGTACACTCTGCCAAGCCACTTCTCTGGGAGGAAACACCTTTTTGGTTCAGAGTGATAATTTGGAATGAGCCCTTCTGTACAATGATGCCCCATTCTGGCGTGGGTGTGGGGATCAACATTTGCATTGGGCTATTTAATATGATTGTTTCAATGCTCCTTATCATGCTCCTGATTGTATTCCTTTCTACTCACCTCCTGTCTCTTGAACTTCCTTTTAGGTCTAATTCAGCTCTTGTCATTGGAATATGCTCTTTGAATATAATGCCATCCATTTTGATCATTATTCTTTTATAAAGAGTTTAACTTCCACTAACATTTTGCCTGCAACACCTAACCATAATTCTTAATCCCTACTATCTAATCCATGGCACTGCTTACTCCTCACCAGTGCCATCTAACCTCGACTTCTTTCCTTCAGAAGGGCTTTAACAACATTTTTAAACTCCTGTGTCATAGACAGTATCACCTGTGGTCTCATAGCCCATTTCAAAATGAGCTGATAATTTTTGTATGCCCATTCTAATATTTTTTTTCTTGGAGAACTATAATAATGGGTTCATTGACAGAGAGATGCACATTAACAGACAGCTTTTTGCATTTGCACCTGCTTACTTGGGTTAAAGCTCAGCCATTTTCAACATTATCCAGATAAATCTAATTTCATGCTGAACTCTGATTCATGTTGTCTTCCAGAGAGCGGAGTAGGTTTACTAATTTTCTGAACTTAATGAAGTCTCACCCACATACTTGAAGAGCGATTAACTGCGGGTGTTTAATGGTGCTAATTTAATGATAACAATGCTGTGAATTCTGTTTGGAAAACAAAGTTAACAGTAACCCAACAGATTTGGCTAATTATATAATTGCTGAACTTCATTTCAGAGAAATTATATGTCTTCAAAATAACTCTTCATAATGGAGCGAATTTTATATATTCAGAGTTCTCTTTAATATAAAACTTCAACTTTTCAAATAACATTCAAGCAATTTTAAAATATAAGGTATTTCTTTTTAAAAAAAATTTATATATGACAGTGGAATGTATTACAATTCTTATTACATATATAGTGCACAATTTTTCATATCTCTGGTTGTATACATAGTATACTCACACCAATTTGTGTCTTCATACCTGTACTTTGGATAATAATGATCATCACATTCCACCATCATTAATTACCCCATGCCCCCTCCCATCCCCTCCAACTCCTCTGCCCTATCTAGAGTTCGTCTATTCCTCTCATGCTCCCTCTCCCTATCCCACTATGAATCAAATTCCTTATATCAAAGAAAATATTTGGCATTTGGTTTTTTGGGATTGGATAACTCTCATAATCTACACTCATGGGCTTCAAATTTAGGCTGATTTAACATAAAAATTGGGTATTGGTGGTTTAAAAATTTGGAAAAATTAAGCCTGCATATAAAAAAGCTATCTTCCCTCTGGAAATTGGAGTAAGAAAACATATTTCAGAGATTACTAAGAAGTTTATTCACTCACTCCCAAATGATAAAGCATTGATTTGTTTTCTTATTTTCCACCAAGAGCTAAACTGAACATTGCAGTCTTGGTCTCCTAACTTTCCTGCGCTGTCATGATCATTCATTAATGGCCTGTGAGATGTACACTCAGTGGCTCCCCTGTATTGCATTCATTAGTGTCCTGAGGGCACTCTGTCCACGAAGTCAGCAAAGAATAGTGCAGTTCATATACTCTATAAAAAATTAGTGCTTTTTACATTTTAACCATTTCTGGGACTTTGGTAGAATTTTGTTAGTGAAACATTTTGAATCAAAGTGGGTAAAGGCAAGACTCTATTTTACTGAAGATTTAAAAATTTAACTCAAAAGTATGTAATGAGGGTCTGTATATATTATAGTGTAATGCGGAAAATGAGATTTGTGACTTGGAGGGATCATCTGACTCACAGGAGAGGAGGCATAGAAAGAAGACATAGAAAGTACTATGCCATAGTACGATGAATGATATCATCAACATTGTAGAATTAAAATTAAGGGGACAATTCACTCTGTGATGGTATGCTATAAAAAGATAAGTAACTTTTCATTTGATCTGGACCCCACAGGGTAAATTGGAAGTATATCATAAAAGCTAAGAGGTGGGCTAGACATTTCAGTATAAGGAACAGTGTGGTTGTGACACGCATTCATGACACTGCACAATACCATCAGTTGGGAACAGGAAGATCGATGGAGTTAAGGTGACCTAGGGGACAGTTGAGCCATGGGAGCCAAAGGAAATTTAGAAGATGTTGAAGGAAAAAAAATAGCCAAAGTCCTTGAAACAGAAAAACAACTGAATAAAAAAATGGAAAGAAATACAAATTTGGTAAAGAATTTAGTTGACAATAATTTCTAAGTACTGGTTCATTAATTGTGACAAATACACTCTACTGACATAATAATAAGGGAAGTTAGATGTGAGATATATGGGGACTCCTCATCTTTGCAAGTTATCTGTAAGTTAAATCTATTCTAAAATAGAAAGTTTATTTAAACAAGAAACAAAACAGAGTTAAGGTAGACACACCTTCATTGGAAGGAAGCTGAGTCTCCAAGGACTAAAGTCACAAAACACTGTTCTTAAGATTGTGGGCTCCTAAACTTAGCAAGACTCCCTTTATTGTCTGTTATGTTCAAATGGAAAAAAGAAAAAACTTCATTATAAACCAGATATGCCACTCTGTGCCCTCTTTACCCCCATGTTCCCTGGACCATTCACAAAAATTAGGCTATTTCGTTACCAGAATTTTTCCATATTTAATATCCACCAACAGAAGTTAATCCCCATTCCTTAAAGCCACTGGCATTCAATGGAATTTTTCTGCATCTTACCCTCTATTTTTGTGATCAAGCAATGTTTTATCTCTATCTGTGAGACTCTCAACTTTTAAGAATTTAAGTTCAATTTTAGACTAAGCAATTATTCATCATCCTTTCAGGCAAACAAAATAAAACAAAACACAGTTACATACCTGGGTCTGTCTTCCAGAACATTCGATACAAACCCACCAGAACAAATACTGCAAGTGTTAGAACAATCAAAGCAATGACCACTGGCAAAATAATACCTGAAAAGTGTTGGAGACATTGTAAATTAGAGTGGCTTCTGGATTTCACATAGATAGATTACTAACTGAGCAAGAGCATGCATGATTTCTCCTTTAAACTTAATTCTGTTAAAAATATTACATTTCAGACAAAGAGGATTTATCTGCTTTCTGGGTTTTTGTTCCAGTTGTCATTTCTGACACATCCACTTGATGTCAGTCTTGTAGCCCTTCTGAAACAAACTTGCAAACCTAAGAGAGTTGAATTCCTCATCTTCCTGGTGACTGGGGGAATAAAGAGATGGAGGACTGGAGAGGCAGAAAATGTCCTCTAGATTATAGTTCAAATGACATTCACTCATTATATTCCTAAGCACTTTATATCAAAGTTACTTGGAAAAATATATATAGTTTACTTGGGGCTGTGCTAGTCTTACTGAAAAACTCACATTGACCCTTTTAATAGTATTTTCCTGAAACCAGTAAAGGCATAAAATAATACAAGTAGATATCACATTGGGTGTGATTCTTAAAAACTGCAAAACATGATTCAAGAGAGATGCCTGAGTGTGTATTTGTTTGGGGGCGTGATGTTGCTAAGGTGACCTAGGGTGTGTTTTTCCTGTTTTTTTTTTAAGAGTGCTTTTGATTTTATAGAATTATCTACCTTCTTTTCTGATAGTCATTTCCCACATTAACAGAATAGTGGTGAAATGAAACACACTTCATAGGAATACAACAAGAGAATGAGGAGTTGAGCTACTCTTTAGTTAGGTCTTCCCATCTGCTTGTGTATGTGATCTTCATATATTTATTAAAGGGTGAGAATAGTTCTCCAACTAATTTATAGGATACTTTACACTTCCACTGTCATGATTAAATATTTGTTTTAAGAACATTCTTTTGATTTCTTAATAGACTTTAAGTGAGGTTATTATTGCTTTCCCAAATAAAGAGTCTGTGAATCAGCAGCTCTGTAATTTCTCTACTGACTTACTTAGTGAAATGGCTTTACTCAAACCTAAGATAAAATTTTATGATTCCAGCTTCGTGTATATTTATCTTAAGCTAAATTTCTGAGAAAATTATTAAGTATTCTGTATTTAGTCCTAGATACATTTACTCTAATATGTACTCTAAATATATACATACATTTTAGTTAAAATGGAATGTGTCTGAAAGGTCTTTTTTAAACATAAAGTTCTATTGAGGTAACTTACTTTATTTATTTAAAATATTTAATTGGAAATGAATATGGAATATATCCAAGGTACACAACCTGATGGTTTGACCACAATAACTTTGTACTGGGATCTCTTCCTGTGCATTTTGGCTTGTCTGAAACTAGTTCCATAGTCATCTTTGGCCCTTGATGGTTAACTCCTTAGCACTAAGATAAGAAAAATATTTCCAAAGTCGGCTAACTAAGATCAGATTTGTGGGTAATTCTCAAAGCAGGCAGCTAAAGTTCAATAAAGTTGAGGGGAAAAAAGTCATAATCTAATCCCTTCCCTTTATTGCTCTTATTTGAACATTCTGTATATCAACTGCCCTGAATGGAGATATGTATGTTACTCACTGGAATAAGAAGAACTGGTTGGTGAAGGGTTTGCATATTTTTCATCCTCAGTTCCTATTATTTTAAGAAAAAAAAAGAAAAAAAGACAATTCACCTTTGGTTAATGTGTGCCAATCTTCATAATCCTCCCTCCACCCACATTTAAGGAAAACAGCTATGATTGATAGATGTCATGCTTCAAGTGCAAAAAAAAAAAAATTCTCATTTTGAAAGAGCTTTGCTTTGAGAACCAAGATTGGTAGGATTTTGTTGGTGAGGAAGGGTCAAGCAGGCCAATATTCCACTCAGACACACAGAAATCATACCTTGTGGGGAGATGTATCTTGGAGATGTTATTAATGTTGAGGATACTGTAGTGGTTTTAGAAGGTGATGTATCTGTTTCATGAATATAAATTATAGAAAAATTACAAATCCAGAGTTAGAATATAATAGTAAGTCTTCATGTTGCATTTCTTTGAAGATTCAAACTGTATTTTTGAAGTTCTGAAAAAACAACTTATTGCTGAATAATACCATGCATACATTGTAACACTAAACCATTTATCTATTCCTGCTGGAAAGATGATTTAACTTAAAATCATATAATATAGGTATCATATCTTTAAGAACGGACCAAGAAAACTTGAGTAAGTTTCTCACTGTAAGCTAGAGATTGTATAGCTTACTATATGAGATTCTTGTGAGATGGAAATCTATGCAAGAACACTATATAAATTTCATATACTTTCATTTTTGAAGACAGAGATTTTTCTCCATCACATATGCTTAAAATGGACACAAATGCACAGTACTTCAGGCTTTATAGTATTTCTCAAAAGCTGAAGAAAAATGTGTAAATGAGGCTTAGGTTAGAAAGATGGGGTAAAATCAAAGAAGCCTATTCCCACTGCTGTTGATACTCTTTTTTCGTACCCATGGAAAATGTTATTAAGATTTTATTGTCATTATTCTTCATTTGCTTAACATTTGACATCTTCAGTCGGAAGGACTAACCATAAATTATTTAAAAAGTATTATTCAAAAATCTGTGTCTCAGTAAGTTTAAAGGAAATGTAAATAATTAAATGTTTTACGAGCTTATATCATTTATTTTTGTGTATTAAGAATGTACTTTATATATAACCAGAGATATGAAAAAATTTGCTCTATATGTATAATATGAATTGAAATGCATTCTGCTGTCATATATATCAAATTAGAATAAAAAATTAAAAAAAAATAAAAATGCTTAAAAAAAGAATAAAATGTAATTTGCATTTAGAAAATTTTTTGAAAATTCCTTGTCATTTGTGGTATGAAGCACTCTCTTTTTATTATACCTGTTTGCCTTGTCTTCCACTAAGATGCAAGTTCCTGGAATGCAAAGGCCACAATTCTCCCACACTCCCCACAGAGCTCTGATAGTAGCAGGCATGCAGTAGCATGTGGCTGAGGGCTAAGAGGCATCATTTATTATTATGGCCCCTTAGGAGTATTGAAGCCATTGGATAATTATATCAAAGAAATTGATATTTCTAAGATTGCCTTCCTTGGCTCTTTCCTTCTTTGCCACCCACAGCCCAGCACGCACTGCATGCTCATGCATTTTTGACATCTGTGGGGGAAGAATAATGTTTAGAGTCTGTACCGTTCTTGCCATGTAAGAGATCTGTGGGAGGAAGCTAGATATATGCCCATAAGAACAAAAGAAAAATGTCAGGCTGGTGCACTAAGCAGGCAGAAAAAGGAATGTCAAATAAAAGAGTGGGAACTCTATGAAACCTTGGTACTTTTAGTTGCTTTTTTCCAGTGTCGAGTGCTTTAGTGAGCACTACCCTTTCGGTTATCTTGGTAGAAGACAAGATGGCTGATTAAATAACCAATGGTCTTAATCCTCCTGGAATTTCCCAAGGGTTAATTTCTAAGACTCCATAGCCTATTCTATTACCTTCTCATAGGCAGGCTAAGTGGCAGCCCCAGACAGTATAACCTGACTGTTTCAGATGAAGCCCAAGCTTTCCCACCTAAAGCATGCAGGTTGTCCAGAGCCATGGTTATTGCTAATAACCACAGGCAAGCAGAAGAGCTCGCTTTCTTATTGGAAGGATTCAGTGGCTTCTGAAATGGAAATTAAAAAATAAAAAATATTTTTTCATTTAGCTGTAACCCTCAGTTTGTAAATCATTTCTGAAAGATCAGTAGAGTAGAGGGAAGGGAACAGGATATAAGAAAAAGGGAAAATACTGGGGATCGAATTAGAGCAAATTGTGTTCCATGCTTTTATAATTATGTCAAAATAAGTCCTAATGTTATGTATAGCTAAAAAGAACCCATAAAAATTTAAAAATAACATCATTTTTGAATCTAATACTCACATGCCCATGTACACACACATACATGCAATTTATCTCTGTTACCTGTAATTCTTATTTCGTTTTTAAAAGTATTGATCCTAACTTCTATTAGTGATCCACAATTTGAGAAATCCTATCTTCAGCAGGATTATATCGTTGACATTGTGGTTCTTGGTAAATTCACAAATTTTGAGCCTAAAGTCATTCTTTCTGTGACTCAGAGGGATTCGTGCTGTGTTCTGATGACCTCCATGCATTTTGTTAAAACATTCCTACCCAAATATCACTGTCAGGGAAGGTACAGGAGAAGCAGTTAAGAATAGGATTCAGAAGACAGATTCCATAGGTTCAAATCTGATTGCAGAACTTACTTCCTATGGAAACCTGGGCAAGTTACTTGACCTTTTGAAATCTGTTTTTCCACAAAAATAAATGAGGATTGTCCTACTTTTACATAATGTTCTTGCTTCAAAGATTAAATGAGTAAAAATAAATTAAAACTGCCTAGAAGAGTAATTGATACTAATATGCACATGTTACCTAACATGACAGTATATATATATATATATATATATATATATATATATAAAAATTATAATTATATATGTTAATATATACTACTTTATGATATTATAATAATATATTATTGTGCCCCTTGAAAGTTGAACCAAGTCAGTTTGTCTCATTTTCTCAAAATTCTAAGTCTAAAAATATGTGAGCTAGACTTTTCAGACATTTCCATGTTTTCAGAAGTTTCTTTGCTCTAGTTAGGAATTGGAAAAACTCTTAGATGACATAGGTTTGCAATTAGAATCTGACTTGGTGACGGTGTGGTGATTACTGAATTAGGGATATATTGAATCACAATTTAAATCCAGTTTGCAAAGTTCAGGTCAGATTTGGAGCAAGCACCTGAGGTAGAATCCCCCAAATATGTTAAAATAGCATGTATCCAAATTTACCCCATCTGTGTCTCCCAGTGATATATGTTTGGTCCTTGCTATAAACCAATTACATGATAAATCATTGAGAGTTTTAAGAACAGGAAAATTTATTGATGTCCTGGGAACACCTGTGGTTACCTCGAGAATGTGCCTCACAAAACTCCAACTACAGGTGTAAGTGACTAAGTGTCTTCATGTGCTCTCTACAAATCCTTCCCTGTGTTTGTGCTGGTGCCATGTCAATGAGTGGCTCTGGCAAGAACACTTCCTAGAAGACAGGACTTGGGATGGAGGATTCCCTGGAGACCTTCCTGAACCTTCTTTAGAGCATGCAACCTCAAAAGCTTCCACCCAGCTTCCTTCCCTCCCCTCCATGTCAGACTTGCATCCCTGTCTGATAGCTCTGCAGCCTCACTTGGTGTCCTTGCCATTTTCTCTCACACACATTTTCTCCAATAAAATCCTTGTGCATTTAATTGCATCTTGAACTCTGCTTCTCTGATGACTCAAACTAAAGCAGGCTCCATTTGCATCTGTTTAAAAAAATCACTGTCTATTGGGGGCAGAAATGGAATCTCAAGAATTTTCAAGTGGAATCAGAAGATGTGGATGTTGCCTTTTACAACCTTTTATTTTTTTCCACTCTTTGAAGAACCTAACTTTTCCTCTGGGGAAGCACCTTTTCCTCTTTTTATATCATCATAAGAGATGCCCCTTCTTATTCTGACCTCAGGTTGCCATATGACTAAATTCCTCTCCTAAGAATTTGAGTATAGAGATTCTGAGTTATTCCCAAGGTAAAACTCTGACAGAACTATCTATGGGAATACTAAATCCTTGAAATTATCTGGCTTCTATACTTCTTTTGTGAGCCTTCTAGCTGCCTTTTAATTTAAAAAAATCTTTATTTAACTTAAGTCAAATTTCTGTTGTTTATAGTCAAGTAATCTTGAATATTTCATTCATTCTTTCTTCCTTTCTTTTTCTTTTCTTTTCTTTTTTTTTTTTTTTTGGCTAATGGGACTTGGTAGTTTGGGGCTTAAGTCCTTCTCTGTAAATATTTGAAGTCAGATCTGGTCAAGAATATGACCATACATTCAGAGAATAAGATTTGAGCCCCAAATATGCAGATCACTTATTCAGATACATACATTTAAACTTACATGTGTAGCTGCACATGTACATATGTATATACATAAATATATGTGTACAAATATATATATATTTAATAACATCTACAGTTTTTTTTCTCACCAATAAAATGAAGACAAAGAGGAACATGCCTTAAAAAAGAATTATAAAAATAAAAAGGTAATATATGCAAAATGCTTAAGCAAGCTCTCAAGTTTAGTTATTATTTATTTTATTAACATTGGTTGAGAAACTTCTATGTGCTAGATCCTGTTCTAGATGCTAGAAGTTGATTTATTAGCGAACACCATTTTGATCTGAGTATCTTATCAAGCCAAAGAATCATTCTAAGAGTCATTGTACACTGTTCCTTGAGGCATGTGATTTTGGACACAGAATGGCACAGCATGTTCATTTTGAGTGCCAACCTTAATGTATTGGCAGGGATTGTGTGGAAAGCTGTGTGCAGAAATACTGTGAAACCATACTTGAGAACAATGTGACATTGCAGAGGCTGCCCTCACCAGGAGTTGAGTAGCAGCATCTGGACACACATTTGCCAACCCTGACTTGTTCAAGCTTTTTATTTTGCATATGATGAAACTGAGGCTTGGAGATGTTTAAAACACTTTGACAAGATCTTGCAGCAACAATGATCAAGTCATAACTAACACCTGGATCTCCTGACCGCTCGTTACCTCTCTGGGATGTGAAGAAGCACACAGAGCTCATTCCTTCCAAATCTTTGGTAAAATCATTGGCCACTTGCACAGTATCAATTAAAATGTGTGCAGTCTTCCCCCTTGCCCACTTCAATGCCCCCAAACCTTCATGGCTGATTTTTAAGCATAGCCTCCATTTCGTGTTTTCCTTCAACCTGGGCTGAAGTCTCACCATTGGATTTGTTGCTGGGACTGCACTATAAGGTTAGTGGCATTCCCTCTATGAAAAACTCTATAGTAGTCGTCTGGTCGGGTTTTCTGGCACAGTATTGATCTTAATTGTTTCACCAGCATATGCCCAGTACATGCACAAGAGGTTTTACAAAACATAATTGTTGCTGGGGGAGGTGATGCAGACCTGTAATCCCAGTGGCTCAGGAGGCTGAGATAGGAGGATGACAAGTTGAAAGCCAGTCTCAGCAACTTAATGAGGCCCTAAACAACTTAGCAAGACCCTGTCTCAAAACTTAAAAATAGAAAAGGGGGCTGGGTATGTGGTTCAGTGGTTAAGTACTCCTGGGCTCCATCCCTGGTAACAATAGCAACAAAAAGAAAACACAATTGCAATTCTTAGAACGATTTCATGTTAACACAACATTAACATATAAATCCCCATAACATGCAGGCCTGGCTAAGTAACTCAATCAAGATAATTAGCACTTGGTTGGGTGTATAGGCATTTTGTGTGTGGATGCTCAAGGGACTCAACTCCATTGGATTGAGCAATTATTGTTTTACATTAGTTATAAATAATTGGAACTGGTCAGTAATAGCAACTTGATGGATTCATATCCCATTTTTTAAAAAGAACTTTTCAGGGGTGGGGATATAACTTAGTTGGTAAAGTACTTGTCTTGCATGCACAAGACCCTAGGTTCAATCCCCAGCACCACATACACACACACACACACACAAAAGAAAAAAAAAATCAGCATTTGACACAATAAGCCATGCCTTCCTCTTTAAAACATGTTCTTTGCCTGGTTTCTGAGAGCAAACCCCCCTTCTTTCTATGGCTGACTCTTCTTGGTCTTCTTGATTGCTTCCTCCTCTTCTCTCTAAATTATAATCTTGAAATGCCCCCAGGTTTTAGTTCTTGTCCTTATCTATAACTCCACTCACTCAATTGAATTGATTTCATTCAATTCCAAGGGATAAGTACAACACCAATGCCAATGACCAACCAGTTGATACTTCCTACCCAGATCTCTTTCCTATCTCCAGACTTATAAATCCAGAGAAATCCTTAACTAATAATAGACATTTTAAAAGCAGTGCCTGCACTTGACCTTCTTCACCAACAGCTTTCCCATTCTACCGGGGTCTACCGATAGCTTCTTACTGCTCAGGCCAAAGACCTATTTAGACTCACTTCTTTCTAGCCTCTCTCACATGCAACCCCCAGGAATATCCATTGCCCCCGCCCCCAAAATATAATTAGAATTTGGAGATTTCAGGCCACCTACCCTGAAATCACCCATCTATGCTACCATTATCTCTCGCTTCAGCTGGAAGACTCACTTCAGTGCTCACAGTTACTTACAAACAGGAGTAAGATCATGTAACCCCTTTGCTCCAAATCCCCAGTCATTCCCCATTCCACTCACAGAAAAGCCTGAAGTCCTTGCATTTGTGCAGAAATCTGCCTGATGACCCTTTGCCTTGACTCTGCCCACTTACTGGGTGCTGTCCCTTATCCTGCCAGGCCTCCTCTGGTTCCAACTCAGCCTGGAGGCTCTTCTTCTGCATGTTGGGTGACTCACTTCCTTCTCATGTTTACTCAAACCCTTACAAGGTGTTCTGCATTGACCACTTTTTAAGTCCTGCAAACTGACCCCAGCTTCTCCACACCTAGGTTGCCCCCCTCCCACACTGTTTTTACATTTGTAGTTTCTTTTTCTTAGAGTACTTGCCACCTGTAAGCCAACTGTATAATTTAGCCATCATTTTTATTGACTGTAGTTTGTCTTCCTTACTAGAACATAAGATCAAGGTCAAGGATCTTTATTTTTGCTCACTGATGTTTCCCAAATGCTAGAGCTATGTCCAGAAGTTGGGTCTGTTGGAGTTCGCTGAATGGATAAACAAAAGTTTTTGACAGCAGAGGTGGCTAGAGATGAAATGAATGCATGAACTTTTCCATCTTAATATTAACTCTATTGCATATTTAAAATTATTATTTTATTAATTTTATATTCACTCAAAATTAACACACACAAAATAGAGACCCACTTTGGGCCCAACACTAGCTAGCTATTGAAGGAAATACAGTAGAGTACAAGAGGCAGCTATTTCATGCACGAAGCTTGCATTTCTGTAGGAGAGGTGAGACTCACAACCCCCAAATTGATCAATGTGAAACAGGGACAAAGATCAAGCATAAAGTAAGCCGAAGATCAAAACAGGATTCTGTTATTGTTTACCAAACCTCACATTTAAGCCCCTCTTAACAAAAAGGATTTAGGAAGCTGAAACAATGATATATGCCCTTGAGGAATAAAATAGAAATAAGAAAGCAGAACAAATACAAGTGAAAGATGTAAGTAGGCCCCTTCTAAGGATTAATCCCCAGGATTCATACAGTTCCTGGTGTCTGCTCTGGGCTTTCATTGTCATGGGGGAAATAAATGGTATGTTATAAAAAGTAACCGGAACATAAGTGGTACAGGCAATTAATGCTAGGAGTACAGTTGGTGGAATTCTGTTTGGGGAGGAGAATGTGCCGACATGACCCCTGAATTCTCTTCTAACTTTAAGGTTTAGATTCTTGTCAGGGTTCCTTGTTTTGTCGTAGCTAATATGTATATTCACCCATAATTGGTACTTCTTGTCCACTTAACAGGCAAATTACCAAACAGGAATTTTTCTGCCTTTAATAAGTGAAAATTAATTCTTACTCTCATTAGATTTTACCTTTGTGAATTAGTTACACTCTATGGCAATGTAAACAAACAAACAAACAAAAAACCCAAAAAACACAGCAACAACAAAAAGTCTTATCTCAATTTCCTTCTTATCCAATTGCTTTGGGCCATAAATGGGTCCAACCTGAGGAAATAACACCCATTAACCCGGTAATCACTGTGAATGGAGATTTATTTACTTTAGATTTAGGATTTAGGAAGCTGGAAATCTATGTTGAGGATAGAGGATGTGGATTTAGGAAGCTGGAAATCTATGTTGAGGATAGAGAATGTGTCTTTCTTTTTCAATTTGAATACTTATTAATTCCCAGAAAATTATATATAATGTATAATGAATGAGCCATTTTGCTAATTACTTGCATATGTTCTAATTTATTGTATTCTTAAGCAAACCTTTTAAATCTTGTGTTTTAAAGATGGGAGATACTGTGACTCAGAGAGATAACAGATTTTAAGTTAGTTCATTTTATTGTTTATGGCATAATTATTCACGAGATTAATAAAATTTATACTTATAATCTGAAATTTTAGAATGTTCTTACTCTCCTCATCAACATAAATATGAACATGAAAATATTAAAAAATGATTTTATTTTCAAACCCTTACAGACACTATAGCAGATCTTACTTTAATTGTTTGACAAATATTAATCCAATTATTACTTATTATTTGCATTTTACAAAGTGGAAACTGAAGCCCAGAAAGAGTAAGTAATTTGTCAAAAGTCACACAGCAAGTATGTAGCAGAGCCAGGATTCTAACACAGGCTCTAGAGTCTGTGCTGTCAACTACAAGCCAATGTTACCTAAGCTCCTGTACTTCAGTGAAAACAAGTTACAAGGTCTTGTCTCTTTTTTTTTTCATGAAAGAGGAAAGAGGGTGTGTCTTTCTTTTTCAATTTGAATAGTTATTAATCATGCAAAATAATCATATTCATGAAATATAACCTATTTTCAATGTAGGCCCCAATGAAGAATGTATTCTTCACACCAAGACCTAAGAATACCTCTTTCCCTCAACAGTTCAAACCAAAGTTTGCAGATAGATACAAGGAGACAGGGAGAATCATTCCTTACGCATTGAACAAAGCACACTGTGGAGTTTGTTGGAGGAATACACCTCTGGGCAATATTATCAAAATATTTTGGTTCCTAAAGTGTTTTTATGACCTTTCAGTGTAGGTTACCATGGTATAAGAATAGTGCAGAGTGCTTCTTAGAGACTCATCAGATTTCTGGACTAGACAAGAAACCAATTAGCCAGACCCAGGATCTATACAATTTCTTGAGTGGAAATTTATGCCAAACCCCACCACTTAAACCTTGATATGTCATTTGTTTCATAAGTGAATTCTTTCATTCTCAATTTTTTTTTGCATTATAAAATCCTAAGTTAAAAAAAAACCTCTACCTATTATTTTTTATAGATACATTTCTGGCTTCAGTGAGTCCTACCTAAACAACAATGTCAAGATTTTGTCATTCAAAGTTAGAAAGCTCAGATAGGCAAGCCCTGCATAATGATTCATGCTTCACTTTGTGTGACCTCCTAGAGACAGAAATAAAGCACGGAGCACAATGAAGATCCTCAGATAAGATGCAATGTCCTCCTTTCTAAGGGCTGGTGCTCAGGTTTGATGGAATTTGTCATGTCAGTTCTTGCTTTTGCTTTTCTACAAAACCAAATGACCAAAATGCAGTTGAGGTTCTGCAACACAACTAAGGAAAATGTAGAAGATAGTTACAATAAGATCTTTCACAGGTGTACTGGTCACTAGGGGATGCTATGTTGGTTACTTTTGTGGGTCCACTTGACTGGGCCACAGGGTGTCCAGTACTGGACCAGTCCTTATGCTGATGTGTCCGTGAGTGTTTTTGGCTGAGGTTAAACTTTGAATTTAGAGACTGAGGAAAGCGGATTGTTCTCCCTAAGGTGGTG
The DNA here is from genome assembly GCF_052094955.1 of Ictidomys tridecemlineatus. Classification (NCBI taxonomy): domain Eukaryota; kingdom Metazoa; phylum Chordata; class Mammalia; order Rodentia; family Sciuridae; genus Ictidomys; species Ictidomys tridecemlineatus. The sequence continues at coordinate 102,418,366 of NC_135485.1, read as the reverse complement.
GACCTTCTTGATGGGGATCCAAATCAAGTCAAGATGGTGCCTGGCAGTTTGCCAGGAGGAGTGGTTTGTGAGGCAATGCCACCAAGCCATTAAGATGATAGAGATTCCTTATTGGCTGATTGCTGTATCTGGATGATGCTAATTGAGTCAAGCTGTGTGTAATCAGTTGGGTATATATACCTCTGCTGCTCCACAATAAAGCGGCTCCTGCTACCTTGGGTGCCCGCTACCCTGAGTTCCCCACAATAAAGCAGTTCCCACTTCAACCTTCAAGTTGCTTGTCACCTCCTGGTTATTTTGCCCAGCCAGACTGCGGTACCTTGTCTTGCCCAACCAGCTGAAGTCCTGAATAGACCAAGAAGGGACTCCTCTTGCCTGACTGCCTTGGATGGGGATGTCCATCTTCCCCTGCCTTAGGACTTGTACTGAAACGCTCAGCTCTCCTGTGTTTCTTGAGCCTACCAACTTTAGAATTGAAACTATACCATCAGCACACCTGGTTCTCAGACCTTTGGATTTTGGCTAAGGGTATACCAGCGGCTTGCCTGGGACTCCAGTTTGTTGATAGCAGATAATTGGGATTTCTCAGCTTCTGAAATTGTGGGAGGCCATTGTTTATAATAAATTGCCTTTTATACACACACATCCGATTGGGTCCATTTATATGGAGAACATTAAGTAATTAATATACTTGTATTCTCCAAAAACTAAAGGGCCCATGCTTTATTCTTTTCCCAATACACTGAGATATACTGATGCATTTTTGTGTAGGGTTGAGGTCTCATTAATTAAAATGCCCAATGCCCATTTTCAAAGACCATTTATTTATTATCATTTACATTTTAAAACTTTTTATTGTAATATTGGGGATCAAACCTAGGGACTTGCACATGCTAGCCAATTGCTCTTCCACTCAGCTACATCCCCAGCCCTGTTTCTTTTATTTTCATTTTGAGACAAGGTCTTGCTAAGTTGCCAGACAGGCCTTGAACATACAGTTCTCCTGCCTCAGCCTCTCCAGTAGCTGGGATTATAGGTGTGTACTTTAATACTAAGCCTCAAGGACAAGTTGTCAGCTTTGCTTGTCTATGGGAAAACAATAAGGTTAACAGAAAGTGAAACCCAGCATTGCTTAACATTGTAAATGAGGATATAATGTCTGTCCATCTCTAGGCAATAAGTAACCCTACATTGCTTTTTAGTGGGTCTTTCCATCTCTTCATTAGCTCTGAACTTAGAGTAGGTAGAATAATATGGCAACAAAAGTCATTTTTTAAATGAATCCTTTCTGTGTCTTTCTTAAAGTGCTTTTCCTCATTCAAAGGACACTATAAAACAAGCAAAAGGAAAATAAAAAATCTCTCCTCTGACCTCATAGAAAATAATCTGCAGCTTGCTTAGGACACATTACTTTACAGCTACATGATTACTAGAGTTTTTATAGTCATCTATAATATTACTTAGTCTCCCTGAATAATGTAGTAATGACAAGCTTCATGTGTTTTTTAAAAATAATTCTTAGAATTACATGTAATAGGAACAGAATGAATATTTATTGAATGCCATGGTTAACAATGGTTGATTGAAAATATCATTATGTGTAATTATCAGAGGATCATACTAAATTGTAGGCACTAAGCAGATCGGTTACACTGGGAAGCTGAAGTTTGACTTTCCCATATGCTTTAGAGAATGAGCTAAATTTCTCAGGTTAAGCATCATTAAACATAGCTACTACTGCATACAACCTTTATACTTTTTGTTAGCAGTGGGGGGTATACAGGAGATTGAACTCAGTAACACTCGACCACTGAGCCACATCTGCAGCCCTATTTTTTTTTTTTTTAATTTAGAGAGGGTCTCACTGAGTTGCTTAGTGCCTCACTTTTGCTGAGGCTGGCTTTGAACTCGTGCTCCTCCTGCCTCAGCCTCTTGAGCACCTTTATTCTATTGAATGGAACAAAAGAACACGTCTGCAGACCTTGATCGAACATTTCCATATAACTACAATATTTTTTGTTTGTATTTATATAATGTTAAAACATCATATCTATGTGTAGTTGCTTGTAATTACATTTAATTTATTCCTAATCCCTCAAAAAGACTTTACATATAATAATCATCAATATTTATAATCTTAATAGTAACCTGTGAAGTAAATGATTAAAAGGTAATTTTTAAGAAAATTAAAGCTAGATGCTAAAATGAAAGAAAATATCAAATCTGAGAACTATTAGCTACCTATTAGCTCGTATTTATAGAAGGGAATCAGTACTAGGAATTCTTTGGTCTATAATTCTATATTGACTTCTAGTTAAAATAATTTTTATCAAATTGTACTTAATACTTTTAGGGTAAATTGGGATAAGAACAATGCATACTTCAAATATTAAAAGTGAGTAATCTTAAATTCCTAGTCTTCAAAGACAATGTTATTATAGAATGATTATTTATTAGGATCTTGAAAGCACATATAAAAGAAATATGGAATTATTAGGAGACTTCAGAATGCAGCAAAATCAAATTACATGAGCATGAAAAAGAAATGAGCTATCAAGTCACTAAAAGACATGAATGAAATGTAAATGTGTATTACTAAGTTAAAGAAGTCAATCTGAAAAGTCTACGTATAATTTCAACCTTATGATATTCTGGAAAGAGCTATACAAGAGACACTGAAAACGAGTAGTTTCCAGGGGTCACGGGAGAGAGATGAATGATCAGAGTACCTAGGACTTTTAGGGCAGTAACAATATTTTGTACAATACTCTAACAGTGGATATGTGTCCTTATGTATTTGTCCAAACCCATAAAATACACACCAGTAGGGATTCCTAATATAAACTAATACTGTGATAATACTGTGCAATTCATTCAACTGAAATGATTGTACCGCTCTGGTTCAGGATAGTGATAAAATGGGAAGGCCATGCAGAAGTGGAGACAGGAGGCATATGGGAGATCTGTACCTTATGTCAATTTTGCTATGAACCTAAAATTTCTTTTAAAAATAAAAGACATAGGGAAGTTAAATAATTTTTATTGGTTAGAGATCAAAATTGTAGTAATCAAAAAAATAATAAATAAAAATACCAAGTATAGTAGTAACCTCTGGTGATGGGAAGAAAATGGAGTTAAAGGGGTAGAAGAGGCCCTCTGGGTTATTATATATGCCCTGTAGCTTGTTCTCAACATTGCTTGCACAGATGTATACATTTGCAGAAGTTCATAAGACATGTACATTATACTATGTGAAAGTTAAACCTGTATAAAAAAATAGTAGAGGAGCTAGGGATATAGCTCAGTTGGTAGAGTACTTGCACAAAGCCCTGGGTTCAATCCCCAATACCACAAAAACAAACAAACAAACAAATAAATCAATAAATAAATCAAATGAGAGGTGAAAAAAATGTACTTAAAATACACATTATTTTTTAATAATTTACTTGTCAATTTTTGGATGAATATTTCACAAATTCTGCATCTTAATGTGTTTTATGACAAATACACAAGTCAAAAGAAGTGTTTAATCTGAAAAATGAATAGAATTTCCAACCCATGTATAGTGTATGAATAGGATATTCTCTCTTAATAAACTTACTAATTCATCCTTTAGGGGAATATGAATCTGGATTAGATTTAGTCACAACATATTATCAGAAGTTTGAGCATAAAGAAAGGATCAGGACTTTTCTTGTAACAGTCTGTTTTCTTTCTCATCTGCTTATTCAAATTGATGGTTTGTCTCTTATGTTTTAGAAGAACTAGTTTACACAGCTCAAAAAATTCAAATGAACTAAATTTTTATTCCATTCAAAACCAATTATAGTTAGAGCTAACATTCTGTCAAATAAAACTCTTTTAAACAAAATGAAGGATGCTTCAGTTCCTACTTAAAAGAGACTGACAATCTGGCAACCTCCCAATTCCCCTTCATCTTTTGACCTCTCCTTAGTCAACCCAGGAGCAGTGGGAAAGGTTCTCAGAATTGTATCAGCCCTCTCTGCTGGAAGCTCTGCTTTTCTGTTTTGTCTTTCCTTGTTTTCCTTAGTGCCCTGACAATGGATAAGATAAAAACATGGCAATGAGAGGAAAAAAGAGAGCTGATAATCCAAATGACTCATTTATTTATGAGTTATATTATCTAGAAGTAGATAACAATTAAAAGTTAAAATCATAATAATTTGTTTCAAATTTTTTGAAAAAGGGAGGTGGAAGGAAGGCTAATTTAAGACGTTTTCTGTGAAAACAGTATTAGAATTGCTTATAATTTTTTCCTGATTTTTAAAAAAATCACATATTCCTTTAGGCTTATTTTACATTTTTATTTTACAGACAGCAAAGGTGACCAGGATTGAGGACCTATGATTTATCATTGGTTTAAGTACCAGGTAAGGTGTTGGAAAAAATCCCCCCAAAATTAAAATTTCAAAACAGGAAGACTCAACCTTACTATTGTGACCTGCCCTATCATTTCCAATTTCTGTTACTCAATCATGCAAAATGTATTCAGGGTAAAACTAAGAGATGGTAAGACGTGAGCCATTCTTGGGGCGCGAACATTTTAGATTGCTAACTGTGGTTTACGCCAATCAGTTTTGGATGCCAGAGCAAGACTTTGTCTAAAAGTATGGAGATGATGCTCTGATTCTGGGAGAAAGAGCACTCGCCACAGAAACAAACCAAGAACAGTGAGACCCGACAGAGGGCAATTCCACAGACTGTTCATTCGTTAGGGCTGGATCCACCTCAGCAAAGGAGCACTCAGGTATGTCCTGTATGCTCATCTGGTCTGCATGTTGGGTTCTTTTAAACCCAAGTTCTCCTGAACATTTTTTGTTGTGTGTAATGTTTTCTCCCTCAACCATTTCACTGTGCCCTCAAACTGATTAATTTACTTTCTCCCTTTCTTGGAAATTTTGCATATCAATGTACTCAGAGAAAGGAGTGTTTACTTACCTGGCATTTCTGATGTTTTGATTGAACTCTGATTCTCAGCTTTAAAGGAAAGGAAAAAAAAATCACTAAAAATTGAATGCTCAATATCATTACTACTTTACAATTATTTCAGCTGGTAAATAGACATAGATCTTTCTCATTTGTATTCCATTTTTCTTAAATCACAAAATCATGAAGCTTCATGATTAGAGGAAGCCTTGGAGCAGGGGTCAACCAACATTTTTTTTTTTTTTTAAGTGTCAAGTATTTTAGACTTCATGGACCATAAGTTCTCTGGTAACTACTCAGCTCTGCCTTTTTAACGTGAATGCAGCCACACATGATACTGAAAGAATGGGTATGGCTATGCTATGCTCCAATAAGACTTTATTTAGCAACACACGGCAGGGGCTAGATTTGGTGTATGGGCTATACTTTACTGAATCTTGTTTTCGAGCATCTAGTACAACTTCAGATACCTTGGAGATAATACAGAGAATGACAAACACTTTGGAAGGCGTCTTGGATGGGGCTGCTGTGTGTTGCAATTCTACTAAAACATGATGTGTCTCCTGACGTGGGAAAGGTGAAAGAAGGTTCAGATAGATAATTAGGGAATTCATTTGTGGTAAATATAGTCCAGGGACAACTTTCTGGAAGGAACTTAATTTAAGAAAACTATAGTCAAAGATCCCTTCTACAACTTTAAGTATATGGAGCATGAACAGGATTTGCCACATGGAAATGCAGAAAATAATTTTGAAACAAATAGAAGCCTAATAATGACACTTGAGAATATATCTGCTTGCCTCTTTTGTAGAATCACTTGACTGTCTGTATCAGCACCTTAATTTCAACTTGCTGCAACTAGAACTCTGGACTGGTATACACTCAAATACTCTCCTTCCCTCACTTTCTTGGATCAGTGTCTTCCAGTTGTACAAGGCAAAATATTAGTGGTTATTCTCGAGTGTTTTTTATGTTTTTGCTTTTAAATGTCTATCAGCTCTAACTTTAAAATACATTCCAAATTCAGAAGTGTCTCACCACCTGCTTTACTATCATTCATCCAGTACCCATATGTTTCTCTTCAGTACCCACAGTAACTGCCTAAAAAAATACTTAAAATTTACAATTTGACTACTTCAATGGTTACCTGTCCCTCTCCTTACTATGGTGGCAGAGTCTTTACAGGATGTGAGGAGCCCTTACTAGTTCCTCAATTCTTCAACCATTCAGTCCTCTGTCTAACACTGCTCCATTTGGGGCCTTAGTGGTAGTCGATCAAGGGCACTGGACTCTTCCCACTCTAGGTTTCTCCTCTGTTCCTTCCCTATGCCTAGGTGTTTATTCAGACTGCACCTACTATTTCCTCCTTTCACAATTTCAGAGAAATCTAATCAACCACCTTACCTAAACTGTGTCCAATCCTTTTCATATCAGTCCATCTATCTGCTTCATTTGCTCAACAGCACTTTCATTACTACAGTGACATTTATTTTATTTAAAAAAATTGTTTTATTGTCTACTGGAATGTGGCTTCATGGGGACAGATTTCTCTTCTTGCTAAAAGCAGTGATTCCAGTGCCTGTCACCCGGATGTGGCAGAGAAGGTCTTTCAGGAGATAGAAAATAATGGACAAGACTAATTCTACCTACCCGAATTTAACTTTTAAGGTAAAATCGACACTTTATTTAGAATTTCCAGTTGGGTAACGAGAGCTAACATTTTAAAGCAACTTTTATGATCACTTCCATATATTATTTGTTGATATTTATGAGAGCTATTGTTATGATTGAGATGTGGTCTCCCCCAAAAGCTCACATGGGAGACAATGCAAGAAAGTTTGGAGGAGATGTGACTGGGTTATAGCCTTAACCTAATCCGTGGATTAATCCCTGATGGGACTAATTGAGTGGTAACTGGAGGCAGGTGGGCTGTAGCTGCAGGAAGAGGCTCATTGGAGGCGTGGCTGCGATGCATATATTTTGTATCCGAGGGTGGAATCTCTCTCTTTCTGCTTTCTGATCTTTGTGTAAGGTGCTTTCCTCTGCCTCACTCTTCTGCCAGGATGCTCCACTGTGCCTCAAGCCTCGAGGAATGGAGCCTGTCTTCTATGGACTAAGACCTCTGAGACTGTGAGCCCTCAAACTTTTTCTCCTCTAAAGTTGTTCTGGTTGGATCTTTTAGTCACAACATGGGAAAAACTGACTAAATCAGTTATTGTTCCCATTTTAAAGATCTGAAAATGTTAGTTGAAATGAAATTACTTCCTCAAAGGCAGAACCAGGATTTTAATTCAGCCCCATTACTTCCAAATTCATCTTCTTTCACTAAAATAGATGGGTTTCCTTCTATTAAATTGTTCTAAATAAAAACCTTATATAATTAATTCCATCTTTGATAACTAATTAAAATAATCTTGAATATGGCATAATGCTTCATTTGAAAGACAGCTAAAATATTTATTAGCTATTGGAGGATTAGAATATAAAGAAAATCAAAACCCTTTGTTCTTCTTATTAATATCAGGTCATAACCTTTCTTCCTGACAGAGCTGTTTGAGAATGAGAAATTATAAGCTTGCATAAGATTAAAATAAAATAAAATAAATTCTGATTATGTACTTGAATTTTTGGTCTTCAAAATGCATAATAATTTTACAGAAACATAAAATATACAAGTAATATAACTGTCGTAAGACAGTTGAATCTTAAACTCCATATAAATTCAAAACTATTCTATTGAGTGTCCTAAAATGTGCATGTGAGTGTATGTATGTGTATATATATCTATATACAATAAAGTATTATTATGAGAAAAAAATTCTGCAAATCTCTAATATTTAATAAAGAATGGAAAATATACTATCTTCCATTCCTACAGAAGGGAGATATTTTGAAGCAGATAAAGTATTTTCAAATGAATACAACTTTTTTCAAACTTGGACTCAGTTTGTGACTATAAAAGTTTAGTAGAGATGAATTCTATGAAATATGATTAAATTGTGAAGATTAATTAAAAGTAAGGATGTCTGTAATTATTTCTAGTTTTTAATTACAATTTTTATGATATACATATGCCCTGAGAAAAGACAAATCTTAGATCTGTAGAGAAAATGAGAAAAGTCAAGGAGTGAATGACTGTAGTATGCTTCTGTGAACCATTCTCAAACTTAGATGGTTATTAAAGACCAAACATTAGCCAGGTGGTTGACCATTTAAAATGTATTTAAGTTTGATTTTTCTAAGATGGAAACTGAAGTCTTGTGAAATGCAAAAGAACTTTTAAATGCTGATCATATTAATCCAAGGCTAGAATTTACTCAAACATCTTTTAAATTACAAAGCTTTAATAGGAGTATAGCAAATAACTGAGTTAAATCATCTTATCTCATAAAGGCTACTGTATTTATAGCCAATAAATGAGAGTTACACATGGAACATGACATTATCATTAACAAATGCAATATAAAGAATATATACAGCTATTCCTACATGTAATTCCTTATTGATTCACCAGAAAATAATTTATTATGACCAGTTCAAGTTTTTTTTATGGCATTTACTGAGACACTGCATATGAGATTGTTTCTGATTTGGTTAAACCATGACATGTAACCAAGTCTTATGCTAAGATCCACTAAGATCCCTCTAGTTCTGCCCGCCTGGAATGATATCAACTAACTAAAGAGCATATAAGAATAGTTATTGTTAAGTCCTCAAATAAGTGACATCAATAAATGATACAGTTCACAAAAGAAATATTGAGACTGAGTGGACAGTCAGATAATGTCTGGATTCCAAAGTCAAGAAGAATATCATTGTATGATATCCTCTATAGTGATGTGATTGAAACGTTGAATTAAAAAGTTATTTCCTGTTCAGTTCTTTTACTTTACTGGGTTATTGCAATGAGAAGATTTCAAAATTTCAATTTTATGCACATATGTAGCATGTGCTTATATTGATTTATTTTTTAAGTAGGAATAAGCAAGTTTCAGGCTCAGAGATTTTTGGCAAGTAACAAAATCTAGCTCGATTTTTATTTTGCTTATGTTATAGTGGTTTTTATGGTTACAGCTCTTTTATGCCAAGTGAAACTGGTTTTTCACTTAGGCAATTTCCTTTTCAAACAAAATCTAGAATTAAAAAGTGTGCCATTTAAGGAAAAATGCTAAATAAATAATAACTCAGGTGGTATACATCTCTGGCAACATTTTTGAAGTTATGGGAAATATGAAAGTAAAATATTATAGATGCCTTTGATGGATATGTAGGATTTGAATCAACAATTAGAGAGAAAATAAGAGTTGCACAAATGATGTGATAGGATGAGAAAAACAAAGACAAAACAAATCTGGCATAGCAGGCAGTTAGAGAGAGGACCACCCTGGGTAGAATGGCAGGTTTGCATTCATGCATTCATTCAATCAATTGTCTTTTTAAAATTTATTTAATTAGTGTGTTACAGTTATGCATAATGGTAGAGTTCGTTTGGACATATTCATAAGTACATATCACAATTCCTTTCCAAACCCCAGCTCTTCCTCCTTCCTTCCCCATTATCCCCTGGCTCATTCCAATGGTTGTTTCTATTTATTGAACATCTACTTCTCAGGTGCATGATATCCCCAGTTAAAAGCTAGTTCTTTTCTAATTTATCTAGATAATTTTTATAAAATAGTTATGAGAACAAGTGTGATGAAGTAAAGAGTTAGAGACAAAGACAGGGTTTTAAATTTAATCATGACCAAATCAGTTTTTTCCCAAACCTTGTTCCCTATTTGTGCAATTAGAATCATAGATACCAACTCTGCCTGACTTTTGTAAGGATTACTGTTCACAAAATCGTAGCTAAAATTTGTTTAAGGGTTTACTTGCCAGACACTGTTCTATGCTGCATCTCTTTCAATTTTGATAAGGATCCTGTGAGGGTGTAATCTCACTATAACTATTTGGCTGAGTAAATTGAGACTGAAAAGTTAAGTAGCTGACCAAAGGCCACAGCACAAATGTATAATCATTTATACATTATATGAGTATAATCACTTATACTTTTTGAAAGTAAGAAATCTGTTTTCAGAATCATCATTCATAACCAATAAGCCAACTTTTTCTTAGTGTGATTGTGGAGACCAATTTTTATTTTTAAGGGTGTGGTAACTTGAAGAGCAAAAACCTGTGTGTAAGTCATTCTCAGGTTTAGCCAGTAGCATATCTAAAAGGTGGCCTCAGTTATTGCAAAATTACCTGTTTTTGTATAGAAATAAACTCAATGTTAACCTAGGATCAATTATGCAGAACTGAAATTTAACAATATTAATTATGTATAAATGCTGGTAACTCCTGCTTAAATATTTACAAATATTACTCATTTTACTTAACAAAAGCTAGATCTCCAAGTTTCAAGTCTGTAATATTGTATATGCTGTGCTAGCAGAAGCTCTGGCACAGTAAACCCCTGGAGCATCTCGTATCCAAGTATTTGTCTTAGTAGTGCTCTATATTGGAATTCTTCCCATCTCAATTTACAGTTTATAATCTTATTCCACATTTTCCCCTCAGCCTAGGCAAAATTCACTAAAATTCATTTATAGCAATATTTCAGGATAGCATAGCTACTCACATTTTTTGTTTTCTACTCTCAGGCACCTTTTGTGGATAATTTTACAATTGTTAATATGGCTTTATAAATGTTTGGCATTCTCAACATGTTTTTAAGTTCCTTTTGGACAGTAATTATGCATCCTAAATTTGGGTATTCTGTTATACTCTTTTTTATTCCCAGTACATACTTTAGATTTTTAAATAGAATGTTTAAAAATTCAAAAATTTTAGATTTTATTTTACAGCCCAAACTCTTTGTTTATGTGATAGTCATCTAAAATTTGGACAATCATAAATAGAAAACAATTTAGGGGCCTGTGATATAGAGCAGGTAATCTTGGCTTCTTAAATGAGTGGCACATTTCCATTGGATTAGCAAGAACACAAGACCAATATATTTCCCTGAGGTTCTGTGAGATTTCTACTCTAAATAATCTAAATGTAAGAGTCACTTTTCTCTTTTAATTAGCATATATTTTTCTTTTTCTGCTTAGAATACCAGATAATTATCATCAAAGATATCAAAGTTTAGGTTTTTCCATAAAATAATATTCTCATTTTTATTATTGTTCCTTCACTCAGTGTTTTACACTGATTTAGAGAGTCAAGGTTGATCTTGTTTATCCTAGTAACACTCCTTACTCTGAAATCTCCCCTTTTCTGATATTACCATAGCTACTTTAGCTTTCTTTTAATTACTTTTATAAAGCAAAGTATACTTTTCCTCATCCTTTTTTGTCTACTCATTTATATTTAAAGTGGGTTTTTTGGAATACTGCATATTGTTGGACCAACTTTTGATCTTATCTCACAATCAAAATTTTATAATAGAATGTTTAAGCCATTTCATTTTATGTGATTATCATTATAGTTGGTTTCAAACATGTGATCCTGATGATTATTATTTTTTAACTTACAATCTATTCTCCATTTTCTTTTCCCTCTCTTATTGTCTTTTTTTCAGTTAATTTTTTTCTTTTTCATATATTTTATTGGTGCATTTTAGTTGTACATATTGATGGGATCTGTTGTTACATATTCATACATGCACACAAGATAACAATATAATTTGGGCAGTATTCCCTCCTTCCCTTCCTTACCTCCTTTTCTCTACTGATCTTTTTGGGCAATTTTAAAGATTGCATTTTATCTATATTATTCATCTTACAAAAGTATATTTTCCTTCCTCCCATGTTAGCACGTATGCTATTTTGTTTACATTTTACCTCTACATTTATTTTAAGCCTTCAATACACTTTTGTTACTTTTTCATGAAATAATCCATTATCTTTTGAAAAGACTAAAAATCAGATGAAAGTCTTTTCTCTTCATTCCTATATTTACGGTTCCCAATGCTCTTCATCTGTTTATTTAGAACTAGATTTTCATCTGTTGATATTTTTCTCTTTCTAAATGTCTTTTCTGATAATGAGTTTTCTCAACTTTAGTATGTCTGAGAAACATAGAATTCTAGGGTGACAGCTTTATTCCTATCCACTTCTAAAGATGTTGCTTCTTTGTTTCTGGAATACATTGCTCCTGATGAGACTCTGCTGTCATTTTTATTATTGTTCCTTCACTTTGAGTGTCATTTTTTCCAACATCTTTCAAGATTTTTCTCTTTTATCTCTAGTTTTCCATGATTTGATTACCATGTGCTTTGGTGTGGTTTCCTTCCTGTTTCTTCAGTTTAGGACCCAGGGCATTCTCTGAATCTTGGTTTTATAGTTTTTCTCACGTTTTAGGAAAAACTTCTGCAACATTTCTCTGTCTTCCTTTCTCACTTCTCTGAAACTTCAATTGCATGCATGTTGGGCACCTAGGATGCTCCGCTTGCAGATGTTTTAGTTTTTCCCCCAATCTGTCTTTTCTCTCTCTGACTTTTTTCCTTCTAATTCATCTGTTGGACTACTGTATGGTGTTCATTAGCCTTACTAGTATATTTATTACTTCCTCCCTTCCTTCTGTTCTCTTTATTATTTATTTCTCCTAACTGCTTTAGATGATGGTTGAGCTAATTAAGTTTGAACTCTTATTTTTCCTCCCTAATATGTAAATTTTACAGTTAATTATTTCACTATAGGACCAGCTTAAACGATATTACATAATTTTTAAAAAGTTAATTAAAATGTATTTATTTGTTTATGGTACAGGATAGAATGATCATAATTAAGAATCCTTAGATATTTGAAAACAATTTGCTTTCTGTATTTGGAATGCACTGTTTCCCATTGGACCATTAGATAGGTTGGTTATTTAGGTGGATTCTGTATTTTATTACTCATTTCCTTGTTTTGCCAGTTACTGAGACAGTTAAATATTCATTAGAATTGTGTTTGTCTTTTTGATTAATTTTTTTATATATTTTCAAGCTATGTTATCATATACATAAATACTAATTTGCTTTCCTGGAAAATTTAGTATTTTGGTACTATGAAATTTTTCTATTTATTTTCATTTAGTTTTTTGCCTTAACTTCTACTTTTTTTTTTTTTTTGATACTAATGTATCTCCTCCCAGCCCCCTATCCCACCATACTGAGCATACTGGGGATGTAACCCAGGGATGCATAACCACTGAGCCACATCTTCTGCCCTTTTTTTTTTTTTTTTTTTTTTTGAGACAGAGTCTCGCTAAGTTCCTTAGGGCCTCAGTAATTCACTGAGGCTAGCTTTGAACTTGTGATCCTCTTGCCTCAGCCTCCCAAGCAGTGAAATTAATATGTCTTTGCCATTTTTATTTAATTAGGGTTTTTGGAATATATTTTTTGGAGTATATTTTCTTTTATCTCTGTAAAATCAAGTAGTGATATTAATATCTTTGTCTTTTTATTTAATTAGTGTTTTGGAGTATGTTTTTTTGGGGGATATATTTTTGAAATATATATATTTTTTATCCCTGTAAAGTTAACTATTGTGTATCATGAAAGCAGTGTATTATAGGGTCATGTGTGTCTGTGTTTCTGCCAATCTTTTTCTTTTTTTAATTTGAAACATTCAGACCACTGGTAATTTTTTTATTTTTATAATAGCTTTATAATTATATATAGCAGTTGGGCTTATCCCAACAAACTCATACATGCACGGAATTCAACTTCATGATTTCTCCTTTTCCCTCCTTCCTCCCTTTCCTCTCTGTTCTCTATCCTCTATTCTACTAGGCTTTCTTTTATGTTTATTTATTTATATTTGATTTGTTCTTTTTACTTATGCATAAAGATGAAATTCCCTGTGGTATATTTATATATGCACATAACATGATTTAAAAAAATATATATATACACACACATTGCTGTACAAAAAACATCTCTGGAACCTTTCATTGTTTATATTCATTGAACAATTCTCCTTTGCTCCATTTACCCAGCCCCTGGCATCTGCCATTCTACTTTCTATTTCTAAGAATTCAACTTAAAATCTAACTATTTTAGATGCCACATATAACAAAAATCATGCAATATTTGTATTTTTTGTAACTATGTTTGTTTTTATTTTACTTAATATCTTCAAGATTTACCCATGCATGTGGCAAGATTTCCTTCTGTCTTAAGGCTGCATAAAAATTTTCATTGTATGTATACCACATTTTCTTTATCTGTTAATCTGGTTCTGGACTTTCAATTTGTTTTCTCCTGTTGGCTGTTGTAAATAATACTGCAGTGAATGTGAGTTTGCAAATATCTCTTCAAGACCTTGTTTTCTATTTTTTATATACATCTAGAAGTGGGATTACAGGATCATATGATAATTGTGTTTTTAATCTTTTGAGGAACTTTCATACTGTTTTTCTTCAGGGCTCCATCACTTTACATTGCTATCAGTCGTGCTCAGGATTTCAATTTCTCCATATCCTGGTCAACACTTGTTATAATTTTATTTACTTTTGATAGTGGTGAGTCTAATGGGTTGTTCTTTGTTGTTGTTGAGTTGTACTTGCTCTTTATATGGTCTAGATATTAACTCCTTATCACATATATTGCTTGCAAGTATTTCCTTCAATTCTACAGGTTACTTTTTCAGTCTATTAATCATTTCCTTTGCTGCACAGAAGGTTTTAAATTGTCATACTCCCATTTGTCTATTTTTTGCTTTGTTGCCTGTGTTTTGATATTTTATCTAAGAAATTATTACCAAATCAAATGTCATGAATATCTCTCTGTGTAACATATAACTATTTCTCACAAACTAGAACAATGCCAGGTACACAGGTGACCTTCCAGAGATTTTAAGTGAATAAATTAATTCAACATGTCCATATTTCTGTAACTATAACATCAGAGGTATGAATTAATGAGGATTTGTATCATAATTCTGTGACTTTAAGAATTTATATTCTATAACAGAACAAAAGAATTTAACAGGGGAAATAAACATGACTCTGAAAGAATGGGAAAATATTGGAGAAGAATTTTGAGAACAAAATTCTTTTTGATCTGCACTCCACCTTTGTAGGGAGTGAAGCAGCAAACACCAGTCATTCTCATCTCTAAATCAAACCTGCATCTGCTCCAGTGTGGAGATGACATACCCATAATGCCTTCCTTTGACATTCATACCCAAGGAACCACTTCCCAAAGGTTTAAGAGAGAGAAATCTTTAGCTGTTTGACCTTACTACATTGTTTTGTTCTCCATCCATCTTTGTCCTGACTCCACTAATTCTGGATGTATATATATGAATGGTGGAAACAGAGTCAGGATCTGCTTACCAGCAATGAGGGAGGGGTCCTCTTTCCATCATTTGGTACGTGAATATGTGGACAAACTCATAATATCATGTAATGCCCCAAGCTGGGCAGAAAGCACTTTGAAGAACAAGAGACTTAGGAATGTCTCTCCAAGGGTGTAAGTGATTTGTTAGTTATCTAAAACAAATATCTAAAGGACTTAGCATAGAACTGGTTAATCAAATGACAAACTCAAAAGACAAATAATACATATTCTTATTTTGTTATCTTGTTTTCCAGTGTATTTTATTTTTTAAGAAAGAATGCCTTTGTGGATTTTTAACTATGTAGAAGAAGCCATTTCAAACTACATTTGGAAGCTAAGTAAATACAACAATCCCCTGAGCTGGGATGTAGAAGAGGACATTTTACTTCGTGAATCAAAGTCAAATGAAAGAGTCTTTAGTGACTCATGGGTATAACCACATACTTCTGTATAAGTACTGATTTAATAAACCACAATCCTCGAGACATCTTCCTCATCATTAGTCACAGAAAGAAGAGGTAAATATTTAGTACAAAGTACAAACTACTCGAGTTCAGTCTCTCAGAAGCTGCTCCACACTTTGTAGATACATCTCTAATTTTACTTTTGCTTATTTTAGGAGCAGTCTTGTTATGAGTTACTTGAGTTATGATTCTCTAAAGGTTCCTCTCAGACATATATTGTCTAAAAAATAGGTTCTGTTTCTCAGAAGCCAAAACATGATTACAAAGGAAATGATCTTTAGATGAGAAGATCCTACTCTTCAAATTTTCTATGGGGTGACTGTATTGTTTAAAATAATTGGTAGTTTATAATTATGGTCTGAAATTAGACTCCCTCTAGACAAACTTTTAGATTTTGGACTTCCATAGTTCCCACTAGTTTTTTTTTAACCTTAAAGATCTCCTAGGAAGATACTTAGAGACTGAGTCATCTGCCATTGCCTCTTATGAAGGATTTGTATGAATCCAACATATATCTATTAGTTATGATGAATGGTATCTGGTATGGCTATCATGCCTGATTTCTAGCTTCTCTAACCAGGATATTTAGGCTGGTATGTAGATTGCTATATCATGGATGTGATAATGTGGGAAGTATGTGATGGGAGGATGTGTGTGCACTGGAGTTAAGTACCAGAAATTATGGGAAGTCAAGGTTCTGCTACTCTCCTTGTCCCTCATGAGAACTAATTTTTCTCATGAGGGTCTCTCCAATTGCCCACAAACTCTCCATCTTTCTCATCCAATTCCAGTTACTCATAATATCTTATTTCTTGTACTATAAACATGCATTTGATTTATTGTGATTCTGTCAGATTCTCTATACTAAAATTTCAGAGCTTTATTTCCTATGGCGAACTTGTTTTTCTTTCTTTCTTTCATATTTATTTATTTATTTTGGTACCAGGGATTGAATTCAGGGTACTTGACCACTGGGCCACATCCCCAGCCCTATTTTGTATTTTATTTAGAGGCAGGGTCTCACTGAGCTGCTTAGCACCTCACAGCTGCCAAGGCTAGCTTTGAACTCGTGATCCCTCCCTCAGCCTCCTGAGCCGCTGGGATGGCCAACTTATTTTGTTTGAGGTTTCTAGTTTAGATTATTCAGAAAGAAAATCTGATTGGTAATGCTCAATACTTTTTCTTTTTGTTTTGAAACAAATCTTTATCAAGGTACTATTTAAATACTAAATAATATCTAAATTAACTCATTGTAAGTATACAACGGATAATTTTTAGCGAATTTATAGAGTTGTGTAACATCACCATACTCCAGTTTCTGAATATTTCCATCAGAATGAAAAACTCCCTTGAAACTTTTTGCTTTTTGCTTTTCTATATTACGTCCCACCCTCAGCTGCAGACAATCACTAAATCACTAATTTTTGTTCTTATAAAAATGTCCTTTCACCAATAATTTGGTTTAAAATAGCAACAGACATAATCAGACATTTTTCACCAAAAAAGACATACAAATGGACCAAAGATACAGGAAAAGAATGTTTCATCTCACTAATCATTAAGAAAAGGCAAATCATTAACATATTCATTGTGGAAAATCATATAAAGATTCTTCAAAAAATTAAAACTAGAATTATCATATGATCCAGCAAATGGAAAAAAATTATATACATACATATATATATATAATTTATTTAGGTATTTGATTGCTCACCAAAATGTTGTATACTTTAACAATAGCAATGCAAGATTTGTTTATTAAATTTATTTCTGAATATTTTGTAATTTTTGATGTTATTATACATGGAATTACTTCCTTAATTTTATTTGGATTGCCATTGCTAACGTACAAGAATATAATTGTAAAATATTTTGAATCCTGTGATACAGCCTTTATTCTTCTAATAGTTTTTTAATGAGAATTCTTTGAATGTTTGAGATAGATAATTTTACAGTCTGTGAATAAAATTGTCTTATTTCTTATTTCACCGGATGGAGCTATTGACTCTATTTAGTCACCCTTTACCCATCTATGTATGTAATATCTAGAACCTCTGGTTACAATGTTGAATAGACATGATAAAAACAATCATCTGTGCTCTGTACCAGATCTTAAGGAGAAAACATTAAGTCTTTTTACTCTGGGATCATGTTTGCTGTGGGCTTTGGTAGGTGCCTTTTGTTATGGTTTGGAGATGAGGCATTTCCAAAAAGCTCATGTATAAGACAATGCAGAAATATTCAGAGGTGAAACAATTAGATTTTGAGAGCTGTAAACTAATCAGTGGATTAATAATTTAAGAAGACTACTGTACTGGTTGGTAACTACAAGCCAGTGGGGTTTGACTAGAGGAAGTAGATCACTATAGGAATCCCTGTGGGGTTTACATTTTGCACCTGGCTCGCTGGCTCACTGTCCCCCCACCCCTTTTCCTGGCTGCCTTGAGTGAAGCAGCATTTCTTTGCCACATCCTTCCTCCATGATGCTCTAAATCGGCTTAGGTACAGAGAAATGGAGTTAGCTGACCATTGACTGAATCTCTGAAACTGTGGACCCAAATAAATATTTCCTCCTCTAAATTGTACTTACTGGGTATTTTTGGTTATAGCAATGAAAAGCTGACTATCACACTCTTTGTTTAGGAAGTTCCATTTTATTTCTCATTCACTGAGAATTGTTTTATTATGAGTGTCGGTAGATTTCGTCAAGTGCTCTTTTTTGCATGTATTAGTTCTGTTAATATGGTGTATTAGATGATTTGGTTTTCACATGTATAATCAATCTTGTATTTATGGGATAAGTCCCTGTTTTTCATGTTTCACATTCTTTTTTTACATATTTCTGGGTGGTTTTACTGTCACTTTATTAAGGATAACTATACTTGTGTTCACAAAGAGTATTGGTTTGTACTCTATTTTCCTTTTCATTCTTTTCTAGCTTTAGTAGAGGGTAATATTAGCCTCAGAGAATTACATGTGCAGTGTTCCCTCCTTCTCTATTTTCTAAAGAGTTTGGAAAGAATTGTCAGTTTTTGAATTCACAAATCAATTCTTCCTGGAATTGTAGTTGACTTAGGGATTTGTTCATGGGAATATTTTTCCCATGAATAATTTCTATTTTAATTTTTTTGGTTGTTGTTTTAAGTCTTTTCAGACTTCTGTGTCTTCTTGAGTCAATTGTAGCAATTCGTTTCTAAGAATGTTATTTTATCCAATTTGGGGGATGAGCTCTTCTTTTTGTATTAGGTGATATCATGAATTACTGCCCAAACTTATATTCATCTTCCCTAGTACCTACCCATTTGTGGCTAGAGCAGGATAGAGTGTCACTGTAAAAAACAAGGTTGTCAAATAATCACATTATTTGATAGAGACTAGAAGAGAATATATTCGGGGCATGGTTCCTCTGCAGCTGTGGGATAGAAGACATTCTGAGGATAGTCTCATCTAATACAACAGTTTTAATATTAGCACAAATCTGTATACTTACTTTTATGTTGGGAACTTTGTGTTGTTGAAGTAACATTTGAAAGTGGAAGGTTTGTCACTGTTCCTTTTTTACTGATGAATTCACTGCTTGTGACATTCTGGGTTGGGGTTTCTAATTAAGCAGAAAAAGAAGAAAATAAAAATCGATCTAGAATACAACAAATCACTAGCTAGTCTTATTAACAGTCACATTAAAATCCAGCTATACCTTGAAGATTAACTCCTGAAAGACTTCTGACCAACACTTAGAAATACAGCATTTTAATGTTCACTTCTAGATGATCTAGGTAATTATTTTTAACAAGTGGAGTGATATTAGTCTTCTCTATATGCTTGCTATAGATCATTTTATCTGGTCATCAACATAATCTTGTAAGTTAAGTAAAATGATAATGATGCAATTACTGATGAGACATAGAAGTAATTTTACCATAGACACATAACTTGTAATAGGAAAGAGTCATGACCAGAGTCAAAGCCTATATAAAATGAAAGTTTATAACTATGCTGGAAAGGAGAAGGTAAGGAAGTAGTAGTAGTTAAAAGTGATATTATGGTTCTAGGAGATGATTTTCAGGTAGGTAGAATATCCTGAGGAGGTGGGATAGGAGGAAGCAGATAGAATATACTTTTAATTATACTAACTTACTTTTCTTTTTTTTTAAAGAGAGAGGTAGAGAGAGAGAGAGAATTTTTAATATTTATTTTTTAGTTCTCGGCGGGCACAACATCTTTGTATGTGGTGCTGAGGATTGAACCCGGGTTGTACTCATGCCAGGCGAGCGCGCTACCGCTGGAGCCACATCCCCAGCCCAATTAACTTACTTTTCTGAAGAAAAAAGAATAGTTAACAAAAAGAAAAGATAAAATTGAGACTTCCAAAAAAGAATAAATTAAAACAGTATTTGTATAAATATCATAAAAAAATGATTTAAGCTCTTCACTCCTCAAAATCTAGAATAGGGAATAAGGAGACAGTAAAGAAAACACAAACATGCCAATTAGTAAATATTTAACTAGATACAATGTTAG
The DNA here is from genome assembly GCF_052094955.1 of Ictidomys tridecemlineatus. Taxonomy (NCBI): domain Eukaryota; kingdom Metazoa; phylum Chordata; class Mammalia; order Rodentia; family Sciuridae; genus Ictidomys; species Ictidomys tridecemlineatus. Next base: position 102,398,122 of record NC_135485.1, on the reverse strand, counting down.
GACATGGAAAAAAAAAAGCAGTTTAGTATGATCCTATCATAGAGTAGAATGGAGCATGAATTGGAAAAGCATCTACAAAATCATGCAAAATATTGGTGCCATTGAGAGAATCATTCTGGAGAAATAAAAATTTTCAAGGCTTCATAAATATTAGATAAATATGTATTTAGGTAAAAACACTTCAGGAGTCGATATGCAAATAAAACTAAAATAAATTCAAACAAAAAAACACAGTGTTAGCATATGAGAAAAACTTCAGCGATATCTTGAAGTATAAAATTGAGAAATAAATACTTGATCAAGTAGCGGCAGGTTTAGATGTAGCAGCAGAGCTGAAATTGATGTTTATAATAGCACAGATGAGGGAAAGGTCACCCAAGGTGCAGAAACTCAACACTTGAGAATGTGGGCACATATGTGGGTAAAGATTTTGCTTCCTACTGGAACTGCTACATATGCTTGGGAACCATTAAATAGGAGTTCTTCTTCAGAATTTTTTAGGTAAGAATTCTTCAATTTAGCTAAAATATAAATATTTGAAAGCTATCCTGTAGTATAAAGAATTACATAGTAAGAGGACAGTGCAATTCGCACCACCTCCACCTCTCCTCATGCAGTACTTGGGCTTGCACCAGACTGGTCAGAGGACAAGTGTTTTGGGCTCCTCACCACAACTGAGTCTGCTGCCAGAAATCAGCACCAATGTCTGATGAAGCATTCATTGCACAATAGCTGCTACCATTCCCATTATAGGAACTGCCAAACAGTGAGTTCCACACACCCACTGCTGTTAGCACCACATCTGCCAGAACTTCCCACTCTGGAAGGGCCCTCAGGTCAGTGTGACTCAATCATGGTATTTACTGTGCCCAAAGTCATTGATCACAGCCAAAGAAAATGCAGGGAGACTATACTGTGGTGCCCACCTAGGAACAAAGCATACATTTCACTATAAAACAACTCACCAAGATATATCCTAAGGAAGCCGCTTATTAAGATATTCACCTCATAAAAATGGTAGAAATAACTAACGGATCCATCAAATACATAAATATCAATGTAGGAGCACAAAAAATATGGAAAAAACAAGGTAACATTCCTCAAAAGTTACACATTAACTCTAGCAACAGATTTCAAAGAAATAGATAAAATGATGGATAAATGTTTTAAAAGAATGATTATAAAAATCAATGGGAACCAAGAGAATATAGATAAAAATTGAAGTTAGGATTCCTGGGCCTAGTCACATACACAGGAAGGAGAAAGATAATGGGGGGGGTTGGGGGGGAAGACAGGAGAACAAAGGAATGAACCCCAGAACATATAAAAACGGCAGAACACCTCACTTCTTCAGATACCACGATACCATCTATGGCCCCCTTCTCCCTCTTGGGAGAAGTCTATGTTACCCCTTTTTAAATAAACCCTGCTTCATATGCAGAAAAAAAAACAGAGAAGGATATAACAATAAGAATAAAAAAATTATAGATCAATATCCCTGATGAAACTAGGTGCAAAAATTCTGAATAAAATACCTGTAAATTAAATTCAACAGCACATCAAAAGGATAATTCAGGGGCTGGGGTTGTGGCTCAGTGGTAGTGCATTTGTCTGGCATGTGTGAGGCACTGGGTTCCATCCTCAGTACCACATATAAAGAAACGAACAAACAAACAAACAAACAAATAAAAGGTATTATGTCCATCTACAACTAAAAATGAATGAATAAATAAATAAATAAATAAATAAAAATTCACAAGGATCCAGCTGGTTTTATCCTAAAAATGCAAGGATAGATTGATATATGCAAATCAATAAATGTAATACATTACATCAAAGCATGAAAAATAGTCATATGATCATCTCAATCGATGAGGAAAAGGTGGATATAATTTACCATCCATTTGTGACAAAAGCCATGAACAAATTAGATATAGAAGGATCATAGCTCAACAAAATACTGACTATATCCGATTAACTCACAAGCAATATCATACCAAATGGGGAAAAACTGAACTAATTTCCTCTAAGATAAAGAAAAAGAGTATCCATTTTCACAGCTTTTACTTTTTCTTGATATAGTACCAGAAGTTTTAACCAGAGGTATTAGGCAAGAAAAATAAATAAAAAGCATAAAAAATATAAAGTGAGAAAGTCAAATTGTCCCTGTTTGCAGATTCTACATATAGAAAACTTAAAGTTTCTATGAAGAAGGCAATGATCTGAATAGACATTCCCCAAAAGAAGAAATAAAAATGATCAACAAATATATGAAAAAAATGCTCAATGTCATTAGCCATTGAGGAAATGCAAAACTACTATCAGACACCATCTCACCCAGTTAGAATGGCTTGCTTATATATAAATGATATATGACTATATATATATATAAAATATCACATATCTCATACATATGAGATATGTATATATACGTATGATTCATATATATATATCCATCCCCAAATGGATGTGTGTGTGTGTATATATGTATATATATATATAAAATGTTATATGTATATATATATATATACATATATATATAAAATTAGCCATTGAGATGGCTAATACACACACACACACACACACACACACACACACACACACACACACACATACACATACATATCCATCCCCAAACCCAACAAAAAATGCTGTCAAGAATGTGGAGACTGGGCTGGGGATATTGCTCAGTTGGTAGAGTGGTTACCTTCCATGTACAAGGCCCTGGGTTCAATCCCCAGCACCATAAGAAAAAAAAAAAAAGAACATGAGGGACTAAGAGAACTCTTATAGAAAGAACTCTTATTCACTGATGATAGGAATGCTAATTGGTACAGCCATTATGGAAGTATGGAAGTTCTTTAAAAAACTAAAATATAGGTCTATTATCTGATCCAGCTATCCCACTTCTAGGTACATATTCATAAGAAATGAAATAAACATACCATAGATACCTGTATGCCCCATTTTAATTGTAACACTATACATAGTAGCTAAGGTTTGAAATCAGTTTATGTGCCTATCAACAGATGAAGGGAAAAGTACCTTCTCTTCATATCTGTCTCTTTTACACTTATCATTTATTTACGGCTTAAAATTTTTAAAATTATTTTCTCTAACTTTTTAAAATATACAGTACCTCTTTATTAGTTAGCACCACTCTATTGTATAAAAGCATAACAGAACTTATGAATTCTATCCAATTATAACTTAAAACTCTTTGATCAATTCCCCCAACTCATTCTTCCCTACTTTCCCCAACTTTTGATAAACACCATTCTAATCTCAACTTCTATGAGATCAACTTTTTTATATTCCACATATGAGTATAATCATATGGTACTTGTATTTCTGTGCCTGACTTATTTCACTTAACATAATTATCTCCAGTTCCATCCATGTTGTCATAAATGACAGGATTTCATTATTTTTATTGGTTTAATACTATTCCATTGTGCACACATATAGCCCTTTTAATTATTTATTCACAGTGAATGAACGCTTTGGTGGTTTACATTACTTGGCTATTGTGAATAGTACTTCAGTTGGAGAATTACATTTCCTTTGGATAAATATATAGTAGCAAGACTGCTGAATCATAATGCAGTTCTCTTTTTAAGTTTCCATAGTGTTTTCCATAGTTGCTATGCTATTTTACATTTCCCCTGAATATGTAAGAGTTCCTTTTTTCCCCTACATCCTTGCCAGCTTTTATTTATTTATTTTTTCTGACAATAGCCATTCTTACTGAGGTAAAGTAATCATTGTGATTTCAACTTGTATTATAATCTATAAGATAATTTTAACATCAAGGCAATATTGGCCTTATTTTTTAAAACTTATGGTTTTGAAACTCATGTCCCCTTATAAAGCATAATGAATTTTTAGCTATATTTGAGCTGGAATAAGGAAAATTCAATAGAAGAGATTCTTGAAAGAGTCATATTAAGTGCAAGAAGAAACCTTGATTTCAACCATACCCTTAAAGAAAACCAATTCTTGGGGCTCTGCTGCAGTAATTATCTTATAATTACGAATGTGTGATTAAATTTGTATATTTTTAGAAACTATAAGACATGGTGATATGGATTATATTAGGAATTTAATGTGTGGTCATAACAGATTGACTTGAATGTCCTATGAACTTTAATTACACAGAAAGGAATATTAGTAGATTTATTACTTTGGAACTGTATGTTTTTAATTACGGTACTTTATTGAATGCCACAACAAGAAAAATTTTGATGCTTATTAGATAAGGGGTAAGAGACTTTTTGACAAAGTTAGAATTTACTAAAACATGCTAAAGAATAGGGAGTAAGTTAATTTTTGACAAAGCTAGTATTTACTAAAATATATGCTACAGAATATAGTATTGTGGTGTAATATTTGCTTTTATGTTTTTTTTAAGTACTTAGAAAGAAAGTTAATCAAGAATGTGATTAACTTTGTGCTTTGATTATGTACAAAAATTGATGGAAGAAAGTGAACAAGACACATAAAATGGAAAGATACCCCATGCTAATGAATCAGAATAATTAACATTGTTAAAATGTTCATACTATCCAATTGGAATCAGTGCAATCCTACTAAAATCCCAAAGGTATTCATCAAAGAATTAGAAAAAAATCCTAAAATTTGTGTGGAAGCACAGAATACACTAAATAACATGAGTAATTCTAAGAAAGAAAAACAAAGCTGGAAGGATCACACTTCTTGATTTTAAATTATATTTCAAAACTATAGTAGCCAAAGCAGCATGGTATTGGCATAAAAATGCAAACATAGGCCAGTGGAACAGAATAGAGATCCCAAATAAATGCAAACACACAATTTAGATTAACTAATTTTTTGGATGTTAATTAATTTTTGACAAGTACACTAAGTGGTCACAGTGGGAAAATTTTCTCTTCAATAATTGATGTTGAGAAAACCAGATTTCCACATACAAAAGAATTAAAGCAGACCCACTATACACAAAAATAATCTCAAAATTGATAAAAGAATAAAACTCCTACAAAAGGGCTTTGGGGAAAGTTCCGTGTTGGCTGTGGCAATAATAATTTGGATATCACACCAAAAGCTTAGGTTGTAAAAGCAAAAATAAACCCATGAAACTACATCAAACTAACATGTTCCTGAAGAGTAATGGAAACAATCAACAAAACTAGATGGCAACCTGCTATTTGGGAAAAAAATTCAATTGGATATCTGATAATATCCAATGCTTATATAAGCTCATGCAACTACACAGCAGAAAAATATCTTGATTAGAAAATGGCTAATGGACATAAATGAATATTCTTTAAAAGATGACTTATGGATAGCCGATAGACATATGAAAAGGTGCTCATCATCATTAATCATCAGGGAAATGCTATGTAAAAACCACTAGTAGATGTCAGGTCACATGCATTAGGATGGTTATTATCAAAAAGTCAAGAGATGTTGGTGTGACAATGTGGAGAAAAGAGAACACTTGTGTACTATTGGGCATGTAGACTTGCAGCCTTTATGGGAAACTGTCTGGAGGTTTCTAAATAAATTAAAAATAAGACTGGGGTTGTAACTCAGTGATACAGTGATTGTCCAGCAGCTGCCAAACCTTGGGTTCAGTCTTCATTACTGCAAAATAACATACCCAAAAGAAATGAAATAATCAATTTGTACATCTATATACTCTCGCATTCAATGAAGCATTATTCACAATAACCAATACATAAGCAATCCAAGTTTCCATCTATGGAAGAATAGACAAAGAAACTGGTATATATACACAATGAAAAATCCACTTTAGTGCTTAAAAAGGACATGGTTGAACTTGAAGGGCATTGAGCTAAATGAAATAAGCCAAATACCACATAATCTCACTTACATGTAAAATCTATAAAAACAAGTCAAATACATAGAGAATAAAACAATAGTTACAAGGGTGAGATGAGGAATAGGGAGATGTAGACTAGAGCATACAAAATTTCAGGTATTAGAGATCCAACGTACACCATGAGAGCTACAGTTAATAAAGTTGCATTGAATTAGGGATTTATGTTAAATGAGTAGTTTTTACCCATTTTTCCTGTGATAAAATGGATATGTTAATTTGCTTCACTATAGATAGTAATCATTTTATTCTACATTTCGTACAATACCATGTTGGTTGTGTTAAGTATACACAATATATTTTTAAAAGTTGTTGGCATAGTCAAATTGATTTAGGGATTTATAAATTAAAAAATTTAATAGATTTTGTTATTTAAGACAGCTAATTCTTTAAGATATATGATATTGGGCAAGTACCAAGTAGTATTTTTTAAAATAATTGCCCAAGTATCTTTATTTTCTTTTTAAAATTTGGTTCCTTTTGGTTTTATATGACAGCAGAGTCTATTTAGACATCATTATACAAGCATGGAATATATCTTGTTCTAATGCAGACCCAGTACCTCAGTACCTCTATTTTCAAAGACAGTTTACAGAGAGTGCTCCATATAAATTCTGTACTCATGAAAAGGTGGAATAAACATAATCAATGTCTTGTTTCATTTCAGTAATTTCTGGGATAATATTAAAGAGCCCCTCATAGTAAGACTGCAAGGATCCTAAATGCCTATACCAATGGCCCCAAGAAGATGCTTCTAAGCGTTGGCAAAGACTTGAGGATTTTGCTCAGATTCTTATGATCTTTCTCCTTGGGTTGAAATATTCCAGATTGTAAATAAATTTCAATGCTAAGTCCAAAGGGGGTGTGGGATGATGCAAAGCAATGCAAAGCAATGCCCTAACCATCTAAAAAGAACTTAAATGTCATTTCTTCCAGTATGTTGCTTCTAGGGAAGAGGAACCATGCTATAATGGAGTCCCAAGGATTTTGAAAAGAACAAAAGAATAGTAATAGAAGAATGTAAGGTGGGTAGGATTTGAACCTTTAATTGGAGAGAAAAAAAAAGGAGAAAGAGCTTTATTTCTATGTAAGTTTTGTATTTCCTTTTTATTTTTATATTACTTAGATGTTGGATAAGGGAGTCATTAAGGACCCCTGAACTGCATGTGTAGCAATGGTGTCACTCTTGCAAGACCCAAAAGATGCTAGTACCTCATGGAGCAGATCTCTAAGAACTTCCTATTGTTTAGGACTAGGCTGATTGTGCAATTAGATTTAAAACAGATTTATCCATTTTCTAACTCTGTTTAGCAGTATAGCTTCTTACAGAACTTTGGGACAGATCTCAGGCCAGGAATAAAGTTATACCTGCATAAAGTGGCCCCCTGTTTATAAACCCCAGAAATCAAATGAGTTGGAATAGTTTGGCGGCCTTAGAGGGATTTAGAATGTGAGATATTTTCAAAAATCCCTCTGCTCTTCCTTAGAGACTTCATCCCCACATAGATGTTGACTTATCTCTTCCTTAAAGTCTATTTTAATAGTGTTTCTTGGAGTCAGATCAAATATTAATAGGTTTTTCCCCTTATTTTTCAGGTACCTTGATCCTGTTTACCCACAAGTTCTTACATAGGGATAACCAGTAGTGCTTTTGGGGACTTGTAAAGCTTCTGCAATGTTTCTTTTGAAAAGTGTAGTTTCTCATTGGTTACCAATGAGTTTACACTCAGGTCAGGTGGTGGTTGAAAGAGAGTGCTTTGTTTTCTAGTTGTATAATGCACATTCATTTCTTGTTTTACTCTGAGTAGAATTTAAATATATTTTATTCTGATAATTTAAATTGTATTTATGAAGCCCTGTTTATCCCAGGTTCAGTGGGGAAGTTGTAAGAGCTACATTGGTAGAAAAAGAGAAAAATGGTTAGAAGTACACCTTGCCACTTCAAATACTCCCACACTGCTTTGCCCAAAGCAGTTCAACTTTTGTTTGAAATATTGGCATTTTAAATAAGATTTTATGTAGAACTGTTTATGCTGATTAAAAAACTTGGACAGTAGTAACTTGATTTAATAGTGAGTATTCTAAAATGGTAATCTTGCCCATCCACACACAAAGTAAGATGAAGAAAATCACAAGCTCTTCCAAACTTGGTAGAGGGAACACCTTCCTATTCATTCTAGGAGGCTAGTATTACCCTGCTATCAAAACCAAAGAATCACAAGAAAATTACAAAGAAAAGAAAATTCATATCTGTTATGAATATAGAACACAAAAAATCTTTAAGAAAATGATACTAATCTAGCATCATGTGAAAAGAATTATATACTATGATCACCATGAGGAATGCAAGGTTGGTTCAATATACAAAAAGCAATGTTTTATGCCATGTTAGCAAAATATAGAATCAAATCACCTTATAATTTCAATATACTGAAACCTCAATATACCTAGAAAAGGCATTTTAAAAAACTGATATGTTTTCATAATAAAACACTCAATAAACTAGTAATTGGAGATAACTTCCTCATCCTAATAAAGGATGTCTATGAAAAACCCTTACCCACCACCATATTTATTGGTGTAATGCTGACAACTTTCTTTCCCTTAAAATTAGGAAAAAGACAAAGATATCTGCTTTAACTATTTCTATTGAACATCAAACTGTAGGTTCCAGTCAGCACAAGTAGGCAATTAAATAAAATAAAAAGCACTTCCACTGTAAAGAAATAAAACTACATAATATTATCAGATGACATCATATTGTATCATACAGAAAATCCTAAGGAATACACATATGCACAAGCACATCCCCTGACACAAACTGGAAGCAAATAAGTTCAACAAAGTATCAAAACACATTAATTTATAAGAATTACCTATTTGTATATAGTAGTTAAGAAAAATCCAAAATTAAGCAAAATAATTTACACAAGCAAAACATTGACTAAAATATAAGGAATAAGTTGAACAAAAGAAGCTCAAATCTTTTCTCTAAGGACTACAAATATCATTGAAAGAAAGACTTAGAGAAATGAAAAGCCATTCCATGCTCATAGATTTGAAGACAGCACATTCTTGTCCGTATACTAGAATCCATTGAATTTTATACTTTGAAAAGGTGACAGTTATGTGAATTATATATACATATATGTATATATATATATGTATATATATTTAAAAAATGGAGGAAAAATTAATCATTACTCACCTTCATTTTTAACTGGTGTTGATGAAGCAACAGTTGCTGGCACCGGAGATGTATTTAATAATGCATTGTTGTTTGCTCCTAGTTTGATAAGGTAGATGACATTATTATTAATCACAATCTCATTTTACCTGTCAAGCCATAAGTAAAAGTAAATCAAATTTGTAGGTAAACTGGAATAGGGCAAGCCTTTGTCTACCTTTAATTTTTCCATTTTCCATCTCCTTTTGTCCAAAGAGGATTGTTAAGTATTGAATGCTTGAGAGGTCTGATTTTACACACACACACACACACACACACGCACGCACGCACGCACGCACGCACGCACGCACGCACACCTTGCATGACAGATCCAAACAGCAAATTTCCTTGACAGGTTTTTTCTTTGGTATCACTAAATATGTAAAAATATATTGCAAGAACTATAAAATCTAGTAATTTAAAATCACTTTATTTTTCTCTGTGGGGAAAAAAATGACTTGGCCAACAGAATCTGGGAATATTATGATTTGTTTTTCAGAATTACATTCCATTTTGTTAATTTAGTTATGTTAATGAAAATTCCAAATGAGCACAGGTATAAAGTAACTTGCAAACTCCTGTAATTAATTTGTTCATGATGTTCTTTGAATACCTGTTCTGTGCTAGGCCCCCTCCTAGACTCTTGGGGGTATGGTATTCAACTCTTAGTATCTTTTTTTTATACCTTTATTTTATTTATTTATTTTTACGTGGTGCTGAGGATCAAACCCAGTGCCTCACATGAGCTCTACTGAGCCACAACCCCAGCCCTCTTACTATCTTTTTAATCTAAATAATATCAAAATAATTCCTAGCATTTAGTAATGTTATTTCAAATAAAGGGGTACACTGAGGACATGAGTGTCGGCAAATATGCAGACTTGCCTTAAGTAGTTAACTCCTCAGTGTGGTACACACTGTAGTAACAGTCTCTTCTTCCTTAATGCCCTTTTGTAGTTAGAGCACTGGTTCCCTATTCACCATATCAGCTACAATCCTGGTTCTTATATTTATCAATGCCATTTTTGGAGGAAGAACGGAAGTACTGCACAGTTAATCTAATGCTTTGAAATCCTAGTCCAGCAGGGAGTTTCAAAGGTAAATTGACTAGAGGATACCAAGGAAGACACAAATTGTGGAGGATTGCCATGGACAAACTTTGAGGCAAGTTGGGGAGGCTTGGTCCACTGTTCACTCCTCTGTTCTAGTGGTTATTAGGGAGTACAGATTATTTGAGCAATGGAAATCACAGGCAGATTTGTGAATTATATTGGAAAGTGGAGAGCACCTAAGTATTTAGGACCTTCTAAAAATCTTAGAATTTTATGTGGTTGTAGTTTAAGAAAAGAAACCCACAAAGGAAACCTTATTCCTAAAAGCTATGTTTGAGATTTTGCATGGCCCATTCATGTGATGTCAGCATCTTCAAAATAAGGTGTAACTATGTAAATAAAGTGTCCCCACTAGCCACACCTGGATTTTGTCTTCATTTCATCCCTACTCTTGGGTTTTCTGGTACCAATAGCAGGAAGAATCAAATTTTAAAAATTACCTTTCTATTGTCTTTTACTAATACAGTAGGACACACATAATGATAATAATGAATATAAATAAACTGTGTCAACAGGAATCCTGTGATTATGTTGCTGATCATTATATATAATCAGTATAACAATATTTATAGTATAAACACGAGTTACTTTTCCAGCTTTATTGAGGTACAGTTAAGAAATAAAAATCATACATATTTAAAATGTATAATGTGATGTTTTATATGTATACATGCTCTGTAAAATTATTACTACAATAAAGCTAACTAACATATTGATCACTTTATAAACTTAGCTTTTTTTGTCTGTGGTGAGAACAGTGAAACTATCTTAGTTATTGCTAATTTATGAATATAAGTGAACATTTTACATATATGTTATAGTGAAATTCTCCCTATGTGATACATCTGTTAAAATTCTGATGTATAAATGCAGATTATGATTGTAAGTAAAATGTTACAGTAACTTAATTGTTATGGTTTAGATCAGGTATCCCCCTAAAGCTCATTGTGTAAGACAATGCAAGAAATTCAGAGACAAAATGATTGAGTTGTAAGAGGTTTAACCTAATCAGTGCTTGTTATATCTTGGTAAGGATTAATTTTGCAGTAACCATAGGCGGATAGGGTGTGACTGAAGGACATAGGTCCCTGGGGTTTATATGCCTTAGGGTCTATATTTTTGTCCTGGCTGAGCAGAACTCTCTTTCTACTTCCTGTTACCATGCTCCTAGCTGCTTTCCTCTGCCAAACACTTCCACCATGATGTTCTGCCTCACTTCAGGCCCCAGGAATGGAGTCAGCCATCTGTGGACTGAGACCTCTGAAACCAGGAGCCCTTAAATCAACTTTTCCTCCTCTAAAATTGTTCCTGTCAGGTCTTTTGGTCCCAGCCACAAAAAAGCTGCCTAAAACACTAAAGATAACTGATTTCTTTTAACTTTATGTTCAAAGTAACGATTAAAGTACTTCCAGGAAGTTAATCAGAGAAATAGACTGAAGTTAATATAAATATTGAGCAAGTACTATAACCATATATTTTTAGGTGCATTATGTTATTTTAAGTCAATGGTGTTTAGATTAAGTCATTAGAATCTCATAAATCTACTTGTAAACTTGTTTTTGTAAACTAACATTTATAGCATTTCCCAAAATAACCTTTGAGAGCTGGGTTAAATTCAGCTCAGGTCACAAGTACTTCAATAAAATATCGAATTTGTAAACATTTATATTTTGTGAAGATAAACTCACAGTAAAATGTCAACTCTACCACTTTAAAATTCTGTGAAGAGGAGAAAGCAGAGAATCATGTATAAAAATATCTCAAGTAGTTCATTTTCAAATAAAACTGTAACAATAGAAAGAATGGATAAAAGGAGAAAGAATATGGGGGGGGGAATGAGGTCCCCAAACCCATTGTAATCCCAACTATTTTTTAAAAAAATACTTTTTAAAAACAAACCCCATTGTAATCCCAACTATTCATACAAGAAAAATGCTTTCTAAGTCTGTTCCTTAGTGTTTGATGTATTTCTTTTCTACACAGAGGAAATGCCACTTAAGCATCACCACACCCAACACTTTATGTAAAATAGATGGCCCCAAATTACTTCTCTAGTGACCTTAAATTTGAGTGCCCATTTAGAATCAGAAATGTCTAGCATCAGTGCTGAGAAATTTTTATTCCTGCAATATCATTCAACTTGTTAAAAATATTTGAATACTAAATGTTTTTAAATAATCTAACAGTCACAGTTTAGGCACAAAATTTCAAACCTGTTTTTGTACACTAGGAATTCACTTTATGGTGGTGATATGCAGTGTCTGCCAAATTCTGTTTTTTAACTCTGGCCATTTGGTCTTTGCATAAAATATGTATTGTACTCCATATACATCTAGGAAGAAGTCAAGTCCCAGCTCTTTAATTGGATTGTCTCTGAAAGCAAAACCTGCTCCCGGCAAAGCTCTATCAATCAGTTATGACACTGTGACTATTTGGCTACAAGAAAAATTCTCCTCTAAGTTTCACTTTTTTTTTAACTTTTCTGATGATAGATTTTTTTTTGTCATTGGCCAGAGAAAGAATATTTATGTGCTGTAGATAAACATAAGTACTATTAGTACTTTTAATTTTAAACAAAAAAATCTGATTGAGAAGCTTAAAAAATGAAAATAAAACAGCTTTGGCATGTTATATATATATATATATATATATATATTTATATTTATATACATAAATATATATGGCATATATATCATATATAAATATATATAACATATATATATATTTTTTTCTTCCTTTTTTTTTTGAAATTATTTGTTGTAGCTAAGAGTACCATGTTGGCCATGAGGAAGGAGAATAAGGAAATGCTTTATCATAGGTACAACTTTGGGGTATTATTATGTGTTTTTAAAATGGTTATTTTGAAAGATAGGAAAATGTATAAAACTCCTTGAAATTTAACCCCTTTATCAACCTGAAATTGGAAGCCAAATATACTGACACACTGCTTAGAACATGAAAATTTAAGGAAAATTCTTCATTACTGTGTATTAATTGCACAACGTTTAAGAGCATGGGCTACATCCACCATATATAGTTCAGCTCACCTCTACCCTCAGTTCACAGTGATCAAGCAGTCCAGAGCCAAACTGTTCCTTTCTGGCTTTCTTCTCCAGTGTTGGTCCCCTGTCCTCTTCTAAGCACCACGCTTCCCCTCTCCCCATGCTCTCTGATGGCTCCACTCAGCCCTACCACCAGGCCAGACTTTGTTTCTCCTACTGGGTCCAACCAGTTGTGTACCCCAGCTGCCCTCTCCTGCTTCCTTTCCCTTCCTCCTCTCTCTCTCAGCTGGTCTCACTAGTGATCCCAGGATGGAGCTACTTTCCTCCCTTCAGCTGGTGCAGAAAAATTATTGTTACCAGATTATAACCATTAAAACTTCTCTAAATGGGTATTAGGTGATCTAAAGTCTAATTGTTAATTTGGGGGATTGATAAAGGCATTGTCACTTGGGATCAAATTGTTCATTTTTTTTTTGAGATTCATATTTAGTGTGTTAGAGGAACTATGGCAAGAAGTCTGGATTCCCTTCAAATACTTTAGTAGTCAAATTAAAGAATGGAAAGAAAAGAAAGAAGGAAGAAAGGAGAAAGAAAAATAAAACTGAAGCAAATGTGGTAAAACCTACAAAGATTGTTAGAGTCTGTAAACAAGTCAAGATGGCGCCTGGCATTTTGCAGAGGGAGTGGTTTGTGAAGTAACTCCAGCGAGCCATTAAGTGTGGAGATTCCTTATTGGTTGACTGCTGTATCTAGTTTATGTTAATTAGATAAGCTGTGTGGAATGTATAAATACCTCTGTTGTCCTACAATAAGGGGCTCCCACTCCTGCTGTATCAATCTACACAAGTTGTTCGTCACCCCCTGGTTATTTTGCTGTAGCCGGACTGCGGCAAAAGATATTAATTTGAGATGTTTAGTATATTTAAACATTTTTAAATAAAAATTAATAAAAGTAAAATTTTTCTGATCTATTAAGATTTTGCAACTGAATGTGAATAATTTAAAGTTCATCTGAAGAACCTTTGAAGATTACAAACTGAAGTGTAATTTCTATCAACTGGGTAGTAAAAATCATAGAATGTATAAAAAAAAAAGGAATTATGAGTGAGTAAATATGTGTGTGTGTGTGTGTTTGTATGTTGTGCAGATAAGTTCAAGTGCTCTTATCAATTGCTTCATGGAAGAGTGTTTCAGTGTCCAGTACAGAAACCACCAATGGGAAAGTTACCAGAAGCATGTTCTCACTTATGCCCTGACGTGAAAAGATATGAGATAACACTTCCAAGTCGGCAAGTCAAGATGCATTCCTGCTACTTTGCTGAATTCATTTATTAGTTCTAGAAGTTTTCTGGTGTAATTTTTTGGATCCTCTAAGAATAGAATCATGTTGTCGGCAATTAGTGATAGTTTTGAGTTCTGGTATCACGAATTACCATTCTGCCTGAACTGCTTCATTGAACTACCATCTCTGCCCTTGCATGGTCTTTTTAACATAATATTCAAGGTTTGTGTTATTATTTGGATGTTCATATTCACTACCGAGCCTCACAGTCAGGGCTTAGAATCCACCAATCCAGAAAGCACAAGTTCCAAGTATAAAAATTGTGGAACTTCAAATTTTGGAATCTGCATGCAACAACAGTATTCACCTTCTTTGAACTATTACTTATGGGGATATTATTAGTGGCAAAATAATATATTTTTAACAAATTAGGGCCAATTTTATGCCATGGACTCAGCTGGCAACTCACAGAAGAAGACAAGCAAACAGTTATATTTTGTAAAAGTGCTTGAAATGCCTGTGCTTGAAAACCGGGAACAAAGGACTAGAAAATTTTTATAATTTGGCGTGAACGTACTTTATATACAGAGATATGAAAAACTGTGCTGTATATGTGTAATAAGGATTGTAATGCCTTCCACTGTTGTTATGTACTTAAAAAATAAATTAAAAAATCAAATTAAAAAACGCAGTGTGCAGGAGTTGGCTAGGGGCCTGCAGGGCATGGCTTCATAATTGTGTCATTTGGAGTTTCCCTTGGTTGGAAATAGATGTTGTATGATTTTCTGGTAACAAAAATCCCCATGCCACCCCTATTGTGCAATATTTTCTCCTGCCTTGTAGAGAAGTTCTAGGAGGTTTGGTTTTCATCTTAGAATCAAACATTGCAGAAATAGTGGACTTTGATCATGACATCCTTTACATCTGAGAATCACCACCCTATTCAGCTCAGTGAACTAGCCTTCATTGGTCTGCATAGATTTGAGTTTGGCCTTAGAATAAAAAAACAAGGGGTAATAAAGAGGTGAGGAAAACAGAGGCAGGAATTTCATTTATTCAGGGCATTTGATATTTTTAGTCTTTCTGTGACCTTACTATTCTCACAGGAGTTTTTGCCTCTAAGCAATCAAGTAACAATTCTACTTTTTTTTTCCGTTAATTTATTACTGAACCCGAATATACCTCATTTTTTTTTTTGTTCATGGCAGGGTGGACAATACAGTATTCATTTGGTTTGACAACTCCTTGGGTTATTTATTGAATGCGTCTAATTGCTTTACAAATTTTTATGGATGATATTGTAATCTCCTTTAATCTAGCCAAAAATTTGGGATAGTTGTTGTCACTAAGTACAGTAAAAATAATTATGACATTGCTACTGAGATCTACAAGTTAAATCTATTATCAGCACGGTACAAGCCACAAAATTGATCTGTTATTAATATAATTCCACCTTATTGGCTATGCTGTGTAAGTGGAGAACTGAAATATTAGAAAAATATTTTTATGGCTTAGATAATTTTTTTCTTTTCTAAAAGCAAAATTTTGTTTGTAACATTCACAAAAGGACCATTCTCAAACAGGAATGATCTAAAAGAATGTCAGCACAGAAGTCCACTGTGATCTTAGGATTCATTAAGAAAGCCAAAATAACACAATAAATTCAAAATAGTGAAACAGCATAGATATTTGTAACAATCAGATATTAGATCCTAAATTTTTTTGGGTTAAATTATAAATATTCTAATATTAACTAAATTCCACTAAGAGTTAATCTTACCTTTAGGAGTTGTTTTATGGAATGATATATCAGTAGTTGTTGATAATGTTGAGTTTGTTGTTACTACAGTGGTGATTGGTAGAGAAATTGTTGTTGATGATGTATTAGTAGGTGTACCTGAAACAATTAGAAAAAAGTAAATTATGCTAAAGTAGTTGCATTAACATTTACATTTATTTTGCCAGTCAACAGACTAGTATATTTAAATTAAGTACAGTAAACAGTGTCTACTCTGATAACCAGTTAGTAGGACATGGATTTGGAACTAATGTTCTGGTTGTGAAGAGGTTAGTATTTGCTCTTCAACTGTACCTGATTTACATCAATGGTGTGACTTTTTAGGATGATAGGCAGGGTCAGTATGTAGTTCTGATCTTACATAATATCTGAGAATAATGAAGAATAGAAGTGCAAATTTGAAATTTAACACTATCTTTAAGCTAACTAAACTAATCTTACCAGATAAAATAATACAATGGGCACTCTCTGGGCTGGGCATGTTTTACTAAATGTTTTGATATTGACATTTTACTACTTAATAACTTTAATGTACTATTGATATATTCTCTTGATATATAATCTCTCTTCTCCTCTCTTTCTCCATATATATATGTACATATATATGCACACACACATGCATACACATATATATATAATCTATAACACATATTTATGTACATATGTATGTATGTATATAGAAATGTTTATTTATACAGAGTATAAATGTAAAAGTATATATAAGGAGGGAGATAAGTTCCAAAGAAAGGCAATCAACTTATTAATCTAAAGAAATTTAATAATTATAACATCTAAATTTGAGGTATGGAGCCTCCATAAATGTGCGTTTTCAAATTGTTTATTTCTCTAAATTTAAAACGTGTGCGGCCAGAGGCATGGAAAGAAGGCAATAAATTGTAATCCATGTTATGTATTTCTTTTTAATAACAATTCTTAAACTATATAAAGAAACTGATTTTCTGTAACAGCTGGAGTTGGCAATATCACAACTTCATAATTATTGTCTCAAATTGAAATATGTAGAATGAAACTCTCAGTGTTCTGTCAAAAGACTTGCTTCATATAAAATTGTTGTAGTTATCATTTATATTGATTGCTTAATCCTGGACATTATTGGTCTTATCTCTGGACAGTCACTATTATGTTACAGATTAAAATGCACAGATGTCTTGAGATTTGAAAAAATCTATTGGAAGGCATTGCTTTCCATGTAATATCCTGGTCTGTATACATATGTATGTTATAACAGTATAGAATAGCATAGAATGTTAGTTGAATAATAAAGGTTTATGTTCCTATTCCCATCAAACTACTTCAGTTCGTAACAGTGAATACATGTCATTAGTATCAGTTCTCAAATTTAAATTAGAGTTAAAAATTTCCTCTTTGAATCTGAGAAAAATTAATATGTGGAATGTCAATGAAAGGCAGTGTCTCAGATGTCATGAGATAAGGTGTGTTTTCTGTTTCATTTCATAGCCTGAAGGTACTTGGAAGTGTTAGCTCTTAGCACTGACTTTGTTTATAGACACAGTAAACAGAAATTGCTAGATATATTTGGCACATGGAGAGGTGTTCAGCATGTACAGAGATGATAGAGCTGCATTTTCACAGGTTTTATGAAGGTGAAGTTAAAAGCTCATTTTTCATCTAATGGAAGGAAGTACACTTCACACCGTGGATCTTGCCCTCCATACCACCTGGTGTTCAGCAGGGAGCTGCCACACAGCCCATACACCCATATCTGTTCTTTACTAGCCATTTTGTTCTAGCTCTTTCCTTTAGTCCTAAATTCCATGTTGTAACACTGCTTTCTAACTATTTACTAAAGTTGATAAAATTATTCTAAGAAGCGTACCACTTAGACTGGAAAATTTACCTATAATGTCTTAAATGATAACCCATCTTTTGACTTCCAAAGAGTAAAAATCTTTTTTTTTAAATTTTTTTATCTGTTATTTTTAGTTATACATGACAGTAGAATGTATTTGGGCAGATTATACATAGAGAATATAATTTAATCTATTTAAAATCCTACTCTTGTGGTTGTACATGATGTGGAGTTACACTGATCGTGTATTCAAAAAAGAAAAAAAATTGCCCCAGTGAATTAAAAAAATACATTGTAATTTTAACATACACTATATTTTATATTCTGTATTTTTATGTTCTGTATGCACAAGGGACATTAAAACATTACTATATTTTTATGGGCTCAAAAAAACAAAACAAAACAAATACAAGGCTAGGAAAGTTATGATGGATTAATTTTACTGTCTTTACTATTCCCCTCCCCGCTCCTTTCCCTTTAGTCCCCTTTGTCTCATCCAATGGATTTCTATTATTCCCTTCCCCAACCTTTCTTGTTTTGGGTTAGCATCCACAAATCAGAGAGAACATTAGGCCTTTGGTTTTTTGGGGATTGGCTTATTTCACTTAGCATGATATTCTCCAGTTCCATTCATTTACCAGCAAATGCCATAATTTTGTTCTTCTTTATGGCTAAGTAATATTCCATTGTATATTTCTACCACAGTTTATTTATCCATTTATCCTTTGAAGGACACCTGGGTTGTTTCCATAGATTGGCTATTGTGAGTTGAGCTGTTATGAACACTAATGTTCCTGTATCACTTTGATATGCTGTTTTAAAGTCCTTTGTGTATAAACCAAGAAGTGGGAAAACTGGATCAAATGGTGGTTCCATTCCAAGTTTCCTAAGGAATCTCCTTACTGCTTTCCAGAGTGGTTGCACCAATTTGCAGTCCCACCAACAATGTATGAGAATACCTTTTCCCCACATCCTCATCCAACATCTATTGTTACTTGTATTCTTTATAATTGCCATTCTAACTGGAATGAGATGGATTCTCAGTGTAGTTTTAATTTGCATGTCTCTAATTACTAGAGATGTTGAACATTTTTTTATATATTTTTGACTATTTATATTTCTTCTTTTGTGAAATGGTTGTTAGTTCCTTTGCCCATAAATTGATCTAGATATTTATTTTTCTAAAGTTCTTTGTATATCTTGGAAATTAATGACTTGTCTGATGATGGTGAAGACTTTCTCCCATTCTATAGGCTCTCTGTACATGTTATTGTTTCCTTTGCTGTGAATATTTTCAGTTTAATATCATCCCACTTATTGATTATTGATTTTACTTCTTGTGCTTTGGGAGTCTTGTTGAGGGATTCCGTTCCTAAGCTAATATGTTGAAAAGTTGGGCCTACTTTTTTTCCTAGTAAGGGTAGGGTGTATGGTCTAATGCCTAGGTCCTTGATCCACTTAAGAGTTGAGTTTTGTCCAGGGTGAGATATAGGGGTTCAATTTCATTTGATTACCTATGGATTTCTAGTTTTCCCAGCAACATTTGTTGAAGAACCTATCTTTCTTCCAATGTATGTTTATGGTTTCTTTGTCTATGATGAGGTAACTGAATTTGTGTGGGTGTGTCTCTGTCTTCTATTCTGTTCCCGTGGTCTTTCTGTTTTGGTACCAGTACCATTGCTCTTTTTGTTTTTTGCTATAGCTCTGTAGTATAATTTAAGTTATGGTATTGCGATGCTTTCTGCATCACTTTTCTTGCTGAGGATTGCTTTGGCTATTCTGGGTCTCTTATTTTTCCAAGTGAACTTCATGATTGCTTTTTCTATTTCTGTGAAGAACATCATTGGAATCTTTATGGGAATCGCATTAAATCTGTATAGGACGTTTGGTAGTATGGCCATTTGGATAATATTGATTCTGCCTATTCAAGAGTAACAATCTCAGTTCCTGAAAATAGTATCTTCAAAGATGGATCCTTCCTTTCTTTCTTGTTTGTTTCCTCCCTTCTTCCTTCCTACCCTCTCTTCTTTCTTTCCTTTTCTCTCTTCCACAATACATGTTGGACCAAGACTTATATGAGAATCGCTATTAGACACAGTAAAAGACTCTAAGATGTACCACTTGGTATCATCCTGAGGAGCTTTCATCTAGTGGGGAACATAAAGGCCATGCAAAACAAATAAGGTAGGGCACCCTGTATGGTTGTCTAGATTAATGTGTTTTTTTAAGCTGCAGGTGAATGATATAGTTAAGGGCAATTAGATCTCTTTAAGGGAATGCAGTCAGAAATGTTGCCAAATGACAAAGTAAAGAGAGATGAAATTTTAAAAAAAGCTCAATTTTCAAGAAGGGTCCCAAGTGGTTATTGAGCCTAAATTTAGAAGAGAGCCTGATAGTCTAGTCACTGAGGTGTGTGTGTGTGTGTGTGTGTGTGTGTGTGTGTGTGTGTGTGGTGTATCACATCTACTCTCTGTTCTAAGAAGAACCACAAACTAAATGTTGAGTCTCTTGCCTGACTATGTTCCTGTTTTAACTGCCAAGGTAAACAGTGACCAGAAAGTCTCATTCCACTACCCTGACCTGACCAATGAACTCTTATTCTCAACCAATCAACCAAGACTGAGCACTTCCCAGAAATTTACCTCCTTCCTTTACATAGGAGTACCAAGAATGGAAGCCCTGGTTGGGAAATGTCTTTATATAAGAAAGCCACCCCTTCGTTCCTTCAGATTACCTTTTCATTTTGTACCAAAGGATATGTCTGCCTGTTTTGTGAACTGTTTTTTTTTTTTAATTTTTGAAATGAAGCCTCTTTTTTTTTCCCCTTGAATTCTTTCCTAGTGTATTTTTGCCAACAGATACAGTTTTAGAGTGGTATTTTGAACAACCAAGGTATCATTTCATGAGTTTTTTTGTGTGTGTGTGCAAGGGTGTGCATGTGTGTAACTCTGCATGAAATGTGTGCCAATGCAAAATGTACTTTTTTACTGGGTCTCCAGTTAAAAATGTGGAAGCTGTTGGACAAACAATAAATTGGGCTAAAAGTTTATAAGATAAAGGATGACTGCCCTCATGAGAGAGCTAACATGGGAGCCAGATCCCAACAAACTAGTCATATGTTCACCCAAACAGAGAAAAGGGCACGAGCAGAACTCTGGAGTGGGGAAGCAAGAGGTATTTGAGATGAATGAAAAGAGTTCTGTTTGACTGTTTGGTGTTGAGCTATGGATGGACATGGTGATGGATGTTGTCTAAGAACATACTAGAGTCAGATTTCAGAGGGCCATGAACACTAAGTTTGGGCCTCTGGATTTTATCAAGTCAATGGGGAACCATGGAAAGTGGCTGGATAGAAATTCTAATGTAGGAAAAATAATGGAGAAATGGGTGGGATAAAGAATGAGAAGACACCCGTTGAATCAAGTTCTCCTTTTCATATTATATTTACCAAGTTCCTTGCTCTCTTGAAATCTTTGTCTGATGATGAGTTCACATCCATAAAATGACTTGATGCAAACTCAAAGTAGGCAAATTTCTAACCACTGATGTGGTAAGATTGAGAGTTACATTCAGGTTCCTCCTGACCTTCTCCCACTTGGCTACTGATTTCTCCTGAGGAAAAGGATGATCTATCAATATTCATTACACTTCCGTTGTTAATTCTTAAGGTTGTTCAGCAGATAGCATGCTCTCTTTTGGCAAGGACTGAGCGTAATCACAACAAAGACACTACGAGGCCCATACTCTTGTGATCACCATTTTATAGATGGAGCCACTGAGGCTCAAAAAGGATAAACAATTTACCTACCTTATGCACTGGAAAGTGATGTAGTTGAAAATTTAATTTAGACAGGCTCAAGAGAATATAGCCTCAACCACCACATTATCTGACCATGAGAAGGTGGCATTTTGCAAAGCTACATACACCAGTTTCACCTGTTCTTTGCCTTTGACAGGATGTGGTAAAAAAAAAAAAAGGAAGACATGACTAGATGTGCAGATGCATTGTCCTTATGTCCTCATAATGAGGAAATAGACAAAATGCCTCACGATTTTTTTTCTTTAATAATGGCAAGCATTTCATACCATTACTTGTAGGTTTGGTATACACACACACATACACACCACACGTGTTTCCTTATTAGACATAAGGCTTTGAAGGAAATTTCCCACTGACTAAGACTATTTCAATATTAAAAACAAACATAGTGGCTTTTTCAGTTTGAAAATTCCATTACTGGAAACTCTCTCTTATAATATGGTGGAAAAGAATCATCCCAACTAACATGACTGAAGGTTTATTGACCGTGATGCAAGTTACTACCAGTTATTCTTCGACTTTAGTATCTGTAGGTATTCCCTCTAGGTTTGATTTCATCTCATAATAAATTATTGAGGAAAATGACTTTATTCTGAAGTGTTTTTCTCATCATAGAATATGGTGAGATAACATTTTTACCTCTCTTTATCTCCAAAGTGATTAAAGATAAATTTAACAAGGCAATCCGAGCCTCATGACTTTGCTGTGCTAAACCAGATAGGGCTGCGCTTGGGATGTCGTAAGAGAAGCAGATGGCATAGTGTCCTGATTCCACCCCACCCCCACACATTCAGACTTGGAGAGCTCAGGGGATACTGTAATACTAATTTCCATGCTATCACAGGGTGAAGAATTATCTGAAGTTTTAGAGTGTTCCTTTTGTGTTTGGTTGGTTTTGTGTTTTCCAGCTTTTTTGAAACAATAGTTGTGTGTATATATATATACACACACTCACATACACACACACACATACAAAACATATATATATATATATATATTCTAATTATAAAAGTTAAATGATAGATTTTTCAAGGTATTTATAGATCCTGAAATAGTTCTGTATCATCTGATGTTCAAGATGTGAAATTCCCAGCTGTTCAGATATAATACCTTATAGGACCTTTCATAAGAACTGGCCTATCTTGTCTTTGATACTTTAGCTTATGGCTGGAAGCCATATATATTTTCTCCTGTTTTCAAATGATCAAGTCAGCTACTCCCTTTTAGTCATGGTTTGTACTTACATTTCTGTGAAACAGAAATAGTATCTAAGAGTTAGAATTTTATTTATTCTTAGGATGAGTAAGGTCTCTTTCTAGTTGACTTTCTTCTTTTGGACAGTAGAGCATCTCTTCTTCTCTATCAAGTCAACTAAAGTCCACTAGAAATTCACTTCTAAAGAAAGTAGACCTTTCTTCCTGAAAAGAATTTTGATGTCCTGACATAACACAATCTTTCAGGTTTTCTCCTTAGAAAATGCATAAATATAAGGTAGTTTCAAAAGATCATAGCACCAATTAGTAGAAAAGTCTGCTTGATTTCCGTTTAAGTAATCTTTATTATATGCTATAGAAAAAAAATCTGTTTTTGATTTCATCTCTGATATTTAGGCAGGTGGAATGCACATGTCCTCTAAGCTCTCTAGACACTTAGAAGCATGATCTTTTGGGAGAGAACAGGAAGATCTTACTTTTAATGAAACATCAAAGTTAGTGGCAACTCTTCAAAAACAAGGTTTCAAATTTAAAGTACATTTTCATTAAAGCTAAAAAAAAATGTTGTGGAAAAGACAAAGTTCTGAGAATGCTCAAATTGCCTATGTGGAATGATTTGGGGGGATAAGTAACAAGAAAATCTTGTCTCTCATAGAAGGCAAAATATTCATATTAGTGGGGAAATGCTGTACTCAAATGAGGCATCTCCTCAGGTTTCCAGCCATCTGTGAGGTGGGGAGGGAGTGCCAAGCCTGGCAGGCTCCGAGTGTGGACAGGTGTCTCTGCCACCTGGCCCCTCTAGGGAGAACAGGAAGGCAGCACTACATTGGTGAGTTTGTTAAACAGAAAACAACAATATCTGCAAAATGGACCTGAGAATCCGAGGAGTTCTGGCTGGCGAAAGGTTGGAGGGGTACAGTGCAAATTGCCTCTACTTGCTCGGGGCACATGTTCAATATTATGGGGGCAGTGCTGGTTATTTTTCCTTCACAAACTAGTGATTCTTTTAAGATAATGTTCCATGATATTGAGATATCTTTAGGTTTGGTCTTCATTGTCAGGAGAAATTTTATGTCACATCCAAGGGAAGACTGATGGATTTCAATTCCTTAAGTTACCAGAAGGTAAAGGCTATGTTTAAAATTTATAGGAGTGGGAATGGGAGGGAAAAGGAAGAACTTGGGAATCCTCTTGGGGTTTTAGACAATTGTCCCGAGATTCCTTCCACTGTCCTGTTCTCTGAGTCCTGAGATAAACTGTGCTTCTGCAGCCCACAGGGTATCTGCCAAGGAAACATGATGTGGAGGCTCAGCTTGCCCTTGAGGGCACCAGGCTGACTCCACCGGCAAGTTTCTGGGGCTCATTTCTTGACTTTAGAAAGGGTATCAGTTTGGCTGACCTCTCAGTTCCTGGAAGAGCAGCAGTGCTCTGTCCCTTCTCTGGGACCAGTGGAAGTGAAAGTAGAGGTGAAATGCAGTTTCTATTCTTCTTAAAGGCCACCTCCAACACTCCTCTGAACCTAGAATGTAGCCACTTAAGTCTTGAGTCTTCAACTATGGACTTTCCTGAGCATTTCCCCAGAAACATGGAAGGCCCCAGTGTACACTGTTTATTAGCCAATCACATTAGTTTCGAATAGTGACTTACACACATGCAATGACAAGATTTGAAGCTAGAAAATGATATTTGGCTGAATTTGAGATGTCCTGTCAATCACATACTTTTATTTTTGTTTTCTGTAAATGTAAGGGGGGAAAAATCTAGTTGATTTAAATTATGCTTTAATTTATATCAGCTGAAAAACTACTTTTAGTTATTAAAGGGCAAAGTTGAAATAAGTATTTGTCTTCTGAAAAATCAGAGAATCCTGTCTTGCTCCAATTACAAGCTGACAAATTACAGTTGTATGTATTTATGGTGAGCAAAATTGATGTTACTATTTAGAAAAGCAGTGTGAAATAATTATCTAAAGCTAATTAATATGTTTATTACCTCAAATGTTTGTGGTAAAAATATTTGAAATTTACTGTTAGTTATTTTAAAGTGTACATTACATTAACGCATTCGCCACATTGTGCAATATATGGCCATAAAAAGTGTTTCATTCTTCCTGTTTCATTGAAGCTTTATGATCTTTGATCATTATCTCTCCATTTCCCCAACAACCATTCTACTCTCTGCTTTGAGTATGGCTGTTTTAGATTCCACATGTATGTGAGATCATGCAGTGTTTGTCTTTCTAGGCCGGAACTATTTCACTTAGCTTAATGTTCTTCAATTCCAGGCATGTTGATACAAGTGACAAAATTTATTTCATTTTTAAGACTGAATAGTGTTTCAATGTGTTTACTGTTTCATGATTTTTTTTTTATTCATTCACCTGTTGATGGACACTTGGGTTGATTCTATAACTTGGCTATTGTGAGTAACTATGCAGTAAGCACACAACAAGTGCAGGTGTCTGTTTGACTTACAGAATTCAATTCCTTTGGATACAGCAGGTTTGCTGGACACTATGGTAGTACCATTTTAGCTTTTTGAGGAAACTCTGTACTATGTTCTATAACAGCCATACTAGTTTATATTCCTTCCAACACTGTGCCAATGTTTCCTTTTCTCCATATCCTCTTCAACACTTTGTCTTTTTAATAACAACCATTCTAATAGGTATGAGGTGATAACTCATTGTGGTTTAGATTTTCATTTCTCTAGTAACTGGTGAAGTTCAGCATTATTTTTTTTCATATCTTTCTTGGCTATTTTTATATTTTCTTTTGGGAGGTATATATTCAGGTCTCTTGCCCAAGTTTTAATCAGATTATTGTTTTTCTTTATATACAGTTCTTTGAATTCATTATGTTTATTGGATATTAACCCCTTATCAGATATAAGGTTTGCAAATATTTTCCTCCAATATTTTCTGTTGTCTTTTCACTCTTACTTGTTTCCATTGCTGTGCAGAAGTTTTTTATTTTGATGTAATCCCATTTGTTGTTGTTGCCCATATTTTGGGGGTTATATATATATATATATATTGTACCATAGTTCTCCCTGCATACTCTCTTCTAGTAGTTATACAGTTTCAGAACTTTTATTTAAGTTATTAATCAATTTCAAGTTGACTATTGTGTATAGCATAAGACAAAGTTCCAATTTTATTTTTTTTTTCTTATGGACATCTAGTTTTCCCACCACCATTTATTGATGAAACTATCCTTTTCCCCATGTGTGCACTTGGCATCTTTGTTGAAAATGAATTGACCATGACATCTGTGTTCATTTCTGGATGCTATGTTCTGTTCCACTTTTTGATGAGTCTATTTTAATGCCAGTACAATTCTGCTTTAATTACTACTGCTTTTCCAAGGAGCTAGCTGTGCCATACACAGTATTCCAGATGACCTTAAGCTCATCTCCACAAGATCCTACCTGGGGAGGGAGACTGCCACCACAGCAAATATTGGCAATGAGTAGGGCTAGATCAGCCACAGTTAGGGATTAAAACAGTACTCAGTACAGCCTCAAAGCCCACTCCAATACCCTATGTAGGCAGAGAGACAAACATCCACTATGCATTTCTACTGAGCAAAGCAGCTGCTATCCAGGCTAGTTAACAATTCCACCAAAGTTTGGGGACATACCAGAAGCCTGCCTCACTCCTGAATTCATGTAACAAAAGTACCAGTCCTGGAATATATGCTGTGGCCTAGTCCAATTTGATGTAATTATAGTGTCCATTCAACAACTCAGAACTTAACCAGTGGTTTCACTGGAAAACGGCACCTAGCCAGCTCCCCTACTCAAACTTAGAACAAATGCAACAACTTAGACATCCAGAGAAATGGAAAGCAAAGTTCACCTATCCAGGGTTGTTTGCCATCTGGTCCATCTAGAATCACTGAATAAACTAAATAGCAAATATCTATCCCTGCCAAAGAAAATCTATAAAGCCAGAACAGGTGCACACTGCTCAGAGTCATAGACACTAGTGCAAGGATACAAGGATTTTAAAAATTCAGGTAATCATAATACCTCAAAAAAAAAAAAAACAAGAAAACAAATCACCAACCATAGACTCTAAAGAAAGGAATATATATGAAATGACAGAAAAATAGTTCAGAACCATCCTTCTAATGGTCAGTGAGCTACAAGAATAGATTAAAAAATTAAATGATATTTGGAAAACAGTGCACCAAATGAGAATTTTGACAAAGAAATAGAAATAGCAACAAAAGTAGCAATAACAATCTGAATAGATACCCTAGAAACAAATAGCATTATGACTACACTGAAAAATGTACCAGGAAGCTTCAACATTGCGGGGTGTCAAACTGAAGAAAAAAATCAATGAGTTTGAAGACAAAACATTTAACATTATCCATTTAAAGGAACAAAAAGATAAAAGAATAAAAACGAATGAAGGAAGTCTGAAGAAATCATTATACATTATTGAGAGATGCAATGCATACATAAATGAATTTAAGAAGAAGAAGAAAAGGGCCAGAAAGCATATTTAAATAAATAATGAATGAAAACTGCCACAATCTGTAGACAGATACTGATATCCAATTAGAGGAAGTTCAGAGGTTTTGGATCCAATTTGACACAAAGAGGAATTCACTAAGACACAAAGAATTTTTTGTCTTTAATTTTCTTACAGTTTAATTATGAGAACAGCAAGAGATAAGAAATGCATTCCATACAAAAGGTTTCAAAAAGGCTAGCAGTGAATTTCTCAGCACATTATTAATTTATATCTGTTATTTATGAATAGAAGACACTTAAAAATTATTATGAGGAAGGAAAGCAAGGGGCAGCTTAATGTACAAAAATGGATGACAGCAGGACTTAGGGCAGTGTTACCCAGTTTGAGTCCAGACCCCATCACATAATAGCTCCATGCCGATCAGCAAATTACTCAACGTCTTTAACCCCTCCTATTGTTGAACATCTCCAAAAGGTCTATAGGCTGAAGTCTTGTTCTTAGGGTAGTACTATTGGTGATAGCAGAAACGTTAGTGTGAACTAGTGGAAGATCCTTAGACCATCATTGTGAGTTTATGCTCAGAATATAATTCACATGTTATCATAGCCTGAGCTTGGACTTGCCCTCTCTGTGTTCCTGGTTTGAAATGTAATTACTTCCTACTGCTTGTGCTCTTACTTTGCTATATACCACAATGTGACACAACTTGTAACTGAACTGATATCCATACCATGTCCTTGAACCACCAAACTGTGGACTGGCTAAACACTTTCTGTTTATATAGTGAGCTGCCTCAGGTATTTTATTATAGTGATGGAAAACTAACTAATGCAACTTTAGTTTTTAGTCTTTATGTCATTAATAAAAATTGAGTTCATTTTAGATCTCTACATATAAATCTAGTAAATGTATAGTACTCAATAGTATTGCCCCTACATATCCAGTGAACTAGTAAGAAAATTATCTTTAACATAGTCAATAAGTTCAGACTAGTAAAATTTTTTGAGACAAACTTATCAAATTGTAGTCTGATTCTCCTAATTATGATCTTACTTTGATGATCACTTTGCTAGATTTTATAAATTGTTTTCATTATCTCCTTTACTAATATCCTTATACTATTCCAAGAAATTGTGATTCTAATAGTAGAAAAAAAGAATGCAGGATAGAAAAAAAGTTGGTTTTATACAGTGAAAGAAAGAGTTGCTACATATTGTAGTTCTATAAGCCCTACATTGTTGTTTTACTGTGGTGTTGCACTATTGAGATCTTTCATTTATTTTCACACAAGTACTGTCTATATACTGGTAAATTGATTTACACATATATGCTACTATTTTTTTAATCTATGGATTCTACCATGATAAAATTGCATTTTAAAAATTGCAAAATATTTAGCAACATTTTATTTCTCTTCCATCAATGTGTGAATGCAATTATATTACTGAGGGGGGGATTCAAATTTTGTTTTCATGTAAATGATGTATTTGTCTTCAGAAAGTTGGAGGATGTCTTCCTTGTGGGTCTACAATCAGTTTATCAATAACAGTAAAGTTTAGTTAATTTCTCTTAAGTCTTTATATAGCATCACAGGACTGAGTCAGAATTTGAGATCTTTTCATTTCCTGCAAATAGTCAGGGAATCTCTTTAAACATCTATGACTCACCCTTTTTAATTAAAAAACATAAGATAATACCTATAGAGCAAATTATTTATAGCCCTTTGATACCAGTATATGTCAGTTTTAA
This sequence comes from Ictidomys tridecemlineatus, assembly GCF_052094955.1. NCBI lineage: Eukaryota > Metazoa > Chordata > Mammalia > Rodentia > Sciuridae > Ictidomys > Ictidomys tridecemlineatus. The sequence continues at coordinate 102,368,721 of NC_135485.1, read as the reverse complement.
ATGCTAGGATCAGACTTATCTTTTATTTCTCTAAATTTGTTCCTCCACAATTTCTCCACATGAGAGTTGGAAAAACTTGTTCTGAACAACACGCTCTGCAGGAAGCACATCCTGTATTCATCCAAGAACAGATAATTCATGATTTTCTACTTGTAGATTTTAGAGATTAGCTTTTTTAGGGTATGTTTTCCAAATTAAAAATATTTTGAACTTTTCCATTAGGATGCTATCAAAGGAATTACTTAGAGTAGGTTAATTACATTTAAGTCTTTTAAAGCAGCTATGTGGGTTGGGGGACAGATACAGCTTTTGGAGAGAGAAAGAAAGCCTACACTGAACATTTTAGCAGTTTTTTTTAAATTTAGTAGTAGGCAAAAGACACATTTGCAGAATATGCGCTCAAAGCCTGGTTGGCAAGTATGTACTCTTGCTGACAGTGGAGGACTGGATATCCTCCTGTATGCTTTTGCTTCTCTATAAACACAAGCAAGCCTCGTTATTTTAGAGTAATACCTATTGAACCATACTGCCTGTCAATTTTAACTAGAAAAGTGAACCACTCCAAGCTCCCTTCCAAAAATGGCAAGACAATAACTAGAATAAACATGGTACTTATCTAAGAACACATGGTCATGTGTATCTTTGCAAGAGGTAGCTTTGAAAATTGAAAAGGATGTTTAGGACTCAGTGTAATAGAAAGGGCTAGAGGCAACTGAATTGCTCTGAGAAAAATAAAACAGTATATATATATATTTCTTTTACCCCTGAGGATGTGGGGGAAAAAGGAAGAGAAAAAAATGTCATAAAAGAAGGCACATCCCAAAGACTTATGAACAAGGGCATCTAGAACTTTTGAGTTTTCACATCTCTCTGATGTAAACTCTGTTCTTGCACTAAAGTCTGCAAATACCAACCAACACTCAATATAAGTGGATTTTCCTGGGAATGCCTTAGGGAAAGGGGAACTACAGTTTGGTTCTTGCTAGAAAGAACCAAACTGTAGTTTTTTAGTTCTTTTACTGTATAAAACCATCTTCTAAGTTTAGAAAACTTAGAAGATGGTTTTATACAGTAAAAGAGTTGCCACATACTGCAGCTCTGTAAGCTCTACACTGATGGTTATCTCATTGTGGGGTTGCACTATTGAGATCTGCAGAGTTTCTACCAGGGATCTTTGAATTCATTTTCACATTATTATTACCTGTATACTGGTAAATTGACTTTCACATGTATGCTACTATTTTTTAAAAACCTATGGGTTTTTATTATGATAAATAAATAAAAGTTGTCGTAAATAACCAAAAGACCTACAAGATTCAACGGATTCCAAAGTTGAAAATAAAGACAAACAAGAGAATCTAATCCTTTGTCTGCCAAAGGGAATCACAAAAATCTGGGCCATTTTCCCATTTTCTCCAGTCTTCAATTGAAGACTTCAGGATAAATCCTTAATCTGACCATGTTATGATATTAACAGGTAGACATACATAGGTAATATTTGAATTCTATAATATAGTTTTTTATTTCACTGAACATCAATTACTAAACTTGGAATCAAATTGCTGGGTCATAATCATGTTTGTCAAACAGAGGATAATTGTATGATTTTCTAGAGCACAATATTCCAGATAGTACTGGCTATAAAGTTTTACAAATATGGCATGATATTCAGAACAAACAGACTCTGAAGCAGCAATAATTACTTCAATCTGAGATATCACCAATGCTTTGTAATGAAGTGTTTTTTACGATTTTAAGTGTGAAAACTACCAGTAGATCCGAGATAACTTTTGTGAATTGATTTCTTTTATCTTTAAGACAAATTCACACTGGAATAAATAAAAATTTAGTTCAGGAAATAGTAACAGATATAAGTCAGAGAGTAAGAAGCCACTGTATAATTTTGTTTCTCAATAAATTCCAGCACCTCTAGTTATTTAAAAGTTGTACCCCATTGTACCATAGTGCCTGCCTGTAGATGGGATTTCATGTTGCTATCAATATACAATTAATCTCCCTTGTCCAGACCTCAGAAATCTGACACTCTGTACAAACATTTATGAACTTAAGAGTTATAAAAATATATAAGAACCATCAAATTTTCAAATAATTTTAATAGATAGCAGTAACATTTCTCTGTGTAGCATGTATTTTCAGCTATCAGTACAGTACTTGACTTTAGACTTTTAATATTTTTAAAATGCTAAAAATAAGTAAGTTTTGCTCAAATGAACAGAACTTTCATAATGTTGCAATTATTCTAACTTTTAAAGTGGAATTATCACCCACTAAAATTGAGTTCTATTGAATTTACATTGATTTACTATTGAATGTCATACTTACATAAAAATGTCTGGATTTAATTTACTTGCTAATCATTATTCCTTACCTTTAATTTCTATTTGTAAACATACCTTTGTTATTTTGTGACATCAACAGTGTTGAATGCTGGATTAAATTTGGATTCATGAGTTTTTAAAATATGGGATCACCTGAAAATCTGGGAATAATTCATGAGGCAATTCCTGTGTTTTTGGCATTTTCTGTACCTCTAGAGAGACTGTAACATTTGGAAATGTTACTCTTCATATCCTCCTGTTGATAAAGGTTGAGGTAAAATGCATTTGATAAGTTCAGAAGAGTCATTTACCAATTATCAAAGTATCCTTAAAACTCTTATTCATTTCAGCAGACTCTGAGTGAGAAAAAAGAATTGGCAAAAGAAAAGGAAACGCCAAACTTGGCCTCTTAAGATTTAAGCTACAGAAATGTATATTTAAACTTTTCATTCATTTCTGGACCACCTTTGTGAGTTATTTCAAATCCTGTATCTACTCTTATCTTCTTACCCTTATTTTTAAAACCAACTTAGATTGGATTTTTAAGTTTTTAAAAATACAACTCACTTTAGAACATTTGAATATTATGATGTTAAAATGCAATATAAAAAAAAACTATTGCTGGTCTTAATAGAAATAACCAGAAAAAATAAATACTATGAAAAATAATCACTGGATTCTTGATGGATACCACTAACTATGATGGTTTCATATGTGAGTCCTGCTCTTTAAAAGCTAAAAAAAAAAAAAAATGTTGGGGAAGGACAAAAACATAAAACATCAAGAGTACAAGTTCTTCCCTAGGAAACTAGAGCATATTGGAGATTTTAATCAATGATGTTTAATTCTATGGCCATTTATGCCTGAATGACCTGAAGTGTCACCAGTTATAAGCCTTTACACACACTGGAAATATTGCTGTAGGTGAAGTCTTTTAAGGTTACCAAATCTGTTATGAAGGACACTGTAATGTACCAAATCACAGCGTTCCCAAGGTACAGGAAGCCAGCCCCACTCCATTTTGTTTTCTCTTCTTGCTTTGCTTTAGCATTCTAGCATGCATTATTACAACTTTCTTTAAGATCCAAAGTCAAAAGATCCCAAAGCTTAGCATTATTTTAGGGACTGATAATATAGGTAGAAAGTAAGGGCTGAGTCAGTGATTGATGATCATTAAATATCTCAAATACCTATGTGGAGAAAATATGTTATGTAAACAGTAACCATTGGGCCTACAGTGATTTAGATAGGCTTGTATAAGGCTCTTGATTTTTATTTCTTATGACATTACTTACAAAAAAGCAGATTAAACTATAAGCTTGTAAATGACAGCACCTTAGAAAACACTTGGCACAACATTTCAGAAGAATCTGACCTTTATGGTTGAAAAAATAATTCAAATCAAGGTTTTAAGGGACAATAAACTGAACTGTATTTTAAATGCCTTGAATAATAAAAAAATGTTGCAGTATAAAAATAAAGTAAATAATTAGAGAAATCATTGATTTGTAGGATAAAGTTTAGAAGGAATAAATATAACGTGAAAAACAAAAGTATAAAAGCAAAAATATGCTAATTTAACAAACTAGTATAAGAATAAAAGCATCAAGAAATGATTTAAAGCAAAGAAAAACTCAAGTTTGGAAATGAACACTTAATATAATATTTTATTTTAAAATCTTACGTTCAAAGTAGACCTTAGATATATAAGAATCAAAAAGTACATATATATACATATATGTATATATATATCAAGAAGTACATATATATGTATATATATACATATATATGTATATATATGCACACACACAGTGAAATATTACTCAGCCATAAAAAGAATGACTTTATGAGTTTTGCCAGTAAATGGATGGGTATGGAGACTATCATGCTAAGTGAAATAAAACAATCCCCAAAATCAATATGTAAATAAAAGTAAAAGAGAATTTTACCCTAAAATTTTTGATTTTTTATTAGATGAAAAAAGTCAATAAATTCTTAATATTCAGATAAAACAAGTGGACAAATTTAGTCTATGTAGAAAGTAATCTCATGCAGGTACCTCATGAAATACAAATTTTATTTGTAAACAAAACCCAAATGTTCTCTATGATATGTGGATGCTAACACACACTAAGGGGGTGGAGAACAGAAGTTCAATGAATTAGACAAAGGGGAATGAAGGGAAGGTAGAAGGGATGGGAAAGGAAACAGATAGAATAAATCAGACAAAACTTTTTTATGTTCACATATGAATACATGACCAGTGTAACTTCACATCGTACAACCACAAGAATAGGGTTCTAATTAGAATAAGTCATACTTTGTGTATGTATAATATGTCAAAATACATACTGTCATGTATATCCAAAAAGAACAAATTTAAGAAAAAAATTAACCTACCCCCGAAAAAAGAAAATTTCACTAGAAAAAAAGTACCCATTGTTATATATTTAAATAATAGTTGGGTTTTTACTATAGCATGAGTTCAATTTAGTCTATGAATTTTAAACAAGAGCAACATTATCAAATAAAAGGAACTAATGTAAAGATGTAAGTTGGATTTCAGGAGAAGAGAAAGGATTTGGAATAATTTACGGTTTAATATTATAAATCTGTCTAAAACTAAATTTAATTCTTTCATAATTTCATTTCTATATCATTTATCTCTTTCCCAATATGTGAATGAAAGTAAAAGAGAATTTTACCCTAAAATTTTTGATTTTTCATTAGATGAAAAATAATCAATAATTAATATCTTAATATTCAGAGAAAACAAATGGAAAATATAATCCATGAACAAAGTAATCTCATGTAGGCACTTCACGAAATACAGATTTTATTTGTAAACAAAAACCATTAGTAAAGTGCATCTGTTATGAAAATAACATGATATCTTTCATAATTACAGTGGTTTTTTAAAAATTTTCTATGTAAGAGTAACATAGAATAAATTGTTTTTCTTATAACATTTATTGGTAGTGTTATTACTAAGATATTATAAAAAGGTGATAAAGTGCCATTCTGATTCTATATTATTTCTTCAATGGTAAATTAGAGGACATTTAATTTTATAGCAAGAGATATAATTCTAAAGATATTTTTGGTCTCATTATGAGGCAACTAAATAAAGGATCGATTAAATTTAGTCAATACTAATTGGAAATTTACCATGAATGTAATTTGAGACAATTTGCTTCTGCAACTTAAAAAATTGTTTTGATACAAGGTGTTCTGTTTCGTATCATCTAAATCTCAAATTTGTTTCAAAAACTTAAATGTATTACAAATTTTAACTGATGATGTTTTTATTAGCTATCACTTGCTTGTAAAGTAAATCATTCCTAAACATGAATCTTAACAACCATGTATTGTTTCTCATTGTTTCTGTAGAGCAGTAATTTGAGAGCAGCTTTGAGCAATTCTGGCTTGAAGTCAGATGTCGGCTGAGGGTTAGATGTGTCCAGAAAATCCATTTAAAGCATGGCTCACTCAATGGCTGGCAAGTTCAGTACTGTAGGTGAAGACCTCAGTTTTGTCTCCAGGGGTTATCTTCTCTAAAACTGCCTGATTGTTCTCATAACAATAAACTTCACTTCCCAGCTCCATAGAAAAATTTAATCTAAGAGACCACAGTAGAAGCCACATGTCTTTTACTTCCTAATTTTGGAAATAATACAACATCACCTGCACATATTCCATTAGTCACACAACTGAGCCCTGATTCAGTGTGCGGATGGTCTTCCCAGAGGCATGACTACAAGAAGCCAAGGACCACCGGAGACTGTCTTGGAGACTAGTGGACACAACGTTTAAAATATGCTGGATTAGGGCTGGGGTTGTGGCTCAGCAGGAGAGTGCTCGCCTAGCACATGTGGCTCAATCCTCAGCACCATATAAAAATAAATAAGTAAAATGAAGGTATTGTGTCCAACTACAACAAAAGAAATATTTTTTTTAAATGTTATATTACTGTCAGAGATCATTAGATATTAAAGAGATTATTAAAATTTTAAAAATAAATTTCAGTATTATAGAAAAAGCTTTAGAATTTGATTTATAACTTGAAACTATTCACTCTAATTTCTCTCCAAAAGATGTTTACTTGTTATCCCTTAAATATGGAATTTTATTTGCTGCTTTATAATTATGCTTATGTTGTTCCTCCCTCTTTTTTATTTAATAAAGTCCCTAGAGAATGTGAGTTCTTTTTCTTATGTTGAAGCTCAAGCTGTACTACTACCTGCAGGAAGTCTGATTGATTAGTTTCATCTACAATGATTCTTTTATTCTCAGCATTCCTATATAAGCAATTCCCAAACCCCACAATTGAGCACTTAATGAGTATTTTTTCACACAATTACTGAATACCTACTGTGAACTAGGGCTTTGGTAGGTGATGGCATAAACATCGATTACTTATTTCCCTTATCAATTCAAGTAACACCTGTGTATATCTTACACATATGACACTAATATTTAGTACCTTTTGCAGTTAGACTCTTAAAGGTTTTTTTAATGTCCTGAAGTATACATTTGTGTACAGAGAATATTTTTTCAGTGGTTAATTAGGCTTTGGAAGTCAATATTCAATTTTTTTAAGTTGCAGAATAAAAAAATATCTATTTCCCTGTTAAGCTTTCAAGTTCAATTTTCAAGTGTTATTATTCTACTTACTTATACAGCAAATTTAGCAATCATTTTGAGCACCCTATAACATTTAATTTCATTTGTATGTGTTTTTAATTCCCTTAAAATAGTATTTAAAACTATTATAAATTGAAAAGTTAGCATGTGCCCTTTTCCCTGGTTTTAGGGTTTTATAGGAATGACATATGTAAAATAAACTCTCAGCTTATACACAAATATGGCATTGTTTTCATTAAATTATGAAGTCAGATATACTTCTATATTGAAATGATTCACTAGAAAACAAAGCACATGGCTTTGCTAAAAAATACTTTTATTAAATGTTTAATCAGTTATTAAATGGTTAAAAACTTTTAAAAAATGTACTTCCACACTGAATTAGATAAGGATTGAAAAAGGTCAAACTTAAGTGGAATTAAAAGTCCTCAGGAGAATTTAAACAATGTTCCAACTAATAATAGCCTTTCTTAACCACCAGCACAGCACTCAAACATGAATCTGGACTTCAGAAGATAACTCCCAAGCTGGTAATAAAGACCTCATGGAGACTAGGAATCTTGGATAGCAATAAATCCTTAGCATCAGAGAAATGACAGACATACCCACTGCTGTATAACTAGTTTAAGATGGTTGTCTCTAACTGCTGAAATAATTGGAGGCAGTGACATCTTGCAGAAAGCTATCTCACTACAAGTGGGCAAGCCTGAGCAGAGGTGAGACTTACTGGAATGTTTTTGACCCTAAACAAGTAAGGTTTAATGACAAAAGAAAATTCAGAAGAATAACAGAGTGGGATTGAGAGGAAATCCATGATAGCTAAGTTAAAGCTTTGAAGTTTGCAGTGCATACTTTTTATTCACAAGAGATTTATACTAAGAGATGTGGGGAAATAGAGAATCCACAAATAGGGCAGGAGTAACGATAATAGAGATTTATTTGCCAAAAAGTCTTTGTTCTTGTCAAAAATACTTCAGAAGCCTGCAGACATTTCTCTCCATAGCCTTCTTTTCTTGATATGTCATAAGGTTTCCTGATGAAATGTATTCAGGTTTGGTTAAGAGTAATCACCCTTAAGACCTTGAAGAGTTATCTTCTTTACCCCTAATAGGACAGCTTATTTTCCTTTTAATATATCCCTGCTTCAACTTAAAAATTCTAAACTCAGAGTCTGCATTTTATTCATTTACCCAACTTTTGTTACAATTTTAAAAGGCAAAAAATATGGAAATATGCATATGATATACATATAATGAATAAATCTTATCCAAAACCTGGTGTAATTGTGACCCACATTTAAAAATAGAATATTTTTGGCAGTTGCATGATCCCTTTGAGAACATACTCTTATGAATTATCCCCTTTCTGGTCACCTTATACAGAGGTAACTGCCAATCTCATGTAGTAATCATCTTAATCTTCTTTTATAAGCTCACTCTCTGTGTGTACGTTTGAATATGGTAGAGTTTAGAGATATAAAGTAGGTATTTTTGTGATATTCTCAGTATATTTAAATTATTTTTCATTTTTTTTGATGATAGCTACAGTACGTTCATTATAATTGGTGTATACAACTCATTGGATGAACCACAATTTATTTGTATATTTGGCAATTGAAAAACATTAAACTGTCAATTATTTTTGACTCTTCTAAAAAATACTGCTATGAACAGGTTTGTATTCTTATTGTTTTGTATCTAGTTAAGACTGCCATTTTTTTGATTGGTTGGTTTTAATCTTACTGTTTTGTATTGTTTCCATATATTGTAGATGAGTTTTTTGCTCAGTTAATAGAGATAATACATGTTTTCCATTTTATGACTGTCTATCCATTTTGCTACGTGGTCTTTTGATAAATGGTATAATTAATCAAAAGTAATTCTAGTGCAATCAACTGTATGTCTTCTTTGGTTAGTGCTTTTTGTGTCTCTTCCTAGATTAAGGTTATGAACATAGTATCCTAAATTTGTCTTAATGTTTTTAATACTTTCTACATTTAAGTCAGTAATTCACCTAAAATTGACTTTGTATATAGTAATATACCGGAATCCAATATAATTTTTTCCCTGTGACTAACCAGTCTTCACAGCAGCATTTATAAAAAAGGCCAATTCTTTCCCACTGCTATATTATACCATCTTTGTTTTATATCAAAGATCTATATAGCTAGAGGTCTGTTTTAAAGCTCTCTATTACATTGATCTATGTGAAATTGACCCCTCTGTTGCTTGATTTGTCTACCATGAACCAGTTTGACAGTTTTAATTATTATATTTTATTATGGGACCTCATAATTAAAACACTAAGCTCTCATTTCTTGTTTTACTTATAAGAATTACTAAGGTTATCTTGATCTTATGCATTTCCATGTAAAATTTATAATAAGCTTATTCCACATATTGGTTTGTCCAATCAATGAACATAGTATATTTTTGTAATATTTCAGGTTTTCTTTAGTGTCACACAGTGAAATATCATTCATATCTTTTACATATTTATAGGTACTTGACTTTTTGATGTTTCTTTAGATGGCATATTGTTAAATTATTTTTTAAAATGCATGTTGTAATGATGAAAATACAATTAATTTTACATGAATTTTATATGTAGAAGCCTTGATGAATAACTTGGCAACAAATTCTTCTGGATTTTCTACTTACACAATCATATCATATCATCTACAAATAATATTAGTTTTGTTATTTTCCTTTCCAATTCTCATAATATTTATTTTCTTTTTTTGTTAGCACTAGCTAGGATATTAACACAATGTTTTTGTAAAAATAATATTGCTAGGCAAGATTGCTTTGTTTCCACTCTCAAAGCTAACAATGCATAATTATTCATGAAGATTGCTCTAAATTTTTGAAGTTACTGTATTAGATCAGGAAATTTGCCTTATTGTTTCAGTTACCTTAGTAGTTTTCTCAAAAATAAGTACTGAATTTTTAGAAGTGATTTTTCTGCATCCACTGAAATTATCACACATCTTTCTCCTTATTCTATCAATGTAGTGAATTGTGTTGATTAATTCTCTAGTTTTAGACCAAACTTCACGTTGCTAATTAATCTTAATTGGGCATGATAAAGAACCTTTCTAAAATTATTTCAAAAACCTTTAAAAATGAAATTGGTCTATAATACTCCTCATTTTATAATATCTATTTTTATTCTCTGTAAAAGTTTATGTAAATCTGGTTTTATTATTTGAGTGTTTTGTTTAACTTTCTGAAGACACTAAGTGGGATGGGAATTTTCTTTGTGGGAATATTAATTGCTGAGCCAATTTTGTTAAAGGCCTATTAAAATTTTGTATTTCTTCTTGGTCAGTTTTGGTAGGCTATGTTTCCTAGGAATGTATTTTTTTATATAAATTTCCAAAATGAAAATTCACTCATTAAACACAAATTTTTAACATAATCTGCAGGTGTATTTTCCTTTTGTTTCTTTTTTCTCTTGATTTGTATTGGCAGAGTTTTAGTGATCTTATTTGTGAAGATATTCTTTGCACTATATATTTACCTTCCATTTCATTAACTTTTGCTCTTATTATTATTTTTTATTTTCTCTTATCCCTTCATTGAGCTTATTTTTGACTTCTTTTATTTCTTTCTTTTTAATATGGACAATAAATTCCTTATCACTGATTAAGCTGTATCAGACACCTTGTGTTGGAAAATATTTTATTTATCTTTATATTCAACATATTTTCTAAATGTTGAAGGGAGTACTGTAACTGCTTGCCTAATCAAATTATTGTTGAAAGTGGCAAGTTTTCTTGAACAGCCTCTATGGTAGAGGCCAGGGTTTGTCAATGCTAATGAAAGCAGGAGGGAGATTTTTAGAGTTAGTAGGGAATTAAGAGTAACTGTTTATTAAGGGATACTCAAATAGGCTGAAATTTAAGCCTATGTGCTAGGGAGAGTTCAGTAGTTCAATCAGTATTTGTCCTGGCCAAATATTGTTTCTATTATCATAAACTAGTACAGGAAAAAAATATATATTACACAGAATTTATACCAAAAATTTCCCTGGGATCAGACAACTTAAACCCATTGCCTAAATGTAACACCTCTTCTTACCTTGTGAGGATAGGACTGTGAAGAGAGCATTCTGCAAATGGAAAGGATGGATGCAGGGAGGGAGGAAGGAACACAAGAACTGTAATGTTTTTTATTTTGTTGTTGTCGTTGTTGCTATTATTATTTTTGGTACCAGAGACTGAACCCAGGGGCACTTAACCACTGAGCCACATCCCCAGTCCTTTTAATTTTTGGAGACAGGGTCTTGCTAAGTTGCTTAAGTCCTTGTAAAATTGCTGAGGCTGGCTTCAAACTTGTGATCCTCCTGCCTCAGCCTCTGGAGTCTCTGGGATTACATGTGTGCACAATCATGCCCAGCCAAGAACTTTAATGGTAAGAAGGAATCCCACTGGCTACCAGGCCTGTAAGAGTGGCTACATAGGTGGTAGAGAATGGAGAATGCTCTACCCAAATCATAAGAGCATTTGGAAAGTCTTTCCATCTCCCCATCCAAAGCTGTCTTCTCTCTTCCTCCCAGACTCTTGTCGCTTTCTTCTCTTTTAACCTCCTTTTTACTCTGGTAATGTTTTTCTGGATGTCAATGAGTTTCTTTCCCTCCTCCCCTTCTCTCTCCACTGAAATCTCTTTTCTAGCCCCAATCCTGACAGATCTGTCTAAATTTCATTCAAATAGTACACCATGGAAAAATGGAAAGAATGTTTCTGTGAATGTGTTCTGTGAGAAGTGTCTCTCATGGCAGAGAATTGGCCTTGGACATGCCAAAGAGATATTGTCAAAAATCCCCAAAGGAAGTAAATGCTGGGGAACAGAATTGGCACTTTGCTCCAGAATGAGCCTAATAATAACTAGAAGGAAAATGGGACAAGATAATTCAGGGCAAAATGTATAGAAATTGTTTGTTACAGTAAGAGCATAAAATTGTGAATCTGAAAAAAAAATTTTAAAAAACCTATGATCAATTAGGAAAGTCACACTCACCTTATAGTTGTGGAAGTTAAAATCTTGAGAAGATAAATAATTTGCTTGCCTCAGTCCCATAGCAAGCTTGTGGCCCCTTGTAGCTAAAAATATAAGGCTCTTGGCTCAGAGGACAGTTCTTTCTCTACCACTGAACAGCATTTTGATTACTTACAGATCTATGAATTTTAAAATCTTGAGAACTCAACTATCTGATGCATTTATTTTACACAGTATTAGAATGGAGTTAATTACTCAATATACTGAACTTTAGAGTTGGAGATGTGAACTATTTACAACTGAATTTTTATAATTTGACCTAGTGAGGGTTGGACTCATCCAGTATGAACGGTTCAGAATGGCCTGGTGAACGAGGCATAGAAGTGTAGGATAGTATTTTTTTCTTGTTAGCAATTAACAAGATTGTCAATGCATTCTGGCATGATTTGGACAGCCGTTGTGATACAGAGGTGGGCATTCTATTTTTTTATACAAAATAAGATGAAAGGTTAGCTTCGTGAAGCAAATTGAATAAGTTCATCCAACCAACACTGTATCCCAAAATGGCTTTCACAGATTGTCCACTACATAGGCCAAGGATAAAAATAAATGTTGCCCTCAAGTGACTAAAAACCAAACCAGGAGTGCTTTGGATATTTTCAATCCTGCTGACTTTTGAAGAAATGCAGTTCTCCAAATTAAAATAAAGGCTAATAACTAAATATCACCTATGTGCCAAAAATAGGTCCTGGGGAGGGGCAAACGAGATCAATTAGATGTTGTCCTACCTCTCAAGAGATTTATGTCAGTTAGACGCTACCTGGTTCTAGTTAAAGATATTAAACTAGTTGTCAGCTTTGTAACTTTTCTTTGATCAGGTAAACCTATAGAATTTTGGACTTCAGTTGACATGAGAATCGAACTGAATAAATGAAACTGTCAGAAAATGAAAGGGGAAGAAGAAAAGCAATAAAAAGCTTATTGATTCAAATGAATGAATTATTCTAATCTCAATAATATACTTGCTATTAATAAATCTTTAAGTTAGTTAAAATTGGATTATCGGGGAGAGATGAAACCAGGAGATGTCCTGTGGTTGGATAGAGGCATTGTCACAATGGCTTTGAGCTGACGAATGCAGAAGTAGCCTCTGTTCCCTGGGGAGAGTGTCCAGGAGCTCCATGTTTGTGTCCTCACACTTGCTGAATACCCCAGGAGGGCAATTTCACAGTTCCTCCCGCAGAAAAGGATTTCTTTTCCCACTTCAGTTAAAAATAAATTCAATGTGTGATACAAATGGTTTTCTGTGTTTTGTGTGTGATTTTTATAAGTCAAGCATTATTCCAACACATGGCCATTTGGATGTGAACAGACACACACACACACACACACACACACACACACACACACTATATATATATATATATATATATATATATATATGTATGTATATAAATATGAATATATATTTATATATATTTAAATATATAAATATAAATTTTAACTCAGGGTTTATATATATGTATGTATATATGTGTATATATATATGTGTGTGTATATAATATATATATATAAAGGTGTTATGGTAAAAGAGAAATGGTGGAAAGACAGAGCCAGCTAGTAAGAAAGAATTCTGAAATTTATGAAATAGCTTTCTACTTATTCTGTGGTTTAAATGTTGGTTAACATAATATATCTTAAGAGGAAATTATGATGTACATAGTGTTTAAAAATATTTTTCTCACAGCTATGTCAACATATATACCTTTTTTCATGTGTAGTTACAGAAACTGAGGCCGAAAAGGATTTAATATGTTGACCAATTAAAGAATATTAAGAAGCAGAGCCACATGTTGTTTTGACATCGAGTCCAAGTTCTTTCCATTAAAGTGTTCCATCTCTTTGAGCAATGCCCAGTTTTTTAATACAGGTAATAATATTTGTGCATATTGACAGTTTGAGGGCTAACAATTAGAATTCTCATTAAATAAAAACACTGTTTTGCTTTTTAATTTGAGTGGTTGGTTCACAGAGTGACTTTAAATAATTTACAAATCTGAAAGGCATTCCAGAGAATGCACAAGTTTTCATATATCAAATTATGTGACATATGTGGTGATTAAAATATAATAATTGCAACTATCTTTCTAGAATCCTGTACTAATTCTATTGTGAAAATTTTTGGTGATCTTATATTTTAGTTGACAAGGATTATGATTATAATTATTTAAACACTCGCTTATTCTGACTTGATACAGCTTGGAATTACATTGTTTTATCTAAGAAATGGGATATAATAAGCTACAGGACTCTGAGTTCTATAACTCAGCATGTTCATATAGTATTCACCACATGCCAGACTCTATTCTAGGTGCTTTATGCATCTTGCCTTACGTGATCATTCCAATGTCCCCATGAGGTAAGGACTATGCTTAACCCCATTTTATAGCTGAAGAAGCTGAAAGTTAAGTAACTTCCTTGAGTTCACACAACTAGTGAGTAGCCAAACTGAACTTTGAACTCAGACAGTTTGACTCCAGAAATACAAATGTGATCCGAAGCAACTCATCTAGCCTTAATTATTTCTTTTGAGTCTCTTTTCTTTTCCCCCATCTCCTCCAGTCACATACTACTTTCATTGTTGTTTAGAGACACACACATTTTATTTCAACTCACATAATGCTCAGGTAGACAAATGCCTACAGCTCCTTCCAAAGGGTTCCCTAAGAATGAATGGAACCCAGATAATTAGGAAATTGTTGTCATTATGTAGAAATGCTGTAGATGCTGTGAGAAGGCAACAGTGGATTTCTTAAGTACTCAAGTGGCAGGTTTCTAACCTTAGTTGTTTTTGATCAGAGAACTCAACTTACTGAAGTTCACCGTTTTGGAAGATAGTGAGCTGTTAGGGAAGGTTTTAAAGAGCAATAGTTCTTCATTTAATTTTAATCCATACAACCCCAATATGACTTGACTCCATTTCTAAGCCTCTAATTATTAATAAGTAAAATGGGAATAATTCAGATAAACTTGAAATGTTCTGATGGAAGTAATGTGTGCAAAGTATGTGGCATGGTAAATGGCAGATGATTGTAGATGTTGTAGCAATATTTCTCTGGGTTAATTTGGGTCAGACCCAATTGTGTTCTCCATTTTCTGGTATTTGACAAAATTAATACCGAATGACTGATTAACAGATTAAAAAGAAGTCCACATTTCAGTAAAATCAATGACATTGACATTTTTGACTACTAACCTCACAGAATAATTCATTACTGAGTATATGCAAGCAGGCAAATGATTGTCTTAGAACAGGCTCTGTTTAGAATATTGTTGAGTATATTCATCTCAAGATCAATCAATGCTTTTTGCTTGTTAAGTAGAGAGGAAGAAGGGAGGGTAGTGCATGTTAATGAAAGCACTGGAGAAACTGTAACTATACCTAGGTATATACTATCACCCCAAAACCAAAATGTTTCCATCAAGAAAAATAATAAATCCTAGAGTTCCCCAGAAAGCTGAGCCTGAGACCAAAAATAAATGTGCAGTCAGTTTTTAAAGGAACATGAACCTAGGGGAAGGGAGAGAGGAACTAAAAGAATAAGACCAGAGCAGGTTAGAAGAGGAAAGCATTTATTTGCTAGCTCCACTCATCCCTGGGTTAAGAGCTATTCATGGGATGCATCTGCACTTGTAGCTCAAGCATCTGACAGTGCCAGGTGGGATTCTGAAACATACATTGGTACCAGAATAGCACCTGACAGAAAGCAATATGCATGAAAGTGAGGCAGGGTGCTGTCTGGCTACACCTGTGTGTAGCTAGTTGCCACAGCAATAGCTGGTGTATACAGGGCCAGAAAAGATGCTGGGAAAGACAGAGCAGATGCCTAGTGCTCACACGGTGACTGCTTCTATTTACAGACCAGTTATGATCATCTCAACTGATATATCATTCTTCAAGATACAAAACCTCTGTTAAATTTTTGAAAGCAATTTTTTTAATGGTTGCCCAACATTTGGGACTCATTTAGTGGCCTTTCTAGCTTTAACTGACACTATCAATGTTTCTCATGTTGACACTGCTGTTGTGGGCAACAGGACGAAAAGAAATCTCCCTTACTGAGAGAGCTGCCCCTAACACCCAATAAGCATTGTTAGCCTAACCCAACAAAGCTGTAGTGATACATAGGAATCCAGAAACAGCAAAGGAGAAGCTATACAGGAATTGAATGTCATGGTAACTTTCTGATTTGACATTTAGTGTTTAGAAATGTGCACTCAGATTGGTTTTGAAGATGAAGAGTTTGGAAAATGATTGCTAAAGGGAAAAAAGATTGTAAGTAATTTGGATTAATAACTATTCAAAAGTTAAAATATGTACCTGACGCTTGAAATGCTCTTCACCAATGGAAAGGAAAAGATGGGTAATTATCTAGGAAATTAAAAACTTTCTGAAACCCTCAAATGCTCATCTTTTTCCCCTAAATTTTCTGAATAATTACAGTTCATAAGATAAAACTGACAGTGAATTTGTTTCTGAATCTCCTATAAATAGGAGTTCTAGAATAATCACTTTTATTTTTAGGTAGAGACCATTGAAAAATGAGTGGGTAAAGAAAAACTGCTAAAGAAATGGCTTGGGACTAAATACTTTTCCCATTGATTTTGTTCCATATTATTTTACTCTTCCTAACATAGATCACCTATTACACGTAAGAGATGTTGATGTAGATTAAACTAAAAAGAAGTACTAAGCAAAATGACCTGCTTTGAAGCAGCCAACTCATTGTACCTAAAAATGACACAAGAAGTAATGATGTGCAGTAGTTATTTTAATGATGTGCAGTAGTTCTTTTAACTTTCTTCCAACTTCTCTTTTTGTGAATTTTGCTTTTAACAAAAGCCATTTTGTGTTTTAAGGTTGGTTGAGAATATGGTATCTTCCTGAATATTTCTAACTATATGATAGCATTACGTTAAGTATTTAATATCCCAAACAGAGATTAGAGTCAATTCTATTTTAACATTTCCCCTCCCAATGGTCAGAGTTACAGCAATTTCTTTTTTCAGATTTGTTGTAAAATTATTGTTACCTGAAAGTAAGTGTTCATCTAATATTATTGTGTTTTCTTCTGCCAAGTTTTGAGAACTGACTAGCTTTTGACAATGTGCCCTTGTACTTGGTTATCACTTTCTTAGCCTTGAATCAAAATAATCCACTCATACCTATGTTACATAATTCACACCTGTCCATAACTTTTCACAAGGACAAAGTAGTAAGCTCATAAGTCATTGTCATGGGAAGGAATTTAAGGTGAAATGAAAATGAAAGTGAAATTATGTATATACATGCATGTGTGCCACGCGCGAGTGCACACATGTTTTCATTCATTTATACATTCATTCATTCATTGTTTGCTGGGCAAACAATCTATAGAAAATATGCTCCTTCCTTCAAAGACTTAAAATCTGGTAAAGGAGATAAGACACACAAATAACTGATGAAATTGGAAAATAAGTGCCATAGGAGAGTTAAAAATATAGGCATCAAGAAGGAGAGCAAATAGATTACCTTTCTTATTAATGCTATAATGATCAGGTCTAAGAACTCTTTGGATTCAGGACTAAAGAACATTCAACACCTCTCATCACCTACTACATACAAAACCAAGGGTGTCCCAACTACCCACCAGGTAAGTTTTATTACCAAAAAAAAAAAAAAACTTGAATATCTTATCAGCATTTCAAGGTGACCATGTCAAAAATCAAAATCACTCTTCCACCAAACCAACTTCCTCCTTTCCCTTCCTTTGCTCCAAAGCCATTTGCCTATTTCTAATATTAAAGTAATGCCATTCTTATGTTTCAGCCTGCTCTATCATTGGCAGTATAAATAATAAATTACACATTTTCTATTTCCTTAAACCTCTTACCAGACCTTTCTTTTCATTTCATTGTCATACTCTCAGACTTCCAATGACAACTAATTTCTTTACCTTTATCTCTCTTGACTCCAATAGTCTAGACAAATATTTTGCTGACTGATTGAGCTTCCTAATTTTTATTTCCAATCATACAATTCCCATGCTCAAACACATGGGAATTAATTTACAAGTTGTAAATTAATCAACTTTATGAATCAATATTTCTTTTTTGATCGTGCTGAGGATTGAACCTAGGGCAGCACACATGCTAAGCATGCTCTACCACTGAGCTACACTCCCAGCAATATGAATCAATATTTATCTTCCTGGTATTCCTGCTGCTATCTTTCCAAACTTATTTCTTAATACTCAGGAAATCCTTAACTCTGCCCAACATGTGGCCTCTCTATATTTTCAGACTAGAATACTATGATGTTTCAATGTTCATATTCAACAAAATCTGTTCATAAAAGCTCATAATTTATAGTTTTATATGAAGACTTTTCTGATGATCTTATACCAAACTAAGCTAGCTGTAAATTTTCCATCATGTTCTTTATTCACCTCTTGAGACCTTTACTATAATCAAATTTGGCTTATCTTCTTTCCTTCCCCACTTCTAGGGCAAAGGATGATTTTTATAAATCTAGAGCATTCAGTGTAGAATTTGCTTACAGTATCTTCAATCAATTTTTATTTCAAGAAATTGAATGTTCAGTCACTAACAAATGAATTTCTCCAAGCAATTAAATCCTCCTTCAGCTACCAATAAAGGGGAATCTATTTTTGTCTGAAAATGCTATTTTTTTATTCCTGAATTAATGTAAAGTTTAAAAAGAAATGGCATCTGAAGAGTAAATACATATTGTTTCCAGGACCTTCTTTTGCTTAGAATCCTCCTTCCTTTAACTTCTCAGTCCTGATAGTCAAAAGCTCATCAATCTAGACTTAAAAGCTCAAAGGAGCTTAAATGCCACTGTTCAGTTTTAGTACAATTTACAGAACTTTAGGAAAGAATGACAGTTTCCTTTCAGGAAACTCCTATATATATTTCAAAAGAAAAGCTTTCCAAATTGGACATTGTAAAATAGTATACCACCAACCACGTAATAAAAGTCACTCATGCCATGTAGAAAGAGTCCTTGGATTTTGACAACACAAAAGCCTATATTGTATTTATTTAAATCTGAGACTGACAAAAACGTTAGAAAGTAAATGTGATCAATTTCTCTAAAAGATTATGATTTAGAAATAAATAACTATGCAAAAAGCAAGGATCTGCTTGACAACTTGTGAATGTTAGGCAGATGAAATGTCTCCTGCACCTTAGAATGTGTTAACCATCCTAAGTTTTGGGAACATGTGAAGCTCTGGAATCAGTGTGTTCCTGGCACAGGGAGTAAAGGAAAGAACTTACTAGATCAGCCTAGGAAATGCTTCACTTCCTGTGCCCGACCTGTGAAGGAAACAAAGCAGGCCAAGCCAGGTGCAGCAAAGACTTAAGTGCCCATGGGAAAATCTCTTTCAGTTCCCTCTAGGCACACATAGGATGCTCCTATGCTGTGACTTCCTTTTCTCTGATAAGTGAGGCAGTTTTGTTGTTGTTTTACTTTGTTTTTAGATGTCACAGACACTGGCCTTTAGTTAACAAGTGGGCTTGTTGGCAGAAATGGAGAAAGAGAGTCATTATTTAAGTTTTGTGTGTGCACAAATGGGAAACCATCTTCCTTGGGTTAACAGTTCATTAGCAAGATGACACTGTTTAAAAAAAGGTTGTGCTCATTACCAGGGATCTCAAGGAGGCTGGCGCTTCACCAAAGCCAACGTTAATAGGAAGAATTTGCCAGACCATTCTGCAATGTCCTTCACCTTCATATCTTCCTTATTGACAAGTTTTGGAAGCTAATTCTATTGATCCTACTCCACTTTGTTTTCAAAGGACGTGTAATCCATTCTGAGTTTAATAATGCTGACAAAATGCTGTACTCGCTGATGCTTGCAGACCTGGACCTGCCAGCAGCCTAACACAGACTTTCGGAATTTATATTAACCTGGCATGTACTTGTGAGCCATGCTTTTTATGGCATTGAGATTCTTATCAGTCTTTCTCACGCGGATTGACTTTACTCATCCACTAGCCCATTGATTTCTGTGACAGCTGATATACATTCTTTATTTTTAAAAGTCAGATTCTTAATAACTCTTCTAAGTTAAAATTTCTGCCTTTGATACCTGTTGCAACCTAACTCTGGAAATTCCAAATTGCATGGTAAACAAGCTATGTGATTCTGCAATGTTGTGGAATTTGTCCTAACTTTTTACATAGATATTTTGAAAAATTATTGATAAAATGTTGCTCAAAAATGATTGAAAAGATGTTGCTTATTTTTTCCCTACATTATACTTACACATCAGAATTTTGTAGGCAACAAACTTTTGAAAAGAGCCCAGACAAAATAAAATTAGAACTGAGTTTTTGGATATTTTCCCCCTAGGATTTCTCAGGATCAGAATCAATCTTTACAACTATGTTCTTTTATGATAGTTTGGTTTTCACACTTATTAAGTCTGTCTTGTATTAGAATCACTTGTTTATTTCTCCCAATGGTACATTTACCTCCATAGGCAAGGGCATCTTACTCATTTTTATATTCCTTTCACTGCCAAATATAGGATAGGAGCTTAATAAATATTGATTACATTTCATTAGAATTACAATGAATCAATCAGGGAGGGTTAAGAGTCAAACATAATCATTTCTCGCCACTGTTCATTAATATAGTCAGGGATTATGTAGATACATATATATCCTTTATAGGAGTTTCTTAACTTGCAGTCAAGCAACAGGGATTTTGTGTTTACATATTCTTGAAATGTTATGCAAAATATGTGCATATGTTTTGATGAGTGTAGATTTTTGTAACAAAACTCTATAATCTTTAGCTAAATGAGTCTCCCTGTCTCATCCCAACCGTTTAAGGTATTAAGATTCCCTTCTTTAGGCAGCTGTACCCAACTTCTCAATAGATCAGAGCTGATAGACAGTTGGAACTAATATAGGGGAGCATCTGTGATACAATATTCCCAGTTACCAATCTTTCAGCCATTCATAACAATCTTATTACTTCTGGTCTTATGTCTAAAAGGAATACATATTTGAGAAGTGGTGCATGTGAGCCAGCATTCTATCCCCAGATTTTTCTTCTGTAACCAGGCCTGTATATTTCTAGTGCCTTTACGATTTTATCAAACACTTCAAGTCGATGGCATCAGCAAGTGTTTCCCTTCAGTGAAAGCAAGTATTCTCTCTATGGCGCTGTCTCCACGCAATGGAAGTCAATGTCCACACGCTCAATTCATCAAAAGAATTGCTGCATCAAAATTTCAGGAAAAGCTCCCTGAAAGTAAACTAAGGCTAAGAGCTCATTCATAGTTATTTCTCATCCACACCATCAGAAGAATAACAGAAATTGGTACCTGTGCTGATTTCACAGCTGCAAAGACTGAACAGAAGAAAGAGAGTGGTCACTTGAAGCAGTTGCATGGTGCCTGTGGATCCTCTCAGTGGCTTCTCTCTTCAGAGTAAGGCAGGGAAAATTTCCTCCCAGCCTGGCAGGGCCTTATTAGCAAATGGAAAAGGTGTGCTGAATGTGAGCAGCCACTGCTCATTCCTACTTATTTTGGGGGCTCTGATAAGGAACGGGAGGAAATACACACACTCCCTTTGGGAGTTCAGCAGAGAGGAGATTTATTGTTTCAGTCCCTTACAGGAACTCTTTTTTTTCCTCTCTCTCTCTTCCTTTGGCAGCCACTTGTGTTTTTGTTACTACATTATTTTGTTCTTCTTCAACAAAAAGGTCAGGATGGGTTTTGAACAGAAACAGATTCTTCTTGAGAATGGATCAGAGAGCTTTCTAACTTTTGTTTTGAAAGTACATTTTGGAGTGGTTATAAAGGGACCTCATTAAGCGGCTACTCAGTGTGAATAAAAAAGCTTTAACTTCCCCAGGGCTAGACATTCAGAGCAAAATCCAGCGGGAATCTCATTTTGTCTTCTCTTTTCTACCTGAAAGCCAGACCAGTGAAGACTACCTTATGGGGAAGATAAGTGCAAAATCTTATTGCATAGATCATAATCTGCCCTTGAGTAAGCAAGGAGACTTCTTTAGACTGCCCAGAGAGGTTTTACAAGTTATTTAAATTATTTAAGCAAGATGAGTGTGGGTGTTCACTGTTTTTATGGCTGGGCTTTGATGAAGAACAAGGAAAAAATACTTATAATACTTCGTGGGTAGAGGGGATGATATTAGAATGGCATTGGGTGGAATGCCATCCCTGCAGACCAATAAGGCTGGGAGGGATGGATTCTTCCAGACAAGAATGCCAACCAGGCTGGATGATCTATATAGCAGGAATCTCTTTCATGTCGGGGATGACCGACTGAAACATGGTGATAACTCTGCCTTTACTCTGGATGCAACTCTGATGTGTGACAATAACTTCCTCATCCACAGACTTCACATCTAATCTCAGCCAATCACCCTTTAATAGACCTTAGACTTGCAATCTACTGGATAAGAGTGTAGATTGATCTACCCTGCCAAGAAACTATTAAAAAATTATACCTTTACCTGTTTATAAGGAAGTAACACATCTCATTGCTGAACCATGCTGGAAAGGACTCCGACTCCACCCAAGAGCAATTGTGGCTCAAAATCCCTGAATAAATTAGCTTGTTTCATCTTAAGTTATGCCAAGTCTCAGAAGGGCTGGGTTTCTATTGTGGACTTTAAGGGACACTTGATTACACTCTCTATTCTTATTGATTTTATAAAACAGAACACCTTTGGGATTATAATTTTGTCTGGCACATCCTGGAGAATATAATGATAGCAATGTATATGAATAGCTGTCACATGTACTTTCCAGAAATAAATTGGGGTGTGGTTGTGTGAATGCACATTAACTCACTTCCTGCTCCCTGCTGTACTCTAACTCTGGAGTTCACAGCACACAGGGTCACCACTGATGCTGGTAATTTCTAGGGTATCCAAAGGCACTTGGATTTCTTATCCCTGAGTGCTGTGTGAAACCCATTCCAAGAATGCTTAATTATAGATATTTAGGCTATTTAACCAAAAACAACAAACCAACAAACATATAAAGGGCTTGTAGAGGAAAGAAGAAAGAGAGAAATGCATTTTAAAGTGGCTAAGCAGAAAAAAATATATAGGAATAATAAAAAGTGGTCAGTTTTGCCTTATTAGATCAGAAAGCACTTTTTTTAGGTCAATGAAAACAGTAGAGGTTATAGAAGAGACAGATCAATGGCACACAATAGAAAGTATAGACACAAAAATATGTGTTATTGATATGTGTGTATATATATAGAATATGTATCTGTACATATACATGGAAAGAGAGATGAATGTGTGGGCTTGCTTATATGTATGCATATAGACTAGATATAGGTGCATTTATTATTTTTTGATATAATGAATAGGGTGCATATTTAGTAAGTGAATTAGGGCACATATTTAGTAAGTAGACATTCACACATTCACATATTGAGAAACAGATATTCACATTTTGAGATAGTCTGCCTTGTTAGAAACAGGTATAATAGACTTCCAACTGTTATTAGAAATTTGTCCCATTTTCCACTTCAAGGTACTTTCAGGATCATGTACTTTCCTTGGTGGGGATAAACCTAATAGTTTATCCTGTTACTTGCATATTAAGATGAGAATTGGGTGATCTTCTGAAGGTGTTGGGAACAGAGCTGAAATGAAATAGATACCGAGAAACCCATGGTGCAAGAAATATTAAGTCCCCTGCCTACAAAGCCAAAATGGAAATGAGCCTCAACAGTGGGAAGGCCCAGTCATGTGGCCAAGCCTATCTTAGGAAAATAGATATCTTCTGCACATAATGCCAGGGCCAGTGCTAGTTCATTATTGCTCCCAAAGGAAAGAAGACATCATGACAAGCTGGTTCTTGAGCTTCCAAAGAGTCTGTCCCTCACACTCTCAATTGTCTATCCCAATTTAACTTCTCAGCCTATAAAGAGAGTTGTCTCCCTTCACAATGACTCTCTAAATTTGTGTAAGCCCCTTGATTCAAGAAGATATACAAATGGAGGGATCCTATCTCAGAAATGAGAAATATTTATTTCAGAAAAATAATTGTTTTTTAAAATAACAAATAATAATTGTACATATTTATGGGGCATGATAAGATGGTTCAATACATGTATTTGTTCTGTAATGATCAACTTGGGGTAATTAACACATCAGTCACATTTATGATTTTTTGTGGTGAAAACATTCTTCTATTTGAATTTATTTCCTTTGTAAGTATCTTCTATTTTTCTACTAAAATCATTAATGGGTGTTAATTGTACAGACTGGTGAGATCATGTCCTCCCTCCCTTCTATCCTCTTTGCCTTCCCCTTATTCCTCTTCCCCTCCTTCCTCTATCCCCTTCCATCTTTTCTTTACTGGTTTAGATTCCACATATGTGAGAAAACATGCTATACTTATCTTTCTGTGTATGCTTATTTTACTTAACATCGTGTCCTCTGGTTCTATCCATTTTCCTGAAAATAGCACGATTTCATTCTTCTTTATGGCTAATACTCCTTGTGTATAATGCCATAATTTCTTTATTTATTCATCTGATGACAAGCACCCAGGCAGATTTCATATTGTGACTATTGTGAGTAGTGTCACAGTAAACATGGACACACAGGTATCTCTTCTGTGTGCTGACCTCACTTCCTTTGGTTGTGGATAGCTCTGTCATGTGGTATGGAAGTTATTTTTTGTTTGTCTGTTTGTTTGGTTTTGGTACTGGGAATTGAACCCAGGGGTACCTAACCATTGATCCATGTCTACAGCCCTTTTTTGTATTTTATTTAGAGACAGGGTCTTGTTGAACTGCTAAATGGCTCCCTAAGTTGCTGAGGCTGGCTTTGAACTCAGTCACTTCCTGCCTCAGTGACTCTTCTGAGTCACTAGGATTACAGATGTGTACCACTGTGACTGGCCTTTATTTAGGTTTGTGAGGAAACTTCCATACTGTTTTTCATGGTGGCTATACATTCTCACTAACAGTCTATGGTGGTTCCTTTTACTTACCTCACTGATGACATTTTTTAATTTTTTTAAAAATAATAGCCATTCTAATTGGTGCAAACTGGTTAAAGTACTTTCCATATATTCATTGGCCATTTGCACTTCCTATTTTGAGAGGTGTCAGTTTAGATTATTTGCCAAATTTTGACTGGAATACTTTTGATGTTATGCTTTTTGAGTTCTTTATATATTCTGGATATTAATCCTCTGTCAGATGAATAGCTGGGCAAAGATTTTCTTCCATTCTGTAGATTGTCTCTTCTCTCTGTTGATTGTTTCCTTTGCTATGCAGAAACTTTTTAGCTTGATAAAAAGGCTTTTTAGCTTGTCAATTCTTGCTTTTGTTTCCCCAGCTTCTGGAGTCTTATTCAGAAAATAGCTGCCTTGGCCAATATCTTGATGTTTCCACTATGTTTTCTCTGGTAGTTTCAAAGTTTCAGGTCTTAAATTGAGGTTTGATACATTTTGAGTTGATTTTGTGCAGGGTGAGAGACAGGGTTCTCATTTCAATCTTCTACAGGTGGATGTCCAGTTTTCCAAGCACCATTTGCTGAAGAGGCTATCTTTTCTCCAATGTATGTTTTTGACACCTTTATCGAGAATCAGTTGGCTGTAGATGTTCAGGTTTGTTTCCGAGTGCTTTATTCTCTTCAATGATATACGTGTCTAATTCCTTGCCAATACCATTCTGTTTTTGTTACTACAGCTCTGTCATATATTTTGAAATTAGATATCGTGACATCCCCTGCACTTCCTTTGGATAAATACCCAGATGTGGGAGAGCTCTTTCATATGGTATTATAGTTATTTTTTTGTTGTTGTTTTTGTATGATCCTGAGCTTTTTTTTTTTTTTTTTTTTTTTGCTCAGGATCATTGGGTATTTTGTGCTTCCATACAAATTTTTGGATTGCTTTTTCTGATTCATTGAAGAATGTCATTTGTATTTTATGGGGATTGCTTTGGATCTCTAGATTGTTTTGGTAGTTTAGTCATCTCAAAAATATGTATTTTCACAATCTATGAATGTGGTGGTCTTTCTATCTTCTAGAGGTCTTCTTCAGTTTTTTTTTTTAGTATTACATAATTTTTATTATAGAGGTCTTCCAGTTTTTGCCCTTCTGTTTCACAGCCAAGATTTAGATTCTGCCAGCTTTGTCCCAGTATCTGGGTGAACTTAGAATCCCAGGAACT
This sequence comes from Ictidomys tridecemlineatus, assembly GCF_052094955.1. NCBI lineage: Eukaryota > Metazoa > Chordata > Mammalia > Rodentia > Sciuridae > Ictidomys > Ictidomys tridecemlineatus. The sequence continues at coordinate 102,342,485 of NC_135485.1, read as the reverse complement.
TAGCTGAGTTCTCACAGTCAACATAGATTCTCAGTGATCCAGTGGTTGCATAGAGAGGGGAGGGGTCAAAGCCAGTCTTCATGAATGCATAGATATCCTCATTTCATGACAGCAAGGAGTCCTGGATTTGCCACTTTCTCTCTGTGAATGAGGGGAAGTTAATAAAACTCTCCAATTCTTAGTTTTTCTTTTTCTTTTTTTTTTTCATGAAACTTGCTCATCAGTTTTGCATGACTATCTAATGAATACCTGATCCCAACTATTATTTAGATGGCAATGATGGATTAATTCATCTATCCCATGGGCCACATCATGGCAGATAGTGTTGGTGAGGGCATGTGCCAGGAGCAGAGACAAAAAAATACAGGCAGGGCCAGGTTCGCTTCTTTTTATAACAATTATCTCCCAAAGAGGTTGCTTGAGAATTACCAAGCTGTGGAACCTAATCTACTTTATGCCCTCAATGACCTCATGAACTCTTACTAGACTCCACCTCTTAAAGGTTCCCTCGCACTTCTCAATCCCACCACCCTGCAGAGAAAGCCTTCAATCACAGTGGGCCCTTCCATAAAAGTGCCATTGGAGATTCATGTATGCAAATTACCTGAAGCAATTGATGCTCCTTATATTCCAGTTCTGTTACATGACAATAGAATAGAAATAACTTTTTCTCTGAGTCTTACTTTACTCATCTCTAAAATGGTAATGATAATTCTTGGTTCTTCAACTTAGTTCTTCAATTCAAGCTCATGTCATATTAAACATTGAAGATGACTTGAAGGGAAGGATTCTAAATGTATCATTTCTATGTAAAAATAAGATACTTTGTTTCAAGTTTTCCTAAAATTTGTGAATTGTTTCATAAAGTAAGATGAATAGTTTTAGGAATAGGCTGTTAGTAATTAAGAACATGGCCATTATAAAATTCTTCACCTTACCAAAATGCAAACAATTTTAGCAGAGTACAAATGGTTTTCTCACCAAGCTTCTCACAATAAATCATTTCTATTTCATCACCAAATTGAATTGTTTACTCATGTTTTCAACTTTATTAAACAAGCACTGGCTTAATATTTTCCCACCCCATATATATAGCTAAACATAAAAGTATCTTGGATGAACAACAAAGCTGGAGCCCAATCTGACCCATCCTTCCAAATTCAGCCTTTGGTCTGAGGAAATGACATAGTAATGGCTTTCACAAGCAAATTGAGTGCATTTTCTGAGCACATTTCCAATCATAAAATCCAAATTTCCTGTCTTATGAGGTTTTGGATCCTGATATCCTGGACTGGTAGTATTGCCCACATTTGTCCTCAAATGTAAGCATCAGAATCATCCATGGAGCTTTTTAAAAACTCCCATATGTGTGTGTGTGTGTGTGTGTGTGTGTGTGTGTGTGTGTGTGTGTAGGGAGGGGATTCATTGGTGTATAGGATGGTCACAGCAGTTAATAATTACAAGCTTGAATCATTATGAAAATGATTTTTTAATGGATGTTTGCTACCATTTAAAAGGAAGCAGCTGCATTTCCTGGTCCTCACTGTCAGCATCCACCTAGGAAAGTTTCACTTTAAAATACAATAAATGCTTCTAATTGACTAGTACCCAGCCATCTTAATATCAGCATATTCAAAGTTTAAAAAGCAGCAAGAACAATATCTCAAAACACACTTTTACAAAAATTTTACCACTTGAAATTAAAATAAAAATTCTATTTATATGGTCAAATCCATAACTAATTAAATCTAGCTTGATCTTCTCAAGGGGCAATTAGACTGTACTTGGGGAGGCATAACTAGTTTTTATGATTTTGAACACTTTAATTCTAAAACCTTAAATTCTAAACATTTCATTTGGCCTTTGATAATCATTTATTAATCTCCTGTTGCATTTGACCTGATTTATGGACCAGGAGTATACTTTCAATTCTTGAAGAAATAATAATTTGATAAGCGGTTTTAGATGTTTTCCCCTTGTATTTGATGCATTGTGAAAAATTGTCTAAGACACAGTGATTAAGGTATTATTAGAAAAGTTCCCTATCCAATTGTTTAATTATGCCATGTTTGTTTTCAGGCTGTCCAAATAGTCTTCTAATTAAAAGTTTGCACCTAACTAGAATTCTCCTCTGAGAAAAATAATATGCTGACCCACAGGCCAGTTGGTGTCTCAGCACCTTAGGAGTAATTATGCTCTGTTCAAATAAATAAGTCAATATTTGTGTTTCTATACAGCTGGTCTTTTGAATATGATGAGTTTGGTTTAATTCTCCAGGTCTAATAAGTTTACATTTCTGAGCATATTAAACTAAAAGCCAGACCCTAATCCATCATGACCCAACCAAAATGACATCTGTATATTTATTTGTGTTGTTCCTGTCACAGAACTTTCTAATTTCATTATAAACTGCACTATATATAACATATTGCTTTTTTTCTTCATTTTTATCCCCAAGTTACTCTTTTAAATGTCAAGGATAGCTATCTAAGCCTGGAATCTGAGTGGAATAATTCTTAAATATTTATCTTCTGTTTTAATCAAGCATAATGATTGCTCAATTATAATTTCTTTTTAGTTTTTTTTCTTTATGTGTCATTCCATCAAATCTCCAATGTGTTAAAACTTTTATTTCTAAAGAATGATAACTTTTGCTTTATGCTCCTATTAACATCTACAAATATTATTAGGGTCTATGCAATGGGCATGTCATCTTGTACATTATAATCAAGATGCTTTATCCACCAATTTCTATTTGCAATCTCTTCTTTCTCTGCTTTCAGGATACAATTGTCGAAACCCATAGTTGAAGCAGATCCTGAACTAAAGAGCAGTGAATATTTAAGAAACTAATTTTCTAGTGAGGTCAAGCCCAGCAGCCCAGATCCACCCACATTGGCCTCTATGGGGTCCAGGCACTCAGCAGACTTGGTCCACCCATTCCCCAGCAGGGCAGACACTGCCAGAGCCTAGCCTTTGGCACAGGATCTCCAATTCTGACCAGCAGACTACCAAGGGAGGTCAAGCTGAGTGGCCCAGATTCACCCACTCCAACTTAAGCAGGACCCTGATCCAGTTTGCAGTAGCATTCATTGAGGGACACCAGCAGGGTTGGGAAGCCCAACATTAAGGTGAGGTACAATCTGCACAGGTACTACAAGAATATATGGAAGAAACTAATATCTTAGATCCACACTGCAAGAAAGGAAGACACATAGACAGCATGAAAAAACAAGGAAGGAAAGTGCTCCAAACAAACCAGGACACTATAATAATGGAACCCATGGACAGTGAAGTTGATAAAATGTCAGAGAAGAAGTTCAGAAAGCTCATAATTAAAATGATCTATGAATTAAAGAATGACCTAAATGAGCAAATATAAGCAAAAGACCAATTACTCCAACAATGAGATAAAAGAGCAAATACAAGTAGCAAAAGATTACTTCAAGAGAGAGAGATTCTGAAAAAAAAAATAGTCAGACATCCTTGAAATGAAGGATACAATGAATCAAATTTTTAAAAAAAAAACCTCAATAGAAAGCATAACCAACAAACTAGATCACTTGAAGACAAAGTATACAATCTGGAAAATAAAGTTGATCACACAGTGAAGATAGTTAGAAACCATGAACAGAACATCCAAGAATTATGGGATAGCATCAAAAGACCAAATCTAAGAGTCATTGGGATAAAGGAAGGCACAGAGTTTCAAACCAAAGGAATGCACGATCTCTTCAATGAGATAATATCAGAAAATTTCCCAAGCATGAAGAATAAATTGGAAAACCAAATACAAAAGGCTTACAAAGCACCAAATGTACAAAATTACAACAGATCTACACCAAGGCACATTATAAAGAAAATGCCTAGCATACAGAATAAGGATAGAATCTTAAAAGCTGCGAGAGAGAGGAATCAAATCACATACAGGGGGACACCAATTCGAATCTCAGCAGATTTTTCAACCCAGACCCTCAAAGCCAGGAGATCATGGAACAAAATATAAACAAAACCTCTGAAAGAAAATAGATGCCAACTAAGAATCTTATATTCAGCAAAACTAAGCTTTAGATTTAAGGATGAAATAAAAACCTTCCATGATAAACAAAAGTTAAAAGAATTTAAAACTAGAAGGCTTGCACTGCAGAACATCCTCAGCAAAATATTCCCAAAAGAGGAAATGAAAAATAATGATGAAAATCAACAGAGGGAGGGATTACACTAAAGATAAATCTAATCAGAGGAGAAACCAAGTCATGTTAAATACCAAAAATAAACAAAAATGGCTGGGAATACAAATCATGTCTCAATAATAACCTTGAATGTTAATGGCCTGAACTCACCAATCAAAGATATAGACCAGCAAATTGGATTAAAAAAAACCAACAATGTGCCTCCAAGAAACTCATCTCATAGAAAAGGACATTCACAGATTGAAGGTGAAGAGTTTGGAAAAATCATACCACTCACATGGACTGTGGAAGCAAGCAGGTGTTTCCATCCTCATCTCAAATAAAGTAGCTTTCCAACTAAATCCAATTAAAAAGGATAAAGAAGGACACTACATACTGCTCAAGGGAACCATACACCAACAAGACTTAACAGTTATATATGCCCAAATAATGGTGCAGCTATGTTCATCAAACATACTCTTCTCAAGTTCAAGAGTCAAATAGACCACAACACAATAATTTTGAGTGACTTTAACACACCACTTTCTTCACTAGATAGATCTTCAAAACAAAAGCTGAACAAAGAAACTATAGAATTCAATAATACAATCAATAACTTAGACTTAACTGACATATATAGAGTATTCCATCTTTCAATGAGAGAATATACTTTCTTTTCAGCAGCACATGAATCCTTCTCTAAAATAGATGATGTACTATGCCACAAAGCAACTCTTAGCAAATATAAAAAAGATACTAAACTGCATTATATCAGATCATAATGGAATGAAATTAGAAATCAATGATAAACACCTGGAGACTAAATAATATGCTACTGAATGAACAATGGGTTACAGAAGACATCAAAGAGGAGATTAAAAAAAATTTAGAGGTGAATGAGAACACAGATACAACATATCAACATCTCTGGGACACTATGAAAGCAGTTCTAAGAGGAAAGTTCATTGCATGGAGTTCATTCCTTAAGAGAAGAAAAAGTCAAGAAATAAATGACTTAACACTATATCTCAAAGCCCTAGAAAAAGAAGAACAAATCAACACCAAAAGCAGTAGAAGACAGGAAATAATTAAAATTGGAGCTGAAATCAATGATATTGATACTAAAGAAACAATTGAAAAAAACAGAGAACAAAAAGTTGGTTCTTTGAAAAAATAAATAAAAATAAAATTGACAGACCCTTAGCCACACTGACAAAGAGGAGAGAGAAAACTCAAATCACTAACATACGTAGTGAAACAGGAAATATCACAACAGACATTACAGAAATACAGAAGTTAATTAGACGTTATCTTGAAAACTTGTACTCCAATAAAATAGAAAATATTGAAGGCATTGGCAAATTTCTAGAGTCATATAATTTGCGGACATTGAGGAAGAAGTAGGCCCTAATCTCCATCATGTGGGATTAGGCCCCCAACTTCCTTAGTAAGACTCCTGTGGTGCAAGAATTAAAATCAAGAATCAATAAATGGGATGGACTCAAACTAAAAAAAGTTTCTTCTCAGAAAAAAAAAATTTGTGAGGTGAATAGGGAGCCTATATCTTGGGAATAAAACTTTACCCCTCGTGCATCAGAAACAGCACAAATCTCTAGGGTATATAAAGAACTCAAAAAGCTAGACACCAAAAAAAAACCAAAAAACAAAAAAATCACAAATTACCCAATCAATAAATGGGCCAAGGACTTGAAGACACACTTCTCAAAAGATGATGTACAATCAGTCAGCAAACACATAAAAAAAATGTTCATCATCACTAGCAATTAGAGAAATGCAAATCAAAACCACTCTAAGATTTTATCTCACTTCAGTCAGAATGGCAGCTATTATGCATACAAACAACAATAAATATTGGCGAGGATGTGGGGATAAAGGTACACTCATACATTGCTGGTGGAACTGCAAATTGGTGCAGCCAATATGAAAAGCAGTATGGAGATTTCTTGGAAAACTGGGACTGGAACCATCATTTGACCCAGATATCCCTCTCTTTGGTCTATACCCAAAGGACTTAAAAACAGCATACTACAGGGACACAGCCACATGCATGTTTATGCCAGCACAATTCACAATAGCTAAACTGTGGAGCCAACCTAGATGCCCTTCAGTAGATTAATGGATTAAAAAATGTGGTATATATGCACAATGAAATATTACCTAGCAATAAAAGAGAATTAAATCATGGCATTTGCAGGTAAATGGTTGGAGTTAGAGAAGATAATGCTAAGTGAAGTTAGCCATTCCCCAAAAATCAAATGGTGAATGTTTTCTTTGATATAAGGAGGCTGATTCATAGTGGGATAGGGAGCTGCAGCATGGGAGGAATAGACGAACTCTAGATAGGGCAGAGGGCTTGGAGGGGAAGGGTGGGGGCATGAGGTTATTAATGATGGTGGAATGTGATGATCATTATTATCCAAATACAGGTAGGAAGACATGATTTGGTGTGAATATACTGTGTATACAACCAGAGATATGAAAAATTGTGCTCTGTATGTGTAATAAGAATTGTAATGCATTCCACTGTCATATATAAATTTTTAAAAAGAAATTAATTTTCTAATATTTTATATTGATTTCCCCCATTAGGTTAGATACAGTGAAATTTAGTGGATTTTTTTTGTACTGTTTTGCTTGCTTGCTTTTGAGTATGATTTTTGGAGAATATTCTATACTATTTAAGGGAAAAGAAGCCAAGAATAGAGAAAAATTATAAGGTAGTGATTTAGAAAAATGACCGACAATCATTGAAAGGAGCAAGATTTATCTATACCAATTCCTTATTCTAACGTCAATATTAGTGTCTGAAAAACAACTGAATCAGTACTTTAAAATTTTAAAATGGATCACAACACCATAAATAAAATAAAGAAGCAAACAAAAACCAGAAAAGAACACTTAAATATGAAAAGACAAAGAAGAGACTAAGCCCAGTGTGTATACACCAGGACTGGGTATTGACTCTAACGCAATTAGTTCAATGCTAATCTGAGTAATAGCCATCAAGAGTCAGTTTGTCAACCTGAATTTGGAAATTCTACAGCACAGAGCTTCTGTAAGTGTGGCAGGAAGACTGCAAACATAAAGATTACCAGCAGTGCTTATTCCAAAATAAAGAGTATAGGTTAATCTCCAAGGAGTTCAACTAGTCAAAATCTCTACAAATGGGATAAAATCTTGTATTATTGAGAGGTTCACATAGGTCATTCTTATGTATACTAAAGTTTTGGGAGCACATTTATAGTTTTATTTTCTCATGGATTTTGTTTTGTTTGTTTTTCTTAGGTTTTTCTGAACCTGAACTCTGTAGAACCTGAGACTTGTGAGTGAAAAACTAAGAGCCAAGGCCTTTTCACTGGTAGTTATCAATTACTTTTTCTGATGATATTTCAATGCATATTTGGCATTCTAGATCCACCTTGAAAATAAGGGATCCCATCAATATCCCAGATGCCAGGAACCTGTTTCCCACATATCCTTTGTAGCACATCAGTAAGTATGGGAATTTCAGTGAAGAGTGGAAAGAAGGGAATGCTCCTGTTTACTTACATCCTGGCTGAGTGATTTTATTTAATAGAGAAAACAAGGAAGGCCCCAGTAACTGCAGACTCGGCTCTTTCATGAAGCCCAGAGCTGCCGTGCAGTAAAACACGTGCCTTGGAAAGTGTATTCAGAGTTGGACCCGAGTCTAAGCCGAGAAATTATTTTACAGAATTAAGCTATTTACTTGATGAGTATAATAATTAGATATTTTTGGAAGATAAGGACTATGAATAAAGCAGCAACATAAATATTGGGAAGATATTATTATAGAAGATGTGAAAAGAACTCATATCTTACTTAAATTTGTTGTTTTCAATAGACAAGCTCTTATTTTGGTAGCTATCATTTTGTGCAGAGGAAAAAAAAAATAACCACCCAAAAGGAATATATTAGAGCTGTTCCTTATGTTGATTTTCTTCTTGATGGAAATAATGAAAAACAGAGGCACTGGCTATCCCAAGTATAAATTTATTTTCTCTGTGACCTTCCAGGAGATAAAAGATCTAGACAACCAATTATGAGGCTCAGGACTGATGGCCCTTTCAAAAGCCAAGTCTCTAGTCTGCCAGAGGCCAGACTTCCTCACCACCTTGGTGGCCTCCCCCAGTCTCATTTTACAAGAAAGAAAAAAAAAAATTATGGATTGATGGATGAAACTTCACCAGAGACAGATCTAGGGGTGGAGACAGAATTACCACAAAGCTAATGCAATTTATGCTTCAGAGTCTTTCATTTACAGATGCTCATTCCAAGTTCCTCTGGGCGGCACCAGGCAATGTATTCACTTAGTCATATGTTTTTGTTGTAAATCTTAAAAGAAGATGCTTTAGCTGAAGTCAGTTGAGATTACTGTCTCTTTTTCCATTGTTTCCCTTCCCCTGCTGAGTAGCATTAGAAAAAAATATATTATGGTGATATGGCTAAGGAGAAGTCCGAACATTTAGTTAGGGCTTGGTGGTGTGTATTCACGTGGTAAATGGTCGTTTCTATGTATCTAGTTATGGCTGCTTGGGGCACTAGTGCTTTCAGGAGCATGTCTGCCTCCTTGCTTCATGGATTAGGGTTGTGTTGGGCATGATTATGATAATGATGTGTTTTATGACTCCTGGTACAAGAATTTTGTGAGTTGAGGAAGTGAAACAATGTCTGAAATGTAAGGACTCATGGATTAGTCAGGGTTCTATAAAGGAACAGACTCAACAGGAAGTATCATTATAAAGGGGGATTTATTAAATGGGCTTATGTGACCAGAGACTGGATCGTCCACAAAAGCTGTCTACGGGCTGGAGAGCTGGAGGAACCAGTATCTGTGCAGTCCAAGAGGCTGAAGCCTCAGAACAAGAGGGATCAAGAGTGCCCCTAATCTGAGACCCAAGGCTTCTGGAAACTCCCTGGAGAATCCCCGGGGGAGCTTTGGAAGAGTAAAGAAGCCAGGGTCTGATATTCTCAGGAGATCCAAGCAGCAATCAAGAACCCGTTCAAGAAGAATAGAGCTTGCATCTGCTGCTGCTTCCTTGTTCTTCCAATTTTTATTCCACCAAAGCCATCATCCTATGTGTATGGTGCTGTCCATGCTTTGGGAGGGTCTCCACTTTAGTCACTATCCCACATGCCAATCATTTCCAGACACACCCTCAGTGACACACCCAGAAGCCTCTTAATCCAATGAAATTGATAATTCAAATTAACCATTACAACCAGAAGCCAGTTTCTGGGTAATTTCTCTTGTTATGAGTTGATTTTAAAAATTAACCCAGACTTACCCCGTTTGTTCAGACACTTCACCCTGGGTGAAATTGTCCACCATTCCACATGAGACCACTCTTATAGAAGCTAACACTTCCACCCTCACCCACTTGCACCCTGACCACAATATCTTTGAACTATGGAACTAATGCAAGCTTGTATTTTCCTGAGAATGTACTAAATATGTGATTTCTGAGAATATTTCTATATGACCTTTCTAGCCTGGTAACTTTCCATTTGTATGAAATGTACCTTGTGATTATAATTGCTTCTCCTGCCCACCCTTTCTTTGTGTTTTTAAGCCTTATAAGCATATTTCTAACTCAAATCAGGTGGAGGGTTGCAGAACTTCTTGGTTCTCTGTACTCTTGGACCCAGGTGGAAATAAAGCTTTGGTGTTTACCTTCATGGGACCTGGAGAACTATTTGGGAATTGGGGGATATCAGATGTATCAAGTTATAAGCAGGGCATGTCTTTCCCTTACTCTTTTCTGTCAGGAAAGCATTTAATAAAAATATCACAATTCAACACTGTAATGCAGTGTCTTTTTTAAACAAATCATAAGAAATAGAATTAATTATTAGAATTAATTAAATAGAATTAATCATGTTGCCTATATTACTTGGGTTAGTATTACAAAAGCAAGTATGTGTGTTTGTGATGCCGCATGTTTAGACATCGCAACTACATGCAACCTAACAGAAAGCATGTTCATCCAAGTTTGAGAAAGCCAAGTACCTTTCTCTTCATTCTGTAGAAAACAGTTCTACAAAATCTTTGTCAAGTCAGGTGCAGTGTCACACATTGATAATCTCATAGCTTGGGAGACTGAAGCAGGAGAATTACAAGTTCAGAGCTAGCCTCAGCAATTTAGCAAGGCCCTAAGCAACTTAGTGAGACTCTGTCCCAAAATAATATATATATATATATATATAAAGGACTGGGGATGTGGCTCAGTGGTTCAGCAATGCTGGGTTCAATCCCTGGTGCCAAAAAAAATAAAAAAAATCTTCATCATATGAAGCAGTGATCAAATATTTCAAAGCCCAAACTTGTGGAAAAAAGTATTATAGAAGATTGTTTATCTTATGACATTTATGATATTTGTGGGCTTTTAAAATACATAATTTGCTGGTTTTTTATTTCTTGTTTCAAATAAATAATTACTGTTATATCCTATTTTTTTCTTTTAAAAACGACATGAATTTCTACAAGCTTCAGGCCTCACAAAATCTTGTTACTGTCTTTCTGGTGAGAGATAAATACAGGATATTAAAATGTCTAAAATATTCAACTAAGAAATAATGTGGCTCTGAACATGTTTCCAAAACTGTGTAGAGTAACGTGAGACTGCAGCAGACCTCTGCCTGTAAGCCTCTTTTCTCACACATGTGCTGTGCACGCACACAGAAGCTGTCCAGACTCATACTGCAGAGCACAGAACAGACACGTTCAATGTTGTAATTTGCAAGGGAGATCAGTCAACCGCAGTGAGAAAATGCTGCAGTGCATTTGGTTTTCTTGTCTCCACAAAAGGCCAAATAATACCTCCCCTCTGCTGACTCCAAATCAACTTGGTAATTTCATCCTTCTCTTGACTCTCTGTCTCTAAACAAGGTTTATCCTGTGTTTCTAAGAGCAATCTTGAAACTCCTCTTATATTCCAGAGCAGTTGTTCTTGATTATTTATGCAGCATATGCTAACTAGGAAAACAACTCAAAACCACACAGAAAAGAATGTTCAGTTCTCTCAGGGAAAAATCACAAAGAAGACACCATTCATCAGATGAATAGATCCTATAACTAAATCTATAAAACTAATGACTAGATTTTTTTGTGTAGTCTTTAAAACAAAGGGAAATCATTCAACAGGATAATTTCACATTGAAAGAAACTTGAGACGTTCTCACTTAATCCAAGGCTCACACTGAAACTAAGTAGGTCACTGACCGGCTCCAACTAGTCTCCCTGCCCTCAGCCCAGTGCTTTTCTGGTTACATTCTTTTACCCTTCAGACCCTAAGGAGAGAAAGCAGCACTATAATCACAAAAGATTCAAGGTCAGCATCACAAACAAACTCTGGACTCAAGAAGTAGGTGGAATTGAAATTTATGGATGATTTGGAAATAAAAACTGGAATCAAGCAAAATGCAACAGTAAAGATTAGATCATCACTCATTTGGCAAGTATCTATTACCCATTATGAGTCCATTACTGGTCTAGGAACTAGATAAAGAATGATGAACATAACCCATATAATACCTGCCCTTATAGTATTTATGATGTGAAGATAAATGTTAATTTCTTTATTATTTAACTAGCAATATTTATTGATTTTAAAATATAGAAAAGTAGTTACAAGGATTTAATTATTAAAATTATTATTTCATACACTTGTGATGAGCGTTATAGGGAGGAATATATATTACGCAATGAAAATATATAAAAAGGGAACTTGATTCTAGTAACTGAGAATTCTTTGAGGAATAGAGTTAAATCTATATCCAGAGAATGAGTGAGTCTGAAGTAGGCAAACAGAGTTGGAAAATTGTAAAGACCCTGAAACAGAAAAGCCTTGCTGCATTCAAGTCAGAGGAAATACATCATTGTGGCTAAAGAAAAGTGAGTAAGAATGAGGTAGCACATTATGAGATCAGAAAAGTGGGTAGGAATCAGGTTGTGCAGGAGTCTGCCTTGAATTTAACTGTAAGGGTCAAGAGACTTCAGAGAAGTATTCTACGCAGGAAAATGAGTTGCCAATGCTGGAAGATAGGAATCTTTTTTTCTTCTTTTTCTTTTAAATTATAATTCTTAGGAAGCAGAGGCCAAGAAGATTAACATGGTTGTGACTCAGGAGAGAAACTGCTAGAGGAAAACTTAACTTCAAATCCAAGGAATCTGTGCCTGAGGAAGGGTCATGGGTTAAGCCTATGAAAAGCAATCAAGTGTAGACTGCCACTCCAGAGAAGAGAGGAAGTTGGTTTGAAACCAATGAACCAAGTAGGTCACTTTGAGCTCTAGACAATTCCCTTTGAAAACACACAGTTTGGGTAAAATGACAAAAATTAAAATAAACTTGATAGGAATAAATTCCTCAAAAAAAAAAAAAGGTGCAAGAGAATGCATTTGCCACTATGGTCCTAGTGGAGATGGAATCTAAATATCCAACAGATATCATGAATAGAAAAGGAGAGAAACGTAATGAAATAAAGTCAGTGATTATAATAGCCATAATGAATGACCACTTTCTATGTGACAGGCATGCTAAGCCACTTATTTTATTCATATTATCTTCATAAGAATTGGAAGCAATAGTATAATTATTATCCCCATTTATCAGAAACCAAAGCACAGAGACGCTAAATGATTTATAGAACTTGCACATATGTTAGGTGATGGAGCCAGATTTGAATCCCAAGAAACCTGCCTTTTGCAGTTTAGCTTTTAACCAGTATGATAAGTTCACAAGAATTGTGAGGAAGTCATTAGAGTTGTTCAAATTTTCAAAGTTTCCAGTTATATTTAAATCTTTAAAAGGAGAGAATGTTTCAAGAAATATGTCATGTATATTTATTTGTTTTTCAACAGATATCAAGTGTCTGTTATACACTTAGTACTGTCCTAGCTTAGGGACAGAATGGTGAGCATTAGTGTAGTTCTTCTCATGAAGCTGACAAATTAGTAGGGAGTGTTGTAGCCAGGAGCATACATTAATCAAGAATGCACAGAAAATGTCAAATTTCAACTTTCAATTGATATGATCTGTTATGAGAAAATATTCCTAACTTTGGTTTAGTAAAATTTGTATAAGTGGGAGATTTTTGTCTAGTTAGGAAGTTATGCCAAATCTTCCTGGAAAAGTGAATTATGTCTTAATCTAAGGATATTGAATAGTGAACTAATCAAAAGAAGAATGGATGATCCATCCAGGCAGGAAAAATAAAGCAAAACCACACAAAAACCAAAACAACAATAAAGACAAAACCCTCAAAGACCTTAGGGCAAATGTGATCATGGAAGAGACCTGGGACAAAGGAAGGCAATATATGTGGAAAGTGAGTGCCGTCATGGATACGTGTCTGCTGTAAAGGAAATTGGGATGAAGACTGCAGAGGTTTGTGAGCTATGTTAAGGATTTAAGTCTTTATCTCAAAAGAATAGGTACAGATTTGCATTTTGACCAGACCATCTTATCTGCTATATGTAGAACGGATTTGACAGAGGTCAGAACAAATGTGGCAGTCTAATAAGAAAGTTATGGAAAATGTCCAGACATAAAATGATGGGAAACTTGAACTAGAGTGAAGATAGTAGAGATGAAGAGAAATGAATTGATTAAGGAGATTCTGGGAAGGTAATATTGAGAGCACTTGATGGATTGAAGTAAGAATAGAGGGAGAATGAGATGTTGCTATATCTGACTTGCAAAATTCAAAGAATAGTGCTATCATTTACAGTGATAAAGAACAATAAAAATGCACAAGGTTTCCAGAGTGAGCTCATAAGTTTGGTTTTGCAGATATTGAACTTTAGGTTCTCTTGAGATATTCAAAAGGAGATGCAAGTAGGCACATACATATTTCTGTCTAAAAATAGACAAAAAAAACATGAGATGGATACGTGAATTTAGTATATATTTTATATAACATTGTAAAGTAGTAGCAATGAATAAAATTTCCTAGAAGGAAAGGACCTGATGTGATTCCAACATTTAATTGATGAGTGAAATTATGAGTAGTCTACAGAGACAAAAAGAAAAAAGACAAAAACTTCCAGAAAGATAGGGTTAAGCTCCCTTGACAGAGAAAAGGGAAGAGCAGTGACATAATTCACACTATTAAATGTTGTTACAAGGTCAAGTAAGAATAGGCCTTTAAAATTCCCTGTGGATTTAGCAACGAGTGGGGTGAGGATTGTGGGATTATATAGTATGATGTTCTCAGCAGGTCCTGTGAGTGGAATGGATTGATGCAAGATTAGAAGATTGGGAATTATTCTGAGGAAATGCAGATTGCAAATATGAGAAAAACTTTTTGAGAAGTTTAATTAGGAGAAATGAGAAGAGAAAATGAATTGCTAGGGTTTGGACTCTTTTGAAGTGAGTAAAAATGATTCCATGGAAAAATGAGGAAATGTAGATTTAAGTACATAAGTTATCTGTCAACTGGTAGGATGCTGAGGGCCATTGCCAAGTAGGACATTGCATGAGAGGTGACCTTGCTCAAGGACCAGGGCGGATCCGGTTTAGGGCGGATCAGGGTTTAGGGAGTATCCCGCTCCTTGGTTTAGGGCAGTTCCAGGTTTAAGGTGTATCCTGCTGGGAATAGGGCATATCCTGCTGCCTCAGGCATGCCTGATTCTTGAGTTCCCGTTGAGTTCTCATGGGATTGAGAGAGATTTGGCATAAAAAGCTTGGTAGAGCCCAGTGGATTTGGACAGAACGTGAATTTCCCCAGAACGTGTTTGTAGAGGGCCGGTGTGAGTTTGGGAATAAAGAATTGCTGTTTGAATCTACAAAGCTGTGAGTGGCTCGTGATTTTGTGCCCAGCCAGACTGCGGCAGTAGGAAAAGAGAGGAAAATAATTACTGGGACGTGGGTTTGGGCTCTAGGAAATTATATATAGATAGATAGATATAGATATATATAGACTACTTTTATGGCAAATAGAATTGAAAAGCCTATGAGTAGATGTGAAGTCAATTGTAAGATTACTGTTTTAGTCCAAGCAAAGGATGGCTTGATCTAGGAGAGAAATGGACTGAGCAAAATAAATTCAAAATAGATTTGAAAATGAAATTTATAAAACTTGGTAATTGTTTACCTATAGATGGAGAAGGAGAAAGCCAAGATGATTCTCAAAGTTCCTGTGTAAATGATGAAATAGGTGATAGGTTTGTGTCCTTCAAAGTGGAACTGTAGAATGAACTGCTTTGTGGGGGCTGAACACCGATTAAAGTTTGGACATGTTGAGTTTGAGGTATTTATAAGAATATAAAATAAAATAGTCTGTACACATTTGGATTGAGGCTCAGAAGAGAGAATTGGGTCAAAAATAATATTTCCAGGGAGGTAACTCTGGATTATACATGGTAACTAAAATTTGGACTGAATAA
Organism: Ictidomys tridecemlineatus; assembly: GCF_052094955.1. NCBI lineage: Eukaryota > Metazoa > Chordata > Mammalia > Rodentia > Sciuridae > Ictidomys > Ictidomys tridecemlineatus. Next base: position 102,326,888 of record NC_135485.1, on the reverse strand, counting down.
GGTATTAACAAAGGACATGTAAAGAGAGGGGTGAAAAGAGCCTAAAATCAGGGCTCAGTGGTTGAGTGCTCCCCTAGCATGGGTGAGGCACTGGGTTCGATACTCAGCACCACATTAAAATAAATAAAAATAAAGGCATTGTGCCCACCTACAACTAAAAGAAAAAATTTTAAAAAGAGCCTAAAATCTGACCCTGAGTATCCCTGACCTGTAAAAGAATCGGTAAAGAATATGGGAAAGAAGCAACCAGAAGGATAAAAGGAAAACCAGAAAGGAAAAAAAAAAATGCCTGACTTGTAAGCTAAGAGCAGAGACTGCCTAGATGAAAATATTGTAAATTTACATCAAATAGTTCTGAAAGGTCAAATAAGATAAGAATTAAAAAATATTTCTGGGAGCCAGGGAGCCCACTGATGGCTGCACTAGGAGCCATTTTGAGTGTAGATTTAAGATTAGTGTGCTAACCAAGTTTTAGTTACTAGAACGTGGGGGAAAAAAAGGAGAAGAAGAAGAAGCAGAACCTGTAGACAAACATTGCCCAAAATTTGTAAAGAGCTGAAGAGGCAGGAGTAAACTTGAAACAGCTATTGTGCTGTATCAGCCACAGATACTACATGACTCATCATATTCCTTTGGCATTGCCCATCTCCAAGAGCTTTGGCCCCAGTGGAGGCCAGCCAACTCTGCTTGGTCAACACTGCTTCATTGTCTGGTCTCAAATTGCCCTTGGGAAACCAGGCCTCCCTCTTGGTTACTCTTATGCAGCCAGGCTGACCAGATGCTCCCCTGAATTTTTTTTTTTTTTTTGGCTTTTCATGTCATTTCTGAGCTTAGATGAATCACAACCACACATCACACTGACAGATTCCAAAGTGGAATCTGACATCCACAAGGACCAGGCCACAAAACTCAAAAGAACACAGAAGTTAACTCCTTGAAGACCACACACACATCACCCAGGAGAGACCAAGAACGAGGAGGGAGTTTCACCAATCAATTCCCCCTCCTTCCTTCCTCCCCAGGATTACTAGGAACACCTTTGCTTTCCTGGAAAAACTGAAAAATGTCCAAAAGTCGGATATGCTACACAATTCAGAACTTACAGTGAAAAGGTAGCTATTTGTTAACACCTTATTTGGCATTGTGTGACATTGTTTCTTATCTTCCTTTCCATTCCTCTCACATAAGCCTTCAATAATTTAATCTTTGTATGAGGCTATCCAGATTATAGCAAATGAGCAAAAACAAGGACTGGTCCAGGGAAATATATATATATATATATATATATAGACCTGAACATGTTTCATTATTGAAGTAACTGGTTGGGAAGACAATGTTGAAGAATCATTGTTTGGGTAAGATTTTCAAGTATGGAGAAGCAATGGGCTTCCTGGCACAGTTGGAAGGTGAAACTAAGTTTACTTGAGCTTTAGTCATGTGCCAGTCTCTCTTCTCAGTGATGTGAATACTTTTTCTTTTCTTCTTATATTTTTAATTTTGTCTCTACACCATCTGTTAAAGTAGTTCTCCCCATTGTCCTCATGTTGCAGATGAAGAAATTGAGGCACAGAACTACTAAGGAATTCTTTTTTCCATGCGAATAATTTAGGTGGAGGAGACAGAATTTTTATTTTAAGAATCTATTTCTAGAGCCAGTATCCTCACTTTGTTCATTTTACTGTGTATCTTTCATTAGAATCTGATCACTTCTTCCGTTGTGATGAGAAGAAAGGAAGAGAGTTCGGATAGTTGCAGATTTGAAGATGTTTGTGGTGGAATGGTGAAGGAATTCCCAACAAATTGCTCCAAATTATCCAATGGACTACACCATCCGTGAAGAGTGAGTAGTAGGGTTTGCTGGGAGTTTGTTTATGGTATAGGAAATTGAAAAATATTTCATCTATAGTTTAGCTGATTACAATTTCCTTCGATCCAGATCAACTTTCTCCAATCTGTTCTCACGACATCAGACTGGTCCTGTTAAACATAAGTCTAATTCTGTCACTCTGATCATCTCACCAGTACCTGCCCATCTCAGTCACAGTGCAAGTTAAACAATTCTCATTAGGACCTGTGAGGCATGACATTATTCAATTCTTTCCTGCCTGTCTTCTTTCTTGAGATCCTTTCCTCCTTCTTTTCTTCTTGTCCACTCAGTCTCCCAACCTTCAGTGAAAACACCAGTCATTATTCCAGTCACGGCTACTAACTTTCTCTCCACTGCATTAAAGGACCCTTTCTTAAGAAATCCATATGGCCAATTTTCTTCATATTTCCCAGAAATTGTCTAAAAGGTGCCTCTCAGAGAAGGTTTTGGTGACCATACTAAGATCTCAGCAGTCCTACCCATATTTCTTATACCTTTCTTTTCTTCTTAGTGTTTATAATTACATACCATATTATATACTTTTGTTTTTTGTCTTATTGTACAGATCATATTTTGCACTAGAATTTAGAGTTCCCCAAGGAAAGAACTTTTCATCGGCTTTTTAATTTTTTTTTTAACCACTGTATCCCAAGTGGTTTAACAGAATGCCTGACTCTTAGATGCTTAAAAAAATATTTGTTGAATAAGTGAATTGTTATTGAGAGTCAGAGTCCATTGCTTAGTAAAATGTACTGGGAAATATTCACAATAGAAGATACCAGGTTGACCATGAATATGTGCTTTTCTTCTATAGTTTTCAGTTGATTCACTTATAGGTGTGGGGTTGGGGGTTCTTAAAGAATTTATCTCAGAGATGTCTTTTTCTCTCCTGGGTTCTGCCATAAAAGAAATTTTGTACCTCTTTTGTGACTTATGAATTTTTAGACAGATAAAAATTTGTGGTAAGTAATTTTTAGAGAGCTTTTTAAGATACAGGTGGGAGTTATTATTTGTTTGACATGATGTATATTTTGGATAAAGGAAATTGTTTTCTCGTTACAAGGGTAACTTAAGATCAGACCTTAAATTATACACCTTTCTCTCTCTCTCTCTCTCTCTCTCTCTCTCTCTCTCTCTCTCTCTCTCTCTCTCTCTCCCCCCATTTAGGAAAAACTTGTATTTATTGGCACACAGGTGAACTCACAGTTTAAATGCTCTATCTAGAGAACATTTAAGTTTGGAGGTCACAGACCAGGCTTGGAGTTCTGCTTTGTAAGTCAGTGTGTTTCCATCTAATTTTCCATTCCCAAGAAATGAAAAAGGTTGAGTCACTAAAGCGATAAGGAGCTTCCTAATTGAGATAAACAAGTCTTCTAGTTCAGCATGGAAAGTTAAACCTAGCTATAATGGCAGAGGCATGAAGAGAAAGGACACATTCTAATGAGATTTTAAAGAAGGCTCCACAATCTTCAACTATTAATGATACTTACATAGGAATAGTGTTTTGTTTTGTTTTGTTTTGTTTTCAAATTTCTTGGGTAAAAGAAGCCCCTGATGTGTTTGCTAAAATGGAGCATTCTCAGGAACTAATATAAAGGCATCTCTAAGACTGAGGTCCTAGAATCTTAAATTTTAATAAGTTTCACAGCTGATTCTATTGAAGTTGTTAATACACCAAACACGGACAAATATTATTGTATAACATCACCAATAATAAAAAAGAAAGCAACATTTGCCTCTAAGTTACCAAATTAGTGAAAGTCGGAAACCAGAGCTCTTGCAGGTTCCTAAAGGAAGAAGCTATATATCCTCATTCAAGAGTCTTTTCATTTTTATTTTAAATGAGCCCATACTACCATTGCCTGGTTATTAATTTTTAATTTTTTGTAATTGAATTGAAACAGCAATTAGAAGAGGGAATGATGCCTGCTAGAGCTAGGCAAGCTGAAGTCTAATAATAAGAACTAACGGCTGAGAGTCTGTTAGGGAATTAGAAAAACAAAAGCCATTTCCAAAAGCACACAGAAGCAAGGAAAGAATTGCAGTCTAGGCTCTCTTTAGATAGGGATAAACAGTTCTCAATAGCTCCAGAGGGTATCACTGCATTACAGACTAATAATGTCCCTGAGTTAATAATGAAAGTTTCAATCATTTTTACTATTCTCTGTTTAGGACTTTGGGGAAGTAAAATGAAGCTTACAGAGACTTAGATGCACAAAAATAATATTAAATATAGATTAGAGAAAATTTTAGTTATTTGGAAAATTAATGGAAGTAGAAAAAGCTTATTCCACAGATAAATAAAGACACTCACATACTTTCCATGTGTACAGTGATTAAATAACACCCTTCTCTTGAACATGGGGATGGCCCAGCATGGGAAGTGGTCTGGCAGTGGAAACATAGCTTATATTCAAGGTGCCAGAAATTGGGGAACATTCCTGGATGAGGCAGCACAGGGCAATGAGGCTCCAAGAGGAAAGCCACATCAATGTACACTGGAGCTTTGCAACCCCCTGCAGCCCGTGCACCAGCAGCTTCCGCATCACCTGGGAGCTTGGTAGAAGTACAGACTTGCAGATCTCCTGCCAGAACTCCAGAATCAGGATCTGTAGTTTGATGAATTTCCTGGGCCTATTAAAGTTTCAAAAGTACTAATATTGGTAAATCTGGGATTCTAATATCAAGGGTGATAGTTAGTGCTAGAATGTTGAGACTTCAAAGTTTAGAGACTAGACATTGACAACAGGTTCAAGCATGTAGAACTGCCAAGAATAATCCAAGAGTATTCACAGACCTCTTAAAGCCAGATCAGGATGATAGGCAGGATGGGAATCATGCACATTTTTTTCCTAAAGAAAACTCACATATTAATATCAAATTTTATTTAAAGGTTTTTGAAATTATAGTATAACTATTGAAACACACAAACATATATACCAGTCATTGCATTTTTTCAATTGTAGGTGAACACAATAACTATTTTATTTATTTATTTTTATGTGGTGCTGAGGATCAAATCCAGTGCCTCACGTGTATTAAGCGAGCACTCTACCACTGAGCCACAACCCCACTGCCAAATCATTGCATTTTTAAAACTGTTTTAATAAGGTAACATTTAAGAATGTATGCATCCAGATGACTGCTACTCTGATCAACATATAATATAATCACCATTCCTAGAAATCTTTCTCTTTCATCTCAAGTTTATTTTCATCCTCATAGGGAACTGCCATTCCAATTTCTACTATAAACAGTCTCAGTTTGTCTTGAATTTAATACAAATAGAAGTAAATACTATATACTCTTTTGTGTCTAGATCTTTTCCCTTAATATGATGCTTTTGAGAGTCATCTCATATTGTTGCAGACTTCAATAGTTTGCCCTTTTATTTGTGAATAGCATTCCTTATATAAATACACCACAATTTATTCATCTCCTGTAAATGGACATTTGACTTGTTTCTATTATTGCTATTGTAAATAAAGCATCTATAAAAAGTATATTCTTATACAAGGCATCAGTGGAAAAATGTTACATTTCTCTTCAGTAAATATCTAGGCATGGAATTTGGATAACTTTCCAAGAAATTACTATTTTTCCAAAGCAGTTATATCATATCATGCTCTCACTAGCAACAAGTGAGAATTCAGTTTTTCCACCTCCTTGTTACATTTAGTGTGGTGTTATTAGCCCTTTTAGTTTAAGCCATGTGAAATAGGTATGAAATAGTGTGGATGGGAAGCAGGGTCTCATGGTTCTTTTAGATGAATAATGATACCTTTTTTGTGGGGGTGCTTATGTGCCATCTTTGTGTCTTCTTTTGTGAAAGACTGCTCAAGTCAGGAACTGTTATTTTTCAAAATAATAATAATAATAGACACAATAATATTTCCTATAACATTTGTTTCTCTTACAATGCATTCATTCTTTTATCTATCTATCTATCTATCTATCTATTTATTTTTGCTAGTGGGGATTGAACTCAGGGGCACTCAACCACTGAGCCACATCCCTAGCCCTATTTTGTATTTTATTTAGAGACAGGGTCTCACTGAGTTGTTTAGTATCTCTCTCTTGCTGAAGCTTGCTTTGAACTTGGATTCTCCTGTCTCAGCCTCTGGAGCTGCTGGGATGAGAGGCCTAAGACACCACACCTGGTTTGCAATGCATTTTTGTCATTACTACCATTAGTTGGTGGGTGTATGCCAATTCATTTTAAAAGGGGCAGGTTTTGTGATGGCCTTGGCCGACGACTTGTGGTAGAAGTCTTGTTATTTGCCTTCAGAGGTTAGATTATTAAAGGTGATATGAATCTATTTCTCTAAACATGTCTCTTTTGAAACCCAGTCATTATACAGTTAGAAAACCTGCATCACCCTGTGGAGGGTTCTTGTGATAGGAACCCACAGCCAACACCAACTTTCCCTATATGAATGCACCATCTTGGAAATGTATCCTTAAGGCCCATGTGAGCTGCCTTAGCTGATGCCTGGTCATCAAAGATAATTTGTCCCCACTGAGCTTTAGCCAGATTGTGAATTCATGAGCAAAATGAATACTTGTTGATCTAACAATGCACTTCTCTCTAAGGTGGTTTGTTGTGTTGCATTAAAAACAAGAACAGATTTTATTTGTTGCATAAAAAAACTAAAACATGTGGCATAGATTTATGATAAATAATGTGAGAAAACGAAAGGGTACTAGAAAAATCCTAAGAGCTTCAAGAAGAACCTAAGAAAATCTAGAGGGCTGTCAGTGAAACTTGTAAAGTTATATAATGTAAATATAACATTGGAAGCTGGAGCAAAGGGTATTCTTGCAATGTATTCATGCAATATGTGAGATATGCTGCAAAACTGATCTCGGAGGTGATATAGAAAAATACATCAAATTCATGATTAAATCCATAATTAGTTTATGAGTAGTCAGCAAGATCTTACTTAAAGGGCCAGAAAGTGAATACTTTAATTTTCAGATTGTGTTGGTTCATCTTAGATGGCCAATAAATTGAGAGATGCCTAGAGAATTTGGAAGTACACTTCTGGGTATGTCTAGAGGGTAATTCCAGAAACAGTTATGATGTGGGTCAGTGACCTAAGTGGGGAAGACACAGCTAGAATGTGATGGCACCATCTGATAAGCTGGGGGCCTGGATGGTACAGAAAGGAGGAAGAAGTGGGTGGTTCATGTTTGCACAAGTTTTATTCTTCCTGAGCAGGTGATGCTTAATAGTCACTTTCAAACACTAAAAGTATGAACTCATGAGCTACAAGAAGACATTTTTAGAAAATGGTTCTTGATTCCAATCATGAAAGTGTCAAGTTCACATACCCAGATCAATGTTGGATTGCTACAGATCAGTGACTAATGTGGATGAACCCCCCAACCCCCACCCCATGACTTCTTGGTATGTCGATAGCCCCTGTCACTAGTGAATACTGGATGTACGGGGTATATAACGTCTTCTCTAGTTCATATATCTTTATATTTAAAGGACCATGTATCAAGAGTTAACAAATTGGCCATGTCTTCACTGATTTAGATGACAATATTCCAAACCTAGAAATTGACTCTGATGGCATAACTGATGAGATAGTAGAGGATTTTTCTGTTTTTTAAAATTTGTTCTTTCATCATGCATACATGGAGTATAACTTCTTATTACTGTGGTTGAACATGATGTGGAGTTACACTGGTTATATATTCATATATGAACATGAGAAAGTTATGTCCAATTCATTCTATATCTTTCCCATTCTCATCCCTCCTACTTCCTCCCACTTCTTCCTGTTCAATCCTGTGAACCTTCACACTTCCCCCTTTCACCTCCCACCTATTTTGAATCAGCATCCCACATATCAGAGAGAACACTCAGTCTTTGGTTTTGGGGGATTGGCTTATTTCAGTTAGCATGATAGCCTCCAGTTCCATCCATTTACCAACAAATACCATATTTTCATTCTTCTTTATGGCTAAATAATATTCTATTGGGTATATGTACACATTTTTTTTTCTATTTATCTATTGAAGGCTACCTAGGTTGCTTCCATAGCTTAGATATTGTGAATTGAGCTGCTATGAACATTGATGTGGCTGAGTTGCTATACTATGCTGATTTTAAGTTCTTTGGGTATAAACTGAGGAGTGGGACAACTAGGTCAAATGGTGGTTCCATTCCAAGTTGTCTGAGGAATCTCCACACTGCTTTTCAGAGTGGTTGCGCCAGTTAGCAGTCCCAACAGCAATGTATGAGTGTACCTTTTCCCCCCAACAATCTTGCCAGCATTTATTGTTGCTTATATTCTTGATAATTTCCATTCTGACTGGAGTGAGATGGAATCTCACTGTGGTTTTGATTTGCATTTTTCTAATTGTTAGAGATGTTGAATATATTTTCATATACTTTTTGATCAATTGTATTTCTTCTTCTGTGAAGTGTGTGTCTAGTTCCTTTGCTCATATATTGATTGGTTTATTTTTTTTTTTTTGATGTTAAGTTTTTTTGAGTTCTTTATATATCCTGGAGATTAATGTTCTACCTGAGTTACAGGTGGCAAAGATTTCCTTCCACTCTATAGGCTTGATCTTCCGGTTCCTGACTGTTTCCTTTGCGGAGAAGAGCTTTTTAGTTTTATAAAATAATATTTATTGGTTATTGATTTTATTTCTTGCACTTTAGGAGTCTTGTTAAGGAAGTTGGGGCCTAATCTAACAGGATGAAGATTTGGGCCTGCTTTTTCTTCTGTTAGGTGCATGTGTCTCTGGTCTAATTCCTGGATACATGGTGAGAGTTAGTGATCTAATTTCCTTTTGCTAGATATAGATTTCCAGTTTTCCCAGGACTATTTGTTGAAGAGATTATCTTTTCTCCAATGCATGTTTATGGAGCCTCTGTCTACTATGAGATATCTGTATTTGCATGGCTTTGTCCCTGAGTCTTGTATTCTATACTACTGATTTTTATTTCTATTTTTGAGCCAATGCTATGCTGTTTTTGATATTATAGCTTTGTAGTATAATTTAAGGTCTGGTATTGTGATGCTTCCTGCTTCACTTTTTTTTTTTTTTTTTGCCAAAGATTGCTTTGGCTATTTTAGGCCTCTTATCTTTCTCAATCGATTCTATGACTGCTTTCTCTTTTTATGAAGAACATCATTTGAATCTTAATAGGAATTATATTAAAACTGTATAGCACTCTTGGTATTATGGCCATTTTGACAATATTAATTCTGCCTATCCAAGAACATGGGTGATCTTTTTATCTTTTAAGGTCTTCTTCAATTTATTTCTTTAGATTTCTGTAGTTTTCATTGTAGCGGTCTTTTATCTCTTTTATTAGATTGATTCCCACATATTTTATTTTCTTTGTGGCTATTTTGAATGGGTTGGTTTTCCTAAAAATTTCTCTTTCAGTTGATTCATCACTTATGTATAGAAATGCAATTGATTTATGGTTATTAATTTTTATATCCTGCTACATTCCTGAATTCATTTAAGGTCACAATTAAACAGAGAAAAGAGGGGGGAAAAGGAAAAAGAAAAATGCAGTAAAGAAATAAAAAGGAGAAAAAAATTTTGGATGAAAAGTTAAACAATTCTTTCCATTAGAGTTCAAAATATTCTCAGCTTTATTTCTCTGCAGTTTTAGGTAGAGTCATTTGGAGTATGATTCTCCACCATCCAAATTGCTGGAGTTAGAGAGGTAATCCCATAGGCATAATTCCTGGAGGCAGCATTTAGGCTTAGATGGGGTCCAGGCTCTTCACTTAATGCCAAGAAGTCTTGAGATTTTAAATCAGTGCACCTCCAGAGCCCAGTAATTGCTGCTCCATGCTGGAAGCATGGTTCTTCTTCTCTGGGTTCCACTCATGTGGTAGAGGAGTCAATTCTTTGTCCTCTGTCATCTATGGACCCCATGTTTCCTGGTCTTGGGTTCAATCTCCAAACTCAATCTCTCCCACCCTTGCCCTTCCTGGCCAGATGCATCTCTCCCAGCTGGTCCTGCAAGCAGCCTGATTGGGGAGGGGGGAATAGAACAGGGTGGGTGTCCATGACCAATTGTCCTTGTGTAAACCTCTCTCCTGGTTTGATTTTTCTCCTGGTCACCTAAGCACACTCTATGACATGCTGTGTGTGTCTACTGGGCCTGTATTTTGGGCCAAACTCAGTTTTGCCGGGAATCAGTTCCCTTAGCTGCCAGCCCCTGCACAGGGACTACAAATGGTTCCTTCCTTTGTCCTCTACATGCCACTTGGAGAGATGGTGCCTTCTTTCCTGCACAAAGATATTGTGCCACACACCACCTTTCAGTTTAGTCAGGCAATGTCCTTGATCGCTAAATGCTCCATACCCAGTTAAGCCTCAGGCCTCCTAAAAATGTAGGTTGCTTTGATTCCTTTATTCCTCTATTTTGCTAATGGAGGGACCACTCTTGCTTGTGCTTCTGGCCCAGCCACAGAAGTGGCTGTGCTGCTGAGGATTTCGTCCTTATCATTTCCAACCTCCTGAACCTGATCGCCTATGAATGTTCAGTTTTAAATTCCAGTAAATTCCAAGCTGGTCCTTTTTTTGTTGTTAACCCATCTTTTTGAGAAGCTACCTGCTTGCTTTCTTGGTTTCATACCATGGAGCAGCCACGAAAGTGAACTCCTTTATTCTATCATCTTGAAAACCTCTGGAGGGTTTTTCTTTAGAAGAGAGCAAAATACTTCAAATGGAAAGGAATAGAATTTATTCGTAACAAAAGGATGATCTTTGGCAATTTAAAAACATGACTAACTTCTTCCATAAAGTAATTTAGCTTAGATTCTGGGACAGCTTGACCAATCTAATATTGTAGAAGAAATATTGAACTGGTTTCTGAGCCTAAAACTCAATAACCTTGCAACTTGAATTTTCTCCTGAGATGCTGACTCTTGGAAACCAACCACTCTGTAATGAAGAAGCCAAGCAGCCACATGAATAAGCTGTGTGTAGTGTGTTATGGACAATAGTGACTGATGAGTTACCAGTCTGCATCCACAAACAACTTCTAGACATGTAAATGAGCAAACTTCCAGATGATTCCATGTCCCAGGCATTGAGTTAGCCTCCATCTTCATGTCACCTGAACTTTTGCCATATTAAGCATATCTGTCCTGGATCCACTGAGCATAGCCCAAATTACAGATTTGTGAGCAAAATTTTTTAAAAAATGATTGGTATTAAATCATTAAGCTTGGGATGGTTCATTGCTCAGTGATAAATAACTGAAACAATTTTTGTTGTTCACTCAAAAATGTATTTATTTTTAAAATGTTGGTTTGTAGTATCTTTTTATAGCTCATGATGATCTGAGATTTCATCTGGATAGGCATAGTGAAAATATCTTTTCTCGGTCTGACTTAACTTTTCTTTTTCATAATGATTAATTTTCTCCAGAATCTTAAATGAAGCCATGCCCACTCTAAATTCATGAAATTTTTAGGAGGTGGTGTGCAATTAAGTGTTGAATTTGTGTTTTTCTATACACTGTTGAAAAGACCTTTCTTTTACATTTGAATTGAATTGTCCTGGAACCTCTGTTTTAAGTCAAATTAACTATTTTCTGTTCCACTGATCACCTTCTTTTATGCTAAAAATTTTGAAATAAGGTAATGAAGTTTTTCCAACTTAGACTAATTTTTGAAAACTTGCTTTGCATATTTAATATCCTTTGCATTGCAAATAAATTTAAAATTAAGTTTTGAATCTTTAAAAAAGAGTCTATTAGATTATTGGTTGAGTCTAAGTTAAATTAATACATACAGGGTAAAATTCTTAATAGCATTTTATATATTTTATACTACCATAAGTAAATTTAAAAATCTTTATTCTCAATTTTCTGCTTCTACCATAAATATTGATTTTTAATATTGACATTATATTCTGTGATTTTGATAAAATTCTTGGGAGTTTTTAGACTGTTTCATAAGTTTCTTAAGGTTTTCTACATAAATAATCATGTTTTTTATCTGGAAATCTAGATTTTAAACTCTTTAAATCTTAAGAGAAAATTTATTCATTTGTCATTAAAATTATATAGTATAGGAATTTTTAGTAAAGGTTCTCCTTAAATTCCAATTTGGTTAATATATTTTGAACTATTTAAGATATTTTTCTTCTTTTTTTTGAGAACATGTTTTTTAATCCCCTAATATGGTAAATTACATTGGCTGATTTTTGACTGTTAAGCTAACTCTGCATCCTTGTGATAAATCCTGCTTATATATTGCTAAATTATATTTGCTACTATTAAGAATTTCATCACCTTGTTTATGAGAGATGATAGACTCTAGCTTTCTATTCTAGCATCGGTATCAGGTTTAGCTGACAGGGCCAACAATGTTACAGAAAACAGGTTTGGATATGTTCCTTTCTCCTATATTTTCCAAAAAAGTTTGTATAAGTTTGATATGATTTCTTCTTTAAATATTTAGTAAAAAATTATCAATCAAAGTGTCTGGATCTAAAACTTTATTTTTGACATTTTACAAAGTTTTACAAAAATAAACCCTTTATAGGTATATAAAATCCTTTATATATTTTATTTCTTTAATGAGATTTGAAAAATTGTGTTTTTAATTGGTTGTTCATTTCATCTAGGTTGTCAAATTTATTCACCCAAGTTATTCCTAATATTTCTGTATTATCTGCTTAATGTCTGCAAGATCTGTACAAATAATCCTTTTTTCATTTATTTATTTATTTATTTACTTATTTATTTTTAGCTATGAGTAATTAGTGTGTGTTTTCCTTTGTTAATTTTCTCTATTCTGTTCTTTCTACATTTCCTTAATTTCTTTACTATGTACTGTGGAAAGCGGTGACAGTGACTGGGAGACCAGTGTCTGAGGTTGATGTCCCTGATGACTTCGTGGATGTGGCATACTTGGTGACTGGGAAAGTTTCTGTGCAAAGGCATAGGATGCCTGGTGAATAAAGGAACTTTCTTGCTAAGATAACCACAATGTTTCACCGGTTCTGCTGCGTCTGAATCTGCCTGCAAATTAGCAACTATAAACAATGGACCTTCTTGAGAGCTGCACAATGCTCCTAACATTGCACATTGCAACAGTAGAATGTAACTGAGGAAATAGTTGCAGACTGTTGCTAACTTTGTAACCTTCATGAATACAAAGAATAATGCTTGCATGGTCTTTAATCTGATTTAGAGACATATATAATAAAAATTGCTGGTGTAATTGTTAATCCTGTTTCTCCATCAGAGAGCTCTGCTCCATCTGACCCCAGCTTTATCTTCAAGATCTGCGTGTGTTGATGCGTTATTTCTTCCAATCTCCCTTATCCCCTTGCCTGAACCTGCTTGTTTAGAACTCTGGTAGCAGCAATGTACTTCCTTCTCCTTAGTTTTCTCACATGTTAAGATAGACACACTTATAACATTGACTTTAAATATTTCTAATTTTCTAAAAACACACAGATATTCTGGTATATTTTAATTTCTTGTAATACAGTTCACAGTATTTTCAAATCTTCTGTGAACTCTTTGACTCTTGGGCTCATTCGGAAGTCTGTTATTTAATTTTAAAATAACTGGGGAGTATTAGATATGTTATTGATTTTTTTAAAATTATTTTTTAATTTGTTCTACTTAGTTGTACATGACAGTAGAATGTATTTCAATTCATTGTGCACAAAAGGAGTACAATATTTCAATTCTCTGGTTGTATATCATGTAGAAAGGCACCATTTGTGCCATCATACATGTACCTAGGGTAATGACATTAATCTCATTCCACCATCATTCCTCACCCCATAACCCAATCCCATCCTACCCTTCATCCAATCCAAAGTTCCTCCATTCTTCTCATGTTCCCCCACCCCCATCATAGATCAGCATCTACTAATCAGAGAAAACATTCAGCCGTTAGTTTGGAGGAGTGGATTACTTTGTTTAGAATAAGATTCTCCAACTCCATCCATGTGCCTGCAAATGCCATAATTTTATTCTCTTTTATGGCTTAGTTATATTCCATTATGTATATATACCACAGTATCTTTATCCATTCATCTATTGATGGGTATCTAGGTTGGTTCCACAGATTGGCTATTGTGAATTCAGCTACTATAAGCATTGTTGTGGCTGTGTCACTATAGTATGCTGATTTTAAGTCTTTTAGTATAGACCAAGGAGTGGAATAGCTGGGTCAAATGGTGGTTCCATTCCAAGTTTTCTGAGGAGTCTCCGTACAGCTCATCAAAGTGGTTGCACCAATTTTAGTCCCATCAGCAATGTATGAGTGTACCTTTTTCCCCACATCCTCACCAACGCTTATTATTGCTTGTATTCTTGATAATTGCTATTCTGACTGAAGTGAGAAGAAATCTTAGTTTTAATTTACATTTCTCTAATTATGAAAGATGTTGAACGTTTTTCCATATATTTGTTGGTTGGTTGTATATGTTCTTCTGAGAAGTGTCTGTTAAGTTCCTTATCCCATTTATTGACTGGGTTGTTGTTGGTTTTGTTGTTGTTTGTTTTTTTGTTTTTGGTATTAAGTTTTTGACTTTTTTATGCATTCTGAAGATTAGTGCTCTGTCTGATGTGCATGTGGTAAAAATTTGCTCCCGTAATGTCGGCTCTCTCCTCACCTCAATGATTGTTTCTTTTGCTAGAAAAAGAAGCTTTTTTAGTTTGAATCCATCCCATTTATTGATTCTTGATATGATTTCTTGCACCTTAGGAGTCTTGTTAAGGAAGACGGGGCCTATTCTGACAGGATGAAGATGTGGGCCTACTTTTTCTTCAGTTAGGTGCAGGGTCTCTGGTATAATTCCTTGGTCCTTGATTGACTTTGAGTTGAATTTTGCACATGGCAGGATAGGGATTTAGTTTTATTTTGCTGCATATGGATTTTCAGTTTTCCCAACACCATTTGTTAAAGAGGCTATCCTTTCTCCAATGTATGTTTTTTTTTTACACCTTTGTATAATATGAGATAAACTGTATTTGTGGATTGGTCTCTGTATCTTCTGTTCTGTACCATTAGTCTACATGTCTGTTTTGGTGCCAATACCATGGTGTTTTTTTGTTACTAGTGCTCTTTAGTGTAGTTTAATCTGGTATAGTGATAACTCCTGCTTTACTTTTCTCCCGAAGGATTTCTTAGGCTATTCTGGGCCTATTATTTTTCCAAATAAATTTTATGATTTCTTTTTCTAGTTCTATGAAGAATGTGATTGTGATTTTAATAGAAATTGCATTAAATCTGTCTAACAGTTTTGTAGTATCACTATGTTGACAATATTAACTCTACCTATCCTAGAGCATGGGAGATCGTTCCATCTTCAAAAGTTCTTCTTCAATTTTCTTCTTTAGTGTTCTCTGATTTTCTTTGTAGAAGTCTTTCACCTCTTTTGTTAGATTAATTATCAAGTATTTTTAAGGCTATTTTCAATGTATTATTTTCCTAATTTCTTTTTCAGTGGATTCATCAACTATAGTATATAAATGCATTTTATTTATGGATATTGATTTTGTACCTTGCTACTTTGTTGAATTCATTTATTAATTCTAGAAGTTTTCAGGTGGAATTTTTTGGATCTTCTAAATATAGAATAATGTCATTGGCAAATAGTGATGGTTTGAGTTCTTCTTTTCCTATGCATATCTCTTTAATTTATTTTATCTGTCTGATTGCTCTGGCTAGAAGAATTTCATAGACTATGCTGAATAGAAGTAGTAAAAAGGGCATCCTGACTTGTTCCAGTTTTTAGAGGGAATGCTTCCAATTTTTCTCCATTTAGAATGATTTTTGGCCTTGGGCTTAGCATAAGTAGCTTTTACAATGTTGTGGTATGATCATACTATTCCTAGTTGTTCTCGTGTATTGAATATGAAGAGATGCTGTATTTTATTGATTGTTTTATCAGCATCTATTGAGAAGCTGAATCATATGATTCTTTAAGTCCATTGATGGGATGTATTATATTTTTTTAATTTCTGTATTTTGAACCAACCTTGCATCCCTGGGATGAACCCCACTTAATCATGGTGCACTATGATTTTAATATGTTTTTGTATGCAATTGGCCAGGATTTTTTTTGAAAATTTTTGCATCTATGTTCATCAGGGATACTAGTCTGAAGTTTTATTTACTTGATGTGTCTTTTTTGGTTTTTGCATCAGGGTGATGCTAGCCTCACAGAATGAGTTTGGAAGGATTACATTCTTTTCTGTTTCATGGAATTATTTGAGGAGTATTGGTATTAGGTTTTTTTTTTTTTTTTTTTTTTTTTGAAGGTCTTGGCTAAGAACTTGGCTGGTCCTGGGATTTTCTTGGTTGGTAGGCTTTTGATGGTGTCTTCTATTTCCTTGCTTGAAATTGATCTATTTAAATTGTGTATGTCTTCCTGATTCAGTTTGGGTAGATTATATGTTTCTAGAAATTTGTCAGTGTCATTGAGATTTTCTCTTTTATTGTAGTATAAATTTTAAAATAGTTTCTAATTATCCTCTGTATTTCAATAGTGTCCATTGTGATATTTCTTTTTTCATCACAAATTTTAGTAATTTGAGTTTTCTCATTCTCTTCATTAGCATGGCTGAGAGTTTATAAATTTTATTTATTTTTTCTAAGAAACAACTTTTCATTTTGTCAATTTTTTGAATTGTTTCTTTTGTTTCAATTTCATTGACTTTAGCTCTGTCTGGTTTTAATTTTTTCCTGTCTTCTATTACTTTTGGTGTTGATTTGATTTTCTTTCTCTCGTGCTTTAAGATGTAATGTTAGACTGTTTATTTGTTGACTTTTTATTCTTTTAATGAATCAGCTAAATGCAATGAACTTTCCTATTAGCACTGTGTTCATAATGTCTCAGAGGTTTTGATAAGTTGTGTTTCATTTTCATTTACCTCTAAGAATTTTTTTATTTCCTCCTTGATGTCTTTTGATATTCATTGCTCACTGAATATCTTATTATTTAGTCTCCAGGTGTTGGAGTAGCTTCTAGTTTTTATTTTACATGATTTCTAATTTCATTCCATTATGATCTGATAGAATACTGGGTAGTATTTTGTTTTTGGTATTAAGTTTTTGACTTTTTTTATGCATTCTGAAGATTAGTGCTCTGTCTGATGTGCATGTGGTAAAAATTTGCTCCCATAATGTCGGCTCTCTCCTCACCTCAATGATTGTTTCTTTTGCTAGAAAAAGAAGCTTTTTTAGTTTGAATCCATCCCATTTATTGATTCTTGATATGATTTCTTGCACCTTAGGAGTCTTGTTAAGGAAGACGGGGCCTATTCTGACAGGATGAAGATTTGGGCCTACTTTTTCTTCAGTTAGGTGCAGGGTCTCTGTTTTTTTATATTTTTATATTTGCTGAGAGTTGCCTTGTGGCATAATATATGGTCTATTTTAATTAAAGATCCATGTGCTGCTGAGAAGAAGGTGTATTTGCTAGATGATGGACGAAATACTATATATATGTCTGTTAAGTTTAAATCATTGATTGTATTATTGAGTTCTATAGTTTCTTTTTTTAGGTTTTGTTTAGAAGATCTATCCAGTGGTGAGAGTGGTGTGTTAAAGTCACCCAATATTATTGTGTTTTGATCTATTTGCTCCTTGAAATTGAGAAGGGCTTGTTTGATATATGTAGATGCTCCTTTGTTTGGGGCATAGATATTTATGATTGTTATGTTTTGTTGATGTATGGTTCCCTTAAGCAGTATGAAATGTCCTTCTTTGTCTCTTCTGAATAACCTTGGTTTAAAGTCCACTTTATCTGATACAAAGATGGAAAACCCTACTTGTTTATGTCACCCATGTGAGTGGTATGTTTTTCCCATCCTTTCACCTTCAGTCTATGGATGCCTTTTCCTAGGAGATGAGTCTCTAGAAGTCAGCATATTGTTATGTTTTTTTAAAATCCAGTCTGGCAACCTATGTCTTTTAATTAGTGAAGTTAGGTGATTAACATTCAGATTATTATTGAGACATGGCTTGTATTCCCAGTCATTTTGTTTTAGTTTTGGTTTTTAACTTGACTGTTTCTCCTTTGATTGGATTTTTCTTTAATGTAGTTCCTCCCTTTGCTGATTTTCATTGTTGTTTTTCATTTCCTCCTCATGAAATATTTTGCCAAGAACAAACTGTAGTGTAGGCTTTCTCTTTGTAAATTCTTTTAATTTATGTTTATCATGGAAGGTTTTTATTTTTTCATCAAATCTGAAGCTTAATTTTGCTATATATAAGATTCTTGGTTGGCATCCATTTTCTTCTGGAGCTGGTATATGTTTTTCCAGGGTCTCCTAACTTTGATGGTCTGGGTTGAGAAATCTGCTGAGATCCTAATTGGTTTCCCTTTATTTGTATTCTGAAACTTTTCTCTCATGGCTTTTAAAATTTTGTCCTTATACTGTATGCTAGACATTTTCATTATAGCATGCCTTGGTGTGGATATGTTGTAATTTCTACATTTTGTGTCCTGTAAGCCTCTTGTATTTGGTTTTCCAATTCACTCTTCATGTTTGGGAAATTTTCTGATATTATTTCACTGAATAGATTGTGCATTCCTTTGGTTTTGTATCTCTGTGCCTTCCTCTATCCCAATAATTTTTACATTTGTTCTTTTCATGTTGTTTCATAATTCTTGGAGGTTCTGTTCATGGTTTCTCACTATCTTCATTGTGTGGTTAAATTTATTTTTAAAAATATATATTTCGTCTTCATTGCCTGAGGTTCTGTCTTCCAAGTAATCTAGTCTGTTGTTGAGGCTTTTTATTGCATTTTTATTTGGTTTATTGTTTTCTTCATTTCAAGGATGTCTGTTTGGTTTTATTTTCAGAGTCTCTATCTCTTTCTTGAAGTAATCTTTTGCTATCTGTATTTCCTCTTATATCTCTTTGTTGATGCAATCCATTGTTTCCTGTATTTGCTGTCTTAATTCATTCCATGCTTTGCAGATGATTTTAATTATGTACACTCTGAACTCCTTCTCTGACATTTCATCTACTGTGCTGTCAATGGAATCTATTATTATACCAATTGGTTTGTTTCCAGCACTTTTCCTCTTGTTTCTTCATGTTATACATGTATCTTCCTCTCTAGCAGTATGGATTCAAGGTATTACAGTTTCTACCTTACAATCTTATAGTGTCCCTCCAGGATACTAATACCTTGCCTGCAGGAACCTGCGTGATGGTCTTATAGGTCCTAGCTGTTTTAACTAGATTGAAGCCAATGGGGAAAGCCACTCCATGTGTCGCTGTCACTGTCCTCCCACTGTGTATGCATGGTCTGCTCCTCTTCCCTCCATGTGGGTGAGTAGGGGGCTGTTATTAAATTTTAATAATTTTGTTACTGGATCTTAGTTTAATTTTTCGTATTCAAAGAACATATTCTGAATGGTTTTAGTTTTTGAAATTATTGGTACTTATTTTGTGGTCCAATATATGACATAAATTAATGAAGAAGCTGTGCCCATTTGAAAAGTAATGTATGCTCTGAAGTTTTGGGGCGAAGTCTAGCACTATATGTCAATTAATTGAAGGTAGTTGAAAATGTCGTCAAGTTTTCTATATCCTTCAGATGTTTGCTTGTCCTATTAATTGAGGAGACTTGAATATTAAAATCTTCCTATGTGATTATGGATTTATCTTTATTTTTCTTTTAATTTTCAGCTTTTTGCATGAACATAAGAGTCCAGTATCTTCATGAAGAATTGATCATTTTTTTGCATTATGCAATATTTGTGGCAAAATTTTTCTCTGAACTTATTTGAATATTACTATAGTTAGCATAGTCTTTGTATGCTTACTTCTTGCAAAGCATATTGTTTCCATCTTTGTTTTAAATATAGCCATATTTTAAATTTAAAATGTATTTCTTATAGATATAATTCACTTAGGTAGTTTTTCCTTATTTTAAATTTTCTTGAAAATTTTAATAACTCATCAAAATGAATATTGTCATAAATACTTAATAAATGGAGAAACTGAGGTGAAAAAAATATTCAAAGATCTGGCCTATTCCTTAACCAATGGTTCACTAGCTTCCAATGCTGAATTATTTGAATAAGATAACTGAAATCATTTGATTTATCAAAAAAAAATTTGTCTTAAGACAATGTATCATGCTAGTGAAAAATTGTTTTTGGTCTATTAACCCTCTGTTATTAGATTTAGCACAGATTTTATTATAATCATAGCAGAATAAGCATTTTATGTAAAATTAAACTATTTTCTGAGCTCCATTTATGTCTATAATTCCCTTTTAGAAATTCCTATTTAGATGAACTATAGGCATACCAATATATAATTCTATTTTTCACCTCATTTTGTCCATGCAATTGATCTTTTTTTGCATCAGTTCATTTAATGAAATCAGCAGTCGTCCACCCATCAAATCACTCTTTCATTTCTTATTTATTTCTTCTATCTAATTAATCAATAACATTTTTTTCTTTCTGCCTAAGATAGTTATTGAATGTATCTCTGCTTCTCTAGCACATTAGACACCACCTTTTCAGTTGTGAAGTACTGCAAAATATCTTAAGTGGCCCCTTAGTTCCATCCACTGTTATGGTTTATATGTGATGTCCCCCAAAAGCTCATATGTGAGATAATGCACAAAAGTTTGGAGAAAAAAAATAATTGGGTTACAGCCTTAACTTAATCAGTGAATTAATCTCTGATGAGATTAACTGATTGGCAACTGGTGGCAGGTGTGGTGGGACTAGAGGTAGTGTTTCATTGGGGTTGTGGCTATGGGGTATATATTTTGTATCTGGAGAGTGGAGTGTCTCTCTCTCTCTCTCTCTCTCTCTCTCTCTCTCTCTCTCTCTCTCTCTCTGTCTCTGCTTTCTGATCATCATGTTTGCTCCTTCACTCTGCCCCACTCTTCTTCCATGATATTCAGCCTCACCTTGAGCCCCGAGGAATGGAGTCTACTTGTCTATGGATTGAGACCTCTGAAACCATGAGGCCCATATAAACTTTTCCTCCTCTTCTGTTGTTTTGTGTCCTTTTAGTCACAGCTGCAAAGAAACTGAATAAAACAATTTCTCCTCCAACTTCACAGTAATAACCACTTATTAACAATAGCCAACCAAATCTATAATCTTTGTGTAGCTCTGCTGAAAAGAAAATGCTCATATTGTACCCTCAAGGTCTGCATAATAAAGGCTCTGTAAATTCTGCAAATACCAATTCTTTTCCACCTCTCAAATTTGCTATGGCTTCCACATGCTTTCTTGTATATCCTCTTTCTAATGACGGAGTATTTGCTCTGCATTCTCTGCCTGGCCTTGCCTGTCCATATGTCTGTCTATATCTCTCCCTCTCATCTATGTATTCTTTGCATGTCAATATAACTGACTCCTTTGTCAGATTTTCCCTAAATCCTTAACCCCAGGCAGAATTCGTTGCTCATTCTTCATTATACTCTTATTTTCTACTGTTACATTATTGAATTTTAATTTTCTTTTTCATAATTATAGTTCACTATTCAAACATTATAAATTGTAGCATATGCTTATGAAATTGAATACCATATACATATGAATAACTATCACCATAATAATAATACAAAAAAATGTGTACTTGGCACATATACAATTGTCCCTCCAGATCTACAGGTTCTACATCTGAAGATTCAACTAACAAAGAATTGAAAATGTTTGAGAAAAAAATTGCATCTATACTAAACTTATTCAAACCTTTGTCTTTGTCATTATTCCCCAAAGTATACAGTGTAACAGCTATTTTCATGGCATTTAATTGCCTTAGGAATTACAAGTAATTTAGAGATGATTTAAATTATACGAGAGGATGTTTTTGTTATATGCAAATAGTACAATATTGTGTATAAGGGAATTGAGGAATCCATGGGGATAGGGGGTTGTTCTAGAACCCAGTTGCTCTTAGATGCTATGGAACGATTGTATATTTATGTGATATGCTATAAATTACTAGTGGAAGGGTCCATAGGGTCACATCATATATATTGACTAATTTTATTATTTCCACTGAATGGAAAAATTAAGTTTTTGAGTGAATCTTTGTCCACATTATTCTGAAAAAGTAATGTACCAGAAAGTACCAATGCACAAGGTATTTAGTAGAAATTGGTTTTCATCTCACTTAAACATTGTTAATATTTTTTTGTTATCTCCAAATATACCATGAATTATTTGTGAGCAAAATTCATCATTTTTATTCAACTCTGCCTTTTCTATCATCTGGCACGATGACTGGCACACAGTTGACTCTCAGCAATGAATTCATAAATAAATGTCTTAAAAATGCTATAATTGGGGCTGGGGATGTAGCTCAAGCAGTAGCGCGCTCTCCTGGCATGCGTGCGGCCCGGGTTCGATCCTCAGCACCACATACACATAAAGATGTTGTGTCCACCGAAAACTGAAAAATAAATATTAAAAAATTCTCTCTCTCTCTCTCTCTCTCTCTCTCTTAAAAAAATGCTATAATTAAGGAGGCCCAAACTGAAAAGAACTATATTATAGAACTGTATTATAGAACTATAAAAAGATAATGGGTTTCTTTCGATGGTTTATTTTAGAGAAGGCCACTGAGTTGTATAGACACGGTAGCATGAAGGGGCTTGGGAAATAAGACAGATCTATGCAAAGAACCTCATTAAATGTTTAATCAAAATTTCATGATCTGTGTAGGGAATTGAAAAGTTTCCCTGAGAAGTCATAAAAATTAATTTGGAAAGGAATTAAAAATGGAGACTCAGAGTGCTGCGTAAGTGATTTTGTGTCCTATAAAGCTCCCTAAATGTGTTTATGGGCTTAGCATCCTGTCCTGAGCTCATGAAATAGGAAACAATGCATCAGCCTTGGCATCTCCTGCTATTTGAGATGCTTGGAGTTATTATCTCATACTCTTGGCTGTCTCAAAGGAAACAAAACAGAAGTGTATATTTTGGTCAGGCTTTAATTTTCCAGAAGACTGAAAAATTCAATCACTATATACCCAGATACACATCACATTCTCCCTTTCTTTAGTCAGAAAGAGCTTGTTCTTCCAGGCCTGGAGGGCCGAATTGAACAGGGAGAAAGGTGCAATCCTGAGTCTCTCAGCATTTGTTCACAGTTATTCTCTGCTCTGACTGGAAGCTTTAACCCATGGTGTAGATTATTGTAGATATTTTTTCTAGCTTGTTTTCCTTCTTTGAAAGTATAAGGTAAAATAACAAAATTATAACTATGATATAAAAATATAGTGCCCAGGACCCCAAGAATGAATCAGAAATTGAAAATAATAATTAATACAGAAGATGTTCTCCAAAAAAGTGAACAAATAAGTGTCAATGTAAAATAAATATTAGTATAATATTAAAATTATATGTCTAAAAGCTAAAATGTTAACACACTTAACTCTAGTATTCACATAACTTAAATGATTTATTGTACACACTTTAGATAATATAACCAAAATTTAAAACTCAACACATAATGCAAAGAAGAGTTGTCTAATGAAGACAGATCTTTTAAAATACTGTAGAATTTGACTGTAATAGGATGAATGAAAGATTTTTAGCCTTTTATTTTCAGGCAGTAAAAATGTATAGAAAGGCAAAATGTATTCTAATTTTCAATTAAGATTATGTTCAAAGTAGTACACACTATAAGATTTTGCACCTAATATATACTTCTCAAGAAAACAGTAGAGATTTCTATGTATTAGTCATTATGGTCTATAGTTTTCTTAATAGCGAGAAAAAATATAATCATGCTTTCATGATTACTAAAGGACTCTGGGCAATAGATATGGGGCATTTATCAAAGTAATTGATATTAGTTACAGTTGGCTGAAATTATATATACAGAAAAGCATAGTTACAAGCAATGTCCTCAGAACCCACTGTCATGACATAGTTTACCACATTAACAGGGAACTGCAAAAAAAATTGCAGGAAAACTGAGACCAAGAGAAACCAAGAAATATCAAATTCTTCAGCAACATCCAGGGAGCATGGTCTAAAATTCAAAGATCACTATTATAAACAGTGAAATTTGTTTCATCATAGGAGGAGGTAAAAGATTTTAATAAAGGCTTTCAATGCATTGACTAGAGAAAATAACCAAGTAGAAAGACTCAGAGGACTCACAAACCCCCAAATTGGAATTAATTTGTTCATAAGAAGAAAGCAAGTCAAAGATGAAATAGAGGGAATAGATACTGTTCCTTGAAAGGATATCACATGGTCTCACTTCCTTCTAAACCAACCAGAAAATCAGGTCTATTTTCTCCATTTTAATTATGAAGATACTGAGATATACAGAGTTTAAGAAACTTGACCAATGAGAAGTGACTAATAAGTGGCAAGTTTAGAATTCATGCCCAGATATGTCTGGTTCCAAAGAACATTCCATTAAAGGTGTCAAGCAAGTACCTTGGAAATCTTAGTTCTTATGAAAGACCCAATATCCCATACTGTATAGAATAATCAGGAAAAATTCTGGCTTTATATCTGATATTTAAAAAATATAGTGGCTATAGCAGTTTGGTCCTGGAATATCCTTCAAAGATTTGTGTGTCCCCAGGTAGTGGTGCCACTGGGAGATGGTAAAATCTTTAGGAGGTAGAGCCTAGTTGGAGAAATTGGGTAGATTTGGATAATGCAATTAAAATACAGGAATCACAAGAATGTAGTTAATATATACAAAATACCAAAGTGTGTTGAAGCTTTGATGTTGAAAAATGTCTCTGGAAAATTTGTTTCTCTTAAAGTAGAAGATCTGAAACACTATTGACTTTCCTCATTAACAGATTCATTTTCTAGAAGCAACTACTGAGATTGCTACTTTGAACATTACTGAAAAAAAATGAAGGGCTGACTTTCTATGTATAAACATTGTCATAAAACCAAAGGAAGGATATACACAGAATATAGCCTGATATGTGCATTAGCCTTTAGGAAAATGGCCTGAAAATATTCATAGAAAACACGAGTCCATGTTTAGGAACCTAAAACAAGAGGGTAATTTGAAAAGGACTGAAATAAAGAAAAGTATAAAAATCTCAAAGTAAATAAATGCTGTATATTCAAACATAAATAATCCCATAAAAGAAGAAAAAGTGGTTGACATTAAGAAATCAGAAATGATGCAGAGACACACTGCATAGGAAGAATATAAAAAATTACTCTAGCTAGAAATTCATTATGAAAATATTAAAACTCAGAATACATAGGGTTTTAAAATAGACTGAGGACAAAAACCATTTCTCTCCTTTTCTACTGTGTAGGCAAAAAGACCATCAGGAAGAGTTAGTTTTGGACCAGACACTGTGATATTAAAAGAATAAGGAAGAATAAGCCAACATTTATTTTACTTCTAGTTTCCACATGAAAGACAATGGTCTTCAAAGTACACAGGGTAAAACTTTGCCAAGAATAAATTAGGATCAAGATAGGTCAGGAAGGAGAAGTTAAAACAACATTAATTGGCATCTATCATATACCATAAATTTATTCAGCAATTGCTTTTAGGAAATTTTCTATACATATTCTTTAAGTTCTGTGTATGTAGCAATGAAGAAGTTAAATGAGTCTCTGAGTTCAAGAACCTTTTACCCCTAGTGAAATTTTACACACACATAGCTCATGTATTCCTATGAATGTAAAGACACTATCACTTTTTTTTTAAAAAAATTATTTGTTCTTTTTCGTAGAATGTATTTTGGCATATTATATATACATGAAGTATAACTTGTTCTAATTATGATCTAATTCTAATTTTTCCTGAATTAAGAAAATCTATGTATTCTTTTTTTTAATTTTTAGTTGTAGATGGACACAATAACTTTATCTATTTTTATGTGGTGCTAAAGATCAAAGCCAGTGCCTCACATGTGTGAGGCAAGCACTCTACCACTGAGCTACAACCCCAGCCCCTAAGATCCTATTCTTATGGTTGTACATGATGCAGAGTTACCTTGGTCATGTGTTCAAATGCAAGGCTAAGAAAGTTATGTCCAGTGAATTCTACTATTCTTCCTATTCCCTTCTTCTCTCCCCTCCTTTCATTTCCCAATGGACTTCTATTCACCCTCCCATGTTGTGGGTTAGCATCCACATACCAGAGAGAACATTCAGCCTTTGGGTTTGGGGGATTGTCTTATTTCACTGGGCATGATATTTTTCAGTTCCACCCATTCACCAGCAAATGCCATACTTTCATTCATCTGTGTGGCTGAGTGATATTCCATTGTGTATATATACCACATTTTCTTTATCCATTCATCCTTTGAAAGGCACCTAGGTTGCTTCCATAGCTTAGCTATTGTGAACTGACCTGCTATGAATGTTGATATGGATGCATCACTATAGTGTACTAATTTTAAGTCCTTTGTATATAGATGAAGGAGTGGGATAACTGAGTCAAATGGTGGTTTCATTCCAAGTTTTCTGAGGAATCTCTATGTTGTTTTCCATAGTGGTTGCACCAATTTGCAGTCCCACCAGCAAGGTATGAGAGTATGTGTAGTAGGAATGACATTATTACTTTTATTGAAAAGGAAATCTAGGCTTAGAGAAGGATATTAAGGTGCTCAAGGACTCAAAGCATATTCAGTGTAAATACTGGAATGGCAACCTAAGCCTACTCAGCCCCGGAAGCTGTGTATTTTTATTTTCTCTTATGAGGCTCTCTTAACAGTAGAAATCAGAAGTTCATACAAATTACATCTGAGGGCACAAAAACAATTACAAGCATGATGCAAAATATCTGTCAACACTTTGCAAAATTGGAACTATGAGAAGTTTTAAAATACTACAAAAGTGCAAATACTTGCTTATTCAGAGGGGAAAACGCACACTTGTATTCCAGAAACTATAATTAAGCAAGTCTAGTGTTTATTTAAGAATGTATTTTTACTAATGATATATGAACACTTACAAATAAGAAATAATTATTAGCAAGCTATGCAATTTCTAGAAATCTATTTCACATTTAACTTGAGCAACAGTGATTCTGATTCAAAATTTTTTGACCAGCTAGCACAAACATTTTTTGAACAAACATTTTTGATATCTTAATGTTTATTGATACAGTTGTTGATGCTAGTTGAAAATTACTCCAAAAGATTACTGGGAAAAAAAGTGGTATGTCACCAGGATCTATTGATGGTCCTCTTTTACACATTTTAAAAAACATCATTGATGAAGACATGAAAGCCTATTTAGGAAATTTGTAAGTGAAGAAAATGATGAGTAACAAATACATTGAATTTCTGAATAAAAATAAAACATTTTGATAGGTCAGAGAAACAGATGAAATCCATCAGGATAAATCTTACACTTAGTTTCAAAAAATGAATACTAGAAAAGAAAGGAAGATTTGTGGCTCAATATTTCTTCATTTAAAAAAATCTCAGAAAGTTTTAGCTATTACAGATCCAATTATAGACAACAGTATAAAATGGTTTTTCATGAAGATAATGCAATCTCAGCCTCATTTGTATGCATTGACATGACTCCACAAAATATAGCTCAAGTGGAATATTGTCATTAAAAGTGCACCCAAAAGAGATACAAAGAGCTGGAGGATCAGTGAATATTTTGAAGTGGCACTCAGTAAATATTTGTTGAATTAATAAATGATGAATAACATGTACCATGGGTTACAGTTAAATGGGACTGGAAAATTTCACCCAGAGAAAATATTTATAGGATAATAGGAGTGGCCTTTAAGTAAAGGGAAGTTTATTAGGTAAAAGAAGGGGGAGATCTTTTTCTAGCAATCAATCTCAGAGAAAGTTAATTTGTTTTCTGTAGTAGAGTGAATTTTTAGAATAATTAGAAGTATCTAAAAATGGAATGGTAGGCTTTTGAAGCATGAGCTCCCTGTTGCTGTATATGTTAACCAGAGACAAGATCATCGAATTTAAGGAAAAGCCTGGATAGGTGTCTACTGCAAACACTTCTAATGAAAAAATTTCTATGTATAAGTGTAGTTGAATTTTTTCCTATTGCTTTATGAAATTTCTTATTTTCCCATTTCACTAGTGCTAAAAGTGTTTCAGGGTTAGCTCTAAAATGTTTCATCTGAAGAGTATTGGATTTAGTGTTTAGACTATCTTAAGTTGAAAAAAGAGGTTGCTTTTTCGGTTGATATCTGAAACTGAAATAAATTAGGAGAACAAAAAGATCACCTTCAATTTTAGGAAAGAAATTCAGAGCTAAGATGGGTAGTTGTGAGTGGAAAGCACAATACCAGGAATAATATCCCAGCTTCAAGAGGAATAGGTTATGAGGGTGAACTGTGTTGGCTGTTGGAGGTTGCAGAAGGCAGGTATGGCCTTCTCTGTGCTCCCAGTGTGTCCCATTCATAAGCAACTTTTCCATCCCCTCATCCCCTGTAGACTGGGTTCTGCAGGGCAGAGACATTTCCTGACGTAGCATGAGATCCCTAACTGCTAACAGTATGCTTTACACATGTAGTTGGTAACTAAAATGCATGGATAGATTATGCAATTGCCAATTCAATAAACATTTATTGACAGATGTTGCACCAAGGGAATTAGGATAGGAATATTAAAAGGACAGTCCCTGCTTTTAGAAACTCTCAGTACGTTCAGAGAGACAAATGCTTAAACAAGTAAGTATACCGTAGTCACAGTATTGAGTACAGGGGGACACTTGAGGATTGAAGCCAGGGCCTCAGGCATGCTAGCAAACCCTCTACCACTGAGTCACACTCAAAACAAAAATAGAAATAAGCCTAGGGATGTAGCTAAGTGCTATAGCACCCGGGGTTCAATCCCAGCACAACATCAAAATAAAGGAAGAAAAATGAGAACATACAGTGGGAGATAGAATTCTATAGGTACAGTATCTTCAAGAGATTCAAGTTGTTAGTATTAAAAGGAAAATTTTAAAAAAGTGACTTTAATTTTCTTTTCTGTAAGAAAAAGAGCTACAGAATTGTTACAAAAGAAATTGACAAGAAAGTTAAAACAACACAATACCAAAAAGAAAAGAAAAAACCCAAGTCAAAGCAGTAGAACAAAGGTAGGAGAAACACACACACACACACACACACACACACACACACACACACACACACACACCTGTAAAATATTCCAAACAAGAAAAATGGCAGTGTTAGCCTGACTCCCTCCTCCTGGGGTCTTCTCTCCCTCCAGTGGCTTGGTTTTCCATTATTTTTCAGGTGGGAAGGGGATAAACCTACCTGCTGTCACACTAGCTGTACCACAGAGGTTCATTCCACCCCTTTTTTTATTTTTCATTTTGAGACAGGGTTCTACAAAGTGACCTCAAACTTGAGATCCTCCTACCTCAGGCTCCAGGAGGCACTGCTATGACAGACATGCATCCCATGCCCTGCTACTAGTGCACTGTTAATTGTACAGAATATTGGGATTTTGGGTGACACGCTGAACCATTCATAAAAACGTGTTTGATTGATACACCCTCCCTGTTTCTACACTCTCTTCTCTGGGTGACCTAATTGAATTGGAAGGCATCCATTCTTCCATAGAAAACAAAAATGGGACATTTATTTCTGATTCAAAAGAAACACTAGACAGGATTTAACAACTGGTCCTGAGAAAAATGGTTATCAACATGCAAAGAATCAAGCTGGACCTTTTAACCCATAGGGAAATATTAACTCAAAATTCAAAAAATTATAAATAAAGGTAGAAAAATGCAAAAAATAAAAAAAAATAAAAGACATATTTAAAATAGTTAAGAAGGAAGACAAATATATTAGTCAATATCAGATAAATAAATGCATATGCAGAGGGACTGATTGATTGAAATGATGATTAAAGAGGAGGAGGCACAGGAGATTTTTATCACATTTCACATAGACTTCCTTGGAGCAGGGAAACAGAGAATAGCAAGTATTGAAATGGCAAATAAGAGCTATTATCATTACTAACATTTGTATAGTACTTTCCTGGCCACTAAGCTCACAAAACTCTGTGTTATCATCATTTTAAAGATGAAAATTTGAAGCCAAGAGAAGTTAAGGGCTTAGCCCAGATCTCTTAGCTAATAAACGATAAAACTAGAACTGCTGCCCAGCATTTAATATCCAGCGTTTTTCACTCCTGTATGAAAGGTCTTCAGAACTGCTTAGCACATTGAAATGAATATTCCATGCACGTTTCTTTTTTCTGTTAAAAAAGAGATATTTTCTTACTTTGAGTTCAAGTTTATATGCATAAAAATACTATCTTAGTGTGACAGATAAATTTTATATAACTACTTTCATTCAATGCAGAAGCTCAGCCTCTGTCCTCCTCATACTTTTCCTTATCTACCTGTGAAGTTACTTAGGGACATGGTTCAAGTTGGAGGCACACGGCTTCCACTAGCTTTAACAAGAAAACCTATCTGCAATCTCTCTCTCTCTCTCTCTCTCTCTCTCTCTCTCTCTCTCTCTCTCTCTCTCTCTCTCTCAGAATTCACAGAGTAGATGAATGGTTTTGGCTTATTTTTAATCATAGTGATGGCTTTCTGAATTGATGGCCATGACAGATCTGTTCTTTACACTAAAAAGAAATGACAATTTCAAGGTAAGTCGTCATATACTGATTACCGGGACAGAGATAAAAAGACAGTAACAATATAAACATACTTGCTTCTGAGTTCAGAAACATATTTGAGGGAGGATAGAAATTTTGATGGGAATTAAAGCAAACACCAAACCCCATTTCATATTCTAATTTCCATTTCTGATTTTTTGAAATTCTTACTAGGAAGCCTTGGGTCTATACACAGAAGCCAAATTGAAATAGAAATTATTTATGTGCTTTAATATTTAATACTTTATATAAATAAGAATTATTAGCATTGGCATTAGCATGAGCTTTAAAATAACAGAGATATAAGTTTTAGCTTTCTGCTTCCACTCAGTAACATTGTGTCTATGAACAAGTTATTTAAATTTTGTGTGCCTCAGTTTTTCATCTGTAAAACAGAGAAATTAGAGTTTCAGGACTATATAAAATAGGTATGATGATATTTGTAAAGTGATTAATATAGTGATCAACATACTATTAACTGTAATTATTAGACTCTAGTAAAAGGGTTTTCAATATGCAATATTTAATTTTATTTTAAGTTTGGGGAAAAATGTTGGAAGGATCAGGTGTTCCTATGGGTTAAATAATTGTCCAGGGCTTCAGTAAAGATCTGATTTGCCTTTCCCAATTCTGTCCCTTAAACCATTTCACATTTGTCGCTATGAATTTGTCAGTGGCATGAAAATGATTATATCAATTTCTGTTAGAATTCTGAATCCACAAAAGATAGGTATTATCTATGATAATATATTAATTTTATTTTAAAAAACTTGAAAAATAGATACCAAATAAGCTTTCATGGCAGTGCGGTTAAGAAATCAATAACAACTTTCATTTCAGTTTGTGTTTTAGGTGAAAGAATGAATTGTGAATGAATTAGAAATACTACATATAGTGCTAAGTCTGGCTTATGTTTTTAATTAGACTGTCATATTTGAAATATTCATTTAAAATTTTGTTTTTGTTTATTTCTGAAATTTCTGTGCTTACATACCTAATCTATGCAGTAACCTATTTGGCATATTAGATACCTGGAGTGAATTTTTTTAACACCCCTCTACCATAAACCAAAATTATCTTTAATAATATAAAGTTAAATAAGTAATAATGCAAAAATTAAAAATAGATGTAAATGTATTCTGTGATTGAACTTGTATATGTAGTTACATAAAATAGCAACTAACTAAATGTGCTAATATAAAAAAATGTGATTAATAATTTTAATTGCATTTGTAATATATTTTTTAAAGTAGAAAAATAACACATAAATTCTTCCAAAGAATAAGCTCTAGAAAGTTTAGGTAATAATTTAATGAACTAAAGTGATTGAAATTTTGTTTCTTGAACTTTATAATCTGATCAAGTTTATTCAAGCATAGTGTGCAATTTTAGGAATTCAGTGCTATCCCACTCCTCACTCTATACTTAAAGGACTTAAAATCAGCTTACTATAGTGACAGGACTTTACTGACCCTGCTCAATATTGGATAATCCAACACTGTCTGGTGTTGGCTCACAAAACTCACAAGGGGCAACTGCAAATATCACTCCCCAAATCTTTGTTTGACATTGTCTTAGTAGCTTCAGATTGGTCTGGATGGTACAGTAGTACCAAAGAAGTCAGAAAGGGAAATACGTTCTTCAGAAAACCAGTTGTTAAACACTTACCAGCACCTCACACATCAAATTGTTCTCAGTGAGCACAAACTATCTCTAACAGTGGAGAAGTTATTCTCAAAACAATCAGCTGTTTTTTAAACTTTTTAATTTGTTTTAATTAGTTATATATGACAGTAGAATGCATTTATGAACTTTGATGTATCATACATAGATGGGATATAATTTCTCATTTTTCTGAGTATACATGTGGAAGAATCATATTGGTCATGTAGTCACATATATACAGTAATAAAATGTGTTTCATTCTACTATCTTTCCTAACCCCATATCTCCTCCTCTTCCCTCTCATCACTTCCATCTACCTAATGTAAGATAATGCTATTCCTCCCTAGTGCCTCTGGCCCTATGTTGAATTAGCTCCACATATTAGAGAAAATATTCAACTTTGGTTTTTATGGGATTGGCTTTTTTCGTTTAGTATATTCTCCAACTCCAACCATTTACTGCAAAATTCCATAATTTTACTCTTCTTTAAAGTTGAGTAATTAATTCCATTGAGTATATATACCACATTTTCTTTATCCATTCATCTATTGAGGCACACACAGATTGGTTCCATAGTCTAGCTATTGTGAATTGAGTTGCTATAAACATTGATGTGGCTGTGTCACTATAGTATGCTGATTTTAAGTCCTTTGAGTATAGACTGAGGAGTGGGATAGCTAGTTCAAATGTTGGTTCCATTCCCAATTTTCTGAGGAATCTCCGTACTGCTTTCCATAGTGGTTGCACCAATTTGCAGTCCCACCAGCAGTATATGAGTGGACCTTTTTCACCACATCTTCACCAACAATTATTATTGTCTGTATTCTTGATGATTGCCATTCTGACTGGAGTGAGATGAAATTTTAGAGTAGTTTTGACTTTTATTTCCCTAATTGCTGGAGATGTTGAACACTTTTCATATATTTGTGGATCAATTGTATTTCTTCTTCTGTGAAGTGTCTGTTCAGTTTCTTAGCCCATTTATTGATTGGGTTATTTGTTTTTTTGTGTGTGTTAAGTTTTTTGAGTTCTTTATATATCATAGAGATTAATGCTTTATCAGAGGTACATATGGTAAAGATTTTCCCCAAGCTGTAGGCTCTCTCCTCACTTTATTGTTTCCTTTGCTGAGAAGAAGCTTTTTAATTTGAATCCATCTGATTTACTAATTCTTGATTTTACTTCTTGCACTTTAGGAGTCTTGTTAAGAAAGTCAGCTCCTAGGCCGACCTTCAACGGTGAAGATTTGGACCTATTTTTTTCATCTATTAGACACAGGGTCTCTATTCTAGTGCCTAAGTTTTTGATCTATCTGTAGTTAGTTCACAGAATTGGGAACCAAATATAGCACTGGGAGTTCTCTGAATTATCTTTCACATAGATACACTGTAACTGAAGACTTTGTGTAGAATTTAGACAAAAGATTACTTAGAATTATTCCTTATTATGATTAAAAAACAGATTGATTTCAAATTGGTTGAGTTTTTATTTAATTTTTCGAACTATATTGACTATAATTTGTTTACATATATTCACAACTTAATCAATGTTAAAAGTTGCAACTGCCTTGAATCTACCATCATCATTGATAAACAAACATTCTCACTGGTCTTAGTAGATTCTTCTTCCCCCTCTGCAGCAGTAGGATCCATTATTTCAACTACAGGAAACAACCAATAAGGCTTTTGTCACAATAGATTAATTTGCATTTTCTAGAATTTTTCACATATGAATTCATAAACCACGCATTCTTTTGTGTTTATTTGTAGCTGAACAAAAGATTTAGAGACTCCTTCATTGTGTCACAGCTATAAGAAGCTCATTCATTTCATTGCTGAGTGTTTTCCTTTAGGTGTATATACTGCATTTTGGTTATCTATTCATGTACTGGTAGATACTTAGATTGTTTCCAGTTTGAGAATCCTTGTAAAAAAATGGGGTAAGATTTGTGTACACATATCGTAAGGGCATCAATTTTTATTCTATGGTGAAAATCACTAGAAGTGGAATGTCTCAGTTTTATAGGTCTCTATTTAATACTTACAAAAATGTACAGCTTTCTAAAGTGGTTGCACCATTTTGCATTCAACCCATAGTGTCAGAGAATTCTATTTTTACCTCATCTTCACCAACATTTGATTGGAAGGAGAAGTTCTCTCCCAGCAGCCTAGATTCCATTTTGATGGTCCTTATATGATCTGACTAGAACATACAAGCTTCCCACCAAATTCCAGCAAGTTTTGCCTGCCCATTCTGTACTACAGGTTTATATTATGGCTGAAATTTGAGCTAAACACAAGAGCTGTACTGTAAGTCAGGTACCGAGGAAATAATTTTTCTGAGGGGAAATTAGGGCATTCTTAGCAGTCTGAATGGATTCCAGGAGGACAAAGATCAATGTATTTCCACTATGCATTTCCCTTATGCATTGATAACTTTATGAGAAATAAAAGTTATTTTTTAAATTTATAAATGTACAACTAAAGGTAAAAATCTGTTTTTAGTTGGAATAGTGCAATAGAATACACCTGGTAAATACACACTGAAGATAATTGTCAGTTGGGTATTGAGAAAAACATACTAAATCCATTGCTCTACATTTCCTTCATATCTCTCTCTCTCTCTCTCTCTCTCTTTCTCTCTCTCTCTCTCTCTCTCTCTCTCTCTCTCTGTGTGTGTGTATGTGTGTGTGTGTGTGTGTGTGTGTGTGTGTGTGTGTGTTAGAAATTTGTGGAAATCTGTCTGGAAGGCAACTGGGTGTACTTGCTAAAGGCAGATGGTTGTGTTCTCTTACCAGAGGCACACAAAGCTGGAGAAGGAGGTGCAGATGGCCAGATGGGGGAGGCTTTAGAAATTTCTGTGAGGCCAATACTAATTTTAGGGATCATTAAGTTTATTTAGACCTAAAACTTTTGGTAGGTTTGTTAATCTGAGAACTCACAGTTTGGAACCTTAGAACATTACTGTTAGTATTAACCTTGGCCTTTGTGCAAAAGAGAAAAGAGACAAATCAGTATAAACCTTTCCACTTTTCAACTGATTATTATATTATGTTCCAGTCATCTCTCTTTATGGGTACAGAACCTGGCACTCGGTTGTCCCATTTCCATTCTTTATGAGCTGCATGGGATTTGCCTAAATGTTATTTAAGTTAAATGAAAGTTAATTTTACTGGCATTACATTCTATGCCCCAACCACTTCCAAATGCCCCTTAACCTGCTTACCAGTGATGATATATGCATGAACACATATATAAATAGACACACATATAATGTAAGGATATGCATATGTAGACAGTGTGTATATACTTTAAAATTAATTTTACTGTTTTTTTTCATTCCCTCTTTAATATGAACACATCATAAGGAAAGACTATTTTATGTATGTCCTTTTAATTGTTGAATTTCTTCCATACAAGAAAAATCGTTGGTATGAAGAAGGCAATTAACATATTTGCTGTATATTTTCTGAATATATTTGAACAGACAGTGGAGGTTAAAGATGAGAGTAGCCAGCAACTCAGAAAGCTGAGGCAGAAGGATTTCAAATTCGCAGCCAGCCTCAACAACTTATCAAGCCCCTTTCTCAAAAAAAAAAAAAAAAGGCAGAGGTTGGTGGGGATATAGCTCAGAATAAAGCAACCCTATGTTCTACAGTAACATACACATACAAACACACACTCACACACACACACACACACACAATGATGAAGGGACTTGGTTTGCCTTAGTGATATAACCTGAGTACTGTAAACAGTGCCCAGAAAATAGAATATCTTTAATAACTATCTATTGAATGATTTAAAGATATCCAACTTAAAATCTTTACTATTGTTATTTTATCATGGAAACAAGTCAAGTGTTGGATCATGAAAGAAAGCCAAAATGATAATGGCTAAAATGGAATGCTTAGATTTTGAATAATTACCTTGGGGAATTGCAAAATTAGCCAGATACATTCTCACAAGCCAAAAGATTTCCCAAACAAAGAAACTTTCTTTGTAGTGGCTCTATCTACATGATTATATGATTTCCTCCACTATTGCTGAGCTACCAAGGACAAGGAGGTAGAAAGATATATCGACTTAAGAGCAACTCCTTGCCAGTCAAGTTGAACTCTGATCCAAATAAAAGTCACTGTGATATGTTGTGTAATAGAGACTGGGTAGAAAGAAAGTGACTCCTTAGGGGCTGGAGAGATTGGGGTAAAAGGTAAAGGTATGAGGACTAGAAGACCCAGTGGAACAACAACAACAACAAAATAGTGGGAGGAGTGAGAGATGGAAAATGTACAGTGATTTTTTTCACAGAATGGGGCACTAAAATTTATTTTTTAATAAATATGTCAATTTCTAGGTGAGAAAGTTCAACCAGAGGCCAATGGCACATGTTGGCATGACATAAAACGATTTCATTACAGGTGTGCATTGCATGGGGCACTGGTGAAAGCCAAGGAAAGGAGAACTAGGTTTCAGATGGGATCTTTAAGAGTTGAGTTGGAGAAACAGACTATGGGTCATGTCCAACATCTTCAGTGAAGAAAATAACAGAGAGCTCTCAGTGGGAACAAATGGGAAGAGTCGGGTTAGGAGGAGACAAGTGAAACTTCAGACTGGGAGTGGCCAGTCAATGTCTTAGAAATGGCCAAAGAAGGCCTGGGAGATTGAGGCTGGGGTTGGAGGTGGGTTGTCTTAGTCTCCTCAGGCTTCCATGATAAAAATGCCATAGACTAGGTGATGTAAACAACACACACTTATTTCTCATAGTTATGGAGGGTGAGAACTCCTAGACCAACATGCCAACAGATTCTTTGTCTGGTGAGGGTTGCTTCCTTCATCTGTTTTCTTGCTGTGACTTCCCACGGCAGAAGTACTGCAGAGCTCTCTGGGTCTTTTATAAGAGCATCAATCCCATTCATGGAGGGCTTCACCTTGGTAACCTAATTAACTCCAAAAGTCCTATCTCTAAATGAGAAGTTGGGATTAGGATTTAAATGTGTTAATTCTGGAGAGGCATAATAGGGGGTCAAAGCAGGAGCAAGATGACCAGATGAAGATTATGAGAGTTGTACAGCACATGCATTAGGGTTTGGATTGTGGCAATAAAGGTGGAGGTGCTGAGGAACTGATATAGGGGGACATATTTTGAGGCTAAAGTCAATAGAGTTGGTTGATGGAATTAGAGTATGAAGCTCTTTTTTTTCTGATCAACTGGACTAATGTTAGTACTAGATGGGGAAGGCAAGGGAAGGAGTCAGTTTGAGGAAGGGGAAATAGTTTTCTTTGGGTTTCATATGACTAGGAAACTTGTTTGACATCTATTCAGGAATGGTCTCAACTACTTTCATATAACATAGTATTATTTGTTATATTATTCTATTGACCTTATGAGGTAGATAGTAATAGTATTCCAATTTAACAACTGAAACTTAGAGAATTCGAGGAAACTTTCCAAGGTCATATAGTTAGAATAGTTGCAGGATCAAGATTTGAACCAGGTCTGTCTTGACAGATTTCCAACTCTCAATCACTGTTCTATACAACAGAAAAATCTTCTGATCAAATGAATCCTTATTTTGTAGTATCTGATACTTATGCAGTTGAAGGGCCTCTTTATGAAAAGGAGCACTAATTTATAGCTACAAAATTAGATACAAAAGTAAATATTTATAAATGAGAAAAGAAATAATAAATTGTAAATTTTAAAAAGTCTAATACGCAAAAAGTATCATAAAAACCTAGAACATTAACATAATTCTTAAATGTCAGTAAGTAGATACATTTATATAATTGTTCCTACATTATTTTGCATACTCTTATCATCTCTTCCTATGATAAAACTTATCACACTATTTTGTATAGAAAAAATAAAGATAAATTAATACTAATACTATATATAAAAACTTGGATTGTTTGGGATCTTATTTGGGAACTCTGTGAAAATTCCAAGTTTTGCATCAACATATGACCCCATGAGAGCCCCTCTGCGTCTTTTGAGGTACTATAGGAGGAACCATAAAGCTTTGGTTGTGCTCACCACTCAAGGCATTCACCTCTAGAATGGGCATTTCTTCAGGTGGTTGAGGACAAGAGGGACCTGCCTTGACTTCAAGAGCTATGACACAACTTCCTAAATTGATACTAAGGGGTTTTGTTGTTGCCTCTCAAAGGAACAATCAGCAATTCAACTGTGAGGTGAAAACCAACGGTGAAAAAGAAAAAGCTTAGAGAAAATGATCCTTTCTCACAAATTCCTAAACCACTGTTTCTTATTTCCCAATAAGTCAATAATAATAAACTGGTAAAGACTTATTAATCTAAAGCTCTCTATAATTTTAAACTATTCCCCCTCTGAAAGCCAAATTATAGGAAGAAAATTTTTTCAGATATTTTTTATAGTTGATCAATAACTAAAAGCCTTGTCATGATTATTCTCCTACTAAGGCACATCCTTATAAAACAGAGATTGAACTTGAACTACACATGCTTTTCTTTCTTATTTCAATTAGTTTTCCTTCACTCGGAATAATGACACCTTCAGATCTCTTCCTGCTGTTGTATAGCAGCTGTGAGATGTGAACAAGTTGATTTACTTTTGTATCCTTGGCCCGAAAGGAAGACAGTGACTGGAATGGTCATTACAGAAGATTTGACTCTTTGTTCTGGTTGGGAAAATGTATGGAATTTGAAGAAAGAAAAACAGTATGAAAGCAAAAAAAAAAAAAAAAAAAAAATCCAGGAAATTAGTTCAAAAAAGTTATTCTTGAGGTGTTTGGAAACCCCATGAAGCCATTTTTCCTTCTGTACGTCTGGTAAGCTGCGATGCAGCCAAGAAGTTACCTTGATTTCAATTTAACATGTTTCATGGAATTTCAGAAGTCAGATAAGTAGTAAGGCCAATTCCCACCAACCTGGGGGTATAATGTCATTATTTAATTGATGTCCCATAGTCTCCTGCCCAGACTCAATGCTCCCACCTGCTTAAATCAACAGGAACACCTGTCTGATATGTGGGGGGGAAAAAGTCCTCATAGGGCCTAGATGCTAGCTGATGGAACAGAAATCCCAGGTCATCCTAGAGGCCTGAAGGATCCTCCGGGACTGGCCAATGGCTGCAATCAATGCTTTCAGTACACAAGTGAACTTTCTGCTGCCCAAGGGACAGAAAATCAGTGAGTCCAAAGTCAATGGACTCAGAATGTCCTCTACCTCACCTGGACATTCTCTGTGCTCCCAGACCTGCTTCTATTATGCTAGACTAAAGTGTGGGAGGGAAAGATGGTGCCTAAATTAGGTCCATTGACACTATCGCATCATCAAACTGTAATCTTACAAGCAAGGACAATTCTAGGGTTTTTTTTTTTTGTGGAGACTGAATATTACATGAATACTTTTAATAAAAGAAATATGTTAGTTTCATAATTATGTATGCTATCAAATGAA
Source organism: Ictidomys tridecemlineatus (assembly GCF_052094955.1). Taxonomy (NCBI): domain Eukaryota; kingdom Metazoa; phylum Chordata; class Mammalia; order Rodentia; family Sciuridae; genus Ictidomys; species Ictidomys tridecemlineatus. The sequence continues at coordinate 102,287,338 of NC_135485.1, read as the reverse complement.
AGTTTATTGCCCACCCCCTGCCCCAGCCAATCTTCAATGTGATGGTATTTGGAGGTGGGGCCAATTGGAGGTTATTAGGTATGGAGGGTGGAGTTGTTGTGAATGAGATTTATGTCCTTAATAAAAGAGACCCCAAAGAGTTCTTTTGTCATATGAGGACTCAGTATGAAGATGGCCATCTATGAACCAGGAAGTGGGACCTTATCAAACCAAATCTGCTGTCACTTTCATGGAGAATTTCCCAACTTCCAAAACTATGAGAAATAAATTTCTGTTGTCCATGTGTCTCCCACTAACATTTTTGTTATAGCAGCTCTATAAATGTAAGACAGAAAATTGGACTTAGTCACTCCAGCAAGAAAGTTACCAGTTGAAATTGAAGGGGAAGGAGGTAGGAAGAAATGTAGGAGTGCTGTCAGACTTCTAGGGTTTTACAGGAGAAGTTTTACAGGAGAGAATGTGCTATTTTTCCAGACAAGGGAAGAATGACTCCTGAGTCAATTTAAACATCCCTGGACCTGCCTTCTTGTTTTCTTTTTTTTGTACCAAGGATTGAATCCAGGGGCCCTTTACCACTGAGCCAAATCCCCAGTCCTCAACCCTTTTTATTTCTTTATGTATGTATGTATATATGTATGTACATAAGTATGTATTTTTGAGACATGGTCTCACTAACTTGCTGAGGCTGGCTTTAAACTTGTGATCCTCCTGCCTCCAACTCCCAAGTTGCTGGGATTACAGATGTGCCTCCTTATGCTCAACTTCCTTCTTGTTTTCAAAAGGGGGAACCAAAGTCTTGCTTTCAAAAGGTGGCCTCTGCTGAGAGTCATGAGAGCAATGCCATTCTGCAGAGCCCTAGAGGTACACACAGGCAAGGTAGAGTGCAGGGACAGGACCCAATGGGTCATAAAAGTCTGAAAGGCAGAGAATCAAGCCTAAGACGATTGCTCTCACACCTGAAGACCTAATGGAGTTTGTACTGTTGGATTTGGACTTAGACTTACTCTGGACTTGTCATTCCTTTTTTTTCCCTTCCTTTTGGAATGAGAATATCTCTCCTGTGCCTATTCTACCATTGTATTTCAGAAGCACAGAACATGTTTGGTTTCGTAGGTTCACAGCTATTGGGGAATTTGCCTTAGAAAGTGTCATACCTTGAATTTCACCTGTATTTGATTTAGAGGATAGTTAGATGTGACATTATACTTCTGACTTTTGAAGTGATGCTGGAATGAGTTAAAACTTTGGGTGCTATCAGGATGGAATGAGTGCATTTTTCATGTGAAGACATAAGTTTGCAGAGGTGAAATATGGACCTATGGACTGAATGTTTGTCTTCCCTTGAAGTTCATATATTGAAACCTACTTGTGAACTGAAGGTATTTGGAGGTAGGGTTTTTGGTAAGTGATTAGCATATGAGGGTGGAGCCTTGTGAGGGAAATCAGTACCTTCATAAAAGAAGATTCAAGAGCTCCTTCATATTTGGTGCCTTCTGATGCCACAGCAAGGAGATGGCTATCCATGAACCTAGGAGAGAACCCTTGTGAGAACCTGACCACACTGTTGCTGTGATAGTACACTTTCAGCCTAAAAAACCGTGCAAACAAAATGATAGGATATGTAAGCCACCCAGTTTATGGTCTTTTGTTAGAGCACTTCCAATAGACAAGGCCAAAAAAAAAAAAAAAGTGATCATTTCTTTGAAAAAACATAACAAACATGGTTGCCAAATCCAATTCAGGTCTTTTGATTAATTTAGGCAATCTGTAAAAAAATGTTCCCTAAGTGTGGTCTGGTTTTCCCTTTCCTCCTACAATGCCCTAAACTCCCTCTAGCTGCCCCACCTTCCCAGAGTCTTGGGTAGGGGAGGGTCCCTGACACTGAAGTTCCATCAGCTTTTATGATAGACTCAGGTCTTCCTGTAGAGATGGCAACACCCTGGCTGTGTGGCTGATTGCCTGGGGCTCTTCCCCAAGCTGGACATGGCCCTGATGATCTGGACGATTTGTGCACTGTGTCCCCCTGAGGAGCCTGGGCAGCACTCAGAGCTTTGGCCCATGACTAACATCCTCTCCTGTCCTCACTGTCCTGCCAGTTAGTTAGTTACTGCTACTGAAACAGGGTACAGAGGTGACTGGTGGTTTGAAAGAAGATGAGATTTTCTTTAATCTTGGTATAGTGAAGGTATCCCTTGACAAAATGAGACTACTATAGCCCACTTTAATTTTATTCGCTTGTATTATTTTCCCATTCCTAGTAAATGAAATTCAATGGATATCAGTTTCCACCCACCCCCAGTATCCCTCTCCTCCTGTTACCTACTTCTCCTCCTCAAGTAACCCTGCAGAAATGTATTTTGTAACTATGAACAAATGTGCGTGTATATATGTTTCAGTGTTCAGCTCTTCCATTATTCTATTATTATTCTCCAGTGAAGTGATCTGAGTATAATACCTGTGGTACAGGTGGGAAAGAAGGAAGCTCTCTACCATCTTCCCTTCTTCTATGGAGACAGCTTGTCTCATATGAACCGGGCACCCGTCTTTCCTTTCATTAGCATTTACTTCACATGACTTTCTCTTGTTTGACATAGTATTTTTCCTTTGTAATCCAGACAATTAGTGTTTCTCTGCCACTATGTGAGTTTTAGCCTAATTGCATTTGTTGATTTTTTTGGTCCTGTTAAATTATTTTAGATTCTCTCATTTCGTAGGTTTAAATTTATTTGACTGCATTTACCTCTCTCCTGCTCTTCTTTGTTAAAGAAGAGATCAGAATATTTCCTTTTCTAATTTGGGTCAATTTTCTAATCAGTGAAGATTGAAATATTTACCTTTGGTCTTGAACTCATGATCTCAACATTTGTTTCAGTGTTTGTTCTCTGGTTAAGTAGATTCAGTAATCATCACAAAGTTTTTGTTCTTGCTTTTTTTCCTGGTGTGTTTGTGGCTTTTTAAGTCATTTCTACATTGAACTTCCTTCTTTGTACTGATTTTGTTGTATCTCCCAAGTTCTGTAAGTTGTATTTTAATTTTCATTTAACTTTAGAAATGTTTAAATCCCCCTACCCTCAATTTTTAAAGGATCTATTGTTAATTCATTAGTATATTGTTCAGTCTCCACGTGTTTGAATGATTTCTATAGTTTTTCTTGTTGTTGCTTTTCTTTATATCCATTATTATCTGACAAGACGGAAAAAATTATTCTTTTTAATTTTAATTCTTAAGAAGTGATTTATGGTCTAACACATGACCATCTTACTTTTTGAAGGGTGCATTTTTGTTGTTGTTATCCTTTTTCAATATACATGATAGTAGAGTGTATTTTGACATATTATAAATACATGGAGTATAACTTCTGATTAGCATCCCATTCTCATATGACTACCTTTTTTAAAAAAAAAAAAAGTTACATGTGCTGAAGTAAAGAAACTACATCCTGTAGCTGTTGGATAGAATGTTCTGCAGCAGGCTAAGTCCATTTATCTGTACTGTAACTTATTTGCTATGTTTCTTTTTTAACTTTTAGTCTGCTGGTGAGATAGAGGTATTGAAGTCACCTAATGTTATTGTATTGGGGCATATATTTCCTTTATGTCTAGTAGTGTTTATTTTATAAATTGTGTGTCCCAATCAATGTTCAGTGCACAAAATTTATAATCATTATATCTTTTTGATGAAGTGTTCCCTTTATCATTATGACTGACCTCCTTTGTCTTTTTTAACTGATTTTGGCTTGGAGTATATTTCGTCAGATATGAGCATAATTACTACTGTTTATTTTGGATTTCATTTACTATGAATAGCATTTTGTATCCTTCACTTTCAGTTTTCATATGACTATGCTGGTAAATTGAATTTCTTGCAGGCAGCATATTGTTGAGTTTTGTTTTTTTAATCCACTCAGCCAGTCTCCATCTTTTAAACAGAATTAAGACTTTCAGAGTTACCATTGCAAAATATGTATTGTTTCTGTCAATTTCTTGTTTTTCTTCTTTTTGTTTTAAATATTCTATGCTTTTTCTTCCTGTATTATTAATGTTAGAGTATGAGAATTTTCTGAATTCATAATGTTTGATTCTTTTCTAATTCTCATTTTCTCATCTAGTCTTCTAGTAAGATATTTTTCTTCTCTGTGTTTTCATGATTATATTTACCTTTCTTCCTCTTCAGAGTATAGAATTCCTTTATATGCCTCTGTAATGCTGGTTTTAGTGGTCATGAAATCTTTTTGTTTATGCTCAACATGAAAGATCTTTATTTCTTCTTCAATTCTGAAGGATAACTTTGCTGGACATAGTAATCTAGATTATCAAATATTTTCTTTCAGGTTTTGAAATACATTATTCCATGCTATTCAGGCATTTAGGGTTTCTTTTTTGAAATCCACTGTAATTCTGATGAGGTTGCTGTTAATTGTGACCTAGCATTTATATCTTGCTGCTTGTAATATACTTTCTTTGCTCCTAACCTTTGGTAGTTTAACTATTATAATATGTCATGGAGATTTTTTTTTCTGAAAAACATCTATTTTGGGTTCTAAATGCTTCCTGTATGTGGATGTCCACACCTTTACCAAGATTTGGGATTTTTTTTTCCTATTTCAGTGGCTTCTGTTATTTTACTGAATATGTTTTATATGCCTTCAGCCTATATCTCTTTTCCATTGTATATTCAAATTTTGTGTATTTCTGGTCTTTTAAAAGTGTCCCAGTGATCTTGTGTTTTCTGTTCATTTTTAATTTTTTCATTACTATAGGAATCTGATGATTCCTTAATCTTTTCTTCAAATCCTAACATTCTTTCTCCCACTTGATCTAGTCTATTGGTGAAACTCACAATTAAGTTTTTAATTGGACATATTGAGCTTTTCCTTCTGTTAGGTTCTTTTAAAAAAAACTGTCTTTATAGTATTACTAATTTATATCCATCATTGCCTTCGTTAATTCATTCAGCTATTTATATTTATTCTTTTGGAATTCAATAATATTTTCAAAAATCATCATTTTGAATTAATTTTCTCTAATTTTATCCCTTACTTTGATATCTTTGGAATCAGTTACTAGAAAGTTATAAGCATTAGGAGGTGTCATTTTACCTTTTTTCATATTTGTTTCTCTATTTAGATTTGTATATCTGCATCCACTTTTATGTGATGGCCTTTTTAGTTACCAGCCTCCTCTGCATGATGTTCCCTGATATATTGAACTGCTGTTTAGCATTTAATTGTAATTGGACCTTATCGTGTAGTTTTTCCTATACCTTTTTTGGCTGTCATTAGAGAGTTTTAATGCAATGCATATTGCATCAGAGCCTGAAACACCCTTTTTCCTCTGTAGATCTTACAAACATATGTTGACTGTAGTAGTTCAGCAGGTGTGGGTTAGATCTTAGATCCCAGAATACATGGTATACATTCTTTATGGTTATTCCTGCAATCAGATAGCAATGTGCAGTCCAATAAAGTGTGGAAGCCATCTGTGATGAGGCCCTTCATAGACACAGTGTCAATAACCATTGTGTTATTTCTCTCTGCTGTTGCTGTGGTGGTGAATGTCTAAGAGCAGGACTTTACACATCCTCATTCATACATGTGTAGTTGGGGCTGAACCTGTGGCTCGGGGCTTTTGTCTTCCCTATTCTTTAAACCAAAATATCCATCAAGATTCAAAAGGTGCTATGTCATACCTGGAGTAAGATGCAGATTTTCTGAGCTGACTTGGGAATATTGCTCAGTGGCAGAGGACACACCCAGTGTGCTTTAAGTGCCAGACCTAGTCCCTAGCATTGACTAGAAAGAAGAAAAAAAGCAACAATAACAAGCCAGATAAAGTAAAAGTCAAATAAAATAATAACAACCAACCATACACAAACAGGGTAAAAGGCAAAAATAACAAAAGAATAAAGTAAAATGCTAGTTATATTATTTAGCTATTTTATTTTTGTTTATTATTATCATCATTATCATTATTATTGTACTAAGGATTGAACCTTGGGTCATTTTACCACTAAGGAACATCTCCTACTTTCATTTATATTTTGAGACAGGGCCTCTCTAAGTTGCAAAGGGTAGCCTTGAATTTGTCATTTTCCAGCTCAGGCTCCCAAGTTTCTAAGATTACATGCACCACTGAACCTGCCTAGTTAAATTGTTTTTAATAATAAAAATAAGATTAATAAAAATAAATAAATAAATGCAAAAAGTAAGGAAAAGAAAAGTGAAAAAAAGAAATAAGTTAAAATAATTTTAAAAGGAGAAAGCTAAAAATGTGAAAAAAAGGAAAAGTAAAGAGAAAAAGAAGAAACAAAAAAATGTTAGAGAACCAAATTAAATATATATATATATATATATATATATATATATATATATATATATATATAAAACCAAATTAAATATATATAGAACAGCAATAGCAAAAATAATCAGTCAAAAATAAAAATTTCCTCTCTTTCAAGGTGCTCAATTTTGAGCAGGAGAGATGATCACAATCTGTGCTAAACAGAAATTCTTTTTCTGTGTTAGGCCATGCTTCCCTTGGAGAGAACAAAGGCTGGATGTTATTCACCACCTTATTCTTTCCTCTGCTGTGCTTATGAGGTGACCAGACTGAGTGATTTGTGGCCAGAGCCAGTTAGAATACCTCTCAGCTGCCCTATCACCAAAACAGAATCAAGCAGAAAATCAGAGATCCCCAGGCAGAGATTTACTCTGGAGCTATTTCATCTGTGCTTTGAGTGTGAGGCCAATGCCAGTGTTGCTACACATTAAAGACTTTGGCACTTTTTGTGCTGCACATTCCATGTGCAGGGAGACGTCAAGGAATCACAGCTATCTGTGCTGCGGGGGATGGTGGTGGGCCCAGTGCAACCCACAATTCATGAATCTGGTGGCCTCCTGGGACACCTTCATATGGCTTCCAAACATCCAGTTTTAAAGGGAAAGTATCTTCATTTCCTTGTATCAGTCCAGTTCCCCAGCACACAGAATTCTCAGAGGCTGTGAGTTAAAAACTCTCCCCTGCCCCCCAGATGACCCTCAAGGAAGCCACCCACTAAATTAGTGCAGTAATACTGCCATGAAGATCCAGAGATAGGAAAATGGAGGGGGCTTTGATTCCTACAGCCCCCGGCCCCCTCTTACAGACCCAAGAGAATATACTGGAAAGTGCTGAAAACCTCTCCAGAGCTACACACGTCCCTAGTCTATTGCCTGTTTTGACTGTTTCTGCGAGGTGCTGACTCCTGTGCTACTAGTGATCACTGGACTCTCCCTTTCACCTCTGCCCCTGCCATCTGCTGTTCTGCTGTGTGATCAGTGCTGGGGCACTCTGGTTTACTCTCCGCTGCATGCTCTAAAGTTTCTGTGTTTCTCCAAGTCTATTGAACTTGGAGAAACTATTGAACAGACAGGTTCTAACTCATGGAGGTAGAATCTGTTAAGTCTGGCTGCCTCTAACCCACCCTTTTGAATTCTGGCTTATAAATTTTTGATATATTATCTTGAGTCTCATTAGTTTATCTTCAATATCTATGAAGATGTAATGACATATTCTTAATGTTTTGCTTATTTTTCTTTGTCTCTATACAAAACAGAGAAACTAAAAGAGAAATTGGGCCATGAGATGCAGATAAATCTTCCTTTAATATTTATGCCTACATTGTGGTCAGACATCAGCATGTAATTTAACCGATGATCTTCCCCTGGTCTCATTTGAAATTATACTTGAGATACACCAAGTGGGTGGTCTCAGATTGTTGGAGGCAATATAGTGTTTTGTTTTTGTTTTCCCCCTGTTGGCATTTGAAGCAAAGCCTTTGTGCAGAGTAACCAGAGGCAGTCTGATTGGAGTGAAAACAGAAGGTACCCAAATTATAACATTCATCCAAAACACAGTAATATTTTCTGTATGGTTTTTGTTGTTGTTGTTGCTATTTTGTTATTTATTTATTTTTGTGGGGTATTGGGTATTGAACTCAGGGGCACCTGACCACTGATCCACTTGCCCAGCTCTATTTTGTATTTCATTTAGAGACAGAATCTCACTGAGTTGCTTAGTGTTTCACATTTGCTGAGGCTGGCTTTGAACTCTTGATCCTCCTGCCTCATCCTCCTGAGCTACTGGGATTACAGGCATGCATGACAGTGCAGGACTCTACATGCTTTTAACTGCAATTAAAAAAAATCCTATATTGCTTATTTCCTGTGTCCTTAAAAATTTGCATGGAAATTTGAAGATCTTAATGTTACTTTAAAATAAAACTGTAAAAGAGTAGAAATCAGATTTATACAAGAATAGATTACAGAATGTTAATTCCTTATGGCAGATATCTGTATCTGACAGTGAGAAAGAGAGTAGACCAGACTGTCCTTGATGGATAAGGAGTAAGAACCTTAAGTTTCAGTGTAACTATTTTATTTTCAAAAGGTATAGGAATTAAACTAGATAAATAATCATATTGCAAATAAGTCTCTAATGTTATTGGCTCAGATCAGGCTCACAGTTACTGTAAGGACAGTCAAACCAGACCTGTTCCAGAATCCCTCTTCTCTGGGTCCTTTGAGTGACCACCTCTTTTTCAGTTCTTATAGGATCATTGACAGTGACATTTTGTAACTCAGGCATGACTGAGAAAAGGTCCCAGATCCACATCTTGCATGATAAAGGGAAGTGCATAGGGCCTGTAAAGAGAGCCAACACATACCTCTGATTTAATTCTTCAGCTGCTCAGTAAGTTACGTGTCTGCTTTTCTATAGATATCACACATATTTTCCTGTTTTCAGTGTTTCCTTTTTCTACTTCCTGTCAGAGATAGAAGATAACGAAATATTTCTCCCTGAAAATACTGCAATCAATTTTTCCAGTAAGTACAGATCTTAAAATAAAACCAACTTGACCTTCTCATAAAAGAAGGCATTTTCAATTGCTTGATGATAGCTTGGAAGTACACATCATTTTTCATACGCATCCCCTTAGTAATTTGTCATGTGTCTGGACGTTTCATTATCAGCAGTATTTTACTATCTATCCATCTCTGCTCTTTCAAGTGCCTGTTTTTAACATTGAGACAATAGACACTAACTAGTTGATAAAAAGAATATCCTGATATATAATGGCTAAGAACAGGTATGCTGATAACTTATTTCAAGTGGGTCATCTATTTAATTCTCTCTAAGCCTTGAAAATAGGTATGGTGCTAGTACCTACTCTGTAAAGTTGTGATGAGAAGTAATTCATTTATATGTTCAGTGATATTTATTGGGCACCACCTATGATGAGTGCGATGAATAAAAAGAACCCAAGATAAGAGGATAGAGAATGATGAGGTCCTATGTTACATATGGTTGTCAGAGAAAGTTGCTCTTGGAAGATTTTGTTTGGTCAGTGAGTTGATAGAAGTGAAGAAGGTTATGGCAGAAGAAAATAATTATAAGGATGCTGTTAGGAATGTTATTACCACATGGTAGAAGCTGGGTTAATTTACGTTGTGTCCTTCTGAACCTAGGCTGTCCTGATCCAATGACTTCAAGAAGACAAGGCCACACATGGAATCAGAAGAGCTGTACTGCATACAAGTTCCCAAAGCCAAAGACTTTCTGGAGTGTTTCAGGCCCAGGAGCAATCATAATCTACACATAGTGTGGTATAGAAGGATGCTTCCTATCTTCTGGAGTATATATTTATTACATGAGTATCTTAGTCCATTCATGCAGATAAAACAAAATACCTTAGACTGGATAATTTATTTTTTTTTCTTTTTTTTTTTTGAGAGTGAGAGGAGAGAGAGAGAGAGAGAGAGAGAGAGAGAGAGAGAGAGAGAGAATTTTTAATATTTATTTATTTTTAGTTCTCGGCGGACACAACATCTTTGTTGGTATATGGTGCTGAGGATCGAACCCGCGCCGCACGCATGCCAGGTGAGCCCGCTACCGCTTGAGCCACATCCCCAGCCCCCTAGACTGGATAATTTATAAGGAACATAAATTTATTATAGTTCCAGAGGCAGGGAAGCCCATGGTGAAGGCACTGCTACTCAGTGTCTGGTGAGGGCTGCTCAGTGCTTCCAAGATGGTGCCTTGCTAGTGCATCCTTACATGGCAGAAGGCAGAAGGACAAAAGGGTCCGGCCAATTGCCTGCTGCTCTTTTACAGGTACTTATAGTCACGAGGAGCCCTCATGGCATAATCACCTTTTGAAGACCCACCTCTTATATATATGCTGCACTGGGGATTGCTGTGGTCTGAATTCATTTTCCCAAAAATTTATGTGTTAGGAGCCTAACCCCTAATTCAATAGCATGGTCTTTGGGAGGGGCTGAGGAATGAATTAATGAGGGTTTTGTGGGAATGGGTTTGCCCTGTGTCCCTTCTTCTGCCATGTGAGGAAATAGCATGAAGAACCTCATCAGATACCAGCACCTTGATCTTAGACATCTGAGCCCCTAGAACTGTGAGAAGTATTTTCTCACAGAAATTTCTGTTCTTTATAAATTATCTATTTTCAGGTATTATTTTATGGAAGCACACAAAATGGACTAAGCAAAGATTGAATTCCAACATGAATATTGAAGAGGACACAAATATTCAAATTATGGCAATGAATTAAATATAATTCTGTATAAAATTTAAAAGGTACAAAAATAAAAGAAGAAAGAGAAGGCAAAGAGAAGAAATATGGAGGGAGGAAGAGTAAAGTGGAGAAATCATCTATTAAGATGATTAATAGAAATCATCTATTAAGATACCACAGAAACATAAATTCTATGTGTGTGTGTGTGTGTTTGTGTGTATTTAGACAATTTTCCATGAATTCTATGAATGTGCATATTCATTTTTTAAATAATCTATTCACTCAACATCTGATCTTCAACACCATGAATTCATTTAATCATATCCTTTTTATTTGTTGTATAGTTTTTATGATAAGGTAGAGCCATAATTTTATCCAATTATTGTAATCTTACATTTTCAAGATTATATATTTTGTCTTCATTGCCTGAGGTTCTCTCTTCCATATGATCTAGTCTATTGGTGATGCTTTCTATTGAATTTTTAATTTGGTTTATTTTTTCCTTCATTTCAAGGATTTCTGCTATACCATCCTTTACTCTGCAGATAAGTTTTAACTACATATATATTTAAATACCTTCTCTGACATTTCTTCTACTCTGATGTCAATGGATGCTGTTATTGGAGTAACTAGGTTTATTTGGGAGCTATTTGTTCCTTTGCATTTTCATGTTGTTTGTGTGTCTACCCATCTAATGGTATGGATATTAGGCAGGAGAGTTTCCTACTGTGTGGACTTATAGTCCCTGAAGGTTTCCAGTATCTCAGTGTTTAGGAGGAGACAAATAATAACAACAACCAATGCAAACAATACACAGCATTAATCCAAATAATTCCTAACATGACATCTACAATGTTAATTATCACAATGAACAAATGGTATGCTCAGTTATTGCCTACAATAAAAACAGCAAGTTTGCAAAAGGGTTTACAATTTCAAACAGTGGACAGGGAGAGAACAGAGGTGATATAAGATATGATGATTGGGAGGGAGGATGAGAGAAGATACAAGTAAAAAATTAAAGGAAGAGTAAAAGAGAGAACAAAAAACATTGGCTGTTAGCAGGAGAAAAGACAATCAAGGGAAACAAGTGGGAGAAATATGTATATACACGCATATATACATAAACACACATACATATATATAAAGTCAAAATTAAAAAAAAATCAAAAATAAAAATACAAAACTAAAATATATTAATTGAATATCTTAGTTCACACACAAAAAAACTAATCCATGAAAAACAACTGGCTTAAAAACTGCTAGAAATGAGGGGAAAAAAAACAAATATGAAAGTATATAAATGTCCAGGTACCATCAACCTCATAATAAAACAGAGAAAAATAATTTTTAAAAAGGAAGGAAAAACAATCTCAATGAAAAATTAAAGAATTCTTTCTGTTAGAGTTCAAAAGATTCTCAGCGTCTCTTCTCAGCAGTTTTAGGAGGAGTGTCTGGATCATGATGCTGCACCCTCTGGGTTGCTAGAGTGAGAGGTAATCCCATCAGCAGAATTGCTGGAGGCAGGGTGTAGGCTTAGGTGGGCTCCAGGCTCTTTGTTGAATGGCAATTGGTTGGAGATTCTAAATAAGCACATCTCTAGCACCCAGTACTTACTGATCCAGGCTATAAGACTGAATCCCCCCCCACCAAAAAAAAAAAAAAAAAAACACTGAATCCCTGGGATCTCCCCTGGGTTCCACTCATGTGGTAGGGGAGCCATTCTTAGTTCCCTATGTCACCTGTGGACCCCACATAACCAGGTCTCAATTTCAGTCTCCAGTCTCTCCTGCCCCGGGGCCTTATGAGTTCCCAGTCAGATGCATCTCTCCCAGAAGGTCCTGCAAGCAGTCAAATTGGAAGAAAAGGGGTAGATCCAGGTGGGTTTCTGCCACCAGTTGTCTCCTGTGTAAACATCTATCCATGCTTGATTTTCTCCTGGTCACTTAAGCATGCTCTGTGTCCTGTGGCCTATGTTTACTAGGCCTGTATTTCAGGCCAAACTGGAGTTTGCAAGGATTGGTTCCCTCAGCTGCCAGTTCCTGTGGCTGCAAAATGGTTCGTTGTTCCTGTCCTCCTCAGGTCTCCTGGATAGATGGTGGCTTCTTTCCCTGCACACAGATAGTTCATCTTTCAGGTTTGGGGTATGGTCTCTCAATGCCCAGACATACCTTGGGCCTCCCGAAAATATGAGTTCCTTAAACTACCTAATTCCTCCACTGTGTGCACGGAGGGACCACTCTGGCTGGTGCTCCCACCCTGGCCTCAGCTGTGCTGCTGGGATTTTTTGTTTATTTTATTATATCCAACCTCTGTGTCCCCCATCTGCTTTGAAATGATCAGTTTTAAATTCCAGTGAAATATCCCTCTACTTTGTTGTTGTTGTTGTTGTTCACCCACCTTGCGGAGAAGCTGCCTGTCTTCTTTCTTGGTTGTAGGCCATGTAACTTCCAATAATGCAACTTCCAATAATGCAACCTTCTCTATTCTGCCATCTTGATTCCTCTCCCATACAGAATATTCTTGGAGGCCATTGCATCTACTATGGCCCTTGACCTGCTTTATTTCTCACCGTATCTGAGATGTTACTGCATCAATTCTCACTTTTTAGAATATTCAAATCAGGGGTCCTTAACTGGTTTTCTTCAGCCTCCCCTGGCCCTGCATGCCTACAAAGGCACATCACACACAGGTGTCCATGGCTTAAGACTGGTTTGGGCCCTGTAACCTTACATTTTAATCTTTCCTACTATCATAACAGAATATCAGAATCTCACAAATGGTCTAACTTATACAGAAGGAAGATATATATATGTGTGTGTGTGTGTGTGTGTGTGTGTGTGTGTGTGTGTGTGTGTCTTACAGGGATCTGAGGAACTCATTCGATAAGAGTTGAATTACACAACAAGAAAGCATGTGAGGAGTGTGGAGTGAGTAAGAGAGCATGTTTGAGAAGTTTCTCTTCTAACAAGGCCACTCCCATTATAATTAACACACTCTGTGCCAGTGGCATTATTCCATTCATGAAGGTGAATCCCTTATAACACAATTACTTAGAAAGGTCCCACCTCTCAATATTGTCACAATGCCCATTAAATTTTGGCATGAGTTTTGGGGGAAACATTCAAGCTCTAGCACTTTATGATAACTTCCCTTTATAATGTTAAGCATGCTTCTCTTCATATGACAGCTATTATAGTTCTAATGTCCCTGGAAGAGGAGAACTCACAATTATAAATATGTCCCATAAACTCAGAAATATTTCCTGTTTATAAATTAATAACCAGAATTGCATATAAAAACACTTGAAAAAAATCAGTTAGATGGACAGATGGATGAATGGATAGATATGTAGAAAGGTAGATAGATAATAGAATGTAAACACTCATCAACTTACTGACAGGCTTGATATATAAGCTCTTAGACTCATTTACAAATTCCATTCATGCATAATTTAACTAGAATGTAATCACTCACAGGTGAGGATGCAGAGATGATGCAAAACAGAGTTCCTCATACGATGGTCCGAGGACCAGCATTCTCATCATCATCTGATATCTTGTTGAAAATACTAATGGTTAGGCCTCGTCATAGACATACTGAATCAGAAACTCTAAGAATGTGGCTCAGCATTTTGTTTAAGAAAGACCTACTTACTGATTATCGTGACACACACTGAAATTGGAGTGCCACCGAAAGTATGCTTTTCCTTCATGACAGTTGAATCCTGTTAGTACTAGAAATTACACATGACTTCCTACCATTACATCCTCTGCTTTTCCATCTTTTTACTTATACAAAAGTGAAGGATAACCTTTGGCCCTCTTGCACCTTTAAAAGCAAGATGGGTCACCAACAGCTCTATAGGAGCCATGTGTGAAAATTTGGCCAGGTTTCTCGCTCTTGCCATACCTGCATAAACCTGCACAATCTGATCTGGAGATATGGTCTCAGTCTGTGCTGGCAGTATTTCTGTCAGTACGTGAAGGATATAGGCTTCATTAAATTGGCTAAATGGACTTCCTTGAATGAATTGTCCAGGACAACCACTTAATGAAAGCTAGCAACTGCTAGCTCTTGGTACATAAAATAAAATTCTAAAAAAGTGAAGGACAGAAGAAGCAAACCAACATTATGCTCTTTAAAGATGAAATATTTTAACCGATGTAAGAATAACTAGAAATTCCTGGTATATGATATATACATTAATTCAAGGATCTTTTAAGTACCTACTGTGCGCTCAACACTGGCAGACATGGTGAACAAGATAACTATTTTCTTGGCCCTCATTTATCAGAGGAGTCAGTGTTTAGTCCATTAGCACATTTTTTCCCCCATGATATGTGAGGTCATATTTTCCATGATAACACAAACTTGAGGCCAATGAAGGGAGGGATTAATTACATTTTGGAAGGACAGAGAGTCAGGAAATTGTCCTTAGAGATTCTAAACTCTGCTGTATCAGAGTGTAAAGAGGCTGGGCTCGTGGTGATGGTAAGAAAAGGTCCTTATATGTACATGTATGAGAGAACAGAATTTCCTGTATAATTAGATGAAATAGACGAAGAGAAAAGTCAAAGAGGAAGCCATAGTAATTAAAAATAACAACATTTGAGGAAGAGGCAAAAGAAGGAAAGAAATCTTGAACGGCCTTTTTTATTTCTGGTGTCTAAGCAATGTCAGTTTCTCTGTTTTTCTTTAACATTTTTATCCTGGTAAAATCTGGTAGAAACAGTTTTCAAGACAGGAAAGTTTGTAAATGAGAAGAAAACACAGAAAGGCTATATCTCAATGCAGGGTCCAATCGAGCAGACAAGGAACCTAGGGAATATTTTTTTTTCTCTCATTCTATCATTCTCCAGCTGGTTGTCTGAATGACTGACAAACCACCAGCATATTAAAAAAGAATGACAGGATGAGAGGAGATGAGGGGAAGAAGGAAAGCAAAATGGAAGAAAAGAGAGAGGAGAGAATCAGAGGATTCTCTTGGGGGCTTACCATATTTAGGGGCAGGCAGTCTGAAGCAGATTTTTAGACACACTGAAGTAAATCAGCCTTGGAGTCTTTGGCTTTTTTTTTTTTTGTGGCACATTATTTATGACTGAGTTCTTTGTGTGTAGTTATTTTTAATGACTTTGTTCCCAAACTAAGCCCTTGGTACCATTGTGTGAGCATAGCCCCTGTGAAAATTGAAAATTGACCACTTTGTTCTGTTTATAAAGGTCTACAGATTTACAGATGCTCAAAATAAAACCCACAGAGTCCATAAAGTAGACATTCTTGGTCTTATGTCTTACCTTATTCCACATTTAAAATGTTTTCCTAGCCACAGTCATAATCATGGTTTACTGCATTGCCCAAAGATAGAGGCTCCAGAACATTCCCTTCTAAAACCCAATGAAAGGTAATAGCTTGAACCTTCCCTTCCTCCTACTCTCAGCTCTCCCGGTAGGACAGGAGACATGATTAGACTTTATGTAAATATTATGGAAGTGCCTTATGTCTCAGTAGCTTGGGGTTTGACATTTTCCACTTTTAGAAGATGTTTATCACTTTCCCTTGCTTTTTCCCTTACGTGAAAGAAATCCCAGAGAATAAAGAAAAAGTTTCAACACCATAATGTGTATTTCCAATGTAATTCAATTGGGTACACATAGTCACACTCAGGGAAAACCAGGATGTCAGCTTTTAATTTGCTACAAAACAAACATTGTCTCCAGTTATTTTCCAAGGATTAGGGTGGTAACTTCAGTAATTGAAGAGGGGAATAAACAAAGTTAGCATAAAATTATAGTCTGACACAACCTTAAATTTTGCATTTTAAGGTCTGGGTGAGCTCATCTGTCCTGAGGCTCAAAATAAACAAGAGTCCAAGATGGAAACAATAGTGTAGTTAAAATCATCCCCATAAATGAGTCAAGCATCCAAAATGCCTTCTGCTGAGGGCAAAGCAATATTTTCAGGGGTGAATCAGATGAGTGTCACTTTTAGATGTTAAGATAATTAAACGACCTCGCAAACACACAAACTTTCATTTTGCTTGTGAAATGTTGCAAAATAATCATGGTAAAATATGAGGCTGAATGTCCATGCTCTGAGTTATAAGACTTTGTGAATACCAGAGGTTTTTTGTTACCAATGGCTTGAAGGTTTTAGAAAATCACATCCCTTGAAAAGTAGAGAGAAGAAGTGAAATTAAGGGTTGTTTCTCTGGATGATGTTGGCACAAGATCAAGCATGAAGGACTTCAGCAGGTTGTGTCCTTCCCTATCTCAATAAATGCAAAGTCTATTTTTCCTATTACTCAACCAAAACTGTGCAGCTATCTTCCACTCCTCTGTCTCTCTCCCAGTTTATATCTAATCAAGCTACAATTTCCAGCAACTTTTGTCACCACCCAGGGCCAAGTGACAGTCATTGTCTTGACAGTTTTGTTATTACCATAGCTTTTTAATTGACCTCCCTTGATCTCACCCTTGACCCTGTGTAGTCAGTTGTGGACTTAAGAGTTGGAGCCAGATCACATCAACAAATACCATCTCCCGCAGAGCGTAGTCCAGATTCTTTACAGTAGCTAAGAGGTCCTACCTGATCAGGCCTTCTCTGTATTTCTGGTGTCTTTCTTGACCACCACACTTTTTTCCAACAACATAAACCTCTTTGTTGTTTCTCAAACCTGCTGAACACATTCTGGCCCTCAGGGCATTTATTTGTGATTCTGCCTAAAATTCTCTTCCCTTAGATATTTGAAAAGTATTCTTCCTCACCTATCCGAGTCTTTGGTCAAAATTTCACTTTTATAGTAAAGCATTTCATGATCACTTTATTTAAAAGTGCAGTTTCTTCATTCACTCTCCAGATTCTCTGATCCCTCCCATTCTTTAACTATAGCAGTAACTATCTCTTATGAACTATATATTTTATATATTTTATTGTCTGATTTCTTCTTCCAGGGATTTTGTTTGTTTTATGACTTTTCCAAGAGTGAGTAGAATAGTGGCACAACATAGGTCATCAAAAAATATTTAAAAAAGTGATACAAAGACTCAAATAGAGGGTTAATGTCCCCACAGCATTGGTCTCCTGGCACCAAGGAACAGTTAAATAACCAGTTGCATCTGGCATCTGGGTCCAACAGAAGTAATTCTGTAATATTGTGGAACTGACTACTGAGGAAGGAGAAAACTATTTTGAAGATTCATTTAACCATGAGCATTTTCTTCAGTTTATGAAAATTTCCATAACACTATTGTTATTGTCAAATCACAATGATATTCCACATAATGAAAAAACACATCTGGCATTGAAAAAAATATTGTGCCAATGACAGGATTTTCATTCATACTCTAATTTTTGGTTTAAAATATTAGACTTACTGACCTGCAGACTTACTCTATATAGCTCACTCTGATTCTTCTTTGACTTTGGATTAGTGAGGCCATTTTTAATTTTTCCAACCTGCTTTCGGGTTAGAATTCATATGTAGAACAATGAAAGAAATCAATTTGCAGAGAAAGCACATAAAATTTCCCTTCTTCCCAGTTTGAACTAAGGAAACTTACTGCCCTGAAGTCCTTCAACTGGGGTATATGTTATATAAAAACTGATCCCACTGGATTTATAACAGTGCACATTGGAGTCTACCATTTATTCTCAACTTCCATGGACATATATCTGTCCCCAGGGTTGGTCCCCTGGAGAGGTGGGAGGAATTTTAAGTGAGAAGTAATTAAGAAAACTTCTAGGTAATAAATAGCTTCAGCAGACAATAACATGAGGGAATCTACTCAAGACCGTCTCAAAGGCTGACATGAGTCATTGCACATTCAAAGGTATTGCAATAACTTCTGATGCGGAGAGGATTTGTTTTCCTCTTTCACAACATCAGGCTGGGCCTTATGGCTCACTAGAGAAGCTGAATCACAGAAATGACAGCATCTCATGGTCAGCGTCCTGAAGAGGCATATACAATTACCCACAGAGTTATTTTGAATAAGAAAATATCCTATCTCACAAAAACATGCAGCGGGAAGAAGAATATACCTTAGAAAGCCCAAACATTCCAGTTAGGAGCACTTTAGAAACCCAGACTGCATTCTTGAGGTGCCAAAACTTCCTGAGGGTTGAAAGCATCCATAAGATAATCCTTTTTTTTTGCTCTTCTAGAGAAATTTGATGTCCGAAAGTGATAGTTTTAGTCTTGAATGTTTCTGTTAAAAATGAATCAAAAAGAATCAAAGTCTTGAGGCTTTTTTAAAAGTAGTAACATTACTTACAACCCAGACCACGTTTACTGCAAAAATCAAATTTATGTTATAAGAACTGAGTACTAATTCCTTTATGCTGTTGTTTCTCTTAACAAGAATTGTTTTTGGTTTTGGCTGTAACATGAGCATTGTTCCACTCACATTTTTTCTCAGTTGCTTAAGTTGCCCAGTGCATATGATAGCCTACTTTTTCAGTTAAACTTGCTGCTGCTTTTCATTTTCTCTTCTCTGAGCTTTGTCATTATCTTTGGGTGCCATGTGATGGAGTTCAGAGGAGAATTTAAAAAATAAAATTCAGTTAAATACATTTAGAGAACTTTGCAAGTCTGAATAAATATGCATGAATACTCTAACACCATCTATACAAAAGGGTTAAGTACTCCCAAACAGAACTTCAAGGTCAGTGTTTTGCTTTCATCTGTTTCCAATACTTTGCATAGCTGGCAGCCCTCCATCTTTGAGGAGTAGAGGGACAACACAGTGCACAAGATTCACAGTCTCAGCCAGAATTTCCATAATCACATCAACAGATGGAATAATAATCATCTCTGAAAGTTACTGCATAATCTTTCTGATCCAAGGAAACTTTCTCCTGATTCATTTCAAAATCATTTCTGCTAGCTATTTAGACATAAGATATTCTTATTGTCTGAAAATGTTACAAGCTAAGATGATTCTAAAACAACTGAATAGTAATGAGTTGGGGTTGTGGCTCAGTGGTAGAGCACTTGCCTAGCATGTGTGAGGCACTGGATTCAATTCTCAGCACTGCATATAAGTAAATGAATAAAATAAATGTCCATCAACAACTAAACACACACACACACACACACACACACACACACACACACATATATATATATATATATATATATGTATATATATAATTTTAAAAATAACTGAATAGTATAAGTCCTGCATCTGAATATAGTGCTGTGGAGAAAGCCAGGGCTGGACCTTTCTGAATGCTACATGGGACCTGACCTGTCCTTGACCATGAGAACAGCTGTGGTTTAATCATGGCTGTGTGAAGGTGTCTCTCTGAGATACTTCTGGCTAGTTCTCTGTGTTCTTTATTATTCCATGGGAATGCCAGTTATTCAGGTAATATCAAGATCACTCTAGATCTAATACAATTAAGGCCATACTTTCTAAAATCCGGCATTTTAGGAACCTAACGTTTATTTTTAGACATCAGCTTCTAATTTGCCCAAGAAGCTCTATGTGAACAGTATGACACATTTAACTTACCCATGAAAACCATCAAACAGCATCTCTATTGTGTAGATTTTAAAATATTGAATTACACACCATTTGAGAATATCTAGAAATAGACATTGATATTTGAAAAATAATTTTTATCATTATTCACTTATGAGCATCTTTTACCAATGTAATGTCTAGGTCACATGTATAGACAATCTGAATAACTACAAAAATGGAATATAAATATGAATCTCCTTAAAAATTTGTGAAAGATGTCACAATTACTATACATGTCTCTATAGCATAATCTAAAGAACTAGTGAAAACTGTAGCTACAGAATGCAATACTTAGGCAGAAAAACAAAATTTAAAAATACATTGCTATATTAGCTACTCAAATGCCAATTTGGTTATTCTTCCACACCAATTTGCTTATTTTTGTTTGACTTTTTTTTTATCCCATGCTTATTTCTTGAGATTGTCTATATATTTTGTTTCATTTCTGAAACTAAGGAGAATATAAAGAATATTTCTTTCTCTAGGTGTATCCTATCCCATGGAGTAAACATTTTTTTGTGTATAAAAACGTGTGTTCAGTGACCCATAAATTTCAGTTTTAGAATAAATTTCCATTTAAGCTCATTGAAATCTGTATTTCAATAGCAACCTCTCTTCAAAGCTTTGATCCAACATTCACAATTACATTTGTCAAAACTGTTTTGTGTGTGTATGTGTGTGTTTGTGTGTGTGTGTGTGTGTGTGTGTGTGTGTGTGTGTCGGGCATACTTTTACTGAAAACATGTTCATTGTTTATCTGCCATTTAAATTTAACCGGGCTTCCTGTATTTTAATTTGCTAATTCTGGCAGCACTGTGTGGGGGGGTCAGGATATGTTTTTGTTCTTTCATTGTTTTGATCTTTGCATTTCACTTCTCTTAATTCTAAGCAGTAACCAAGCCCTAAGCATTTCCTCATCTCAAGGATTTTCATAGGGCATGAAGTCCAAGCTTGAAACTTAGTGAAAAGACTTTACTCCTTGCTTAAAGGGAAGAAGAGAGCAAGAAGAGACTGAAGGATCACTTGAGGCAGAGATTTTCCTTGGAGAGAGGTCAGAGATTAGCATGTTATTTTGGTTGTTGTTTGTTTGTTTGTTTGTTTTCAGAGATCAGGGCACTGTTTTGAATCAGTAGAGCAGAGCAATGACAAAGCTTTGAAGAGAGTGATTTGGAGGAATGGTGTGCCTAAGGGGATAGTACCCATGACCCAGAGATTCAGCCTCACCATCAATTGACATGCTTGAGTGGTGGCACAGAAATAGTGAAACAGGCCTGAAGCTGCCATGAGCATCCCAAGAAAGGAGGCTTCCGTGGAAACCAGTGTTGGTGGACTTTCCTTGATGCTGCTTTGTCAGTCAAGGTTCTCCACAGGAACAAAACCAATAGGATATATACAGAGGAATATGAGAAGGAGAGAGGGAGTTAATGCACGTGATTGCAGCAGGCAAAAAAGTCCATGACAGATCATCGGCAATGTGGAGACCCTGGGACACTGGTGGTATGACCAATCCAAACCTGGTGGTGTAACTTTTGTTCAAGGCACAAATCCCAGGAAACTGGAATGGAAGTCGAGATGCTGGTAAAGTTCTAGAGTCCAAAGACAAGAGAACCTGAACTTTTCTTGTGAGGGCGAGGAGGGCAGGTGGTACTGGGGGTGATTGAATCCCGAGGCATTTTGCCAATGAGCTATATATCCCCAGCCCTTATTATTTCTTTTATTTTAAGTCAGGGTCTTACTAAGTTGCAGAGATTGGTCTTGAACTTGTGATCCTCCTGCCTCAAACTCCAGAGCTGCTGGGATTCTAGGTGTGCACTACCACACACCCAGCAAGGGTGAATTTTTGACATCCAAAGCAGGAGATAAAATGCTCTGGGGATGGAAGACACCAGCTCAACTTCTGTCTTCATTTTTCTCTCTTTTTTCTTTAAATCTTTATTTTTATTTATTTATTTATTTATTTATTTATTTATGTGGTGCTGACGATCGAATCCAGTGCCTCATGCATGTGAGGCAAGTGCTCAACCACTGAGCTACAACCCCAGCCCCTTCATTATCTTTTTATCCCTGGCAAATTGGGTGGTATTTGCCCACTTAAAGGGCAGATCTTCTCACCTATTTTACTCATACTTACATATCAAAGTCCTCTGGAAACACCCTTAGAGACATACCCCAAAACAATGTTTTCCAGGTTTCTAAATATTCTTTAATCCAGTCAAGTTGACACTAAAATTAATCACCAGAGGCATCAAATAATATCACAAAATCTTTGCACCCACAGGTTCTCTAGATTATGGACTAAGGTTGAATTTTCTCTTATGTACGGAACAATGACTTTATAGTCTAAGTTCATATAAAGATACTAATGGAAAATATATCTTTCATACATCTGTGGACTCAAATACATGTCTTTGTATGACAGGAATGGTGGTTACTGACCCACATACAGTTTGTTTGTTTGTTTTACCAAATATATAATTGCTACCAGATTGTCTCCTTAAGGGAGCTGAATTTTCTGGAATATTATAATGACATTGCTATCCCAGTGTCATTATAAGCTATGAGATGGACCAACTCAGAATACTGGAACCTGGATTTTTCAACAATTGGAAACAAAGAAACCATCATGAAAACATGAAATTGTCAATCTGCTTTTGGTGTTGGTTGCGAGGATATGCTACCTGTATTTGTGACTCCATCTTGTGTGAGTATGTAGTGGGTAGGGGTAATTGAATCCAGAACACTATACCACTGAGATACATCCCCAGACATTTTTATTTTAATTCGAGACAGGGTTTTGCTAAGTTAACCAACTTGGCCTTGAAATTGCAATCCTCCGGCCTTAGCCTTCTGAGGCGCTAGGATTATAGGCATGTGCCAAGGCACCCAGATGGCATCCATCTTTTGATTATGAGGAGACAAATTGGAGAAGACAAAGTTTCAAGAAAAAGAATGAAAAGAATAAAGAAACTTGAAGTTATGTTGATAAAATTGAGTTACTTATTTGTCAATTCTGTAAATACCCTGCTTCAATACATTTTATAAGACACTTTATTAAGACAAATTTTGTTGGTTAGTCCATTGTTTGCATCCCAAATAATTCAAAATAATCACAGATTAGGTTTCCAGAAACATGTGGCAACACAGTTTAGATGCAATGTTTATGAAGGACCAACAACTATACAAAACATGAAGGAAAAAAACCAGATTTGGGTAGTGAAAGAGGCTGAACTTTTAGGGGAGCTCTGAAGCAAGTATTGTTCAGCACAGTCTTGTACCACAGATACTGATGGCCAGAAATTTATACTCCTGCATCACTTAGTGAGTGGATACAGGCTTCCTTGGTAAGGATTTGACCTTAGGCAAAGGACTTCCTGAAGCTGAGATAGATGTTATGGGAAAGGTAGCAGAAGTTGACTTCTCACCACATTCTCTGCAGGTAAAGAGTCAATCCTTCCTTGAAAGATGATCTGGGTATCTTTGTGCCTATATCAGTTATATGTGCACATGCATACACATGTATGCACATAAATGCATGCACATATGCGTATAACCTACCGGCTGACTTTACCTCTACTCTGATATTTAAATCCCACAGGTTACCTATATTATGGACTAAGGTTGATTGGTATTCTGATATTCATAAATGGCTTTACTCCCATTTCTATAATTTAGGTTGGACAATTCAAGTCATCTTTGAAATGTCTTTGTTTTGTTTTGTTTTGTTTTGGTGCTGGGGATTGAACCCAGGGCCTTATGTATGCTAGGCAAGCACTCTACTGACTGAGCTATATCCCCTGCCCCCATTTTGACATATCCTTTATCCTTACTTCCATCCAGTCAATTCCTAAACAAGGTATCTTCTTTCAGTCCACTTTTCACCATTCTCATTCATGTCAGTAAAATTTCAGCATCATTATGCCTCAATTAAGGTTAGAATCATTGGGTCTCCTAACTATTTTCAACTTGTTTTTCCTGTGATGGAGTTCTGGTTTTCTTATTGTTCTTCTTTAAAATCCTTCTATAACCCTCCATATGTATCAAATCTCAACAGATCTCTTGGTTTTTAATTAAAGACCCTAAGGATCCTGCCTTTAACATGAGATTCTGTGGAAACTCCTCAGTGCCCACAGAGGCCTGATCCAGGGGTCAAACTAAGAGCAATGGTAGAGTTAGGGTTGTAGAGTATGCATGGACCTGAAAACAAAACCCTTCCTTACCAAAACTGACTGCCATGTGGAACAATCAATCTGCAGCAGAGATCAACACTGACCACTCAGTGTAGCTCTGTTCCTCAGAGAGACTGCCCAGCCACATAATGGTAGTTCACCTTTACCTACTTGTTTTCACATTAATGAAAGAAGTGATGTATCCTTACAGGCAGAAATCATTTCACACAAGCCCTGTGGGGTTGGACATTGTTCTCTGGAATGCACAATTAAGTACTAACGTCACTTTATAAAAAAACAAACATTTGTCTACCACAACCAAGGTTAGACCATACTAGAACAATAGAGCTTACATCTACCATCTGGCCTCTAACACAGTAGAATGTAGAGAAACAGAGAACATCTTAGATCATGATATTTTATGTCTTACAGTAGTTTTGATAAACTTTGAGCCAGAATTTCCTTAAATATTGACTCTCCCATTTTCTCTTTCCATTTTTACATATTAGATTTCTAAAATCATATTCCATATATTTCTTATACTCCTCTGTTTTCATCATTTTTTATGCATTACTTTGATTACTTCCTATTGATCTATTTTCCAGGCCACAAATCTTTTCAGTTATGTCTAATTTGCTATCAAATCAATCATTGACATCAAATTCCCATTTCTTTATTTTTTACTACATTGCTGAAATTCTACATACCATCTCTAAATTTTGAGCAGATAAATGATAATGATTTTAAACTCTGTGTCTGATACTCCTAACCTATGTATCATGCTCTGGATTCATTTCTATTATCTGTTGCTTTTCTGGTGTGTTTTGGTCACCTGCAGTTAATTTTGTTTTTAAATGTCTCATGCTGTTTTATTGTATATGAGAAACTATGGATGAAAACTTATGAAGGCTGTAGATGTTATTTTTGTCTAAAGAAGGTTGTCATTTTATCTTTCTTTTGGATTCATTTGGATTTATTTTTGCTTTGTTTAGGCTGGCAGACAGAGTACTAGCAGGTCATTTCTATCGTCTTTTCTCTCTTCCTTCCTGGATTTATAGCTCCTCAAATCCTTCCTGATTGTGCTCCAATGCTTCAAACAGTTGCCTTTTGCAGTCCATCTAGATTTTTTTTTCAGTCTTTGATGGTGAGATGCTTATTCCAGTACCAACTTGTGTCTCAAGTGTACAGCTGGATACCTTGTGAGTTGAGATTTGACACTGCTTGGATAAGTAAGGAAATGGGGAAAAGAATTTCATAGAGAAGTAATAGCCTGAGCATAAGCCCAAAATCAGAATAAGTGAATTTTTCACAAGGACAATTATCTACTGATGTCGAAGTTATGTCTATAAGGAGAAAAATGATGTAACATAACTAGATTATCATTATTTTTTCAGAATTAATAAGGAAATATTAAAACTTTTAAAGCAAAGGTGTTATGATGGATTTGAAAAGCTTAGTCTATAAGTTACTATTTTAAAAGATAAAGTTAGCTTAATTTCATGTATAAACGTGGGTGCTATATATCCTTGGCTAACTAAAACGGAATGATCTCTTGTTGAAAACAAATTATTAAAAATATTTTAAAATCATTTTTTCATAGCAGACCCCTTTCAAAATATAATTTGGGTAGCTTTTGGGTAACATAATAAGCAATTGTTAATGAAAAAGTGGGGAAAGCACTGAAAAGATCCCCAAAGTAAGAAATAATCTCAAATCTACAATTCAAATTTAGTAGTATACTGTGACTAATTTAATGAGGAAGTTGGAAAAGAAATGTTTTTATTATTATTTGATTGTTATTGATTTTATTGTTTATTAAAATGTTGTAAATAACTCCTCTGTGGACATATTTATGGGTACAACATAGTCCTGAGGCATTATTTTCCAACTAAGTCATGTCCCCATGCTTCATTGATTTCAAAAGATAATTGATTTCACAGGGAATCATTCCACAATAATTTTCCTTCATTTTTTAAAATTATTTTTTAGTTGTAGATGGACATAATACTTTTATTTTGTTTATTTAGTTTGTTTACGTGGTGCCAGGGATGGAATCCAAAACAACAAAATTTTTTAACATCTTTACAACTTAAATAATCAATTCAATGTTTTTATTGTCATAAAATATATGAAACATAAATTTTATAATTTTAGCCATTTTAAAATTAATAAACATTATTTTGAGAGCAGTTTTAGGTTCACAGTGGAATAGAACAAAAAGTATTGTTTTCCCATATATCACAGCCAACATTTTGAACCACAATAATACATTTATGACAATCAATGAACCTGCACAGACACATTAATATTACCTAAATACCATAGTTTACATTAGGGTTCATTCCTGGTTTTGTACCTCCAGTGAGTTTGGACAAATGTACAACATGTTTATACCATTATGGTATCATACAAAGTAGTTTCTGTGTCCTGAAAAATCCTCTGTACCCTAACTATTGACCTTTCTCTCCTCATTTATTCTTGGTAATAACTAAACTTTTAATTGTCTCTATGGGTTTGACTTTTCCATAATATCATACAGCTATGATTATATACTGTGTAGCTTTTTTGGATTATTACTTTGTAATATGCATTTTGCATAAAATTCCCTCTATGGCTTTTCATAGTTTGATAGCTCATTTATTTTTAGCACTTTGTGTTATTTCATTGTTTGGATAAACCCCAGTTTATCCACTCACCTTCTGAAGGATATTTTTGAAACTTTCAATTTTTGGCAATTATAAGTAAAGCTGCTATAAACATTATGTGCAAGACGTATGAGCTCACATTTTCAATTGATTTGAGGAAATAAAAGAGTGCCATTGCTAGATTATATAAAAGAGTATGTTTATTTTTTTAAAGAAATTCCTAGACTGTCTTCTAAAGTAGCTGTACCATTTCATGTTCTGACCAGCAATGAATGAAAGTTCCTAATACTCCATTTCTCACAAGCATCTTGTGTAAGTGTTTTGTCTTTTGCCCTTCCTTAATAGATGTGCAGTGGTATCTCATTGGTTTTAACTTGAAATTCCCTAATAATATGTCTTAGTGGGCATTGTTGCATGTGCTTATTTGCCACTTATATCTCTTCTTTGATGAACCGTTCGCTCATAGCTTTTTCCCTTTTTTTCTTTTTTAATCTGAATTGTTCATTTCTTACTGTTGAAATTTAATAGTTCTTTATATATTTTGGATAATAGTACTTATATTTGTTCTTTGAAAATGTTTTCCCCCAGTCTTTGGTTTGTCTTTTGGTTCTCTCGACATTTTAACTATTTGAGGTGTCTAGTTTAGTTGCATTTAAAACATGTATCATATTGTGTATCCATCACCACCATCCATCTCCAGAACATTCTAATCTTCTAACACTGAAATTCTGTATCCACATTTTTCTGCTAGGCCTTGAAAACTACCTTTCTATTTTCTGTCTTCATGAGTATGGTTATTCTAGGTACTTCATATAAATCAAACCAAACAACATTGCCTCTTTGGTGAGTGTTTATTTCACTTAGCATGATGTCACTGAGGTTCGTTCACGTTGTAGCACATATCAGAATATTCTTCCTTTTTAAGGCAGAATTATAATCCTCTTGTGTGTTTAAACCATGTTTCATTTACCTTTTCATTCATGTATGGACATGGATTACATCTTCCTTTTGGCTAGTGTGAATAATGCCGTTGTAAACACAGGCGTACAAATATTTGTTCAAGTTCCAGTTCAATTAATCATCTAAAATAATTGTCAATAAGTGACAACTAGGCTATATATTTTTTAAAGTTGTTCATTCACTCTAGTAAATCTTACATTATAAGTATTTAAGTATATGTTATACACCACTTCACTATACTCATCAATATTCACCCTTACTATGATATCATTTTGCAAAATATGCTACAAAATGCTACATTTTCTTTCTCTTTTAAACTATCTCATTTTTCTTTTATAGTAATTCTGATTGTAGGTTACAATCTTAATTTTATGTACCATTTTCTCTTATTATCTTGTTTGAAAGAAACAACTAGTTATTGGTTATGTGATTAGCAACATATATTGTGACAAGAACTTCAAAATGATTCCTGCACAGTCCCAAAAATGAAATTAGAGGGAGGCCCTGGGAGACCAATCTTATCTGAGAGGGGAACAGAGATAACCAGCTGGGTTCTGAACAGTCAGAAAGTTATTTTTAGAGATTATAAGATTCAAGTAAGGGTCTAAAGAGTTAAACACAGCATGACCCCCTCAAGTCAGTATTTCATAAGAAGCGTGGCATAAATACAAAATGACCTTGGGACATATCCGATAGCACATGGCCCAGGGACAACGCTTTACTCTCTGGAAAGATTGAAGAATAAGACAAGAACTCAATCCCCAGGAACTGGGGTACTAGAAAAGAATAAGTTAAGAAACTTTATAAATAATGCTCTGGTCTGTTTGTGCCCACCCCCCAAATTTATTGACACCTGATCTCTAATACAGCTGTAAGTACTAAGAATTGGTGCATTTAGGAAGTGATTAAGACAATTATTGGAGTAGGGTCCCATCAAGGGGATTAGTGCCCTTTTACTAGAGAGCCCAATGAGCCTGTTTCCCCACTTCCATCAGGTGAGGATACATAACAGGTTCCATCTACAAGGAACAAGTACTCGCCAGACACGAGACCTGCTAATTTCTTGATCTTGGACTTGCCAGTGTCCAGAACAATAAGGAACACTTTCCCAGTATTTGTAAATGTTCTACTGTTATGTATTTTGCTATAGCAGCCTGATGGACTCAGACAAATGAAGAAATAGAGGCCATTACTCCTGGGTCTCCTTTATTAAAATATAAGTCACACAAGGGATCATTCAAAGTCTGAGCAACGGTTGGCCTCCTTTTGTTTCCCTTGTCTAAAAACATTGTTGTTTGAAGATTGTAGAAGTGGGTAAATCATCAGGGAGGCATTAAAGTGACTTTGGAGTGAATGTTAAGTGAAATAAGTCAGTCCCCCCAAAACAAAGATCAAATGTTTTCTCTGGTATGTGGAAACTAACCCACAGTGAGAGAAGGGGTGGATTAAAAAAAAAAAAGAAGTAGAAAAAGGGAAATAAAGGGAAGAGAGGGGTAATGGGAAAAGGAAAGACAGTGGAATGAATCTGATATAACTTTCTTAGGTACATATGTAAGTATACCACCATGAATCTCACCCTTGTGCACATCTAGAAGAAATTAATTAAAAAATTAACAATGGGTAAATGGCAGAAAGATCGGTAGAGGGAAGCAAGCAGGGAGTTGGAGGGGAGGGAAGGGGAAGGATAGATACTGGGGACTGAATTAGAGCAAGATATATTTCATGCTTGTATAATTATGTCAAAATGGGTTCTACTGTCACATAGAACTAAACGAACCTGTTTTTAAAAACCCAGATTAGTGAATAAATAAAATGGATCATATCACAATTTAAGATGATTCAACTTCAGCAGGGTACAAAAGCAGTGCACATACTATAGAAATGATACTTTAAATTTTAATCTTTTCCTGCAGGATATTGTATAATATTCTCTCAATGTGTTGGGCAGCTGCCATAAGCCATAGTTCCTTCCCATCAGCCACATAATCTTTGAGGGTAACAGCCAATGCTCCTGCATGTACTGTGTTGCTAAGATATTCAGTAGGTTACATGTATTAAATGCATTTTTGACTTGTGACATTTAAACTTATTATTGGTTGTTATGGTTTGGATATGAGGGGTCCCCCCAAATTTTTTTTGTTAATGTGAGAGGTCAAATGACTAGATTATGAGAATTAAAACCTAGCCAATGGATTAATCCTTTTGAAGCATTAAGTTGTGAATAGATTAATAAGTGGTATCTGTAGGCAGGTGGGGTATGCTTTGTATAAGTGGGTCACTCAGGACATACCTTGGGAATTATATATTTTGTCTCTGACTCCTCTCTCTCTCAGCCTCCTGGCTACTTGTGAAGTGTGCAGCCTCCTCTGCAATGTTTTCCTGCCATGTTGCTCCACTTCACCTCTGGCCCAGAGCTATAAAGTCGTCAGCAGACCATGAACTGAGACCTCTGAAACCGTGAGCCCCAGATAAACTTTTCCTACTATAAATTGTTCTTGTCAGGTATTTTGGTCACCAGCATGAAAAGCTGACCATACTTTGGTTTACTGAGGTGTAACCCCAAGCACATAGAGAAGTGTCTATCTACCCAAGGTGGAATACAATACATCCACACGAAAGGACGAAATTCTGTTGTTTGTCATGACATGTATGAATCTGGACAACATTATTTGAAGCTAAATGATCCAGAAACAGGAAGATGAATACCACATAATCTCACTCATATGAAAGTTAATCTCATAAAAGTATAAACTATAATAGTGGTTACATTATAACCAGTGGGAGGTTATGGGGGAAGAAAGGAATGAGATGTTGGTCAAAGGTTATGTAACTATAATAATATCAATACAGTATTCTCTATTCTTTTAAAAATATAAAGTGGATATTTTTGCTCTTTCTATAGAAACATGTTAGGTAATGCATCTATTAATTAGCTAGACTAACAATTCCATCATGTATAGGTACTTCAAAAGATCAAATTGTAAAGTTAAAAGCATAGTGTTATCTGTCAATTTAAAATTAATCATATATTAATATATGATTAATATATGGGGCTGAAATTGTAGCTCAGGGGTGGAGCACTTGCCTAGCATGTGTGAGGCACTGTGTTTGATCCTCAGCACCACATAAAAATAACTTAAATAAAAAAATAAAGGTATCATGTTCATCTATAACTATATTTTTTAATTTAAAAGATAAAATTAATAAAACAAATATAAAGAATAAAATCCTATGGAGGGAGATTATAAATTAAGTTCAAGGAGCAAAAGGAAGAAAAATTTATGGACTCTTTTCCTCCTCTGAATAAAATGTCTGTCTAATCTTTTTGGCAACAGCATGCTGCATCTTTGGATACCAATGAATACATTAAAAAAGGACTATAGGGACAAATATTCTATTCCATGATGTTTGTTCATTTATTTATTTTGAAGCTAGAGGATTCTAGGCTGAGATAGCCCTCTCTCTTTGAATTTAGTTCTCTGTGTAGATTAAAAAAAATCTTATCTTTTAATATTTGACAGGAACATAACCTAATTAGTTTCTTTATGCATTAAGAAAGTGTTGCAATTTAAATAATAGCTGTGATTTCATGATTCTGAACTATCTATGTAAAAGGGAAAACCTATGACATACACTATATCTCAATTTTAAAGGAAATGGACATTTAAAATTATGCAAGACATTTAAAATTATGAATATAGAAGCAATAATTAGGGGAAAAGACTATAGATGAAAAAAATGAGAATCATTTCTTAAGTTGATTCATCATGAAACCTGAAAAATTCTCAGGCATAATATTTAGTATTGAATTTAAATGAGAGGAAAATACAAGACAATATAAATCACCAGAAAATTCTCAATTGTTTGTAGAGATACGTAGGAAAACTTAGAATAACAGGGATGCACTTAAAACCAAGAGATTAGAGGTGGGACTGACTCCATGTTAGTAAAGGAAAACAATGTTAAATAGTCCTTAAAAATAATAACCTCTGAGATTTGAATTTGGAATTATGAATTTAAAAGGAACTCATTAGACACTGTGGAAAAATTATATTATTGAAGTTTTGTTTTGAAAATTCGTGATGTTTTGAATCAAAAAAATTTAAGGTTAGGTCATGTCATAGTCTAAAAAATAGGATTTACTTCTATAAGAATGAATTCAAAGATCCCACAGTAAAATTATTTAGATTAGTATAAGGCAATTAAAAATATCAGTCAAAGAAAGGAGAAAAAACATCATAGGCATTTGAACAGTCTCAGCCACTGTCTGGAAAAGCAAGCAACTCTTAATAAGGAAAAGACTACTATTTTAAGCATTTTGCAAACTCATACTGCAACTTTTTCCCCTCTTCTATAAAAAATCAGGGAAGATGTAACAGAATTAAAAAGCTAAAAGTAATTCTAAGAAAGTCAATTAGCACCTTTACTTTTCTTCTTATGTTAGAAAAGATTAAGTATTTAGCATTAAAGAGAAATGATATGTTAATTTCAAGCCACCTGCAAGGCTTTGGGTACCAAATTGACAGAAGAGTCAAGTTGAAGCTTGAGGCATTTTAATGTCCTAGATAAATTTTAACCTTAAGGAAAATTTCAGATTGACATCATCGGGTTCTGTTTGAGAGTATAATTAAACTAAAAGGAGATTGAACATTGGTAAAAATTGGTAAGAAAGACAACCTATTTCTTAAAACCTCCACCTAAATTTTCTTTCAAAGTTAAATATAAAATATTATTTAACATAAATATTCAATATATTTTTTATTATTTATTATTTAACTTTGAGAAAACAACTGATTATTAATATAGTTAACCCCATCTATAGGAAATTTTGGCTATTTACCCAATAGGATCATGTTATAGCCACACTATACCCCTTACCTACCTGGAGGTGACAACTTTCTAAAACTTCAGGTATAGTGTCTGGAAAAATGCAGAATAGCTTCTGGAAGATGCATCCTAAATTATCAAATCTATATACCTATATATGTATAAATATAAATGTAATATTTATATATGCATATATGTACTATAAATACACATGAGATGAATAAATCTCTTATTGATACATGGTTATTCTGCAAACAGTTATGAACTGTGAAAACTGTTCAATTTTTATCCATTAACAGTCAGAACCTGGGAAATTTATATAATTTTTAAGACTTCCACTTATTTACCCCTTATTTATTAGTGAAAAAGGCATAACACACCTACCTTCATTTTTTTTTTTAGGAGAACTGAATGACATCATGTTATAAACACTTTACTAGTATAGAAACTTGTTCAGTAAATAGTAATTATGATTTTTTACCATCAAAAATCTTACTGTGTATTTACATAAGAGCTGTTGAACAGAAATGATACTACTATTTGGTTAGGTTAGACATTATCTACCATTTCAGAAGGAATCTAAAGTTAGTTACTTGTATGGATTCTCAGATTTAATTTATTCTTCCAAGCAGAAAAACGAATGAATAAAGGTGGGTGTTAACACAAATTGGATTTCTGATTTGGCATGTAGTCAAAGACTAGAGAAACAAGGTTGCCCTAAAATGATCCACTATCTTTTAAGATTACGAAGAGCAAGATTCTTATTTACTAACCTGTTTAGTAGACCTGCCTATAAGAAGGCCCAATCTTAGGGCCTCAACAGCTTCTCATACATTATGAGAAAAGTTTTCTAGCAATGAAGTTGGACCATGCCTTGCGTTGATAGTTACCTAGTATTACTTTGTAGTTACTTAAACTTTGCTGTCAACTCAGAGTTTATGTGCAACCGTCTCTTCCCCTCATTCCACAGATAGAGATGGACTCAAAGACATCAATGCACCGCTTTCTCTCTCTAACCAATTTTGTGTTTCTGCCTTCTCCCCATAATTTTCCACTGTGCCCTCTAAAACTCTTATTCCAGTACATATTCCTTTCACATAGGTATCATTTTCAAAATTTATTCTCTGCAACACTTGGCATTAAAATAAAACAAAATATTAAAATAAAACTGGGCTCTTTCTGTGATTATACCACACTCCTTTTTAGTCTATCATTTTCTCATCTCTCTTGTTTTCCATTCCTGTGTTGATGCATTTATTACTAGGTTCTGCTAAAAACTATTTTTAAGGCTGTTGGTTATATCAATGTATCTATGTCTACCTCTATGGAACCATCTGCTAGTTTTGTCTCTGATTACATTGAATATGTTGGAATTTGTCTCAAAAGTTTTGCTTCTCATCCCAATCCCTGACATCATCCTTGATACTTTCTATGTATCAACATACACCTTTCTTCAAATTCTTCCAGGTTGATATTCACAACTTAGTCATAATCTCAGGCTTAATATTCTTAGCAAAAATTCTTCCCTTTGAGTGATTATTATACTTATGCATCTTCTTTTGCTTTTCCAAATACATGATTACCCCAAAGCTTCCATCTTTCAGCATACACAGAACATGACTTACACAGAAATCCAAGTTTCTGAAGGAGATAATTTGATTGCTTCAACTTTGATACATCAGTTTATGGTGGTGTTTGGGATGGGCAGGATCATTCATTAAAGAAGGGGTACTGTACCTGAAAACAGGTCAATCTAAAAAGGAAAGACAACGCCAAATGCGATCCATCACAGGCCCACCCTGTACTACAAATCTTGATTTTCCCATCTTTATGGCCTTCAGGAAAAGTCTGGTTTTCCTAGCACAAAATTCAAAACCCTTTGTTATCTGGTCACCATCTCTCTCTCAAGTTGAATCTCTTTTTCCCTCCACTCACTTTTCATTCTCCTCAAAAACCACTAAATATCTTTGGATTTTGGAGAACAGAGGGATTTCTATTGCTTTGTAATCTTTCCCCTTTTGATCATCATTGGGTAGTATTTTTCTCTCTCCTTCAGATAACTAGTTTCTTCTAATTATAATTCAAGTGGGTTTTTTTGAAAGCCTTTAATAAACACGTCTTCGCTTACTTTCCTTCTGACAAAAGCAATGTGCTCCTTGTACTGATAGCACTTTGTGTGACTTCCCATCATATCTCCCATTTCTACCTCCTGCAATCTCTGATTTCTACCTTTTGTCCTCATTTGATTATAAACTCTTTATGGATGAGGTCTTTGGTTTTCAAAATTCTTTCTATAGCATCTAGTATTTAGTAAAATACTAAATAAATAAATACTAAATACATTGTATAGCATCTAGTATGTAGTAAATCCTGGAATTTACTACATATTCAATTAGTGTTCATTGAAATGAAGGGGAGGGGGAAGAAGAAAGAAAACAGAATGATTCATTGTGACTATTCCATTATCAATGGATCAAATTGTTAATATCTGGGATAATTTTGTTGAAATATTTCTGTCTCAGAAGAGGCATAATATAATCATAATAGTTATGTAAACATGATTCACCGTAAACTGCTCACATAATACATGAATGGAATCAACTACTTTATTTACTAACCAAAATCTACCTTGAATTTCCCTCAGAGATTCACAATTTCAAGAGCCCAGTAGCATTCACTGCTCACAGAGGAAGAGCTACTAAGTCATACATTTTTCCTCTTTAATAGTTGCATGTCTTTGAAAATGTAATGATGACTGTTCAATGCTAAAAGGCAGTTGATGAACAGTTTCTTTTTTTTGATTTATCATCAGAATCAATTTTTTTGAGAATTGTTTTGAGAATATATTCTGCAATCATTAAGAACTGGATTAAGAAGAATATAATTTCATTTCAAGTACTGTAAGTAACAAAATAAATAAACATCAGCTTTTCTCAATATTTTACCAGAAAATAAAACCAGTATTTCAAATATAATGTGTTAAATAAAATTTTTAGAAGACAAGATCAGCAGATTATTAAAACTATTTATGAGGCTTTATTACTCCTTTTACTTTGTAAACATAGATAAATGTACAAACATCTCCCAACATTTCCCAACTCTTTGAGCATCATCCTATTTACCACTAATGTAAATTCCTGACCTCCTATGAAGAACATGGCATCTCTCTCTCTTCCACTCCATCCTAGTTGCATGATGTTACAATTCTTGGTCTACCTAGAGGTCTGTGTGACACTCATAACTGTCTAGACTGTAAATACTCTAGCCTTGGGCCTTTGGGAACCATCATGACCACCCAGTCAATACCCTAGTTCACTAATATTAAGCCTGTATCAACATTACTCAGAGGCCTACTGATTGCAGGTTTTGCACATTTTATTGCAAGTAGACCTCTCCATTGCTGTTTTGGTCATCTTATTCATCTTCTTCAGTAACTAACACAACTCATCTGCTGTTATTGCTTCTGGCTTAACTATCTTTTTCCCGCTTTTCCATTTATGTCATGCAGAATGGCATAGACTGTGTGATGTCTGCCAAAGAAGGGACTTAAGAAGCATTATGAGATTCCCTTAATTACTCAGTGAGATTTTGACTTGGCAGATCAAGGATATGGCCATGGGTGCCAACACACAATAACCCATTTGTTCTCCAGTGCTGACTCACCTGTGAACGGACTGAATCATGGGGTAGCTACCATTAAGGGAGTCCCAAATCTCTGTAACCACATCCTCTACCTTCTGATTTATACCAAAAGTGACAGTATTTTGGCAAAGGCAAAGCAAATGTTCTAACCAAAGGCAAATGAAGCAATAGGAGGTACAAAGCAAGAGGGAAAGAAAATATTCTTAACTCAGAATTAGGTTGGCTAACCTTGCTAACAAGCCACCTTGAGTTCTGTTTTGTGACACTGTTGTCTCCATAGCCATCAAAATTGGGGCCATGTTTCTGTGCCCTCTCTTCTGCTAACAATGAACTATTGTGTTTAACTGTGTCTTAGTCTACCTGGCTGTGATTTGTCACTAGTTATGAACTGAACACACTCAAGCATAAGATGCAATATATTTTTATTTGTTCTCCTTTTGCATATTTATGAATAATATCAATAATCCTTTCCAATGAAATAATAAAAAAATATAATTTTCAAGGTAAATACTCTATTGAAAGGCAAAATCTAATGAGTACAAATTTCTACATGTTTTTCTAAGGATATCATTTAATAAATATGAAATGGGCAACCTGCCTTCTTTTCAAGGAAGTAATAATGTAATAGCTAAAACTAGTATGTACTATTTGCATAATATACAGACTAATGGAACACTACATAACATTTTAATATTCAGTTCGATGTTACAAGTACATTTATTCATATATACACACTTATACATATATGCAATTATATATCTATCCAAAGGCATCTAAATTGAAGAGTGATTTAATAAATTTATAAAGTATTTCTTTCAATATATGGCATTAATTTTTGAGAAGCATTCATTCATTGAACATCTCACAATATCACAGCATTATACAGTACTTGTTTAATTACTATAGGAAACTTATAATCTAATAATAAAAGTGGCATACATGCATTCTTTATTCAATGTTACTTGATACATGCTATTGTAATATGGAGATTTTTGTTTCCAAAATTCCCTCTAGTAGAAGGTAAAGGAGAAAGAAATGATCTTGCTGCCTTGAGCCATGTTGCTTGGAATGAACTGTGGGCTGTTTGGAGATTATTAAGCTTTTTAGAAAAGCCTTCTCTCATCTCCTTGACTTAATACTATAACAGGTATTCTACCTTGTTCTCCTGATTTGTAATTCACCACCAGATTCCCTCACCAAACTCTGGCTTATTTGCCTGAGACTCAGAAATTTTTTCTGGACTTTTCAATCAGGGACTGGACTTCTTTTGTTGCTTATATTTGCTGGCAGAGTTCTATTCTAGATCAAATTAATGCCTAACTCTGGGCATCAGTATTCTAAAGACACTTATCCTGTCTGCGATAGGCAGAACAATGCTCGCCACAAAGAGATCCTCATCCTATGCATCAGAATTTGTGAATGTGTTTTGTTTTATGTCAATGGGGAATTGAAATTAACATAAAATTAAGGTTGCTAACTATCCAGCCTTTGAGATGGGAGTTTACTGTGGCTTTAACAAAGAAGCCCAACATAATCACAGAAGTCCTTAATAAGTGAAAGGCATAGAAAGAAGAGTTGCTATTAGAGTAATATAGCACAAGAAAGACTTCCTGGGTCCCTATAGTATTTGAAGCTGGAATAGAACCACAAGCCAAGGAATGTAGGTGACCTCTAGAAGCTGGGAAAGGCAAAAAAACTGATTCTACCCAAAACCTCCAGAAGATAAGGAGTCTTGCTCTAATCTTTGTTTTAGCCCAGTGAAATCTATTTCAGACTTCCAACCTCTAGAACAATAATATCCTTTTGTTATTTTAAACTACCATGTTTGTGATAATTTCTAACAGCAGCAATAGGAAATGAATACACTAACCTTTCACAAAACAGACCTTAAAATATCAAAGTGAGTTTATTTTAAGTCTGAGTTTATAATGTTCTCTTGGCTTTCTAAAATTGAGGGAAAATATAATTTGAGGTTAATATTATTGGTTTAGGATTTTAATAAGGCAAAACTTTGCCTCCATTGATTACTGGCTAAAGTGTTCTTTAAAATATTATTTATTTTCTCTGTTCTCTGTTTCACTCTGTTTAATGAAGACTAAACTATTCTCATTAGGCTAGTTTGAAGATTAATGCAATAGGGTATATAAACTACTTACCTTGCTCAGTGCATAGCAGTAGAAAAAGTTATTATTTAGGATTTCTACACTCTCTTGATTCCAGATGCAAATTCTCCTGTCAGCTTAATGTAGCAACATTAAATAACATGAGTAGAAAAGTAATTTGAAGTAGTATCTAGAAGAATCTTTTGTCACATACTACTAATGGCCTATGATTTAATTTTGTAAGCAAGGGTAGTCATTTAAATTTAAAATGCTTCCTGTTTCAAAAATATTTGTCTAATAGTCCTAATACAACCTATAGACACTATAGAAATAAATAAGTCATGTTTCTGACAAAAGCCGTGATTGGAATATGGGAGAAAAGTTAAAAATAAAAGTAAAGCAGATAAATCTAAATTGGAAAGCATAAAAAAAGGAATTCATTATTCTTCTGAAACATCTTATGTACTTACCATAGGATAGATCTTCCTATGCCCTGTCTGCTCTCATGTTTAGACATATAAGTGCGGAACAATTTGGAAATGATCTTGTAGAAATTGCTTTTTTAAAAGCTTTTTATTCTGCTCCCCCCCAAGTTTCATTCTATTTCCTCACTGGCATTTCCTGCCCTTTAGGGGGAAAATAACCTCATTCATCAAAAGGTAAATGGAAGGGAAATTGTGGAGTTTCATTTCAACTTGGGAGGTATGGGAACCACCTCCAATTAAATCACCATAAGTGGGGGCAGAAAGAGTATTCGCTTTTAGAATAGCAAATGCCACATACAAAATGAACTGCAGGTTTTTCACATTATCATTTCTATTGCTAAGCAGTGTGAATAGGAAAAAAGTTTAAATTCTAAGCCAATAAAATCAGACTAAGGTGACTGCTACATGTGATACTTAGATGGATTTAATTGTGACCCACTTTTTGAACTACTGAAGTCCTAACCCCTCAGAATGTGACCTTCTCTGGAAATAAGGTTGCAGACATAATTAGCTAAGACAACACGAGGTCATAGGGGAGTAGGGTGAGCACATAAGCCAATATGGTTGATGTCTCCATAAGAGGAGAAAAGGTATCTGCAGAGGGAAGGTGGTGTGAAGACACAGAAAGAGGAAAAGGTTGTGCAACTGGAGTGACACATCTGTAAGCCAAGGAATATTAAGGATTTCCAGCAAACACCAGAATCTAGAAGAGGCAGAGAAGAACAGGTTTTCCTCCAGTGCCTTCGGAAAGAGAATGCCTGACTGAGAATTCAATTTGTGACTTCTAGACTCCAGAACCAAGAGAGAATATGTTTCTGTTGCATTAAACTCCCCAATTTTGGATATTTTGTTATGGCAGCCTTAGGAATTGAATATCCTGTGGGTACACACAATAATTAACCAAAATGAATCATACTAGGTGGAAAAATTGTCAAGAATGGTAAAGCATCTGAGGTTTTATCTTGCTTGCAAGGTAACAGTTTTGCCTGCCACAGTTATAAATGCTGTTAGAAAACCCAAATCTCTTGTTTCAGAATCAAAGCAGGGAAGGTAGTATAAGCTTTATGTTCGAATTGCTTCCCCCAGCCCCACTAGCCCATAAGAGCAATGTAAAGACAGTGAAAAATCAAGAAATGAAACCTTTTGGAAAACTTGGATATGAAATAAAAAGAATGATGGAAGAAATAGGAAGAACTGCAACAAATGCAAATGAAAAATACAGCAGAATTGGTGTTACAGAAAATTAAATAATCAATTGTGTCCAGTTTTTGTTCAACAACACAAACCCCCAAACCCCAGCAGCTTATAACCACAACATTTATTTCTTTACTCACAAAATTGTGGTCTGCTGTGACTATATTTGGTTTTCCCTGACCAGACTGGTTGAATTCAAGTCTGTTCTACACATCTTTTCATTTGAGCGTCTAAGCTAAAAGATCACCATCTATGTAGAACATACTATTCTTATTGCAATTTACAGGGAAGGCTGGGGGAAACTTGCAAGTCTCTTAAATGCTGTGATCAGAAATGATATGTGTCCCTGCAACCTGCTTTCCCCTGAATCTGGTCATATGAACCTCTCCAGCATTGATGAACCAAAGAGGTGTTTCTACTATGTGAAACAGGGAAAAAGAAAATGTACTGTTGTGATGTAGAAGTCAATATTGATGAGTTATCTTAGCTACATAAAAGGTGAAGTTGATGAATAGATGTCTTAAGTAGAGATCTCTAAAAAGAGAATCTGAGATAGAGATTCTTATATAAGTGATTTATTAAAGATACACTTTCAGATAAAATTCAGGAGGAAGAGAAAATTCAGGAGTGAAGGAAGTAGCTAAAGATGTTAGTTCAAGCTTAGTTTGATGTACCCTACATGGAACTCCTGGAAGGTAAATAAGGTACATACCACCTTTAGGCACAGAGGCTGAAGTTTTGTAATCTGAAATTTGTCTTATTCTTTTTGGGGGGTGAGTTAATGTTGATTCTGAGGAAGAAGTAACTGTTATCTGTTTGTAGCCAATACCCACAGCATCTGGAGAATGGGTGCAATATTTAGTGAAGAGAACCCCAGCAGCTTATAACAGTGTACTGCAACAGATATAGAAATAGAGATAATAAATTTACACTAGCATTGGTTGGTACTCCTCAAGAAGACACCAGGGAAGCTGAAACAGATGCAATAAGCAAGGACAAAATACACTGATAACAGCTATCGTGACTTTTTAAAATTAAAATTCACATAAATGGCTAAGCAAAAAAAAAACACTAATAACAATCATCATGGCTTTTTAAAATTAAAACTCATTTTAAAGGGCTAAGCAAATTCCAACCAAAATTTGGAAATAGAATACAACTAAAACACCCTTGAAATTTTTTAAATAATAAAACAAATGCAACTCAAGCTCCTAAGAAGAGATAAAAGGATTCTCCTAAGTGAATAGGTACCAGACTGATCTCCAAATTCTAAGCAATACTACTTTACAGAGGACAGCAAAACTTTACCTACATAATTCAAGATAATTTAAAGAAGACTTGTGTAAATATTTTAACACAGTTAATTTTATACACTGGAGAAATATAAAGACATTCTAACATATTCTGGAATTCAAAAGAGATCATGTGTAGGTCCCATATTTTACTTTGATGCTTGAGACTGCAGGTAACATCAAAAAACATCTATGGCAACAAAAATTCACAGTAGCTTAGGTGTTATGATAAAAAGTACCCACAAATAAGGTAGATCTTAGATTGAGTATTATAGAGCTTCCAGTAACATCAAGGCTCAAGTTCTTTCCACTCTGTCTCCTGCCATCTTGTTTTATTTGTAGTCTAACTGCCATCTTCTTTAAAAAAAAATGGTACACCAGGTCAAAGAGAGAAGAGATTATTGTTCCCCATGTATCCATTGCAGACAGAGAATCAATCCCCAGAACATCTCACCATACCTACCCAAGAATTTTGTGAACCAGGATTAAATCATGTGCATTTTATTTTCTCTTCAAATCCCAACAATTTGTAAGGGGAATGATTGTCATAATGTATTTAACCCAAGAAGAGTATGCACTTGAAATTCATGCTTCTGTAAAAAAAAAGGTCAATGGAGAAACACAAAAATTGTGTGAGTAGACAACCACCAATGTCTGTTCAATTGTACTTATTGGGGAAAAAAATGCATGAAGTTCTCTTTGAACTGAAAACTATTTTAATAAAATTATAAATATGCTAATTAGAAAAACTGGGCCGAAACTAAATTATGGAATCAGGATACAACTTAAGAAGTTGAAGCTTGATTAATTTTTAAAATTCAATAAATATTTATACAGCTTGATTTCCCAGCCATTACACTAAGTGCTGGAAGCATAGTGGTGAGCAAATCAGACAAGTGCTTGCTGTTTTGATGACCTCTTCTTTACCCTGTTAGTGACGGAGGGATTTCTGCCCTCCGTTTATGGAATGGCTGAACACAAGGCATCTGACACTGAACAGATGTAAATGACAGTAGTTTATTACTCACATATTCAAAGTCCAGAGGAAGAGGGAATCACATGATATGCATGGTGTCACAGAGTTTGCCTTCAAACAGACCTAAGAAAGAGAGGCTTCAGGAGATAGGTTTTGTAGTAAGAAAAGTATGAGGTGCCTTTGTTTTCTGTGGAAGGATGTGCTTGTTTGAATAATTCCATAGACAAGCAGAAAGCTGAAACCTGATACTTAGGAATAAGTAGGCTCAGTGCCTAGTTCCAGTGATAAGGAGGGTTGTTTGTCTAAGGGGGTTGTTTTCATCAGGTTTTTTTTTACTACTGTGACTTTAAAGACCTGCCAAGAACAATTTTAGAGGAGAAAACGTTTATTTGGGGGATCATGGTTTCAGATGTCTCAATTCATAAACAGAGAGCTCCATTCCTTAGG
The DNA here is from genome assembly GCF_052094955.1 of Ictidomys tridecemlineatus. NCBI lineage: Eukaryota > Metazoa > Chordata > Mammalia > Rodentia > Sciuridae > Ictidomys > Ictidomys tridecemlineatus. The sequence goes on along the minus strand of NC_135485.1, from coordinate 102,244,503 downwards.
GCTCAAGGTGAGGAAGAACATCATGGTGGAAGAGTGTGGAGGAGGGCAGTGGCTCACATGATGATCAAGAAACAGAGAGAAAGAGAGACTAAGCTCAGTTCACCAAATATATAGCCCAAAAGCACAGTCCAAAGGAGCCACCTCTTCCGGCCACAAGCTACCCACTTTCAGTTACCACTTAGTTATAGGAGATTACTGCACTGATTGAGTTAAGGCTTTCATACCCCAATCATTTCACCTCTGAATATTCTTGTATTTTCTCATACATGAACTTTTGGGGGACAATCACATCCAAACCATAACACTCTAACTCTGGCCCCCAAAACTCATGACCATCTCACAATGCAGAATACATCTTGTCCATTTTCAAGAGTCCCAAGAGTCTCAACAATTCCAAGGCTGCCCAGAAGTTCAAGTCTAACATCTCTTCTGAGACTCAGGCAAGCTTGCATTGTGATCTCCTGTAAAAATCAAAAACAATTTGCAAGTATCCAATATATAAAGGGACAGAATAAATATTTCCATTCAGAAAAGTAGGGGCATAAGAAGAAGGGATGGAACCAAAGCAAGATTGGAATCCAGCTGGGCAAACAAGTCCCAGAGTTCCGTGTCCAGCATCCATGGTACATGGCTTGGTGATGTTCTGTCCAGAGGGCTTTTGTAGCTCCACCCCATGGACTTGTTGGTTGCAGCCCAAGTGGCCTTTAAATTGGCTTGTCTCAGCTTTATTCCCACAGCCTTCTTCAACAAATATTCCACAATATTGTCAATTCTTAATCTTGGAGGTCTCCACTGCAACTGAAGCTTCCTTCTCACATCTCCATGCATGACCCTCTCAGGGAGTGCTCATAGGAACCCTGACCCTGCTACACATCCTGGCCTCCCAGGCCTTCTTTTGAAATATTGGTGAAAGCCTCCATGGCAACCTAACTTCAGCATCCTCTATCCCTGCAGATCCAGCGTCAAGTGGTTGATGGCAAGGTCTGCCACCATCTTGAGCAGTAGCCAAGGCTTTAGGCACCCTGGCTGCAGCAGCCTCTGAGTGCCTGGTAGCTAAGCATATTGAAAAAACTTCCTAGGCCCCCTGATACAAGAAAGGTACCCCACTGGTCTCTTTTCAAAGAATATTTACTTTTACTTCTTTGATTCCGAGATGAATATGACTTTGCCAATACCATCAAGCCATCTTATTGTTTCTGGACAAAGTCTTTAACATATCTTTAGTGGAAACAAAGTCTTTAACAGCTATAAATTACTTAGCCCCAGTTTTACTCCCATCTTTCAAGTTCAAGGTTTTCAAATCTTTCTGCTATGCTTTCTGCTCCTGAATCAACTTGGCTAAAAGCAACCAGCAATATCCATGACACTCTCTGAATGCTATGCTACCTAGAAATTTCTTCTTCCAGATTAAGAAGTTCATCACTTTAAAAATCAGCCTTACAGAAATCCTCAAGACACGAGCTAATGCAGATTCCTTTTCAGCCATAATATAAAACAAATGCCTCTGCTCCAAATTCTAATAGAGTTTCCTCCTCTGAACCCTCTTGAGCCCTGTCTTCACTGTGCATGGTCTTTTTGGCATTCTGGTCTTCTGAACTTCCACCAGAATTGGCCATTAAGCTCCTTTTAAACAATCTAAAGCATTTCCAGCTTCCACTGCTAAGCATCTCAAAGTTTCTCCCCCAAATTCCAAAAAGCTCCAAAAGCTTCTGAACCACAAGGTCAGGTTAGCCAGAGCAACAACCTCACTCCTGTACAATTTCTGTTTCAGTCAGCTTTTTTGCTACTGTGACTAAAAGACTCAACAAGAGAAATTTTAGGAAAAAAAAATATTTGAGGGCTCATGGTTTCAGAGATTTCAGTTCATAGAGTGTTGGCTCCATTCCTTGGGGCTAAGGTGAGGCAGAATATCATGGTGAAAATGTATGGTGGAAGGAAACAGCTCACCTGATGATCAGAAAGCATAGAGAGACTCCACTAACCAGATACAAAATATATACCCCAAAGGCACTGCCCCAATGACCCACCTTATCCAGCCACATCTTCATTAACCATCAAGAGATTAATTCACTGATTAGTTTAAGGCTCTTATAATCCAATAATTTCTCCTCTAAACCTCCTTACATTGTCTCACACATGAGCTTTTGGGGGACACTTTGCATTCAAACCATCAAAGGGATGTTAACTGCTAGAACACAATGGAAGGTGGTTTTAGTTAACTTTTCATTACCAAAATGAATGTCACCAAAATGTTTGACAAGAACAATTTTGAGAAAGAAAGGTTTATTTTGGCTCATGGTTTTAGAAGTTTAGTTTATGTCCTACTGATTCCATTGCTCTGGGCCCAAGTCAAGGCTAACATTATGGTGGAAGGACATAGAAGGGGAAATTTACCCAGTGCCTAACAACCAGGAAGCAGAGAGAAAGAGAGAGAACATGTAAGGTGCCAGGGACAAAATATAAACCCCAAAGACATGCCTCCAATGACATACTTGCTCTAGTCATGCTTATCTGCCTAGTTACCATGCAGTTAATGCATGCAAGGGAGTTAATCCACAGATTAGATCACAACAATCTAATCACTTCAACTGTGAAAATTCTTGCACTGTCTCACACATGAGCTTTTGTGGGAAACCTTATATCTAAACTATAACAAGGTCCCCTGGGTTTCACGTGTCAAGGCAGCACATACTATTTATTTTTATGTAAATACCACACTCTTTTGATTACTATAGCTACCTGGTATATTCTGAAATCGTGTATTGTGATGCTTCCATTTTAAAAAATTTTTGCTTAATATTACTTTCATTATTAAGGGTCCTTTTTGGTTCCATATGAAGTTTATAATTGCTTTTTCTGTCTCTGTAAAAAATGCCATTCAAATTTTGATAGGAATTTAATTGAACCTGTAAATCGCTTTATATATCATAGATATTTTAATAATAATAATTATGTAAGTACATAAACATGGAAGATCCTTCCATGCATTTTTGTCTTTAATTTCATCAGTGTTTCATAGTTTTCAATGTATAGTTCTTTCACTTCCTTAATTATATTTATTTTCTAGTATTTTATTATTTTGTAATCTATTGTTGTGATATCAGTTGTTATGCCTCTTTCATTTATAACTTGTCTTCTCTCCTTTTTTCTTTTTTTTTTTTTGAAAATTCTAGTCATTCTGAATTTGTTTTATTTTACTTTATGTTTTTTTTTATTGATTGTTCAAAACATTACAGAGCTCAAGACATATCATCTTTCATACATTCGACTCAATTGGGTTTTGAACTCCCCAAATACATAATACAGACTCACTTCTGTTACATACTCACATTTTTACATAATGGCATATTAGTGACTGTTGTATTCTGCTACCTTTCCTATCCCCTACTATCCCCCCTCCCCTCCCCTCCCCTCCCATCTTCCCTCTCTACCTCCTCTGCTGTTGTTCAATTCTCTCCCCCTTTTTCCCCCCACCCCCTTGCCCCTCGTAACCTCTTATAATTTTGTGTATCACTGAAGGTCTCCTACCATTTCCATATGTTTTCCCTTCTCTCTTCCTTTCTCTCCCCCCATTCGTCTTAGTTTGCTGGTAGTCTTTTCCTCATGCTCTTCCTTCCTGTTCTATTCTTAGTGTCTCTCTTTATATCAAAGAAGACATTTGACATTTGTTTTTTAGGGCTTGGCTAGCTTCACTTAGCATAATCTGCTCTAATGCCATCCATTTCCCTGCAAATTCTATGATTTTGTCGTTTCTTAGTGCTGCATAATACTCCATTGTGTATAGCTGCCACAATTTTTTTATCCACTCATCTATTGAAGGGCATCTAGGTTGGTTCCACAGTCTAGCTATTGTGAATTGTGCTGCTATAATCATTGATGTGGCCGTATCCGTATAGTGTGCTCTTTTAAGGTCCTCAGGGAATAGTCCAAGAAGGGCAATAGCTGGGTCAAATGGTGGATCCATTCCCAGCTTTCCCAGGAATCTCCATACTGCTTTCCAAATTGGCCTCACCATTTTGCAGTCCCACCAGCAGTGAACAAGTGTGCCCTTTTCCCCACATCCTCGCCAACACTTATTGTTGTTTGACTTCATAATGGCTGCCAATCTTACAGGAGTGAAATGGTATCTTAGGGTGGTTTTGATTTGCATTTCTCTGATTGCTAGAGATGGTGAGCATTTTCTCATGTGCTTGTGGATTGATTGTATGTCCTCCTCTGAGAAGTGTCTGTTCAGGTCCTTGGCCCATTTGTTGATTGGAGTTTTTTCTCAGCAAGAGAAACAGTAAAAGAGGTAAATAGAGAGCCTACATCCTGGGAACAAATTTTTACCCCTCACACCTCAGATAGAGCCCTAATATCCAGAATGTACAAAGAACTCCTTTTTTCTTAATTAGTGTAGCTTAAGGGTTTATTTTTTCAAATAGTCAATCTCAGTTTCATAATTTCTATTCTCTATTTTACTTGTCTCTGTTCTGATACATACTATTTCCTTCCTTCTACTCACTTTGAGGTTAGTTTGTTCTTTTTATAGGTCATTGATGTACGAAGTTAAGTTGTTTATGAGATCATTCTTTTTTCTTATTATGTGTTTATCACTATAAAATTCCCTCTTAGAATTACTTTTACTACATCTCATGAATTTTGGTATGTCATGTTTCCATTTCATATCTCTCATTTTTTATTTCTCCTTGGATTTCTTTTTGATCCATTGATTGGTCAAAAACATTTTTTTAAAATTTCATGTTATTTGTAAATTTTCTGATTTTCCTCGTTATTGATTTCTAGTTTCAAATCATTGCAATCAATGAAGTACTTGATGCTATAACGGCAATCTTCTTAAATTTCTTAAGCCTGGTTTTATGGCCTAATATATGATCTATCATGAAGAATATTCCATGTACATTTAAGAATGTGTAATTTGTGCTGTTGGATGAATTTTCTGTTTATATCTATTATGTTCAATTGACCGATAGTAATCTTCAAATTCCTTATTTCCTCATTGATTTTATGTCTGGATGAGTCATCTTTTGTTGAAAATGGGTATTGACATACCCTCCTATTATTATATATATTATGCTATCTATTTCTCCCTTCACTTCTGTTAATATTTGTTCTCTATAATTTGGTACTTCAATGTTGGGCATTGCATTTATTTATAACTGCTATATTCTCTGGATGAATTAACTACTTTATCATTATATAATGATGTTCTTGTGTTTTTTCACAATTTTTCACTTATGGTTTATTTTGTTTGATATCGGTATCACTACCTTGGCTCTCTTTGGGTGTCCATTTACATGGAATATATTTTCTAGTCATTCGTGTTCAGCCTCTGTGAGAACTTAAGCCTGAATTGAGTCTTTTTTAAAACAATAAATGCATTAGCCTCACCATATCTTTGGATTGAGATAAGCCTGAAGTCTGCACTCAGAACTATCCTTGTGCCTTTCTATGGGAGTTTGTCTTGTACTGGGGTGCACTGGAGAAGGCCTGGATTCTCAATCTGCTAGAGTAGGGGGGCTTCTGAGGCAAGACTGGTACCAAGGTTCACTGAAATAGGATTTGCAATTAATGGGATCTGCAGTGAACCCAGGCTCAAACTTCACTCTCATTCCCTGACACAGACAGTATTCTCTTCACACTGTACTGGGCAAACCTGGGGGAAGTATAGCACAGAAAAAAATGTGAAACTGTCCTTCTTGGCTCTCTAGTATACCTTTCCTCAATTTTGTGCTACACAAAGTTACTATAATCTTTCACTGAGAATTATTAGCTCTTGTAAAGATGTTTTCAAGTGGGCACAGTTGTTTAAATTGATGTTTCTGTAAGGAGATATATCCTGGAACATTGTATTTCATTATCTTGATACCATTTTTTAACACTTTATTTCATTTTAAATAAGAAGTATGGTTATTTAATACTGTGTGTTAGATAATTTCAATAGAAGTACTTGTGAGTCTGTTTTTATTGCCTGTTTTTTCCTGGTTTTTACTCACAGTAGATGCCCTGTTTCCCCATGTGTACTTGATTATCTTTGATAAAAAATTATTTGGAAAGTTATTGGGAGGAATAATTTGAGGTTTCGAGTAATTATATAATTCTCTGGAGAAGATTTTTGTGGCTTTTTCTTGGCCTTTGCGAGGGTACCAATCTAGGATCAGCTTATGTCTGGATTCCATGTTGTGATAAACCAAGTGACTCCAGTTACCTGGCAAAAAAGTTGGTTCACTTCTGGTTCACCTTTCCTATAAGGCAATAGCCCTTTAGGGCTTTACTTCAAAGTGACTATATAGGAGTGTTTCAAAATCCTTACTTTGGTAATCGCTGGACTTTATTTTTTCCCTAGAAATCTACTGAGCTGCTAAAACCATACTACAGCTGCACAGGTGCTATTTCCCATTGGATATATGACATTCGGGGCTTCTTGTCTTCTCCTAGGTTTTAGATGAATAACTTCCTAAATTTTGAATGGCCAAATATAAAACTAGGTTGTTAGTTTTTTGTTTGTTTGTTTGTTTTACATTTTTTTGTTTTTGCTTTTGTTTTAATATTTGCTTCATTTCTTTTAGTTGTGTTCAGCATGAGAATCTGATCCTAATGAGTTTACCATTGCCAAAGTGAAATCTCTTTTAGCATGTAGTTGTTAAAGAAGTTTCTGCTGTTTAAAGATATTTAAGGAATGATAATATTAATAAAAATTATTATTATTATTTTTTGAATGAATGAACTTTTCTCCAGAAAGACATTATTTATACTCTTGGGACACAGTATAGGGGATTATTTTTAAAAAGTCCCCATTTTATTTCCTTAAGAATAAAGATTGAAGGGAAAAACAATAGACATTTTTATGACTCAGAAAATTAGTAATACTTTTCAGTACATTTCAAAAAGCATACTAAGTATTTATGTGTGTGTTTTGTTATTTAATTTAAAAAACACAATGCTAGATATGTTAATGCATCTCTTCTTGTATTATTTTTATCTAGAAACATTAGCTATTTTTATTCATTTCTGGTTAATATTTGTATTCATTAACTGAAATATGAAAAAGTAAAGAATATTATGAAATGCAATAAAATCATATTAGCACTTTCATTTGTCTTTGCACACTTCTTAGTTTTCTTCTTTGTACTGGTTTTCAATATTTTTCTGATTTTCTGCACAAAGTTTTATTATTTTTAATGCAGTTTTGTTAAGTATGATGCATAAAACTATGTCATCATGATTCTAATTATGTAAACTAAAAATGAACATTTGAGGAAAATCCTCACCTGACATTACTACTGTTTAATAATTGTAAGAATAATAATGCTTATGTTTTTTCTTAGTTTTTTAAATGTTTCCAGATTTTCTCTAAATTGAATTTATTACTGCTTTCATAGGAAAGAAGTATTAACCAAAAAGGCAAACAGAGTCCTGTATACAATAATTTCAAAGTGAATGGGAAGAAATTATCTCAGAAAACCTTTCAAAGATGGCATTATTTTAGTTGAGAGGTATGGATTGTCAAAGATACTGTGACAACTGTCTTGAAAAGAGAGTTTAGATACAAGAGTTAATTAGTAAAAAGTAGCTAAGCAATGCATAGAAAATTCTCAGATTTAAATAGCAAGGGGAATCAGAGTTGTCACATGGTTTGGGGATAGGATGGCCACTAAGATAATAAGGGCTATGGAAGCTGAAGCTGATTGGAAAGGGCTGTGCCTAGACTTCATGTATTTTTAAAGTTGTTTACCATTTCTAGTGGGAAGACTCCACTAACTAGGACCCATGTTGCACATGAACGTTGGGTTAGCTTGTTAGGTCTGTCATAATAAAGTGCCACAGACTGGGTGGCTTAAACAACAGGGATTTGTTTTCTCAGAGTGTTGGAAGTTAGAGGCCAAAATCAAGGTGTGGGTCATTTGATTTTTTTCTGAGGGATCTCTTTCATTTGCAGATGCTATCCTTCTCCTCCTTTCCCCCACAGCTTCCTTCTCTGAGTGTGCATCTTGAATGTCTCTTCATTTCCCTAAATTTCCCATGTTTATGAGGATATTAATTGCATTGGTTTAAGATTTTCCAATGGCCTCATTTTAACTTAAAGATATATTTTAAATAAATAAAGTCATGTTCTAAGGTTCTGGGGAAAGTTTCAACACAATTCAGCTCATCATACTATACCCTCTGGACTCCCAAATTTATGACCTCTCATGTGAAAAATGCATTCACTCGTATCCCAATAGTCCAGAAACTTTCACCAGTTCCAGGCACCATCTCTAAGTTCTAGATCTCCTCTATCTATCACCTGTATAAAGTGTGAATGAGACTGGAGGCATGATTTATCCTGAGGCAAAATTCATTTCTAGCTATGAATCTATGAAACCAGACAAATTGTCCACTTTCAAAATCTAGTAGTGAGACAGGCACTAATGAAGATTTCCATTCTGAAAAGGATAAATCAGAGATAAAGGAGTCACAATAAAGGGCCAGGCAAATTCAAAACCTAGCAGGACAAATTTCATCAGATTTTAAGGCTTGAGAATAATCCTCAGTTTGAAGATTTGTTCTCTAGTTTCACCATGAAGGTGGCCCAAATTCTAGGCCCACTGAGGTGACCATAACATGCCAGAGCACCTGGGTGTCAGTTCTGCTCTCTCTACCGAGGAGAGAGCCTTTTGCACCAAAACTGTAGGAAGAGTGGCAGCCTTGCTGATATCAAAATAGTCTTCAGGATCATTCTTTCTTTTTTTCTGAATGATGATCAATATCTGCAGCCACGTATCTCTGCTACTCTATCCTGCAGAATCCAAGTCCAAACATCTTTCCATAATTTTGTCCAAATTCTGTTCTTTGTAGTCCCAGATGGCTATGTTTCTTCGATTTCTCATTTCTGCTTAGGTGGTTGTTTATATTCAAGACCCACACCTCTGCATACTTATATGTTTGGTTTTGTTCTTGTTGTTGTTGTTGTTTGCTTTTTGTACCAGGGATTGAACTCAGGGGTGGTTAGCCAGTGAGTCACATCCCTGGCCCTTTTTATTTTTTTATTTTCAGACAGGCTCTCACTAAGTTGTTGAGGCTGCTCTTGAATTTGTGATCCTCTTGCCTCAGCCTCCCAAGTACAGGGATTACAGGAGTGTGCCACTGCAGCTAGCTGAGATCTTGATTTTGCTCTAAAACACGCTTTCCCTTGCCGCAATCTGGCTGCAGCAAAATAACTGGGGAGAGGGGGGGTGACGAGCAATTTGTAAAGACTGATACAGCAGGAGTGGGAGCCCTTTATTGTAGGACAGGAGGGGGGGTATATATACATTCCACACAGCTTATCTTAATTAACATAAACTAGATACAGCAGTCAACCAATAAGGAATCTCCACACTTAATGGCTCGCTGGCGTTACTTCACAAACCACTCCCTCTGGCAAAATGCCAGGAGCCATCTTGACTTGTTTACAGACCCTAACATTCCCCCTTTTTTTCTCTTTTTCCCAACATGGGTAGGCTGAGAATTTTTCAATTCTTCTACTTTGGGTTACTTTTTGAACAATTCCTTCATAGGTTTTTTTTCTTTCCTCTTGCAAATACTATAGCAGAAAGAGAAATCAAGGTACCACTACTTTGCTTAGAAATCTCCTTAACTAAATTTCCAAGTTTGACTTAAAAATTATAGTCTTTACAAACCCCTAAAACACAATAAAACCAAATTCTTTATCCAGTGTCTAGTAACATGCTTCTCATTTCCATCTGAGGGGGATCAGCAGGATCACCTTTAGCATCCATCTATCTACAAACAGTCTCTTCCAGGAAATCAAAGCTTTTTCTAGGTACCACAGAAACTTTTTGATAGCAGCAGCACTCTTTCTGATGCCAACATCCATATCAGTTTGCTAAGGCTGCCATAACAAAATACTGCAGACTAGGCGTCCTCAACAACAGAAACATTTTCTCACAGTTCTGGAGGATAAGAACAAGTTGCTGACAGTTTTGATATCCTTTTTGTTGCTCCCATGTTATTTTCTCTATAGATATGCATTCCTGGAGTTATTTGTACTATATGTCCATATTTCTTCTTATAAGAACACCAGCCAGGCTGGAATAGAGTTCACCTGAGCAGCCTCATTTTCACTTAACCACCTGTTTAAAAGTTCTGTCTTCACTCTCATGCTAAGTGAAATAAGTCAGACCCAAAAGGATAGAGGTCAAATGTTTTCTTTGATAGGTAGAAGCTAGTTCAACTAAGGAGGTAAAAATAAGGGGGGGGGGGGTCCTATCAAAGTAGGAGAAAGTTCAGTAGACTGGATGAAGAGGATTGCGGGGAAAGGTGGAGGAAAAGAACAGTTGGATGAATCTGACCTAACTTTCCTATTACACATGTGAATATAATCCAGTGTCTCTCATCATCATGTACATCCACAGAACACTCACTAAAAATGAACAAACAAGCAAAAAACTATATAAGTAAGTAGCAGGAAGATAAGTACAGTTGAGGAAAGAGGCTAGGGAGACCGGGGCAGGAGGCAAACAGGAAGTTCTAGAGACTGCATTAGGGCAAATTATATTCTATGCATTTATAATTATGTAAAAATGAATCTTTAGGTTATATATAAAGTAAAATAAAGAAATAAGTTCTCTCTCCAAATACAGTCACATTCTGCCGTACTAGGAGTTAAGGTGTAGACATGAATTTGGGGGGGATACAAAGTAGCCCACAGCAAAAGCGAATTATATTTACACAGTCAAAGAGCATTTGAGTGCCATCTGACATGAATTCTAATTAGTTATTTACCACACATTTGAATCTTTTAAAGTATGTATGTCCTACACGACTTCTTGATTTCTTTCCTGAATCTGCAATTCCCTAAACATAAACATATTGATTTTTTAAAGTTTATCCTGTTTTATTTCTTCCTCTGTTATTATTTTTTAAACATATAAATTTTTACTTTATTTTTAATCAAAATCAGAGTTCACTCTCAGTGAAGAGACCAGAGTGTCAAGGAACCAGTTTTAATAGCTCATTACCTCATCTTTTCTTAGAAGTTATTAATACAGCCCTCAAGACAGATTTTTAAGTTGACTGCAACTTTCTGGCCTAAATATTGACTACTTAGTTTCAACTTTACAAGTATTCTTTTATAACCACTTTAAAAATCCATAATAGCGATCTTTTTCTCATGTTGTACTTGTCAAAATTCTTTAATACCCCAGTGTGGTGATTCAGAAAAAAAATCTCTTGAAAGGTCTAAATAAATTATGCCTACTAGTTCTCCTTTATTTTCTTAAGAATTATCCCCCAAAGTATTTGAAACATCAACTATGGCTTAAACCTACAGAACTATTAAGGTAACACTCTTCTCTATGCATATAAAAGTCTATCTTCACTTTCAGTTTCTTTTCCAAAGTACTAAAACAGTTGCAATGATTTAAAATGCCCATAGCAACACAATTTTAGCAGGCTGTAAACTGGGATTTGGAAGAGAAACTTACATTTCTCAGGTCTGTTTATTCCTGTGAAGTGATTATGGACACGAAGCAAAAGAACATGGATTTTTTCACAGTGCTCTGTTTTAAAGGTCATGTGGGAGAAACGTCATAACAAAGTCCAGATGTCCAAAGAACAACTAACATCAGCATTAGGAAATAATGCATCTATCAGCCAGGGATGGACGCTTGATGGCATACAAAGTCTTACCAAGACAAACGGGAAAGTTCAATTCATTATAATTTTGATAAACCCAACAAGAGAGCTTTAATACTTCCCTTATTCCATTTCAAAAGCTGTGTTCTACTGGATTTTTCTTCTCATCCCTTTCAGTCAACTTTATGTTTGAAATTCACAACAGACCTTAAGAGAAGTGAAAGTTTTCTTATTTCAAAGCAGCAACATAATCAAATAGATGTTCATATCCTAATGATTTGCTTTCCTGTATCTTCCTTCAAACACGTTTTTGAAGAGAATCATAATATAGGCAATAAGAAACTTCAATTGATGTGCATCTCTATTCTGTTGAAAATTCACCTTTTTGCTGGATTGGTTTCATAGACAAAAAAGTAGGAAAAAATTGATTAAAGTAATTACTAACTTTAGCATCAAAATGAATATTTCCATATTCTTAACTGGATTCTTGATTCATCCTATTTAAATATAGACTTAGCATGCTTCATTTAATATTGTCTTAACTCAGAGTTGTAGATTTGGTCAAAGTTATCAAAGGCAAAATGCTCATGAAATACTTAGGGGGAAAAAAATCACTGTTTAATGCCAGTTTCTGTAGGTCAAAAATTTTACATTTTAAACACAACCTTTTTCATCAATTCACGTGAAAAGCTGATAAATACACATCAATACATGTGAAAAGAAATATTTTCCCAGAGATGATTACTGTAACTGTCCTGGAAGAGTAAGGATAGAATGCTCTACGTGACTTCTTGGGCTCTGACAATTCAACTATCACCTTTGTGAAGGTGATTCCCACACCTGTGTCTCCAACCTTCAAGACCATATTCAGCTGCACACAAGGCACCTGTACTTGGGTGCCCCACAGAGCCACCATGTACAGTATATTCTCCACTACATGCATTTTCTTATTTAAAATGCCCCTTTGTGATTTCTGCCATCTCTTTTAATGACATAATTATCTTTTATGTGACTCAAAATTGAGAACAAAAAGTTCATTTTTAAATATATTTACAACTTCTGATTCTTTCCTCACATTAAATTATCTGTCTTGTATGAATGATACTTTCTTTAAAATTATTTTTATTTATAATTTCTACTGTGCATGTCACCATCTTATGTTATCACTATCCTCTTTGAATTGATTATATAAATAAGTAATCTAAAATATCTTTCTTTAACTTGGGGTTATATGCTAAATAAGTAATTCAGGCTTTCTTTAATTTAGGAAGTACCATGTTCTATATTCTAATCTTTACTCTCTACATCTTTATTTAATACCTATTTGCTAGCTAATTTAGTCAAATTTTATGTTCCAATGGTCTACTCACTGAAGATTGAATGATAGATAAATGATAGGTAAGTAAATCATTTAATCAATCCATTCCACCCATCTCATTGCCTGTTTTTTCTGGGAAATTGTGGCTACTAAAAGTATATGTGTTTAATTTATAAATATTTATTTTATAAATCTATGTATCTATCTATCTATCTAGATCAATTTATTATAAGGAGTCAGATCGACCGGTTTTGGAGACTGAGACAACACTTAATCTCTCAAAAAAGATAACAACAAGGCAATTTTCACCTCACACAATACAATTCTCCTGATTACAATGAAAAATTCACAAATTCAAAATTTGATGCGGTAAATTTCTCAAATGATGCTTAATCTTCACTTTGGTATCCGATAGCTTAAATACTATGATATAAAAATAAAAATAAATTTAAAACTATTATATGAAGTCAATACATATTATGTTATAGGATGAAGAAATAGAAAGAAAGAAAACATAATTTCTATACACATGCAGGAACACAAGTATTGTTACAACAGAATACGAAGGAAATACTCATGATAAGCATAGTCTTCATTTCTGTAACTGAACATAGGTCCTAGCTGGTATATATAAGTACCTTCTTCCACAACCCATTCTATATTTCTTTTGTCTTTTGCAAGCATATCAGTTGTTCATACATTTTTACCTAGTAGTGTGACACAAAAATTATTTTCTTTTTATTGGTGCATTATAATTATACACAGTAGTGCAATCCATTTTGCCCTTTTGGTACATAGCACATAACAAAATGTAATTAAATCTTTATTCTTGAAGGATCTGTGTCAGTGGTTTGGCCTGCATTTGAGTTATTGTAGTTTTCCCACTGAACCTAATCACAGGTCATAATAATATAAAATGATAGCATAGGATTTCCTGTATTTCACACATATTCTTCCTTCCCTCCATTGTACACTAGTATCCAATTTACCTGTGGTCATTAGGGTCAATCACACCAGTCAGGACAGTAACTTCCTTTTCTCTCTGTTGCTACAGAGGCATGAGCAGTCCAAAGTAATGGATGGTTCTTAGTTTCCAGTTCAGTTAAATCATTGTTGTGTCTCCTGGTAGAAGCATTCCTTTCTTTGGAACTAAGACATTTAAACAAGCTCAGTGTAAGATTGCAGGACAAAAAAACAAATATTTTTCTAGCAGGTCATTAAGGATAATGGTACATGGTGCTATTCCCACTTTCACCTCTTGATTCCCGGGCCTGTGAAGACTATCTACAGAAGTCAATAAAGAGATTCCTTATGATTGGAGACTAAGAATTCCCATGATATTCTGTCTGGAAGCTGGAGGCCTTGGAAAGTTGATAGTTTAGTATTAGACCAAATTAGATGGCTGGAGAAATGGAAGAGCCGATTACATAAGCCCCAGTCTGCACCTGAAGGCCTGAGAATCAGGAATGCCAATATTCAAGGGCAGATGAAGATGAATGCCTCAGTGGAAGCAGAAAGAGAAAAATTGTATGCTTCCTCTGCCTTTTTGTTATATTAAGCCATCAATGTATTAGATGATTTCCATCCACAATGGTGAGATCAATCTCCTTTAATCAGTCTATCTATTAAAATGCGAATCTCTTACAGAAATATCTTCATAGACACACCCAGAAGTAATGTTTTACTCAACATCTCGGTGTCCCTTAACCCACTTAAAGTGACTCATAAAATTAATTATCACACCTTTAATATCCAAAAATTTACACTGGGCATAATGTCTCATCTTGGGTTGTAAGAGAGGCCAATTGTAACAACTTATCCTTAACTTTAGATGGAAAAATTTGACATGTCCCACATCACTAGAGCTGTAGAAATTTCACTGACATTCCTGGACATTTAGTAAATTTGTTTTCTAGTCACTGACATGTAAATGTCTCATCAATAACTCCAGAGTACTTTGCTACTTGCTTACTAAGTTCAGTTGGAAGGATGTCACCAATGTAATAGACCAGTATGATATTTGATGGAAATAAAATTGTGCTGTATATGTGTAATAAGAATCGTAATGCATTTCACTGTCATTTGTTCTTTAAAAATCTATTAAAAATTAAAAAAAGAAAATGTAATCAAGATCCTTGCAAATTTCAAATATACCCTAGTAAAGCTGCTGGTGGTGGTGGTGGGGAGGGTCCTGAAAATTAATGCATGACTTTATTCTACAGTTGACAATAATCCTAAGGCAGGACACCTTAAGTCTATTTATGGCATTTCTGGATTTAAAAAAAAACAGTTTCTTTTGTATCTTATTGTGACTCATGAAGAAAACACAATTTTCAGATTGATAAATTTATACAAGAAACTAGGGGATGTGTTAATTTGCCCAAGCAACAAAGTGACAACCTGTATCATAACTGCAATTAGGGTTGCCAAGTGGTTGAGTTTAAGATAATAATCTATTGTTATTCTTCAAGATCACCTGTCTTCTGCACAAGTAAAATACCTATATGGAATGGGGATATAGAGGAAATCACTATCTCTGCATCCTTCAAGTACTTCCTGTGGCACTAATATTTGAAATTCCTTCAGAAATGAGTAGTAGCATTTTTGCTTGACTATCTTTCTCATTAGAGTCAGTTAGGGGTTACATTTGCCATTTTTGGCAATAATTTCTTAAAGTTATAGGACCTACATTTGCTCTTTTTGGCAATGATAGCCCTCACTTTAATAGTAGATGCTAAGAGAGGGTGGGAGTTCAATACATGTTATAATTCAGTCAGTTGCAGGCTACATTTTGCATTTTATTTTCAGCAGTATTAATCCCCTAGGTACAGAGGGTAAGAAAAACTTTGGGGGCAGACATAGAAGTTTTTATATCATATTTTCAGTGTTTGAGTTGGGAGTTCAAATCTCTGAGCTCATTCTTTTCTTTCTTCACTTTGTCCAAAGACAATAGTAGCAACATTTAATCTTATTATATTCATTAGTTTCCAAAAATGTTTGAAATTATTATATGCAGTCATCCAACTCTTGTCCTTTATAAGTGGTAGATTATCTAATGGTAACATTTTATATATCACTATTGTCAGATCACAGTATGGACTAACAGTGCTCACTTTACTGCTGGAAGTAGTCATTAAAATCATTAGCATCTTTGCACCTAATCAAATACGAAGACCAGATCTAGAATAATGGAACCAATCAGGAATTTTACCATTAAAATTCTTATCCTCTAGAACTATGCGCAGTCAGCAAACTAGAAACCTGGCGCAGCCAATGATAGAATTATGGCTGGGCTAAAAGGCTTCAGGACCAGAGGAAGTCAATGAGTTCCAGTCTAAAAGCTGGCTGCCCAGAGACTCAAGAAGAGTCAATATTTCATTCAAAGTCCAACGACTGGAAAATACCAATTTCCTTGCTCAAAGAATCAACAAGAGTTCCTTCTTACTCCCAGAGGCATCAGCTCTTTTGTTCTGCTCAGGCTTTCAACATATTGGATGAGGTCCATCCATATTGCAAAGAAAAATATGCTTTAATCTATTTATTGTCGTATTCATATCATCCACAAGTGCATTCATAGACACGATAAGAACAATGTTTGATCAAATATCTGGGCATCCTATGGTCCAGTCAAGTTGACACATATAATTACTCATCATATAATACTGAACAAAAATATTTTGCACATTAGAGAAATACAAATTTCAAATTAGTTTAAAATATTTAAAAATTCTAAAACTTTTCTTTTTGATTCCAATATTACCTATTCAAAACTTTGCACAAATCTTTCTGTCAACTACCTTTGCTTTATGGCTCTTGAAATTATACCCTTTCTTCAAGCTATACTTCATTTTTCTAATCAAATTTAAGTTATTACACTCTGTTCTCCTGCAATATTTATTTGCTCCTCTTTTAGCATTCAACCAGCTTGTCTTTTGATTGAGATGCAGAAATGTCTGTGTATTGCCTGTTTCTCTCAGTAAGTTCTTGATCTGCTAGTTCCAAAGAGCTGTTGATTTTAATCCTCTGCTGAACAAAGTAAAATGTCTTGTTCTTGCTAAATGTTTAACAAATGTTTGCTGAGATAAATAAAATGTCTTAAATAGAAAGACTTAATCCACTATTTCAAAAATGGAAGAATTTGCCAAGATGAATAGTGGATCATATTTTAAACTCACCTAGTTAGAATTTCGGACACATATTTTTCATATTAAAGGTTCAGTACCAATCCCACATTTCAATTTCACACACACGGAGCAATTTCCTGACTGAATATTAAAAACTGCAATCCTCTGAGAACTCCAGCGAAGAGTCCCCCTACCCTGATACATTTTATCTTACACAAAATGGCCCACATCTGAAGCTTGAGTAAACCTGTACAGAAAGAGAACAAATGCAGAGTGTGGAAACTGTCTTGCTATTATTCATAATTGCATTCTTGGTACAGTTAGGATAAACACTTACTGTACCTTGCAGAATAAACCATTTATTTCTCCTTGAGCACTTTCTTTCAGAAGAAAATTGAGTCTGCTTAATGAAAGGGTTGGCCAATAGCAGCCTGAAAATGATACTGATAAACAATTAAAAATGTCTTAAAATGTAAAGTCAATTTGAAATAAAAATTTTGTTTCCATAAATATGGGATGGTAGACACTAAGATGTTGAATTAAGAGGTAAGAGAGTTGAAATAAAGAATTAGCAATTGAGTGAATTTGTATATTTTCATGCTAAATATATTTGTGGTGTTGGAAATTCTCTCTCTCTCTCTCTCTCTCTCTCTCTCTCTCTCTCTCTCTCTCTCTCTCTCTCCCTAAACTATTGACAGCCTTGAAAATTTCCAGGAAAAATATCCTAAATTTACGAAAATCCAGATTGGTATATATTTTAGCTATCAGGATGCTGGACAAGAAGCTTTGGGTATCAACCATAGAGAGAACGTAATGTTCAATGATCAACCAGATTTAGAATCAACACTGAAGATTTCAACAAAGGATTGGTTCACCTTGTAGAATAGAGAAATATTGGCACCATAGATGGCCTTTGTAATATGTGGGTTTTTTCCATATGGAAAGGGCTAAGTGTACTCTGGACCATAGGATGCCCAAATTTCTACTGCACTTTCTGGGTTTAGAAGACTCTAAATAAAAATAAAATAAACATTTATATTATATTTAGGCAAAATGTTTAATGATTTAATGTTATGCCCAAATAAATTTAAAGGGAGATGAGTCTGTCCCTTATCTAGGTGTATCAAAGAAATTTTAGTAGTAGATAAAGGCAAGTTAAGATTAGTGTAGCAAATCAGTATTGTTAAGAATTCACTAGTGTTTTTACAATAATCAGTAATGGTTGGCAGAAGGCAAGACTGCCTGAAAGATTTTCCTGATGATTATTTAAAAACAAATACTGTCTCTGTCAAACAGCTCAGAAATTGTAGTACTAAAACACTATGAACACAGGGGCTGCTATGGTTTGGTTATCCTTTCAGTGTGTCTCCATGCCCCAAGTTTTGTGTTTTGGAAGCTTTGTCCTCAGTGTGCTGGTTTTTTGAAATAGTGAGACTGGTAAGAGATGAGGCCTAGTTGGAGGTCATTTGGACCCTAAGAATATGCCCTTAGGAGACTGAGGTTTCTTCGTCTTACATACATTCTTGCCATGATATACTCTGCCATGTTCATATGCAGCCAAAGAGACCTTTATCAGAGCTAAACAAATATGAACTAAAGTGTGTTCTAAATAAACCCATTTTCTTGATAAAGTACCCAGTCTCAAGTGTTTTGTCATAGCAACAGAAATCATATTAAAGTAGGGAACTTATCTCTTAACTGCTATGTGCCCAGAAATCAGACAATGTCCATTACAAAACAACTAAAACCTCTGTTGCAAGTTTGAATGGGTGGGGTTACATAATGTATATCTATCTGTCCACTCAGAGTCTTGGCCACTGTTGTTGCTTAAATAGGCTGAATTTCTGTCTTTTTACTTTATTCTTTAATATTTGACTATTATGATATATAACATAAATAACAAAAAAATATAGGTGGGGAGATAAATTTAGGATTTCTTGTCATTGTCAATGTTATCCTGACTCCTCATAATCTCAGGAAAACAGTCTGGATTTCACTTTACTTCCAATAACATCAATAGAAATTATCTTTGTAAAATTAATAATAATAATAAATGGGAGATTAGTGGAATAGAGCAAGGTTATGTTATGTGCAGGTGTGAATACAGAATAACTAATCTAACTATAATGTACCAATTAAATAAAATAAATGATGTTTAAAAAAATTTTTTTGGTACCAGGGATTGAAAACAGGGAAGCTAAACCACTGGGCCACCACCCCAGCCCCTTTTTACATTTTCTTTTGCTTTTCTTTCTTTCTTTCTTTCTTCCTTTCTTCCTTTCTTTCTTTCTTTCTTTCTTTCTTTCTTTCTTTCTTTCTTTCTTTCTTTCTTTCTTTCTTTCTTTTTGATACAGGATCTTACTAAATTGCTTAGGGCCTCACTAAGTTGCTGAGGCTGGTCTTGAACTTGCAATCTTCTTGCCTCAATCCTCCTGAGACATTGGGATTACCAGCATGTGCCACTGTGCTCAGCAAGACATTATCTTCTAAAAATTCAGCTATAAATTTCCAGCTATAAATTTCCAATGTAACTCTGCTTTCTTTCTTTCTGACCTCTTTTTTTCCTTCTTTTTAGTAATTTTTTTCTCTAAATTTCTTTTTCTCCTCTCTTCTTTTCCTTTTTTCTCCTCTCTTTTGTCTCTCTCCCTTCATCTTTTTCTTTCTCTCTCTTTATGTCTGTGTTTCTGTTTGATAAGACATTCTCCATCTCTCTATCTTTCATTCTCTACATATAGATAGAAGGATGGTAGACAGATACAGAAATACAGATAGATCTGTGGATACAGCAATCTATTTTAAATCTCTATATTGATATCTACATTTACACACAAAGAAAAATCTCACTTTTATTTGAAGGACATATCAAATGTAATTGTGCAAACTATAGGTATTTTAAAGGGATTATAAGAGTATGAGATATTTCCTTTCTGACAAATAGCTAAATATTTCTACAGAAGAAGCATCTGTATCATTAGTAGATGAAATGGATTCCTAGAAATATTTTGTGAATTGTCACTACTTTGAAGGTAAGAAACTTATGCAAAGTATGATGTCATTTTCATTAATTATACTTATCTTTTCCTAGACAGGTGGAAAAAAGACAGATGCCACTTTTAATGAAAACATTTATCAAATAACTATTTTCCCCCAGTTGGAAAATAACTAAAATAAGTAGCACTATCAAATCAAATTTATTTGGCATTTTGTAAGCATTTAATAAATTCTTACTTATGAAAAAGGGAGATTTTTGGAACTTTGTGGCATAGTGGCTGGAGAAAATTTTTACAAGAGTCCTCATTCTCTTTGGGGAGCAGCGCCTATTGGGATTTTCTTCAGCGAATCCAGCATTTCTAGGAGACTTACTGGCCTGCACAGGCACTTGTATTGGATACAGTTTTACAGTATTTATTATGATTGCAAAAATGTTTAGTATAAAATGAATTGTATAAACTATATCATGAATTTTTTAGTATAAAGAAATGTATAGAAAATTATTCAATTCAATTTAAAAATAAACAAAGAAAGCAAGATTTGATCATAGGAAAAAAATGAATGTGTCTTATAATATTCTTAGAAGTATGACTTTTAATTTATATATACTCAAGATGAGAAAATCAAATGCTTCTGACCTTCATTCTTACTCCTCAGAAGGAGTTACTAAGAACATTTTCTGGTATTTGTATAGCTCTTATTAATGTGTATATTTCACTCCATTTTGCTCATTATACTTTGACATTTTTCTGTGATGAAAACTACAGGCATATAATATCAGAATCATAAAATCCATCAAAGTGTTATGCCAAAATTTATTTAACTAGTTGTCTTTGGCGAACAGTGAAGTTTTCCCAACATTTTTGCCAAAGATGCTGCACTAAATATCTTTACATTTATATCTTTGTCTGCTGAAATTAGTAGATCTGTAAGACAAAGTCCCTACAAATGTTTTATTAGGTTCAAGATTATTTATGATTTAATTTTGATAGATGGTATCAAATGGTCATCAAGGGGAATGTGCCTAGATACATCTCCCCATCTGCTCCAGTAATATGGGTAATATTACATACTTAACTATTTTCCCTATCATTCAGGTAAGAAAACTATAATAAAGTGAAAACTTGGATCACATTATTTGGATTTCCATCTTATTATGCATGATGTAGAACACATTTTCATTTGATTATTGCTATTGCTATTTCCATTTCTTTTCCTATTTTCCATGATAATATATTCTTAACATGTAGCACCTCAATGAGTCCTCTTAGTTTTTGCCAAGATTCCTTAATAGCTACAAAAGAGTCTTAAACTGCATACCTCCTCATGATTCCTGACCTAGGTCCAGAATCAGGACTATACTGCCTCATTCAGAAAATTAGGAAACAGAGAGAGAGAGGAAGTGAGAAAGGGAGAAGCAGAAGGAGCAATAGAGAGACCAGAGGTGAAGCATGAACTCCTAAGTACTCTAATTTTGAATTCTACACATGCTGAAAGGAAATTTTTAAAAGCCCTAGTTATCAGTGTTCAAAAGAGACTGGCAGTTAATTCCAGAATTTTCTGTTCACCAGACAGTTGTAGAAGTCTACAGCAGTATCACAGCACTGCATTCGATTTGCAATGAACAGCCAACAAATTCCTCAATGTCCTTTAACAGCATCCTTGTAAATAAGTGACAAAAGTATCTGTGTCTACAAATCTCTTACTTTATCTCCAGCCCTATGGAAATTATGCACCTGGGAGAATGACTCCAGCCACCAGGTACTGTGAGTGAAACATGACAGGCAGGGAAGGGTTACACCCAAGTTCCTTTCCATTTGTGACTGACTGCTTTTGCTTGCAACACGGTGACACCCCTCACCTTATTTTTGCATCAGTACTATAGAGTAATAAAACCGAGGAATCATTCAGAAATATCCCAGCTCCTTCCTTTATTGCCACCCTTTAGAAAGAAACTTTGCATTCATCTTTCTCCGGTTCTAAAATCAAGCAAATAAGAATGAACTTTACTTTTTTTCATCCATTCTGGATAATCAGTCATTATCACACCCCCTGGTGCCTAAAGGACTGCTTGCTGGCCTGTGTTTAAAAAAAAAAAACTTGAGGGAGATAGGAATAACATACAGAAGAGCAATGATAATAATATGAGTGGAAAGAGAATACAGAGAATTCTAAAAATGGTGAAATTGACATTTAATCTTTGTTATTATTGTTGTTGTTGTTAATATTATTATTATTATTATTATTATTATTATCATTATTAAGAGGAAAGGGGCTCCCATTCTCCCTCTGTTGCTGCAGAAGGATTATTTGCAGGTGGGTATAAGGAAGCAGATTCTGCGTGGGGAACTACCACAGCTCCATGGCTCTCAAAGTAAGTGCAGGGGCAAGTCCCCTGATCAGCTTGTGAGACACAGGAAAGGAAGCTGCCCCTGCTTCAATCTTCCTGGTTGAGACATTACCCACCCTTTCTTTGACATTATGGAATTTGGTGTCCATAAGAGACACGTGCAAGCTTCAAGTTAATAGGCTTAAATATTTTAGAAATTACCATATTATCCTTTATTCTTGATCTATCACTCTTTGAAAACCAAAATAGCCATTTGTGTATTTAATAGGACATGACATGCTGGGTATACAAAAAACAAAACCCGAAAACTACACAACTGCATGCATTTTCAGTTTAAAATTTTAAAACCACACTGGTTTTGGACAAAATTTTGGAGTCAGTAAAAGTAGAAATCTATTTTTCTTGATTGCAAATAGCAGATTACCAACCAGCTACCAGGGGAATAAGTCAGCCGCATTTTAATAATTCTGTTTGCACTGAGTTGACAAAATAACAGGTTTCCATTGAATAAATATGATTCTGTTTACTCTATGACAAATATAAATTGGGGGAAAAAAGTGTCTTTCAGAAATTCCAGAATCACTTAATCCATCTTTGAAAATAGAGTTTTCTTAAAATAAGGCTTGAGTTTTCTTTTTTTTTTCTTCTTATTTTTTTTTCCCCCTTCAGTACTGTGGAGCCTAATCCTTGGTATGCTTGAACAGTAAATTTCCTGTTGTCCCTATTTTAGTCATTTCCTACATTCCATTAACAGGATATGGGAGGAGTGGCTGTTTCCCATTTATCTAATCTATCTCTAACCCTGGAAACTAAGGTTAAAGTCAACTACATTCTTGCCCATGATCTGACAGACGGGAATCACTCAGCCAAAGCAACCATCCACTTAATTTTTTTTTTTTTGTGAGATGTTATTCTTTCCAGATAGTAATAATAAAGGGCTAGAGAAAAAAAAATATCTGTGTCACACATTCAAAAATACCTGAAATTTTTCTAACATGAGCAAAGAGAAACTATAAATAGCTTCAAAATTGTATTACACAAATATGAAATTTTCTATCCTGACTATTATACTTTCTGTGATAAAATTTTAATTGTTAAATGTGTAACTAATAATGGTGTAATATGAATATTTTTCTTTTCTTCATACGTGAGGATGACAGTATTGATCCTGGCACATTGGGCCTTTAATTTGGTTTATTGTCTCAAAATGAGGCAAATGGAATTCTCAATTCATTATAATGGAAATGGGGAAAAATAGAAAAAGTGATCAAGTAAGAAAATCTAGAATGAAGGTAGGAAAAGGAGGCTGTCATTTTACAATGAGCATCATGTCTTTTACAAGGGCACAGAGCAAATAAAATAATAAAATAAGGATTAAGGGTAAAAGTGTTTTTTAGGGTCAAAAAGCCTTGAGAAAGCTTCGCTGCATTCCTCCCAGGTCTGTGAATGGTCCAGCTTTTCACTCTAAATGAAAAGTGATTTTCACTTCCTCATCAGTTTCAAGGCCTCATCTCATCCCAGAAGAGCTGCCTTTTGGGAAAACTAGTGATTAACCTGGGATTCTGGGAGTTTGCTTTGCTCACCAGCAGAAATAACCAAATAACTTTAAATATTTGTCCTAGGATACAAACGGGAAGAATAATAAATCAGAAGCAAACAAAGGCTGGAAATGTAATGGTGATTAAAGAAAAAACTGTTATGGGTAAATCTTTTAGCTTTAAAAGCCTTACTGAAAATTTTCTTCAATTTTCTACATGTTTAAGAAATAGCTGCCTTTCCCACTGTCCCACGTTTGAATTCTAGAAGTAAACATTGAAATATTACTTACAGCAAGAGAAGGCAAAAGTATGACTTTGAAAAAAAAAATTAATGTGATGATAAAAAGCAACCTATCCCCAAATTGAAATGCCTCAAAGAAGCAGTGATTAGTCAGTCCTCAGAACTGGTGAACTCTGGGACATAATATGACTTGGGATGTGATCTGACCCTTCATTCTCTTTCATTCTGGGAGGAGTTAGAGAGTCTCACCAACATTCCATTAGCAGGTTGGTGGGCACTGATCCCAGATGCTACATTTTCCTTTACTTAAGTATACGTTATCCTTTAAACATGAAGAATATTTAATAATAATGATTTAAAGATTATTTCTTATTTTCATTAATCATCTAATTATTTGCACAATGATTTGATATTCAGCTCTTCAACTCAATTTGGTCTCATAAGCAAACTATTCAACCAGAAAAGAATACACAATCTGATTACACAGGTATGGCTATTATATTTCTGCACATAAATTGGAAAGATTTACTAGACATCTTGTTAAATAGGGCTGGTTATGGAGATTGGATTAGAAATGAGACTGCAGATGATTGATTGTAAAAGGGGCGGTTTTCAAGACTGACAGTTCTGGAGGAAGGAAATCAAATTGGGGGCATCACAGAGATAAGAAGATTTTCCTTCATTGGTGTTTCTAAACCCAAACTAGAAGAGCTAATGAATCAAACTGGCAGCAATATGTGGAAGGAAATATTGAGAACTAGACACCTCCCTTGTGACATGTTATGAAACCTCAGATAGTGACAGGATTACATCAGATCCAGTCTTGGGAAGAACAAAGTGCTGCATTGTGTCAGCTACTTAGTCACTTCTCCTCCTGTCAACACTATCAAACATCAACTTTTTCCTTGGAAATACTTGTTTCCCATTGCCATTTCCCAATCCGTGTCTTGTGGTCAGTTCCCTCACACTTTTACAGCTTATCACTTTCATCTGTGAATCTAGGAACCTGATTAGCTGACTATACTGTAACGGCTTGCAATTATTAAAACTAGAATTATCAATGATGTCTTTATTGACTTTGAATACTAGCAACTTGACACTTGGGCAGAGTGATGTACGAGAATTTCTTCTCAATATTATTTTCTGGAACAGGGAGAAATATAAGAAGCAATGACAACACGAAATTCAAGGTAGAATTACAGGAATAAAAGTATTGAATCATGTCACTTGTCAGATTATTTGGATCTCACATGAAAGATATATCTTTGTATTAGAAGAAAATCTACACATGAATAAAAATCAAAAGGCTTACTTAAAATCTTGGTATTAAAACTAAACTGAAATTTCATCTCACTCCAGTCAGAAAGGCAATTATCAAGAAAACAAGTAACAATATATGTTGGCAAGGATGTGAGGAAAAGGGTACACTCGTTCATTGTTGTTGGGACTGCAAATTGGTGCAACCACTCTGGAAAGCAGTTTGGAGAATCCTACAAAAAAGTAGGAATGGAACTACCATTTGGCCCAGTTATCCCCCTCCTCAGCATATATCCAAATAAATTAAAATCAGCATACTACAGTGCTGCAGCCATATCAATGTTTATAGCAGCATGGTTTATAATAGTTAAGGTATGACACCAATGTAGACCTTCAACAGATGAATGGATAAAGAAAATGTGGTATGTATACACAATGGAGTATTACTCAGCCATAAAGAAGAATGAATTTATGACATTTGCTAATAAATGGATGGATCTGGAGACTATCAAGCTAAGTGAAATAAGCCAGTCCCCTAAAGCCAGAGATCAAATGTTGTCACTAATATGTGGAAGCTAATCCACAAAAGGAGGGTATAAAAATAATAGAAGTTCAGTAGCGTAGACAAAGGGGGATGAAAGGAAGGAAGGAGGAATGGGAAAAGGAAAGATACTGGGATAGATCTGACATAATTTTCCTAGGTACATATATGAGTGTACCACAGTGAATCTCACCATTGTGTATATCCTCAAGAAATTAATTAAAAAATAACTATGGGGGGAAAAAAATCTTGGCATTTGCCACTATTTCAGTTAGCCACCCAGGGGGCGTATCCTTTCTGCATTTATGCTTCTATACATCTTAGAGTTAGATATGAAGGTCAGTTCTTAGTAACATGCCAAGTCAAGACTTATTTTAAACCCATATTCTATATGTAAAATGCTACAGGAGTACATTAATATGTCTACTAAAATATTCCTGGGTTCCATCATAGTTTCTACAATTCCTTGTCCCCCTTTCACTTGTTAAATTCAAATTCACCTCTTATTAAGGAAAGATTTAAAAAAATCACCATTTGAAAACTTTGGATTATCGTTCAGTGTGTGATTCAGTTTTTGCTATCAGTACAGATATATGCTTGTACTGTTTTCTACACTTTAAAACTCCAGAAGTATCCTTAGAACTAAAGGGGAAAATCACTAACAAAAACCTCCTTTGCCCACATAAAAAGTAGTCAATTAAATGAGACATAGTCTTTTACAGGTGAGGAAGTATTTCCTGGACTACTTCCCAACCTGAGAAACTTCCATTTCAAGGTCCCACATAGAAATGTGTGGTGACAGAATGAAAACAGATGAACTTATTATGAGCCAGGCCTGCGTTGTACAGCATTGAAAAAAAAATTTAGCTCTTCCAATCCGTGCCTTTGAACTATACGTCCAAACTAACTATGAATTCTCACTAATATTGCTGAAGACCATAGTTATTTGATAGAGAAGTTATAAACTTGCATAAAGTCTCTGAGTACTAACAGCTCCATCCATTCAGAAGTTACCCCCCTATTTTATATTTCTGATGCATGAATAAGAATTTGTGACACACGAGTTTTCCTTTGGAACTGTCCATAACACAGAAAGATCAGTCATTTCCCTATCTGTGGTCTGTGAATGGAAATTTTGAGGACAGAAAAACTTATCTCATTCACCTCATGAAACCTTTGGGAATCAAAAAAGGGCCTTTCAGGAAGTCTTGATCATTTTAATATCCTTTTCTCTATACTTATTTCTCTTGAAAATAGGATGTCTAGGACAGCGTTGAAGTGAATGTGTAAAAGAGGGTGATTTGGATCTTTGACAAAGCCAAGGCCCCTACTAGAGCCATGATCCATTTCATTATTTTTGTCCATGAAAGAGAAATTTAGACTGTAGTTTTAGTACTCCTGGTTCCAAGTGCATTCAACCTGATTGCTTTATTTGTAAAAAGTTAACTATCTAATTTTAATACCAAATAATTCATAAATTTCATATGAATATCCCCATATCAACCTTAAGGACGATTCTAGGTACAGGGTGTCTTACTAAATAGTTGCATAATACAGCATCCCAACTTTAAAAATTTCTCAATTTAAGCCACTACTGTCAATATTGTAGGTGACTTTAATGGTACAAGTGAAAAAAAAAGGTAAATATTATCAGGAGGTTATTTTCCAATATAGAAAGTCTTTTCAATAAAAATAAAGATTTTTCCACTTAGGAATTTCCCTTCATTCTCTTTTCTTGCCAACAAATACAAATCTTAAGCATTTTGAAGAAAGACTACCATACAAGTAATTAAATTATGTAATTAAAGTAATTAGAGAAAGAATTTTGTGTTAAATTCTCACTTGGAAATGATCTGAATTGGGAACACAATCAAGAATTGCCAAAAAAAGCAAGAACAATATTCAGTTTTCTATAATCAATAGACTGAATTGTGGTTGATAGAAAAAGTGTTACAGGTAACTACTAAGAATTCTGATTTCACTTTTATTATAAACTCGATCACTTCTCCCTGAGTTAGAACAAAGATAAATTCAAAACCATATTTAAATGGCATACTTATTTCTTAGGCATATTTGTTATTGCTCACTTCTCTAAGCTTTAGTGTGGTATACAAGGTACAGCATTTGTGGGCAGCAGATCTGAATGAAAATCCCTATTAAAACTCTTGAATCTGTGTGTAATTAACCTATTTCTAACTGAGTTTTCTTATCTACAAAATGGGCTAATGATACTCACCTCTCAATTTTTGTCAAGGGATATTTGAAATAATACAATAAAAGCATTGAAAACAAGCCTGAACATAATATATATTTTTTTTTTGTACCTGGGATTGAAGCCAGCAACTCTCAACCACTGAACCACATCCATAGCCCCTTTTTATGTTTATTTTGAGACAGTCTCACTAAGTCCTTAGGACTTTCTAAATTGCTGAGGCTGGCCTCAAAATTGGATTCTTCCTTTCTCCGCCTCTGAAGTTGCAGGGATTGTAGGAATGCACCACCACAGCTGGTATAAATATTTAATATTATTTTTTGCCACCTTTCCTGTCATTCATAGATACATAGTTTGAGGAAGTTATTGTGGTACAGATTAAGAATAACAGAATTACAGATTAAGGATAATAGGCATTATAGATTTGATGTAAGTCTCTACTTTCTCTTCCCTAGATTTCTCATCTCCGATTTTCAAGCTTTGCATTTGTAAAATGGGAATAGAAATACCTACCTTGGGAGATTGTACCTGATCAAATCTGTAAAAATACTAAGCTGTTGTCACTTGGCAAAACACCAATAAATGATTATTGATCTCTTTCTCCTACTTGTCCTCCTCCTTTTCCTCTTCCTCCTCCTCCTTCTCTCCCATCTCCTTCTCCCCTCTCCTCCTCCTCTTCTTCTTGCTTCTCCTTCTTTTTGTGGTAACAGGGATTGAATCTAGGGGCACTTTACCATTGAGCCATATCCCCAGCCCTTTTTTATATTTTATTTATAGACAAGGACTCCCTGAGGCTAAGTTGCTGAGGCTGGCTTTGAACTCTGGATCCTCCTGCCTCAGCCTCTCAAGCTGCTGGGATTACAGGCATGCACCACCACACCCAGCTTGATCTTCCTTATTGTTATAATTTTTCTTTAAAGAAGATGATATCTGTATTATCAGAATTCATGCTGGAGCAAGATCACTTATGAATGAAATATAAGAAATATTAATAAGACTCTAAATTCAAATATTTTGATGAAAGCAAAGTATTTATTGATAATAAATTATAGTCATTTATAAGGAAAATAAAAACTTTTTTAGTATAAAATTATAAAATCCTATGTTAATTTGAATATAAAATATATTACATTGCTGCCACTTGGCATTCCTGTTTTTGAAATAAAAACTCACATACATATGTATTGCATTCCCAATTGTTATGTCTTACCTGAAGGAAATGAATTTTTCTCTTTAGAGTAAGAATAAACAGCAATGTTTTATGGAAAATAAAATTCTGACAAAATTATATATGGTTGTTTTTAGTCATCACTTATATGAGAATTTAACTGTGACAGTTTTGCAATCATTAATTATATAGTCAATATATAATCAATAATTATTAACTCACTTCATCATACCTTACTTTTTTTAAACTAGATAGCACATGTCACATATACTTTAAGTAGGGATTCAAATTATTTTATTCCTTTTCTCAATTGAGTTTTTATGGCGAATCAATTTGCCCACAACACATATCAATCAATTATTCCCATTAATTTGGAATACTTGAAAGATCTATCAAATTGTCAGAGTGAGATGAAAATTCATTTGTTTTCATCTGTCTTGCAACAGCACACATTTTCCAAGTCCTCCATCCATGTGTACTTTTCTGTGTTTTTCTTGTAGTCATGGTGAGAATGATGACATATTTGCAAATACTCATTTTGGAAAACCTATTAAAAAGCACTAAATAGAGGTTTTCTGCTACTACCACATTGTACCATGCAATGGCTTTTATGAAAGTGACTTTTTTTTTTGCTTTGGACTGTGCACACCTATACGTACATCATATTCTTGTGACATAGTCTCTAACAAGATTGAGTCTTAAAACCAACCCAATATGATTGATTGGTTAAAAAAATACATATGCAATTGTCAGGGAAAACAGAGTTAGAACTAAAATGCCATACAAAGATGAGTTGTTTTTTTTTTTTATTTATTCTTATGTTAACCGCTAGAGGGGAAGAGCCAGCTCAAATATTTTTATCAGATTTTAGGATTAAGGTTATCATTATGATTGTAATGTCATTCTTAAATCCACAGATATTAGAAAGACAATCTTTAGCATAGTTCTTAATTCTATTTATTAAACAAATATTTGTTGAGAATATTCTCTGGACCTCAGGTATTCTACAAAAAAATCCCCAACTTGCTCTGTGTGGTGGCACACAATTGTAATCCCAATGGCTTGGCTTGGGAGGCTGAGGCAGGAGGATCACTACTTCAAAATCAGCCTCAGCAATTTAGTGAGGCCCTAAGCAGATTAGTGAGACCCTGTCTCTAAATAAAATATTAAAAAGGGGCTGGGGATATAGTTCAATATATAAGTACCCTTGGGCTCAGTCCCCAGTACAATAATGGAGAAAATAAATTACAGACATGCAATTTGTCAGGGTTGTGATTTTATGTGGGGTAATCAAAGAAGGCCTTGTTGAGAAAATATCTTTATAAAAGGCCCCAAAGAAGGAGAGGAGCAGAGCAGAGGGGATGGGGTGATTCAGGACCCTGAATGCAATTAGGCCCCACATTCAAAGTATAGCAAGGAAGGAAGGTGTAGGATTGAATGAAGGTCATTGATGATAAGACAGAAAACAACACCTGCCAGAACCTGAAGACCCGTTTAAGGATTTTGACTTTTGCTTAGACTGAGATGGGAAGCCACTATAGGGTTTTTGCAGAAGACTGTCACAATTTGACTTGTTTTCAAATAAATTTTCTGTCTTCTTTGTGTAGAAATAACTGTACACAAAAATAACCTCAACTTGCATAAACAAATGTGTGTAACTTCCTTGGGAAAGGTTTGTTGTTTAATTTGTTTGTGAAGGAAGTAATTGATTTTTCTTGTCAGTTCAGATAAAAATAACAAAGTCTTGATTGTCTAGTGTGGAGGTCATGTCCTGCTCAAGAGCCATCAGTGCGAAACTCAGATTTAAGTTGAACTCAAGTTCTCTTGGGACTCATTTCTTACATATGACTATAATACACTCCCATACAGCTCCACTACCATGAAATTACTCACACAGCAGATTATAAATCAGATGGATATATGGATGGAGATATATACACACACACACACACACACATATATATATATATATATATATATATATATATATACACACACACACACATATATATATATCACAAAAACAAATGAGAAATTTTCTCCAAGAGGAAGAAGATAGGCATTAATTAAGACCACTTCTCTAATAACTTCCCACTAGTTCTTTGTACTTCTATCATAATTTGCTTCACTAATTCTTAATTTCTGAAATCTTGAGAGCTGTTATCTACTTACTATGGACCATGTATGAAGAATTTGAAAGCGAATTAAAAATGTAAATGAGATTATAAGGTTATTTTCTAATTAATTGTAAAATGAAGAACAATTAATTTACAGGTTGCATGTATTGTAATTGGAAATTATTTTTACATATTTATTAGAAAAAGTCTGGAGAAATTTTTACTCTGAAGCATTGGTTAGTAATACACGAAGGGTGAATAATAATGGTAACTGAATTTTAAAAATGTGGGGTTTTTTTACAATTTATGTTCTGAAATAAATAGTTCATATTATAATAAGCCCAATTTAGTATCCTCTGGGACCTAGTGAATTAAAAAGGTAATATAGGCATGGCAATATGAATTCAGTAAAGTTTATGAAGTAACTATTCCTGATATCCATAATATCAATGTCAAACTTATGAAGAACTAGTGACCAAATATACTTAAATAGTGATATCCACTGACAACTTATGAAAAACCCATTAATGTTGAATTTTTAAACAGTATTATTAGGTTGATGACAGAGAGTACATGCTGATTATAATTTAAGATGCCATAGATTATTTAAGAAGAATTAATATAACGGTGAATGAGTTTGATTTCAAAAGGTCTTCAAAAGATGGAAAACTGGCCACAATCAAAATAAGAAATTTAATAGATATAAATGTAAGTCTTGCATTTGTGAGATACAGCTAATTGTGAAATTACCTAAGGACAAGTAATCTTAAAGCAAAATCTTGTTTTTTAAAAACAAAAATTTTTTTTAGTTGAACAGAAGATGGCTACAGATTGTATTCAATTAGAGTGCATTTCTAATATGGGTAATGGAAAAGTTAATAGAAACTTATGCTGCAATAATGGACCCATCAAATATAGTTCAAAGGAGTGAAGTTTTATGTTATGTAGTTGTGATAACATGAAACCTTGAATATTACACTCAGTTGTGAGCACTGTGTTTAAAAAGGCACATTCTCTAACAAAGGCATTTAAAAGAGATCACATAGTTGGTAGGAATGTAAATTAGTTTAGCCATAATGGAAAACAATGTGGAGCTTCCCCCCAACAAATTAAAAAAATGAAATACTCAGGCTAGGGATATAACTCCATTGGTAGAGTGCTTGCCTTGCATGCACAAGGCCCTGGGTTCAATCCTCTGCACCACAAAAAGAAAAAAAAAAAAAACTGAACTACTATATAACCTAACATTGTCACTATTATAAAACAAAGGAAATAAAATCAGCATATCCATGAGACATCTTAACTTTTATGGTTATTGAAGTGCATTCACAATATTCATGAAATGGAAACAATATAAGGGTGCATTAACTGATGAATGGATAAAGAAAATATACTACATATGGGATATTACTCAACCATAAAAAAGAATGAAATCCTGTCATTTGCAACAACATGAATGGAACCAGAGATAACAATGTTAAGTGTAGTAAGTCAGGCACTTTAAAAAAAAAGTATCCCATGGTCTTTGTCACTTGTGGAATCTAAAAAAGTGTATCTCACAAAAATAAAAGTGGTTGCTAGAGGCTAAGGAAAGTAGGGAGAAAAGAGGGATGTGGAAAGATTGACCAGCAAGTACTAAGTCACAGTTAGGAGCAAGAAGTGCTGGTGTGCTTCTGATAGGGGGACAATAGATAAAGATAATGCACTGTCTATCTCAAAAAGCTAGAAGAAAGGATTATTGAATGCTTCCACAGTAGAGAAATGATAAGTGTTTGTGGAGATAGGCATGTTTAACCTGATTTAAAATTACTTTATACACAGGTCGAAACATCACAATACCCCATATAGATGTTTAATTTAAATTTTTAATTTATTAGTTAAAACAATTTAAATTTAAAAATAGAAATTAAAAAATTAAATCCCAAGAGGAGCAGATGCAACATGGAGAAACCTGTAAAGCAGGATTCAGTGTAGACTGTAGAGTGCGGCGTTGGGAGGTTCTGGCTCCGTTGCAGGAAATGATGGACCTTAAAAGCTTTGTCATTGATGACCACTTGACCCTGGCAAGCTCCTTAACTTCTGGCCATCACTTGGGTCCTCCTCTGTAGAATGACGACCCCTGTAACTATTCCTAAGTGTTCTGTGATGTCCAAAGGAAATGACACAATGCAATTAGCAAGATGTTTAATAATAGCTAACCCTATTGTTTTTATCCTGTAAATGACCTCTCTGAAAACAAACTCATGGTGAATTATAATAATTTTAAAGTATTTTTAGGACCATCTCTATGAAAGATATCCATTTGGTTTTTTTTTTTTTGGACCCCAGGACATAACTATAAAAGTTAAGTAGGAAGCTACAGGAAAGGTAATAGATTTGTGTTATGCTGAAGAAAGTTCCTGAAGTATAAAATGTTGGAAAATTAAACAAGCCACCCTATAAAGCAGTGGGCTTCCCGATGTTGATTTTCTTCAACCAGCAGCTGGAAGGCTACATGGCATGAATATGTGAAGAGGAATTCTGCTCTGATTAGAATGTAGACTCTCATCATTATACAAAATACATGTATGAAGATGTGAATCTGGTGTCAACATACCTTATGTATAATCAGAGATATGATAAATTGCTGTATAATGGTGTATTAAGAATTGTAATGCAAAAAATAAATAAATAAAAATAAAAAAGAATGTTGCACTAGACAATATTTCTTCCTAATGTTCATTTACTCTGTAACCTTATTTCTTATCACTCTTGACTTTAGTATTCCTTACAAAGCAATTGCTTAATTCTGAAAGATTTGTCCAAGTAGAAGTTCAGGTTCAAGTTCGCCCATTGTATAAAAAAAAAAAGTGAAGAAAATAAATGCAATGATCTAATAATGTAATTGAGAAATGTCTTAGGAGCCTACCATTCTACATGTTTCCACAACCAATGGATGCTGATTATCATAGTGATGAAATCGAGAGGACAACTTTGGGTGAAAACAATGGACGCTCTAGTTTGTCTTTTGGTGTTGTTGCTAAAGCCTGAACACAGAGGACCGTCCCCCTGGGAGAGGGAGAGAAAAGCTGGGTGGACAAAGAGTCTCAGGGAACTAAAGCAGGAAGGAAGAAAAGCACTTTTTTTAGCTACTCCACTAAATAAAAATAAGTTTTCCTGGTCGAGGAGATATGAAAGCAATGGTTTTAAAGGTGGACTCCATCAGAAAAGAGGACAGCCAATCAGTCACCAGAGTTTGCTAACAGTAAAGCTGAGCGCTGAGGCCACGGCAACTGGAGCTGCACTAAAAAGGTTTAGAATCCAGGTCATGGGACCGAATCAACCACCGGGTTCTGTGTAGGACAGACCACATATGGGTATCATGTTCAATTTTGGGTTGAATATTTTAAGACAGACACTGACCTAGATTTGTTCTAGAAGAGGAGATACAAAACTGGAAATTGTTCCGAATCATGTGATAAAAGTGTATGTTTAAAAGAACTGAAGATAGAGGTTTGGAGAGAGGATACATGTCCCTTAAATATTTGAAGGATTTGCTTGTAAAAATGCTGCTTCTATTACTTCAGAAGGCTGAAAAGAGTTGACAATGAAAACTAATCCACAATGGGATAAACCAACTCAGGAAGTAGATTCCCCACTGCTAGATATATCTATATCTGTATCTGTATCTATATCTACACAGATAAGTACCCCCCTCCTTTATATATATCTCCAAGTGATACTGGATGATAGAAAACGACTAGATGACATAAATCTAAATTCATATTTTCTATTTTAAGATTATAGCTTTTCTTATATAAGAGAAGTGGAGGATCTATTCTAGACAGTGGTTCCCAATTCTTTTGTAGTAACTTCAAGTCTATTTCTGGAAGTTTTCAGATATGTTTAGGGGGAGAAGAAGAGAATATGAATGGGGAGAAAGAGGTCAGAGACAGATGGAATAGATGGGGAAAAGTCAACTAAGAGAGCAGTAAAGTTGGCTCCGTAAAAGAGAGGAGACAGAAGCCCTGTTAGAAAGTTAATATTTGATTCAACTATTATTTATTAAGGAACATTACCACATTCTGGGGATCTGTTCTAGGGCTACAGAAGTGAACAAAAACACTAAACATTTTATGATTTACTGGTTAAGGCTCCAGATTCAGAAAATAAATAATTTTCATATCTTGGAAGGATTCATTTTAAGGAAATCTCAATCAAGTTACTAAGAAACCAACACTTAAGATGATTCTATCTTGAGTGGAGGAAACACTGATTCTAAACACATGGAGAGTATAACACTAGATGGAGGGATTTGGGAAGTTTAAATTAGTTTGGCTAGGACTGCAATCGTGTGATGGGCAGAAATTGACAATAAAAATGTAGGAGAATTATATGAAAATAAAAGGCCTATTATTTCAAAAATGCTATGGTCTTTAGAGATAGTACATTTTGGCCAGTATAGAGACAATATAAATTTTAAATTAAATAGTCATTATTATTGCTTTTACTTTTTGTTGAATAAAGCATCCACCAGTCCCTTTTGCCACACAAAACATCTTTCTATATTTTTCATAACATATATAATCTTCCAAAATATTTTTAAATAGTTCAATATCCAAAGGTGTTTGATCAAGGCAGTTTTTAAATTGTCAATCTCCAATTTGTTCATTGGTCTTGTCTCCAAACAAGAAGACATGATTTCTTTCCCATTCAATTTTTTAAAAATTCATATTGATTTTAAACAGAGCTATAAAATATGCATAGAATCAGCATGAAAATATTATCATTGGTTTTTATTCACCAGGCAATTTTTTTTCATGTCTGTTTAAAGCACTTAACACTCATTCAACTGTTGTGTGTTTTTCTATGTTGACACACTGGTGCTAAGGGTTATGAAAACTAAAATTCAGAGATGGGTCATTTATTAATAGCTATGCTATCACTGACAGGTAATTCTTCCACAGTGACTTATTAAGCCTTGCCAAATTGATTGTCATCAATTTATTTATGTACACTTGGAAGCATAATATACAAAAATGCTCACAAGTCATAAATGCATGGTTTAACAAGTTTACACAATTGAATATACTGTTACTACCCCTAAGATTAGGAAATAAATCATTACCAGCACTACAAAATAATATCTTCCTCACTTGTAGATGCAGGTCCACCATAGACAACTACTATTGTGAACATTAACACCAAAGATTAGCTTTGTCTGTATATAAATGAGTAAGAAATGTGAGCCTTCTTACATCTGATTTTTTTTCTACTTAAAGCTGTGTTAATGAGATTCACTCATGTCACAGTACATTGTTTTAGTTAATTTGTTCTTCAGTTGTATTATATTCCATGGTATGAATAAACACTCTTTATTCATTCTACTCATAATGGATATTTTCTTTGTTTTCATTAGATCTATTAAGAATAGTGCTTCTATGTGCATTTGTGTGCTTGTCTTTCAATGAATATATACATGCATTCTGTTGGATATAGACACAAAAGTGGAATTGACGGGTATTTTTAGCTTTAGCAAATATTACCAAAAATTTTTCTCAAAGAAGTTTTGCCAGTCTTTATATGCTTGGCTACCCTCCACCTGGTCAAGACTCCTGCAGTCAACTCAGTCTAGGTTCATTTAGACTTTTGGTTCAAGGTGTTGTGATATCATATTGTGCTCTTAATTCACATCTTCCTGATGAATGATGAGGTTCATTACCTTTTAATTTGTTTCCTAACCTTTGGAATCTTCTCTTTGGTGGTCTTATTCAAATAAATGCCCATTGTTCTTTTGAAACAATTTATATTCTTTCATCCTTCATCTTTCCTGTTCATTCTTACTAGTATCCATTAATAAATAGAAGGTCTGAATTTTAAGGTAGTTTGGTTTAGTAATATTACCTTCATGAATACTGCTTTTTAAATTCTCTTTATGTTCCACGTGACATATTTTTGCCAATAAAGTTGTTTTATTTCTCTCATACTCTTGCTCAAAATGTCAAGGTGGTGGTCATCCCAGAGGGAATTTGGAAATGTGTCTCATATTGAGCCCTTGTATCTTGTCTCATGTTAAAGAAAATTATTCCAGGACAATAATGAAATAAATATTTATGAATGTATGAAATACTCAATTCTCCAGAAGAAGGTTTTCTTTTCATCCCTTTTGTCTTTGGGTAGGAGAAAAATGATGGATTGCTAGGATATCTTCAGAAGCTTTATGTTTGTGGTAAGGATAAAAACTTGGAGCGTAGACAGTCTCACTGCACATTCGATACCAAGAAAACTCCTGGTTATTTTTTCAGACCAAGGAACTTAGTTAAACATTACTAACAGCCTGACATAACTAAAAACACAAATGTCTGTATGATTTTTACCAAAAAATAATAGCTTCCATGGAAATGATCAGATATAGCAATTTTCCAAGTTTCCACTCCTTTATCATTTCTTGAATGAATAAACTAGTTACAAGAAGTAACATGTTCTGCCAAACCATGAAAAAAATTATTCGACTTAGCGCTAAGTCAATATTAATGTATACTTGTGTATAGTAATAAAAATCAATATTAATATTCATGTTAAAATGTTCCTCTGAATTTTTAAACATTTTCCCATAGAAAACTAGATAAGAAAAGGTTTTTTTAAATATTTTGTTTCTTTTCCTATTCACTTTAGTTAAACAATGAAATGATAGAAAGTATAAAATTTTCTTATAAGACCTGTGTTTTTTTCAAGAAGTCATAAATGTTGGCAGACTTCTGTAGGGAATTGAAGGGAAGTTGTATTACTTTAAGCTTTATTGCACTAATCTTTCTTCATTGTTTAAATGTCACTATTCTTGGTCAATTCATAGACCATAGATTTTATTTGTCCTGAATAGTAAAGAATTTCACAAGAGTGCTTTGTGGTATTATTTGATTCCAGGGAGATGATCTCTACTCCTCAACCTAAGCTGTAGGCATCACTTAAACAATATAGCTTACTTACATGCTTATATTAAATATTTCAACTACATTTAAATTAAGTTACAATTCAACAATTGTAATGTTACACACATTTTTTCACTTATTTTATGTTTTAAAGCTAAGTCTACTCACATACATGTTTAAAAAACATTATACTTTGCCACAGGATTATTTATCCTGGATTATAATTCAATTTTCTTCATTACTCAGGGGTACAAAAACAGAAACTAGTAAACATGATTGGTCTGGCACCAAGAAAGTCTTACTTATGCTTTGAAACTCACTTCTCATTATGCATGAAGTCTCCCAGAAACCACAAAGAACCTGAAAGATATGAATGAGTCCCTAAAGACAATGGATATTAAAAAAAAAATCAGCCTCTAGAGCAATGTATCATTGTCTGAAGAATATAAAATAAAGGGAGGAACAAAGTTCCAAGCTCACAGTTACCAGTGCACATACAGGCTCACTAAAAATTAATTTTGATTTCAATTTATGTGGGCAAAGCCATAGCTAACACCATAGAAGAGAACATTACCAGTTCTAAACACCATGGTTCCACTGGATGAAGTAATTCACCTTATTAAGACTGAGCATCTGACATAATTTCCATTTAGTTTGTCAATTATTTGTTTTTTATTATACACAGGTCTTCAAATTGACCCCAGATGAGAAAGAGATTTCTTCAATTAATTTAAAAAGGCAAGGAGGAAGACAAAGAAGAAATCAGTTTATTAAGAAACCATTATATTTCACAAGTTAGATTCTTTATACACATTGCATCATTTAATTACCATAGTCATAGAGAAGGTATGTTCTTCTATAATACATATAAATAAACTGAAGTTTCGTTAGTTTAATTGACAAAGGAGTCACAATTTACAAACTAATTCTGTCTGGTTTCAGAGAACTCTTCACTGCACCATGCCATGCCTGCAATCTATAATGAGTGCTTAAAAGGCCACACAAGTGAAGTGCTACAACAATACAAAATGGCAAATAGCACAGGATTATATATGAATGGTGAGATCAAGAAAGGTTTTCTAAAAGAAGGTTTTTCTACAAGGTGCTGCAAGACAAGCAGAATTGGAGAAGAGAATAGAGTTATTGGAGGAATAGAGAAGAGCCATTAAAGCAAAGTCTTAACTGATTTTTTTTTAACTAACCACACAAAATTCCAACCAAATAA
Source organism: Ictidomys tridecemlineatus (assembly GCF_052094955.1). Lineage (NCBI taxonomy): Eukaryota > Metazoa > Chordata > Mammalia > Rodentia > Sciuridae > Ictidomys > Ictidomys tridecemlineatus. The sequence goes on along the minus strand of NC_135485.1, from coordinate 102,204,894 downwards.
AGATCAATTTGGTAAACTTATAAATGGACTCCCTCATAGCCATTCTGTCCTCCTTTAGTGCTTCCTCAGCACTGAATCTTGAGCAGTTTGGAAAGCACAAACAAAAAAAATGAGATCTACTCTCTCCCCTCCTTTCCTGATTGTGCTGGTCTTTAGGGAAATGTCCAGACACCTGACACAGCTCACAGGCCTGGAGGACCCAACATCTTTCCCTTATCACCCCATAGTTCAGCTGTAGGGAGCCTCTTGAATTCCTCAGGCCCCAGGCTCTTGTCAGCCTCAGTTTCTATTGGTTGTCAAAAATGCTTTGCACTGTTTTCTGTGCACTTGGTCAAAGTAGAGTTTCTTTCAGACTCTAATCTCCTTGACAGCAGATATTTGCCTTGATATCTGCAGCATTTACCAGATCTAGCTGATTCAGATTTTTACTTTTTCATGTGATATCTAACTATACTTCATGAAAGACCCTTTGGAAAAAACCACTTATGGGGCCTAAGTGGTATTACCATGTAACACATTTTTTCCCTTTTCTTTTCTCTGGAAGAGATGGAATAAAAGGACTTTTAACTATTATTCTCAAAGAAAATTTCTGAATCCCTTCCAAAAAAAGTAGGATGAAAAACTCTACCAAGGAAAGAGCTATGTAGTATATTTAAAACCTCCGTTTCAAGTACTTTTCTGAGAAATCATGATTGAACAGAGAGAAGCCAGAACCAGATGAAGAAAGAATGCTGCTATGGAAGATTACCAGGAAACATCAACTTCTGCCAATAAGATATAATAAAGGGGGGGCTGGAAAGTCCCAAGAAACCGCTGCTCAGTTGGGCTCACAAGGATTTGACAACCCGAGGCGCAACCCACCCCAATGCTTTCCTCCTGTTTGCCAAGGTGGAGACCAACCCTGAGACACTGCTAGTTCTAGAATAAAAGTCTATCACCATTGTGGGGACATAAATAATAGGAACGTTGGCATCATATTAGACAGGATACGGAAAGATCATAAACCCCTTTCAGCCAGTGTCTGCCTTTTACTATTTTGTGATATTGGATGCTTTTAAATAAAAAACAATCAAAATTGTCTTACTAGACAAGATTGGAAGTCCTAGTTTGGAGTAAGCTGCAGATTACTCCGTACTTAGCCACTAGTAATTCTTTCACTAATATTTGTTGAATTAATAAGTAGATGAATCAACAGAGGGAATATCAGCCTCTTCGGGTATTTTAAAATGCTTTGACATGATAAAGTGTTAAATCCGTAAATACATTGAGCCATTCAGGAATAAATCCTATATAAATACAATTATTATAAAAATATTGGGCAACTTAGCCGTGTTTTCAAACATCTTGCTAAATCTTTCAACTATACAATTTCTTCACTTATGATAATCCCTACCCACAGCTCACTATTATGGTCTCAATTTATTTATTTATTTTATCATTAAAAAGGATGAGAATAATTAGGTTTTACTAGATAGTTTTTTGTTTTTGTTTTTTGGTGTAGAGGATTGACTCCCCAGGATAAATTTAACACTGAGCTACATTCCCAGTACTTCCCAGGGTCTTGCTAAGATGTCAAGGCTTTGGATAATGTTTTAAAACTATATCTTTTGTTTTTCTAGCAGATGGTAGAGATGAGAAAGAAAATGACCTATTGCAAAAGCTCAGGATACTTCTAAAAACAAGTTACAGAAGTCCCAGTTAACTTCACTTCTTTGAGGTCATGTCTACACAGAAGAAGTAAAATACATGTATGAAGTCATAATGATTTAATCTTTAGAAAGAGGCTGCTCATTTACCATATATGTACACATATATGTAAAATATCAAGAAACCTCAATATCACTAAAATAAATAAGTACATCAACAAAATCCAGGAAAAATAACAGACGATTTGTTAGCCATAAGCATAAAGTTATTATCATGTTTATTAGTACTTGTCTATATCATTAGAAAATCAAAGACTCTAGTAAAACAAAAAGTAGCAAAATTAACTAACATTCCTCATTCATTTTTTTTGCATTTTATTTGTCAGCACTATTTTAAGGCTTTCATTTGGGTTTATTCACTTAATTTTCCCCCAACTTTGAGAAGTGAGTACTTCTGTGATCAACTTCTTTTTACAGATGAGTAACATAACACCAAAAGTTTAATATTAGTTGCTTGAAATTTCCTAAGGTAGTTGCAGAGTTGAAATCCAATCTGTCTGATTCTAGCATTAATAACTTCATTGTACAGTATAGAAATTCCTCTTTCAAAAACAAATATGGAACAAGTTTCTCCACCAAATCATTTAGAAAGCAAATGTGGACTATCATTTAAAAGAACAATGGGAAATGTCGTTTCTTGACTGTGTCACATGAGATAGAAAGAAGAGAGCAAACTATTCTTGGGTTCTGAAACAAAAACATGAAATTGCTAAGTTGAGATAGAGTCCATTGGTATTTTAGCAAGTTATCTGAGATTATAATGTTAAGTGTGAAGTTGAACTGTATGAAATTGTGGTATATATCGAAATGTGGTCAAATATTGATTAATTTTATATTGTTCCATCTAGTAGCTTTCATTTTCTCTCTGGGGTACTTCCAACTCAGAGTGGTTACAGTAAGTGATGTAAATTAAAAATGCATGTACAAGCTGGGCACTGTGGTGCACACTTATAATCCCAGTGGCTCAGGAGGCTGAGACAGGAGGATCACAAGTCCAAACCAGCCTCAGCAAAAAGCAAGGCACTAATCAATTCAGTGAGACCCTGTCTTTAAATAAAATACAAAATAGGGCTGGGGATATGGTTCAGCGGTCCAGTGTCCCTGAGTTCAATCCCTGGTATGCCTCCAACTCCCAAATACACATTCCAAAATTTTTAGCTCATAAAAAGGGAAAAAAATTGAAGACAAGTCTCCTGTGTTTAAGGAACTTAGAGCAAATTTACACATTGAACAATCAAAGTGAAATTAACCATTTGACTAAAAATGGAAACTAGGTGGTGTTAGATCATGGAGGCACAGTAGATAGAGAAAGATACAGAAATTTGGATCCATACTGTTATGGTTTGAATAAAGTTATCCCACAAAAGCTCATGTGTAAGATAATTCAGGAATTTTCAGGGGTGATGTGATTAGGTTGGGAGAGCTATATCCTAATCTATGGATTAATCTATTTGATGAATTAGTAATTTGAAAGAACTATTGTACTGGGTGCAAACTATATGCAGGTCGAGTGTGGCTTCGGTGAAGCAGATCACTGAGGGTATGCCTTTGGGGTTTATATTTTGTTCCTGGATAGGGAAATTCTCTGTTTCCTGGTTTTCATTAACGGAGAGGTTTTCCTAGTCTGCGACCTTCTGCCATGAGGTTTTGACTTGGCTTGGGCCCAGAGCAATAGAATCAGTAGAACATGGACTGAACCTCTGAAACCATGAACCCCCAATCAATTTTCTCTCATCTAGGTTGTTCTTTTTAGCTCTTTTGTTCATAGTGCCTAAATGATGAGTAAATCACCTTCGCAGATGTGAGCTTGAAGTCATTGTAGGCAGAAGGAGCCGTGTGATAAATAGCAGAAAACTGAGGACCATCAAAAAGCATATAGTATGTAGAGTCCAGAGGGAAGAAGCATTGCGTGATCTACAAGGAGAACAGGGTAGATAGTGAGAGAAGAGCCAAAGCGAGTGGATGAAGTTGGCCTCGATTCTGGTGGGAGTGATATTAGGCTCTTGGGGGAGGGGGTGGTGAGTGGTAAAGTAACACTCTGTAGGAGATGAGATGGGGCTACAGGCACAGTGTAATAGACTTGAAACAGAGCAGTTCATTTCAATGGTTTAGGGCCAAGTTTGTGGGCTTGGATCAGGGTGGTGAAAATAAGAACAACACTGAGAATATATGCATGTTGAATTATTGGGCTGCAACCCAATAATTCAGTATCCTGAGATCTAGCATGTGGACCAGGTGGTTCTTGAGAACACCTGCATTTTATAGAAAGTTCTGTTAATGGTGTCTGCCCATTCTTTCATTCAAGTCCATTATCTTCTTTTGAAGGAAAAAGAAATAAGATTTGATCTCTAATTTGATTAGTTGACGGAGGTGAAAAATGGACTCTAAGATAGCAAACCTAAGTGATTAAGAAAACTGTCCCCAAAGGGAAAAGTGAGCCAACATCAGAAAGGTGCATTGAAGGTGGAAAGTTCCTAGGCAGAAAAATAGAAAAATAAGATGGGGAGGTACAAGGTTAGGGAGATGATTTCTTCCAACAATTATGTAAATTAATGATAGCTTATTGCTAGCTGCTGAGTATCTCAAGTATTATTAAGCAATGTTCTTTCTCTATATATGTATATATACATATATATACATGTATATTCGTTTATATTCAATTATTTAAATAATATTAAAAGATAAGAATATTTAAATTTTATAAGTACAGAGATGGAGGCTCAGAGAGGTTAAATAATTTTCTCAGAGTCAAATATTTATGACTGCCAAAATCAAAGCCTCTGTTCTTTCCTTAGTTTTATGCAAGTTGAATTTGAAATGATAACTGAACCATCAAGTGCAGCTATGTATGTTAAAGGCAGCATAAAACGGGACTGGAGCTTGAATGAGAGGTGAAGACTGCATATCTGGATTTGAAAGTCATTAAGAAGAGATGAATTTTGGAAGTAGGTGATTACTTCAAAATTGAGAAATATGGGAGGAAGAAAATGAAACAAAACCAAAATCCTGGAAGTTACTCAGAATAATGAACAGAAAGTGGAGAAGGGCAGGTCAAGAATAAGAACTAGAGAGACAGTGTACAAGGCACCTCAGGCATTTATTCAACAAGCATGTCCCCAACTAAGGGACAGATAAGCTGACATCTGAAAGGTGCACTGAAGGTTAAGCAGGTGGAAAGAGTTCCAGGCAGAGGAAATTACAGAAGTAGAGAGAAAAAGAGAGTGAAAAGGTGTCAAGACAGAAGAGAGATTGAGGAGAAGAGCAATGGAGGGCTGGATTCAAAACAGCAAGTTTCTTCTGAATGGAAGAGCCCAGTGATATTTGGTCAGATTTGGGTCTAAGAGCTGCTCACTGTTTTTCTGATTTTAGTGCTTCTGGAGCATGGGATTTCAGTCTCTTGGTTGAAAAGAGGTTTAGAGTTGTCCTGGTGAGCTCAGGCTGCTATAACAAAATACCGTAGACTGGGGAGTGAGCAGTGCTTAGACAACAAGCATTTATTTCTCACAGTCTGGAGGCTGGAAAGTACAAGTTAAAAATGCCAACTGACGTGGCTTCTGCTGAGTGCTCTTCCTGTCAGACAGTTCTCTTCCTGCTGTGTCTTTACATGACAGTGGCAAGGGAGAGAACACCAGCTCTCTGTTCCCCTTAGGTGGCTACTAATCTTATTATGAGGGCTGTGCCTCATCTAAACCTAATCATGTCTCAAAGGTTCTCATCTCCAAATTCCATCACATTGGGGTACAGAGTTTCAGCATATGGATTTGGGGTCCTGGAGACAAGCTTTATGTATACCTGACTACAAAAGGATTTCTGCACTGGTATGTCGGTATGTCATTGATATTCTCCAGCTTGGTTTGATGATAAACAAGGCCGATTTACCAAAAACTTGTATAATTTTTAAAATGTAAACATTGCTAATGTGATCTTTAATGATCCCATGGCCAACTTTGAATATAAATGACGACATCATTAGAGAATCTTGGAATACCATGGCTGACATTATGGACTCCAAAAGGGGTACCAGAGGTGACTTTCAAAGATGACAAGAGAAATTGATTTCCCAACAATCCTTGACTCTTGCCCTGATTCTCTCTCAGCTGCAGTTCTCAAGTGGAGGAGAATCACACTGCTCTGCCCCTGTGTTCACAAAATAGGCAGGAAAGCAAGATGAGGATATTGCTCCAAAGAGGACAAGTCCTTCATCTCAGTGTTCTCAGCAACACCACAGTTACTTGTATTGTCATAAAGAGCACATCTGAAAGAAGTCACATTTGCCACGAGCTAGAGAATTTGGGGGAGTAGATACATGGTTGATACACCCTGCATCCTTTGTTAGGCAGTGTCTTGGTCTCCTAGCAACATTGTAGGGAAATCCATCAGGGGTATGAAATTAGATGGTAATGTAGGCGGAATACCTGTGGAGTGCTCAGTTTTATGAAAAGCTTTCACTAAAAATTATATATATTATGCAAAACGCTACAGTAACATAAGGTTAAGGTAGAAAGTGTTCAACACCCACACAAGCAATTTAAGGTTCCAACAGTACCGAGTACCGAGTAGCCAAGGATTTACAGTACACGGAGAAAATAAATAAATAAAAAAGCTCTAAAAGGAAGACACTATTTAGAATGCCAAATAGGTTAAGCATTTATCAGAGACATTGAAATTCCTTCCAAAAAAGAGATTGGGGGCATTCTGATCTAGGCTCCTCTTTTGTATAAAAATTTCCCCAGCTTTGGGAAAGGAGAGCAATAAAATATTTTCTCCTGAAAACAAATAAACAATAAGTTGAAATACAAAATTCAAGGAGTAAGGCTACAAAACCCTGCACTTTGCTATTACTGGTTGTCACTGCAAATCAAAATCTGGACTGGCCACTCCTTCTTGCCTTTTTTTTTTTTTCACGGAGTGTTTGAGAGTCAGCCACACAGAGACTCCTGGGCTGCAACCCAAGAATTCAGTATGCTGAGATCTAGCATGTGGACCAGGTGGTTCTTGAGAACACCTGCATTTTATAGAAAATTCTGTTAATGGTGTCTGCCCATTCTTTCATTGGAGTCCATTATCTTCTTTTGATTGGTAAAAGAATTTGTACTTGCATAGAAGCCATAACATTCTTATTCCATCCAATTGGTATCAAAATGGACAAATAAATAAAAATCCCTTCAAACAACACAAACAATTTTCTTCTTAGTTTATTTATAGGTGTAGTTTTACTCATGTTTCCATTCTTTCTCCTTCCAACTAAATGTTTCTTGAGCATCTACTATATATCCATAGTAGGATCAGAAACTAGATATCATATAGAGCTGTTTTAAACACTGTACTGAGAAGATTGGTGAGTGAGAACTATATACCGCTTCTATTTTTATGGAACCTGCAACCTGTTGGGGTACACAGACAAGTCATAAACATTAACGATGAGTGCTATCAAAAACCACTTGACTAAAAATTTAAGCAAATTTGGGTGTTGAAAGCTTTTTTATTCCAGATTTTAATTATATTCTGTAAATGGAAGTTAATCACTCTGTATTATCAATATTCATTTTCAAATTCATTGCAGAAAGATTTCAAAAGCCATCAAAAACCTACAATAGAAAAAATTAAAGATCCAACAAAAGCTGATTAAACGATTTGATGATGGTGGAACAGAGAAGATCATCTCCATTTGTTTTTTTTTCTCTCTCAGAGTTTGTCTGAGGCATCTTCATTCTAGTTCTGCATTGGGGAACAGAATATGGCAAACCAAAGAGCTTGACAGGGTGCTACAGAACTTCTCTTTGATGCTTGAGATGAGGACCAGCTTCCTGATTTAAATAAATCTGTTATACCAACCGAAGAACCAAATATCCAAGCCAATTTTGTCAAAGCCAGTATTGCAAGATCTTGTCCTGGAAGGGGAGAGAAGAAACAAACACCAGGTATAGGAAGCCATGTAAGAGGTCTGGTACAAACTGAGTCCACTCTACCCTGTAGATTTCCAGGTGGGAGGATGTTTTAGATCATTTAGGCTGCACTAACCAAACACCACACATTAGGTCACATAAATAAACAACAGAAATTTGTAATTAACTGTAGAATGAGCAGTCCAAGATCAGGAAAGCAGCAGATTTGAAGCCTGGTGACACACTGTTCCTGTTTCTTCCTGTTTCATAGACTTTGAGTTCCCTCACATGGAAGGAGCAAGGCATCTCTCTGGGGCCTGTTCTATAAAGGCAGTAATCCCTTTCATGAAGTTTCCAGCAACATAACCTCATTAACACACCTACCTCCTTAAACTATCATCTTGGATTAATATGGCTTCAATATGTCAATTTGGGGGTGATACAAATATTCAAACCTAACAAAGAGGTCCTGGAATTTGCGTGTGTATTTTACATGGGTTGATTTTGTTTCCCAGAAGTGAATGTGCTTTATTTTCAATGTCTCCTTTCCTCCTGCTAAAGAAGCCAAATGGGAGAAGTTATTTTCTTTCCTGACTGTTTGGCATCCCCAGCTTGGGCATATGGATCTCAAGTGGGAAGACATCAAGGTACAAGGCAGATAAAATTCTTTGACATAGCTGTGATGGAGTGAAGACTCTAATAGCAATAGAGTGGCAGTGATTTGTGGTGAGAGTGAGGCTGCTTGCAGCAGCGTCCAAAGTAGAATCCCTGTAACAGGATTTCACCCAGGATTCGACTCTTTTAGTTCAAATGCAAGCTGCCTTATCCGTCCGCTTCGTAACTCTTGCATGCTGATGCCTTCTAACAAGTTCTTTTTCCACATAAGTGAATCTGAGTCAGTTTCTGTTTTTATGCACTCAAGAACTTCAACTAGCATGGGTAGGAAGCTGGGTCACGAATTGTGGAGGAGAAAGGCTATATCAGGTAAAACAGAAACAAGACTCAGCTCTTGAAGAAAAGATTGGCGGAGATGAGTTCCCTAACTTGGAATCTTGAGCTGTGGGTGAATAAGGATCACTATGTGGAGAGAAAATTAGATAGGAGCTCAAACTTGAACAGACACCTAGATGGGTTACATTTATCCATGAGGTCCCACCACACTGGCGTGACCTCTTTTCAGAACCTATTTGTTCTAAGTGTAGGAACATTTATAATACATTAATGTGTCCATTCATTCTTTTACTCAATTTGCCTTTAGAGGAGGCCTGATATGAGCCAGATCTATTTACTAGGCATGTGACCAGATTAATGGTAGTCATGGCAAACATGGTACCAGCTCCAGGGGAGGTGACAGAGGAGCAAGACAGCCACTATGCAAATGCTGTTTTTGTGAATTCTCGTACTTACTGAAGTTTATTTTTAACTCCAAAGTCATTCCTGCTGCTTTCAAAATCATTGGGGAACCTGCAAAGAGCTGTGGAAAATTAGAATCACCGGATGTACAAGTACTTGGCTGAAGCTGAACAAGGAGATGGGCTGCCTCCTGGTTTGAACTCTCATTCAGGGATGCCTACATAATGGAGACAGTAGGTAGACTTGAAATGTAGAGCCAGTAGCTCTGGTGCGGGAGTCAGTCCGAAGGAGTTTGAATCTCAATTCTAGCACCTGTTAGTGGGGCAGCCTCTTTCCTCTTGGAGCAATATTTCAGTATTTGATAAATCAGTGCTTAGGGCATAACTATGGTGAATAATGAGAATCAACTGTAATGAATCCTAAAATAACAAAATGTGGGGAGTTATGGTGGAGCAGCATGGTAAAGCAATTTAATCAGGGGATCAGGAAAGTTCCAGGAAAAAAAAATTATAGTAATATAATACCTGAACCATGAGCAAGAAATATAATGGCAAAGAAGTAGAAAAGAAACTGTAGATAGCGGTTCAGAGAGAACACAGATGTGACTAGACCAGAGCACATGTGACAAAGGAAAGGGGAAAAAAATAGAGGTTTGGTAGCGACCAAGAAGTTAGTTCATTCATACCATGTATGTCATATTAATAAATCTTAGCTTTAGCCTCATGACAATGGAAAACTGTTGATGGATTTTATGTGGGATCACATAAAATCTGGTCAGGTTTTCCTGGCTCTTTATTATTCCTGTTTGCCATCACCAATTTGGAAATATAAGACAGGCAGGAATAAGAGGGATTCAGACTCTGTAAATTCAGTGCCAAAATTGGTATTAAAACCAGATCTTGGATAGATTTGTGTACTTTCTTACTCATACTGGGAGTCCCTTCTCTGAAGAAAATGAAAAGAATTGCTAAGTGATTTAAGAATCAGATTGTAAAGTTTCCCTAATTTAGCAGATTATTTCTGAAATAAAAGTGCAAATCAATTAACAAATCCTTAAGTGTTATTTTCAAGACAAAAAATGAGTTGTCTTTCTCAAGTTCAGAATGCAATAAGATTTTTTTTCAAGGGGGGGAGACTAGCATTATTTTCTTCTAAAACTTTTCATCTTTGCCAAAATGTAAGAATTATTGTTGCTTCTTTCCCTCATATAGAGAAATCTTCTTTGGAAATCTGCTAAAGATTATACCAAATTTAAATACATTTTATTAAAGCATAATTTATATCCACTGAAATTCACATTTAGTGAACAGTTTGATAAAATCCACCACCATAAAGATTTTAGAGCATTTTTATCACCCCAAAACATTATCTGGTAGACCTTTGCAGTTCATCCTCTGTCCCCTCTCAGGCTGAAGCCACCAGTGATTTGCATTCTAGGACTATAGTCTTGCTTTGTTTGGCATTTCATATAATTGGAATTATGTTATGTGGTTCTTGTGTCTATTTTATTTCTACTATCATAGGTCTTTAAGGTTCATTTCATTAATTTCAATCTTTTTTTAATCTGTGATTTACTTTTGGTAATCCACAATTGTTTGTCTTTAAGTTTATTGATCTTTTTTCTGTCATATTTGAAATGACAGAAATTTCAAATTTTAAATCTAAGACAGACATTTGAATTATAGAAAATACCACTTAATGTATTTTTCATCCAGATATCATAATTTCAATCTCTAAAATTTTGGATTTTTATATCTTATAATACTATCCTCAATATTTTCATGTTTTCCTTCATTTAATGCATTTGCATGGCTTTTATCATTTTTTAAATATCATTGTCAACTCATTCTATCAATGCTTCTGCTTGTTTCTATTCTATTGATAGGTTTTTTTTCCTTCTAATTATAGATCATTCTCTTCTGCTTCTTTGCATGCTTGGTAATTTTTATGTGGATGCCAAGCATGGATTTTACATTGTAGAATATTTTATTTTGTCAGGGATTTTGTTTCCCTTTAAAGAGTAATGAATTTTATTTTGGTAAGAATTAAATTGTCTTGGAATTAGTTATGTTATTTCAAGACTGACTTTTTTTAGATTGAAAAAAAAAATTGATCCTGCTATTTTGTAAATCATGGCAGTCTGGGGATGTACATTATGGTGAGAGGCACTGTGGTAAATGTACACAGGAAAGTTATACCAGATTCATTCCACTGTCTTTCCCCATCCCATTTCTTCTTCCTTCCTTGGTTCCCTTTTGTCAAGACTTGTTTTTTTTAAAGTTTGTTTCAATGAAGCTATTCTTCTGGGGATAACAAACAGCCATATTATGAATTTATTGCCCTTTTGAAAATGCTATCTGATGACCTTTTTATTATGAGGTCTCTTTACTATTGCTATAGGGAACACAAACTGTTTCCAGTCTAAACTAAGAAAATTGTTCTACCTACTGCTTTCTGCTTTTCTGCCCAAGCCTTGCAGAGTTTCACCTGATCACCTGCAGGTAAATACAAAGAGTCCATAGGATTCCCCTGCAGATCCTAGGAGTTCTGTAGGAGCACCTTTCTCTTCTTTGATATTCTACGCCACAAGTTCTGCCCCCAAACTCTTCTTGAGCTTCGGTCTTTTCAATTCTGTGAACCACTAGGGTCCATCTTGGTTCCTCCTTCATTCATGCAGCCGCAGGACTGGTTTCTACTCCCTTCTGTATCACAGTATGAATAATCCTTTGACCAATGTCTGAAAACTCATGTTTCTCAAATTTCATCAATTATTTTATTTGTTTATAGGATAAAAGTAATTTTCCTAACAATGGATCCTTCTTGAAGAGAAGAGAAAAAGAAAAAAAAAATATTCATTACATTGTCCTTTTTATTTACCTGCATAATGATCTTTACCATTTTTTGTTTTGTTTTTGAAACTACTTCCTCCTGTTGGTAGCCTTCTATCTGAAGAATTTCCTTTGATATTTCTAAAAATACTCTGCTAACAACCAATGTTCTCAGTTTGATCATCTTAGAATGTCTTTACTTTGCCTTTGTATTTGTAGGAGTTTTTATGAATAAAAGACTCTTGGGCTGGGGCTGTAGCTCAGTAGTTAAGTAAGCAGTTTATTTATTTATTTAAAAATAATAAAGATATTGCGTGTCCATCTACAACTAAAAAAAAATTTTAGACATTATTAAAAGACTCTTGATAGTTTTTTCTTCTCATATTCAAAATAGAATATGTCATTCCAACTGCCTCTGGCTTTCATTGTTTCTGATAAGCAATCAGGGATTATCTTATTGAGTTTCCTTTTATGTGATAAGGTATTTTTTCTCTTCCTCTTTTTAAGGTTTTTCTCTTTATGTTTGGCTTTGAGCATTTTTACTATGATGTGTCTGAATTTGGATTTTTCTGAGTTTATCCTAGTTAGAAATAGTTGAGTTTTGTAAAATAATAATAATAATGCTTATCATCAAATTTGGCAAGTTTTTGCCTCTAGTTGTTCAAAGACTTTTTCTGTCCATTTCTCTCTCTTTTCTTCTAGTAATCCAACTACATGTATGTTGGTGTTCTTCCTGATGACCACATGTCTCCAAATCTCTTGTTATATTTTTTTATCCTCCTTTCTCTCTCTATTCTTCATGTTGTATAATCCCTGTGGATCTGTCTTCAAGATTTTGAAACTTTCTTCTGCCAGTTCAAATATACTGTTGATTACTCCAATAGTTATTATAATTTTCAATCCCAAATATATATTCCATTTGTTTTATTCTATATAATTTCTCTTTTTAGATATTTTCTAGTTAATGAACAATCATCGTCATTTTCCTTTAATTTTTTAAGACTGATCTCCTTTGGTTTCTTAAAATAATTATCATAACTAATTTAAAGTAATGGTTGAGAAGACCATACAGCTTATTCAAAAGCATTTTCTATTGCCTTATCTTTTTTCTTTGTTTATTGATCATACTTTATTGTTTTTCATTGTTGATTTTGTCTCATAAGGTTCCTTATACACTTTACATTTTAGATCGTATATTTTAGCAAGTCTAAGTACTGAATAAATTCATCCTACCTCTTTATATGGTACTGAGTTAGTTCTGGTTATTAAAAAATTACAAATTGCATTTGAATAGGCATTCACATTTTACTATTTTCACGTAATTTTTCCTATTTGTTCTAACAAGTAGTGGAGAGAAAAGCATTGTGCGAGCAAAGTGATGTCTCTGATGTCTGAAAGATTAGAAGTTAAAGGGCACAGGGCTGGTAAGATGCAGAGTTGGTTAATCAGGCCTAGTAGAACTACACTCAGGATAATTATGCTATCCCTCTACCACATGGAATATTATTATACAATTTATATTACCATTTAGTCCAGTGTCCCCATAAAATAAATGGTGCTCATTAAGGAGGCCTGGGATTACAGAGGTTCACCATCTTTGTTCCACCACTAAGGTTTTAAAGTTTCAGGAGGCAATTTCAAGCTATGCTTCCATTTTTTTTTTTTTTTTATTTCCAGTTGGCCTGAAGTACCCAGGTGGGTAGTTTAAAACTTGAAACCTTTGCAGCTCTTCTGTTTCTAAGTTCAGCTAAATTCTTGCTTTAGTTTTTAATAACAAGATTCTACTCATATGACTTGCTCTCTTTCAATAAAGAAAACATCATACTGTATATGTTCATACACGAATGGGAGCACTGGGCCCCTCACTCGTTTACCAGCTTTGTGCCCAATTCCCCAAATGTCAAAAGATAGCAATTTTTTAATAAAAGAAATTGTTTCATTTTTTTTGAAATATAACAAATCACATTGTATAAGTTTTCAGACTCTTTTTTCCTAAAAGAAAGTTATTGTAAAGTTGAAAACTGCAATATGACATTCTCTCACTGGAAAAATACATTAGCATCAATATTTCCAAAAGAAATACCCTCCTACCTTAATTAGAGTATTTAAGTGCTGCTTTTTGTTCAGTGAAAACTGATTTTTCTCACATTGGATCTCATTGTATTTGAATATATTTTACACAAGCAAAATAGCTAACTCACATCTTACATGAAAATAATGAATGTTTTTACCTTTTCAGAATATGAAAGAGTTGTTTTCTGTTTGATTATGAAAAAAATTACCTAGTCCTAAAATATTTTAAGATGCAGAAAATTCTTTAAAATTACTTAAAATGCCATGTTAAAATCTAATCACAACTAATGTATTAAAAACATACTTCGGAGACACAAAAGTACTTTTCAATATTCTTTTATGATTTTTTTCATTCACCATATTCATGCTTACATTTGCATAGTAATAAATATAGAGTGAACAGTACCCTTTTTCTTGGGCTTAAATAATTTTTGTGTTTTGGGTTCATTTTTTCCACAAATGTAGTTTTATTAATATATGTCTCTTCAAAGTATTCTGTCATCATTAGGTAATACAGATTCTATTCTTAGTTAATTTTGTTTTTATCTCCTATTCTCATTCTCTAATCTCATCTGCCTCGTAAATAGAGACACACACAAACACACACATAAACACACACACATATATGCACATCTACACACACTTATGCATTTGAAATATATCCTTTGATATGCAAGTACTTTTGTACATCATAAAATGTGGGATTTGTAGGTGCTATGTGTTAACCTATTATATCAGCAAATGACAATATACACAAGCAGAGCACATCAACACAGTAGAATGCAGCAAGCCACACAGGCATAGATTAATACTCGTAATCCCTCTTCACCAGTTGTATTCCTTTTGACCTGTTTGGACTACAGCTAATGTGTTGAAAATACTTTTGGCATGGTTTTGCCCCACTATGACACAGATAAGCAAACACAAGACAAAAAGCCAGAAGAATCTTTCTCTGGTATTTCTACATTTTGTTGAAAACCCAAAATTGTTTTCTCCATCTGCAACTTATGAAGACATCTTGCTGTCCTTGTTTCTTTAACTCAACTCTCTTCTTCTTCGCACCTCTTCCCAGCAGTCATATTCTTCTTATTTCAAGAATAGGACTTATATTTCGTGAGAGTATTTTTAAATTAGAAATTTAACATTTTTATAGTGTCAGTGTTTTTAGTAGGGTCATTAATGTTTAAGTTAGAGTACTTTATATAGAATTGAAAGTTTTGAAGTGTCTCAATCCCCGGGGTTTACTATTATTAGAACATGAATGTGCAGATGTGTTGTTTATTTCTGGAGCACAGAGGGATGTATTTCCCCGAGGGCTGGACTCCTATGACACCTCCAATCTATACTTGTACACGTCTCTTGTTGATTTGTGGTATTCATAGAAGTAAATTTGCTGGTTAATAAATTATATGAATGTTTAAATAACACTGAAATTTTTCTCTTTAAAACGCCTCTACTAGTGTATTTTTCACCAATGCTTTACCCACATCATGGTTTCAACAGTGAAATAATCACATTTTATGAAAGGAGGTACCATAACTTATTTTGCTATTTCTCTGTTTGTGAACCTTTATATTTTTTCTACTTTTTGATATCATGTTAAACTCATATATATGTACATATAAACACACACACACATATGTACATTTATATGGAATCCCATGTTTTGACAATATTTTAGAGATTGTTTCCTATAAATGAATGATAAATAGATGATAAAGTAATGAATATATAATTTTTTTACATACTGCCAAATTCCTTTCCACAAAGCTTATACCAATTACAATTCCCACTTCATGTATTCACTGACAAAATTTTTACTAAATGCCTTGCATGTTCTAAAGTATTGTTCAGGCCATGAGAGATTCAACAGAGAATTAACCTCTATTCTTCAAGGAAGTTTTATGGAGAAAGGTAGCTAAGGAAGGATATGATCTCAGTTGGGAACTAGCTTCCACCTCTCCCATAGGAAGTTCTGCAACACAATTACAGCACAGAATAATGAATTAGAACACAAACTAAATTACAGCAGAATTACAACACAGCACAGAATGACAAATTACAATGCAATTGATGATAGTTACAGGCAGGTTTGACTTTTTGTAATTCATGTCCGCTGGGGTGAAAGATGGGGAGTAGATTGCTGGGTAAGGACGTCCCTACTAGGCCAGAACCAATTCCTGATCAAAGGGAGTAGCCACGGTGCTAGAGACCACCTGTATTAAGTCAGCCTTTTCACTGCTGTGACTAAAAGGATCCAACCAGAACAATTGTAGAGGAGGAAGAGTTTATTTGAGGGCTCTAGGTTTCAGAGGTCCTCATCCATAGACAGCTGGCTGTATTTCTCCAGGCTCAAGATGAGGCTGAGTCACAGTGAAAAAGAATAGCAGAGGGAAGCAGCTCGCAAGGTGATCAGAGAGCAGAGAGAGAGAGAGAGACTCCACCTCCAGATACAAAATATATACCCGATAGCCCCACCCTCAATGAACCACTTCCTCCAGCCACACCCCTCCTGACGCCAGTTACCAGTTAATCCCATAAGGGATTATTTCACTGATTAGGTTAAGGTCATAAGACAATCATTTCTCCTCCAAATTTGCATTGTCTCATGCATGAGCTTTTGTGGGACATGACATCTAAACCATGACACCACCAGTGGAGGAGAAGGACAGTAGCTGTCATTGAAGGGGATCTGGGTGAGTTCTTTCTTTTCAAGATGTATAAGTTTATCCGATGCATAATTTTTTTAATGCTTTGAAAACTTCTGAGACCCTCTTTTTTAATGTGAAAGAAGCCAAACAGACTCAGTTTTCATTTCTTTATGTCATTGGGCTTCTAACAGTTATAAATCACACAACTGTGAGTTCACCCAAGCCATCCCCACAGGCCAGTGCTGCAAACCACAGAGAGAGTCTGAAACTACTATGAGAAAATGCATGAGTTCGTCTACCCTGTCCTTATCTTTCAGGGTAAATAATATTTACCCCATCATAGGTAAGGAGCTTCTTAGGCTCTCACTCCTCTTAATGCCAAAATCAGATTTCTACCAACTTTGTTCAGTAAGATGAGAAATAAGGTCTTCTCAGATTCAATTAAGAAAAGGTAATTGTCAGAGAGGCCAAGGCAGGAGGATCTCGAATTCAAAGCCAGCTTCAGCAATTTAGTGAGGCCCTAAGCAACTTAGTGAGACCCTGTCTCAAAGTAAAATAAAAAAAAATGAACTGGGGATGTGGCTTAGTGGTTGAGCATTTCTGGGTTCAATTGCCAATACAAAAAAGAAAAGATAATTGAGACTCCAGTATATTACAGACAGAACCCATCATTACAACTAAAGTGACCAACTGTTCTGGTTTGTTGGGGACTGACAAAGTGTTTGCTGGGACTTTCAGTGTTAAAATTGGGAGCAGCTCAGGCAAATTGAAAGTTAATCACCCTAAGACCCACTTACAAATTTAAACTTAACAGATACTCATTATTACAAATTATAATTTTAAGCCTTCTTCTCCCAAAGAAGTAGTTGGCTTCTGGGAATCCATTGTACATGTTATGACTTCCTAAGTCCCAGGTGTAATTTACCCTGAGTGCCTTATGCTCTCCGTCCCACACCAAATGCATCTGCAAAACCCATCTCTGCTGCAGCCAGGATATCACATGGTCTTTCTCACTCTACCGCACCATGGTAACCTGCACTTTCTGATATGGCACAATCTCATTTTGTATCAGTCACATTTTCTACTATATAATACCTACATCTATATTTCCAGGAAATGAGAAGATGAAATAAATTTAACAAGGAAAACTTTCTGCCACAAAATCAGCCCTGAAATTGAATCCTGTTTTGTTGATGAGCTTAGCCACCTTATATAAATTGAGTGATTGCTCCGAGAAAATATGCAGCATGTAAACCTACCAGCAATGTTGTCATTTCATTCTTCCCTGATAGATCGAGGGCGGAATGTCAGCAACCCATTTTTAGAAATCGCAAAAATTATAGACAAGGAAGATTACTTGATATAGGAACCTTATCAGGGAGATGCAGGTTGTTACCAACAGTGAGGAAATAACTCTTATACTTGCAAATTAGGGGCTTTATCATTTGCTCCACTGGATCACTGTAAAAATGCCCAGGGAGCCTTTGACTAAGGCATATCTTGTTTCTACATCCTTCTGGAAACATCTATGATGTGGAAAAGTAGAAATCAGCTTTGACACTAATATCAGTCTTGACTGTCTTCCAAGACCAAAGTTGATTTATTTTTCTGGGAGAGGACCATGAGAAAGAAACTGATATTTGCTATTAGGCCACCTACCCCAGCCTCTGGGGACAGCTCATTGTAATATGCTTATTTGTTTTTATCTTAATTTGTTAGATTATATAAAGAATAATGCTTCTAAAAATCTTCTAAGGAGAATTCAAGTAAATGTATATATTGGAAAGTTTATTTGATAAGTTAACTTGCTCTTTTACTCATTGTTACAAAATTAAATTTTTCTAGTTGTTTGCTAAATACTTTAATATCCATCTAAGTCTGAAGATTTTTCTTTTTTCTCTGACATAAAATTCTAAAGAGAAACAAATAGTTATAGTGTATATACACATGTATATATTAATTATTCTGATATCAAGATAACTATTACTCTATTGAGAAGATGTATAATGCTTAAAATGGACAATGTTACTCTTTCTCTTAATTACTTTCTTGTGAAAAATGAAAAAAAAAATCCCCAAAGTTACAATTTTCCTCTAGTGAAAATATTCTAGAAGTGAGCCTTTCGAACTTCTTAATATTTTTAATGATAACCACCTAAAATCACTGTCCATCTGCATCTGGACCACAGCCTTATTCATGGGTACCGGAAAGACAGAGGAGGAATCAGAAATAATGAACTATTTTATTAAATAGCACTGACTTCCAAATGCCTTGATAAACGTTGATAGTTTGAGACAAGTGTGTCACGGGCTTAGAGAAAGAAAGACATTTATTCTTTCAACAAACATTTATTGAGGGCCTACTGTATGGCAGTTATTGAACTGCATGCCAGAATTAGGAAAATGAATAAGACACAAAGAAAACCATGAAAAAAAAGTGTGTGCTGTAATGGTGTTAAGAGTTACCATATGTGCTCTATGTACAACTGGGGCACAGAGGGGTGGGCTCCATTTTGGCTTCATGTTTGAAGATCAGAAAAGCTTCAAAGTTGCCTGAGTGAAATTGTAAGGTAAGTCCATTTTTCTTTGACAGGGGAACAGGAAGAAAGAAAGGAATAGTGGAAGGGTAAAAAAGAAAAGCTCTTATCCCTTATAGGCCATCACATGCAAGAGGGTAACTAAAGGCTCGCTGAACGTGTAATTATCCATGTATTTTACACATCAATTCTGTCTTCAGAATTTAAGTTAGCGCCCTTGGTTCAATAAGGGTGTTTTGCCTTTTGTTTTTAAGGACCATGGAAAAGTAAAATGATGACTGCTTCTTGATGATGAGGAGGAGGAGCAAAGAACTGTAATTTGATTCTTTTACAAATTGCAAAGCTCTGGCCTCCTTCCTCACTGCAGATTAGATCATGGGAAAAATACAGAGGCATTTTTCCACCAGAGGCAAAATAACAAAATTGCGCTTGCTCATTGTCTGGGCTGAAGTAGCACTGTAAATCCAGTGCACGACAGACATTCTGCATTGTTCTTACCCCTTATCCCAACAGGAATAAAGAACGTGAATACTCTTTTCCTGATTGAAATTGTGCCTCTCAACTTCACTTCTGCAGCATTTCAGTGGAGAAAAAGAAAAGACGCTGCCAAACAGGCGCTCTTGGCTGCCACTAGAATAATCAGTTCGGTCCACCCTTCCACTCCCCCCAAGCAATCAGCCAAAAAGAAAAGAGATCAGCTCTTTCCTCTTCCTATGTTTCCCTACTTTCCCAGGAGTGTTCTCTGATGAATGGGGTCTTTGGACTTTTTTTTTGGTGATGCTACAATAAAGAAAGGAAACCATGAAGGTAGTCAGCAAGAAAGAGGAATTAGCCAAAGTTGCTAAGTTGTTTCATATGGTGAGAGAAGGCAAAGAAATAAGGAGGAAAGGGAAGCCACTTGCAGGAGTTGCAGGATTTGAAGGAAGGGGCTAGACCTTGGTAGGAAATTTCAACCAGCTGTGCTGAGACCGATGTATTCAGATCCCCTCTGTGGCTGTCTTGATGTACTAGGAAAATGTCTGAGCCATTTTGAGTTTACTTTGATTTTTCAGGACTGAATTTCTTTTATTATGCCTGTGCTCCAAGATTGAACCCTCTGGCTCCAGTTCCAACAAGGATTATGATTCTTTGGCAAGTAAGCTGACTGCTCAGCAATAATATTAAATCTGCTCTGTTCGACACAGTAGCCATCAGCCACGGATGGCTTTCAAGTGCTTGAAGTGTGGCAAGTCTGAATTGAGATGCATCCTAAGTGTGACATGCATAGAGGAGTTTGGAGACTTAATTTTTAAAAATGATAGTCATTCGGAGGTCCTAATGTTTTCCCTGTTATTACTTTAAATCATGACAATTCATGGATTTTTCTCTTATTCCTAAAGAATTATTTTACATTTCTGAATATTTGAACACAGGAGAAGTATATGGCTGGAACTATCAGTCCTTTCATTTTATATGGAATGATTCTCCTTAAAATGTTCAATGGTATACTTTTCCCTTTTCTATTTTTGTTAAAGAATTTTTGCAGCCTTTTTGATTAAAAGTTAAAATCAAGTATTCTCAAAGATGCTACAAGCTTTGAAATTTTATGTATTTTCTCAATCTTGTTACACTGTTCAAAGAAGCATTGACTTAGAATTGCTGACATAATACCACTGTAGATAGAATGCCATGTACTCTCCCCAACTATTACAACCTCACAGTGAAACATGCCTTTAACTATATAATCTGTTCAAGTGTTTTATAGTTGACAATATTGTACCATATCTTTCCTAAATTCTGCTTAGTGACTTCAGTTCTTTATTTTATGAATGACCTAAATTCTGCAAACTGCCCCTCATCCGATTTTTAAAAGATGTCATTAAAGCACCTTATTCATCTATTTGTAGGACACAACTTACAAGCTGGGCCCCGTGGCTCACTTCTGTAATCCTAGCAACTCAGGAGGCTGAAACAGCAGGACTGAAAGTTCAAGGCCAGCCTTAGCAACTTCGCAAGGCCCTAAACAACTTAACAAGAACCTGTCTCAAAATAAAAAATAATGATTTTTAAAAAGACAAGACGGGGGCTGTGGCTCAGTGGTAAAGAGCCCCTGAGTTAAATCCCTGGTATCAAAAACAGAACAAAAAAGAAAAAATTTATATATTAACTATATGTTCCTGCCATTATGTTAGGACACTCAGAATATAAAGGAAGTGGCATGGCATGTTCCCTATTCTATTCCCCTTAAAACCTCCAAGTGAAAAGAAGTAACATCATTTGTGTGTGTGGTGATTGTAGTTGGAGTCATAAAGATTTGGTGGAAGAGTAGACAATTTAAGGTAATAATGAGGTCATGATGACAGTGGCAGTTGTAGCAGAACAGTCAAGAGATTGCCTTGGCTAAGAATAAACTGGGCATATAGGTAGACAGAGATGGACGAACTTATGAAAGACTTTGAATGCCAGTATCAGCAGGTTAGATTTGGAAATAGAGTTGCTACATATTTGTAATTTTTCTTTACTACATTTTGTGACCTTGAAATCTCAGGGAAATTAGGTGTCTATGGTGACTTTAAATTGTTAAAGAGAAATGTGATAGTTTCAAAGCGTTGCTAAATAAATTATGTAAATATAGTGAGAATAGTTACTATTTTCTTGGTGAGTTGATCTTTACAAATGGTGCAGAAATGCAGTGAGTGGAAGTGAGGGAAACTAAATGGAGGGAAGGGGAATCAAAAAGGTAGAACAAACAAAAAAAAATGCTTCCTCCAAATATAGGGAAATAGAAAGTCACTGTGCCCATTTACTTTTAGAAATAAGCAGGGCAGGGCTGGGGATGTGGCTCAAGCGGTAGCGCGCTCGCCTGGCATGCGTGAGACCTGGGTTCGATCCTCAGCACCACATACCAACAAAGATGTTGTGTCCGCCGAGAACTAAAATATAAATATTAAAAATTCTCTCTCTCTCTCTCTCCCCTCTCTCACTCTCTCTTTAAAAAAAAAAGAAATAAGCAGGGCAGAGATGAGACATAATTACCACTGAAATTTAAACAGAAGGTTAAAAAATAAATTATGAAAAGGAACAGAAGCTTTTTTAATGGAGGGAAAAAGTTTTCTTAAAAGACTAATTGCTTCAAGATTCAGAAGTCTAAATGAAGTTAATGAGAAAAGTGCTTAATTGGTATTTAAGAGGTATTTCTTTGAATACTTTTAGTATTCTAGATGTTCCTGCTAAGTGGATTTTGAGCTATCTTGAATAATTTATAGTAGTCCTCACAAAGTTTTCCTCTCCCACTCACAAGTTTCACTAAAAATGCGGAAAGAGGCCTACTTATTAGAGTGCTATGTCCAAAATTAGAGATTACAGATGGTGCCATCACCCATCCCACTGGCATTCACTGTAGGCCACATGTAAAGGAGTTTAAGAACTACATATAGAAATTTACTTCTTACAGTTCTGGTGGCTGGGAAATCCAAGGTCCAGTTTCTGCCAGTCATTGTCTGGCTAAGGCTGACATTCTTGTTAGTAGATAGCATCTTCTCACTGTGTACTCACAAACAAGGAGTGACAAGGCTGATCTCTGGGGGTCTCTTTAATAAAATATTGATCCAATTCCTGGGGGCTCTACCTTAATATGACCAAATCACCAACTAAAAGGCCTCACCTCCTAATATGTTACATGGATGATTAGGTTTCATTTATATAAATTTGGTGTATGTTATGGTTTGGATGTGTCTCCCCAAAGCTCATGTGTCAGACAATGTAAGAAGATTGGATTATGAGAGCCTTAACCCAATCAGTGAATTAATCTCCTAATAGAGATTAACTGAGTAGTAACTGAAGGTCCATAGGATATGGCTGGAGCAGATGGGCATTGGGGGCATATCTTTGGGGTCTATATTGGGGGCATAGCTTTGGGGTCTATATATATATTTTGTATCTGGTGAATGGAACCTCTGTCTATTTCCTGATCTTCACATGAGTGGCTTTCCTGCTCTATAGTCTTCTGCCATGATGTTCTGCCTCATCCCAAGCCCCAAGGGATGGAGCCCGCTGCCTGTAGGCTGAGACTTCTGAAACCATGAGCCTCCAAATAAACATTTCTTCCTCTAAAGTTGTTCTTGAAAGGCTTTCTATTCACAGCAGGAAAAAACAATGACTAAAACAGGGTGACACAAAACATTCAGACCATAGCACTCAGTTAAGTGGAAAATAGTAACCATGGAACAGGGTATCTCCTCAATTATGGATAAAATAAGACAGCAGCAGAGGAAGCAGTTAAAGCAATCCGGCCTCCTCAGTGCAACAGAGCAAATGCATAGGTAAACTTGGAGCAAGTCATTGTTCACAGAATAGGCATTTGAATGACGCCTACTTTTGTTGCAAATGAAAAATGAGGATCATTGGTGAATTGATTTACTTCAGAGTCCCAGGGCCTACAGAAAGAAATAACTCATAACCCTGTCCTTAGAGACCTAAAATTAAGCAGAGCAATTGGAATGAGTCAGAATGGCCCCAGTCAAGACCTACGGAACAGAATGACCAATAAAATGAAATAAAATAACCTTAAAAATTGAAAAATTTATTGAGTTAAAAATAAATCTAGAGTAGATAAGGGTTAATTACTCATGGTCATGTTCAAGTGTTAATTCCATCACCACTAGAATGGAAACTTCCTTAAGCCAGAGATTGCTTCTGTTTTTGCTAATTGCTGTCATTTCAGGACCTAGAAGACCATTTGCAAATTGTTGAGGTGGGAATTACCTTAATCCAATTGTTGATTCTAAATATCCAGTGAGATGGACTATCTCAACAGCTCACTATTTGCATATGTCCTGTCTCTGTGTCACACCAGTCTTTTTCATTATGGATGTGGTTATGAGGACCCAGGTTAAAGGAGACAGAAGAAAACAGAAGATGCTTGGAACTTGATCTATCAGAAATGTCTGGAATCAATGTACCTGAACTAAAACATAATGATCGCCTGAGTCATGGAGCACAGGTTGACCGTTACTGTATTCTTTTATTCCAGTCTCTAAATTTAAATAACTCCAAAACAACTCTAGGAAATATCTCACACAGCTACCTTATCATTTAGATATGTGTCTATTTGTCAAAGTAAACAAGTTTGCATTAATATACATGTGTATACAATAGAAATGAGTGTTATATTCATGTTCTTTTTATATATGTTTTTTCTTAAAATAACACTAACTGAAACACTTAGGCTGCCCTAACATTGCAACTGTGTGAGGAGTAGGCACAACTTGGAATCTATATCTTTAACCATACCTCAATAGTTCTCGACTAACACCATAACACCTGATTCGAAAGGCTATGGAGAGATATTTTACATTCTTAAGCAATATGAAAAAAGTGTTTGCCAGAAGCATTTGCAGAAAGTCAGCATGTGAAGAAACAGTGTGAACCTGGGGACAGTCACAACTATAAGCAAGGTATTCACTATTGGTAGGACCCAAAGGAAAAGTAGCTGGAGGGAAGAGAGAAAAAATGTGACGACTGGAGGTGGTTCAAGGGAAGGACAGAGAGCTAGGGCAAGGTTGGATTGGAAGAGTAGAAATGGGCTTGGTAATTGACAAAAGAAACATGACTCAAAAATACAGGTAAATAGGGAAGAGGGTTGCTTGATATGAAAAGGGAGGTGCATTGAAATAATGTCATTTCTCCTGCACCCCTCTTTCTTTTTTTAAGTTTAAATGATAGCCTTGAACACAGATGTTTCAGGCACTAAAGTGAAATGAGGGTTAAGAGACCAGGGTGCTGTGCCTTGGAGTTTCAGCATGCTTTATTTCCTGCTGTACATTTAGGTTTTTAGGTTTGTTACTTTTAACTGTTTCATATTACTGATGTGTATCTTTAACTTTTGTTGCTTCTATCAATCCTTGTCATCTCTGAAGAGCTTCTCCATTTCCAGAGACTTTATTGTGTTTTTTAAAAAAAGAGCAACTAACAAGCACCTAGTAGTACATTGGGCCCTGTGGGCACTCAATAAACACTTGTTTCCAAACTGCCTGCCTGAAGTGGTCTTCAGGAACATAGGCCATAAACTCAACAGCCTTAAAAATAACAGATAGTGGTATCCGGAAGGTATTCCCCCTGAAGATTTGTTAAATACATAACTGATATCAGGAGACATCAGCATCTTGTGACCTACTTAACACAAGTATACTTCAGTATTTGGTATGCGCATGTGTGGTAGAGTGAACTCAAGTCATATTGATGCCTCTGCACCAAAGACCTGTATGAAGCTTAGAAAAAGGCAGCAGGAGGAGAAGTAGTTGATGGTTGCAATCTGGGTTGCAAAAAAGATAGAAAGCCAGGGTTGAGATGCCGAGGTAATAATGAACTTGAATAGAGTTTGAATTGACAATTTCATCACAGAAGTTGTTAGGAATGTATGAGAAGTAAGGGAAATTGGAAGAATGAGAACAGGTACATATAAAAAATAACAACCATTTTCCCATTAGTGTCCTTTCTTGAGTAGAAGTTTGATCATGCTACTTCTTTGCTTAACATTCTACAATTAACAAGGAAAAAAAAACTCTAACATGAAATTTAACTTTGGGATGAATAAGGTTTTCTAAACAATAGAAGACATAAAGAAAGAACAATAGATTTTAACTACGCAAATCTTTAAATGTTTTACATAAAAAATAAAGGTCAGCTAAAATTGAGAAATGTATTTTCACATACTCACTGTGAATTCGTTAATACATAAAGTATCTCCAGAAATAATAAGAAAACCACTCAACAAAAAGGTTCAAGAACATTCTAATCAAGGAATATAAACTAAAACATTTTACCTGCCAAATTATCAAAAACATTTTTTATAATAAGAGCATGGGGTTTAGTCATAGTTCATAACAGGAAAAAAAAAAGATGAGCTGGTTTGTCTATAATCAGAATAATAATGTCATAAAAACCCAGCTTCCTCTTTTGCCTCTTAGCATGTCCCACAAACCCCTCCAGATTGGCTTCTGACCACAGCTCCTTTCCAAGCTATTGTCTCCCCAGGATGACATTTGCAGTTCTCCAAAGAGGCCATGATTTTCCCCCGGCCTGTGTTTTAGAGAACCCAAACTAGAATGTTGTGTTCCAGGTTTGTTCACCTGGCAAATTCTTAACGACTTACCCCCAATGTCTCAGTGTCCCTCCTCTTCTACATCTTCTGCAAGTGTCCCTTTACCTACTTCCTCCCACCATCTCAACAAGGAAACTCTCTCACTCTTTTACATCTTAACCATGTTTCATGATTTCCATATTTTATGCCACA
Source organism: Ictidomys tridecemlineatus (assembly GCF_052094955.1). Lineage (NCBI taxonomy): Eukaryota > Metazoa > Chordata > Mammalia > Rodentia > Sciuridae > Ictidomys > Ictidomys tridecemlineatus. The sequence continues at coordinate 102,178,589 of NC_135485.1, read as the reverse complement.
TTTCAATAATTCACTTATGTGTCTGTCTTCTGAATTAAATTATAGGTTGCTTGAGAACAGGGATAGTGTTTTAGTTACATCTGTATTCCAAGTTTCTACCGCAGAGCTTCATAAGAGAAATTGTTCACTGATGTGAGTTAAAACTATTAGGGCTCTGCTAATGGCTTCAGTGAAATATCTATGTATATGAAGCAAAACCACAACCTTAAAACGAGATCATTACATGCATGCGCACACGTGCACACACACACATACACACACATAGCGTTTCCTCTATAGGTGTCTAGTGTAGAATATTTGTTAAATGTTTCATATATAAGCAATTCCACTGAAATATTTGAAAATGTAAAAATTATAATGATTATTCACAAAAGTAAACCCTCAAACTCAAGAAACCTAAGGGCTCAATTTCCTTCACTCTGGAGCAAGCATTAGGGAAACATTATAAACAGACTCAATGGCTCACTGAATAGTGCTGCAACAAAACCCAATCCTTAATGCCCTCATTTGCTTCCCTGGGCTTCATGACTTGCTCAAATACCAGACACTTAAATTTGGTTACTTTCACCCACACTTTCTTTTCACCAGAAAACATTATTTTTCTTCCATGAAAACAAATTTCTGATCAGATTTCATTTTATACCAAGGGATTTGCATCCTTGGTCTTCACACAGTTAGATTCTCAGATTGATTATCTCTTTATATTCTAGATTATATGCATCTTAAGATGTGCTTTAAAGATATGGTAAAAGAGTGTCTTGGGCTGGGAATGTGGCTCAAGCGGTAGCACGCTCGCCTGGCATGTGTGCGGCCCGGGTTCGATCCTCAGCACCACATACAAACAAAGATGTTGTGTCCGCCAAAAAATAAATATTAAAAAATTCTCTCTCTCCCTCTCCCTCTCTCTCTCTCTCTCTCTCTCTCTCTCTCTCTCTCTCTCTCTCTCTCCCCCCCCCTCTCGCTTTAAAAAAAAAAAAAAGAGTGTCTTACATATCAATGATTCTTGGTGAATGTGTTCATATAAATTCGTATTCCACTAGAGAAACATCATCCTGCAACTATCATGGCTTTTAACATTTTAAGCAGTGTAGAAGAAAAAAATACTGCACAAAATATAGTTGATGATTTTTGTACTCATACAGAGGAAGTCAATTAGTTGAAATATTCTGATTGATTCAGGGCCACCCTTATTATGAACATATATTATTTTGTGCCCTAATTCTTTTAAGTCAGTTATTATGCATACAAACATATCCTCAAGTATTTTGAAATCTGCCTCTACACTAGGGAATACCAAATTATTGTTTTTACATTCTTTAACTTCCTTTGTTTCTAGCTGAAATGCATTTTTACTGTTACAGGCTGAGTATTCCAGTATTCCATATCTAAAATACTTAAGACTGAAGGGTTTTAGATTTGGGGATGTGTGCAATATTTTTATTTGTGGTGTTGTGTCAAAGTTTAAAAAGCTTAGGAGCACCTGAGATTCGGGAATTTCAGATTTAGGGATGCTCAGCCTGTACTAAATCAGCCTTTAGCTGCGACCATTACAAACGTAATTGTAAAGGTGTTTTTTTCCATATTTCTAAATCAACTTTGGAATGCCTGGAGATTGCTTAATTCACACCCCTCTGTACACACGTGTCCCTTTATTTAACCTGTGGGGGAGGGTTTCCCAGACTGGCAGGCCAGGTTGATATCTGATCAAATGAGTCCTTCAGGATACCAACAGAAATGGAGTTAGGAGGGTAAAAGGTTTATTGTACAGTACCTCCTGGGGGTATAAAGGTTGGACAAGGAGGGTCCAGACTGCCATATAGATCTGACACGTTCTTGGCTCAGTCAACAAGGACCTCTGAATCTTATGCTGGTCAGAAATGGGTGGGCCTAGCGCCTGGCCAATTAGGCTATGGATTCTCTGGGAAGAATGTGGCCTCCATTAAGTGCTAAGAGGGATATTGAAGACAGGGAAAGCTGGAGGTTATCTGACTGTATTCTTACAGTAGAAAGACAAGTTCTTTCTTAGAGAGATCCAAACAGATGTACCTTCAGCCGCACCAGCACATGCACCATCTGGAAATACAACTGACACTTATTTAGAACCTTCTGTTGTTTAAGACAATGCTCAATAAACAATCTTTTACATAAATCATTTTTGTGAATGCAGCTATACATTTTGGATAATTTCTCATAAATCAACAGAAGGTTTAATATTCTTGTGATCTTCTTAGGTTAGGTATCAAATTGATCTCTACAAAGCTTGGTCCATTTTGTAATTTTATCAGCACTGTGAGTTGCTATTTCCTCACAATCTTGCCAACAAGAGTGTTTAGAGAAAACATCTTTAGGATTTTACCAAATGAAAGAATCCAAGAAGTTTCAATTTTGGTTTGCTATCATTAATAATCTTGAGCAACTCTTTTATTCAGTAGCTTTTATCATCCTTTCTTTCTGATGAATAGCATATTCATTTTCTTAGTGCATTTTTTGGGGGGGGAAATATTATTTTTTTTCTTAAATTAACATATAAGGGATCTTTATGTACTGGAATTATTAGCTTCTCTTCTTTTGAAGTGAGAAATTTCCAATTTGTTATTTATCTTTAGTCATGGGCTTTTGGGCATATCGATTATTTCAATTTTCATGTAGTAAAACTTGCCAATCTATTCTTTTATGGCACCTGGACTTAAAATCTTAATTTAATTGACCTTCTCTATAACTATATTAGGTTACAATACAATTTTCTCAGGTTTTTCTTTTGCATTTTTATCATTTCTCTTTCTTTTTTTGCATTTAAATCTTTAATATTCATTTGTACAAATATGCATTGTTCTTTCCTTGATTCTATTTATTGAATCATGGTTTAGCCCACTGATTTAAAATGTAGCCTTTGTAATATCTGAATTTTCATGTGTATATGTCTATTTCCAGATTTCTGATTCTGTTCCATTGATGTGGCCTTCTCTTCAAGGTTTTTATATTGCATATATTATATATTCCACAAATGATATTTTACATTGTGCTATATTATAGCTACAATTTTAACTCATTTCCAATTTTTATATTTCTAACAGTGTTTTTCTGATCTGGTTACCTTGGATTACAACTGGTATAGTATCAAATAATACCAGTGATAGTTAATAGCCTGTGTTTCCTAACTTTAATAGTAATTTCTCTTTTAAATCTGATGCTGACTTTGGAACTGATTATACACAGAGTCACACACACACACACACACACACACACAAACAGAACTCCTAAAATTATCCTCCAATTCCTACTTAACAATAATTTCAATTTACCAAAAATGGATTACATTTTGTCAAATATCTTTATCTGCAATAAAATCATGTTCTTTTACATAACATATTAAATATAAGATTTCTTAATATTAAAACATCCTTGTTTCTCTAGAATAAAATCCTCTTATTCAACTTCTATTGCTCTTTTTATGTGCTGCTAGATTTTATTTTGAATTTTTAATTAATATGCATTAAAAAGTCTGCAGTTTTCATGATGGACTTTTCTCAGATTTTCTGCAAACTACTTGTACTTCTTTTTAAAAAAGTTTTGGAAAGTTTTTCTACATTTTCCACAACCAAGAAAAGATTCAGTGACTTTGGAATTAATTACTCATCAAAAGTTGGTAAAATTCCCTAAAGCAACTGGACAAGAAATTTTGGAAGATTAACTCATTGACAACTGGATATATTTGTGGAAACATATATTTATTCTTTCTTTTCTGAATAAATTTGAAAATATTTCTTAGAAATTTTCCCTTTCGTACAAATTAATAAGATATGTTCAGAGATGTTTTAAAAAATTTCTTATAAGCTTTTATTTCTTTAATTTATGAGGTTTTATTTCTTGTTATGTCTGTTCTATATATTTGTCAACTGTCAGTTTGTAATTAGACTAGCTTGTTACTACTTGTTAGTGAATTAACTTATCTATGTTGTTATATCATTTAAATTTTTTTCTAATTTATTCAAATTTGTTTCATATTCACTAATGTTTTCTGGGTTTTATTCTGTCTTTTATTTTCATTTTTCTAAATTTTACAGTCAAGTAACTACGTTATATTTCCACACTTTTATTGTTAAATGATAACAGAAAAGGCTGTAAGTTTCCTTTGGTACATGGCTTTTCATCATATTCTATAATTTCTCTTTTTCTTTGTATTTCCCTTTGAATCAAAATTTGTTAAAATAGGCATTTTACATTTTCTGATTTATTACTAATTTCTTGTTTTATTCCATAATGTTCAAATAATTTTACTTATAATATTATATTGTTTGATTAATTGAACTTTCACTTTTTTGAAGTTGAAAATTACTATGGACCCATGAAAACAAACGTTCATCATCTTCATCTTTCTATTATTGCTTTTAAGTTTTCTGAATTCTTTCTTTTTCTCAGTTGCCAGTCCCACTTTGTACAGCACATGACCATAAAAATGACTGCATTTGTACAAATGCCGATGTCTGATTTCACAAAGTTCTTCTGGCCGCACATACTAGAATCTCTCAAACTGCAAGTATCAGCATTTCCGAGGTCAGCTCTTTTTCTTCCATAACTTCCATTTACATCAATTCATATTTCTCTTTAGAATCTTTATCACTTTTCATTTCTGCACTTTCATCTTTGTTGGTTCATTTCCCTCTTTTGATTATCTATTTTTGTATCCATCATGGAGGTTTATCCCTGAGAGAAAAGAAGACAACTATAAAATTTGCTATCTGTAAATGAACAAAATCAGAGATGCTTAGTGACCAATGACCAACAAACCTTGAAAGAAGCAACATAATTAATCGATGATCAATATGTGTATTTGTAATGTCTTGTGGATCCATGAAAACACATTTCATGTATGCATGAAAGAAAGGGCTAGCAGCAAAATTTGTATCTATCTCATGCAAATGTTCACAGTTATTGTAACAGAAATTCCAAAGCATGTAGCTAGAGAACTGGTGCTTTGCATAATAGCTACTAAAATGTGTGAACATGAGAACCATCCAAAGCAATAGTCTTCCATTGATTTATCCACTTTCAATGTTTTGGACTAAGAGAAGTGAATTAAAATCTCATTATAATTTGTGTGTTTTCCATTGTTCTAATATATTCTGAAATTTTTGCCCTACAAAATGTTTTGCTAAGCTATCAAACGTCAAATGATCAATATCAACATTATTATTTTAGCAGTTAGGTTGTTTGCCCTTAAGTCTATCATCATTGCTGTCTTTCTGTTTGCATTTATTAGCTATACCTCTGTCTATCATTTCACTTAAAATTTATGAATCCTTTGTTTTCGTTTTGTAAAGTATAGAAACCAATTTTGCTTTGGTTCTGAATCAAAATATTTTACAGGCAAATTAGTTCCATTTATGTGCCTGCAAGTGATATGTCTAATTTGAGTTAGTTATTAACTGGAAGCAATATTTTCTTCTGTTGTACCATTTATGTACTTGCAGCTCCTCCTCTGATAAGGGTTTATATTTTATTATTGTAACAGTTTCTCAGGTCAAGAATAATAACAGTTCTTATCAAAATCAAATATCTTAATGCTATGATCAAAGCTATGGTTTTGATTAATATGTAAATTAAGATATATAATGGAACATTTTAGTTACGAGTCTTAAGGATATTCTGAAATTGATAATTCATAATTAAATCTTACCCTTGATTCCAGCAATATTGATAGGTTTTATATTTGTTTACTAATTCAAGAGAGATGAGTAATTGCTATTGTAAGAACCTCAGTTTTAGTGATATATAGACTTCAGATTCTCAGCTTATATTTTAGGTAGTTGCGAAAAAATGTGTATTATGTGTTACTATAGAAGCTGTTTTGTAGTCAGAAAGTACATAAATTTTGGGAAAAATAAGTTGATTTTTTTCACTATCTTCTAATAACTTTTTTCTTTGTTCTTCTCTCCCCTTCTAGAAACACCTATCTCTTCTTCTGACCTCACTCTTCTGAGTCTTCATGATGCTCTGAACGATCTACAATTCCCTGCTATGATGATACATTTTGAACTTTCTCAAAATTACTGATCTATCAATTTAGTCCCTGGTCTTCCATTTTAGTAATTCTGGGTGTTTGGCAATCAACATCTTATTTCTAACAAATAATTCATTCCGTTTTTATAATAAACTATATAGGAATAAATTTTAGCCTAAAGAGCTCACCACTTGGGAATGAATTTTTTAGTGGTAATTCACTTTTTAATATAATCTATGCATTCAGAAAGTATTCAACACTGTAAAAGAAAAGCAGCTAAAATATAATAGAAATTCCAGGTAGGCATGTAGGGGAAAATGTATAAGTAAATAGGATTTTTTTTCATCCTAAAGTCACATTATTTTAATTAAATAGAATCTAGATTTAGTCAAAATTATATCAATATATTCACTTATCTGACCATCTAAAAATATTTATTGAGCCTCCACCTGATGCCAGATTATGATAAATACAGACAATACCATGCCATATGACCCAATCTTTGCCCAGGTATAAAGACAGCTGTTTGTTGTGTGGGTTGGCAAGTTTTAAGAAGGAAGGTGGTACAGGGTACTATTTAAAAACTGTATGGTAGGGTCACTACAACCAGCAAAAAGCAACTACAGAGTTTCAGAACTGCAAAGCAGAAACATATAAAAGGCACAGCCATAATGTGGAATGAAAATGGAATTTTTAAGAGAAATGAGGCTTAAAAGTGAAGAAGGTCTAAATTTTATGTCCTTCTAAGTAATTTAGTTTTTGTCCTTAAGGCACTGGAAGGCTGTGGATGGATTGTAAGCAGGTCAGTGACATGCTTTTCTATAAAGACAGCAAAGCAAAGAAGTGGTATTGAAGAATGACATTCAACTGCCTGGTTCAACTTCAAATTTGTTATTGCATAAACCTTAAGACTTCTTTTCACTAATGAATGGTTAAATTGTCTTCTGATGATTGGTTCAAAAAGTAGTAGCATTTTAATTACATCAGACTTTTCACAGGTAGCTCCTTTAACCTTGTCCTTAGAAGAGCTTAAAACTCCAGCCCAGAGACTTTCTTTGTCAGAAATCTTTTACTTTCATTCTACCTGAAACTTTCCCCCACCTCCTGTCTTTCAAAACTTCTTTACAATTATCTTAAGAACTAGCTTCCAGCAGAAGTCTTTTTTACTGCCTCTATAACACTTGTCTTTTATTGCCATGTATGGTACCTTGTAGTCTGTAAGAGTTGTCTGCAGCTATTAAAAGTATGTGTAATATCAAGAGTAACTCTTGATCCTTTAAACTCGGTTTTCATGCATTTTTTTTCAAAGACTAAAACTTAATAAATGCACCAGTGTCGTTTTCTTTCTAACTCTGTGGCTGTCAAATTCCTTCACCTCTCTCTATATTAGTTTCCTCCATAAACAAAACTGAGAAGTGGATATGAATCAGTTCAAACCCTGTGACTTGGAGCTTTAGGATTCTTCCCAGGGATGCTTCAGGAGTCTTTAAGAAGATGGGAGACCAGAGAAGCAGGTCTCCTTTTTCATCTTTTACTTCAAATAACTTCAGCTATTTTCCTACCTGTCTTATTTGTTTGGATTTCATATAAGATTTTTTTTGAAGAACACATTAATCGAGTAAAAAGAATTGGAAATAAGCCAGACTCAGAAAATCAAGAATCAGATGTTTTTTTCTTATATGTGGACTCTAAAGCAAAATAAGGGAAAGAAGGTGGTGGGGGAGGGGATCAGATATCAAAGATGTAGGGAAGATCAGTGGAGTAGAAGTAGGAAAAAGAGAAAGAGAAGGAGGGAAGAGGAAGGAAGGGAAAGGGAAAAAATATGGAATGAATTTAATAGAATCATGCTATATACATATATTAAATATACCCAAGGGAATATCTCCTTTATGTGTATATAGAAAGTACCAATCAAAAATAAATAGATGAAGGAGAGTTTAAAGGAAGATCAATAGAGTAGAGGAGAAAGAAGAGGGTGATGAGGGGAGAAGAGGGCAGAAAAGGGGAGGGGGAATGGGGATTGAAATCAAATTTCTGGTATGTATAAATATGTCAAAAGAAACCCATTTAGTAAAGCATTATATAAACATAAATATAATGCTTTACTAAAAAAAATTGAAAATGATTGAGCCACAGGACTCCCTAAGGTTCATTTTAGCTCCCACATGTTACCTTTTGTATTTCTTCTGGCTTTTTTCCCCCTGATATACTTACATTGCTTATGTGTTTGCCCTGTGTATCAGAATGTTGTGTCACAGATAGAGAAAAGGACTCAGTAAATGCCTTTAGAGTGAAAGGATGAATTAATTGGCTTGCTGATTTCACCCCTATTATTTATCAACAACCACTAAGTTCTAGGAACTTTCCAAGACAGTGGAGACTATTGAAAACTCAGACACTTGCCTTCCTGGAATGACCAGCCAGCTGCACCCGTGCATTAGGCAACAGTGGTTAATTAACTAATGCATTGCAGGTATTTTAAGTCTTAGGACCTTTAGAACTCTATCCTTGTCCTCTAAGATTTTACAGTCTGCAAGAGAGTAACATGTCAATAATTATTGAAACAAAAAATTGCTGTGACTGGCTTATCTAACTTAGCACAATGTCCTCAAGTTTCCACCACATTGTCACATATTACAGAATTTCCTTTTTTAAGGCTATCATTCCACTGTGTGTATACCATATTTCTTCCTCCATCCACCTCTTAATCGACCTTTACTTTTGTTACACTTAGCTATTATGAATAGAGCCCAGTGAATATTTTGTTGCTAAAACCTCTTCAAGGCCCTGCTTTCAACTCTTACAGATAAATACCAGGTAGTGGGATTCATGGACCATATGGTAGTTATATATTTTTTTTAAAAAATTGAGGAGCCATCATGCTATATAAAATGCTACATGATTCCACTTAATAGGGTATCTAAAATAGCCACATTTATAGAATTAAAGGGTAGAATAGTAGTTACCAGATACTTGTGGGAAGGGAAGTGGGAATTACCAACAATAAGCATAAAGTTTCAGTCAAGCAAGATAAGGAGACTCTAGACTTGTGTGGTATAACATTATTCCTATAGTCAGCAATAATAAATCACACCTTTAAGATTACTTAGAGGATGCTAAGTGCACATTAGCTTTTCTTACCAAAGTAAAACATAAGTAAGTACCATCATAGAATAATGAAGAAAGTGCTATGGTGTTCAGAAAATGGAGTTAACCAAAAAATAAGTAACCAGAAAGGATTCATAAGCATATCTACCAAATGAATTTTTTTTAGTTTTGCAGATTCTTAAAAATTTGTTCTTTTTAGATATACATGACAGTAGAGTGTATTTTGACATATTACCAATTGAGTTCTAAAAAATGAATTGGAGTGTGCTGTGTACAGTGAATCTTTAACAGTGTGGACTGTAGGAAAATAGGTAGAAGGCACAGAGAAAAGAAAACACAGGGAGAGCCCAGAAAGAGTGAGGAGTTTGTCGAGGTCCTGCCACTGGATACCGTGGTGATTGGAGTTAAGAATGACAGCTGCAAAGTTCAAAAGTTCCTATTTGCTTGGAACTATAAAGATCCTTTTATGCTATTTTAAAGCTTTTGAGTTTAGGGAGTGGAGAATCAACAGATTTGTGAGGGAATATTAATGGCAGGATAGATTTGTTTCCAAAAATTAATCACCTGAGTGTTGAGTATGAAAGACGGAGGGGAGAGCATGGAGGCTGGGGAAGAGGAGAGCCATGAGGAGGTGGTTTCAATAATCAGAAAAGTGGAAAGGGCCTGTGGGAAGCGAGAGATATCAGGTTAGGCTTTTTAAAATTGATTTAAAAGGATCTTTGGGGCTGGGAATATAGCCCAGCGTTAGAGTTCTTACCTAGCACTTGTGGAGGCCTGGGTTTAATCCCCAGCAAAGCAAAGATGGGGGTGGGTGGAGAAACTAAGTCCTGGTGACTGGAAATAATATGACACTCTAGCACAAGAAAACACAAGAGATGATGCTCTATTTCATTAAAGTAAAAAAAAAAAGCACTTTTTAAAAACTCTACTTCTCACAGAGCATGAATGGCATCTGTTATCTCTCTCAGGTAAATGGTCCATTTGTGGAAGCTAATGGATGACTTAATTAAGGCCTGACGAGATTCTCTAGGCTGAAAGATAAAGGGTAATTCCCACTGAGCAGTCCCCCTAAGATAGGCCGATACAGGCCTTCTTAAAAATTTCTGCAGGCATTTCCCATCCTAATGAAGAATTGATGCAGGAGTTCACTTTAGCGCTCAGAACATCTTGCCAGATAGTACAATCTGGAGTCTCTGTTTTTGTTCGGTCAAAAGGCTCAAGAGCTAGCCCTGGCAGGTGACTAATCTTTATGTTGACTTCAAGTACAATTTCAGAGTTGTGACTTGGCTGGGAGGTTTGTCAGGATGGATTGTTTTCTGAAATAGCAGATGGTTTGGAAATCATCTGCCATGACAGACTGCATGGACTAGAATTTCAGGGCTCTGTTCCTGAAGTGGTGATGAGAAAGGCACACATGGGAAATTAAGTCTCCGGGCTTAACCGAAAATGACGATGCACCGCTGGTCAGAGCACAAACCAGGAACAAGAGTGAGCGCTAAATGAACGGCAAGTAGGAAGTTCCTAATTAACTCCAATCTCCTTCAAGTGAATTGCCCTAACTCAACATCATTGCACATAGGAGGAAAGTCGATTTATGAGTTTCAAGGCTTGATTCTATAATTTTGCTCTTGAAGAATGGGATAATCAAACAACAGAAGGAGTATATTAACTGGGGATTTGGATTATTATGGTTCAAAGCAAAGGTATCAGGTAATTGAATCTAGTCAGTTTATTCAGAGCAGGATGCAAATAAGTAATTTGGACATTTTGAATAAGCTCAGCCAAGTTAAAAAGCCTCATGAAAATTTGGTAAATATTCCATGCACTTTAATGCAATCTGAGAATAGAGGGTTGTTTACAGTGATTTCAGATTTCTATTCGGCCATTATTATTATTATAGTTTTAAAATGTTTCCCCTGACATCTTTCCTGTGTAAGTGAATATGTCCCAAGGACACTGCAGCAAATGAGATAGACTAATGTAAAATATTAAATAATGCATGTCCTTGAGAGCCACTGAGACTTTGCTCATGTTTTTAGAGAAAGCAAAGCCCATGTTGTGATGGAGAGAAATAAAGACATTTGCATATGAAAATATTTCAAGTATTTTTTTAAGTTAAATGGGTGTTCAAAAAGTAAAAGGGGGGGGAAGGGGAGCATCTTAAAGAATATAGCAAGCACCATTTTAAAATAATAGGATGTTGTTTTGATTTGGGGTGTTAGGGGGAAAGGAAGCAGGAGTTCATTTTACTGCCTTTCCATCATTTGAAATTATCTGGAGTGAGAGTAACAGATGGGGTGGGGGATGTGGACAGGAGGCTAGGGCAGAGGAGGAGGCAGTATTGTGAAGTAGGAGGCAGTGAAAACTACATTAGGGCCTGGGATATTTGTGTTCTACCCACATCAAGGTCTGACCTTGGGCTTTTCCTATAACCTCTCAGAGCCACCATTTTCTTGCCTATCGAATGCAATTGCAACATGAGCCTCACAGCGCTGTTATGAAAATTAAATGAGATCATATGTATAAACAGATGAAAGTGTCTGGTACAGAGATGGCACATGGAATTTAAAACTTAACTTACCACTCTGTTCAGAAAAGGACCACTGCCAAGTTTGCTGAAAAGGGAATTTCCAGACACTCCTGCCTCACCACCTGCAATAAGAGGAAGGCAGAATACTGCTGGGATTGTGAGTTAAGTTTGAAAACAAAGTTTTTAGTTTTAAACTCCAAGTCTGCTACTTACCAGTGATGTGACAGTTCTTCCTTAGACTTCAATGAGCCTCAGTTTCCTCATCTCTGGAATCAGGACAATGGTAATACTTATAGCATTAGAGAATTACAAGGATTAAATGGAGTAACCTACATTAAGAATTTAGTATAATTCCAAGCACATGGCAAAGACTCTAAATGTCACCTTTAATTATCTGATGATTGGTCCTACAGAACTGTCGAGTATTCCATCTGTGAAAATGCACAAACATAGGGAATGACTTCCCTCTGAGGCATAACATCAACTCTATAAAAGGTGGATAAACAATACAGAGTTTTCCATGCTTAAACATGATTTTGTTCAAAGGGAATTCTTCCCCTTTAAGCAAATAAGTCTAAACAAATTCAGTTACCATTTCAGAAACAATCTTAAAAGTGATCAAGAGAGAGAAAATCAATTATTAAAATAAGGAGGTTGTATGAGGTACATTTGTGTTGGTATGGCTTTTCTCTGGTCTTCATGGGTTTGAGGACAGAATTTGGAACTGCCAACATAGCTAGAAAGTAAATGGAGAAATGAAGAAAAGTTTCTAGTACTGTAAATTCTGCCCAGGTCCTTGGCTTTACCTTGAATTATATATGCATGAAGGAGAAATGGTGGAGCTTGGTTAAAGGCTATGGCTAGAGGGTAAAGAAATGAGCCAAAATTTCAACCTACCTATGGCAGGAATTGCAAAATTCAGAATTTGGTTGCAAAATTGATTGCTTGCTAATTAAAAAGTCTTCATTCTTTAGAAGCAGCTATCAGAATATAAAGTAACTATAAATATATTATACAATATTCAACATATAATAAAAAGTTGCTTGACATGTAATAAAACAGAAAATGTGGTCCATAATCAAGAAAAAAAATACTCAGTAAAACTTCCCTAACATATTGGAATAAGTAGACAAGGACTTAAAGAGTTATTAAATGTCCAAGGACTGACTTAGAGAAAAATGATCACAATGAATAAACAGAAAATCATACTAAATGAATGAGAATGATTTTAAAATATATCAAATGGAAATTTGAGAAGTTAAAATTATATTGTTTAAAATGAAAATGTCAATAAATTTGAATCTTTATAAAAAAGAATCAATCTAATTAAATGAGATTATTAAGATCAAAAGATCAAAAATTAAGAATAAACCCAGATGAGGTGGTGCACACCTGTAATCCCAGCAGCTCAGGAGGCCGAGTCAGGAGGATTGCACGTTCAAAGCCAACCTCAGCAACTTGGCAAGGCCCTAAGCAACTCAGTGAACCCTGACTCTAATAAAATACAAAAAGGGGCTAGAGATGTAACTCAGTGGTTACATGCCCCTGGATTCAATTCCTGCCTCCACACAAAAAAAAGAATAAAGCCTCAATGTCTAGAGACAAAAAGAAGCTTCTAATGATATATGTATAATGGTGAAAATAGAACAGAGGACAGTAGAGGATAATCAGGGGACCAAGGGGAAGATACAAAGGAGGGAAAAGGAAGACTTAGGAAACAAAATGGGCCAAATTGTGTTATGCATATATGAGTACACCACAATGAATTTCACTCTATATATACTTATGATGCACAAATGAAGAAATGTGTATATATGTAAATAAATAGAAGGAAGACCAGAAGAGTAGAAGAAGGGAAATAGGGAGGAAGGAAGAGAAAGGGTAATACTGGGGAATGAATTGGAGGGAATTATGTGAATCTATGAATATGTCACATTTGTGTGTAATTATAATGCACTAATAAAAACATTTACAATAAATAAAATGTAGGGCTTTGCATGGCAGTGTGTGTCTGTATAATTGAAGTTATATAAGGAAGAGAAGAGAGATAACAGAGCAGAAAAATATTTGAAGAATTCATCATCAAAAAATCCCAAATTGGATGATAAACAATTTCAGATTCAAAAATTTCAATAAATGCCAAGCAAGTTAAAAACAAAGAAAATAACAGTGACACATCACAAACTGCTGAAAGCTGAAGATAAGAATCATAGAATCATATTTAAGATATGTAATATTGAAAGCAGCCAGAAAAATGATTTATTCTATAAAAGAGGAAAAATATAAAAATGATGGCTGAGTTATCAGAAAGAATAAAGAACATTTTTAAAGTGTGATAGGAAAGGAAAAATAGCAGCCAAATCTGAATTCCATATTTGGCAAAAATACCCTTTGAACATAACACCAATATAAAGATTTTTTTCTGAGATAATTTATTGCTAAGTAAATTACCTTGGGATGAAGAAAAATGACACAGTATAAAAGCATGGATCTACAGGAGGTACAGAAGAGCAACAGACAAAGGAAACCTGCAAGCAAATGTGCTTTTTCCATAATATCTTTTAAAATATATTTAAGAAAACATAAAATATTTTACTGCAGATTTTATAGCATATATAGATGTCATATATAAAAAAAGCACAAAAATGGGATCATAAGTGAAACTATATAGTGACATAATTCTTATAATTTATATTGTTCTATACTAGCTCTTAATACAATGCAGTGGTTAGGATTCATATTGTAATTCTTCCAGCAATAACTTAAAAATGCTAAGATGTGCAGATTGAAAGATAATAGAGAAACTGAAATGGAATATTTAGGAAAAAATTTTTGAATAACTAATAAAAGGAACGAATATAAGCTCATTTTTCATGTTGAATAGCAATGTTTTTCAGAGTGGATGAGAAGAAAATGTCATTATATATTATCTAGAAGAGATATAACTTAAACATAAAGATAAAGTTTACTTGGAAAGAAATTGATGAGAAGATACATACCATTTGAATTGTAAGCAGAAGAAATAAGGAGTGTCTGTAACAAAACAAAACAGATATCAAGGAGTATTACCAAAGATAATGTGGGACTTTTTTTGTGGCTGTGTACTAGGAATTGAAATCAGGGGCACTTGACCACTGAGCCACATCCCCAGTGCTATTTTGTATTTTATTTAGAGACAGGTCTCACCGAGTTGCTTAGCGCCTCGCTTTTTTGCTGAGGCTGGCTTTGAACTCGCAATCCTCCTGCCTCAGCTTCCCCAGCTACTGAGATTACAGTCATGAGTCACTTCACCTGACAAAGTGGGACATTTTACAATGATAGAAATAGAAGAATCAAAACACCATAGACATGTCTGAGCCTGAATTTTAAATTTAAATTTTAAATGAAATGAAATTTAAATTTAAATGAAACTGAAGGATCTAGTTAGAAAAGCAAACAAATATTAATCATGGTTATAAACTTTAATACCCTTCTCTAAATAACTGGTAGAAAAGTGATCGATGAAATACTTATTGATAAAACAACTAAATGAAAAGTCAGTAAGGATATCTGAAGAAAATTGAAACACCATTGACCCCTTCCACCTAATTAATATGTATAAAAACATGTACAACAAACATAAAAGTCACAGGATACAGTCATAATGATAATGATATGCCTCATAAAGTCTCAATAAATCCTGACAATGGAAATATTACTGAACATTTGTTTTAGAGAAAATAAATTAGAAATCAATACCCATAATGCATCTAAAAGACCTCCAATGATGGGGGTGGGGCGGGGGGCACTGTTCTATATAACTAATGGGCCAGAAGATACTACAAGAGAATTTAGAGTATTCTGAAATTTAGTGTATTATAAGACATGTGATGTAGCTTGTGATAGGTTCATTTTGTGTCACCTTGACTGTGCTAAGAGACGGACTGTTAGCTGGAAAAATATTATTTCTGGGCATCCTTGTAAGTTTACCATTTGAGCCAGTAACTGGATAAATAAGTTCCACCCTCACCAATGCAGCAGGCATGCTCCAGTCTTCACAGGTCTGAATGGAACCAAAGAGGAGTGCCGCAGTCTGGCTGGGCACAATTCAGGAGCCACTTGTCAAAAGAAACTAACTTTATTTTTAGAACCACACAAGCCAAACAAAACAGCTCCTCAGGAAAAACCTTCAGAGCCCAACTGCCACCACCGGTTTCCCACAAACCTCTCAACCTCCCCAACTCCTCCTGCTCTTGAGGCTGATTGGCTGGGTCGCCGTGGGCAGAGCCAAAAAAAAGTCCCCCAATGAGCAGCTCCGTGGCCTGAAAGGGTGGGGAAACAGCCCAATGAGCATCACCGCAGAGGAGCCAATCAGTTGGCAGCTAGAAGTTTGCTGGGGCTGCTGTGAGCCAATCATCAACTGGCAGCTAGAAGTTTGCTGGCAGCTGGAAGTTTGCTGGCAGCTGGAAGTTTGCTGGGGCCCCTTCGGCTGTGGCTCTCAACAAGGAGAGAAGTGAATTCACTCATCTATTTGAACTGTGACATTCTTATTCCAGCCTCAAACAGAATGTGTTCCTCATTCTTAGATTCAAACTAGAACTTCCACTGTGGACCCTGCCATTTGCCACCACCAGGTTCTCAGGCCTTCATGCTTGGGCCAGGACTTACATCTTTGGCTCTGCTGATTCTTAGACTTTTTGACTTCAGACTTCTGGGCCTGCATAACTATGTAAACCAATTTCCGTTGTAATAATAAGAAACCAGTAGTTAGAGAAGGAAGGAGTGTTTAAGTAGCCTTTGTAGATAACTGTGAAAGTTCTCTGATGTTATAACAAAGCCTGCTGAGAAAATGAGGCACAATCTTATTACCCTGATGAGGGCCACAACAAGGGAAATGCATTGTCCTGTAAATGCACACAAACTCGACCATGAATGGGGACTTGGAAATAAGAGAAGATTTGCTGCAAGAAATGGTGGCTAAGCTGAATGAAACCTGAGAGTTAAGAAGGGTTAAGGAAAGAGTGTTTTAGAAGGGGAAAATATTCAAGAAAAGACATCGTAAATTCAAGGAGTCAAAATTGACTTAGTCACTGTCTCGGTTTAGTGGTTAATTTAAAGGTTGAGAGGAGATGGGAGCTTCTGAGGAGGAGAATGGCAAAAAAAAAAACACATGAAACTGAAGAAATAATAAAAAGCTTGAATATGAAGGCTGTCTCTAATTCAGGCTGGTGACTTTGAAATTTTCTCTAAAGGCAGTGAGATTTTATGGAAAGATTTAAGCTAAACAATGAAAGTTCACAAAAGTCAAGAGTTTTATTTGTGACCTAAAAGATTCTATAAGTCTATTGTGTGAAGTATTGAGGAAATATCTAATAATATAAAATCTTAGATACTAATGTTGATTTTGTCAGTAACAATATTTGTGGCTTAACTGGGGGGAAAATGGCAAATGAGACCATGCTGCAGTGACCTGAGGGGTAAAGGGCGAGTTGAGATGAAAATGGACCTAACTTTCAAAAAGCTGGTCTGGAGGCAAAGAGCTAGAAATAGAGCAGTAAGTCCAGGCCTACAGAAGGTGGAAGGGGCAGGAGAAGAAGCTGGCAGCTCAAGGAACATCAAAGCTATGGGTCTGGAACAAGACAGATGATGAGCCTGCCATCAGTTCTAATATAAGTAAATGTTGATTGCAATTCATGCATAATTATTTTTGAAATTTTTTCCTCGCCATTGTTTAACAGTGCTCAAATAAGTTGTCATATTTTCCTCAGTTAACTTATTAAACATATTAAACAGTTAACTTCTGTTTCTTAGAACATGAGAAAGTATCTCATGGCTAAAATGTTAAATGAATATTTTAAAAAGTCCAAATCAATGATATTGGATTACTGAGTTTTATGTCAAAATTAGGGAGCATTGCGTGACTGCTCATTACTTTGAAGAATGAACAATGTAACTAAATTCACAGTCAAACCTACTAGGAAATCCATGCCAGTTCTCCTTCCCTTGGGCATGACATGTTTATCCTGTTTGTTTACTTATTGTACTAGAGAGACTTGGGCTTTTGGATCTATGGATTTGTCTCAGTTGGGTTACAAGTTCCAGAACCATGAGTTTTAATAAAATTTAAATGGATAAAATCACTTGGAAACAAGTTTATCAAATGGAATCAAAAGATCTTTAGTACCTGATGTGAAATTTTGTCCATAATCTGTCTCTCCACAGTTTGAGACTACAGTGAAGACATAAATCTTTTTGCCGCAGCAGTTAGATGAGGAATACAAGCAACCTAGGTGAATGGTGCTTGATAATGGTGTGTGACTAATGAGAGCTACTTAAGTTTATCAACTGGCAATCAGAGGCAGGAGGTTGACTAGAATCAACAGCAGTCATTTGTCTCCTACAATTCTTTGCTATGAACCAATTAATGTTTTCAAAGAACTTGAGGCTGTCATTACAAAAGGCATTGCCATAGAAACAAAGCAAGGCCATTGGTAAATCAGCGGTAAGGAAAACACTCAAAAAAGTTGCCCAGTTTTCATAAAATACTACATGTTTTGATCCACACATATGGCTATAAATGTGTGAATATATGTTGATATACTGGAAAACAACTGAATTATACTTGTGTTATAAAATAGATTAACGAGATACGTGCATGATTTTATTTGGAAATGTGAATGGCAGCACAAGCATGGCATCAATGTGTAGCAAACCAAGGCAGCATTGACTTAACCATGTGTCATATTGGAGTCATTCATTTTTAGCAAAAAATTGTGCAAACTGATATGGATACACCTCTGTAAATGAAGATGTGAATGCACAAAAATAAGCAGAAACCACATGGCTTGAATGTATTTTCAAGATTTGATGAAATGTGTTTTGATGCACACGGATCAGTGGCTTTAACACATTGTATTTGTTAGGTATTTAATTGGGGTGCCATTTACATCTGTAACTATGTGTTTCAGACAGTCTTTAAAAGCTCGATACCCATTTGAACTCATCATTGGATACCATTAGATCATTCCCCACTTACCCAAGACCAGAAAAGAAATAAAGATTATTATTACTATAATAACTACAGAGTTCTACACATCAGTTCTGTATCCAAAAAGTTCTCAAATTACAAGGATAGAAATACCTGCTTGTGTGCTTATTTCCTGAGTCTCGTCATTCTAGGACACTACTGCTGTATTCTAACTGCTATTTTTTTGCATAATGTGATTCTTGCTCAAAACTACAAAAGGCTTTCAGTCCTTTTAATTGATGTATATATTCTTGGTTCAATCCTGGAAAACTTGAATTCAGTAGATAATCGTTGCCTCCCCACTAACATGCATTCTGTTTCCAAGGAAACAATATGATTTTAATAATGACAATTAAGCAGTGTTATAACCCAAAGATGACCAAGCCCTAATGCATAATCTCATAGATACCATGGAGTATAATAGTATCGCTATGCAGTCTCCAAAAGGAAATATTTGCCAAAAACATTAGTAAGAAATAGAAATTTTACTTTCAGTTGAGAAAGGGAGATGGAGACTTTACCTCTGATATTAGATAGCAAAGACCTCCAAAATCAAAATTATTTGTCTTTCTCTTTTATTTGCTCACATTATGTACTATGATTTCCACTTTTTACTTTTCTTGCTTTTTGCCTTACCCTAACTTCTATCTCCCTCCATTGTTAAAAACTGCATTTTTTCAATAATAACCACCAGCCAACCACGGTTACTTAAGTTAATTAAATACAATTAAAATTTCAGTTTATCAGGCACTCTGCCACATATCAAGTGCTTAATAGCTACAATGGACAGTGGATACCATATTGGACAGTACAAATAAAGAACATTTCCATTACTGCAGGAAATTTTGACAGTTTGATTTAAAGCAATTAAACTTTGCCTCTAAGTATAACATCTCAGTTCTACACGCTCCACCTCCCCCCCAACCAAAGTCAAAAACAGAAAGAAGGAAAGAAAGAGGAAGTGGATGAGGGAAGAGGAGCAAGATCTCATGTCGCTAGCTTCCCCGGCTCTTGATAGAAAGAAGTTCAAGGATTCCTAAGCTATTATTGTGCAATAATAACTACTAACTACAGCCAAAGCTACTCTCTTCTCTTTTAAAAGAAAAAGGACAGGGAGAGGGGAGCCTATAAGTTCTATATTCAGTGAAAGTAGGAGACAGAAAATTTCAAAACTACAAATTGTACTTGTGGGCAAAAAGCAAGTAAAACCAGCAAAATCTGCATGGAAGGTGATAGCAGCGTAGTAGAGAAAAACATGGAGAACAAAGGTAATCCAGAGGGGTGGATCTCAGTCATAAGCAGCAGATATGAACCCCTTCAAGACAAAGTTCCCTCCAGTAGGAATGACTGGTAAGGCTGAGTTCTAAAGGGCATAATTGCTGTTGCCTGCCAGGATACTGGCAGTGGAAAATCTGAGAAAGCACCATCTTTCAAAAGCCAAAAGGAGGAGACTGAATTCTGGGTAGCAGTGTGAAGAAACTATGGGCTCACATTAGGTCTGACAAGCAAAGGAGCCATGGCCACACAGAGGGTTGTATTGTAATGAAGAAGTCCATCTCCACAAACTCCCAGCAAACTCTCCTGGTTCCACATTCCCACCCTCCCCAAAGTCTCCTGCTGATGCCTTATTTGGTAAATTCAGTTCATTAAAATATGAGTAGCAAAAACACCCAATAACATCTTGTGAGGGGTTCGATTATCTCTCCCCAAAATGTATGGTAAAGTCTTAACCCTCAGTACCTCAAAAGGTAACCTTATTTGAGAATAGCAACATTGCAGATGCAAAAAGTTACCATGAGGTCAGACTGGAGTAGCGTGCACTTTTAATCCAATATTACTGGTAATTGTAAAAGAGACGTGGAGACAGGAGAAGATGATGCCATGTGACAGTGGAGCAGAGACTGAAGCGATATCTGCAAGTGCATGCATGCTAAGGATTGCTAGAAACTACCAGCAACTACAAACGGGCAAGGGAGCATACTCCTGATGGGTTTCAGAGCGAGCATTCTCTCCCTGACATTTTGACGTTTTATTCACAACCTCCAGAACCGGGAACCAATACATTTCTGCTGTTTTAAGTCATCCACTTTGTGTTATTTTTTTTTTAATGGCAACACTAGGAAACCAATATGATCCTTTCGATGATATTATAAAAACAGGGAGTCATAGCAAAAAATATATATATATTTGCAAAGAAAATTCACCAGAAAAATATGACCACAAAAAGATAAAAATTGCAACACAACCTTTTAGCATGAATATAGATGCATTTACAATTCTGAAGTAAGTACAAGGACTCAGGATGTTATGACTGCACAAGAGAAGCTAAAATGTAGACATGAGGATGTAGAGTGGAAACCAGTAGAATTTGTAGGGGATGGGGACAGGAATGGAAGAAAAGAGGAATATTTCAGAAACAAAGACTTAACTACAGGATTAGAAGAGATACTAGTATCGTAGAAAACAAAATAAAAATACAGATACAAATTGTGAAACAAAACCAGAAAAAGTGAAAGACAGGAAAAGAATTAGAGGTGATATGATACTTAAAAGATAGGGAAAAAAATATCTAAATTTTATATAATAGGAAAGTCAGATAAAACTGAACAGTGAAAATAATTAATATTTAAAAATACATTTCAAGGGTCTGGGGTTTTGGCTCAGCCAAAAGCATTTACCTAGCATGTGCAAGGTGCTGGGTTCAATCCTCAGCACCATAGAAAAATAAATAAATAACATAAGATTATCATGTCCAACTACAACTAAAAAAATTTAAAACAAAAATACATTTCAAGAGACATATAAAATAAGACATCTACCATGAAGAGGAAACCATAAATCAGGAAAGGTTTACACTGTCACATTAATGGTCAATATTGAGACAAAACCCATAAATATATTTAATTTTAAAGATAAAACATCTCTAGGGAGCAGGAAAAATTAGTTAAGATGGTTTGGGTGAAGGAAAATTAAGCTATTTTCAGACTTCCCACACCATCTTTTTCCAAAAGATACAGAAAAGGCAACTTGTAAGAAAAGAAAGCGAGACACTTAATAAAAGTCAGTGTGAGCTGAACTCTCTATAGCTGGTCAGACTGCCCTGCACATGTAAAAACTATAGACAAATATTAAGTTTTTCTGGTTCATCCACAAGAATCAAGGATCATTATTCACATAAACTTCTCTTAGGGACATGATTAAGAGAGGAAACCCAACTAACTAAATTAAGGTAGAAAATGGCAGGAAAAGAACAGGTGAAAAGACTTCAGTATAGATCTACAATAATTGTAAACTGTCCTGGCTCTCTGCTCTCCTAGTGACAAAAGTCTCCTGCTAATACTCCATTGGGGAAATTCAATTCATTCAAATCTACGATAACAAAAATACCTTACAACATCTTGTTAGAGGTTCACTTAGGATAAAATGAAAGGAAAGCGTAATCTGGAAATGTATAAACAGTGTAAAGACTGGGGTTGGAAGTGGGAGAAAATGTGGTAAGTAGTGTAAGCTTTATTGAAAGAGCTAAAAATTAAATGACATCATTTTAAAATGGGAAATCACATAAATCTGAAGCATTGGACTCTGATAGTCTGTCCTATTGAAATCTACAATGAAACTCATTGATTTTGTGGAATGACGTAATGATGTGCAGATTATTAGGCAAGAATACTTGTGGATGAGTAACGACCACAACAAAGCAAGCAAAAAAATGGGGACAATTGACATCAGAAATAATATGGGATGTCATTTATTTTACCCAATTTCAACTTTGTTGATCCAGAAATAACTAATTCCTAACACCTATTTTTTACCTATATTTATTCTTTCACTTGTTCTACATCTCTCTCTCTTACATACACACAAACACACACACACACGCACACACATGCATAAACACATTCTCTTTTCTGCACCAAAATCACTAATGATAGGTAATACATTATTGAGCTCAGAATATTTTGAGTAAAATTGCACTTTTGGCTGCATAAATTGTAGTTGAAGAAAACAATTCTTTAAATGATCATAGCCGAAATTGGCAAACAGAAAGGAATTATATTGGAATAGCTCAAGTAAAGAACAGACTGTGAAGGATGAAGCAGCTGTAGAGAGTCTAGGTAGCAGAGACTGATGAACAAGCTTTTTCCATGTGCCACCATAGAGGGGGATGAGCTCTAACTTTTTAAAGTATTTTTGATACTTACAAATAAAATCAAAAATAAAATCCCAGGAAATTGCATGGATCACAGGCTATCCATCATCCAGCTATATTTAATAGATAAATTAGGATATGCTCAAAAGAAAGAATATTGACTGGGAAAAGATGGAATCAATTCTGAGTTCCCAAACAGTAAATGGTAACTAAAAATATCTTGATCTTTGTGCCTCCACCAGCGTATTTAAAGAAAGGAACCAGAACAATTTACTCCAGTCTCAGAGGTGAGAAGCTGGAGTAGAAAGAGTTGGAGAGGGTACAAGAATGAGAGGCAGTCTTGGGGGGAGCTCTTCCTGCTTATCTCCACCTTCTGTTCATTGTCTTTCTGCTGGAACATCTTCACCCATGTAGTTACTGTGTTCACACTCACTCCTGCTTATTCACACTTTCAACCTCCTGGCATGTCAGGACTCATGCTCAGGGACATAAAATTTTTCCAGTTGTCTCCACCTTTCTAGAATTCTGAGACAGCCCCTTTAAGAGAATGCACCTGAACAAGCCTATCTTTCTCCTGCATTAATCAGTAGTCCCTTAATTAGTAGTAGATAGCAAAATCACCTCTGTTATCCCTCTGTGGCACCTTGAGACTTCCAGCTCAATGCAGTATTCTAAGCTTATGAAAATATATTCAATCTCCCTAAGTTAGGAGAACCGAAAGCTCCCCCAAACCACTGTTGATTAGGAAAGTACTTCCACCTGAAGCAACTTGTCAAAGGCCCATTAAGTTGACAATAGTATCCTCATAAGTTTCACAATACCGCAGTTTTGTTTTCTGATTCATAGTGGTAAAGTTTTCATATACTTCCACTTTGGGGAAGTTTGAAAAGTAGTAGAGAAAATTTAGGGGTAACCTAATCTTTCCCGGGTGAATTTTATTTTTGTGATGGTGCCATCTGGAATTTAAAAAACAAAAGCGAAAACAATAATAAAAAAAAAAAGCATGAATGTGGCTACATAAGCCATCTGCTACTGAAGGCCTTTGGCTATTCTTTTTCATACCTGCTGCCAAGGGAGGCCCACAAGACATTACATTTCCCAGATTAGCTTCACCAACAGCAAAACAGTAGCAGTGGAAACCCAACAACAAATATTTGTCATATTTGTATGCTTGAATATTTTTATATTTGTAATAAGTGAACTTTGAGATAAACAGATGAAGATGAAAGAACAGAGTGGAATTTTAATCATTCTTAAGCAGGAAAGAGATAACTATTTTTTGGCATGGAAACTTTCCACTTTTAGTACAAGAAGATTGAGAGACGGCAGAGTACACTGTCAGTTCCACCAGGTTCAACAAATTGTTGCAGCCAAACAAAAATAGCTTTTCATGGTTCCCATTGTTCTGCAGCTGTTGGCTGCATAAAGCTTGTTGTCTCCTTCCTTGTGACTCATCATTATGGTTGCCCAGTTTCCTTTCTTGATTTCCTCCCCAAAGTGGTGATGTGTCATAGGAAGAGAGGGCAGCCCTCCCAGTAGCCCTTTCCAAGCCTTTTAAAGCACATCCATCCTGGAGCACTCATCTTTTTCTTCAAATAACTGAATTTCTTGTCCCATCTGGGCTCCGAGACTGCTTGAGAACATGGATGATTCAGTCATTTGATAAGGGAGTCCGAATAGCTTCCTGCTTTAGAGGTCAAACAGTTGTGAGTCTCATGCCTCATGTATTTTTTTTCTTTATGAAAATCTCATTTTGTTTCCAGTTACTTTGTCAAAGAAGAGTTCTAGATTGTTTAAGTATAATCTGCTTCCTGAGTTTAGCAATTGCTGGGAAGGTTATGTCACATGTACATAAAACCCCATTCAGTTGAATATCAAGATTCTAACAATTTGACTCTTCAGTACTTACAAGTGAACTCTTAAGTAAAAGGAAAAGATCACTAACATATTAAAAACTTCATGCACTCAGATGGAAGCACTTTCCATACAGAAATGTCTGAAAGCATACTGTCATTGCCTGGTATGTACTAAACATTGGATAAGTGTTTCTGATATTATTAGAACTTATTAGATCTTTTTAGACATAAATATAGCAAGCTGGGTTTTTATGTTTTTCAGGACAAAAGAAAAAGTGTACCAACAACATTTTGGAAATGGCAAAAGATAATAAAAGGAGGATGTTGTGATAATCTACAACAGACATCCAGCTATAAAAAGGAAAAAAGAAGGAAACCACATACGCAGTAGTTGGCCCATTTAACCCACTCAAAGATCTAGAGCACATCAGTCCATCCTTTAGCAGCACTTCATAGTGATCATAGCGACCACTATTATTTTAATTTAGAAAAATCCAATGGAAAAAAAAAGTCCAATGAAATTTCCTCTATGCTAAGATTGCAATGGAAGGCAATACAAATAAAGTCACAATTCAAAAAGAATTGTCCAAGGCATAAAATAGAATTTTTGTCCACTATTTTGGAAAATCTTAGGGCAACACATTCAAAGATTTTTCAGTTCTCCATGAAGCCATGCAGAGGCCATGAGTGCCATCAGACTTAAAGATTCCCCCTCCTGCTCTCCTTGGGAACAGTTTAAAGAGGAGAATTACATCACCACCCCTCCTCCCCTCCTCATGCTGACAACGTGTGGCTCCCTTAGGAAAACCCTGTCTGATTGCCTGAAGCTTCCATCTGCCTTCCAGGAGTGTGGGCCTCCTCTGCTCTGGAGGCTGAGTCATGCATTGGTCCCCCCTTGATCTGCTGAGGTGGCAGGGCCTGAAGTTATGACCCAGTCTCCCTTAGTTCTATCTCCTGCCCATTTGAGCTTGCTGTCAGATCTCTCCAAGTCACCACACAGTTCCTCCTCTGTGATCCTCAGAACTACACACTGCCACACTGCACCTCACACTCCTGCCCCAGGTGTATTATCCACAGCCAGTTCCTTTTCGTCCAAGCTTGAGTTCCAAAGCTATGTCTCTCTGACAGGCTCTTTCCTTCTCCATACAGAATATGTGGTTCTCAGTGTCTCCCATTTCATTCTCTCTTCTAGTGCCCCTCCACAATGATGGCATCTTTGATGATAATCTTTGGATGGTGATAACAGTGCAGATAGGGTTAACAGAAAGGTCATCTTTAACTGCTAATAATCTGCTGAGTTGGAATTAATGCCTAGTAGAGTTCCTGAAGTCAGACTGCCTGGGATCAAATATGGGACCTGCCACCTGTGTGACCTTGAGTGTATTAAACTCCCTGTGCCTCAGTGTTCTGTCTGAGAAATGGGGATACACAGAATAAAAAAATACAGATTTTATGTTTGTAGAATGTAAAAGGACAGTGATTGCACCTAGTAAAAGCTGTACAAGTGGTTGCTAAATAGGCATGGAAGGAAGGCCTAGGGTCAACCTCTTGCTTGTCACAAATGCATTACACCAGGTAAATTACATCTCATTATAAAATATTATCCTGCTTTATTGCATTCCTGAGGAGAAATGGATGGATCTATGTTTTGTTTTGTTTTTTTTTTAAAAAAGGGAGTATTCAGGCCAAACAACTATGTATCTTGGTCAGACCAAAATAACTTTCCAAAATTCATCAGGTGTTTCTGCAAACAGTTGATAGAGTATCTTAAATCTTGATGTATGTGCACTCACACACACACACACACACACACACACACACACACACCAAATACAAAAAAAAAAAAAAACACTGGTTGCCACTATTGCTACATTGTAATTTTTCTACTTCAAACAGTGACATTTTAATCATTCTGCCCATAGCAACTAAAGTCCTTTAAATTAACATTAAAAATTCATTCTTTTGGTTTATCCTTCCTGAATCAAGCTAATTAACCATCAGCCAAGAGCCCTTTAAATTATAACCTGAATATGTTACATTTTCTAATTTATAATGGCTCATCTAGGCAAATTGAAAACCCAAAAAGCAGTGAATTAATTAATGTTAATTAAAGAGTACAGCATGGAACAGATGTCAGGTCAATCTTTGGAGTGTGCCTGGAAAGCCATTGTTGGGACGAAGTCACCCTTTTGCAGAATATAGCTTTGGACAAAGGGCTTTGCTGTGGTGACCTTGTAAGGAATGAGAAAGAGAAACCAGAGATGAGACTAGAAGCAGCACTGAAGATTGACATTATGTAATTGCATATTACATATATTACCTATTTTATATTACATATTATCTGTGATAGGAAACAAATAACCAAATTAGTTCCTATTTTTTTTCATTTTAAAAAGTTTCCCTTTTATATTTTTAATCAGTGAATATTTTCTGGATGCCTCCTACATAGAAGGTTTTATGTAGATAGTGAGGGAGAAAAGGGGATCATCACCCAAAGAGCTTCTAATATGAAGTGGTGCTCTGCTGCAGAACTTTTGGCCATGATAAATATGTTCTATAGCTATACCATTCAACACAGTTATCATATGTGGACATTTAACACTTGAAATGTGGCTCATTTGATTAAGAAACTGAATTTTTCAATTTACTTAATTTAAATGTAATTACCATGTGACTTTTGGTTATTGTATCAGATATCTCAGTCCTGAAATGTCAGAGAAACATGCTATTTATATTTATTACTTTAAAACTTTTCAGACTTTGTTGGTGTTTCTCTTATGACATACCATGTGTCTCTGTTTTGTCTCTCTATCTCTGTCATTGTATCTATTTCTGTCTCTCTCACATATATATGCACACCTTTTGTTTTCTATTCAGTGTAATATTTATCAACTTAAATTGATTTTCCGCAGAGCTGTGATGATTAACTCGGAGAAGTAGAGCATATTAGAGTTTATGGAATGAATAAGAGAAAAATGATGCATAATCAACATTATAATTTATTAGTGTAATTAGAAATATTTATATACAAAGTATAGAAAAACAAATTGGAGGGATGATTCAGAGGACACACATAGTTCCCAACAAAAACCTATGCTTGTCCTACCAGGGAAAGTATCCACATTTAGAAAGGGGTAGAAGAGAGAGCCCACAAGATTTTGATGTTGAACCAATTGGGAATGGGTTTATAAACTCCATGAAGCCTTGATTCAGCTTAAAAAGAGTTAAAACACATTGCACTCGAGGGTTGATTCAACCTTTTATCTCATGAGCTATCACATTTAATCATTATCTCAACAAACATCAAAAATATTTGAGTGGTCTCATGACTGAACCTCAATAGATCCAGGAATGGGCCCTAAAGCCTCCAAAGAGTTGCTGACACAATTGCTAGTTATGCAGATTAGACAAAACAATTTGGATTTTACACTAATATTCTTCATTGCCAACAAAGGTGTAAAGTTAGTTTTATTCACATTTTTAAAAACCACTGCATGCAAACAAAATACTTTCAAAATACAATAAAATTATAACTCATTTTTCAAGATGGATAATTAAGAGGTTTATTTTTTTTTCCAAACCCATCTGTAATTTGATGGGGGTATTTTGAAAGGAAGGCATAAATTACATAAAGTTTGTTAAGTTGTCCCTTTTCTCAAATGATTTTCTGTTCACCAAACACAGATTTCAAAGCCAATCATTTTCTTCACTGAGTCTTCAAATTACATGGCTTTCATCACCCCATGTTTTTGTACTTGACTTGAACAATACCAATGTCGCCACCTATAGGTCAAAAGGATATTGGGGTTGTTTGGGGGACCAAAATAAATAGTATTAAAAAACCATTGGCGAATTGATCATTCTGGAACATTGAGTTTGATAGCTTCTTAGAATCCATGCTTTTATGCACTTTGTTGTGCTGTTGTTGTTGTTTTTTTTTTAATTTTTATTTTGGTAGAAAGATTTTTCAAAGATACTAACCCAGTTTCCTCACTTCTCAGCTCCTACAGTGAAAAATCATTAACACTTTTTGATGACTCAGAATGATCATCATCAATATGAATTACTATGCTAGTTCAGGGATATTTTTCAAGTGATAATTGAATCCTTAGCAGGATCACCTCATAAAGCTATTCCCCTTGAGTATTTCACTCAGTAGATGACTCAGTTACCACTCTGGATTCTTCAATTCCACTGCTCATGGTACATACATATTCCCCCTTGGCTATTCTCATTCTCTAATATGGAGATCCTAGTCTTTTGTGGCTAGAAACGAGTAAGAGAAATTTGGATTTCTCTTAAAATAAGAGAAATTTGGAACTGAGTACATACCGAAATAATTTACAAATCTTATACTGGGAATTTTATGACTCATATTTTGTCTCCTTGCATGAAATTTTTGTAACTTGCAACAGATACACCCTGCTTTCCATTTTTAAGTGCTCTATAGTTATGCATAATAATGGGGTTCATTTAGACATATTTAGAAGTTCCTGTAACACCATTTTCTCTCTTTCAATCCCCAGTATTCCCCCTTCCTTCTCCTCTTTCCTCTCCCAATCCCATTCTTCTATTATACTGGTCTTCCTTCTATTTACTTATTTATTTTTTAATTGGTGTATTCAAATTGCACATAAAATTGGAATGGTGATATACAAGCACATAGCATAATTTAGTCGATTTTATTCCTCTGTTCTTCCCCATTGCCTCCGCTCCTTCTTCACCCTTGGCTTTGTGCTTCTGTGCCACTGCTCTCTCATCTATTTTCATGAGATCCCCCCTTTTTTAAAACAAAATTCATTTTTCTGTCTAGTTTCCACAAATGAGAGAACACATTGAACTACTGACTTTCTGAGCCTAGATTATTCCCATTATCTTGATGTTCTCCAGTTTCATCCGTGTATTAACAAATGGCATACTTTCATTCTTCTTCTTTTTTTTTTAAGTTGGACACAATACCTCTGTTTATTTATTTTTATGTGGTGCTGAGGATCGAACCCAGGGCCTCACATGTGCTAGGCGAGCGCTCTACCACTGAGCCACAACCCCAGCCCTTCATTCTTCTTTATGGCCGAATAGAACTCTATTGTGTATATATACACTATCTTTATCATCTATAGATAGGCACTAAACATAATCCCATAACTCGGTCATTATGGATTGATTATGCTGCTATAAACATTGGTATGCATTTATCACTCTAGTATGCTGATTTTAGTTCTTAAGAATTGGGATAGCTGGGTCATGTGGCAGTTCCATTCCTAATGTTTTTGAGGAATTGCCATACATTTTTCCAAAGCATTTGTACTAATATGCACTCTCACCAATAATGTATAAGAAAACCTTTCTTCCCACATCCCTGTGGGCATAAGAATGCCATTTCTTATTTGGATGAGATGAAATCTCAGTGTAGTTTTGATTTGCATCTCCTTGACAAATCATATTTAAATTTTTTCATGTATTCGGCCATTTGTATTTCTTCTTTTGAAAACTGTCCCTTTAGGTCTTTTTGCCCATTTATGGAGTGAGTTATTAGTTTTTTGATATTAGGTTTTTTATTTTTTTCATATATTCTGGTATTAATCTCCTGTTAAAAGAGTAGCTAGCAAAGATTTTCTCCCTTTCTGTAAGCTATCTTTTCATGCTCTGAATTGTTTCCTTTGCTATGAAGAAGCTTTTTAATTCGATGCTCTCCTGCTTATTAATTCTTGATTTTATTTTTTGGGCTTTAGAAATCTTGTTAAGGAACTTGGTACTCACATCAATGTGTTGAAAGGTTGTCCCTATGTTTTCTTCTTGCACTTTCTCTGTTTCTGGTTGAATTCCTAGGTCTTGGATCCACTTTGAGTTTGATTACTGCTCAAGGTAAGAGTTAGGGATTTAGTTTCATTCTTCAAAATATGGCTATCCAGTTTTCCCTGTATCATTTGTTAAAGAGATTATCTTTTTGCCAACTTATGTTTGTGGCAGTTTTGTCAAGGATCAGATGACTGTATTCATGTGGACTTGTCTCTGTGCCTTCTTGTCTATCCCATTATCTGTTTTTTTATGTGAATACCATCATATTTGTGTTACTATACCTCTGTTGTATGAATTGAGATCAAGTATTATGATGCCCCCAACCTCTCTCTTGCTGCCCAGGATTGCTTTGGCTATTTTTGGTAATTTATTTTTTCATGTAAATTTTAGGACTATTTTTTCCTAGTTCTGTGATAAATGGCAATGGTATTTTGAAGGGGATTGCAGTAAATCTGTACATTGATTTTGTTTTGATGATTCTGACAATATTTAGTATACTTGTCCATGAACATGGTACATCTTTCCATATTCTAAAGTCTTTTTTCAATTTCTTCAGTGTTATATAATTTTCATCATAGACGTTTTCACCCTCTTAGTTAGATTTCTTCCCAACTACTTTTTAAGCAATAATGAATGAAATAGTTTTCTTGATATCTTACTTAGCAATCACACTATTAAAGTATAGGAGAACTAATGATTTTTGAGGGTTGATCCTGTATCCATCAACTTCACTGAATTTATTTATTAGCTCTGAAATTCTTCTAGAGTTTTTCTTGGGTCTTGTGAATATAGAATTATGTGATCAACATAGTTTAACTTCTTTTCCTATTTGTATTCTTTAATTTCCTTGTGTCTAATTGTTCTGGCTAAAGCTTCAAGAAATATATTGAATAGGAGAGGTGAAAATGTACATCTTTGTCTTGATCCAGGTTTTAGAGGGAATAACTTCATTTTTTTTCTCCATTCAGTATGATGTTGACTGTGGGGTTGTAATATACAGCCCTTATGGTATTTAGTATGTTCCTTTTATACATAGAAGTTATTGCACTTCCTTTCTCACATTAAATAGTAGGCCAGATTGGAAAGTACTGATGATGATAACTGATGTTCTGTCTGGACAGACTAGGCTGATGCACTCCCACAGCAGGGCTGATAGAGAATTCAAAATGCGAAGTTCTGACCATTCTTTGGAATTTTGTTGGGTGGTATTTACTCCTGAGATATTAAATCCACTTCCTCTGTTACTGGGCAGATACTGATCTCAGCTGGAATTCTGGGTCTCAGAGACTAAGCCTCTGCTGGTCTCACATCCTCTGTGAATGTAGACTACCCAGGATCAGAGCCCAAGTACAAATGCACCTGCTGACCAATTTCTGGCCACTCCCCAGGTGGTCACATGAGACACGAACACAGAGAAAGCAAGACTCTCTTCCCTTGATATCTCCATCCTGGATACCTCTGGGCCCAATCCTCTCTCTGCCTGCTTCAGTCACACTCAGTCAGACATACTCTGGACCCCATGTTAGGCATTTGCTGAGACAGGCCTGGCAGCACTTTTATGAATCCCCAGGCTCCAGCCCTAAAACCTGCCCTGAAACTGCTTCAAAATGGCTCCCGCCTCAACCCAGTTGCCACACATATACATAGAGCACTTTCAATCATCATCTTGCTTCAGTGTCTCTGAGTCAGTGAAAATCATCTTCCCTCTTGGTTCTACAGGTTCTTGCATGCCAGACTTATTTGCAGTGCTTTTCTCTCTTTCTGCCTGTGGTATCAATGTCCTCTGTAGTAAACTGGTAGCCCTGTCACCTTCAGCAAAACTGGCACGTTGCCAACATATTAAATTTATTTTTATAGTCAAACTTCCTGAATTTCTGTGTGACTATGATTATTGAACTTTCCAGTGTTGAGTTTCAGTGAATTTCTTCCATTACCCACCTCACTGAGAAGCAATATTTGGCTGCTTGTATCTCAAGACATGTTGAAACTGGAAAGTGCACCTCCACCACCTTCCAAGTCACTGGTTTTGACTCGCAGCTGTGTTCTTAACAGGGAAGAGTACTGAATGACAGTTCAGGATAAGTGCTTCATTGATGACTTCTAGTTCTAATACTTTTAATTACAATGACTTTCCAAATATCACTTCTC
The DNA here is from genome assembly GCF_052094955.1 of Ictidomys tridecemlineatus. Classification (NCBI taxonomy): domain Eukaryota; kingdom Metazoa; phylum Chordata; class Mammalia; order Rodentia; family Sciuridae; genus Ictidomys; species Ictidomys tridecemlineatus. The sequence goes on along the minus strand of NC_135485.1, from coordinate 102,145,991 downwards.
ATTATTTGCATTACTTCTTGTTATTTGAATGTCTTCTTATTTTTTTAAGAAAAACAACTTCTCTTATCCTTTAACCTTGTTTTGACTCTCACATGTGATGATTTTTCATGCTCTAAATAAAACATCCATTTTTAATAAAAACTTTTTATGACATTAAAAATATTTTAAAATCTGTTATCCATAAATCTTCCAACTCCATTTTCAATATGCCATACAACCATTACTAAAAACATTATCTTTTCTCCAAATCAGCCAATTGAATTATTCTGTGTAAGAGAATTTCCTCCAAACCTTTAACTTAGAACCATATTCAAGTAGTTTGGGCAAAGCCTTGGACAGAAATTCAGAGCTTCAAAGAAATTTGTAAAAGACCAAACTGTGTACCATCTACTGTAGACATTAAAATTATCAATAAAATTAATAACTTTCTAAGGAAAAAGAGCTCCATTTAGACATCCATGATCCTTATTTAGAAAAGTTGCTTTTTATTATCTCCCTATATCAAATATTTTATTATTTAAAAATGAATAACAGATAAGCAATTCATAATGACTAAAATATTAGATATATTGGGAAATGATTCAGAAAGTAAACCATCCAATCCATCTTGGAACCAGCACTGAGAAAGCAATGATTTTCCAGATGCTCTGTGGAGGCAAACAAAAAACAAAACAAAACAAAAAATTCCAGAATTGAAATAATTGATTTTACAGTATTAAATACTAACAATTTCACAATGAGGAAATGAAAAACACTTTTTTTTTAACCCAAACTTTTCAAGTTTATTTGACCATAGAATCCATTTCCTCTTGCAGTGCCTTTTAATGTCCAACTGAAGTACCTATTGCATATTCTGTAGCCACTGGACTACTCACAGATATTTCCTCCTCATCTCTTTTCAAATCCACAAAACATTTGCACTTCTTTCCATCTTTCACACTAAGGCACCACTAAGTTCTGCATATTTGTTTAGATAATGAAGCAGTTGTAACCTGCATCACTTCTTTACATAAATTTGAATTGTCACTGTGTGATTTGCCACCTTCTCCTTTTATGCCTTGGGGAAATAAAACTGTGTCAAGGTGGTACTTGGGACAGCCTGGAGCAGTGACTGATTATTTTGAACACTGTCACAGGAAGTGAAGAGGAATCAAGAAATTAGTTTAGTGGGATTAAAACTCCAAGATCCAGGGATGATTTGTTAAAGCAACATAACTAATTCTGAATGATACACTGGACTATGTAGAAAACAAAAAAAAAATGAGAAAAGGCAAATCATCTACAAAGTTTTCAAAATAAATCACAGTATCAGAAGTGAATTCATGGAGATTTCTCAGGCTTTTTAATAAAGAAAATCTGTATATATTAAGAATGTTCACTCAATGAAATTACAATCAATCCACAGGGATTCTGCTCATGACTGGGCAGGCATACAGGCATACAATTACAATAGTGATTATACACACTGGCTCACTTCCACTGACATAATTTTTTCTACACACTATTCCTACCAGACCAAATCCATATTGCTCCTACTATTCTATTGTTATTAAAAGTTAATATTGTTATTAAAAGTTCAACTTGACATAGAGGTCAATTTAATTTTATTGTTTTTCTTGAATAAAACTAACTCTCCCCATTCAATTTCTGTACATTGATGAAAAGAATAGATTATTTATTTAATGTGCGTGCGTGTGTGTGTGTGTGTGTGTGTGTGTGTGTGTGTGTACATGCATGTGCATGGGTGCATGTTCCAGTGCCAAATGGGAGTTTCAATTTTTCTATTGAGGAAATTAGAAGAAAAAAGTTTTCTTTAGAAAAAATTGATGTTATGTGTGAGGATGTAAAATAGCTTCTCTTCCTGAATAAGAGTCAGGTTCCTAAATCAAGGAAACTTCACAATATCAGCTTACATTTTTATTTGGTATTAACCTTTACTAAAAACACAATAAGAATCAATATTATTAGTCCCTCAGTTGACCAAACCACATTTCCTTGGACTTTCAAAGTCACTCATTTTTAATATCTGAACTTTTTTTCTTTTTGTCTCAGAGCGATGGAAAAACTAAATGAGTGATGTAGTTTAGATCACACTGAAAAATAACAAATAAATAAATAATAACAATAAAAAAAGAATAAAAGCTTATTTTCTTGTAAATAAGCAAAGTACTCCCTTAATTTGTCCAGTTTTCAATCTTTTAGCATTTGTTTGTTTCTTTATTTAAAATCACTGAGTATTCAATATCTATGCAGGGTTGTCAGGGAGCCTACAAAGAAAGCCATCAGCTTGTCTTCTCTACTTTTGAAATAATTCAAACTCTCGATAGGTACTTTAAATATGGTAGCCACTAGTCATATGTCACCATTGAAATAATTAAATAAAATTAAAGATTCATCAGTAGCTTTAAACTCATCACAAGTGTTCAATCATCAATTGTGGCTACAGGTTACCATATTGCACAGTGCAGATACAGAACATTTCCAATACCATAGAAAGCTTCATTAGATAGTGTAGGTTCTAGTACTAAAGCTGACACATTTGTAAACAATTATATAGTGCTAACTGTCTTAAATAAGAGGAGCATAGGGTTAATAATACATGAATTTCTTTGACAGAGTTAGAAGAATTCAAAGATGGTGAAGTAGAAGATGGCCAGGAAAAAGCAGAAGGTTGTTCTAGGCACAGATGTGAACATGTGCCAAGGTTCAGGTACTTGACATCATGTGTGGTTAGGAACAGGGAGGAGAACATATGGCTAGTATTAAGCGTGGAAAGAAGAGATGGTATGAGATGAAGCTACAAACTTTATCAGGAAACTTAACTTGAAGGAGTTTGTGTGCCTTGTTAACATTTGTTAACACTATTCTCAGGGAAAGCCACAAATATATTTTAAGCAGAGGTGTAGTATAGTCATATACTTTTAAAAACTATAATTTAATGTCTGCTAATGAAAATTAGTAAACTGAAGCAAACTTCTGCTTCAATTCCATGGGAGGACTACATAAAATTAAATAAAATATATGAGTATAAAAATGATTTATATAATCTATAGAGAAGAAATGAAAAAAGTAAAAAAGAAATGGAGAACACGGTAGAAATCATTGGTCAATAGAGCTTTATACTGAAAGGGCACCAGGTCAGATGAGGCCAGATTTACTGCTTGAAGCCAAGACTAGCAAGAAAAATCACACCATTTCTGAAACATGAATAGATATGAAATATGGTTAATATCATGCAGGAAATAAACAGCTAGATAAAATGGAGCAATATCTTTGAATCTCTGAAGAAAAATAAATATCAACCTTATAAACCAAGTTATAAAGTCATTTAAATCAAGGCAATTTAACTTAGTGGTTGATGACTTAGCTTTTGGGTCAATGGATTGGTTAAAATTAATGTGGATTACTGTACACATTGATTATCAACAATTTGAAAGTCTGTGGAGTGTTGAGTTTCTTGGAGTTACATGTGTTTTTAGAAAAAGCAATTAGAAACAACGTTATATTTGTAAAGAGAATTGCCCCCCACCAAATTTTTTTATTCCTATTAATTAAACTTTGACTTTGAACAAGAAAAAAAATAGTTGAGGAAAATAAAGACAATTTTAGATATTAAAATAAATGAAAAGACTTTACCACCCATGGTCCTTGGTTAAAAAATAATTAAATAAATAAATGTTAAATCCAAAGGGAATTCAGAAGATACAAAAGGCATACACAGAAATTTTGAAATAGAGTAGTAAGTATAATTCACTAATAACTATTAAAAACTATAAGAAAATATAAAACCTTTTTTTAGTTATGAAAAGAATGTCCAACATTTTGTTTTAAAAATTGAATTAAAGACTTCAAGTTTTCAGTCTGACAAATAAAAATTTCCAAACTCACTACTCTATTCTCACCAGTAAAACCTGAACAAACTAAAAAATTAACACTTATTATGTCTGGCAGAAAAATTGAGGCCACAGTACAAATTTCTGCCTCCAAAACTGGTAGATTCACTGAGTTGTAACTTACCCAAGCAGAAATCTACAAGCAAAAACTTCTGTGGAAAGCAGTGACAGGGTAAGGTAGCCAGTTGTGATGGAAAATTGCTGAAGACTCATTGTAGATAAGTCTGAGAGAGAGAAACTCCAGGGAGTTCCATTCCTTGGGGGCCCTCATATTTTGTGACTTTTAACTTGCAGGAGCTATACCAAGTTCTCATAGTGAAGATTGGGGTGAAGGTGAAATCACATGCTTCTGAATAAAGAGGGAAAGGGAACTCATTTTAAAATATGGCAAAACAACCTGTTATTCCTAACAGGATTTATCCCCTGGAGAAACTGTTTAACTACAGCCTCAACAATGCCATCAATAAACTGGTTTTACAGAACATTTATAGATTAACTCATCCAACAATGTCTGAACACACATTTATCTAACATTGCAACATTTACCAATATAGACTGTATTTTAGGCTGTATTTTAACACATTTTGCAAATTAAAAAAATTATATAAACTTTGCTCTTAGATTATAATATAATAAACAAGAAATAAATAAGAGAGAGACCTGTAAAATCTCGAAATATTTGGATTAAATGATGCATAAATATATAGGAGAGAAAAGAAATCTCAAAGGAAATTAAGAAATATTTTAAACTATATAAAATTGAAATACAACTTCTCAAGAATTGAGGAATGCAGTAAAAGGAGTGCTTAGAGGAAAATTTATAGCATTGAATGAATAATTAGAAAAGAAAAGATCTAAAATCAACCATACAAATATCCACCCTTGGAAACTAGAAAAAGAGATCAAATCAAATAAAATATAAGCAGAAGTTAACTAATCACAAAAATTGGAACAGAAATTAATAACATAGGAAACAAGAAATCAATAGAGAAAAAAGTCAATAAAACATAAATCTGTTGCCTTAAAAACATAAGTAAAATGAATAAACTTTTATACAGCTAAGAAACAAGAAAGACAACACACATTATTAATATCAGAAATGAAACATATCACTATAGATTTCAGGCACATTGAAAGGATAAAAAAGAAACACTGTAACTAACTCTATGCCCCCAAATTTGGTAATAGATGACATGAGACAATTCCTTGAAAAATTCAATCTGTTAAAACATATATGGGAGGGATGGGGATGTGGCTCAAGCAGTAGCGCGCTCACCTGGCATGTGTGAGGCCCGAGTTCGATCCTCAGCACCACATACAAACAAAGATGTTGTGTCCACCGATAACTAAAAAATAATAAATCTCTATCTCTCTATATATATATATATGAGAAAACACAATCACAATAGTCCAATCTAATAAATAATTTGAGTCAATCATTAACCTTTTAAAGCACAAAGAATAAGGCCTAGATGATGAGTTCATCAGTGAATTACATCATACATGAAAATAAATTATTCTAATATTCTGTCATCACAGAAGACAGAAACAAAATTAATACTTCTTAATTTATTCCAGGAGGTCAGCATTATTCTAACATGAAAACTAAAGATATTATAATTAAGAAAACTACAAAATCTCACATGAGATATACAAACCATGTCTGTCATGTACATAGATGCAAAAATCCTCAAGAAAATATTAGAAAATCAAGTTAAATAAGGTACAAAAAATTATGCAACATAACAAAATGGGATTTATTAAAGGTAGTCAAGGATAGTTTAGCATCAAAATACAATGTCATCAGGTACAACAATGGGTTAAAGAAGCAAAATCACATGATCATATCAACAGATGTAGAAAAAATGTTTAACAAAATAATACACTCTGTTCATAATAAAATCTCAGTACATTGGAATGGAGGGAAACTTCTTCAACTTGATAAAGACTATCTAGAAAACTAAAGATAGTATTGTATTCAATGGGGAGAGGAAACAACAACAAAAAAATTTCCTACAAAGATCAGGAATAAAGCACAGAAAATCCCTCTTCTTGCTGCTTTTCAACATTTTACTTGAAATCTGAGATAACACAATATGACAAGAAAACAGATGAAAAAGATGTAACCCATTTTTATCCATGAAGGATAAACCCCAAGACCCCCAGTGGATGCCTAAAACTATGGTTAGTACCAAAGTCTCTATATACTATTTTTCCTATGCATACATATCTACTATAAAGTTTAATTTGTAAATTAGCACAGTAAAAGATAAATAATAATAACTACTAACTAAATAGAAGAATTAAAAATTATTCTATAATAAAAATCATATCAATGTGAGTCCCTGTATTTTAAAACATCTTATTATATTTTTTCCTTTTCACTTAGGGGAAGTACTTTCTAGCTTCTTTTGGCATCTCTGAATTTATACCATTACCTTTCTTATGCTTTAGAAATATTACTAAGTAAAATAAGAAATACTTGAAAACAAACTCTATGATACCATAACAGCCCATCTAATAACTGAGATGACTACCAAATAATTAACAGATAAGTAGAGTATACAACACTGATATGTCAAACAGGTATATGCACATCCTGGGTCGATAAAGCAAAATGGCATGAAATCTCATTATGTTATTGAGATTATTGAGATTCAAAATTTATGAATTGTTTACTTTTGGAATTTTCCATTTAATGTTTTCAGATCATGGTTGACAATTGGTAATTGAAACCACAGAAAGCAAAATTACAAATGGTGTGGAACTGTTGTATTAAATTGGAAAAGAAAAAATAAAACTGTTTCATTTATTTATTATTATTTTTTTACAGGTAGCATTTCTATTTATACAAGTAAATCCAAAGAATCAACAATCACCAAAAACCTTCCTGGAACTAAAAAATAATTATAGTAAGTTTTTAAGATAGAGGTTTATTATACAAAAGTCAACCACTTTCCAGTGTACTAGCAATGAATACGTAGAATATGGAATTAAAGACAGTAAATTTTACATTTACCCTCCAAAACAAATCACTTATGTATAAATCAAATAACATATAGAAGACTTTCATGAGGAAAACTACAAAACTCTGATAAAAAATCAAACCAGCTAAATTAATGGAGAGAGATTCCTTGTCCATGTGTAAATAAATATTTTGTATTCATGAAAAACTAAATATTATCAAGATGTCAGTTTTTTTCAACTTCATCTATAGATTCAATGCAATCCCAACCAAAATTTCAGGAAATTCTAAGTTTTATTGGGAGGCAAAACAAACAGAACACACAACACAATAATATTAAAAAAGAATAATATTTAAAAAGGTGGAGGACTGATATTCAATATTCATTCTAAAGCTATAATATGGAAGTACTAGTTAAAGAACACACAATGAGATTAATGGAACAGAATGGAGAGCACAGAAATAGAACCATATAATTATATTTGACTGATCTTTGACAACAGATTATAAGTAATACATGAGAAAAATTAGAGGGATTTCAAAAAATGGTGCTAGAACTGATCATCTCCATACAAGAAAATAAATCTTGGCATAGATCTTACACCCTTCACAAAAATTAACTGCATCACAAGGCTAATGAAAAATTTCAAACTATTAAATCCAGAATACAAAAAGGAAAAAAATCTTAATAATTTGGGGTTTAGAGATGATTTTTTGGATACAAAACCAAAGGCACAGTCCCTGAAAAAAATTAATAAGCTGATTTTTTTTTCTCTTTGAAGGACTGTGAAAAGAATGAAAAGACAGTACACAGTCTGGGGAAAATATTTGCAAAAGATATAGAAGATACAGGATAGAACAAAATGTAATAAGAAACAAATTATAAATCAATTGCATACATGAATATAGAGGCAAAAATCATAAAATATTGCCTTAGCAAATTAAAAAAAAAACACAAAAAAATAGATATATTTCTGCTTTAGTCGGCTTTTATTGCCATGACATAAGGACCCAGCCAGAACAACTGTAGAGGAGGAAAGGTTTATTTAGAGGCTCACAGATTCAGAAAGCTTAGTCCATAGAGGGTCTGCTCCATTCCTCAGGGCTCAAGGTGAGGCTGAACATCATGGTGGAAGAGTGTGGCAGAGGGAAGCAGGACACATGATGATAGGAAAAAGAGAGAGACTCTCCATTTGCCAGATACAACTATATACCCCAAAGCCACACTCTACCACTTCAGTTAGGATCAGTCATTCCCTACCAAAGAATTAAATCACTGATTAAGACTCTTATAACTCAATCATTTATTCTATGAACCTTCTTGCATTGTCTCACATGTGGGCTTTTGTGGGACACCTCACATCTAAACCGTAACAATTACTTTCAATTAATGTTCCTAGAATGTAGAAGACTCAATATCAGAAAAATCCATTCATGTATGAAAGCACATCAACAAATTAAATGTGATAAACCATATGAAGTTTTCCAGAATTCTGGACAAGCTTTCTGCCACATCCACTTATGTTTTAAGCAATGCAATAATAATACAATACAATAATTACACCAAAAAGGAAAAGGGGTTTTCCTAACCTGATGATATCTGTTAAAAACCTATAGTAATTTTTTTCAGGATGTTTTAGGAATACTCTAAATGTAAAGAAAGATAAGAATACTTTCATCAATTGGATTTTATGTATCATATTGATCCTAATCTATGCAACAAGAAAATAAAAATGTCTTTAAAATGTAAAACTTCTTTTGAATGTAGAATATTTGACTATCTATGAAGAAATCACCAGTGAATCTACAAAAATAATGTTAGAACCCAATGAGAATTCATAGAGTTTGCTAGGAAAATGAATAATGTACAAAAACCAGTTATGTTGCTATATGAAATTATAAAATTTTACAAAATGTAATAGAATGATATAAAAGGTCTAACTCACAATAAGAACTTATGTAAACACACATATAGACACATAAATAACAAGTAAATACATATATATATACATTACACAATTGTGTATGTGGCTCTAAAAAGAAATCTGTCACACAAATTCAGTTTATCTTATATTTTTATATCGTCAGACACTGTATACACTCACCATTAGTGACGATAGCACTGCATTAATAGTGGCATAGCCAGACATCAGTTGCCTTTCAGTATCTCAGGTACACTTCCATGTGTTTCCATCCCACAGAAAGCGCTTAATTGTAAGAGAGGATGTTGAAGTGGGGGCAGACCACTTTAATTCAGAGATGCTCTCTCCACTGTTCCTTACATATTTCTATATTATGCTTTATCCTTAGCCTCTGGGTAAGCATGGAAAATTTTATTCCTCCCCACACATCTAAGAATTTCACCCTACTTTGACATTTTAGCTATATTTCTACCATCAGAATTCTGGATTAATACTTTCTCATCACACTTGGTTTCTGTTCTCATATCTATTTTGATAGATGCATTTCCAAAATTTCTAACAAACAAAGAGACAAATTAGTGTAGTAATAGATAAGACATGTGACATCTACTGCATGTTGGCTTGGACTCAACTATACAGGTAAATTATTCCTTCACTTTCTGAAATATTCAGTATGTTTTAATATAATTTGTTAGCCAATTTTCACCCAATTGGTTGCAAATGTACATACTTACAACCCAGTACTGTTTGTAAGTACATATTCTTAAGAAACTCTTGCATATGTGTACAGAGAGGTATGAACACAATGCCTATTAGGAGATTCTCTATAAGAGTGACTGTCTTTATTTAATGATGATTAAAATGCCCATGATTAGTATGATGGACAAATATATAGCAGTATATTCACAAAAAGTTATTGAAGGGAAGTCTGTATGCCCAATGTGCAGAGTAAATGTTAAGTCATAAAGAATAAGGAAATCTGTCTCTTGCCACCTGAAACTGAGATAGCAAATAATAAGATATTGAGTCAATAAGTCTGTGAAAACTTCAAACTTGCTGATTATACCTGCACTTTTGATATTTGAAGAATGATCTTCCAAGGGCACTGTCCACCTATCACAAATTATAAAGAAAATGTCAAGTCGGGGCTTCTGCATCTCTGCTATGAATGCTCTAGCTTAAGTCATGATTGTTTATTAAAGAGTTTAATTTTTCCACTACCTTCTTTAAACTTTTACTTCACTATTTTTTAGAGTTCCAATTCATTATGTCCCTTATGCCACCAAATGTCCTCTTTCTTAGGCCAACCAAACATTGACAATACGACTCCAGTTCACGGAAATATTGCCCTGTAAGATGTATGAAATATGATATGTCAAGAACTATGTAATGTTTTGAACAACTAATAATTAAAAAAAAAAAGAAAAAAAAGACTTTGTTGACCCTATCATTGAGGCTAATATTGGAAAAAGGAAATGCACTCATCAAGAAATTAAAAAAAGACTTTTTCTTCTACTTATAGCCATTTATTTGCCTGGGAAAGAATTTACATCATACAACTGACTTGCATTCATTTCTAAATTTAGACATAGATAATTCCTGATCCTCCGAGACTAAAAGAAAATGGCTTGTTTTCTTTCCATTGTGAATAAATCATCTTTACAATATACTAATAAAAGATAACTAGAAACTTCTATATGGCATTTCATGGTTTTCCTCTCCCTACCCTAGTACTCTTGGTCTTTCAGATGCAAGCAAAGTCTAGATGTGGCACCTGTAATATTATAAGAATCTCAGAAAATAACTTGCTTCATCTAGTTGGGTAGGGGTTTTCCATTTCTTCCTTAAAAATTCTGTGTTCATCTCAACTAATATATGAACTTCTGGCCTCATATTATTTACAAGGGTAATTCCATGTATACCAAATAAAAAGTCATCGCAGACCCTGGCTCCTGGCCTCAGACCCAGGGTTTATCTCTCCATGTGTAATACATTACTACTTCACCATTTGTCCCTGAGAGTGTTATCACTGGACATAATACCTCAAGGTATAAAGTATTTGTCCATTAATATCCTTACACTGTTATTCTGCCTTTGAGTGTCCAGTGTCAACTGAGTCATCAAGCTGGATCTGTGAGAACAATGAGCCATAGAACCAAGATACAGAGAGGAAAGTGGGTTGAGAGACCCACATAAGATCCTACTGTTGCTTTGAATGCACTGGGAGATGTTGGATCAGTTATTTTAAGCTTTGTCACTTTAATAATTCTGTCCACAAATAAGTTCATTCAGAGTAGAAATAAGGCCCAATTCCTGGGAAACGGGTTAATGGGGGGTGGTGGTAGTGAAGAAAGCAGTTTCTCTTGTTAATTCTTGGGTTTTAAACCTTTAAATAGCAATTGTATCCAAGACCCAAGCAGAAAGTGAACCAAACAGAAAGTGATTGATTTATCTGAGGAACTGCACAGTCCTGTTGCATCAATCAAGCACCTGATAGGTTATCTGTATTCATTAGGGCAAATTAACATTGGCTGCCCTAATGAGTAACCTCAACCGAAGTGGCCTCACACATGAAAAAGAAAGAAAGAAGTCTCTGCACACAAGTTCTGAAGCCAACCCTGTTTCCTCTGAAGTTAATTTTGGAAATCTAGGTCATTAAGTAATTTATCAGCAAGAAGTCAAGCTTTCTTCTACGATTGCTGTCATCTGGTGCCCCAGTTAAAAATGGTGGGCCCCAGAGACAGGCTGCCTGGTTTGCACTCTGGATTGCTACCTATGTGACTTTGAACAAGTTCTCTCATTTTCCCTCTCTTGTAAAATTGGAAAAATGATCATACTTAACTCACTGGGACCATGTAAGGCATAAATTTGAAACAGTTAAAAGTACTTAGCACGGTGATTAAATTCTGATACATTATCGCCATCATTATCATTATCATCATCATGAGCAGCAGCAGTAGCATCATTATCAGCATCAATATTTGCCACTGTTGGATTACACAATAATTGGGCACTTGTCCTATTTCCCCAGAGCCTGAATAGCTGTTAATATTGATCTTTGAAGTATGTTTTGGAAACAGCAAATTTCTAGTTTAGGTGAGTGATAGGTAGGGAAAGATGGTCTGGAGAATAAAGCCAGGAGAGACGTTAGAATTGAATAGAGAGCTCTTTTTGAGCTGCTTAAGCCAAAACCAGTGAACAATAATGGGTCAAGAAAAAATAGTCCAGAGCAAAATCTGGAATTCTTGTTTAGACTCCAATATCCACAGAACCACTGCTGAGCCTACGTGGGTCAGGATTGGACAAAATCAAGAGAAAGCCAGCCTTTGACAAGTTTAAGTCAGACGTCTGAAGATGTATGGACTCCATGACCTGCTTCAGTACTGTGAACAGGTAGAACAAGAAAGAGAGATGGAGGAGGGGGGAAGAAAAGAAAAGGAAGGGAAGGAGAACGGGAGGAAAGAGAAAGTTGAAAGGAAGGGGGAAGGGAGGTAAGGGAAGGAAAAGACAATTAACAGGAAAGACAAGAGACAGAAAGTCTCACACAGAGACAATTTTGCTGAGGTTGACTATTTATCTTCAATGTGCTGTACTCTCACTTCTAAAAATCTCTCCTTTAGTCTGTCATTTGATTTACCTACAAATTAGGTTCTGTCTTGCTCTCATCAGTAATCATGCCTCTCTACCCTCAGCCTCTGAGATGATTTCCTTCTAAATCTGCCACATATCTCTGGGGTCCATTGTTACCCTCAAATGTGAGTTGTTGACGTTTTGAACCTGCCACCTCTTGGTTCCAAGCATCCACTGGTTTTCCTATTTATGTGCCATGATTTCTTTCCAACATCTGTGTTCGACCTTCAAAAATGCCATTGGTGGGCTGAGGTTGTGGCTCAGCAGTAGAGCGCTCGCTCGTCTAGCATGTTTGAGGCCCCAGGTTTGATCCTTAGCACCACATAAAAATGAATAGATAAAATAAAGGTATTGTGTCCAACCACAACTAAAAAATAACTACTTTTAAAAAATGCCATTTGTTTGTCAGACCCTAGATGTTAAGAATCTGACTAGTCCTACTACCACTCAAGTGCTGTTTCTCTCTCTCTCTCTCTTTCTCTCTCTCTCTCTCTGCTCATGTTTAGCAAACCCTCTCTTTAAGGAAGACACATCCTACAAAATTAAAGAGAAATTGCAAATGCAATCAATAGGGCAACTTTTCCTTTATTGAAGCTTGCAAGATTATTTTTTAAAACTTGGATTGAAGCGTCTTTTAAATGCTCTGGCAGCTCTAGAAATAAATATTGGCATATATTTATTGAATAATTCCTCACACTAAACACTTGTTTTCACATTTTGTATGAATAGTTTCACACCAGTTCCAGGTTCTCTGCTTTAAGTATATCTCATGCCTATAGCTTGTATCCAAAGCAGAAACTAGTTCTCTTCAGGCGTCCTGGTGATATGCCATTAAAAAGAAAACATTGCGTTACGAAGCATTAGGAGCAACTGCTTGGTTTCACACATTTCCCACATTATTCAGAGACAGAATAGTATATTTGCTTCTTATTTCCAGGCTGAAAACAAGGTTGATTTCCTCTTGGGAGATGGGTACCAGGAAGGGATTATGCTCAACAAGTTTCTTCTTTGAGTAATTATTGTTTTTGTCTTTTTAAATAGTATTTTAATTTTTGAATTGACATACAAAAATTGTACATACTTAGGGGTTGCCATGTGATGTTTTGATACATACATAAGTTGTGTGGTATTCAAATAAGTTGATCTATATCCTCAAACATTTGTCATTTCTTCTTGGTGAAATCAAAGCCCTTTTTTCCAGCTTTTATGAAAAATACATCATATTGTCATTTTCTACACATACCCTACTCTGCAATAAAACACCAGGATTTATTTCTTCTATCTGCCTATAATGTAATACATATTGATCAAACATTCCTAATCCATCCCTAGCCTCTGCTGGCTGTAGCCTCTGATAACCACTATTTTACTCTCAGCTTCTATGGGATCAACTTTTTAGATTCTACATGAGTGAAAGTTCACAGTATTTGTATTTCTGTTCCTGACTTATTTCTATTAACATAAAGACCTTCAATTCCATTCATGGTGCTGCAACTGACTAGATTTCATTCTTTTTTATGGCTGAATAGTATTCTATTTTGTGTATGAACTACATTTTCTTTATGTGTTGATGAACACTTAGTCGTTTCCATTTCTTGGCTACTGTGAATAGTGCTGCAATAATCATGGCAGTGTAGATGTCTCTTTGATTTATTGATTTGATTTGTTTTGGATATATTTCCAGTAGTAAGATTACTAGATCATATGCTAGTTCAATTTTTAATTTACCACGAAACCTCCATGCTGATTTCCATGATAGCAGAACCAATTTACATTTCCTCCATCAGTGTGCAAGGGTCTCTTTTCTCCACATCCTCACCATCATTTATGATCTTTTGATTTTTTTGACAAAAGTCATTTTAATTTCATTTTTTAAAATTTTCTCTGATAAAGTACTGAATTATGTCTCTGTGTTTTTTGAAGTCTTTAAAGTTTCCTTAGAAGAGCTGTTTTCACTTCTACACAATGGTGTACAGCCCCCGATTACTATACTGTCAATTTCTGGCATCATATTTTGTCTGTTAGGCAATATCAATAGTTCCCTGAAAGTTCTTGATGTTCGTTGTAATGTAACAACCTCTATGTACTGAAGAACGAGGTGTTTGTTCTAGTCTTTGAAATCTGGCATTATTAATGCCTACTTTTTCAACAAATTCCAAGCAGGCTATTCATTTTCTCTAAGGCTCTGTTCACTTCTCTATTTCAGCACTAGATGATACCCTAAGTCCAAGTTTGCTATGAGTTGGCTGGTGTGTTGTCGCTGTTTCAGCACTAGAGGGTGCCCCAGGCACACATTTGTCTCAAATCTTCTGTTGATTATTGGTCAGAATGCAGTGGGGGCTGTGCCTATAAAGGGTAGTCCATCCCTACAAGCCCTGGAGCAGACCCAAGACATCTTGTCCATAGTCACCAACTTATGATCAGGTGCCACAGAACTCTGACCTGCCAGTGAAGACTGAGACTTACTGTAGGGTGTTGCTCCTAGGCTCCTATGCAACAGTTTGGTACTTTTATCCCTCTTCTTCCTACAAGGGGACAATAACTTTCTCCATGTAGTGCTTCTCAACATTAAGGGAGAGATGGGGTGAGCACTCCTGTAGCTATTGATACCACAATACAATACTGCAGGCCCCCCAGTCCTTCAATCCTACCAACACTAGTGCAGCATAGTAGTTTTGTGCTGTTATGGTGTCTCATGGCCTAAGATTTCCAAAGCCAGCTGTGGGTGATGCTGGCTGGAATATAAGTCTATCTGATGGGGGCTGTGAGTCTCTGCCTGGCACTGGAGTGCATCCAATTCTTCACCCATGGCACTGACCTGGGGACAGGGGACACGGACGGAGTTCACCCAGTGTTGAGTTTAACTGGTCTAGCAATGAATTCCAAGGTAAAATTCTGGACTTACTTTCATGTCTTACTCCCCAGCAGATTGTCCTAAGGTTGGGTGGGGTCAGGTGGTGGAGGCAGATTCTTTGTCATCACGCTAACACCAGCCTGGCAGCTTGTCTGTGGGCACCGGCCAAGGGTCGGGGCTGTGAAGTTTTTCCTGCTACTGACTGATCACAGTGGGTATAGTAATGGGCTTCAAGTCTAAGGCCTGCAGTTTACTTTCTTTTCCTCCTCCAAGTAGGATGCATCTTGCCCCACTGTGCATTTGTAGTAGGGCAAGGGGTGATGCAGGCAACTCCTTTCTGCCTTCCTCAATGCACTCTTTCTTATGATTATGTTAAGACCCTATTTTGGTCTCTCTCCTGTTTCTCTAACTCTTGTAAAGGTAGTTTTGTACATGAATAGCTGTTCAAATTGGTGTTTCTGTGGGGAGATGATTGATGGAAGGTCTTGCTCTGCAGCCATCTAACTTCATTCCAATGCTACTTCCTCCTTCACACACACACACACACACACACACACACACACACACACATATATCTTAGTTGTAGATGGACACAATACCTTTGTTTTTTTTTTTTAAATGTGGTGCTAAGGATTGAACCCAGTGCCTCACATATGCTAAGCAAGCACTCTACCACGGAGCCACAACCCCAGCCCCCTCCTTATGTATTTTAATCTACCTAATACAAGCTACATCATCTTGGGGAAAAGATTTGCATTTGCATTTGTAGCTCATTTTTTCCTTCATGTCATTGCTTACAAGACTTAAATCTTCCCTTTTGATATGAACACTTAAAAGCATCTAACATTGCAGTGAACTGCATTTTCAGGATAATTAATACACTTGGGATACCTAGCTTAATTTAGATCACACCAAAATCTGAATGTATCCAAAAAAGAGAAGTGAAAAAGAAAATTTAACTTTTCAGATTTCTTCAGTAATCAATATAATTATAAAAATAAGTTTTCCTTGGCTGATAATTTTAGGATATGATTTTATTGTTGGAATGTAATACACTTTTTATTATATGTAAGTTTAAGATTCTAAGTTGTGAAAATTCTTAGACTTCAATAAACTACCATTTGTTTTAGACTCTAGAGTTGTTATTCTCTAAAACCAAAGAATGAAATATGTTAATGTTGTAGCTTTAAAGTTAAGTCTCCAACTTATTCTAATGGAGAAAAGCAACATGTTTTTATTTAAGCTCAATTAATGTTTTCATTTGAATAAATTGAATTTAATTTTGCTTATACACAGCTATATTTACTGATGAAAGTATGAATTAGTAATAACTTCAAGACAGCAATTTGATATTATTTGTCAATTTTAAAGATTTCTACATTCTTTGAGTCAACAATTTCACTTTTATGAATATCCCATAAAAATTCATTGATTCATGGGTTATGAATATACCAGGGTATTCATCCCAGCAGAGTTTGAAATAATTAAAGAAGAAATACTGCTTAAATGTTCATGAATAGAACACTTTCTTTAAAAATTTGTTAAATACATACAATAGAGTAAAATTAATTATAACATCTAACATATTGATTCATTAATTGAGTTCCAGTATTTGTTGTGTATCTATATGTTCCAGGCATTGTACTATGATGCACTAGAGAAGACTGAAATTAATAAATCAATTGAAAAAATATTACTCTTTGGTAGTTAGCATTGCAGTGGAAGTCAAAGACAATAAATAATTGATGATGGGTAGTTCTGGTTTTCCTCTTTATTAAGGATAGATAGTAAGGACATGGTCTGGGTGCTATGGAATTGCTATATTTAAAATAAAAATAAATTTTTGATAATAAATGGGAAAAATATACATAGCAGTCTGCAAAACATATACACACCACAAAGTCATCTGCTTACCTCAAGTATCTGAAAGAAACCAAGAAAGAGATAACATTGGTAATTCTCCCTCTATGATAGTGGGTAAACAAAGGCAGGAGAGAAATTTTCATTTTGTGCTTTCTGAATTGCATACCATTTAAATATATATATTTTAAAGGAAAGAGTTGATACAAAAATAGGCTTAAATTTTCTCTAATGACATTGACCTCCAATGCTCTAGTGTCAGAACATCGTCCAGGGATTGGACGTGTGGGACCCACAGTTGGACTGTGAGGCTCTGCTGGAGTGGGGGCCCTGCAGGCAGGAATGAAGAGGAATGGCAGGCAGGCTGGCGCATCTGATGCCCTCTTGTGCCGCAGTCTGGCTGGGCACAATTCAGGAGCCACTTGTCAAAAGAAACAAACTTTATTTTTAGAACCACACAGGCCAAACAAAACAGCTCCTCAGGAAAAAACCCTCAGAGCCCAACTGCCACCACCAGCTTCCCACAAGCCTCTCACCCCAACACCAGCCTCTCCACCTCCCACAATCCTCCTGCTCTTGAGGCCGATTGGTGGGTCGCGTGGGCGGAGCCAAAGAAGTCCCCCCAGTGAGCAGCTCCGTGGTCTGAAAGGGCAGGGAAACAGCCCAATGAGCATCACCGCAGAGGAGCCAATCAGCTAGATTTGCTGGGGCTGCTGTGAGCCAATCATCAGCTGGCAGTCTGAAAGTTTGCTGGCAGCTGGAAGTTTGCTGGGGCCCCTTTGGCTGTGGCTCTCAACACTCTTGCCTGGCTGTTGGGCCTGCTCAGGCAGCTGAGTGTCAGTGGGCAAGGGGCAGGTGTGAAGGGCAGGCTCGCAGGCACTCCTCTCTGGGAGGACAGGGCCATAGGAGAGATCCTCAAGGCATGGGCGAGGCATGACCCTGGGAGGCACAGGCTTCCCCTGGGACGTGCACCCTACCCCTGGCCTTTCTGATGCTAGATGGTTGGGGAGGTTGCCCCATCAAACTTTCACCCAGGTTTTGTATGGATCAAAGCCCATGTCGGACAGGATGATCATGATTGCAGGGTCCGGGTGTTTGTGTTTTGGGAGTGCCTCGCTACAGTGACAGGGCACTTACGGCTCACCCTGCCTCAGCGATGGGTGCTGTAAGATTTTCTGGTTCATGGGTCGCTTCTTTGGGTTTACAGTCAGTATCTTTTTTTAAAAATTGTTGATAGATCTTTATTTTATTTATTATTTATTTATAGGTGGTGTTGAGAATCGAACCCAGTGCCTCACACATGCCAGGCAAGTGTGCTACCGCTGAGCCCCAGCCCCAGCCCCCACAGTCAGCACAAAGCCTTTGTGCTTTGACGGGAACAGAGTAAGGGATGAAATACCTCGCAAGAATGATGCTTATTGGCACCCGTCAGCGGTAGTCCCCATAAACAGGCAGCTCTCTGTCAACATAAAATACAGCATGACACCCAGGCTCCCGATGGCTGCTGGAGGACCCTCATACTCTTGCTGCAGGATGATTTCGTATGCAAAGTATGTGAGAGTCCCTCAGAAATTGTTGACCTTGTGCTCAGCTATGAACCTGGCGCTGAGGCCAAAGTCAGTGAGTTTAATGTGGCCTCTGGCATCCACCATGATATTGTCTGGCTTCAGTTCTTCGTGCACGATGCCCTTGTCATGGCAGTAGCCCACAGCACACACGATTTGCCTGAAAATTCTCTGGGTCTTATCCTCCTGCATGCCACTGCCTGTGATGTGCTAAAGTAGCTGTTCCCCACCTGCGCCCTCCAACACCATGAAGATATTGTTGTGGGTCCTGATAACCTGAAAGAGCTGGATCACATTGGGGTGCCCCAGCATATTTAACATATTTGGTTTGGAGAGGACTGGGACATTCTGCATGGCCATCTTCAGGACTTTCACCGCCAGGACTTTCACATGACCCACCATTGCCTCATTGGGGCAATGGTGGGTCAGGTCAGGTGTACCTGGATAAATATGCCAATGGCCCTCACGACCTCATAGTGGTCTGTGAAGGGTGACTCATTGCAGGATTCAGGCCCCTGCAACTGGACACTACTCTTACTACTCTGGCTATCCATCCTAAGCAACAATACCCTCTAAGGATGTTAGCTTAAAAAAAAAAAAATAACAGACCAAAACAACAAATCAAAATAAAAAAAAAAAACAAGGAAAAAAAATCAACACCAATATCCACAGACCACAACCACCAAATGCTCTAACTATCTGGGAGTCCAACAGATCACCACCAAGAACTTCCTGTACTAGTATACAAAAACCCAGCCTCAGCCATCTACTTATTATGTACCTTTTGCCCTTTGAAATGTCCTCACAATGGCTCCTTGTGAAGCCAAAGCAAGAAATGGCCCGGTCATGCGTGGACATAACACCCGATGGTCATCTCCCTTTGGGGTCTCCGGAACATTTTACAGAAGAAAACTTGGGAAGGAAGGGAGGAAGTAGGTAAAGTAGGGGATGACATGCAAGGGTATGATTTCAGGCAGAGTCTCAGCCTCAGGCTACTTTTGCAGGGGAATTCTGGCATCTAAATTACACCTCAGGGTTTGTCCCATCTTGGAACAGAATTCTGGAATTTCATAAACTCACCTAACTGTCCTTGCCAAGGGAAGTCCTTTAGGGCTTGTAGCCCCCCCCCCCACCCTGGCTGTCTGAACATGCAGACACCAGGAAACCAGTTGCCCAAGGGCAGTTCTCCAAGAGTGACAGGTGCCAGTCAAGCACACTGAAGCCACAGAAGGGACACACAGAAGTGAGGAAACTTATGTAGTACTGGAAGTACCAACTGCGAATATTGTGGATTTCTGCCCTGAATAGAAGGGACAAAAATATGATCAGTTGCTACATCTGTCATCAAAAGCCAGTTCAAGTCTCCATACCACCATTTTTTTTTTTTGGTAGAATGTTCACATATATTTCTAGAATACTCAAAAAGTCTACATATACATCCTAGAGGTAAATATGTTTATTTTAAAACTGTATTACCAAACTATCAGTTTCATTAACTGTTTCTGTCAGTTTTGCGTCACAGTGACCAGAATACCAGACAAACCTGGAAGAAGAAAAGTTTATTTGGGGATCATGGTTTCAGAGATCTCATGGTTGGCCACATCCATGGCTCTATACCCAAGTTGAGATAGAACACAAGGCCAAAGGGGAAGGGTGAAATCTATGAAAGCTGCTTACCTCCTGGCAGCCAGGAAGCAGACAAAGGAAGAGGGGAAGTGGTTTCAGGAAGAAAAACCCTTCCAGGTCATACCTCTAGTCACCCCCCTCCTTACCCATACCCCACCTGCCTACGCTTACCACTGGGTTAATTTATTCAAACTATAATGGACTCACTAGGTTATAGCTCTCACAATCCAATCATTTCACCTCTGAACATTCCTGCATTAACATTGGAGCTTTTGAGGAACATTTCATATCCAATCCGTGTTATTCACTGTCATAATATTTCATGCTTTCAAAATTTTCCCCTAGGCATTCACCTCTGTCTTTAAACCTCATTAACTCATTCAGGGTGCTGATGATTTTACTAGAACACAGTGTAACTCTGATTTCATACATACAGAGAAGATTCCAGTTTTTCCTTATTTGGGCAAGGAGTAATCATGGCTTATTTGCATCCAGTTTTGGGCATAGAGTTAAAATGCCTAGTTTTCTCAAAAATAAAATAAATTTTAAAAATTGGCAGGGGGGACAGAATTGGATCAAGATTTTACATATTGGAAGATCAAAGAATTGGATTCATCCTCACTTCTTACTATATTCCCATATTTTTCTCTTTTGATTTTTCCCTACATTGTAATTCAAGGTTATCAATCATGAGAAGAGACTAAGTTTCAGAGGATCAGATCACTCATGGTACAGTTAGAGCACTGATTTCTGATTTAGATTTCACACCTTTAGTATATATAAGTAAATATAAAAAGTAAAAGGTCATGTGAACATCGCACACTTACTTAGGTCATGGATATACAGATTAACTGAAAGGGCAAGTTTATTTTATCTAAAAATTGCATGAACCCAATACAACAATACTCTTCCGGGCTGATCAGGAGTTCTGTTGACAGTTTTATCTATCTGATTAAAAGGTAACAATATGGAAACAAGTAGTTGCTAATAAATCAAATTTCTTTTGTTAGACAAATTATCTCAAAATTTAAGATCTATGAATAAAACATAATAGAGAGGCCTCTTCTTTGGTGAAAAAGAGAACACTTTCACCTGTCTCCCACGCACTTCTAGGGGGTTGAGAATATAGGGCTGATTATTAAGTGATCACTGATATTGGTCCCCATATGTTAGATGTAAGCAAGCCTCCTATCGATTTATTCTAGTGCTGCTAGGCTTTAATATCTTAATATTCCGATTTCCCAGATACCACTGCAATCTGTGCCTTACACAACAGTGCCAAGCTTTAGGAGTGAGAGGGGGCTAAAATTCACCCATGCCAGGAGTCTCACTGTGGCCTGCGGGGCCCTACCTGTACAGATGGTGCTCTTCTCAATTAACAAGTGGCACCACAGAGGGTAATGGCAGCTCTGTTCATCTTATTAAAATAACATATCTGACCAGACATTCTTTTCTTTGGATCTGCAAAGTTAGCTTGCAGTCTCGGAAGAAAATTCTCAATAACCTAGATATCCAATTATGAATCATTAACTATGTAATTTTCAAAATAGTTCAAACTTGGTTTCAAGATGCCAAGGGAAAATTGTATAGATTGACACACATATACACAGACACACATATTTATGTATAAGTGAAAATATACTTAGCTAGGGGATTTATTCTGATACAGGAAAATATATGTTCTTTTTATGTGGGTCAGATAATTGATCTTAACAGCCATGCTCCAGAATGCTCCAAGGGTCAGAGAAAAAGATGGTCTTTTTAGATTCTATGATTTCCTTAAATGATTTCAGTGAACCAATGGGATCCAATGCTTGGATTTTATGACCAAAACAAAATTATCCCTTCGGTTCCAAAATTAGCCCAACTCTTTCACCAGGTATTTATGACTAGTATTTTGTATTCATTAAATCCAAATTGTCCTCATATATTTTTAATAAATTGATATAAATAAATCTAATCCTAAAAATATCCACACTATCCTTCTGTGTCTTCAGAGAGCTTAAAGAACTTCTCTGGTTATAAAATGTGGGTAAGACAAGATTGTCAAGTAGATACCTTTTCATTTTCACTTTCGCCTGTCTTTCCACTGTTCCATTTTATTAGATTTCACTACCAACCATAAAAGTGCCATACTGGGGAAAAATACCATTTTGTAAGCTACAAAGAGTGTTTTTAATTTTTTGATAGAAAATGATAATGGAAGATTCTCCCAATTTAACTCTTATTTCTGACCCATATACCTGCCTTTAATCCAAGTTACGATGACATTATCTTTAAGTTTTCTTTTTTCCCCACTCCCTGCGCAAACAGAAAGACAGACAGACAGACACACTACACACACACACACACACACACACAAGTGAGTACAGAAGAAATCTATTCTTCTATTGAACACAGTTATCCTTCCATTGCTCTTTAAAAGGCAGGACTCAAGTAAATAGAAGCGTCAATCATTATAGACAGATATAGTAGAAAATAAAATTATATTTTTTTACAAATGATTTTTAGCCATGTGGGAATTCTGAAAAAAAAATGGAAGAAAATAATTAGTAAGTAAGTAGCCTGACTTACTGTGTGCCTTGCGCTGGGCTACTTCCCACAACAGTTATAAAAGTAATGTAGAACACATACCTAAGTAAAGTGCAGCTAGCTACTGCTTAGGGAAATAATATAATTATTGTTACATGATATTAGAAGATATGTCTGTGCTACTAAGAGCTCCAAGACAATTCAGAGATTCAATGGATTTCAGTGGTCAGGAAATTTTTTATGAACACGAGGGGCCTTGAACTGAGTCTTCAAATGAGCGAAATTTAGATGAGTTCAGGACTGGAGGGAGCCAATCCTGGCAAAGGATACAGCAGAAGCGAGGTCTCTGGGAGAGGAGATGAAGAAAATATAAAGAGTAGGAGAAGGAGGTGAGGGAGGAGAATGGCCAACAGAGACAGAATGTATGAGTTTTCACCCTTCAGATAAGAGAAAGCCATGCACCACCGACAGCCTGCTAATTCATCTTGACATTGGAGTCAGAGGATCCTCATTTATAACCACAGATTTAAATAGTTTTCCAATTGTTTTTTGATTGAATGTTTCACCTCCACAACAGTCTACTATTGACAATTGCTCACAAAGTAGAGAAAAACATCTAAATAATTCTGTCCCCATTTCGAAATTGAATTTTTTAAAAATGCAGAAATTATTTAAAAATACAAACAGCAGAGTCATTTTTCTGTCTTGTCACTTGAAGGATAATAAACATCCTATAAAAGAATAGGAGCAAGCGTGTCTAGCATCCCAACTGAGGAGGTCACAAAGACTATTGGTTCCCCAGAGATACAGAAGGCCCAGCACTGAGCTCAATTATGACTGTAGAGCACAAGTCAAATCTTGAGATTCATGTATAGTAAGCTGGATGCCTTTCATCCCTGGAGGAAATCAGGTACACTCGATTGCATATTTCTAAAGGCCAATTTCAATGTGCCTATTCAAAGTGGAGACCCATCCTTTGCCCTCTGAGAGTACAAATTTAATATCTGTCTCTGCAGCTCAGTCCTTTCGTCCCTCCTAAAGCACACAGCCAAGAAGTCATTCCCTCTGTGTATACCTTTTTAGAGCTGATCCAGGGAAAAGGTGATATTTGTTCTGCATTAGTCTTTATGTTATTGACAAGGACTTCTCTATCTTCTGTGGCTTGAATAAAGCTACTGCACATGAGAGATGGATGCTAATGATAACTATGGAGACACCTGGCATTTGCTCTCTAGTCCTCTGACATTTATGTTTCCACTTTGATTTTTCTGGCTCATGCTCAAAGCTAGATTTTGTGTGTGTGTGTGTGTGTGTGTGTGTGTGTGTGTGGCACCCTGCTTGGCAGGAAAGTCTTATCTGACCTGGTAATAGTGACACTGTGTTCTGGAAAAACCTTTGCAAGGAGTTGAATCAAAGGATGAGATAAATGCAATTCTCTGCAAAACCTGCCTCTGTGGGAGTCTGGACTTTTGCCTGCAGGGACCTTTGAGTAGAAGGAATCCCAGGCGGATGGGTGCTGTGCTGCATGGTGTTTATTCATGCCACCTACTGGTGTGAACAAAATGCATGACCCAAGATTTGGAACTTAGTCACAGTTTCAGATCACACACAAAACTTGACAAAGTCACAATCTAATCAGAATAAATGGCACTCACCTTTGCTGTTTTTGCAACTAATTAAAGTTCAAAGTTGTCTTTCATTTCTCCTACCTAGAAGAGGCAAGTTTTTAAAGGTATCCGTTTATAGAGGCTGTTAGAAATGATGCCTGAATTATACACAATGTGGAATTAAAGAGGCATAAAAAAAATACTGTTTCATGAACTAGACTATAAAGGGGAAAGGACTAAGAATTTTTCATCCATGAGCTAGGTAACAAAAGGGGATAAATGTAGTAATGGTAGAAAAGAAGAAATAAAAAAACATGCAGTTGAATTGTTGCATTATCATTTATTATTCCTATTGATGTATTTTCTGAGTAATACAAGGTCAACAGCCAAAGAACATCAGAGAAAACATTTCTTAGGAATTAATTTGAATTGCAAGTGAGGGGAAAGAATTAAGAATACAAACTTGCTTTATATCAGAATTTAAGCAGATTAGTTTGTTCCCTCTTCTCTTCTCCACGACAGTTGTCTTTCTCCATATTTCTTCTCCTGAACTTGTCCTGGCTGGCTGAACTCTGGGGTCATTGTCACCCTATCTTCTTGCTTCTCGTTGGGTTTGGCGATGATTGGGTAATTGAAAGGGTGCAGAAGAGAGAGGCCAGCATATTTCTTCCCTTACTCCTCCTTGTTTTGAAGCGGAACCTTGAGGCAATAGTTGAGTCCAATATCTTCCTCTTAAAAACAGAAGAACCCAGATTCTGAGAAGTAAAGTGGCCCTGGATCTCACAATTAGCAGCTATGATGTAAACTGGACCTTACCTTCAGGTCTCTTGACACTTGGTTTTGCTCTCAGTTCCTTCTACAGCATCCTACCCATTGCAGTGTTATTGGCTTATAAAAAGGAGAGTAAATTAAAATATTTAATCACATCATAATGCAAATTTTTTTGTGTTTATGTGGTACTGGGGACTCTACCACGGATCTTCATCTCCAGCCTTTTTAATTTCTATTTTTCATTTTTAGACAAGGCCTTGCTAAATTACCAAGGCAATGAATAGATGTTCCATAAATGAATGAATGTTTGAAAGCCATTTATATCAAATTCTTTGTTGAGATTTAGATTTTCACCATGACAATTTATAGATCTTCTACTGAAATTGTTGTTCACTACCTTAATTTCATCTGTATAAAAACTTTATATTTAAAAATGCAATGGCTCTATAGTACTACAAGTCAATTTTTTTAAAATATTGAAGGCAATACCTTGCATTCATTGGTACAACAATTAAGAATAATTTAATAATTTGTTGTTCTGAAAATGCCCAGCCAAGACACACAGTGGTCATTTTCTTTCTTTCTTCCGTTCCCTAGAAATGTTCAGTATTTTGTACATGCATCAGTCAGGTTAGGCTGTGGTGCAATAACTTCAAAAATCTCAGTCTCCTAAAGCAATTAAAGTTTATTTCTTGCTTATGATCTATATCCCTTACTAGTCTCTTAGGAGGTCTTCTTCTGGTAATTAATTGTGGGCCCAGACTGATAAAGCAGGTAGCATCTCATACATTTTTCATTGCTGGCCCAGAGAGACAGTTCTAGAGAGCCTCATATCATAACAGCACTTCCTGCCCAGAAG
The DNA here is from genome assembly GCF_052094955.1 of Ictidomys tridecemlineatus. Taxonomy (NCBI): domain Eukaryota; kingdom Metazoa; phylum Chordata; class Mammalia; order Rodentia; family Sciuridae; genus Ictidomys; species Ictidomys tridecemlineatus. The sequence goes on along the minus strand of NC_135485.1, from coordinate 102,119,907 downwards.
TGTCATGCATCTCTTCAGCTCTCACCTGAGCTGGTCACATGGACAAACACAAGTGGCCTAGGAAGTACAATCTTACCATCCCCAGCATGCAGAGGCAAAAACCGTGGGCAAGCCTCATTAAGGCTGCAGTAGGAGAGACAGAAACTATGATTGCTTTAGACAATCTCTTTCTACCCCTAACTCATTCAACACTGAGCAATCTTCCTCCCAACCAAGAAAAATTTTCCCTCTGTTTATTCAGAGGGAAAAAAAGCAAGAGATTAGGGTGGAAGATGGAGAAATAGGAAGGAGAAGAGAGAAGATAGACAAAAACAAGAAAAAGTCAGGAAGAAAGCAGGAAGGTAGAAGAGAGGCAAATCAAAGAAAATATAATTATTCCAGAACATTCATCATCAAGTGAAAAAGTCCAGCTGCCTTCAGTATATTTAGAGACTCCAATTTCTCTTGGAAATTTCCAGAATCACTACAGCTCCCAGAAGAGTTTTTTTCTGTTTACTTCTTCCTATTCAAACAAGAGCAAGGGAAATTAATATTTGAGCCTTTAACTTATTCAGAGTGAGTTCACTGACATCGTCCTACAGAATCATTATTATCAAACACCAAACATAAGGCCCGAGATGTTGAATGTGAATGTGCCATGGGTGGTGGGGCCTGACGTGGAGGAAAGCAGATGGTAGAAGCAGAGGAGATACACTGAAAAGAAATGCAGGGAAGAGATGATGTTCCTGGGAAAAAGGTCCCGAAATGAAAAGGTCCTGGCCCTGAGCTTGGTATTACAAACTGCCAGAGGGGTTTGAGTTTGGGGTTTGCTCTGGCTGATTTGGTCATAGCCTCTTGCACTCTGATATTCGAGATGATTTTAAAGGCATAATAAAAAGAACAAATGGTCAGAAATGGTGAGGTAAGAATCAAGTTTTTCCAGGACTCATTTGGAATACAGGGTATAGAAAAGCAAGCTGTGGCCAAGCCACCTGTGCCAGTCCTGGGAGCCAAGGTGCTGCTGAGGGACTTCAGCTCACGGCCTTGGTCACTGCCAGGAGTAGCAGATGGCACGTGCTGGACAGAGCTTCCTGTTATCCCAGGGCTCCTCCTCATAAAGATCAGCCTGGAAGTGTCCACTGTGGCTTCCTGGAGTCAGCTACTATGGGAAGACCCCAAAAGCCCCCAACTCAGGAAGACACTATATTAGGTCCCAGAGTTCCCCCAGTATCTAGAAGATAGGCAGTTCCCAGCTGTATGCTTTCTGAATCTGTATTTTATTTTTATATCTCTATTTTTTTTTCCTAAAAAGGAGTAAACCATAATTTTGCAGGGTAACATGAACATCTTTAAGTCTTTGAGCAAACTATTATTTTGAAGGTAAGTTTTTTTCCAGGGAAGAAGAAAACTTTTCCTGGGAAGAAGTCGTTGGCCCCTATTCCCTGGACACACATCCAAAAAGTCAATTATTGCATGTAATTTTAAAAGTTGAAAAACTAATGATGATTTTATGGGGCCATTAACCTCAGAGCATTTTCGATGTGTTCTCAGAGAACTCTGGAAGGGGGCGGCAAGGGTGGAAAAAAGTATTCCCATGAGTCTCCCACAGGGAAAAATCGCTGTGAACAGTCCTCCTTAAATTGTGTTAATAATTCAGTTGTGGGCAGAGCCCTGCAATGTTGACACCACACAGGGAAGGGGGGTCCCTGCTCCAGCGCGCCTCCAGACCCCATCTCCACCCTGCAGCTCCTGCTGAGCCCTTGCCTCAAGTTGGCAAACCCCACGGGTGGCTGTCAGAGAATCACACTTTCCCCACCCACCTGGAGCACCACCCGCAGGGCTGCCATATGCTGCCGAGTCCACAAAGTGTTCTCTGCCTACAAGTGTGGGTTGCAAATTCTCTGAAGATTGCAGGGTCGAATTTTCATGGAGTGTCTCAACCTGGGGGTGAAGCTTTTGAAATTTCCTGTTCACCTCTTAGCAGAGTATGCTTGAAAAATAGCAGATGGGTGAGCATGCAAAAGGTCATTGTTTTATTCTGGATGGTTTCTTTGTAATCAGGAAACATTAACAAGCAGAAGAGAGTGTTCTCTCCGACACAATACTGTGCAATACAGTTTTACAGGCCTGAAATTTAAAGTTCAAACATATATACATAAATTGATGCCATCTATCAACCTATGAATCTATGTGTGTGTGTGTGTGTGTGTGTGTGTGTGTATGCACTTGCATAATCTTTTTTTTTAAGACACTAGATGCACTTGGACTTGCTACTCAAAGATGTCTTGGAACCAGGAGCAAGGACATAGCTTGGGAGCTCCTTGAAATGCAGAAACTGAAGCCCTAGTTCAGATTTATTGAATGAGAATCTATAGAACAACATTCCCGTGTGGTGTATATACATGTTAAAGCTTGAGAAGCCACACCCTGAGACATATTGTACCCTTTGGGATAGATAGATCAACTGAAAGGACACAGGATTTGAAATGAAAGGGTGGACTCAAGGTCATGTTGAGGGTGGCCATATAAAATGCTGTCACAGATATGTTTTCCAGGTGAAGGAGAAAAATGTAGAGCAAAACAGGATTATCAGAAATGGGATCTCAGATGACACCCAACCATTTCCAGCGTCAGTCCTTCCCGTGGTGATAGCAATGAAGTTTTAAAAATCAACTACTGCAGCTTCAATTTAATTTGATTAGCATACATTTATATAGCATTTATGTTTTAGTTTTTCATCGCTGTGACCAAAACCCACAACAAGAACAACTGAGAGGTGGAAAAGTTTATTTGGGGTTTACCATTTCAGAGGTCTCAGTGCACAGGTGGCTAACTCCATGCTGTGTGCCTGCGGTGAGGAAGCACGTCATGGAAAGGGCCCAGTGGAGGAAGACTTTTCAGCTCATGGCAGGGCCATGAAGTGGGGTTGGGGGAAGGCCTCAGGGAAGATGAACCTTCTAGGGCATGCCCCTAGTGACCACCTCCTCCAGACACATCCCACCTGTAGTTATTACCCATTCAGTCCATTCCAATGAGGATGGACTGATTAGATGCAGCTCTCACAATCCAATGACTCTCTCTGAACCCTCCTACATCAACAGAGGAGCTTTTCAGGGACACCACGTATCCAAACCATAACAACTTATTAGGTGCTAGGAAGAGCTCTCAGCACTTCACAAACATTAACAGGGGCAATCCTGGTGATAAGCCTGGGAGGCAGGTATAGAACAATTCGCATTTCACCAAGGAGGGAGCTAAGACACAAGATGCCCACAGGGTCAGGAAAGAACAAAACCAGGATTCAAACTATGGAAGTCTGGTTAATTGGGGGTCTTATAAAGGAAGGTCACTTTCTTCCTCAATGGTAGAAAAAAGAAAATGGAAATCTGAATCTAGCCATTCAAATGTGACATTTTTAAAGAAGCCCTATGTTATATTTTTAAAACTTGGTACCACTCTTGTTTTCTACTTCACCATACATCAATGTTTATTTCAACCAAAAAATATTTGTTTACTTTATATTGATAAAAATGATGTTTTTAGCTGCTTGCTTCACATAATAGTTGTAGTTTAGATGACCTTGTATGAGAGGCATAGACTAAAAACTTCCCCAAGAACCATCTATAGCAATGTGAAGTCACATAGTCATGTCCTAAACCATTATCATGACACTTTGGAGGTTCTCCTGGGCTGCCGAGAAGATTGCCAAACCACAACTTCCATCTGAAACCATAAGTTAGATAAGATAATTATAAGGAAGAAATTAATATTAAATCAGAATGTAGCTAAGATGAATTGCAATTTGGAGATCTGGTGCAAACACGAGAAACCTTATAAAAGAAAGTCTTAGTTTAGTTACTATTTTTATTGTTTGTATATAAACTATTATTTAATATTTTCAGTATTCTTGAAATTCTGCTTACTACTTACTATTTTGTTTGTTTGTTTTTACTGCTTACTATTTTCAAAGACAAAAAAAAATATTGGCACTTTGTGATGTGACCTCTTTGGTGACAATTTAGCTATCATTAATCCATTTGCTATAAAATATCTAAATATTTGATCTGCACCTGAGATACACTTAAAAAAACAAATAATGTGCCTGATGGATAACTTTTCTTCTAAAATAGAAAAGTCTACACAAATTTTCCATGTATTTTTCTTGAAAAACTTGAAAATATTGACATAAAATAATAATAATAATAGTAAGTACTCCACTTGTAAGTACTAAGCACAGAGAAGTGTATTAAAATTTCTCAGTATCAAAAAAAAATATTTTGAAGGTGAAACAGGAAGAGCAAGATTGATGAATAAATTCATCTTCATAACTTTGAAGCCTTAGGCCTTATTGGCATGGCTCCCTGGCCTCTGAGCTGCAGAGCCGGCCCACTCATCCCCACCTCGGCCCAGGCTGGAGTGCTGGTGATGAGGGTGGGGCAGCTGCGTGGAGCTCGCCATGCCAATGTGGGCCTGAGGTGCACTGAGCCAGGACCAAGGTGAGCCAGGGCATGTGGACCTGTCACTCTGCAGCAGCCTACCCATGCCCAGTGCAGACACTGGCTCCACAGGATGCCTCAGGCCCAGCCCTTCCAAAGTCCAAGATCCACTGACCTCAATTTCCCTCTTTCCAACAGTGCAGGGAAAACAAAAGGGGAACAGATCTGAATGGAGATTGCAGGACTAAACAATGGCAGTGGTACTTTTCCAAACTGTGATTAACATAAACTTGGACCAACAGAGTTGACCCAAGTGCTGGAAACTCCTAGACTAGCCCACTCAGAGTGACAACCGGTATCAAGTCCCCTCTCATCTTGCAAGAGCTCTTACTCTGGTTCCCATTTGAATAAATCCCACCCTCATACACTGACTCTTCCTTGTCTGTGGGTTTCATTCTTCAAATTTACAATACAAAACTCAGAAAGAATAATTGCTGGTGAGATGCTGAGGTCTATTGCAACAGTGGAGGGCAGAGCCCACCATTAAGAGCTACAACATGCTGATTGGCAGTAGTAGAAAAGAATCCGGCTTTTCCAGCTGTGATCCTCACAGCTGACCTCAGAAGACATCCTTGGCTATGAGTAGCTGCTAACATTAAAACAGATTTGCTCATCTGCAGAAGGCCTGAAGCTTATGGAAACCCCACCCATCTATAGAAGCAGTTTCATTATCAAAGAGTAAAATCAGAATCAGGGAGTAAAATCAGAACCAAGAAGATGATACCAGTGTGTTATTATGCACAAGGAAAGTTACCTTCTGAAGCCCAGACTTCCTGGAACAACTTCATTCTGGTGGTTAAGAACATGGGTTTGAGGGGCTGGGGTTTTAGCTCAGTGGTAGAGCGCTCGCATAGCACGTATAAGGCCCTGAGTTCGATCCTCAGCACCACATAAAAAAATAAATAAATAAAATAAAGGTATTGTGTCCAACTACAACTAAAAAGTAAATATTTTTATACAACCAGAGATATGAAAAATTGTGCTCTGTATTTGTAATAAGAATTGTAATGCAATGTCATACACACACACACACATATAATGTTATATTTTTAAAAAAGAACATGGGTTTGGTATGCTCACTGAAGATTGCTTTGGCTATTCTGGGCCTCTTATTTTTCCAAATGAATTTCATAACTGATTTCACAACACCAGACCTTAAATTATACTACAGAGCTATAATAACAAAAGTGGCATAATATTGGCACCAAAACAAACATGAAGACCAATGGTACAGAATAGAAGACACAGACTCAAACCCATATAAATATAGTTATCTCATACGAGACAAAGATACCAAAAACATACATGGAAGAAAAGATAGCCTCTTCAACAAATGGTGCAGGGAAAACTGGAAATTCATATGTAGCAAAATGAAATTAAACCCCTATCTCTCACCATGCACAAAACTCAAAGTGGATCGAGAATCTATGTATTAGACCAGAGGCCCTATTAGAAGAAAAAGTAGGCCCACATTTCCATCATGTTGGCTTAGGAACTGATGTTCTCAAAAAGACTCTCTAAGAGCAAAAAGTAAAATCAAGAATCAATAAATGGGATGGCATCAAACTAAAAACTTCACAGCAAAGGAAACTATCAAGAACATAAAGAGCAAGCCTACAAAATGGGAGAAAATCTTTGCCACCTATACTTCAGATAGGACATTACTCTCCAGGATATATAAAGAACTCAAAAATCTTAACACACACACACACACACACACACACAAAAAAAAAAAAAAACAATCAATAAATGGGCTAAGGAACTGAACAGACATTTCACAGAAGAAGAAATTTGGTCAACAAATGTATGAATAAATGTCCAACATCTCTATCAATTAGAGAAATGCAAATCAAAACTACACTAAGATTCCATCTCACTCCAGTCAGAATGGCAATTATCAAGAATACAATTAACAATAAATAGTGGCCAGGATGCAGGAAACATTATACATTATATTAGGGGGACTTGATACAAGTTGCCAATTTGAAGCCTCAGTGAAAAAATTTTGTGCCACTCATACATTTCTGGTGGGAGTGAAAAGTACAGCCACTCTGGAAAGCAGTATGGAGATTCCTCAGAAACCGTGAAATGGAACCACCATTCAATCCAGCTATCCCACTCCTCAGTTTATACCCAAAGGACTTAAAATCAGCATACTACAGTGATGTGGCCACATCAAAGTTTATAACAGCTCAATTCACAATAGCTTAACCATGGAACCAACCTGGATGCCCTTCAACAGATGAATGAATGAAGAAAATGTGGTATATATACATAATGGAATATTACTCAGCCTTAAAGAAGGATGAATTATGGCATTTTTCAGGTAAATGGATGGAACTAGAGAATAGCATTCTAAATGAAATAAGCAATCCCCCCAAAAAACAATGACCAAATGTTGTCTCTGATTTGTGTATGGTAACACATATGGGGGTCAGGGAGAGGGCAGAATAGAAGTACTTTGTATTAGACAAAGGGGAGTGAAGGTAAAAGAGGGGGGATGTATTAGGATATACAATAATGAATCGCACATTACTTTCCTATGTTCATATATGAATACATGACCGTGTAATCTCATATACAACCACAAGAATGGGAAGTTATACTCCATGTATATATGATATGTCAAAATACACTCTACTATAGTGTATAATTAAAAAGAACAAATAATTTTTTAAAAAAAGAGTATGGGGTCAAACAACGTGCTGGAGTGACTGATTTTCCCACCCACTTGCTCTAACTTCCAGGTTTGTTTGAAAATTAAACAAGAAATGTTTATATTACATTAAGCACGTTCCCTACCCCCTAGTAGGGGCTCAGGAAGTGATTCTTTTATGGATGTGTAACTTTGCCTAGATTTGCAACATTGTACTCTACATTTTCTAGCCACTGACACACACAAGTCCTTAACAAAAGAATTATCAGTCATTGGTTTCACTGAGAGGACAATTCAACAAGGAGAAGCCTCAGTGAACAATTTTGTGCCACATATTGTGGGTTTTGAATGTCTACAGAGAGATCACAGTAAGCAAATTTGGTGGCTGCCTGGGAATATTCAAGTATCGCTGGCTTTATTTATTGAGTCATGGTCAATATTTACTATGCAGCGCCATGGTCATACCTGCTCGCTACTGTCTGATGGAGATGGGAAGATTCCTGGCTCCTCTTATCTTAGACTTAATATCCTTGACAATATGAATTATTTTTTTCCCCAAACATCTGCAAATCAGAATTTATATGCCAATTACTAGAGGTGGATGTCTATGAATGTTTGAAACAAGGTGAGGTTTCATTCAAAAAGGCCAGTAGGAACAGCTTCAAAGGAGGCAGCAAATGTCTGTGCCAGGCTTCCCAACAAAGGAGTCCAGCGCTCTCAGCAGGTCTCCAGCCTGTGCTAGGTTTGGCTGCCACCTCCTGTGCTCCTCTGATCCTGCCCCTCTGTCCTGCTTCAGGTGCCACATGCCTCCCATGTTTGCTCTCCCTCAGGATCTCTGTCCTGGCTGTCATTCTTCCTGGGATATTTTTGCCCCAAGTTGACATGGGCAGCTCCTTCTAGTCAGATCTCAGGCCCAGGGTCTGCTCATTTCTCGCTCCTTCTCTGCTAGTTGGCTTTCTCTGCTCCCTCCTAGTTTCCACTCATAATGATAATATCCAATTTGCAGCTGGACCTGATTTGAGATGGTTTTCACGTCTTGACACCTTCCTCTTCCAACTACAAATCGACAGTCTCCATGTTTCTTGGCTAGAATTCTCAAAATAGTCCTGTCTGACATCAGACTAGGTGAACTTTCTTGGCTCAGGTGTTCATAGCTGAGAGATGGAGAATATGGTCAAATAAGTTCTAAAGGAGCCTAGGTGGAGAAGAGGGGATAAAATATTCTTGTTGACTGTAATATTTTTCTGACATCATTGCTAAATTATTTTATTAAGTCTGGCACTTCCGAAGTTTGCTCCTTTTGGGTTTCTAAATATTAAAATGCAACATCTGATAATAATAATACTTTTGTTTTCTTTATGCCTTTTTTCTTAAACAAAAGAGTGGAAGATAAGTTACAATTTTGTGATCCTAGCATTTATTGTGGGGCTTAAATGAGTTAATTCATGTAAAGTACTTAAGACATCACTTAGAACAGAGCAAACAAATATTTGCTATTGTTATTTTCGTTATTATTCATTTTACAGCATATCATTTTGTAAGACCTTGAAAATTCAGAATAGAATTTGGGAGTTGGTGGAATAGATATATGAGGTAGGAAATAATCTGATGTAAAATTATAAAAAATGAGTAAATTTTTAATTGTTAAATTATAGGCAGGTCACTTTGTTAGATATGCTGAAAAAATTATTGAATTTAAAAGCTGGCTTCCTATGTCCCCACTGAGCAATATTTCTCAGTAAAATGTCAGCTTTCTTCCCTATGTCCTTTTTTTTTTTTTTCTGGTACCAGGGATTAAACTCAGGGGCACTGAGGATGAACCACATCCTCAGCCCTGTTTTTTTTGTGTTTTTATTTAGAGACAGGGTCTCACTCAGTTCCTTAGTACCTCACTTTTGCTGAGGCTGGCTTTGAACTCGCGATCCTCCTGCCTCAGCCTCCCAAGCTGCTGGGATTACAGGTGTGCACCACCACGCCCAGTGCCCTATGTTCTTTCGACCACTGCAGTCAACATTCTCTAAGCACCTACTACACCCGGGCCTTTATCTAAGTGATACTCATCTTAGATTGGTCTCTCCCAAGATGAGAAAATGAGTTCCAATAGTTTGAGTTTATTGTACAATGTAGTCCCAGGAAGCAACAGTAGGGAAGCAGGAAATTGAGGTAGGGGAAAAAAAGAAGCTAATAATGAGGGGGACATCATACAGATTATTGCTATGACCCTTGGAGTTCAGTCTCACTAAGGAGCCAGTGTAGATTTCTCAGAGTCGCATCAACGGAGCACAAGGGTGCTACTCCTGAGAAGTGTTCCCTCCTTGGCGCTTGCAGCCTGCCCAGCACCTCAATGGGCAGATTCCAGTCAGAAGGGAGAGCCATTGGACCAAGAGTGAACTGTGCTGGCTGTTGGAAGTCCGCAAGGAGGTCCCGCAGAGGACAGTTACAGCATCTGCAACAGTAGGGATTTCAAGATGGTAGACAAGAAAAATTTCCACAAGATATCTCATTGCATGTGACATATGATTCTGCAGAGTACTTAATAAAGCGCCTAGACACTTCTACAGACTTTTAATAAAAAAGTGAGCCATGACAAATAGCTACTTGAATACATATATTCTGTGTGCCATGATTAGGTAAGGATTGTTAAGACTTATAGTACTGTGGATTCTTAACTTTTGTAGTGTTAACTATCTATAATAATCACTTTGATGGTTAAGTTGAAAAAAATAAAGAAGATATAAAATACAGAAAACAGTTCCTAATACTTACAAGCATTTAGTATGTGATTGTAAAGTTTTTACTGTATTCATAGTCTAAGTGAAAAGAAATAGTAAAAAATAAAACAGTTTATGCTATATATAGTAGATTGTATCATTATTCAAAAATATTTTCTGACTCTTTAATAAAAGGATTATACTTCAACTTTGGCTATGTTATTGGATTGGTCAATAAAATGTGAGTGGGAACTGAATAAAATACTTTTTAAAAAGTTTGAAGGAGCATTATTTGATCAGCTATTGCTTTTTTCTCTCATCTTCAAGAAGAGCAAGTCCTAGATTGGTAATACTTTTCTATCCTAGGCCTCAGAATGAAGACAAAATGGGACAAAATTCTGGCCTATGATAGTCAGAATATAAGCAAGAAATAAACCTGTTATTGAAAGCACTGACTTAGGGGCCATTTGTTACTGCTGCATAATTCCACTGTGGCTGACTGATAGATCATAATGAAAATACCACACTCATGACAATTAGTACATATTTTAAGTTTTTTTGAATAGAAAGTGAAGTTATGGATCATCTAGCCAAATTATTAGGTGAAATGTCACTGAAAAAGGAAACAAGAAGTATTTAAGTAGTTATAGGCATAAGCTTTAAGCAACGGTTCTCAAAACTATCACAATGCTCTATTTTTTAGAAATGTTAATTATTTCATACATTGAAGTGAAATTTATACATGTTATGATCCAATGCATAACTTTCTAAAAAATTATGACTTGGATATGAAGTATTCCCTCAAAGCTCCTGTTGTTATCATGAGAATATTCAGAGGTAAAATGATCACACTATTAGAGCTATTCTCTAATTAGTCCATTCTAGTTTAAATGGACTAACTGGGTGGTAAATATAGGCACATGGGACATGGCTGGAGAGGGTAACTGCACCCCTTTCCCTCTCTTCCTGGCTGCTGTGAACAGAGCAGCACTCCACCATCGCTCTGCTCTGCCATGATATTCTGCTCTACCCTGGGCCCAAAGCAATGGAGTCAGCTGTCCATGGACTGAACCCCTGAAACCATAAGTCAAAGTAAACTTTTCCTCCTCTAATTTGCTCTTGTCAGGTGTTTTGGTCACAGTGACAAAAAAAAAAAGCTAATAGAAAATTTAATTATTTAATATTTGAAATGAAATTCATACATGCTGTGCTCCAACAACATGCATAACATTCTAAAAATTCAAAACAATATTCTAACCATTACAAAAAGAAGAATTGAAAGGAAAATAAGTTATAAGGTGATATATAATTTGATATCATAATAGAATAAAATGTATTTCAATATGTAAATAAATGTACAGCCATGCCTGTACTTGAAGACACCAGTATAATTCCAAAGTACAAGAAAATGAAAGAGCAGAGGTCCAAGATACTTCTTGAATCAAAATCAGTGGTAGGACACTTAATAACAGATCAATACTTGTTAATACGATAAAGAAAAAAATAGCCTTAACTGAAGTAGCAATAACAATATAATTATATATTTTGCCATAAAAGAAAATGCAAAAGTATATTTTTCACAAATGACTTATTACCTACAACTCTTATGCCAAAATAATTCACCCTTTTTATAATATATGAATATCAAAAATGTATCACATAAAACATACCTCTTCTTTTAAATTTCCAACTTATGACAAATGTGTAAATAAATTTCATATACATGAAAAGAATACATGGGGCATACCATGGGATATTACTCAGTGATGAAAGGAAACAAACTATTTTGATACTTTGCAACACTGTAACTGAATCTCAAAGGCATTATCCTGAGTAAAACCCAGTATCAAAAGATTATATACTAAAGGATCCAATTTATATGTCATACCTTAAAAATACAAAAATCTGAATTAAGCCTGACAGAGAACAGACACTCATTGCTGGTGGGATAAAGGAATGGTCAGAGTAAAGGGTATGACTCCTTTAAGGGAAAACTTGAGGAAGAATTTTGCAGCAGAACTATTCTGTATCCTGGTTGTGGGGGTGGTCACTTGAAATTTACACACGTCCTATAGCTACACGTGAAAGGGAGGGAGGAAGGAAGAAACAAACAAATGAACAAAGAAACAAAGAAAGAGAACTCTACTATAGCTTAATGAATGACATTGGAAGAGTCAGAGACATAACCAATAGGATTTATAAAGAAATTTATTATAAGGAGTTGGCTCTTGGGGTGATGGAGCCTGGAAGATCCTAATTTGCTATGTGAAGGCCAGCAGACTGGATCCCCGGGAGAGCTGATGAAGTTCTAATACAGCCTTTGACTGATTGGAAGAGAGCAATCCGTTTTCCCCAGCATTCACAAATGTAAATGTTGACTTCATCTCTAAGCATCCTCCTAGATGACACACACACAACACAAAACTAGCCATCATAACTGTGGAGCACATATCCTTCTGAAGGCAAATTAATGATGAACAGGGGGAAGTGGTAATAAGAAAAGTCAAGTCCCATCAAGAAACACCCCAAACATACATAAATAAATATTGCACTATGACGTTCACAATTATATCAGTGTTAAACGTCAACATATTAAAAGCATGTGATGGGGAACACAAAGAATTTCTAACATGCTTTGTTCATGAATGACATTTCATGTCATGCCTTAATTTTTTTTTTCTGTCTGTTCTTTGAATGACACTTAGTTTCAAGTCAGTCTCTTAAAGGAATCTCAGATTTTCAAGACCCTTTCATCATAGGAGGCCCTCAGATGACGAGGTACCTTGTAACTGAAAGAGTGTACATGGGATATCCATAAAGCAAGGGCACAGCTTCTTTGCTGTACCCAGGTTTTATGACATAGTGTCATAAAAACAAGAACCACCTATACACGTTACTCAGTTACAAATGCAAACTGAAACAGGTGTATGGATGAGCAGCTCTAGTACTGCAATAACACTCTTGACAACAATGTGAGTTTCTACAATTCTAAACAAATTTCTAAATAAAAGAAAGAACAATCTCTTCTTAGTTCTCATGAAGTTTTAATCCCTGGAAAATTCAACATGTATTAAGGTGTAGAAAAATGCTTTATGTTTATATGTATATACTTCAATACCTGTCTGCTAAATGTCAGTAGAATGCCCCTGTTATTGTGATACACAAAAAATCCCTCCACAAATTTGAAAAATGCTTCTAAAGAAGGATGCCCTCCAGGGAAATCACTATTTAAGCTCTAAAAATTTATCATGAAGGCTATCACTGAAAGTTCTGTTGCAACTGAATTTCAGGAGACCTATTTTCCTTACCAGAATACACATAGTAATTCTGTTCAAGTTTAGGGAGACTTGGCATATAGATTTCAGGTTAAACTGTTATAAGATCTTGGTCCATTAGCAGTTCATGCAGGAAGAAGGTCTTCTTTCATTTCTTACATATAGTAGATGCTCAATAAATTTGAAATCTAGGGTAGATTCAGATTTTAAAAGCAAATCATTATTGGCATTACTGTATTACAATTCCTAAACTGAGTTTATTAAAAGGGAGAATCAATCAAAAACTATATTTTTCTTTAGTTCCTTTGTTACTTTCGGTTATCTCATTGCTACTTTACATCAAAACCAGCAACACTACAAACTGTATTTCCAAGGTAATAGGAGAAGTAGAATCTTCAAGAGAAGCTATTGCTTTTCATATAAACCAAAGCAAGGACTGATGGAAGGTGAAAATCTTGACCTTGGAACCATGCATTAGATGTAAATGCATTGTGTAATTCACCTCATGAGCAATAGATATGTTGTTCTTTTGTTTTGTTTACTTGTAAACTAAATCACCATAACATGTTACTAAGACAGTATGTATAGCTGTTATCTCTATAAATATTTTGGTATCCTATTAAAATGACAATTTACTGCTTCAGTTATGCTTCTGGTAACATCATTTGTTTTGAATCATTGAACTAACTGAGACAGTAGGGGCCTTGATTATAACATGTACTGTCACTATTTCTGGAATAAAATACAATAAAATGAAGGGATGTGCTTCTCAATGATTGTTTATTACTTGATAATCACAGAGCCCTTGTAGCTATTCTCTATATTTCAAGAACTCCTATTTTTTTCTCGGGATCCAGCAGTTCTTTGTTTTAATTTATTTTCCTCTTAAATACCTCCTGCTATTTAGGCAATAATTCCTTCTAAATCAATTGTTAGCAGCAGTTAATGACTGGTTGGTTAATTAATAGCTCAAAGCAAAGCTGAGGGTGTTCTCTGTTCTAACAAACCACCAGACTCTAACTGGGGTATTATTGTTACTGTACCCTGTAATCAGTGACTTCTCACAGCCTCGCTGCCATGAAGTATTTTAACAGAAAGAATGAGTTGAACGGGAAATAGGAGACGGCATCATAAAATCAATCATAAGTAATATAGACATTTTAAAATTATTTGCTTGCCCAAATGATCCTTATTTCCATAGGATGTGCCAGCAGATGGGGTAAAATATCAGCTCCTGCTGGTAAGTAAGCTCATTTAACTGTAGCAGATTCCTCTCTTTAATCTCTAAGCCTCTAAGCCTAGAGTAGCTGCAGAAATCTCGTGGCATTCTGAACGTTTTCTTTTTCAAAATTGTAGTCTTGAGTTCTACACTCACTGACAGCAGAAAGGGAGAAAACACACTGCACATTTTCTGCCTGAAAAACATGGTATACTTTGTGACACCAGATATGCCTTCTGTATAGCTAATAGGGAGACTGTGTGCTTAATCATTAGTGTGAGCTGCTAAACCCCAAGAATCTTCCGTTCTCTTCCTAATACCTTCTGCTTTACTCTAAGTGCTCAGAGCAAAGGAGTTTAGCAAAGTTGTGCTTTGTATGACAACAACCCTATCAACCAACCAAAACTAGAGAGGACAGATATTCTGTAAGTCCCCCAACAAAAACCTTAGGAGTGCTTAAATGACCTAAAGTTCTACTTCTTCTAGAAAAGTATTTTATGAACAGGTTAAACTGAAATGAATGTCAGGAAGATATTTTGTAGTTTACTAAAATGATGCTTTCATTTTTCAAGACCCTCTTTTCAACCATCAGTCCCCTGAGATGGTATTGGCAAGACGGCTTTGGTGACATCATGACCCCCCCCCCTTTATATTTACAAGATATTGATATATACCAGGGTTAAATGATACCATGGGGAGTTGAGATATAAATGTTAGCCACCATCTTCCGTCTACATTTCAGTGTAAGAAGTGATTTTGGGGTGAAACATGAGATTATTGTGAAGGAGTAAATCTTCAATCTCCATTTCTGGCCTTTGCTGACAACAGAGCTTTCAGAACCGATAAAAGAGGAGAAACATTGATGGAGCTGAAACTAGGAGGGGAAATTATGGGTAGGGAAGACTCTGAAAGGAAAAAGAGATGGAATATATATAAACCCTGGAGTAAAAACAAAAAACACAAATAGACAATATTACCAAAGGTACAGACAGTGGGGGTCATGTTTGGATGGTACATTCTGGTGAAAAACCACAAATAATGCTTTTGAATGAGTCAGAAAGGAAATAAAATGCAGAGCTCATGTCCCCTGTTTTCTGACAGGATTTCAAGCTTGGATAGTAGGCTGTTGCTCAGATTTTTTTTTTTTTTAGTAAAGTTTACTGCTTAGAGCTCCAGTGCATGTATATTTTATTATTTTTGTGATTTCTAAAATCTCATAGTTCACTGAAACTGCCCTGGAATGACAGAATAAACATGCCCATTAAGATAATAAATGGCCAACAAGCTTCCTATCTGCAGACATGATTAACAACTTAAAAGATTAAAACATCCTCAGAAATGACTTTTTGACTAAACTTGGTTCTCAAGTGGATTATCATCCCATGAGACTACTGGTAATGGTATAAGCTTCAGAATATAATGTTTCCACCAGCGACATTACAGATATTCTTTACTTTATATCCATTTTAACAATATTCTCAAAATAGGGAGAGTAGATTTATTTACATTTTGATAGGGGTTTATTTTCTTAATGTTAATATCAATGGAAAAATAATTATCTTTGCTTGCTGCGTATCTAGTTTATTCCCAGGGCCAGATTTTATTTCATTTAATGTTAGCATTAAGTCTTTCTGGTTCGTGTTATAATGTATATTTTATGGTGCAGAGTGAAGACACCAAGGTGAGGAGGTGTTTAGTGACTTGGCCAAGGGCAGCTAGCTGGCAGTTAGCAAAGCCAAAATTTAAGCACAGGTCTGCCTGATTCCAACAATTTAATCCAAGTAAGGAGCAGTGACCTTGGACTCACATCCATCTCTAAATCAAAGTGTGTATTTCTAATAGTGTCAGTTATTTTTTTCATCTCTCAAGCCCTATCCTTGTACCATGTTTGTTTTATGTTTTCCTAAGTTTTATGTGCAACCATCAAATTATCTGGAGAAATAGAAATAGGGAATGGCAAAGTGCTTCTTGCCTTCTGAGGTCTCTAGGTTAAGAATTACATGGCTGATCCTGAAATAGAATTCCCTGTCTCAAAGCTCATCCTCCTGGCTGAACCAAAGGTCATTCTCAGGACAAGAATCCAAGTACCATGGGCATACTGAGGTTTATTTTACTATACTCAGTGACTTTACTGAGAATCAACAGTAGGTGAAAATGTCTTAATGCAGCTGCAGAAGTTCTAGGTCTAATAATTCTGCTGAAGAAAGACTGGAATTGTTCACCTAAGCATTTACATGCGAGAATAATGCAACATGAGAATCAACAGCCAACTTTGGCACTTCTAAATGATCCTCACAAGAATTATATCTGTGAGTCTTGAATTAACAACATTATTTCTACATTTGTCAAAGCAAAGGGAGCAAAAATGTTTTGCATGTCTTATTTGTATCATGCAGGGCATCCTTATTAAATTAGCTTGTATTTCATGTCCATCTCCTAGACTTCTCTGCTCTAAGGCAGGTTGGCATCTAAAACTGCCACAACTATTAATTAGTTACGAATTCTAAAGCTAAGCATATTCTATGATTCTATGAGCCCAGGAGTACCTTGTGGCAGATCACTGACTAATATTTTTATCAATTGGGGCATGTTTATGTAAAAATGTAAGAAGAAATAAGCCATGCACAATAAATTTGGTATTTTTGCATACAACTGAGTCAACATATTTGGCTTTTAAATCACACTAATTATTCACACAGTTGTAAATATTCAACATACTGCAGCAGTGGAAACTAATGCAATAAAAACAATTTTCACACATTTTCTTATTCTGTGGAAATTGTTCTTCCAATTCCCTAAGTTCCCATATTCTGATTTATTAGAAAATGTTTATTCTCCACCAAATTGTATTCAAAGTAATATATTTTCTATGCCTTCATATTACATCATCAGTAAATCATAATCTAAAAAGTTGTTGAAAAGTATAGGAAGTATCTTGGGCTCAGCATCTGATTTTGCAAGTTTCCAATTTGCAAAGAGAAATTTCAGGCTATGATCCAATTTTAGGAAAAAGAACTGAGAAGTCAGTCTCCCCCTGGGGAAAAATCATGCTAAAAGGAGCTGCTAATTGGAGTGGGGGACTTTTAGTCTTGGGGACAGCTTAAAGAGCACATATAGATAAGACATCAACGGAGAGAAACATGTTCTTTATTAGAACCTTTGTTTACATTTGACTAGAGAAGAAAATGCAAGAGGAGAAGCTCTGGGTAAATCATGCCCCAAATGCCAGTAGAAGCATTTGGTTCCATCTCCTCAATTAGGTGAGAAGAATAAGAACCACCTCTTCATTTTTATACATAAGCAGAGAAAGGAACCAGTCACTCTACCCTATTTTTAATATGAAGAGCAAGAATAGAAATTCTAATGTGTCTTCAAATAAACAAGAACAACAACAACAACAAAAAAAAACATGAAAAATCTTAAGGAAATCTTCATAATTTACAATACTGTCTTAAATTGTTTCTTCTAAGATGTACCTTTCCCAAAGAGGGTGTTCCAAAGTCAGGCAGAATAGCCAACAGAATAGCCAACAGAATAGACTCTGCAGAATTGAAAGAATAGCATTCAGGAGTTCCACTGTAGTTTAACTATGTGCAGGGTAAAAAGGTTTGTGTTTTATTCCTCAGTCTTTTCCAGTCACTTTTGATTCATTCGATGGTGGGGAGAGGAAGGTGGTTTCTTGGAATGACATGGATGGATCACTATCCTCCTTTCTCTTTTCATCTTGAGGATGCTCATAATAAGAACCTCAGTACAGACCTTCCTGACTTTTGCTGACTTAGGACAAGAACACAGAGGCCAAACTATCTGGAACATATACATCAAGTTGAAAAAAATCTTATGAAAAAATATATATTTTAGTGTTCTACCCAGGTAAATATCTTTCAAAACCACCTGAAGAACCAGATTGAAATTTTGAATTCACAGATGTTTCAGTTGCATCACAAGAAGGTGACAGGATGAGGATCTGTGTCCTGGGCTATGAAGCTTATGGATAGATATTTTCCAAGTCTGTGACAATTTTCCAACATGACTCCAAGAATGTGCAAAGCCAAACTGAACAGAATATGCTCTGCTTTGGAAAGAAAGGAGGTATATGCATACTTTGGAAAAATATCAATCCAAGATAGTTTTTACACTTAAAATAGTAGCTTATATCTGTCTGAAAAAACATTTGTTAAGAGTTAACATTTGTTAAGAGGTCAGGCCTGAAAGGAATCAGGTGAATGTGAGTTAACTGGGCTCAACAAGGGTTGGGCTAACAGTCAGCATAACAGATGAGTCCTTGGATCATATCATTGCCATATGCCAAGAATTAGTTAGATTTTATGATATGCATGGTCACAGTTTAAGGATTTTATTTTCTAAGTTATTTTCAGTATGGACATTCAAAACCCAACTTTTTGTTAGTTTGATTTTTTAAATATTTTCTATTGTTTTCATTCATTCATTTATTTTTTTAACTCACTTGCATCATCTATTATTTACTGGCTACTTTTTCAGGTATGAGAGCTACACAGATGAACAAAAATAAGCTTTTTGCCCTCAAGGGACTTCTGATATGATTTGACCTACCCTGTGTTAAATAATCATTTGATAATATTATTGGAGTAATTTGAAAATTACATGTGTTTTTCCCCCCAGAAAAGCCTAAAATAGAATAGTTTGCAGACACTCTGAAAGTTAGACACAATTTGAAGAATTCAACTAAATTTTTGTTTTTTTACTGGAAATCAAGCAGGCCAGCAGCTCCACTTGGGCATCTAGTGCCATTATGAATTATGAAGCCCATCATATTCCTTCCTGTGTAACTAACTCATACTGAGAGCTCACTATTAGTAATTCACATTGCCAAGTTCATTATTTTATTTCCTCATAAAATCTCAATCTACACAGGATTGGAAGTTTCCTGCCCTCCTCACAGGAGAGTATCATGTGAAACTAGCAGCTCTGCAGGAATCTCACAGCTCTTTAAATATTACTTCCTGGCTAGAAAAGAATCTAATTCTATGTTCTTCATAGTGCGTAACTCCATGTTGGTGCACCGTAAATGCTAAATACCTATAATAACCGTGGTGGTAATCAGAATTTCTTCTCATATAAACTAGTTTGTCTCAACCTTGTTTTTACCCTGTGTCTCCTAGTAATTGCCTGGCATTTTCCCTGCTGTTCTTGTCTTTTGTAATTACATCCTACTGACATGTCTCTTAAAGCATCTTAAAGTAAATGGAAGAAAGACTTAATTCCTTCTGCACAAAAGGAGCAGCAGGATGCAGGTGCCTAGCAGCCAGAATAATAATCTCAAAAGGAATAAGCAGGGTCTTTCTTTCCTTGCTCATAAATGCAAAAGAGGAAGAAGGGAAGACAGGAAAGAAGAATTTGCTAGCATAAGTTGCTGAGGAGGGAAAACACAGCTTGTCTTTGTTTTCTTAGTTTCATTTCACTTCAGCTACAGCAAAAGTCATTGCTTAGCATTGGGGAAGGTACAAAGACGTGCATATAAATGTCATTTATTGGCATATATTGAGTATATGTTTCACAGAAAACATACACTTGTGGCCCGGTGGCAAACACAAAGTTGACCTCTTTTCTGCCTTACAGTTCATTATGCTGATTGAAAATCAGGCATTTTCTAAAACTATGGCCTTCACAGCACTCTGAATTTCAGAATCATGTGGATCTAAGAACACTGAGGTGATGCTAACTGTCAAAGCGCCACTAAGGTTGTCATAACCTAGTGGGCAGATATATTAGCTTAGGTCCAGGGTAGTCTATCTATTACCTCAGGTATAACATAGTTACTTAAGCATGAAAATAAGGAACAAACATTGAATGCCTACTGTATGCACATTGGCTTATGATGCTTCATCTAATTATGCTCCCAACTGTATAAGAAAGTATACCAATCTTCGTTTTCCAAGTGCAATCATCTAAGAGAGGAGAAGTGTTAGGCCAAGCCAAGATTTTTTTTTTTTTTTTTTTGAGATGTGGGCTACTGGAGATTGAATTCAGAGGTACTCCACGACTGAGTTACATCCTCAGCCCTCTTTTGTATTTTATTTAGAGACAGGGTCTCACTGAGTTGCTTAGTGCCTCACTTTTGCTGAGGCTGGCTTTGAACTCATGATCCTCCTATTGGGATTATTACAGGTGTGCATCACCACACCTGGCCCAGGTCAAGATTTCTGCTTGGGTCTGGCTCTGCTTTCAGTGTCTTCCTGTTGACAAGTGCTAATGATTGATTTGAGAAGAAACAAAGATAAATGAAAGCTTGAGTTCATATTGTTCCAGGCTTCATTAAAATGAGACACACAAACTGTGCTCCCATGTGATGGAGAAGGTGACAGCTCTTGCTAGGGAGGAGGAACTTATGTTCAGTGACTAGAGATGTCATCCTTTCCTTGGCCAACCATATCACGTTTTCTGTAGAGTATAATGAAGGGAGTGATGTCTGCAAGAATAGACAAAGTAGAAACCTATCAACACTAATCAGTCTAATGATCTCAAACACAGGACTGATCATCAGTGGATGAAAAGCAGTCTCTACAGGACAGCACTTCCCTGGAGAGTGGGTGAGCTCCTTACCCTTAGCTGAATGGGGAATGCCTGCTTTTTCTTTGTTTTTGCCAATTGCTTAGCAGACAGAACCATCTCTATCCACTCAAAAATACAAATATTCTTTGTATTTTTATTGCCTGAAACGCCTTTCTTTAACACTTCCAAGAGATATTCTGATTGTCCTTCATGTTGAGCCTTGTGTGCTCTTCAGACTGTGAAGAGAAGTAGTCATTCCATCCTCAGTTCTCTAATTTACTCTCCATTAGAAACACATTGTTTATTACATAATCCTATAAAGAAGTTATTAAAGTCATTTCCCCAAATCATCTTTGTATTCCCAGCTCTTGGCACCTTGCCTACCTAATACACAGTTGATATTTGATGTATAAATGAAAAAAGTGAATAAAATTCCAATTTTAGTTAACTCTGGGGTTAGTAGACATAAAGGCCCATTCATGGAAAAAGGTCATACGTTGTTCCATCTGAAATGAATAAGTCTTTCTTTTTCCTTTCTTTTCCTCCCCGTTTTTGGGTTGAATACTTGAGAATAGATGTTTATATTTAAAAATGATGTCATCCCCAAAGATCAAGCACTGGGCACAGATTCTTTAGAATCTTCCATACCATGCAGAAAAACCCCTGAAAAACTTTTGCTTAATATCCACACCATGCAAGAATGAGATCCTAATTAGAATAGAATAGTATACACTCCATGTATGTAATGTGTTGAAGTACACTCTATTGTTATGTCTATCTAAAAAGAATAACAACAAAAAACACTTTGTATAATTTTCCAAAATCAGTATGTAATGTTAAACCCATTTATGTATTTTTATACCAATATTTATGGAGCATCTGTGTTATAAGCAAGGAACTTACCAATGAAAACCATAGTCTTTACTTTCGAGATTATAGTCCAGTGAAAGGCATTTTAAAACATTAAAAAAAATCATTTAATTACAATGATACATAAATACAATTGTGAAAATGATATACAGAAAAATATGGATAGTAAGGTAAGCATACAATAGGAGAAACTCATGTTTACTGAAGGGGTGACCTTAAAAAATAACATGAGGTAAAAGCAGGGTGTTAGGTAGTCCAGAAAGGAGATTGTGCTAGCTTGGGCTACAGTTATGACTGAGCAGTAGATTCATTTGACACATATTTCTAATTTTTAATCAGTAAGACTTTGTGACTGGATAGAGAAGAGTGCTGGCAGAGAAGAATGATAGAGATGACTCTCTGTAAATATTGATGCCATTGACTAAGGTAAGGAACAATGATGAGGAACAATGGGTCCAGGAAGAGTGGGTAAATATGAGGAGTTCAATCCTGAACAAGTTTACACAGTGTTTGTATGAGTTATACAATGGAAACAAAACTAGATAAATAAGAATTTCATCAGCCTTCAAATGAACATTTAAAACAGTATTCTCCACTATCCCTGGGAAGGCCAAGTATAGTACTGGTTTCCCAAACCTTAAATCTCTCTGTACATTTTTTTTTTTTACTTGTGATTTTTAAAAAAAATTTTATTGATTTTTTTAAAAAAAATAAATGACAGCAGAATGCATTACAATTCTTATTACACATATACAGCACAATTTTTCATATCTTTGGTTGTTTATAAAGTACGTTCATTTTGATAAGTCCATATATTTTGAATCGTAGCTCCTTAAATTAAAACTTTAGGAAAAAAATACTAATTTCCAGTCTTCTTTATAGGTACAGTCATGTCCCCTAAATTCCATCAATCAGATGTACCTGCTGAGACGCTGATTTGGAAGTGATCCAACAAAAGCAGAAAGCTGGGCACCCATTTTCTGGTGTGCTGGCATTATTTTGAAGTTGACAATGAAAACAACAACCCTAATAGTCCAGTTCAGAAGTAAAGTTCTGTTATTGTTCCTGAATGCTTAGAGCCAGTTTCTCCAACTCCCCCAATGATTCTGAGTAGTGTAATATTCCCTAGTAATTTCCATTCTGCTTAAAGTGGAAAGAGTTATTGTCTTCAATTAAAACAATTCAGTCTGATTACTACATAGAGGGCTAATTAGTAAAGTAATACATATAATATTAATCATAATAATATATATAATATATTACTATATATACAACATCATATATTATATAATTATTTTATACATTATAAAACATAGTGCATATTATAATATATAGCATATAAAATATCATATATTTGACATATAATATAGATTATAAAATTTTTTACACCCAATATATTTTATATGTATAAATATACATTACATACAAAAAAAGTCATATATACCTCAAAGAATGGAAAATATCCCACAGAGATGCTTTGAAGAAAATAACCTAATAATTTTTAATTTAATAATTAACTTCATAGAATTAAAAAATGCCACATAAAAGGGAAATAAACTTTCAAAACTGCAGGAAATAAATATAGAAGCTAATCCTAATAAGTCTATTTATAAATGGTGTCTAGGAGACAGGAAAGAAAAATGGAATGGAAATCTATGTATATAATTCTAAGTTTAACAGATGGGAAATTATTGCATAACACTCACACTCACACTAGGCTTTCAAATTTTCAATTTACATTCAGTCCAGGAAATAGCTGCCATACAAAGCCCATTAATGGAAATGTCTGAAAGGGAATTTGATAGGCTGCAGTTTATATGCATAAGTTCATACATATTCCAATAGGGATACTTACCTAAAACCAGGAAATCAGTCTTGCTCATACTATAATTAAAAATCAAGAAAATTCAAGAATTTTAAAACTTTAAATGTAGTCCTTCCATGTAATTTCTCCTAGCTAACCACAATGCTCAGTCAACCACCTGAAGTCTACTCAAAGATGATATGCCAGTTTAGCAAAATTTGAGGAATTCTTACCAAACCACCAAAATTAGGCTGTAAATAATATATTGCTGTCTTACATACAGGTGCAGATTGTCTTAAGGAGAACTAATTTTTATTTCATGCAAACTATATGCCCAGCCCCACATTGAGTACCTTTTTTTTCTTTTACAATAACAGAGAGAAAGATGTTTATGGAGAAAATTAGCAGCACATAATTTGTAAGGCGACAAATCTGAGATTCAGAAAAACTAATTGTCCGGCTCCAAAGCCCCACTTTCCCCATCATAGCATATCATTTCCATCAAGATGTAGAAGCCTCAAGTGCCAGCTTCCTCCCCCTACCAGTTAACATTTGTCTTACCAGGTCTGGCCTACACAGGAATGCCCTCTTCCTCTAAAATTAGATAGGCTAGAAAACCTTAGCTCCATGATTCATTTTTTCCTGGCTATAGTTTTCCCCTCAAGCTTTAATCTTGCAGAGGCTGAGCCTATTTTCAGTCTGGGAGGATTGTTTTCAAATGATCTATTGAATTAATCTGAGTTCTCCACTGAACACTCCACTTTCATCCTTCTACATTTTCAGCCTGTTTCCTATCTAGTCCATTCAACCTAGATCCTACTTAAGCACAGTCATAGACCTGAGGTTAGATTTTTCACTCCTTTTGAAATCTATTTAAATAATAAAGGGCAAGGGAGTGAATTCTCAACTTGACCTTGATTTTTTTTTAAATTTATCTCCAACAATTTTAAAGTTCTTTTAAGTTCAGTACTTCGACTAAGTACTTCCAGAATGCCCAAACAATGGTGCATAACTCTCTTTAACTAGAAGCCATTATTTAAGAATTTTGTGTGTATGTGTGTGTGTGTGTGTGTGTGTGTGTGTATACTTACATATATATATATGTAAGTATATACACATTAAACAAAAGATCCCCAATGAAACTTTAGCATTATCAACAAGTGACATTTATCTCACTTTACCTATTACAAAACACTTTCACTTTCACATTTATTGTCTATTATTCATTGTAAGGTAGTGAATACATGTATGAGCCATAATTAAAGAAGAATATGGGCTGGAGATGTGGCTCAAGCGGTAGCATGCTCGCCTGGCATGAGTGCAGCCTGGGTTCGATCCTCACCACCACATACAAACAAAGATGCTGTACCCGCCGATAACTGAATAATAAATATTAAAATTCTCTCTCTCTCCTTACCTCTCGCTCTCTTTAAAAAAAAATAAAATAAAGAAGAGTAAAGTTTCACTTAATAATACAGACTTAACTAATGGACCTCAAACTTTAGCTTTTTGATCCCAAACTTCATTTCTCTGGAAAGTAATCAGCACTTATGACATATATAATAAACTATCCACCCAAATTCACTCAAATACATTAGTGAAACATTAAGTTTCTGATAATAAGTTTAAAACTTACATATAAGGAACAGAAAAACATTTTACCATAAGTAAAAAAATATTAATTCTTCATTGAAATTTAAATCAACAATATCAGTACTTTTGTAAAGCTCTAAATGTAACTAAACAGGTTTGGGGTTGGTTTTTCCCAATTGGCAATTACATGTGATTGAAGCTGATTTACTGACAGACATGAGACTAGAAATATTTATATGAATGCATGTAGGTCTAACACATTCTATCTCGTTGACATGTAATAATTTACTCACTTTCTTCAATAATGGGCCTATACTACTAAATTAATCCCTGAAGAAATTTATAGTAAAAAATATAACATATAATATAAGCTTGTAACAGAATTGAATGTGTGCTTATGAAAATAGCTGTTAGTGGAGTTCAGAGAAAGGAGGAGATTGCTGTGATAGGGAGCAGGAATCAGCAATCCATGGGTCCAGGCTGGCCATGTGGCCACCACATGCTTTTGTGGATGAATTTTATTTGAAACAGTCACACCCATACAGAAGCAGTATTTTCTATGGTTGCTTTTGTGTGAGGACAGACCCGAGTCTGTCAGTCCAACAGAGACTTAAGTCCCCAAAGTCTAATATTTACAATCTAATCCTTTCCGGATTAAGTTTGCTTGCCACTAGTATAATTGCAGATTTTATGGCAGTAGAAGAGCCATATCTGGGTCATACTGGGAAGAAAGTAGAAAGGGTTGAAATCAGGTGATTCAGGTAACAAACACAGAAAAAACGGAGGTGTAAGTAGGCTGTGACTGGGAACCATCAAGGGATAGTGAAAGTCTGACATGACTCCAAGAGAGAGTGATATTTGATATTTAGGTCATATAAATTTGAAAAGAGAAAATGATACAATTTGATCACCTTTTAAACCAGGGTCATTAATTGACTTTTTTTCTGAATATCTTCATGGACAAACCACTAAAGTTGTGATCCAATTAAATCCCAGTGTCCTTGTAGCCCAGTTTTGGATATTTTAAAAGAAGATATTATAGAAAAAAAATTTTTGAACCTAAAATTACAAGGAATTGTATTCTTCATTTTTTTCTATCAGTATTAAAAATGATCCCATTTACAATAAAACCAAGATTTCTAAAAATCCTTCCACTCCTATTTTCTTAATTCCTATCTTTCTCCCTGTCCCTAACCTTTCACCTTCGATTTTCCATCTCAACTTACTCAATATTTGGTACTATCCCTCCCTCCACACCTCTGCTTTCCTTCCTCCATCAATTTTCCTCCCTCCCATTTTCTGTTCTTCCTCTTCCAACTATCCATCAATTCTCCTTTACACAATCTCAGGACACTAGAAAAGAGGATTCACCTTATGGCAGGGGCTTGGAGCTTTTTTTTTTTTTTTGTCATTTAAGACTGGCATCTTGTGAGACCTATGAACTCTACACTTCAGAACAATGTTTCCAAATGCCTAAAATAAACTTCAGAAGACCATAAAGGAAACAAGATATATTGAAACATAGCTATCAAAATATTGAGAGGAAAACTGTGTTATAGGAATAGATGTTTTATTAACACATTTAATAACAGGATCTGGTGATAGTAGTAACTGCTGTAATTACAAAGTCATACATAGTATAAATGATATTTTGAAATATCTGAAAAAACAAAATATTGTCTATAAATACATGATTTCTATCTGTGAAAAGTCCCAGCATTATTAATATGATTGTAGTTCATTGCTACTTATGTTCACAGTCAAAAATGTTTAGTTTTAATTAGAGTTCCACAAAAAAGAATGATGGAGGTTTCTATCTTTGTGTTTTACTTATTTATCTATCTATCTATTTATTTATTTATTTTGCCAGCCCAGCCAGTTAGATCTAAGTTAAAAACTACTTTTTAGTTATTTAGGGAATAAAGAAGGAGAAAAGCTAAACAAAAAAAAAAGGCAAAAATATTTTTCACAGGTAGAAACCTTGAGAGAAGGCTAAGAGTCTTGTTAAGAAATTAAAATTTTTAACCATCAACATTTTTGATTGAAAGTTAAATTAAATGTGGGATTTTTGTTAAGGATTAATCTGATAGCTGCATACAAAAATAATTTGGGGGAAAGGAGATATTATTAAATCAGTGGAAAGGGTTTTATAATAGTCATGCATGAAGTAAACTACATTGGTTGGTTGCATGCAATTTGGAAATAGAACAACAGGTATTACTTGACTTAGAAAGTATTTTATTTAACTAACTGAAATCTTTAAATGAGAAGTAGATAACAATTAAGCAAATGTTTTCAAAGAATATTGATTATCTTGTTCCACAAAAGAGTTGTATCCCCTAAATTCTGCAAGACACACATGCACAGTCAAAATCATATATACAACTAGTGAAAATAGTAAAATGGTTAGAAATCTACTGTGTTGAAATTGTTCAACAAGGGAATTGCTTGAAAATTCTCTCAATACACAAGGATTTTGGAGAATGGTTTATCTGTATGTCATTGAATAAGTATTAGAATTGGAGTATAAATTCCCACTGTCATTGCTAACTCTTAGGCAAATTTCTTTAAGTTTCAGTGCTTTGTCATTCTTAAAATGAGAACAATACTAATGATAGCTACTCCACAGGGATATTGAGAGAATAATTACCCTGTATAAGCAAAGCACCAGTCATGGTATTGGATACACTGTAGGTACTTTATGTGTGTTGATTGTATTTCACAAATAAGAATGCACTAGATCCACAAATTAAGATGCTATCATTTAAAATCATCTTCAAATGAAAGGTCTCCTATGTTCCCTTTTCTTCTTGAATAAATCATGTGTTTGTTGTCCTAGAAAGAAAGCTATAATTTTCTTTCCCATAAAATTTCCTTGATCCTCAAACAATACTGAGGCTATAGCACTTAAGTATTCAGACTATTAGAAAGTTGAGTAGTTAAATTGGGTACTTTGAAAGAATTTTGATTGCATTGTATACTCCCATCTTATTGCCTCGGTACAAAATAATTATACTCTTTTGAACTCATGGTTTCCTGCACTAAGCCAGCATTCCTGAAGCCATTCGGTCTCTGTGAAGGTAGAGCTTAATGCTATATAGTGTGGTTTTACCGTGTTCTCTGGATAATGAAAGTAACTGTTAAAGTAAGAAATTTGAGTTCCATGCAGTAGCTGGTAATGCAGCACAGGAGACTGGGGAGGGCTTCAATGCTACAAAATTCATTTAAAGATGAGCTGAGTTTAATCTGGAAAAAAAGAAAAAGAAAAATAGCTTTTACACTTTTTTTTTTTTTTTTTTGGAAAGGAAAATAGGTACTCAGGAGACACAGTCAGCAGTAAAGACTCTTTCCAAAGAAAATATATTTTAATGAATTAAACCTTTTCAAAACAACGGCTGCCTCTTGCCTCAGAGATAAAATGCCAGTCATGTTTCCCATGACACATTTTTTGAGTTAAACTTATATTCATGTTGGATTTTTCTGTGCCTTCCTCAATCTGACTGTGACTTTTTACCTTCCAGATTCAAGAAGTCCACAGCAACTTCCTGTTGCCCATCACTTCAACTGAACAAAACAGGATCATACAATTGGAAGTTTAAGCCAAGATGAAAAACAAGCATGATTTTTCCTGGCCCTTTCCTGGACAATAATTAGTCTGTTTTTATGATACTTTACTGAGTTTGCCTGAGATGTCAACAAGCCACCTCTAGTCACTAATATGACACTTTTCCTGATAAAACCACATTAAATTCTCTTCTCATATTTTACCTCTTTGCATGCCTCTCTGTATACTGGAGTAGGTTTTCTTTGAAGACTGCTCTCGACTCAAAGCTCATAACCAACGATTTATCACTTTTCTGCTTGCATTTCGAGAGACTCCTCGTGTTCCTCTGTAGCCCACACACTGACATAGAAACAACACTATTTTTTTCTGCTCCCAAAAGTTTGCATAATTGCAAGAGCTGTGTGTGGGAGCTGTGTAACCATGCTGCCACAGGATGAAAGGCAAAGGCAATTTTTGTAATTCTGCTACAATTTAGGAAAAAGTATTGTAGAATTGCAGAAACAGGACCTAGGAGAATATGGAAAACAGAGGTCACAAATTCAAATGCATTTTGAGTCCAGGTGGGTAAAATTATGTAATGTGGTTATATGTAAGACAACAGAGGACTTCGACCTCGGGTGAATTTGATACAGTAATTGACATTAATTAAACACTGTGGTGTCCAAACAAAACCAGCAAATGAGCCAGTTCCACCCACAGTTTTTTCCAGTTCTGTGACCCGTAACCGGTCAAACTGCTCTCTTCCTACTCCTTTAACCCTCACTCAGGAATATATTCTCCCTCTTGCAGCTCAGATAAGAAAATCCTAATATTACACTAATGTTAAGAAACTTGATTTTCTCACCAATATCCAATCCAAGGAAAGGTCTTGCTGTTTGCTTCTGAAATATATCTCATTTCAGTGTTCAAGACAAGATTGCTATGAAGATTGTCATCACCTTGGGTTTTGGCCTACGACAAAAAAAAAAAAAAACAACCTTCTAGCTGATATCTAAATGTTCAAAATTATGCTTCACGCAACCACAGAAACCATTGTCCTTAAATATGTGATAAAATTGTGATAATACACTTTTCTCACCTAAAAACCTGCAGGGAACTTCAATCATTCCTTGTGCTCATTCTAAATTCTTAGTAAGGATAAGGCCCTTTATAAGCACATTCATTTTCAATGAAGCTTCCTTATCTCTTACCCACCTTTGAGCTCATCTCTTGTTTTAAGCAAGCTTGCTTATTACCCTGGATACCAACCCCAGTTTCTGAATTTCAGCTCATCTTTTCCTCACTTATTTTTGCCAGAATTATCTTTCCAATTTCCTTTTCATAGGTCTAGCCCCTTGCTTCTTCCAAACACTTCAAACTCAAGAGCTCACAGAAGAAATCACAGAGAAACCTCATAGATTTGGGGTGCATCAGTTATGTAATTACCATCTCAGCATTTCTGGACATACTGAATTTTAAATCTCATATAGTTACCCAGCACATAATTACAAGAATTATGCAACAAGAAGTATGGAATAGTAGCTAAAGTACAAATGAGAGTTGGACTGGGTTCATATCTTCACTTCTACTAGCTGTAGGCCCTTAGCTTATCTAATCTTTTAATTTTATTATTTGTAAAGTAAGAGTGGTATAATGATATTCATGAGTAATTCATTCAACAAATATTTATCGAGCATCTATTCCATGATCCAAAATGTTACCAGTGCTAATGATAGGATAGTGAAAATCAAAGATAAAAGTATCTAACTATGTGGAGCTTGAGGTTTAGTGACTTGTAGGAAGAATAAATGAGATAATCAATAGATTAGCACTCTATTTCTCATAGGTTAAGTAGCATGTGAGTGTCAGCTATGAACAACATTCTTCAGCTAAAATGATATAGTAACTTGAGTGAATTAACAAATATTTCATGGAGAAAATGTACTATGGCTACAGGGCTCTCTCTGCACAAATTTAGAGGGAATTGAAATAGATATTGCATTTGAAGATCAGCATGTGTTTGGACAATGATTAACACTTAGTAAATGATTTTTGTTGGTATAGCTGCTGCTCTGGTTGTTATAAATAAAAACCTTCAAAGTATTCCGGTCCCTAGCATGATACAAGCAAGAATTATTTTCCTCTTCCCTAATTTTGTTCTTGCAAGAATCTAATGCTCCCTTGGGAAAAAAGAATTTGTATGCCACCAGAAATACCAAATCACAGTCTCCTCTCTGCAATCATCTTTTTTTGCAGTTTCTATCTATCCCTGTAGCTACCTTTTTAATCTTCTCATTTAATGAGGAAATTATGAGCATTTTCTTTAAAATGTCAGTAGTTATGCATATTTGTCAAAATGTAGTTTTCCTATCCCAAATGTGGCAGAATCTGTTGAGCCAGGTGCTATATCCCTAGAAACAGCAGGAGTAGGATCAAGAAAATGTGTTCTAGAGATTCTAGAAACACTATTGGCAAGTCTGTCTAGGTCTGAGTGATTTAAATATTATTAAAAAAGAGAACCTTGAGATCCAGTAATTACTTCCTTTTAGATCAAGGTCACTAAGAGAAAAAAAAAATGTTAACCATATTGAGACTTAAAAGTAAAGGTAGAGAAGAACAAATCACTGATGATAAAAGAGAGCTTGTGACAGGCCTTCTGTAAGGCCTTTGTGCCAAATGTCCCTGGGCATTATCAGGCAGGAGAGGAGCTCTACTTCTTGGGAAGCAAACTGCTTAAATATACCCCTGAAGTTAAACACCAAGGTTGTCAAAAAGCCTCTTTTGAACTATTTTTAAAAGACCTTGGGTACCTTTCAATTCATTCCCTCTTATTTGATTCAGCTGTCACTGATATCATTTAGAAAGACCTTAATACATCCTCTCATTTATTCCTCACAAAAAGACCATTTTCCCAACAAAGAAAATGAGGGTATTCTTGTAACTATGTGGCTGGCAAATTGGCAAAGCCATGGCACAAACCCTTGTCTGTTGAGCTCCAGAACCAAGGTTTCATTTTTGTTGGTCCTAACAAATACATGAAGTACTGCAGTTTGGAAATTGGTTCATAAGCATAAGTGTTGGGGAATTCACATCACCTCGCTGGGTTTTCAAGGCATTGTGCTTCTTTGCTTGGGTTTCAGAGTATCATAGGAAGTTGCCCTTAAGGGTACCTGTATGGATGAGTCATATGGGTATGGAGCAAAGACTCAGGATTCTAAAGACCCTGACCTCTGTGCAGCCTCTAGGATAGGACAATGGATGGTATTTGCTCAGATAACATCTGAACAGTCTGCAGAGGATAATTCAGCTCATACACAACTCCAAGGTGATTGTTCCTGCCCATGTGACCTCTTCAAATCCTGTGACTCTTTGCCATTGCTGTTCTAAGTTGGCAGCTTTGTCACCACCTAGAAGCCAGATAAAAATGCAGAATCTTGGGCTCCATCCCAGACCTCCTGGATCAGCATTTGCATTTAATGAGATCCACAAGTGAACAATAACTTAAGAGTTTAAGAAGTTCTCAGATGTATTATTTCTACAACAAGCCCGAGACAGAGGAAATCTTTGTAAGACTTTCTACAATCTCATCTGCCTAGGCCTTTGGACAAGCTTTCAATCCAGATGCCTCTCTGGGAATCTACCTAGTAACAGATCCCAGAGTCTTCTTGTTAAGAATTATCAAGCCTCCTATTCTCATGACCTATCTCCCATCCCATCTTCTCTTTACAACCCACAGGATTCTTGTTGGGTTTTTCTTTTTTTTTTTCTCTCCTAGTCTGGGTGGACTTTAGGTCCTGTGTACCCTTGGTCCTGTACATTTCATCTGTCCTTACTTAGGTCCACTAAGAACCTACTAAGAGCTTAATCCAAAGAGATTAGTAAACTACCTCCAACTTCTACTTTGCCTCAACCTTTAACTGAAGAAATTAAATAGAAGGACTTCTATATTTGAATTAGGAAAAAAGAAAGAAGCAAATGGCAGGTGGGGTGGGAAGGAGAAAACATTGATGAACTACCAAAAAAAAAAAAATTCCACAGCTCTTCTGTATAATGCAAATGTTTGAAGTGCATTTTCAGTAGCATGTTTCTGTTCATGTCACGTAGTGTGTAGATTACAAGAAATGAGGGCCTCGATTTGCTTTATCTTGTTCCCACATAGATGTTAGAAATACTTGTGGATAATTGTAATGGACTTAAAGCATCTCTGGCTTTGAGAGTCATCAACAAGAAAACAAGCTCATTCTTGTCCTCTAAGTAGAGGGGGGCGGCAGTCCAGCCTAACAGAGAGGGCTAACATGAAACTCTAGCACTTATCGACTGGGTGGCTCTGGAAAAGATCCTTAATTTCTCAACTCTTCTTCTTGTGAGTGAACATAATATCGATTAAGTGAGAAGATGAATGTAAACGTGAATTCAGTATAGGACATAGGATATACTGAATAAAGATGAGCTTCTGTTATTATTTCTGCATTACACTCACCTAGGCAACTGAAAAACTATGAGAGATTTTGATCTAGACATCTAGGATAGTAAATTTTATAAAAACTTAAATGGAACCATGAGTAATATTAATAATTTTTTCAGCAATTTTTGAGCATGAATTATATGCTACTTTCTCATACATTATCATCTATATTCCTCGTCACTTTTGTGGCTGTTTTTGTCTGTCTCTTTTACCTAATCACCAAGCCTGTTTTCTCTTTTCCCAAGAACACAGAGAGAGACCAGATGGGTAGCCACCCTTGCACATGGGTGGGACTATAGAACAGAGTGGAGTGGAATGTGTGAGTAACATGGCCTCCTCCATGGGCACCCGAGGACAGTATCTTAGAGATGCAGGAGCTCAAAGATGGAAAGAGCTGAGGATCTTCATCTCCTCCCCCAGGAAAGTCTCAAAGCAGACTAGGAATGACCATTTTCAGTCTGATATTGGTAGGAAATAAAACTCTCCTATGTTCAGTTTCTGGCTTGTATTTGCTACAGTCACTAATCTGATCATGATTAATTCATGTAAGAGGTTAAACAGTTTACCTAAGGACACACAGTCTATGACTGGGGACCAGGTATTCTAGGTTCCCACAGCCTGTGTTCTCATTCATTAAACACTACTGGAATCAAGATTCCCTGTAAGAAAACCAGAGAATGTCTTGGTGTTAGCCACCTAAAAAAAATTATGCAGAACAATAAATAGTAGCAGGGGATGAGTCTCAAACCTAGAAATACCTAAACTGGATTGTATTAGGAAGCAAGTGCATGATCAGACCAGTCACCAACCCTGGGTGTTCCCCACAGCTGTCGTCAGCTGCTCTTGGGAAGTGGTAATTTATTCGCAAAACAATTTTGCCTCCAGAACTTGTCATTGATTTTTTTTTTTGAAATCTGTTGTCAGTTTTACTTCTCTCTTCATGGGGTATTGAACCAGTGAATTGTGTGTTTGGAGCCTCTAATGAGGTTGGAAATGGTCCTGTGAAGTCACCATGGAGCTCTCACACCTCTAATTTGAGAATCAAGTTTGAGACGGGGCAGAGATCAGGAAATATTCTCAAAGTGCATGCTCACACTGGCAGCTGTTTGCCCAAAAGGCTCATAGGGCCTTTTCCTGACCAGAACCTTCAAGAATTAGGGCACATCTGTCTCCACTGGATTGAACAGATACTCTATACTCAAGTAAAATACAATACCTATGGTAACAGTGAACACTTGCATGCTACATTTCAGATAACAAAGTACTTTCCAGTGTATAGTTTTAGTGTCCCTGGAATGAAGGCATTTTATTGGTGTGATTCCTAAGAATCAGTGAAGTGATTTGGCAAGAGCAGAATAAAACAATGTATGAGCATTGGCCTCTGCACTCCAAAGCCATCATCAAACTATCGCAGCTCTCTGGGCCCAAATTCTCAAAGATCCTTGTCATCTCACAGCAATACAAATCAATGGGGCTGACTGTCACATTTTCAAATGATGGAAGCTGACCTATAAACAGAAAAATTACAGCCTCTGAGTGAAGGGGCTTTTTTTCACCATCATCTCTGCTCTCCTTCCAGTCCACTCAGGAGCAGTGTGCCAGGCTTGGCCCCTTCATATCTGCCAGGTGCCACTGCTTTGTCTTCATAATTCTGTGGTTTAGGTAGTGGTCGACATGGCTTGTGTAATTGATTTTTTTGTTGTTTTTTCAGCTTCCAAGTCAAGAAGCAGAGTTCTGCAGGCTCTGAGCTTTTCCTTCTGCTCAAATCTCAGCCTGGCAAAAGCCAAGTGAAATAACCCGAGCAGAGGGCAAGATGGTTTGCTCTGCTTTGCAACCCTCTCCCGGGCAATTCTCAAGAATATTTACACATGCAAAGGGGAGCATTCAGTTTATTATTTTCAAAAGACTCATTACTGCCAGTTCCATCTCCTCAGAGCTGAACTGTGAATGTGTCTTCCCACCTTACCACAGTATACGATTAAAAAAAAAAAATCCAAAAATGGGCTAAAAATATCTGAGCCAACTTTAGTGCTTCTGTGAGCACACCGGTGACATCCATGGTGAAGGCAGTGCCAACATTAAACCCCAACGTCATGCCTTGATGAGTTAATTGCCCTAATTGAACATTAAGTGCAATGGAGGAAAAGGGTATGTTAATGCACGAGGCTTTATTTGTTCACACATAAAATAAAAATGGCAAATGGAGATTTAACATCTCATGAAAATTTGTGCAAAGATAACGTTTAAGGAGAAATAAGAAGATTTGCAGATGGGGATGTCTCAAAAATATTCATGTTTCATCAGTTTTAAAAGAAAAAAAAAGAGGTAGGAAATAGAACTCTTAGCACAGTTCCATGTCTTTCCCACTCAGCCTGGGTTAGTGGAAAGAGTAGGAGTCCTAGAATCAGGAAGACCTGAATTTTAAATTCCTCTGCCCCTCTTATTGGTTATATGGTGATGGCCAAGACTTAATTTCTGTTTCAATTTCCATATAATGTAGTGTTGAGAATAATGCCTGTTTCTCTTGGGATATTTCAAAAATTAAATAAAATTCACACACATACACACACACACACAGGGCCTGGAGTCATTCTTAGTAAACAACAGGTGTTTAATAAATGTCACTTTCTCCCTTCACAGTGCACTGCATTGGAATACAATATTCCAATATTCTGCTTATTAGTATAATCAAAAAGTGGATAGAATTAAGTGGAAAGAAAATAGACAGTAGGTGGGCTGGGGATATAGCTCAGTTGGTAGAGTTTGTATTGCATGCACAAGGCCCTGGGTTCAATCCCCAAAACCATAAATAAAAGAAAATAGACACTAGAATTTGATAGGAAGGTATTGTAAAAGCTGGCCAAAGGTCAGTGTGCAGGTTAATCTAAAAGTGACAGGACAGAAATAGTGGGTTTCAGAGCCAGCTCCCAAGCAGAGGAAAATCCCCTGACACCTGCATTGTCCCCACCACAAATGGATGCTAATGAAATGAGAGACTATAGAGATTAGACCTTTGTTATTGCTGGGGAAAGATAATAAAACAGTGGCAACCTACCCAACTCAAGGTGGGCACAGCTGCTGCTTCTATAAATTTCATCTTAGGTCTCAGAGAAGTTGACTACCAGACTTTCCACTACTCAGCAGCATAGCACCAAGGGTGTCCAGAAAGCACTCATATACCACTCACCTAGACACCTACAACTCCACCTCCTCCTGGGAACAGAGGGATGATTGGCCTTGTTCAAGATTCATATGAGGCTGACCTCATTCTTTACATAAAAAGCATAGAATATTAACACAGCCCTGGACATATACTGGCAGAGGGGAGCAAAGTGTGCTGGCTCTACGGCCACCTCTATAAAGAAGGAGCCCGAAGGAGGGACCTTGTGTCATTCCTTATTTCTACACACTTCATCCAAATTTCTTTAACTAAAATGAAACTTTTACAGAAACTATTTTACTGTCAAAATTCGATGTAAGATCTTCAACAGTGGATGCAACAGAGCAATGTAAGTTTCCAGAACAAGAAGGGGAACTTTTCATTACGACAGTCATTGCGACTGCTCTTCACTTACCCTCTGACCTCAGCAACTCTCAGCCCTCACTTCCACTTCCCACAATGCCTTTTGCCTCCAGTGATTTACAGTGTTTATATACAAAGGAGTATTTTTGGTTTATAGAGAGAGTTTTTAAACCAATACCTCATGCTGTTTTATGTATCTAGCCTTTCAGTGACATTTTAGTATTTCTTTTCATGAGCTCCTAAAATATGCAGAATGCTAGATCTCTCCCCACTCCAATATTTCCACCCACTGGAGGACCCACCTTGTCTAATAATCCACTTGCCTTGATGTGGGCAAAACCTATGATGTGATGGAATAGTCACTCCTTGGTTCTGTTACATTATTCCCACATTTAATTATAGCAGGGGAGAGAGATTCTCCTATGGGTTTTGAAGAAAAATAAGAATATTTAGGGTAAGCAATGCAAGCTTCTGTTTTTAATTTTTAATGCATTTACTTTACGGTTTGGATGCAATAGGTCCTCGAAAGTTTCATGTGTTGGCAGCTTGCTGCCCAGAATAGTGATGTGGTAGCCGATGGAAACTTTTAAGATGTGGGCCCCAGTGGGACATCATTGGGCGCTACCTTCACTAGGGAATGCTGGTTTCCTGGACTGAGTTCTCTCAAGAGCAAGTTGTTACAATAGCCTGAACTAAACCCCCGAGTCACTCTCTGTTCTCTTCCTTGTGATATGAGCTCATCTGCCCACAAACACTCCCATTATTCTGATCCGCCACCAGGCCTTCATGACAGCCCAGCTGATACCAGCATCAGGCCCTGGATCTCCAGAACTATGTGCTAAATCAAGCTTTTTCCTAAAGTTAGCTTGCCTTGGTGCCTCATTATCATGATGAAAAGTTGACAACTACATTTTCCTAGAATATTTCACAACTGAGAACCTAGAGTTTGTTTTCCCATTTATAGAGGCAAGCAGACATGCCATGTTGGATGTTTAGTACAGCAAATGTCAAAGTATGTGTCTCAAGTGGGTCATCAGTGTTGGAAGCAAGTTTTGTAGAACATTTCAACAATTTATTTAATATCTCTGAGTTTCCATTTCACACTTTAAAAACTGAGATAATAATAATGATGGTGACAATGATGTTGATGCCTAGATGACATATTTGTTTTCAGAATTAAATGCAGTAATGCCTATTGATTGCCACATAGCCCTGTACCTCAAGGACAGGCAGTCCAGTAAGCCAGCTAAACTTGTTCCAGATATTTTTCTTTTTCATGGGAGAGAAGACCCATGCCAGACAAACTGGTGCAATGCAATACGATTCTGGAAATTGTAGTTCAAAGTTATGGAAGGACTCTTTGACATGCAGTGGTAGAGAAGGATGCTTTATTAAGACCTGCTACATGGCAGGGACAATACTTGATTTTTATTGTATAGGTTGGGAAATTTTAACATTATTATTCCTATTCTACAGATGAGGAAACCAAACCTGAAAGACATTAATGTCTTATAGCTAATGAGTGGAAGTTCTAGTGTTTATATCCACATCTATCTTATTTTATGTAGAATTCTGTTTACACAAAGAGGGCTTACATACAACTTGTAATTCACTATAAATTGGGCTATAACCTAATTAATCATTTATTACTTACTAATAAATATCTATGCCAACCATAGTTATAAGTGCATATGTTATTTAAAATTGAGTTAATTTTATTTTTTTGCTAGATTCCCCCAGCCATAGCAACTTCCTTTTCTGTTATGAGTTGAATTGTATTCTGTCAAAAAGATAAGTTGAAATTCTAACCCACAGCACTTTAGAACATATCCTTACTTGGAGAGAGGGTTTTTACATAGGAAATCAAGTTAAAATGAGGTCATTACGGTG
Organism: Ictidomys tridecemlineatus; assembly: GCF_052094955.1. Taxonomy (NCBI): domain Eukaryota; kingdom Metazoa; phylum Chordata; class Mammalia; order Rodentia; family Sciuridae; genus Ictidomys; species Ictidomys tridecemlineatus. The sequence goes on along the minus strand of NC_135485.1, from coordinate 102,081,348 downwards.
GACCCCAGTCCAACATGACTGATAACCTTATAAGAGAGGGAAATTTGGACACAGACCCATGTAAAGAGAAGATAATGTGAAAAGACACAGAAAGATGACCATCTGCCAGCCAAGGAAAGAGACCAGGAACAGATTTTTTTTTTCCCTCATGGCTCTCAGAAGAAACCAAAATCACCTAGATATCAGACATCTACCCTCTAAAACTGAGGGAGAATAAACTCCTATTGTGTAAGTCATTTAGTTCGTGGGACTCTGTTAAGGCAGCTCAAACAAACCAAGCATCCTGTGTTAGCCAGCTTTCCATCACTACAAAGAAATATCTGAGATAACTGACTAGCAGAGAGAAAAGGGTTTTTTGTGGTTCATTGGAGGTTTCCAGTCCATGGTCAGCTGGCCTTGTTCCTTTGGGCCTGTGGTGAGGCAGCACATCATGGTGGGAGCATGTGGTCGAGAAAAGTGGCTCACATCTCATCACTAGGAAGCAAAAGTGAGGAATGGGCTGAGGTCTCACAGCCTCCTCCAAGATCATGGTTCTGATGACCTCAAAACCTTTTATGATATCCCCTCTTTTAATCGTTTTATTACCTCCCAATAAGCACCACGCTGGGAACCAAGATTTTAACACATGGCCTTTGGGGAAAATTTAATATCCAAATTATACCAACCCCCAACTTTTTCTCTGCATATTCTTTGTCCAAGTCATTGTATTCACTCAGCGGGCCTCCGTATCCACATTTTTCCTAAGTGATTATAGCTTTAGCCTTCTCTGTATGGGAAATTTTATTCTTTCTCTCTTTATGCATTTTGAAGCTTATTTATCTTCTGTGTTATCATTCAATGGCTCTATCACTAAAACACTTGCAGAAACAAGACTTAAACATCATCTTGAAATATATTTTATGAAGACAAGAAAAAACAATAAGTAAAGATGTATGTTTTCATGTGTTAGACAAATTGAGGATTGGTGAGAAACCTAGTCTGAATTGATTAGAGTTCATCCTCCAAAGAAATAAGCTACAAAAAAATCTATGTGAACATATTTTAAGAGAACTTTAGGAAAATCTGAATTTTATCCTGCAGCCATGAGAAGTAATCAAAAAGATTTCCAAGTTGTTGTTCTCTTTTGTTTAACAGGAGTATTATAATGGATGCAGTCTTTTGGAAAAATGCATTTGGTCATAGTATAAAAAGATTGATTAGAAAAAAGGACCACCATCATGGAGATCAGATGGGAGGTTATAAATAGTCATGGGCTGAAATATTAAGGCCTGGAATGATAATGATGCAATAGAAATGGGAAGAAAAAACATGTATATGAAAATCTTATTTACAAATAATCAATAACTCTTATAAGTCTTACTAGAATATAGGATGACCTTGAGTTCTCTGGGTAGAAGATGCAAACTTAATTTGCCTGCTAGTGAAAAGAAAAAAACAACAAATAACAATTAGCTTTCTCTGTATAACATATGCTATTTTCACAGGCCTGCTTGGTGAATAAAAAATATATTAATAGTTATTAATAAAACATTTCTGTTTTCTAGGTATAGGTTAGAAATCTTTTCTCAAATATAGCATGTGGAGTGTTTAAGTGTTGAATTGCACTTGCTTTTTAAAATCACATGCAAAGTATTTAACCTCTATTTTGAGGCAAGAGATTTATTCTTTTCTTCAGAAAGTGAAGGGAAATGTCATTTTTATTTATTAAGAGAAAAACCTGATTATGTTTACCTTGTGTTCACTGAACAAGTGTTCCTCTAGGCAAGTCAACATGTGAGTGTGTTCTGGTGCATACACACACACACACACACACACACACACACACACACGCACCCATTTACACCTGATCATACAAGATATACTAGAACTATATTATAAAAAGACTCACTTCTTCAGCACTTTTCAGGTACCATGAAGCTTAGCACATGCCAAATGATCATGTAAAGAAGAGCCAATCTCTTCTGTTATTTCTAAAGAATCCATTTTAATATTAGTTGGAGTACCTTACCCTGATCTGCATGAGCAACGGGGACAGGATAACAGTGGGAAGACTAAAAACATCTTATGTTTAAATCAATAATCTTAATTAAGGATATGTAATTCCTCAATCACTTTCTCCCTATCCCTTTCTTCCCTTGAATTCAAAGAAGAGAAGTTGACAACCAAAGAAAGCAAGAAAATGCTGCAGAAATGCCAAGGGCAATTGGGGATTTTGAAAAGGGGGAGCAGATTTTATGGATGGCAAACATTTGCTCATGGGAATGTCAATTTTAAGACTCTGGACATATTTAAAGTGCTGTCACTATCTGAAAAGTGACAAAACAATGTAAAACCCCCAAAGCCTTAAAGTCATCATTTGTTATTATATAACATCCCTAAATCTCAGATCATTGGATGTTACCTTCCCTGGACAAAAGTTCCAAGGTTTTGGCAAACTTTTTTTGCGAAATATTTGCTTAACTTCCTGTTTCAGCCTAGGCCAGGCAAGTACAGAACTTCCTCTAGTCTAGAAATGAAATTCTTTTCATTTCAGGGAAAAAGTATGAAAAGAAACAACCTTTGAAAAATGCTGATGAAATGTAACTTTTTCCCATAATAATCTTCTGGCATTTATGACAAAGATCTTCCGTTACTTACAACTTGCAGTGAATTTCATTCTTGGCGTAGTTGCAACCAAAGAACTGACAGCGGAGGGATATTAATATATCTCTGAGCAGTGAGGGAGCTGTTTTTCAAGTGAGACAGAAGCAATGAGTGTTTGGAACACCTCATACTTCAGTGAAATCCAATTTTCTCTTACAGGTTTCACGTAGTAGCAAGAAGGCCTGAATATTGCAATGCTTAGATTCTAACAGTGCATGAAACAGAAAAGACACTCTTCAGGGATGTTTTGTTTTTGTTACTTGTGAATGTAGTTTTATCTTGTCCAGTTCCAGTGAATTCTAACCACCAAGGTGAGACCTCGGATTTCTAATGATTTTAGAGAACTATATTTCCAGTAGTTTTACATATCCATCATGTTTCAACCATCTTGGTTTTGTAGACGCACACTTTCATGGATTTTCCGGTAAACTGGGTAATACTTTAAAGAAAATTCTTAGATGTTAGAAAAGGGGGGGGGTTCAATAAGATGACATGGCATATAAGAAAGGAACTATGTAAATTTTCTGGTAGGAAGACATTAAAAGGTTCAAAAAGCTTCAAGGATGGAATAAACACTTAATGGAATTAACACTTGTGTGTTAGCGCTGCAAATAGGCCCCTGCCTAGTCATGGGATCACCATAGGCTCACTGGGGCAATGTAACTTGGAAAGCCTGTATCCTCTATGTTAAATTTTTGATTCTAGGGGGAAAAAAATCAAACATAAAGAAGGTTGTTATGGCCAGTGAGGTATCTCAGTGGTCCTTTGTAAAATCTGCCATTATCAGTTAGATTTATAATCAAGGATTCAAATCTGAGAGGTAGCTCACAAAAGCATTTTTTGTCTTTTATGTGTGAGTTGTTGTTGTTTTAGCAATTGATAGAAAGTCACATTGTAAGTATGGCAAGAATTTGGGAGAACTTGAATCTCCCAAATGAATCTCTGTTCAGAAAAAATAATGTCTGTTAGTTGTAAGGAGATTAGAGGACCCTATTTTAAACTCCAGGTTTAAGATATATGTGAAGATAAGTCTTAGAAGGAAATGATCCACTTTCACGAGTATCTACAAATATGTGCTATATTTATTATGGTTCTAATGGCTGAAAATTAAAATCTGAACCAGCCCAAAGTGGGGTCTCAAATATTTTCTGAATTGCATCAAGAGCCCCCTAACTTTGAGGGGTGAACATCATCAGTAAATTCTTCAATTACTAGATAGGGTTCATATTAGTGATAGTATTATTTTATTGATAAAGAAATTAAAGCAGCCATGTCAATTATTATAGCAGTTCAATTCACAATAGCTAATTATGCAACCAACCTAGGTGTCCTTCAATAAATGAAATGATAAAGAAAATGTGGTATATGTATTCAATGGAATATTACTCAGCTTTAAAGAAGAATGAAATTACGGCATTTGCCAGTAAATGGATGGAGTTGGTGAATACCATGCTAAGTAAAATAAGCCAATTCCTAAAAACCAAAGGCCAAATGTTTTCTCTAATATGCAGATGCTAATTCACAATAAGGGGGGTGGGCACTAGAGAAGAATAGAGTTACCTTAGATTAGTTAGAGGGAAGTGAAGGGAGGGGAGGGGATAGGAAGGATAATAGAATGAAACAGATATTATTACTTTATGTATATATGTGAATGCATGACCAATATGATTCTACATCATATAAACTCAGAAAAATGGGAAATTATATCCCATCTATGTATGATATACCAAATGCATTCTACTGTCATGTATAACTAATTAATTTGAATTTAAAAAAATAAAAATAAAAAAAGCCTTGGCCAGATAGCTAGTTCATGATAAGGTGGGATTTGAACCTGGCAATGATGTATTAATAGCTGATTTTCCTCCTCTTGATATCAGATACCTTGCTACTCTATAACTAGTTGATTTGTTATTGGATACATCATCCTTGTTTAAAAAGGAAATTCTATAAAGATAGTGACATAAGATTTTCAGTGGCACCCTGTACTGGAAAATAAAATCCATTGAATCAAGGTGAGTCTAAAGAAAATTTTCCTAAAATTTGTGAATAATATCATAGCAATAGTTCAATCAACAGTTCACTAGGGCTAGGGATATAGCACAGTATAAAGCACTTGCCCAGCATGTGCAAGAACCCTGGATTTGATCCCCAACATCACAAGAACAAAAGAGAAAAATAAGAGTCAAACAAAATACACCATCTTTCAATACATGGACCTTGTTGCATGGTACAGGATGGAATAACCATTTTTCATCCTGAGTACATCAGAAACAATAATGAGTATCAGCAGAAATATTTTGGGGTATAATTATGCTCAGAGAAATAATAATTATTAATTTTGCAAAAAGACTTAGATATTGTTTGAGATAATGAACCATTTGCTATTCTGTTTGTTGTGTTGGCTGTTGAGTCTTGATTTTATCAAGAGAAGACATGTTGATGATGGCACTTAAAATGAGCAGAAGTCTGAAGTTTAATTAATGGTAGGATGTGTGTATTTTTTTTGTTTTAATTTTGCTATTCTGACCTATCAGCATTTCTGGGAGGAGAAATTAAACAGGCTTTTCCTCTCCCAGTAATTTATTCTAGTCTCTTCCCCTTCCTCCTTCTTCTACCTCATCCCACCGCATCACTGAAGAGGATATCTGGTCCACTGGATCTAAATATACTGAACTCCAACCACATTGCTTCCAAAATTTCTAGTAAAACTGATCTGTAGCCATTAGAAACATCCAGAAATTTTGCTCTCAAGGAAATCATGTTTTCTTTGTTAAATCCCAAGATGCCTGTAGGAGAACAAAAGGAAACCTGGTGATACAGAAACCTAAATGTCCTACCTAGCAGATATGATAATGTATGCTTTTTCTTTTTTTTTTTTCTTTTTCCTCCAGAGTATGAACAATCCTTGTGAGTTTTCCTCCTACAGAACAGAATGATGTAGGTTTCAGGCTGCTTACCACCCGTTCCTTGAGTTGTTCGGGAATGTGCTATCTCCACTAAAGTGTGCATTATATAAAACAGAACTGATTGGCCTGACTGTGGTGGTGAGAGGAGTCTGTATCTTTGATTAATCAGTATGCATGTTGAGTTGAAGATTAGCCACTTTTCTATATTCTTTCTAGGGAATGTAGAAAAATCAATGCTCACAAAGATGCTCTGATCCTAAACCCCACTTCCATTTCTTCCTCTACCTTCACTCATTCACAACACCCTTTAAAGATATCAGACAACTGTGGAATTGGTGCTCTGAAGTCAAGCCCTCTCTGTATCTTTCTGTCTTCTACATACACCCCCCCCACACACACACACACAAATAGACATGTTTTCTGCAGCAATAACCTAAGCTGGACACCAATAAGAGCTTTCATAGTCAACCACTGAAAAGAATCTCCAGAGAATGAGAGGTAGTGGGAAAGTATAAATTGTCCTGAAGTTTCTGATCCCTCTCTAAGAGAGGAGTTATGCTCAGCCAATGGGCAGCTCCATGTTCTTCATCCCAGGATTCACTTTCCAAACCCTATGTTCTTTCTTCTTGACCACAGGAATATCAGTTATCATTACACACTCAGTCTGGGTGATATGGGAGACTTCCTTTGGCCAAACACTACAGCCATAAGTTTTCACCAAAGCCAGCCTGCTCATTTGTCCTTCCTTTTCACAGATACACAGAAAACTAGAGTCCATCCAAGGAACTTGGAATGAGAAAAGAGATCAATTAATGTTGCAGAGACTTTGATGAGAATCTTGTAGTTTTTCTGGCTTTGCATGATCTCATAGATGCCTGGAAACCCTGATGAGAACTTCAGACGCAGAGATTTCTCCATCAAAGATCAAGTTTTGGCAATCATCCATTTTCCAACTCCACTGTACTTAGGTGGACCTCTTATATTTTAATTATACCAACTTTTACTTATTTAATAGTTTTTCACGCTCATTTGTTATAAACAAATATTTGCATTTCAAATACATAAAGGTAATACAGAGATTCTTAGATCATTCTAAATGAAATTTCTAGGTTTTTGTGATGCAAATTTATATGGTGGTCAAGCTTGATATTTTGGAAATGTCAATGTTTAATATGATCCTAACCTTTTTTTTTTTGTAGAGAAAAGCTCATCTTTTTCTACCCTCTCTAGACTTGCTGCTAGCCTTCCTTTCCCAAGGTTGAATTACAATCAGTTAAACATGAGGAAATTTTAAGTTGGGAATAGCCTGCCAATGAAACTCACATGGAATTTCAAATTCTGGTTTTAATCATTAGTTTTGACTTTTTCACTAAGTAAATCTTTATACCAGAATGCTCATGAGACAATCCTGAAGTATCATTAGCATAACTGTTGAGTCCTAGGGATTAGGAATAGCACAGGTCTGGGCTGACGTCCATCTGTGCCACTAACTAGCTGTGTGACCTCGAGCCAGTTTTTGTATTTACATGGAGCTCAGGTTGGAGCTCTCTATTTAGCTTTTGTGAGGATTAAATATACTAAGGCATGAAGAATGCATTATTTAATGCCTGGAACATGAACAGTACCCAATAAATATTACCTAATATTATTATATTATTAGTTATTCTTCTTCCCTCAAACATTAAAGAAACTGAACATACATCACTGAAAGAAAAATAGACTGGCACCAGAAATTTCATCAGAAAGATGAGGCTTACAGAAAGCAGAGCAATATTTTTCAAGTTTGAAGACAGTGAGATGTTTTTAATGAGTGGTAGTGGGAAAGTATAAATTGTCCTGAAGTTTCTGATCCCTCTCTAAGAGAGGAGTTATGCTCAGCCAATGGGCAGCTCCATGTTCTTCATCCCAGGATTCACTTTCCAAACCCTATATTCTTTCTTCTTGACCACAGTAATATCAGTTATCATTACACACTCAGTCTGGGTGAATTCTATATCCAGCCAGATTACAAATATGCCAGTGTCCACCAAAGACCACCAGGAACATACTTATAGTTGAACAAGATTGGGTTAATAGATCCTTACTGTAGTAAGGAAGACTTCAACTCATGGAGATCCCTGGGAAAATCTATATGAGAGTCTTAGGAGAGTTCTTGTTATAGGACTTAGGCTTGTTTTCAGAGATTTTGCATTGAGTTCAAGGAAACAGGAGCTTTGGTGCTGCCATCATGTAAGAATGATTGTACCAGTAGTTACCTTAACAATTTTTATCTCAGCATCAGATGAAAGGAAACAGAGAGGTCTAAAACTTAATTGTTATGGAAGTAACAGTCATCCATGTTAACTAAGAGAAGGAACATTGGATGTTTTTATGATTTTCTCAGTGTTCTTCTGTTATCTGTTCTTAGACATGCTTTTAGAGTGATTCTACTTTAATTTGCTTTATTATGATCAGACAGTGGATTGACTTTTGTAAGAAACTATATTCCCTGGGCACTCATCAGACCTCATTAACCTGTAGATCAACAAATTCAGAGACTTTGCACTGGACACTATAATGTCTGAATGAGGCTTCATGTACAGTCCAAGGCTTATTGAGGGAAAGCACTATCCATCCTATCCCTGCCCTCCCAGGGACTAAGGAGGTCTATGCTCAGAATGGACACTAGCCACTGTGCCTTTCTTTTCCCCTGAAGTTCTTTAGCAATCTACTCAACAATGGTGTTCAGGTTCTTCAAACCTGTCACTAATAAGGACATACAACGCAAAAAGGAAACAAAGGAGATGGCATCACCTACCTTAGGGGAATCTGAAAATGAGGGTGATAGATAACATTTTCCAAATAATTAATGTTTTAAAATTATTGATCTAAACTTTTATATCATAAAAGGATCAGAAAAAAAAGTGAAACAAAATAGGAGGCAAAAACTTTGAGAGAAAGGAAGGTGTGGAGAAAAAGAGAACACTTCTACACTGTCAGGGGGGAATGTAGATTGGTGCAGTCACTAGGAAAAACAGTATGGTAGTTTTTCCAAAAATAATTACCATATTACCCAGCAATCTCTTCGCTTGGTATGTAAACAAAGCAAGTGAAATCAGTATGTGGAAGACGCATCTGCACTGCCATGTTCATTGCAGTGTGAGTTACAAAAGTTAATTAATGGAAGTCACCTAAGTATTGCTCGAGGAATATACAAAGAGAATGTGAGGATATTGCATCAAGTACAAATATATGTACAAATATATATATATATATATATATATATAAACATGTGCATAGGCAGGATATTCATATACACAGACACACACACATACATATACATATGTGCCTTAAAAGGAGGTTATAATACCATTGTGACAACACGGATGTATACAGAGGATATTATACTAAGTGAAATAAGCCAGGCACTGAAATAAAAATACTATGTGATCTCAGTTAAATGTATAATATTGAAAAGAAAAAGTCAAACACAAAGAAACAGAGAATTGAATGGTGGTTTTAAGGACAGGGGAGGGAGGAAAAGGGGAGAGTCAGAAATAAGTTACAAACCAAAAGTTATGTAACATGAATAGGTTTACAGATCTAATGCACACCATAAAGACTAAAGTTACCAATATCATATTTCATACTGAAAATTTGCTAATAGAAGGTTTTAGGTGCTCTGTCCCATCATGAACACAAAACGTGGTGAACTATGAAAGGTGATGAATAGGTTGATTGACTTAACTGTATGAATCATTTCATTATGTATATGTACATCAAAACAGCATGTTGTGTCTCTCATACATATATAATAATTTTAAGAACCATAAATCAGAATAATTATGTTATAATATATCAAAAATATTTAATATTCTATTTTGAAATAATATAGCCAACTAAAATCAACTGTCATCTCAAATAAAACACAGACCTAATATAGAGTACAAAAATAAAGCCAGGCATGATGGTACACACCTATACTCTCAGTGACTCAGGAGGTGGAGGCAGGAGGATTGCAAATTTGAGGGCAAGTTCAAACCAGCCTCAGAAACTTAGGGAAGCCCTGTCTCAAAAAATTGATGGCTAGGGTTTTAGTTCAGGGTTCTAGCTCTAGTACTGAGAAAAAAATTTGAGTACAAAGATAAACATACTATCACTTTTATCATATTCTAAATATGAGAAATAGCTTCAGGATTTATGAATAAAGATTTGTGTCAACTTATTTAATTGCTGTGTTTGGGGAAAAGAAACCCACAAGATGAATTCTGAATCTGGGGAATAGGAGACAGTCCCCAAAAAATAACATTTGAAGACTGCATTTAACTGATTTGGATTGGCTTGAGACTTGGCTGGCAAGCTACAAAATGAATAGCAACAAACAGTGATGTGATGTTTTGAGCGCCTGATGAGGTGTCCCAGAAGAATTCATTCAATCTCGCTGAATGCACAGTTGAACAGCACCCTTTCTGAGGTCGAAACGATACAAATCTTCATAGAAACATTTTCAAAGTCCCTAGAGGATTTGGATTTTGAATTGAATGGGCTTTGGCACAACTTTCCTCTGTTTAGGGATTTTCTTTTATTTTTTACTTAAAAAAAAAAACAGGGGTGTAGGCAGCTCTCCAGTAAAATTAGTCAAATTTAACAAATGAAATTTCGTTCCTTTGCTTGTCTATTTCTATTTACAGATGAAATATAGGTATAAGAGAGAGAGAAAGCAAAGAAACTCTTCTATAAACTATGAAAGACATCCCAGAAGAGGGACATATGGGAGGCTCTGCCCAGGTGGCAGAGAGGCGAGTGAGGTCGATGCCCAAAGGTGAGTCCTGCCAGCTTCCCATTCTCTGCTGCAAGTCTTTAGGGAACTGAAAATTCACTTCTTCTGGTGAATTCTGTAGCCAATTAAATGTGAAAATTCTTTACACCTGTTCCTGTTCCTAAGGCGAAGAGATTCAACATAGGAGAGGACTACCACCATGTGAATCGCAAGTTGCATTCAGAAATTGATTTTATTCTGGTAAAATCATGCCATTAATCATGCAGTGCTTCAACTGCCCCATCTGTAAACATCAAAAATCTTTGCCTACACAGTCCTCACAGGATGGTATTAAGTCCAGAAAGTACTTTTCCATGGAGAAAGGAATTGCATGAACCCAAGATTTTTCCCAACCTAATGAAATACTGACTTTCCTTCAAATCTACGTGGGGATAGTATGATCTTCCAACATACCATCTACATTCCAAATATTATCATCAATATTGAAGTTCCTTGTATAACAGGGGTCTGAAAATTCTTCTTGATAATTCAGTCCCATATAATTATGTACCTGATCTAAAGAAAAATTAAAGGGTAGAAATCAGTAGGCAATTGAAGCATAATATGCACTCAACTAATTGTTTAGAGGTATAATTAACTAGTTTATATTACTGAGGTGAGGGGCATAAAAAAAGAATGAATAAAATAATCTCATTCCCAAATGAACAGTGTTACCCTACAGACCATATTTGCTTTGTTATTATGAGGTGTACTCAGTTTTTATTTGAACATGATGGTATTTTTCTGTGTGAACAAAAGATCTTTCTGCTCGAGCCAGTCTCTCTCTTCCTGATTTGTGTACAACAAGGATTTACCCTCCATGGTTCTGAACACTACCATGACCATGCACATGCCTTCCCTGTCCCCACCACCCCTATTCAGCACACACCAGAACCAGCATTTTTGCTGCTTTAAGTAAAGGACCCAACCAGAACAACTGTAGGAAGAAAAGTTTATTTGGGGACTCATGGTTTCAGAGTTCTCAACTGGTAGACAGCAGCCTCCATTCCCCAAGGCTCAAGTTGAAGCTGAACATTATGGCAAAAGAGTGTGGCAGAGGGAACCAGCTCACATGATGATCAGAAAGCAGAGAGACACTGTACTTCAGATATAAAATACATATACCCCATAGCCACGCCTCCAATGAACCACTTCCTCCACCTGCGTCAAGTTACCACTCAGTTAATCCCAGATGGAATTAATTCACTGATTAAGGTTAAAGCTATGACCAATCATTTCTCCTCCAAACCTGCCGAAGTCTGGCTAGGCACAATTCAGGAGCCACTTGTCAAAAGAAACTAACTTTATTTTTAGAACTACAAACGCCAAACAAAACAGCTCCTCAGGGAAAAAACCCTCAGAGCCCAACTGCCACCACTGGCTTCCACAAGCCTCTCACCCACACCAACCTCCACACCTCCCACCATCCTCCTGCTCTTGAGACTGATTGGCTGGGTCGCGTGGGCGGAGCCAAAGAAGTCCCCCAATGAGCAGTTCCATAGTCTGAAGGGCAGGGAAACAGCCCAATGAACATCACCACAGAGGAGCCAATCAGCTAGATGTTCCTGGGGCCGCTGTGAGCCAATCATCAGCTGGCATTCTGAAGGGCAGGGAAACAGCCCAATGAACATCACCGCAGAGGAGCCAATCAGCTAGATGTTGCTGGGGCCACTGTGAGCCAATCATCAGCCGGCAGCTGGAAGTTTGCTGGCAGCTGGAAGTTTGCTGGGGCCCCTGTGGCTGTGGCTCTCAACACAAACCTTCTTGCATTGTCTCACATGTGAGCTTTTGGGGGACATCTCCCATCCAAACCATAACAACTTGCAAGAGCAACCCTGGAAGCTAATGAGACCTTATGGTCAAGGTCAGAAGAACAGTTTCTGCTTAAACTCCCCTCCTGTTCTCTGGCTTTTATTCATTTATTCATTTTTTATTCATGTGCACTAAAACTTCCTAATCTTTTGAAGTCCTTGTTACATCAGCTCACTAATGTCACTAGTAATTGGTTATTAAAAGAAGACTCTAGTGCCTGACCTAACTTCCTGCCTCATCCTCGTCTAGGCTGCCCTGCTCCCTACCTTGGGTGTATCCATCAGTGTGAAACCCTTTCCTAGATTGCATGGCCAACCAATGCCTCCGCCAGACATCTAAGACCCCACCTAAAAGGCCCTAGGTTGATTGTTCCTATTACTTTACATTGATCCCCTGGATTCTTAGTTTTTAATAAAGTCAATTCCTTTTCATCCCTCAGAATTAACAAATTAGATCTTTTGTTTCTCCTGATGAGAGTCCTCTCCTTCAATAGAACTACTTTAAAAATCCTACCAATCTTTAAAATCTGGCCTAAATTTACTCGTTTTGTTTTCTTGTTTGTTTGTTGTTCTGTTTTTCATAGCAAACATTGTGATATCTAATAGTAGAAATACCCTGCATTTCCTTTTGAGTATCTCCCTATCATGGTTGTCATTGTCACCGTCATCTCCATCTTTGGACTACCTTAAAAGTTCTAAATTCAGGCTGGTACCACAAGTAGTATGTTTATTTCCAGTGCCCAACATCTATTAGATATCTATTAGATGCAAACTCCTTGGAGGCCAGAGCACAACTAGGAGTTGTGCATCATCTATATTAAGCCAGTCAATGACTGACACTCTCCTTCACTATTTTCTCATTCAGTCTGTAAATGACAAAATGAGAAGGAATGATGAGGGAGTACAGATGAAAAAAATCAGGGCATGCCAAAAATCAAAGTTCTACTGTCCTATTTTTCCCCTCATTTGCAAACTGATTCTATGCCTTTACAGCATGTTGTTTCATAGGAAAGAAAAGAATAAACTTGGGCAGGGCACTTTATGAAGAAAAATGAGGTGAACTGTGTAAGATTGCAAGAAAAAGGAAAGCCACTATTTTTTCTTGTTTTCTAGTTTCATGATTCATTCTTATCTCCATTTTCTACAGAAGACACTAGAAGAAGACAAAAGTATCTAAGTTTTAACAGATTAAGGGGGCGTCAAGTATGGCTCAGAATTCTTACCTAGCACACACACAGCCAGGGCTGGGCTCAGTCCCCATTACTGCATATACGTATATGGCAGATTTAATCCTGTCCTCTATCCCCGATGAGTTATTAGGAGATCAGTCAACCAGGAAGCAGGAATGGAGGGAAGTCCTGCTCCATCCTCCTAATATTTGTCTCTGTCCCTGAACTCACAACTGGTCAGGTGGGACCATGGTCCTTCTGGGATCTACTGGAACATACAATACCTTGCCATCAGGAAGACCCTCATGGATTCAAAAGAGAATCAAACAGATGACCACTGTTTTCCCAGAACTTTCACTCTTTAACATACTCATAGACTTCACATTAAATAATTAAATAGCTGGAAATGTACAAAATGTTATTTGCATATCACCCACAGGTGTCACAGTCAATCTTTTCCATTTAGAGGGGAAGAATCAACAGCATTGAGCACATATGTATTAAGCACTTACTAGTGGCATCACATGAAAGACTTTAGTATAATGCTTGTCACATATTAAATGTTGAATAAATGACAAAGAATTATAAATAGCCCCTTGTTAGGAAATTAGGTATTTCTCCTTCTAAAGTCTGCTTCTCATTTCACTCCAATTAGATTAAGGAATGTTGCAAAAGTCATTCCATCTTTACTGTGTTGATATACCATTCTTTTTTTAAAAAAGAGAGAGAGAGAGAATTTTTTAAAATTTATTTTTCAGATTTTGGTGGACACAACATCTTTATTTTATTTTATGTGGTGCTGAGGATTGAACCCAGTGCCCCATGCATGCCAGGCGAGTGCATTGCTGCTTGAGCCACATCCCCAGTCCCTGTTGATATACCATTCTTAAAAGCTTGATTTACAGACTAGGCCTGGTGATGTATGCCTACAATCCCAGTGACTCAGGAGTCAGAGGTAAGAGGATTTCAAGTTTGACTCCAGCCTCAGATAGTTAGTGAAGCTGCAAGCAACTTAGCAGGATCCTGTTTCTAAATAAGAAATAAAAAGGGTTGAGAATGTAGCTCAGTGGTAACACATCTCTGGGTTCAATTCTTTGTATGCAAATATGCACACACAAATAAAATAACCTTGATATTGTACAAAGTGTCAAGGGTCCTAAGTGATGATGGGAATCTCTTAAAGTTCCCTAGATTTGCAATTAAACTATACCAGTGATTGTACCACCTATATCTAAATCATCTGTGAAACAGAAATCATGGTACTAAGTACATATAACCTCTGTGAGCCTGAGGTGGGAGTGCAGACAGAGATATAGTCAGTTACTGGCAGGGAGAACTAAGGTATGTAAGTTGCTGCCTAGAAAAATACAAGACTCAATCCTTTATTTAGAGGCCTTAGATGCCCAAAAAAGTCATGAACTGATAGCACCTTCTTAAGCACTGATTCAAACCAGTGATTAACATTCTTCCAGGAAGCAGGTCATAGAAGAGGACAGGAGCTGCCTGCTTTCCACCTCTTAAATGCCCCAGTGGAGCTGCCCTTCCCACTTAGAGCTCAACTCAGATACAAAGGCACTCCAAGAGTGGACCTACTGTCACTGTTTCAACGACAGCCAAATGGCAGACCGCTGCTGCCTTTCTTTCAGTCTCATTCCAAACCCTCAACTTTATTACACCCTGCAGTCTCTAAATTGCTATGCAGGATTTTCTGAGGACTCGTCTGTGAGAACATCGTGGGCTGTTGGATGTGTGCACGCACTTACACAAATAAGTAATGGAGAGCTGGTTCAGGCAGGAGGACTTATATTTTTTTTCTCAAATGACATATTTGAACATTAAAAGCAATGTATTCTGTTCTCCTGCTAGCAAGAATAATGAAACCAGAGCATTGCCTTCCCAGCAGCTCTTGCCTTTGAATCGTGCAAACCAGAAATGATCCTCTGTTTGTAGGCAGTAACAGCCCCCAGAAGCTGCAGGAACATTGCCAAGATCTCTGAAAAAACCTCCACAGCTAATTGGGAACTGGCTTATTAGTGACACTTTTGAGAGTCAGGTTGTCATTGAAGAGAAACGAAGGGGAACACGGTGGGCGCTGTAGCCTGGAATTAGGCAGTGGGAGGAGGGCTGGTTCCTGCTCTTCACGGGAACATTGCTCTGTAATTTTCTCAAATGCTGTGCTCAGCTGCCTTGCAAAAGCATTGGATCTGGGGAGGCTGCAGGCAACACCTTAGCTTCCACTCTCCCTTGAACGGTGCATCCCAGGATCTGCAGTAGGAAAGCTCTGTGGCCATTTCAAAAGTGCCCTGAATTACTTACCACAACTGACAAAAACTAATCTCACCCTCTCAGTTGCCTTTGGACCATGTGCCTACATTCTTCGTGTAGTTAAGTGAAAGTATTCTATTACATAATCATTAGACAATTTCAGTAGCAAATAACCCCTAAGGCTTTATGTCCATAATAAAATCACAGTAAAAGGAGGAATGATTTGAAGAACTTTTAAAAAAAAGTTTTAATTAAGTCAAAATACCTGTCAGGTGAATAAATTAGGAAGCATTACAAAAAAATGCATATGGTTTCAATTAAAATCCTTGATTTATTTAAGAAGATTAAGGACACAGTGTCAGTTTTAGTCAAGCAGGTGCTGAACATATCTAAGTGTTGCCTCAAAGCTGCTGGTGAGATGTTGCTCTGATAATAAAGTGGGTCTTCACTGTTGCCTATTTACATCATGGTGCCTCATCTGGAAAACACTTCCTGATTTCTATGCTACTAGGCTATCCCTCACCCAAAAACATTTTTAAAGAATTGAACATAAGAAGACTCTATGACCTTCAGCATTAGCAAAAGAGCTTGTGTGGTAAGAACACACACAGCTTCTGTTAGTTGTACTCCCTACTGGGTGAAATGATGGGATATTGCTTCTGCCCTGTGAGAAAGAACAAAGCCTAGATGCTGGAATTAACTCCTGGAGATCCACACTGGGGTGGTGAACAACCCTGAGGAACTTTTTCTGATAGTACTCAAAGTCTACCTGAGCACAGAAAAATTGGAACGTGAAAAGCATAATTTGTAGCTACCTATTTTTTGTCTTACTCCATTAATCATCTATCTGATCACTTTCTGCAAATTCATTCTTTTCATAACCCACTCTAGCTTGTGCACATTCCATAATTCAGCTCAACTTGTGTGTGACATAGTAGATTCTCTCAATCTTAAGGTACTTTATTTCTCTCTCCAGCTCTTGCGCTGACCACCACATACACACACATGCATGCAGGTACACACACACATGCACACAATGCATTTTAGTAGAAGATCATATCGGGTTTGTTGACCATTTTCTTCTCTTTCTTCTTTGCTAGCAAAGCTTGCCTCCCACCAGAGAAGCTAAAATGTCAATTATCAACATTCATAGCTTTCAGAAATAATGATGTGTCACAGATTTAGGGTGGCCATGTGACAGTCATGACAGTTTGATACCGTTGTTGGATGAGGTGTGTCAGAATCCTGAAGCAGCAAAGTGAAGATGTGATACAATTCTAGAGCAACCATGTGATAAAGTTTATAGGTGACAAGTGACACAATTTGGGTTGGCTGTGTGAGACTGTTTGGGGTTAGCCATGTATCAAAGTACTTGGGTGGCAGTGTGACACAGATCTCTGGTGGCCATGGAACACAGACCTGGGATGGCAAAATGATGCAGTTGGGGGTGGGTAGGTGCAAAATTCTTGGGATGGCCATGTGATACAATTCTGGGATCTGTGTGACAGGAGATTGTGTGAAATGTCTTCGGTCACTGAAGTCTAAAGAATACTTGCTGGAGAACTTCTAGGAAAGACTCTAGAGCATGAGATGGAAAAAGACTTCACTGGGGCTGGCACTCCCACTTCTAACCTTTGAACAGACTGACAGAAGCACAGGATGATGGACAGTTGCAGCAGTCTTCAAGCTGCAACCATGGCTGACCTTTCATTCACTGGGGATGTAGACAATCGAAAGCTCCTGGAACCTTGATGGCATCCTGTGCAAGTGCAGCATCCACTGGCCTGTGTGTCCTTAGATTTCCTCTTGAGATAATAAACTCCTGGTATTCATGTCATTACACATGTGTGCACTGTTTAGTTATATCACCTGTATACCATTTCACTAAAATAGGAAATTGTAAGCATTTGCCTACAGAAATTAAATGTATTTTTTTTCTGGCAAAGACATGCTACTTTTTGATGAAAGTTCAGGACAAAATACCACTTTGAAACTTCATAGAGCATAATGTGAGTAATCTCCTGTAGTTATAAATAGGATGTAGGCAGAATCCCAGACCTAGAGTAAAGACACCAAGACTTTTTGCTTGAACAAGTAATGTGCTGAAGACTCTGTGGTAAGTAGGGCTATTCAATGAGCAACCAACTGGCACAGGAGGCCCAACGGCTTCTGGGAGATTAGAAGTCTCCCAATTCTTGCTCTCCACAGTTCAAAAACAGTGAAAACAACCAATTTGCCCCAGGGTATCTATACCTACAACAAAACCAACCAAAGAGGGGGTAGTCTCCCTAGGATTCAGTATAGATGAAGCTGAAAGCACTTTCCAATATCTATAATTTGTTAGTTTGCACAATAGTTGAGCATAAAGTCTAAATGCCTTAGTACTAACGGACAAGGTTGTGAACAAGCAAGTGTATAAAGAGCCAGTGGCCAAATTGTATCATCTGTGCAGGACATGGACATGAATAATGTCAACATTGGGATTACCAGATCGTTACTCCCTGGTTGGTTTTTGTAAATGCAAGTAGGCTGAATCCCTTATCCCAACTCACTTGGTACTATGAGCAAGTGGATGGTCTCCTGGACAAATTGAGAATGAGGAAATCTGAAGACAGAGTTAATGAAACTCTTACTAAAAGACTGGTAGAGGTCAAATAATTACCTCTAAATGAAAAAAAAAATGAAAGAATATCTCGGTTTTCTCACAGTATTGAATATAATAAATACATAAATATTTGCCTTGTCACATATGTGTCTACTTAAATATCCTTACGGAGAACTAAATGACAACTTTAAATTGCTCCAAAATAAAATAATCAATTGAGCACTTATTCTTTTCTAATATAAACTTTCTGATCTCTGCCAACTTGTCTTAAGAGAGGATTCTTTAACATTTAAATAACTATTCTTCAAGAAACTTTCTAAGGTCAAATACATGTACAAAATATTCCTTACATTTATACTGGTTGTTTGAAGCAAGCCTTCTGTAGCCTTGAAAATTCAGTATGAATATTCAAGATGATAAATAAATAGATATGACTCCTCTAATGTTATGTAAATACTGAGGCTTTCTTCAAAAACTAGTTTGTTACAGAACATGATTTGAGAAACACAGAGTTAGTCTTAAATATAATGCAAAGATAATAAATGTTTAATTTTTGTGTATATTTTTAAATTAAGGATTTAATTATTCTAAAGTTATTCTAATTATTTGGAATTTAACCTGTATCAACTGGATTATTACTCCTCAGAAGTCCCTTTTTGACATCACCACTTTGGAATTTTTAATGTCAATGCATGATCTTGATGGTTGGGGTAGTTTCTTCAAATAACTTTTCAAAATTTGTTCATGGATAATACATTTCCTAATTCCACCCAAATCTATGGCAATATTTTGCCTTTTGTTTTATTGCATTATATTCATCTTCGATGCATACAAAATCATTGGGTCCTCAGTCTTACTCTCATAATGCAACTTAAAATCTGTTATGTACTACTGTGTACAAGTTAGAAAAAAGTCTGGTTTTGTTCTTCTGTACATAACTATTGTTCAGGGAAAAGAGTGGGATTACACCTATGTTATATCCACAGCCTGTTTGTTTTGGTTTATATAATTTAATTTTTTGCTAGAATGTGTTCAATGTGGGCATCCAAAATAATTTCAAATTAAATTCGCAACATATTTTAAATCCATATGGTTCATTTACTGGAAGTCTCAGTTTGTTAAGGTATAGACATGAAAAGCATCTTTTTGATCCAATAATTGATACCTTCCCTTCACAGCAGTACTGGCCTTCCCTACTGTGTTTAGTTTCCTAATTGGCATCTAGGTTTGACTCAGTAAAATATTATATGTTCTAGAAAATCTCATTTTGGTTATTAAAAGATAAAATGCTTATTTTAACTTTGAATTTAGAAAATTCAAAGTTTACCCCCACTCACCCTATTTCTTCAGCTAGATTTGTGATTTTAGAGTTTGAGATGCAAGGGGTTGGAGAAAGTAGCTCTGTGAGCAACTCTTCTTCAGTAGAGATTTCCTTTAAAATTGAGGCACTGGAAAAACGGTTAAGAGGGAAAAAATTCTTACTATTGCTAACACTTGATTGGTAACTATTTCCTTGAATGCTTCCAAAACTTGTCCATGTTATATCATATATATATATACAAAAAAAATATTGTATTTGTGAAGAATACAGGGGGAAATCATGGGGGGGCAAAATTGGGGCCTCCATACAGCTCAGAAATAATAACTTTTTTTTTCAGTACTAGGAGTTGAACCCAGATGTGTTTTATTTTTTATTTTGAGATAGGGTCTCACTAAGTTGCTTAAGGCTTTGCTTAGTTGCTGAAGCCGGCTTTGAACTTGTGATCATCCTGCCTCAGCCTCCTGAAGTCAATGGAGTTACAGGCTTGTGCCACCAATCCTGGCTTAGAAAAATACTTTTATTGTAACACAACAAAATATTAGTACCATTGTTTCAAGGTATCCATGAGGGACTGATGCTAGCATTTCCTGTTGATGCCAAAACCTTTAGACATTCTAGTTCCATATCCAAAATGGAGGAATATTTGCATATACATTATGTATATCCTCTCCTATGCTTTAAATCAACTCTAGATTATTTGTAAAATCTAATATTCTATACATTCTATATAAATAGTTGTTATACTATAATGTTCAGAGAATAATGCCCCTCTCAAAAATCCCATCCATGTTTAGAAAAGACATAATTTTTTTCTGAATATTTTCTTTCTGTGGTTGAGTGAATTCATAGATACAGAACTCCCCCCACGGAGATGACTTTATTGGATATATGTTAAATATTGAATCTATTTATCCTTCCTCAATAAAACATTAATCATATTTTTAGTCAACTACTTGATTTTATCTAAAGAAAATGTTAGTACACCTTTAAAATTCTTCCCTCACATCCTTTTCCCCTTCCATTTCTATGCAACAACCTATGTATTTTCTGTCACTTTGCTTTGCTAGCCTTTTCTGAAATTTTATTAAAGTGTAGTCATATAATGTATGTTCTTTTTTTGTCCAACTTCTTTCATCTGCTCAGCTTTATCATTTTGAGATTTAGCCATGCTGTTGCATGTATCAATATTTAATTTTATTTACAAGAGTTATTATGTATAAATTAGCTTTACATTGATGTGACCAAAGTTCGTGATATGAACAACTTAGAGGAGGAAATATTTCTTTTGACTCACAGTTTCATAAGTTCTGTCCATGGTTGGCCAACTCCATTGCTTTGTCCATTGCTCTAATCCTAAAATGAGGCAGAATATCATGGCAGAGGGGCATAGCAGAGAAAAACGGCTCAGCTCATAATAAACAGGAATGAGAGAGAGAGAGAGAGAGAGAGAGAGAGAGAGAGAGAGAGAGAGAGAGAGGGAGGGAGGGAGAAAGGAGGAGGAGGAGGAGGAGGAGGAGGAGGAGGAGGAGAAGGAGGAGGGACAAGATATAGTTCAAGGACCTGCCCCGGTGATCTACTTCCTCCAGCCATGTCCAGTAATTGATTAAAATTATGAATCCCTAAAATGAATTAATCCACTAATGAGGTTACTGCTCTCACAATGTAATCATTTCACCTCTGAACATTCCTGTATTGCTTAACACATGAACTTTTGGGAGGACATTAAAGTTCCAAAATACAACATATTCTATTGTAGATTCACTGCTATTTGTTTGTGGATTCATCCATTAATGGTAAATTGGGGGTTTTCACTTTGGAGTTCTGTCTCTCTTTCTTCCCACCCACTGTTTTGCTCTTTGTTATGGTTTAGATATGAGGTATCTCCCAAAAGTAACACAATGTAGGAAAGTTTAGAAGTGAAAAGATTGGGTTAGGAGAGCTTTAACAGAATCTGAAAATTAATCCAGTGAATGGATTAACAGGGTAATAACTGTAAGCAGGTGGGGAGTGACTGGGAGAGATGGGTCAGAGGGGACATACCTTTGGGATTTACATTCTATTGCAGATGAATGGAGTACTTTCTGCTTCCAAATTGCCATCTTCTGGGCTGCTTTCCTCCTTCACAGTTTTCCACCATGATGGGCTGCCTTACTTTGGATCCAGAGCAATGGAGTCAGCTGTCTATAGATTAAGATCTCTGAAACCATGATTGTCAAATAAACTTTTCCTCCTCTAAAGTTTTTCTTATCAGATGCTTTGGTCACAAAGGTAAAAAGACGGACTAAAAGACTCTTCTTTTAGCTCTTCTTTTTCCCTTTTCTCTTCATGTTTTATAGATTTTTAAAATTAATTCTACAAATTTTATTGGCTAATTTTTCATCCTACATTACTATTACTCTTTCTTCTCTTTATTTGGTAGAGTCATGGTGATCATGCTTAATGCTTCTATCACATGCTCCTATATGGTTTGTTTTCAAGTTGTCATTGTTACTGGTGGTTATTCTTTCTGATTAAACAGTGCCAGGAATTGAACATAGCACTTTAAATATGTTGATTGGGTACTTTGATGCCAAGATATACCCCAAGTTGGGACACATAATAAAGTAAAAATAATTCTTTGAAAATATCCTCACAAGACTGTTTAAGAGATATCCATCCCAACAGATATATAAATTTCAATGTATAAGAACTGAAAACCTGAGAAAATAAGGTGATAAGACACCCCCAAAATTTTTAACCCCCCAGTAATTGAATACATATTTCTGAACTTGAAGGCAAGCTATACAAAGAACTCAAAAAGTTTATTTAAAACATGAATAATGAGAAATGAGCTAAGGAAGACAAAACAGATTATTTTTAAAAATGTCAATAAAGACACATAAATTCTAAAAAAGAACTAAAGAGAAATCTTGGAAATGAAAATGCAGGTAGTCAAATAAAAATTTAATGTACAGTTTTTACTAGTAGATTAGATTAAATGGAAGAATGCATATTAGGGTTTGAGATAAAGCAAATGAACCAGAACTTTCAGACAGTAATTTAAAAAACAAGAAACTATGAAGAGACTATGCAAGAGCTCTGAGGCAAGAAAGACAAAAAATTAAACACATCATGAGAAAGGAGGGGAGATACAAGATAATAAAATAGAAAAATTATTCAGTGAAAGAAAGCAGAAATTTTGCCTAATCTTGTAAGTGAGATGGATATGTAGGTACTGGAGGCATTTAAAACTCTAAATTGACATGACAAGAAAAGAGCTTCTAGGTTGGTTCCACAGTTTAGCTATTATGAATTGTGCTACTGTAAACATTGATGTGGCTGTGTCCCTGTAGTATGCTGTTTTTAAGTCCTTTGGGTATAGACTGAGGAGAGGGATAGCTGTGTCATTTTCCAAGAAATTTCCATACTGCTTTCCATATTGGCTGCAACAATTTGCAGTCCCACCAGCAGTGTATGGGTGTACCTTTTTCACCACATCCTCGCCATCAGTTATTGTTGTTTGTCTTCATAATAGCTGCCATTCTGACTGGAGTGAGATGAAATCTTAGAGTGGTTTTGATTTGCATTTCTCTAATTGCTAGTGAAGATGAACAATTTTTCATGTGTTTTTTGAGAAGTGTAGATGAATGGATAAAAAATGTGGCATATATACACAATGGAATATTACTCAGCAATAAAAGAGAATAAAATTATGGCATTTGCAGGTAAATGGAATGGAGTTAGAGAAGATAATGCTAAGCAAAGTTAGTGAATCCAAAAAAAAAAAAATGCCAAATGTTTTCTTTGATATAAGGAAGCTGATTCATAGGGATAGGGAAAGAGAGCAAAGGAGGAATAGACGAACTCTAGATAGGGCAGAGGGGTGGGAGGGGAAGGTAGGGAACATGGGGTAATTAATGATGGTTGAATGTGATGGTCATTATTATCCAAAGTACATATATGAAGACACGAATTGGTGTGAATATACTATGTATACAACCAGAGATACGAAAATTTGTGCTCTAGAATTTTAATGCATTCCACAGTTATATATAAATTTTTAAAATGTAGATGGGAGGGGCTGGGGTTGTGGCTCAGTGGCGAGTACTTGCCTAGCATGTGTGAGGCACTGGGTTCAATTCTCAGCACCACATATAAATAAATAAAATAAAGGTCTATCGACAACTATAAAAATAAAGAATTTTTTTTTAAGTCAAAAAAATGTGGTGTATATAACAGAATAGAGATTCAGTCATAAAGAAGACAATTTTGCCATTTGGATGAAACTAGAGAGCATCATACAAATTGGAATAAAGCAAACACAAACACATAAATACTATGTTTTATTTCATATGTGGACGCTAGATGAGGGGAAAAGAGCCTGTCATGAAAGTAAATTGAAGATCAGCAAACAGAAGAAGGGGTAAGGGGGAGAGAAAAGGGAAGAATAGGGAGAAAGTGAAATTAATCAAATTATTTTATTATTTTTTTGTAATTAGCAATATTGAAAGTCCTACACAACCAAATTTCATTCAAATTATATGAATGAATGACGATGCCACAATGAAACTCACTATTCCGTGTAATTCAAATGCAAAATAATAAAAATTTTATTTTTAAGTTTGTCACATTATTAATGTTGTAAACAGAATTATTTTTAAATTTCAGTTTGTAATTATTGCCACTATGTAGAAGCATAATTGAATTTGCATACTGACCTTATATCTTGAAAATTTGTCAAACTCACATTTTTGTCAATTACAGAAGATGCTCTACACTGATAATTATGTTATCTGCAAGTGAAGACAACTTTACTCTTGCCTTTCTAATCTAGATGACTTTCATTTATTATTCTTGTCCTATAGTGGTTTACAGAACTTCCTGTACAATGATGAATAGAAGCCATGACAGCACATATCTTCAATTTTCCAGAAGAATTTGTGCAGAATTGGTATCATCATTTTCTTAATTGTCTGATACAGTTTGTTAGTGAAACTACCAAGGCTTGGAGCTTTCTTTATGAAAAGATATTTTTACTAAAAATTAAATTTCACAAAGCAATACCATGAAGTCAGTAAAAGCCTCTGTTGGTTTACATCTCCACAAAATTTAGTGTGGTCATCTTGTTATTTTGTACATATTCTAATGGGTGACTAGTAATAGATAATTTTATTGTCATTTTCACTTGCTTTTCTCTAATTTATAATGAAGATGAGCATCTTTTATATATTTACTTTATATCTGTATATAAAATTGTTCAAATATTGGCCCATTTTAATTGAGTCTTTTGTCTTAATATTAAGTTAGAAGTGTTTGCAATATTTATTCTGAAAATAATAACTATAGTTTCCATGGGAGCAGAAAGAGAGATAAATGGGTGGAGAAAAGCAATGAAAGTATTGTGTACAATGTTTTAAAAGTGGATTCTTGTCATTGAATGTTGAAATCAGTAGAATGAAAGACACCAAGAGTGAACCCTGATATAAAAAAATGGACTTTTTGTGGTAATCATATGACATTATAGGTTTGTGAATATTAACAATTGTGCCATTTGGTGGGGGATGCTGAATATGCATGGGTGGGGTTGAAAATTATATGGGAAAACTGTACCTTCTTCTAAATTTTGTTTTGAACCTGGAACTGATAAGAAAAATATATAAATTATTCTAATTGTAGGAAAGTTTATTTTTAAAATTTATTTAATGTAGGATTATTGAGGTTATCTATTTCTTTTTTTCTATTTCTAATTTTTAATGTTTTAATTTTAAGGTGCATTACAGTTGTACATAATAGTGGGGTTCATTTTGACATATTCATAAATGCAAATACCGTAGTTTTCTCCATTTCAATCACCTCTACACCACCTTCCTCCTCTCCCAGTTCTCCTTCTTCTACTCTATTGGTGTTCCATGTATTTATTCTTTAATTGATGCATTATAGTTATATATAAAATTTCAATACATTGTGATATATTCACACATGCACCCAGTATAATTTTTTCAACTGAATTTCTCACTTCTTTCCCTTTCCCTCCCCTCCTTTCCTGACCCACTTGGTCCTATGCTTCTATTCTACTGCTCTCCCTTCTGCTTTCAGATCATTTATTTTTTAATTCTTTTTTTTCTCTTCATCTTTTGTGCATGACAGAAAACATCAGACTCTTTCTGATCTGGTTTATTTTATTTAGCATGATATTTTTCAGTTCCATCCATTCATTTACCAGCAAATGACAATCCATTTCTTATTGTATAGGTATTTAAAATTTTATCATGTTGTGTATTAAAATTTAAATATATGCAATATTACTTTTATTTTTTCTGATGATGATAATTTGTGTGTTCTCTGTTTTTATCTTGGTTTGAGGGCTATCTATTTACATACACACATGTAAATATATTATATATATTCATATATAAATATGTACAAATGAGATAGATCTAGATCTAGATATAGGTATAGATGATATCGATATAAACACAGATATAGATATGTAGGCAGTCCTTGGGAATTGAGTCCAGGGTTCAACATATGCTAGCAAGTGCTCTACCACTGAGCTACATCTCAAGTTCTATCAATTTTGTTAATTTTCTTATAGAAATGCCTTTGAGGAGTTGGGCATGGTGACTCACACCAGCTACTCCAGAGGCTGAGACTGGAGGATGGCAAGTTTGAGCCCAAGTGGGCATGACAGTGAGACTCCATCTCAAAGAAAAAATTAATGCTTTTGGCTGTTTTGGTTTTCTTTATGTTTTTCTATTTTCTATTTAGTTGTTTTCTGATAAGATGCTATTTTCTTTCTTTTATCTAATTTGAGTTTCACTTGGCCCTTTTTTTTTGTAGTTTGAGTGGAAATCAAAGTTATTTATTTAAAATCTTTTTTTTTCTTTCCAGTAAGCATTTTGAAGAATATACTTTTCCTTCTCAATACTTTAATCACATCCTACAAATTTTAATGTTGTATAATCATGTTGATTTATTTCTAAATATTTTAAAATCTATTGTGACTTCTTCTATAACTTGTAGGATTTTAAATTTATATTATTAAGTTTTCATGAGGTTGGGATTATAGCTCAGCAGTAGAGTGCTCGCCTAGTATGTGCGAGGCCCCAAGTTTGATCCTCAGCACCACATAAAAATAAATAAATTAAATAAAGATATTGTAAAAAAAAAGTTTTCAGACATTTGGATATTCCCTAGGTATCTTTCTAGTATTGGTTATAAATTTAATTCCAATGTAGTCAGCAAACATAATTATTAATTATTAATACAATTATTAATACAATCTATCTTGATAAGTTTAACACATCATGTACACTCAAAAGGATTTTTTATTTGATGGGTTTTGACAGAATCTTCTATAAATGTTATTTAGTTTAGTTATTTGTTGAAGTCATTTATATCATTACTGTTTAAATCTGTTATGTCATTACTGTTTTTCTGCCTACTGACTTCTATAAATTTATAAAACTATTAAAGTGTCTAACTACAATTATGGATAGGTCTATTTTTTCCTTGCAATCAGTCCTATCAGTACTTTTCCACATGTATTTTAAAGCTCTACTATTGGAAGCATGTATGTTTAGAATTATTATTTTCTTTTTATCAGTACATTTCCACATGTATTTTGAAGCTCTACTATTGGAAGCATGTATGTTTAGAATTGTTATTTTCTTTTGATGAATTGATTCCTTTGTTATAAGAAATAATCTTTTAAAAATCTTTGATAATATTCTATACTCTGAAATCTATTTCATGAGATATTACTATAAATATGCCAGTTTTCTTTTAATATTATCATAGTCTACATTTCCTATCCTTTTACTTCTCCTTTATTTGTAGCTTTATACTTTGAGTGATTTTCTAAAGATATGAGATAGAATTAAACTGCATTGAGATTTAACTTTATACAATGTGTATGCTTCAAATGGCTATGTGCAGTCTTGACTGAAACATGTTTTTTAATCTTGTTAACAGTCTCTTGCCTGCTCCTCCCTCCCTATGGCATCCACTCTCTTCCTGGTTCTGAATTGTCCCTCTTCTACTTCCAGGTCATCTTTTCTTTGTGTAAGATTCACATGAGATACTTGTCCTTGTGTGTATGATTTATTTTGCTCAACTTCATATCTTCCAATCCCATCCATTTTTCTGCATACAGGCTTTCTGGTACATGGTATAGCACATAATGTCAGGGTTTATTTTGATGTAATTATACAGGCACGGAATATAATTTTCTCTAAATTAGTTCCCAGTAATTTCCTCCTTCTATCCCCTGTTTCCTTTCTTCTGCTTTACTGGTCTGCCTTCTATTTATTTATAGTTTTTTTAATTAGTACTTTATGGATATACATAAAGGTAAAATTCACTGTGGTATGTTCACTTATGCACATATAGTTTGGTCAGTTTTATTCCACCATTCCTCCCATTTCCTCTTTCTCTTCCTTCTCCCTCAATATTTTTTTCTCCATTAATCTGTCTTCTATTTTCATGGGGTTCCCCCAACTTTTCCCCCACTTATTTTGGTCCAGTTTTCACATATGAGAGAAAACATTGACTTTCTGAGTTTGGTGAGTCTGAATTAATTTCATTTATCATTATGTGTTCCATTTCTATCCATTTATCATCAAGTGCCATAATTTCAATCTTCTTAATGGCTGAACAAAACTTTATTGTCTGTGGGTGTGTGTGTTTTCTTCATTCATCTGTTGGGTTTTGTGAACTGGGCTGCCAGAAACATTGATTTGACTGTAGCATTGTAGCATGCTGATTTTAGATTTTTTTTGACATATACCAAGGAGTGGGATAGCGGGGTCATATAGTGGTTTTATTCCTAATTTTGTGAGGACTCTGTACATTGATTTCCAGAGTGTTTGTATTAGTTTGCAGACCAACAAATAATGTATCAGTGTATATTTCCCCCCATCCTTTCCAGAATTTATTATTATTTGTGTTCTTGATAATTGTCATTCTGATTGCAGTAAGATGAAATTTTACACAGTTCTGATTTGCATTTCCCTGATTTCTAGAAATATTAACATTTTTCCTATATCTGTTGGCCATTCATGTTTCTTCTTTTGAGAAATGTCTGTTTAGTTCTTGTTCTTTTGCCCATTTACTAGTTTTTTTTGGTGTTAAGTCATTTGAGTCCTTTATATATCCTGGTTGTTAATCCCTTATCTAAGAAGAGGTGGCAAAGATTTTCTCCCATTCTACAGGATCTCTCTTCACATTATTAATCATTTCTTTTGCTTTGCAGAAGCTTTTTAGTTTGATGCCATCCCCTATTGATTCTTGGTTAAATTTCTTGCACTTTGAGACTCTTATTAATAAAGTTGATGCCTGTACCAAAATGTTGGAGTGTTTTCCCAGCAGTTACACAGTTTCTGATCTAATTCCTAAGTCTTTGATCACTTTCAGTTGACTCTGATGCAGCATGAGAGTTAAAGATCTAGTTTTATTCTTGTATATACAGATATATACTTTTCCCAAAGTTACTTGATGAAGGCTATCTTTTCTCCAACATGTTTTTGGCACCTTTTTCAAGTATCAGATGACTGTTCCTATGTGGATTTGTTTCTGTTTATTCTACTCTATTCCATTGATCTTCATGTCCGTTTGGGTTCCAATACCATGATGTTTGTGTTACTATAGCTCTGTAGTATAGTTTGAGGTTTAGTATTGTAATGTGTCTAGAATCATGTTTTTTTGCTCAGGATTGTTTTGTCCATTCTGGGACTCATATTATTCTAAATAAATTCTTTAAAGAATATCGTTAATATTTTGATGAGGGTTTGATGGAATTTGTATAACAATTTTGGTAGTGTGGTCATTTTGATAATATTAATTCTGCCCATCCAAGAATATGTGAGGTCTTTCCATCTTCTAAGCTCTTCTTAAATGTCTTTCTTCAGTGTTCTACTTAATTGTAGAAATCTTTAACCTCCTTGATTAGATTTAATCCCACATATATATGGAGGATTATTTTGAATGCAATAGTTTACCTAACTTCTTTCTCAGAAGATTCATTATTAGAGTATAGGAAAGTCATTAATCTTAGGTTTGTTGATATTCTATCTTGCTACTTTGCTAAATTTGTTTATCAGCTCTAAAAGTCTTCTGGTGAAGTTTTTCAGGTCTTCTAAACACAGAGATGAATGTCCTTAGCAAATAGATAATTTGACTTCTTTTCTATTTATATCCCTTTAATTTACTTCTCTTGCCTGATTGCTTTTGCTAGAATTTCAGGATTTTATTCAATAGGAGAGGTGAGAATGGAAATCTTTGGCTTCTTCCTGATTTTAGGGGAAATGCTTTGAGGGTGTTTTTTGTTTGTTTGTTTGTTTTTGTTGTTCTTGTTGTTCTTTTTCTGTTTAGTATGATATTGGCCTTGGTTTTGTCATAGATAGCCTTTACAATATTGATGTACATTATTTCTATTTCTACTTTCTTTAGTGTTTAAATATGAATGGATTATGGACTTTGCCTAATGCTTTTTCTGCATCCATTGAGGTAATCATGCTATTCTTGTCTTTAATTCTATTTATGACGTGTATTACCTTTATTTGTTTGCATATGTTGAACCAACCTTGCATTCCTGGGATGAAACACATTTGATCATGAGGTACTCTTGTCTTAATGTGTTTTTGAATGTGGTTTGCCTTTAGTAAGAATTTTCACATCTGTGTTCGTTAGGGATATTAATCTGTACTTTTCCTTCTTTCCTCTGTCTTTGGTATCAGGATGGTACTCATTTTGTAGATTGAATTTAGCAATGTTCTCTTCTTTTCCATTTAATGGAATAGTTTGAGGGGGATTAATATTAGTTCTTCTTTAAAGGTCTGAAAATCCATCAAGTCCTGGGCTTTTCTTTTTTGAAACGTTTTTAATTACTTTTTCAATTTCATAAATGGTCTGTTTACATTTTTTATATATTTATAATTCAATTTAGGTAGGTTATGTATGTCTAGAAAGTTGCTAATATCATCTAGATTGTCTAGTTTATTGGAGTATAAATTTTCATAATAGTTTTAACAATCCTCTGGATTTCAGAAGTGTCTGTGGTGATAGCTTCTTTTTTCTCTAATTTTGTTGATGGGTCTTATTTTTCTTTAGTTTGGGTCAGAATTTATCTATCTTGCTTTGCTTTTCAAAGAACAAATTCTTTATTTTTTGATTGATATTTAATAAAAATCCTTTTTCAAATTTTATCAACAAATTTTGCTTTCACCACTAGACAATAAAAGATCGATATCATTCTATTTTTAAAAGTTTAAATACTATTTATAGAGCTTAACAGTCTTTATTGTCAAATGCAACATGGAATTTTCTTGTGATTGATGAATGGTTTTGTTTGTTTATTTATTTAGGTACAGTGGATATCACCAGGGAAAACATCTCCAGACTTTTTTATTCTTCATTTTGAGACAGGATTTCACTAAGTTGTTAGGGCCTAAGTAGCTGAGGCTGGCCTTGAATTTGTAATCCTTCAGCTTCAACCTCCTGAGTTGCTGAGATTACAGACATGTGCCACCATGCCCAGCTGATGAATTGTTTTTAAAAACTTTTCTATATTAATTATCTCAAACTTGTATAAGAGCTTAAACTGTTCTGAGTAGATAGCTTATACCTAGTTTGAATACAACTGAAAGGCACATCTGTCTCAAATGAAAGAAAAATCAAATATATATAAAAGCAAAAATTCAGGGTGCTACCATTCTTGGTTTATACATCATCTTACTAGTATGTCTGAAACATTTACATATCTAGGAATTCCACTGTCTTCTTGGCCATAGTAGGTGGGGCCATGCCTTACATCTGGTTACTGAAGAAAATGTCCAGGTCTCCCTGGTAAAACCCAACACACAGTAGGTTGAGCATCAATTGCTGGCATCAAGTTATCTTGCTTGCTGATCTGAGCCCTAAGACCCTATTACACTTAAGCCATCTTCCCAAAATTTCTTTAACTAAAACACATATGGCTATAAGTGCCTAGACCATGTGCAATAATTACTCCAGGTTTTCCAAAGTCCCACTCTTTATTAATACCCATGTATTAAATATCCCTATACCTAGTTTCAAGGTGAAGAAAATACAGTTCAGCTTGACCTCTTAGGATGTACTCTTATAATGACACAATGTGTCACTTCACCCATTCTTATTGCTAAATTTTCCTTACCTGGAAGTGAGATACTTTTTCCTGAGAATTTCTAGATAATTGTCTATTTGCTTTTCAGATTGCTATACCAAAGTGTGGAAATGCAGACTACCCTACTCCCCTGAACTGATTCTTCAACTTTGCCATTTTTTACTAACCTCTTTATCAAAGTTTCAGCAATATAGCACAATTTTGTAACTTGGCTCTTACAGACAAGTAGCAGGGCAGGGAAAAATTTAGGCACTTTCAAATTTTTATTGAGTAGACATTGAACATATAAAATGAACCCTTCATTAAGCCTTGTTGGTTAGTGACTAGCCTCTGAAGCTGATATTGTTCTTGATGGCTCTTGTTCTTAGCTGAAGGTTTCAAAAAACCATTTCAGACAACCAAAAAAATGCCATTCAACATTTCATATTATCTTGTTATACCAGCATGCACTGATTTTCTCCTTTATCACAGGAAATTTTGTCTTTGTCTATTGATTCTATTCTAATTTTTTTTCTTAAGGAATACAACCAACTTCCGTAAGCCAGAGGTTTAACCTTTCTAGTTCATTCATTCAAATGTCCACTCCATAATGATTTATAAGTAGTTCCATGAATCATTCCAGGCATAAAAAAAACAAAAACAAACAAAAATAGACACTGAGGTAAGAAAAATATTCATGATCACTTTTCTCACCATTTTAAGAAGCAAAAATGATAGGTAATTAAAGACAATTCCAATTAAGTGTGATACAATAAAATATTTAGAGAGAGGATACACATAGGTTGCATCTATACCCTTTCCTAGTACAGGGCTTGTGATCACCCCAGTGTTTCACTGCATATTCCACTGAAATTCAGTTTCCAAAGTTTTTAACCAGGATTTCCTAATACGAGCATGATTAATTAAAGAACTGTCCATATGGTCTAACTCAGCTCTCCATTTTCTCCATCAAGTTGGGCAATCAGCTGATACAAGTAACTCAAAGCTCTAACCCTCTAATCCTGTGGTTGGTCTTTCTGGCATGGTCTATACCTGTCCTGAGTCACCTCATTAGCATAAACTATCAGGACTCACTATAAATATCACAGAGTTCTATCACTTAGGACATTCCAAGGATTTAGAGTATCCTCTCAAGAACCAAAGATAAAGATCAGATCAATTCTGTCATACCACTTTTCTCCAGGTGGAGATAGTTAAATATCTGATCTCTATCTAGGGATAGAGACAATGTGTTCCACTATTAATATATGGTTTTAGACAGCATTCATTTAATGTATTTTTTATATTAAGCATCTTTTTGTCCCCACTCCCTAATCCTATGATGAAAAATTCAATTACATTGAAATCAAATCCTCAGTGTACACTCCAAGATTTTCTTCCAAGACTCTTTAAAGATAACAAAGCCTATATGAGTAAAATGACAAGATGGAGGAATAGAACTCTTCATGAAAAGGCAGACATCTTGAATTTACACATCTGATATTCTTGTTTCTAGGCAGACATATATCCTTAGGCACTGAAATCAAGGTGAGCAATTAATATTCTACCCTTAACTGAGTAGAATATTTTATTTAAGGGTTTTCTCCATCCTGATGAATTGGCTTTATTTTTCTTTTTTTAGTATTTATTTTTTTAGTTGTAGTTGAACACAATACCTCTATTTCCTTTATTTATTTTTATGTGGTGCTGAGGATCAAACCCAGGCCCCTGCACGTTCGAGGTGAGCACTCTGCCGCTGAGCTACAACCCCAGCCCCAAATTGGCTTTATTTTTCATAGAAGATTTCCCTGAGGTTTTTGACAGTTGTCTTAATTGTCAGAAACGCTGCAGATTTTTTAATTTGAGTAAGAAGTAGGGGAAAACTGAGCAAGATGTGAACTAAACATCATTTCAAACTATGAACCCAAGAATATTTGTTTAAATTGCTTCTTTAAAAAGTGTTATAACACCTACTCATATCTCATTTTACTTTTTCAATCTATTAATTAAAAGTAGGGTCTGAGTTGTTATTCACTAGTAAAGTATACAGGGCAAAGTGGATTGATACAACTTTTTCACAAGAACATTCTTCTGCACCACATTGCTCTTGAATTCAGAAAAATCAAATCTGTACACAAGTACAGGCTCCCACTTCGTAAAACATTGTGGTTGATAATCTTAGACAAAAGACTTCTCATCCGATATATTTTAAAATTTGCCTTCTGTTTTTGTTTGTTTTATTAGAAATCTCAATTCAATGCTTATTTATAAATCTAGATCTGATCTCATGTAAAAAAATATAGTCACATACCAACCCTACGTCAACCTAATACTCTCCTTCTAGAATCTTATTAGCCATGTAACTTTCCCTGAAATTACCCAACAACTGGCATCATATTCTTTTCAGATTAACTCTCTGTAAGGTCACCAATTTTATGTCCCAGGAGGATGAATTTGCAGCTGTGCACTAAACAATTCATCAGGGTATGTGAAGCATGAACTGTTGAGTTTAAAGGTGAAAGATAATTTCAGTTATCACCATGAACTATCTGTATCTTATTTTTTAGGAAACCAACAGGGGGAAATATAATGCATAAAAATAATTTAAGCAACATCTGTTTTGGTCACTGTTAAAATTCTCTCTGAATCAACTGAAAGGACTATCATTTCTGTCATGTGTGAATACAGTGTTCTGTTCTAAATGGGTTAAGTACCTGCTGTAGAAGAACACACAGGAAAGGCAGATGGAAAAATAAAAATAGAAGATGGTTCAACTGTGAGTCTTACAGCCTGATTTCACACACACACACACACACACACACACACACACACACACACACACACACAAATTAATCCACAGAGAAACTTTCTCTGACAGGTTGTGATTAGGTCAACTAAGCATGCTAAGCATGAGTCTTTCAGTCGGTTCCCTGGGTAGCCAGTCACTGAAGTCTTTCTGCTTTACTTTTCTCAACTCATAATAATACTCATTCCAAGAATGTGGACTCTATAAAGGTAGGTACTTTATGTTCTTATTTCACGCCAATTTAAGCACAATAACTGCACAAACTTGACCCCTAATTAATAATCATTAAATCATTCACTCATCCATTTAATAAACATATAAACTGTTACAGGCAGCGTGGTGAGAGAAGTGTGACCTATGCGCCATCAGGGATATCACTTCTTTAATGAGAATGAGCACTAAAAAGAAGGAAACATGAGGTAAATATGTAGTACAACCTCTTATAATGGACATACATCCTAAAGGCCACAGGAGAAAGGATAGAACCATTAAGTTGCCTAAAATATTTTCAAAATATACCCAAAGAAGACCACATGAACTTGATCCTAGTGGACATCTGAAATATAACAAGTAGAGAAGAATGATAAAGATATAGCAAATGGAGGAAATAACGTGCTCAATAATCTTAAGTGAGAAAAGAGTTTCTCATGCTCCTGGGTCACTCAAAGTTCATTTGACAGCACAGAGAGATGCGGGGAGAATAACAGGAGAACACTCAGGTTTGGGAACTGAAAGCCGAATTGTAAAGGGATTTATATCTCACACCAAAGAAGTCTGGATGTCTCTTAGTTAAGAGCCATAGAAAGCTTTTAACAAGATCAAAATTATGGTATTGAACAAGGTTTAGTTTTGAATGTAGCTAAAGTAGAGGACTAAACAGAAAATTCTCACATCAATTCAGTCAAGAAATGATGGGAATATGTACCTAAGGCAAAAGTAGAAATGGAAAATAAATACAATTTAAGATATTTAAAGGGAAGAAGATTTAGTATTTGATGATTGAAAGATTATTTTTCAACTGTGTCCTGGACATGATTCTAAGCTCTGAGGATAAAACAAAGAACAAAGTTAACCAAGGAAGGCCCTCATTCCTGTGGAGCTCACAATCCAATGGAAGAGAGATAAGGGGGGGTTCTGTGGTGATCTGTTAGAGACATGGGTAGAAGGCCCATTAAACTGATCTCTGGCACTTGAGAGGTATCAGAGACATTCCCTGTAAGGACATGAACTGAGGTGATTTTGGCCAAACACCACTGGTGCATTGCAGAGAGCTAAAGACAGGATAACCATGACTAATCATTGGTTCAAGACAACACGTAAAAGTCAAGTGCCTTTTTAGTTACATTTAATATTCCTAACTTTCTGAAACTGGAGGACAAACAGAGCCAAATCCAGACCAGGTGCTGGATTCAAAGTATAGTTGAGCTTCAGTGAAGGGAACCTTCTCGATTCTGGACGTTCTGTTATCCCAAGGCGAGGGCTCTATTAGGCAAAGAGTATGACAGTAAACATGGAACAGGAATATCTATGGGAATACAGTGGGGAATCTTGAACAGCCATCCCCTGCTGAACCTTCTGGACCTGAAGCAGAAGCATGTCACTCTTCTCGGATAAAAAGTGGCCCTTCTTTACTTGAAGATCATGCAGAGGCAATTTACAAAACAATGTTTTTTTCCCCCCAGGATCTATTTCCCTGGCTCACAACTAGACAATAAGATGGGCCAAAACCTGGTACCAGGGAGCTAAGTCTACTGAGGAGGAAAAAAAGCTGCAAAATTTTGGCTAATTTGCATTGCCAAGAGCTGCATGCTGTACCCGGACCTGGACCCTGGGATGCTAGATGCTGAACATGAAACTGGATTGACAGTAAGGAGAGAGAGAGGAAATCAAATAACAGACCAGGTGGAAGCACTCAACAGTCAGAAGCATGGTGAGTACTGTTATCTCAACTAACAACAAGGTCAGAGAGTTAGCCAGGGTCCCTGACACCATGGTTTATACAACATCATTACCAGAGGCAAAAAGCACAGGAAGCCAATTATATATTGTGTAATTTATATAATCAAAAGAAATCCAAGTTTGATGGTTATAAGTCCAAAGATAATGACTCCAATAAGGAGTCATGATCCTTTGTCCAGTTTTTGGATAGAGCCAGTATTCTATCCCAGAACCCACTGACTAACAAAGAGGCTAACTCCCTATAATAAAAAAAAATATTATAGAAACACCACATTAAGCATATGAAATATTGATTCTCCTATTTTTTTTTAAACACCAAAGGGATTTATTCAGGAAACCATGAACTAGGAAAAGAGAAAAACTTGGACTTTTCAGGGATTGCTGAGCACAAGGTCTAAAGTAACTCTGATTCCTAAAGATGGAAAATACTGCTATGGTCCCCTATTAGAGTAGGGGACAAGAGGGGGTCATTAGTAAATGGAGTTCTGGTCAATAGTAAATGAGCAAGGCTTATAGTGGGACTATAGGATTCAAGTACAACACCCACAGTCTTATTCCTAGTCCCTGAATATATAATTGAGATGCTTTTTTCCCTCATCATCAACTCTCACACTGGCCTGTGCTACAAAACTTATTTTAATAGGAAAAGCTAAGTCAACACCTCTGCATACCTCCCCTAGGCACGAGAAAATATTTTAAAATTATTACTACATATATGGGGGATGGCAGAGATTAGTTGCAACCTCAAAACCTTGAGTCTAGGAATGCTGGTCAATATCAAGGCTATTAGGAGAAATTTCAAAGGAATCATGGGCATAAAAGCCTGACTTCAATGGATGCAAGAGAAAATGAGGATAAGCAACTTCTTTTAGGATGTTTGCTGCAAAAAAAACAAACAGGGGGGAAAAAACGGCTTTAAATGTAGATTGTAAGAGAAACGAAAAAGATAAAAATCTCTAGCTTTTTTGATTACGTATGTGTTTGCGTCATTAATTAAAACTAAAAATAGGCATAGGATTAGGATTAGGGATTTGAAAAAGGAAAATAATCCGTTTACTTTGAAGTCTATTTGGTTTGAATATTAAATTGCTCAATCTGGGTTAGCCACCATCAGGGACCATGGCTTTTAGAACAGGGCTGCCATCTCCAGGGCTAAGATGTGTAGAGAGAGGTGGGGGGTTTGCATAGCAGAGTGTGGGATCCAGGGGATGTGAAGTCTGATTTCCAATGAGAATAGGGCTGGCCTGTAGACAAGGGGAGCTAGGTCTGAGAAAAGTGATGTCAATATCTTGGGATAAGCATATTGGTGGTATCTTACGGCAGAGAGTTTCCAAAAAGCCCAGCGCAAGAGGAGATTGTGTTAAAAATAAAGCAAACAGCTAAGTCAATTTGAGAGCAACAACTGTGGTCATCACTTACAGAGTATTCCTCAGGAATGCCAATGGCTGGGCCACTGGAAAGATGGGATGCTTTTAAAGGCACAGACATTATTTCATGTTGCACAAATAGACTATCTCCACACACCTCCCACATCAGCTTTTCAGTCTATTCTTACTAATTTTGATCTGTTAGAAGTCCAATTCAAATAGCCCTTCTGTTTCTTTCATCAATATGATAAATACTGAGCTTTTACACGGGGAGAGAGATGAGATTGGTACAAATGATAACACGGAAAAAGAACAGATGCCTGAGGATCCAGAGATGCAGCTGGAGAGTCCTCACCTCTGTTATCTCAGAGAATTTAGAATTTGAGCAATTCTTTGGAAATATGATACAGTCTGTACAAGACACAATGAGTTTAAATACCTGGC
This sequence comes from Ictidomys tridecemlineatus, assembly GCF_052094955.1. NCBI lineage: Eukaryota > Metazoa > Chordata > Mammalia > Rodentia > Sciuridae > Ictidomys > Ictidomys tridecemlineatus. Next base: position 102,043,151 of record NC_135485.1, on the reverse strand, counting down.
TAAATGGATACGTAGGCTCAAAACCCAAGAGATACATTCAAAAGAACCAAAAGTGTTCTAGTACCAGAATCTGTCCAATTTGGCTCCTCTTTTCTTCCAATGGGGAAGAAGTCTTTCAGGTTTGTCCAGATTCTCCTTCAAGTCACAAAGCTGGTAACAATAAAGCCCAGAGAAGGCAACCAAGGAGATGGGGGTTAATCTACATCACAAGGAGCAACATCAGCGGGGGCTGAAGATTGAGGAGGAAAGGTCTTGAGAGCTCAGATTCAAGAACAGGAAATGGAAGCCTCAGAGAGCAATTGCTATCTGCTGCTGGATCCTCAAAGTTGCCAAAGTAGTGGCACCATTTTAACATCTGTTGTGCATGGAGAATGCTCCTAGTATATACATTTCACTGAGAGGGCCATTTAAAGTCTGAAGAATTTTATTACCTCAAGCCTAGTAATCATTATTTTTTTTTACTGCAATCTTTGCTAAACAGGTCTACAGAGTCTTTATTCTAATGAATATATATTAAATGTTTGCTTAAGCATACTGGATTGTTTGTAGCACCATCTCATGCCATATGTCATTCATGTGATTTTAATGTCCAATTTACTCTCATGTTATCACCAGGGAGTGTAACTTTAATTGTTATGGGGAAATTGTAAAGGAGGAAAAAATAAAGTAAAACTAAACCTGATGTATAATGTTAGATTTGTGCCAGGTAAGTACAAATGAAATAACAATGCTCCAATCAAATATAAGTTCTCCAGTAGTTTGAAAACAACAACAACAAAAAATTGAAAAAATGAGTTGCTGCATCATCCACGGTAATAAAGCAACATATCATGTAAAGGGCTCCTGTCTTAACAGTCCTCAATACATTTATCTTTCAGGTAGAGATACAACACTTTCATTCTAGTCATACAATCTACCCCATTAAATTGATTATGCTAATTTTAAATATATTATTTTAAGTTTGTCTAGGATTTACAAATTTATGGTGCTTTTAACATATGATTCATGTGTGAGCATGTTTTAGTAGCATTTTCATTAAAATGATTTAGGTTCATATGGGAAGAAAGACCTTTGCCTCTAAAAAGGAGCTCTTTATTACTTACTCTGAGAAATAACTGAATCACACCAAGCCACAATGTAAGACTAGATGAAAAAGTGTACTGAGACAGACACAGGCAATAGGAGGTAAATAGCAAAGATGTAGAAAGGAAGACAGAGAAGTATTAGAGAAAAGTAAAATGTTTTATAACTTTCTGACAAACCCACAGAAATTGTTATGCCCTTTGAATTCCAGATAATAGTATCTCAGAGTTTGAATTCAATAACATTCATTTATGTTTATGATTTTTTTCACCATTTCACACATTTATATAGCAGACCCAAATCGTAATTTTGTGTTTTGTCTAAGTGAGCACTACATTATCTAAATGTGAGAAGCATTTTGGTTCTCTTGGTAACCATAGTTTAAAATAATGTAGTTATATTATGAACAATGGGGCTGAAAAGTGACATAATAAGGTATTATCATGTTGTTATGGCAACTGGAACATTGCTGTTTAAACACCCATGAATTCATAATTTTAAATCACACCTAAGCAACAAAAACTGTATTGATAAGTAATCAATCTTTATTCAGTAATTTCTATTCATTTATAAGTTCTACTTGCTCCCTTTAACTCTTAATTTATCGCTTATGCAATGTGAATTTCTGAGTAATTACAGCATTCAGGTAATCACAGCATCCACATCTTCAGTCTGGGTGAAATTACAATAAGATTTTGTCCCTCTTCTTCTTGACTTATTCCTTGTCACTGTCCCTCCCCCTGTTCCAACTAAGCTGCAACCAAACTGAAATTCTTCTCTTCTCTGAACAGGCCATGAGCTCCCTACTCTTAAAAATGCCTCTCAAATGTTCACTCCATGAGTTCACGTCACTCCAAAGATTTCCCCCTAGATATCTTTCTGCTAAGATAGAAAAACCAGATTCAGCAAATAAAAATTTAAGAAACCAAATTAAATTTGAATTTCAGACAATAAGTTTTTCACCTATGCTCATATATTGCATAGGACATATTTACACTATATTTGTTATTTATCTGAAATTCAAATTTCACCAGTATCTATTATACTTAACAGCTCTGAAGCTAAAAGAACTCTCAGTGCTGTAGCTTTTAATTTGTTTTAAAGCACACCCTCTCCCTTTGGTAGGGCTAATAAAAGTAGAATCACTTATATAGAAAATTAAGACAATGGCCTAACACCTGATCCAGTCAGCCTTCAGCATAGCATCAAGCTCTTCCTCCCCGTGGATATCCTGAGTGTCTTTCCAAATTAATTGCCCAGTCTATGGTGCCATGTTGATTGGTTTTATTGTCTCTTTTTCTAAATTCTTCTTAGCTTTCTCACCTAGTCCTAGGCTCTGACTGATCACAACAAAACTTAAGCAACTATAGCCCTGTACTATCTCATCTGGATGGTACAGGAACGTGTTCCAGAAATTAGGTTAAAATTATCCTAGGTTGTGTAGTTTTGATTTATTGAGACTTGCTTTATAGCTCAGTATAGAATAAGATTGGGTAAATATTCTATGTACACTTGAAAAGAAACTGTATTCTACAGTTGTTGGATAGAGTGTTATATATGTTAATTAAATCAACATCATTTTAAAGTATTCTATATACTTCTCAATTTCTGTCTCTTGTTCCGTCAGTAGCCAGATGGAACAAATGTTGAAGATAGTATTAAAATCTTTCAAGAGTGGAAACTAATTTTGTGAGTATATTTTCCTATTTCTTAGCACAAAAGCCATATATATATATATATATATATATATATATATAAAATGCTTGTCTCTTAACATTACAATAAACAATAAACACAGGGGCAGAGCATCAGAGAAAATAAATTGCCAAGTTTGCCTAGAAAGGTCCATAAACAAACATGATACCTCTGATCACGTCTTTCAGCTCCATCTTGCAGCTAGCTGCTTGTGTACATCTCTTCTAAGGAAAAATAAGCAATATATGCATTCCTTGTTTTTTTTTCATTCAGACTGACGTCTCACATACTGTGCCCAGACTGAAAGATGGATATAGATGTACATGAATGTTCTAAGGGCATTCTTGAAAATTATCCTAGACTCTTCCCTCATGTTTCTGACCTGTTCTTAATCTCACTCCATCCTCCGTTCACCCTAAATTCTTGGCAGGCTGTGTCTTCTCCCCTCTGGCAATTTAGACTCAGTGCTTATAATTGGTCTCACTGGGGCTGTTCTCAGCCCTGTGTAAGAGATTTCAGTCCACATTCTAACTCTTTCCTGGACAGATTGTCTCAAATAGTATTGACCATCCTAATCTTATCCTCTCATGTCTTGGCTAATACCCCAGCCAAACTGGGACTGGAATGGAACACTATGTCTCTCAAAATCAGATTATTTCACAGAATTTGTATCTTTTCTGCTCTTCTTTGTGTACCATATAGGTAAACAAGAGCCCTGCATGGCTGAAGAAAATATGCTGAGAATAGTGCATAACTTCAGTGAAAAGCTAGTTGGAAAAATAAAATTTGGATTTTATTTAATTGTTGAAAATACATGGCTGACAAACAGCAACCGAGTTGACAGCTCTCCCGCTTCACGTTGCACTGTGTTTGTTTTATGACACTGTGCCATGTCTCACTTCTTCCAAACAAAGAAAATCACCAGGCCTTTCTGTTCTTGGTACCAATTTAACTGAGCACGTTCAGTACCATTATTACATGCAGAAAAGTGGGCCTACTGTTTTTGACAAAGATTTGGCTCCATTCTGTGACCACATGAACATATTCTGCAGCCACCTGTTATAAGAGCCAGCAAATTGGTCAGCAACTATTAACCTGACTTAACTCTATCAAAGTGCTTAAAATGAGATGGCAATTATGAACAGAAGAGTTGAACAACTCATTTCTCAAGTATTTTATCAACCATAAGCAATGTTACTGAATAGATCAAATGAGCATTCACAAACCCATTTCTTCTCTTTGCATAAATAGGTTCCAGGTTTAAAAAATTATTTACTATATGACATTTCCTCCTATATTGATATTCACCACAGCCTGTAAATATAGAGCAGTTGACGTTTTATATCATTTTATATCCACTCAAAAATGAGAATACAAAGACAAAATAATATTCAATAACCATTTGCCATCAGAAGCAAGGGATCCTTAGAGAAGAAGTAGACTATCCCATTGGGAATTGTCAGTGATCTAACTGGACAATTGACTTGGGCATGAACATATTTTGACTTTGAGCATGCAACTCAAACTCAGTAAAACAAAGCTTTTTCAGTAAAATAGGATAAAAACCTATATCATAAGATGTTGAAAATATTGAATAACAGCATATCAGCACATAAGAAGTTATAAATAGATGATAACTATTTCTACTGAACTTTGTTTTACTAAGTTTGTTTAGGGCCCATTCTACAGACATCAGTCTGAAGACGTAAGAATTAAAGTGGAAAAGGGGATACTTCAACCAATTGAGCAGGAAAGCAATGACAACCAAATTATAAGGTCACTGGGATTGGGAATTGAGTAGTACAATTTCTTGTGGAGGACTGGATGAATTGTTAATGATAGAGGCTAAGATGAGATTAATGATAGAGAAGAATCTGACGAAATGGTTTTGTGACTGACAATGTAACCAAGGATACTTCTCTGAAAGAATACCAGCTTCTTCTACAAATGCTGCCCCTGACTCAGAATCCTTTGGCTCTGTGGAATTTAAAGATGATTATGTAATTAAAAGGATTATCTACTTTGTGCCAAATTGTTCACACCCATAAACTTATTTAATTTTACAACTCTTGAAGCATTACTTCTTTTATAGAGATGATAAAAGTGAGCCTCATATAGATTAAATATCTTGTTTATGGTTTTATGGTTCATTAAAATCGGAGGCCAGGAAACCAAGGTCCATCTAACATGATAGCTGGATTTCATGCTCTGTAGATATAGGAATTATACTCATATTCTCTAATGTTGAGTGTGTTTCTGAGTTCTTTGCATAGAGCCATGAACTAAAAAGGGCTGACTCATCATTGAAACAAAGATTAGAAAAACTCTACCACTACACTAAGGATATCACATAAAAGTCAACTACCATAGAGAGTGGGTGGAAGATAAAACTGAGACATTCAAAACTCAGTCCTCAGTATGAAAGCTTAGAAATGTGAATTTGGGAAATCAATGCAAAATCTATTAAGTACTGGCAAAATCAGAGTTTGGAAAAAAGCAAACATAAAACTATCCCAAAGAGATGTCTTAGTATGAATACGAGCAGGTCTTCCATAGATATAATTTCTTCCAAAGAGGATTGACATTCAAACTTACAAAAAGACAGAAGGAGCAAACTACCACAAAGCATAGAAGCAATAAATATAAAACAATGGAAGAGATATTAAAACAAGTATATTTAAAGGGGTCAAATAAATAATAATAGAAATAGAAGTCTAAGCAAGAAGAAGATAATGTGGGGGAAAAAGCAGACACACTTTAGGTAGAACTAAAAGCAAATTCTTGAAATAAAAATATAGAAATCAAAAACCAATAAAAACAACTTAAATTTAGGTTAAGTAGCTTTACTAGATACAGATAAAAGAAGAATTACAGAAATGGAAGATTTGTAGAAATTATTTTGAATGCAGCACAGAAAGATAAAAAGATAGAAAATTTGAAGGAAATTAATAGACATGGAGAATAGAAAAGAATTCAGCAAGATACATCTAGTTCATCTTCCAGAAGAAAGTAACAGAAATAATGACATAAACACTGTCCAAAAAGATAAACTTTTTAGATTGGAATATTGGGAATGTCCAGTGAGTCTTGAGCAGAATTTGTTTAAAACAAACAAAATTCATACTTAGATTCTATCTAGAGAAACTTTAAAACCAGTGAAGAATGACTTGGATAATCATGGACAGGGTGTTGCAAACCTGGATGCTGAAATTATGATGGTCTGATGGATGAAGAAAATATGAATTTTTCACACATTCACTAAAAACACTCCTTTGAAATTAGGGTTAAATTGCAGTATTAAGAAAGTATTTATATTAGAAGATGAATTTTCAATGCTTATTTCTAATTATTTATCACGATGTCCCAGTCCACAAACTTCCATCTTAATGAAGCAGTATATATTAGGATTGTCTTGGGTTATTTGATCAAGATGGAAGCAAATGAAGACTCAATTTCTCATTTGCTTGCTTAAAAGGTCTCTTGGCTTTATGCAGAAATTCTTAATATAAAATGAACTTAAACTGAAGTTTTGACAAGTAAATTGAGGCAAATAAAGTTTATCTTGCATGTAGATTCTTACATTTCAAGTTCATGCAATATTTTCAATATGAACATCATTTTTAATTGAATCAAACTTCTGATATAAAAACTGTAATCAAGAAGAAGCTAAATATTGTATAATTTCATGAAATTTTTGATCATCAAAGCTAACCACTTCCAACAATTTAATATTTCTATAGATGCAGAGATAATAGAACACATTATACCTCTTCCCAATTTCTTTGGTCATCATTTTACTCTTATTAGACCCTTAATAAATCAATTTTAATATTATCATAGAGAAAGTAGTTTGACATTTTAAAGCACTTCTTTTTTTAATTTATTTGTATGTAGATACTCTTTTAATTAAGCATCTTTTTGGCACAGATAATCTCTAAAGGGCTCATCAGTTGTTTTTTTTTAACTTTCATTTAATTTTCTAAATATGAAACGCAGGACTCAGCAGATTTTTCACTTTCCTTTAATTTTCTAAAAATGAGATGTTTTAACTCAATTCTCTCAGAGGCAAATGAATGAAGTTAAGTGAAAATCATGTAGCTTCAAGAATTATAATTATAACTATAATTCCATTATCTTCAATGAATGCACAAATTGCCTTTTATTATCTCAACATTTCTCCTAATTGTCAGAATGCAAGCTTTCTCTTTATTTTACCACTTAAGGGCATCTATTCATTTCCCAAGTCAGAAATCTTGACTTTTACTCTTATTTTGCTTAGATAATTAAAGATAGAACTGTAAAAGTACTCTCAGAGTGTAATGTACAGCCGGGCATGGTGACACACGCCTGTAGTCCTAGCAGCTTAGGAGGCTGAGACAGGAGGATTGTGAGTTCAAAGCCAGCCTCAGCAAAAGTGAGGTGCTAAGAAACTCAGTGAGACACTGTCTCTAAATAAAAATACAAAATAGGGCTGGGATATAGCTCAATGGTTGAAAGCCCCTGAGTTCAAGCTCCAGTACTACCCCACAAAAGTGGTATGTACATAATTAATGTGAAGCATTAAATGCTGTTGAAAAAAAAAGAAAGAAAGAAAATAGTAATACTTTCATTTATACCTAGTTGTATTTAAGAAAAATACATAATGCATTTATTATGAGTGACACAGGCCCCTCACTCAGTTCAGAGGACAGAGTGAGAAGGAGTAGTACCTGGGATGGGGGATTGAGAATAGGGCCCTCACATATTCAATAGCAAGTGCTCAGTCAGGTACATTAACAGATCATGCCCAGTTCAAACTAAGTTAATGCTTGCTCAATAGGTAGTGCTTTAAAAAGATTCTTGCAAAGAAACTGTTGATTGAAAAAAATGCTAATACTGCATTTTTTTTTCAGTACCAGGGACTGAACCCAGGAGTACTTAACCATGGAGTAACATCTCCAGCCCTTTTTTGTATTTTTATTTAGAGAAAGGATCTAGCTAAGTTTCTGAGGGCCTCACTAAGTTGCTGAGGCTGGCTTTGAACTGTTGATCCACCTGCCTCAACTTCCTGAGCTGCTGAGATTACAAGCATGTGCCACTGCACCTGGCTAATACTGCATTTTTAATATGAACAAACTTCCTAATGTGAAACACATCACAACAATTTTAGCAATATTTAAAATCATGCAGCATCTTAATCCAGCAGTTTATTAATATCAACTAGCAATAATAGTATGTTTAAAATATACTATTTGAAATTGCTCATTTTCAAAGCATCTATACCATTTCAAACCTATATATTGTTGGGAAATATCTTTCTATTGTGCAAAAACTGACCAAGGCAATACAAACAAATCAATAATGTGACAAGGCAATATTTGTTTCTCTGTTAGCAAATACTATTTGAAGACACAAATAATTGCTAAAGATTAAAAGAAAAATGTATTAGAACCATTCAAGCTATGTGAGAAGTTATAGTGTCTAATCATATTGCAAATATTTCTCCAATGCTCCAGCTTATAGTACTTGCTATATCCTCTTTCAATAAAATAATATAAAATTACAATCTGTGATACATTAAATGATATATGTACTCCAAAATATATGTTCTCAAAAATAGTGCATAAACCCACTGATATAGTAGCCACTCAAGAATTCTAAAAAGGATCTTGGGAGAGGATCACAATAAGGCCAAACATGCAATTCAACATTGAATTTTGTTTGATAAGCCATTGTGACAGCCAACTGAAGAAACACACCAAAGTGCTAAGCTTGTCATTCAACAAATTAAATGTATATTTTAAAATTAGACCTTTGAATAGAAAGGTATCTTTACAACCGATGTAATAAAACATAGAATGACCATGGAAATTTTGTTCCATAGAAAGATTTCCTTGTAATCATGTAGTTCACACATAAGCATTACATAACTTCAAGTCAACTTTATATGTATATATATATATGTATATATATATATATATATACATATATATATATATATATATATATATATATAGAGAGAGAGAGAGAGAGAGAGAGAGAGAGAGAAAGTATTCTAGGTTTAGGTTTGCTTTCCTTCTGCTATTCAGAAAGGCACTATTGATATAATGTAGACATTAAAAAAATGTTTAATCCATCCATTATAAGTAAAGGTCACATTTTTACAGTGAATGAGAAAAATAAATGTTTTATTTTAAAAAGTGGAGCTACAGAGAGAACATTTGAAAATGGACATGTGAAATTATTTTCCTCATTATTTCTTTTTCTGAAAATGATGAACATCACATTAAAAGCACCATCCATATTTTTAAGAACTTGTTAACAGAATATTTCATGTGAAGTTTTGAAAAGTTTCAAATTAATTTGTAAAAAAAAAAACATAAGAATGCAACATCTCAGGCAATTAATTAATGGCAAAATGGCTAACATACACTGACATAGAAATTTACCAGAAGTTTAAAAAAATTTGCATAATCAATAATTAGAATTTATTGCTTTATTAAGCATAGTGAGTATATACCACTTGTATTTTAATTTTTATTCTTCCCTGCAGTAACGTTTTGAGGTATAAAGACCATATGAATTCTTATTGAAAATAACTTTAATTAAACTTAATCAAATCATTACTCTATCACTCTCTCTCTTAAGCCAGACATTTATATTTTGTTTTCAGTAGTGAAGAATATTACATCAGTCACATCATGCTCAAATTATTGTTTTCATGCAGTTAACACAATATTAATTTTAAATTAATGTTTATTCTCTATTTTATATTTAGAATGAATTTTATGTTTTATAATATATCATTAGAATTGGTACATAATATATAAGTATATAAATATGCATGTTTTGTGGGTGGGACCTTAAAAAATTTTCTAATGAAGGTCTGAAATCCATAAAGTTTGGTGATGACTTCTTCCTGTTCTTTACACATTGGGTGGGAGGGTGGGGTGGTACGGGGTGGTGTCCACCTCATGTTCTTTGGTGCATTCATGCTCTTAACCAACCAGTATCAATATCACAGAGCCGGGCTGCATTTTCCTTTGGGCAGAGAGGGACTGTTACCAAGCATAACAGTGAAAACCTGCCACTCCACTCTACAAATGGAAAAAATGGCAATGACTTGGTGAAAACACTCAAGGCTTTTGCAGGAGGTCATATTTCACTGGCAAAGATGACAGTGCGATTTTGCATTCCTAGGTAATTAAATGGGTTAGAAGAACGAACATCTTCTATTGGATTGTGGGAGGGGCCGAGGGAAAGGAGACATGGAAACACATTATTTTAAAGCCATCTGTTTTAGGCAGCTTTTCACTGCCATGACCCAAAGTCCTGACAAGGACAATTATAGAGGAGGAAAAGCTTATTTAGGGGCTCACAGTTTCAGAGGTCTCAGTCCACAGCCAGCCAGTTCCATTCCTTGAGGCTGGAGCAACTCACATGATGATCAGTAAGCAGAAAGAGACTCCACTCGTCAGATATAAAACATATACCACAAAGGCACGCCCCAATGACCCACCTCCTCCAGCCACACTACCTGCCTTCAGTTACCACTCAGTCAATTCCTATCAGGCTATCATAATCCAATCATTTCACCTCCAAATGTTCTTGCACTGTCTTACACACAAGGTTTTGAGGATCATCTTATATCCAATCCACAATGATCTGATTACTGAGGTTTGCTTAGAAAAGTGGAGTAAGCATGTGCTATGGAGCAGGATACATGGTTCCCAATTGCATTTGTAGTGACTTCATGCAACTAAAATAATAGCTTAATATCTATAAATTAATTTACCAGGTATATGTAAAGATGCCCAAATCACAAGATCATTGTCAGGATTACAGAAAGTAGTACAACATATGCAACATTCTGAAGCCTTTAACACATTGAATTTGCAAAACTTCAAACAATTTTTAAAAATCTTGAGTATCCGTATTACTTGCTTTTTCCTGCCTTGACTCAAGGGCGTTTCAGGAATGTGGGTTAAAGTCTGCAATAAGATGCATTGTAACATCCAGGGATCCCCCCTCCCTCTCTCCCTTTCTCTCTCTCCTCCTCTCTCATCTCTCTATTTATACCTACAGCTTCTCTGTGGTATAACTGACATGTAAAAATGGCACATAATTAAAGGGTGCAATCTTACGACCTTTGGGCTACATATATGCTCATAAAACCTTCACCACAATATTTAATGATGGTTTAGATATGAGATGTACCCCATAAGGTCATATGTGAGACAACAAAAGAATGTTCAGAGGTGAAATGATTAGAGTCTGAGAACTTTAACTATCAGTGGACTAATCCACTGATAAGGATTAACTGGATGGTAACTAGGCAGGTAGGGTGTGAATGGAGGAAGTAGGTTACTGGAATCATGCATTTGGGATTTATATTGTCCCTGGTGAACAGAGCTATTGCTTCCTGGTTGCCATACCTTGGCTTCTTCCTTCCACCATATCCTTCAGCCATGATGCTTTGCTACAGAGTTGGCTGACCATAGACTGAACTTCTGTAACCATAAGCTAAAATAAACTTTTCCAGCTCTAAGTTATTCTTGTTGGGTCCTTTGATCACAGCGATGCAAATCTGACTAAAACAGAAATTCACATAAAGGGTGGAGTCATTGCAGGGACTACACTGAACATGAGGTTCAGAAGACTTTGGCACTGGTCTGTGAGAGAAATTTTGAAAATTTTAGAGATGCAAGCTGAAAGAGTTTCATCATATTGTAAGTGGAACTTACTGGACAATTCTAGTGGGAACTCAGAAAACCATACTGCCAATCATGTAGACAGTAAAGACTAGGAGAAGAAGGACTATTTTGGAAACTGTACTAGAGGTCATTCATGTTAATTTGGGCAAAAATTTTGTTTATATTTGCCCATGTCCTGAGAATTTCTAGGAGGCTTAATTTAAAAGTGATGGATAAGCTGGGCACGGTGGCACATGCCTGTAATTCCAGTGGCTTAGGAGTCAGCCTCAACCACTCAGGAAGACTTTAAGCAAGTTAGTGAGACCCTGTCTTTAAATAAAATATAGAAAGGGCTGGGGATATTGCTCAGTGGTTATGTGCCCCTGAGTTCAATCCTTGGTATGTATGTGTATTGTGTGTGTGTGTGTGTGTGTGTGTGTGTATGTGTGTGTACATACTAATAAATTTGGTGGAGAAAATTCAAGACAGCACAGTATTCAGGTAGTGGCATGGAGATTGCTGGCAACTTTTAGCCAATTTTACTGTGATAAGCAAAAGCAGGAAGCAAAGCAGAAAATTTGAAAAACTTGCAGTTGGAAACAAAACAGAGGCTAGGGAAGTTGTGGTTGTTGAAGGTTAATATAGCCACCAAAGAGATGCTAAGTATTTCACCCAGAAACAATATGAAAGATAGCTCAAAGACATCTCAGGAATTAGCAAGACCACACCCATCTCAGGCTGAAGGGTCTAAAAGTAAAAATTCATCTCAGAAGAGACCATATGGGCACCCTGCTTGCACAATGGAGCTCAGAAAGCTGTTTCACTGTGCTCAGCCCAGGCACTCAGAAGTTGATGTAGACTTGGCTACTGCTTAAAACAGTGGCAGACCTTGGTATCTAACAGGTGATGCTGGTGCTATATGAATGCAGGATGCTAGAGTTAGAGAGTCATGGAGGCTTCCACCAAGATTTTAAAGGAAGGTCTGAGAGGCCAGGTAAAGTATAGCAGTCCCTGTGGGCCGCTGCGGAGAGAGGGATGCATGGAGACATGAGAAGGAATTGGAAGCTGCAGTAGTGACCCTAATTAAGAAATGCCACTAATGTGAAATGTATGCCAAGAAAAGCTTCAGGAGTTGAGCAGAGACAAACCAAGAGAGGCCATGTGGACTGCAACCATCAAGGCCATAGGGGTAGAGCTACACAAGCCCTTTGGAAAGAACATCAGAATACCATGTTCCCCAGATGATGGACATGCAGCTATAGACCTGTTTGCTTTCCTTTGATCCTATCCCCTCTTTCTATGCCCTTATTTCTCCCTTGTGAGATAGAAATGTTTCCTGTTCCAATATATATTGGATATACGTAACTTGCTTTTGATCGTGGCTCATGGAGAAGTTTGCCTTGGATATCAGATGCGAATTTGGACTAGGACTTTAGGGAATTCTGTAATTGTAAAGACCATGGGGATTCTTAGAAATGGACTAAATAGATTTTGAAATTTGAGATGGGCATAGACTTTTGAGGACTAGAAGCAGAACATTATGATTCAGATATATGGTGTCTCCCAAAAGCTAATGTGTGATACAATTCAAGAATGTTCAGAGGTAAAAAGATTAGATTGTGAGAACTTTAACCTAACCAGTGGATTGATTCAATGGTATGAATTAACTCGATGGTAACTCCAGCCAGGTAGGGTGTGATGAGGTGAAGAAAGTCACTGGGGACATGTGTTTGGGGTTTATATATTTTCCCTATCTCTCTGCTTCCTGGCTTTTATGTCCTGAGCTGCTTTCTTTCACCACATCCGTCTGCATGATGTTCTGCCTCACATTGGACCCAGTGGATTTGGTCAGCCATAACTGAACTTATGAAACCATGAGCCAAAATAAACTTTTTCTTCTCTAATTTATTTTTGACAGGTCCTTTGGTCACAGCAATATAAAGCTGACTAAAATACCATTCCTCCCAAAAGTTTCCTTATGCTCATTTGCAATACAGCCTTTCTGCCCCTTTTCAACCCTCTCCATCACCAGGCAAAAACTTGTTTGCTTTCTATACCTATAGACTATCTTATATTTTCTTAGAATTTTGTTTAAGTAGAATATATATCACTACTTTTTAAAAATCTGGCTTATTTTATCCAGTGTATTTTGAGATTCATACATCCTTTCTTCACTCATTTTCATTACTGAGTAGTATTCCACTATGTGGATATGTTACAATTTTCCCTTGACTCATCACTGGTCTTTGGAGTTAGCTATTACCAATAAAGATATTATGAATGTTCTTATAAAAATCTTTGTGTGGATTTCTGTTTCAATTTGATTGGGAAAAATGGTAGAAATAATATGTTCTATATTTTAAGAAATTGAAAACTATTTCCCAATGTGATTGTACAACTTTAGATTCCCAGAAGCAGTAGAAAATTTCTTCAACAACATTTGAAATGATTAGAATTTTCTGTTATACTCATGTTTAAACTTTTTAATTTTAGACTTTACAATCTTACATTGCATTTCTCTCAGAACTATTGTTATTGAGCACTCTGTTTATTAGCCATGCATGAATCTTCTTAGGTAACATTTCTATTCAACTACTTCACTAGTTCTTTACAGAACTGCTTATTACAAAATTTAAGTGTTCTGAAAGTCCTTCACCACATTTGCAATTTGTAGATCTTCTCTCACTGTGTTTAACTTGTTTGTCCAATTTCTTAATGGTATCTTTTAGAGAGGAACTGTTCTTTATTTTATAAAGTCCCACTTATCACATTTTTCTTCTAAGAACCAGACTTTTGGGGCTGGGATTGTGGCTCAGCGGTAGAGTGCTCACCTAGCATGTGTGAGACCAGGGTTCGATTCTCAGCACCACATAAAAATAACGGCATTGTGTTGTGTCCATCTACAAAAAAAAAAAAAAAAAAAAAAAAAAGATTCATGATTCATTCTCTCTCTCTCTCTCTCTTTCTGAAAAAAAAAAAAAAAAGAATTATACTTTTTACGTTGCCTCTAAGAAATCTTTGCCAAACCTAAGGTCACAAAGAATTTTCTCCTGTTTTCCACTAGCTGTTTGTTAGTTTTAGGATTTACATTTCATTCTGGGTCACACATGTTGTGTTAATTATTATATAATTTGTGAAAAGTAAGATAAACGAAATTTTGCTACAGGGGAGGGGTATATTTATATTCAACTTTTCCACATCATTTTTTTTTAATTACCAACTTTACCCCATGGAAGTACTTTTGTATCTTTCTATGAAATCAATTGGTCATATACGTGTAGGTCTATTCCTGGACCCTGTTCTGTTCCAATGACTGTTTATTTGTCCATCTTCACATAAATGGAATGTTGTCTTGATTATTTCAGCATTAAAGTAAATCTTGGGGCCAATATTATTAAGCGTTGCAACTTTGTGCTTCTTAAATTTATTTGGCTATTCTAGTACTTTTGCATTTCCATGTGAATTTTAGAATCAGCTTATATAAGGACATCATACAATGATTATTCTGGGACATGAATTATAATTGCAATCAATCTATAGATTGCTTGGGGAAAATTAGCATCATAACAATTACTGAGTCTTAGGATCCAGAGGCATAGGGTATCTCTTCATTTATTCAAGACTGCATTCATTTCTCTTAAAATATGTTATAGATTTTGCTGAGATCTTGTACCTGTTTTGTCACATTCATGTCTGTTTTATATTTTTATATTATAAATGATGTGTTTTAAAATTTGAATGTTCAGTTGTTCATTGCTAGTGTACAGAAGCACAATTGACTTTTGAATATTCATCTTGTACGCTGCAATGTTCTAAACTCATTTGTCAATCCTTGTTGTTTTTTTTTATAATCCCGTAGAACTATCTTTATTGATCATAGTGTCAATATATAAAGATCATTTAGTTTCTTCATGTCTAATATTAATAGTTTTTAATTTCTTCTACTTGCTTTTTTGGCTAGAACCTCAAGTGAAATATGAAACATATTGATTAGAGCAGAATACTTCAGATAGAAACACTCAACTGTCTTAACTGTTTAACATTAGATATAGATTTTTCTTAATTTACCTTATCAGATCAAGAAATTCCTAATCTAAATTTTGGTATTGCTTTTCTTACATCTATTGAAATTATCTCATGTGTGTTTCTGGGTTTGGTATGTGTGAGTGTGTGTGTGTGTGTCTCTGTTATGGTGAATAACACTGATTTTCAAATATTAAATTACCCTAGCATTTCTGGGATAAAATCTACTTGATTATAATGTGTTATACCTTTTATATATTGTTGGGTTTGTTTGGATAATATTTTTTGGGAAGTTTCTCTCCTTGTGAAATATTGTTTTTCACTATTCTTTTTTTATAATTTTAACTTTTATTCACATAAAAATTGACATATTAGAAACATACAGAACATTGTGCTCAACAGCAGTCTACATTCTTCTCAAGCACATGTGTTTTTCACTATTCTTAACATGCGTTTTCTGGATTTAGTATCATGGTAACATTGGATTCATAGAATCCATTAGTAAATATTGCTTCCTCTTCAGTTATCTGAAGATGTGTGTAAGTAGTCATTTTACACTTAAAGTTCCACAGAATTCATATTGAACACATCATGGTATAGAGTTTCCTTTCTATGTAGGATTTAAGGTAAACTTCAAATTAATAAGTGGACATTGAACATTTATATTATATGTGCATTCTTCAATAAGCCTTGGTATTTTGTAGCTTCCAAAGAATTTATCCATTTTATCCATGTTGTAGAATATATTGACATAAAGACGTTCATTTAATTCTCTGTTAGCCATCAAATACCACCAGAAAGTTAGTAGTGACTTCATTTTCTCGTTCATGATGTTGGTGATTTATATATTCTGTCTTTTTGCCTCAGTAGTCTGTCTAGGAGTTTATACATTTTTTCATTCTTTTCAAAGAGCCAGATTTTTATTTCATTGATTTTCTCTGCTATTATTCTGTTTTCTATTTTGTTGGTTTCTATTCCAATTTTTATGATCTGTTTTCTTTTTCCTGTTTTGGTTCCATTTGATCTTCTCTTACTACATTTTTAAGATGAAACCAAGGTTATTTATTTAAAAACATTTTCTTTCCTAAGTATAAGGATACAGTGCTACGAATTTCCCACTAAGTAATACTATACTGTGAATATATTCATCTGATATGTTTTTAATTTTCACTCCTTTCAAAATGCTTCAATTTTCATTTTGATTTCTTCTTTGAGCCACAGTTTGCTTACATAGTCCATTCAGCCATCAGTTGATTAATCCACTGAAGAGGTCAGAGCCTTCATAATTTAAGCACTTCCCCAAAGCCCCACCTCTGCAAATTGCTGCATTGGGAAGCAAGTCCTCAAATACATACATGAGCTTTTGTGAAGAGGCATGGTGGTGCCTGACTGTAATCCCAGTCTGATGCAGGATTAGACCAGTTTGAGGTCAGCCTTAGCAACTTAATGAGAACCTGAGTAACTTAGTGAGACAGCATAAATAAATAAATAAAATAGGCATGGGGATGTGGCTCAGTAGTAAAGCATCTCAATCTCTAGTACCAAAAATAAATAAATAAAAATAAATATGTGAGCTTTTGGGTGACAGTAGAGATCCAGATCATATAATATATACATACATATTATGATACTTGAGGTAATTCTTTTTTTAGTGATTTATTTTGGATAATGCTATTTATGTTTCTTCAAGTTCACTCATCTTTTCCTTAGTATTGTCTAATTTTCCATTCATTCCATCAAGGCACATTCAATCCTCATTGTTTGCAGATACCTATTTATCTGTGGTTAAAATTTATTTGTAACCCCCAAATCATTACATCAGTACCTACTATGTTTTCATAGTCATTTTCAATCAACAAAAAAAGAAAAAAAAAGATAAAAAAAAAACAAGAACAAGTTACACAACATATGTATTCCAAGTTGAGGTCAAGCAATATGAAGTTATAAAGCTCTGTCTTGCTATTTAGACACCCATACTATAAATAGATATCCTTTCTGAGATTTATTTATTGTCACTTTTTAAAATTTTTATTTTTTGCAGTGCTGGTCATTGAACCCAGGGCCTTGTGCATGCGAGGCAAGCACTCTACCAACTGAGCTATATCCCTAGCCCCTGTTGTCAAAATTTTTACATTTTTTATTTTTGTTGATAATCTTACTATTCAAAATAGTCTGCAGGCATAGTGCCAAAGTGCTGCTTAGTGTTCCTAAGCTGCTTTGTGCCTTACGGAGAAGATATGAGTACCAGAGAATCTTCATTCAATCATTTAATGCTGTTTAGCCATTAAATGAATATTAATGAATCAACTATGTATATAAAATAGCATGTCTTTAAACAGAAACACAAATAAAATATATTGATTGATTGATGAAAACTTTTGAGACCAGAAGCATGTAAAAACCTCCATCTATTCTCTATTTTGAATGTTTGCCCCTCCAACCTCAATTCGCATGTTGGAACTTATGACCCAATGCGACAGTAGGATGAGGTGGATGGAGTCTTCCGGATGTGATAGGCCATGAGGGTCTCACACTTATGGATGGGATTAGTTTCCTTATAAAAAGGACTGGAATAAGTTCATCCCCTTTGGCATTTCCTATGTCTTCCACCATGTGAAAACACAGTGCTGAGCCTGCAACTTGGTAGCAGAATGGGGCTCTTATCCTACACAAAAACTGCTGGTCCCTTGAGTTTGAGCTTCTCAACCCATAGAACCATGAGGAAATAGATTTTTGGACTTTATAAATTATGTAGGCTCAGGCATTTTGTTATAGAAGCCACAAGTTATTATTAAAGGGTAAGGAAAGAGTCCTCGTATTGATGTACAATGCCTATTTTCTTTCTATAAACATTCCTTTCACTTAATTGTGAATGTCTCTGTTCTATACTAGTGGGCTGAACATCTTCCTAAGTGATGCCAAGTGGACCTGTTAGGGTCCCAACAGGAGGTAGACAGAGTGAAAAAATTTAGAGAAGAAAGAGGCAAAGACATTCAAAGAAACCAGCCTCCTGGAACACACAGGGAAGAGGCTAACTAGACCATGTGCCTGGTGGAGCAAGAAGAAATAGTACACCTGATATCCTTTTATATAAGCATATAAAAAGAATTTGTGGCCACAGAAATGTCAAGAATATTGAAATTATCAATTAATCATTTGAGGATAGTTTTAAAAAAGTTTTAAAAACCATCTCTACTTTTTTTTATAAACCCAATTATTTTTAGGCTGAAAAAGAAATTATAATCATAATTTCCATTAAGAAAATATAGCTAATGAAGGAAAATGACAAGATTCAAAATACATTTCTATTCCTGAGAGACCTAACATTTTTTTCACATTCACTAGAAGGACCTTTTAACATATTACAAAGTGTCTTTCTTGATGGATTAAAAATCAATTCTGAGTGTCATGATTGAGCACTCAGCGCAATTTACCTAAATTTTATCATTCAGTCCTAAAAATTCCACTGTCATATTTGTTTGAAATATCACATTGAGGAAATATAACATGTACAGATGACTGAGTAGAACTCTATGTAGTCTTTTGGATACTTCATTTGACATAAACCAAAGGTTGTTTTCACACTTTGACTTGGTTTACTATTTGTGGCACCAAGATGATCAAGTGGAATCATTTACCTTTCCTCCTACCTAATCTCAGGTAGGAGGAGAGGTAACTTAACACTTGTTATGTATACTTTACAATGCTCATCACAGAGTAGTACACTCAGGTTTTTCACCGTAAAATTGTTGCAGAAGAAACACACACACACACACACACACACACACACACACACACAATCTCCTGTCTGTTAATTACTTATCTCATGGAGTCTTTTAAAATGGTTATATCACAATGAATTATGTTGGCAATAAAAAGATGGCTCATTTATAAAGTTCATATAAATGATGCATTGGGAAGGAGGTTTTGTTCTGGTTGATAAAAGTTAATCAAATGCAAGATAGCATAAAGCAATTCAGCATAAATCTTCCACAGAGCACTGCTTACGCCTCCCATCTCCCAGGTAGGGAGAACATTTATCTGACTATTTCTAAACTGTCCCAATAAATCTTTGATTAAGAGAACCATATCAAAGTAGCTGAATAATGACTTGTTTTTTAGAACTGTTCTAGTAAATATATTATAAATGGCATCTCAGTTTTTTCAATAGCCTGAAAGCAGAGACTTAAATTTGTGAGAACCACAAGTGAATGAAATAGGGAAAGCCTTTGTCCTAAATGCTGAGCTTATCCTTAATATGAGAGAACTTGCCACAAGGCAAAGAGGAACATGGCAAGATCAGGTTCTCTGACGCTTCCAAACCATTAGATTTTGTCTCCTTTCATTCCCAGAGTGAATATCAGATTCATGGGTAGTGGTGTTTGTAAGCCCAATGGCAAAAATTCTATTACTCTTCATTTCAGATACTGTCCAAAGACTGAGACAATAATTTCAAAAGATAACTTCTGCCTTTACTTAGGATGCTGAAAAGGAAAACAGAGCTCACTGAGTAGATATAGCTTAATGAATAGGAGAAAATGGCTATAGTTTGAAGACACATGAATCTAACCCATAAAATTGTTTGTTACCAAGTTTGTCTGATGTATCCTTTTGTGCATGGAAACATTATGCCATATTATTCAGGTTTTAAAAATTGTTTAAATGAGCATTTCACATGGGACTGATTGGTTTGAAGTATGATATTGAGAGAAAATATTTTATATATATCTTAACATTTTATTTTCAGATTAGAAACATATATGACTTCTGGTTATCACAAGCCTGGCAACCATTTTCCTTCTATTCTCACTAATCAGATACTAGGTCTTCATACTCTATTTGCTGATTATAATAACTAGAAGTTACAAAGGATTTTTCTATGCACCAAACTATACTTAGGACTTTCCATCTATTATTGCATTTAAGCCACAAGAGTCTTTGGGTTATGCAACCCCAAATCACAGAATGACATTCTTCTCCTGTGCACAGTGCCACTCCACAATTGCAATTGTTTATTTGTTTGTTGAATATGAGAGATAAAAGATAACAAAACATGAAATCCTCTTAGCTGTACTTCATTTTTAAAGCCAACTTTCTTTGAATATAATATACAAAATAAACAAAAGAAGTGCTTACTTTTGGAAGACTAACTACAAAAGAAAGGGGATAAAAATTCATAATAATAAAAACTTGCTCATATTGCATGGCATTTATAGTGGCTCCATGTTATCTTTGAAAAGCAAGAAACATGTCTCCTCTTTTCTCTCTCCTGTTGCATTTAATTAAAATGTGATCTTTTCTAAATTGCCTGAGTCACTTGGCTCTGCTGTGTATATTGCAGGCTCCACATATAAATTCTTTACCAGATTTTCCATTTGGGGAGGATTAACCATTTTGCAATCTAATTTCCTTCCAGCAGCATGTCTCTTGTCCTTTGTCAATATTCAGGAGGAAAAAAAAATTGAGATCTCCAAGGGCCTAACTCTTTCTGTACAAATGAACTCTCAGGTTAATCTTGGTGATTACTTTCTCTTTCTGCACCCTCAGGAGAGTTTGCATATGGACAATTTCTTCTCAAATGGATAAGGATTGAATCCTATCATCCCCCATGTGTTCTGCCTTTACCACACATGGCTTGTGGCAGATTTCATCAAACAAATTCAAGCCTCTAGGCCAGAACTGTAGTCCCAGAGATTTTTCTCTTGGATAAGAATCTGGGCTTTGATTTGGAACTTCCATCTTCTTGCTCTAGAGTTCTTTGACTATTAGTGTCCTCTGAAAATCACCAGGGTCACTTTCCTCATTCTTCAATTAAAGAATAAGAAATCCAGATGGTGAAATAAAACTGATGCATAGGATTTAATGGAAAAACCTGAACCATAACCTTTGTAATACGTGTCCACTGCTTTTTCTGCAAAACAGTTCTGCCTCATACACATGACTTTTTTATAATTTTTAAAAATTGTTGATATTAACTTTTAATCTATTGAAATATATCTAAGCAAATACTTCTATATTTCATCATCACTAGAAACAGTTTTCCACTTTTAACTTCTGTATAATAAGGATGAATCTAAGAAATAATGGTATCCTATTATTGCTTTAAGCAAGGCACAGTGAAGATATAAATGCAATTACCTATTCATGCACAATCTTTTTTGGTATTCTGTGAGCATAATTGAACAACTACAACCCCTTGACATTTGGCTGTAAAATCTCTTTAAGAACTTTTGAAGAATTAATATGTCTTAGCTGCTGAGTTTAATTAACTTTCTATCATATGATCAAAAAAAGATCCAGTATCAAAACTTGCAAAATGGGCATCATCCGTGTCCTGAAAGAATATATCAAAACAACAATGAAGAACAGCTACATTGTCATCACTCTTTCACTCTTGATAATACAGAGAATGAAATTGTTGGAAAATGCAGGCACCAGACACCAAGTCAAAAAATTATTCAAAACAGAATCTCTGAAGAAGTTTAAGGAATATCTTAACAAATGCATTTAGCTTATATATTCCATTTGTATGTGTACAGGAGTACTATATAATTAAAATCCCAATAAATTTAATTCTAAATTATATTCAAGTTTCAGGTTTATTGATACATCCAGCAATGTATCTTGCCATCAAATGATGGCAATTTGGATTTATCAAAATAGTATACATGCTTAGTTTTGAGTATATTATTGACTGGAGAAAAGGTCTAAGTCATATTCTCAGCCTGTAAGAAATCTAATTAAAAAAGAAAAACACAAACCAAGAAATTCTCAGCAATTAAGACACAACGTAATCAAGAATTAAATTTTATGATGGCAATCCTGTACTTGCTATTCATCAAAGAAAGCCGATCCACAAACCTTGTTTTGGAAGAGAATAAATAAGATATCCTCACCAGCCAAGTCAATAACATTGTCTCTGGGATAACAGGTTGAATAGGGCTACTATACACCATGAGTGCTCTACAGAGGCACCTGGCTGAGGGAAGGAATGGATGAAGGCTAGAATCTCACTCTTAGTAGGCCATCAAACCAAGGATCCTAGCAGGGACATAATATGGTTTGGGGAAAGCTATATTTTTACATGATTGACCCATACAGTGGCAACATGCTTTGCAATTCCCACTAAGGTGCCAGATGGGCTGTTAGAAGCCAAAGATGACAATACAGTCAATCTCCTTCTCATCCATTTGGAGATTAAAAGAGAGTTGCAAGGGAGGGTAGAAAGAGCATGACCAAAGGCTGATAGTGGAAAAGATGCATTGCAAATTCAGAAGAAGGTAAAGAGATTCTTGTTGAGGAATAGAGGGGACTAAGATTGAATAGAAGAATAGAGATTAGAGAGGGTCTTCAAGGACAAATCTCTGAGAAAACTAGACTGAAATGTGAAATCAGAGGATCTTATTTTTCCTAGGAATAGTTAATTGAACTGTAAATAAAGAACATATATTAGATTTTGTCTGCTAAATCTGAAAGGGTTCATCTGAGAAAAGACTGAGCAACTCTTATCCATTTGAACTTAATTCTAGTTAAAAGTAAGGAAAAATTTTCAGCTGTGAATATGGGGATAATGTAACAAAACAATGCTCATGGGAGAAGAAGATCATAGCATGCAGCCAGGACGGTGGTGAAGAAAGAGGCAAACTTGAGTCTGGAAGATCATCAGGGATGCACTTAGGAGTACTTGACCAGGTAACAGCAATAAAGGACAATGACACCCATGTCCCATGTTGGGTGACAAATCAGTGCAAATAATTGTAAATTTAGGAAAGCAAGATCAATAAGGGATGCTGAGAAGTGACAAGAGACTGTTTACTAAACTAGAGAAGCCTCATTAGTGTTTCAAAGGTCTATCAAATATAATCCTTTCATCTCTAGATAAACTCTTTTTTTTTCTTAAAACAAGAAGTAATAAGCCTAATAAAAGAAACCATCAGGCTCAGAATGTACATAGAAAACGTTGCTGATTAGCCTAAATGAAGACAATCTTCCATAAATGTTAAAGAAATGAGAAGTAAATATGTTAAACATTGATTTGCTTTACCTGCTCTACATTATTCTAAAGCCTTGATTGTACTATTCATTTTTCTCTCAGTGGGATGTACTGAAACCTCATTTTATGTTGAGGACAAATCTAATGTTCTTTTAAAGTCATGACAAATTGCACTGCACTTCAAGGAAGGCAGGTAGGATTGGGGTGGTGTAAGCATGCTGCAAGGGACCTGGAACAGGATTCCACCTGTAAAATAGCACAGATAGAGAGGCAAAAGGGAGGAGTGAGGAAAGGAGATTGAGCTGTCAGTGCTGGGAGAAAGGCTAGCACAATTAATACAACACAGTAAACAAGAGAAAGACAATAAAAACGCAGCTTCCATAAGTCAAATGTCAATTCTGAAAACTATGACATCAGCACATTCAGCAGCATGTAAAATTCCAGACACAGACAGCCAGCATCAGAACACCTGTTAGCAGGTGGAAAATGCTTGAGTTCCTTCAGGTAAATAAGGCAATGCAAAACCCAACCCTGAGCCAAAGTATAGGGATCATGTAGGCTACTGAATCTCAGACACACAGACAAAACAGGGCTTTGAGAATGGGAGCACCTGAGAAGCCTGACCTTCTGAAATAAGGCAGCTATAAAACTAGAATGGAAAGCACCAGAATTGAATGTACAACAGAGAGATTTCCACTGTCTTCAAGGAACCTATCCCACAGTGAAAACTGCTACCCAACACTGCAAAGTTCTTTAATTTCCCCAAGCCTCCATTCCCTCCTTCTTCATGCTAATGCTAAGCTATGTTGTGAAGTGAAAAAGAAAAACATATATGAGGCATACAGTCGCATAGAGGATCTGAAAGGTAAAACATTCCACCATCATTAGAAGAGGAGGGACACTTCCAGTTTTAGCATAATTTTTTTTCTTTAAATATTTTATAAAGTGTATGCATTAACATATTACTTTTCAGAGAAAATACATTTTAAATTATCTAACTCAGAGGATTGCCATGAGATCTCAACAAAAGTAATGCTTATCTCGAAAATGTGCAGTATGGAAAGGGTCACACAGTTACACTCCACGGAAGACAGTGCTGTTGTGATTTTATCACTATTGCTACTGCTAACAGAGAAGGAAAGGCAAGCACCCACATGGTTCATATGAGCACAGCGAAAGGAAAATAAAGGCAAAGACACAGTTAGGAGCATAAACAGCTATATTTAGATACAAGTGCTGAGAAGACTGACATGATTTAAGTTGAGTGGAATCCACCTAGGAAGGTCCCAGGGTGATGACATAGACTGAACAGAACTGAGCATGGGAAGGTATGGCTTATAGACAAAAGCTTGAGAATTACAAAAGTAGTTTAAGAGCTAGAGATTTAGTGATGACAACACAGGTAAGTCCATTTTCTGTTTAGAACAAGTCAAAGCATTTGTCCTCTGTGACCGGAAGATCCAGCAAGCCATGGGAGAGAGCCTCCAAGATCCTCCAGGAGAAAGGCATGAGGAAGGAAGCAAAATGTGGATTATTTATAGAGATGGACCCACTAACAGGAGGGGAGTGCTTCCCCTGCTACAATGCTGTATACAAAACACCCCACTCACAGAGCTTGACGCAGTGGTCAGAATGGTTCATCCAGCTACTCCTCACTCCCATCGGCCTCATGGAGGTGGCAGCAACGTCAGGCCAGGCTGCTCCAACCATGTGCAGAGTTCACCGGTATGGACAAGGAAGACCACTACTTTCTCAGTGTGGTTCCCCTGATATGGTGAGTACAAACTTTAGCTCTTGACACAAAGTGCTTTGTGTTTACACCATTTTCAGGACCATAGACAGGGCTTTTAGATATACCCCTTATTTTATTTTTTAAATTTTATTATTATTATTATTACTATTATTATTTTGGTACTGGGTACTTAACCACTGAGCCAGATCCCCAGCCCTTTTCATATTTTATTTAGCGACAGGGTCATGCTTAGTTGCTTAGGGCCTCACTAAGTTGCAGAGGCTGGATTTGAACTGGCAATCCTCTTGCCTTAGCTTCCTGAGCCACTGGGATTACAGTGCAAGTGCTGGGCCTACCACTTATGACATCTGGCTGGACCTACCACTTATAACACCAGCAGAGCCATTAACATGTGGATGACAAAAATTTCCAGATTTTCTTAAGTACTCCAATATGTTGTTCCCTTTCTTGGTCATCAGAGTGCTCTACCAAGTGATGAATTCATGTGACTCCCTGTTCACACTTTCTCCCATGGAGCACAGTCTAGGCCTTAGCTTTCTCTTCTCACACTCCTCTATCTTACCCTCTTGACTCCCTACTTTACAGTGTTCAGGTCCCCAGCAGCTTTATTTTCCTCTGTCAGCACATCAAGATACTCATCTGCATCTTAGGGGCAACCATCAGTCAAGAGATCCCTACAGGTTTTACCCAGTGCCTGATACTGGGTGTGTTCCTCAATACACTGAGCCTTCTTTTGGTCAGTACGAACCTAGACCCTGGGAGTTCATACCAGCAGGTTTCTCAACATGCTTTGAAGTCATCCTTTAACTTTGTGTATTTCAAAATAGAAACTCACATCAAGCCCCCATTTATGGTTTGGTGCCGCGACCCCTCGCCAGCAAGGAGGACATGACACAGGATTCTTCTTTCAGCAGTTTATTCAGGCCTTTACTTATGTGTCTCTGGAAGCTTCTCTCTCTAACCCGCACCCCCCAGCCTAATAAAGCATATCAAGCCCCAATGCAAAGCTGCCACGTGGATCTTTCTCATAGGGTGTTTTACAGCTACGTGCCATCTCTCCCAAAATAAGGAGTTGTTTATCACAGGCCACGGCGCTTATCAGCGCCATCTTGTAATGGCGACCACGGTCCGCTGACAGGGCTCACCACAGTTTGGGATGGAAATGAGATGCAAGGTGGCATAATGCCTATAAAACAACAGGTTCTACAATCCCATCTCAGGTTATGCAAACCCAAACTTTCAGCACAATTTTGTTTTTTTGTTTTTCGAGAGAGAGAGAGAGGAGAGAGAATTTTTAATATTTATTTTTTAGTTCTTGGCGGACACAACATCTTTGTTTGTATGTGGTGCTGAGGATCAAACCAGGGCCGCACGCATGCCAGACAAGCGCACTACTGCTTGAGCCACATCCCCAGCCCTCAGCACAATTTTGTGAAGTAGGAAAACATCAGTATCAGAATACTCCATTGAGGTTTGATGCAGACATGCTACAGAATAACAACATGGGAAGGACATGTGGATGGACTAAGTACTGATTTACAGATAAACTTGGGGACCAAACTAACTGGACTTGAGTGAGAAGACAGGTGATTGAGGTATAGTAGTCCTACAACATTATATCCTAGTTATCAGAAATTAGTTTAGTATTTTTCCCATTGGCCATCTCAAGCCTCAAGCTGAGGAATAAGTGATCATCCCTGTGGCAGGAGGCTCACGCTGTCATAATCAAATACCATGAACTAGAAAATTTAAATAACACAAACGTACTTCCTCACAGTTCTGGAGCCTGGAAGTCTAAGATCAAGGCACAGCCAAATTAAGTTCTATCCGGAGGCATCTCCTCTTGGCTTACAGACAGTTGTCATCTCACTGGGCACTCACCTGGCCTTTCTTTAGTCTGTGTACCAGTAGAACAAGAGAAAGAAGTCTGATATCTCTCTTTAAAAGGACAATGATCCTTTTAGATACAGGCCTCACTTTAATGACTTCATTCAACCTTAGGTAGTTCCTTAGGGGCTCCATCTGCACAGATAGCTTCCCTGGGAGTTAGAGTTTCAATACATGAATTTCAAGGGAGTATCAACATTCAGAACCTAAGAACCTATAAATAGAATGAGGTATAAGTAATATTTAAGAAGGCCCGTGGGAAATTTAGAAATATAACTTGACTATTAGCATAACATGAAATATTTGTTTTATAATTAGATGAGATGCTTTCCAAAGGAATACCAGGGAGGAGAAGGAAGATCATCTGGTTGGGCTATTTTTCCTAAAAAAAAAAAAAAAAAAAAAAAAGGTGTTGGTACCATAGGGACTAGATAATACATATTATGCAAGAAAGGGAAGCAAAAGGATTGCTGTGGTTAGGATCTAGAATGTTCCTTAAAGAACCATGTGTTCAAGGGTGGGGTAGTCGGGAATTGATTGAATCATGTGGACACCATCCTCACCAATGGATTAATAATGGATGGCTGAATGGACTAAGAGGAGAAGGAACCTAGTTAGAGGAAATAGGTCACTGGGAGTGTACCCCAGATGGTTTCTCTTTTCTCTGTCTCTTCACTTCCTGGCTGCCATGAGCTGAGCGGCTTTCCTCAGCTATGCCCTTCCACCATGTTGTCCTGCCCCATCTCGGGACCATAGCTACCCAGTTGGAGGACTATGGACTTGAAACTCTGAAACCATGAGCCAAAATAAATAATTCCTCCTTTAAGTTGTTCATATCAGGTGTATTTGTCATGGTCACACACACACACACACACACACACACACACACACACACACACACACAAGAAAAAACTGACTAACATAAGGAATAAGTGTTAGAAATAAGAACTTTGGAGAAAATGGACAGAAGTGGAGCTGGCAAGTTGAAAGAAAGCCATGCAATAACCAATATCATTTCACCCTATACCCTTAATTCACAAGATCATAAGTCTCTTCAGACCTCATTTAACACAGTGAAGAGACTAAGCTGACAATTATTTAAAACTAGGGTAATGTCACCCTAATAGGAGGTAGGGAGCATTTGGAAATGTGTGACAATGTTTTATATTGTCATGATAACTTCAGAGCACCATTTGCATGCTTGATATCTGCAATGCAAGGGACAGTCCTCTAGACTGAAGAGTAGTTTCATCTACATGTCAGTGGACACAGTCTAGATTTCTCTAAGTCTTAAGAAATACCTAAGACCTAGGGTTACATTATTTTTCTATTCATTCATACATACATTTGACATTAATTACGTTTCTGTGAAATATAAAGCAACTTGAATGGCCCAACATTAAGTAAGACATGGAGCTTAATTCAAAGAATCCATAATGTATAGAAGCAGACTTCATGATACTTTCTGTAGTAATTGAACAGATAAATAAGGAAGTGATTAATTAAAACTAGGTGAGAAGAATGGAGCACATCAGAGTAATCATATTTGAGCTGAGATGGAATGAATTAGAATACCAGCAAGTTACCATTGTGGTAAAAAGAGAGAAAGCCAGTCAGGCAGAAGGAACAAGAGCAAAGATATGAGAGTGTGTGTCATATGGCATAGGATATAAAAGATAGTTTGTGTAGGTGAGATTGGCAAGGCAGGTTGAGACCAGATTGTGAAAATATTTATAGGTCATTCTAGGAAACTCATATTTCAATTTGTAGAAAATTGAGACCTATTAAACGATTTGATGCAAGGAAGTAACATAATTAGTTATGAATTTAAGAGAAGGGAAGGACTACTTCAGGATACTGTTATTATTACAGAGAAGATGAGAACATTAGCAAAGGAGAAGAAGAGACTCAAGTATTTCAGATCTAAAATCAGCATATACTCTGTACATTGAGAAAGTTTATTTCAAAAAAATAATAGTGTTGAGTTTTCCAGAATATAGTAAAACCAGTTGAAGGTTAAAAAAAAAAAATTGGTGATACAAATATCTCCAACATTGAGGTTACTCAAGAACATGTAAAAGTCCCAGTGAAGGAAAAGTGACATGTAGCAATTTATTATGACAAAACTGCATGGTTTATGGCTTTTTTTAGGTTAAATCAAGCTTTACTACTGAATTTTTATCTTTTGTATAACAAGCTTTAACTTTATTTTTTATTTTCTTTTTAGGTATACATGACAGTAGAGTATATTTTGATTTAGTATACATATATGGAGTACAACTTATTCTAATTAGGATCTCATTCTTGTGGTTGTAGATGATGTGGAGTTTCACTGGTGGATTTATGTTAATTAGGAGTAAGACTATGTTTATTTTAACAGTTTCAAGTTCACTCATCTATGTTTCCTTCAAGGATTGATTGGGTTAAATCAGTTGTTATATTTCTAAAATACCAATGGATTCTAGAGAAAAAGTCTCTCAAAGTAATGATTTTTTTTTTTTTAACATGGGTTGTTTCTCTACCAACTTGGCTGTCAACTGAGTTGTTATTTTTTTCTCAGACCTTCAGGACATAGTCCATCTGTTCAGTAATTCCTTAGCCTAAACAATATGAATAGGATGAATAACAAAGAAAAAAGCCAGCAATATGGAGTGGTGGCTATCTTTAATCTTTACAATGCTTAAATATGAGCATTTTGTGTTTCTACCAGCCATAACACACAAAACAATATATCAGTCTTTTCCCAGAGAGAAACAATGTTGTTTTCCATTCTTCGTAAGCACCAGTGTTAATTTCAAGATTTGGTAAAAGTAATTAGAGTTCTGGATTGGCTCTGTTTTCATTAATTTCCAACAATGCTGACCAGATTCTTAAAATATATTCAGCTATTAGAAATACTATGGCGGGGCTGGGGGGGGGGTACCTAGTAATTCTGCTTGAGGAATCTAGGCAAGAGATTTCCACACTGGTTGAATTATAGACTCTGGCAACCAGTGGAACCATTTGTTCCCCTGTTTCTTTTTTGATTTCCAATTATTTCTAAACTCTCAGAAAGGAAGTTTTAAGTGTCAAACATGTTTGGTATTGATCATACTATTTTCATATAATCTTACTGTTTAATTATTTAAATATAGTGCTTATATATTAAAAAGGAAAATAAACATGTAAGACACAAATCAACTGTAGTCACACAGTCTTATTTAGGATGTGAGCTGATAACACAGAAGAGGTTCAAACTCAATAAACAAAAAGTATGATCATTATATACTATGTATTGTCATTCTAGAATTTCACCCCAGGATTTTGTCTCCTTCGGTCTTAAAGTATCGCTTGCCTATTCAAGTAACTCACATGCATTAAACACCCAATGTCCTTGAATACTTAGCTAGTCTAGGGCTATAAGACAATCAGAAATCTTTACAATGACACACACAGAAAAATCATAAAAGAATTATACTAAAAATGTTTTAACTGGTGGGATTCACATGGTTTCAACTGTATTTTCTTACTTTCTATTTTGAAATAATCTTAAATTTAAATGAAAAAAACTTCATAGAGTTCTCATATACTCTTGATCGTGTTTACTTTAATGCTGTTATCTTATATAATTCAAGTATAATTTGAAACTAATATAAGTTAAGTTATGGATCTTATTCAAGTTTCACCAATTTGTTCACTAATGTCCTTATCTGATCTAGCATACACACAAATATCCCACTTTACACTAATTGCTGTATCTCCTTGGTTTCCTCTAATCTCACAGTTACCCAATCTTTCCATGTCTCGAATGACTATAGCACCATTGAGAATTACTGGTTGATTTAGAATATTTGTAATTTGGGCTTAACTATTGTTTTCTCAACTTTAGTCTGAGGTTATACATTTTTTGGTAAGAATACCATAGACATGATATCTTCTCTATGAAATTACAGTTTGCCTGATGTAGATATATTTTAATTACAATGATGTTGATATTGAAAATTTTAAGTTGGTGTTTCTTAACTTTCTGTATTGTAAAGTATACTGAGTAAAATTCATTAGGACTTATACAAACTTATACAAATCTCCTTATTTCCTGGAATAAAAAGATGTTATACATGGTTCTTGCATTTTCCCTAATCCAGCTTCATAATCAACATATCTTCAGAGACATGGATAATCCAAAATCAAGGGGGCATTAGGTCTGCTCATTCCTACTGTACTCTCCTCTCCTCTAAGCCCTCTCAGTGGATGACAAGAAAAATACAAAATACAAGTGTATATATATTAGCTCACATATGCATATACATTTCTGTTTATCTCTGAATCTATCTACATGACTGTATTGAACATAAATTCACACTGGTGCCTGTAATATCAATCCAACATCACAGAGATTATTCTGGGCTTTTCCTATTCCTTATTTGGAAAATTTTCTTCAACTATAAGAAATATTGATCTTATTATCTAAAATACATTTTACTTATGTATATAATCATAGTATATATAAAAATCAGTTTCAGAATTAATACATATCACTATGAGAAAAAATGTACTGACTAGAATATACTATCTTGTATAGTATAATTTTTTTTGGTCTGACCTCATAGATACTGCTTTCTAAAATTTTTGTTATTTTCTTTCCTATCTCTACTTTTCTTTTTTATTAACTATATATTTTGATATCTGATAATATACATACATCATTGTGTGTGAAAGCATTCCTTATCAAAGACCACATTCTCAGAGGTCTCACATTGGCAGTAGGATAGGAATTACATGAGTGAAATAAAGTACAGTCAGCTCTTTGTATTCATCATCTTTCCATCTATAGATTCCATCAATGGAGAATGGAAAATATTTGAAAAAAATGCATTATATTGAAGATGTATGGAAATTTTTGCTTGTCATCATTTCATAGACAATAACTAGTCAGTATTATATACACTAAATCAGGTATCATAAGTGTTGTAGAGATGATTTAAGGTGTACAGTGTGGGTAATGTACAAATAGAATGACATTTTATATAAAGGCCTTGAACATCTGCAGATTTTGATATTGGAAGGGGACCTAGAACCAATCTCCTATGCAAAATAGGCAGGACTATGTTAAGGTGAGGTGCAATATAGGGTTCTTATGTTATTTTTTAAAATCTTATATCAATAACGTTTTTGTTGTGCTTAGCTTGTGTTTTCTGGTATCTCTAGATGAAGTCTCAAGGCTGCTTTGCAGTTTTAGCCAAATCCCTTTCCTGTTTCTTCCCAGCTTACTCATATTTGCCAGCACAGAAAATGGTCACATAATTTCATATCTGGGAAAAGTGTGGACATATCTGGACATTTCATAATCATAGAAGATAGTGTAATCAAGGATGTATGCTTTTCAATAGAAATTAAAAGTCAACAACATCTTCGTGTCCTTTGTAAAAAGTATATTCCAGGAAGATTTGGGACACATCATGACCTGCGAAGGTTTGTGTTGATAAATTTGCTCCCTCACAAACAAAATGATACATACTTGTTTTTTCTTATCCAAGTGTGACCTTGTGACGCCCAAGAAGATGGGAAACATCCAATTAACTAACCCTTCCTTTTACCACAAAGAAAAGTAACACTTGGTCATTCATTATATACGACAACCCAGACTTTTAACTCAAAACCTTCAATTAAAAAAAAAAAGAAAAAAAAAAACAAATAACTCATTGAAAGTTTTATTCCAAAATTACTGGCAATTGATTATAACAATTATATTTTACAAGACCAGTTTGTATTTTCTAATGAGGAAATTAATATAGAGACACCATTTTGTTTTAATCGTTACTTACTTGTCTTCAAACCAAAAAAAAAAAAAATCTGTGTACCAATATGCTCCCATTTTCCCTGATGACTGACTGCACAGAGCCCCATCATTTATCCTCTCTGGCAATAGTCAATGTGGCCAGTTTCCCTCCTGGCAGAGAACAGGAAGTTTGGTCTCTAGGAACTTCCTGAATCTAAATGGGGGACTTGCCAGCATTTTCAATTCATCACAATTCCAATTTTATTTTATTTGCATTTCAATTTCATCCCAATGCATTCCTGAAAATCATGTTAAAAGAAAGTAATATTTTGCCTTAGATGTCTGAGGCTTTCTTGCACAGTATCCAGATAAATCATATATATGCCCAACAATATGCCACAGAAGCAACAATAAAACAACAAAAAGCCCTTTATCAAAATGTACTTGTCAAGTGTATGTCACAGACCCCAGTGTACTAAAGAACACATAGGAAATGAAACTTTAGTGGAACTATAAAAGAGAAACAAAACTAAGATTAGTATACTGCATTGTCTGTAGCCCTAGTCATATGTATAATTAGCACTCATTTGGTTGACTTAAAGTTTAGAGGATTTGGAATGAGAAAAGTAGAGATTATGGTAGTGAAAAGAATTCAGATGTATACTAAATGACTCCACATCCATGAAGCTGAGAACATGCAAAAGTAACATACGCTGTTAGAAATTGAAGAAACTGACTTTTTAACAGAGGTATTAAACAGAAAGGGACAGAACAGTGACCCAGGAGAAATTTTCAAACCTATTTCAACATGAAACAATGAGCTAAATCTCATCTACTTATAGAGAAGGTACAAGGAATGGAACACTAAGTAGGTGGATCAGTGCCACAGAACTGGATGAAGAGAGGTGTTAAAACACCAGGCATATGCTCATTCCCTATAGCTGGCTGATCCATCAATCCTAATACTGCAATTCAAAGACATAAAACAATCAACAAGCATTCTTTTGGGTATCAGTTTTTACTGAAACCAGAAAAACAGATGTTTCAGAAAAACAGATGCTAACATTTCCAGGGGTCCTTTCTTTTGCTCTCCCACAAACTAATGCTCAAGTTCAGCCATTCTAAACCTAGTCTTATGTTAATTCAGTTCTACTGAATGGCTTTTCCATAATCCAGGGGCAGGGACCCTGTCAAAAATCTTTGCTCAGTACAATCCCTGACATTCAGTTGAGAATGTATCCTAAAATTAAAAACATTAAAACACAAGGAAAATATATACCTCTTGCAATTTGCAAATCTACAGAGCTTCAGCCATGATACACGCTTGATTCAGAAACAATGACAAGAACAATTGGATTCAACAAATTCACAAAACTCCACTAAGCTGCAGGAAAATGATACTTATTAGTCCAGTTCTCCTATTGAAATAAAATAAGCTAAGTAGGATAATGAACTGTTCTTAATGTTTATCTTATATAGTGAAGGTTGGTGTCTTAGTATCTACCTAAAAGCAAACCTTTTTTGAAGGTGAAAGAGATTAAAAGTGTGTGTGTGCAGGGTGTACTGTGTGTATGTCTTGGTATGTGTTTGAGAATGTTAAAAAGCATTGATAAGTAGGCTAATTGAGGAAGAAACAGTAATAAAGTACTTTGTACTGAAAAGATTATTTGTATAATTAATGAAATGAGTTCCACCTTTAGCTCTTTATTCCCACTACAAGAGAAACTACTCATATAATGAGAATTAATAAACATTCCCAAAAGGTACAAAGTTGTTAATCTCTTTTTCCCCCCCTTTGGAAAGCAGCCAACATCTAGTTCCAATCCTCGAGTCAGGAGGACAAATCATACTTTTTCAGAAAAATAAAAAGCTCTGACCCATATTTCACAGAAACACCTGTCAAAAAGCTTCAGGACAAGAGGGATTTTCCTCAAATTCAGTGTTCTTCTAAATACCTCCTTTTTACAATGTCTGGGTAAGATGCTGCAGTATGCACCCAGCATCAGCATCACCTGAGAAGTTAAAAACTCAAATTATTTCTCTCTGCCTAGGCCCCAACTCTAGGGAGAGAATCAGGTAATCTGGGTTTTAACAAGCCCACTTACTGACTATGAGGTGTGTTCAAGTCTGCGTTGTTTCAAATCAGTTCCACATTCTTCACCATCCATCTGCCAAAAGCAACTCTTTGCAAGTTGCTGCAAGTTCTCTTCCTACTCCTTTATTTTTTTTTAAGATAATTATTCTTCAAGGTAGAATCATTTGTCCCACTTTCCACGGTTGATGATATTATTTAAGCAGAATATCCTCTCCCACTAGCAATCATTAAAATATAAGAAAAATTTGTCTATCACAAAATGTCATCAGCATCTGTTAAATCACATCAGGTCTATTGAAAACACAGTAGATATCTACAACCCAATCCTAAGCATGTTTCCAAATGTTCCATAGGACCAACACCTCACCTCCAACACACTGTGCTCCCACAGAGATGGAAAATTAGCATGTAAGACTTCCCTGGGAGACACTCTGGCCATCTTACTGATTTCTACATAATAATACGGAGGAACTAGTTAGTGTGTTACATACCTGGAATGAGACCTTTAAAAAACAAACAGGTGTAACTCTTTTCCGCCTACCCTCTGGGAACAAATGATGTGAGTGATGTAAACCTGGAGCAGTGCTTCTGAAATTTTACCATGCCTCACGATCGCATGAGGGCCCTTAAAATTGCTGCTTGCTGGATCCTACCCCAGTTTCTAGTTCTGTTGACCTAGGGTGGCTTGAGAATTTGCATTCTATTAAGATCCTAGGTGACGCTGCTACCCCTGGGTCTGGTATCATACTAGGAGAACCACTGGCCAAAGCCATTAGCTTAGAGTGTGGTAAAGCTCAAAGAAGAAAACTGCTTCCCCGAGAGACCATGGAGAGGGAATGGCAGTTAACCAGGAACACTTGAACAATAAATAAAAAACTCCTACTGGTTTTGAACCAACGTGCTTTTGAGGGGCTATTGGGTTTTTAAATTGTTTTTTTAATCACAGTTTACTCTTAGCAATGAAATTCCCTAGAAAATTTTGACATCTTTTTAAAAAGGCTTTAATTTGTGCATTATAATTATACGTAATAGTGTGATTCTTTATGCCAATATTCCTACATGCATAAAACAGACTTTGCTCTAATTCCTTCCCAGTGTCTTCCCTTTCCTTCCCCTCCTGGCTCCCCCAATCCACTTTCTCTACTGTACTGTCTCCCTTCTATCATTATATTCTTCTTCATCATCATCATCATCATCTTATTCATCATATTAATTAGTGCATTATCATTATATATTATATTTACATATATGTCATTAAATATTATTATATTTACATATATACATATATGATTCTTTGTGGATATTTGGACATGAACGTAGCATAATTTGGTATATTTTGTTCCCCCGTATGTTCCCATGTGCTCCATTCCTCCCTCTTTTTTGATCCCCTTCTGCTACTGTATTAGCATTCCTTCTATTTTTGTAAGATCTTTCCTTTTTTAAAATTCATTTTAAAAAATTCTTTTTCTCTAGCTTCCACATATGAGAGAAAATATTTGATCCTTGATTTTCTGGGTCTCACTTATTACACTTAGCATGATGTT
This sequence comes from Ictidomys tridecemlineatus, assembly GCF_052094955.1. Lineage (NCBI taxonomy): Eukaryota > Metazoa > Chordata > Mammalia > Rodentia > Sciuridae > Ictidomys > Ictidomys tridecemlineatus. The sequence continues at coordinate 102,006,648 of NC_135485.1, read as the reverse complement.
TCATCCTTTTAGCAGCAAATGATACAATTTCATTCTTTATTACAGCTGAGAAAAACTCATTTTCTTTATCCATTTGTCTGATGACAGCTACCTAGGCTGGTTTCATAACTTGGCTATTGTGAATTGAGCTGCTTTAAACATTGGTATGAATAGACCACTGGTGGGTATGAATTTATCACTGATTTTAGTATGCTGATCTAGGGGTTTTTTTGTTTGTTTGTTTTTTACAAATACCAAAGAGTGAGATAGGTAGGTCATATGGTGGTTCCACTCCTCGTATTTGGAGGAGTCTTTGTTCTTCTTTTAGAAGTGGATATACTAATTTTCAAACCCACCAGCAATGTACTAGTGGACCACTTTCTACACAACATCACCAGCATTTACTGTTATTTGCATTCTTGATGATTGCCTTTCTAACTGGAGTATGATCAAATCTCAGTGTAGTTTTGATTTGTATTTCTCTAATTGCTTAGAACATTGAACATTTTTCAAAGACCTAGAAATTAGACCAGAAAAACTGCAACTGCTACAAGAAAATTCAGGGTTAATGTTGCAGCATACTAAAGCAGTCACAGACTTCCTTAATAAAACATGTAACTCAAGAAATAAAACCAAAAATCAATAAGTGGCACACCATAAAATTAAAAAGCTTCTGCATAGCAAAGGAAACAATTATGAACATAAAGACCAAAGCCTACAGAAAGGGAGAAAATCTTTGCCAGCTCCTCTTCCAATTTAAGCATCTTTGAGAACTTACATAAGCAATATATTTAAAATATTCACTGATATGAAACAGTAGAGACACTACAAAACATACAAACTACACAATGACATTTTGTACTTCATAATGAGAAATCATTGATTTCTAATTTTTTAATCTTTTTGGTATAGATTTTTTTTTGTGTGTGTGCCTATCTCCCCTACAATTTCAACAAGATACTTATGAGTTAATTTTCCTTTTTGCAATAAAGTATTGTGTTCTGGCTAGTTTTTTTTCCCATCAACTAATATCTTTCATTGATAATAGCAGGACAATTTCTTTACTTTCTTGATGGTTAGCACAGTGCCTTGGCACATGTTTAAATCCAAAAAAAAAATAATTCATGAGATGAATGACAACAAATAAGTAGATGTGAAAAAATGAATAGATGAAGTTTGTAAGACTTGGCTTTTTGACTACCAGAGTTTAGGTTCCATTAAGTCCAATAAGTGCATTCAACTTATACTTCCTCCGTGTGTTCCAGGCACTGTTGCAATGGTGAGTAACAAAATAGTGAGTACAACATTAAGGTCTCTTCTCTCACATAGTTCAATCCCAGTGGAAATAGAACAAGCAAACTTTTATTAAATGCAATAGAGTCAAAAGGAAATAAATCAGAATAAGCAGAGTAAGTTGGTCGATTCACTCAGAAAATTTAAATAGGAGGGTGTTATCTAAGATACTTGACATAGACAAAAGTGCCAAGCAAACTTTATTTAACATAGAAAATGGAAAAATCTCTATCATGTTGGAAATACTTAATAGGTCCCTATACTAATATCTTTCACTTCACTAATGTTGAAGGAAAAAAGTTTTAAATCCATTTGATTTTGACAGAGCGTTTATTGATTCTCACAATTCCACACAGCAAAAATTTTGCTTCTGTTTTGCAATTTGCTATACCTTTGTCATTTCATCGTCAGCTTCTTTTTTAAATACTCTGACCAGCAATTGCTTGATTGAGAATAATGCCTGGGCTAAGAGCTTCAGCACGGGGGTAAAGGAAGACCTAGTTCAAGTCATTTAACTTTTGGCATCAAATAAGTGTGTTCTCGAAAAATATTTCATTTTTCATTAAATAAAGAAATGACAATAGTAATGGCTATTTCATACAATTTAGGGGAAAAATTCAATGAGATTATCATATAGACAAAATTTACATTTAAACTGTCATTAAAGTTGTGTGATTATAATGAGGACCTAAAAAATAAAAATGTGTTCACTAAGAGTGAAAAAGTAAGGCATTCATATGAAGAGTATCACAATTTGTGACCACAGTGGTAAAACCATTCTGGATTTTGGAGTTTTAAGATGAGGTCATTGTGGTGAGTGATTGGAATGAAGTGAGATAGAATAGAGTGTATAAGTCTAGAAAGGAGGATGATGGTATGAGCCAAGTGCCAAAGTTCTTAAGAATGTGGAAATAAGAAATCAGCAGTTGACTTTCAAAAAATAAGTGCTCTTCAATTACATTCCTCTATTACATGATCTAATGTTTTTCGACAGTCAACTAAACTGCAATTGATTAATTTATTAATGCCTATCTTCCTTCAAAATGCTAAGTTTCTTGAATGTTGGAACCAAGTATATCTTGTTCCAAAGCGCCCATATTTGTTTGTAAAATAAAGAGATGGATGGATATGGTCTATAAATGAATATGACATAGTACTAAAAATAAACAGCATCAAGATCAAGAGAGAGGAGAACTTTCAGGATAAAGTAAATAAGATGATTATGTGCAAAACAAAATTATCCTAAGAATACAGGATTTCTTAGTGATAGGTTACTCATTTCTTCCCTGTTTAATTTCTATGTCTTCTTTTCCAGATTCATAAACCACATCTTTATAAATCTGATCATTCATAACTAATTATCCTTTAAACAATACTAAGGATGCCCTCAGAATCTCTTAGCATCATTTAGCAGTGTGACAATACATATTATAATTTTAAATGATTGTGGCTTTGAACCAACAATACTATATCTAGAAATTTAATCCTACATATATATTCATTCATGTAAGTATGATATGCATATACAGATTCCTTTGCAAGGCTCTTTATAGTACCAAAAGACAAGAATGACTCTAATGGCAAAAATAGGGACTTTGTTAAATAAATAAAATAGCATATTCTTAAAATTGAATTTTACGCACCATTTGAAATATCCTGACTCCTAACTATATCCATGATGCACTGTTAAATAAAAATATGTATAGAATAATCAGTATAGAATGAACCCATTTTTAAACTGTGTTTGCAAAACAGAAAAATGCAGAAATAGGAAAACAAACAGTGAAAGAGTGAGAAGGTTCTGGATCATACCATATTCTTCTCTCTTTCTTCCCTCCAACCCCACACCCCCATCCTGTCAGTTCTATTGATGAGTAGTCATCTTTGGTGAGATTGACAATTTCATAGCATAACACATAAATGTTTGCTAAGATATTAGCCCCCCCCACAAAAAAAAGAATGGTTTGGCTTGTGAATATTTCCCTCTGAAGTCTGTGAGGCTCTGCAGTGACCCCAGCTCTGTACCACTCAGAAATGAAGGAGCTGATCCTATCCTTCACCAGGTGGTTCACAAGTGCTTCAGCATTGATATTTTTGGTGAAAGGTAGATAACAGAGATGAGCAAGCACTTGTGAAGGAAGAGAAAGAGGATCCCAGAGTGAGAACAGACAGGATCACTGGAATTAACTCCACCATGGGATTCATATGATGAGTGACATGAAGTAAATGCAAAGAAATGTTTTGCATCTCCCTCTGGACTTCAGAGACAAGCATGAATACTGGTCCACTCTTTCAGGTGCCCTTGGTGTAACAGAGTGTAAGATTCATGTGTTTACATACATGATCACACATGCAGTAAAAACATCTATGAAAATACACACTCTTATCAGTAATTATTTTTCTGGAAAGGTTAGTTGAGCTGCAGTGAAGATGGAGAAGCATTTGTGGGCTGCAGATTATAAAGAAATGAAGACACAAAAGGGGGGATTTTATTAACTTCTGTATTATTTGCATGATTTATAATGATCATAATAGCTCCATAATTTTTAAAAGGGGATTTTTAAAGCAAGCAAGCAAACTTCAACTCACCTGCTCAATTAGTGGGCCTGAGCAGGAGAAATGAGCTGTTTGTTTCACTTTCTTAACGATGGTCCACTCTGCCATTAGAGTTGTCCCCATGTTTGGAATGAAATGGTTCTGAACCTTTACCAAAAAAACAAATATTTGCTCCTTGTGAAAATTTTCATTCATCTGTGCAAATAAATGAAGTACATATGTTATAAATTTTCATAATCAAGTGGGAAAAAAGATTAGATTATGCCATATGTTCTCAGACATCTCATAGATCTCACACTATACTGATTAGCTATATTTTTTCATTGACAGAGCACCAGAATTTGTATTTTCTATTACCATCTAATTTAACTATCTTGAATTCTTTTAAGGTAAGAAATTTAGTGATTACCTATGGTATTCAAAGGCTCAACAATATAGTGAGCAAACTAAACAAATTAAACTTTTCACATAAATGGACTACCAGGATTTTAGAAGTTAAAGACACAATTAGCACTTAATAACTCATTGATTCTAGCTACAAACTGTACATTTCTATTTCTACATTAGATTGTGAGTGCTTAGAAGGCCAATGTAATCTTTTTTCTTTTCCTTACAACAGCTCCAAATGCAGTGTTGCGTCAAAAGTATACACCTCCTTGAATCAGCAGACTGAATTCATCACACACAAGAGATACACAACTGCTCTTCCTAACTTTTTCTGACCATAATTACTTGGTTTATCTACTGATAAAGTATAATGTTTTAATTCTTCTGTTCATCATTCTTTTTGTAAGTTTAATTCATTTGGCTGTTTACTATAATTTGGAAAAGCAAAGAAGAGGTAAAAATTTAACTAATAGATTTGGCACTGAAAATAACTTGAAAGAAAGATTAGTTGGGGGTTAGATTTTTAAATCAAGGCCAAGCAATCACAGCGCCTTAGACTATTGTTAACCACGACTTGGCGACAGTTAGGATCTAATTAGACCTCTTTCTTATTTCACCTGGAAATGCCCCTGCTGTTGATCCAACAAATGAGCAAGTGCCTAACCACAAAGTCATGGAAAATGTACCTCATGAGTATCATTTGCTCTTATAAATATTGGAAAAACTCTTATCGGATAATGGGTTTTTTAAAATATACTTTTAAAAGATTGGAATGAACATTCCTGTTCATTTTGACATGTGTTTGCATACCGTTTTTCATGTAAAACAGCTTCCCCATACTTCAGCTGCAGAGCCTGACTCCAAAATGCAAAACTCGTGACTGGGTGTGGGAGGGAAAAGACTAAAATTAGAGAAACCAACAAGCTCTAATATTAGGTATTTATTTTGAAAATGTCACTTCTAATGAAAACTAACAAGGAAATTCTTTAAAAATGAATTTGCTCCTTTTTTTTGTTTGTTTGTTTTTTATGTTGAAGTTTTACCCTACCCTAAATAAAAGAAATGGCTTCCTGTATGCATTATTTTTAGAGATACACAGTTAAATTTTAGAAAAAAAAATACATTGTCAACTTAGTCATGGAGAGGAAGAAAATATTTGGTCTAAATGGAGAAGAAACTGACCAGGAAGTAGGTGAAGCAAAAGTTAAAAAAAAAAAAAAACAAAAAAAAAAACCTAGAGTGATATTCTTCAATTTGTCTGAACCTTATAAGCTGCTCCCCATTTTCAGCCAAATAGTTAACACAAAAATTAGACATCACATACCGCATTTAGAAGGGGTACTGCATCTCCATGGTAACTGGTTTTGCTTAAACATAGCTCTGTATGTACGTACAGTCCAAATTAGCTACAGAAAAGAGACACACACACTCCATATTCCTGGAACTTAAAAAATACCAGCCTGTTGTGTTTTTCTTAAAAAATATCAGCCTGTTGTGTTTTTCTTAAGTGAGGTATTTGAGATCGTGCTTGTAAATGCTTTTTCTGAAAACTTTTCCTTTCTAGGTGTTTGTCTCTGATCACTTCAACTGTTATAATCCTGGAAATGATATTACAGATTAAATTTCAAATGATAACATGTGAAAGGGGTAATTTCTTTTTGCTTCTGGCTTTTGTCAGTAAGTTCCTAGTGCACGGAATCTGAATTGTATAACCTACCACTCTAACTTCCTACCTTTCAAATGCTATTTTCTTTGGCTTATCTTTGTGGAGTATTTTGGATCATTTTTCTTGAAAGATTAGCCCCAAATAGCATTTCCACCCCCACGGACTCCTCCTTATGATAAAATTGCTAAGAAAACAACTTAATGCAAATTAACAGAACTTTGAGAAAGAAAGGAAATTGCCACATTATGGTATCCAAACCAAGAAATGTCTCCAGCATTCTTCTAATAATTTTTGGTTGAGGAGTTATCTGAAAGAAAAGAAAAAAAGAACTTACAGTTTGAACTCCATTACATGACTCTGGGGAAAACGTGATTCTTTGTGCTTTTCAAGCCTCTTGTTTTTTCTGACCTTTTTTCTTTTGTTTTCTGAGAAGAGAATTTAAATGTGATACAGTTGGGAGAGATTACATCATTTGCTATTTTATAATTTTCAGGACCACCCTGGTTTTTTGGCACTAAAACGGCATAATTTCCGTAGTGTTAGTTAATATTTAACTTTTTAAAAAAGGAAAATTAATCATATTTCTTCTGCTGAATACTAGTGAAATTATCCTTCTGCCTTTGGCTACAGGATGGATTCACAAAGTTTGCCCAATGTCCATATCTATCTCCTTTCAATTTACAGGAAAATTGCTACCATTTAATTGAGCCCTAATTATGTGCCAGGCACTTTGTGGAAAATTAATATGCTGTGCTTATGAATTTTCACAAAATGTTGTAAAATTAGTCACTGCAGAAAAGGAAACCCATGCTCAGAAAGGTTGTCTTCCCTGTTCATAAATCGCAGAATTTAGATGCAAATGTAATTCAAGAACATAATTTCTCAACCCATTTCTAATGGTTCAACTAACTATGTACCAAGTATCAGCATATAAGGGCTTATCTATAGAGCACATTGTATTCTGGGTGTGCTATTGCTGATGCTGTTTAAGCATTAAAACTCACGCTTCTGTTGGAGGATCATAGTGGTGATCCACCAGAAGGTCTGAATCAAAAGTGAATACATCATCCATGTTTTCTTCTTCTGACAACCAAGACTCCATCGTGAAGAAATATTTCTTGAAAATTATTTAAGGACATGAATGTCTTGACCTCTGTATGGACTGAGAAGAATAAAGACAGATATGTGATTAATGGCAGTGTCGGAAGAAATGAAGCAATGGCCATGGAGAGACCCATGCTCTGAACTTCCTTAGAAAAGTTATTCGAGATAGTGGCAGCATCATCTGATTGGGTGAGATGGGATGAAGAGCTACAGTCTGTCCCAGGTAAAGAGACAAGGACACCCTGCTGTGACACCAAGTGACTGGCATAGGGGAGGGAAATCCTTGGGCATTTGAATGCCAGAGCTAGAGATGACCTTCAAGAATACTCAGTCCACGGGTTGCCACACAACATCCTGGAGAGGGTGTTATGCCCAAAGTCAACAAAGAGAGTTTCCCTTGGAGACTTTGGCTGAGGCAGTGCATCCCAACTGTGTTTTTCAGTCCATGTTTCCATTTTTATCTATTTTGGAGTTTCTGTACAGATTATTAGACAAAAACAATCTTAAGTTTTAAAACATTGGAAAAGTCCTTCTTGTATAAATGAAGACATTGAATTGTAGACATAATTCACCATTTTATATTTATTGTTTCATTAATGAGCAAATTTTTGGACATACTCCTTTTGATAGTAAATACGTGAATGACCAAGATATTGTACAGTGTCATGATTCATCTTTAGTAACCTGCTAAGAACAATGAACATCTGAGAAAAGAACAATGTACATCTGAGCTGAAGGTCGAGGCCTCAACTCTTCTCAAGTGTTTCACCATTATGTGCTTTGAGACTAATCAGTGACAGACACCTGCCTTTATTTTCTCTCAAGATAAAAAGTGCAATATTAGCCTTCTTTACTAGAAATAGACTCAAAAGGCTGAGCTGGAAGGTTGTTGTATCAAGAAGGGAGCAAGGTTAAAAGAAACAAAATTATATGTCAAGCAGAGCAATTTTTTGTATTATTAACTCAAAGCAGGAAGCTCTAATTCAGCCAGAGGATGGAAAAAAAAATACTGGACTCAAGTGTGAACTAACCCCAGGATTCTTTATTTGAAGAAACAAAAACAAAACAAAAGTAATTAATTAATTAATTAAGTTATCCCTGAGAAAAGTCTCCATAATTTAGAGCAAGAGAATGATTTGGAAAAACAGTTTTAGACCCAGACTTCCCTAGGTGTGAATCTAGCATGGCCGGGTCCCAGTTGTGTGCCCTGGACAAAGTTGTTCAGCCTCTGAGGACCTCAAGTTGCTCTTTATAAATGCCTGCAGGACTATGGAAGGATTACAGAGAACATGTAAAGGGCCCAGCACAGTGCCTGTCATTATTATTACTGTGCATTGTTGTTGTGGTTCTTGTGATTGGATCTAAAAACAAAAGTTCAGACTTAGAGGGAAGCAGCTATTATAACTTTCTCACAGTAAACATTTTTCTGACTTCACCCATTTTATTCAGCAGGGAAATTCTAATTATTTGGTAATGGATGTTTTGAGCACTATGGGGAAAATTCTGAAGCTTCTTAGCAAGAAAAAATGATAATACATGAGAGAATGGAGATGCTGCAAGAGTGGTAGCACAAAAGTTAGACATATGTGTGTGTCTCTGTGCTAAGAAAAGGAAACACGTGTTGAGCTCCAACTTTGTGTCCGATGTATTACTGATTATTCATGGAGGAGATTGGAGAAAACCATCAAAAACTGCAATGTTTTTGGCTGGTACGGAAATGGATGTTTGTAGAGCTTCAATGCAAATCCCAGTTTGCTATGGTAGACCTTCAGGAGATATGGAGGAAAAGCCATCAACTTAATGAGCAGGACTGGAGATCAGTGAGAAATTGAGAAGGAAGAATCTAGGTTAGAAAGGTAGAGTGTATCTTGACAGATGTCACCTGGTATGCTCAGCATTTGTTCAATCAGGAAAACGCCATTTCACCTCTTGAAGGTTTATGAGGTTTCTCAGTACCACTGTAAACTCATGAAAAAAAAAAACAACAACTTTGCATTAGGATAAAAGCAGGTTGAAGGTTAAACTAACAAGAAAAATATTATCTGGACAACTTTTCTCAATGAACCGCAGAGGTCTGGAGTCAGTGCTTTTAACTAGTGCTTGTGGTTTGAGGCTTAGAATAATGTCTGAGTCAAGAGACGCTCTGTTAGGGAAAAGAGTGGCATTGAGCATGATTGGGGAGGGTTTCCCCCAAAGTGACCTTGGTCACAGAGCATGAAATTAGAAACTTATGCATTTTGAGGGATTTCTAGAATAATGGACAAAATAATACAGAAAAATAGTACCTCATGCAGGTATAAGTTTTTTTTCTCTACAAATTGTTATATTTTTTGGAAAAATAACATCATTGTTTCTCACGTCAAGAGTCGATCAGGTTGACTAGCCACCTTTTAGTGGGTAGAATTAGAGTTTTAAAAATCTAAGCTGTATGGTTTATGCTGTGTGTGGAGGCCGGCAAGGTTGACCACATAGACTGAACAATGTAGGTTTTCTGTCATCTTGCACACAATGTGTCAGCTAGACCCTCCAGTTCTCCCAGGACAAGTTACTAATGTAATCTTTGTGGCTTCTGTTCTAAAGCTGTGCTACTTACTTTGGCCTTTTTTGGATGTAATTACATGCTAAAGGGAAGCATTTTTCTTTTGCAAGCAAATAGCTTAGGCTGAGTATATGAAACCACTCCATTTGAATAAAGGATTCATTTAATATCTTGAATTAAACAGGGTTAATGACTTGGTTCCTTCTGTGTGGTCCCTGAACATACCCAGGAGGGATGCATGCTGCTGATGCATTCCACAAGGATGGTACCTGGGGCAAGAGCATCCTGCAGCTTGGATGTGAAATCTTGGAGAAGCAACGTGCTGAGCATTCCAAACCACACTGGAAACTCAAGGTTACTTTGATCTCTGTGGATGATATTCTCCAGCACGCTGAATTAGCCATATCCTTTACAGAGTTAGAGTTCGCCTCTGTTTCCTGTGTTCCCCTGTCTCTCCAGGCTGCATCATCAACTGGAGTTTTTCAATGTACACTCTGTATTTTCTCTTACCTTAGCCCTTGGGTGGATTATGGAATCTCTCTTTTCTTTTCAGACTTCCAGTCTTGGGAATCTCACTCAGTATCTAATCAATGTGTCATGGACACTTTCAGCTATTTGGTTCTGCCTTTGGTCCATTCGTTGGCTCTATATTTTTATCCCTATCTATATTTGTGCTGCCAAGGCCATTCAATTCATCAAGACCTCATAAAGACAACTCATGACTACTGCCACTGGCCTGGACACTGTAAGCAGCCGTTGTCCAGCAAAGCCATGCTACACCAAAACCACCAGGAGTTTGAAGCCCTTACCCTTTAATCCTCTAATACTAGGGTTGTCATATTTAGCAATTGAACATATAAATGAACAATGTTGTATTTTTGATATGGAGTATCCCCCAAAAGCCCATCTGTAAGATGATACAAGAAAGTTTTGAGGTGAAATGATTGTGTTGCAAGCCTTAACCCAATCAGTGCATTAATCCCCTGATAGGGATTAACCAAGTGATTACTGAAGAAAGGAAGGGTGTGGCTGGAAGAGGAGGGTGCCTAGAGGTATGTATGCCTTTGGCACCTGTATTTTATCCTTGTTGAACAGAGCTCTCTCTGTGTGTGGTGCTGGGGATCAAGGACCTTGTGCATGCTAGGTATGCCCTCTACCACTGACTATACTCCCATCCCTGGATATAGCTTTTTTGAATGAACCATAGGGAACTCTACTCCACACTAAATACAATATTTAAAAACCCTTACTATCTTAAAATCATTCACGTAGACAGAGTGATGTGTATGTTTCTCCATGAACAGAAACTCACTTTCCTTTCATCTGGTTGCCTTATGAAACATGCATATGAAGCATATGTTGGAACCAAGGATGGAACTTCCTCTAAGTAGAATCTAAAAAGGATAGAGCAGAGAAGTCTCCTAACTGTGTCTCTACTGTATTTGACATGCATATTTTATGCTGTCCTTTTTTTTTTTTATTCAGTCTGTTCCTGAAAACCAAAGTGACTTGACTTATTTTTTACAAAAGTATTTAGTAACTTCAAGCTAAAGGAAACTTTTGGTATCTTGTGTGTTAAGAAATGTAATCTGAACACTCTGGCTAGGACCTTTCAACTTTCAGTTATATTTAGAAGGGAGCTTAGGTTCAGAAAAGAATCTTTCTACTGTAAGGATTCCTCATTTGTTGACTGTTTCTACCTTAAGCAGGTCATCTGCATTAAAAGATGATCTGGGAGTTAACTCTCCTTTCCAATAAGGAGACTTGGGTGGCCAGATGGCATATTTTGATTCAAAATACATTAGAACATGAGTTGCAAATGAGTTTCTAGTTACTTCCTGGAGCACCGTGTTAGGGAGACTTCTCAGGCCCCCTTCTGGCTCTGGAAACAGTTTCCTGATTGATCAGCCATATTTTCCATGGTTTCATGTTTGGAGAGAAGTGAACACGGGTCTTGTATTTAATGTTTCTATATTAGAAGCATAAGGTAACCACATGAGACTGGAAATTAACTTCATATTGCTGGGATAAGAGAGCATTATCTGTAACTGGCAAAGGCAGCTGCATCTCTTCCTCAAATTAATGAGCTAGGACATTTGCTTAGCAGAGAAGCACAGCTGCCTTTCCTTTATACTTTGCCATGTTCATTTGCAAAAACTTGTGCTATGACCAAATGCTGTGTCCCTCCTCTCAAATTCATATGTTGAAATTCTAGTTCCCTAGTCCCCACCTTTTTGAAGTGAGTAAGTCATAACGGTGAAGCTTTCACGAACTGGATAAGTAAAAGAAAACACTAGAGAGATCCTTGCTCCTTTCACCATGTGAGGACATAGTGAGAAGGCACTATTCATGAACCAGAAGTGAGCCCTCAGAAACTGAATCTACTGGTGCATTGATCTTGGAATTCCCACCTCCGAAATAGTGAGAAACAAATTTCTGTTGTTTATAAGCTACACAGTGCATGGCACTCTGCTGCCATAGCCTGAACATACTAAGACAACGTACAAAGCACACAGTTGCACATAGGCTTGCACATCATCTGCATATAATCTTAGCTCAGGGAAACGTGAATATATGTCATTAACACAGGTGGTGAACTCAATGCCTTTTTCCTCTCCATGTTCTATTCTATCAAAAGAGCCATGTCTATGTTGCTTGAACTATTGTCCTAAATTTATAAAGTTTTTAGGGAAATACTCTTTAAATTCTATTTCTGCCTAGCATCAGACATTGTTTTATCCAAGATCAATTTAGTTAATGGCAAATCAAACTCAGATCACCACTGTCACGTATGTAACAACAACTTTCTTTATTAAAGAACCCAAGCCCTGGGGTGTGCATTTTTCCCTATGTATTAGTTTTCCTGGGAAACCCCTCTGTCCTCATGCAAGCAGACTTGTGTGACTTATTAAGAAATGGACTGATTGATGCTAATTGCACCACATCCGTCTTGGGATTCCTGGGCAGAATTTCCATAATAAACTGGGTGAGGTTCAAAATGGGCAATTGATTGGTCATCTGAGAAACCCTTTGGCATGCAGGAATTACTTAGCTAGGAAATTTCCAAGCAATTTATTTTTCATCCATGAAGATTACCAGAAGTAAACCTGGGTAATTTCCAGTCCATATGATTCCATAGATAAGACAACTCTGCACTTTCACAGTACCATATATGATGAAGAGGATGTAAAGACTATTCATGAGTGACCCTCTGGACCTAGAAGCGTCAAGGGATTACTGAACTTGAAAATAAGTGCATCTTTCTCCCCTTTACTTTTACAGTAGCCTAAGAGGCTAAGATGATTTACGGACTAAGAACTTTACTGTTACATCAAGACTCACACAGCACTTGCAGTTAGTTGAGGGTGCCCTGTATAATAGCACTGGGAAGTGGGTAAATGGAGGTTGAGAGGCATCCTGGATCTCACTTACCAAGCCTTGTGCCCAGCTCAAGTCTTCATCAACCCAAGGAAGAGAAGTTTTCCATTAGCTAGTTGCAGCTCAGTTAAGTCACTAGTTCTCTGAATCTTCTGGATAAATACATATCCTTTGAGCAGATCCCAAACCAGATGGACAACTTAGCTTTTGAACAGTATTGATCCATCACTTTGGAAACCAAAGGGAGGTAAGATGGAAAATTAGGCCCATATGTCTGAAACACACTATTTTTCCTACATTTGTATTTCCCCTTGATAATAATAGAGCTGTCTGGAGTAAAGAAGGGGTCAGGATTAAAAGCACTATTTGGAAGGTCTCACTTTGCTGAGAGCTGCTGTGGTGTACTACAAAAGCACTCAGCACAAAAGACCCAAACCAAGGTTCCACTCTGCCACCCACGGCCTCCCTGAGTTTCATGGGAGAATAAAACAGAGGCTCTCTCTATATTTAAGAAACACTTAAAATTAACTTTTGCCTGTCAGTGTTTTAAATGTTAAGCTTTGTAAGCACATGCAGTATGATGAATACACTCTAAAAGTAAATTAAAAATCTGTACGTTCATATTTCTATGTTCCGGTTTTTAAATTTTGTGATCCTGATTTTAATTTTTTAAATATTTTAACTGGTACACAAAAACAGAAACATATGAATGGAGGTCCCATGTATTTGATATATGGAGACATCATGTAAAGTTTAAATAAGATTAAACATATTTATCTCCTCCAGCATTTATCATTTCTTTGTGATGAAAACTTTCAAAATGCTTTATGGTTCTAATCAGTTTAGCATTTTTTATCATGAAGGGACATTGAATTTTAATAAATGCCTTTTATTGATCCATTGATATGACCATATGATTTTCCTCTTTCATTCTGTTAATATGGCGCATTAGGTTTATTCATTTGTGTATATTGAGCCAACCTTGTACCTCTGGGATGCATCCCACTAGATCGTGGTGAGTAACTTTTTAATGGGCTGTTATATTCTGTTTGCTAGGATTTTAGTGAGGATTGTTGTTGAGGATATTCATGGGTAGTGTTCTTTTATGTTGTGTTCTTATCTGGGTTTGGCATCAAGGTGATGCTTTCCTCATAGAATGTATTTGGAAGAATGACTTCTTCCTCTGTGTTTTGGAGTAACTTAAGGAAAATTGTGAAGTTCTTCTTTAAATCTTTGGTAGGATTGAGCAGTGAAGCCATCTGGTGTTGAGCTTTTCATCCATGAGAGGCTTTTTATTAATGATTTAATCTTGTTACTTGTTATTAGTTTTCTATTGCTTTATCATTCCATGTTGGAAAGATGAACATGCCCAGGGATTCACCCCTTTCTTCTAGATTATCCAGTTTGTTTGTGCATGGTTCATAATAAATTATCTTTTGTGCTTCTTCTGTGTCATTTATAATATTTCCCTTTTCTCCCTTAATTTCTTTTTTGATTCTTCTTTTTCCTTTTCTTAGTGTACTTAAGAGTTTGGCTTAAAAAATATTTTTTATTATTATTTATTTATTTTTTAACATTATTTTGATGTTAACATGGATTGCTATAAACTCCCATCAGTACTTCATAGGTTTTGGTGTGTTGTATCTCCATTTTAATTTGTTTCATAATTTTTAAAAATCTTCTTGATATATTCCTTATTCCATCAAGTCTCCAAATGTAAGTTGCAACTTAACAACAACAACAAAAAAAAAATGAGACAATCAGTAAATTGGAAAAAAAAAAACTTCTGAAGAGAAGAAAAACAAATGGCCAAAAAAAAAGAAAAGAAAGGAAAAAAGAAAAAAAATGTTCAACAACCCCAGCAATCAGGAAAATGCAAATCAAAAGTACATTATTTCATCTCCAGTTAGAATGACAATAATCAAAAATATAAATAACAATAAATTCTGGCAAGGAAGAAAAGGTACACTCATGCATTGTTGGTAGACTACACATTAGTACTACCACTTTGGAAAGCAATATGGAGATTACTGAAAAGACTAGGAATGGAGCCACCATCAGATCCAGCTATCCTATTTCCTATTGTTGGTTTAATTTATTTATTTATTTTTAAATCAGCATACTATAGTGATACAGGTACTTCAATGTTTATGGCAGTGCAATTCACAACAGCCAAGTTATGGAACCAGTTTGGGTGCCTGCCAACAGATGCAATTAAGAAAAGATGGATTTGGGGTTGGGGATGTGGCTCAAGCAGTAGCGCGATCGCCTGGAATGCGTGCGGCCCGGGTTCGATCCTCAGCACCACATACAAACAAAGATGTTGTATCTGCCAAATACTAATAAAAATAAACATTAAAAAGAATTCTCCCTTTCTCTCACTCTCTCTCACTCTCTCTTTAAAAAAAAAGAAAAGATGGATTAATAAAACATGGTATATATACACAATGGAGTTTTAGCCATAAGGAAGAATAAAATTATGGCATATTCTGGTAAATGAATGGAACTGGAGAATATTACGTTAAGTGAAATAAGCCTGATTCAGAAAATCAAGGGTCCAGTGCTTTCTCTCAGATGCAGAAGTTAGAGCACCATAAGGGATCTCTCCCCCAAAAGATGTCACAAAAATAGGACATTGGTGGAGTAGAGGAAGGAGTCTGAGGAGGAGGGAAGAAGGATGAGAAAAGGAAAGAAATGTGGAATGAAAATGACCAAATTACCCTACGTACATATATAAATATATATGGGAATCTCACCGTTTTGTGCATCTATAAAGCACCAATTTAAAGAAACAATAAGTACATAGAAGGACAACCGGTAGAGTAGAGGAAGGGGAGAAGTGGGAGGGAGAAAAGGAGAAAAAGGAAGCACTGGGAAATAAAATGAAGCAAATCATATTCCATGCTTGTATGATTTTATTAAAATGAACCACAGTACTATGCATAACTATAAAGCACTAATAAAATTATTAAAAAAGATATGAGAAAAAAGAAAAACTGTACCTTGGGAAGTTAAAAACAAAAAGAAACAACAAATTGCCTATTTTCCATTATTTTTATTGTTTCCAAAGCTTATCTTTTATTGATTTCCTGCTTTAATGCATTTGTATTATGATCAGAAAGATACTTGGTATGATTGCAATGTTGCAAAATTGGTTGAGACTTGTTTTGTGGCCTATCATATGATATATCCAGGAGAATGCTCTATATGTTCATAAGAAAAACATGTACTCATCAGTTATTGGATATTTAAACAGCTGTAGATGTCTTTTATGTTCATTTGTCTAGGTGCAACTTAACTCTAATGTTTCCTTTGTTGGTTTATTGTCTGCATGATCTGTCCATTGCTAAAAGTGGCACATTCAAGTCCCTAACTATTACTGTATTGCCCTTTGGGTCTATTAATACCTGCTGAATATATTTGAGTGCTCCAATATTGAGCACATGTATATTTAAAATTGTTATTTTTCTCTTCCTAAATTCACTGCTTTATCATTGCATAAAGACCTTCTGTGTCTCTTTACTGGTTTTGATGTAAAGTCTATTTTATCTGATAGTAGCATGATTGTTTCTGCTTTCTTTCCACTTCCATTTGCATAAAATATTTTATTCCATTCTTGCACTTTTCATATGCACATGTCCTTAGAGATGAAATGAGATCCTTGTAAGAAATACATAGTTAGGTCCATTCAGTTCCTCTATGTCATTTAATTGGATAATTTAATTCATTGTATTTAACATGATTATCAATACATAAGGTCTTATTACAGATATTATGTAGTTTATTTACTAATTTTTTGTAGCTCCTAGGTTCTAGAAGCTCAGTCCATAGGTGGGACTATAAGAAAGTTCTTTTTCTCTTATGTTCTTCCTTGGTGATTAAGTGAATTACTCTAGTCATTTGTTTTGTTTACTTGCACATCATTTTTTTGTTTTTCTATTACAGATTTTTGGTTCATGTTTACCATAATGCTTATCAAATATAATTTGATTATAAGGAGAATTTTTGGAATGTTAGCAACTTAACACGATCATAGTATAAGAAAATAAACAAGAGAAAATATCATTGTAAGATGACTCCCCAGAGGTATTTCGTTCTTTTCCAATTTTTGATTTTTTTATATTCCATTTTATACCTTTGTATATTGCTTAACACTGAACATATTAGTGTAGTTACTGTTTTGGTTTTTAGCCTTTATGCTAAAGCTACGAAGGGTTTATGCCCCATGCTGACAACATTAGAGTGGTTTGAGTTTTCTGTATTACTTATCAGTGAGATTTTTACATCCTATGTCGTTTTTTTTTCCCCTGCATTCACATCTCTTTCTTCAGTTTTGAAGAGCTTCCTTTAGCACTTCTTGGTCTGGTAGAGATATATTCTTTCAGAGATGTTGTTTTAATCCACTTTTCTCACTGCTGTGACCCAAAGAACAATTTTTTGAAGAGGAAAAGTGTATTTGGAGCTCACAGTTTCAGTCCGTAGATGGCCAACTCCATTCCTCATGGCCTGGAATGAGGAAGAACATCATGGCAAAAGAGTGATAGAGAAAAGCCCCTGAGACATGACACCAGGAAGGAAAGAGAGAGAGAGAGAGCACTGCTCAACAAGGACAAAATATAAACCCCAAAGGCACACCTCCAGGGACCCACCTCCCCCAGCCACACCCCACCTGCCTATGGTTACCATCCAGTCAATCCTTATTCAAGGATTAACTCACTGATAAGGTTAAGAACCCCCCCTTTTAACCCAATCATTTCTCCACTAAACCTTCTTGTATTCTTTCACACATGAAATTTTGGGAAGCACCTAATATTTAAACCATAACAAATATGTTTTCTCTCAGTTTTGATTGTCTCAGAAAATCTTTATTCACCCTCATTTCTAAGGTAAACTTCGCTGGATACAGTTATCACAGTTGACAACCCCACCACCACCACCTGGCTTCAATATACTGAATATCTCATCTCACTCTCTCTTCTACTGAGAAGCTGATGTTAGGCAAATTGGGACACCCCAAGGGTCATTTGTTACTTTTCTCTTGCAGCCTTGAGAATTTTTTCTTCTTCTTTCACATGTGACGGCTTGATTGTAAGATGTCTTAGGGTAGACTTGGTTAACTGGTGGTCTTTAACCTTTAACTCTCCTGTACTTGGATCTGTGTATCTCTCTCTAGGTTTGGAGAGTTTTCTCTTATTTTTTCACCTCAAGAATTTTTCTGTGATTTTTAAAAATTGTTTCCATTTCTTTATTAGGTTTACTTGTTAGAGTACTGAGCCACTTCTGAGTATTTTTCTTAAAGCTCATTGAGTTTCCTTAAAACAGCTGTTTTCAATTCTTAGAGAGTTTTTTTTTTTTCCATACTGATTACTGTCTGGTCAGTTTCCAGAACTTCATTTTGAGTACAAGGTGAGGTCATATTTTCCTGAAAGTTTTTAATGCTTGTTGGTATGAGACATTATCATACCAACAAGCATTAACAACAATCAGGTATTTATTCTAGTCTGCTTAATATGGCTTGCTTTATGTCTGACTTTCTAGAAATTATAAGCGGTCTGCTTTTTTTCCCCTCTGAACCTATAATCAGTTCCATTCTTTCAGCACTAGATGGTGCCCAGGTCCCAATTTGCCACAAGTCTGCTGTTGGTGACTTGTCACTGTTTCAATACTATAAGGCAGTCCAAGCCCAGGTTTGTCCACATTATTTTGTTGGTATATTGTTAAGCAAGAAATAGAAGAGTAACTAGAGAGGGGAGTCTCTCCCTGGGGCCAGGATAGGCCGCATTAGTTCTCTCCCTGGGGCCAGGAGAGGCTGCATTCCTTGTCCATAATTACTGGCCTGTGGTCAGGCACTGCAAAATTCTTCCCTGGGCAGAAGTTACTATGGTTGGACTAGCCCCTGGCTCCTATGTCACATCTGTGGCCACTGAGGCCACCAAGCTGTGTCACACCCTGAGTCCAGCCACCAAGACTAATATAACACTGGGAAAAGACCAAGGCCTGTACTCCAATGGGCTGCCTGGGGCTGAGCAACATATTTAGACCCAGGGCCAAAACTGCTGTGGTAAGCCATAGGGCTGCTAGCTGAAATAGAAGTCCAACCGACTGGAGATGCAGGTCTTCCCCCAGCACTGGAGCTACTCCGAGGCTTTGTCCACAGGTGGGCCTGGGCATGGGCCTTCATGATTTTCCCAGTGTTAGGTTTCACAGTTCAGCCTTACATTTCATGGCAAAATCTTCTACTCTTTTCTACTCCTAGCAAATGGGGTCTTTCACCATGCTATGCTGCCCCTGGTCAGGGTCATATTGATGAAGGCTGACCCTGATCACCAGGGCTGCTGCTAAGCTGGGTCATATGTGAGTCTCCCAGCTGCAAGCATAGTCTCAATACACAAAGCCCATGCCACACATCACTGGTAGTGATGCAAGCTGAAACACAAGTGAGTCTGCGCCTCTTGGCACATTTACTCCTGAATCAAATATTTTGAGTTCTTGAACACAAAGAATACCATAATGTTGTGCAGAAAACTAGTGGGAGTGATGGCCCAAAATCATGGATACAAGTAATATATAGTAACAGATATAGATGAGTCCTAAGAATGTAGGGGAAAATTTTTTTGAAGGTGTAAACAAAGCATGCTGCAAGAATGGGAATAAAAGCCAAATGTCCTTAGTGAAATGACATCTGTGCTAAAGTGAAAACAGTAAAAGGAGTTGACCAGGTAAAAGGGCAAAGGGTGGGTACTGAAGAGGAAGTTTAAAAAACATGTCAGGTAAACATCATGTGTAAAGGCCCTGAGGCAAGAGCAAATAATTAAAATAAGAAATGATGTGATCCGTTTTAGAGAGCAAGACAGAGGCAAGAAAACAGAAGCATTCTTACTTGACATATTTTTATATGCATTTTCTAAGTATTTAAATGAAAAAAATATAAAGAATAATAAGAGGAACTCAGAGATATGAGGCAATGAGGTAACATTTGCCCAAAAACCTAAATGAAGTGAGGGAAGGAAGCATGTGGATGGTGAGGAGAGGGCTTTCCAATAGAGAAATCAAGAAGTTATCTGAAGTGAGAGCTGCTTGGTATGATTTAGGAAAAGAAAAGATACCACTCGGGCCACTATGGGGCAAGCATGTATTAATCTTCACAGAAAGTCCACCAGGGTTCTTTCGTTACCCTTGAATTTCAGTCATGTGACTAAATATAAAATTCTGTTGTCAGTTCTGCATTCATTTTGCTCAGAGATCTGCAGATTTCAGTTTTTCTTCTTTTCAGGAAATAATTTCATTATTCATATCAATAGACATTTCTTTTGCTATCATTCGCCATATGCTGACCTCTTTTTCTCTATATATATTTTTATCCTTTGTCGTTCACATTTTTTTTTCTGACATTGCTTCTAACTCTGTGGGTTTTCTTTTTTATTTTTGCAATTTCCAGAAGCCTACCCACAGAGTTCTTCTCTTTCCACTTGTGTTTAATTCAAATTGTTTCAATGTATGTTTAATGTTTGGGAAAAGGGCTTTCCCTCTCCCTCTCAATTCTTTCTCCCTGAGCTCCAGACTTTAGATCATTTCCAGCTCAGTCTTGTGGCTTCTTATTTTCTCTCCCTAATTACTCTGTATGTCCGTTGCACAGATTTAAACAACATCTATTTTCCCATTACAACTAAACTTAAATTTCCAGTCCAGCCCTATCCCTAACGACCAATATTCAACTTTCTAACAAATTCATTTCAAAGTGCACTGGCCTCTCAAACACTAGATTTTTCTCTCTCTCTCACTAGCTTTTTTCCCCATCTCTTTTCATTCCATAAATGGTACCACTCTCCCCCCCCAGCTGCTCCCACTAAAACCAGTATTTATCACAGGTGTCTATCTTCAAACACTTGCTATCATTCAGAGAATTTTGCATTCTGAGATCTGGAGAAAAGTCACCTCTGAGCCGCTAGGGACCATATTTCTAGTGGAATAAATGATCTGTCCCTTAAAAGGGTAAACGGCAATTTGCTTGGGATGAATAACAATGGTTTAGAGAAGGAAAAGTCATTTAGTTAGTGGCGAAAGTGGCTCTAATCCTGGATAAATTGAGAAGTCAAGTTAGAAATTATAAAGTGATCCATATTTAGTACTTTTGCATTAGAGTAAGAAAACTGGCTGGGAATATAGCTCAGTGGTAGAGTGCCTGCTTAGCAAATATGGTGGCGTTGGGTTGTAACCCCACTACCTCCCCCCAAAAAGTTATAATAAATTATCTTTATATCTTTTTTATTTAATATGTCCATAATGTTTAAGTGATTTTGGTGTGTTTGAGTTATAAGAGCAATTTAAAATATGTAATTAATCATTTATATATGTGATTTTTTAAGTTGAAAGTATAATAATATTTTAGGACATATTTAAGATATACCATATTTATAAATCTACATTATTAGAATCATAATAAAGGATTTCTTAAGTATTTTGTAAGTTTTTGGTTTTTGTTAGATAAATCATTGAAATGTTTAAAAGAAATATGTTAAAGGTCTAAATGAAATTTGAAATATTGAAGTCCTTAAAAGTGGTTATTTTCACTTTATCAAATCCATAAATAGAAAAATGGGACTTTAGGGAAAAAAACAGTGTTTTTAATCTGACTAAGTGGGAGTGCAGAAGGGACACAAAGCCCTGACTCAGTGCTACTTTTAACTGCCTGCTGCAAAGTATTTTTTTGACAAATATTTATTGAATGAAATATTGAGATTGACTTTGTCTTATAGAAATTTATAATCCTTTGTAGATCTAAGCATACAATATGACAATTTATTTAACAAAGATATAAACAAAGTTTTGGGGAAGTGAGAATTAAGAAACTGATTTATTTCATTAACCTTCACAGCAACCATGTACTTAACTATCTTTTCTTTTACATTATTGTTAACTTGTTCTTTATAGATACACATGACAGTAGAGCATATTTTGACACATTATACATTCATGGAGTATAACATTCTTGTGGTTGTACATGATGTGGAATTGCACTGGTCATGTATTCATATATAAATACAGAAAAGTTACGTCTGATTCATTTTACTGTCTTTTCTGTTCCCATCCCTCCTCTCTTCTTTTCATTATCCTTTGTCTAATTTAATGAATTTCTATTCTTCCACCATGTCTTTATTACGCTTTAGCATCTGCATATCAGAAAAAAAATTGGCCTTTGGTTTTGGGGTATTCACTTATTTCACTTAACATGACAGTCTCTAATTCCATCCATGCCATCAAATGCCAAAATTTCATTCTTCCTTATGGCTGATTAATATTCCACTCTGTATATATACCACATTTTCTTTATCCATTCATCTCTTGAGAGGAACCTAGGTTGGTTCCATAGCTTAGCTATTGTAAATTGAGCTGCTATAAACATTGATGTGGAGGCATCACTATAGTATGCTGATTTTAAATTCTTTGGATATAAACCAGGAGTGGGATAACTGTGTCAAGTGGTGGGTCCATTCCAAGTTTTCTAAAAACTAGAATAAGACAAGGATGCAGTCTTTTACCACTTTTATTCAACATAGTTTTTGATAGTCTAGCCGGAGCAGTTAATCAAAAGAAAGAAATTAAGGAACACAAATAACAAAAGAAGATCTCAAATCATCACTACCTGCCAATGACATGATCCATTTAGAAGACCCCAAAATATCCAACAGAAAACTTCTAGAACTCAAAAATGAATTCAGCAAAGTAGCACAAATAAAATTAACACCCATAGATCAATTGTGTTTCTTTATATTAGTGATCAATCAACTGAAAAAGAAATTAGGAAAGCTATTCCATTCTCAGTGGCCTCAAAAAATTATTTGGGAATCAATCTAACAAAACAGGTGAAAGACCTCAATGATGAAAACTACAGAACACTAAAGAAATTGAAGAAGACCTTATAATATGGAAAGATCTCCTATGTTCTTGGATAGGCAGAATTAATATTGTCAAAATAGCCATATTACCAAAAGCCCTATACATATTTAATACAATTCTATTAAAATTCCAATAACATTCTTCACAGAAATAGAAAAGGCAGTCATAAAATATATTTTGAAAAATAATAGGCCCAGAATAGTCAAAGCAATCCTTTGTGAGGAAAAAATGAAGCAGGAGGCATCACAATACCAGACCTTAAATTATACTACCGAGCTATAGTAACAAAAATGGCATGGTATTGGCACAAAAAACAGACATGAAGACCAATGATACAGAATAGAAGACACAGAGACAAACCCACATAAATACAGTTACCTCATACTAGACAAAGGCATCATAAGCATACTTTAATAACCTCTCCAACAAATGGTGCTGGGAAAACCGGAAATCCATGTGTAGTAGAATTAAATTGAACCCCTATCTCTCACTTTGCACAAAATTCAAAATGATGAAGGATCCAGGTTAATACTAGGAGCCTTGTCCATACTAGAAAAAAACACAGGTCCACTCTCCATCATGTCAGCTTAGAAACCAACTTCCTCAACAAGGCTCCTAAAGCACAAGAAGTAAAATCAAGAATCCATATTCTTGATTCTAAAAATCTTCACAGTAAAGAAAAGAATCAAGAATATGAAAAGAGATCCTACAGAATGGGAGAAAATCTTGGCGACCTGCACCTCAGATAGAGCATTAATCTCCAGGGTATATAAAGAACTCAAAAAACTTAACACCAAAATATATATATATATATATATATATATATATATATATATATATCACAATCAATAAATGGGCAAGCAATTGAACAGGCACTTCACAGAAGAAAAAATTAGTCAACAATTCTATGAAAAAAAATTTTCAACATCTAGCCATTAGAGAAATGCAAATTAAAACTACACTAAGATTCCATCTCACTCCAGTCAGAATGGCAATTATCAAGAATACAAGCAACAATAAGTTTTGGTGAGGATGTGGGGAGAAAGGCACACTCATACATTGCTGGTGGGACTGCAAATTGGTGTGACCACTTTGGAAAGCAAGTATGGAGATTCCTCAGAAAACTTGGAATGGAACTTAACTACTTCTTGGTGCTGCTGAGATGAAGCATCTGCATGGTCCCTCCTCCCGGGCTTGTTTCCTGGACTTTGTTCAGACAAAGGAATAGGAATTTTATGGCAGTGTTTCCTGCTCTGAGGAAGCTGGACACCTCATGGCATGGACCAACACTCTTGGATTTTATTTCTGAAACTGCCAGAGAGAAGCTGTTTCAAATTTGACGTGCATGTTTGATCTGGGACTACAGAAACCTTTCTCAAAAGCCCATTTCCATGTTAGCAGCATATTCAGAAGAGTAGATTGTTAATTTGATCAAATGTGTGAAAAATTCAACGTTTAAGCTTGGTGAAATTTCAGACTAGACCATGTTACCTCTATCCAGAAGAACCTTGCAGAAAAACAGCTTTGGCTTGTCTCCATTTCTATTTAAAAATAAACACATCTATTCCTCAAGTTGTAGACCAAGAGCTGAAATGGTCCATCATCAGATGCTCATCTAAGGGCACTATAGGAATTTTTCCAGAGCCCAACCATTGTATCCACTCCCCAACACCAATTTTACACATTGAAACCATTTGTAGAGTAAAAATACCAAATCTTCTCCATGCCAGACCTGACTCTCTTCCTTTGGTAATCTGTGTTTCTATGTGTAAACTTTGTGGATGCATCTGTTTTAAGTTACAAAAATATACCAAAAAAGTATTTTTTAGCAGGAAAATTTATGCATTTCATATTCTCACAGCTTGAAAATGGCCAAGTTTATTCTCTTGAATAGATGCTCTGTGGAAAAAACCAAAAGAACAACTCCAAAGCAATATTTTGAGAATTTTTGCCAGTCTTGGAGAATAAGGCGGCACATAAAAATAGACACATGTATATAACACATATGTTCATATTCTGGTAGTTCTGCTGAGATAGGGGAGATACTACAGATAATTCCAAATTGTCTGATGATTCAAAATGTTCTATTTTGGCTTGACATATGTTTCTATTCTAATATTTATGTTTTGGATATAGGTGTGTTTAATATTCTTGTATATAAAAAAATTCAAAGAAAATAAGGGAGACAGTAAGGTACCCATTGTGGCCATACAGAAGAAAAGGTTTTGTGCAGCACTGGTATGACTACTAGAAGGATCTCACCATCAAGATAGCATCATTGAGATTGCCATCTCCCACAGGTGCAGGAGGTAGGAAGAGTTGGATCTCTATGCAAGTGTCTTTCTTACCTCCTTCCATAGGAAAATGTGCCTCTGTGCTGGAACCCCAATAACCACACTCTTCCCTTGGCCTCAGATAGCTGAAACAGAAGATGGTTCTAGTCAAGACTAAGGACAAGCGAGTAGTGAGTCTCGGAGATGCATTTCCTGGAAGGGACAACAGAGATGATTGAGGAGTCCTTGATAGAGAGCTACTGTGTGCCTTAGGAAGTCCCTTACGATTTCCCAGCACAAACCCATAATCTCAGATAGTAATTGGTTTCCACTCACACTTCATAATGCCTGGTATTCTCTGTTAGTTCCTGCCCTGGGACTATACAGAAGCTTTCATGTAGCTTTAGGGCAACTCTGCCCACCTGTTCCTGTGAATATGCCCCACTCAGCATGAGTTAAAATTACACTGGGAAGACCAGCTAGCAAAAAGTCAGAAAGCTGTTCAATTTCCTGATTTTGTCTTTTTTACAACTTATCCTACCTGTCTGTGCATGCTTTCTTTCACTGATCCTTTAGAAATCTCTCCTTGAACCACACGATTACTTTTTATGCTGGCTACATTTTAAAATCCACTTTTTTCCTCTTTTTCTCTCATTTCCCATTAGTAAGCCAAGTATAAATCCAGCCCTAACTTATAAACATAGAAAAGAGATGAACCTCTATCAAGAAAACAAAAACATTTTTTATAAAATTGGGCATAATAAAGAATTGGCAGTCTGAAAATATAAATTCCTTTAACAGCTTAAGCACTTCCTTAACAAATTCCCACAATACTTTACATTTCTGTTACTACTTTTAATTTTTCTCAAGAATCTATATTTAATAATAAAAAATAAGTCAAAATTTATTATTCATTTTAAATCATGGCAAACCATGTTTTCTACACTATTTTTGTTGCAAATGTATAAAATTGTCAGATTGTGAATTTAATTAGTTTTGGAATGCTGATCTTGCCAAGCAGTAGTAGTTTGTAATGTTATATCAAAGAAAATCATATCCTAATATAAAATATCCTAATATCAAAATATCAAAAAATTTCAAGTACAATCATTTTACCCTGAAGTGTGCCCAATTACAAGTTTTAAAAATATATCATTTACGTGTCCAAGTTTCCCAATAATGTAAGTTTTTAAATTTTTCCCTTTCATTTTATCATCTATGGGGTAAACAAAATATAGTGTGAATTCTGTATTTGCCTTCATACTTAATAGAGAGCTACTGTGTGCTTTAGGCCCCAGAAATCCCTTACAATTTTCTAGTCAGGGAAGGCCACCTGAATACGTTTCAACTTTCTTGCACTGTGATTGACAGGGATATACAACAGCTAACTGCTCTGATTTCAGCCCCTAAGAATTCACTTCACATTAGTAGAAAAGCAGTCATTTTCATGTGCCTGGGTTTCAGAACTTGTCATGGCACATTTTGGTAAAATATAATTTAATCTAAGACTGTCATGAAAATCTACAACTATATACCTCTGAAACTAAAATTTTTATGTGCATAAAAAATATGTCCCAGAAGTTTTGCCAATGATTTTTCATTGACTGAGCAGAACTTGCTTCTTCAAATCCCTGGGGATTAAGTGTCCATATATAGCTACGTGGCAATTGAGCTCTGCTTGCACAGTGTAAAGCTTCCACGGAGTTTGGAAGTACTATAAAAGTAGACATGGTTTTCTTTAATTATTAAAATATCTGAAGAATACCATTTTCATGGCTCACCAGATAAATAGTTGAGATAAATTTTGTATTTAGGCATTCAGCAGTTTTATTAGGCCTTATAGCTAACTAATTTTTCTCAAATGGTCTATGCCTTGATGATTTCATCCTTAATTAATCTTGGTTTGTGAAGAACTAAGTTTAATTTCCAGAAAGATTATTCCAAAATTACTTTCACCAACTTTCTATTTTCACCAAACTTCTCAACTTTCTTCAATCTAAACACCAGGTCATTCTTTGAAAGTTCATTTTATTTAAAATAAACAAAATAAAACTGCACCTTCAGAAAAAAGTAAAATTTTACCCAAATCCTAATACAACTCACTAACTCAACAAATATCTGACTGCCTACTCTTTTCTAGATACCTAATCCAGATAAAGGAATAAATTGGTTATTGAGCCACCCAATTTGATAATATTTTCATTTAGCTAATATTTATTAAATTTGTCCTATGTTCTAAGTGTTGGTAATAGATGTACAAAAAAAAGATGGTTTTGTTTTGTTTTAAGCCTCAGCCCTTGAAAGTAGAAAAAATATAAACACAAAGAAATAAATGTCAGCCAGGTGCGGTAGCGCATGCCTGTAATCTCAGCAACTCTGGAAGCTGAGACAGGAGGATCACGAGGTCAAAGCCTGCCTCAGCAAAGAGAAGGCGTTAAGCAACTCAGTGAGACCCTGTCTTTAAATAAAAATACAAAAATAAGGCTGGGGATGTGGCTCTGTGGTCAAGTTCCCCTGAGTTTAATCCCTGGTACCCCCTCCCACAAAATAAGAAATGCACAATAGAAGTGCTGTATAAGTCTAGGAAAAAAAAAAAAAACGAAGAGGTGGGAGTCTAATTCATATGTGAGGCAATGACATCAGGGAATCTTCTCACAAGAGGCAAGCATTCAAGCTGACTCAGGCTTGAATGATCACTGGGAATTTTCCAGAGAGAAGAGTAGAGATGGGTGCTCCAGACAGATACACAGTATGTATGAATGTACAAAAATGAGAGAGTGAAGTATTTCAGTGAATGAAACAGAATGAAGAGTGTATATTGATTGGGAGTCATAAGATGTAAAGAAAGTCCTGAAATTCGAACCTGCTCAGGGATTCTATCCCTGGAAAATTGTCATATGATTTACCTGGTCTCCTAGTAAATACTGAGAATGGTTGGGTGGTATTTTTTTTTTTGCCTCTGTTATTTGCTAATAAAGAGAAAGTCCCAGGGCTAAGGTACCTAGAAGAGTAAGGGGTTAAGAGTGGTCTACACATGATTTGGAGGAAACAAAATTTTTCAAAAAGACAAAGAAGAGTTCTCGCCCCCACTTGACTCTTCGCTCATCAACAGAATGAGCCTCAGCTATACATTTCAAGAGGGCATCTGGAAGCCTGCCTGGGACTGCTTTGTGCAACTACCTCATGTTTTTTTTTTTTTTAATTATTTTTAATCAAAGGCATGACTTTTAATTGAGTATCAGTTAGTTTCTTTCTGCAGTAATAACCATGCACTCCATG
Source organism: Ictidomys tridecemlineatus (assembly GCF_052094955.1). Lineage (NCBI taxonomy): Eukaryota > Metazoa > Chordata > Mammalia > Rodentia > Sciuridae > Ictidomys > Ictidomys tridecemlineatus. Next base: position 101,978,297 of record NC_135485.1, on the reverse strand, counting down.
GCCCCATCCAAAACTTTGATTTTTATTTATGGGAGTTATAAGTCATCAGTTTTAATGATGGGAGTTAAAATTCATCCCACAAGTGCATTTAAGGTAAGTGCAAAAAAGACTGAAACAGAGAGAGTTTTTAGCTGATTGTAGTGTTAATTAGATAGTAGAAGAGTAAGGGGTGGTACAGGGAATGGAAAGAAAAGATTTGGAGATACGTTGTCTAGACAGAATTTAGTAATTTAACAGATGGATGTAAGAGGTGGGAGAAAGCAATGAAAATCTCTGGGGATTTCTACTTACAAGTACGGAGATTAGCCAGTCTCAAACAAAATCCACACTGATCACTAATGTAATTAAATATTACCAAAGTAAAAGGAGAAATATATAAATCTCTACACATCTCCCATAACTGTGCAAATAAGACAAAAAAAGGAAAAAAAAGTAAAAAGAAAAAAAGGGCATATAAAAGATGTGAACAATATATTTTAAAAATTAATCTAATTGTCCTATATAGAATGCTGCACTCACAATGTCAGGATAGACTTTTCAAGTGCATTTGAAACATTTATCAAAATTGATAATAAGCTGGGAAATTGTCAGTTCTCTATAAACATTCCAAAGATTGTAAAAGTGTCAAAATATCTTTTTTATTTTATTTTTATTTTTATTTATTTTTTTTACTTTTTTGCTGGGCTTGAATACAAGGTCTTGCCCCACTAACAACACCTACAGGTTCCAGAATCTCTTTAAACCATAGTGGAATTAAACTAGAAAACAATAATATATCTATAAAATTTTTAAATGTTAAAAATTTTAACGTACTATTTTTAACAACCCATCAATCAGAACAGCAGTTACAATGGAAATTACAAAGTATCTTAAGCATCATCCAGGTAAGAATATAACATAATGCTTGCTCTGGTCTGCAGAAAAAGGGATATGCTAAGGCCTAAGAAATAGAAATGCTAAGGCCTTACCAGATATTTTTAAAAAGAAGAAGATGAGAAGATCACTGATCTAAGTACTTTTTAAAAAACTTTTTAAAAACCAAAATCATCCAAAGAAGTTAATCTAAAGAAAATAATCAAGATAAAAGAATTACTTAAAGAGACACAAATATAAAACAGAGAAGATCAATGAATAGAAATATTGGTCTATTAGAAATATTGATAAAACTGATAAGACTTCAGGAAAATTGATCAATATAAAAGTCATAAATTAATACCAAGAATCTAAAAGTCATTGTGAAGTTAGTAAGCTTTTACAAATAACATGATGCCAAACATTTTCAAATAGACATTTAAATTGATTAGGTTCCAGAAAAACAATCTATACCACATTGACACCAGACAAAATTAACAAAACAAAAAACTGTTATTCCAAGTCAGGCTAATTCTGCATTGTATATCCAGAATATACTCACAAACTTTATAATTTTTTTTTTAAACACAGAAAACCAATGGAAAGAGAAGCAAGTAACTTAAATAGAAACTTCTTGGGGGCTGGGGTTGTGGCTCAGTGGTAGAGCATCCCCCTACCATGGGTGAGGCTCTGGGTTTGATCCCCCCCAGCACCACATATAAAGAAAGAAAGAAAGAAAAAAAAAAAAACTAACTGTTGGCCTGGGATTGTTGCTCAGCGGTAGAGCACTTGCCTAGCATATGTGAGGCCTTAGGTTCGATCCTCAGCACCACATAAACAAATAAACTAATAAAATAAATTTTTTTTTAAAAAAACTTCTTAAGAGTGGACATTCAAATGCCAATAAATATATGTAAAAAAGTGATCAAATATTATTTTTTCTTTTAAAAAATGTTATTCTTTTTAGTTATACACTACACCAGTATACACCTTGACATTATTACAAAAGCATGGAACACAACCCATTCCAATCTGTCCCCACCATTCCCCTGTTCTCCCTCCCTTCCCCTAGCCTCCACTCCACAGATCCCTCTTCAATCCATTTACAGTTTACTTTCTTGTTGTTTATAATTAGTGTCCTGTGGTTGTGCCTGATGCTGAGACCCACCATGGCACATCCATGGATACATTTATGGGAAGTTTGGTCAGATTCATTTCATTTTTCTTTTGTTTTCCTCTCCCATCTTCCTCCTCCTCAATTCTCTTTGTCTACTCTACTGCTTTTTCCTCTATTTTGATGAAATTCCCTCTCCCTTTTTTTCCCCTTTCTTTCTCTCTCTCTTTTAAATCTCCCTCCTCCCATTTTGAATCAGCTTCCACATAGCAGAGAAACCATTCAACCTTTGACTTTTGGAGACTGGCTTATTGCACTTGGAATGAGATACTCCAGTTTGCCAATTTAAATCTTAATGAGATAGCAATAAAAATATTTGAACATAGCTAAAATTAAATAGACTGGAAGAATATAGACAATATGTCTATATTATTTAATATTAGCAAGGGGCTGGCATGGTGGTGCATGCCTTTAATCCCAGTGGCTCTGGAGGCTGAGATAAGAGGATCATGAGTTCAAAGCCAGCTTCAGCAACTTAGTGAGGCTGTAAGCAACCTAGTGAGACACTGTCTCAAAATAAAAATGGCTGGGGATGTGGTTCAATCACTGGTGTAATACACACACACACACACACACACACACACACACACACACACACACACACATATATATATCATTTTATTCATTCAAAATTTACAAGCAAGCTAAACCAACCTGTGACAGTAGAAGTAAGGAGAGAGAGAGTGTCTTCAAGAAGGGAGTTAGTGACTGAGAGAAGATTTCAGGAAGTCTTTTAAGATTCTGGAAATATTCTAGTCTCCTGAGGCTCTGGAAATATTCTATTTCTTTTCTTGGTGATGCACACAGGAATCTTCAGTTGGTGATAATTTACCAAATTATAGTACACTTTTACAGATGCACTGATTAAATTTTTGCTACTGGCCAAAGAAAAAGCAACATAATATTCTGCGCTGTTCTATGGTTTCATAATTCATTTGGTTTTCTTTTGAGTTTTTCCAAACGAATCTACCTTTTGAGATACAAGGGTTAAAATTTGGTTAATAAAATAGTCATTGGTTCCAGATAAAACATTAGACATGTTCATGAATTATTTAGTTCTATAATTTCAGGTTACTTTGCCAGAACAAATATGTGTGCCAGAACAAATACCCAGCTAGGTTAATGCCAGCTAGATTTCTTTTTTAAATTCTCACTTCAGAGTGCCGAACACTGCAACAGGACTGAATCAGTTAATTTTAGTAAATTCAAGTGGCCCTGCTGACTAGTTGTCTTGTTTGGATAAAGATTAAAATACAGGAGAGCAGATTCAGCTGATGGATCTTCTGTAGCTCTGACCCAGGGACCTTCCATTGTTCTCTGTCCTTCCAACCTGCTGCTAATGACATAGGAGGCAATAATGAATCCTCCCTTTTACAATAGAGATTAACAGGTGCTACAGAGTTTATCATTACCTAACTGGAAGTAAACAGAGTGGTATCATCAGAATATGAAGAAGGAATACATTTGAGTCATTCTGGGATAGTTAGATATATTATTTATTATTTTCTGAAGCAAGGAGTACTTCTAAACATATCTATTCAAAATTTATTCTTGACACTGTGAAGGCTGTTATATTTATATGTTCCAAATGACTCTATTTTCATTGTTATAATAAAATAGCTAATCCTGGGTCATGTATAAACAAAAGAGGTTTTGGGCAACCCACTGATTCAGTTCCTGGTAAGGGATTAATAGTGGATGGCATCATGGCAGGATATCCAGTGAGATGATGAGGGAATAAGCCAGAGTGGGAAGGGGCTGGTGTTGCTTTCCTTTTTCAGTAACAACTCTCTTTGAGAAATAACTAGGGTCTCATGAGAGCTACATTAATTTCTTCTGAGACCAGTGCTCCCAATGACCCAATTACTTCCCACTGGGATCCATCTCTTATGGATTCTGTCATCTCCCACATTGCTACATTGGGGACCAAGCTTCCAACACACGTATCTACCTTGGGAAAGCCACATCCAAACCACAGCAAAACATACATATTGATTCTTTATTTTTTTTTCTTACCCCTAGGAAATACAATTACTTAGGGAAATTTTATTGCTAGAGAAAAATTCAGAAGTGACACCTTGGGCCTCTTAACTGTGAGGGAGATGGGTGAAGAGGGAGCACAGAGTAGACACATCTAGACTCCTGGATTGAGGGTGGGGTTCTTTTTTCACACTTTCAATGGTCCTCCATCATCTTGGTCTCAGTCATTCAGAGACACCAAGACAAAGGAAGTCTTTATTTTCCCTTTGGAGAGAAAAATACTTATGATTTTTTAAACTGTGTTTCTTGCATGATACACCTAGTTTTTCTCTTCACTATGTACCCATCCCATTTTAAAGAAAATGCCTAGGTCCAGCAAAGGTGAATAAGGAGGTTCTGTTTTTATCCATGTCCATACTAGCCACTTCAGATCCTGGCAGGGCTAAAAAGGTAAAGAGGAGACACTGAATTTTCTGAAAAAAATGGAACCTCCTTCTCCTGTTTAATCTCCTTGGAATCAGTGTGCCTCTTTGACAGCAGCTGACTACACCCTGGTGATAAGTGGTGTGAGGGATATAAGGCATCTCCTAATGGCTCGACCACACAGACAGCTACTCTGTCTGGTGACAATTCTAAAATCCTCTTTCCAAATTGTAAAGTGTCTTTAAAATCTGGAACCGTTCTAACTCCTTGATAGGTCCAACTGACACCTGGGATTAAGGTCAGATACATCACGGGGCCCCTTTGTCTAAAGCTGTGATGACTTTTTGAACTGAAATAATGGACTGAAGGCACTGAGGCAGAACACAGCTCTCTGCAAACCCCCAGTGACATATTTACAGAACCAGGTCTGGCTGGAAACAAGGTGAAGGAAACAGTAACTTTAATTGCAGCCAGCAAAATGCAAAGGCTGGTTGGCTGAAAACCGGCCAAACTCTTACCATTAAAAAATACTGCAGTATTTTGCTGCCAGAAGGGGTGTTGGGACAAATTGCCAGAGGTAACTGTTACATAAGCCAGAACTCGCCCTGCCAATTAGCCAGAAACCATTGCTACATCTCTTCTGTCCAGAGTTACTCTGATAGGTCGTTTGCAAGTTGTTTAGCGGTTTAAGGACTATACCAGAAGAAATCGATACTTCAGTGGGACAAGAGAAATATACCTCCAGGACAAGCAGTTCTGTGGGTTTAGTTCTTCAGGGAGTGGTGATTCCTTCCCACTGGTTGGTGGTTTCAGTAAGAAAGCAAGATAAGCTCAGAGAACTCAGGCAAATGACTTTTTAAAAATTGCTGTAGGTCTCAGTGGAGCAAAGGTAGTAAAGCAAAGAAATGTGCCTTGGCTTGTAAAAAGGACGGAAGGAAAGGAAAAAGCCCATTGAATTACCTCCTTTTCTTCATTAAAAGATGCTTGCACTCTGATTAGCTCTGAGCTCTGCAGCAGTTCCTTTAGGACTTTTCTCCACAAGCAAATTAAAGGAAAGCACAGGGGATGATTGTCGAGGTAATACAGATGAAGCCTTCCCTTCATGTTGCAGCACTGGAAGAGGCGGGCGTGAGGGTGATACCTCCCACGCTCATCAGGAGGCACTAGCTACGGAGCCCTGCCACCACCTTCAGCTTTCTGATTCCAGCATAGGGTCCCTCTAAGAAATCTATTTCCTTTTTCCAGCATCCTGCCCCTTCCCACCCCACCCACACATACACTGACAATGGCACATCCGCAGTTTGTCCATTCACTGGCCACCTATCAAAGCCTCATTTTAATATATAAATTCTGCCTTGGCATCCACCTGCACAAATCCCTCAGGAACATTCTACTGCCTTTGATATTAAGCCTGAGCATGACACAGCAAACTCCACCTACTTTACAACCATTTTCTCTACCTATTCCCCCTAAACTCTGTATTTTAAGTAGAGGACAGTTTACAAGGCTCTGTGTGGCACATTCTAATGACCAAGGGAGTGTCTGTAAATCCCAATGTCCAACTCAAACCCTCTACCAATTATATCCAAATTCCGGGGGATGCAACTCAGCCATCAGTATCATTGAATATTTTCCTACGTTCCCAAGTTTGAGAACCAGTGCTTTAGGCCAGCTCTTACTCTTGCATTTTCCTAGATGAGAAGTGTGTTAGTTTACATTGTTGTCAAAATGTCTCCTGATCTTCTTGTGGGACATAAGTGTCTGCTCCTTCAACCCATCAGTTAGTGAACTCCCTTAGATTTCCTACAGCAACCGAGGCACACTTGCATCCCAGTTCATAAGGTTTTTTTTATCTTTTCCTCTCTAACTGGCTGAGGAAATCTTTCTGAGCAGGAATTGTTTCCTTTGTCTCTGTCTCCACAGTGCCTATTGAGGGAGGACAACAGTGCAATACATATGCACTCCAAGACTCACTGACTTCATCCTCCAGACTTTCCTTCCAACTTCTGGAAAGCGAAAATCTTTTGTTTAAAAAAAAAAAAAAGCAACTTCACAGGCTTCCTAATTTTAGGACATAATAGAGAAGAAAGACATGTGGAGGTTAAGAGCATCACAGTAACTTCAAGACTACCATTGTGCACCTGAGGTTTTGTTACTCTTGTTTGGGTGGGGGGCCATCTCCTTCTAACTTGCAGATCAAAATATTTAAGAATGGAATTCTCTAGTACTCAGTCAAGAATGTGAAGTCTCATAAACTGTTTGATTTCATGGCCTTTGCCCAAATGGATTTCATTCTTTTTTTTGGCAAGGCATGGTCCAAGATACATGAAAGCAGGAAGAAATTTAGATGAATGTAGATTGGGGTCTTGGGTTTCCATTAAGAGGAAATTCAGATCACTTCCAAAACCAGAAAAGGCTCCTGGACAAGATGCAAGAAGAACATTGTGAGAAAAGATCCAGTTTTAACAAAAAGAATACAAACATGGAAGCAATTCCTTGCTGGAAAGACATTTTAAAATTCTGAAGTCTGCAGACCAGGGCCTGCCATTGGAACTGGCAAAGAAAGAAGAAACAACTGACTTTCATTTTGGCTTTTGCCCCAGATGCGATTCCTTTGTGATTCCTGCCCAAAGTCTCTGAATGAGATGCCTCGTGTGTATTCCAAAGACTCTGTGTTTTGAGGCAAGCACGAAAGAAGACACCGCACGCTCTTCTCCTGTTCCTTCCAATGGAAAGAGTTTTAGAAACTGAGCTGCTTTGAACGATATGTTGATCATGTCGTTTGTTGTGCAACATAGGCAGCAACCTGATTATCCCTGCTTAGGAAAATCACAAGGATACGTAAAGGCAAAGTATAAAGTACAAAAACACAAATAAAGAGCAGTGTGTTTTCTTTGCTTTTCCTTTGTCCTTTTTGGAATTGTAAGAATGCTCATGAGCAAAAAATTCACACTTTTAGCAATATTGAGCTGTTTATGTTAAGGAGTTTCTGTTTTCAGGAATAAATATAGAAAGGCACAGAAACTGTTTCCCAAAGAAACTAATATTTGAATGCAAACATAGCTTTCAGTAATATCCTAAGCCTTACGACAGGTGTGTGGGCAATTAAAGATATGGGATAGAATACATATGAAGTGTTTTGTACAGCATGGATATGTGGTCAAATTTTTAATCATCAGTTTAGTACTTTATTTCTACTTATTCTTTGGACACAGTAAAATTAGCTTAAACTATATAAAACTACTTTTTGTATAAATCAAAAACTGTTGATATCAGCAATTACTTTAACTTACTGTCATAACAAATTGAGTTTGAGGTAACACAGACATTAGGTCCCAGAGATAAACGCAATCCTTTTGAATTTTGTCTTTGCATTTCAATATTTATCAACTTTAAAAATATATGGTTATTGCCATTTTACAGATGAAAGAACTAAGGGTTATAAAAGCTAAGTGAGTTTTCTAACAGCTTGTTAGAGGCAGAGATCCGGAAGTCAAAACAGTTGTGATTGAAACACCCAGGTCCTGCTTTATACCTATGGCTTGCTTTGCACTTCATATAGGAGCCAGTCAGGCTATTTCCAAGGACCTATTTGTAAGAGGTGCTAAAACATAAGAAATAATAGGAAATGAACTAAACCTATCAGAATTCTTCTCAGGATGAGTACTGTGGTTGGGAAACATACTTTGTTAGGCTGCATTGCTGGAGGGATTGGTGGTGAAGGGCTACAGTCCACAGAATGTGTGTGCCCTCAACTGCCAGCTGTCAATCACTCACTCACTTGCCCAGTGTGACTATACCAGAATAGTGCCTACTTGCCTACAGCTCACGTGGTGTGAAGTGAGTGTGGTATCCAGTTGATTGTCTCCCTTTTATTTACACTTTCAGAAGTTCTTCCAAATGAATCCCTCAATTCCCTGGTCTTCCAAAGGCTTTTGAATCAATATCAAATCTTAGGGTATGAAAAATGGCCCCATAAATGCCTTGCCCAGTGTAGATAGTTTGCTGTGTTTTGCTTTTTTGTATCCTGCAAATTCCAAATAGTTGGTCTAGTCAAACAGATACTTTATGCAAATTCGTCAATGGAAAAAAAAAACACATTTTGGTGATCAAATAACTAAAAGCATATTGAGGCAAAAGATTCAAAAACATAAAAATGTCCCTAAAGCCTTTCCCAGCTAGTCTTATTTTTCCACTGTTTTTAAGCCACTAACTCTTCTTCTAAGTAGCGTGAGAGTGTAAGCAACTTTCCAACTCAAAAACTACAATTGCTTCCCAGAGCACAAACATGCAAACTTTTAGCAGGAAACAGCACGCAAAAGGCAGCCTGGTCTCTAAAATCATTCATTAAGGCCAATCCTCAGAACTTTTGATCTTAATTAGCTAGACATGTTCCTAGGGCTTATTAGCAGGGCCATTTCAATTAATTTGACTTAATCACATTTCTTTTTTCTGGGATCTAGTTTTAGTCATAGTAACTTAAGAAGATGACTACAATCTTTAAAAAATACTTTATCACATGAAAATATTACTCTAAGCTATAAACACCATTTCCTGTGATCTGTGACTAAAAGTACCCAGTATGCTATACATGGTAAGCTTCAATTTCAGCATCTCATTTGATTCCTATGATCCTACATTTAAAAAACACAGTAATCAAAACACACTGACAACAACCAATCAGAATAGACTTTTGCCTTTAATAACTGGTCTCTGCTTATGTCTTTGTAATCCTTGATATTTAAGGTTGACAAGATTGAATAAGAAAGGCATAAACACTGCAAGCAAACTTCAGAACTTTCTTTTAAATTTAATAGTTAATTTCAAAACAAAATGGGTTGAATGCTTAGGCATTTGCATATAGCTTTTCCTTCTGTTCAAGCTTAGATTTGCAAAGAAATTACTGTGTAGAAGAATATGTATAGAACCACATAATTCTATGGGGTAAGTAACTTTTTTGCTTGTATTTATTTTCACATTCTGCGTTGATTTTAGAGGTTAATTCTCATAAATCTTCTGAAGATATGAGTTAATGGGCCCTCAAAGGATTGGAAAATCATTCAGATTGAACCACAACTAGTTAGGCTATAGTAACTTTTCTTCATAATTAATCTTTGTTAGAATGTGATTTTCTATCCTCATTTATGTGACAGTCATTAAGAATACAAATTCCTCTTGAAAACAGTTGAAAAATCTTTTTTTTTTCTATGATAATTCTTGCCTTCCTTTTGTCATGTTTTTACCTGGTAAATAGCATCAGGGGCCAAGACTTTTTGGCCCCTGAAATTCAGAACTTACCTCCAGTGTATTTGAGAGAGTCCTGGGTGAGGAGGGCAGAGTACTTCTCACTTTGTCTTTTCCCTAACTTTGGATCGGAATGAGACCAAATTATCTCTGGGGTCAGAATAAACCAGTAGCTTCCTCATTTTTATTTTCGTTCTCACCCTCTTTCACATACCTGGCCCAACTCAGGGAGGATGTGAAAATGCTGAGTACCAGACTGATGAGAATGATTTCCACCAACTCCAAGAAGGCAGCACAGTGATGGGCAAGTCTGCTCAGCCTTTTCCATGAAACACGCTTGGGCAGAGGATAAGCCTCTGGCACCCTAGAGGTACAGGGATGTCACACACTAGAAGGTATACAGGGAAAGGCTTTCAATGTGCCATATTTTATCATTAAAAATTTATACGGTTATTTTTTTAACATTCTACTTTAAAATCTCTGCCTGTTTAAATACAAACATATTTTAGATTATTTCCTAAGGAATCAAGTTGACTTACTCTGGAATTGAATTACTAACCATGAAATCATGTTCCAAGGATACACTCCAACTATTTCTATAAAATCCTGTGTCCTCTGGCATACCAGTTTGAGAATCTCAGATATAGATAAAGGGGAATTGGTAGAGAATAAGACCTACATTTGAACTCTGGTTCTGTCCGTAATATGCAATCTTGGTTATTTCATTTACTATCTATTCTCTATCCCTCCTTTTGATGAATGGAAATATTTTAACATATGTCAACTCTAAAATTCTATGAAAATTTTATTTTACAATTTTGTACATACTATCTTTAAAATAAATTAAATCACATTAAAAATCCCTCTAAAATTTAATGTTTCTAGGAATAAATGAATGGAGTAGTTGTGAAAACCCAAAGATTTCTTAGCAGTACTAAGAGTTTGTTAAAGTCAGGGAGTCTGATATAAAGCACAGAAATTGGTACCAGTGACTGATGATTCTGAGCTTCAAGATTTCTACTATTCTCTACTTTTTGCATTTCAGGTGATCAAGAAAAAAATATTTAGTAAAATTAAATATACATTTATTTTTTCCTATGGCAAAGACACTTCAAAGTATCTATCCTTAAAATATTCTGGCAAAAACACAAGGATGGCACTATTTGCAATATCAAAAGACTAGAAATAATCCACAAACTCATCACTGAATTACAGGTTGATTAAATAACGCCTTGTCCACATGATGGGGTACCATAGGGCTACAGTCACGACAGGGAAAGGATGTCCACATAGGTTGACTTTCACAGTATATCAAATGAAGGAACGATATGGGGGAAATCGTGCATAGTATAGTTCACATAAGAAAGGAATGAATAGAAACACACACATATGTACATAATCTTTAAATGGAAGGAAAACCCAAAACTTTTATTAGAAATAGTATCTGTGGAGGAAGGAGGAAGTTTGGTGGAGAGAACAAGCATAGACAAACTTCTTTGAATATATTTTTACTTTGCAAATATGACTGGAAATTTTACATAATTTTAGCATAAAAATTTTCAAAAACAGTGGTAAAAAGCAAATGCAACATTGGTTTAAAAAAGAAACAGAAAAAAAAAACCTTAAGTGTTTACCAAGTGGGTAGCTTAACTTCAAGGGAGAGATTATTTCAAGGAACTTTATAGCACGGTAAATTGATTACATATTCCTGGTGGTATATATAATCAGACGAAAAGGACTACATCAAAACAACAACACAAAAACTTAAGTTATTTTCAGTAACCACATTGTTGGAGACAGTGTTGGTATTCTTATTCTCAAATTACTGCACATGGATTGTGGCATAAATCAGATGGGTGATTATGTTGATTCATTAGGAACTCAGATTTTCTCTGTGGAAGAAAAGAGGAATGGATGAAAGATAAAGTCAAGTAAAAGCATTGCAGTCCTGGACTTAAATCAGAAATCTTAGTATACACTTATATGTACATTATCTTTGAAAAGAAGCTCTAGGTCTATCCCTGGATTAGTCTAGAGGCAAAAGTACTGAAGTGCTTCCATGATGCTTAGGTTCTGTATATTCCATTAACAGAAAACAAAGTGGCTCAGAGAAATGGCTGAATCCAGACCCGAAACAGGAAATGTACAAAACAAGCCAGGGATCTCCTGTTATATCAGGAAGTACTCAAAGACATGAATGTTATACCAACAAATTTCAGGAGCAGTGGCGTGCTGGAGCCAGGACACAGACTCATCAGAGTTCCTTGATGTTATGCTACACAATGGGTAAAAATTAAGTTTTTTCTGTTTCTTTTTAAACCAATATTCAGACTATTCTGACTCTGTTGTTAAAATATTATGGCTTCTTCTTTTTGTTTTCTTTTTTGAGAGAGAGAGAAAGGAGAGAGAGAGGGGGAGTCTGTTTGCTAGTAAGAACAGCTAGATAGGACCTAAATTGAGAAGGGAGCCACGAACAAACATTTGATCCTCAATAAGGAGACTATAGTGGAGGGAAACTCATCAAGTATAATTAAGTCTATGTGTTCGCAATGCTGTTCCCTCACACTAAAAAAAACCAAACCAAACCAAACAAGAGCAGCTCACTTGAAAATTAGTAAAGAAAAAGGTTCACATTTATTTTTTTTTTCCTGGAAAAAAATTATATAGGGTAGATAAAGGCCTGATAAGGAAAGATGGTCCTTATAAATATTTGCCAGCTAATAAATGATAAAGAAATGATGGAGTGTCACCATTGAACAACTCTAATTATTTAATGAGTTGGAGCAATAATCAATAATAGCATCCAACATGAAAAAGAGAATCAGATATTTACTTATCTAATAAATTCCATTCATGTAATAGTTTTTCTTCCTACACTCCCAAGTCTCTGCCCTATTCCTTGAAATTTAACCTCTGTAGCTATGGCAGTGTGTGGTGGGAGAAGGTCCCCACCAATCTGGTATCCTAAAATCCAGTGATGATATTAGCTCTCTGGAGTTTGCATGGACTCTGCAGCAGTGTCCCCTCTTTCAGGCACAGGTAAGTAGTAGGTACCCAAGTCATCCACATCTCTAACTTGGCTACAAATCAGGGTCCCCATGACTTCTTTCTCAAGTTTGGTAGTTTTCTGTGATGGCACAAAACTCAAGGAGACATCTTTACTTGTTTGTTATAAAGGATGATAAAGGATACAGATGAATAGCCAGATGAAGAGGTGCATAAAGCAAGGACCAAATATGTCCTGGGTACAAGAGTTTCTGTCCCCATCAAGTTGGGGTATGCCACCTTCCCGACACATGAGTTGGTTCGCCAAACCAGAAGTTCTTTGTATCTCATCTTTAACAAAATTTTCTTGAAGTCTGTTATCAAAGCCGGCATGTTTGATTATTACCCCAGCTCCAGCCCCTTTCCTGTCTCTGGAGGGTGGAGGTGGGGCTGAAAGTGCCCCTCTTCTAATTGTGCCTTAATTTTGTTTTGGTGACTGTTTCCCGGTCCTGAGACTCTCCAGGGGTCCACCAAGATTTGCCTCATGAGAAGGAAAGACACCAAGGAAATTCCAAGGTATTTGTGACCTAAGTGTCAGGACTGGAGTGAAAGACACTAGAACAAAAGATGTTGTAGCATTCTGAACTCTGGAAATTACAAGATTCTTAGCAGCTCTGTGCCAGGAACAGTACATATCAAAATAGCTCCATGTTTACAGGAATTACAAGGAACCAAGGGCCATACCAATTAAAACCACATAATCAGGAAATGTTAGACTGTTGTAAAAAGTAGTCTACAGGACAAATTTTTCAATATATTCAAAAACCGATTTTAAAAAAGTATAAAGAAAAGAGTGAAACAGTGTGCCTTCAAAACAGATGCTACAGAATAAATAAATTTTTAAAAGCAGTAACTGATTGATTGCAACAAACAATTGTAACATTAACTAATTGCAATGGGTGGACTTTATTTCACCTAATTCAAACAAGTAGAAGAGACTAAACAATTGGGAGACAACGAGGGAAATGGAAATAATGGCTATACATTGAATGTATTGAGAAATTATTAATTTCCAAAGTAAAAGAATAGAATTGTGGCTATGTTTTTAAAATTAATTCATATTTTAGTGATATGTGTTGAAATATTTAAAATAAAATGATACGATATACGGAGTTCACTTCAAAATAAAGAGTGAGCCAGGGTAGAAATAGGTAGGGGTATATAGGTTTGCTACTCCGAAAGTGATCCACCAGCTAGTAGGAGTCAATCATCTAGAATATAAGAAATGGAGAGTCTCACATCAAACATAGAAAATGCATTTTAACATTCAGAGTTGCTTCATATGTTTTTTGAAGTTTTCGAAGTTCTAGTACAACAAACATAATAGACCATTTTAAGCTGAGTGCCAGATATATTAGGATATTATATTTTCTATATTTGTATGTATCTGAAATGTTCCATCATTAGAAAAAAAAAACTTTTAGAAAGAAAGCCAAATTAGAAAGAAAGGAAGGTAGTTAGAGCCTGAATATTCCCAAAGTATTTTATTTCCCTCTTTTACTGTCTTAATTTCCCTTAGCCCCCTAGGTCTTCTACTTAACCAATAGCACATTCCCTAATTCACCAAGATATCATCACAGGGCACACTCCAAATCCCTTGAATTCTAAGGTCATTCTTCTGTGTTATCAAGGCTAAAAATCCAAGATCTGAAAGTAGTTTTTAATGTCTCTGATTCTAGAGCCATCTGCAACTTCCCACATTATAGTCCTTTCCAGGGGAGTTAACAGTGGGTGATGCCTTCCGCCAGGCATGATTTATGAAGCTTACAAGGGGACAGTGTTTTCCAGCTGTTTCCATGTGATGGCCCAAGTGCACTTGTCACAATGACCATTGTTCTTTCTTTAGTGATTTTTAAAAATATTTTAGCACCATCATAAAAACAATTAAAGGGAGGGGAAAATTCATCATTTTATTCCATGGTGTCCAAATACAAAAGAAAATGGGTTCAGAGGATCAGCCAGAGTAGAGAATAAGGAAAGGGAGCATCGTTTATTTATTTACATTTTCCACCATCTGTTTTAAGCAAGTTTATTTTAATAAATAAATGCATTTTCAAAGAGATTCAAAACAACAAAACAATTCACTTCATGTATACATTGTCCCAGATGATTAGTTTTCTCTCTTTCCCACCAATTTTATAAATAATTGCCAAATAATATATAAATCCAAGGTTTTTAGGGAATTGCCCTGTCCCTGTCCAGAAATTTTATAAGCAAACCCCTCAGTGAGTGTTAACCAATTCCATGCTTGTGTGTGTGTGTGTGTGTGTGTGTGTGTGTGTGTTGTTTTGTTTTGTTTTTTAGAATTCCTAATTTTTATTGGAGATCAAGCCTCTCTGAACCTGCAACTTTGCTCTTCACAGAATCAGGCCCCAAATATGTCTGGAACCCTGGCCTTTTCAGGTCTAGGCAAGTTCCTGCACTTGACTGGAGAAGAGACAGCACCTAAGCTCCATTCCTGATCAATCAGCCTGCAGAAAGCCCACTGCGCAGGAGGGAGAGTCTATTCCTAGGGGACAGGCTGGTGGAAAGGGAGCTGGTATCCAAGGGAGAAGCCCTGCCTTGCTGTGTGCAGCTGTCATTCCCACTGCTGGCACTTATGCAGGGCCTGGCAGCAGGCCCAACTGCCTGCAGCCAGGGCCCAGCTACAGACATTCTCCTTCGGCAGTAGCAGCAGCAGCCTCTCCTCCCCAAGTGGGCTCAGAAGGCCTGCTACACCTAGCATCCGCACCCTCCTGCCCCTACATCCTGTAAACATTGGCTCTGAAAAATAGCTACAATTAGGATGGTCACTGTGACCACCAACAGTGCTGCCTGACCAGCCACAGAGCAGCCTTCAGGGCCAAGGTGTTCACCAGCCACTGCCAACACCATGACCCCGCCCAGGAGTAGGTTAGCAGAGGAGCATTCCCGTGTCGCCAGTGGAAGTCGAAGGCTGATGACTGTGGTCACCCAGGCTCCAGTGAGACAGTTTAAACATGTGCCAGGCCCTGGGACCAGCATGGAGACAGCAGCCAAAGCCTGGAGCAGGAAACCAGCAGCAGCCCCTCAACTTGACTGCGCAGAACTCACCGCTCCATGGAGAAACCATTCCCAGCACCGGGGGAACAGGTCGGTGCTCCACTCACCCCGGAGCTTGGGGACCATAGGAGACGGGAGAGAGTTTCAACTTGGTGTGGAAGAACAGAAGCAGAGGTCTTGGAACCCTAAGGGCAGCTCTGCAGGAATCCCAGGTTCCAGGGTCCCATGACTAGATCAAGGGATAGGTACAGTCCTAAACTTTCCAGAGTCCAGAGGCCACTGGGAACACCTGTGCAGAAGGAGTAATTCGATTGGAAAAGGCGGGAACAAAGCTTGGGAGCGGGGCAGGGCAGGTGTGAGCTCAAGAGGGCTCTGGACCAGAGAGACTGAAGGCGGGGACACGCAGGCCTTTGGGGAGGCCTGGACCTGTCCTAGCGCTCAGGGAAGCGCTGTCCTGACCTGGAAGGATCCGGCCATTCACAGTTCCTAGAGGCAGTAAGCCAGAGGCCTGGGGAAGGCCCACGGTGGTCAGCCCTGCAGCCTCTGGTGGCCTCTGGTGGTCCAGGCGAAGGGGGCCCAGCCTCCATCCTGTATTCATAACAGCAGCAACACTCTTTTAACCACTTGGAAGAAGTAGATTTTACTAGTTTAGCTTCTTGCACATTGAGTTTGTAATTTTAATCAAATTTAGATTGATGCAACCACTGTTTCTTTACTTTTTTTTTCTTTTTTCTTTTTTACTGTTCACCCCTACTCTGTACTTTCTTTTTGAACTTTTAATTTTATATATATATATATATATATATATATATATGTGTATGTGTGTGTGTGTGTGTGTGTGTGTGTGTGTGTGTGTGTGTATTTTTGAGCCTCTTGCATCATCTACCACTCACAGATATTCCTTTTGTTTTCTTTTTTGAATTGTTTCATTTTGGGTAGATTCTGTTATTATGAATTCAATATAACTAATATTTTTCTTCTACACTATAACGTAACCTTCCCCTAATCCCGTTCAGTATACTTTTTCATCTCAATATTATAGTCTCTATTTCTAAAACGTTCATTCATCTTTTCTTTTTTAAAAATATATATATCTTCCATGTCTCTATTTAACTTTTGAACTTTTGAACATTTTGGCACTCTAGGTGTGCTTCTGCCTGCCTGGCTTCCATCAATATTCTTTAGCAATTGTTTGGAGATGTGTTTGATTTAGTTGGGTACCATACGATGCTTTTTTTTTTTTTTTTTTTTTTTTTTTTTTTTTTAGGATATGCTACATACATTAGAGCAGGGCTCAGTCTTAAGCCAGTGGTTTGACATTCCTGAATCAAGATCCTTCTGTGCCTACTACCCAGTGCATATGAATCCTGAGATTTTTTTCTATACTGCACCCTGTTCTTCCCTGGCCTCAGATAGTTTCCTCACACGCATGCAAGAGCAGATACTCAATCAAATACTTGCCAGGGACCCTTTGAAGATTTCTAGAGTTCTCTGTCTGAGCAGCTCTGTCCTCTGTGGCACTGCCTTATGAAATTGAAGCATTTGCTCTCCTGGATGAGAGAACTCTAACTTCACAACTCCAGGTGTCTGTCAGACTCCATGCTGGTCTCCTATCCCTGTGCCATGACCTGGACAGTCTCTTGAGGAAGTAAGCAAGGGCAGCTGTAGGATCCAACTATATTTTCTTCCCTTTCTAAAGGATCATGGTCCCCTTTTGTTTCATGTACAATGTCTTATGAATGGCTATTTTATATATTTTATTCTTTTTATTATTCTAGGCAGGAGAATAAATTCAGTTTCTGTTACTCCATTTGATTGAAAATAAAATCTCAATAACCTCTATTTAAACTATAATTGAAAGTGTATCACTTTTCTTTGAGCTATTCCACTTCTATTAGGTTATCTCACCAAGATTTATCCACAGATGGGCCTGGATGTATGTAACAAGATGTTCCTTACAGTAAAAATTATAATGGGGAAAATTAGAAACCACCAAATGTCCAAAATTAAGGGATTTAAATTATTTATAACAATGTTATTTAAAAATATAAGATATTAATCAGAAAGCAATCTATTAACATATTTGTTAGGAAAAAAAAGGAAGATCATAAAACTTTTGAGAGGAAAAAGTACCTTATGTAAAGATTAGCACATATAATATATAACATTTTTTTTTAAGGTTACATAACATACTTGTTTTCTATTGGAAAAGTCTAAGAGGTTATAGCAAAATCTGTTTATTTGCATGGTGAAATTTCTTTATTTTTTTATCTAACTTATACTTTCATCCCATTTTCATCAATTATATATTTTTATATACTTATATGTCATGCTACATTTTCTGAAGTTTAACTTTGAGACACAGAACTTACAGAAAACGTAGAACAATGGACTCTACCAAATAGCTTTTACCTTAAGTCTCAGTTAACATTTTTTGCACAAAAATTTAAGTTGCAAACATTATCGTGAAATATTTTCATCATATAGGCACATATAAAAAAGACTTTCAAACGCCTATGAATTTGGTTTTGGGGCACTGACTGTCACCTTCATTTAGATCACTTCAAGACAAATCCTTCTACCTGTCAAAACATACCTAGCCAGGTATGAAATGATACAAGCACACCCAACACCGTTACTCAGAGAAAAACAGCATTATCCTATACTAGTGGATGGGTGAGAACACACTATTCAAATACAAATAAAAGCATAACTAGAGATAATTTCGTCCTTCCTTACTCCTGTGGCAAAAACCTATGCTATCTACCTGATTGTCTCTGTCTGTAGCTTCTTACCTATTTCATTCCTCATGGTATCAATTCATCTTTAAACAACGTTGAGCCATGGGACCATGGGGTTAAGCACAGAGAAAAGAAATTCAAGAATACCAAAATATTTGATACTTGATTTGGATGACTCTGGGATATTTCCCAATTTGGCAAAAATAAGTATGGGGATATATGATTAGCTAGTTGTTATCCCCAAACCCATTTTATATGATCAGTTGAGCAGATAGATTTGCATTATACTATTTTGTTTTTCCTCGCTTAGATTTGAATCCTGTGTTGGCTCTGCATCAGGAAAAGCAGTCCTAAAATGCCATCTGCAGTTAATGCATTGGTTCTGTCACGTCCCCTCTACCCCTGTCTTTCTGTTTCAGTGCAGGTGCAGGGAACAATTCCTTTGTTTGCACATTCTTCTTAGTGTCTAGCCCCAAAGGGAAGATCTTTATGCAATCTTCCCTTATCCTAGAACCAGCAGGAGCTCTTGTGGCCCACATGCAAAGCACAGGGCAGGATCTGGGAGAGTTTACATGCAGACTTGAACCAATGGGAATAGCTGGATAAATATTCCTATCTCCTGGCTTTTGAAGATGCAGTTATGGGCATTTTTCACTTTTAAATTACATTAGCAGCTCTTTCCCAGGCTCTGCTTTTGAGAAACCCAAGCTGGAATTCCTTTCCCTCCTTTTATATATTTAATGCCTGGTTTACTAAAGGTAACTAGGTTTAACTTTACTTTCTTTATCAAATGCCCACAAGAACAAGAACTATGCCTGTTTTTGTTTTATCCACCACCACTCTTTTTTTTTATCTTCCAGCATATGAACTTGAGCAAAGAAATCCTAGTTTTTACACAACCAAACCAGCTGAAAGCAGTAACACAAACTGGTAATCTCAGCTACTCAGGACGCTGGGGCAGGAGGATTGCAAGTTCCAGGGCAGCCTGGGCAACTTATTGAGATCCCATCTCAAAATAAAAAATAAAGAGGGATGGGGATACAGCTCAGTGGTGGAATGCCCCTGGGTTTTGTCCTCCATATGAGAAGAAGGAGAAAAGCCTCAAAGCAACAAATTTAAGTGAAACAAAAGGAAACTGATTCATGATTTAAAAACATAATATGCACTTTTCTCAGAATTTCATAAACTTTACTCAGGAATTTTTTATTCGCCTTGTTAATTTCATAATAACTATGCTGTAGGCTCAAAAATCCAATAGCCAGGAGAAATTTGACCAGTTATCAGGATCTAATAAAATCCTTTGAAATTCAAAGCTTCCCTCATATTCAGACCATCTTTCTATATTTTAACATAGAAATGGTACAGAGCCATCCTTGGATTGGGAGAAGTTCTCTTACTTTGAGATCACTCGTGTCTTGTTCTATCAGAACACCCACCACCACATGCATTTCACATTTTGTTATTACTATGCTTGTTGTCTCTGTTGTCTGCTAAATTGCATGTACTATGCTTGTTGTATCCACCACCCCAGATATACACTTGGTTGGAACCAAGTGTATTATCTGTAGCCAGGATAGCCTAACTCAGTTCCTAGAGCTCAGTGGATCTTGATAGCTGATCACCAAATCAATAAAAGTGTCTTTTTCTTCCATTGAATCATTTGCTGTGCTCAGAATTAAGGATAACACAAGATAGGAAAGAGGAAGATGCAAGAAGAGAAAAGAAGGGAAGGGTTGTTAGGAAAAGGAAGGAGAGAAAAAAGAATGGGAGAGGAAAGGAAGGGAGAAAACAGGAGTCAAGTGGAGAGGAGTTCCTCATTAAGTAGCTTCACCAATTGCTGTTGAGTCTGAGAGACAATAGAAAGAAGAAAAAGTAAGGGCATTGCTATCCCAACCAAACAAAACAGTATGTAGAAGATAGCTAGACCATATTTAGAATGAAGTCTTAATACAAACTTAACCAACGCCTTTTTGTTCCTACTTCCTGAACATTTAGCAAGTACAGTTAGTATGTTTCCATGAACTTCTCACTTGTATTTATGAATATATATAGAAAGAGACATTACTTGTTCTTTTTCCATTTCACACTTTAAGAATGTAAAAAAGCACATTTTCACTTTGGTTCTGAAGAGATAATTTTGATAAAACAATTGTTGACTGTTTTGTTAAGCAATCTTCAAATCTATCATGGGAATAACTACTAGTTAGTCCATACCTAGACCATGTCATCTTCCATGTCTAACATGGTTTCTTCCCAACCATTGATTAAATGCACCACTTCCCCATCCTTCCAGTTTCCTTTCACCTAAAGAGTATTTGCCATTCTTATTGCTTCAATTCAGTGTGAGAATCAGATAAATCCTACAGATTCTTCTCTTTTCTCAAGTATCAAAAGACTGGAGATTCAAGTCTGCCTATTTTTAATTGAACTCAGAAGATAACTTCTGTGCAACTTTCCTTGTAAAATAATGAACACCTTCTAAAGTGGGTCAAATTTCAACAAGTGATTTAAATTTGGCCTCTGAGAATCAAATATTCTTTCTCAGTTTGTTATCTTCCATTCCTTAATGGACGACTTGGAGCGTGATTATTACTTTCTTTCCCAATAAAATGTAAGGATTATAGACAGCTTTCCTCATGGATACCAACATTGTACCCCCTTTTCCTTCTTGGATGGCTGTTGTATGTGTCTGGGTGGGGGAATGTGAGGTGAAAGTAGTGAAGCACAAGTTAAGGAGAGTTTTCAGAGTCTAGCACCCCATCATGTGTCTGTTCCCCAGATGCTGATGGCTCCCGATGACTTTTGCAAGCTGAGAATTCATCTATAAATTATACCCTCATGTCACAGTAAGGCTACTGGTGATCTGGATTTGTCAGCTGCTCATGTGTTATTGGTTACCATTCTGAGCGCCAGATAAGCTCTCCTTCGTTTCAGTTTATTATCTATTTTGGAGTCTTCTTCTTTTTTAATCAGATTCTATATTTCCTCTCATAATTCCTGACCTGTTGTCAATCTTATCCAGTATTGGTTTTTTTCTTCATTTTTAAAAATGTGTAGTAAGCAGGCTAGCATTGGCTTCCTGGACAGAGGCCTCTCATCTGCTAAAAGAGTCTCCTTCATGTATTACATGGTAAGCTGTATACATACTTAGGATTCTAGGAAATAAACTATAGATTCATTATGGTACATCATATATCTCCCATAAGACACTAAAGACTATTTGTGATTTATTCATTCATTCCTTAGATAGGTCTTGAGCACCTTGTTTGAGAACTGCTGAGATATTCTTTAAATAGCTTAGATGTTCATGTGTATATTGAAATCTGTTTTGAGAACACAGGGGCAAATGTGAGAACTCTTAGTGGCTAAATAAAAAAGGCACATTTATATCTATTGGAATAGAAGAGTGTCTGTAAAGAAAATTGTTCAATGGTTCAGTTGGAAAGGTACAAGTGACACAACTCTTTTTGAAATGCAATGGGCCAACTGGAGAAGCGCTCTGTCATAGAAGGACCTTGAGAGACCCTGAGAAGGCAGGAAGAAGGTCTGTGATGCAGGTTACAGGTGAGAGTGAGAGAAGATGGTGGAGCACATTGACCATGACAGACATCAGGTTCTTTTTGAATAGAATGGAACTTTGAAATCATTTATAAATGTTGAAGAGGCAGGAAGACAGATGAACCAAACTAACTGTGTTTAGAAACTATAGTGACTTATTCCTCCAAAGTCCAGAATTAGCAACACTATTTAAGAGAAAGAACTGTTAGTTTTGACTGTAGATTTTTCCTAGAATTTTTGCTAAGAATTCACCAGTCTTTCAAGTTTAATTTCTAAAGAAGAATTCTAGTTCACTGCCAAGATGTGCTTGTTTCAGCCTCTCCTTCAAAGCAATGACGCATGAAGACAAAGTCTTAGACCTGGAGTCCCATTTTCATTATTTTTTTTGTGTGCATTCGCAAAAGTGATCTACCAAACTTTTCTCATAATTAAATCATGACAAAGATATACTGGGCCATATGAGCAATTCTGCCTTCTAAATTATTTGAGTTATTTGTGTTTTAATAGTACACAAATTTGTGAGAGCCAAAAATTTGTGCTGTGTTAATAGCAATATATATATTTAAATACATATAAATATATTTATATAAAATATATAAATATATTTGCTCTTAAAATTTATATATGTATATATATATGTATATAAATCAACAAACACATGAAAAAATGTTCATCATCACTAGCAATTAGAGAAATGCAAATCAAAACCACTTTAAGATTTCATCTCACTCCAGTCAGAATGGCAGCTATTATGAAGACAAACGATAATTGTTGGTGAGGATATGGGGGAAAGGCACACTCATACACTGCTGGTGGAACTGCAAATTGGTCCAGCTAATATGGAAAGCAGTATGGAGATTCCTTGGAAAATTGGAAATGGAACTGCCATTTGACCCAGCTTTCCCTCTCCTCAAACTATACCCAAAGGATTTAAAAACATCATACTACAGGGACACAGCCACATCAATGTTTATAGCAGCACAATTCACAATAGCTAAGTTGTAGAACCAACCTAGATGCCCTTCAATAGATGAATAAATAAAAAATGTGGCATATGTATGCAATGGAATATTACTCAGCAATAAAAGAGAATAAAATCATAGCCTTTGTAGGTAAGTAGATAGAGTTAGAGAAGATAATGCTAAGTGAAGTTAGCCAATCCTAAAAAACCAAATGCTGAATGTTTTCTTTGATATAAGGAGGCTGATTCATACTGGGATAGGGAGTGGGAGCATGGGAGGAATAGACGAACTCTAGATAGGGCAGGGGTGGGAGGGAAAGGGAGAGAGCAGGGGGTAATTAATGATGGTTGAATGTGATGATCATTATTATCCAAAGTACATGTATGAGGACATAAATTGGTGTTAGTATACTATGTATAGAACCAGAGTTATGAAAAGTTGAGCTTTATATATGTAATAAGAATTTTAATGCATTCTGCTATTATATATAAATAAAAATAAATATTTTTTAAAAAAACGAACCAAAAATTGGATGTCAAAAGAAAACAATATTATGCCCAAAACTTAAGGCTCTAAACAGATGAAATACAGAGAGTGAGAATCTGGTGTGTACATCATTTGTAAGGATTGAATGTGGCAGAATTATGATTGCAAGCAACTCCAACAAACTGACTGCAACAGAAAACCAAGAGAAAAATAGAAATGTTGGAAGACTTGAGAAGCATCTGGAAGCAAGAACAATTAACCCAGTGTTTTCAGGGGACTTCCTTATGTAGAAAAATTAATTTTTCTCTGTTCTTTTTTTCAAGAACCAAATGCTTAAGGAAATTACTTTAATCGGTATGGTTGCAAAATAAGTTACAGATGAGATGTTAGACTTATGTGCTAAATTAAACACAGCTATGTTCCATCTTTTTTTTTTCACCTCCTATATTTATTGATTGAAGTGGCTTAATTTACATATATTTCCTACAAAAATGCCTTGGAAATAGGAAGTCAACAACATTTGTGATGAAATTAATTAACCAGATTCTAAGCCAGTTCCCGAAAGCATCAGCTCTGCCTTAGGACATAGTCTGAGAAAGTTTAAAGTGCCAATGTTCCTCACAAGAGAAAAAGAATATTGGAAAAGAAATTAAAACTCAGGGTAGATGGCCTGGTTTGTGATGGGAAAAGAGGTCAGGTGTAACATAGCATTCCATTTCATTTCTAAAGTGAAAAATGCCTACATATTGGCAGGAAAACCTGGTCTTCTGATTCAGCCAAGGAGGTCAGGTCAAAACTTTATTTTTTAAAAGAAATAGATCATGTAATCGGTTGCTTGAAAGTAATTGAAGGTTGGCACAATGGGCAAACCATTCCCCTTGAAGACTCACTCCTCTCAAATTGAGCAAATGTCAGAACCAGACATCAAAACCTAAGGTTTGTCTTCTAATTCTCAAAGACTTTATTGTGTGTGTTTTCACATGGACTTGTGTACGTGAACTTTCCTGGGCTTGTGTAAATGGTTCAGACCAGGCTGCCTCTGATCACTGAGCACTTAAATGGAAGCAGAAATCGTAGGAGAACTAGACTAGAAGGAATGCTTAGAACAGCAATTTGTAAACCTTTAGAATCTAATGTTTCATAATAAACCTTCTTTGCTTGGTGGTATTTGATTTTTGTTAGGTCTTTTCCTCCCTCCCTCCCTCCTTCCCTCCCTCCTCCCTCTTCCTCCCTCCCTCTTTTTTTCTCCTCCTTTCCTTCCTTCCTTTCCTCCTTCCTTCCTTCCCTCTTTTCTTCCTTTCCTCCTTCCTTCCTTCCCTCTTTTCTTCCTTTCCTCCTTCCTTCCTTCCCTCTTTCTTTCTTCCTTTCTTCTTTCTTTTACTGTAACTCAGGAGGGATTTACCATTGAGCCCCAGTCCTTTTTTATTATTTATTTTGAGACAGGGTCTCACGAAGTTGCTGAGAATCTTGCTAAGTTGCTGAGGCTGGCCTCAAATTTGTCATCCTTTTTCCTCAACTTGCCAAGTTGCTGGGATTATAGGCATGTGCCACAGTGCCAGGCTGATTTTTGTGTTTTTTAATATTCTAATTTACTTTCAATACTTAATATTAGCTCTCATTTGATGTTCAGTTCTGTGTTTTAATACTTATATAAATGCACATAACCAGAGAAATCTGTTCACAGAATAGTTCTATAACATCCAGAATTTCCCTTATCCTGACTGACTCTTTGACCCTTGTCCCTGCCCTAACCCCAGAGAACCATTGATCTATGTAGCCTGTCACAATAGCTTTGCCTTTGCCAACATGACATATAAGTGCAATCACTTGCATGAAATCTTTTGAGACTGGCATCTGTTGTGGGGCAAATCTCCATTGTTTCTCTGCAAATCTTGTGACAGCTTTTGTTGCCGGGCTAGAGGAACCCATTAAAATATGCAGCTCACTGCTGTTGGTGCTGCACTTTGCTGTACCTTTGTCTCTGACATAGGAGTGCTTGGTCTTCAGTCAGCATCTATTATACTATAATACTGTTACTTTTTAAGCAGGCAAAACCTCATACTTTCCACAATTCTTGATACTTTCTCCCCCATTTTGATTCTTATGTTAGTGTACATTCCAATAATGTATTAGTTTCTGCTGGCTGCTGTAACAAAGCACCACAAACTGGGTGGCTTAAAACAACAACAAAAATGTATTGTCTTACAGCACTGGGGGCTTCAAGTCTGAAGAAAAAGGTGGCACACTTCTTCTAAAACCCTAAGGGAATCCTTTCTTGCTTCTTCCTAGCTTTTGGTGGTTTTAAAAACTCATTTGTTGGCATGGGCCTGCAGCTGCATAACCCCAGTCTCCATTTTTATAGTCACATGATGTTCTTCCTATGGTGTCAGTTTTTATACAGCTATCCTTTCTTTTATAAGGACACTAGGCAAATTGAATTAGGGGTCCACCCACTTCAACTAATCACATCTACAATTGCCCTATTTACAAATAAGAGTAACATTCTGAGATACTAGGGGTGGGGACCCTGATCTATCTTTTTTTGGGAGGGACGGGTACCAGGGAATGATCTCGGGGCACTTGACCACTAAGTCACATCCCCAGCCCTATTTTGTACTTTTATTTAGAGACAGGGTCTCACTGAGTTACTTAGTGCCTCCCTTTTGCTGGGGCTGGATTTGGACTCATGATCCGCCTGCTTCAGTCTCCCGAATCACTGGGATTTACAAGCATGCACCACTGTGCCTGGCTTTGTGACCTATATTTTTTAGTGGAACACAATTCAATCCTTAACATGTAGTCTGTTTCTTTTTGTTGCTAAATACTATTTCATTAAATCGTTTGTACACTTTTTGTTTATATACAATTTGTCCATCAAAGGGCATTAGCATTATTTCCAGGTTGTGATAATTAAGGATAAAGTAGCTATAAACATTCATATACAAGGTTCTGTGTAAATACAAGTATTCTACAGTAAATACCTAAGAGTAGAATTACTTGGTTATAAGGTAATTTTTTTCTGAAACTGCTTAACCTTCTAAGAAACTGGTTTCTAGGTTGGTTGGTTATATTATTTTTGGATCTCCAACAGGAATGCATCCAAGTTCCAGTTGCTCTGCGTCTTTATAAGCATTTGATGTTGTCAGATTTTTTTTTTGTCCTGTGTGAGGGTCCACCCCCCCCCCACATTGAAATAGGCGTGTAGAGTTATGTCATTGTGGCTTTCATTTGTATTTCCTCAGTGAGTAATGATGTTGAGCATCTTTTTATATGCTTATCATCATCTAAATGTCATGTTTAAGGTGTTTTTTGCAATGTTTAGCTCATTTTAAAATTCATTTGCTTGTTTGTTGCTGAATTTAGACAGATTTGCACATATTCTACATACAAGTCCTTTGATATAGCTGGGATCTGAACACATTTCCTCCCAGACTATTATGTTTTATCATTTTCTTAACAATGCCCTTTATAAAGCAAAACATGGGAATTGTGATGGAATCCAATTTGTCACCAACTTTCTTTTATAGCTTATGCTTTGGGTGTCATAAATGTCAACTGTTTGCCTAGTGAAGGTCACAAATATATTGTTCTATGCTTTAATTTTTGGGTGAGGTAAAAGGTAGGGATTTCTGACAATGGATCTCTAATTGTTCCAGCATAATGTGCTGATAAATTATCTGCATTGAAATGTTTTTGCATATTTCTCCACTGACCACTTGTATGAGTCTACTTTTGGACTGTACTCTGTTTTATAAATTTATGTCTCTATCCTTTCAATAATACTATACTCTTTGGAGTCATATATATTTAGAGTAAATGTAAACATTGAGTAATGTGAGTCTTTCAACAATGTTCAACTTTGTCAAAAACTGTTTTGGGTATTTCACCTCTATATTTTCAATATAGATTTTAGAATCAGCTCTTCTATAAGAAAATCATGCTAGGATTTTGGATGGAGTTGCACTAAATCTATTGATTCACTTGAGATGAATTGACATCTAACTATATTAAATTTTCAACTCCATGATCTCAGTATGTCTCTACTTCTAGGTCTTTTTGATTTCATTCAACAACAAAATTTCGTAAGTTTTTGCTTCAGTTGTCATAAATATCTTAAAAGAATTTGAGAGAGAAACAAAGTCTATTATTCTTAACTAGATATTTACTGTCATCTCTTCAAAATATGCTTAGTAGTCATCCCTGTGCTATTTCTTCTGATTTTAAACTGTACATTCATAAACTTTCTCCAGCCCTTATTAGATGCCTGCTCAGAACAACCAATCAGAACCAAACAAAATGCTATAAATATTTTGCTTTTGCCTTCCACTCTCTAGATTTACTACACCTCTGCCAAGGTAGTGGTTACATTACTGCAGTAAGCAATAAATTCACCTTTGCTTTATTTATAGGTTATTTTGGTGTTATTTTCCAGTAATCAAACTGTGTTGTGTGAATAACTGATTCCAGGAGCTGTGAGAGGTTTTCTGTTTTTTTTTTCTTTCATTCTTTTTCCTTTTCTTTTCTTTTTTCTTTTTTGCAATAGAAACCAACAGAAGAATATTGTGAGGATGCAAAGAGGCTAGGTCCTTCATCATACTACTGATATACCAAATTAATCCTATGACCTAGTCTGTAGTCCCAGATGTCCTTGTCACCTAACTGTAAATATCCTTGTGGTTGGAGCATAGTCAGATATTTGATTGCTTGTGGCTGGCTTTCTGATACATGTAACTGAGGGGATGGCACCCTAGCTTATCATTCTCATCTCTCACTCCCCTCATTGCCATGCTTTAGCCAAGATGAATGACATATCTCCTCCTTTGCTCTTAACTTTTTCTCTCAGGCTGAAAGTACCCTCCATACTAGCCCCATCCCTAGCTTGCCCAACTTCTTTTTCATTACCAAGTCATCTTCCTAGGAAGGGTCAATCCAAATGCCATTTCTTTTAGTAAGTTTTCCTGACTACACATATACTCTCAGCCCCTGCCGTACACACAATCTTCAACTACAGAATATTTATATTAAGCATTCATGTATCTCAGCATGCTGTTGAACACCACAATAATAACTAAAGGTTATTGAATGTTTATTTTGTGCCAGGCATGATGCCAAGTACTTCATTTACATTGTCTTCTTTAATTGCCATGAAAAAAATTATGAAATGACTACTCTTTAAAACAATTCCTAAGTTTCTCAAGGCCACATAGTAGCAGAGCTAGAAAAATTCCAACTCTGGTTTAATTCTGGATCAGAATCAGTATGGAGTACATCACACAAAAGTGAGCATGTGTGGCAAAAACATTGATTTATTTTCACTGCTATTGCATATTGCAAGATTTAAGATTGTTTCTCAAATTTCATTGTATTGTGTTCTCTACTGGGCACTAGCAGGTGCCCAGTACAGAATTAATGAACAGTTAATGAACAGTTAATGAACAATTAATGAACAGTTGGTCCTTCCTCTGACCTCTAGTACTCCCATCCCTCCTCCTCAAGCTCCAGTAGGGACATCTTTATTAGCATTTGACCAGCCCTGTCAGAATGGTGATAAATTATTTCTTACTAAGATTTTAGTAGCTGACAATGACTTATAGTTTCCTTCTATAATATTAATAGATATTAAATTTTTTGAAGGTAAGTTATGTTCAATATACATTCAAAAAGCAAGAGTCAGATGGCAAATTGCCTCACATCCTGAAGAAGTTGACATATTATAGATCAATTAGAACTATTGTGAGGAAACCTAGACATCCCCAGAATTTGATAAAAAATTTTTGAAAGTAGAGGTTGAGCATCCATAATCTTAAAAATATAAAATCTGAAACTTTTTGAGTGTTTATAAGACTTGAGATGTTTGGATTTTGGAGAATTTCATATTTTCAGATGGGGGATGCTCACTGGTAAATTTTAAGTAACTGTTTCCAAATCTGAGACACTTCTGGCCCTAAGCATTTGGATAAGAGATACTCAACCCGTGTAACTTGACAAGAATATCTTAAGACTGGAGTTTAAGTCAACTTCGTGATATAATTCATTATATATAATTGTCAACTTAAAGCTTTGCTGTTCTAATGGAAACTTCTCAATTGATATCTTATATAGATGCTTAGTATGGAAAATCCATAAAAGAGCTACTGTAGCTGAGGCGCAGAGCTCAGCCCCCCTGTTAGTATTCCTGTGAACACAGGCAGCCAGGGCACAGGTTGCTTATCAAAATTCTGTTCTTCAAAAAATTGAGTAGTTGAATAGATATTTAGAATCTTATTGGTGAAGAGTAATTTAAATATGATCTAATTCAATCTCTTTGAAGACAGCCCTTTCTACCATGTCTAGTATGTGGCTCCTTCCATGCAGCATCTGTCAGGAGGTATTTGTGGCGCTGACTTAAATTGGCCTGGGTTTTAACTCTTCCTAAACAGGCAAAGCACTCACACTGTTTATTCTTTGAGTAAGCAACCTTTCTTTGCTACTGTTACTTCATAAGTAGACATTTTTTCTGACTTAGTACTATGTCTTTTGGAATAAGCACTCAATATCAGAGCTGTCAGGACTCCTGTTGTTCACCTTTATAAGTTTCTTCAGTTTTTCCTTGAAACACACTCTTTCTCCTGCTGGGTGTCTAAGTCTCCCACAGCCATTTGAATTTGTTGATGCTGCCTCTTGAAAATGCAGGCACAAGAAGCAGGTACATTGCCTCATTACTATGCATGGATTTTTTTGGTTGAAAAACTGAATTTAACATTAAGCGGGCTTTTCTGGTTAAACATTACCGTATAATATATCCAAAAGGAATATTCATGAAATAGAGGGAACAGCAGCTCAGTGTTAAGCCAGAAACTGACTCACTGCTGGATGCACTGTTGACATTTAACATTATCATGAAAACTCATATGTTGTTACAGTTGCCAGATGTTGTGTATGTTGTTACAGTTGCCAGATGTTGTGTGTAAGTGTGTCTGTGTGTAAAATAAGACTTCAGAACAGTGAGAGGAACACTGAGAATCTCAATGTTCATGGAATGCATATAGAGTGCATAGTCACAGAACAAAGAAAATGTTTAGGAGATCTCTCAATTGTTCAGTTCAAGGGCTTCCAGTCTTAAGGAAATGCTGATACCCATGTAGGGCGAACTGAAAGGTCTATGCTAGAAGGATCCGGTGAGAGAAGGAAGCAGTCAAATGAAAGTATGAGACACTAAGTAAGATCATATGCACTGTCCCAATTGTGGTGCTGAATTCATGTTGGGAGCCCTGGTTTCTGCCCAGGAGGTGGGTAAAGGGCAGCAGACTGGAGGGTGATTTTGTGTGTGTGTGTGTGTGTGTGTGTGTGTGTGTGTCCAAAGGTTCACTGGCATAAAGAATTCCAGAATTCAATAGTTTTTTTTTTTTCAAAAGTTAAGTGAGCTAAATCTAATCACTAAAACCTGGTGTGGAAGTATTGTACTTTTTGAAGAAATAACTTCAGCTCTGTAATGATTTCTTTGATAGACCAAAAGCTTAAGCAACAATATAGAATATTACTTTCCTAACCACTGACCAGAAAGACCAAGCAATACTCACATCAACTGCTTAGTTTAATGTCAAATGTTTATTTCTATGCCATAGTTGCCTTAGCACAATTTGTAAAAGAAAGGAATCAAAAAAAAAAAAAAGATTTTTTTTTCTTTTTGTCAGGATATTTTCTCCGCAACTGAAAGAAAGAAAATAAACACCTTGGTACCAGAATTACCATTTCTTTCACATAATTCTAGTAAGTTGCATCTAAATATTTTTCTTGGATATCATTTTTCTTTTTTAGAAGGGGAAAACATCCACAGGAAAAAATGTTTGGATTCAGTAGAATAAAGATGGATTGTCTTTGTCAGAGAATATATCTGGAACATCTTTGTTTTGGTACACT
Source organism: Ictidomys tridecemlineatus (assembly GCF_052094955.1). Lineage (NCBI taxonomy): Eukaryota > Metazoa > Chordata > Mammalia > Rodentia > Sciuridae > Ictidomys > Ictidomys tridecemlineatus. The sequence goes on along the minus strand of NC_135485.1, from coordinate 101,946,912 downwards.
GTATTACTAATCACCATATTCTTATTATTTCATATAACAGGCATACTTTATTACATAAAACAAAGTGCACTGAACATGAACAATGTTAGAAACAAACTGAAATCTGGTGTGTCTTAAATCTTTCGGTGATTTGATATTAGTTGAAGCACAGGAAGGAATACAAATTTCATATCCATACAAATGCAACTCTCCCTTGATGAAAATGCACTTAGTAGCCTAGTTCCTTCTGCTTTAGGAGACAGGGCAGCCGATACAACTGAAACAACCTGATAACAAATAGATGTATTTTTTTTTTCAATAAAAAGGAATACTCTGGCTTCTTGACTGGTTCCCACATTCGAGAGAGCCAGAAGGTGGCATTTGCTTGTTAAACAGACTTCTCTCATCTGATTTGAGACACAAATCCACCAAGATTCTTACAGCAGAAGTAGGCACCACACCTCAAGGTCACGAGGCCCTTAGAAAGCAGCCTATTCAGGTAACTCTGCGCCCAGTTGGTGGTGGCCCAGCACCTGGAAGACGCCCTGGTGGCTGTGCACATAAATCCCTTCAGCAGACTCAGTCAAAGGGTGAGAGTTCTTTAAGTTCATGCACATTTTATTGAGTAGTAATATAAAATGCTTTTTCTTTTTCATTGTTACAAGTGCATGCTTTGATTGCCAACATTTCAGAAGTCAAATTACAAAGGCCAGGCTTTAGGCTGTAGTGAATTACTTGGGCACTTATACAATTGTTAAAAAATATGAATGGACTTTTGTTGTTGTTATTGTTGTTGTTTTCAGAATGAACCAGTTGTAACCCGTAACTGATATACAAAGGGGAAAAAAAGTGAAAAAAGTACATATTTTTGTGGCACATGACAGAACGGAACGAAATAACTAAACCGTTATGACGTTAACAGTTACCATGCATTAGAGTTTCACATGTAACTACAAACTTATTTAAATTTCACAAGGTTTGCTAAACATGCTAACCATCTATATGTGCACTGACAAGCTTATGTTAAAAACTTTTAAGAATACTCTCCCCTTTAGATTTTTTCAAAGCTTTTTGATTACAAAATTTCAAAGGCATTAAGCATTTTAGAGAATATAAAGTACGCCAGTATACATACATTTCCAGTATATATCAGACCACTAAGCGCATTACAGTCCCATACAGGCCGATACAGCCATTTTTTTTTTCTTAAAAAACATGCATAGGCAGATTTTTTTTTTTTTACAGAATATAGATGCTTTATCACTGTACTTAATATGGTGTCTTGTTCACTATTACTTAAAAATGCACCACTCATAAATATTTAATTCAGCAAGCCACAACCAAGACTTGATTTATCAACAAAACCCCTAATATAAACAGCAAAAAAGATAGGTGTAATTATTCCAGTTTTTTTTTAAACTTAAAGAAAAGATATTCATTGCCAAATTAATAAGATAAGTGTTATATGGAAAGAAGGGCATTCAAGCACACTAAAGAAACCTGAGGTAAGCATAATCTGTACAAAATTAAACTGTCCTTTTTGGCATTTTAACAAATTTGCAACATTCTTTTTTTTTTTTCTTTTTCTGTTTTTTTTTTCTAAGACTGCCTAATTCAGTTGATAGCCATTGTGACAAGAGTAGCAAAACATTATCAATAAATAGTCCTTATTTAGTTTGTACATCATTTTTGTTAAAAATGTTTGATGTCATCCATTTTTAGTTCTGCGACTGTAAACGTACAATAGAGTAAGAAATTAGACAAAATTTTCATGTCCAGTAACAGAATAAAAGGCCGTTCATTTACCTATCTATAAGTCCCCAATGAAGTAGGAAAACATGTTCATTCCCCTAACATTGCAGTATATACTAGCATTAGCTTCCTTTGAAAATTTTTTCCCTATAAGCATTTTTAAAAGGCATATCCAAAAGAGGTGTTTAATCACCACCCTCACCAAAATATAGTTTCTCTCTCTCCCTCTTTTTAATGATAGTGTAAACTGAATCCAATTCCTGGCCCCCAGAGCAAACAAGCTACCATCAGAGGCAAGAACATCCAACTGCTGATAGGCAGCAATCTCCCTCATGCCCTGCAGCTCAAAAAAAAAAAAAATTGTGAACAGGAAGTGGTCACTGAATATTGCTGCTATTACTGCCATTGCTGTCCGTGCCGTTAGTCTCTGAGGCGAGAGCTTTGTTGATGGAGTTAAGGTTGGCATCAGAGGGCATGGCATCTCTGCGAGGCGGCATCCTCTCGTTAATTCGGTCTAAGCCCTTGGCCTCCTCGAAGCTAGTGATCTTATGTTGTGGCGAAAATCCTTTGATAGCTAAACAGAAAATCATTAAAAAAAAGAGAAACAGGGTTAGCCAGAGACAGAAGAAGGGCACAGGAGGCGCATCAGGTGATGTTAGAGACTTCGCGGTGAGTGGGAATCCTTTAGTGGAGAACAACGTGACGGGACCTGAACACAAACACAACAGACTCCTTACCATACTTGGAGATAACCAAAGGTTTGAAAACAGCCAATGTCTCTTGCCAACCAAAATGTCCTCTTGAAGTTATTAAGATATATGCATTTCTCTTGTCTTCATGAAAGTTTAGATCAAAGAAACCCAAAGTGGATATGTAAAGAGGAAAGTGGCTTCCAGGGACAGGCCTCTGGAACCAGCATCAATTGGCCACATCCTTAGCATGGTTACCCACAGGGCCCGGATCTAGACAGACATGTCCCCCCTGTGACTCTCCCATGTGCTCTCCATGGCAAATTCAACAGAATCACTGTGTCTTCTATGCCTCAAAGTCCAACAATGGACTTATAGCAGACTGTAAAAGGAGCCAGAAAAGAAATCGACTTGGGTATGTCCATGCCATCTCAGAATCCCACAAAGCAAACAACTCAATGGTGTCGTTGAAAAAAATGAAGAAATTATAAACTCTTATTTTTGCACTCAACTTTGGAAGCATATAGAGTGGGTGACAAGTTAAGATAAACTCAGAAAAATCCATATCAGGTCACTATGTAGAGAGGCTTTGTCTGCCCTTCATCAGTGAACAGGTCAAACTGATGTTCATCTGGTGTCCAAAGCAAAGCTCTTTCTTAGTAGATCAATGTAGACATAAGTGGTGATTAAAGAAGAAAAGGGGGGAAACCCTCTTTTTTACACTTTTTAGCAAAAATGAATTGGACTGGTTTAGATCCTATTAGCAATTAAAACACAGAATTCTCAAAGTGGGCACAGTGATATTTGAGTTGTTTTCTAGTAACCCTCAGTACACTACAGATATAGGTAGGAATTTGTATAAGGAACTTAATGATTTTCTTCCAAGGATGCATCAACCAGTGAGCTGTAAATAAAATACCCAAATGTGGAACCAATGACATCAGTTTGCTTTACTCCCTGTGAAGTGCAAGACAGGTACTTAAGGGCCAATCACCAGTGCTGAATGAGGCTGCATCTCCATTGTGGATTAAGGACAATTTCAGAGTACCTTTATCCTCCCCACCTTATTTAGGAAAAAACGGAAAGCAGTTTCCAGCTCAAACTCTGCCAGCCACTCCTACATGAGTGCCTTTCATCAGTATGGATGGGATTCTTAAAAGAAAGATATACAAAGCTCATTACAATAACGATGAGAAATAGATTATTCCTTCTCTGTATTTTAAAGGTTAGCATAATGGTGATTAGTCAACCGTGAGAGGAAGTAGATGGGGTAATGGGGAGAGACCAAGGCCCAAAGCAAAGCTTCTTAATTTTTCTGTAATTCGGTAATAAATTGTGAAATAATAGAGCTGTTTAATGAGCACCCACCCTGAAAACTAACTCAATTATTTTGAAGAACAATATAACATCACAAAGTGGTACCCTACTCTTTTTCTAAACTACTTTAAATATCATTTCATCATCGTGAATGAGTATAAAACATTTGTCGCTATAATTTATGAAGCGATTTTATTAATTGACACGGCAAAAGTGGAATCTCTAGGTTGTAAAAGCCAATAAAGAGGGAGCGTAGAAGTAAAAATCTAGCTAGAACAATGGATGTTTCTGGGATGGGGCTCCATTCTAATCATTTTTGTCTATGCTGGATGGAGGAATGTGCTCTGCTGTAGTTGCTGGTCAGACAATGGGTATTAGCAATTTACATTGGTAGTATACTTAACACAACACAGAGTCACAGAAACCACAGAAAACAGCCAAACTATCAACAAGAATGCACACTGCAGATTAGAATTTGCCAAGAGGAATAGAGAATTCCCACATAAATAGCAGTTTGTTCACTGCTATTTAGGAAGCAGTTGTATTTTCTCTTACAGTGCTGTCATTTTCCCCTACCATATCCAAATCACGTACAAATTGTAAGTCTAAAGTGGCACGCTTTTACATCATATCAAAAGGACCATATGCAGACAATTTTGGGAAAAATAAGAAGTTATCTTGCAAGAACAAAATACAACTGAAGAATTTTGTTTTAAAGGGGAACTTCAAATTATACTTTATCAAATTGTCAGAAGATATGGCATAGATAATATTAAAATCTATTTTGATATGCAGTTCTCTCATAACCAGAGACTTAAAAAAATTTGCTCAAAACAGTTACATAGGGGTCAACTCTACTGTCCTTGAGCAGAGTTAGGACAGTTAGAGATGGTACATTCTGGATTTCCCCTCCAGCTCCTAGCACGGTGCCTGGCACAAAGCAGACACTCAGTGAAAGTTAATTAACGGAGCAATCGCTTGATACTCACTATTCTTATAATCGGCCACTTCCACAGGTGTCTAAGTGCATTTAGACACCTTATAATATTTTACTACTGTTAACTGTCCTATAAGTCTCAGTAGGTTAAAGTTGATAAGGCTAAACAAACCTTTTATCTCATACACATCTGTCTCGTCTTGGAATAATTTTAGAGACACGGAGTAACGCTGAACTATAACAAAGCACTATTCAAATGAACTGTTTTGGGCTACAAACTTCTGAAAGACTGGAAATTAATAAACTATCTTTACTCTTCCTTTTCAGTGCTGCCTGAAAGTGATTTGAGGGAGGGACATGGTTCAGCTCCAAGAATACTGTTTATGTGTCATTTGTCAAAACAGCTGCCATAACCCCCACCCCACATCATTCAAAATATATAAATTCCTTTTGTTTTCTGTGATTATACTAGGTTCATTGTATACAGAAGTCAAACATAGCTTTAAGGGAAAAAACAAACAAACAAACCATAGAAGGACATTTTCCCCTTTAAAGCAAGAACATTTTGGTTAATACTGAGCCACAACTGTTAGCCCAACACCCACACACTCTGTACAAGCTACAGCAAAAAAAAAAAAAAAAAAAAAAAATGAATACACCCAGCAGAGCCCTTATCTGTTGCAGGTACAACAGAAAGGGGACTGGCCAATTTACCTTCATCAGCCTCAATAGCCTCAACAGTAGCTGAAGAGAAGAAAGGGGGTGCAAAATGAATGAGAAAAATGAGCAGAGGATTTTTTTTTTTTTAACTCTAAGAACAAATCAGTGACGATCAAAGGAGCTAAGAGAACTAATGATCCTGTAAGTGCTGGATTCTGGCACAGACAACAAAACAGAAATGCTAAAAAGAAAGGAAAAAAAAAACACCACCAAAAAATGATAAGTTTAAGTTTAAGATTTGGCTACATCTATCTGAGTGAACTGCTTGGTTTTTGCTCAGTAATTAAATGACAAAAAAATTTAACCCTTTATGAAAAGACTTAGAAAAGTTTTATTTTACTTGGATTGAATTCATAAGGGATTATGTCATCTAAAATGTGCTTCTGTCTCACAGAACACTTTAAAATCTTTTCTGGATTTGGTGATTGATTTACTACTTAAAAAGACCAGACAAAATGGTAGAACTTGAAGCAGAGCCATGATATCAGTGAGACAAATCATACTATTTAATATTAAATGGTACTATTTATTTCCTACTGCCATGCAAAGACAGGGGATGCAAATTTAAAGAAAGATAAAATCAATGTGTTCATGTTCAAGAACATGTGATTCTTTAAATATAAACATTTGGGGGTAGGGATTGGCAAGAGGGTGAGGGAGAATGGAGAAAGGAAGAAATGATTGTCTGGACTTCTTTTGCCAGGAAGAACAATTTAAAATCAGTTTTCTTTTCCATATGGGAATATCAGTTTTGGAAATGAAACTCTCCAAGTGTTAAAAACCCAAGTGGTAACATGGCAGCAGCAGCAAGAATTCTTTCTATCTGCATTTGAAAGAAGAGGCAGCCTACATATTGAAACCTCATCTAGGAGGCGTCTTAAAAATACACTGAAACAGCATATTTCAGAGTCAGAACTTTTATAGTCCGTTGCTTTATGAGCAATTTTTATGATAAGGTCTGGGTCTATACTTTCACAGGGATATGGGTCCTTCCGAGTTATTAAGGCTAGTTGGTATTTCCCTAATTAAATGCTAAAATGCAAAATGTCTCCGTAACCCTTAAATGTTTAATATTAAAATTTTACCCCTTAACTTTAATTTGCATTTTTCTTATATTTTAAGATTTTACAAGTGGAGCAACTGCCAAATCTGCACTCTAACTTCCTTCTGGTACATTCTAGATTCCTTATGGCAAAAATAGAGGATGATTGCCACCAAGGAGAAGAGCTGAAGACCAAAGCACTGAGAAAGACCCCTTTGAGACAAGCAGAAGGGTGTCAGATGATGGGTTTTCAAGTTTTATTAATGTATGTGGTTTACAGTACATATTAAGTTTTCCAAATCTGGGGACAAACAAGTTTCCAATCCACATGTCTTTTGCCTGTCTGGAGTGTGTGTGTGTGTGTGTGTGTGTGTGTGTGTGTGTGTTTAACACAGGATAACACAAACCAATGGTTTTAAAATAAAGGAAAAGAAAATGCAATGACTGAAGTTAAAAATGCAGGTGGAAATCTAGAAAAGAAACAAAGAATTATAACAACTTAAGTAACTTAAGTTTCAAAAGTAAAGCAAAAATCTGGAACCACACCAGCACTGACATATTAGAAATATGTACTGCCCGCTATTAAATGCATCCTTCTAAGCAAATGAGGCCCCGAGTTTCTGATAATACACTTGCTGTGTCTTAAAATGTGCTTACCAGAAACTGTAGATTTCAATCAATTAGGTAGAAGTGCATTTTTTGCACATCTGATTTATCTATGCTAACGTTTTAGTGAGCTTTGGTGGAAAAATTTTTGTGTTTGTATAAATCTATTAAAATAAATAATGTCCAGCTATAAATTTAAGAGAGAATTTACTTTAGTACTTTGTATTGTCTTATCCTAATTTAAAATTCTTTGAATTTCTGTGGAAATTCGGAGTGATTTTGGAATAAATTCATCTGATAATAAAGAGAATTACTGTGATGCTGCTAGGATGTGATCATTTAGCAATACCGTATTCATGAAGTTGATCATTAGCCTTCATGTAGCATTGTCTAAATAATGTAACTGTAAAAATACCTGAATCTTCTAAGATGAAGGACAGGGATGGAAAAGAAAATATGAGAAAGATTCAGGGAAAGACACAGGAAAATATGAGGCTGAAATTATTTAAAAATGTTATAGTGTATTTTTCTTTTAATTTTTTTCTGTGGAAGTCAAATCTAATACCAAAATTTCCACATTTTAAAATTTTATTCTAAGTAATGATAATAATTAAAATTGATAACCAGACATTAAAAAGAGTGTGTAGCACCATGCTGTCTAACATGGTTGCCACTAGCCATATGTAGCTATTTAAATTAAATTTAATGAAAATTAGATAAAATTTAAAAATAAGTTTTTCAGTTGTATTAGCTGTATGTCAAGTGCTTGACAGTTATAAGCTACCAGTGACTTTTGCACAGATGAAGAAATTTCGATCATCACAAAATTTCTATGGTACAACACTGGTCTAAAGAACTGTGGTTTTCATATAGACTCTCTTAAAGGAAATACTGTAATTTCTTTCAAAAATAAAATTAGTGTCTTCTTTTTATTTTGGAAAGATAAACCAAAGGACACATAAGACTTCTAATATCTATTTAAGTGGATAGTGAAATCAACCTTTATATATTCTTAGATTGTTCAATAAAATCTAGTTATGGATGTGTATTTGGGTGTGCATATGTTTATTTCATCAATCAAAAAGATAACCAGATATCTATTTAAAATATGTAATTAAAAACTTATTTCAGCAATTGATTGGCTCTTGGTAGTCAAACCTGTTGTTCGAGTCTGCAAGCTGAATGAGTCTGCATATAGCTCAGCCTGCAAATGTAGATTCCTATGTTGATGAGGGAATGGGTGTAAGGGTTGTACTGCAGTAAGTGGGGGTGCTATTATCATGGACATGACTGACCAAACTGATGTGGGGGTTTCAGCCCTTCTTCCAGCCAAGAAGAACTGAAGACCAAGACAGAGCTTGAATGAATGGGTAAATCAGGGCTCTGGTGGCTCAGCTGGCTGTGATGCTCCAGGGTCAAGGTCATACCACTGGCCTGCTTACCGCTTTGCAGAGTTTGCTTCCCTCCAGAAAGCACTCCGCTGGGGAGCATGCCGGTGGGGGTTAAGCCTTTCAGTGTCAGCACACTCTCACTCTCTTCTCTGGAAGGCACAAACAAAGAGCAGGTGTTAGTTTGGAAGGAAAACATTGCATGTAAGAACCCACATTGGCCCTTGTGTTGGCTCTCTGGGATTTTTGTTCATTTGTTCATTTGTTTTACTTAAAATATACCATATTTTTTATACATTTACATAGAAGAGATGCTACACAAATGATGACGTTACAGTGTGCAATTGTGGAAATATAACCTCTTCTGAGTACTGAAGATACAGAAAATAATTCCAATTTTGTTATCGGATATCATATTACAAAGTGTTTGTTGTGTATCCCCCAGGATAACAGTAAACATGTTCAGAGAGAATTGTGCAGAATGCAGATGCAAATTTTTCAGCCAAGGCTCAGCAACAGTAAGTAGAACTGACTGGAAGGGAAAACCAGAATATATGGTAAATTGAGAAAAAAAAAAATTGAACTATGGATTAGATAGCCAGGGTTTACTTCCAGGGATCACTAAGGAATTTTGACAATACTTGGGGAAAACAAAAGAATAGCAACTAGTCAATAAAGCAAATGGCAAAATGTCTTATTAGCTTTTCCTTTTCAGCCACTTTCCCCACTGATTTGCTTATATAAAATTATTTTATTATCCACTAGGACAATTATTTTGCAATAATTTTAAGTACTTCAGTACTTTAATTATATTTATTCATCTTTAACACTATTAATCACTCTGATTTACTCATAGATTTCCATGATTACATTAGCATAAAATAAGAATAACCTTACATCTTTTCACTGCAATCCTCCATAAGCAGAAAATACTCCATAAGTTTTTTTTTAATTTATTTTTTAGTTTTTTAGGTGGATACAATATCTTTATTTTTAAATTTTTATGTGGTGCTGAAGATTGAACCCAGTGCCTCCTGCATGCTAGGTGAGCACTCTACCACTGAGCCACAACCCCAGCCCCTCCATAAGGTTTTATACATATACATTTGTGATGTTTGATATATATATAACTACTCAAAATTTTTACAGAGATTTCTAAATCTCAAAACTCCTCCCCAAATCTGCTACTTTCATATCAGTAGCCAACTCAGACATTGAAAATTTCATCTTTTAGCTCTTTGAACTTAAAGTATCACCCTGCAACTTCTTTCATCCTAATACTCTACCAATAAATCCTGATGGCTGTACCCTCAACATATTTCCAGTGCTGTACCACTTCTCAGAAGCTTACTCTCTCATTCCTTTGGTAAACAGCTTCATTGAGATACAATTAATGTAGCACTATCTGCAGTGTGTGATTCATTCAGTAGTGTTTTGCTTATTCAGAGAGCAGTACAACTACCACCATTATCAATTTTAGAACATTTCATCACTTACAAAAGAAGCCCTATACCCACATTAGCTGTCACTCCCCATTTCCTCCAGCGCTGTGTAACTCCTCGTCTACTTTCTACAGGTTCATTTACTCTGGACATTCAGACAAATGGCATCATACACATGTGATCTTCTGTGACAGTGTCTCTTGCCTGCTGAGAGCAGCCTCCCAATGGTTTTTTTGCTCTACCCTTGTCACATGCCTGCCCCTCCTCCAATAGCTATTCCAGCACAACAACCCCAAGGAGTCTTTTAATACCAAAGCCAGATCCTGTCACTCCTCTACTCAAAACCTCTAATGGCTTCTCTGAGAAAGGGTGAAAGGTAAAACATTAGCAAGTTCCATATGGGCCTTTAAAACACTAGACATCTAGTATTTTAAGCCCATGCTCTCCCTTCTCATTTGTCTCTCAGACTACATTTCCTATCCTGTCCACTTAGGGTCCCTCAAACACACCCAGTACACTCACCTCAGGGCACTGCACTTGCATGGAATCTGACCCCGGGTGTCTGTGTGGCTCACACCCTCTATCTCTTTTAAAAGTATTAGGGTTGAGCCAGTCAATCAATCATTGTGTACTTTCATGCAGGAATTTCACCCTTTGCAGGACTCTGCAATCAAATCACTAGAGGTCACACAAAGAAGAAATATCCTGAATGCTAAGTGGATTTGGAAAAATTAAAGAGGACTGCACAGAAATGTACTCATATTTATTTTCTTTTATATTTCAGATTCAAAATAAGGCCTTAGCCTCATGACTGTTTATTATTCATACTTAAATAACTTTGGTATCAAATCCTATATTAAAAAAAAATAGGACAGCTCCAACAATAAAAACCTACATTGCTCAGAAGATAAACTGAATTACTAGCTTCATACCTATAAAAGGTTTCTGTTAGTCTGGAGTGATTTTTTTCTCAATGTTCAAAATTTTGACTTTTGTGGCCAAAAGTAGAAAGGCTTCTTCTTCTTCTTCTTCTTCTTTTTTTTTTTTAATCATACCTTTGGGCTTAGACACCCTCAGGTTAAAATCCTGTCCTATGAGGTCAGGATGTTGTTTAACTATTTTGGGTTTCAGTTTCCTTATCTATCAAACCATATCCATAATTATAGGATTTCTTTGAGGATTAAGTGTTATACTTTATGTGAAAGCCCTGGTACCCAAGGTGGTCATTTTCTTTCCTTCCTTCCTCCCTCACCAGCTTTGCCTTTGACATTCAACTACATTCCTTACTTTCCTCACTTGTGACTCCCATTCCTGCCTCACAGGGAAGCCGCACCTCAGGTTTCTGGAGGCTTCATCATTTCTGAATTCCAATAATCTCTGCTGCATTCTTATTCTTACTGCTTTCTTTGCAGCATTTCCCACTGATGCCCGTGCCCCCTGTCTGGAAAGGCTTCTCATATCCAGGTTTTATAACACTTTATTTCTTCTTCTTCTTCTTCTCTATTATCCTTCTCAGTCCCTTGGCTGATTTTTGCCATCTCCAGCCCATGCCACACAAGGCTCTTAACCCTTAGAAACAAGGCTAGTGTGAGCTGAGATGTGCTGTAAGTGTAAATCACAGGTAGATTCCTAAGACTCGGTGAAAAAAATGGGCATGGAAAAATAGCTCCTTAATAGGTGGAACACTGATTCTATGTTAAAATGACTAAATTCTGAATCTCTGTGTTAAATATTTTGTACTCCTTTCACTGTGATTTCTAGAACATTTAAGATGACAGATGTGGCTCAGCTTACATTTCTATTGAAAAGGACTGGTCTGAGGATTAGTTTCCTGCTTCTGCCTTTCACTATTCGCTTTAGCAAGACCATCCTGTATACTGCTGTAGTGTTTTCTCCTCTCATTCAATCCTCTGTCTGCATTTCTAACCCTCCACAGTCTCTCTGAAGCTCCAAGGCAAAATTTCTAACTGCCTCTGCATGAATGTTCTGCCAAATCTAACTCATCTTTTAGATATTCAAATATTCAAATACTTGTTCTTTCTTCTATAGCAGCATCCTATAGATGCTGCTATAACCACATAGGCTATAACCTCTATAGAAAACCGTCAGAATATTTTCTCTCTCTTATCACCCCTTAAATAGGTAAAGGGTTTTATACAAACAACAGAATCTGCTCTATTTTTTTTTTTTTTGGTACTAGGGATTGAACTCAGGGGCACTCGTACACTGAGCCACATCCCTAGCCTTATTTTGTATTTCATTTAGAGACGAGGTCTCTCTGCTTAGCACCTCACTTTTTGCTGAGGCTGGTTTTGAACTTGTGATCCTCCTGTCTCAGCCTCCCAAGCTGCTGGGATTACAAGCATGTGCCACCATGCTGGGCAGAATATGCTCTAATTTTAACAGTAAAGAGATGGCTAAAAGGCTATTAGAAAACTCTCAGATCCAGAGAAGTAGACTTGTATGTTCTGTACCAGTGCAAATACCAGGACCCATCTACATTATGGGGTCAGCTCCATAAAATGCTCCCACGGATGCTGACAGCCAACACCTAGGCTCTCACTAATGCTGTGCAGTTATTCCCCAAAATACTGAGACAGAGCTTTTACATGGCTGGCTTTTCAGATTCCACACCTCACAGAGCAGTTACCTTCTCCACTGGCTGCTTCCTTATGGTGTTCAATGAGAAACAGAAACGTTATGTGTGTTCATCTAATTGGCAGATCCTAGACAACTTGCCTATACCTTATCTGCAAAGGCTGCTGAAAGACAGTTTTCTGGTTCCCCTATAATGTTGCAAATTTCTGAAACATGAGGTATGTGTTTAGTAGCTATATCGAACCATTCTGGACTACTGCCCGTGTTCATTCATCATGTTCTAGGCTTATAAAATCTTTTCAAATTCCTTTATAGATATATCCCTTCCTTTGCATTCCTTCTCCCACAGCTGATCTAACCTTTTGCTTGGATTACTTCAGTAGCTTCCTCAAACTGTTTCCTGCTGCCAATAAATCACCTTGCTAGCCAATCTTCACACTTCTATTAACACACACACACACACACACACACACACACACACACACATCTAATCATGACTTACAGCATGCCTCTCACCCTGGGAAAACCATTCCAGGACTCCTCCTTGCCTAACACACAGGGAAATCAACACACTTTATCACGGTTTCCAAGGCCTGTAAAGATCTGGGCTTTCATGCATTTTCAGCCTCATTTTTTACAAGATTCCTCCCTATCTTCACATCCTGTAAACTGGCCCTTCTATGTGCTTAGAATTCATCACCACGCTGCTGGTAGCACTTGGAATCACACGCGACCACCCAGTTCACTTTGGAGTAAGATTCCGCTCCACTCATGTGGAGTGCTGCCGGGGACAGGTGGTCAGCCTTTCCCAATTTCCTCCCTAAAGGCAGGTCACCGCAACCTTGTAAGCTTGCTGTGTAGGTTGCGGTTCAACGTTCATAACATGGGGCACAGCACCTGGCATTTAGCAAGCACCTCACAGGAGGATGCCACTGACACTGCTCTGAGGACGTGCTTTCGCCTCTTTCAGGAGCGCCTTTACCACAGGAACCCCACGTCCTGGAATCCAGCCTCTCCTTCACAGCACTCCTCCAATGTCAACCTCTTCATGAACATTCCCATTCAGGAAACAGAAAGGCTCCCTCCCGTCCAATACCACAGCAGAGCATCTGTTCACATATTTAGCAAACACTTCATAGTCTCCTATTAACCTACATGTCTGCCATTCCAATTTCGACTGCTAACTCAAAATGATTCCTGTTTACTGATCAACCATTACTTACTAAGCTCAGTTTACTTTTTTCTAGATATGATCCCCCTGCATACCACTACAGATGCTTTTATTACAGGAAAGCAGTACCATGCACCTTATTCTACATCCAATTGACATTTGTAATCTTTTAAGTCTTTGATCATCACTGGGTTCAAACAGTCCATTCCTTAATTAGGAATAATCATATCTTGTACACTGATATTCAAGGGACTGAGGGATCCTCCAATAGTAAGACCTATAGGATTCTATAGCATTGCTTCTACTACCATCATGGATATAAAAAAACTCACAATTTTTTTTAATATTAAGCAAGAATTCTCCCATTTTCCTAAGTGCAGTTTCATATGGAAATGATGAAGCCATAGAGACTTCGGATAGAAAAAGAAGAAAGAGCATTTATTGGTAGACCTAAGGCACAATAGGTGAGCAAGTATTGATGATGAGGTGTCATTTGACCTTCTGCTCTTCATAAAGCTGTTGAAGCCCATGTCTTCTTGCTGGTCCTCAAAACTGCTAGAGTTGTTCCACTTAAGGGTCTCTGCACTTGCTGTTCCCTTTACCCTGAACTGCTTTAACCTGTTCCTTCATGAAGGTCAGCCACACGGGCTCCAAGCCTCTCCTCAAGAGAATTCCATGTTGGCCGTACACTCAAGTCAGTGCCTTCTCTCCCACTTGCTGTACCCCTATATCACTTTATTTTTTTTCTATGATATATAATCAGTGTTTTAAATTTTATTATATTTATTTGTTGCCTGAATGAATGAGTCTGTTTAGTTAAAAATGAAGAGATGAGAGCAATGGTGGTCTCTATCTTTAAGGTGTAGGGAGTAAGGACACCCTTGATCTCAGCTCAACAGGCCTTTTGTGATTCCACTGGCTGTTGAGTTATTGCTGACTCGTTTTGGGTGTGTTTGAAAAAGGATGGTAATGATTTCATCCTTCTTGTGGCTTCCTGCTTTTTGCATCAAGTCACATAGTTAAGATAGAAATGGCAAGAGGAGAAACAAAAAGACCCTGCATAGCTTTTTTTTTTTTTATGAGAATTTTTGGAAAATCTTGACAAAAATTAGAACTTGAAATTATACAATATGAAGGTGCAGTATTTCCCAAAGCATTTCTGTTTTTCCTAGTGTATGTGAAGAAATGTGAACTGACTGTACTCCAAATAAACACACAATATTTTACAATAATCTTCTAAAAAAGAAATATAGTTACCACATATGATCTAGAAATAGTTGAATTTAAATAAAGTGAATTCCATTTAAGAAAATATTTGTTTTCAAAACTCAAGCTTAATAATAACAGCATGATTCATGACCCACTTTAAACAAACAAACTAGTATATGGGAACTAAAACATTAAATAACTTTTTTTTTCCTTTTAGTGATTAATGAGAATAATATGGGTTCACATGAACAGCTCATGGGTTGATGCTCATTTCCTAGAAATCTAGTGATATGCTCTGGATAAATTCATCTTTTACCGCAAAGCCAGAGTGAAAAATAAAAAGGATTATAATAGCTTTCCCTGTTTCACAAGATGCCCAACCTATTGTGAAATAAATGTTTTAAAATCCTGCAGCAAATAGAGGGATAAAATGTGATGCAATTGATTAACAGACAATTTCTTCAGAGAAATAATTTAGCAGATTGCAATGTAACTAAAGCAGTGAAGGATTCACACTATCATTTAAAAGGGGCAAAATAAAGAAGAGCAAATATATATTAGTAAAATGTTTAAATTACCAGATTAAAGTGTTAAAATAGTTATTCAGTGACACATGGTAAAATTCAAAACAGAAATAGAGGAAAAATGATCCCACCTGAGAACCGAGAACACTCTGGCCATCTTGCCTATTGCTCGGATCTTGTTCCTAATCACCTCCTTCCGGGCTGCAGCTGTTGCTCCTGTATTTTAAAAGAGAGTTTAGTAGTCAATGACGTTTATCTAAATGCAATTATTTTGTAAATTTATATAAGTAACAGAGTATAGTAAGCAAAATAAGCTTTGCTTTGTTTTTCCTTAAGAGGATTCATCTTTATGTCAAATTTGAAAATCTTTGCTTTGGGCCATGTGATTCTTGAGAAGTTCCCCAAATATAAAGGAGTAACTTTTGAGAATTCCAAAGGATCTGGAGTGAGGAAAGAGAGAGTATCTCAATTCAAAATAGCCAAGCTATGGAGCCAAACTTAACTGTCCTTCAACAGATGAGTGGATAAAGAAAATGTGGTATATATACACAATGGAATATTACTCAGCCTTAAAGAAGAATGAAATTGTGGCATTTGTTGCTCAGAGGATGGGACTGGAGAACATCAGGTTAAGTGAAATAAGCCAGTACCAGAAAACCAAAATCCAAATGTTTTCTCTGATATGTGGATACTAACACATAACAAGGATGGGTAGGGAGGTAAAGTATAGAAGTTCAGTGAATTAGACAAAGGGGAATGAAGGGAAAGGGGGAGATGGGAATAGGAAAGACAGTAGAATCAGACATAACTTCCCTATGCTCATATATGAATATATTATGCCAGTGTAAATCCACATCATGTACAACCACAAGAATGGGACCCTAATTGGAATGGGTTGTATTCCATGTATGTATAATATGTCAAAATACACTCTACTGTCATGTATACCTAAAACCCAAACAAAACAGAACAAAAAGATAGCTGAAAAAAATATCCTGAGAAGATAAGAGTAGGCTCTCATCCTTCTCTTTTATTCCCCTCTTCTGCCTGCAGTGCAACTTTTCTGCCAGGAAGAGTTGAGTCCCCAACACCTGTCACTCATTCCAGACTCCTGCTGGGAAAGCTACTTAGTAAACTGTTTTTTTTTTTTTTTTTTTTTTTTAAAGAAAATCTCCCTTGAGGTGATCAGACTGGGATGGCTCTGAACTTCCCATGTTCCTTGGAAGATGGTTTATAGTATTTACTGGTCATAAAACATTTGTTTTAGCACTTGATACTCCTTCATCTTCTGGCTGGTTCAAGAGCTCTTAGAGTAAGAAGTAGAAAGCTGAACTGGATTTAGCTGAGAGACAGAGGCACTATCTATGTTAAAAAGTTATGCATGAGTCTGTCCAGGTTAAGTTTTCCAACTTATTCCATTCTCTAAATTAAAAAGAAAATAAATCTATGTAGGCTATTGTTGTTAAAAGCATTTTCTTTTTTTAAACATGTTTTCTTAATATATGTTCTTTAATTCAACCATTTTGTATTTTTCTTAAGTTCTCAAAATATGTTTGGATTAAGAAACAGAAAAATACTTAAGACTTTATAATACAAAGTAGAAAAGGATAAAAAGTCCTTTGAATACCTTATATAGGACTTTATAGGAAGTGTTAATACAAGGAGATAGCCTTTCTTTCTACTGCCTCTAACAGATACACAATAAAACATTCTTTTCAAATAATATCATGATGTTCCTAATCTGGAAGAACAGTTGAATCACATAATTTGCTGAGACTGGAGTTTATAGATGAACACTGGTGTTATCTTTTGGTCTTTCAATCCATGAGAAGAAAAAATTTTCTGACCTTTCTTGAAGAAAAGATTTCTGCTATTCCTTTTGGCAGTTTTTATGAATGCAATTTGGAAACATTTTTATTCTTTAATAAGAGCCAAACAATTAATCCCCATGCTAACATTTATACAAGAAAGAAAACTTGCAACAACACGTTCAATTTTTAAATGGTTAGAGAAAAGGCCTCTGCTATTCTCTCCACTCCAAGAAAATGGAAACATAATGCCCCACTTTCTTTGCCTGGGTGGGTGAATTTCTGAAGGTGAAGCTGACATCTATCCATTCCACAGGTATGGAGGGGTATTCCCCAGAAGGTACGTAACAGCTAGGGAGTCGGCATTTCTCCAGCTTCCTTCCCTTAGACTTCAAAGAAACTCATATTTTTGTCCATTTCGTTCTCTCCTGTTGAAATAGTAGCATGACACCTATGCCTTACCTCCCAACATACCCAATAAATGGCACTTACTCTTGCCAGCTATTCTGCTGGCAACTGGGTGGAAAAAATTTAAATCCATGTGGGAGAAAGCAATTCTCCTACTCAGTCCCTGTGGCAATCAAGAACCATGGCTTTACTGGGTGCGTGGTGCACGCCTGTAATCCCAGTAGCTCTAGAGGCTGAGGATTGTGAGTTCAAAACCAGCCTCAGCAACAGCGAGGCACTAAGCAATTACTCAGTGAGACCCTGTCTCTAATAAAATACAAAATTGGGCTGGGGATATGGGTCAGTGGTTAGTGCCCCTGAGTTCAATCCCAGGCACCCTCCCCAAAAGAACCATGGCTTCTCATTCACTATGAGTTCACAGACTCATATCTACTAGTGGTGTGTGTAAGATTTCTACTTTAAAATTATGCTGAGAATTAAACAATATTTATTATCTATGGTTTGACATTAAGATTCTTTGAACAATAAATTTTGCCCTGGAGGTCATCTAAGAGGCTGAGTTCATTGTACCTGGATTTAATATAATGATCAATGATGAAGAAACTTGTAATGGATAACTTTAAGAAAAAAAAAGTGAGAAGGAAGTAATTTCCTTATGGTGATCTCCATATATATATTTAGTTATTCAGGTTGATGTTGTTTTCAGTCTAACATTGTGGTGTCACTATTTTTTTTTAGCTTAATATTTCCCACCCCTGCTGACCCAATCCACTTAGAGATTGTGATGCACCAAGCAAGGGAAGAAGAGATCTTGGCTATTTCAAAAACACTCTGTGGCCAGATTGTGAAATCAATCCAACAGACACAAGAAATGGAAAATGTGGGGGAAACTCCAAAAAGGGTGACTATATTTAGAAGTACAACCAGAAAAGCAGCAAGGAATGGTTAAAGTGTCTGGAAATAAGATTGCATATATTTAAGAGAAATGAGAAGGGAAAAACATAAATTTAAACAAATGAAAAGTATATGAGAAGAAGAATCTCACCAAGAATTTTCCAATGAGGGACTTACAGAAACCATAGAGCAATGGAAAGTAAGAATCTAAGTTGAAAAGAAGGTAAATGGAGAGAACTCTGCTTCCCAGCTCAGAGAGAGCTGATGCTCAGAAAAATGATCAAATAAATACTATATTTCAAGTGCAAAATGAGCATTCTGACAGAGTCATTATACTATTGCTTATATTGTCAGCTCAAATAGAGAGTATATAACAATATTAATATTTTATTATCTATCCATAGTTATATTTTCCCCCAAAATGGTGAATAATAAATTATAGAACTTTTCTTAATGAAAAAAAGCACTTTAAAATTTACCAATAACTCAGGTAAAATATTTTATTATCCATTTTATAAAATTAGACTATATTTACTCAAAAGGTCAAAAAATGTTAACATGGTCTATAAGAAGAGACATTAAGACAAGTCTCTTAATGTTTTATCCTGGGATCACCTTTAATATTTTCCAAATAATCCAAATCTAAATTAAACTCCTACTAAACACTTGCAACTTCACAAAAATATAAAATATGCAAATAAAATGTGTAGATTAATACATACTTGAATTTCAAGGAATAAATGTAATGGGATAGAATGGAGTTCAGATATAAATGTCCTGGTATACTTAGTATTGCTATTCCTAGTTTTGGTATTTTCCAGAGATCATGGCAAGTCCTCACAGCCCAAAATTGAATGGAAAGACCAAAAAGAAGAGCATGTTTTTTGGATTTTATAATCAACATGTAACTATAATGTCATATTATCATGTAAACATTCTTGGTACTGTTCTGATAAAGTTGTGGCAAGGTGCCACTGTAGCACAAATTAAAATTCAGTATATTAAGTACTGACAACACATAAAATATCTTTGAAAGAAAAACTGGGGTGACTTATTTTTTTCAGTGAAAAAAATATAATCTCTTATTTTCACTTGGAAGTTCAAATCAAAAGGCAGTATTTCATATGTTGAGAAAAGAATAATTGTAAGTAAAATTTCATTTTGTGTTTTCATTCATACAATTATCACTCTTTTTTTTTTTTTTTTTAAGTTTCTCCTTTCAACTTTTAAGTTCTGATCCTTTTATGCCTGGGGCCTGATACTACTCTTTTCAGAATCTAAGCAATCCTGCATAGTCAATTTTTCTCAACGTGGGGAAGGCTAATATACAGACCAAGGGAATCTTTAAAGATTTTCTTTAAAGTGTGTCCCTCCTGGCCTTAACGCTGCACCTTGCTGGCTTCTCCTGAAGGTTTAAAGGTTTCTGTGCCAAGTGGCCTCCTGAGTGAGTACTGCATCCCCACAGGGTGGGTTTCAGTCTCTGAAGGGAACAGGAAAGAAGACTGCAGACAGGAGGGACCAAGTGCTGTGGTGAGAGAGACTCACAACACGGGTATCTGCTACACATTACAGATGCTGGCTCTGTCACCCTGCTCACATTTACTACTGTGAGCTACTACTATGAATTCCTTAGTTTAAACTGAACTAAGAGTCTGAAGAAAATGCTATGTTGGATACAAATTCTTATCCAAGTCAATCATTCATTCATTCATCAAGTATTCATGGAATCCCATAACATACAGCGGGCATGGCTAGCAACAGAAATGTGAATAGGGCATGGACTCAGCTTTAGGAGATCAGGGGAAAGACAATAATAGACATTGACAAATGTTCCAGAGGAAGCAGCAGCAATGCGTTGGACCTGACAAGAAGTCAGCAGAAGATACTGAGTACAGCTCTTCTAAGCTCCACATTCCCTAACTTCATGTGGGGAGTTTGATAGCAGCCTGGGGGAGAATTTATATCATGGAAATCTGCAAATGCTATAAACCAGGCCATTTTCCCCTGGGAAGATGGGTTGTTAGACATTGAACAGTATGCCACAGGACGCAGGTGCACAAAAGAACTCTCACAGAAACAGTGACCGTCAAGAGATCTTGAAGGATCTTATTGAAGGATAAATAAACATCAAAAATACGGAGAATGAACATTCTCTAGAGAGAATTCTTAAACACATGGAGGCAGAAAAAAACCGTGTATGTTCAAACAATGGTTGAGAAGCCTGGTGTAAGCAAAGTTTAGGCACACAGGGTTAGTGTTTGATGAGAGGGAAATAGGAACTGGCCTGGGACTAACTTGTAAAGGCTTCAGCTGAGAACTACGGGCAAATAAAGAAATCGAGACACTGGCATATGCACAATGTGTGTACAATAAAATTTTGTCAGGCACCAAAACAGAAACAGTTGGATTGATGGATGGGTAGAGAGATAGATATACAAATAAGCAAATAGAGTCAAGTGTTAGTTGTAGAGAATAAATGGCGTACCTTGGCACTGACTGTAAAGTTCTTTCAACCTATCCATACTTATGCAACATTTTGCAATAAATGTGGAAATATTAAACTATAATTGGAAGAGACTTGGTTTTGAGGCAAGACACACACATACAGAGAGAGAGGAGAAAGAGAGAGAAGAGGGGGGATAGAGGGAGGAGAGGAGAAAAGAGAGGTCTCAATGTCCAGCCCTTCTTTCAGGTGATTGGGATAATGCACAAGCTTGCTGATAGAGGCAATGACAAAGTTTCTGCAGTCACCCTCTCACCACCCTCTTCTCCTGCTGAGAACCAAACTGGGAAGGTTTTGTTTTATAAATACAATACAATGGATTCTAACTAGTTTCAATACATCTTTACAACTGTAAGAAATGAAGCTGACCAGGTATATGAAAATTTATATTCAAATATCTTATGAAATAGAAATATCTTTTCTTATTACTAAAATATAAAATGTTGCTTTAAAAATTATCATTGCCATTTAATTATTTTCTTTTTCAAGAAAAGACTACAAAAACTTTTGCATTTCATTATTATATTGGCCTCAAATCTTTGGTTATTATGTAGGCTTCTTCTTAAAGTGTTTTTGTTGTTGGTATTGAGGATTGAGCCCAGGGGTACTGAATCACATCCTCAGCCCCTCTCCTCTTCATTTTTATTTTGAGAGAGGGTCTCACTAAGTTGCTTAGGGCCTCGATAAATTGCCTCAAATTTGTGATCTTTCTGCCTCAAACCTTTTGAGCTGCTGGGTTTACAGGTAGGCATTACTATGCTTGACTCTAATAATTTAAAATATTTTTAACGAATTCAATTATATCCATAGCATGTATATTTAAATAAAATGTTATATAAAACATGTGCTATGGTAATATTTCATACTTTTTCAGAGGAGAGAGAGATTTTGAAGTCTGCATTTGCTGGTAGACTTCAAATTTCTTTACATTTTTAATTCAAATTCTAAGAAAAAAATATATTTTTACCATTTACTGCTTTTCCAAATTCATTAAAAGTTAAAATTCATTTCAGTGGGAAACTATTATACTGGAAAGTAAAATTTTATCATGGATCATTATGAGTAAACCAAGTTTAGAACTATCTTCATATTTTATTCTTCAACAAATACAGCAAATACTGAATGTGAATAAAGAGTACTGATGGAATGAAGCACCAAGTGTTGAGATAAGAAATATGTTTTGTTATGTTACATTAAAGACAATTATGGGTTTGGTTTCTATCCAAAATTAATACCTCTAAAATATAAAGCAAAGGACACAACGTGACTTAAGATACATCTAAGAAACTTAAATAATAACTTCACTCCGCATCTTTCTATAGAAGATGATGAAAATTATAAATGCACAGGCTGTCCTTTTTGGGAAATTGTTCGTCCTACATTTGAGGTAAACCATGTGCTATATAATCCCTAAGTCTTAGCTCTCATGTCCTCTCATTCTTGACCTGGTTCAACAATAGCACACGTTGGGCTTCTATATTCAACAAAGGAATACTTTCCAGAAGTTATCTGGACATCCAGTTGTTTTTTCCCTTGGCTATGAGTTGTGACGTGTGCTTCACAACATTTTCCTACATCACCAGGCTCCTGAGTCATGAGTTTAGGGAGAGCACCATAAGCTCTGGGTAACTGAGTTGGCTCTCATAGAACAGCTTAAAAACTGTAGCCATTAGAATTTTTACTCAGGTAGTGCCAAAAGAATATTCTTTTACAAACATTCTACTCAGCCCCAATTTTAAATAGGCATAAAAATATCATATTGTAAACACTGTAACTTGAAAATGAAATAACTACACTGTTAATAATGATATATTTTAATTTTAGCAATGCATAGTCATCCATTTAAAGAAAAATTCATGAATGAGAACTTCAATGTTATTTACAAATCTCATATTATCCCTTTCTTCTTTGAAATTGTACTTCTACTTGTATTTCTCCAATTTAGTATACTACATATTTAAACTTTAAAATGTTTTTAGCACTATATGATTATTTTCTGTGAAAAATATGTTTAGAAATTTAAAGATGGTTTTAAAAATTTCCTGAGACAATAAAAGGATCTCAATGTTCAAAATTTTCTATGGAATAAATAGCTGAGTTATTATTTAGTTCCCAATTGAACTAGATGGCACAAATCTCTAAAACATGTTTACAAACTTTTAACAGGCAGAGCAATCATGTTTCATTGGAATGTATCTCTTAATGATAAAGATGAGGGGAAATTACAATGACTTAATTGAGGAGGCTTCCTAGATACTAAGTTTCTCCAACATCTCTGTTTAGTACTTTGAAGGTAGTTGCACCTCAAGGTAATGTTCACAGTGATTCTGTCCAGGGATACCTATGCCTTCCTCCTAAAATGGGAGAAGAAACAATGAGAAAAAGGTGATGGGAAAGGAAGCTGTGCTGAGGCCTCCAGCCTCTACCTCAGGCACATTTAAGAAGGACAATAGGAGATTGAATATGCCATGACGGAGCCCTTAAAGCTCTTCTTGAAATGTCCTGGGGTTATCCCAGAAGTACAAGTGTTCCAGCCCCCCAAACTGAAATTCTATTAAGAATTACATTACTCAGTTGCTAGAGGTGAAAGATGTCAAAAAATCTCTGACTAAACTTGGAAATCCTGAGCTACCATCTACGAAGAGTCAGTGCTGGTTAAATCTCATCCAAAGAGATTGTTCAGTATTGTCACAAGCAGCTGCCTCGGCACATGTGTAGGTACAGGAAAAACACCTTTAGGACAATAAAAATTTTAAAAAAAATTCATCATTTTTGAGGATCACTTCCTAAAATATTTAGAAGACTTTCTTGATTTGGATTCTAACTCTACTATTTATTCACCCATAGGTAATAAAATTGCAATAATGGCTGCTCACTTCAAGCCACTCCAAACCACACATATTGAATGTCTTCCATGTGTTTTTTCAATCAACTAAAATCTCAGGATGTCATAGAGCTCACAAGGGTGTGATATTTGGCATAAGGCTATTCTGTCTTATATTCCATTTTGAAAGCAGCAGAAGATTCTGTAGAATATATATTTTAAAAATAAGAATTCTCTTCTGTGTAATGGAATTCTTTTCTGTGTAATGAATTCTCTTCTGTGTAATCTGACCGAGATAGGTCAGATTTTTTTTTTTCCCCATCTTTCTGGTCATGAGCTATAATGAAATTCTTTAGATGGAAAGTTTTAAAAAATGTACAGACTACTCATGTGTCCAATCCTGTCATTATTTGAATAATTTCTACTTGGTTAAAAGCTACTTTCATTTACAAACTCTAGTTTGACATGCCTGCACTATTGTTCTCTGAGATGTTGTCCCTATTTGACTCTTTAGTAGAGTTGCAGATATTGACTATATATATATATATATATATATATATATATATATATATATATATATTCTGACTTGGTTGAAAATTAGACTCTACAATAGACTAGGAATCTTCTGTTGACTTTTCAAGAAGTAGTCACATTCAGCCTGTGCCTTACAAAGGACATTTCAGATTCTTTATATTTACAAAGGGAGAAGCTAATAGCAGAAAGTCACTGATTTTATAAAATGACAAAATAAAAACAGAACAAATAATAATTATCAAGTTAAAACTGTAGATTTATTTTCTAAGAGAGAAACAATCATAATGCCTGTCTAACCTATCAAGGACAGTTGTGGATATAGATGAGGCTGTAATAGGTTAAAAAGGTATTTATTGTAAACCTAATTGTCCTGGACAACTGTATGCAGACTAGAACTTAATTCTGAACTTGTGTAGATTTATAATTTACCCCATACAATGATATTTAAATGCCATCTCTGAAATTATACAAAAAGGGATGAATATACAGACATAGTAAAATAGTGTGCTTGTCTCAGGCTCTTTTCCCTTGATATTAAGCTAATCAGGCACCACAGGACTGTGCACTGATCCTATGCAGGGGTGAAGGAAAAAATGCAATTACTTCATCTGGAAGCAAAGAATGGCCCAGGCACTGACAAGTACTCAGCCTACCCTAAACAAAGTCATCTTCTGATGCTGTTTACAACCCAGGCAGGTTGTTTTACTAACACACATAAATTGCAATGAAGCTGTGTAGAAAGAGGAGAACTAGGGAAATGAGCAAGAGGTTCTGTTCAAAGATCAGTGCACAGGCATGCAGAGGCAACTTAAAGAGGCAGAAGAGACTTCAACATCACTTAAATATACAACTCTCTTTAAAGAAAGGGATGTGTCAGTCAAAAACCTGTCAGTTAGTCACTGAGGCAAACATTTGAAATGTGCAGGGACATTTGTCTAGGGAGGTACTGTCTAGAATCAATGGCCTTCAAGTCTTCTGGCCCTTCTATAAAGCGTCACACTGTACATAATTGAACTCATCACTTTTTTAAAAATTTTCAGTACCAGGGATTGAACTCAGGGGTACTTGACCACTGAGCTACATCCCCAGCCCAATTTTGCGTTTTATTTAGAGACAGAGTGTCACTGAGTTGCTAAGCGCCTCGCCTTTGCTGAGGCTAGCTTTGAACTTGGGATCCTCCTGTCTGAGCCTCCCAAGCCACTGGGATTATAAGTGTGCGCCACTGTGCCCAGCCTTCATCCACTTCTTTTAACATACCTAAGTACACTGGCATGTGAGATCCAGAAGAGCATATTGAAGAAAATCTGCCCTGCAGTTAAAAAAAACCTAGGTTTGAACCCCATCTCTCTCATTACTAGCTGAGCTATTTGTGGCAAATTACTAAGCTTCATTAAGGCTCACTCCCTTACCTGTAAAGTGAAGAATGTTTTACATATTTTATTTGAATTATATCATATAATCCTCAGAACAGAATCTATGAAGATGGTACTGACTCTTCATTTTACAAAGGGTAATTGTAAGGGACAGAAATGGCAAGTTATTCCCCCAGGGTCATCAGCTAGAAAAATGTGACCAGATCTAGAATTCAGTGAGGCAGCAGACCAAATGGTCTATTTCATGGGTGGCTGGAAGAATTAAATAAATGGTGTATTCTTATTCTCATCCTCCAGCAGACACCTGTGTCAGGTACTGTGCTACTTACTAAGGCACTTAAGCATTAGGCTTTAGTATATGGTAAGTACTCAAAAGGCTTGCTATTATTAAGAAGAAAAAAAATGCTTGTGAAGATATGAAAATTTCAGTTCTTCTAATAATTATGTTTCTCTCTGCAAATTAAATGATTGAGTATATGATCTCGGTGAATATCAAGCTGCCGTGAGTTATAGCCTGATTTGTGTTTTGTGCCAAGCATGGAGTCCAGATAATGGCAAATTACTAAGGGAGAATGTCAGCAGCCAGGATGCTGCTGACTGTGCCTTCAGAACCAAATGGACTACCCCAAAGAGATGCACTGGTGAAAAAGAATCAAGAATCAAGATTTCTATTTTTATAGAGTTCTGAGAAAAAAAATGGGAAAACAGTTTTATAACTTCTCATGAGCTAAGAATAAAGATGCAGAAATAAGATAGCTTTTTTTTTGAAGAGTGGAAATAGAATATCTCATAGAAAAATACTTTTAAAATTGAAGTTTCCTGAACATTGATTAAACTTTTCAGTGTAGCATTTAAATATGCCATCAAATCAAGCAATTACTCTGAAGAGAATGTTTTATAAGCCTAGAATCACAACTCTTTTGCAGTTGTCCAATTGGTATTGATTGGACAAAAAAAAATTGACATTTTTCATAAAAGTATAACTTTCAGGTTAAAACCTGGACGTTTAGTATGTTTACTATGATGAGAATGATGAACGTGCTGCCAGAAAAATGGGAAGTATGGATCTTTTTTGGGAACGGTACCAGTTTTCAGAAACTGACATTATCCACTAAAATTTCTCCTGGGAAGAATTCTATGTGCTCAATTATCTCACCTCTGCTTTTGAGAAGTGAAGTTGTCCTAAACCATAGAGAAATACATACAAACAAAGCCTTTACCTTCACTGAGAATAATACCTCTAGGTTTTGATGTCTTTCAAATAAATAATGCATTAAGGTTTATAAAACACATACTTATTTTCCTTATTATACAATCTGTTCTGTTATCTCAAATAAATATTATAAATAAATTTATGCTTAGATAATCAATAGCTCATATTTAGTGTGTTGGCTAATGCCATCATTAGTTGAAGAAAGGTTCTAATGCTAAGAAAGTCAATTGATTTTAAAAGTGTAAGATTATCATACATTACATTGTATATGTATATCATACCATGTATAGAAATACAGCATAAAACACAGAGAACTTTCAAAGCATTTTTTAAATGTGGGAATAATATTCTTACCCAGTGAATATAATATAATCAACTAACTGCAACAGGGGTATGGCTGTTTTCTAATACGGAGCTTATTCTGCAAAGTCTGAGCTTCCATGCAATGTGAAAATTATGCCAGGTAATTAAGAAACACATTTGTGCAAAGTCATGGCAGCATAATACATAGAGAAAGCAGTGCTTTGGATACCTACATTACTGAAACAAAATGACAGGCCAGATTTGGAACTGATTAAAATATGATGGCAGGTACATTGTTTGATAGTCAAGGCTGAAAACATCAGTAATTGTAAATGTGATGGGAATCATACATCTCTGCCATTCAAAGCCCATGCATTTTTTTTAGGTGTAAGTGTAATTAAAAAAAGTAGTCATCTCTCCTATTTACTTCCTACATGAAGCAATGAAATACCAGGCAACTGAAAAAAAATCAGCAATAAACTGGGAAGATAATTAACAAAAGACTTAAAAAAATGCTACCTTTTACAAAATATTAAATCTTTCTTTTTATATTTTCTTTTAACCCTTCCCCAGTTATATAATGAAAACTCAGTTTTTACAAAAAGGTGAGAAAATTTATATACATCCTTGTGTATAATTTTTTGGAAAAATCATATGATCTAAATTTCTCACATATTCATATATTTTAAAATGGAAAAATACATAAAAATATTTTTTCTTGAACTTATCAAGTAGATAAATACTAGAAAGATGTCCTCCATCTTCTTCTTTTAGGTATCAAATACTTTATTCTGATTTTACCATAATCACTCCCTAAATCTTCTAAATCTTCTGTATGTCTAGCATGTTTAAAATTGGTCTAATTCTTGTTCCACTAAACTCTTCACCAGATGAAGGCAGGGATACATGTGTTTTTATTCACTACTGAATACATAGAAAAAAAGATATTCTGTGAATATTTTTAAATAAATAAATGGAAAGAAAAATATAATATGTAAAATAAAAAATGTGATGTTAAAATTGAGGCATTCTGAATTGTATTTATTCATTTTATTGTTTCTGATTATTTCAATTATTTTGGGGCTTTCATAATAATACGATAAATTTTACTATTTGCCTGTTTTCAACAATCTGATGTCTGATAACCTCAGTCACTGTCTTTATATTTCCTTTTCTGGTCAGACTTATAGATCAGATTCATTTTTCTGTATTGGGTACACATTTTTAAGTAGCTTCCACCTTAGTTTTTGCATTTTCCTGATTCTTGTGCCTTCTCTCTGATCAGTCCTATTTTCTCCTTCACCCGCTTATCTTTTTTCCCCTCAATTTTTGGATATTTCCTACCACATTCACAATTTTGGAGGCCTATTCACCTTTAATAGATTCAGTTATGATTTAATTCCAAGGCTCTGTCACCCACCCAGATTTTTCCCCATTTCCAAGACTCCATTTCCAAATGCAGTCTGAGCACTTCCAGAGTTACATGTACGTCTATTCTACCCAAACTCATGTCCCTAAGAACTCATCTTTCTCCTGAAACTGATGAGTTTTTCCATAAATGCTATCCTAGGCACCTAGGTTTGAACCATCAAAATCAGCTCTCGTTTCCATTAACCTTTGTCTAAGTCCTGTGGATTTCATGCTGTGAAGTGATTAGAAAGTGCTTTTGAAAAGCTCCTTTTTAATTTCTTTTGCACCTCCTTCTTTGTTCAGTTCTAGGCACCTCCACTTGGAGATATTTTATTGAGTTCCTAAATTATACTCCTATTCATCCTTTGTTCAATGGAAATTGAACAAATCATTTGAACAAAGCATTTTTCTAGGCAGCATTTTCTCAAATACTGATTTTATTATGCTACTTGTCTCCTGAACAACCTTAGGTTAGACATCAATATGAACTGAATAAGGACCAGATCACCATTGCGCTGCTCAGGGGAGCTTTTTTTTAATTGTTATGTTGTGTTTATATCTCTATTTTAATTTCTACACTAAAATTTATCACATTCTGGGCTGGGGTGTAGGTCAGTGGTAAAGTGCTTATCTACCAGGTACACAGTTCTGGGATTGATCCCCAATTGTCAATTACCATTGGGATAATATCTTTTTTTTTTTTTTTCCAAGACCAGGAACCTGAAATACAGGATGCTAAAATGAGTTTCTCTAAGAAATCAGTAATTACAGCTACAAGAAGAGCTCTAAACTAATAGCTCTTTGTACTTCCAGATGCACAAAGCAGAGGGAAATTTCCAGAATGAAATTTTCACCTTTAATTCATTCACTCCACTTATATTTTTAAACTAACCAGTCACATTTAGATGTTGTCGATATTTGCCAAAGATAATCATTTGACTTTGGCAAGAATTCCTTTACTTTTAGCGTCCCAATGTATTTCTGCATGAGAGTTATTGATGCTAAGTGCCTTTTTAGTAGGTCAAACATTTGTCATGGCAGGCAAATAAATATAGTTTTTGTAGAAAATAATATGACCAAATCCCTACAGAGGCACTTATCATGGACCAATAAGATGCCATGTTAGTCCCACTAATTCTCAACACTGCACTTTAAAAAGTTCTATAAGACTTTTTAAAGCTAGACAGAACCAAATGATGAGACACTCTGGAATCTGTGATTTAGATATGAAGAATTACCTAATAACCTAAAGCAAGATAATTTTCTTGTATACAATTTAGATGGCTTTGCAAAAGGCTTACAAAAATCGGCTCCCATCCCATATTCAATAACTTCCCTGTGGTTAACATGAGGAAAAGACAAAAATGTGGACAAAGGATAAGAGCTCTACCATGTGGTTTTGCTCTTTAGTTGAAAGCAGAGACATAAATTCTAATTCAATATTGTCTTTCCAGTGCAGCCTGAATTATATTTGGCTTGCAATATATTGCTTTTATTTTTTTTTCTTTCCTTTCTTATTCTGCAGGATTTCAGTTTCACCTCTACTACTTTTCCTGGTTAGTGAGACTTATCATATATCAAAGTTTCAAACATAATTTATGTTTTAAAAATATGGTCTCAGAGTCTATGACTTTAAGGAACCTAAAAGAAAGTCCCAGATAAATACATATTCCTATCTCACCAAATCATCTCTAGGATTCTAAGGCTTACTACTAATTCAGGTTTCTTAACTATAATAATAAACAAGAAAAGAAAGCTTTTTGATGAAGATGGCTTCAATCCTGTCTTCTTTCCCCCTACTTTGGGATCTCTTCCTATTTCTTGGTTTAAAATGAATCTTCTTCATTAATGAGGATTAACTACCAAATGAGATTCATCTACTTGGGTTTCTTTCTTCTCTAAAATGTTCTAGTGAACAACAACTCTAAATTGAAACCAGACTGTCATTTTATCATCCAAAATCAGAAGTGGAAACAGGAAACAAAGACCCCAATACATATAAATTTGATCAGCAGAAGACATTCATTGGCATTAAACTGCTTCCATACTTTACAAGATAACAGAAGTTTTGTGTTTTATTTTCAACATAAAAAATATAAAACCAACCACAGGCCAATTTGAAACAGCAACTCTTCTCAAGATTGGCTATCAAATTCCTTCATTTGTAAGGCAGAAACTAATGAGAGAATCATGATGTGGTTTCAATACAGCAGAAAACTGTGTGAGCCAGAAGACTTTCTGTCTGCTCAGACATACCTAAATTTTTAACATGATGAAACACTTCACTTTGTAGACTAGGCTGAGGTTGAACAAGTAGAATAAACCTATTTCATTTGCACAGAGTTTCATGTGCAGGAATAGTGTGAAATCCATTTCTTTAAAAATGTTACATGATATTTTACAAAACTTTTAACAAAACAGACTAAAAAGTATATTATGTTTAATTACTAGTTTACTAGTTTATTTATTTTTTCCCATCCTGTTGGTTTTTTTGTAGTCTCAGGCATTGGAAAGATCAAGAGTCTGAGAACCAGGCAGATGTTAGTTTGAATTCCATCTGTTACTTTACCAGCTCTATGAACTTAGGCTTTAAATTTGCTGAGTCTCAATCACTTCAGATGTAAAATAGGGACAATAATAGTACTTATATAAAAAAGCTGCTTTGAAGATTATAGTTAATATGTTACCTAATAAATTATCTAAGACTTAAACAACTTATAATGATGCCCAACACGTAAGTGTTAAATTCTGTCATCTTTACATATCATCCCCATGAAATGCTAAAGGGAAGTTGACAGATGCTGAAGGGAATAAGGAGAATCCCTATTTGCTATAGCTCTACAGACAGTAAGAAGTCAACCTCATCAAATAAAAAAATGATGGACTGTAAAGGCATTATTACCTTGGACTTTTTAGTTGACATCAGATATGGGACAAATTTTGAGAAGGGCCTGATAGATGACTCACCAGGAGGTGGCCCCACTTAAAATGAACAGGAACTTAAGGAAGAGCATTAATTAAGTCCTTTGATGGCTGCTGACTCCTGGTTGCATCTATGCAGGCAATAGGAGGACCCTGGCAGGCAGACACAGAGGGCCAGCTCCCAGGGACAGGCTGCAGACTGCTTGTAGGAAGGGCAGGGTGGAAGAACTGGAACTTTATCCCAAGGTTGGAAATAATGCCACAAAAAGACAACTTCAAAACATGTGCTCAACAAATCGTATTTCCAAAGGGGGGAGTCAGATTTGTGGGGGGCTCAAGGTGTTCTTGGAGCACTCTGGAAGTAACTGATGGTTTTTATGTCATGTTGAATAAAGTGTTACGTCTCTTCCTCATTGCTCACATCAAAATGTGCAATGTACTAAGCTGAATATACTTCTAACTAAAAAAAATAGTTATTAGTTCCCCCTTTAATGGGCAAATTTATAAGACTTAAGCTAAAATATCAATGTCATTTAGAGGTCAAATCTTTGAAATAGGAGGGCAGCATCTGCTGGCCTTGACTTCAGCCCATTTCAGATTCTGGATCTGGAAATCCTTAACAGTTTAACTGGAGATGATCTTTAAACTGCCATCTATTTAAATGCTGGCAGACAAGACTGTACTAATGCTAGGAAATTCTGGATGTTCTTTATATGTTTTACGTATAATAGTTTCCAAATTTCATAGAGAGCCATCTTGGGTTTTATTATCACCTTATTTAGAGAGGATAAAACTATTCACAAAAGGCTAAAATAGAGCCTAAGATTTTTTCCCCATAGAACCAGCTTCTTCTTAATCAAAACCTATTTTTAGATGCATATAGAGCCTGTCCTTGTTAAACATAGTTTTTCTTCTTTACTTCCTTGAGGTTCTTTTTCTGGGAAACTTGAATCCAGTGTTTCTAATGGAAACCAGGATCTATAGTGCTAGTAGGTGCTGGAGTGTCCCATCAGCCAGAGGGACCCTCTCTTTTCAACTGCCTATCTCTTTCCTCCTGCCCAATATAACGTCTACACTAAAGACATAAAGCAAGAGATCAAGTAAATGTGTCTCTTTAGCCTGTTTACAGGAGACAAACCAACAAATTTTGAATAAGAGAATAAAAGACGGGGGAAAAAATTTCCATACTACTTGTGAAGCAAAATATATTATGTCCAAGAGACAGGATACCAAGGAAATGCCATCTACCTCCCCTAAAAAGTCTGTCTCCTTCTTCTCATCCGCAAACTGATAACAATTATATATAGAAAAGTAGAACTTTTAATGTATCTTAAACACTTCTAAGTATTCTGTTTTAATAATGCTTCAAAATTTTAAACATTAGTTGTATTCTATATGCCGACAAGGAAGATGACCTGTATTAAAGCAGAAGAAACTGTTCAGAAAAAGGAAGAACTGACTGATATTTAAGTTGACAGAAATGGACCAATGAAGAAAGCTGGAAAAAAGTAAAGAACACAGTTCTCATGTGTGCCAGTTGGCAAGACAGGGTTAGATCATCAGGACCATTTACCACCCTGCACTTGGATGGGGAAGAGTCATATTTCTCTGCAGGACTGACCTCAGACTTCAGGGTAGTGGAGTGTGCTCAGAAAGAAACAATTCTTTCAAGGGTCTTGAAAAAGGAAATGCACTCCCATAAGTGGAATTAACAGGCTTCAAGCCAGTTGCTGATGAGCACGGCACATTGATTGGAGGTAATTATTTGAAAGCAGAGGAAGTCAAAATATATCCTTACATGTAAGTGATTGAAGGGGTGTGTAAGGAGAGATGACTGGAAGTGAAGTAGACACAGAGTTAGTCTTGGTAATGTTTATCTGCAGGAATAACCTGTGCCATTAAAATGTGCAGGCACTTTTGGCCGCAGTACCCGACACATAATAGACACTCAGTACATATTTGCTGAGTGAATGGGTTCATAAATAATTACAAACATATGTATGCCTCCATAGTTCTATTCTACATTATTATTCTTATATTCTTATTTTTTACTCATACGTATTCTGTATACATAAATATTATATATTATATTCTTATATATTATATTATTATATAGTCTTATATTCTTATTCTACATATATATGTATTCTTATTCTACATTATTATTGCATATATTTATAAATATTGGCTATTGGCTAATGGACTTGATTAAAATAGAAATTTGTTAACAGGGAAGTATTCCTGTATTAATGGTTAATAATTTTGAGGATTTCAGTGTTCATACCACACCCCGAAGTGTAACAACTTGGCATGCTAAACACTTTGAACTGAGAGACATTCGGTTCAAAGCCTCAGAATCAAGGTCTTTCTGACCTTCTCCCATCCTGCTCTCTCTCATCCCTTTCTTCTCCCCTGAAGTATATAAAACAGAATTGCCCTTCCCCAAAGCAAGCCATAAAACCTAGCAAAGTTACTGTCTCCTTTATACTTTGAAGACCCTCATTCCACAGGGGTCTTGCCCTGTATGCAGGAGAAAGGAATCTAAAGGAAGTCAGGAACAATCTGAACAGGCCAACTCTGTTGGGCTTTTCCCCTCAGTCATTACCATTTGATCAAATCCTTTTGTCCAGTCACACTTTTATATGCTGCCCATGCCTCACTGGACCCCATAATAAAAACAGACATTATTTTTCCTTGTCTTTCTGGGTCTTTATTTCTGTTGTTTCCCATGCAACACAAAACTTTGCTTAAATAAATACGTTATGCTTTTCTTTTATGGACCTGACTTTTGTCATAGGATTGTCCATTGTGACCCTGATGATGGGTGAGCAGGGCTATCACACCTGTCCACCTTTACAAGGGTAAAAGGAATAGTGAGAAGCAGCTACTAGAAAATGTTGATGTTAGTGTACTTCCCTTAGGAAAGAAGTTTCTTCCATTGTGAATATATTATCTTTTAAGTGATAACACTATCCAAGAAAAAGTTAAAAAAAGAACAATCTGTATTTGGGGTAAAAATGGGAGTTCATAACCCACTTGAATCTAATGTATGAAATACGATATGTCAAGAGCTTTGTAATGTTTTGAACAACCAATAAAAAAAAGAACAAATAAAAAAATTTTTACAAAGATAACTATAGCAAACTTGGCTATATCATGAAGCATCTAGAATCTTGATGAAATGCAAAATGTCCATTGATTTTCTGCAAATTTCAAAACATATCAACAGATTTGCTTAAGTTCTCATGACTAAAACTTTATTCATTATCTCCATTTTCTCTTTCCTTCCCTATATTGCACATCCCCATACCCTTGAAATGTGGTATATGCTTCAAAAATAATATACAGGAACACATAATGAAGACAAGAGAAGTTACAGAAAGGAGGGTAAGCATAAGATGTTGGGAAAAAATTGAGAAATTTATATTTATTTATGTATATAAACTGTATATAACTGCATGACTTTTATTTATTTATTTATGCTCTATTTATATAACTGCATGGGTTTTATTTTATTTTTGCCTGAAGCTTTGGTATTTTGTATTTAAAGCTTTGACTGGCATCAAGATCAAGTAAATATTAAATCAGGCCACTCAGATACTAAATTTTAGAAAGGGCCTCATTCTCTTTTCATTTTACCCAAGTGCAGTTGTTAATGACATGTTAACGACTTAAATTCACCATAACATCTAGTTTCCCTCTGCCACCTTCACTTTATTTGTCTTAGTTTATAAACATTATCTGTTTACACATCCGTAACCAGACTGCAATCTCTTTAACAAATGGGTCTCGAAGGCTTCTTGGAACCTGAAGTGACCTATGCAGAGGAGGAACTTACTAAATGTCTGTGAAAATGAAATTCACTCTAGCACATGCCAACTCTACATTGTTGTTTATTTCCATTCATTTAGGTGTACTTTTGTAAGACCCAGAGAAATTTTTTTCCCTTCATTTTAACCTCACGGGATCTTTGTCTTTTGTAGAAAAAGTACTCTTTCAGGATAACTGAATACCAAATTTAAAAAAAAAAAATCACAACAACAGAAAACCTCTCATAGCTTATTCATACTTATTACTACAGATATAAAAAACTATTGGGGCTGACATAAGTACTAATAGATAAATGCCTTCTTTTATCTTAAACATCAAAATATTAATAACTGACAGGAACAACCCCACTAACGGACACATTCAAAAACCGCTCAATTGATGGTAATATGTGCCAGAGATAAAGGATGATATCTTTTTTAAGGATGTCAAAAAAACTCATTAGCAATTTGAGCTACAGAGATATGGTTCTTATCAGTACTGGGGATTAAACCCAGGGTTTACCAATAAGCTCCATCCCAGGTCCTTTTTCTTTTTTAATGTTTTACTTTGAGACAGAGTCTCATGACATTGTGAGAGGCTGACCTCAAACTCATGAGCCTCCTGTCTCCTGAGAAGCTAGGATTACAGATGTGCCAGCTGAAAGATGGTTTTTAAGGGAGTTTACTATTTAAACAATATCTTCAAAGCAATGGAGCAATTCTTTCATGGTTTTTGTTTCTTATGTTTTTTAAGAAAATAGAAAATAAAATTATGTTTTTCAATATCAATAGTATGTTGAGATTTAAACATAACCCAAATCTCAGAAATGTATGCTTAGGGTGAGCACTGAATTGCCAAGTTATTTACCTGGGAAATAGCATTAGTACAAAGACCCAGGACTCTTACCATCAAATCCATCTTCTTCCGACCCCAGTTCATCATCTGAGCAGATGTTGAGGACATTTACCAGCATCTCAGTCACTGGACAGGAAAGAAAATAAAATCCAGATTTTGTTATAACCTTAATTACTATTCTGATATTGTAAATCAACAAGTTTAGTACAGGAGATTCTCAGTGTACAGAATCACTTGCAAAGCAGTCTATATAAAATCCACATCATAAAAGACACAGACTTTCTGATTTTATGTAGACTCTATGTTTATCAAATTATTATCTCATCCCTATGAAATGTACTGCTAATATCTATCAGCTGAAGGTCAATAGAAAATGGATAAGTCAAGTATATGAATATGAATATCATATAAATCTGTGAAGATGCAAGTAGTTATTTTTTAATTTTTTATTTATTTGCAAAATGATTCTGCATGATCTAGATTAGACTACAAACTTGTGTTCAGTAGGGACTAAGTAAATTCAGATTTCATTTTTAATTTTTTTTTTACTCCTCCAGAGAGCCCAGCACAATGACAGGTATGTGGCCTTGTACTTAATAAAAATTTTAGATTGATGAATTAATACATTTGAAGTTGTTTTGAAAACATGAATCTTCAAGAAGAATGTTAGAAATTTTCCAAAAATGGCTTTAAAATAACTTAGTTATAGTTTAATCAGAAATTTAGTTAAGTATATTACAATAGGCTTACAAAAATAAAAGTATTATACACATACTCAGGAAATTAGTGCTGTATTATTCTTACACTAATGTAAATGGTATTACATTTAATATTTTTTGAAATTAGGTTGAGTTACTTTCTTTCTTTTCTATTTATTTATTTTATTGGGGATGAGCTCAGGGTGCTTTATCATTAAGCTACATCCTCAGACTATCTCCCCAACCCTGCTTTTTGAGACAGTGTCTTCCTAAATTGTCCAGCCTGATCTCCAATTTGTAATCTTCCTGCCTCAGTCTCTCTAGTCACTGGGATTACATGTGTGTGTGCCACCAGTCGGGCACAGTTGAGTTTTATCATACATATGAAGAGAAAGTTGCACACTAATTCTTTAAAAGGTACTTTTAAAAATAATATGAGGGCTGGGGCTTTGGCTCAGTAGTAGAGCTCTCATCTTGCAAGTGTGAGGCCCTGGGTTTGATCCTCAGCATCACATGTATAAAAAAAAATAAAATATGATATTTTAAAAAATGTTCTTGAAGATAAAGTAAAACCTCAGTGGAGCCAAAATTAATGCAGAGGTTCAGTTTCATAATAAAAAAATGAACTATCTTTACTAATATATTAGTGTGTTGTTTTATAATACATGGTCAAAGTTTGAATAATTCATGGAAGCCATTCAACTCAAGTGTGTTCAAGAGCATCCAATAGTTATCAGGATTCAAGCTGCTTTGTTTTCCGGAGGATCCAAGAGACAATTTTACCAGGTGCTGCAATTTGAGCAATGCAAGAAAGCATCCAATGTAGCACTGGCAGGACATTATGAAAATGTACTTGTGACTTATTTTGGTTTCCAAAGGGAAGAATTTTTCACTGACCACTCAAAATTTGGTTTGTGATATATATAAACTCAAATATTATGGGGCTTCAGAAAGATGTGTAGCTCTTCTCTAAAGCTCTCCACAGCACACCCTGTTTTTCTGAAACACGTGGAAACTCTTATCTTTATTACAAACCCACTTGTGTCCTTGTGAGGTACATGAGAAGATGCATTAGGAATGATCTGTCTGTCACTGAAAGGCCTCATGACTAAAGGTTCATGGGTTTTTTCTGAGGTTTAGGAATATATAAAAGTAAAACAAAAAAGAAAAGAAGGAAGGAATGAAGAAAGGAAGAAAGGGAGATAGGAAGGACAGGAGCCAGAGAGGAGAATAAAGGAGAGAGAAAAAGGGAGGAAAAAAAAAAGAAGGAAAAGCCAATTTCTGAAAAATTGGGTCAAGTTAATACACAAGGTTTCAAATGTAAATTTGTCTCCCTGTTCCTACCTTGTAACACACTAATGCTCAATATATTTTCAATGAATTACTCTTTTAATTGTTTTATGAGCTATTTTTCAAAATATGGTGGCCATTAAGGGCTACCAGTACCATGACCATTACTCACATTAGAAATGTAACAAAAGTACGCTGAAACCAGCTAAAGCTA
Organism: Ictidomys tridecemlineatus; assembly: GCF_052094955.1. Lineage (NCBI taxonomy): Eukaryota > Metazoa > Chordata > Mammalia > Rodentia > Sciuridae > Ictidomys > Ictidomys tridecemlineatus. The sequence continues at coordinate 101,908,479 of NC_135485.1, read as the reverse complement.
TATTTCTGCTATTTTTAAATTAGATTATTCTAATAAGACTTTATGAGTTCTCCTAATATTCTAATGAATTCTCCTGATGAATTCTTATAAATTCTCCTAATATATTCCTCATTTCCTGTTAACCCATTCATTGTATACTGTTAATATATACACAGTGACACACTTTTGAATCTCTTCTCTCATGGCCCAGCTTGTCATTTTACTGGTTAGACCAAAGGATTTCTCTTTCTGAATACTTCCTATTAAAACAGAACAAATCTCCTCTCCTCCCATTATATGCCATCTGGTTAAGGACCTCTCAAGATTGTACAACACACCTTTTTCCCCAACAAATGGCAGGGACCAAGTGAAAACATCCATGAAATTTGGAAGCCAGTATGGATGGGGAGAGCAGTTGAATTGCCTGATATTCATAACGTTGTTCTCATACTTCAATACTGCAGCTAAAAACAACAGAAAACAAACAGAAAGAAGCATGTTAGATTCACAGCACGTTTCTGCTTCTATACATGGTTTAGTTGATAACGAAAACTCAATTATTTGACTTAAGTTCCAAAACATCAAACCAAATTGCTTTATCAGTCCTGAGTGCTTAAACTACTTATGGACTTAAGGTGTACCCACTGTAATGTGTTTCTGCACAATATGTGAATAGTAAATATGAAGCAGCATCCTAATTGGGCAAATATTTATATAAAACAGTTAATCAAATGTCTGTTGAGAATTTTATCAGGCTGCTCTTGCAGCCAAGAACATTCCACTCTTATTTAATACCCGATGACAAGAATAAAGGTGGCATGGCTAAGTTAGTTAGAAATAATTTAATAATCTCCTCAAATATTTGAATTGAATTTCTGTTAAAAAAAAAGCAAACCTTTTGTTCTGTAGAACTCAAAATAGTTGTACAAAATAGTTTAGATTAGATTGCTTTTCTGACTTAATCAAATATTTGGATTGCATCCTACATAAAATGATATGCCGCTGACCCTATCCTTGACTTTTGAGAAAAGGCACAGAATGGATGACTTACAAAATCAGACCTGCATGTTTCACTCTGCTTCCAGAAACACTTGATTTATACCCCTATGTTGCATTTATCACTTGGCTTTAATCACAGGTATCCTGTGAACACATGTTCTTTCTCCCACTGTCTTTAAAGACAAGTACCACACAACAAGCTTTATAGCCTTTGTTTCCCACATATCACCTCACTCAGTGCCAGTGCTCAGAGGGTAGAGACAAATCTTGATATGTCCCTTACATTTTTTTTCAAGCAAACTATTCTAAATTTCCCTGAACTTCAACAAGAAGTGTGAGATCATTTCTTGGTACTTTTCATCACCCTGTTCATCTCTGATCTAGAGGCAGGCCAGACTGGCAATGCCTCTGTGTAATTGTGGCTTAGTGTGCACACAATCCTTCAGGTGGTCTGGATCTACATGGAGTATAGAAAAGATATATAGTTTTCTGTGAGTTGGTTATTATGTGTATCACACTGATGACAATGTTGATGTTTTCAGCAGTTTCCAATCGACTAAGCTCCTACTTACCCACAATAAGGGCTTTGCTTTGAATTAAATTCCTGGTGCATGGCAGTGGTTCCAGGGAACAAAAGAATCACAAACTTTGGGAATAAGACATTCGGCTACTACAGTCAACATCAATATAGAGGGAGTCATCCTCTTTTTCTTGTGGAACCTTGAATCCTGCATATATTTCTGGAATGAATTCTCTTTTACCTTATTCTATAATTTATATGCTATACGTCATTTGGCCTAGGAATACATTGATATATGGTATTAAAAACAAGCAAAATAAAAAAAATCATGGCAATGATTTTATTATATTGAAATCATCATATCAATACTTCTGATTTGGGGGATGAGAAAGGCAAAGTATTTGTAATGTCTGCCAAGTTCTACCTTCCCATGTAAAAGTTCTTTACTATTTTTGAATATTACACATTTACAGCAGGTATATATATCCTCTTATATTCAAAATAATCTTTCAAGGCTCTAAGTTGTATTTTCAAAGAGTAATTTCACATTTAGGTTTCCCCTGTTTTTATTAACATTAGGGTGGTGATGAACAGGAAGAAAAGAAAAGAAGTATAGTCATTCCTCTGTGTCCAGAGTTCTGCATCCATGGATTTAACCAGACTTGTATGAAAAATATTTGAAAAAAGGAAAAATGTGTCTACATCGCATATGTATGGACTTAAATTTTTCTTGTCATTAGTTCCTAAAAAATTCAGTATAAGAAATCTTTACACAGCACTTACATTATATTAAATATTATCAATGATATAGATGATTTAAAGTACAAAGGAGGATATATGCAAATATATGCCATTTTATATAAGGCACTTGAACATCTGTGGATTTGAGTATCCACAGAGGGTCCTAGAACCAGTCACTAGTGGGTAATGAGGCATGACTATATTATTATGAATACTGCCCTGCAGAACAGAGAAAGGCTTTATAGTGAACTGTCATTTAATCCTCGAGGTAAATCTGAAAAGCAGTGATGCCTGACTCTAATATTACGGATAAAGGAAGTGGTGTGGACAAATGAAACTTGCTCAAGATCATGCAACCAATACCTGGCAGATCTCACCCACACTCCAACTCCGCTTTTCCTGACACTACATCCAGTCCCCTTCCACCATTTCCTGCTGTTTTCCATAAATTATAAATGCATGAATTCTAGTTGGACCAGTTATTCTAATTTCATTTTGAATGTGGAATTTATAATTAAAGAGGTTTTAGCTTTTCCAGATTCCATGTTTGAGTGAAATGGGGTGCAAATTCAGAAATGAAGGTGGGGCTTGTCTTAAGAGATTAAACAGAAGTACTGTTTGGTAGCTGGTGAGATAAAAGTGATTATTCATTCTACATCGGCTCTACACAACTGAGTATCTACTGATAAAGTAAATACTATTATTACATTTTATTTTTGCTCATCAATAACAGAAAAAACATTTTTTAGCAGTAGCTACATTTACTGAGCATCTACTATATACAAAGTGCTGTGTTTGGCCCTTTACAAACATGATCACAAATCTTCACAATATTTCTCAAAACTGGTTATCATTTGCATTTTGAAAATAAGCAAAAACAGAGATCACATTATTTTTCCAAATTCACTGGAATTAGCAAAACTCAGTTTTGGCCTGAATCTAAAATTGCTGCTTTTTCTAGTATATATGTACCCACTCTAACAACATAAATCATTTAATGTCTATCAAGTTTTGAACACAGATTATTTCTCCTTTCCTGTTTAGTCTCTTTATAAAAGAGCACTGAACTGGAAGACCAGGAGTGTAGGTTACTAGATGGATTCTAATTACTTACCCAGTCACTTTTAAGGTCTCTAAGTTAGGTCTTAGTTCTCTCATATGAATATAAGGGATAATATTTTATTTTTATAATATTTCGAAATTTATATAATCTCTTTCCCATTTGAATGATACTAAAAAACTTCTAGAAGAAAAACCTCATCATTAACACAATGACAGATTAATATTCTCAGTAATTTTACATGTTATTAGTAGAACTTTTTCTTACTTTCCCTAAGTTTAAAAAAAGAAAAACTTTTTCTTAAAAATTCAAATACACCAAAATATATATATTTTTTCTTGGCAATATAATCTATTTATGCAAAAATACTCTTTGAATAACCTTACATTAATAAGTTATTCACTAATTTTTATATTTTTGTATAAATCACCAAAATACATGAAAAAAATTAAACCAAATTAGTTCCAGATATCTGCAGTCACGAAATTCACAGTTAACATTTCATGTTCCACCTCCTACATCCTCCGCCCCTGCCACCTGCCTCCGACTGTCATTGGGATTACAAAACCCAACTGGAGCCCTAATAGTGTACTTTTCTCTGAAGTACTTGAAAGATGTCCATCCCTAGTGCAATACAAATAATACAATTGGTTGTACTTTGAGAACTACTTGTGACCACCTCCTGAAACCTTCTTGGAGAAATAAAGAGAGAAAAAAAGAACAAAAGTCTACTAACAAGGAGCTCTTGTATGTTGCTGGCAACTTCACATGACCTCATGCTATTAACACTTGTATCAGAGGTCTGGAGAGAGACTGTGACATACATATGGGCCTTATGCTATTAAATGTAATTTAAAGCACACCAGACAGCAGCACAGAAACAAATACTTTTCTGTTGCACCTGCAGGTGTGAAGAACAGCTGGAAGAAAAATTGTTGTAATGGAACGAATACTAATTCCATGAATCTGGAGGCCTGACTGGTAGTTCTTTTCCTCATGTCTGAATCAACATCTGAAAATTATGCAATTACTTGACCCATTCAGGTACCTGTAGAACTCTGTCTTCAAAGCCATGCTTCTTTAGATTTAAAATCAGTAAACAGCCCATTCCTACTTGGGTGAATGGGGAAGGAACACTGCATCTGCCCTGTTTTGAATAACAACACTAGGGTTCTGTATTCAGTGAAGTTCAAGGAACAGAATGCATACCTTATTCCATTGCTCTATCTAATAAGCCATGCACTAAATTGCTAGACCACAACTAAATCTGGAAAAAAAAAGTGGGGGGGGCTCTTATTTGACAATATGAAAATTTCATGAGGCATAAAAACTTTTATTTCATAAGAACTTGGTAGCATGTATCAAATCTTTCCATAATCGTTACCACCCAGGGAAGCTGATGACAAAGCAATAAATGTCAAGAAAAGAAAGATCAAACTAAAGCATCAAAGTTAAAAGAAGTCATTAAAATATTGCTACTAAGAAGCACTGACTAGTTCACCAAAACTTTTGAAGTGGGTTACAAGAGGAACACATGAAAAACATCAAGGTTTCCACATTTCAATTAAACCCTGGTGAAGATTGAATGCTCCCACCACACACAGACCTTCCCAACACTGCTAATCTTGTTTTAAGATAGGGGACCGTAGAGGTCAAAAGACAGAGAAGACTTCAATGTCAGTCCTTCTTTCACATTTTGCTAACCTGTAATTGGCCATTCACTCTCATCTTCAAGAGATGGTAAAGTGGGACAGAAAAGAAACAAAAATGAGAGGAAACCAAATAGGGACATTCCAGAATCACATTATATTCATCCAGAAATAGTAAAAAAAAAATGTGTAATAGATCTAAGATATGTTTTCTTTCCCATCCTTCTACCTACAGATGCACTCGCAGAAAAAAAAACAAAAACCTAGCACCTATATGTTTGGGCAAAGTCCTACCATTAGAATGAGGTGTAAAGGCTTGGTAGATATAGTTCTTGAGGTAGGATGCATATACTCATATTCTATGCTGGTATGTTGCATGAAAGGGGTGTGAATTCTGGGAAACAAGCTATACAGTTTTTTAAAATCTTCTTTTTCTCAAAATGATTCCTTTGGTGGTATAATTTTCATTTAAGATTATGAGGATATATATATTCCCACTTGGGTGAATGGGGAAGGAAAGTACAACCATTTGTGTGTGTGTGTGTGTGTGTATATATATATATATATATATATATATATATATATGTATATATATATAGGCATACTTTATGTACATATAAACACAGCCTTTATGATTCCTTGTATTATTGTTATTATCCACTTAGATAAAAGGCAATTTACTAATTCATGATGGTTACTGTATTTGGTGAGCAAGGATTGCCCTTATAACTCATTTTTACTGTATACCTCATAGGATTAGCCATAAAGCATGTGTTTATATCATTTATCAATATAGATCTCCGCTTTTCAATTTGTAGTAATTTGGCCATAATGATATTCTTCATATGAGGAATTTAACAATTACACTACATGATTTAGTACCTAATACAGAGTTCGTCATAGGCAAATTCTAAGTAAGTTCCATATCATGACTAAATTTCAAACAACATAAACATTTATTATTAGTGGATACCCACAATATATATATAACTTGAAACTGCAAGATAATGAATTTCTAACAATAAATTTTACTGTGTATATTTAAGGTCTATAGCACGTTGTTATATGATACCCATAAAAAGTACCACATTAACTATAATGAAACAAATTAACATTTTCAACATCTCACATAACTACTGCTGCTTGTTTTTGTGATCAGAGCAGCTATATTTCTACTCATTTGTATGTGCCAAAGGCACACTTGTGTCACCACATATCATACTTTTATGACTACATGTAGCCTTAGCCCCGTTCCTCTTACTTCATCCAGTGGGAAAGTCTTCTCAACCTTTATATATCTTTTATCCTTATATATGTCAGCTTCATGGTGCCTACAATAACTGCTTTAGCTTTTTTTATAAGCTTCTTTCATAAAATTTGGTTAATTTATCTTATCTATACCAAGGAGGGGGATACACTAAATATTTCTGTGAAATAACTTGAGTCGAACTTATACTTACACGTGTTGGTGTGTTCAAGCATATCCCATGCACATTTAAGAACATGTGCTTCCCTTCTTAATATAGCATTAGCAAATTACAGACCAGATTATTATTCAAATACAGAAATGTGAGTAAAGTGGTCAAAGGAAGAGGAGGGAAGAGATGAAGAGGCATAAATCCCTTTGATGCTTTTACAGTGTTATATACTAAATCTGCCATATAGTTGATGGTCAATTGTGTTGGTTGAAGATAAGATCAAGAAAAGGAAAGAGAAAGCAAGGACAAGAGGGAGAGGAGAAGAAGAAAGAAAAAAAAAACAGCAGGAACAAAGACAAAGAAGTTTTCAGAAACATAGAATATGATCTTACCAGAATACTAATCACATAACTAACCCTGTATGAACAGAAGTCTGAGGGGAACATGAAGGAATTTAGAAAACAAAGGCACTGTGTCACCTCGGAGGCCACACTCTTTGTTTTCAAATTGCAGGGGTATGTAATAGAAATCAAGTAATATTGGCTCTGTCATAGCAATTACATGAACATTATTTTCTCCTTATTTCAGCTTTACCTTCCCAACTTGTAAAATGGAAATGATAATAACTTGATTTCCTACTTTTCATGTACAAGGATTGAATCTAATATATGATCAATATACACGATAACACATATGATCAGATGAAATACTTGTCACCTGAGAAATGTGAAGTGCCATGTGTCAGTTTCAAATTCCTTAAGGAGGAGTTGTCAGTCTGTTTTGATAGCTCGCCATTTTATAATTCCACATTATGGGTCACATCTATATAGTGGGATGCAGAGAATCTGGGGCCAAAAAGTGATCCTGGGATTTAACTCAAATCAAGTCAAACAGTGCGAATCACTACTACCACCAAAATCACACAGAAAATTGAATTTCTTCCAGTACATGTATTTTGTTAACAAGAAAGAATTACTGATGAGTTCTTTACCACTTTCAGCTTAAAAACTGTTTTATGTTCTAATAATTATTATAATGCTCAAAGGAGGCCAATGTAAGTCCAAACTAACAAATTAGAGCTTTGGCAGGAACTTTAAGATTCAAGGAGGAGATGTAAGGTCACAGTAAGCACTGTGCCCCTGGCCTGCTGTCATTCAGTGCAGGTGATACTTACATATCCAAATGTAAAGTAAGGGTAAGTGTGTCCTGATGGGAGGCACCTGGAAACCACAGATCCATAACAGAACCACCTCTCAATCTTGTAGTTGGTATGAAGCCTTGAGCTATAGCTTACATTGGTTTTAGATTGGTATCTCTTAAGATATTCCTGGTACTGAGTTGGGGTTAGTCCAGACACTTGCTATCAACATTGTTTCCCATGAAAATAATGGACTTTGGTAGGTCTAGAATTTCTGTATAATGAATATAAAGTGACAGTCTATTAATTCAAGTCTTTAACATTACTTATATTGTACTGTCCCTCTTCCCAATAAATGCTTTGTAGTGAATTAGATTTCTAGAATAGTAGTTTCAATCCATTGTAAGAATCTTTTGACCATCAGAGCTATCAGAAAAAAAGGATTTCAATGTCTCAAGACGCATTTCTTGGTTGTTCCTGATCAAGGGACAAAAGGACATCTGAATCTTTGTGAAAATGTATGGAAGCTTCATTCAGCTTGAAGGTAGGGCCTTTGTTTCTGTTAAGATCCCACATAATTGTGAGATCTGAAATCCAGTAATTCTATAGACAAACCCCTGTGAAAAATAAATATTTTACTCACATTATCACTTTGTTGAAGGTCCACAGTTACTTTACCAAGAAGGTTATTTATTATTATTATTTATTAGAGCAAAGGTACATAGATTACTTGTAGATTAATGAAGTAGAAATATACACTGAGAATAATTCTTAAACATTAAATCTTAATGGCTAGTTTTCTACTTTACCATTATTTCCATTAATTCAATGTTTAAATGAAAGCAAGAGCATACTGGCCTAAAACCAACCTACATAAAAAGTGGCCTGCGGCAGTGACACTTACGCATTGGAACTGAATAAATAAAGGCACAAGTGTAAGTGCTTGAGGGGCTACAGTTTAAAGGGAGAGATGAATTATTTATTTTAAAAAATGCAAAGAGTATTCTTACTACATTTTTTTAAAATAATGGAAATATTTGGATACCTAGCACTTCACATAATTTTGAAGTGATAATAAATGACTTTTCGTTTCAAAAGCTTTTCTTTTCACATTGAAGAACAGTTAGAGTCACCTAAACACAACAGAGCCATGATTTGAAGAGCTTTTCCCTGTGAAAATTGCCCTGAGATCTTTCATACAACAAAGCTAAGGACAGAGGTTAATAGGTTGACTCTGGAGGCAGCAGGCTGAATTTCCATCTCAGTGCTCTCTGTTGACCAGCTTCTGTGAACCCTGGGGAAAATGTGCAATCCCTCTGTGCCCTAGCTTTTCAACTATCTAATCAAGATTATAAGGTATTTCATAGGGCTGTCGAGAGAGTAAATACATTTACACATAGAAAACACTTTCAGCAGTGTCTGCATATGGTAAGTCCTAAAACAATGCTGTTACTGGTATTATTGGCTATTCGTAGGAATAAAGTAAATAGCATATGCATAGTATGCTATCAAAATCAAGGGAAATACTAACATTTACAAGACACATTACCAACTTCAGATTCTAAAGAAATATATTCAGCTGTATCATTCACAGTGACAACAAAAATGACAATGGAAAAGAAAAGGTAACAATCACAGAGGGACAAATTGCACATGTTTAGGGGCCTTGGATTTGAAGTCAGTGAATAGAGGCTCTCTGCTGAAACCTCTCCAATGATTGTTATCTGTCCTTCTCAGATAAAACTGATCAAAACTTCCTAATCTCAAATGCTGTTCAGTCTTAAATGTCTACATCAATTTCTTTTCTTTTCTATGAACTTATATTCATAATAAAAGAATTAACATTGAGTTTTTGCCCATAGTTTCTGTTTGGCCCCTCATAAATTCTTATATTCTACACTTTTTCTTGGTAGATTCTCTTAGTTTTAATAGTTATTAAGAAGAAATTACCTGTATAGTGAGTACAATTGTAAGATACTCCTAGGGCTAAAGAATAACAATGTTTATTGAATAAATCCAAAAAAATGAATTTTTTGAGGAAAAGTATCTAATATATTGTTTTGCTTAAGATTAAAAAAAACCCACAAAAGCAAAACAAAACAGAAAGTGAAGAACTAAGCCTACACTTTGTCAGCAAACATCAAATAACAAAATACTGCCATGAATATACGTTTACAATTTTTAAATATTAAAATAAGCGATCTAAGGTAAAGAGTCATGCAAAACCAATTAAGAAGATTTTTAGAGATGGTGGGGAAAAAATCAAGAGCTGGCAAAACTGCAGCCATGGGAAAAACAACAACAACAACAACAAAAAACCCTCTGAATCAATTTTATCCAAAGTGTAAACAACTAGCAATCCTATTTACACTTGTAGTTTTAAGGACACAAAAAATTCTTGAAAAATGTTTGTGTCAATGATAAATGTTACAACCAAACTTGACAGTCTTTGGACTCTGTAAAAATGGAATTTTGTTGTAAAACATGGTTCAACTTTGTAGGAAAGTGATTTTTGTGACATGTGTAAAGTAAGAGGTGCAACTCAGGGTGATATGTGACCTGGGGGTACCTGGGCCCAGTTGCACTCTCCTTTCAGAAATCCCTCATCTCATTCTGGCACCCAGGATAAGGATGTAATCTAGTTGGTTATGAATTTGGCTCCTACACCAGGATGACACCAGATATCAAGAACCTAGTGGAAAAACACATGGTGCAGTAAGGAATGAGCTTCTCAGGTCCGCCATTCGACACCATATAGATCCCCTGCTAGAAGTCGGGGACCAAGGCAAGCTGGCTTCTAATGTGGTGCATTTGTTCCCAGATGTTCACATCAGGATCATTAATAAGATTCTTATCTTGGTTCATGATATCAGCACTTATTATAATGGCATTTTTCTGCCAAATAAGAATTTCTTTTTATTTATCAATGTTATCTTCTTGGAAAATATTTGAGGTTATTGACAATGTCATATTTTGGTAACACACACAAAAATGCTTTTTATTAATCAGCAATTCTATTAAGTTGTATAATTAAAAAAATCTAAATATCCCAACAGATTTTTCCCAGGCCTGGTGATGCATGTCTATAGTTTTAGCGACTCAGAAGGCTAAGGCAGGAGGATCTTGAGTTTAAAGTCAGCCTCAGCAAAAGCAAGGCACCTAGCACCTCAGTGAGACCCTGTCTCTAAGTAAAATACAAAAAATAGGGTTGGGGATGTGGCTCAGTGGTTCAGTGCTCCTGAGTTCAAACTCCAGTACCCCTCTAAAAAATGGTAGACTTAGCTGTGCACAATGGTGAATTCCTGTAATTCCAGTGACTCAGCAGGCTGTGGCAGGAGGATCACAGGAGGAGGATTCAAAGTTAGCCTCAGCAACTTAGAGAGACTCTGAGCAAATTAGTGAGACCTTGTCTCAAAATTGAAAAAATAAAAAGAGCTGTGGCTGTGGCTTAGTGGTTAAGTGCCCCTGGGTTCAATCACTGATACCAAAGGGGGGGGGGAGACTTTTGCATCTTAAAATTATAGTAAATGATATTCTTCTTTTCCATCTTCTCAATCCAATTTTCCATCTCTCTCTTCCCAAGTATTTTAATATTAAATTCATTTATTCCCTTGGCTGTCATTTTAATCTCTGGTCTTGATTGCTATATTAGTTTGGTTGCTATTTCTATTTTCCTCTCAACCCAAAATATGTTTCATTTAATAAATTTCCTTAATTTTACTGACAGTACCTGAAATAGTTTTAAACCTCTGGTATATATGATTACATTTATCTAAATATATCCTATATATCTATTAGCTCACCCACTCACCCACCCACCCAAGAACTCATATGAATTATAGAAAACTTGACCCACATGGAAATCCTATGCAATCTAACTTAGATTCCTTTGAAGCACAGGTGTTTCTGTAGAGAAAAAGGACCTGCTCTTTTTTTTAATCAGGTGTAAAACACAGTTTTCCAGAGGTTCATTAGAGTATTTGTACAAACTAAAAATTTTAAAGCAGTGTTTACATCTGCCACAGTATTTCTGAATTCTAAGTGATTGTACTCTTAAATTTCACTTTCTCAGTTAAGCTCTTCTGTTCCCATAGACTAATTTCCAAATACTACTCTTTTCTTTGTAGCATTTTCCAAATATTCTTTAATTTTTATTGGTTGAATTATTTACTGATTATCTATCACATTGCAAGATTATAAAGCACACTGGGGCAAAGACCATGTCTGCCTTGTTTAAATTATATCCCCAACACCTAGCATGGTGCTTGATGTATACCAAGTTTTTGGTAAAAGTTTGTTGTATTGGTGTATGGATATGGTGGAAGCCATTTTTCCAGGAGGCAAATTATGAAGAAAAAAATGAAAACTATGTTTCATTACTTCATTTTTCATCTGATATATTTAAAGAATCAGGAAATAACTTTTCCTTTAGGGATCAGATTCACAGAAGAAAAACAATTCAAATGCACAAAGTGCTTTGCAAATGTTTAACTCCAATTTGGAAAGGGCATTGGCACTGATTACGGCAATAATTTCAAGTGAGATAAAAAAAAAATCTCTGGGTCAATATTGATAGGGTACTTATTGGGCACTGTCTTCTATTAATTCCTAGAAGAAAAATGCTCCAATTGATTCATGTATCGACTGCCTACCAGGTACAATGTATGCAGTCTGGCTTCACAATATGAATGTACCATGTACAATGTTAATTCAAAAGCTTCATATTTCAAATAAAAAATAAATAAATGATCGGCATGTAACTGAAATTTATGGGAAAGCTAACTAAAAATATATGATATGTATAAGAAAAAATGACTGGCACTGAAAACATTCAAAGGGGGTCTTCATGGAAACAGAGATGGAAAGGGTCTAATCTACCTAGATGGGCAGGGTGCAAGTCAAGCATTTTAGATGGAGAGAAGTATGTGGGCCAAGGTGTGGAGAGATGGAAAGTCAAAAGTTGTTGAGGGAAATGAGCAGAACAAGTTGGCTACAGAAAAGGGTTCATTCAGAAGTGAAGAGGGAGGTCATAAGGTAGGTAAAATAATATATAGTGAAATGATAAGTAAAAAGCTGAAGAGAAGCATCCTTTTCCTGCCAGCTTTTGTGAAGCCCTGAACTAACATGTGGCATAATAATAACCTAACATATTCAATGACGATAATATCTTAATATTGCACAGCACTTTGTTTCAAAGCAATTCCATGTATTAGTCACAAAAGAACATTTTTCCCTCATTTTACAGAGATAGCACTGCACATCCAATAAATCTAACTAAGTTATTTGTTTAATGTGATTCAAACCTACATCTTTTGCCCTGGCATCTTGCAGTGGTCAGAGTGAGGAAACAGAAGCAGGGAGACCAGTGAGAAAACTATTATGTTACGGCAGACTGCAAAGGATAAGAGCTGACAGAATTAATGTGGGCTTCACCAAGAGATGGAACACTCAGTCCTCACTTTCCAAGCATTTCTTATTAGCTATAAGCCACTAAGGACCACTAATCAGAACTATTGGATATATAAATACACATCTGATCACAACTATTACTCTTTTTAATTAAGATGGAAGAACAAACATACTTTTATTTTTTCAGAGAGAGTCACTGGTGTCTTAATCTGCAGGAGCTTTACAAATCAAACCATAACATAACTATTGGGTTATAATTCCAGAATCCTTTATGGTCATCCATCTCTAAGAATCAGATGTTTAACTCAGAGATTCTTCAGTGTTATTTTTCTATTAATTGTATTTTGGAGGATCTCACAACCCAATTTCATTGCACTGCTTTTTAATATTCTAGTTAACACTGATTTTATTCAAAAAGAATAATCTTCACTTTAGCTGTGAATAATTGACTCCCACTCCCAGATACTGTACACACTGTTAGCATAATAGCTTTAAAGTGCTTCAGAAAATTTACACAAAAGTCTTTTGAAATTATGTTCTAACTGAAGAATATGTCTTTCTTTTTCCTATCAGTTTATCCTTTTCTCTTGGGAGAATTTCTTGTTTTATGAAAAGGTTCCCAAAATGAAACACTTTTATCTCCTTCCAAAAAGACTGCTCTACCCTAAGGCAAGAGGAAAGAATAAAAGAACAACACAGTCTCAAAGATAGCTGTGGCCTGATACCTGTGTGTGTGTGTGTGTGTGTGTGTTTAAAAACACATGTGTTTTTAAGTTCCTACCTTGTTATCTCAGAACCATATACAAAGAAGCAACATACACCATATGTGACAAGTGGTTTTGGTCTTAACAAAAATCATATTACCTACAATTAGAAATAACAAAAAGAGGCAAGACCATTCTTATGGAATAAAATCCCATTTTAATTTTTATTATTCTATTTTTGTTTAATTGCTAGAAACCTTGTTTGTATGTGCAACTTAGCAATCAGTCTCTGAAAAGAACATAACTTTTTGGGTGTTCCTTTCCCTAGGTTTAATAGAACAAAGTTTAAATGACATAGAATAATAAAAACTTGTGTTCATATTTTACACACCTAAGATAAATTATAGGTTCCTGATGGGATGTGTAATACGACCTACTGAGTTCTTAAACTGCTTGGTGCTACTTCAGGTGCCCTCTATAGAGCAAGACTGAAAACCCTGGGAATTGATTTTATACACAAAGTATTTGCTGCTTTAAAAAAAAATCACTTGTTTTGACTTTGTGTTTTCCTCTTTCTCACCAAACACTGGCCAATATTTATGATTCAGGTCATATTTTATCTCAAACAAGGACTTCTCTGACCATTCCAGAAAACTACCCCTTGTCAAATGTATTTCATATTGAGTCCCTTGATTTCAGCTAAATCACGTTATGTCTTATATTTTTAGTAAGCCACTAAAATCTTGCTTTGTCAACTGCCTTACAAACACATGGCATGCAGAGGACACATGTTATTTGACTTTGCAAACTTCTTGCCACAAGAGGCAGCACCTCATTTCTAGAATTGTCTTGTGCTCCCTGCCCCCCTCAAGTGTGACAGAAACTGCATTGTGTCTACTGATAATTATGCTCCCGAGTACAGAAAAGGGGACCATAACTGTCAATATAGTCATGAAAAAGATTGCACAGTGATGGAAAACTCCATCCAGCAGATGTCTCTCTCTGGGCTCTTGGGAAGGGAGTGGGAGGGTTGTAGGCTCCATCTGTAGGAAAGAGCAAGTGTGTGGAGGGAGAAGTAAGGAACAGAAGGAGAGGTGGGGCAGCACTGTGATTACACCAGATTTGCCTTTTGTGGGAAGATCCCTGAGAGCTCCCAAATATATGAAGGTCAAGGTCTATCTCTGAGAAGGAGGAAGTGGGAAGTACTAGACAGGGAAAGTGGAACACCAGAAACCGAGGCAACAACCTATTAAAGACAGAACACTCAGCAGGCACTTGGGAATACTGGAGGTGAAAGCCCCTATTAGGCATCGTGGACACACGGCAGAAAGACATCCATCATACCTGACTTATGCATGGGAATGACTCCTAGTTTTCAGACTGACTCAGAAACCAGACTGCCTTTTTCTGCTTTTCCTGGACTATGGGTTGATTGAGTTTTCCCTTCTGGTCTCCAATTCTCTTAATCTCTGAAAGTTCTACTCAGACTTGATACTCATGTAATGTGCAGGCCAATATCAACTAGAGGTCATGTCACTTCTGCATTTGATCACCTATCCTGACATACCTATAATACCATGATTTCCAAATTAAGAAACTACCTTTATGAAAGAGGGTACTAATGGATCCCTTGCTTTTTCTTTTTTTATCCACAGTGAGTAAATAATGTCCTCTTGTTTCCCAGTTCCCCCTCACCACCTCCAGGCATACTGAATATGGAATTTCAGAAAGCAAGTACAGGTCACTGAACTTGATGGTTAGGTTTCATCCCAGTTCATTACTTCCTAAATGAGTGACCTCAGGCAAGGCAATTAACCACAGGGATTGATTCTGCAAATCAAAAAGGGGAAGATTTGGCTATAATATTTACCCTTGGAGCTTACTTTTGCTTATTTTTAATTTTTTTTTTAAGAAATGAAGCCATACTTGCCTAGAAAGAAGACTCTTGGTAGGTGCTCAATAAATACAATTTGAACTTGAATTTCAAGCTATAGTTTCTTTAAGCTGCACACTTTTTTTGCTGATCAGTTATACACAGGATCTCACTACTCTCATTCAAATACACATCCTTTTTAGGGATCATGATATTAGATTACCTCTCATTGTTTTTTTAAAATATCTTTAACTGCCAGAGCAGCAGCTGATATTCTTTACAGACTTTAGAAATGTCTTGAAAAATATTTTAAAGGTACCAGTGCCTGGACCCCACCACTAGTCAAATGTGTTTCCATGTGTAATCACAAAATTGGCATCAAACAAAAATTGAAAAAGTAAGAGAAAAATAAATGGTTAAAAATCCTTAAATCCAAACCAAAATAAGGCAAGTTAAAGATTAATTGCACATATTATACAAGACCGCAAGAAGAGTTTAAAAAGGTCTTACCTTTGTTATTGTATACATCTAAATAATTTGGTGCTGAAAAAATTGTAATTAGAGAAGGGAAGCCTGTTGTTTGGCTTTTCCTGTACATGCGATACCTAAAAACAACAAATATGAGTTAAAAAAAGGGTTAGTGTGCAAAAAGGGTGATAATTCATTACAGATTTGGAAATAGAAATTTAAATGAATTAAGTTCTATCTTTCAAAAAGGATTCAGTTACATAATACTAAATAAAATTTTCTCTCTGAAGTCTCTTATAATCCATTTCAGGATTGACAATGAAAACATACAATCGTGTATAATTTTCAAACAGATATGTTCTAAATTCAGCAAACCTCAGGGGAAGACAGGATTTTGTGGAAAACCACAGTTTATTTGCTTACTTAAAAATGTGTTGTGTGAATCAATTAATATCAACAGGACTTTTTATTGAAAACGAGCAATTGATGAATCTCTCCTTGGGGAAATTGTGAATATGTCATCCAGTTTTTTGTTTCTTATTGTTGTCAAGTACACACAGCCAGCTTCAGTATAGAAAGTCAAGGTGCTAGGATTAAGAGTGTTGCTACTGTCTTTCACACTGATCTTTTTCCCCTTGACAAAGCTCAGTTCCATAAACAAAATGCTTCTAGAATATTTCAAGAAGATTTTACTAGTTGTTTTCTTCAGAGAAAAGTAGTATACCTGAACAATTTCAAAAAGAAAAAAATCCAAATCTTTTTAAATTTATAAATTTTAAAATGGCTACCTATCTATCAAAAGCTACTATTTGAACTACTTTAAGAACCAAGCTATATAAGGCACAGTTCATCTACCAGAAATAACAAATGTAAGACACCAATAAAATGATAAAATTTTGTTTTCTAGCCATGCTTCTAAGTGGGTATTCCTTAAATCTATTTCATAGAATTCATGAGATTCTTTTTTTGCCCTGATGGAAAAGATGCCCTGATTATTTGAGAAGTAGAGTGCTGTTTTATAAATTAGTTTTGTTTTAGTAGAAAAATGTGACTGGATTGCTGGTTTATTTCCAAAGTTCTTGTAGCTGGTCTGTTTTAGTACTGATTGATTAAATATTACCCTGCTGAGACAATAATCTTTAACTTGCAGACACCAGCAAAGCTTGGTAATAAATAAAATTCTAAAATGGAAACAGTCTACAGATGTCCAAAAATTTAATCAGATATAAATTTCCAAAAATTTAATCAGATATTCTTTGAAAAGAAATCACTCAGTCCAAGCAAAATGCTTATATATAACCTTCATATAATACTGAAGACTTATAGAAAAAATGGCCTGGTTATAAGTGGCAAGTCTTTGTATATTGCTCTATTTATTGGACCACTTTATGTCAAAAATATTGGCAACTTTCTGAAAGTATAATGGTTATCAAGATAATTGATTGATCTTCTCTCTATTGATGAAACGCTTCAAAAATAGCTAACTTTGAAAGGAACTTAAGTTTCTGCCTTGTTCCTGGAGCATACTTGATGGGGGCCTTCAATGTAGGTATCCTATGTTGTCAATTTCAGAAAAGTTGTAAAATCCAATATTGAAAATATGAATGAATGCATTTAATAATTTAAAGGCAAACAATGCCTTTCAGTGGAGCATAATGGAAAAGGATATTCAAAGTCAAATCCTAAATTTGTTATGCTAATTTCTTCCTCATGTAGATTTAATGAACTGCTGAAGTGAACATATTTGACATTTCTTAGTTTTCTAAACTCTGAAAATTGATCTATGGTTTAAAAATTTACCAATCAATACAAAATCAATTTTATGTAATTATTTGCTTAGAACATATGAGTTTTTCCTTTGTTTAAATGTCCCTATATGTTTTTTTTCCTTTAGAGCTCTACAGTGATCAGGAATAGCATTCTTTAAAACAAAAATATAACATGCAATATATTTTAAATATATACATGAGATTCTCATTCATCTTGCCAACCAAGACTGAAACGTAGCTGGTCATTTACTCAATTAGAAGACAGTGGTCAAAGTAGGAACTGGAAGAAATAAGGGAGGAGGTTGCCTTACAGTACTTTAGAAAAGCTGAAAATTGACTTGTTTAAGCTAAAGACTGAAGAACTTTAAAAGGGGCTTTACCACCAGGGACTCTGCCCTACCTGCCTTGTTAGTGACCATTTAAGACCTAATTCTGTCTGGGAATCCACAGGGCCTGAGCACAGGAGGAAGTTTTCAGAAAGGGGCAATGCACAGTTTTCCCAAATCCTCAAGTCTGCTTACCCTGCATCTTGGGCTTCATGGGCTCGGAGTATAGATAACAAGTTATTGTGCTGCAAGAATTCACAAACAGCTGGGTAACTGTCAGAGACAAAAAAAAAAAAGAGAAGTATCTGTTATCAAGTCATCAGGAGTCCCATATTCACCTCTGATATCCAGACCAGTTTGATAGGGCATAATCAAACATACACCATTCCTGAAACAAGCTTCTTGGCTCTAAGGACAGTTTGTCTCTATGGCAGAAAAGGCACCTACAGCAGTAATCATGATCAAACAGGGATGTATGTGAATTGCAAACAAAACCAACCAGGCCATTATACAATAACAGTGGAGTGTTCACTCTCAGTCATGATCAATTTTTATAAATTTCCATTTAAATACAAAGTAAACAGAAACATAAATATATCACGAGAATGAAACCTCAATATTCCCAAACATGACACCGTTTGTACATGTGCTTGCATGCACAAGTGTGCAACAGAAAAGTGAGCTAGGAAATGCAGGAGAGTAAGTGTACTAGGAAATCAAATTCGCCTGATCTAATATTGTGGGTACATTAAGCTGACTGTATTGTGGCAACATCTAAATAAAATTATAGACATTCACAAGATTTTTAAATTGTACATTATATATTATCAAGAGCAGTTCATCTCAAAACTTATTTATCTTGACTTAGTAAATATATCCAATATACAATTATTATGTTTGCCTTAAAAGTTTCAAACTCGAAGGACTCCATTGTAAGTGAAATTGAAACTACAAATTAGAATTTTAGAAACCTTTTTTACAATCACAATATCTCTGCTGTACAAGTTTTTAATGAGATAAATGTGCGTTATAAAAATGAATTTTGACAATTCAAGACCAATACTCATAAACAAACTGCAGATATTTACTAAAACCTACTCTATACATACGATAGACAGCATTCATCAATTATAAAATAGCACTTTGTGGTAATATTTTAGCTGTTTATACTACTAAAATAATTTATCATAAAAATGATGAATGTAGTTTCTATGCTACATTTGTATAACTTCTCTCATCAATAGGAAAAAAATACCACTAAGATGGCACAGAGTTATACATCAATTGATTGTAAGAAAGTTTCAGTTCTTTAACAAAAATGGGATCAAATGCTGAAAATGATTTCTGTGCACATCTGTGTGTGTGTGTGTGTGTGTGTGTGTGTGTGTGTGTGTTGCAAGACAGAGAAAAAAAGGAGATATGCATGAGGCCCCCACTTCCTAGCTGTCCCAGGTCCATCTGGTCAATAAGCATCCACCTAATTAGTCAGGAGTATGTCTGAGAGACTGGTGAAGATGGCCTATGCCTCTCTGTGGGAATGTGCCCATCTGGTATCTAAGACCAGGAACTGATTAACCCATGTCTTCAAAGTCTGTTCTACTTAATGAAAAGGTGAGTCTCTACCCTTTTCATCTAAGTTGGGAAAATAAATCTTTATTTCAGAGACAATGGCTGGCCTTTCAAAAACAGCAGGTTTGTTTGGTACATATTTAGCTATAAATGCCCAGCTAAGGAGTGTCATTGAGTATGTTCTAAATGAATGTTCCTCCCCGTCTCTTGAGCGCTTTATAGTCCTGCTGCCTTTGAGGCTTTATAAGACAGTGTATTGTCTTGTTACATTGTTGGATGGGGACTGCTTGCCTGGTTTGTCACTTGCCTTTGTGTAAAATGGCTTGGTTATGCTCTCCCCCACTCCTGCCTTTTGAAACAATTTATACTCCTCTGATGAAAATATAATTGCAATATATTTTATTCATGCTAATTTTGATACCATAATATGTTTAGACTGTGTTTTTCCTCATGAAAAAAATATGACTTTGAATGGAAACCTGACAAAAATAAAATTAACTAAGCAGCAATTTGTTGATTAATAGTATTATATAAGGTACACTTCTATTATTTACATGGAAAAAACTCGTTTTGAAGAAAAAAAAACCATAAATTTAAAAACATGCATAATTAAATACTCAAGCTTTTAAAGAATTATCCTAAATAATTTTTAGAAAATAATCAAGTATCCCCTAGATTCCCATTACTGATGAAATACTTGCCAAGGGTGCATTAAAATCTTAAATAGTATTTGAAAAACAACCAAAACATTCTACAACATTTCTATGCTTTTTTAAAGAAAATGATCACAAAACAAAAGATTCAAGCTGAAAATCCATATATTTATATGTAATAAAATATATGGCTTTTCATAAATATATATGTATATATATATGTGTGTGTGTGTGTGAGAGTGTGTGTCAGATAAAGATAAAATAGCACAAGTTTTATAAAACCATTATGAAGCAAGAAAGCATTTGATTCTGCAGTTAATTAGGGAACTGTTCATGAAAAATCTCTTTTATGTGAGATCTTCAAGGAAATGATCTTTGTGAATGAGTAGATGGGAAAGGGGTAGAATCTTATCCAGAAGGGGTAGACAGAATGTGGACTAAGTAAGAACAAAGGTGAAGAAGGCAGAAAAGAGAAAAATGTGAGAAAAATAGTAGGAAAACCCAGTTGGTACTAAGCAAATAGCTCCATTATATTAGCTTTGTTCTGTTTGTTCTCCTCTTTTTCTTTCTACAGCATATTAAACTATAGTTTTGATGTTGAATTAATCCTCTCAGATTGAAGACTTTATGATTTTACCCAGCAGGTATTATTAGGATGTGGCTTTATGGTTATATCTTTGTAGACACTCCATGCGCATTTTTTTTTCTCCTTGAAAGGTGAATTCTTTGTTGAAATGATGCTTTTCACTAGAGAAGACTTCACCAAAAGCCCCCACACCCCAATCCCAATCAGTGCAGAACGGCTGCATCTTCTGCTTTTATAATGCACAGATCTAAGGTATCACTTATGTTGTGATGGAAAATATATTCACATATCTGCCCTCAGCAATAGTGAGTGTCTTAAGAGAGGGATGAACTGTTTTTCCCACTCTTCCCACCTAAACAGTTGGCAACAATCTGTCAGCTTACTAGAGCTCAAGTAGAGTTGGGGAGGTAGCCTCAAGAGAGGCACTTAAGCAAGTGAGAGGTGCAAAGGGTTTCTCCCCTGCCTGATGCTTCAGCAAAGCAGAGGCAGGAAGGCTGCAATCACTTTCCAAGGTACCTCATTGGCAGCCTCTACCTCCTAAGTGCCCTCAACCTGTCCCAGCCCTACTGCATTCTCACCTGCTTCTTGATATCTATTGTAGGTGGGCACTCAGCCCTGGATGATCTGAGTCTTCCAAGACACTGTCAGGCCTATCTTTTTCTAGTGCTTGCTGTATTTCTTCTTTGCCCCAGGGTTCTCCAACTAATTTGATTTTACCCACCAGGGCTCCAACTTTTCCTGCCAGGCTTCTGCAGAGCTTAAGTCCTTGCTTATACTTGGCTGCGGGCGGCCTCAGGAGTGGCAAGCAATCTTTATTGAAGGTAAACTTTTTATTTTATTTTGTGATGTTAGGGATTCAATCTAGGGTTCGTGTTTGCTGGGTAAGCACTCTACCACTTAGCTTCATCTGCAGCCCTACGGCAAACTTTTTATTGAAGTAAAAAACCAAAACAGAAAAGGGCACAAATCAAAAGATTACAACTTGATAACCTTCCACAGAGTGGACACCCTGTTAACTAATATTCAGATGAAGACAGGGAACATAACCCGAACCCAAGAAACTCATCGCTCCTTCATAATCATTCCCTTACTAAGTATCTGGCTTTTAACATTATAGATTAGCTTTCTCAGATGCTGAGCTCATTTGGATGGAATCATATAACATGTATGATTAGTAAATAGTACCTGGTCTCTTTTGCTCATAATTATACTTGTGCCACTCATCCATGTTGCTATGTGCAGTCTAATATAAATATTAAAGTTTATTATTCATGCTGTAACTTGGTACACATATGTACATATGTTTACTATGTGTAAAAATAGAACAGCTTAGTCATATGAATGCTCAGCTTCAGTGAACAACAAAGCAGCTAAATGTAATTTGGGAATAGAAGTGAAGTAAAACAACTCAAGTGGCCATGTTTTTTAAATTTAATTTATTTTTTAGGTGTAGATGGACACAACACAATGCCTTTATTTTTAATGTGGTGCTGAGGATTGAACCCGGGTCCTGCACATGCTAGGCAAGTGTTCTACCGCTGAGCCACAATCTCAGCCCCTCAAGTGGCCATTTTTGCAGAACTCCCCCACATTCTTTGCCTGTAAGAGCCTCCCCTCCATGACTGGATGGATATGTTCTCTTCATCCTTTCAAACTCTGGTAACACCTGGACCTAAAGTCCTAGTCCACCTTGTCTTTGGGTTAAGACTCCTAACTCCGTATTTGCATGCATGGGTGTAATGGCCTGCACACCTGTGACGGCACTATGTATCTTGCACTTGGTATGTTTTTGCTTTTTGCTCTCTGCTATTAGACTATCATTCCCTTAAAGGCAGAGACTCTGAGCATCTATACAACTTAGCAGAGGGCATACACGATAGGTGCTCAGCCAATGTTTGTTAAATAACTGAATAAGTGAGTGGATTATCATAAAGGATGCCCATGAGTGGAAGTGTAGAAATAAGGAAGGGAAGGGGAAGAGAGGATACTGATAAAATTGGGAGCAGAGAGCTCTGGTGTGATTTCAACAGATTACAACTGCCCAAATTTTCAACTTAGAATGGGAGGGAAAGAAGGCAGGATGGTTTAGTTATTGGTGATATTATAAACAAAGTTTTAATAAGACATGATGACTGATTGGTGCTAATTTCAATATAAGAAGAAAAGGCAAATGTACCTGCTAGTCTGTGTAACAGGGAGAATGAAATGCTATTAAAACTAAACAATCAAAACCTCCAAAAAACCAGGAGGCATCTCCATGGGGATTAAGCAAGTGGGAAGTGTATACCCCCTTCAAACAAGTTAAGTCTGCACTAGACAGAAAATTTCAGCAGACAAATAGACATAGGGGATTGGAGCCCAAGAAGATAAAGAGATGAAGGGCAAGACACAGATTAAATAAGCAAACCACGGAGTTTAGAGTTTACAGTGGACCTGGGCAAGTGAGCCAGGTTCCTAGAAGAGAACATGAATAAAAAAAAAAAAGTATAAAGAAGACAAAGAAAGAGGCAGCACGTGCTGCTAAATTAGAGGAAAATAAGTTGTGAGTAGGAAGGAGGAATCCAAGGATTTCAAAATGGAAGGGAATGAAATTAAGCAGCAGAGAAATTAAGCAGCATGTAAAGAGATGGAAATTTGTGATCAAGAGATCAGAAGTGATTAGAGTGAGATGTAATTGCAGCCTTCAATACTAACAGTGTCTGTTAATATGTCCTTCAAGACTCACTGCTTAGAGGAACTGAACTCACTCATTTTGAAGCAGGAAAACTCAAAATAAGAAGCTGACATGATTCATTCAAGGCAGAGCTATAAATTGACAACCTAAGCACCAAATCCTGCCAACAGTTTTCCTTTGTTTATAAGAAAGTGAATACTTTACCTCCTATGTCATCTTCAGTCTAACACTTGGCCTGCTCAAGTAGCTCAATTACCTGCTTGAACATTACAGGCATTTGAGTATGCAAACTCTGTTCTAAGATTATAAAAATAAATGTAGCACGGGGGCAAAGACAGAATTCCCATGGATTTTTTCCTCTCCATCACTTTGCCTGTCTAATAAGTCTCATGGACAGCATTAAAAAATTCCTTCTGATGTATTTTTCTGTATAACTTTTGTTTGAACGTCAATCATAACCAAGACAATATGTTAGATAGCGATAGGGTTGCATGTTAAGTTATATATGCAAACTATACATGAACATGAAAAATAAATCTGGACATGGTGTATGTAAATTACTCCAATTAATTGAACAGGTAATTATTGCTAAGTTTCTCTACTAATTTCATGGCTTGCTTGTGTCCATCTAGATGAACTGTAGAAACCATCACCTTAGAAAAGGCCTCAATATCTTCAAGATGTTGCTAAAGGCAAAAGGACCAAAAAGCTCCAGGAGAACAGGAAAGACATTTTTATCTTTCTAAGACAAAACATAATTTAGACTTTTCTGCAAATAGTTGGAATCTGTGAGCTGCAGATTTAAATACTCAACCTCACAATAATTTTTTTATGGTTAAAATATTAATATCTGAAAGAACCTCCTATGAAATGATTTAATCATTTTGTGGAGAATAAAATCTGAAAACATGCTTAATTCTCAACTTATCTAGTTGATAGATTTTATTCCTCATCTACACACATTTTTGAGTATATGTTCACAAAGTAAAAATACTACACTTTATGTATACTTCAGTATGGGTCTTGGTTCAGAATGATTTATATGGATAGTTAATGCAGAAAACTCATGGCAGTATGCCATAATATGAATTAATGAATAGAATTCTATTAAAATCAAGAGTTTGATACTATGATAATGAAGAACAACTCAGTGGTATCACACAGGTAATTTAAACATCTAGTATGATTGGGGATTTAATACCAGGTTTGGAAAATTGAACACTTGGCTTTTATACTTCAATCATACTTAACTTTTCTCTAGAAATAACATCTTTAATAAAGGATCATTCCTAAATTAACTACTGCAAAGAATCTTCAGGATTTTTTCATAAATATTATACATGTTTCTTCATTTTGTCCAAAATAGCTCCTTAGACTTGGTGCCCAAATTTTCAAAACATAGAGGTGGATTATAACTTTTGGATAAAAAAGTTTAGAATAAACCTCTCTATTACTATGTATAAAAAAAGATTTTTTTAATCCTTCACAGTGTATGATTTTCTACCTACAATCTATAATTTCTCAATCACATCAACAGAAGAATAACAACACTTTTCCCTCATAGTAAAATTATATATATTTATATATAAATATAAATAATGTAAAACAAAATGTTCTACCAGGGAAAAGATTGATCAAAGTTATACAAAGGATATCTGCTTAATTCACAGATAGAAGGTATGCAACTGGATGTGTTTTACAGAATTCTTCCAGCTCTGCAATTACCTTAACTGCCTGCCTGGAATTGAGCCCTAACTTTGGGGAAATGCCAGATTTGGTTTTAGAAAAGAAAGAAAGAAAGTAAAGTGGTGGGGGAGGGAGAGGAGAAGGGGAAAAGGGAAGGGAAAGAGAAGGGGAAGGGGAAGGGAGGGAAGAAGGAAGGAAGGAAGGAAGAAGGGAGGGAGGGAGGTAGAGAAGGAAGAAAGGGAAAGAAAGAAATAGAGGAGGAAGGAGGAGAGAGGCAAGGAGGGAGGAAGAGAGAGGGAGTGAGAGAGAGAGAGGAAGGAAGGAAGGAAGGAAGGAAGGAAGGAAGGAAGGAAGGAAGGAAGGAAAGCAGATGGAAAGAAAGTGTAAGTTAGTTAGTGGGTAGGTAGATAGATATACTCTAGAATTTAAATTCTCAACTTTTCATAACCTGTTTCCTTCTTTAAACTTTCATGTAAGCCACAAATCTAAGACAGGAGATCCTAGTGAAACTGAAGATCAGACAGATACACTAAGCTAAAATTGGGGTGACATGTCAAGAAAACAGTGAGCACATGCAGAAACCCAATTATTTGGTAGATTTCTTTGTAAAGTGTTCTGAAATGTTATGGAATGAATAAATCCCCAGAGATCTGCAAATGTAAAAATATTTTAACTTGGTTATCAAGGTGCTAAAAATAAATTTAATTTATACAGGAAGCTTGACAAACTTAAAAAAATATATGTGTGTGTGTGTGTCTCTCTCTCTCTCTCTCTATATATATATATATATGAATGGCTTAAATGTAATTTAATTAACCAACAGAAAGTTATTTTTTTGATTGAAGTCATGAGAACTGGTAAAAATTTTTAAATGTGATTGCATATTTAATGAAAACTCAAGGTCGGTCATGGAATTTTTTCCCTTGTAGAAGAGTTTTTCTACTTAATCCTACCATCTTCTTCAGCAGCCTCTCCACTCTCACATCACATGATCTTTTCTGCCTTTTCTATTCTTCACAGAAATTGTGTATTTATGTAAGTGTGTATATATATATTTCACATCAATTTATTCACTCATTTATTTATATTTTCATTGTGAGAATGCTAAGAACCTATTTGAGCCAAACTATCAAAGTGAACCTTTCGCTTATCCTGGTTACCTAAAGGAGTTACACAAATGTCATTAATGAGTCCAATGGCTGCTACATTCCAGCATTTTTGAGGCAAACCTGTCCCAACCGGCGAGCCCTGGGTCCTCACCTGTAGAAGTATGAACATCCCCTGACTGTGTTGTGAGTGAAATGTTCCTGAGTCTTCTCATTTCCAAAATCCTCCAGGGGGTCTGACCACAGGATATCACACATGGGTCCATAAGCAGGTGGTTCTTTGAATCGGTCTAACTAAGAAAAATAGAAGACAGAGCAAAATACTAATCTTTGGAAACTTGGAATTCAAAAACCAGAGGAAACCACGTCCACCTGCCTCTCCCCAATAGGTGAACTCCACTGCTCACTTCTCCTCCGCTTTCCTTCTTTCCTTCCCATCTTGCTACTCTTCATCACCAAGTCCGACTCCTTCCTTCTTTCTCCAGATGAGCTTATTTCTTTTTGGTCTTTATCACTATCTTTATCTTTCTCCTGCCTCAGTAGTCCCCAAAGTTTCTTTTTCCCTTTCTCCTCTCCTCTTTTAATTTTTAACTCTCTTTACTTATTTTATTTATCCAAGTGTTTTAGCCACTACCAATTAATGGGACTCCATCTGTGTTTCATTTGTGAAAGGAGAAGCGTTAATTATCTTTGGGCGGTTCCTCCTATTTCCTCCATTAGATTTTTATATCAACAACAGGATTTTGAGAACAGAAGGCTTATGCTTGGAGAGGAGCTACTTGCTATATAACATTATGGATATTAATTAATTAGGGTC
This sequence comes from Ictidomys tridecemlineatus, assembly GCF_052094955.1. Classification (NCBI taxonomy): domain Eukaryota; kingdom Metazoa; phylum Chordata; class Mammalia; order Rodentia; family Sciuridae; genus Ictidomys; species Ictidomys tridecemlineatus. The sequence continues at coordinate 101,881,335 of NC_135485.1, read as the reverse complement.
CAGCTAGGTGTCTAACAAAAGCACAGTCTTCCATACAACTATGGAAGGGGGAAATAAAAGAAAGGATAAGGAATCAAATCATTCTACAATTTTGGGGTCATTCTTTAGCTTACATTCTAAACATTACAGTTTTACCTGAATCCTTTATATAAAATCCACTTTTCGGTGATAAATGTTTATCAAAGTCATATTTCAATTTAAAAAGGTGCACTTAGGAAGCATGAACAACATAACTGGAAATAACAGCCCACCAACAATCTGATAAGACTGTTACTTGAGTTTATCATAATTTAATTGCAATGAAAAATTGCACAAAAGTATTATGAAAATCCATTAATAATGGATGTACTTCAGAGTCAATACTTGACTATTTGGAAAAATCCAGTAGAGACAGCTGAAATATGAGGCTGACAAGCAGTGGAATTCTCTATTTCACCTGGGACATACAAGATGATGAAGTAATGGTTTTTCTATATTCTGGTGTTTAATATTATCTAAAGAAAATAAGGAAATATTTCACATTTTCAACAACCAATGAAAATATTCAATAAGACACCTCTATATTTCAACCATTATATGAGCCATATTTATTATAAATGTACACTTGTTTGAGAAATTTAAATAACTTATGTCTTTGAAACAATTCATCCAAGAAAAATATTGCTTGTCCATGCAAATACATAATTTCTTACAGAGAAATAAGAATTTATTACTAGAGGTAGAACAGTGGAGGAAGGAAGGTTTTTAGACTAATATGAATTTTCAATCATAGGTTGGGAAAGCAACCCTAATATAGAATTTACTCTGGAAAAATTATAAAGTCAGTCTAGAGGTTCACATCATCTACACTAAAATATGTAAATACAAAATGAAATAAAGTTAAGTGTAGTAAAAACTCTGACATATAGTGAAATGCAAACCTCAAAATCATTTTATGGCAAAGCTTAGAATCTGATGATATATATAAAATTATATAGAATATCTGAAATACGCCAAAAAGTAAATTCTGGGGATTGCAGGTATTTTTTTTTTTAACTATTCAATGTACCATGAAACCTTTAGTGACTGATTTCAAGAGTCCATCAGGTTGTAGAAGAATTTGGCCAACTTCATATATAAAGGAACTTTCTATACACGAACTCCATGATTACCTTTCAACAACATATCTGGATAGCACTTTAAATAGAAAGCAAAGACAGATTGCTCAGAGGACCAGAAGCAAATGTGTAATGGTGTCTTAAAAATTAATCATGTAAAGTACAAAACAGAGGTTTATTTAATGTACCCGTGTTTGATTTTAAAAATAACAATCATGTAATTCCTTTCTCGGAGGAAAGTAAGTCCGGTATAATTTACAATTTATCTACAACACTATTTTAACACCTGCTCACTTGAACCTTAAGGATGCAAATCTCCTGATAGAAAAAAAAATTGTATGCTTTGCTACCCTAAATATAATTTTTCTATAAAAATCAATAAGATTTTTAAAGAATACTGAGTTCCTGGCAGTAGAGATTTATGATATCTAAATATGTTCATGATTTAATAAGTTATTTCCTCAACATCATGAGTTTCATGAAGAAAAATTACTCAAGAAACACAACAAATGAGAATCACGTAGAAATGATTTTTTGTGTGGGTTTTAGAGGTTTGTAGATTATATTTTTACCCATGATTGTATCTTTAACAAAATAGCCCAATAGCCATATCTTTTTTATTTATTCTTTGTGGTGCAGAACTTTAGACAGCTATACATCAGCTGTGTTCAGATAATGAAAGGGCTATATATTGAGTGAATTTTTCACTCATCCTCCCTGTTAGGATACTTGGCAAGTTTCTCATCCAAGTAAGTCCATAGAACTGGATAAAGTCAACTAAAACATAAATGCACATCCCTGAAGCCCATTACAGAACAACTACAGCTATTTATACTCTGACCTATTCCATTTTTCATTCTGTACTTATTGTAGTAACTGACTATAAGGTTACTAACATGCGAAAAGCTTACATGACTCTTTGGTTTCCTTCTCTACTAAACGCTATGGGAAAATACTATTTACTAATTTAATATTAAGGCAATTGATGAAATTAACTGATAAATATTATTCAATATATAGATTTCTGAGATTAAGCACTGAAATTTTCAAACACAGGGAAATGTAAAAAACAATTAGGTGGCAATGATTCCAACAAGTGACACCAAGGGATCTTTGTACAAATACCACTTAAGTAATAATAAGCAAGGGTTGGAATTTGAGTTGTGTCCACTATCAATCTTAAGTAAATCTATATTCAAGCAAAAAATTCTGTACTCATTGAAATTAGGCCCTCACTTGTTTGAGCTACAGTCTACTTATAACACATAAGGCTTAATCAAATAAATATTAAATTACACATATATTCATAACAAAACTCAGCAAATCCCTGATTCAGTTAGAGTAATTTAAAAAAATGTGACCAAATTATTCTGGCAAAAATTACTGGGAAGAGTAATAAAAAAAATTAGAATTATTTTCACGTTTCTTTTCTTCTTTGATATAAGTACAAGGAAAGTTTCTTAGGTCTCTAAAAGTAGAGGGTGGAAGTTTTGACAATAGATACGGTTGTCAAATATTCAGAATTCTTGAAGAGAAATCTTAGTTTAGACTTCCTAAATGGAAGCTTGGTAGTGAACAAAGTCTTCTTATCACATATAAAATGCCATATATATTAGAGTAAACAAATACCTTAAAATAATTCCAGGTAATATTATTTTAAGATAATATAAGAAGATATGTATTGCTTTCTGTCTTTGGGGATTTGGGAATCAAGAAACATGTGTGGAGTTTTTTGATTATTTTTTTCTCATACTGTTATATAATGTTCAAAAGCTAAATAAAGAAATAAAAGAGAGATTCTTATGCTATGTAAAACTATGTTATATTACTACATTTTCTCATGAAATAAACATAGCATACTTCCACATTCAATATAAATAATCTTCCTTTCTGGCTAAAACAATAGTAATAGACAATGCTAAATTAAGTTGTTTTTTTTTTAAAAAAAAAACTTCTTAAAAGTCCATTTTTTTTTCTCATAGCTAGCTCACAATACAATTAACAGAAAATTATCTTTGCCTTTGTTAGTCTGTTACAATATAGTAACAAAGAGTAGAGATGGATACATTTTAAAGGGATACATTTCAAAGGCCAACTTTGTGATATTTTCCCAAAGACAAAGCACCATTTCTAGCCTAATACATCATGAATATCCAATGATTGTTTGAAAAAATCTAAAGGACAATGTTTTATATTTCTAATGATACATGCCACATGGACAGAGAAACCCTGAGGATTTAGAGATGAAAAATCTTCTAGGTACAAATATAACTTCCTTCTAAGAACAAAACTTTAATACAAAGAGGAGACTGATGACTACCTTCAATCATTTTAATTCAAAAAGATAAAATTAGTGATGAATGTAGGGAAAGTGATACCTTTATTTATTACAGAAGCACACAAAAGTATCACATTTGGAAAATAAAAGAACTTACTTTTCTGATGTCGTCTAGAGTGTTGATCTCTGGAGACAAACCGCCATGTACACACAGGAACTGCTGGTTCATCAGGGCAGCCAGGGGAAGGCAGTCGAAGGCATCCATGCAGGCGTCATACACACGCTCCGAGTACTTTATTTTACCTTTCAAACATGGTAAAAAGCAAATGTTTACTCTCATGGTTTCATCATTAGTATCAATGCATTGAAATAGTTTTGTTTCTTTTTAACATTTTCTTGCCAATATGACATGACAAGCATAAAATTACACTTTGCAAAATTTTGAAACAGAATCAAACACAACTTTTAAAGATTTATATGTTAATCTTAATATGGTATTTTATATTTTTAACACTCAAGCATATTTTATAATTTTAAGACTTTTTTATAGCAAAGAAGAGACTTTTTACATATATTCTGGCTAATTATCTGTAGACCTATCACCACAAAAATATACACTTAACTGGAGACCAAAAGAATGATGGCCATAAAACTGGCTGATATTCCTGAATGATTTTATAGAAAAGCCGATGGCAAGAAGTTTTCTAAAGTTGTTCATATCTCACTCACAGCATATTGCCTTTCCCCTATTGATTTGTATCTAATGTTTTGAGAGAAGTCTTCATGCTCCATTGAATACATGAACACATGACAGAAATTGAGGCTTCAGTGGAAAATGGGGAAAATTGAGAGGAAGAAAATGAAATTACATGGTGTACTACATGCTCCTAGTCTTGATATCTAAAGAAGAAAGCCATCTCTTTAATTTTGTAAAGTAGAACAGAGGTTAGTATACATCAGATTCAAAAACAGAGGAACGAGGTTCTTTCTGTCTGACCTCCATCTGCTTTTCTTGAGTGATGTGAGATTTAAGAGTAGAATTACTGTCTCAAACAGTTGTATACTTAACTGGTTTAAAAAGGAAACTTACTTGCCTCTTAAGATCAACTATACCAAATATCAATTTGAATTCTCAAATATACTCAAATATTAATCTGAATATTAATTGAAAAATTTTTAACTTGAAAATAAATTTTGAATTCCTATAACTGTTCAAGCTTAGAAAGAAATGGGCAACAACATGAAACAGTGTCACTTGAAATTTTTGACTGTTAGGCAATGGATCATATTATAATGTGATCTTAGTGATTGATTAAAATGACAATTTACTACATATAGTATTAAAGGAAGAAGCTTAAAGCATACTTACATTCTTGTTTAAATGTGAAATACTCTGTTAGATGTCTACATTCATGATTTCCACGAAGTAAAAACAGTGTTTTGGGGTAAAGAATTTTCAAGGCCCACAAATACAGCACACACTGAGAAAAATAAAAAAATAACATGAACATCAACATTCTTCATTATACTTATTCATTCCATTGCTTACATATCAGGAAGACATGAATCAAATGTATTCTCATGATCAAAGATCCGCAGCCTAGATTTTATTAGGAAGGATACTGACAATCATAACAAACACCCAGCTGGTACAAAGCCAAGATTCACCTGTGCTTGAAATACATGTGCACCAAGGATCACAGGCCACAGGAAACAACAGGGTGAGCAGGTCAACAGAAAGAAACTCATGTGGCCTGTGGGAAGTGAGGGAGGGGTATGTAGAAACACAGGGAAAGAGGAAGAGGCCTAAATCAAAGTACACTAGAAAGAAAATATACTGCCTAACAGTACGAGAAGGATTATGATGACCCAGAAGGTTCCTGTGTGCCTCTTTCCAGTCAGTATCTTCTGAACATGTAATCTAAAATTTGACCTTTAGATTAGTTTTGCCTGTAACAAGTTATCTTAAAGCAAAGCTTTAATCTCTTCATTTTAAATCTTGACTACATTTTTTTTTTTAAACTCAAATACTCTAGAGAAATCACATTTTAGAACCCACATTTTCTTTTGGGCCATCTGTTAAAGATCTTGTTTTGACATTAGCATGTGGCTTTATAACTTTATCACCTCTAGTCGTAATTACTTCTTACTGAAGCACTTTCCTAATTGAGCAAAGAGAGGTACAAAATTGCTCTGCTAAATATTCTTAATCATGTCTGTTTACGGCTTTCCAGTGATGCAATACACATTTAATTTCCCTTATTATTTAATGAATGCACAGTACCTATGGTAGGAAATCAAGAAATGCTGACTCTGTTTCTGCGAATGAAAAGGAAGGAAGGAAGAAGAATAAAGAGAGGGAGGAAAGAAGAAAGGAAAGAGAAAGTAAGAAAGCAAGCAAAAAAAAAAAAAAAAGGATAATAACTCAATTTCCAAATGGTTGGCTTTAAATATTCCAAAAATGAAAGTTCTCTTTTCACATTTCATTTCCTCCTTCTCTGTGGCAAGAATAAAGTGTCTTCCCAAACACTGACTTAAACCACAAATGCAGCAATATGGTAGAAAAAGCATGGCAAATGAAAGGGCAAGGGTGGACTGGGGAGTGGAGTCCTGCCAGCCCTCGCCCTCCACATCTGGTGGACAGAGCTGCCAAGCACAACACTGTCTGGCTAGCAACTGTTTTGCCATTTAAAGTTCCAATATTCTGCACATTAGTTTTTGAAAGAAAAAAATGAAGAAAGAACTACAGTCTCTTGTAAAAGGAAATTATCATAATCAATGAAGATACATAAAAATTAGTTAAATCATGGTTATTTTTGTCCATGTGGTATCAGATGGTAAACTGAACACAATTTTCACTGAGTTAATTGCTCAGGTAGAAACAGCACAATGTTAACTAGCTTTTCTACACAGTGAGATGTAAATGAGTTGTACCAGTCATATCAACTGAACTGAGTCTTTTCATTCTTACCCTTAATTAAACAAATATTTACAATTTAAAGTAGACTGAGTCACTCAATATGAAAGATGAAACATCCTTTATCTTTGGGTTATTTTTCTGTCACAGACATCGCTTTCTCCTAATTCTGTATTTTCTCCAGCAAAGCAATCCTAAGGATATCATTTTCTTCATTAAGTTGTTGCTTTGACAAATAACATTGCAATGGTTTGCTTTTTAATTTATGCTTTTTAATATTATTCTTAAAAAAAACTGCATAGGACAGAAAAGGAAAATGTGAAGGAGGAAACAAGAAGATAAAAAAGAAAACACACAGCTTTAGCTATATATTAATCAGCTCCCTCAACTCATTTATTATCTGAGCTGTGAAATGTTCCAATCAAAAGTGCTCCCCCTCCATCACTGGACAATAATGAATCCAAAGATGTGCATTGTTTGGGACAAGATCCAAACTCATGAAATGTTAAGTGAGCTTCTCTAAGACATCGGTTGCCTGGTCTGACATGCATAGAGAGAAGTACCAGGGGTACCAGGGGAACAGCAATGCCTCATAAGATGAGACAGCCAGAACATTTCTTCCTCATGTCTGTGGCAATCCTCTGTTGTGCTGCTTGCTCATTATTCTCAGGCAGAAACACGGAGCATTGCCTGGCTTGCTGAGGATCATTCTAGTTTATGAGTTCACAGTTAATAAATAGGATAACTTTTCACCCTTAAATATGCTTGAGACCTGGGTTAGGATCTGAATGTAAGTGGAACAGGCTGGGCCAGCTTTTGCTGCAAAGCCCAAAGCACTGTATCCCATAAGGCATAGAAAGAGAGTCTAATGAATGACAGGGAAGGAAACAGCTGTGTGTGCCTCTGTTTGCAATTCTGAATTTTTCCCTGTGTTCTCAGAGAAACACACTCAGCCGGTGGACCTATATATACACATATGCTTGATCAAAGAGATTAGGTGGTGTAATGCAATCATCAAAAAGAGGAATATTTGATGTAAGGCAAATTATTACTCAAAACAAAATTACCTCTTTCATCACTACTCAAAAGCTTGCTTGTTTGGGGGCTAACTTTGTGGGAAATGATTTCTAATCTTGGCAAAGAGAGAAAATTGGGGAGGCAGGGGGAGAGCACATAAAATGAGCTATATGTGCTCCTCAGAGTATATTATCTCCATCCAGTCTGTAAATACACCAAACAGAAACTACTAGAAATTCGAACCTACCCTTCAAAGCTGATTTGGTAAAAATTAAATTAAGTGGTCCTTTTTACTCAAAAGACAGCCAAACAATGACTGCAGTGTAGCCCTACATTATTGAGATGAATCAAGAACCTTTTGAAACCTGTAAGGATAACACACCCTGTAAAACTAAGCTCTTATTTTAGGATTTTTCTTAAACCAACAATACCATTCTCATAGAGAATATCTTCTATTTAATGCTTTGCCCTTCAGATTATATATGTGTGAATGTTAGTACATTCATGGGTAAGTGCAACAATGTGTATCCCTTTCTGCATTACTGATGTGTGCATTTTTTGTGTTACACTGTGGTACATCCGGTGAATATGTTATGACCAGGGTGTAGGATAGTAGAAAGAGGACAAGTTTTGAATCCTAGCATTGGCATTTACCTTGTGTGTGGCCCTTTCTAAACCTCAGTTGAGACACTTCTGAAAGGAGTTTAGGCATTTACATGTAACTTTCAAAACTTGAGGAATAAATGAGATAATTTACACCATGAAAACAGCAGCATTTATAGCCTGTGAACAGTGTCAGCTTCCTTAATCCACAATAAATATCCCTGAAGTATTTTTGGTAAGTATACTTTATATAAATGTCTGTTCTATTTTAATATGATGTTGATATCATTGCACCATTCTCAAGTGCCCTAAAAAGTCACATCTAATCAACAAGGATCATTTTACTTTGATACATTTTGTCATTTTGTGTGTATGTAGCAAGTCCCTTGGGCTGTACTCTCAGACCCTTGGAGTTTAATTAAAGAAGTGTTTGATGATGGAGGCTCTGGTATATGCATCTCAGAACTTTTAAATGTCCTGATTTCTCCATTTGATATGTCACTAACATTTGTTTGATCTCTTGATCTTTTGTTTGAATATTAAAAGAAATGCACCTATACAAAATATTGCAAATACTTTTGTGATTCAAATATCTATATTAACTATAGACTAATCTACTGAGGAAACAAGTTAATAATTATTGCTTTTTTTTCAAATTAAAAAACAAACACAGAACAGAGCTAAAAAAAAAAGCTTTAATTAAGAAAAGCTTAGGACATTTCAAGTGGTTTGAGGCAAGAGATTCAGAACCCTACATTTTTCAATTAAAAAAAAAAGTCAAAGGTAAATAAAGATCCATGAAAGTTAAGAAATATTAAAATCCAAAGACAGTTGATGAGATAAGAAAGTCCAGTTGTGCTGTTTTTCAAGCAACACAAGATTTAGTGCTTTTTCTTTATTACCAATTTAGTAAGAAACTTTATTGTAAGTTTTATATTTAAAAAAGATACAAACTGAGGTGTTAAAATCCACAAATATTATGATAATAAAATTTTTTTTTTCAGCCAGGCACCATGGCACACACCTGTAGACACTTGGGAGGCTAAGGCAGGAGAATTCAATGTTCCAGGCCAGCCTGGACAACTTAGCAAGACCCTGTCTCAAAATAAAAAATAAAACAGGCTGGGGCTATAGTTCAGTGCTAGAGCAGCCCTAGGTTTAATCCATAGTAAAGAAAAACAGAAGTTCCAGCATAGTACTCTATTATTTGACTGATAAAAATAGTCACTATTAAGAGAAAAGTGTTAGGATTTCCTCACTTAGAAGGTGAGCTTTGAAATATGGGGACCACCTATTTCATTTATCTTTGGAATCTTTCTTAGAAGCAATATAAATATTAAATTAGTAAGATTACTTTAAGAACTACTAAAATCCTTTTATTATTTTACTATTTACTTATATTCTATGAAGCCCTATTTGAAGGGGAATGGCAGAAACCTTAATCTCTCCTTGCTCTTTTGTGTGTCTCACTGTTTCCCTCAAACCTGGAATCACCAGTGGTCATATCAGCAAATTCCCATCCATCAGAAACAAGTTGAGGTATATGTGCCACTTTAGGGAAACATCCTTAAACAAGACTGAAAACCCTTCTCGTATTTTCTTTTTATTCTTGCTGAATGTACTGTAGAGACAGAAGAATTGAAGCTACTCTAGCTGTCTTCGGTCATAGAGGTTTACTTTGAAATGAGGCCATGCACATCAGGGAAACAAGGCAGAGGGGATAGCACAAGTCCTGGTGCGTCCATATGGGCTTCTCCTAGAGAAATAGACTTCTATATTGTTCAAATGACCATTAGGTGGGGGCTTTGTTTTGTTTTTGTTGTTGTCTCTCCTTGAAGATATTTACCTTAATGTGAGATAAAAGTTTTACAAAATTTGTACTCAATCACCCTTCCCTGCTGGTTATGTTGATCAAGTAGCCCAAGAACATGACCAAGACTTACGAGGTTAACCTAGGTCTTCTCTGTACTTTGCTCACCTCAATCTCCCTGCCAGCTAAAATCTTACTTGTTCTCTGATTCAGTTCCTCAGTGAGCTACATTCCCATTATTCTCTCATTTTTCTATATCCTAACAACACTTATTTTCTGTTCCTCCTTTATCATAAAATTTTTAATAAACCATTCAAATAACTGAACCATGAATGATGACCTATTCTAGGCTTTGGATTCTATATAGATTTTTGTACGTACATATTCCTGTATATATTTATGTTTATAGAGATCAAGGATATATGCCACATTTCTCTGTATTCTTCTTAGTTCCAATACCATGTATGAATTTTTTACATATGTACATATATGTGTGTCTATACATATATATTTATACACCTAATGGTGATGGATATAAAGAGAATTAATGACTTTAGGTTAATCAAATAATCAAGAAACAATTGCTATGATTTTAAAGTAGAAGCTGTTTGAGGGTGATGTTTTTCAACATTAAATACTTTTTCAGTAAATCAATATGATAATAAAATTTTAAAAACAGAATCATTTTTATATGATTGTGAATATATGATGTTTGTGAGGCCTCCACACAGTTGATTTATCTTTTGGAATAGATGTTTTCTTTTTTACTATTTTTTTAAGGACACATAATGTCATTTAGTATACTCTGATCTTTAAAGCTATATTTATATATCAAACCATTTCTTTCAATAACCATTTGTTGAGGTTTTACTGTGTATGAGACACCATCTTAGGGTACTAGGAAGAATAAACATTAAAGAAACGAGGTACTCTTTGCCTTTATTTTAATGTCATTTCTATTCATGTAAAGCAGATGCAGATGAGAGGCTGAAGAAGAACTTCTACTCAAAGGTTATCTGTTTTGTTTTATTTAATTAGTTTGACAAATTACTGTAGTCAGATGACAAGTGCCAAGAAAGATAAAACAGAGCATTCTCACATATGCACACAAATACACATTCCAAGCACAGACCGGTATGCACTTTGTTACGGATTTACAAAGGTAACACTGTCTCTCAGTTATAAGCCATAAACATGCTAATACATCTCTTGTTTACCAACTTTGATTAGTTCTTTTAATGGGAAATAGAATTACCTACTGTAAAGTAAGGTAATTTTTTTTTTCAAATTTCCAAGTATAAAAATGTACAAAAGGCAAAACCTTATTCCTAATCAGTTTTTTTAACATTAAAAAGCACATGAGGGGGGGGGGGCTGGGGTTATGGCTCAGTGGTAGAGTGCTTGCCTTGCATGTGCAAGGCCCTGGGTTCAATCCTCAGCACCACATTAAAAAAAAAAAAAAAAAAAAAGCACATGGGGGCGTCGACTGAAAGTAGGATTTGTAATGTTCTATCCACTAAGTGTACTAAAATTCCTTTGTTATAGACTAGAAATTTCTATAAGGCAACTACAATTATTGCTCTTATTTCATAAAGATATTCTTGGACCATAACTGAGTGGCTAAAAAGAAATGACATTTCTTTATTTTTTTTGTGGTGCTGGGGATTGAACTCAGGGCCTTGTGCATACCAACTGAGCTATATCCCTAGCCCTTGTGGCATATATACACAGTGGAATATTGCTCAGCAGTAAAAGAGAATAAAATCATGGTATTTGCAGGTAAATGAATGGAGTTAGAGAAGATAATGCTAAGTGAAGTTAGCCAAACCCCAAAATGAAATTCTGAATGTTTTCTCTGATATAAGGAGGCTGATTCATAGTGGGGTAGGAAGGGGAAGCAGAAGATGAATAGACAAACTCTAGACAGGGTAGAAAGGTGGAGGAGAATGGAGGGGGGAGAAAGGAGGGGGCATGGAGTTAGAAATGATGGTGGAATGTGATGGACATTATTATCCAAAGTGCATGTATGAAGACATGAATTGGTGTGAATATACTTTGTATACAACCAGAGATATAAAAAATTTGTGCTCTATATGTGGAATAAGAATTGTAATGCATTCCGCTGATATATATAAATTTAAAATATTAATGATAAAAATAAAAAAGAAATGCCATGGACTTACTTCAATACTGAAGTACCCTCTGTCAACATAGTCCCCCAAAAAGAGGTAGCGAGTGTTGGCAGGAGATCCTCCCACTTCAAAGAGCTTCATCAAATCAAAGAATTGTCCATGGATGTCCCCACAAACTGAAAGACAGAAGTAATATTTATTTTATGGTCATATTCGGTTACGAATCAGAATTAGATCATAAAATTGTAGATCCATAATTAACTTACAGCTAATTTTTAAGCCAAAACATTATTTTGCAGAACAGGAGAATGAGACAGAAAAGCTAAGTACATTGTTCAAGATTCACAAGTTAGTTAGTGGCAATCCTGGCTCTACCATTGAAGTCTACTATTTAATAAATTAACTGGAAAAATATGTATAATAATAATAATAATAACTATTACTGTTATGCATTTAACAATTTTATAGAAACACTGTCAAGAACTTCATTAACATTTTCTAGTTCAATTCAACAATGTTTTCATATGCAATTAAGAGATGGAGAAAAATGTTTTGAGAATTTGGCATAATCTGAAAATGAGGTCTGACTGCATAGCCAGTACACACTGCCTCTTAAAGAAAAGAAGATCTTGAAATGTATCGTAAAATCAATATTTTTTGAATATAAAATGTAATCAATTACAACATACATTATTTTATGCATAACTAAGAAAAAAGCATTAAACTCAAGTTATAAAATAGTATTTTTATAAAATACATCCTACTATCATATGTTTATATAAAGGCAAATTGTGTATTAGAAAATATTAAAAACAGTACAAAAATTAGTGGGAATTGATACTTCTTTAATTTCTTACCTCTTTTTTTTAATATATATATATATATATTTTTTAGTTTTTGGCGGACAAAACATCTTTGTTTGTATGTGATGCTGAGGATTGAACCCGGGCCACACGCATGCCAGGGGAATGCACTACCGCTTGAGCCACATCCCCAGCCCCATAATTTCTTACCTCTTTTAAACACAAATTCTTGAAAGAACATTTAGTCTCTCCTTTTTAAAATCATTTACTCAGGACTTATTATTTCATTTGCTACTTTCAGAGCCTTCAAAAATCAATATTATAATAATATTACAACTGAGAAAACAGTGTACCTTAGAAAGATTATGTAGCTTGGCAATATGAGCATTAAAGTGAAAGGAGGGGAAGGCAAGGGATGTGGGGATAAGAAAGATAGTAGAATCAAACAGACATTATTACTTTATGTACGTATGTGTCTGTATGACCAATGTGATTCTACAATTCTACAATATGTATACTCAGAAAAATGAGAAATTATATCCCATCTATGTATGATATATCAAAGTATATAAGTGCATTCTACTGTCATGTATAGCTAATTAAAACAAATAAAAAATTAAAAAATAATGTATGATCCAGTGCCTAAATTTAGATTTATTTCATTCAAAGCTTTTCTTTTTAACCATCACAGTGTAACATCTTCAATATGTGTATTACATATATATACATATATATATATGTATATATATGTTATACACATAATATTTTATGTATGAATGATGAACATGATGTGGTGGTTTATGCAACACCAAGAGGCTCATGGAATGAACGTATTAGCAAATAAGAAATCAGAAAGCCAAAGGATGATATCTCAGATACTACAATCACAAGAAAGTCACTAAAATGTTTTAACCTCATTTTTTTTTTGCCTGATAGAAGTGGACAGTAATAAGAATGAGCCCAAAGAGTCCATGGTTGAAACAACCGTAAAACAGTAAATGAAATAAAATGTGCAAATTCCTGTTTTTACCACTTAGGAACAGCTAATAAGGACCACAACTCTCTAAGCCTGCAACAGGTACAGATGGGCTCTATTTTTGAGTGTGTTTCTTCAAAATCTTAGTCCACTAAAACATAAGCTGTAACTACTAATGAACCCCTTTTGTGGATAACAATCACATTGCTTCTTCCCTTCCTTGAGCATGAGGTATACTGTAGAAATATCAGAAACATTTTCTTCCCTTTTAAAAATAATATCGCAGGGCTGGGGCTGGGGCTCAGTGGTAGAACACGCGCCTAGCACATGCGAGGCACTGGGTTCAGATCCTCAGCACCACATTAAAAATAAATAAAATAAAGGTACTGTGTCCAACTACAACTAAAAAAATAATATCACAGGTTAGAAGATTATATTTATAAATGTATACATTTGTTTTATTCTTAGAGTTGAGCATTTTGCAAATGGATCCTTATCCTGAAGGATAGTGAGGAATACGATTTCTGAGATACAATACATCAAGTCTTTTCTTGTCATATCCTAAGTAAGGGGACAGTATAAAGAGCATTATGATTCAAAATTTGCCAGGCATAAATGCCAGTGCCCCCTCTGGAGGAGACTTTCATCACTACATTTGGAGTTACAAAAACAAAAAGAAAAAAAAAATCTTAAAACTTAAAGTAAAAACAATAAATATCTATTTTTAAAAACTGCATTAGGTTACCTTTTTCTATGATTTTTAAAGAGATAAAACTAAACCTTATTAGCTAACAAATAATAAAATAGCTCATCTGGTTTATTCTTTAAAAGGACAAATTGGTACAGTTTACTTATCACAAGCACTGATTTCTCTCAAGCTGTGGGAATTTTGATACCAGTCGTGTATGTTTCAAACTAAAAATTACAAAAGAAAGAAGGTGTTTGGCTGGAAACCTTTTTTTTTTCCCCCCATGTCCTCCAGTAAGTTAAGAGTGAGAAGGAAGGACCTTCCAGGAAGAAAAGCATGAAGTAGTCACTTTCTCAGACTGCTCTGGCCTGTCTTACCACTGAACCTCTTCCTACAGTGGATCCCTATAATAGGGATGAGGGCCAATTTAAGGGGCAAGGCTCAAAGAAACTATGAAGCCAGGTGACAAAGTGAGACACAGGCTTCAAACATTATTTGTAATATTTATGATGGCTTTTGGCTGAATAATCACATTTTACACTACTATTAAAATATTCACAAGTGAAAATGGTTCTATCAAAATCTTTGAGGCAGTATGATGTAGTATTTAGACCTGGACTCTGAAACCAGATCATTCAGCTTCCAATCTCTATGCACCACTTACTAAGTGATGATCTTTTCTCTAAGCTGCAACATATTTATTTTATAAAATAGGGTGATATTGGGGTCTTACCTTACTAGGCTATCTGTGAGGATTTAATAAGCTAATATAGTAACCAGATTAGAAGGGTTCCTGGAATTTGATAAGAAACTGATAAAGGTTACATCCACTGGCATTTCAAGAGAGACACATATAAAATGTCCAGATCTCAGAAAGAATGGTATTCTACTGCTTGTGGTTGGAAAGAATATGAGATAGAAGGTATTCTCAAGACATTTTAAAGCATCCCTTCCTATACACCCCCCTTGGTGTGTGCTGTGTGTGTGTGCGTCTTTCTGTCTGTCTGTCTCTCTCTCTTTTTATTTTGAATCAGGGATTTAGCCCGTGGTCCCACTGAGTCACATCCACAGTCCTTTTAATTATTTTGATACAGGGTCTCACTGAGTTGCTTAGGGCCTCACTAAGTTGCTGAGAATGAACTTGAACTTGTGATCCCTCCAGTGTTAGCCTCCTGAGTCCCTGGAGTTATAGGCTCTTTCATTTCAATTGCTGTCCATAGCTGAAAACTCATGATAATTACTTTTTATTTCTCCAGGTCAGTGACATAAATACCAGGACATCCATTCAGGTTATAGAATGCAGTTTAGGAATTAAAAGATTTTAGCAATTGACAACATAGCATAATTGGGTAGCCAGAAAAAATAAACAAATAGGTTCTAGACCATGAAAATATTATAATATTAATTTTAGTTGGAACATAGAAGTACGTTATCATTAATATAGTTTTGTAAAATCAGAAAATTGAGCTCTTTTTCTATCTTATAATAACTTTGTGATAAGAGATCTCAATGATTTACAAGATGACTGCAATTATTGGATCTTGGCTTGATGACATAAAACAGCAAAGAGCAATTAATGCAAACCAGGCATGGAAAACAAATAGCCTACAATCCAGTTACTTGTATAATTGTCATATTATCACAGACTTAACCACAGAACAGCCACAGAGTTCTAAAATCATGCTTTTATAGTAAGAACCACTTTTAATAATGTTCAGCAAAGGAAAATAATTTGCACATATAATTATTTTTAAAAATTGAAGACCAACTCAAGGAAACAAAAACTCAAAACTTGCCTGAAAAATAAGGATTTTCAAGATCAACTTATGATCATTTTTAAGACAAATCACATTGTTTTGTCTTACACCTTTTTCACACGACTTACCATTATCAGAAATTACTTAGATGATTTATTTTCATGCCTGTTTCTCCCCTGTCTCTTCCCATTGGAGAATAACCTCCACTAGGGTGGGTAACTTGCAGTGTTGTTCACTTTACCCCAGCACTACAATGTCTGAGGATTCCTTCACTCAGCCCAATGCCAAGCTTACTTTGAAAACTCATTTAGTAGGAAATTAGAGATTTTGAGGGGCTCTTGAGATTGCTAGAGATGAGGACAAGTTTGTGGAATTTGCTTTGGTGGAAGCCAGAGGCCTTCAACTTAGAATCTGAGATAGGAGCTATTTTAAGTCTTTCAATTGCAGGAATTAACAATATACATACAGTAAGACTGGGGACTAGTGCAGGACACCCATGCATTTTATGGTAGTTTCCTCACTTGGTTCTACATCAGAATACCCTTGGGCAAGTTTTGAAACTAAAAATTCCTGGGCCCTGAATCAGTATCTCTAAGGATTCATATTTATTACCAAGCTCTTAGATGATTAGTTCGAATGACTAAACACACCTGGACTTTTGAGCATCTGTCAAAGCACACATAGGTCTCATTCTGCCTTTTTGCATGGTTCTGCTCATAGGTTAGATGTGGAAGAGATATACATCAGAAAGGCAAACTCTTTCCATGTTCATTCCTGGTTAGTGTGAGATCAGGATTTTTACTATTATGTGAAATGATCATAATGAAGTGATTATTTGATAGAGTCTATGGGGGAAGAATTTAACATAAAAAAGGATTACAAATATTTTTTTGCAGCATTTGATTGTAGTTATTGCTTGGACCTTGTGTATTTTAATTATAAATTAAGAGACTTATTATAACATTCTGAAATTTAAGTCACTCTTTGGATATTAAACTTCAGAAAGAAAATGACCACTATACATTGGTACTCAAGAGGATGGAAAGTGCGATCCAGAGGACAGGCTGCCTGACTCTGTTTTCTACTTACCATGGCCCCACCCTCCATCCTGTAGGGGTACTGAACACAGTGATATCCAAAGAAATACAGCATGCCCAGTACCTGCTGATGAGGCAAGCTGTCTGCTCCCAGTTGCCCACAAAGCTAAGTTCTACAATCTTCTATTTCATTTAGTTTTGACAGCATCTCTAGGTCAAACAAGTTATGATAAGTTCTGTTATGCCTTCAAAGCAAGCTCACACTTCATCAACATATTCTGGTTTACCACATTCCCATGATTCCCATTATTTGCTTCTCATTCCCAATGAAACACTGCTAGCAGGCAAGGTTCAACAGATATTGTGCCTATTTCTTGCAGAAAAGTTAAGAGTCATGACATTTAAAAAATTAACACGGTAAAGACATTGAAATAAAAAGTTTTTTTCCCTTAGCCATTGCTAATTATGTACATTATCAACCTAGGATACCACAATATAATGATTATTTTCCCTGAGAGAACTTTTCCCTTTGCCTTTGATAGAAGAAGTAAGAACTAACAAACACACTGAAGAGATGAATCTATTTGAAGAGGAGGTGGCAAAGTGGTCAGTAATATCTTGGTGCATCCCCTGGGTGACTCAGTAGTTCTGAGTATGGCTAATGTAACATACTGTATATACTGAATGGGGTATGGGTAGCCAGCATCCTACAATGCTTTTACACTCTCTCTTCCAATCAGGAAATACACACATACTGCCTAAATACTCAACTGCTAAATATGACTTAAGCAATCATTACTTTGGCATAATTGTCTTTTAATATGATTTCCCTTATTCCATGATTCCTGGACCAGTTTAAATAAAACTTTACTGGAAACAATTTCACACAGGAATGAGGTGAACAACTTTTGACTTAAGTGAATTTATCTTTTGAATTTTAAAGCATGAAACAGAAAAATAACATTCAGAAAATATGGGTTTTTATTTCTTACAGAAGGCAAAAGTCTCCTGCCCCCCATATCATTGGTAGAAAGCTAGTTTTAAAGCTTTGAAATCATTCGCTTAGGGGGTTTACGTATAAACAGAAACATAGACATAAACGTGTCTGTGTATGTGTTTTTAATATAGCTACTCACCACAAATGAGGATTTAGAAAATAGGGGGTAGTGTACTTATCAAGGAGTCATTAATCAGAATTTCACAACTTTTACAGACTACAGCAAAGTAGTGCTAAAGAAAAACAGGAAACAGAGAGGGAGTAACAAGGGGGATCTCGTAGTCAGCTAAGTAAGCTCTTGTGATAGACAATGAATCACAGGGCAAGTCTGAGTCTCTAAAACCAGCCACTATGAAGTAGAGAAAATAATGACTAGCTTGTTGAAGACAAAGAGACCCTTAAGAAGAGGATCTCAGGCAAAGGAGGAATGAGAAGTTGGAATGCTAACCATACCTAGGACAAAATGTTTGCCTTGCATATCCTGACCAGAGAATTATGTATGGTCATTGAGAAGAAATGGTCAATACCAGAATATGAATTATATTATATGTTTCCTAGGTATACTAACTTAGTAAATATGCAAATAAGAATATCTATAGTATAACAATATTTTTCAAAGAATTCTACTGCTTCTATGTTCCTATTAGCAATTAAATTATTCAAATAGAAAATATAAGCCAAAATACAGAGGGTTAAGGACCCTACGATGAGGTCCCAGTAAAATTGCTACATACTTGATAACTTGCTCCGATAACACTGTCATCCTGAATAGAAGGGAATAAAAACTAAAATGTGAAATATATGCTTTCATATGAAAGCATTCACAATAACTTGTACTCAGTGTACAGACTTACATATTTGGTCCTGTTTACTTGCTTATATGAAAGGAAATCTACCAAAGAACAGCATTAATTTAACTTGTTTTTGACAATAAGCAAAAATTTTATGATGTCATATAATTCCAGAAAATTATTAAAAAGAAATTGAAAAAAAGAAAGCCCCCAAATGATCAAACAATAAAAAATAAATTATACATAAAAATAGATTTTTAATGGACCAGCATTAAAAATTGCTTGGCAAGATGGTATCAGAACCATGACTTAGAATTCAACTGCTTTTAATTTTTGACTCATTATTTATTTTTCTGTAAAGACCTTTTAGTTCCTCCAAAATACTGGTTTTATCATCTTGGAAGTCTTGCATGAGGTAGAATAACTTCCTGTACAAGTTATTCCAGTTCATACTAAACTAAGAGATTACAGATTTTGCTTTAGAAAAGACGTTCCTGAGTTGCTAAGGAATTTTTACTATTGAGTTTCACTCCACATTTAGCTTCATTGACTTTAACCCCATATTTTTTCGCTAATAGTCACATATTCCCTGGACAATAAAATCCTTAATGTCCAGGAACTAACATTATGTCTATTTCTCAGCATAAGGGGATCAGCCTATTGAATCTATTGGTTTGATTTTTGAATACTCTATCTACCATAACTTTTTCTTTACTCAAATCTGCAATTTTTCACGGAGAGATTCTGTGTGCAGATATTGTGTTGGAGGTTAACCACAGAGGGTACTAAAATACCCTTCCATTTCTTCCTGCTGGCAATCCCCCTCAAGCAACCTTCAGGGTATGATAAATTCAAGTACAAACCACGGAACCAGTATGTGCAGTTCATTAACAGAATGTGTGACTTCTAAAGTCAAGTAATTACTGAGATAAAGGTTACACAGGAATCAAAATATAGTTTGTTATAACTAGAAGTCTCCATCAACTGTATACTAAAACAGAACAAAAGAATAAGGTTTTAATTCACTAAAGAAGTGTACTTCAAAATGATTACTATTTTCCCATAATAAATGTTATTTTTCAGTTGTTAAAACATGTACTATATAAATTCTTAAATAGGTCACTCAGGTTTGATGATGTAGGAAAATATTGAAAAGTATTCAAATTAAATTAAAATGTACTAAAAATAATTTTAAGAATAAGGCTATGAAATTAAATATATAATATTAGCATCAGTTCAGATCAGTAGTAATTTTAAATCTCATCATTTTTGTATTTATAAATCTGTTTAACAAAAATAAATAAATTATCTATTAGCCAGTATTAATAAGAAATAATACAGGGTAATCGAAAAATGACTGGAATATACTATAGATTACCATAGATAATAACAATTTACAACAATCTGGTACTAAATACTTCATTATTACCTTAAATATCAGTTTGTAACCATAATTATAAAGAAAGAAATTAGGATAGTCTGTATTTTTTAAGTATTTAATAAAAGGAGCAAGAATTTACGATACCATGGTTACTACCACAGTGTAGTCTAATCAATGGAAAGCAAATTATTGAAACTTATGTTTATGCTATTTTTTTTGTTAGAGATAAGTATTCTTGCTATTGAGATTGTTTTTGTAGTTAACTTTTCCTTCATAGACTGGATGAATTAGAAGATTTTATTCACCAGGGTAACTTGATTTATTGAACAATAATGCATTTGTTTCAACTGTTATCACTATTTTTCCATTTAAGCAAAGTCACATTATAATAAAGATGCATAATTATTACAGGTTCAAATGCCATTGAGGAATTATATAAGTCACATTATGGTTGTGATAAATAATAAATAAATATAGACAATGCTAATACATTATTTATAATTAAATTTGTTCATCATTCTCCATTTATCTAAATTCGACCATTCCTAAAAACTACTGGTTCTTTCATAAATAGATTTATTTATATTATGCTGATCACTAAACTTGTGATTGTCATCTTTAATGAAGAGCGTTCGATGAACATTATGAGTTGATACAATTTTAACCAAACATACATCAATTTGCTAGTATGTAGAAGCTACTTAAGTTATTATCAATAAATTGATTATATTCTTCATTCTTGTAAAATACTAACCTTAAGTTTCAGATCCCCAAGAACACCCACCAGGACCCTAAAGAAGATCTCATTCCTGCTATGAGATATGAGGTGTTCATCTGTATTTTAGTGTTCTGAATTTGGGCCTTTCAAGGCTATATTTCTAAGGCCTTGTTTGTTTGGCAATGGTATTCTCTCAGTTCTAGCTTTTGCTTTGTCCTAGGTGTGTTATGTCATCTGGGGGAGAGTCAATATGGATGTAATAGTTAAGAATAGGGACTCAGATGCTGGGTAGTCTGGTCCTCCAAACTAAGCTCCAGCACTCAACCAGCCCAGTGACCCTGGAGAAGTTAGTCAACTTCTCTGAATTTGTTTTCTCTTTTGCAAACATAAATAGGAAAACAGCACCTTCCTCTAAGAATTAAAGCTAAACCAATTAATATCAGTTAAGTACTTAAAATACACCTGACTCATAGGAAATGTTATAACAAAGTTTTGCTATCATCCATCTACCTCTTAAGTCAGAAATTTTTGCAACATTTGCATAAATCAGTTTTTTTTTTGTTTTGGGTGTATATTCCTCTTGTTTTGCCTTAAACAATAAGCTGTAGTTTCTCTCTTAATTAATTTCCTATTCATTCTTGCTGAAGCAGCTGTCACTATCTAAGGAATGCTTGGGCTCTTCCAAATTGCTTTTCCCAACCCTCTCTTTTGCATATTCACGCTTTATTCTTTTTTAGTACATTTTTTAGGCTTGGACCATCTTGCTGTGTAAATTAGCACTTGTGTAACTGGGACAATATATTTATTCTTCATGGGAGGCCCTCAACTGCTTCGTCTATAAGGGGCCTCATAACAAAACTTATGTTATAGAATTTTTTGTAAAAAAATAAAATAAGGGAGAAAAAGTTTTAGTGCATGCAATGTAGTGGTACAATATGAACTGTTAGGTGTAGCAGTCATCTCACAGATTATCTGCCTAAGAAAGATTTTGAATATTCTGCAAGTTTTAGATACAGGAGCTATAAATCCGTACTCAATGTAGCCATAAGGAAAACACATAAAATTTGTTCTGTTTTGAATTGTTTGCTTTACTTTTTATCCTAACATATGTTATTTTATGTATTAAAAACTGTTAAGGCTAAAATCAAATGGACTAGGTCTTATGCTCTATAATTTCCATTTTCTAGGAGTAAATATTTCCAAATGGCTTTAGCGATATTACCCATCTTTTAGTGGGTGGCCCATGATGAGATTCCAGTTAGTCTCATTTTCTTTTCTAGCAAAGCTCATTAACAAGACCACTCTGGTTCATGACTGTGTAATGGTAGAAATGTTCTAAAAGCTGGAAGTAACATAGTAAGTAGAAGAAATGTAAGACATTTCACACACACACAAAAAATAAATGAATGAATAAATAAAATACATTTCTTAAATTTCTGGAAAACTCCATTAAGTAAAATCTTCTGGGTAAGATAAAAATAATCTCTTTTTCTTTTCATGACATTCCTCAATTTTGACAATTTAAATAACTACATTGTTTTTAATATTTTAAAAACTCAAGGCAAGTAAATTAATGATATTAAATTCTAAAGATCACATATACATTATTAATTTGGCAATTATAGGCAGTGGGAATATTAGTCAAAGGTGACTTTAGCTAAAGGTGACTTTCAAGTAGTCAGTTCTTTATGCCTACTTGTATATAAGCAAAGCTAGTAAGTGCTATGCTAAAACTTGTAAGTCCTAATAGGATGCAAGATTAAAGTGATTATAGCTACCACTTCTTCAGTACAAATGTATAGGCTTCCTTGTCATATGTAGCATTTAGAAATTGAATTCTTAATTCTGAATTGACAAGTTATTTAATGTATATGACATTATACCCCATAAATATGTATAATTATTAGGGATCAATTTAAAATTAATAATAAATAAATTAAATAGGCAATAAAAAACATGAACAACTCGGACGTGTTAATCTGAAAAGTAGTTAGAGAAAAGTATTACCTTAAAAACTGAATCTGACAAAAATAATACCTTGTTTCTTAATTCTAATTTTCTTTAATCTTTCCTTTCCTTTTCTAAATCCTAATAAATAGATATTCCAGAAATATTTAGCTTGTTAAATATGTTAAAATAAAAAGAAAAATCATTGAAACATGAAACTTCTGGGCACTGGCTCACAGTTAGAAATTATGGATTCAAGCCTTGGGTCTTTTGTTAGTCTTTTGTGGGCAAGTCATTTCTTTGAGTGTTTGTCATCCATCCAATTTCTTAATAGAGGCATCATACACACACACACACACACACACACACACACTCTTTTTAAATAATTTTTAAATTATAAATATAGTTAATTTTTGTAATTTTTAATTTTTTAAAATTAAAATTTGGGAACCTGTATTAGATTATCTCAAATATCCATGTCTGGACTAATATTCACTCAATTGAAGAAGGCACATTATTTTTGGAGCTTAGTATATGTTACAGTGATATGAATCATTTTTGTTTATGTCTATGAAACAAAGCTGGGTCACAATTTCCTAACTTGATATTAATACTTATATCTATAAATTTATACATTTTTTTTACATTTAGATATTTGCTTGTCTCAAATTTAAGCATATATCAGGTTTTATGCAACTTACTTCTTTACATACAGCAAACATCTAATTAAATTATTCAAAAACCATGTTTGTCTAACATGTCATACAGAGCATTACACTGAGTAATCATGGCAAATTAATGTAGGTGTTTAGAAAATATAAAATAGCTGCTGATAACTCATCATAACTTGTGATTCATTAGCAATCATAATTTCAAATTTAGTTTAAGTTTTATAAATTAAAAATGATGAATGTTTGTTATACATTTGAATTGCTGAAAAGGCAAATCAAAATTGTCAATCAACTCTTATCCCATCCCTTAACAAAATAAATATTAAAAAACATGTTCATAATGCATGTTTGATAACTGATTAAATTGCTCTTTATAAGGAAAAAGTTTGTTTCATAACACCCTATAATTTCAAGTCACCCTTCCTCATAGATTCACTTCACTGAATTTGCAGAAATTTTTGCATCTTGCATATTCACTGTTTAATATATGACAAATAACATTTCTGAATGTTCTTAATACATATAAGACTATCTTTTAAAACAGTATTTCTTTGTTACTAGTCATGTATATGAAATATAATTTTTAAAAAAATACTTGATTTATTTTAGGCCATGATATTTTATATATTTCATGACAGAGTAAAAAACATTTCTATAATCTTAAGTAATAACTACGAATTAGAATATTTTATTCAGTTTTAAGGGTAGGTAGTTGTTATATTATCTCCTATATGATTGGTGTTATAAATGTTTAAAAAGTCATTATGTTTGCAAATTCATAAAAAGACAAATCTATATGAATATAAAATAATTTTAAAATATGTAATTTTATAACAATGGGATACAAATGCAACAAATTCCCTTCAGAAATACAGAGCATGCTTAGTATATACCATCTTAAATACATGGATAGGGACCAAATGGGACTTCCAACTAATGCTGTTAATCTGATCTTTCATTAAGGAGACACTGACATTGACCACATAGTTGTTCCCTGAGGCCCATCCACAGACATGTGAAATGTGGATGACTAGGGAAGTGTAAGAGGTGTCTAGTCTAGAGGCTTCTTAGCACTTAAAGTGTCTCAACTAGAGGAAGAGAGAAAATCAGACTCTACTCCTTAGGGCCCCCCAAATGATTCCTAGCAAGTGACAGAAGTGAAAAACATGGGGCTTTTCTGGGCATGGTGGTGCAGGGCAGTAATCTCAGCAGCTCAGGAGGCTGGGGCCTTAAGCAACTTAATGAGACCCTGTCTCAAAATAAAAAGGGATAGGGATGTGGCTCAGTGGTGGAGCGCCTCTGGGTTTAATCCTGGGTACAAAAGGACAGAAACAAATAAACAAACAAAAACCTGGAGCTTAATTGTTTGCTGGAGTAGCCATGGCAAGTGTGATGCTTTTCCTGTTTCTGAGTAAGCAATTTTCCTCTCTGTGCAGTCATCTTGATTGTTTGTAACCTACCCCTTGCTTATTAACAGCAAGACCAAGCAAAGGCCAATGTGGCTACAGTTCCACAATGGCTGCAAATGTCTTCTGCAGGCCTGGAGGTACATGAGAAGTGTTAGGGGTCACTACTATAGGAAGCTCTACTTCTTTCTTTTTTCTTTTTTGTACTTTAGTTTCATGCAAGATTTCTTTCTGTGTACATGCGAATGTACATATGTGTGTGAGGGGTGTGGTGGGAGTAGATTGTGCTGCTTAGAACTCGTTTTGGAATACTGCTCATATAGAGAAAATCTTACACAAAATCAGAAATTAAGGAAATGAAGTTTGGCTATCATCATCAAGGTCACTTAATGAAAGAAAACTGACTTGCTGTGCTGATAAACTTATAATAAACTGAGAGTGAAAGGAAGAGACCTCTAGGTAGAAAAGTGAAAATGAACCAACATAACTGGATTGCAATTTTTTTTTAAAAAATGATTGATTATAAGGTCTATGTGAAACAGCAGGACATAAATTAGAACAGAAAGGTGACATTAGATTACGAGGGGTCTTAGATTCTAGCACAAGTTGTTTCAAGAAGAACCATCTCAACAATGTTCAAGAAGATAAATCTTGGAGCTCTATGGAGCATCCAGTGGTGCTTTTGATTGGAGGTTCACTGAATTAATACAGTCCTAAGGCAATAAATTATAAGGTGTCACTGTGAAAAAGTAACAGAGGCCAAACAGAATGTTCTTAGACATCCATATGATAATTATAAATTAACAATGTCATTCATTTGTACCTTAACTTTATAAATATTAGGTACCTATGACATTCTTACAATATCCCATTTTATATTAGATCCCAGGAATGGAACAGAACAATTTAGACACAATCTAAATTGATAAAATAATATCTGAATATAAAGAGTAATAATACTGGATAAACTATATAAAAGCAGAGATTTTCTTCTCTCTCTCCTTTTACTGCTAGATCTCTAGTGCCTAGGATTGTGCTTGACACACATGAAATCCTCAATAAGTATTTGCTGAATATCTGAATGCATAAACAATACGATGGGCAGGGTGGACTTAGAGAAGTTTCCTAAAGGGTGTGGTACTAGAGCTGAAACCCACAGAGTGAAAAGGAGTTAGTCACAGAATGGCAGGGACATGAAAATTGTTCACAGCATAAGACAAGAGTGGCATGTTAGGAAGTAAAACTAAGATCTGTAAATTTGGAGTCTAGGTGAGGAATGAAAAGAGATGTGGCTGTAAAGATTAACAAGGGACAGATAATAAGGATCTTGTCATTCAACCTGGGAAGTATGAACTCTATCCAAAGAGGAACCATGGAAGGAATCTGGGCAAGAGAAACATTCTGTCTTGCCTCTGGCAAGTCACTCTTGCTTCTCTAAGCCTCAAATTCCTAACATGGGGAATAAGGACCATAACACCTACCAGGCGAAGTGGTTGTGAAGATTAAATCCAATAAAGCTGTCCTAATTGGCACAGGTTAGGAAATCAACACAAGCACACCTCAGCTCCACTTGACTGGAACTGCCCCCTTACAAATGATTACCAACATATTTCAATGTTTAAAATCTCACTAGTATCAATCTATGCTTTTAATAAATTTTGCATATCATATTTTACATTTTTTCCTTCTTTTCTTTAATGTTAGGTGATAAGATGCCAATGGTCCAATTCTACAACTGTATGTGCAAAGTGCAAGACATTCTTATTCATCTCTTTTCACACAGTGTATTTATATCAGGAAAAAAAAACTGTAGAAACACTTAAAGTAGAAACTACACATGAATAAATTATGCCGAAATTACTAGTCTGGTGTTGGGTAACACATTTTTTATTACCATGTTTTCAAACTGCAGAGTTCCTTAATTGATATTTATTATTAAAGAACAAATAGCTAAACATCTACAGTTTTCTGAATTATTAATTGATGCACACAATTCTTTTCACTGTTTGCAAATACTAGCAAAGAGTTTCAAAGTGTATTAAAATACAGTGATTGAATTCATCAAAGCCTCGGCATGAAACAGAGAAGTATAAATTTTTATTAGTGTGTAGGTGGAGGGATATAAGGTATCTCAACCTGAAGCCACAGGCAGTATCTGCTCCCAAGATCTTTGCAAATCTTGCAATTCAGAAATATTAATGAGCACTTTTTCTTCCATAAAATGCAGAACAACATGTGCACTAGCTTCAGGCACAAATGGATCTGAGATTAAAGAAACCTCCCTAACTTTCCACTCTCTTATCAGCTTCCTTCTGCACATTGGTCTTATTTTCAGACCATGCAGAGTGAAAGTATTTCAGACTTAACTACAAGTATCCTTCATATCACATCCTGTCACTTTACTGACTTAAGAAGTGCCCCCCTTCGCCCAATTCCAATTGCAGGAAATCTTAGCCATGAAACAGCTGTGATTGGTCCCTTAACAGTCCCCTGCTCAACCGTACATCAATCCCTGGGTTAGGGAATGGCCTATTCTGCCAATCTGGAAACGCACACCCACTCCCACTTCTTGTTGGGAGGGAGACAAAGTCTTTTAACAAAAATATAAGGAATGGGGGAAATAAATATTCTAGGCAACAATTTCAGAGATTTGTGCATTGAAAAAAATAGTGCAATTCTTCTTCGTGTGTTTATCATTTTCTTCTGATTATCATTTTATCACTTCCAATGGCGTTGAATTTCTTTTTATAGACATCTTTTTTTTCCTCCCAGAGGAAATACATACACATACCACACAGTGGTGGGAGGAGAGGGAGACAGATGTACAGGTAAATATATACACAATGCTTTTTAGAAAAATGATAATGAAATTCAGATGCTGAGGGGTCCACTATCCTAATGTGTGAGTTAAATTAATACATGTAATGAACTACTGTGAAAGGTCAGAGCTTAGAATGTAAAAACTGTGGATGCCAAGAGACTACTCTTCTACCATATCCTGTGATGTCTAAAATATGGTGAAAACATTTTAAGTACCATGACTCATGTCTCTGAATATGGCAACAGTTTTCATACAAAGATCAAGTGTTAGAAAGGCATGGAAAACTGGAAAAGAAACAACTATATAAAAACCCACTTAGGGAATGATCTAATCTTTGTTGATTCAAATTCCTGTAAGGATTAGAAAAATTCTACGTTAAGTACACTTTCCATATTTCTCTTTCCACAGTTGTCATTAATACAGTATTTACATGAGAGTTTCTGACTAAGACACAAAAGAGATGAGTTTATTAATATTTTAGCTATTTATTGCTTATTATCTGTAGCCATAGTCCTCTATTTGGGGAATCATGACTGGTTAATCTGGAAATATTGAGATGCAGACACATAGATTATTGTAGTAAACCTCTATTTTGTGATGTGCCTTTTATTCATGTTATTTATACATTTATTTACTTATCTATCTATTTTTGGTATCAGAGATTAAACCCAGAGGTGCCTAACCTCTGAGGCATATCCCCAGCCCTTTTTATATTTTATTTTGAAACAGAGTCTGGCTAAATTGCTTAAGGCCTAACTAAATTGCTGAGGTTGGCTTTGAACTTTCAGTAATCCTGATTCAGCCTCCCAAGCCACGGGGATTACAGGTCTGCACCACCTCTCCCAGATCATAGTATTTTTAAACATGTTAAAAACTAAAAATCTCATATCCACCAA
Source organism: Ictidomys tridecemlineatus (assembly GCF_052094955.1). Classification (NCBI taxonomy): domain Eukaryota; kingdom Metazoa; phylum Chordata; class Mammalia; order Rodentia; family Sciuridae; genus Ictidomys; species Ictidomys tridecemlineatus. Next base: position 101,852,592 of record NC_135485.1, on the reverse strand, counting down.
TAACACTCTCAAGAACAGACAATACCTAATGGCTACCCACAGCAAATCAGTTAAGTTCTTCAACCTGAAGAAAAACATATTGTCATTCTTAGGAGACTTTAAAATCTCCTTACGCAAGAGATATCTATCTGTGTTGGAAATTGGTCAGACAACTTAAACCTAAATGCTGTTTTTATGAAGGTTTTTAAAAACTATCTTAATACTCCAAATCTGTCAAGATCTTATTTATTCCATGTGGAGGAAAGGTACTTCCAAAAGTGAACAGGCTCCTTGGTGCCAGTAGTAGGTCTATAGCTTATTTCTCAGAAAACTATTTAGTATTGCAGTTATTCTAGGCTTTAGATTCAAGCCCCAAATGACCCCCTGCCCCCATGGGACTAAAATATTGCTTTCCTTTATTAGAGACTGAGTTGGGGCTATATTACTCATTCTAATAAATGTCTAGAGCTACTTAGCAGATAAGTCTCAAAATATCACCTTTTCTTAGATCTCAATCTTCCAAGCCCATTAGAGAAAACATCAGTTTGTCTATTTTGAATGTCCATGTTCTCAGAATTATATGGGTTGAGCTGCAGTTCAAAAGACATCTTGATGTTCTATCCTCTTATAGCAATGAATGTGACTTTATTTGGTAATAGGGTCTTTGCAGATGCAACCAGGTCACACTTCATTGGGATACATCCTAATGCAATACATCTGATGTCCTTGTACAAAGAGAAAAAAAATTGAACACAAAGACACAGAGGTCATGTAAAGATGGGAGGCAGAGATTGGGTTTTGCTGTCATAAGCCAAGGAATGTCTGCCATTCTAAGGAGCTAGAAGTTGCGAAGGAAAGATACACTACCTCCAGAGTTTCTGGAGGCAAGATGGCCCCACCAACATTCTGCTTTCAGACTTCTAGCTTCAGAACTGTGAGACAATAAATTTCTGTTGTTTTAAGCAACCTAGTTTGCAATTCTTTGTTATGAAAGCCCTAGGAACCAGATATACCAGATTTATTCTTCAAGTATTTGAGTTTTAGTGACATATACATAACAAAAATTTGAGTTCTTACAAAATATCAAGTAGTGTTTCTAAGCATTTTAGATGCACTAGTTCAATTAACTTTTTAATAACCACAGAAAGTAAGTACTTATTATTTATCATTACTTTCTAGACAAGAGAATATAATTGTCTAAGCTGGATAAGTAGCAGAACTGGAATTCAAACTCAGATAGTCTTATCCCTATGCCTACACTCCACACACAGGACCTTTAGCCATCACAAGTATCTGGGTCTTTATGGTAAAACATTCTCTATATTCATAAATCTAGGCCATAAAGTCTTCCAGTGTACCCTATATTCTAGTAAGAGTTTGGCTATTAGTTGGCCCAAGAGCTGACATGAAAATCCTTCTCAAAAAAGAAAAAGAAAAAAGAAAGAAAGAAAGAAAAGAAAGAAAAACCAGGACAAGGGGATGGGGGAACCTGAGTTCAAAAGTAGTATCTTGTAAAGGCCATGGAAGTTTCAACTGAGGGCAAATTGTGTCATATTCATGCTGAAACCCCTAATGCAACAGTTTATTCTGGACTCTGCATTTTTAAAAACATACCAACAAAACAGAATATACTCAGGAAGTAGGATTAACATTATTTGAGTCTTGAAAGCCTTTTTTTTATAAATAAAAACTATTGGGTCTGGAAAACAAAATAGATGGAAGCAACATTGTACTCAAGTACAGAGAAGCTTTCATGGATGAGGCTTCAGGAGTATTTTGTTTATTTGGTTTTTTTAGAGGGCAAAATAAAGGCAAATGAAGTTAAAAGAAAGCCCTCCTTAGTCCAATTTTTTTTTTTTAAAAAAGACTCATTTTTAACAAGAAAATCATTCAGAGGAATAGCTGGCACTGTGGTATAATGAGCTAACCCACAAGTACAAATATTTAAGCTCAGTGTGAAACATCAAGTTGTTATTTCATCATACCCCTGTGTCTTCCTTCAATCCTTTTTCTTTTTCATTTTTTTTTATTAATGATTCTCTTCATTTGCCACAAAACAGCTTGAACTCTGGTTCAAATGGCAGCACAACCACTATAAGGAATTGAGTTAGTCACTTAAATGTCCCCATTTGAAAGACTGAAATAATAATGTCACACCTTTTGGGACTGTAGGAGGAATACTGCATTATGATTGTCACTATTATATTATTCCTCCTCCTCCTCCTCCTCCTCCTCCTCCTCCTCCTCCTCCTCTTTTTTATACCAGGGGTTTCAATAAGTTGCTTAGGGCTTCACAAAGATGCTGAGGCTGACCTTGAACTTGTGATCTTCCTGCTTCAGCCTACTGAGCTGTTGGGTAGAATTACAGTTGTACACCACCATGCCTGGCTCACTATCACATTTCAATGACCTGAAGATACCACTAGATTGTGAGATACATGATCAGTTAATCTACAAGTAAACATTAAACAATAAACAGTTTTCTTATCACTTAAACTGTTTATTACACATTATGAACAAAACATGGATTAATATATTTCTAAAACTCCGTACCATTGAATTTGATTCATCAGAATCATTTTTCACATCGGTATTATTGCTGCTGCTTTTTTCACCAAAATATCATCTGTGCTCCTGATCATCAAAAGTGCTCCTGATCCCATGTTTCTTAAAGTAGTACTCCAGTACTATAACAAGGTTTCGCTGATGTATTTTGTGATTTGACATATGATAGGCAACTCTCTGCTTATGTGTTAGTAAGAAAACATAATGCTTTTCATCAACTTAACTGTAATCTTTATATCTGAGGTTCTTCCTGTAAAGCACTTGGTTTTTGCTTTGTGTGAAAACTGGAAATTGCATGCAGCCCATCAATAAGGAATATTTTCTTTACTAATATTAAATTATACCTCACTGTCCTATTTCTGTGCCTTTCTGTTCCTCAACATTTAGTTTCTTGAAGACTCTGTAAACAGCAATTAAAGTCAACACTTGTGGTTCCAACAATGCACGTAACTCAGACTCAAAAATATAAATAGCTTTGTCCAAGTCTGTACATGAGAGCTGGCAATGGTAACCACATCATGATTGTTGCAATGTGAACCACAGGCGATTTTTAGAGGAATTAATACAAGAAAAAAATGCATCTGAGAAGTGGTGAAATATGGTTATTATTTGATTTTTATAATTTTCCTCAACTATAAGAGAAGCATCATTCTAAATATGTACCCCCTTATTTATATAAAAGGGTAAATATTTGTTTACATAAATAAATAAACATTTGTTTCATAAACATTTCTTTAATAGAGTGAATTCTGGAAGGTATACCAGAGAGTGTAGTTTCTGCTATTAATTGGAGTAGAAGATTATTCCATTACTTTCTGATACTGTGATTCTTTCATCCCAAAGCAATTTAAAAGGCAAGAGGGGTGAAAGTACTGTAGCTCTGATCAAGATCATGCCTTGAAATGCAACTAATTAGGAATCACAGAGTTGTCTGTGTATCTGAGGAACGGTTTGCAGTTCCCCAGCATCATGCCCAGTTGGTGTGAGAAGTCACATAAACATGACCGAGCTTTCCTGGGTGTGCTAGTGGGAGACATGTCATTTCAACAGCTCCTCTGTGGACTGCCTAGATACCACCCTCCCTTCCCTGCCCACTCAAAGAAAAGTCTAGGTCATGTGGGAGAAGGGGCAGACTTGTGTCTCCTAGAGAAGCAGGATTCCCACCGGCTTTGGTCTAGATGCCTGTCCATATGCTATTTTTTCTTTATATCGTTGGTGATCTCATTCTTTTCAGAGTCTCATTATCCCACATGAGTTTTAATTGGTCAGTGCAGTGCTGCCCTCCTCCTCCAACATTTCCTCCTAATCTAAATGTGTCATTAAAATGAGAGCAATTTACTACTGTCCAAGAGCTGAGAGTAAGCATGTATAAATTTGGTAAGCTCATTATAACTTGTAGCTGTCAGTCCTCAAAGGAAAAAAAAAAATAACATAATACCCTTCCACAAAACAAACAAAAGCAAGCAAGGACTGTGTCTTTACTTTTTGTTTGTGATAAAAAAATGTTCATTAATGTTGAGTGATTGTAGTTGAGTGATTGTAGCCTGTAAAGTTGACATCTTGCTCATCTTCTTTTTAAAAAATAATTAATTAATTTTTTTATGATGGTAGAATGCAATTCATTTCATATTACACACATATAGTACAATCTTTTAAGTCACTGGTTGTATACAAAGTATTTTCTCACCATTCATGTCTTCATACATGTACTTAGGGTAATGATGTCTAAGGCATTCTACCATCCTTCCTACCCCAAAGACTCCCCCATTGTCCTCCCTCCCCTTTGCCCTACCTAAAGTTCCTCCATTCCTCCCATGCTCCCCCCCTCCTCCATTGCCATTATGAATCAGCATCCTCATATCAAAGAAATGGCTTTTGGTTTTGGGGGATAGACTTATTTCAATTAGCATTATATTCTCCAACTCCATCCATTTACCTGTACATGCCATGATTTTATTCTCTTTTAATGCTGAGTAATATTCCATTGTGTATATATATCAAAGTTTCCCTATCCATTCAAGTACTGAAGGGCATCTGGGCTGGCTCCACAACTTAGCTATTGTAAATTGTGCTGCTATAAACATTGATGTGGCTGTCTTCCTGTGGTATGCTGTTTTTAAGTTCTTTGGATATAAACTTAGGAGTGGGATAGCTGGGTCAAATGGTGGTTCCATTCCAAGTTTTCCAAGGAATTTCCATACTGCTTTCCAGATTGGCTGTACCAATTTGCAGTCCCAGCAGCAATGTATGAGTGTGCCTTTTCCCCCACATCCTTGCCAACACTTATTGTTGTTTGTATTATTAACAGTTACAATTCTGACTGGAGTGAGATGAAATTTTACAGGAGTTTTGATTTGCATTTCTCTAATTGCTAGAGATGTTGAACATTTTTTCATATATTTGTTGATTGATCGTATATCCTCTTCTGAGAAGTGTCTGTTCAGTTCCTTGGCCCATTCTAAAACCAGATGAAGACACATCAAAGAAAGAAAATTTCAAACCAATATCTCTAATGAACAAAGATTAAAAATTCTCAATAAAATTCTGGCAAATCAAATACAAAAACACATCAAAAATATTGTGCACCATGATCAAGTAGAGTTCATCCCAGGGATGCAAGGTTGGTTCAACAATATGGAAATCAATAAATGTAATTCATCCCATCAACAGATTTGAAGATAAAAACCATATGATCATCTCAATAGATGCAGAAAAAGCATCTGACAAAACATCCTTTCATGTTCAAAACACTAGAAAAACTAGGGATACCAGGAACAAATATCAACATTGTAAAAGCTATCTATGCTAAGCCCCAGGTCAACATCATTCTCAATGTAGAAAAATTGAAAGCATACCCTCTACAAACTGGTACCAGACAGGGATGCCCTCTATACTACTTCTATTTAACATAGTTGTTGAAACTGTAGCCATAGTAATTAGACAGACGAAGGAAATTAAAGGGATTTGGGTAGGAAAAGAAGAACTCAAATTATCACTATTTGCTGATGATAAGATTCTATACCTAGAAGACCCCAAAAATTCCACCAGAAATCTTCTAGAACTAATAAATGAATTCAGCAAAGTAGCAGGATATAAGATCAACACCCATTAATCAAATGCATTTCTGTACATCAGTGACAAATCTTCAAAGAGAGAAACTAGAAAAACTACCCCATTTACAATAGTCTCAAAAAATATAAAATACTTGGGAATCAACTTAACGAAAGAGGTGAAAGACCTCTACAATGAAAACTACAGAAACACTAAAGAAAGAAATTAAAGAAGGCCTTAGAAGATGGAAAGATCTACCTTGTTCTTGGATAGGCAGAATTAATATTGTCAAAATGACCATACTACCAAAAGCACTATACAGATTCAATGCAATCCCAATCAAAATCCCAATGACATTCCTCATAGAAATAGAAAAAGCAATCATGAAATTCATCTGGAAAAATAAGAGACCCAGAATAGCCAAAGGAATCCTTAACAAGAAGAGTGAAGCAACTGGCATCACTATATCAGACCTTAAACTATACTACAGAGCAACAGTAACAAAAACAGCATGGTATTGGCACTAAAACAGACCTGTAGATCAATGGTACAGAATAGAGGACACAGAGACATACCCACATAATTACAGTTACTCATATTAGAGAAAGGTGCCAAAAACATATACTGGAGAAAAGATAGCCTCTTCAACAAATGGTGCTGGGAAAACTGAAACTCCACATGTAAGAAAATAAAATTAAACCTCTCTCTCTCACCATGCACAAAACTCAACTCAAAGTGTATCAAGGATCTAGGAATTAAGCCAAAGTAGCAAAGTAGCAGGATATTTTCTCCTAGTGGAAGAAAAAGTTAACGCAAATCTCCATCATGTCAGATTAGGCCCCAGCTTTCTTAATAAGACTCCTATAGTGCAATAATTAAAACCAAGAATCAATAAATGTGATGGATTCAAACTAAAAAGCTTCTTCTCATCAAAAGAAATAATCAGCGAGGTGAATAGAGAGCCTACATAATGGGAGAAAATCTTTACCAAAAGCACATCAGATAGAGCACAAATCTCTAGGATATATAACGCACTCAAAAATCTTACTCATCTTCTTAAAGTATTGATTTTACCATAACACTTCTCTGAGCATAAATAGTGGCTATTTTTTGTTTAAATGACAAAATCCAAATTTCCCATCAAGGCAATGCATATTTTTCCTCTCATTCAATCCAGTCCTGTCCCACCTCTCCAGCCTTATCCCCAGTGAGCCTTTTTGGAGAAGCAGTTGATACTGTGAATAAGTGCATGAGCTTTATTGTTCACTTAGCTGACTCAAATCTGGGCTTTACTTCCATTAAGTGCACAATTTTTGGACAAATAAATAAACCCAGATGAGCTTCAGAGTACTCATGTCTAAAATGGGACTAATACATCTAATAATTGGCTTATTATATGATATCCTATTTAATCACCAAACTCATTATCTGACCCATGGTAAGTTAATATAAATGGTAGGTATAGAGTAACAGAAGCATTCCACTCTGTACTCTTGTCTGAAATATTAATAAGCTGGTGTCACTACTCATTCTATACTTACAATAAATTCACATCTATTTGTATATGGTTACATTTAAGGTTATGCATGTGACCTTATGGTTCTATGATACACATACATAAGGTTACATCTAGACCTTTATGTAACTTTAATTATAGTTAATACTTTCATATTATAATATTATATGAAATGAAAATGACATGAATGATATAAATGTTATAAAATGATGTATATAAAGAAAACTTTCATAAATAATCTTCAAAATAATAGCAAGCAAACGGAGTATTTTAGTTTGCTAAATAAAAATGTGGAAACTAAATCTCAGATTCAGGATCACCTATTAAAGTGATTGGGCAGATTAGTGATAGGCTCAGGCTGAGGATTCTTTTAAGCCTGGTGCAGTGATGTTCACCATCCCAAATTTATGTATGTTAACTAGAGGGCCAAGAAAACCTTTTTCGTGTTCTCTACGGTGACTAATACTATACCTGGCATTTGCACATTGTTGAAGCTCAAAAATATTTTATTTAATCCCTAAATGAATAGGGCATATGTATAAAAATGCTTTAGATACACACCAGGAAAGAGTAAAATCTAAATAAGAGTCATGTTATATTGACAAAATGAAATGGATCTTTTACCCAAAGTGAGGTTTGCTTTGTTTGCTTATTTGCTTGGTTATTTTTGTCCTATAGCTGTGGGACAAATAACAAAGGGCTTTGAGTATTCATTCTGTTTTCTATTGGCTTTAAGTGTACATCTCTTCCAATACTACTATTATTTGAAAAAACACACTGAAATAAACAGGATGAGGTAATTCGGTCCCCTAAAGTCTATAACAATAATTTCTCTTATGGAATTTTTAAGCCACCAGGCAATAGAGTGTTACCGTGTAATTACAGATTTTGGCCACTAGTTGTCTTCTGCATTGCTTTTCCAATGAATCTTTCATAGTACTTACTTTCCTATTTTACTAAGCTTGTTTGCTTTCTAGAAGTGAAGAATTAAGAATAAGAATTCCCCATTCCAAGCTATTAATTAATTAATATGAGTTTTGTAAAGGTTAATGATCATTTCCAAATATCATTCTATCTCAGTTTACTGAAGGAGATTACCTGCATAAAATGTGTATCTGTCCTCAGGAAAGTGGAACTTATACTGTATTTCTCTTTACAATTTACTTTTTTGAATTAAGTTAGATTTTAGCATGTATCCATGCTGAGTTATGAATGCAAAATTCAGCATTAAAGCCTTAATAATATTCTCATTTCCATAACACTGCCCTTTTAACACATAAATCTCAACAGACAAATACATGTGCCCTATGCAATACTTCATCATGCTAATGTCAGGGAAGCCCTAGGAAACTTGAACAACTCTCTTCAGTGGCACTTGGAAGGTGAATCAAGCATTACTGGTCCCTGAGGACACTCTCCTTTTCTATCTTCTCTCCTTCTTCAGTGTTATCCTCTCTGGATAAGATGTATTAACTATGTGCTTCAGAATAACATGAAAAAAAAAATGTATTCTGCCAGGCGTAGTGGTACGCACCTGAAATCACAGTAACTCAGGAGGCTGAGGCAGGAGGATCACCAAGTTCAATACTAATCTCAGGTACCTTAGTAAGACCCTCAGGTCCTCAGCCAGATCCTCTCTCAAAATACTACTACTAATAATAACAATAATAATTTTTAAAAAGGGCTGGAGATATAACTCAGTGGTAAAGTGCCGCTATGTTTAAATCCCTGGTGCCAAAAAAGAAAAAAGAAATAAAAGAAGTGGTGTTCTAACTCATATTTTTATTTAGGAAGAAATAGTTTGCCCTTTTCTTTTGAAACCATTTTTGGTAAAAATCAAATACATCCATGACCAGGTCATAAATATTACATTATGGGCAACGAGAAATAACATCAGGATGATCATACAATGTTCCAAAAACATTCCAATTAAGTGTACAACACTGGAATTATGGGCCTGGCTATCTCTGTGTCCACAGACACATAAATTTCTTTTTAAGTACATGATTAAATTAAACAGAAATAATATTATCTGTTTCTAGTATTCTATCCACACGAAACAAATAAAAGTAGGTAGAGAATTTAAGCTTAAATTATCCATAACATTCACCAGTAGGATATTTTCATAGAATACTAATTTGGGTTAGTTGTTCATAATTCAATAAACAGCCTAAACCATAGTGGAAACAAAAATAATATAATTTTAAAATGTCAAAAGACCAATATTTCACTTCCCTGCTCAAAACCCTTTAATGGCCTCCTATTTGAATTGAGTAAGTCAAGTCCCCTATACTGTAACCTCAATTTTCCTCTCGCCTAGACACTAACTTTGCTTCAGCCACAGTGGCCTTGATTTCCCAGGGTTACCAAACCAGCACCCGCCTCAGGGCCTTTGCACTCCTCTGCCTACAGAATTCTTGCCCTAAACATGTACTCTGATCTTACCTGGCTCTACTCAGGACAGTGCTCAAGTGTTATCTTCTCAGAGAGGCCTTACTTCCCTTCTTCTCTCCCCTACACTCTCTACCCTGCATCTTCCATCCCTCATCCTTCTTCAGTCTTCTTTAAAGCACTTGTTATAACCCTAGATTAAGTATTTTTGAAATTTACCTGTCTCTATAGAACGCAATATCAAGAGAACAAAGCTGTGGTTTCGCTCATTTCAGAATCCCAACACAATATCAGTGACAGTCTCAAAGAGCTTGCTGAATGAGTGGCTGAATGTGAGGTTGGGTGATGTAAAGGCTGAATTTGTACAGTGAATGTCACCTCGCAGACCCCACCTAGTGTGGTGCAAGAATCCTGACCCTAGCATGCCGGTGGAGGAGGACTGAGAAACGTGCCAATTATCAGGAGAAAACCAGGACTGACAAAAGAAAAACAGAAGCTGTGGTTGATTACATGTTATCTGGTCAGATTGAGAAAATTGATAATATACTTAAGACACCAATAAAAAAAACTGGTATGTAAGCAAAACTATGTTAGAAAGGGGAGATTTCATGATTCTGGATATGTTCATAAATATCTATGGAGAAGCAGGCATCTGATAAATACTAAATTGGGCGTGCTGTAAATTTCTCCCCAAAAAGAAACAGTGAGGATTACTACTTGTCTATATCTGACTTCTATGCACAGAAAAGACCTGGTGTATGTACTGGAGGTGACCCCAAGTTAGTGGAATCAGCTAACACTGGAGATGGAGAGGAAGGAGAAATAACAAACTCCAGACCCACATTATAGACTTTCAGAATGAAAAATAGTGGTAAGGACCGTGATGTCCATCACTGACCATCCATCACAGGGTCTGTGCTGCACAAAGTGCTGTGCACTCAACTTTCTTCCACCCTTTTCAAAGACTAATAAATATACAAGAAAAAACATCCATCAGACATTCAGGTAAGGGAACTGACAATGGGAAGAACTCAGAGGTCATCCATTTTCCCAAAGAAAAGCAGCAAGGGATCCCAGGAGGCTGAGCATCATGTTGATACTTGACGATCATGGGTGTCACATCACATAGGGCAAGGAGGAGGATGCTGCTTTCCCTGAATACACCTGGCCACGTGTCTGGATCCCAGACCTGATCTTGCTAAGCTTTTTACCATGCCTGGGTCACCTCTCTTTCCTGTCACCTTTTCAGGTTTCTATGTCAACTCTAGGTTCTGTGTTAAGACTTCACACTCAGTAATCTTTACCACACCAGTAAAAGGAGAAAGGCTGGGATCCACATTCTCTGTGACCTGGTTCCCCACTCCCTACCTCACCCTTTCGTCTTCACTCATACGGTTTTCTTCCCCTCTGATCTCAGCTGGTCTTTACTCCTACCTGAGGCTAACGAATCTGCTCACCATCTTGCTCTTATTTCCTCGGGGATCATGCTCCATCATCTGATATTTATTCCCTCTTTTGTATTTCTAACTTCTTTTTCTAATTATTTGTTTCAAAATATATTACTTCCAAATACTTACGGTATCTTCCATAGTCAAAATCTTCCTGGTCCCTCTAGTCCTCTTTAGCTACTAACATACATTTCTCAGTCAAGCTACCTGAAGGAGAGGGGTACTCTCAGTGCCTGCCTTTCTTCAGTTCCCGGTTACTCTCCTTATTTGAAATGCTTTGGGACCAGAAGTATTTTGGATTTTGGAATATCTGCATATCTATAATACGGTATCTTGGGGATGGACGCAAGTCAGACATGTTATCCTTTTGTTTCTTATATACCTCATACACATGGCCTGCAGGAAATGTTGCATTTTGACTGCAACCTATCACATAAAGTCAGATACAAAATTTCCCACTTGTGGCATCATATTAACACTCAGGGCATTTCAGATTTGGGGGCATGTCAGACTTCATAATTTTGAAATAGGGATACTCAACTTGTATTTACTAAGTCTGTGCTTGTAAATCCTAAGTATATAAATATTCAATAAGTATTTCTGAGTTAAATAGAAGAATGAACACTCTATTTAGTCCACTCTACTCTTCTCAATATTCTCTGAGGTTGACAATTCACGCTTCAGGAACTCTCTTTCATGGTTTCTACTATGCCTTTATCTCTGAAGAAGAGGAATTTTATACAAGGTTCTGTGTCATAGGCAGTGTTTTCCAAATTATCTGCTCACAGACTAAGGTTAGAAATATGTTTAAATCATACAAGCTATATAAAAATACATCTACACAAACACAAAAATATGGCTACTTCCCTTATTTTGTATTATGAAATTATATTTTCTTTAACATTCTAGTTTTTTCATTAAATAAAAAAAATTAGATACAAAAAATTGTTTTCATGATTCATAGATTGTGATGCTACATTTTTAAAAACACTGCTACATGGCTCTGTGTGGTGCCACATATCTATAATTCCAGCAGCTTGGGAGGCTAAGGCAAGAGGACAGTGAGTTCCAAGCCAGCCTTAGCAACTTAGAGAGACCCTATCTCTAAATAAAATATAAAAAGGGCTGGGGATGTGACTCAGTGTTTAAGCACCCCTGGATTCAATTCCCAGTACCAAAAGAGAAATGAAAAGAAAGATTAATATTAAAAATAAATAAATAAAAATCAAAACACCACTGTATATTTAATGTTTGCAGAAAATAGCTTAAGGAACTTAACATTTTGGATTAGTTATGCCTTTTTCTTCCAAATATTTAACCATATTTGTTATTTGAAAGCAGTTAAAGTTGGTCCAAACTGTGGGAAAATCCATGTAAATGAGTGGAAAAAAATTATAGGACATTTTTAAAGAAAGAATATGTTATTTCTTTGAAGTTCACACTTTACTGTAAACTATAAAGAACTGAAGGTCTTGGCTTTAATTAATATATAAAAAAAGGTTTTGTATAAAAGCTGAGCTAAAAGTCATTAGCAACAATGTTAAATGCTAATCATCCCCTTTGAGCTATATTTCACATTTAATTTAGCTAAAAAACATAAAATCCATTCACAAACATTTTCATTGCAAACTTCAGCCTTGTCCAGAGCTAAGTAAGAGGAACCTAAATTTAGAAGTGCTTAAGTTAATGAAATTTTCTCCATTCCTACAACTAGAATAGTCTCACCTGTATTTGTCTTTTCTGTGATTCAGTCTCTGCTAGTCTACAAAGTTCCCAATGGATATTCCTTATTCTCTGTTTCATTCAAATGCACTCAAAGAACAGCAGAGATTAGGTAGGGGCTTTGCAGTAAAGCTACCATTCCCCAAGCACTAATGTAAATAAGGCAACACTTGGTGAGGAATATTGCTGGGCTCTTCTGATGTCATTCATAATTCTCACAAGAATCCCGAAAGTCAACATTGTCTTCTGTTTACAAAGGGTATAGTAAGTAAGGTGACTCAGGATATACAGTTAGGATACACAGTATCAAAACTTGAGAAAGAACCAGAATGTGCTGTATATTTACCATCTACCAGACATTGTGCTTTACATGCAGTATTTAATATGTACAACATCCCTCTGAGATAAGTACTATTTTTATCCCCACTTTTCCAGATTAACAACCTGAAATAGAGAAAGATTAAGGGTATAGAACACACAGAAAGTAGTTAAGGTAAGGTTTAAACTCAGATTTGCCTCAAAGTCTATAGACTCTTTCCATTGGATTTTCCGTTGCCAGATGTATTAGACTAAATTATCAAGGACTTAGAATTCAGAGTTTTTCTTTTTTGGTGAATCATTTCCAATTTTTAAAAATTCTTCTCTAGAACATACAATTAAATCCAGGCTTAATTTTCCTTTAAGTTTTGTAAAAAGCCATTGCATTGTTAAACAATTTAAAACAAATTTGGAGACTCTTTTTTTCAGACACTCCATGAGTGAGAGTTTGATAGCTAGCTGTAGTATATGATGAAAGAATTCAGAAGGATGCCTTTTATCTGAGCATATCAAAGGCCACTAACTAAAAAAAGACACAGAGTTCCTATTACAGTGAAGGGAAAAAAAATAAGCTGAGTCCATTGAAATAGAATACAAGAATGTTGGCATACAGGTAATTCACAGATATTATTACTTTGCTGTTTGAAATGGGACCAGTCTGGATTCTCTCCAAAAGCTATTCTTTTAAAAGCATAATATACTCCATTAATTTGCCAAAATTTCCACTTTTTTTCCTTACCACTCTCCCATACTTCATTCCCACCTTTACACCCATATGGATGCGTGTGCACATACGCACCCACACATAAACACACACACACACATACACACACACACACACAAATCAGACATCATGCAGCTCTCTCCATGACTCACAATAGCCTGTACTGAAAATATCTAGCATCTATCATTTTAGAAACTAAATTTTTAAATAACTGGGTTATCAATTCGCCTAGGACAATTATTATTTCCAAAATCTAATTAAAAAACTTGGCTTCTTTAAACTAAGATCCATTTTTTCTGCCTGAAATAGACACAATCAGGTAGTTTCACTGGTTCTGGGCATACAGTACACACAAAAAAAACCCATCTTAAAATGTTTGTTTCAATTCTTGCCTAAAATGTAATTAAGAACCTTTTTCTCTCAGATACACCAAAAGTAGCATTATTACTAAAATACACTTAAAATTAAATTTCATCGTGGTATCAAATATGTCAAGTCTTATAGAATTTTTAAAATGTTGTTGAAAAAATATTCCCATTGAGCTACATATGAAATAAAAATAAGTTAGGAAAGGTGAGTGTGACTTATCACACGACTTCCTTAAATTACATATATAGTTTTTATTAATTACATCAAGGTAAGTACTCCCATTAAAATCTGTGACATTTTATTGCTCCTCAATATGACTTTTTCATGTAGAATTATTTCTAAACATTTAGTGCTCCAGTTAGCCTGTTTATTAATATATTAAAAGTCTTGATCGTGAAGGCTAATTTATCTTTCTAAATTCAGAAATTACAGATGCCATGGAAAGAAACATTACCATAATTTATGTTTTATACTTATAAACAGTGGATTCCTGAATGATATTAATGACTTGCTATCCTGTTCAGAATGCAGAATTAATAATTTAGAGTTGTTGACTGAATTCCCAATTGAATCAGCACACATATTTTAAAAGTAACAAGCAGATGAACTGACACCTGTTTGGATTCCAATAGCATTTTATCTATCTATCTATCTATCTATCTATCTATCTATCTATCCATTCATCCATCCATCCATCTATTCATCCATCCATCCATCCATCCATCCTCCATCTATCTATCCAGCCATCCCAGGGATTGAACCCAGGGGCACCTTGTCACTTATCCACATCCCCAGGCTTTTTTCTCTTTCATTTAGAGACAGGGTCTCACTGAGTAGCTTAGGACTAAGGAGCTGAGGCTGGCTTTGAATTTGCATTCATCCTGACTCAGCCTCCTGAGCTTCGACAGCACTTTACAAGATGGTGAGTTCTTGGGGGCCTGAGCCTGTCTTGTATCTCAGATGGTAAGTGCATCATCAGACCCATGAAAGGACAGGGGAACAGAGACTCTGAAGCAAGGTTAAGAATGGACAGTTCTCTCAAGGGCATCATCATATCTGTCAGAATTTATATATTTAATGGTTAAAAGGTGTAAAGCAGGCAAGTCTCTCAGGGTATCCTATTGCCAGATTCAAAATTAGCAAAAAAAAAAAAATTTAAAGCACAATATATTCATATATTTTAAAAAACAACATATCACAACAATAGTTTGTATTTCACTAGTATATCACATTAATGAATAAAGCTCAATTTAAATATTTTTGTATTGTGTTGAGGTTTCTTGTTATATTCTCAAAAGCAACAGAAATTGGTACTTTTTAAAATGCTGCTGTTGAAAATGCCATGATTTTGTTATCTTTGAAAGCAGGAACTCGTGTGAAATAAATTGTTAAATTCTTTAAAAGGTATTTAAGGCAGAAATAGATAAAATTAAATTAGAAATAATTATAAAATTATTGAGCACTTACAGGTATGAGGCACTATCTTTCCTTAATATGAACTGCATCATGTAATCTTCACAGCCATACCAGTAGCTAAAAAAAAAGTTGTATGTGATACCAGCAAGACATGGCTTGGGTCTCACACGCTTTCTTATGTAATTCGTGTGTTAGGAAAGATTGTTTTCACAGATATAACCCATGTTAAAAATCAATGAATGCATTAATCAGAAGGTAAGGAAAGAAATTGCTTTCTAGTTCACAAAACTGAAAAATCACCTTTGAGAGTCTGTATTAATTCAACCCCAGGCAAAGAAGAAAATCAAACATGAGTAGAAATGGAAGAATTCTGGTGAAGGTTACACATTTGGTATCAGGACAAAAAAAAATGAAAATGTTTGCTTGTTTTGTCTTCATTGATGCTTCTCACACTGCTTAAGTATTAGATGTTGAAAATTCAGACAATAATGCGTTCTGTATCACAAAGGACATGATTTTCCCTGACCAATAGTGGTGAGCTAAGCAGGGCAACCCCAAGCCTAACATTTGCATTCCTCAAATATTTATCAAACACTGAAAAATTGTCAAGTACAATCATTACATTATAATTGAGATCTTAAGTGAGAGGTGACGTGATGGTAGTATCAGCAGTACTCCCAGGGTTCAACCATCTCATTTGGTCATTACACCAGCAATGACTAGGTTACTGAGAGAGAACAATGAGTAAAACCAGGTGGTAAAGTCCTTAAAAACTCTCTTCCCTATATACCACCCATTCCAGTTTAATGGTGAGCAATCTAAGGGTAAGAGAGTTAGTATGGTTGTTCCAGAGTAACATGAATTCACATTCATGATAAATGAAGCCAGGATTTGAAGCCAGGCCATCTAATTCTGTCTGTTCTTGATACCCAGACTATACTGCCCTATAGTAGACCTTCTACTCTCTGTACAAAGACTGAAAAAAAGGAATAAATAATTAGAATTTTAAAGGAAATTAAAAGATTCATAATATGCTCATCACCATGAAAATACACTCTATTTGGCATGTGCATCTTTTAAAAAAAATACAAAAAAATCAAAAGGCCAAAATACTTTATGCTCATCCCTCAGCATACATGAAGGATTGCTTCTAGGACTTATTCTGGATACCAAACTCCATAGATGCTTAAGTCCTTATATATAAAACTTGCATATATATGGACATCCTCCAATGTGCTTTAAATCATCTCTAAATTGCAAAAAAAAAAAAATACCTAATACATTGTCAAACTGCTACACTTTGCTATTTAGGAAATAATGACAAGACCAAAAAAAAGCCTTACTTTTTTTATAACAGATTTAACTTTTTAAAAATATTTTTTTGATCTAGCATTCTTTGAATCTGTGTATGCTGAACTAGCAGATACAGTAGAGTGACTATACTCTGCAGCTTATTCTAGAGTTCTTGTATTTTGGGGTCAGATCAGTGATTCTTCCACATTCTGTGCTTGTACTACTGCTGACTCTTGAGTTTTCTCAGTGCTTTGGAACTATGATAGTTCCTAGGCAGCATTGAGCAGCATGAAGAGAACTCACCATGGAGACAGAAGACTTCAGCATAGCAGGTTTAGCACTTTATAACCTAATTCTTAAAAGTTTTATGTTACTCATCCATTAAACAAATTAACGTTTGCCTTTCTTGCCTCAGTTATTGAGAGAACATGTATTAAATTGCTTTGAGCATAAAGCCCTTTATGGAACTACTGTTATCACTGTTAGAATATTAAAAAACAGAGTGATAGCATAGTTATGATCCATCATTATTTCCATTAACTCACTGGAACCAAAGTATTTTTTGACTTATGTCAAAATATTGCTATAATAAAGCATTATATATGACATTCTGTGCAGAATAAATAAAGTACTAAAGAAGCAAAATAAAGACTAAATGCTTTAGAGTATTTTCTGAGTCTATAAATTCATACAAATGGCTTTGTCCTTGGCATTCATACACTAGATTGTTTTTCATTTAACTTTTGGATTTTGTCAAGGCATACAGCATATTATTTGGGGAAACAAACACAGAATCCCAGTCCTAAGGGAGACCCACATGACCTTTTCCCTGTGTGTATCTTCTAGGCTTACTTATTCTTCTATGCTATAAACTCTACACAGTCAACAAGTTAGTTTAAAATGAAATAAAGATTGTGTGACCAAATTGTACAATGACTATAACTATTTATAATACCTCAAAATTAAATTAAAACATTATCCATAAGATATTCCCTTTAACATTACCAGTTCATGCTGGAGAACTATTTTATTGCATGCTCAGGGAACACAGCCACAGACCTTTGGTCAGGATTTAAATATAATAGTTGAACAATCATTGTTCTGAACAAATAGTCATCTGTTTACATTTTATCTTGATGAGTTTCAACAGATTTACATTTTTCTTTTTTTTTTCTCTTTTTGGTACTGAGGATTGAACCCAAGGGTGCGTAAGCATCAAGCCACATTCTCGTCCTTTTTATATTTTATTTAGAGACAAGGTCTTACTGAGTTGCTATGTGCCTTGCTACATTGCTGAGGCTGGCTTTGAACTCACAATCCTCCTACCTCAGCCTCCCAAGCTTCTGGGATTACTCTGATTTTTCTTTCTTTTCTTTTCTTTTTTTAACCTAGGAAGGGATACAGATTATACCCAAACTTAAGCCAAAATTTTCAATTGCTTTATATGTATTCAAATACTCTTATATTCTGGAAATAAAATATAGACAAACCTCATTATTTCAGCATAATTGGAAAGATGATGTATATGTGAACTGCTGAAATTCAGAACTTAAGAATATTTTTCAAATATTTCAAGATAAGACAGCAAATATAGTATTTTAAGGTTTTTTTCCTAAATATTCACAATTTAGTATTAAAGACCTTTTAAATTAATTATTTTTTTCAGTAAAAATGTACTGACTGGATACATCAGTGATTAAATATATAGAAAAATCCACTTTTAATGCCTGGAAATACCTTGAAACTTTGTCCTTGAATGTAACAATCAAGGCTTTTATGAAACCTGATAAGAAACAGATAATAACTGAGTATAATGAAAGCTAAGTAAAATAATGCCTTTTGGATATTTGAAGATTTTTTCTTTTCATGAGTTATCTTGAAAACTTGTCAATTCAAACTGTCTAATCACATTCTGATATGAGTACTCAATGAAGATGTTTGATTTTATAAGGTTATAGAATATTATTCCTTTATCCATTAAAGTAAGAAATAGGCAATTGTTAGAAATTGTTAAAAATGCAATAAAATGCAATAATGTAACTCAAGAGTTAATTTTGCTAGAAACAGATTTCTCCATCATGAGGTTAGGCTCTTGCGCAACTTTTTCTTCTTATCAATCAGTCAATCAGCAAATATTTAAGATAACCTACCATGAAGCAAGCAAAATATTACACAATGGAGAGAGAAGAAGAGAGAAAGACATGGTCCTTGTAAGAAATAAACAGCCTAGAAAGAAATACAGATAATGTAGATCACAGAGAGTTTGATTAAAAGCAAATTTAAGTGCACTGGTCTCACTAAAAGGAAGAGTGTGTAGGCAGCAGATTGCAAACATTTATGGATAAGATTTCTTGCAGGAGTGACATTTAAGTTGAGACTCAAAGGGTAAATAAGATTTATCTGGGTTAAAGGGGAACTTAACAAATTCCATGAAAGGTTAGTATCCAGTAAGACCAGAGTCTGTAGTGTCAGGGGAAAGGACACAGAAAAGCCTGGAGAAGAAAGCCATCCTTAGCTTTCCAGCTGTGGTAGAGCCTGGATTCTGTCCAAAGGGCAAAGAGGAGTTATTAAGGGGTTTTATGCAGGGGCAGTGACCTGACTTGTACATGCAGAAAGGACTCTGTGTGTGGGTCTGAATGAGGCAGGCAGTATGTGGAAAAAAGAATTCAGGCTTTTCTCAGCATGGAACCTAAACAAAGCATGATATTATACCAAGGAAAGGAGCATCCCTTGTTAAGTTCAACTATTAGCAAAAAATACATTATCATGTTTATTTCATCTTCTTTTTTTATAATATTCATTTCAACAGCACATACTGCAGTTCAAGATTTCTGGAGATATACTGATGACAAAAGAGAACTGTATTTTGGGCACATGGAATATAAAATTCTAGTCATCGCTACACATGTGTTTGTTTAGCCACTAAAAGATCTTTGAACAAAGAATCAGGTCAACAGAAAGGGTGTCAAAATATCAACAGAACAAGATTCTGTCAGAGCTTAATTAGGGCTGCCAATTAGAATAGGAAACTAAGTATCCTATTAGCACTCAGCTGGGCTTCCTCCTCAGTGAGGGGGCCCCCATATCTTATCTACTGAGAAGAAAAGGAGTTTTATGAGGACCTCTTCCTGGTGGGCTTAAGTTAACAATGACAAGGAGCAGGAAAATCCCACTCTCGGAAATGCACTAAAGAGTCACATTCCAGTAATGTCACCACATCTGTCACAGCTTACTTTTATTACAAGAACAGACCCAAAACTACTCAAGGCCTTGTCTGTTGTTCTTTGATAAAAGTTATTAGAGAAAGCCCATGGCCACATTTGAGACAAAAAAAAAAAAAAATCTGTAATTCAGAAAGAGCGAATATTCTATCAATGAACCAAATTGTTTTTTTTCAGGAAGTACCACGTTCATTTTCATATCATCCATAGGATAAATACTGCTTGTTTGCCTCCCTATTTTCCTCATCTATAAATTAGGTTTTATTTTTGTAGTTGTAGGTGGACAGAATGTCTTTATTTTGTTTATGTATTTGTTTTTGTGTATTTCTGAGGATTGAACCTAGTGGCTCACGTATGCTAGGCAAGTGCTATACCACTGAGCCCCAGCCCTATAAGTTATTTCTTATTCAGAATGTTTTAAGAACCATGAAGGGTCCTATTAGTTAATAAGAAAGTTTGTAGTGCAGATGTTCTGTACAGACTTCAGAGACTACCAGCGAGTAAACAAGAGAAAATATTCAAATCCAAAGTAGCATACCCAGTAACAATTTTGACTAGCAAACCTACAAACAGTATCAAAATTTAAATTAGTTCCAACTACTGAGCAGCATATACCTTATTCTACACAGAAATTTGGAAATGGTTCTTTCCCTAGGCAGGTGAGATGAGTGGTAAAAAATATTCTGTGCTTTGGGGCAATAAAAATGTTTTCAATACATCTAAAATTCATAAAACCTTCTACTTGTAACATAAATTCCAACATCTTATCACAAAGGTAATACAAAGTGACTGGATTTTGGAAATTGCTGGTTACAGCCTACCCTAGAGTTGCTTAATCATTGCGACTCCAACTATGACTGGGTTTCTTCACCTCAATAAGAAAATCTCCAGCTACTCAAGTGCTTCCATTTTATGAATTTTAAATTGCACTGAATTCCATTTCTTCCACTTGGCATGGAGCTTAGCAAATGTAAATCTGTTGCAGAACATATTCATTCCCAGAAGAAATATTTTAAGATTTAATTCAACTCACTATGCTAAAACACACAAACAAAAACCTCCCTAACCTCAAAGCAGAGGAATCAATCTCATTCTTTCCTTTTGTTGTATCCAGTACCTAGTATACTGCTTGTCACCTGTTGTACACTTAATAAATGGTTGATGAATTGAACAAAGAATTAAAGAGTGGGTAAATGCATAAATGAATGAAAGTAGATTCATACATGTGGAATGGTTTCCTTGAGCCCCCTTTCCATTGAAGAACTAAAGTAGGCATTTCTTTCTGCACCTGAGGCCTCAGATTGGCTCCCAGAAGGAGAAAATTTCCTCGCTGCTTTTATGCCTTAACCATACCTACTCAGGAGAAAGAAGCAGGACCTCCAAGATCAGGGAGGTGGCAATGCTTAGAGGATGGCTGGCCTTTATACTCCAACCTTTGTTAGGCCAGGAGAGAGAGTTTCTTTCTCCTGGGAATGAATCCATTTGGCCCCAGGCTTCTCAGAGAAGGGATAATTACATGACTAATATAAGGAATTGTTAAGCATAAATGATTCCTTTGTTGTAAGTTCCCACTTTGGGAAGCATATAACTACCTCAGTGAGCTAAAGGCCTCATTACTGCTTAAAGGTAGATGAATTTTTCTTCTAACATGAAATAGACTTCATTTTCAAAGCAGGAAATAACTTTGAACTCAACATCAAATGTGGTAGAGTACATGTTGAGAGACAAAATACCAAATTCATCGAAAAATATCTATAATACCAATACTATTACTACCAATAATGGTAGCAGATTATAATTATGGAGCTGACTACCATTCTTATCCTCACAACTACCCTACAGGTAGGGAGGCAGGCATCATTCTTATACCCATTTAGAGATAGGAAAGTACATTCAGGAGGAGGCAGAGGGAGGTTTCACATCCAATCTGATTCTTGTATCTGTTCTATGATTCAATTATGGCTTTTCACATTAAACTGGGAAACCAGCTTTGCTAAAGCAATAAGGTAGCAAAGATAAACAATTCTGAACTGACTTGAATGCTTCTTTTTAGTATGTGGTCAACCTCTCAGTCCTAATTCAATTACCTTTTTGTGTCAATAAGCATTAATAATGGAAGCAATGACATTTGCTTATGTCTTTGGAATCCTCTTTAAGGAACATGGAGTGCTTTGCATTTCAACTGCTAGGCCCTTTACAACCACTAAGGTCCTCAGGCCAAGCCCAGAGGACCTGAACACAGACAGGAAGACATTAAAGAAAGATTGCCAGATTTGAATGCTATTCTAAAGAAATTAGGAAAAAAGCACAGAAATAGGAAAATTATACTCCAGGGACAAAGAACAAACCGATTTAGCCAGGTCTGCAATGTTTATGAAGGAAAGCAGGGGATAGATGGGTGTGAGGCAGACTGTGGGAGGCCTGAAAACCAGCTTCATCGTGGCCTTTGAACTGATTTCTAGAACTAATGGTGAATCACCGCGGATTTTTAAACAAGGCATGAGGAATGCAAAATGGTATTTTAGCAAAAATTAATCTAGCAGATTAAAAAAAATGAATTAGAAGAGAAAGAGACTAACTACAGGCAAAACAGGCAGGAAATACCACAGCCCCTTAGCAATCAGACTTAACATTCACAATTTCAGCTTTTCCCAAGTGATCTCCAAATGTTCTCATTTCTCATTTTTCTAGGGCACAGAGTTATAAGGTCGGTATGTGAAAGAAGGCAAGCTGTTAGCCAGCACCACGCTTCTGCTTCTCTGTGAGGTTGTTTTCCCCTCCCAGGTCCTGTACTCAATCTGGCTTTACTAAATGATGAAAAATGTTTCTTTATACAAAGTGCCCCCAAGTAAACTCCAACTGCAGGTGCACAAATAAACAATGAGTTTGGAAAGTAATAGGATTGGTGATTTAAATGTTAAAGCTCTACAGATGAGTTCCTTGGGAATGTCAAGGCCTTTTGTACTTTCCACACTCAATGCCTTTATGTTAGCAAGAAGGAAGTGGAAATAGTTCAGGAGGAAACAGAAACAAGAAGGCATCAAAAGTGAATAGGGGCAGGCATGGTAGCTCAGTGGTAGGGCACTGGCCTGGCACACAGGAGGCACTGGGTTTGATCCCCAGCACCATAGGAAAAATAAACAAATAAAAAGATAAAGGTATTGTGTCCATCTACAACTAAAAAAATGTTTTGTTTTGCTTGAAAGTAACATAGGAGTCAGTAGGTGATGAGAGAAGTGGATGAAGGGAAAATAAGAAACGAAGAAGTTCTCAAAAATTTCAAGCCTGAGAGACAAGACGCATGCCAGGGTCTTGAGTAAAATAAATCTTAGAGAGGACCCTGCACAAGAAAAAGGATCTGGTGTCTGTGAGCACAAAGGTTGACTTAAGTGAACCCTTGTCAGGACAAAGAGAACTGATCTGTGTAATTTGGGCCAACACTCTTTTAATGTTGAGGACTTTGGAGCACTCTAATTGCTTAGTTTACAAATCAAAATTGTATAACTCTGCCTCTTATTTCAGAAAAGGGTCATGAATCCCGAAAGGTTCCCTGACAGGCACAATAAAAACTCCCAGTTTTCAGGATCTAATTCCAATTAGTATCCAAAGTGGTATAATGCTTCAACTTTCCTGTATTCAAATCCGTCCTATTGACATGCATCATAACTGAGAGAGAAAGGCCACTGTGGAAGTAATTTTACTATGTTAATTTTTTGTCTTTGTTTTGAAGGAAAAGCTTCCCAGTGACAAATGTTCTGTGAAACAATTAAAGCTAGAAAATCACCAACTAGGTGAGAAAGAAAGAATAACCCACCAGAAACCTGAGACTTCAGACCCGGAAAATTACTCACAATGACAAAAAGTCATTTTCTTGAGTTCCCTGCCTGTTCCTGGTAGCAAGGCAGCTTCATCTGTGCTCCCCAGGGAGGCAGCAGCTCCAGGGGAGATGCGCAGTGAACAGAGAATGTGTTATGTGGAAATAGTTTTCAGATATATCACAAATGGGAGCCTGGTGAGGAGAGGAAAGCTGAAGCAATGTACAACAAGAAAAACCAGTACTTAAGCCGAGAGGGATTTTGTTTCATATAAACAGATGTTTTTGCAATTCAGATGAAAAATAGAGTCATTGAGGGGTCTCTTTTTTCAGTTTTCATGTTTAAGACTTTGGACCTTTGCACCCTATCTTATTGAAATGTTTGAGGAGAAACAATGGGACCAGTTAAAACTTGGTACCATATCCTGGGTCAAGGTTTTCTGGGCCTCAGTGACATCAATTGTGGTCTGTGCTATGACAGACAGCTGGCACTCAATAATCAGTATCTGTAAGAAATCAGCCAATTGCAATATTCAATCATGAGACAGAAATCTTATATGCACCATGAAGAGAATACAATTTACTAAACACAGTCAAAGCTTTGTGTTCACATTTGATGCAATGGCTAATGAAGTTTACCTAGAGTATTTTAATCATCTTAAAGTTAATGTGTATCTCAGTAGCATTTACCAAATACTTTTAATCCATATCATTCATCTTATTTAATCTTCACACTGCTCATGATACTCCATTTTGTGAATGAGAAAAACCAAGCCTCAACATGTTTAAACAACTTAAACCATGAAAACAGTAGCAGGCTTAGCAGACTCCAGGGTTTGGCTCACAGGTCAGGTCTCCAGAGTTCCCTAAGGTTGGTAGCATTATTGTCTATCTTCTGCAAATGAGAAACTGAGTCTCAGAGAGTTTTAGGTAAATGGCCCAAATTCTGAAGATAGCAAGTCACACATTCTGCCAAAATGTGAATCACTCCTGGCAGTATGGCCCAGGGCCCACAGGGAGCTCATCCGGAGGGGGAAGTTGGATCTAGAAAAGGGGCAGATTCTAAAAGCCAGTGCTTGGCAGCCACTGTTCCTCCACATCAGGTGGTGCTGATCTAAGCAGGTCCTCAGCAGTTACCTCCCTTGCTCTCCTCACTCCACTTGCCCACTGACCCAACCCTTCTACTCCTGCCTCCTGACAGGAACAGTGGCCAGCCCCAGATTTCATCTTAATTTCTGTTATCTCAGGAAGACAGCAGGGATTTGACAGTAACCCAACCTTTCCACTCAAAAGCAGGTTTAGACTTGCAATCAGTTCTTACCTTAGGTTTTTTTTCAATTAGGTAAAATGGATTGGCCTTTCTGGTGTCCATAGGAAGAAAGCTTTGTTTATTAGTGGTTAATATTGGTCTAATTGGTCATAAGTTTGCTAAATAAAACCCATTCAGAAGCCCTCGTAATGTTCCTAGCCTTGAATTTATACTTATACAATGTGCTGTATTCTCATTACTTTAAAAATTCACAAAAAATAATCTTATTGAAGCACTGAATAATTCCAGAAAGAAATCTTTCAACAATATACATTTATGGATGTAGGGCTAATTCTAAAATAGATATCAACCAGGACTACGTCTTTCTGCTTGCTCCAGATACCTGAAATACATACATCAAAACCATCTGTACACAGAAATGGGGCCACTGCTAGGGGCAGTATTATTCTTAGAGTTACAAAAATTGAAGCTATGGATATTATATTCTGTGTGATTCTTACTGAAAATTGCCTAATCAAAAATATTAACGTGCACATCATTATAATAATCATGAAGGGAGAAGGCAGCAACTACCTTGGGAAATTAAAGAAGGAAAATGTAATATAAAATAGAAAGTAGAATAGAAAAGTGTGGCTGCTACATTCCAGACTATTTTGAACTGTGATGTGTCATATAATTTAATTGTGTTATAGGTAAAAACTTTCCTAGTGACTACAATGATGAAGTAGCAATACTGATTTTTTTTTTTATCATGGCAAATCCAATGACAAGGACTGTTGATCATAAATAATTCTAATCCTTACTAATAAGGTTTGGGTGGCTTTGGGCAAGCAATTGATCCCTTCTGCCCCAATCCTTTCATTTTAAGAAGCAGGGAAGGGGCTAATGTAATTTCTTTAGTTTCTTCCAACTTTAATGTCCATCAACCCCCTGAAAAAATAATAACCTCAAATTTATGTCTAAATCAAATATGAGGTAGTCCAATCATGATAAATGCACAAAAAGATCTCAGTACAGGATAACTATGGTGCATTCTTAGGAGGCAAAGTACACTCTGTGAGATTATTAATAGTACCCTCATTGGTTTCTGTGAAGTAAAATTTTCATTTGAATTGCTTAAAACAGGCCCAACCAGCTCTCTCACTCAAGCAGCAAACACCTTTCAATGATTGTACTTCAGAAAAAGATGTTGGTGTGCTTTCGATTTTTACAAGCCAGCAAGTCAATTGTGTGTTTTAGATATCAGAATGTATTTATTCTTTTAAATAATATTTTTTAAGTCAGATGAATGAAGATCTTGTTTAGAATATGTGTGAGAGCAAAAGTATCCAAATAGATAATAAGGGGTCAGATTTTAGAAACAGAAAAAAATGAGCCCAGGAACTTAGATCTGCTAATGTCAAAGAAAATCTGAATGATTGTTGAGATTCAAAGTGACAGCTCAGGATTTAAGGGTTTCCTTGTCTCTACAAAAATAAAAAGATAATAAATCAATAAATGTTTATTGATTACTTTTAAAAACTTCTCCCTTCATCACAATTAATTCAATCACCCATAAATCATTTCACTAGGTGCTATAATATGGTATGGCACATTATACATTTTCTCAGACTATAATTTTTGTATTTAGTGAAACTAAACAGATTGCCTTAGTGTTGCTATGGGAACATTTATCAGATGGCAAGAGGTTCACAGTAAGCTATCTGCTGCCAAATGGGAGAGGATTCATAGCTCTAAAAGACTGGCAGTCCCAAGAATCATTTAAATTCAGACATTAAGAAAAAAAATATTTAGTTGACAATTATGATTTTACACAATCCAAAAATGTCTTTCAACACATACAGGTGAGTATAGTATAGATCTTACAAAACAAATTCAAGTACAGGTGCAAATTTCTGAAAGATACAGGAAAAGGAACAGATGCAATTGATATGTAAGAGAAAATTCATTTGTTCCCAAAGAATAGGAAAGGCCACTGTCTTCGCCAGCATCCCATAATAGGCATTGTCCTAAATCAGGCATATTCATATTTTTTTCATCAACAACAATCTGTACATAACTTGGGTATACATACATTCATATATTCTATAGGGAAGCTGATAGTGCACATTTCTTTTTTTAAGATAAAATATACAAATATATTAATTACATATCAAATTGACTTCTGTTTCTTTGATGCCCTGTGGAAAATGTGACTTTTGTCCAGCCCTTGAAAATGAATTTCTTAGCCAAAGGAGTAGAGTTCACAGACACATGTAAACATACACAAATTATATGTAGTTTACAATATCTTGTCCCTGGGTTTAAATTTCTTACTAGCAAATTTGATTCTCATTCTCTCCATTTAAGAACCTTGGGTTTCACTTCACTTAGAAAATAGGTAAGGCTTTGACAAATCTTCATTGTTAGTTAGCATTCATTACCACACTCTTACATACTCTCCCTGTTTAACAGGGGCTGGGAGTCTAAGAACTACATTTCCCAGATTTCCTTGCTTCATGTTTCAAGATATGGCTTAGGTTCTTCCAGGGAGATTTACGTATGTGATGCTTGAAGGTCAAGCGAGGTGGAAGTTATCCTTTCTCTAGTACTCCACCTGGCTGTGGTTGGAGGGCTTTGGTAAATACTTTTCAATGATTGGAAATTCCATGTTCCAATATGAGTCCCCAGTTTAGGGGCTATTGAGTAGATATAGTCTGAGCATGGGTTTCCTGCACCATGGATAGCCTCAGTAGTCTCTTAGACTCCAGTTTATACCACCATAGTGAACCAAAACAACAACAAAAAACCTTGACTGATAGATACTCCTCCATGTGTTCCAACAATCTGAATTAAATATGAATTAAATATGATTCATTACTTTAAACTTCTTTTCAGTTTTAAATGTCTAGTTTTACTATTTCTTGTCCTGAGCTTTTTATCCAAGAGAAACCAGTGTCTTAATCTGCCACATTTCCAGAGGTGCCAGTGCACAAGTCAAGGTTACAGTCTGGAAGTCCACACAAAAACACAGAGCATAAGCAAATATGGTCTCTGCCACTGTCTGGTGGAGGCTTTGAAGAAGATGGAGCTAGCATCCTCTCATCCGTTCCATCTCACGCCCTCAGGAAAAGGTGCATACTCCCTCTTCTCTCTACTCCTTGCACTTGGCAAAAGCCTGAGGTGGATTCTAGAGAAAATAGCACTTGACAATGAGGGTAGCCATTGTGTTCAACATTCTCTTCTTTTTTCTGGCTTGTCTATGGGATGGTAGGTTATAGTTTAAATATTTTGGCTAAATTCAGATGTAGAAAAAGGTAGAGCAGACCTTGTACAGTTTTTGAGTCTAGTGAAGAGAAAACGAATAGAGTATTCCATTTCTTTCCGCTTAGCTTCTCAGGTTCTATGTTGAGGTTTAGTGCCAGAGGCTGAGCTAGTAGTCATTTATCATAAATAAATGCATTTCTATCATGACCTTAGGTGAAAGATGGTAGATGAAAGGATTTTAGTATTTGTAATTCTACATCTAGGCCTTCATTATTTGTACTTATAAATAACTACTGGAACCCACTGGCCATGAGTTTAAGAAAATATTCATAAAAACTGTTGTGCATTTATGTGCAGCATATTATATAATTTAACCTAATTCAGGATTAATAAATACTTAAGTTTCATTTTACCAAAACAAATAAATTAATTAAAAGCAATGCAAACATATAGGAATTTATACATACAAAGTATTTTCTTTATTTATTCCCATTGAATATGATCTAGTGATTAGCATTGACTTTGTGGGAGTCAAAGTCCTCCTTGAAGTATGAAGGATTGGAAGATTTTGTCCAGTAATCTATTGGGTAGAGTAATACCTGAAGAGTGATCCCTGCATCTGTTCTGCAGAATTTTCAGTTAAGCAAAACAATAATAACAAAGTCAACAAAAGAAAAACTAGCTTATTTCAGGCCAGATGACGCTCCATATAGAAAACACTTTTTTGCACTCCTTTTGAGGGTTAAGGTATGATGTATATGATTTAAAAACAAGAGTAATCAAAGAAACACAGACACTGCACATTTATCATTGCATAAGGAGAGTCTTTCAAACATGTGAGTAAAATAATGCCCTTTTAATTAATGGAATACACATTAGCTCTTTAAAGTGCTGCATACAGCTCCTTTTCTATTTAATCAGGGATGTTCTTAACATTTAAATTTTAAGATTAAACCCTTTTCCTTGTTGCTTTACCAAAGAAGAAAAGTTTACTAGCATCTAAACTTTTTCTCTTCATTAATGTTTAAGCTGTCCAAATATTATACAACTTAGGAGTACACATCAACAAAACTTATCTCAAAAGACCTAGACAAACACAAGTACAGATCAATCTTTTATGAGTCATGGGGAAAAAAAATTTCTCAAATAATATTATTGAAGCCTATACAATATACTGTCTTGTTATAGTTTGGATCCCAAAGGCTCATGTGTTGAAGGATTGGTCCCCAATGCAGCAATATTCAGAGGTGGGGCTCTTGTAAATGACTGGATCATAAAGGATACAACCTCATCTAATGATTGATCTATGGACAATTCATAGCTGAATGGACCTTTAACAGGTAGTAAGAGATGGGACTTAACTAGAAAAAGCAGGAAACAGGGAATGCTCTGGAAAGGCACATCCTGTCCTTAGACCCTTCTCTCTCTCTCTCTCTCTCTCTCTCCCTCTCCCTCTCCTACCTCCCACTCTCCTTCCCTCCCTCCACCTCCAGCAGCCTTGAAATGAGAACTTTTTTCTGCCACATGTTCTGCCATGATGTCTCTGTCTTGCAACTAGGCTGAAAGTAGCAAAGCCAGCTTACCAATAACTGAAATGTCTGAGGCCATGTAGCAAAATATTTCTTTCCCCTTCTAACTTTTATTTTTCTCAGGTGTTTTGTCAAAGTGACAAAAGCGCTGACTAACACACTGGCATTAGCTTTACTGGTAAGGAGACGAAGGCCAGAGATACATAAAAATTTCAAAATAACAGCAAAAATTATTTTTATGTTAGAGGAACACATTTCGCCTCATTAATTTTATAAAGGCAGGATGACAGAGTGAGGGAATGAGCAAAGTTTGAAGATTGCAGGCTTGCTAAATTAGTGAAGTAAAATTTCAAATTATAGTGAGGTAATAAAAATACAGTCAGTAGTCGCTGCAATACAAATTTCCTTAGCAAATTTCAAAAAGATAAATTTGAATTTGCACTTACATTATGACCCCAAATCATTTTAGGAGGAGACATATACAACAACTATTTGCATCACTTAACAAAGTATTTCTAAGCAAAGAAATTTTCCTTGTTAAAGGCAATTAACACTAAAGTTAATGCCTTCCAGATGCTGTGAGGTTCAAATGGTAAGATTTTCCTTTCTCTTCAACCAATTGTTACTGCAAGTTTTCTCAGGTACACAATTCTGTGATGTTTGATGACTTATTTCTGTGCAAAAGTATTATAGGACTGCCCTTCTAGAGCAGTGCAATGGACAGTTCCTTCACATCCAACCAAGTGCATTTTTAATTTGCAATAATCAATTTTGGGTCTGGGATTGTAGCTCACTGATAGAGCGCTTACCTCGAACATATGAGGCACTGGGTTTGATCCTCAGCACTACATAAAAATAAATAAAATAAAAGTATAAAAATATCATTTTCAATACAGACATCTCATATTTATTCATTTTAACCAATTCCTTTTCAATCTTTAGAATATTTTTTCCTGAACACTTTCTTGACCCCAAAGAAAATTTTTTTTAAAGGTTTGGGAAAAGAAGAAGCCCACATTTCCTGAATTTAATTTCTCATTGCCTAGGTCACCTCTGCCAGCAGTGGCATGCCCTGACACACAGACTTCACCTAGTATAATTAATTTCTGAGGAGACTAAACTGTTGTTATTTTGGATTTTAATCAACATTATTACCTTCTATAAAAATAATCATTCAAAAAGTAGCTAGTTCATTATTTAAAATATGAATAATAGAGTTTCTGCCTCCAGGGATTCCAGTACTCCTGGTCGTCACATGCAAGCAGAATCATCTGGAGCAGCCAATACTGCAGCCCAAAGTACAGACCTCCAGAAATCTCAGCCTCTTGTGTCTGCAGCACCCATCCCTGGGCTTCTCTTTGTTTTACTGTAGCTATGGCAGCTACAGCACCCTAAGGATTCCAAGTGAGTCCCACCTGGCTCTCAGCACTCTTTGTCTTTGAGGGGAGCTAAAGTTGGTTTCTACCTCTCAGATTTCAAAACTAAGGATTTCAATAACGTGAACACACTTATTGGTTGCTACTTATACTGTTCATTTTATAACATTAATATGTATGAAAGCTGCCTATACTGAGTTCAAGCCAAAATACTAATTTCTTCACCTTGTACTTTTGGTGTTACCAAGAACTAGATTATTAGGAAACAATGACACAATAAGAACAACAACAACAACAACAAACCCTGATATAATAGCACATGGCCAGTCTCTCTTTCTTGCTTCCTCTTTTTAATTCTACTTGCAAGTGAACATTATGACCTGAATTCAGGAGAAAAGTAGGTGAGCAATGATTTGCCTTAAGTCAAAATTCAAACTTTCATGCTTCCAAATGAATGCATTTGTGTCATTAATTGTAAGAAATGGGACAAATAAAAACATTTTTTTTAGGTAATAGATTCTGTAAATGTCTGTTATTGTGCCAGACTGAGAAGCCACAGCCATTAAAGAGTAATAATGGTGATGATTCCTAGCATTTCTGCAGAGGCTCTTGGTTAAGATCCCTTAAGAACAAATTGTTTCGCGATGCATACAAAACAGCATGTCTTTCTGGTTGAATCCAAGCCACATGGTTATCAGAAAATCTTCAGCTAGAGGGCTTCAATATGAAGCTCCAAAGAAGGGATTAGTCAATATTTAAAACATTATTAACTGAATGAACATGTGTTTACCAAGTGCTTAAGTTATATCAACTATTATTCTAAACAATAAGAAGAGAGCAATAGGAAAAAAGAAAAAGAAACAGGAAAAATTAAACATCCCTTTCCTTTACATTCTAATGAGGAGGACAGATAATAAGTAGATTAAAAGCTGAGCTATAAATTGCATCATTGGATGATAAGTGCAATCAAAGAATATAAACGAAGTATGCCTGAGAGAAAAACCCAAGAAATGGTCAGTATTAGGGGAAGAGGAGCTAAAAATTCATATAGAGCAGTCCATGAGGCAAACTGGGTAACTTACTTTTGAGCAAAGACATGAAGGAGGTCAAACCATGTGGGTGAAAAGTGATCTGGGTAGAAAGAATAACAAGGGCAGAACATGTATGAGGAACAGAAAGGAGGCCAGAGTGACTGAGATGAATAAATAAGAGTGACAGAAGAAACAGATGAAATTAGAGAAAACTGGAAACAGAAAGAGAGAAGTGTTAGGGACAGGTAGGTCTTAGATGAATCCAAGGACTTGCTATCTTGACCTCTCTACCAAGAAGGGAAGTCATTGGCGTACAAAAGTTGTATGATTCTACTTAGGATGACTCTACATGATTCTACATGTAGCCATCTCTACATCAGTCAATGTGATCCTAAGTAGAATCCCACAATTCTACTGATTCCAAATGAATCATGCAATTCTACCTAAGTAAGGGAGGGGCTGGAACACACTTTAAGTAGAGGCCACTGCAATCATCTAGGTGAGGTGGCATGGGTCAGGTCAGAAGTGGCAGAGATGACAAATGTTCAAATTTGTTTGATTTGTTCTAAACACAGTCCTAAGAATTTTCAGAAAGGATGTGAAAGAAAAAGCAATGTCAGGAACTCAGTTGTAATATTCTAAGATGGGAGAAGAGTGGGAGGATCAGATTTATGAAGGAATTTCAGGAGTGGGGCTGTGCACATCTTTGAATCTACGATGTCTCCTAGCCAAGGCAAATGAAGTGAGCAGTTAGAAATAAGACTGGATTTAAAGGGAAGGACTGGGCTGGAGACACAGGTGTTTACGAAGCATCCAATAAAAGACAGTTTTGTAGAAGAACAGGCGAGATGTCCAAAGGGAGCTCGTATAGACAGAGGAGGGAAGGTGT
Organism: Ictidomys tridecemlineatus; assembly: GCF_052094955.1. Classification (NCBI taxonomy): domain Eukaryota; kingdom Metazoa; phylum Chordata; class Mammalia; order Rodentia; family Sciuridae; genus Ictidomys; species Ictidomys tridecemlineatus. Next base: position 101,819,424 of record NC_135485.1, on the reverse strand, counting down.
CTCAGCACTACACCTCTGAAGATTCTTGGAGGAGGAAGAGCTTCCAAGGACACTAAGTAAAAATGGCCATGAGCTAAGGGAAATGCAGGAAAGCATCATATCTTGAAAATCAAGTAGACAAAGTATTGTAAGGAGGAGGGAAAGTCAACTTGTCAAGAGGCCCCAAAAGTAAAGGACTCAAAATCTGATGGATAAAAAAAAGACTGGCACAGTAAAAAGTGACCATGAACACTAGTCCTTGAAAATGAGTATTTAGAAGCATTCATCATATCCACATGTCTAGTAAGTTGGACCTCATTATTACATTAGATAGTCTAAGTCTGCTGCATTGGATACATCTGCTTATACACAGGTGTTGCTGCTACATGTCCTGAAAAAGCAATGGTAAACCCTTGGAACTACTTTTTGATAATGCTATCTTCCCTTTATTCAGAGGATGATCAATATGTACTAAATTAAACAATGATAAAGCTTCTTCATGGATTTTAATAACAAATGCAAACAGGAAATTGAGATGCTCTCTTTTCCACAAGGGCAATTAATCACAATAAAGAACTACAGATAAGCAGTTCAGCAATTATTTATTTGCAAGGGTCAACAAGTAGGCCTGCCTGTTCACTGAATCTCAAATGAGTGTCTAGATGGGAATCACGTGTAGGTAAGTTATGAAACTGAATATTGCCTAATCCTAATGAAAGCACCTAGATGAAATTCACCTGCACCTCCTCCATGGATTTAACTGGGCACCTAGAGAAGATGATGAGTAAGAGTGAAATGGAGAAGGAGCAGTGAGCATGCACAGAGCTGCTTCAAGGACCAAACATGCTGTGCCCTTTGCCACCCCAGAGGGCACTGTTCATTAGGCCCCAGGACATAGGACCAGGAGCCAGACCTCTCTCACCACATGGGCAGCTCCAGGGAACATTACTCAACCTCTAATCCTAAAATGAAAAGCAATCATAGTAATGTCACATGTTAAATATCCTTTGAGATCAACAGAAAATAAGCAAAAAGGAAAAGGTGGTTACTAAATGCTTACGTTATAGTTTAAGATCTGAGGTGTCCCCCAAAAGCTCATGTGTGAGACAATGCAAAAAAAGTTTAAAATGAAATGATTGGATTGGAAGAGTATTAACCTAATCAGTGCATCAATCTCCTGATAGGGATTAACTGAGTGCTAACTGCAGGCAGGTAGGGTGTGGCTGGAGGAGGTGGGTCATTGGGCATGTGCCTTTGGGGTTTATATTTTGTTCTCTCTCTCTCTCTCTCTCTCTCTGTTTCCTGATCATCATGTCCTGAGCCACTTTCTCCTACCACACACTCCTGCCATGATGTTCTGACTCATCTCAGGCCCCAAAGAATGGAGTCGGCTGTCTATAAACTAAGACTTCAGAAATCATGAGTCCCCAAATAAACTTTTCCCCCTCTAATATTTCTTGTCAGGTCTTTTGGTCACAGCAGCAAAAAAGCTGACTAAAACAGTCTACATGTGGGTTTAATGATTTTTTCTTTGCTACACCTATGTTCTTAGTATTTGATTATAAACTGCAAAAAAGGCAGGAATTGATCACACAAATGCTATGTATAAGAAGCTGTTAATACCTTTCTTAATGCTATCTTTCATAGATACAATACTTAGAAACCTTATAGCAATCTGTAAAGAGAGGCTTCAAGAAATGCTGATTCAGAAGTCATTTATTTATTTTTAGTTTTAGTTTTTTAGAGTGGAAAGTTGAAGCTTTATGAAAGGACAGTAGAAAAGACTTCTCCCTGGAGGAAGAAGGGGACCCAAGAGGTGTAGTTCCCAGAAGTCATTCATAATCCAGGTTTTTAAGACAGGCTGGTGATTTTTATCCTCTTCAACTTTGGGAGTCCATGAAGATTCCAAAGAGAAAATATTTCATTTTACAGTGAGTATCATGTGGTATAGTTTAAATTTGGGAAGTGAATTATCAGGCAGGACCATGTTCTTTGGCTTTGCCATCAATTATAGAAATTTTCCTATTTCTATGATTCCCAATGTAGAATTCAGTATTTACTGAATTTGCTAGTATTTTCTGATCTGCATCACCCTCAGTGGAGTTACAAATCATAACACAGGATACAAAAGTGACTTTCAGTAACCCTCATGTAATAATTTAACATTTCTGGATTGCTTCTTGAAATTATAAAATGATAGTGACCATAAAAAAATCATGAAAAATCTACCATTTGAACTATCAAGAAATTATTTTTTCCAGAAGTATATTAAAACATACAGAAAAAATCCTGCTTATTTTGAAAATCACCAACAGAGACTAGGCATGGTGGTACACACTTTCAATCCCAGCAATTTGGAAGGCTGAGGCAGAAGGATCATAAATTTGAGAATATTCTTCAGCAACTTAGACTTTGTCTTAGGAAAAAAAATTTAAATGAAAAGGAATGGACAAGGATAATGGAATGAGATGGTCATCATTATACAAAGTACATATATAAAGACTTGAATTGGGTGTCAACATACCTTATATTCAAACAGAAATATGAAAAATTGTGGTTAAAAAAGAAAGAAAGAAAAAGAATGGAGATATAGTTGAGTGGTAAAGTGCCCCTGAGTTCAATTTCCTGTACCCCCCCAAAAAAAGTAAATAAATAAAAGAAAGAAAAGAAAAAAGAAGGAAAAAACAAATAAAAAAAGAAAACTGTCAAAGGAGAGCAAATATCAGAATATACTGCAAAGTACCTGAGATGTTTGGCTTTATCTCCTGGATCCTCAAGGCTACAACAGAGTCTGCAGGAATTCCTAAATATTTATTTGTTTTGCTTACTGATCACATATTTCCAACCAGCTATCAATATTCACTCAAAGGCAGGCAGGCATACAGAGCAAAGTTCACTGGGCAGTTTGTCAGTACTCACACTCTTGCCCTTCTGTGTGTGTAAACTCCTTCATGGGTCACTGAAGCTCCTCACTCTTACCCTTGAGGTTTGCATCAGAGTGATCCATGAAGATTTTGAAAGGTAGAGCTCAATTCTAACTGAATAAGAATCTTCTACAAGGGGACTTTAGAGATGTGTATTATTTAAAACTCTCCAGTTGGTTCTGACGCACACTTCATCCAGCTTAAGAACAGTTCTTTGAATAAACTTTTCTAATAAGGCTAATAGGTGAATACTACAGGTTACAGAAAATTTCTTGAGAATTTCTACTACATGGTAGTTGTACTAAAAATAATAATGACTAAGTCTTACTGCACACCATGTCTTGCCCTGTTCTAAACTGTTTCCCAGTGTTCTTCCCTTAGCCCTTATAAAATTAATATTTTCTCTAATCTGCAGGAAAATGGAACACAGAGAGGCTTAGTGAGTTGTGTAAAGTACCGAAGCCAGGAAACACAGGGCTGGGTTCTGATCCCTGGTATGAGGATGCTCAGCTGCTGTGCTCAGTCACTATTTTGCAAAGGAATTTATACTAACTATCCATTAATTCACTAATTAGTTTGGTAAATAGGAACAGGTATAAAAGACACAAATGATTCTCCATTTATCCTTTGGTACTCATCACAAATATAAAAAGTTGTGTAATGAGTTTAATATCTATTTCTGTTAGGATAAAAAATGCATGAGAAAATGAGCATGTATCTTATTTACATGAGCACACTGTATTTAACACAGTGCCTAACAGCACTCAATAAATATATGTTTGGCTGACTGAATGTATGACAGTATGGAGACCACAGATGTGTATTTTCTACTGGAAAAGTCATACTTGTGAACAGAATTAATATAGAGTGTTTATACTCTATCAAAATACCTATAGAGAGCAGTGCGAAACAAGAACAAACTGAAAACCATCACAGTTGATTCTGTACTACTTGATTTTCACAACAAACCCAAATGGGCAGGACAGATATTTTTGCCATGTTTTGTAGGCAAAAACCCCCAACGTAAGTGTGCTGTATTCTCCAAAGTGGAGCTACAAAAGTGAAAAGATCTGTGTTCAAATCCCATTTCCAACACTCCTTTCCCACACCCTTGTGCAAGTTCTAACCTCCTTGAGTTGTGGCTATTTCATTTATGAAAAGAGACACACCACTATCTTGCTGGTTATTCATTGATATATTCCAACCACTTAGAAGAGTGGCTGGCATATAGTTGGTGCTAAAGTAATTACTGAATTGTGGGGCTCTTAAGGGCTTTAAATACGAAAACATGCATAAATTAGTGAGGACTGTGACTAACTATATGTTAGTCATTTAGTCCCCTTGTGACTAAATATGCCTAAAATGTTATCTCCACTTCCCTCTCCCTTTAAAATCTTAAAAGGAACTATTTGTAAACCTTCCCCATTTCAGATTCCTTCCCCATTTCAGATTCCTTCTGAGTACACGTGGCCCCTTCCACAGTGAATCTTAGGAGGGCTAGACCTATTTCCATGAAATTACCTAGTTCACTAAGGTGGAGGTGGGGACAGAATCTAATCTTTAAATCAGGACAGGCTGTAACTTACACTTGGAGTTCATTTGCTTTCTCATTCCCAAAAGACATATTAAACATAAGTACCTAAGCTCTCATTTCTAAAACCTGTAGCATCTCTTTAATACATTTTATAATGATCCTATTAAAATAAACAGTTTACAAAATTATAACACCACTTTATTTTCTTTCCATGATAAAAATCATTGCCCGGATATTTAAATTTCATATTCCTGGATTTATGATAGTCCATATAGATGCCGAGTTCCATAAGCCCACCTCCCTGCTCACTCTCCTCTCTCACCATTGCCTCTTAGTGGAGGGCTAGAGACATCTGCCCAGAGTAACAGTGAGGCCATGATTTTGAAGATAGATTCTGGGCACTGAAAATGGCTTTTAGGGACTAATGGACCATTAATGGGTGGTGGCCTAGGCTATAAGTGAAAATGTCCTGTAGGCTCAGCTAGATCCCTATGAGCAGGGGATTGTATGTGGAGGCCAGGACATTTAGTCTTGTGCCAGGAGGGAAAATATAGCACTTGAATGTTTAAGAGTATGCCAACCTGGTGGTTTCCAACTTGAGTGTAAATGAAAAAAAAATCCTAATTTAAGAGGGCCTATGGTTTTAGTACTAAAATGAAACCTTAGGTGACTTCTACAGTTATAGACAGCTGTAGCCACAGTCATTTTTATTGACAGGTAAAAAAGAACACTATTGTATTTACACCACACCTATATTCTTCTGCAGTAGGAAAGGCTGTGGTGTCAGGATTTACACAGACAGAGATAAAAGTGCAGATACAGGTACAGACTCAGAGATGGTTAAGTTTCAATAACAGTTCTGTGAAGATATTTTCTTTTTAAAAAATTTTTAGATGTCAATGGACCTTTATTTTATTTATTTATTTGTATACGGTGCTTAGAATCGAACCCAGTTCCTCTCACATGCCAGGCAAGGGCTCTACCACTGAGCTACAGCCCCAACCTCTGTGAAGATATTTTCTATCCAAATTATTTTAATTTTTTCAATCAAAATGATGTGTTTGATAATAGCTAAATTAATGTTATGATATTAGTAATTATCGTGTCAATACTAATGATAGATAACATTGAAATGATAGCATGACTTAAAAAAAAAAAAAACTCAGTTACACGCTTCCAGTGTCATTCCTATTTTACAGATAAGATAATCTTATGGGCTAACTAAAGTGCAGAGATGTTAAGTTGCTTAGGTAACAAAACAGGCAGATTCAGAATTTGAATCTAGATCAACCCATAACAAAGCACCAGCTCTTTCATACACATGTAATCTTCCAAATAATCCTCAATAACTATAACAATAATTTCATGGCACAAAAGTGGAATTAAGTATAGAAATTATGCTTACATAGAATTAAAGCAACTGATTTCTACTCCAACTTCAGCTTTTCACTAGTCAAACAGCCTTGTAATGAAAGAGAACTCTTTGAGCCTCAGTGTTTTCAGATTAGAATGAGAAATAAAGCAGAGCACCTGTTTCCCAAATCTGTTTCTTATGTGATTTTTTTCTTTATTCTGCTGGTGACTAGGGCCTCCCATTTCACGTTTAAAGTCTTGCACAATACTTAATTTGAAGAAAAACCTGAGTTGTTAATAAATAGTTTGGAAGTCACTACAGTCAATAACTTTAACCTTATCAAACTTCTAGATAGTCTATAATCTATTCAATATTTATGTTTTTATCAGTTTGTCCTTTTTAATAGTAATTAGTGCGCTCGCTCGCTCTCTCTCTCTCTCTCTCTATATATATATATATATATTTATATATATATATATTAGATGGACACATAATCTTTATTTATTTTTATGTTATGCTGAGGATCAAACCCCATGCCTTATGCGTGCGAGGCAAGTACTCTAATACTGAGCTATAACCCCAGCCCATAATTAGCTCTTTTTAAAGTATAAACCTGAAAGGTTTATTTCCAAGGAAGTGAAAAAAATGAAAGTATTCAGTGGATTGATCTTCTCCTCTAAGATTTCACAAAATTTCAGGAAGCTGAGGCCGGAGGATGCAAGTTCAAAACCAGCCTCAGCAACCTAGGAAGGCCCTAAGTAACTTGGTGAGAACCTGTTTCAAAAAAAAAGCTGGGAATGTTGTTCAGTGGTTAAGTACCTTGGGTTCAATCCCTGATACAAAAAAAAAATATATATATATATATATATATATATATATATATATATCACAAAATTCGGGATTGGGGGATAATTTACCAAAATCCATATTTCAAATACGTTTTTCCCCCCCCAAAGGGAACTTAAGTCATCTTGTATTTATGAATTCTTGTAATCTGGCTTAAAGATTTTCTAAAAAATCCTGAATTGAGTGAAACATTTCCTCTAATAATGTATGGGAGCTTTATGAACTCTGAGAATGACTTTTAGGACAACAGGAATCTAGAGTAGATGTGTGTGAGCCTAAATATGAGATTGTGTAAAATTTGAAGTACCTAAGTAGGCACCATCATATGTGTAGTCCTTGATCTAAAAGAACATAAAAGGTCATGAATTCTGAGTCTGAGTCAGATGAAACCCTCAGTTGGCTATACAAACTAGCAAGGTGGAGAAAGGAACAGAGCCTGCAGTAGTGACAGTAAAGCTAGGGCTCACACAGTGTGTGCTGTGTGCCACATGCCACTCCAAAAGCTTCATAGATATTAACTCACTTAATCCCTACAATGACTTTCAGGGACACACCGACACACCGACAGTGCAAGTAACTTGAATAGTCACAGAACCAGGAAATGACAGGCTGGGATTTCAGTCTATGCACTGTGACTCCAGGCCATGTAGTCACAAAGGGGTACACTTTGTGCAGCGCGAGCTCCGGGGACAGCCGGAGGACTAGGGCAAGACTTAACATCCTGGAAAATATCTGGAGACATGACAAAGATCTAAGATAATTCTTCTGGTTGAAGAAAAGGAGATGTGAATGCCCTGAAAGCCGATGTTAAAGACTAAAGAAAGGAAACAAAAGAATTTCCAGGACAAGCTGGAATAAAACTAGGCTTATTTTTGAAGCCACAGAAATCAAAAGGATCCTGTAAAAGAGGAAGGTCTTACTTTTGAGAAATTAAAGAGACCATGAAAGGTGAAAGCTTCAGTGGGGACATAGGGACCCACTGTGGGAGGTTCGAGGAGTGAATGAAACCAAAGACAAGGCATGGGTGGGTGATTCCTGCACCACTGGGCTGCCTCCTTTTATTGATGAGAAAACAGGAGGAGTGAGTTGAACTGATGTGCACCAAGCCTCGTCCAGCTGGTCAGTGGCAGCTTCCCATTCCTTCCCTCTGCTACTTGAGTTGGTTTTTGTGTGGTTTCTTCCAGATATGAGGCTTTTTTTTTTCTGATTTTATCTTAATGTTCACTCAAGAAGGAGCATTTTAATGAAACAAAAGGAGTTAAAGCTCTATAATATATACACTTTGATTTTTTTTAATTGTGCAGCCCTGTGTAATATTAAGAACATGCATATTTGAATCTGTTCTCCATGCTTGATGAGAAAGCAGCAGCTCAGAAATGATGATCTTTGGGTATGAAATGCTTTCTATTTTCAAATTGAGAGGGGAGGACCAGAAAGAAAACTCAGCAAAGAGTGGGGCAGAATGTTGTTTGCTTTTTAGGGATAAATGAACAAATAAAAGTTGGTTCTATCACATGGAGGAGTGAGTTTGAAAAACTTAAACCACTCTATTTTCCACAGGAAATAGAGAATGGAGACCTGTGGTACACTCCCATTAGCATTATGTGGTCTCCACCAAACCTTACTTTCTCAAGGCTGAAGACCTTTAAAGGTAATTATGGGGAAAATGAGGGAAACTTTCCCAGCACTTAAATAGGAATGGCCATGGAATGGACACACATCAGGCTTCTCAGGTCATTACCTCTGTCTTGCTGCCAAATGTGATGTAAGAAGCAGAAGTGGTGTTAGGTCAAGGACAAAATGAGAAGTACCTTAAGGGATTACTTTATTTAAAGGTTAGTGGGGAAGACTGAGTTAGTGTGTGTTTTCAGGCTTTAATTGAACATAAATATATTATATTCTAATAAAGCCAAGATAAATTGAGAAAGTAACACCAACATGCTAAAGAAGTAAAATCACTGATGTTCTCCCTTTTTTGTTCACAGAGCAAAGAAGGGCAGTGGAACATAATGTGGAGCCTTCAGGGCATAGAAGAGACTCAAGTTCTTAGCCCTAGCTTAGCATCAACCAACTGCACATGACAGGGCCAGACCACTCAACTCCCATTTCATCAGACCTTCGAATCTGTAGCTACCGTGACCAGCAAGTCTCTTCTAAAAGCAAAATTAGGTGACAATGCAAAGCAGGAAAATAATCACAGTAAATAATTCAATGCAGAGGGACAAATGATTAACTCTTAAGAACAATCAAAAGATAGAGGAAAAATGGCACTGTTCATTAAATTAATTACCATTACTTACTTACTACCTCTATAAAATACTTTTCCTTTAAAAAAAAATTTAAAAAATACAGTGAAACATGGCCAACATCCAATAAAACCTCAGAAATTATGTGATACATTAGAATATTTTACTTAAAATTCATAAATCTACTTTCTTATCATTATGCTTTTTCTCTTTAGCCATACAGAAAAATAATTCAAATTAAAATACAACTGATTCACTTATTATTATGTGAGAAGAATATGAAAGAACATGTACTTAAAGAAGAAAAACATTTTGGTGAAAAAGAACTCTTCTAAAAAAATCCATAGGGATGGAAAGCCTCTGCTATAATAATACAGATTGTGTTAATCACATAGTCATTATGGATATGGAAGAACTCAAAAAAATATAGAAATGGTTCTGAAATGTTCAGGAAACCATGATGTGGTGGGAAGCAACCAAAGTTGAGGGTGTCCTTTACTTTGACATAGAAGTGTTTTAAGGAATGACAAAAGGAAATCCTGATTAGGCTAATCAAATTTCTAATGAAGATTAGTCACTTTGAAGCTATGTAATACATACTCTGAGTAAGAAATACATTTAGAGACTCAAATTTGTCTCTTACAGAAGGCTTGGGTGTATACATATATACCTGTATGTATATGTGTACATATATATATTAATTTTACTAATAATAAATGATAACTTTTATTCATTGGTTCCTACTACAATAATTATTGAGAGAGAAACTTTTCAAACCTTCTTTCAAGTCTTAACATACTGTAGGGTAGAAATTATAATCATGTGCCACATGATGACACATCAATGACAGACTGCATCTACAATGGTGGTTCCAATAAGATTCTATTGCATAATGAGGACACAGCTGTCAGAGACAGTTGTAAGTACAATTGATGGTGTTCGCCTAAGGACAGAACCACCTAATGACCAGCGCTGGGAATTTGTCCCATTGCTAAGCAATGCTTGACTGCATCAGACACATGCACAGAGGTGTAAGTGCACAGGAGCATGTCAGGCAACTTGTTAGACTGAATTAAAACCTATTTTTGCTTAATTCTTAAGCCAGTGATCTTTCCACTTGGTGACAGGGTTACTCTTATGACATTCCAATTACATATACAATAGAAAGCAGATGTGACATAATGAAAGAAATCACACAGGATTGAATACATCCATGCTCCAGTTTTACTTTCTATACAAGTGTTCATATTTTTCTACTTAGCAATCACATGATGAATACTGAACAAACCAGTAGACTTTGATTAAATAAACAGAAAATCAAATTCTGCTCAAAAAACTTGCTTTTATATTTTAATAATTTATTTGAAATCATGTTCGTTACTGATCCTTAAAATAATCTACTCTATCCAGAAAAGACAGGCACAATGTCCCCTTTTCCCTCAACTAGTCAGACTATGTCTTCTTTTCCAAGTCTGGCATTTCTCAGAGTCCTCTGATTAAATGAAATGCTTAATTAACTACAGCCCTTCCTATCTCCCTTTCTACCTCTCCAAACTGGACAATTACGTACAGTGAGTCAACCCCCAAACCTATCGCAGTCTATCCTCAAAAAAGATCATGTCTATATCCGTGCTAATGTTACCATCAGTGCCTTTCTAGGAATGAGCATTTGTCCATACATTTACCTAGTGGTGTCTAAATCCAACATAAAACCTTCATGCTGGTAAGGGAGCCCAGTCATTCCTCATAAGAACAGAAGTGTCCCTATTGTCCCTCCTGACTATTTACTCAGATATGACCCAATCACACTTGAGTTGTGTCTGATGAATCCTCTCCTCATCCTCAAAATGGGCATTCTTTGGTCACTGTCAGCCACCGGATAATTATTTCTTTCACCCATGGCTAGTTTCCAGTGACTTTTGCTTTCTCTATGGATCCTGAGCCTTTTTGGCCAACTGGACCAGATCCTAAACAATCTTATGAATGCTTTCATCATGTTTGATCCAACCTTCCCTCAATTTTCTTCCCTTTCTTGCACTCTCTAAAACTGTGTGCCAGTCTATATTGTTCATTTCTCCTATCCATTTCTGCATGCATTGAGGAACATTATAAAGCATTCTTGTTTTGTTATATCTGACTATTATATCAGTTATATCTGACTGTCCTACTCTACCAACACTATCCTAAATTTCTAATGCTTCATTTCCTCTGATTCATCTCATGCCAGAAGTATCCAGAAAAATCACAGGTCCCCTTATAAGTTGTTTAACTTCTTGTAAAGTATATTTAGAATTAAAACAAACAAACAAAAATACATATCTAGGCCTAAATTCCATCTATGATCCATCTATGATCTCACTCCATTTGGGGATAAGATTCCTAGTTTTGGATATTGTCTCAAGAAATTCTCCATCTGGCTGAAGTAGTTCCGTCAACAACGGAACTCATTCATTGCTATAACCACTCACCTTGTCCCTAAGCAAATCACCACTGGCCTCAATTAGGTGAATTGCCAATGACAAGGAACCAAGAGCACTGTCCTATGTAACCATTCCACCCTGCGTAAGATTCTGCCTACAGAACGGGGCATGCACACCTTGGGCAGAAGTGACTGCTGCTACTTTTTCATCATAATCTACCTGTTTCTGCAAAACCCTGCAATGTCAGAGGTAAAGAAAGCTTTCTCAGGGATGCCATTCTGCTGACATTGACAAGTTGCTAAGAGCCGCTGAACACCTCTATAGGTATGTACTCAGCACAGCACCTATTTCAGGGTAAATGCTCAAAAAATGAAAACCATAAAAATATTTGGATCAGCTCAGTGTGTCAATCTATATTGTTCATTTGTCCTATGCATTGTCCTATTCCTTGTGTGTATAAGAACATTATAAAACCAGCACTTTTGCTTTGTTATAATTTTTGACATTTGATTGGCTTACCCAACCATCACCATCTTGAATTTCTAATGTCTCACGTTATCATTTCCTGGAAAATCACTCGCATCTACATTTAAATATAAACATATGCAATTCATACAAATTATTGATATGAAGATCACCCACACCTTGTTAGTGCAGATCATCCTAATATGTGCCTGTGGTATACTGTTCTGTGGTCAGCCACAAATGATAAGACTATGATTAATGTACCCAAAGTTATACATTCAGCTTGCCCATTATTGAGACCACATGATCATATCTGGTGGACTTGACAGGATAGAATAGGGGCCTTGAAGTGTGCTCAGTTCCAGGAACAATTTAAGCTGTTTTGTCTGGGGATGGTCCTAAACTAAGTGTGTTGTGCTGCTGTAATTACTAACACCATACCTTTTGGTTTCCTAAATAGAAAAAGTTATACTCTATTTATGTATAATCTGCCAAAATGCATTCTACTGTCATGTATAACTGAAAAGAACAAATAAAAAAAGTGCAATGGTTTGAAACCTAAATTATTCTCTACATTGGCCATTTTGAAAAGCCTACTTGCTTATGTATTATGTAAAAATCTTATCTATGTCTTCACTAATTCCAGAAGTTGGCCTTCTCTGGGACTACTTCCAAATATTTATTTGAAAGACAAAATTAGCACTCTATCTTACAATAATAATCTCCAACATCAATAATAATAATATGTCATAATGAACTCAACTACAATGTTCTTATACTGGGAGTTTAAAAGCACAACCAAATCAAGTGGTAAATAAAATTTGCGGAGCAATTTCATGTTGGAATAAATATTGCTCCAATAGCTCTGGTTTAATATTTCAGAATGTGGACTGAAAATAATGCAATTTTTCCCTTACTAGCTATGGATGAGAATCTTTTCAAACTGATGCAATATCACTAATTTATAGTCACATATTAAAAGAAAAGAATAACACAGGAGGTATATCTGCTTTTAACACTTCTACTAGGTATATTATGGGCCCTTATACATATGTTGATGATCACTAAATAGAAGAAATTAAACATCAGAAGAAATAATAAATACTCCAAAACCCTGAGAATACTTTGTAAAACAAGTCCACAAAACTACCATACAAAGCTCAAAGAAAATAATGTAACCCAAAATAAATGAAATTTTTATACCTTAGAATCAAAAAGTAAGAAAAAACTCTATAAAATTATTTCAGTAACAATAAAGGGGATAATCCTGTTATACAAATTATTTTTCTGATTTTCAATATTCCTCAAGTAACTATAATCTGGTATGTAAAAGAATCTGATGAAAACACACAGAGGAAGGCCCATCACATTTTCAGGCAGACTGCTCAAAAATCACATTTGACATATAAAATAGAAAAATGCTAAGAAGTGGCTTTTTGATATATAAGAAAAGAAATACATTACCATGAAAGGATTAGATTAGATAGAGTCTCTTACAATTCAATGATTCTATCAAAGTTTAGCAATTATGAGTTTACCCATGAGAGGCACAAACGTAAGTTGTCAAATCTTTACATAAGAAATTATGAGAAGACATATATAAAGTGACAAGCTAAAGAGCACAATACAGATGTTATGAAATGCAATTGTGACAATCAGTAAGCCTGTCAAGTCAAAATAAAATAAGTGTTGACAATAGTTTATGTCGCATGTAAAAAAAAAAAAAAGTATTTATTCCAGGTGTGGTGGTGCACACCTGTAATTCCAATGGCTTGGGAGGCTGAAGCAGGAGGATCACAGGTTCAAAGCCAGCTTCAGCCATTTAGTGATTCCTTAAGCAACTCAGAGAGATCATCTCAAAATAAAAAACAAAAAGGGATGGGGATGTGACTCAGGGTTACGTGCCCCTGGTTCAATTCCTGGTACAAAAAGAAAAACAAAAGGTCTGATTTCGCCTGACCAATGTCACATGTAAGTCATCACAAGGAGCTATGCTGTGATCTACTCTATTTTCAAGACAATGTAACTGGAAGAAGAATGAAAAGTAGCCCTGGTTTTTTCAGACAAAAATAATGTATATAAATATCTCTAAAGCCTCGAAATTTTCATGATGATAAAGTAACATTTTATTAATATTAAACAAAAATCAATTATTTATTAAGTACATAATACAGGCAGGCATTGGGATAAATATTAAGGTTGCTTTTGAGAAATTTTAGCTACCATAATTTCCCCCAGGGAACTTGCAATCTAATTGAGAGACAAGATACAAGACAAACGTTCAACAACAAGCATAAGTAATAAAATGCTATATGAACAGGGGAGGAAAAAGCACTTCCTATCTTATGGGTCAAGGAAATCTTTTCAGAGGACACAAGACTTGGTCTTCTCTTGAAAAAAAAATATATATATATTCACATCAATGGGAAAAGAAAAATTCCAGAGAAGCTATACCTCAGATAAATGGAGTATCCCAAATGTACCTCAAAATAGAGAAACAAAAATAATCAAGGTTCATTAAAAGAACAATATATTAGCTTCTCTTTGGAAAATAATAGTGTTTATGGCAGGGCTTCATATTAGCTATGTAATAATGTAATAATAGAGAGTTAAATAATCTGTAGGGGAGACATGAATGGATATAGAATCAGAATTAGAATACAAATTATAATAAAGATGCATATGGAATAATGTCTTAAATATGAGAAAACAATGGCTTAAGTATGAGAAAATACTTCTTTGAATGTGAATAATTTAAGCTAATGTGGCTAGTACACAGAATTGGGAGCCAAGGACCCTTCTAAATTGGTACTTTGCCCTATTCAACATATGATTTCCCTCTCATGGAAGATAGCATTTTCAGCTTCTGTCATGCTAAGTATATTGGCAAGAAGGTCAAAGCAAAATGAGGAGGGCATTACATTTCTTCTTGGCTGCATGATCTAGAAGTGACCTACCACTTTTGCTCAGACCCCCTGGATCAGAACTTAGTCAGCTATATATAGCTACAAGAGAGGCTAGGAAATTCAGTATTCAGATGAGCAGACATGTGAACCACTTACGAAAGGTAAGAACTGGAAGAATATAACAGGGAGACAGCAGATCTAATTGACTCAGTTCTATAGAACATGCTTTACAATGTTTCCTATGGAACACTCTCAAAATCTTCTGCCTTTTATTCTACCTGATATCCTAAAATATATGAATGTCATCATTAAACATAATCAAAACATGCATGAGGCCCTGGGTTTGATCCTCAGCACTACATTAAAAATAAATAAATGAAAAGAAAGATATTGAGTCCATCTACAACTAAAAGAATATTTAAAAATGTATATCATGGACACATATGAAAGAAATTATAAAAAAAATGTAATCATATACATTGCACATTATAAAAATTTGCGTGGTGTTAAAGAGCATGAAGATGTGAAAAAAAAGAAATAGTATATACACCCATTTAATTAATATAACAGCCCTTCTAAACTATTTAAAATTATGTAAGTATGATTTTGTGTTCTCTCTTACTTAGGAGGCTTTTATTTTGATTGTTATCCTAAGAGTAAGTTTTTCTATTTGACAAATTGCCAAGTTGGTCACTTTCTGTATCAAGTCTATTGAATTCTCGATTTTTCTACATCCTTGCTTCAGTATGCCATTATATTACCCCACCTGGTTCCTTAAATATTGCAATACACTTACCTGTGAACACTGCTCCATGCTGATTTGGAATTATTACTATGAGGAATGGGTAATCAGAGATGCTTTCTAAGCAATGGAGTGGTAATCGAAACACTACTGAAATTAATATGGTAGCTTTTTGCAAGATCATTTGGGAGTATAAAACAAAGTATGTTGGAGTGGACAGACCAGAAGAATTAGAAACAGAATATAGCTTTTGCCAAATGGAAATAGCAAACAGTGCACAGTGTAGAGTTATGAGCTAACAACTATGGGAAGACAGAAATAGCTAAATTAGAATAAAATAGACAAGTGACTCCCATAGACTTCCACTGGTGTGTGATTTGACATCCATTACCCCCCCCCAAAAAAAAGTGATCAAAGACTACAGAACATAATATCTCAGGTTCAACTGAAACAGAAAGAAATAGGTAGAGAACAGAAACTGACCATTCCAGTTAGAGGAGATGCAGGCAATTAAAGCCACTGAACAGTGTGGCAAGGATAGCACTGTAAATTAAAAGAAGAAACCAGCTATCTAGCTCTTGAGATAGAATAGAGCACTTTCTGAGAGCTTCTAGCTCAGTCTCAGTTACCTGAATGTGAGTCTAGGCTGATGCGTTAGATTACCAAGACTACATATCATAAGCATGTTATTTGTGTAAGCTTTATCTAAAACTATTCTGTCCAATATTGCTCCCACTATTGGCTATTGATCACTTTGAAATACAGTTCATCAGAATAAAATGTGCCATGGGTATCAAATAAATGTAATAATTCAGAGTTTTTAAGAGGAGAACATGAAATAATTTATTAATAATTTTATATTGACTATGGATTAAAATAGTATTTTAGATTACAAAAAGCTAAACAAAATTTTTTTTTGTTAGGGGGGTACCTGGGATTAAACTCAAGGGAACTGGAACATTGAGCTACATCCCCAGCCCTATTTTTTACTTTGTTTAGAGACAGGGTCTCAATGAGTTGCTTAGCACCTCACTTTTGCTGAAGCTGGCTTTGAATTCATGATCTGCCTGCCTCAGCCTCCGGAGCCACTGGGATTACAGGCATACACCCCTATGCTAGATAAACCAAATATTTTTAAAATTAATTTCACCTGTCTCAAAAAATTTAAGTTGTTATTAGAAAATTTAAAACCACAAATGTGGCTTATATGATAGATTTCCAGGAAAGAGTCCCTGTCTAAAGTAGGATATAACAACAGTACCTACCTCACCAAGTGGCATAACACAGGCCATACAGCCTGGATGCATTGTTAGGTGTGTAGTAAGAGTTCAAAGAATGTTAATTACCATTCTTTACCTCTTGGAGTTGGAAAAGACCTAAGGGAGGAGCTTCTTTCCAGGGAGAGTCAAGGGCATGTGGCCTGGACACCCCAGCACCAGGCAAGGATCAGAGTCAAGGGGAAACTGCAGCAGGTCTATAAAAATGGAAGAAGCAGCTGGAAGCAGAAGGGTAGAAGCTGTTAAGGCCCCAAATATATTTTGAAATAGAAACCAAACTGTTGAGAGCCACAGCCAAAGCGGCCCAAGCAAACTTCCAGCTGACTGGCTCACAGCAGCCCCAGCAAACTTCCAGCTGTTTGGCTCAAGGGCCCCAGCAAACTTCCTGCAAGCCTCTCAAGCCCTACTCCTCCAGCTTTTCAGGCGATTGGCTGGGTCGTGTGGGCGGAGCCAAAAGCATCCCCCAATGAGCAGCTCAGTGGTCTAAAAGGGTGGGGAACCAGCCCAGCCCAATGAGCATCACTGCAGAGGAGCCAATCAGCAGGCAGATGGAAGTTTGCTGGTGCCACAGTGAGCCAATCAGCTGGAAGTTTGCTGGTGCTCCTGTGAGCCAATCAGCTGGAAGTTTGCTGGGGCCGCTTTGGCTGTGGCTCTCAACACCAAACATCATCATTAAATTTCCTTTGGTCCTAGTACTTGCATGTCATTTTTCCTGAAAAAAAGGTTCAATTTTAGAGAAAAAGTGATAAGATAAATAATAAAATTATTAAATAATAAGATTTTGTTATTTTTATCAAGGTTTTGCAACAAATACTATTTAATGGAAACTTCAGAGGAGGGGGCAAACAACAAAATTTATTTTGGAGTTCATCCTTCACTAAAGAGACAATAGGAACTGAGGGCTTATATAAACTGAATTTCATTGAGTGGTATTAAAAGGACTTCAGGTCTTCCAGCATATTTTAATTCTTGCTTCACCTCACTAACTGTACTTCCTTTCACTATAATTTGCATAACATGGAGGGCATAATTTGGATGATTATAAACACAAGTATCATTAGATACTTGCTTCAAAGCATTAGTTAAGAATATCAGAGAATTTCCTGTTCAAGAATATTTTAATGAACTGTCTATGGGGCAACCACCCTGCCTCACTGGGCTCTGAAGCTGATTTTTATGGCTTTGTATAATATTATGATGGAAAGATCAGAGCCCTCTAGATTATGGATTTTCCACGTCTGTGACCCTGGGAAAGCTCTGTAAATCCCTCCATGTCTCAATTTTCTCATATATAAAAATAGGCATTTAAGAGTATCTACCTCCCAGAGTTCCTGTAGAATCATTCACTGCTTGAACTGGAACCTGAAACATTTGGCTAACTATCCCAAAAATGGCTTACATTCATCTATTGTACATGAGAGAATAAAGGTATGTTTGAAACCAATCAATATATATCCAATGTATATTGTTTTGACACATAACCTCTTAACCTACAATTTCTTCTTTTCTCTAAATTTCATATTTGCCTAGTGTTATCTTACTCAAAGAATTATTGACATATCTTGAAACATACTAAGAAATCATTATAAGGGTAGCCTAAGCCTAGAAACTGTTGCAAGACTTTGACAAAATGGTATACAACAAAATACTCCCAAATGGATTCGTCACCAGTGGGAGGGGGGAAAAAATCACTGCAAATCCCTGCACCAATTTTCTGCTTAAATGTGAGAAAGCAAACTATGGTTGCATATTACTTGAGAAACTCAAAATCCAGATAATGTACACTTTGTTGGTAGTTCCATGAACTGTTATTTAAAACATCAATCACAAACATTAGAAATGAAAGGGTATTGGTGCAGAGGAATTGTCATCAATGAAAAGAATCATTATTTTCAACACTCTCCCTCAGTTTATTACTTCTAATTAAAAAAATCTTTAAGTTCATATTTCATTGTACTCTTATTTCTTATTTTCTTCTTTATCATTGATGTACTGAATTATGAAAAAAACTTCATGAAAACAAAATTATTTTCTTTAACTAAAATTAATGTGCATCTGGGCTGGGGTTGTAGCTCAGTGGTAGAGCACTTGCTTTGTATACATAAGGCACTGGGTTCAATCCTCAGCACAACATAAAAATAAAGATATTAAAAAAATTAATGCTCATTTCCCACTAGTGAAACTCCGTATCACACACATCACACACAACCACAAGAATGGGCTCCTAATTAGAATAAGTTATACTTCATGTATGTATAATATATCAAAATACACTCTACTGCCAGGTGTGGTGGCACATGACTATAATTCCAGCAGCTAGGAGGCTGAGGCAGGAAGATCGTGAGTTCAAAGCCAGCCTCAGCAAAAGTGAGGGGCTAAGCAACTTTGTGAGACCCTGTCTCTAAATAAAATATAAAATAGGGCTTGGGGATGTGGCTCAGTGGCTGAGTGCCCCTGAGTTCAATCCCTGGTACCTGCTGCCCTTCCCACCAAATACACTCTATTGTCATGTATATCTAAAAAGAAAAAAAATAAAAATTAAAAAATAAATTAATGCTCATTTGGAATTAAGAAAGGATGGACAGAGGAGAGCTACAGGCCTGGGGAACTGTCAGCTCCTTTTTCCACTCCAGAGCCCTGAGAGTTTTACCCCTGCATAGTTCTGCTATTTTGTTCAAACTGATAGAGATACAAGGTCTCTGTTCTAAATACCAAGCAAAGGAACAGAACCAAAGCGGCATTAAGACTAACAGCTACAGCAAACACTTACTAGAATAATATACCAACACAGTTACTACTTGGGACACTTACTTTACTAGATTTATAGTTGCAGCATTGAACTACATCTGAGCCACAGTTGTGAGAACAACACTAGTGAACAGATGAGAAAGCTGAGGGTCAAACAATGATATACAACTAGGAGGTAGCTGACCCAGAATGCTAATCGATGTTTTTTATCCAGACACCATAAATTAAGTCCCTACTGTTATTACATGATATACCTCAAGTGACTTGTAGAGCAGGCATTATATCACACTTTCTATTCTCATCCCTTTTTATTCTAATCACTTTATTTATTTATTTTTTAGGAGAAACTGGCTGGACCAGAAGTCTGAGTAAAAGCTGAGATGCTAAACAGGTTATAGCAGGGAAAGAATCTATACATTGGCTCAATGTCACATGCCCTTAATAAACTAAACTAACCAGCCATGATTTATTAAGTGGACTGGACACTTTATATAACAATGCAAACAACTTACTAACTTTTGCCTAGCTTTGATATATATTTAATAATCATTACCAACTTTCTTTTAAGAAGACAAAGAAAGAAGTACTTAAGATTAAGCTAAAGTTCACATTAAAAGGAGGTGGACTTTAATGTTTAAAACATGACAAAAAGCATTTCAAATGAGCAATTTCTTTTCACGTTTGTGGTTATCTGATAATCTCTTATTTACCATATGATAGCTAAATACCCAAATTTTATCTTCCAAAAACTAAATGAAAGACATATGCAATTAAGTTTTGACAGGTGATTCTAAATATCTATGAATTTTTAGGAGCAAAATTGAGTCCCTAAAATTGGAGCCTGATTATAATGTTTTTCCCTAAAGAATCAAATTACTATGCTAATAAGGCAAAGCAAATATGCTTACTATTTTGAGAAAACACAAAGGAAGATATAAAGTATCTGTTGTTTGACATGTAAACACATGTCCTCACCTGTCATTTAAAAAACATTCTTCATTAGTAATAAAGGACATACAACTCTGATGGCAGTTAAAAAGTACAGCTAGATGTATCAAATGCATACCACCAGATGGCATCTTAAATCAGGCAACACATTTGGAAATCCTGAGCATTAACAACTGTTTCTGAATCAGGTTCAAGAATTCCAAATAGATTTTTTAATATCAAAATGTCTGACACTAATCATGAAATCCAAAGGACTCAATCATAATACTTTCCTTTTAAAAATACTCTTTTGAATATAACAAAACATGAATCTGAAAATGAGCACAGTATAAATAAAATGGTAAACTTGACATTAATTTTGTGAAGGAAAAAAAGAATTCATTACAAATGGAGCCAGAAGAGAAAAAGGATGCTCAGCTAATCATTTTAGATAAATTTTTTTCATTTTTGTCTTTGTTTTGTGGTGCTGGGGATTGAACCCAGGGCCTTGTACATGCGAGGCAAACATTCTAAGACCTGAGATATATCCCAGCCTAAAAATGGTATTTTTATGTACAATTTTCCTTCCCACTAATCTTTTTTTTATTCTTACACAGAGGTTTGCTTATTGTAAATAAATTAATTAACTTTTTTAAAAAGTATAGAAGCACAGAGAATTAAGAAACTAAAGAGATAAGTTTACAGAAAGAATAAAACAGGCCAGGTTTACTTCACCGACATATTTAACTAGCGACTATGAAATTCAAAAGCCATGCTGTCCAGACCTTGAGATCTCCAGGAACACAACGAAATAAAGCCACTTACTCAGATAAGTGGACACACCAACTGCCAAACCAAATAAGAATAGAAATTAATTGCAGAAAAACATTATATGATACCATAAATTAGAATCAGAAAATAACCACTTGAGCAGACATGGAAATGTTCAGAATTTTAAAATAGGATGTGGTTTCATCAAGATCTCTGAAAAACAACAACAAAATACCTGAATAAAGACCCCTGAAAATGGGATTTTCTGTAGTTTCTCCACCATCATATAATCAGTACAATCCTATTTTAACAAAGTACATTTTGCTATAAATGCTATTTTCCCTATGATAAAAACAACTTAAAGAGAAAATTATTACCACTTTGTTATTTCTCCCTACATATTAATGTACACACACACACACACACACACACACACACACACGTAAGTAGATATACACAATGCAATAACATAAACCTTTTAGGATTTCATATGAGGAAAACAACACTGGATTTGAAAGCTATTTCTCCTCCTCTTCAACAGATTGACCTAGTTCTTAAGCCATTCCATGGACTTCCATGTTACTTGATGAGAAAAGGGTCACTCAATGATGCTGCTGGCAATCTGTACAAGATTCAGGCGAAGGATGAGCTTTTGCCCTCCAAGACAGAAGCAAAGACAGGAATAAACTGCCTACAAGCCTCCTCTCAGGTAATAAATCTTTCCATTAGCAAGATGTTTATAAAAGCAATTAATGTTCTTAAATAATACATTTTACATACCAAGAAACTAATTTCAAGTACTATACTAGTAAAGCATTTACCTCAAAATTTAACACATTCTTTCTCTTATTCTTCAACTAGTTAAACCACAAATTCTTCTAGGAGAAAAGACTTCTGACAAATTTGAGTATTTTATTTATCCAGTATCTCAGGGTAAAACACTGCACTAAGATCAAAATCAATACATTCTGGAAAAATCAACAATTTCAGAAAAAGAGAACAATAAAAAGATAATTGCTATTTAAATGATTCTCTCTCTCTCTCTCTCTCTCTCTCTCTCTCTCTCTCTCTCTCTCTCACACACACACACACACACACACACACACACATAAACTCAGAGGTTTCCATTATATTATTATTATGATGCACTCTGTGCAAATCAGCAGTGCATTTACATTAAAACTATTCTGAAATAGAAGAACAGCCCAAAATGAAAATAAAAGATATGTGTCCTATATATTTAACATTTAGTGGAACAATAAAAAGAAACAACAATAATAACAACAAAAAACAGTTCAGGACAATAGAGCTAAATGGTCACTCCAGACTTAATGATTTCATGGACTTGCAAAATTAACCTCTATCACCAAATAAAATGCAAAATCACACAGCCAAACTGCCTGAGTTCTCACCCCAGTGCTGGCACTTGCTACCTGGCTAACTGTCCTAAGGATACTCCATTTCACTGTGCTTCAATTTCATCACTCCTAAAATGGGGGTGAGAACAATAATTTTTTCATAGAGCTGTGTGAACTCTAAGGGTTGAAAAGAACAGTGTTTGTAACAGTGACTGATGATAAAGAGTTCAACAAATATGAGTGAGCCCTACAACAATAACAGGTCATTATTTTTTCCACCAAAAAGCCATAAAAAAGAATTACCATCCACTGCCACCATAGTTTTTTATACAAAAAGAAAGTAGTCTCACTAAAATAGGAAAGATAATTTCACTCTGGCTCAGTAAAAACTTCATCATGGATCAGTACCAGTCCACAACCCATGTTTAGGACTTTCCGTTATAGCCCATAAGTGTTACTGGCTCAAGAAGGAGGCAATGGGAATCTAGAACATGAATCAGATTGAAAACACGGATACAATCTGGATAGATAAAAGCAAACACCTACATTTTCCCTTTAAAGTACCTAAGAGACTTTCTTTACCTGTAGGTATTTCAGCATTATTTGAAACACCATTATTTGAAATACTTTTTCTCTGAAAAGCCACAGTAGTACTAATTTTCATACATCTAACCTTCTTCAAAAGAACCAGAGTAGTTATTACTCCAAGTGATCCTTTTCAGATTTAAAAGAATTTGGGGGAATGTTCATGTTTCTATGAAAACAATTACAGGAGTTGCATTACTAAAGCACTCAAACACTTCTCTATTTGTGAAAAGTAACAACTGACCAAAAACTGAGAAAGGCATGGAATGCTGAGTTTTAAAGTAAAAAATATCTGTGTTTGTAACTACAGTATAATTGTGATAATCATCAGATATGTTCTGTGAGTGGTGGTCCATGTTTATTGAGGTCAGTAGATTATTACTGACTTATGCACACAAACACTGAATTTCTGTGGCTGAGCCACAAAAGTGGTGTTCGTCACCCCCAGTTCACTTAAACATGCTTTTGATTCTTTCTTTCCTTTACAAATTATAGTGCTTCCTATACTCAACTGTGGGATAGGATGTAAAGATAAGTCCTGTGAATGTTTTTTACTGGAAAAACTAAATAGATAATACTCTATGCCCCCAAATGCTAAGCAATATTGTTTTGCCTTGCTTGTATTATAGTAACACACTTTAATGTAGAATGCAATAAATATAATCAGCAGGCAAAATTATTTATCCCTTACGTTTCTTGAGAACCTTTAGATTCAGCATTCTTCATATTTTCTTTATTCAAAAAAAATGAATAAGAAAGAAATTCTCATCAAATGAACTGAAAGCATGTGACTCCAATTCTTTAATATCCAGGTTGAACAGTGTATATACAACATAGTATAACTAAGAATGAGTTAAGTAGATGATGTCTGACCAAAGCAAGGTCTTTACCTTACTACCTATGAAAGGGCAGTCCAAGTACTTAAACCAGTGGTTTCCATAGTTTGGTGCCTGATCAAGAGCATCATTATGACTGGGGAATTTGTTAGATATTCAAATTGGCAGGTCCTACTCCAGACCTAAGGAATCAGAAACTCTGAAGGCCATGTAGGAGATGTAGAAGGGCTTAGGCAGCCAGGACAAGATGGTGAGTGAGGGCCAGAAAAAAAGGAGCATAGAGAGAGTCTTCTGATGAGGTCAACTTCCTGCTTGACAAAAGCACTCATGGACATAAGTGGTGAACCCAATTAGACAGACACTTCCTTACTTGCGCTCCTCAGTGGAGGATCCAACAGAAAAAACTAAAACAGATTACATGGATAGAGGGGCACCAATCAATAATAGTGAGGAGAGCGTGGACAGGGGAGGAGAAAAGAAAAAAAAGAAATTCCAGAGATCATAAAAAGATTAGGCCAAAACTCCCACACCAGATTCCCAGCTCTGGGGCCCCTTCTTTCCACAGAAGTTTCTCTCTGTTGCTTTTGCAATAAACCTGCTACTTGCATGCTCTCTCTGTGTCCTGTCCTTCAATTCTTTGCTAAACAGAGATGACAAACCCAGAAACCCTGTCTGTAACAGACAGACCAAGCAACCTATGTTTTACAAAGCCCTCCAGGTAATTCTAATCCATGCTCAAGGTTGGAGATATCATTGTGGTGGAGTTGCCCTTTTCTCATTTGTAGAATGGGCTTCCTAAAAACATCCAAGACCAGAGAGGTGAATGGATGAGTAAAAAGGATTTTGGCTCACATGCAGTGACCTATTATCATCATTATCTCAAAAAATTAAAGAGAATAAGGACAACAAGATGATGTGCTGTTGCCACAGGCTAGGACAGAAAAATGCTGACTTGCCAGCAGTGGGCCAGATACCAAAATAGGCCTCTGGCTGCAGAGCAGGCCCCAAAGATTCGGCCACTGAAGTTCCAAGTGGGCAACATGCCCCCAAAGCTATATTTTATCCCCATATAAACTAAGATCACACCGCCTCATAATGACAAGTGATAGTACGAGAAGAATAAACACTGATCTTTTAGGTCACAATCGGATTCCAATCCCCACTGAACTCTCCCCAGAGCACAGGCAAGGGGAATTCTCCTAATTGACATCAGCTGCTGTAAGGGAAGGAATGCCATGACCTTAAACTTGGCCACCAGTCCACTCTCACATCCAGGAACAAAGCCAAAGGGTTCTCCTGGCAACTGCCTGACATGCTAAATGGCAGGCCCGGCCACCGAGGGAATCCTTTTCTGCCCTAGAGACAAATCCCCCACTGCAGGAAACAGACAAACCGGAGAGATTAGCAGTTTGCCCAGCGGATGCTGGCCTATCCCCTCAGCCCAGAGAGCAGAAAATGAGTTCTAAATCACTATTCAGCTCCTGGTCTGCCTTCGCTTTACAAATAAGCAGAATGTTCCCTGCTAAGCCAAAGGGAAAACAGGAAAATATGAGAAATTCAAGAAGAAATGTAGCAAATTGGATCCCTACCTAAACCCTTTTACCATAGTCAAAAGTCTCTAATAGATGTTGATATTTAAAATACAAACTAAACAGATGTTTTAAAATCAACTTTGACAGTCATTTATTTAAAAGGCCATGTAATAAAAGTTGAATCCAATCCCTCGACCCTGCCAAAGTCATCCTGGCTCCCCTAATGGAGTATAAAAGGTTCCTAATCAACCTCTCTCCCAAGAGTTCCTCTGCCCCACCCCACTTTATCTCATCCAGGATGCTCTCCTAGGCACACACTTCATTATGTAACTGCCCTGCTCAAAGACCCAGGAAAACATGGACTCCCCACTACTTACAGAGCTTTAGAATGTGACCCTGGCCTTCCAACCAGGTCCACTCACTGGCCCCTCTACCTCTCACACCCTCTGAAACCCTTTCTTTCCACAACAATCCTCCAAGAACAAGCCTTGCCACTTCACAAAACAACACCAGAGTAATCAATATATCAATATGCTCTTGTCTTAATCTAGAATACCCTTCCCCCAGCATTTTATTTTTCTTTTTTGGGAGGATACTGGGGATAGAAGCCATGAGTGCTATACCATTGAGCGACATCCCCAGGCTTTTTATTTTTTTTTTTTTTTGTTTTGAAACAGGGTCCCACTAAGTTGACCAAGTTGGCCCTGAACTTGGGATCCTCCTGCTTGAGCCTTCAGAGTTGCAGGGATTACAGGTGTGAACCACCATACCCTGTCCCTAGCATTTTTACAAAGTAAAATTTTACTCATAATACGTGGTTCAATTTAACATTTTCATGGCTCTCTACATTCCTTTCTCTGACTGCCACACCAGTTCTTAGATACCTTCAATACAGATCTTTAAAAATTATATAGTGGCCGGGTGCAGTGGCACATGCCTGTAATCCCAAGTGACTCAGGAGGCTGAGGCAAGAGGATCACAAATTCAAACCCAGCCTCAGCAACTTAGCGAGGCCCTAAGCAGCTCAGCGAGACCCTATCTCTAATGAAATACAAAAAGGAGCTGGGGATGTGGCTCAGTGGTTAAGCGCCCCTGGGTTTAATCCCTGGTAAATATATATAAATATATCTTATATAGTAATTATCTGTTTATGTGTCTGACTCTGCAATTAGACCTTGAATATTCTAGTCAAGGACTACATCTCATACATCATGCATGGTACTAACCTTCTAAAACAGATCTCAATCATCTTCAGGTCAGTTAGAATCTCAGCTATTTAGCAGTTTCTTAAACTCAAAAACAGAATATAATCATCATTGAGTACTGTTAAAGAAACCTCAGACACTTAAATGACAGAAAACCTTTTTAACCTATTAATTAGCTATATTTATTTGGATGCTTCTTAATTTGTTTGAGAAGAATCTAGGCCTTTAATCTAATCAATACTCTGATAGACTTATCTTTGGACAAGTAACAGTTTCGGGTTTTCCTGTTACATTCTGAGCCTTGGAGGACAGGAACCTGGTCTTATTCCCATGTGTATAATCCATACCTCCTGTACCAGGCAGATGCCCAGTAAATGCTTGCAAAATTGAATTTCTAAAATGAGTGGCCACACTGATATGTGAAGCTTTTTTTGAATCTTTCATATGTACACTTGCAAGGGAACTGAGATAAATTCAACTCAATTTTTCAAAGAAAGTCAAAGAGTGATGCTTATTTTCTTCACAAGATGCCTCCAACTCAGAAATACACACTTCAAATTCAATCTCGGAAACAGCTGCCACTTGAACCAGGAAAGTCAGCTTAGAGGAAAGAAGAGAACTTGTGGTGTACCCCTCTTGTTTTGACAGGGAACTCAGAGAAGATGGCTAGTCGGCTTCCACGTCCACACTCACACTGCTTCATCACTCTCTTCCAAGGGACAGGTGCAGGAAACACCCTGGTCTGTCTGTCTTCTCCAAAGTAAAACATACAGAATTTTAGGGGGGAAATTCTAAATGAATAGAAAATTTGCATTCCTTTATGTACACATGAAGGAGGAAGCCTTGTGCCCTTAAACATTAAAGAAATGCTAATGCCAAGAAGTGCAATCCATAGTTCCAATATCTAGGACATATATTCCCAGGCTTCTTTTGAATGTGAGTAAACCATGGCAGATGTTAGCATGACTCCTCCCTAAACAATTAAAAATAAAATATTTTTATCAACAAAATAGGAGGGAACGATAAAGAGAAATCTGAGAAGCAACTTCATGTATAATTAGAACATATTTGATACATCCTTTTGAGAGTTTATATTCTACTCAAAAAGTTACTGGGTTTTTATTTTCTACCTTAACCCACCACCTTAGCAATTTTAGGAACTTGACATATCCTGGGGGAGATATTATATCGCATATCACTGAAAACCACTAGAAGGTCAGGGTTCAGGCTTTTACCCTCCCTAATAAGAAGTCCTTGCTTCTTTCTCTTAATCTTTCTTCACAGGTTCTCATTTGTAACTATACTATTTTCCTTCTCCCCACCTCACCCCTCCCTTCTTCTTATTATTATTCTTTCTTTTCTAAATTTTTAGATTCTCTATCTTCTAAAGTATGGAGTCCTGAATTGCATAAAGAGTACTTTATCTTGAAGATTTTTAAGAGTAGACTTTGCCTTTTACTGCACAACCTAATATTGAAGACTTTACTGATTCAACTGCCCAAAGAATAAATTCTATATCTAAAAATAAATACTATCCTGTTTGTTCAGCTGTCCAGATAAAATGAAATCTTAGAATACAATCAGGTATCGTAAAATTTCAATGATAAATTATAAGAAGTACAAGTTGAGTATCTGTTATCCAAAATGCTTGGGATCAGAAGTGTTTCAAATTTTGTAGTTTGTACATTTAGGAATATTTGCATCTAAAAATCTGAAATGCTAAGAAATTTGGAAATTTTGAAAAGACACCTGATGCTCAAAAAATTTCAAATTTCAGAGCATTCCAGTTTTCAGATTAGCTTAAATTTTATCTCAAAATACAAAGAGATTGTCATTTTATCTGATGAATGTACCGTTTTTCTTGGAATGCACCCCATGTTTCAGTTTTTGCTTAGAAAAACCATAAACTGGAATATATATCCTAACTCAGTTGCTATTGTCTGGATGTTTCCCTGGAATTCCTACGTTAAAATCTAATCAACAAGGGGCAGGTATCTGGAGGTGGGGACTTGGAGAGGTGATTAAGATCAGGGGGGGCAGAACTGATTAAAATCAGTGTCCTTATAAAAGAGACTTCCAAAATCCTCCCTGTGTGATCCTTCAGGACAGAGCCTAATCAAATAATAGATAACTAAGCCATTCCAGAAAACATTTTACCTTGAATATCTATTTTACACATTTCCTTTTAGCTATAATTATCACTTCCATTAACACCTACAAGGCTCATTAGTGAATTCAACATGAATTCTTCATTGGAAGTGAAGAAAAAGTAAAGTATATAAAATATCATGCTATTTATTCTAATCAAAATTAATGATGAAGATATAATGCTTATATTAATAACATATAGGTGTGAATTCACTGCAATGGATTTTTTTTTTTATTCTTTTCACCAGTACTAGGGTTGAACCCAGGGCCTGGCACATGCTAGACAAGTATTCTATCACTGAGCTACATCCCCAGACCCCAATATGGATTCTTAAGTAATAGATACTTTAAAATTTTAGTAGTTTGGTATGCAAGAGAGAAAGCATGTGTTGTCCTTGTATTTTTACAATCCTGAGAGCTGGAGATAACACATAACTCAACTGTATAATATGTTCACAGTGCCGGGCCCAGGGTTAGCTCTTGATTTTGTTGCCCATCGCCCATTGATAGGTTAAAACTACTAGAGCAGACTCCTCCTGCTGCCAGCCTCTACCCATGGTCATTTTTTTTCTATGTTAAAAGCAAGAAAAATAGTCTTGCTAATCAAAACTAATATGTGAATAAGGCCAGTTTCTTTGGAATAGGAATTATTAGAAATGTTTTGATAAAGAATGGCCTAGTCTGATATTCAAGACATCTTATTTTCCTTCTAACAGACACACTCAAATATGAATATGAAAGACAATAAAAGTACATGAAAATTTAAAAGAAAGGAACTCTTCATAGTGTACATGAGATATTTTCAAATGACCCCTTTCTTTCAAAAAGAACAATATTCTGTGTCTAAATGTTTTCCCCTTGCCAAAATAAAAATATTTCCAGGAAAAATAATCATTTTTAGTTTCTCTAAAAATGAAAACTTTCAAGTACAGCAGACTCCACAAAGAGTCAATCAAAATTCCATGGGTATTAGGTGCTCTGTTTTTCTGATAAGATTTAATGGTTATGGCCTAAAAGAAGCAAACTTATACAAAATATGTGTCTGTCCACAAGAAGTAACAGAACCAAAAAATTTAATAAATAAAGACTTATCTTCCAGGTTTGGGGTTGTAGTTCAGTGGTAGAGCTCTTGTCTAGTGTTTGTGAGGGTTTGATTCTCAGCACCACATATAAATAAATAAATAAAAGTAAAGGTCCACTGACAACTAAAAAAATATAAAAAAAAAAAAAAACCTCATCTTCTAGGCAGAAAATGCCATAGGAAAGAGAGAAATTCAGACTTCCTCTAAAATCCAGTGCTTCTCAGTACATTAGAACCCAGAGGACCACACAACTAGAGGACCTGATAGAACACAGGTTGTTGGGCCTCCCCCCAGTGAATCAGATTTGCCTGATTCAGTAGTCAGAGAGTAGGCCCTGAGAGTTTACATTATACAGGTTTCCAGGTGATAGCAATGATGATGTCAGTCTGGGAATCACACTTTGGGAACCACTGCTTTAACTTGGTGACTTTGTCAACACTGTAGAAGGCTTACAATACTCAGCCTAATCTTTCCCAGTGAATAAATCTGTATGCTTTATGGCAATTCATGTTTCCCCTGGCAGACAGTATCAATTCTTAATTATATCAGAATATTTTCACTACATCTACATTGCACACCACTTTTAGAACATGGCAATTTTATAGGTACTTAGTACAGGAAAATAAAAAAATATTTTTGTAGACATTCTATCCTTAGTCCTTCAGTGGAGATTCAACAGTAAAGAGTAAGATGGTGAAGTATTTGAAGACTCAGTGTAGGCACAAGTGGGCAGACTCCATTCACAGGACTTACCTGTGACTGGTGCATCGATATCCAGCAAGTTTTTTTCCTGTCGAAGAATGGAAGCACCCTCTGTTATTATTCTCAATGCAACGCTCTCTTCCAGCCTGCCCTCCTTCATGAGATGTGCTTTTAAGATATCCACACGAGGTTTTCCATCATTATCAAACACTTCTTTTGCTGTGAGCCGGTGACTTGGAGGAAATGGAACAGCTGAAAGAGAAAAAGTCAAATTATTACATTAACCGAAATTCAACAACAAAAGATTTAGTCATAACCACCAAATATCCATCCCTGTCTCTAACCACCTAGAGACATATTTTTAAAAGTTCCCACATTAAAATATGATCATGCATTATCAAGAATTGAAGACATCTTTCTCCCTTTGATTCTAGATGTAATGTGATTGCTGGAAGGAAATTTGCAGTTTGTTATTCATTCAGTACTCTCTCCGACACATAAAAGATCCTGTTTGAGTTTTGTTTTGTTTTCTTAAGGAATGAAAACTGTCCTGTTAGGCAATAACTCATTCCACAAAACACAATAATTCCTAAACATCCAACCATAACTGACCAAGGCAAAGATAATTATCCACTGTGAATCAGGCTCTTCTGCTAGGATTAAGGAAACAGAAAACAGCTGCCCCACCAGATTCACTGCTCCAACTGGAGCTCAGCACTGAGCTACTGATTGTCTGTTTAAGGAGAGAAGGGACTCAGCAGAAAGGTGCAAATGCACCAAAAACTAAACAGGAAAAACCAAGATTTGCATGTGAAAGTGTGTGCCCTTGAACTGAAAGGGTATCTTGAAGATCAAGGGAAATGATACAATAGAAAGGAGATACAGATAATTAGGAAAATGATACAAAGACAAACACTACTTATTCCTTGGATTCAGAACCAAACAGCCTTTCTTCTACCCACCCCACCCCTTCTTTACTGTGAGAAGTTCCCTTATAGCTACAGTCATCCTAATGTCTGTGAGCCACTCAGTCATTCATTCAGCCACAGCCTGTTCACCAAACTCCAGTACAGTGCCAGGACATCCGACATATGTCAGAGATGGTATCACAAAGGTTAAATAACTGATAAAAGGTCAATGAGCCACACAAAAACTCACCATTTCTCTATTTTACACACTGGGTGACAACTCGGATCTATGAGCACTATCTGGCAATGAGCACAAACGTGGATTCAGGTTACTTTCAAGTGCCATATGCAATGCCCCACATGCAATGGGAGCCTATCCATGAAGGTTCTTTTCTCAGGAAGAAACATTAAATTAAGGAATACAGCTGACCCTCCCACTTTCTAAAAGGGTCTCTCAAGAGCAAGACTGAAGCTGGATGTGTGCCAAGAAATTCTGTGCAATCTAATAGCACAAATTTGTTATCCGAGTGAACTTGTAACTACTTTATAAAAATATCAGGAAATAAACCTTTATGGATGGATGCAAGCATGATTTTCCTAACAATCCAACCATGTCTATGGAACTACGGCGCCACAATAAAGTGGCAGTGATAGACTCACTGGGTAAGCAGGAGGCTTTCATGGTTAAAGGAACCTGGGTGCAAACCTTGGCAGTGCACACTACCCAGCTCAGTGACCTTGGGCAAATTCAATAACCTCCTTTGGCTTTAGTTACCTCATCATAAAGTGAGGATTATGTCTACCAGATGACTGTTTTAATAAATAAAGTAAATAGTAATGGCAGTAGCTAATAGTTATAGAGCATTTATTTTCTGCCAGGTGTTGTTTGGTTAATAAAATTGGACACAGCAATAATGCTGAGTAAGGTATATGTACATGTGTTTATGTATAAACTCATTTAGTTCCCATAACATTGCTGTGGGGGAGAAACTTGAGGCTCAAAAATATAAACACCTTCCCAAGATAATCACCTGGTGATTTGTGTAGACACATTGAGTTGCAACTCAGGCAGTTGGATGCCAGAATACCTGTGTTAGCAACTAAACTGCTTTCCAGAAAGTATTTAATAATTAAAAAGTGATTACCAACTCACTATTTTGGAATTGAAATTCTAATAAATACTGAGAGATGTTTCTTATAAATAGAAAAAGTTTCAATTAAAAATCTTTAGTTTCAAGATTTGGGGCTGCTTTATAAAATAAAAGCAAAATGTATAATGTTAAAGCATCGTGCTCAACAGAAGAAAACTCAAGCTTTAAGTAAGGAGGTAAGAATAGAAGGAAATTAGGTCATTAAACGTGGGAGTTATTTTGTCCACTTTATTTTGTTGCCACCCCCACAATTTCTTGCAGTGATGACTAATGTGGATAATAAGAAAACATGGGGGGGGGAGAAAAGAAAATATGGAGACATTTCAGAGACCACATTATTACTGTTTTTTAACTGAGTTCTTTATGTATGTTTAGAGGTTAACAAATATCTTACCTAGCATTGCTTCAAAAGCATTCAGGCTATAGGATATAAACCAAGATGGAGGATAGAGAGGGGGTATGTTCAAAAACATACTTGGGGCCAGGGCAAGAGCTGATTTAAAAATTTAAAAAAAAAAAAAAAAAAGATTGCCAAGATGTGAGTTAGACAACTGCAAAGGTTTAAATGGCTCTGCAAGATTTTCAAACAAGAATCACAGGAGCACAGACAGTAAGGGGGATGATTTACTGTCAGGCAGATAAAAGTAGTGGGCTTCTGCCACATTGCTCTTGATGGTCTTATTCAACTTCACACAGATCAAAGGATTAAACCTGAAAGTGCTGCAACATTTAAGATGAGAGGCAAAGAATGAGCACCATAGGGAGAGCCTCACCTTTGAGAATTAGACTTTCTCCAAGTCCCTAGACTCTCCAAGCCAAGATCACTGCAATAACAGATGCTCCACCCTTCAATGCAGATTTTATTCCTTCCAATAATTGCTAATCCTAAAGTAACTGGCTAAGGTAAAAAGCCAACTGCACTGAGATGCTGGAGTTGGTTGCAAATAAACCGGGTGAGAACGAAGAGGAAAATGGCCAATCAGAGGGCAGTGTTTCCAACTGGATGATAGGGATTCTGATAAGATCGGGCCCTTTACCAGTTAGACAGATGGCAAGGCCTCAGGGAACCAAGATGAGCAGCAGTGAAGCCAAGGATCGAACCCAGAGAAACCGACAGCCAAAGAGAAGTTTTCTGGGACAAAAATAAGAGTGGGCTAATATTTGTGTGTTTGTGCACCTTTTGGCTTCATAAAGAAAATAACAGCTTTATAAAGGTCACATTTATTTGCTTTCTCTGTTCATCTAGTGTCCCACATGTAGGTCTGTGCCAAACACTGAACAAGAACTATTTGGACCAAAGAATCCAATGTGCTTGGAAAGCATTTTTTTTATTTTATTTCATTAACTCATTGTGAAAGTGTATATGCTTCATATAATAAAATTAGATTTCTCCTCCACTCCTTTGCTTTAAGTATTATAACAAGTTGCTTTCCTTGATATAGACCAGAACTAGAGAAATTAAGTTTGTGCGTGCTGCTTCAAAGTCTCAAATAGCTGTTGATATTTGGGTTGGCTCTTTCCAAAATAATTTTCTTAAAATTGCCTGTTAAGTACAGAATATATTGTTGTAAGACTTCTTAGAAGCATCCTATAAATAGATAAAAATTCTCTCAGCTTTCTCTATAATTCCCAATTGATGCCACTTTTTTTTCCCTCAAATTAATAAAACAGTAAATTAGCTATAATTTGGGACATGTAAGTCCTTGACTGATTCCTAACAGGAAACATCACAGATGGCTTTAAAAAGCAAACAACACAGTGGACTAGGATTGTGTTCTTCTGTCACGAATGAGATATCTGGCAGATCTTCATTTCCAATGGTCAAGAATGTGGCTTTGCTGCTTTTCTATTTCCTGGTACACCAGATTTCATCTATCTGACGTGGAGAAAAGTTACCAGATTATGTACCCAAATCACATATATCCAATATTGGCATCTATACAACTAATATTGAAGCTGTTATCAGTTATACAGGCACCAGAAAGAGAAGCATTCCAGTTTAGAAACACCTGTAGTCAGAGGATGTGTCTGATGATGGCAAACACACCTCTAAAAGAACAGGGGTCTCTTCCTGAGTTTTGGGTTAAATGAGTTTTAAACAACTACTATGTGGCAAAGTAACTATTAGTGTTCTCTTACCATCCTGGGGTAGATCCAGGTATGGAATATCTGTTTTTCAAATCTGAGCTGCTTCAACCACTATTGAAGAGATTCCCAATATTTTATAGGAAACATCTGAGTCATTGTCATGGTAACACCTTCCTCACAAGGAAGAACAGGATTCCTGCTGCCTGACCTCTGCCTGGAGTAGTAGCATAAATGCTGACAAGAAGGAATAATGGACTTAAAAGAACATTTAACAAAGTGTTATTTTTTTTTAAACCTTTGCTTTTATTCCTCTAACAATATCATACCTGGAAACTCAAGCATATCCAGAGTAGAAAGGAGCCTAAAACTATTGGCTCACCTTGCTTTTCTCTGCTGATGGCTTCCAAGGCGTGCTAACCAAATCCTAGGGCTTTTATTGTCTTGTTTTTGTGTTTCATTTATTTATTTTGACAGAACTGAGGATGAATCCTGGGCCTTGTGCATGCTAACCCATACTCTATCACTGAACTTGCCCTATTACCTACTCCTGCATTGTTCAATATGGTACTGACTAGCTAACATGGCTCTTTAGCACTTGAAAATAACTATTCCAAGCCAAGATATGCCACCAATCTACAATAAGCCCTGGATTTAGAAGAGTTGATATAATTTGTTCCTGAAGTTAAATTCTAGCCTTTGTCCTGGTCAGCCTGGCAACCAGGGAGCCAGTTGGCCGACTAATCCCCAGGAGAAGTGTTGACAGAGGTGGAATGGGCAGACTGGAGCGTCGGCTGGGAGCATGGGCAGCAACAGCACAGAGCCTGCCATCATCCCCTCACAAGTCTGAGGCATGGTGAGCTAAGGTATAGTGACCAGCAGCCCAGCAATGGCCTGGCCCAGGCAAATGAGCAGCAAAGGAAAAGGAGTTTGGGATGGGCCCAAATGGTGACTGCAGGAACTTTCAGACTCAAGGGCTAACTAATAGTGTTCAAACTTTTCTAAGACTTGATTAGCATAAATGTGGACCAATGATGGCATTAGCCCAAGAGCTGTTATCAACCACTAGACTAGCAGCAACCTGCAATCAGGTGACCTCTAGCCCTGGGAGAGTTCTCTCTCTTTCTTTCTCACTTGAATAAATTTTACTCCTTTCACTCTTTCACTCTTGCCTTCCGTTATTGCCCATGGATTTCATTCTTTGAATTTGCAAGACAAGAACCCAGAAAAAATTGGCGGTGAGCTGCTGGAAGGCATAGCCCACCATTAAGAGCTGCAACACGCCACTCAATAATAGTAGAGAAGAATCCAACTTTTCCAGCTGTGACCCTCAGAGTTGATGCCAGCAGGCATCACCTGCTGTGATTAGCTGCTAACACTAAAATGGGCTTTCTCAGCTGCAGAGTCCCACAATTTACACAAACCCCACCTGCAGACAGAAGCAGAGAATTGAGTTTCATCTCAAACTCTGGATTCTGAGTTAATTCCACCTATTTTTGTTACTTTTTAAAAATATGGCTACATGAGCATTTAAAATGACATGCAATCCTTTTACTAGAATACTATGTGACATATACTTCCTATTACTGGACAATGGTGTTCTAGATTCTGCATTCCTTCTCAGTAAATGAGAAAAAGGTGAATGGAAATTATATTCCTTAGCCTTTCTTTTAACTTTCATTTGATTCCTACAAAACTTCAAACTACTTCAAAACTGACTGTACATTTTGCCCATTCCCTACCTTTAGAGATTTCTGATTTAATTAGTTTAGGGTAAAACCAAGTCATTGGTATTATTTTAAAGGGGTACCAGACAATATTAAAGCATGGGCATATTTTTAAAGAATCCCAGATAATACCAATGTGAAGTCCAATTTGAGATCCACAAGCTATACTGCAAGCAAAGGCATACAAATGCCAAGCCATTTAATCTTCCCCCAAACAGGCTTCAGGCCAGTCAATCAACCACAGCAGATGCAATGTCTTTGCAAGTCCAGACACGTTTATTTATCCCTTTCTGTAATCAGGACATGCACAGGAAGAGCTCTTGTCCCATATTTTATGTGGCTATTCTGCACAAGGGCTGTCAAAGATACTTGTGTCAGCACATGTTAAGAAAACAGCTTAAGGATATCACATGTCAGACACAAAACACATTCTGGCCTGACCTCAGATTGGCACTCCATCCATTCCCTTCTGGAAATCTGTATATGTTACCAACCTCTATTCTAATCAAACCATATCAATTAATCAATCCATCATGAAGCACCTCTGAAGTATTTATGAACCACATTACATACTAGGCAATGAGAAGGGCTGGGGAAATTGGGTAATAGAAAATAATCATAAGCAGACACAGATACTTGAAGAGTTCCCTGTGTCCTACAATTATTAGTTGCTTTAGAAAGTTTGGCAAAATGATAGACTATAAGGTTGAAGAATTAATTTAAAGATAATAAAACAAAATGTAAGCAGTAAGGGGGAGGAAAAAGTATCTTTATCCACAAAAAAATCTTTATACATCCAATGGTTAAATCTAGGTTCCTAGAAATACTTTGATCTAGATGAATAGTTCTCTTCAAGTGTTTAATAAATACATAAACTTTAGATGACTCTAGAAGACAAGATTCTATTGTAAAGGGACATAATGAACTGTTTAGTTCAGCTATTCTAAAATACAATATACCAATTAAAATATACAAAAGTAACTCCACCATCAGTCATCAACATATGTGAAATCTGACTCTACTTCTGAAGAAAATGAAGAAATATGTAAAAGGAAGAAAAAGACTTTTTGCCAATTTTTAAAGAACTTTTACTTTTATATATATCTGCATTCTTATTTTTATGTGGTGCTGAGAATCGAACCCAGTGTGTTATGCATGCTAGGCGAGTGTGCTACCTACCACTTGAGCCACATCCCCAGCCCCCCAAATTTTTATTTGTGCTTTAATATTGAGCAATTTGGTTTAATTTATACAGAGTTCAGAAATTTTTTTTTAATTCTATCAGTACGGAGATAAAAGTTGATCCACACACAGCGTATCTGTATGCAAAGTATGCAAAACATGCCTGGAAAATAGAGCTAAATTGCAGCTATTCTCTAAGAAGATCCAACCATAAGAACACATTTATACTCCTGCAGATAGTCATCACTTGCTTGTTTGGAAGTCTAGTTTTTATTGTAGCTATTAATGCCTGTCAAATTAAAATATGCATGCCTACCTCAAGTGTGGTTGACTAGCTTGTAAACAGAAACATCCAGTCCCACTTAAGATTAAAAAATGATTATTCATAGATCTATAAGTAAAATTCTGATTTACTAATTTGCCGGTGTTTTTCCTACTGCTGTGATGACGACTTCCATCCTTAGCACAGATCACCTTACCTAGCTCCTTTAAATGCTACTGTAGAAGTCTTAAGCCTTAAAATATATTCAATTAACAAACACAGTATGTGTCCTGATAATTTCACTAGCAAATTAAATACTCCCTTTGGTTTTCCTGAATGTTCACATGCAAATACAGGACAAATCATATTTTATGTAATATCCCAAAAGTGATAATAAAAGGGTACGTTACGAATGGACTCCAGGCTTTCATTGAAATAGCAATTTTGTTTTACTCTCTGACTTATGGACTATATATCATTCATAGTATGTATCAAACTTAACTGTGTTATATGCTATAAGCAATTATTCAATAAATATAAGACAACAACTTACTACAGGGATTAATGATTAATTAGAGAAAATGAGTACCTGAATAGTATAGTCACAGCTTCTTTTATTAACTGAATTTTAAAATAGTTTTCATTTAAATATGCTTATTTGTATACAGTAGTTCTTTTTGTTCCCACATATAGCTTATCTTATTCTCCTGCCACCATGCATTCTTATCTATAAGGACCTAAGAACAAAGGAACGGGTAATAGTTCACAACCCCCTCCACACATAGTCTTGGGAAATTCTATCACAAAACTATTTTAATTTTTGATATTTTGGGTAATTCGTTCCATTACAATGTAAAATAGCTTATATAATGAATTATGTAATAGTGACTCAACATGAAAGGTTATTTGACAAAAGTTTTATTTTAAGAATTTCAAAATATTTCAGCATTGCTCAAAAAAATATTTTTAATTTGTAAAATGCAAACGTTATATCCAAAGTCTAGTAATTTACATGGTGGTCACTGTTTCATATATGGACATGAGCAAAACAAAAGTATATCATCTGATTTTGAAATACTATTGAATGTTTAGATTAAATTAATAATTTTAATTAAACATTAAATGTTTTAATTCAAATATTTAAGTAAAAATACTTTAAAATTTTTAAATATATAATTGAGGAGCTATTGTTTTATAGATCTGCAATTTTTTTTTACTTTAACTTAAAACCTATGTATTTAGTTACATTAGGAAGTACTTCAGCTACATTGAAAAATCTCAATACTGTGTGAAATGACTATACCAATATTTTCAGCAAAGAGTTTTTACAGTAATCTCCAGAACAAAACTTACAGTAATGCATAAAATTCTCTCATTGGGATGACTTTCAACCGATGAGTTTCTATTTATTTATTTATATGCTCTACTTTATTTATTTGATTTTTAAAATTATTTTTATTTTTTGGTTTGGACATTTTCTCTAGAGAAATACATCATAGGAGATTAAAATCAAGAAACAAATAATGATAGATACTTCACACAATTATAATTTATATCCCAAGTGAGCAAGCCCTTTAAACATGATAATTGCCCTGCAGAAATGAAGACTTCCCAGGGATTCTAAAACTTTAGTGAAGCCAAGGCACAAGGACCCCTCAGAAGTCCTCTATTCAACAGTGTAAAACATAAAGTAAGCAAAAGCTTTACCTATATTGGAGCTGAACTACTTTCTTAGACATTCTGTGATAAATAAGAACTTTAGAAACCTCTGTATTAAAAATAACAACCCTGCAAAATGGAATACTGACTTCTTTGTCCTCAGTGAGCAACTTGTAAATGGATATGCAAAAAATCCATCTATGCCCACATACAACTCTTTCCTTTCACATTCACAATTCAACTCTAGATGGTCACCTGTTTTCCATGCCCATCTGTGCCCAACACAGTCCCTATCATCTGTGATTAAAACATATATAGATACATGAATCATTTTTTTAATGAATAAACTTTCTCCTTTGAAAGGGTCTCCATAAAAGGGCAAGTCTCTGTCCCAAATAACATCAAATAATGTAAGCCTATGTGGCTATGTGGGGATGTTTACCATGCTGCTGCTTTGGTCTATGAAGGGTGATCATTTAACAGAAAAAGAAAAAAAAAAAAACTATTATACAGCATTTTGTATCTTTGCACCACAGTGAAGCAAAGATTGAGATATTTGGCCTCAGAGGAGTCACCCCCCTGAGAAAGGGGCAGGAGTGAAATCTCCAGGTTTGCTTTAATTCCCTGGAGCCCTGCCTCTGTCTTCCCTTCTCCCAGTAGGCACCAGAGCAGTTTGCAGTAACATGAGGCCCAGTGGGCCTCTCCAGGCTTCAGTAGTGCTTAAGCTGTTTGCCTTATTCTGATGACCAGACTTGTTAATTGCTTTGAATGGTCCTTGATAAAGAAACACTTGCTCATGTGAATAATACAGCACACAAGAGACCCCAATCCCTACTTCCCCCAATGTGTAGGACCCAAATCACAATATTTCACTTCTCTGTATTTAAAAAGTGGAATGTTTTAATGAGTATCACCTACAATCAGGTCCTCTCAAACTTTATTTTCATTTTTTTGTATTTAGCCTTAAAATGAAATTGCCAATTCTCATTTAAAATCAAACACTAATTTTCTTAATCAAAAAATTAGAAAATGGGCAGTTTCACAGTAAATCATCAAGAGACTACAATTCATTCCCTTTAAAAGAGTCATTATTAAAAAATAGTTTACACTCCTATGTAGAGCATATCTTGAACATCATTAAAAAATTTTCAAATGATGAAGGAAACATTTTTGGAATTATAATTCCAATTGAAAATTTACAGGTAATCCTAAACCTCACATTAAACAATGACTCAATCATCACTAATCAAAAAAACAAAAATAATTACATACAACAATTAATAATCAAGTTCCATTGAGCTCAGTGACCTGGTATTGGGTAGATATTTGACCAATGTGTGTTTCAATGAATAAAAACTTCCTACTTGCTCACAATTTGGGAAAAGTTTCAGTGGTAGAAGAAAGAAAGAAAGAAGAAGAAGTATTCTAAGAAAAGGGAATAGAAAACTGACTTTCTTCAGATCTAAAAGTATATAATTATAAAAATGAGACCTATTGTCATAATAACTCACAAACTAAAACTTTCTTTTTTAAATGTCATTTAAAGTACCTGTTCAGGAAAGAGACCACAGATACCACATGGTGGGATGGGAGCTGGGGCCACTCCCAAGATGACTCACAGACAGACACAGTAAAAAAATGAGCAACTTCTAGACAGAACACTGCAAAAAGAGAAGAAGTCACTTCAAAAGTTTTCATGTGCTATGTGATTCTGGTCCCATATATGAATGTAGGATCACAGATAAAATCTACTGTTACTTATGACAAAAACTAATGCAATAATAATAAAAATAATGATAAATCAAGACCACAGGGCTTCAGTGATTTTAAGCTCCTAAAGTACTATCCCATTAAGTTTCAAAGAACAGTTCAAATATTTCCTTTAGACAAAATGTTCTCCAAGTTTATAGGAATTCTATTAATAAACATTTTATGAAGTGTGCATCAATAGAAAATAACTTTTAGTGTTAAACTTAAAACAAACATCTGAGATTTTATGAAACTCACTTTCTCAGCACCTTTATATTATAAGAAATCCAGGAGGAGAAAAGCCCCCTGTCCCCTCTTTTAAGTACCTGCAGGACAAGTTATCTGCAACCAATCAGACTAAGTCCAAATCTTACTAGTAGACACAAATGGAAATTTTTTTGTGAAATGCATCTGTCAAGAATAGCTAAAACCGAGATTTATCTTGCTCATTCTAAGCACATATTAAATGATAAACAGGACAACAAAATTCTCATGATATATGACTTTGGGTTATGGTTCCTGAGAGCACTCAAAAAAGGATCAGTCCCATAAATTGTTAATCATTCAAGTTTAAAACATTCCAGACGTGATGGTGAGCCATTTAGGAATCACTGTCAGTGGTATTTTTAAATTAATAAAATTAAATTTTAGTCTTTATTACATGTACAGAACTCAGAGCTGGTAGAATGGACATTTACTATTTTTTTTAATTACCTTGTTATTTAAAATCATTCACTGCCTTAAAATCCCCACTTAAGAAGTCAGTAATTACTAAATGTAGAGATATTGAAAGGCTAATACAAATGTAAGATATGTTCACTGAAAAGTAATCACACACAAATATAAAATCAGATGGAGTAACAATATGCACTACTCCAAAAACTGGGCTGTGTTTCACGTTGCAATCCCTTGACACATAATGCTGCTCCACTTATTCAGAGCTGTGCCTGCCATCATCCTCACCAACCACAGGGCCATTCCACACTCAGAATAGGGCCTTGCCACAAAATCTATGCCCATTATTCCACAGGAAGCAAATAGAGTCATTCTCACCACCCTAAATAGAAAGAGGTGAGCTCCTGGCACGATTGACATCTGCATAGAATTCTAAATTTCCTAATTCCCTGAGGGATGTCAGGGCATATCCACAGTGTCCATGATGATATATATTTCACACTTCATGATTATCTCTTATAACAGATCACTCACTAAACAATGCACTCTGCTTCAAAGAAAGGGAAAGGTATACACTATCATTATGCAGAATTTTAAATGACTTACTGTTTTTAAGAGCTGTCCTAGTTATGTGATAATTTCATCTTCAGCAAAATACCTCCTTTCCTGATTCCGGTGGCACTTAAAAAAATGTTTAAATACCTTGCCAATCCTTTTATTTTTGGTATATGACTCAAATCAGGAAAAGGTATTTATTCCCCAAAAATGTGGGAATTCATTATGAAGTTCAAAATATTCTTCAATTTGTTAATACTCAATGTATCAGGTGTATTTTTTAAAATGACAAGTAGGGTACACTCATTCATTAAATATTAGAGAAAAAAATCTACCCATTATCTAAGTATAAAAAAAACTAACTTAAATCAATTTTCCTTATAAGCCTAAAATCTAAGAAAATATCAAAACCTACAAAACTGCTTTTCTGATATGCTTCTTTTCCCAAAATAACTGTCAATAACATTATTGTTGGGGGAATATTTACCATTATGAGATAATTTATACATTCATAAAGGGGACTGTGGAGTGTAGTAAACACTCAGGGCTAAATTTTTTTAAATAATAAGAAAAAATTGATTACTTTTATGTCCTGAGGAAGAAAAATTCACGTTCAGCTTACTAAATTGCCAAGTTACTTTGTATTTAAGGAGGAAAAAAGAAAGAAAAAGAAAAGAGAAAGAAAGAGAGAGACGGATGGACAACCCTAAGTAGCATGTGAGTTTTACTAGACAATTTCTCATAGCCATTTGCAATAGTGACTCCCCACATAGTCAAGTGGGACTCAATTATTACGCTCACACCAAATGATAAACACGACAAACAATAATCACTGGCCTAAACTCTTCTGAACTCCCATGCCACTAGACTCTAATTACCCTGAGGGTTTCCATGCTCAGGAGACAGAAAAAGTATGACCTGAAAGAAAAGGCAGAATCTCAAGTTCTGATTCTCTACAAGAGGACTTTTAAGGTGCATTTGGAAACAGGACTGATGTCTTCCTTTTAATGCAAATATTTTTTCCATCCCAGATATAGCTATTCAAATAATGAGCATCTGTGAATAAACATTGAATGCTGTGGCTCACAGTGGAGACTATCCATTGACCACAAGGTCTGCCACCACTTTTGTACTCATGCAACAAAGAAATGGAAATATGGATAATTTCCCTACAAGCATTTCTATATATACATTTATACATTTGGATACAAAGATGAGTAAGTCATCAAGAACCTCTCGAGTTTCCAGCAGCTCAGGAGGCTAAGAAAGTAGGTTCAAAGCCAGCCTCAGCAATGGTGAGGCACTAAGCAACTAAGTGAGACCCTGTCTCTAAATAAAATACAAAATAGGACTGGGGATGTGGCTCCATGGCTGAGTGCCCCTGATTTCAATCCACAATACCAGGAGAAAAAAAAAAATCCTGCCAAGCTTATATTTTGAAAGTTACTGATCAAAGAATGGGTACCTAACAAAAAAAAAAAAAAGTGAAATTTTAAAAAAAAGTTGTAGT
The DNA here is from genome assembly GCF_052094955.1 of Ictidomys tridecemlineatus. NCBI lineage: Eukaryota > Metazoa > Chordata > Mammalia > Rodentia > Sciuridae > Ictidomys > Ictidomys tridecemlineatus. The sequence continues at coordinate 101,775,374 of NC_135485.1, read as the reverse complement.
TGAACACAATATCTTTATTTTTTTTATTTGTTTTTATGTGGTGCTGAGGATTGAACCCGTGGCTCATGAGTGGGAGACAAGCACTCTACCACTGCACCACAACCCAAGGCCAAAAGTGAAATATTTTAAAACACAATTACTATAAGAAAACACATTAGAACACAAAACAAATACCAAGTAAAGGAAAATTGTAGACTTTTCTGAAAACACACAATTAATACAAAAGAGGAAAAAGGCAAGCTAGATAAAGCATCAAATAAGTAATGGGTTTATGATATTTTTGCAATTTCATTGCAATTTTGTTTATCACACAAATATCTGGGAAGAAACTCCGTAGTTTAACTGAGTATCAAGAGTGCATGACCCAATGAAGCTTAAAGTCCACTTCACCATGCTTTCTTCACCATTACCATGGTAACCATCTAGTCTAGTTCCACAGTAGATTGTTGTCTGGGTTATTCCAATAATGGCCAAACTATTTCTCCACATTCCCAGGTACCTATTCTTGATTCATCTTATCCTCATACCCTATAGTCTACTTATTCCCAAGAACTCACTCCTCCAATTTAAATGTCATATATTTCTTCAAACTTTTCAGAGATGATAAGTGAAAGAGGTAAAAGCACAAATCCAGAAGCCAGAATGCTTACGTAAACTACATCATCTTAATCAAGTTATTTAACTGCTTCTATGCTACAATTTTCTATTGGTAAGTTAAACACTAGACAAATATTTGTAAAATGCCTACAACATTATTAAAAATAAGTATGTCATATGCATTCCTCATTATTAACAAATATTTTGCTTACCTCCTTCATCATATGACCTCCTAATCATCCCTATTCAAATGTATTCAAATGTTACAACCTCTGAAAAGGGCAGAAGCCTGCTTTCTACCTAAATCCTCCACACATGTGGATACAGAATGCCTATAAAATGTCCCTTGGTCACCAAACGGTTTTCTTTACTTCATGTTTATCTCTGTCTTTAAAACACAAAATACTCACTGCCTATAATAATTTTCATACTCTCACATATAAGACGCTCCACAAGCCACTAGATGGCTTCCATGATGAATTTAAAAAAATGTATTCAAATCTGAAGTCATGTTATTTCAGATTATTCAATTTAACCTCCAAATTTTCTACTAGGAAAAAAAAATTAGTTTCAGAGTAAGAGGAATAGTAATAGCAATAATGAAAATACTAATCATTAGCACTTGTACAGAACTGAACACATGTCTGATACTCTTCTAAATACTTTATATGTGCTAATTTACTGAACCTTCCAAAGACTATGATATGGGTATATTATTCTGTTTTTCTATATGCTAGACATCGGGCACAAAAAAACTGAAATGACTATATCAAGTTCACAAAGCAAATAATTAGAGAAAGCCAGGGCTAACAGCAGGGCTCCTGGTTGCTGCTTTGTGCTTTTACCCCTTGCTATACTACCTCTGTGGATAAGAGCTGATTCATCCAAGGATCCAAAGATAATGAAGGGCAAAGCCAAAAGTACTTAGTTCTCCAGATTCCCTTTCCTTGTGAATTCAACAATTTTTACCTAGTATGATAAACATAGAAGCCTTCCAAACTCATTTTTCTAATTAGTTATAATGTATGATTCACATCTCAACACAATTTTCTAAATGTGATATTATTTATCCTGCATGCACACTTTGCTCCTTGAACATCTTATTTGGTTCCTTTATTTTATTATTTAATCTCTTTCATTATTGAAAGAAACCAAAATATTTCAACGACCAAATAGTTCGGTATTCAGCTTGCAAATGGTAGAAGTTTTTTTGTTTTAATTTGGCTTCGGATGGGTAAATCTAGAGGCAAAAGAATCCTGCATAGTATTTCCACTGATCTTGGGTCACACCCAAAATCCAAAATTTTTCCATCAATGCTAGCTGCTACCTCTCAGACAGGCTTGGAATTTTGTTTAAAGTGCTCCTCCCCTACCTTTACTCCTTAAAAAGCTTTCTGGACAACCTACTGTTGACAATTTCCAGCAACATGGAGCAGAATCTGAGCTCTAAATGTAGTAAAGTGTAGTGGTTATTAGTTCTAAATTAGCAAATTGCCTATCATCACATTCTCTTTTAATAGCTCTGGGTCCTTGAGAAAATCCTTATGAAACTAGTTCCTTTACCTGTAAAATGAACACAATATTTACCTCAAAAAAACTGTTGAAAGGATTACATAAGATCATACTTGAATAAGTACTTAGCACAGTACTTAGTGTGAGGTAAGTACTCACATTTGTTAAGTGCACACACACACACACACAAACAAACACACATTTATTGCTATTGTACTCCAGTGAATTCCCACAAGATTTCCTTTGTTCAGAATGCCTATTATTTTGTAATATCCTTGAAAACCCTCACTATACTTGGCATATTTATTACTCAAAACCCTGCATATTATGTAAATGATTATACCATCTAACTGGCTTAACAGGAAAGAACTTATCTGCCAGTTGGTATTAGGGATGGCCCCATGATGGCTATCTAATCAAAAATTTATTTGTCCTCATTGGCAAATTTGAAAATTCTGACTATCAGTATAATATGACCTTAGTGGAAGGCTCAAAGGGGCAACTCACAAAGAAGCCCGATGATGAGTAGGCCTTCGAAGAACATCAGATTTTATGCATACAGAAGCTTCTCCCAACTATAGTGCTAGGATAAATAGATGCTTTATTACTAAAAAAAAAAAGAAGAAAGAAAGAAAGAAAAAAGAAAAAACAGTTTTCAAGGGGAAATGAGCTTCAGAATATCTATGTTAAATGAGGTTAAATGGTTTTATTTGGGGCAAGTTTTCTTAGGGATTTGAATGGGTTATGTGTCTTGTGACATCTGGGAGGATGATCAAAAACTTAAAATAATGCCAAACAAGGACCAAGAGTTCAATCAATGTTTACTGTTATATGATGAGTGAAATGAGAGCAAAGGTAGAAAAATTTGACAGCTTCCTGTGTAGGGACTTACTAAGAAAAATATCAAGAATTATTATAGGTCAGCATTGAGAGGTGACCACCTCTCATACAGTAAGATATGTTGGTCTTTAGTTATTGATAAAGTGTCTCCAGGGAAGAAGATCTGCTCCTACATATTCCGTAAGCAAAATTAAAATCTCAAAACTGTAGAGTGTAACTCTTCCCATAGCAGGGTACCGTGACAGTTTCCTTTCTCAGGTTGATGCATTTTGAAGTCACTCATATAGGTTTATTGTTATGACTAGCTACCAAAATCACCTGGGAAATCTCATTGAAATAAGCAGTGATCAAAAGCAAAGATCCAAATTTTGTAATGAAAAAGTCTCTCTCATTTCGATAATGTCTGACTGAAGAGAAATCCAAAAATCACTGACACACTAATCAGTCATGTGCCTACAATCTACCATATCAACTTTCTTCACAGTCGTTTCTCTCATTTTCATTTACATTAAAATAGTTCTTTAGCCAGCATGCAAGAGACAAATGTTAAAAGCACACAATCTATTCCCCCTAGTAGAATAATCGAGAATTTTCATTCTCATGGTCAAACAGTATAATTGTGGACACTTTCCTAATACAACTCTTCTGTCCTTTCTTAGTATTTTGTCCTCTATATATTCACTGGATTAAGTGTGCACTAAGGAAACTCATTTTACCAAACGTGATTATTTATAATAATGATATTTATAATTCATAACATAATAGTATGCAATATATTATTACATTTATCAAATGTAATGTTCTTTCAAGCCAAGAAGAGAAATTTATGTCAAATTTATTTAAATACATACAAATCACCATATAACTGAAACAAAATTATTCAGTTAATCAAAAGTGTTTAAGCAAAATATAAGAGAATATAAATAAACCTCTCTTGCTAAGAAATACTTATATGTAACAGAACAAGGCTGTCAAAAAGTACACAGAATATTTTAATCAATATGAATTATGTTGATTTATTCCAAATTCATCATTTATAATACTAGAAAAGGAATAAAAAAAGTTGTCTCTATTTTCTTTTCTACCTACTAACCAACCAGTTAATTATTAAGCAAAGTATAATGTTTCAACTTGTTACAGTGCAAGCATTTTCTTTCCTTTGTTGGAGAAAGGTAAACTATAAGAGGAGAAAAAAATTAAATTATGTATGCCAGAGGACAAGAACTTGATTACAGTTCTAATCCTTATTCCCCTTCTAAGGATTAGAATCCTTATTCCCCTTCTAAGGATTAGAATGGTAAATAAGTAATGGCTAAGTAAAACCAACTTGTTGATTTCATTTAATTATTTTAAATGAAAAATTCAATAATTCAACAAAGCTAATGCAATTTATTCTATAAGAGACCTCATATTCTTGATATACTGTTGATTCTAAAACAACAGAAGAAGGTATAATGTATTTTACTATATGAAATCAAAATAAATGCCATCTAGCAAAGATTTTAAAATGTTCACTTTAAGGTTAATGCTCTAAGTATCACCAGAGTTCAATAAAAGGAACATAAAGAGGTGGAGAAATAAAAGATGCATTCAGTAGATGAGAGACTGCATAAAAACCAATATAGAACATCTTTCATTAAACAACTATTTGACTAAACTAAAGAGAAAAAAAAAATCCTTGGTCTTCAAACTTTGTGTCAAAAATGATTAATAGAAGAATCTAATAATTATGCTGCTTATTGGGGTGATTTTTTTGTCTGACCTACATATTAATGCAGAGGAAAGACACTTCACTATCAATAAACTGCATAGCACTACACCAGACTTCTCATCTGAAAATATTTTTTAGCCGTGTAAGGAAAAATGTAATATGGTACCCCCAAAACTGTAATTAGATGAACTATTTTCTTCTCATTTTAATGATGAATTAAGGAACTAGTGGTGATAACAAATGAGCAGAATTACACTTTTTGATTCCTGAATTTTCTTTAGTGTTTTCAATCACAGTACAATGAATTATACTTCACCAAGGCATCACCAGATTGGGGTCTTGCATGACAAAACCACATAAGTCCTTCAAAACCACTTCTTAGAAGTGATACATTCCATTAAAAGTGTCCCATGGATTATAATAATCTACTTCTTAAAATATAAAATAACCACATACATCTATGGTAAGTCATATGAGAAATCATTTTGAAAGACAGGCTACTAAAAAAATCCCTTTGCTAAAGTCATATACAAATATTAATAATGTACCTTCAATGATGAGGGAAAATAAAAATGTTCCAAAAATTATATAAGAATGCTATCTGAGATTACAAATGAATTGCATGGGGCTATCTTTTAGTTACTTTTCTAAAATTCATTTAAGAAATCAGCTACAGTAAGGTCAGACATTCTCTGTGGGTTTCATTTATCCCTGAGCACTCTACTATGGTATCTAGAGTTTTAAATACTTGGATTTCAGACCTGGCTCTACTATGATCATATAAAGTGTTTATTTTTCCAATTTGACAGATTAAGGAAAAGAGGTTAAATACCTTGTATAGGTTCACTAATATTAAGTGGCAGGGTTTGGATGTACACCCAGGGACATCTGGTTTTAATTCTATATACTATGCACACTAAACTACCTAATCTATGAAATAAAATTGGTATTCTAAATAACTTTCAGAAATGTATTTGATTTTTAGACTAACAAAAACAATTTTATTTATGGGCTGAGTGAGTGATACAATGTGGTGTAATATTTACTGGTCCTCAATTTAGCAGAAAGAAAGATTACGGTAAGGATCTGCCATTCACTGCCTACATAAACTTGCCCTTTCATTTCATTTCTCAATCACTTAGTTCTTTTGTTGAATGAGGAGCGAAGAGTTCCAACAATCTCCAGATCCATTCCATTTTCAAAATGAGAACCACACAAGGGTGTGGTATGCATGTATGTACCTCTGATAGCCATCTCAATATTTAACAAAACCTAGGGGGTTATTCCCCAAACTACAATTTTAGGGGAACATTTTTAAAAACAAAAATCAGGAAAAAAGTGCAGTCAGTTGTATAAAATGGATGTTGTACAAAGGGATAAGGTAGAAACTACAGAACCAAAATCCTAGCATCACTGGAGGAATCAAACACTGGGGCTTTTTTACTTCCTGCACTGGGTAGACTCACACCCGACACAGGCCAATTCCAAGCCCAGAGTGATGCTAAAGGGATCTACACCTTAATAAAGGATTGGTTTGTCTGTGGGGGGGGGCGGGGGGTGACAATGGTTCCATTACTCCTCTCTGCTTTCTGAAGCTTGAGAGTGAACCTCACTTGGAATAGCACACCAATAAGTGAATTCTTCATTAAACTTGATGCAAAGAAAATGGGAGGAAAGAGAAACACAAAGAGAAAGAGGAAAAAGTAGAGAAGTTGGAAGAGAAAGAAAAAGAAAGAGAAAAAGTTATTAAGTGGACTTATAAAGAACATACCCAAGTTTTCCTTCTCAAAACTGAGTAGAAAAGAGACTTAGTACACTCTTCCCAAAGAATAGGATTATATACTCATCCAATTCCAAGTTAAACAAAAAAGCAATTTGTTTTTACTCTCATATATTTCATAGCTAACATTTACTATGGTAAAGGAGGAAATGCATTATATTATATTATCAAATAATTTTTTCCCCTTTGGAGTTGGAATGTGGAAAAACAAGCACATTATGCCATCCATGTGGAAGAATTTTTCCCCTCATTTAAAATTTTTTTGTTACACCCAAATTTTCCCATAGCACTCAATTCTAAGGTCAACTTCTATTTTCACAAACACTAGGAAGGCTGAATAATAATCACTAAAAGTTTAAATTCCTTTCTAGAAACAATTCATTTAGAGAAAACAAAGGGAAAAAATCATGGACACAATGGAAAGTACAGTACATTCAACATCCTGATAAGGTAGGAACACAAATAATAAAATATTTCAGTGATGAAGATAACTGAAAAACAAACTACTCTCTGAGAAAAACGAATAAGACTTAATGAAGTAAAGGATATGAAGGGAAAACTGACACATTTTGATGACTGAAATGAGCAGACACAAATTTAAAAAAAAATAGTCTTGTATCAAACATAAGCAATCAGCAACCAATAGAAGAATCTCTCTGCTCTATGTGTCCTCTATATTTTTACTGGATATCTAAAAGCTCCCTCGTAATACAAATAAACACTTAAGTCCCCTTGAGAACATCTGTTGAAAATTTGAGTGTGTCCATTCATTTACACAGCCTGTTCAAAGTGCCCACTGTGTCAGACACTGAGCTAGGTGTTGTAGGAATAGTCAATGTTCACATGACATCTCTTTGCCCCAAGAGCATGAGAATGGTCTTGGAAAGACATGGCTGAGGTCCTCAGCTTCACTGCCAGAAGTCTGATGTGTTGCATTTTACGGTATTGTACTCAAAAGTTTCCTATTTCCTCATTACATCTAGGAAGTATGATATTCAAACAACTGTTTAAAATGTGGGCTCACAGAATAAGGAGAAAATAAATGAGAAAAAAATTCCACAGTAAGAATAAAATTACAAATGCACCAACTTCAGGACAAATACAATAGTCACAACTTAGTGCTTAATAGAAATACTTGAGATACCAAAAGAGTATTTAAAGAAAATCTAAATGTAGTAATGAAATTACATACAGTAGAGTATTACTGGCATTTCCATTAATATACTAGTACAATTTCCTCAGTAAGACTCATTAAACATATGGGGGACATTTCCAACACATACTTACTTCCTTAATGACATCACTAAATTTAGAGCCTGATTCTTCCTCTACTTTTCATTGAAGAGACTAGCCTACCACGAGTGACACACGTACAAAATTTTAATAAAATATTCTCTCCTCTCCCAAAGTATTTTCCAGAACTGTGAATATTGCAGATATATATTAAGCTAAAAGTAAAGATCCAGAATATTATTTTCCCAAGTAAGCTTCTGAATCAGATTTTGAAAATTAAATTAAGAACTAGCATGAAAACAAAGACAAAAGGGAATTAATTTCTTCTTTAAAAATAATTAGATTGTGATAATAAAATCTCACCATTAAGCTCAGTACACATGTTCTGTTTCATCTACCTTTCAGTAGACCAGCCCATAAGAAAAGGTCACTTATAAGTTATTTCCAAAGAGAAATTAAATCATTTTATTCTGAACCTTCAGTGGTGAAAAATAAAAACTTTATTCCCAGAAGTTCCATTTTCCTTCAATTAAAGCAACCTTAAAAGTAGTCAACGCCTACAACGAAATGAATATTCAAAACATGTTACAGCCTTCAGTACTGTCACTTAGGAGAGGCTGCTTAACAAATTATATTCCATGTAACAATGCAGACTGATTTTCTAAATGTATTCTTTAAACTGCAAAACGAATAAGTCAAACTCAAAATCAACAGTCCCACATTTCCTTCATTAACAAGATATACAAATGCATGACTTCATAGCATTAAGAATGAAACTAACTTCACATGTAATGTAGCCAAATGAATGTTATTGAACATCCATAATGATCATTTTCCATGAAGTTAAATACTTAATCACAAGGTTTGATTAACATGCTCTAGTTTCTTTTATGCCATGTCATCATTATAATCAGAAAACTGGAAGAAATTTTCTTCAATTAAGTATAAAACAGATGATCACACTCAGGAAAAAAAGTATGTCTCGTTTCCAGTTACAAAGTTATGCTACAAATACATATGAATATTCACACCTAAAGGAAAGCAGATGATTCAATGGCCTAATGTTTACAACAGACTTGAATATTTTCAAATCCTCTTGGAAAGGTTTAGAGAATAGATTTATAAAATAATTTTATGAGTATCCAATGCTTTGTTTTGCCTGATTATTCAGTACTGGGGATTGAATCCAGGGGCACTTAAACACTGAGCCACATCCCCACTCCTTTTCGATTTGTTTTTTTTTTTTTTTTTTTTTTTTTTTGGAGACAGGGTCTTACTAACTTGCTTCAGGCCTCGCTGATTTGCTGAGGCTGCCCTTGATCTTGCAATCCTCCTACTTCAGCCTCCCAAACTGCTGGGATTACAGGCTGGCACCTCTATGCCCAGCCTGATGTTTTGTTTTTTACAATTTCATAACAGCATGTTTGGGGATTTTGGTACTTTAATTTGTTTGTTTGTTTGTTTGTTTTCTTTTTGCCTTGTTTCCTTTAATTAACAGTGAAAACTATAGTCAAGTGAGAGATGTGAAATTAACATATTCCTTTCTCACAGAAACATTTCAACTTCTATTTTAATCTATTTCTTTATAAACAAACTAAAATATAATCTAACAAATATATGTTATGGATACTTGTTTTATTTAACATAATTACTGAAGCTTTCAGCTGGTGATCAACAGGTTTGAATTTAAAAGAACTAGTTTTTATGATGTTCAAAGTAGAATATACTTATCTGGATACAATCAGAATTATGGAATCCCCTTTTTTCTAGTTTAATTATTCTTTTTACCTATTACGTGACAAGGAAATATTTCTGTTATTTTTCCAAATTCCCATTTTGCCTAAGGATAGCATCTGTTGACCAATGGCTCTCTTACACAATCTCTGTCAATAATTCACTTACACAGTCACACACATATATAATAATTCATATTAAATTATGGCAGGTATGAAACAGATTGTCCTCCTTGAACTAAACCATGAGAAGTCCAAGTATTCTGTTTTAAATCACTCTACATCAGTCTTATAACAGAAATTCCATTGACCAGGAAATTTCTGATGATCAAAAATAACATCAAGGAAAGACAGTAGAATGAATTGGACATAACTTTCCTATGTTCATATATGAATATAGTACCAGTGAACTTCACATCATGTAAAGCTGTAAGAATAGGATCCTAATGAGAATAAGTTATACTCCATATATGCACAATATGTCAAAATACACTGTAGTGCCATGCACATCTAGAAGAACAAATAAAAATCTTGAAAAAATAATAACATCAAGAATTGAGCAAGTAAGTAAAATTCATTCATGGTACAATTTGTTAAGAGACAGGTTTCCAAATTCCTCTTATATGATGACTTGCTTCTATAGATTCCAAGTTTCACATACATTTTCCATTAGTTGTGAGAGTTAGCAAACATTGATCACAATTTTACATTCTATGAAATCTGAAGTGTTGCAATAGAAAATTATCTAAAGACCATAAAAAAACCAGATATCGCAGTGCGACTTTCAAGGGATTCACATAAAATGACATGAAATACACAGCAGCCTCTGTAGCTCTTATATGTTACAGAACTAAATCAGTCTGTTCATATAACTTGGTTTAGTAAAATGATATCTTATATAACTATTGAAGATTTGCAATTCTATCAGATCTGATGTATTCTAGGTCACATTGCTTGAAAGTTTGTTTCAAAGAAAAAACACATTTTGAGAATTAAAAGGCATTCTTGTTTGCTTCCCTTCACAGATGAAAAAAATATAGACATTTTCAAATTGGAATTTAAGTCTCATGATCATTTTACTGAAAAACAATAATATAAAAAATTATGTCAAGCATCTTGCTTTAATGAAAACCACATTAAAAAATCAAACCCAACCATCAGCAATAAGTACGTGGATAGAAATGTAAGGACTTTCCTAGTTCCCAAATGTCAAGTGTTAAGGATGACTGCCTGTCACCAGAGTGGACACATCATAGTACATAATAACATATGCAACTCCAGAACATATGGATTGTACAAAAATAATACAGAATAGAATCAGCCCCAGTTACTTTTAAACAACTGCTTTATGAACAAAACACACTTCCCTTGGACAAAAATACATGTCCTAGTCACTACTGATGACTGAAAGCTCACATATGTTTTCTCTCCTAGACTGTGCTCTTAACACTGTCTAAACACATTTTAAAATAGAAGCTATCCAACCAACAGGAGACATCCAAATAATCCTTAATTTGTTTTTATTTTCTTATGAGATGTGTCTTATTGGATTTTTCTCCTTTTTTCTTACAAATATAAAATATCCTATATTTAAATTTAGGGGTCTAGATGATGAGTGAATTCTGAAAATACTTTAAGTCATCATAATTACTTATCATATTTTTAAAACCATTTGGGAAGTCATTTCTGTGCTGATGTATGTTACTTGAAGAATTACATGAAGCGGCAGTGGGACCTCTATAACAAGCACATTGCCACATACCATAGGATGTTTCACTCGCAATGCCAAACAAGAAAGGAGGAGTTGGCACTTGCAGGTTCAGGAGTTGGACACAGCTGGGTTCTCCAGTCATGACAACTGGAGAATATTTTATCATTAAAATATTACTCAAAAAGGGGAATAAGATCATGGCATTTTCAGGTAAATAGGTGGGAGTTAGGGAAGATAATGCTAAGTGAAGTTAGCCAATCCCAAAAAACCAAATGCCAAACGTTTTCTCTGATATAAGGTGACTGATTCATAGTGGGATAGGGAGAGGGAGCATGAGAGGAATAGACAAACTCTAGAGAGGGCAGAGAGGTGGGAGACAAGAGATGGTGTGAATATATTTTGTATACTATCAGAGATATGAAAAATGTGTGCTCTATATGTGAATATGAATTGTAATGCATTCTGCTGTCATATATAAATAAAAAATTAATAAAAAATAAATTAAATAAATAGTATGTGGGAAAAAAACTCTTTCTAAATAATAGAATAGGACAGATACTTGAAAATGACAATCTACACCCAAACTAAGAGAGATCTAGTCTTAGAGGAGTGTTTTCTGGACAGTGCAGGGCAAAAGTACTCACATCTTTGAATTGTCTTCTTTGATATTGAACATCAGTTGAGAAAATAATAAAGTAAAGCAAATTCTGAAATTTTCTGTATTTTAAAATATACAAAGTGCTTAATATTTTAAATATGTTTTGCTTTTAATTTTCTCAATTCAATACATTTTTCAGACAATGCTCTTTTACAATTAAGGATATATGACTTATCTTTTTGGTTCAATGATACATAATAGGAAGAAACAAAAACTTTATCTATTGAGGTGTTCACTGTTAAAAATCTCTATTTCCTCATTCTTATATATCATATTTAAAGGTAAATCCATTCTTTTTCAAGACAACTGCCAGCAGTACCCCAGAACTAAGAAGGGCGAGAACTAATACATCAAACAAGAAACCATGAATCCAAGAACCAGGGCTGGTCAGGAACTTCTGTTCATTTTCTTTTTTTTTTCTTTCCTCCTCCTCCTCTTCCTCCTCCTCCTTCTTTCCCTTTCATTTTTTCTTTTTCTGTAGCATTGGAGATATATATTTCTCATTATAATAAATGGATAGAATTCATTTTCACTCAGAAATGGTATCCCAATTTATAAAACTTGGCTACTGTTTCAGAATAGTATCCCATTCCTGATCTTGTCTCAAACACACATTAAAAACACATTCAGTAACAGTGTTAAACCCATGACTGTTCTGTTTGGCCATTGCTTTTCTAGTCCTCAAAAAAAAAAAAAAAAAAAAAAAGATCACACAATAGGTTAACTTTATTTTTCTTTCATTCCTGTGTGCTTAAGTAAGTGTGCAAGAGAGGAAGGGCACACCTCATACCATTCACATTGCCCAACATCACATATGGAAATGTGATCATTTTTCCCAATGTTTCTCTACTTCAAGGTCATGACTATCTGTTGGCAGGTATCCAGGAATGGACAATTTGTTACACTGATAAAAATGTAGTTCATAAAACTATCCTTTGTATCAAAGATAGGCCGATTGTACAAGGATAGAATATGGATCTGCTCTTAATCAAATAATAAAAATATGAATGAACTTTCATTTTAAAAGAATATTTTTAAACTATTTAAACACAGTTATTTTTATTCCAAAATCTCTAAGGATAAAGCTAAGCAATATCCTATACGACACATGGTTACCAAGCTAGATTAGCTGTAAAGACACAGTTAAAATTTAATTATGCATGCCAATTGTGCAGGAAACTGAGTATCATAAACAAAAGGATACATATATGAAAGATAGACATTTGGGTATCTCTGACAGTCTATTAATGCAGATTATTTTCAATGAAAAAATGAAGTCATTCTGAAAGATCTATTTAAATCTATTTACCAAGACTTCCCAACCTGTCAAACTATTCACATTTAACTCCTGCATTCCCCCATGCAAGGGATGGATTAAATAGTCTCCCAGACTAATGAAAAGATTGGCTTAAGTTTGACCTTGGCTCTCTCTTTATAATTAGCTGATTTACTCCCTAGAGGAAAGAGGTAATTAACTTACTGGTTCAGAACTTCCTTAAGAAAGAAATGTAACTGTCTCTCTTAAAAGGGCTTTCCTTATTGCAAATTTGATGCAATCTCAGATTTAAATAGAAATTATTATTTATAAAAGTTTTCTAAACATATTAGCTTCGAAGCTTCACACACTAGCCTAATAACTTAGTTTGGGCCAGAAGCCCTAAGGGACAGATGGGTCTAAACCATCATGGAACTTAAAAAAGAAAACAAAACTAGAATCCAGGTTTCCTGACTCTCAACTTAGTTCTCGTCATCTGATTCCACAATTACATGTCCATAGATTGTTACAGAAATATTTACAATATAGGGATGTTTCAAAAAGCAAAACTATACATACTTTTGAAAGCATTCATTCCAGAAAATTACCATTAAAATAAAATTTTCATCTTTCTCTCCTTCTACAAACCAAAACTCTAATGCTTTTATACAATACACAAATAAAACCACAATTTTATGTGCAATTATATAATACAATAACAACAGCATCACTCTAGAAACCAAATGTAACTTTTAAATCTAAAATAGTATCTTACTCAACAGGCAGAAATGATAGAGAAAATAAAAATCAATGTTCAGTAGCCCTTAAAATTTTTTTTTAAAAAGGTATATTCTTCAGAACTGCCTAGAAAGTGAATAATCTCTCATCTCTAAAGAGAAGTCTGTGAAACCATTACCATAGGGGAAAAAAATAAAGAGAAAACAAAGTTATGGAATTAATATTACCTCAACTCAAACAAAAATCATGAAGACACCCAAATTTGAAATGACTAAAAAGTATGAAAGGTGTGAAGCACAATTATGGAACCATATGTTAAGTAACCACAAATTTATCATCTAAACCAGGACACTTTGGAGAATGAAAAGGATACTATTAATAATTACTGGGACAACAAGCATAAATTGGGATTGTCCTGGAGGAAAAAGGAAAGCAGGACATATGGACACTAATTCTATGTCTTCACCAAGTGGATTTTTTTCAAGGATTCCCAAGCATTTCAGTTTTGGGGTTTCCTGATAGCTTGTCTGTCTTTAAGGTCAGAATTTTTTCTTCTTTAATTCCTTTTGACCCTTATTTCTCTTTCCCACTCTAGGAAAATATTGGTCAAGTCCCTTAACTTTTTTTCTGTGCATGTTCTCTTTTGTGTATTCAACTGAAGCAAGAAATGTTTATTAGTCTAAAAACTTCCTTTAAAAGCTATTACTTTGACAATTTCACTCTATTACCCCAATGTTTCCATTTCAAAATGTCACTGAAAAGCCCTAAGGAGAAAAACAGCAGTCTGGTTTCTTCCTACATTAATACACTGTTCTAGACTTGAAATCACCTGAAACAGGACTATGAAGAAACTGCTGTAGCCAACTTGAGCAATGACTGTTACAAATATAAAGTCTTCCAAAATTCAGTATTCTGAATAAATAAGAAAATTTTTGTGGAAGCTAGTCAGTACATATTACAAATATGTTTCAAAGAAACTCTAGGGTTACAGTTTCTAAAGAAATTTTCAATTACATTTCTTGCTTAAGGCTTTCCAGTAGCTTCTCAGAGTAAAGCCAATGCCCTCATAGGGCTACATGACATCGTGGATTCCCACATGGGACACCTCTTTTGACTTCTTCCTCTCCTCAGCCCCCACCTCATTCACTCTGTTCCAGCTAATCCAAGTCCTTGGAGTCCCCTCAGAGAGGCAGGATTTGCTGTGGCTTGAGCCTTACTCCACAAGAGGAAGCTAATCCCTCATCTCCTCTAGGTCTTCCTACATGTGTCACCTCCTTCCACCTACTCTAATCACCCTATTTTTAAACTGAACACTTCCTTACACTCTCGATCTTTCTTTCCAGCTTCATAAAATCACTATTTGATATATCAAATTTTTAACTTTTTCTGTTATGACCCCATTGGAATGCAACTTTTTAAATACTTTTTTAGTTGTAAATGGACACAACACCCTTATTTATTTATTTTTTTGTGGTGCTGAAACTCGAACCCAGTGCCCCATACATGCCAGGCAAGCACTCTGCAACTGAGTGGCAGCCCCAGATCAAGAATGCAAATTTTATGAGGACAAAAATATGTGTGTTAAATGTGCTTACTACTGTATCATCAGTAGCTAGGAAAACAACTATCATTTTAAAAAGAGATCCATAAATATTTGTTGAATACATACACTAACAGTGTAAGAAATATAACCCTTAACTGAACCAATATCACACAGAAAGCGTAGTTAGCTAATGATAACCTAAAATTCACAGATAAAATGGCCATTTTGCATATAACCCTTTGGGAACCTTTGAACTACAGAACTTTTTTTTTTAATTTTAAAGAATTTATTCATTCCAGAATTCTTTTATCAGTAACAGGAATAGCAAATTAGAGTTTCCTTATGTGTTTAGCAATGTTTGTAAAAGTAATGTTAAATGTATACTTTTTTTTTTTTTTTTTTTGGTACCAGGGATTGAACTCAGGGGCACTGGACCACTGAGCCACATCCCCAGCCCTATTTTGTATTTTATTTAGAGTCAAGGTCTCAACACGTTGCTTAGGGCCTTGCTTTTGCTGAGGCTGGCTTTGAACTTGTAATCCTCCTGCCTCAGCCTCATAAACTGCTGGGATTACAGGCATGCACCACTGCGCCAGGCAATATACACATATTTGACAATTAAAAGGCATTTAAAATAGAAACAATAAAGACAATTTTATATATTATGAGCAAAATACTTATATGAAAACAATGACTCCTTTCAGTTTTCTTAAACATCTGTGAGACATGTAGACTTAACAGGATCTTCTCTGTGCCAACTACATAAAAATGAAAATATCAACACTTGAAACAATGCCAATCAAGCTTCCACTCCTGTCCTCAAGATGAACATTTGTGTTTGAGTATAGGCAATAAAAAATGTGGGTGAGCATTAAAAAAAAAAAAAGACCTATATTTGCTTCAAATAGAAAATATTTACGGAAAATAAATTGTATTACATCCTACAGTCATGATATTGAGGTTAAAATAGTTGAAATGTTGAAATTCTAATATTAAAATAATATTACTCTGTTGTTTTATATGATAAAACCTTACAGATCTAGGACCTACGCTTTGAAGGACTTGAATATAAATGGTTAAGGGAACTGTGTTGAGCAAGTTTTGCCATGTCTGCAGTATATCTGTGAACTTTTTGAGGTTCCAAGCTTCTTTCAGTGTTCTCTAGTTCCAAGTTACACACACACACTCTCTCTCTCTCTCTCTCTCTCTCTCTCTCTCACACACACACACACACACACACACACACACACATACACACACACACACCACACACATCTGTCTCCATTCTTTTCTTTGCCCTTATTGTTACCAAACCCAACACCTAGGCAAAATTTCCCAACTTAGGATCACAAGATACTGTCTTGGGAAAGTCTGTACTTGGGAAAGGCATGTATTTCAATGACCCAGGCTTCCTTGTGATTAATGGGGCACATTTATAATATGAATGACCAAACTCAGAGAATGAGGACAACTGATACATTGAAGAGTTTTGCTAGGTAATTGAGTCAAGGACTTTCAAAAACAAAACAAGTTCTAACTCAGTGAAAGCACCAGTTCAAAGTATCACTAAATTAAAATACCAAACATGCAGCCTGGACTGCGATGTGGCTTCTTAAAACTCAGCATGGCTTGCCTAGGCTCAGTTTTGTTTTTTTTTTTTTCAGAGATTTTACAGAAAAAGATCACTATTTGTATTAAACAAACAAACAAACAAGCATATATTTGGAGGAGAACAATGCTGTTATGGTTCAGATACAAGGTGTCCCCCAAAAGCTCCTGTGTTGATGCAGGAATGTTCAGAGGTGAAACGACTGGACTGTGAAAGCGATAACCTAACCTGTCCATCCTAACTTGAAGGAACTGACTGGGTGTTAACTACAGGCAGGTAGGGCATAATTAGAGGAGGTGGGTCTCTAGGTGTGTACCTTAGTAGGGTACATCTTCCCCATGTATCCTCCCCCTTCTCTCTGCTTTCTGGTCACCAAGAGTGGAACAGCTTCCCTCCCTCAGGCCCTTCCACCATGATGTTCTGCCTCTTCTTGGGCCCAGAGTAATGGAGTCAGTCGACCACAGACTGAACCTCTGAAACTGTGAACCAAAAGGAATTTTTCCTCCCTTAAGTTGTTCTTGTGAGGTATTTTGGTCACAGTGATGAAAAGCTGAATAACACAGATGCTTAAAAGATTTTTTTTTTCATGTACAGACTGAGCTTTCAAAATATGTTCCCAATTAGGAAGGTCTCTCAGAGCTATTTTTCCCATGTAAGAAGATGATCATGCATCCAAGCAATCATGTTATCTTCTGGTACAAATGTTTGGGAAATATTGAAATCATGAAATATCATCACTTCAAAGTGAAGTAAAATGAAACATTATCACTTTAAGCAGAAAAAAGAAAATATACTTACTACCATAAGCCTGTCCATGGTTCAAGCAGATTATTCATTACATGAAACACAACACATAAACTGCAGATACTGTACAAATGTCTCTTATAGTAAGAAAGGGTCTATTTCAAATAAGCATTCTAAAACATAAAATAAATGCAGTCCTGTTAATAAATTCAATGTTGAAAATACAGATGTCCATAGGGTCGTGATATATTGATTTGTACATTCATACATACACACACGAACGTAAATGATATCATTTAATAGAGATAACACATGATAAAAAAGGAAACAGGCCCTAATTAAATTCCTCTTAGGAAAATGAATGCTCATCAATTTCTTAACAGATACATTGTGTGATACATAATTTAAAATTAACACCATCTTTCTTCTTTGACACCTGCTTTTTCTCATATCTCTTCTCTCTTCTTATTTTACATGTAGGATTACGTAGGACTATCATATATTATAGTACAACAGTTCAAGCTGTCTCTTGTTCTATAAGGTAAGAAATACAAGAAACACATTTTTGCATGTGTCACTAAATCTTCATCCTAATACTTTGGCAAACTGAAGGTCACTCATTAAGTTGGATGCACTAAGGGAATAAAGAAAAAAATAAACAAGTGCATAAATTTTAACTTCCCTGCCTCATGTTTCAGTTGCACTGTGGCTTCTTCACGCAGAGAAAAGAAAATATATTTACTACCATAAACCTGTCCATGGTTTAAGGAGAGCGAGCAGACATTCATTCTGCAGCGCATCATTAGGAGGGGCTTCTCTCAGCAGTTTTTCAAGGTGAATTTGATTTGATAAAATTAAGTTGTGTAGTGCATAAAATGTAATGTGAAAATCATTTTAAATAAACACAAACTCCTTTTCCTAGTTAGAGAACAAATAGTTAAAATACTTGTGCTTCAAAGGAGTCAGAACACAGTGTCTCTTTTTCATGATATGAATCTGTTAGCCACCTAAATAGGGAGTGCTCTTAGAAACCATCATGAGACAATCTCTCAGGGCCTCCAGAGACTGAGCAGAATTATAAGACTCTCCATTCTCAGAGAAAATTACTGAAATGTTAATATGGGAAGAATCTAATGAGAGTTAAATCACAATTCAAAATATGAGAAGAACATCCACAGCATTTGCCAAAAGCCTTACAAAGTAATAAAATTTAATTTATATATAAACCATTTCATTCTGAGATATGGAAACTAAAAACCACACAAATAACATTAAAAAGACTTGATTAAAGGCAATATGCAAAAAAGGATTTTACATTTTTATCTTCTCAAATTGTTCTAATTTGGGACTCTTTCATTTAGTTCCTCAGAAATAAAAACAAAATCTCTCCACAAACATCTGGAAAAAAAATCTTTCATGGCAAAGGAGTTTTTTTGATTTTTTAAGATGCTTTTGTGATTGCAAAGCACTTACTGAAATGCACAAAAAGTCAACTATCAAAGACTTAAACTCTCGCAAAAGAATAGGGCCAGCCAACCCTAACAGAGGATCTATCCCTACTGAAACACACTTCTTTATTAGTTACAAGTACTACTGAGAATGGAATCATTCAATTAGAAAAAAAGATCTGGAAATACAAAAACTCTAAAAAGACAACTTCTTTAGAGTGTAGTCAGTGCTGTGCCATTAGATAATCAGTTTTGATTTTCCAATTAACAAAATGCAAGGGTCTGTTTAGAGAATTTATTTTTGATTGGCCAATCAGCATTTACATTCTTGCCACTCCACTTAACAATAAGCCATTTCTGCTGGGCTAATATGAATTTGCAAAAAAAAAAAGTAATATAAAAAGAGAATGATTACATGAGTCTAATAAATAACTCTTTGCCTTCAAAGCACTGCAGAGTGGTACAAAACATACAAAAAAATTTTTTTAGGAACCAAACAAGAAATAATTCAGCCTGAAGCATAACTTCTAAGGAAAAGCAACCTCTTAAAGTACCAAAAGGGTAACAATTTTTCAGAATAAAGATTTTTTATTAATTACTTTACAAATAAACATACATAAAAGCAATAAATTTTGGAGAAAATATTTTGCAGTTTTGAATGAAACTGCAAATGCTCAACTGCAGAGCTAAGAAAGCTGGAGCTTCTAGGCTAGATCTAGGAAGTCAGTTATGTATTCAGTTATGTATTTCTACTGCTGATTTCTCTGTGTAAAGAAAATTACTGTTCTTCAGGATTCAGATACCAAGAATATAAGAAACAGATAAGAATTTTGCAAAAAAAAAAGTGTCATTTTGTGATAACCTCTTCTTTGGCACCTTTTAAAAACTGTACTTGGTTGCTACTTGATCTATTCATTTGTTGACAAAGCAAAGCTTGAATACACAGCTAGGGAGGTTGGCAGTATGCTATGAGGTGAAGAAAGTGAATCTGAAGGCAACATTAATATAAATTGAGCCCTAAGGAGTTAGTCACAAGTTACTCAGTCTCCATGCTAATCCCTTGGCCAGATACTGAGCTAATTGCTCCCTTCTGTATTGTATATTATTCCCAGTGTTGTCCACAGGGCAGAGAGTTAAAAAGGACAGAAGGCAAAGGGAGAAGCAGAAAAAAGGGGGATAAATAGAGGTACACTAGATTAGGCAGAGGGAGGTGAAGGGAGGGGAGGGGATATAGGGGTAGGAAGGATAGGGTAATAATGTCCGATTAATTCCACTATGTACCTATATGACTACGCGACCAGTGTGATTCTAAATCATGCACAACCATAAGAATGAAAAGTTATACTCCATTTATGTATGGTGTAACAAAATGCATTCTATTATCATATATAACTACTTAGAACAAATAAAAAAAATTTAAAATGGCACATAGTGCTCTCTAAGTGGTAGCTGTTTTAAGACAAAAACTGAGAATTAGGAAAAAACAGGAGAAAAATCTCAGGTAATGAGATAAAAGGAGAAAAGGCTGCATTTGAAGCTATTACTGGTCTTGAGATATATACAGATAGGTAGATTGAATTCTTTCTTCATTATAATAAATTCTTATTAAAAATTCTTACTAAAATTTTCATCACTCAAATCAGTATGATTTAATGAAGATGAATTTCATTATACATCCTAACAAATATTAAACATTGTTATAAAAATCTTCAGAAGCCTTTAATTATAAGTCAGGCGCACACAGGCACGCACACACAATCAGCATGTCAGCCAGATTTTTCTTCTCTTAGATTCTTTCTATCGCCACTTGCAGGTCCTACTTTAAGACCAATATCGCAGCTGCCTGAATTATGATTTTTTTGTAGACTTAAAAGTATATCATTTTATTTATCTATACAAAAGAAATAAACTGTCAATTATTTTATAACTTGCCACCAATCATAAGATATATCTCATTTCAGAAATGAGTAGAAAGAATGTTCATCCCTTAATGTATGAAGTCTCCCACCTGTCTGCCTCCTGTCTTACCTACCAGTTACACCCCACTACAGTTCTTACCCATGGGTAAAAATACTCAACAGCTAAAAGGCCAGGGTCTCCCTTCTGCCCATATCAATGAAATCTAAATCACATACTGACAGCATGCAAATTGTTTCACACAAAAGACCCCCATGAGTTCTTTTGTCTTGCCTCCACTTACACAAAATAACTCTACTCTGAAGTCAGAGGGAGAATTTTTCCTTTCCATGAATCTATTCTCCACTCTTTTCAAGGCTTCTGTGTATTCTATAAACTATTTCTTTGATCTCCCTTCCTGACCTTCCTCATCTAGAAAAACCTTATACTCCATACCCTGTGCTTCATGTAGTTTTTTCAAAACACAAAGTCACCCCAGGAGCATATGTACATAGACAACTTTTTAAAAAACAATTTCTACATATTCATTTTCCAAATCTCCTCTTCTATAAAATTATTTCCTACAGAATACTTCTGGTTGTCCATAAATTCTTTTCCATTCCAGTCTTCTTTTTTAGGAATGTTGTTCTCCATTTTTTCAAATCTTACAACGTTGTGTTGCCCAGAGTTTAAAAACCTCCTAAGCTCCAAGCAACTAAGATGACACAGACCTCTAGTCTAAAGGGAGTATCCTATAAGAGCAAAACAATAAATGTCAAAGTCAGCAGAGTTTTAATTTATCAGGCCACTACATTCCACACCTTGATCGATCTGTAAGTTGGAAAGTTATCAGGCCATTCAATTTAGCATTAGAGATCAAGAATGAGATGCTTAGGATAAGTTTACTTATATTTAAAAAAATGAATTTATACTTTTCCTTACCAAATATGTTAAGTCTGATTTGGCTTTTTAGATTGATGATAGATGAAAACTAGCTTTAGTCATGAGATAAGGTGGTAGAGATTTTCCAGTTCTAACTGTTCTAACTAAATCCAGGGTTGGTGGCTTTGACCAAATGAATATAGATGTTAAACACACAAATGTAACATAAACAAGGAACTACATCCCATTTAGTATGACAGTTACCATATCTTATTACTAATACTAGTGATATGTCTGTCTCCTTCCATTGAAATGTGATTTACTTTAAAAAAATGTAAGCTGCATGTTAAGACAGCTCTTATTCTCTTAAACATGAAACATATTGTAGATGTTCTATAAATTTTTGTTCAGCTATTGCATCAAAACCATAATTCAATCTTCTACTTAAAAATTCCTACTAGAGTCAAAAACAGTGGCGCATGACTGCAATCCCAGTGGCTTGGGAGGCTGAGGCAGGAGGATCATGAGTTCAAAACCAGCCTCAGTAACTTAGAGAGACCCTGAGCAACTTAGCGAAACCCTGTCTCAGAATAAAAAAATAAAAAGGGCTGGGGAAGAGGCTCAGTGGTTAAGTGACCCTGGGTTCAATCCCTGGTGGAAAAAAAAAAATCTTACTGGAGCATAGTGTTAATTAAATATATATTTTTAAATTTTTTAATTGATTTTTTAAAAAATAAATGATAGTGGAATGCAATACAATTCTTATTACACATATACAGCACAACTTTTTCACATCTCTGGTTGTACACAAAGTATGTTCACACCAATTCGTGTCTTCACACATGCACTTTGGATAATGATGTCCGTCACATTCCACCATCCTTGCTAACTCCCTGTCCCCTCCCTTCTCCTTCCACCCCTTTGCCCTAAGAGTTCATCTATTCCTCCCATGCTCCCCCTTCCTACCTGACTATGAATCATTCTCCTTATATCAGAGAAAACATTCGGCATTTGTTTTGGGGGGATTGGCTAACTTCACTTAGCATTATCTTCTCTATCTGAAACCATTTACCTATAAATGTCATGATTTTTTTCTCTTTTATTGTTGAGTAATAGTCCATTGTTTGTGTGTACACACACACACACACACACACACACACACACACATATGCACATATTTTTTATCCATTCATCTACTGAAGGGCATCTAGGTTGGTTCCACAGTTTAGCTATTGTGAATTGTGCCGCTATAAACATTGATGTGGCTGTGTCCCTGTAATATGCTGTTTTTAAGTCCTTTGAATATAGACCCAGGAGAAGGATATGCCTCCATCTTGGATAACCTTTCTCACCATATTTGGTGGGAGCAGCTCCCAGATAGGATCTCCATCTGGCCAGGTAACAGGTTTCCAACTCAGCGCCACCCCCCCTCCAGCAGCAATAACACAGTAACCACCCAACACAAAAACAGCTCTCAGTTGGGCAGGTGTGCAGTGGGGCTAGAGCGTCACCCACCTGCTGTGAGCCTTGGTGTGAGAGGTCCCACAGATGGGAACTGCTAAGGGAGAGGGAGACAGGGCTAAAGTTTGGAGCCTAACAGAGAGACTAGGAATTGGGAAATCTCCAGGCAAGATAGGGAGATAGTACCCAGTACTCAAGTCATAGGAGCCATCCTAAAAAGAGACTCATGAGGTGCAGTGTCCCTGCAGGACTGGTGGGTGGCACTCCCCACTTCCAGGAGCCCTGCATCAGGATCAGTCTTCCCACCCTGGCTACCGCCACCATCCGGAGGGCAGAGACACCAGCTAACAACAGTCAATCCCACCTATTGGATGAGAAGAGAAGCAGGAAAGAAAGAGATCTCTAATACTAGTAACAAACCTGGTTTCTTCCTTCGAGTATTTTCTTTTTTTCTCTTTCTCTTCTACACTTCTATCCTCCAGCCCTCACATCCCCAACCTATGTGAAACCAAGAACTTTGCATGAAATAATTGATCAAAGAAGAGAAGCCCTCCTTGTAAGTACTTGAGTGTTCACTCCCACCTCTGAACTCTCACTTCATATTACCTGTAACTCAGATCTCAGTACTGAAGAAATGACTTCATTATATTTCCTATTCTCTATAAAATCAAAAGCTCCCCCAAAATGAAGACCTCCATCAAACTGACCTCTGCCATCACCTCCTCACCTAAAAGGTGGTAAGCCCTAACCTGACATTTGGGGATGACTTATTTTAAATAAACTTATCAGCCTTTGCTCTCTGGGATGCTGATACTTAATATAGTCTCACTGCTCTGAATTTTGGCTCAGGATGGAGAGGGTAATTCCTAAAAAGAAAAAAAGTGCTGTCAGTATATGAACATGATGCCACTGACTCACCACAAGCAGGGCAGGCGCGCTGAGTTATTTTTTTCCAGTAGAGTAATGATGAATTGCGCTGACTGAGCCATTTGGTTCCTCCTAGGACTAATGGCACACATTTTTTTATATACTCTGCCAGAATTTAAGAAACAATTTTAATTTTGGGGCACTGAACAAACATGAAAAGGTTGTTCTAAAAAATAATTAATAAAGTATCTATTTCACTCAAAGTGATAATACTATGGCCCAAAAATAAAATACACAAGAACATGTACTGCTTTATGTCTATTTGGGAGTACTTCAAGTGGATCATCTCTGATTCCATCACTCATGAGTCAGTTGCTGGTCTCAATATCTTATGACGGATCACATGTAAACCCCAAATTTATGAGTTCAATTTCACATGTTTGCCTTTCAATTTGCTCAGTGTTCACAACACAGGTCACCTTCACAAAGAAAGGAATATTATATTATATTCCAAATTCTATAGAAAACCTGCTTGCTAAAACACTTGAATTCTACATTAGCTGCATGCCTTAAATTTAAAAATACTATTTTTTGTTAATTTATTCTAAAAAGTCAACTTTTAAATATATTTAATAATATATATTCTGATATTTCAACAATAGAAAAAGATATAATCAATAATAAATGAAGGGGCTGAGTATGTGACTCAGTGGTAGAGTGTTTGCCTCTCATGTTCAAGGTCCTGGATTCCATCCCTAAGTACCACAAAATGATAGTAGAAGTAGTAACAAGAGAGGACCATCATGCACAATGACTATATTTATTAAAATACTATTCAATTATAAAGCTTACCTGAAATAAAACCTATTTTATAAATACAGGCTGTTTCTTTCACCTTCAGTTAAAGGATTTCTGGGCAGGCTCATATTTAACTCCCGTGCAATGTAATCAATATGACATTTGCTGATATTCCTCGAACAAATTATTCAATTTCACATGAACTACAAAAATGAGAGTTGGGTTTTGCTGGGGTTTTTTTTTTTTCATTTGTAATTATTTTTAAAGAAAAGTCTACCTAACTAATAGGATTACATTAAGTATAAAATAATTTCTAAAAACTTCATATTAGAAAGTATTTTTAGATATACAGCTACAAGAATAACTATGTAGAAACCTGAATGGAACAGTGCTGTTTAGACATACTTTGTCTATCAAAGTGGTAAACATGCTGGTTTACCAAAGATGGAGGAAGAATTTCTTTGCTCAATTTAGGAAATTCAGTGCAAAACCCAGAAAAGTTGGTTCTAGGCAAACTGAGAACCATTGCTAGCCCTACTTGAACACAGCAAACTGAAACTTGATCTTCAGTTACTGTTTATATAACAGTAAACTAAAAGTAAGTCATAAACATTTTTAAAGGAATGAATTGATTTCTTATATAACTCAGGATAATTTCTACTTCATTTCCATATCTTAAGTAAAATGCAAATAAACCCTAAAAGGTTTTTGAGAATCCACTATGTAGAAAATTAAGCCTATAATTTTTATTTTTCACTTTTTATTATAAAGCTAAATGGCCTTGTGAATTTAAAAGTCAAGTAAAATAAATAAAATGAGCAAACATTATATATTTTACACAAATGAAAACTTTAGTAAGTCCAAATCTAGGATTTTTCGGGCATTTTTAAATAAATTCTTTCATTAAGTAGCCACCTTTTTTGTTTGTTTGTTTGCTTCTTTGTTCTCAGTAAGTGAAAATAAATTACTTTAAAATGAATAAAAGTTACAGAAAGCCCATCCTTTTAACATGAGGTAAGGTTAAAGCAGTGAGAAATTTACATGTTCAAAGTGAAAGATATACAGAGATAAATGTTATCAGGACATGACTTCCTTTTACTTAGTCATTAACTTTTTGCCTAAAAACCAAGATCTTTACTCTTTTATTTTCTTAACATAAACTAACAAGAGTTTGGATAGTATTTTAAAGTTATTATGAAAGGGAAGAACTTATATGCCTAGAAGAGATATGAAAAATGAATAAATATTGGGAATAGGTTGTATTTAGAAGTTTTTTTAATACATATATTACCATATATATACACACATATATATACATATATATATATATATATATATATTACTGAATGTAACAAAAAGAGTGGGTGTTTTATGATGTAAATTATTAATGCATGGAAAATAATGTTTGAGACATTACTTCAAAATTATAAATTTTTTCAAAAAGATATATCTGATTTTAAACTTTCCAAATTATACATAGTTTAGACAATTTAAGGAACTATATACTTTGTATAACAAGTTATATCCCTCATTTGGGTTGAGGTTAAATTACCTTAGGAATAAATGTAACTGAAAATGGTTTTTTAAGGTATCCCATTTGGACCTCAAAGAATAGTACAGAGGTTGACCATTTTTCCAGACAAGCAATCTTCAATGCATGCCACTACAAACTTTTGAATGGTTCACTAGACATATGTGTACATAATTAACACATCAGAATAGACACATACAGATACACACACCCCAATATGAATATATAATATATGTACTGGCTTCAGTGTTAGTACTGGCATCAATGAAAAATGATGTGCAATGAAAAATGATGTGCAATGGAAAATGATTGCTAATACAATTCTTCCCTTATGACAGAATAAGTTTCAAGAGGGCAAAAACTAATTTGTCCATATCCACAATCTATACATATGCTTGGGTATAAAATAGATGCACAGTAAACATGTTTAATTAATAAAACATGTTAAGGCCATTGACATCTGGATTTTAGAATAATAATGTATAATAAATACTTTAGTGCTTTTCCCAACAATTAGTTGAAAGAATCTGAATTTAAGTACCATTTTCTCACATAACTAACATTTACCCCAAACAACACCGTATAATCATTTGATGGTCAGCCCTCAGATTATTTCACCTCACATTTAGCTTCCTTCACTGATGTCAGAGAGGGTAATGTGCAAATTTCTTACAAAATGATTATAAGTTCTTTTAACAGTAATAAGCCTTTGTACTGTGTAGCGCCCACTTTTCAATAAAACTGACAATTTTTTTCTATATTTAAATTTAAATTTGATTCTATATTTACAGGGCCTAAAAAGGAAAGCAAGGAAAATTGTCAGATTTACCATGGCTTGACTGGAAGAACCATTATATTACCACAGCTGATGATTCATTCAAATGATACAGAACATGAGTTCTGACAGGCTTTGGGCCAAACTTTGAGAAAAAAGGCAATAAGATAAACACCAGCCCTGTTCTCACAGAGTTTGTAGTATACTACAGTGCCTAGGTAACAACAACCAAACGAATAAACAAAGGAATCACAAATTATAGTGAGCCCTGTGAAGACATGGTTATGAACCAGAGAGGAAAAGGGGAAACCAACTTCAACAAGATAGTCAGAACAGACTCTGCTGAGGAAGGGATATTTGAGTCAAGATCTGAAGGATGATTAAAAACTCCGTCATGTGAAAAGCAGAAGGAAGCACATTCTAGGCATAGACAACAGCCAGTGTGAAAGTCTGTGTAGGAAAAACCTTATTAGCATTTAGAAGAACTGAAAGGAAGCATGTTGACTTGAGCAAATTTGAAGGGTGGGGTGGGACCCAATCTGCAGTTGGACAAGTAGGCACCAGAGAAAAGAAGGTATATTCAAGTGCAATGAGAAGCTATGAAAAGGTTCAGATGCAGGAGCAACAGGAACCAGCAGAAGTTCTCTCTTTGCCATGTGGAGACGGAGAGGGGGAAAGCAAGAATCTGAGCTGATGACAGTCAGCACTTTGCCTCAATCATTGATGAAATTTTAGCATCTATAGGAAGCAAGAGGGTACATTTTAAAGTGATTTCTTTCCCCTGAATTTCTGATCACTTATGTTTTACATCACCTGATTTTTGCACTAGCAACACATTCTTTCAAATACACATTATAATATGTCCCTAGGAAAATCTCTGCACTCAGAATATCAACTTTTAACCTTGGCTCTTCTGTGTACTAGTTTTGGGAAGATTCTACTTTCAGTGTTCTCACCCCTATAAAAGGGGATAATAACAGAACTTATTTTATAGAGATATTATAAAAATTATATGATATAATCTGTGTCAAATTCTTAGAATAGCAGGCTAATCACGATTAAAGTAATCTATATAAAAATATTTGCAGCTAAATTCTTATAATCAGAAGTAGTAGCTATCATTATTTTATTTTGAAAGTCTCCCTTTATTGGCTACACTTTTTACAGTATTTTGAAAATATGATTTCTCCTGGAACCTCAAGTCCAGCAAAACATATCATAGCTGGATGTGTGACTTCCCAATTAACAAGATCTAATGTATATATACTAATACTTTTCTAAGCAAGTGAGTGAATATAACATCATCATTTTGCCAACTGAATCATATGAATTACATTTATTCAGCATTCTGGGGAGTAAAGAGTTGTATATGCTGATGCAGATGCTGAATAGCTAAATAATGTAAAAAATATATAAT
Source organism: Ictidomys tridecemlineatus (assembly GCF_052094955.1). Lineage (NCBI taxonomy): Eukaryota > Metazoa > Chordata > Mammalia > Rodentia > Sciuridae > Ictidomys > Ictidomys tridecemlineatus. The sequence continues at coordinate 101,746,635 of NC_135485.1, read as the reverse complement.
GCATGATAAGCTTATAGTAGAGAAAACAAATCAGCAATGAACTTGCATAAGAGTTAATTTGATTAGCAAATATATATTATTTTATATATAGATAACATTTAATGTTAAGTTTGAAACAAAAATAAAATTTTACCTGAAAAGATTTATTACCTTGGCCTTCACTGGATCATAAACCAGTTGAAAGGTAATGACATTAGTTCCATAATATTCTCAAGAAAATTACTTTCATTTTTATGGAGAAAATAATGTATGGTATAAAACAAAAATAAATATTTGGGATTTGTTCATTCCTTTTAAACTTGTCTGTTTAACTACTGTTTCTATAAGAATGAACTTAATATATACTTAAAGGCAAAAATGTTTTAATTCAAGAAAAAAAATCCCTTTAAGACAAAGTAATACATTTTTGATTTAAAAAGCAGTTCATAAACCCTTTGGTGTAACATTAATTATTGAATGTATAAGATAAGATTTTTTTTTCCTTAAAGATGAAAAACTAAGGAAAAAATTCTAAAAATGGATGTGCAGGAAAGACATTCAAACTTACTTTCCTCCAAATAAAGTACTGAACTCCCCTAGGGCTGATTAGAGTCCAAAAGTGCATAACTTAAAGAGCTGGGATTCAAAAATCATATTTTCTCTACTTTAAAAATCAATATTTATCTCAGACCACAACTAGATCTTAATTGTTTGTGGGAAGCTCTTCAATTTTAATGGATATATAAAGAGAATCTCCTCTGCTCACCAGAGACTAGAATCATGTTCTCAATATACTCTATCACCTATCCCTCAACCAGCCTTCTCAGAGACTTAATTCTCTCTCTGACCTAAGATGTTTTGAATGTCTTACACAATTATTGCTTTACTGGCACTTTGATGACTCATAATTATTTTTAGGATCAAAAATCTAACATAACCATCCTCCTGTTTGCCAGTACTCCCAAGTATAACTGAAACACGCACACCTATCACCAACAATTAAATCAACCTCCACCTTCCACAAACACCATTATTCAAAGAAAGTTTATTGAAGGTCAGGAAACAGATTGTGGGGAGTTGTGAACCCCTGGAGCAGAACTTCAAACAAAAGCATTTCTGCCAATAATAGCAACGAGACTGCTTAAGGTCCTTAGAGTATGCTGCCTGACATCTTATTATATGCACATTTAAACATCTCACTCTGTCAGAAGCAAACAAATAAATTGTTTTTTAAAAAAATGTTACGATCTCACTGACGTACTTTTCAACAAAATTTTAACATTTTGTTTAATTTTATTCGCCAAAGCACTAAGGTGCTTTGATGCCACTCAATTACACCCTTCTTCTTCTCAATAATCTTAAAAAAAAAAAAACAACCACAATTCCTCTTCAAATGTAGGGGAAGAGCAAAGAAGAAATTAGAATATTTTATAATTATAGTTGAAAAGCAAAAAGAATTTATGGGAGGAGGTGGGGGAGAACAGAGAGTAAACCTGAAGTAATAGTTAATACAAACTCACAAGTAACTAGTAACAACGCTAAAATGATGATCCTCTTAATGACTTTCTCTGCTTTTTGCAACTCGCATCTGAGAAAATATGAAGACATATTAAGGCTGCCCTGGGCCATCTACACTGAACAAGTAGTAAAATAATAAAAGGTTACAGCCCATCACTAACTAAAACTGACTCCTCAAAGTCATTATCCCTTTAGGGAATCAATTACATCAAGGATTACACAAGCATGCCAAGGCAGTCAAAAAATCTCACTCCTCAGACATAATAATAATTAAAATGCAACTTCCCTATGGTGGTGGGCTCAAACACATTTTACTGTACACTAACATCAGCCAGATCTTAATTAAATACAATCTAGACTGGGTGGCTTAAGGAGGTTTAGGGTAAAAGTAGACTACAATGACTGCTTTTTAGGGTAGCCACTGGAACACAGAACAACCAGTTTATACATCATTTTACTCTACAGTTCTGCACAATCTTATGTTCAGAAATACGGTAGACAAAAGCATTTTTAAGAAGGAGGGTATACACAGGATTAATGCAACAGTTAAGATTGTGAATGCTGTGAAAATCTTGGGCCTTTAAAGTTTATATACACAATAGAGTTCTCTTCTCTTCAGAGGACATCACTACACAATACCAAGAGGGACCAACATGCTTCAGCAGCAGCTACTGGGAATTACCAAATTACATAAAATTAATGGGATGTAGCTCTTTGCAATGAATACATTTATAACTAAATGATGAGTGCATTACACTTTTTATTCCACTGGGTGAGCTGCTAGAGTAATCAATTCAATCAGGTCTATTAGAAAGACCCACTACATGTTTTACGGACAGCTTTCCTTTCTTTTCCCCACCCTTCCTTATTCAGATTTCTGTTTGTGTGTAAGGAAAAATAAACAGATTAGTCTTTGAATTTAAAATCTGGGATGCAGGGAAGTCAGATAAGCAGATGGCAAAAAATAAGGGAAAGTAGGATTTGCATTATACAAAGATAAAAGAGAATAAAAAGAAACATGAGAAATAAGTAAAACACTTTGTGGACAAATCAAATCATTTTCATTTTTAAAATGTAAAATATGGTAAAATATTCATAAAAAAGTTTTTTAAAAAAGTTTTTAAAAGCAAAAACCTTAGGATGGAATTAGTGATCCAACCTTACAAGAATCCAAAGCAAATTGAAGCCTTAACCTAAGTCCAAGTGATCCACAAATAAATCTGCAGAGGCAACAATCCCATGAGACTTCTTCCAAAGAGGAGATGTGTGGTAAAGGGATAAAAGGCCTAGTCTTTAATTCTTACAATGAGGTACACCTGCGCATCCCTAAGAACAGTTGCTCCAAGTACAGTAAGAGACAATATAAACGATAGTGTTTCTAATATTATTAAGTGCACAACAAATTTTTGCTGAGTAAACAAATGAAAGTTTTAAAATGTTTTAAAAATCTGAGAACAAATTATTCCAATTATTTTATGTTATACTAATTATGTTAACAATAATATAATCTGAACTATTCTAGTTCTCTATAATAATAGCTGTTATTAATCTAGTTTGTACCATTTGCCAGGCCCCGTTGTAAAAAAAAAAAAAAGAAAAAAAGAAAACAAAATATCAATCTGACAGCAACTTGATGAAGTAAAATCTACTATTACAATCTTCTTCATCTATAAATCCTTATTTATAAATGGAAATCACTTAAATATAGAGCTCAAAAATACACCAAAAATCATACTGTAACTAGATTACTTAAAATTCAAACATAAAACCTCTGCCTCCAACAACAGGGCTTTTAAACAAAATAAACTCACCAACACATGTACTCAATAACAAACTGGCAAATACAGAGATAGATAGATAGGTAGATTGATAACACATAATGAAAGTGGGATTTTCATATAAAATTGATAAATTCATTCAGAATCATTATACATTGTATAAACTGTGCTTTGCAGTCACTACTCTTTAAGACTCTAGAGCTATCAGATATCAATTATACAGCATCCTACCAATACATGACCTGTATCACTATTCTGTCTTCCAAATACATCCTTCCCCTATCTTCAAATACACTCATAGAGCTGGGGTGTAGTTCAGTGGTGGAGCACTTGCCTGGTGTACATGAGGCCCTAGCTTCCATCCTCAGCACCAAAATACACACACACACACACACACACACACACACACACACACTCACACTCATAAATGTACTTCATGTTTTTTTTTTAATAGATGTGATAATGCTTAACATTAAACAAAGAATCATGGTAGAAACACCTACATTATATAAATGTTTATAGACAGTTGCCAGTTCATCAACAACTTATTTACTACTGATGGCAATAGCATTATATTAGGAACTGAATAGGAACAGACAAGCAATTAAAGTTGTTAACCACTTAGTCTTTCTTAAAACAGTTATTTTTAAAATCTAATTAAGATATAAACACGTGAGATGGCCTGGAAACTATTTTTTTTAATCCACTCATCTCCAACAGAAAACTCATAAGCTACTAGTTGAAAACACAAGTACTGAAGAGAAATAGGAAGAATCAACTGTGGGGATGCACAGTGCCACAACACAGAAGTCAAGTTTAATAACTGCATGTGCTTCAGATGGTTCAGTGAGAAAAACATAATTTTAATAAAAAAAAATAGTAAGATTGGATTTTTCCACCCATTTCATGCCTCATAGAATCACAAGACTTGCAGGCTGTCCTGTATGTGTCACTTTCAAAAATCTGTTTACATTATGAAATCTGTTTCATAAGTGAACCCGTTGCTTCATGACTTGTCCTTGAACGAAGGCTCAAGGTGCCACTGACTCTGTGTTTTATTACCCACTAGCATGGCAGCAGCCCTACAGTGGAATATTACTATGTTCAAGTGAGCAGAGAGGTTAAGGGTGACCATAATCGTGGCTCCAAGCCAAGAGTGCTTCCATATCCTGAGGACATGTTTGGGACAAAACTATTTCCCTTATACCCACTCCTCATAACCTACAAACTTGCTGAAACCTCTGCTTATTTTCTATTCAACTTCTTCAAACTGCCTGACCCCCACCTTTGTCAATCAGTTTTCGGAAGTTCCCCGACTTCTATATGCAGTACATGTGAGCACGCATGAGCAGAAGCACACATGCACATGTGCACACCCACCAGCAACACACAACCTCCCTGATGCTCTCATCTGTGTCCCTAAGGATACAAAAAAACATCACCCATTGTGCACCATCTGTATAAGAAATACCATACGAACGGACAGAAGTGGCTGTGAAAATGAGTACCGGGTTAAGGCTTCTTGGCTGGGAGTTGCATGTCCTAAGTTCAAGTACCAGCTCTTCTTACCTGCCTGCATGGTCTTGGGTGGTTATTTCATCTTTCTGATCCTCGCTTGGAAAATACATGAACTCCTAAACAAAGATGTTCCTAATATACACCCTACTTTGAAACTATTAATTCTTAAAAGAATAAAAGTTAATTTTAAAAGAATAGTTTTAACTTATATGATAAGGTTTAGTATATTTTTTATGAGACCAAAATGTTCCATCTCATGATGACTGGGACCAGAGTCTCTTACTGAGTTGGATGTTGGTTTCCCAGGACCGAAGGCGAGGTTGCAATATTTTCCAAATATTACTAATACTTGAGACATGAGAGGAATATATCAGTCACTCTGTCTCTAAATCAACTCAATTTTAGTTTCAAAGTATCATTTTAAAACATGCTTCCTTATACAGATTTGTTCCTTAAAATATCTTTTACCAAAAAAAAATCACTCTAGGACCAACTTCCAATAATATGGATATCTTTAGTCTTTACCAATGTCTATTCTTTACCATACAAACATAAGTTAGTGCACACATATGACTTCCTATTGTTGTTGTTTAAACATTTCTGTAATATTAATAAGAGTAAATCAGCGTGTCTAGATAATTGACCTCTTTAATCTGCAAGCTGAACAACCCAAAAACAACATACAAAAAAGTCAGCAATGAAATATGCTATTAAGGAGCTGAGGTTGAGGCTCAGTGGTAGCGCGCTTGCCTAGCATGTGTGACTCACTGGGTTCGATGCTCAGCACCATATACAAATAAATAAAATAAAGGTCCATCAAAAACTAAAAACTATTTTTTAAAAAAAGAAAAGAAATATGTTATTGAGAGCACATGACATGCTGATTTCAATCAAGTCGATGGAATAGAAGGAAGTGAGAAATAATTTCCTTGGAACATCCCAAAAGACAGCTGAATAACAGCACCATTAAGGTGATGCTGTCCCTTTGCAGACAAAAGAAAAGCCAACAGATCACATACATGGACTCCCACTAAAGCTGCACAGGAAAACAAAAGACTCAGAACAGAACTGGTTAGTTGATGTGACAAACACTTTCTAGATTTTAGAAAACTTCAAACTGCTTTGACACCTTTTCCTTGATGATGTCACACATGCTGCAGTGAAGTATGGAACTAGTTAATATGGAATTTATACCTAAGCCCTCGGCTCTGTGGCACCCAATACCTGACTCTGAAATGTTTAAAGGTGCCAAATGTGGCTCTGTGAGAAACTGCTTTATAGGAGACTATTTAAAGTCATTTTCAAGCTATGTCATAATTTTATATGCATCACTGACAAAAAAAGAAAGGAGAAAAATGGACTCCGCCTATGAAATTGAGCCATCATCTCTATCATCACCATCAGCCCACATATTTAAAAAAAAATCTACAGAAATTAAATGAAATTGGTCAGTAGCTTCTCCATACTCACTTCAATGGATATTTTTTTAAAAAATCGCTTCCCATCACGGCTTTTAAAAGATAAAGAGAAGCAATCTGATTATACAAAAGAGAAGGCTCACAGACTGCACAGGAAGATTTCCAACCTTGAACCTTCCGCCATCCCCTCCTCCCACCACCCAACTGCACTTGCTTATCACATGTTTAACTCACCATGTTCTCTCATATACACCAGCTCTTCCCTGCTACCTCAGTCTTATTACTGATGCCACCAAATTTGCAATCTTCTAGAACAGAGCTATCTAGGTCTTATTTCTGTTTTTTTTCCACCCTTTTATCCTTATTAGTACAAATAAAAAATGCATTCAGCCACTAAACCAAGCACTTTACCATCATTTTATTTAATGCACCATATCAACACATTCTGTAGGGTTTTCATTTGATTAACTAACTTCTTGAAAGTATCTCTTATCCTTCAACGTCGACGCTGCTGCCACCCTGAGCAAGCTGCAGCCTTCCTCTGCAGTATTTCAAGAGCTTCTATTCTTTCTCTATTTATCCAGTTTATCTTAAGAAGATTTATCTTCCTAAAACACTATGGCATGGTGATCCTCTAAAACCTACATTGATGCCATCAATCTCCTTTGAAATATTTTCCAAAATGTATTTTGTTGTCAAAAGCAGATAAAACAAACCACACACACAGAGACACACACACACACAAACAAACAACAACAACAAAAACACTTATAGCCAACTAGTTTTAACATATTCTGTTTGCCATGGTACCTTCTTAAAATTTCACCATGGACATTGACATATTAAAATCTCTGAAGTCTTGAGGTATAGAAATCTGTAACCTTCCTTTGGCCTACCATATTCTACACCTATATGAAGAAGAGACCACCCAAAGCATGCATTAATGTAGCAATTTGGGAAACACTATTATCATGTTTTATTCTAAACCCTTTTCTATCTCTTGATTCCCTCTTTAGTCCTGTGGACAAGTGGGCACCCAGCCATCCTTATTGCCTATCACTTTCCCTTATCTCTAATCTCTCCAAATGCACTCATCTCTTTCTCAGCTCAGTTGGGTATATTTTGACTCTACCCATCTCTGCCTCCCCTTTTATGCACAGTTTTACATTGTGCTAGTCTCCAGAAACTGGTGCAAGTCACAGTTCATCTACAAAATCTTCCCAACCACCTCGTCCTACTTAGGCCTCTATCTTTCCCAATTGAAGAAGAAACTCTGTAAAGGAAGCACCTATGTCTTATGTCAGTGTTTTCACTTCCAGAAAAAATGTGCATATCTTGGGGTCTAAATGAGTCTGCTTTGACGATCATATTACTGATGACCTGAGACAAAGAAATGCCCAATTGAAGTAAGATAGCAACTGGGACATATACACTAGAACGCTGTTTTTGAGAAGAGGACAAAGAGATGCTTTTCATTTATTGTGATCATCTTTAACCAGTGAAGTCATATAAAGAAATATGATAGCCCAAAGTGACTTGAAAACAAAGCTTTGGCCACTTTTGTGGCCTTAAAACAAAAAGAACAAGCAAGAGCACTACAAAAAAGATTTGGGAAGAGAAGCAGCAAGACATCTATTTTTAACGCATACCTAATAAAACCTTAATTAGTAATAAATTACATGTAATTTGGGTTATTTGGAGTTAAAATTTTCCTTTTACTCTGACTTTATAAATACAAGAAAATAATCTAATATATAAGTGTTACAGAAGAGACCATGTCTTAACTGCAAGCTAAATTAGTTTACACACAAAATACACAGGTAAGTAGATGTCTATGGTCATTTTGAGGACTACTTTATATGTAGACTTAAAGAGCTCTGTCACTGTGATTTATAATCAGTTTAGTTAAATTATAATGCTAATGAATCAAAGGTGAAAAGGGTTAGTCTTTCTGAGCCAGATGGGTAAACTTTGAGTTTGTAGCCTTATCCTGTAACCTCCACCTTGATCTTCCAGCTGTCCCATAAAATGAAAGCATGAGAAAAATTTACCAGTCTTATGAGAAGAGCAAAGTATGTACAATAAGTAGAGCATAAGCAATTCCTTCAAAACAGAGAATTCATTTGCAATCAAATGCAAATAACACAGAAACTTGCTAACTAGAACAGAACATTCCTTTGTCATAAAACAAACTTTGTGGAATTCTGGATATTAAATATTTTTAAAGTTGCATGGAATAGAGATACAGTAATGTTCTCCCCTTCTATTCAGGAAAAGATGTTCTGCCATTTTAATAAATGTCTGCCTCCATGCATTCATTGAAGATCTTTCCCTACCAGCCCTTTCTATGCCATGTCACATTATTCTGCCCTTTGTACTAAACACAACATGTGCATCATTTCTATAATTATTTTAAGCAAAGAATTCACAAAATTTAAGTGATCTAACTTAATGTGTTTTCCCCACATATATTTAATATTTTTCACTCTGCTTGTGATTTTTTTTGTATTAGAATATACTCAGGAAATTCAAAACCACAGTAGATATTTCAACAGGAGAAATTTAATATTGGAAATCAGTTAACAGTTGTTGGAGGACTGAAAGACTAAAACAGCAACTCTGAAGTAACACAGAAACAAAACAGAAGAAATAACCTTAATATTTAGTGAATGCTACTAGGCATGTGTCACTTGACTGGGCACTACTCAAAGGAAAGGAACCCTTCTTTGTCTCCTAGAAACTTAACATTAGAGAGAGATGAAGAATTGAGTGATATAAGCAATGTGTTAGAAAAGTATGTGTTCAGTTGCTCTTGAATGGTACTGGTAAGGAGGTCAGATATGGCAAATTCAGGGATTAGATGACTAAAGTTCAATCTGGACACTATATATTTCTTATATGCAAGTCCATAAACTTCTTCTGGCTCTCCCAAAAACAGAGTACTAAAGATTTTCACTAGATGACCAATAAGATTCCCTCTATCTCTAATATTCTAGGGTCCTTTACAATGAAAATTGCAGGAAAAAAGTCTTAAAAGGTAGTATGAGGTAAAAAGAACTTGAGCTATAGAGCCAGATGGACCTAAGTACATTCGATTTATAGATTAGAATTCCTTCCTGTGTTATTCTTGTTACAAGTAGAGATGCTACATTAAAGGCATACAGAATAAAGTTGGTGCAGAATAAATGGCAATTGTTGAATTAAAAGGAAGCCACTATTCTAAGAAAGTCAGCTGTATCATCTCTCAAAAGTTTAAATGTATACATGTATCATCACTTTTACCAAACAGTAAACTTCAACTTCCACAGTACATGCAATCGCTCTGGGGAAGGGGTTTTACCTTTCCCACTGACACCAGCTGATGGACACATAATCAACTCAATGCTGGTTGGGTTATCTTTTTGCACTTCAAATCCTCTTTCCCCAAAGATATGAATGATGCAGATCAAGATGCCCAAAAGCAATACACTGACAAAATTGTCTGATTTGTAATTAGTGGAGTTCTATTAATTTTCTCTGTCTGCTCCTTATTAGCACTCATCTTTATATTTAAAGGGTTTTTAAGCCATCTATCAAAGATTCTTAAATGTTAAATAACAGTTAAAAAGAAAAAAATTCTAAATTATTGCTTTGGGGGATTTTTAAATTTGTTAAAAGAATGCAGCTATTACTACAAAGATGATTTAAATTTCCTCTTTTGCATTTCATTTACATTGAACATCACTTTAATACACAATTAGCAAAGGTAACACAAATAAGTTTCGCTTTAGTTTTACATTTTTTGGCATATAAAATTAAGTGTTCCTTAATGTCTTTACTTATCATTTGTCCTTATACTAATACATTAAAAGAACAACATGTTTTCTTGGAAGAAGTTACTAGAAACTTTTCATTGCCTGCAAGAGGAAAGATGAGTGTGTATGTGTGTGTCTATGTGTGTAAATGTATTCATTCCTCATGAAATAGTAAAGTTCAGCACAAGAAGAAAAAAAAACAAGTACACAAGAAGCTATTATTCTGTGAGAAGGCAAAATATTTCTTGATATTCTCACATCAGTTATTAGAACTAATTAGGTTTTAAGAACATGACGGAGAACCTAAAGTAAACATTAGCTTTCAATTTCATTTTACACATTTTAAAAATATTTACATGTATTTTTTTTATTTTCAAAGTAGGACAAATGACAACATCATATTGTCAAGATTTTGCGTGTAGTCGCCCATGTCATGTTTTGTATGACAAAGCTAATTGCCAAAAATATAAGTTTACTATTTTTATATTGTATCACATTTTAAAGAGGGTCTCATCAATGCATCTGGAACATAAAAAAATATGGACAAATTTGTTTTCTAATTAATTTTTTATAAATTATATGCAACTAACCTTTTGTATAATTTTCCCAGAGCTAAAGCACAACTGAATATCCATCAAATATTAGCTTTTGGATGACTACACACTTTGATGCTGAAATGCTATACAAGATATCAAGGTAATAATTTATTGGAAGTGTTATTTAATATGTAACCTCTGTATTATTTTATGATATCCATTTCAAACCAGGAGAAAAAAATGAGTTCTTAGAACTTGAGAACCAATGAGATTTCTGATATAGATCAATCTAAACCTTCCGATAGATTAGGAGACTGTTCCCTAGATAAGTTAAGCCCCTTAGCTAAGGTCACACAGTTTATGGGGCATAGTGAAAAAGCCAAGGATTAATAATCAGACAGACTTTGATTCCAGGGCAAGCTCTGCTTCTTACTCTATCATATTTTACATATGACTACATCCTTCAAAGTCTTAGTTTTTGCATCTCTGAAAAGGAAATAGTGAAAAGTATTTCATACGTTGCAATGAGAAACAAATTTAACAGAATATTATGGTACATAGATGGATGTTAAACTTTTGTGAGCTGCCATCATTATAAAAAATAAATAAATAACTATAATTAATATAGTTTTCTGGCCTTCTTATCTACACCTGACAGAGAAGATACCGTGCTAGCTTAATTTGCTAGTAGCTTTTAATTCAAAATACACATTTTTCCCATATACTTTTGAAACTAATTCCAATTACCTGAATCTCATAAATTCAAAACTGTTCCTTCTGCCACCTAAATATTAAATTAGCATAATTGGCTAATCTTAAGTGACTTTTTAAAAAAGCTTTCCATTCTACTAATTAGCCTCAGCTTTTTTCCCTTAAGTGAGATTAATTTTTTTCCAACTGCAAAATCTTAATAGGGTTAATGAGTGAGTGTATTTCCCTTTGTAAATACAAAAGATTTCTAATATTTATGTTAATGAAAAATAAAAATTTTAAAGGCAAATAAAATGTCTCAACTGTGGTTGCCAACTGGCCTTTCTCCTGAAAAATTAGTTTGGTATGATGATTAAAAAAGTAAAAAAAGAAAGTGTTGTTCCTTTTTTTGAAATAAGATATCTTTATAGCCTATAAGGAAAGAGTGCTTTCAATTTTATTAGAAAAACTGCACTTCTATTTAACCCAAAGAAAATTCTCACATCTCTTATTTAACTTCTCCATTATGAATTAATATTAACATATGAAAAACTGGCAATAATTCCCTTTGCTCTCAAAGAGTCAGAAAATTTTGTCTATATGGATATAAATATGGAATGGTGAGAACAATATGACAGGGGAAATCTCAAGAAAGTCCTTTGAGGTTTCATTTATCAAAAATACAGTTTTATTTATCAGAAAAAGGTATGCAACATATATACCTATTACACAGATATATGTAAATATATATGTATATATATTTTTCTCAGTGTTCTTGCAATAATGAATAAATTTCCTTTAGTATAATATGAGAGCTATAAATGACAGGTACCTATAAACATCTCTGCTTATAGTTTGCTAATTATAAAGTGTAACACCAGCAGGGGCACACACCTGTAATTCTAGATACTCTGGAGGCTCAGATAGGAGAATCCCAACTTTGAGGCTAGCCAGTACAACAACAGAAGACCCTGTCTCAAAACACATTTTTTAAAAGACACAGGGATGTAGTTTGGTGGTAAATTACTTGCCTACCATTTGTGAGGCCTGGGTCATTCCGCAGTACCACACACACACACACACACACACACACACACACACACACACACAAGTTTCAACCCCAGAGGTTTTGCTACTGTGTAAAAATATGAATAACACACAGTATTCCTAGCTGCTAAAAGTTAATGGAAACATCTACATAAATTTTATAGGGAAAAAAATTAAGCTGTATCTTATCTAACAATGAATGACTAGCTCTTTGGAATACAGAACTATGAAATTTCACCCTTTAGAATCAAGGACTATTTGTTAAATGTTCTATAATTGTTAACCACAGGGATTTTCTACAGTGCTTCTGAATAATAGAAAAAAAAAGTGTGGAAATTAAATGTAACATTCAAGCATAAAGGTGTACAATAACAAATTGCTGCTTCATTAAAGTATATTCTAATGTCCTCTTTCTTTCCTTTCTCAAGAGTTAAAAGATGAAGGGCCCACTGATTTTCACCAGCAGGAAGAGATTTTTGCCATTTCCAAAAGAAAAGAGTAAAACAGGGTCTTCAGCTCCACCTTTAAGCAAGCACACATAAATGCCAAAATCTGTCAGGGTAATGAGACTCACAGGACAGTCACAAGCCAGAATCCTAAACCAACTTCTGGACCAAAGACTTCAACAGAAATTTCTACAGAAACTCAGAAACATCCACTCAACAAAAATAACATTATTTCTTACATTTTTTTTCTGTTTTCTATGTCATTTCTCCCAAGTTGGTATTAACTCAACAACATAAACTAAGACACACTACAGTGGAACAGATAAAGAAGGGTCTGGTGGGAAATCTCTGTATCTAAATTTGTAATTCCATGGTAACGGCTTTCAACTATATAAAAAAAGAAAGAAAAAAGACAAAGACAGACTTCATGGAATTTTGAAGTTCCCAGAACTTCTGAAGCCCATATATTGAACCCACATAGGTCCAAGTATAATTCTGCTTCATGGATACCTGATAATAATAACAATAACTTTCTCTGTACTAACATTATTCTTTATACCTTTGCAGCCTGACTCCAAAGCTCAATACCTACTATCTCTTTTCCCTCAAATAAAGCAGTCCTGATCTATCTCCCTTTTCTGACAGACTACTGCTCTCCTACTAGTTCACTCTACCATGAAGCCCACGCAAAACACCTGAGGGAGGAGAACAGAGTGAATTCTATGGCTATTATGATTTGGATATGAACTATCCCCCAGAGACTCTTATGATGAAGGCTTGGTCACCAATGCAACAATGATTTAGAAATGGGGCTTTTAGAAGTGACTGGATCATGAGGACTCAGACCTCATCAGTGGATTAATCCACTGAGAGCTAAATGGACTACTGGGAAGAAGTGGACGCCATAGGTACATGGGACTTATTTGGAGGAAGGAGGTCACTGGGTGGATGCCCTGGAAGGGTAATCATGTTCCCAGGCCTCTCCTCTCCACACCTCTCTCTGCTTTCCAGCTGCCCTGAGCTGACAGGCTTTTGTTGGTGAGGACTTTCTAAATGATGCCCCTCAAGGCAGCTGACCATGGACTGAAACTTCATCGGCATGAGCTAAAATAGATCTTTCCTCCTTTGGTTGTTTATGTCAGGTATTTTGGTCACAACAATGAAATCATGACCAACACCAATGGCCGTCCACCTGCTGCTGATCCAGGGGTTTGCCACTTGTTAAAGACACATGCTTCCCACGTAGGGGGAAAGGATTGACAAGCCTAATACCAGGGGCAGCTCCGAGGGACCACAAAGCCAACTCCAGTGTATATTCACAAGGCACTGTAATAAACAGCAAAAAGATAAGCGGAGTAAAGAGAAGGGAGGAGGGAAAGAGGAAGTACTGGGGGCTGAAGTAGATCGAATTATATTCCATGCTTTTATAATTATGTCAAAATGAATCCTAATATTCTCTATAACTAAAATGAACTAATAAAAAACTAAACTAAAAAAAAAAGCCTGAGTAAGCTACTTGGGTCTATTTTTCCAATAATAGGGTGGCAGATTTGTTTGTGATCAATTCTGACATAAATTTCACTCAGGAACCTCTAATGCTATATTGCATATAATCTATAAAAATCAAGTGTTTTTAACCAAACTCTCTCCTTCCATTAAACATTGAGGGGAAAGTGCACGCTTGCTACAATTTCAGAGTTAAGAGACTTTTAATATGTCAAGATATTTGGTAAACTCAATCAGTCATTAATATACTTTCAAAAATTCCTGGACACTCAGCAAGAGTTGACCAAAACCAATGATGACAATGTGGATACATGCAAATAACAGACAAAGCAACACACTAAGACAGCTTATGAAGCATTTCTGCTTATGTTTCTTTGATGAAGTTATTCATATTGAAATACAATCATCCCAAATGGCACAGCTTCCCTGACCAATAACCACAAAATGGAAGATCCCTGCTATATTATTTTTTAGACACATTCTTACAAGTTATATATGTGAGAAGCAGATGGTGAACATCAACTTGAACCATTCCACCATCTGTTCTTTATACAGCTCGTCAAATTCAGAACATTAGTCAAAGATTAAAGAAAGGCAATGATATTGTTGAAACCCAAAGTCCCTGTCTTTCTTGAACTCTCAACAATTGTAATATATATGCAAAGCATTTTTCAAGCACAACAAGTTATTGATAAATGTTTTTGAATTCCACTTTATTTAATAATACATAAATATAAACATATACAATATCCCACAGATACTTTCTGGACAAAAAAAAAAAAAGAGAAAGGAATTAAGAAAATGTATGCTAAAATGGGGGGGGGACACAGAAAATAAATTGCATTTACAATAGGATACACAATGAGAAACACAGCAATCATAAATACTCTGGCACAGTTTGTGTTCATTTGCATTAGAGAAGTGGTAAGGTTTGATCTGAAAAGTCTCCAGAAGGTCATGTGCTAAAAGCTTGGTTACCATTCTGTGGTGCTATCAGGAGTGGGGGGCAACCTTCAGGACCTGTGAAGAAGAGGTAAGTCATTGGGAGCAGGACTTTGAAGGGTATATTTTGTTCCTGACCCCTCTTGTGTGCAGGTACACTCTCTACCCCTTTTTCTATATCCCTCTCTCCCTCCTTTCTGGCCAGCATGAGGTGAGCAGCTTCTCCACCACAGTGTGCTCCCTGCCATGATGTGCTTCCTCACCAAAGGCCTAAGCAATGGGTCCAAGTAACCATAAACCAAAAACTCTGAAACTGTGAGCCAAAATAAATATTTACTCCTTTAAGTGGACTTTCTCAAGTATTTTATCATAGTGATGAAAAGTTAAATAATACATAGAGCATAAAGTATGTTAATGAGGGAAATCTTCTGTGATATGCTGGTTTCATATTGGATTTTAACAAAAAGTGGGCTTAGAATAACATTTTCTACCACCATATAACTTTTATTTTTAAAATAGTTTTTTTATAATTAATGAAGTGGGAAATTCAAAAGTAAAATAACTTTAAAATAGTTACTAGATCTCATGAATTTATAACAAATTAGAGGCTGTCCCTCATTTTAAAATGACCTATATCCAACCAAACACAATATTATTCATGATAACATGTACAAAGAAATTATGCTAATAAATCACCTCTTTTTTATAAAATCACTCTTTATAAAAAATATAATATTATGATATTATATTTTTATAATATTATATTGTTTTTCATAAAAATATAAAAATTTTAAAAATATTTTTAAACTATAATATATAATTATATTTTATAATACTTTTAATTATAAAAGTATTATAATTATATTATACTACTTACTAGTTATTTGTAAGTATTATAATACAAATATTATAATAATTATATATATATAATACAGTTGTAATACTTACAAATAACTAGCACTTGGGACTTAACTAGATGATAGGCTAGACATGTGCATTTGCCAGATAGTTATAATGGCACACATTTCTACAACACTTGCTGTATGCCAGCATAGCTCTAGTTGTTTACAACTCTTAGCTCTGCAATCCGGAAAGCACCTTATCCAGGCTTGACTTCATAATCCGCAGTACCCAATGCTAAGTGGAATATGAGGTCCCTTATTAAAACTGCAGGAAGAAAAGCAACCTATTTTCTCCATGATATCATGACACATAATCAGGGCAAAGGCAAAACCTCACAGTACAAGCCCCCTCCTGTCCCTAGAACTCAACACAGGCACCAGTGTTGAGTTGACTCCCCGACCCCATGTCCAGACTCCAGGTAGAGGTAGAGGGAATGGAGTAACCAGGAGAAGCTGCCTCCTGAACACCCTCCTGGGAAGTGAGGAGGCAGTACCCAGTGGGACCACATGGAGCTGAGGCTCCATGCTTCATTATCCTACATGACTTCACTAAAAAACAGAGCTTCACAGGTAAAGCTGTTAAGAAGGCAGTCAGCTTGTCACTGCTGGGACCAGATACCTGCCATAATCTACTTCGATGGGGAAATGTTTTATTTTGAGGTTTCAGTTCATGGTCATCGGCTCCACTGCTCTGAGTCTGCAGAGAGTCAGAGCATCATGGCAGAAAGGCATACCAGAGAAAAACTGCTCAGACAGCTTATGGAAGGTGGAAAGCTGAAGGAGAGGGAAGAAGGGGCCAAGACAAAATATAGTCCCCAAGAGCACACCCTCAGTAACCCACTTCCTCCAACCATGCCCTACCTGCCCACAGTTTGTACCTCCATGAGGATTCCATTCACCTATCAAATGGATAAGACTACTCATGAGCTTAATGCCCCAGAATCCAATCACTTCCCCCAAAGCCCCAGCTCTGGACATTGCTGCACTGGGAAAATGTCTTCAATACCTGAGCTTTTGAAGGACATTCTTGATTCAATCTACAACAAATGACAAGCTGAACACCTAAATACCGAACACAGGGCTACACTTGAGCACCAGACCATGTGCAATGTCACTGGCTGCAGTGATGGTGAAGTTGGCCCTGAGTGCAAATACGAACACCACTATTATATCCAATTCACAGAAAATAATACTTTCCCCAAAGTCACCCAGTATTTATGTATCACAGCCAGCATTCAAACTCAGCATTCGAATGTAATCCGAACTCTAGCATCTACATTCTTTACACTACACTCAAAGGAAATTGAAAGAAATACTTCTGTAATTTCTAATTATCTGGTCTATAATTTCTAAATGACAGTCTCTAGGCTCTGCATGTTTAGAGGTCATAGATAAAATTGTTACAGACAAAGACAAAAGTACCAGAAAATATTCCAGGCCTTCCTCATTCATGTAAAAAGGACCCAGATGTAGAAAGGCAATAATTTGCTGATTTTAATTTCCAGAAAAGAAAGAAGGGAAGGACTATGTTACACACATTAACAGTGTATATATGCCTTTGATAGAAAGATCTGCACATGGGGCTGGGGATGTGGCTCAAGCAGTAGTGCGTTCGCCTGGCATGCATGCAGCCTGGGTTCGATCCTCAGCACCACATACAAACAAAGATGTTGTGTCCGCTGAAAACTAAAAAATGAATATTAAAATTCTCTCTCTCTCTTTTTGAAAAGAAAAAAAAGAAAGATCTGCACATTAAAAGATCTGACTCCCCAAGTACCATTTACATGAGTACCTGAGTCTTAGAAACCTAAAGTAGCATTCCAAATGTGACTTTATGGGTTTCAAAAACAACAATGATTGTCAGTACTTGAGCCCAAGATGTGACATCTGTCTGGCATTTTCACATCTCTTTTCTGAACACCTTTCCTCTTTCTTGGCCATTTTTTTCCTCTGACCTCTCACACCTGGAATCCATCACCTTATCTAATCATGCAAAAAGAGTTTACTTAATTTTCCCATTACTTATACAAGTACAGAATTCCAAGGTCCCTAACAGTGTGATCTTTTTTTCCAAGTAAATATTTATTAAGCAAATCTGATTTTCTCTTTAGACTTTAAATTTCCTATTTGCAGGTTATCTGATTAACACATTACAATAGGTTAAAATAATGTATGGCATAAATAAGAACTTACCATTTCCCACTCCACTCAAGACTATTCTTGGTCTTCCACTGAATGAGATAGTCTCAGAAATGTGTTCATATATGAAAGGAAGAGGGGAAAGTAGCACCTCTTTCTTAGACCCACTCTTAGAAAAAGAAAAATCAATCCCAGTTTCCTCTGTGGAGATGTGGTAAAGAACATATCCTAGAAAACTGATTCAATCCCCACCAATTCCTAGTAGTTTGTTCTTCCAGGTACAATTGCTAGATATATTAGTTTACTTATCTGCTTGATGTTCTAAACCTATGAGATCAAGGGTGAGGCCCATTAATCATGTTTGCATTCAGCAGGAAAACCTTGTATATATTAACCTCTTAATGAATAATGAAAGAATTATCAGATATAATTCACAGGTTCATTTCCATTTATATACTGATTCTACACACATGATCAGCAAATAAACTATATAATTCTGTAAGTAGAGGAAGTTTCCATATTAAAATACTTGTCTTGCATTTTGGATTTTTAAAGCTGCAAGATATCATTAATTACTGATTCCTCTATCATTTTCTTCTAACTCCAAAATGCTGATTATTACAACAACTAAATGATAGTTTTTTGGCAATGTCAATAAATAAAAATAATATATTTTGTATTTAAGAAGAAAGTTATAACTCCATATCATTACAAAAATGGAATTGTATTCCCTGACATCATTCATACAGAAATGATCAATGAGAGGACATTGTCTAAATGAACTTGGTAGACCAACTTCATTTGAAAAATTTAATGTAAGCATCATGTGGCTGTTCCCTCAATTATTCTAAATATTAAACTTTGAGTCTTTGCAAGCTTTGTACTTATAGCCACTATGATTGCTATAAATTGTTTCAGTGACTCAATCAGCCAATGGCTTGATTCTCCCTGTAAACTACAAAGTTCTTGAAAGCAAACCATGTATTCAATTAATCTTTGCCTCTTCCATTTTACATAATCCTGAGCCTTCTGTCATTGACAGGAAATGAGTAGTATGTGAAAGAGTGAATCTTCTACTGTCCCACAATACTGAATGTGAAATAAGATGTAAAGTAATTAGTAAAATGTTTATTTCACTTCTCTTTTTAACAAACCAGGAATCTTCAAATTTTACAACTGAAATCACTGAACTGGGAAAGCCTATCACTTCTGACTTCCAATTTTGTTCTTCTGCCTGGGGAATTACAGCCCTAACTCATAGCAAAGCCAAAGCCAGAGGCCTATCCTTTAATCTCTCTTACAACAAACCTCTTTGGACTTCCTTCTCTTTATCTCAGATCATAACATCCATTTCTCCATGTGGTTATATCACATCTAAAAAGTAAGAGCCACTTCATATCACACTACAATTTTTAAATAACCAGTAACCCCAAGGACCTTTAAAGGTTTATTAACCCTGATGAATTTTTGAGGCAGAATATCGAAGAAGGAAGGAAGGAAGGAAGGAAGGAAGGAAGGAAGGAAGGAAGGAAGGAAGGAAGGAAGGAAGGAAGGAAGGAAGGAAGGAAGGAAGGGAGGGATGGGAAGGGAAGGGGGAGGAGGAGGAGGAGGGAAATGGAGGAAAGAAAGGGACTAAGGGGAAGAAGGAGAGGAAGAGGAAGAAAGAAGGAGAGAAAAGCAGGAGAGAGAGGGAGGAAAACCAGAAGGGAGCAAGGAAGAGTCAACACACTGCCATAGAAAAACTCAGCGCTCCACATTTACACCTAAATCCCACCTTCACACAGACTTTTCCTCTCTTCCTGTCCTCCTCCCCAACTCAGTTATTATTTTTTGTGTTTCACCAGAAAGGAGTTCTCTAATTTCATTTTATTTTAAAAGAAATAATGGTAAAGACATAATGTCTTCAAGTTATATTGGTTACTTACAAGTACAAGTTACACTTTTAATTTTTTTTTTTTTTACTTATTACTTTATCCTGTTTACATGGATAGTTCAGCTAGCACTTAACAAACACAAAGTTCTGCAAGAGTAGCACAGAAAGGCTAAAAAAATAAAGATACAGACTCTCCTCTCCAATGTTTCACCACATTTATCACATTAACCATGATCAATTGCTTTCTTCAAATCAGAAATAAAACAATTGTGATATCTTCCTATCACCCAAAAGAAAATGAACTCTACAAATGTAAAAGCAGTCTATTATTTGTTAGTCATCTGAAGATAAGAGTAAAATTTCTCAAAGTTAAATAAAGATTTATTGAATGGTTTTTACATCTACTTCTGTATGGTGCTACATGTACTTAATTACTTTGTTCAGAAGTGTTCTAAAAACATTCTCAGCCTCTTTATCTTGCCCTTCTGTTTCATGACTTACTTGCTGCTGGCATTGCGTTGATGCTAGTTTTTCATAAGGAAGCCATTAACTAATCTTCAAATCTACTGTTTACCTTACCCCTACCTCCTATTTTTTAAGTAGGATAATGAATAATGTTAAATCATTTTTCTCTCTTTATCTACACTCTAGTCATTAGATGGCCAAAGTAACTGGTGAATTACCAATATGGTTAACAATTTGTATTCTTTTCTGCCCTTGGACATGGTACTGATCTTCTATTTTCCACTGTTGCATATCAAAATTTTTACTGTAAACATATATTTCAAAATGGAATAAAAGTATGCTATAGAGATCATTAAAAGGAATCTGTCACTAGCTCAACATCAACACTGTATTATCATCTGCTGTCAAATTAGAGTCCACAGTGCAGTTGGAAACTGTTCTAAAATCATTTAATGCCAGAATAGACTCCTAGGAGAAAGTGTTATCTTTCAGGTTACAGTATTAAAGCTAGGGATGCATAATCTCAGCTATTGTTCATTCTGGCAAATCACCGCTTGAATGATTTACAACAGGTTGCTAATTATAAAATGGGGTGCAAGCTCGTGCGCGTGCACACACACACACACACACACACACACACACACACACACACACTGCTACAAATTGCAAACGCCCACCTGCTAGAAGTGTAATACATGTGCTTTCAAAGTACAGCAATCATGATCACCGGCCAACACTGAAGGCAAATATTTGTCTAGCAAAGCTGCCTGCTCACTAGTGTTAGTACTCACTGATATCAAATAAACCATATCTACAACAGAAATTTCCATTTAAATGATCATTAAGAAGTCTGATGCAGTTAAACTGAGTTATGATGATTGCAGAATTTTAATGATGAAAGGAGTCAATAGGCCTGTTATGAAACAGCTGTGTGTTTTGGGAATGTTTGCCAGGAGGATTGCCTGGTCCCAAGAGTAGCATCAAAATCTCACGGTTGTTTTTCTAGGGTAGCAGATTAAGTCACAGGGACTAAGAAAAACAATGAGGACAAAGAAAAACTGGCATTTATTATGGCAACTATGATACAAAATTCTGAACTAGACACCATCAAATATATTACTTTATTTAGTATTCTCATTAAAGTAAGAAAGTAAAGTAAGTGTTGTTGATGCCTTGTTTTTTGTACTTTGAAAGATTAACTTTGCTAGGGTCACTCAAGCAGGAAGGGGTGGGATTTGAATCTAGATATTTGTGATCACAGAACCCATCCCAGCCATGCTATGTGCGCTTGAACCTCTCTCGCTTGATCTATCTGAGATTCACAGCTTCCATATCTTACCATGAGCTCTAAAGACACTTCCATGTTACTATTTATTCCTGGTTCTTTAATTCTGTTGTCTTCCTGCTTATTCCTGTATGAATGCATAGTGAAAGGTAGCTGAATTCAGGTAAGGTAAACCAACACTCCCAAGGGAAAAAGCACCAGGCAATGGGTTGACTGGTTGCCTCCACCTGGTTAGAGAGATAAAGGTTTCCAACTGCACTGACAATTCCATTTTCAAGTGACAGAATCCAATGGGCACATCCTGAGGCATTTTATTTGACATTTACGAACTGCTATGCATTTGCTGTGAGGTCCACAGATATCTATTGTTTGTGGGTTCTGTTAAACTTATCTAGTGTGTGAAAATCAGCGACAAATGGTTTACTATATTAGCAGTATTTAACAAACAGAAGTGTTCTGATGATTAAAAGAATGAGTATATACAAAATACATAGAATAGTGTCTGGCAGGCAAACCTGCTCTATATAATCCTACCTATTTTTAACTTATATTATGATGGATGATGGAGATCTTCATTCATGAAACCTTCAGAATATGACATAATACTACTGTCCAATACATTATAGAAAATATCAATAGCTGTGTAAAAGCATTCATTCTTACCATAACCATACTATTTACTTTACTCAAGAAAATGAGATTCTGATTATGCATTATTTGTGTTTAGAATGTATCCAAGAAATTTTCAATTAGTTTCTCTATCATCTGTCTAGAAAATTCAGAATGTCTTTTCAGTTTCCAAAAAGTAGCCAAAAATATTTTTTCTTAAAACCTTGTTAACAAATAAAACTATCTGAAACAAATTTACTAAAATTGTGTCCTACTGCTCCAAAGGCAGAAAAACATAAATTTTCATCCAAGCTGTAGGTATTCAATAAATATTTGCTAAAAAAAAGAAGTTAATGTATAAATAAATAATAAAACTTTAAAAGGAAGGCATGTTTCCAGTTGTGATATTAGCATTCAAAGCAATACTAAGCCAGGTAGGGGAAAAAAACTTTAACCAAGAAGACAGTATCTGAAACATAATTACAAAGCTCTCATAGATAATTTATGGAAAAATACCTATAAAGTAATGGAGTTAAGACTTTATGAAGAAAATGAACCTCATAGAGGAACCTCAAGGAACTATCCACATGGATTTTCTCTCTGAAGTGAAGGAACTATGGCCCATAGTCAGTTTCCCGAATTTTCTGCTGAATCAATGACCCAAGGATCAAGCAAAAGATAAAAAATGAAAAAGATAGAAGAGGATTCCACCTCTGTCTTCCTCTTGGATGAGAAGGTAATCTAATATTCCTTCAAATATCTCAGGATTCCAAAGACTGAAATCCCAATAAATACCATCTAAATCACAGTTAGCTGATTAATTAATTAGATCTGCTCTGGTGGGAAGGTGTAACTTGAACACAAAACCATAAATACTTCTCTACCTAGGGAATGTTTTGGTCTCTGAACTTCTTTCTTTCTTGTTCACCTTCTGTTGAGTTAAACCACTTCTCTATCACCACCTATTTCCTGGTTTCGTTGTCCTCATTTCTCCCCAAAGAGTCAGGGTGAGTCTTCCTGAGATGCAACTCAGAAAGAAGAAATGGTGAAAAATGGTAAGCTTGGCTTTTCTCTCCAGTTTGGCAATGAAATCTGCCATTTACCCCCTTGGGGGAAAGAAATCATTGGGATATTATATTTCAAAAATCATTGGAAAACTATCTTTGAGAAGTAATCAGACAAGTACATGGTTGATTCCAGAAACCTCAAAACCACTCTAATGAAGATTTGCACCCAAGTCTTCCTAGTGCTAAAAGGAGCATGTAGCATATTCCCAGAGTCAGAAAAGCTTGTTTCTATTTTTAAATCTTCAACTGACTCCATCTAGACAGCAGATTACACCGCTTCATCTCTGTGCTGGGTTTCCCCATTTACCAAAAACGAGAACCAAAGAGTTTCTTCAGTTTATATTTAAATACTTTTATTACTACAGACACTTCCTTCTCTCCACTCAGAGGAAAACAACACTGCAAGTATGTTCCTCTCTTCTGTCACTGTACTCTACCACCTCACATGCTAACTGCTTCCTCTCATGTGTCCTTAAGATAAAAGCAACTTTGGAAACTGGTCAAAAGGCAGGTTGTGAACCCAGCTGATGTGAATCTGATGGCTGGGCCATTTTCTTTTTGCTTTTACCAATTCCTTCTTCCTGTTCAGTTGACAAGTAGACAGTTATTCAGTCAACAAATATCCACAAGGAGCAGGGATGCCATACTGACCAAGATCATCAGGGAGATCAATAAATCTCAGTAACTTGAAACACCCCACCCCATGCCCACAGGTCAGTTTCCACAGTGGGGCCCTATCCCTTTGCACAAGGGATTGCTGGTTATACCAAGTAAGAATTGTCTTCCATGAGAGCTAAAACAAGGCATCCTTAGTAGTACCTTTACAAATGCACTCGTGCTAGAGTATATCTGGCAAAATGTAAAAGTAACCTGGTTAAAAAAGTATAAAGCACAGCATTATTAATGCCAGAGTTATTTCACACTGCTACACACAATCTTTGTATTCAGAAAAATTTACAAATTCTGAAAAGTATTTTAGGGTCCTTGTATAGAAAACCACAACGTCGTCCTAAAAGATGCTAACCTTTAGAGCAGTAGATCTGCAAGTTAAAATAAGTATGCAAATCTTCTTTCATATGCCCCCTTCTCTCAGACTGGTGTATTCTGTATATACTTTTGTGAGCCCCATGCTCCTGTGAGCCTCTATGTAATCCACGCAACCTGTTTCAAAAGTGTGTACTAACAAAATGCTCAAGGCCGAGAACATAAGAAACTTCCTGACCAATTTTAATACTAATTACTTCATCCTTTCAAGGCAGAAACTGCTGTTTTCAGCCTCAGCCAATTTTAGCTAGCTGACCAGTTTAGAAAGCATTATTATAAAATGCAGTTTTTCTTAATGACTCATCTTCAGCTGCACAGGCATCTGAAGACAGGACAAATCATACCAAGAAGAAAGGTGAAAACTGCTAGTGCAGTAAAGATCTGGTTTTGCTGGATTTCATACTGTCTCTTCATTTCATTTTCCTTAGATAATTCTCAGCCAGCAAAATACTCTGTGTGTCTATGTATGTGTGTGATTATAAATGTAAAAACTTAAAACTTTCTTAACATCCCAGCTTACTTTCCAGTCTCACAGAACACTTCATAATCCCCAAAAAAAGAGAATTCAAAGTCTACCACATGAATTAAATGTCCTGATAAAATCATTCCTCAAAATAGCATATCTGATTTCTCAAGAAAACTTTTACTTTCCTAGTATGTATGGTAATACCTATGATCTTTCTAGAGTGATACTATGCCATCCAAATAAGCCTTCATATTAGAAGGTCTTTCATTAATAAAACAACCCTGACAAGTCAAAATGGTTAACTCAAGACAGGATGCCAATGACACACTATCATTTTCCACTTTCCCTAATATTTAAATCCACACTGTCTTCCCCTTCTCCTAAAGCAACAACTTCCATTCATCTAAAGTAATTCATTCCATAAACTTCCCCCTGACAACTTCGGAGTCACTTCTCAATTATTATCATCAGGTAAGTTATCCTACAAAAGATGCTAATTTCTGTTTCTAGTCAGTATCAGCACCTACTTTCTCATTACTTCTATCTGGAATGAGCTAGACGGGAAGATCCATTAAAGTTAAGAAAACCCCTTAACTGCTTTCACTGTCCCAGGGAATGCTTGTGATCTAGGGAAGGAGAAGGACTGAAAACAGACACAGCACACACCAATGGCAAAAGAAAAATTATAGCACATAAGCAAAATAACATTATCATTAACTTTTACTGAATATTTAAGTATACAGCAGTCCCTAGATAGACATCATATATGTATATAGTTTTGCCTAATTCTCATAAAACTATGAGGTAGGTACCATCAATATCTCCATTTTTAGATCATGAAGCTGAGGTTTGGCAACGTAAGTCACTTAACCAAGATTAAAACAGGTGGTAGGTCAAGGCTCTGATGATGTTTCAGTGGTAGACTTGATTTAACTCCCTCAAGACTTCACTCAGTTTTGAATCCAAGGGAAGGATACTGCAAAAAATTCTACAGAACAATGCAACAAATACCTCTAGCCTTGAGCATTTCAGAATCAAATGCTTGAATCTGAAGCCAAAGAATTTCTTTACTCTTTAGTATTTATAGGAAGACATTCTATCTAATTTAATATTATTTTCCACATTGTTTACACCTGTTTCAGATTGTTGAAAGGCATGTCCCCAAACAACTACATTTTTCCCAAAGCATTTACAAACACTACATTGCAATTTTTAATATATCTAGCTGAAAAAATATAAAAACATGCACCACGATTTATAAATTACTGATGTAGTATAACTCACTTAAAATAATCAGAATTTTATTTTGTGCAAAACATCAGTGATCCCATTACAAAGCATGTGTTGTGTCAGAGATTTACATTGCACATTAGTTTAGAAAAATCAACATTACACATCATCCTACCTAATCATTAGCTCTGCAAATTCCCAAATTAATATTTAGAAAACCATCATGAATTTTCATATGAATTCTAATCATCATCAATTTTCTTACAAACATCTCCTTTTAAAAATACTGATATTTTATGTATATGTCATTAGCTTCCCCCTCCAAAAGCTATCAAAAGAAAGAATAAAGCATTAATTCTTATTCTCTCCACAACTCTTCAAGTTAAGCAATTCTACTTGTATCTATCAATAGGATTTAAATATGAAATATTCAGAAGGTAATTAACCTTCCTACATAACAACAAAAAATTACTTTCAAAGATTTTTATGAAATCATCATAGTTATACATGGCAGCTGAGTTCATTTTGACAAAATGGTATATGCATGGAATTTGATTTACTCCATTTCAGTCCTTGTTTTCCCCCAGGCCTCCCTCATTCTCCTTCCTTTACTCTACTGATTTTCTTTTCACTCATTTATTTATTTTTGCATCCATAAAGCTGGAATCCCTATAGTACCTTTATATATGCACGCAGCATGATTTAGTTAAATTAATTCCCCATTTTTTCCCCATTTCCTGCCCCATCTCCCTTCCTCTAGATCTCTTTCTACTCCACTGGTCTTCTCCTATCTCAAAGATTTTTAAGAATTGTTCACTGAGTTAAATATTAACCAGGAACTAAGATAGAATGCAAAGACTTATTTTTAACATATTCTGTATTGCTTACTTTTTTAAGAAAAAAAGGAATCTGCCAATCTCCTCCATATTTTACTAATAATCACTCTGCAAATAGGCAAAGATAGTTTTTCTGTACTCTATAGAAGCATTTTAAGCGAAATCATAAGAGTATATCCAAATATCCAGTCTTCCCCTAATCTAAGATTATAGATATTTCTAGACTAGTGTGATCTGAATTCATAATATAAAATACTCCCAAAACTCCAAAACTAAGTGTATGTATGAAACTATCTAAAAATTTTTATTTTTTATTCACTTGTTAGATGGATTTTTTTTTAATTTGGGAAATATTATTTGGCAACAAGAAGATATTAAGCCCTCTTAAACTAAAATAATAAAGTAGCATTTCAAATTGTAAGGACTAGAAGGAAACAGTAATTACTTAGCTCAAGCTTCTCATTTTACAAAGAGGTGAATAAAGACAAGTGAATAAGTATCTCAGGAAATTAGGAAACCTCCATGCATGAGACTGCAATGTAGGGCTCACAATGTTCAGTTTGATTTTCCTGGGCCTATACATGTTCTGT
This sequence comes from Ictidomys tridecemlineatus, assembly GCF_052094955.1. Taxonomy (NCBI): domain Eukaryota; kingdom Metazoa; phylum Chordata; class Mammalia; order Rodentia; family Sciuridae; genus Ictidomys; species Ictidomys tridecemlineatus. The sequence continues at coordinate 101,718,957 of NC_135485.1, read as the reverse complement.
CACTTTCAACTGGACACAATGCCTTCTAAGAATAATTAGGAAAACACAAATCATGCTAATGTTGACTCTGATAGCTTTCTACCTGACCCCTTACTTTTTTAATTAGTGGACTTAGCTGAGAAGAAAGTCTGCACTAAAATCTTTACCCATGATTGACTGAGGGGGTCCTAGTATCTCCTCTTGGGCAGTGGGGGCTCAGAGGAACCCAAATAAGAGGGGTGCAGAAGAATAAGCAACTGCGGAGAATCAAAGCTGAGACTGCACCACCATAATTGACAGCAGACACCAACATATTTAGCTTATGGTGCACAACACACTGTAACTGTGAAAATACAAGTAAACAGAAGAGGAACCTAATATTCTTCAGGATATTTTCATTGTTTTCAGCTCTCATTCTTATCAAGGTGGCACCCAAGCCCAACACATACAACTAGTAGTTATTGCTTAGTATATGGGAATGTGTACTCTTTCTTCCATCTCAAAAACCTTAGATATACAATGACTTAAATAGTGCAGTGGTCCTTAACCCTGATTGAATATTTAAATTCCCTGAAGAGCTTATACTAAACACTAATTCCTTCACCACATCTCAGATTAACTAAGTCAGAATTTGTAAGAGTAAGGTCAAGACAACAGTGCCATTCTTGTGCCTCCCACTGAAAAATGTGAGTTATATCTCAATCAATGGGAAAAAAAGTCTTAGAATATCTCTTTAATAAAGTGCAATATGAGAGGGGCCTCAAAGAAGAAAAAGGATGGGTTCCTTAATTTCAAGGAAGGGTGCTTTCTAAAATTTGGGTTTTTTTCCATGGACAGCTTCACATCTTTATTTTCATATTATCCAGTGAGTTCTTTTTTTTTTCTTATTTTTGCCATGATTGATGGCAAAATATCAATACCCACCCCCATAAACACACAAAGGTCAGAGCTGCTTCATCACCACTAGAAGCATCTCTCTAGACTGATAGGAACCATTAGTTAAATTGTTCATTTCTTTGTTCAAACAGGGAATAATCTATTTAACCACATTATCATCTGCCCCACATAAACCTTATATTATGTCTATTAAAGTACCATCCCAAAGTTTTATGTAAGTAGAAGAGAAACCTAGAAATGCTGTGCGAATTATCTTCCTGGGGTCATTCTTCACACTTTACCAAGTTCAGTTTGGTGGTCAGGAGAATATTTTAATTGGTATAATACAAAAATAATTGGAATTATCTCCGTGCAGAGCTATGTTTAGAAGATTATCTCGATTTACAGATACTTAAAGTAATTAGCAATTTTGCCTTTACATAGACTTCAAAAGGAGGAAAGAATAAATATTCATATGAAGTATTTTTCACATCCTAAATCAAATAAAGCATGAATCCTTTCCATATTTTTTTTGTCTATACAACAGAGTTCTGCAAAGGAGGTAGTGTTTGTTTCTGTCTCTCCCTCTTTCTCTCTCAGTGATTCAGCACTTAATTAGTAAATGAGAAGGTACTATCATTTATTGCTGCCTTTGAACTGTGAGAGTTTGAATTTGAACAGAAATTAAGTCTTTCTGAAAATCTTTGAAACAAAAACTGAAGTGACTTCTAAGTCCTATGTAGAAAAAAAATTAATTTCTCTTGAATGTTCTTCACATTCCAGATTATATCAACTAGTAAATAACTGCTATGCAACATAGAAAAATGTGCAATGAACAAATGCACATGAATCCAGTTTATTACGTTGATCTCTGTCACTCAGTCTCTATGTTCATCAAGATGCTATATGCCCAGGTGCACAATCCCACAGGCCAGTGACCCTCCATTTCTCACAGTGGTTTGTTCATTTCAAATAATCATTAAACCCATATCTTATTTAATCGCTCAAGAAAGTATAATAGACCCATATGCCTATAGAAGCCATGGAGGCAAAGGAACTGTGGAGGAAAGAGGGGGCAGAGGAGGCAAGATGGGTTCTGCCAACATATGCCCTTATAAAAGAATGTAGCCAGCAAGTCAAGTTCCAATGTGAAATCTGAATCCTCCATGATGGAAACTAAGGCAAACCATTTCAGTCTCTTTGCAGATCAAACAATTCTCTCTGAACTGGAGGTAGCCAATCACCTTCAATCTAGATGATTTTTAAAAAGACAATTCAGAAGAGGAACAAAAAATTGTACTGGTTTTCCTAGTCTCTGACTGGATTTAGTTTTCTTGTAGGCCACTGTATGTCAGCCATATGCAATAATGCATTACAGTCGACCTTGTTCAAGACATTCAAAGATAGTTAGTCTTGAGTTTTTCATATTAATTTGGCCTGAATGCCAAAGAACAGTAAGATTCCTCACACATAAGAGGATGGGGCATAAAGAAAATGTAGTTGCTTGTGATAAATAGTGATTCAGGGAATATACCTAAACATGAATCACCTGGAGACATGAATAAATAATATTTATTTATTCATGTCTCCATGAATAAATAAATATTATTTTTTTCCCTCTCCACTCCCTCTGTTTTTGTCAACATTTTGAGAGAGAAGTTGAATGAAAGACAAGGAGTGGCTAAATTCCAAAGTTCAGTGATAAACCAAATAAAAACCACACATGACCATTTGACAAATGCCATTGGTCATTTGCTCACCAACTAAAGAAAGACCTAATTGTGCAGTATGTAATTGTAGGTGAACAAAACAGGAAGAGCAACACTGATGAATGTTTCTAAGGTAAGGTAGAGTTCACGTGTTCTACTAAGAAAAACACAAGACTGTACTTTCTAAACTGCATCTGGGATATCACAGGAGAGGAAATCTGGAATTTCACATTACCTGTACCTGAAATGACTTGAGGTATATTTTATAAATTCAAGTAACCAGTAAAATAACTCTATTCCCTCAGCTGGTTTACCTTCTTATCAAGTGCCTTGGATATAATAACGATAATTTCAGCTTGTTTTTAAAAATGCCACCATTTATTATACTTTTCACCAAAATTCTGGAGTATCATCATCAGTCTCTATGCTCTTGTTCTTTAAACTGTCAAAAGATGTAAAGCCACTAATGATGAAAAGGAAGAGTAGAAAAACTTATGTCCAATACTTTTGTGATTTATATTCGGTATCAGAACTATAAAAAAGTATGCAGCATTATAAAACAGATACTTTTTTTTTTTTGTACTAGGGATTAAACCCAGGGCCACTTAACCACTAAGACACATTCCTTGCCATTTTCTTATTTTTTTGTTTTAATTTTGTCAGGGGGTCTTGCTAAATTGCTTAAGTCCTTGATAAGTTGCTGAGGCTGGCTTAGAACTTGAGATCCTCTGTCTCAGTCTCCAGAGCCACTGGGATTACAGGCCTGTGCCACTATGCCCTTTAAACAAATGCATTTTGAATGAAATTACTGAATTCAAATATAGTCCTGGTTTTGTGATAGTTACTGTTACTAGTGCATTATAAAAATTAGTTCTATATTGTACACTGAGTGACTATCTAATCTTCCTCATTTAAGGTCAGAGTGTTATTAACTCAGTCTCTACCAACTCCAACTTAAGAATAAAACTAAAAACCTATGACTAAGAATGGCCTAATAAAAATCTCAAGGAAAAGTCAAGGTTGGGACTAACACGAAGTTGCTATATCCAGCTTCCCAGAAGTGTCTTTAAGTATAAAAGAAGAGAATAAATATAAATGGTCAATAAGTGTTGATTACTAATGTTGCCCTCTCTCATATACAGAATCTGCCTGATCAACTCTTGTCTTCAATAAACCAAACGTTATGACACTGCAGACTACCATCCCTAGGTATTCCTATTTGGACCACGTGATAGGACTATGATATGAAATCCAAAAAGACATTTTACCAATCTTCTTCAGCGGTGGGGCTTCTTTGGTTACTTAGGATTGAAATAATATGGAATGTGCAGATTTACACACCCTCATACACAGTGGGAGGACAATATAAATGGAAGTGTGCTGCTTTTCTGTTAGAAAAACAAATAGTAGTAGACAATTCCTGTATTGCACAGAATATGCATTAGAAATAGGATGAGTTAAAGGTTTCCAGTCAATGTAGTCCATAACATATATAAATTACCTTTAAATATGAATAAAGACTTCTTTGACCATATTTATTCAGGGTTTATGGTATGCTAGGAAGAACATCTTATACTTGGGATTATACTGCCCCTATGATCCAGGTACTCATAATCTCTTGTGAAAGACACTCAACAGTCAAATAATCACAGGACAGTACTGGTGCTTTGACTTCTGCTTTGAAGAACTTAAGAATGAAGTTTACTAATACAAATGCATGAAGCCAATACTAGACTGAGACCAGAAGAGGAAGGATGTGACAGAATTTGGCAATGGTTTCTAAAGGAGGAGACATCTATTTTGACAAAGAAAGTAGATGTTTTCCAGACAGAGAAAAGACCATGTGAAAACCTCTGAAACAACAGGGAGCCTGGTGGAGAAGCAAATAGGAACCCAGGGATGAAGGCAGCTCAGACTTTAAGTAAAGCAAAATCAAAGAGATTTTGATAAAAGGAATAACATGCAAGCCTACTTCTACATGGCAGGCTTTGGCCACAAAACTGCCCCAAAGTATGTCTTTTCTTAACACTAAATACCAGCCAAACAGTTGAATCCACCTAACATCTAAAATTCTTCTCCAATTAATCTTTTCAAATCTTACTCTCATTTCTTATTAGGCAATAAATTGACTCAACAAATATTTTCTGAAGATGATGTGCTTTGAAGAAAAAAAAATAAGGACTTAGAGAACTGGGGTGGGAGGAGGCATTCAAGATGAACAAAAGTACAGAAACAGAGATATGGAAAGGGAGAGCAACCCATTGCAACACTGTCTAAGTATGGCAGGAATTCAGTGTCAGAAAATAAGGCAAAGAATGAAAAGATGCAAAGGGGAGTTAAATGCCTTTGATTTAATTTAGAAGTTAAAAAAAAAATTCCCCATGTCTGCAGATAGAATCCAGGGTAAACTAGGGTAGGGAGAGCCTGAACTGGGAATATCAGAGAAAGGTACTGTGAATAGTCAAGAGACAATTTGGGCTTGAATGAGAAAAATTCTTGAAATGAAAAAAAGGCAAGTGAATCTTTAGAAGCAAAGGATTCCAACGAAATCATCATGATTAAAGAAGGAAAGCGGGTAAAGAAAACTTAAGAAGACAGGTAAAGGGTAGAAGTCCAGAATTCATCCCAGGACTACAGGGAGTAAGTTCAATGTCATCTTCTGGAGGTGTCCACTAATAACTCTTTCTGAATTCCTTCTTATTTTTTTCATTTGCATCTTTATAATGGAATTTTCTTCAGGGTAAGAATTCTGTATTATTTTTATCCCAACCCTTAGCTCTGTGTCCAGAAGACATTAAAAACACTAACTCTATGGTATCTTAATTAAGTTAATAAATACAAAAGCACTTGAGGTAGTACCTGACTACAGTAAGCAATCAATAAGCATTAGCTAATAGTGTTATCAACTCTCTGGGTACTAAAATACTATGATTCTGAGATAATACCCATTACTCTTCATATCTAACAGCAGCAATAAAGTATACTTCATTGCACACAAATAATTCACATGTCTAATCATTTAACACACAATATTGTTCTTGTGTTTACCTTTAAAAATTTTCAAACTCTTCTAAAAATAGCTAATTAAAAGATAATCTAATACAGTGAATAATAAGATTTACATTATGTTCATAGAAATAAATCTTTACTCCTTAATAAAACTTTTTGAGGGTTCATTTTTAGTACTACTAATAATAATTTACCAGAATATAATAGTTTATGTGTCAATTCATGATTCTAAAAGAAAAATTAACATATGTAAAAATATAATTATGTCTCCTGAATCTTCATTTTAATGATAATATACACTATTGTAAAAAGAAAAATTTAGTTACTATACTGCTAGCAAAAGTGAATTTCAAATTGACAAAAATTATTTAAAATGTTCAATAACTTGAATCCAAGATGTGATTTTTATCATATAGGAATATATAATCATAGTTTATACACTGCTGTTTACTCCACTATTAATATACTGTTTATGTTACTGTTAACTTATACCAGAGGATTTTTTAATTTTTATTTTATTTATTCTAATCTGTTATGACAGAATGCAATTCAATTTATATTACACAAATAGAGCATAATTTTTCATATCTCTGTTTGAACACAAAGTAGAGGCACACCATTCATATTTTCATACATGTACTTAGGGTAATGATGTACTTCCATTTGCATCTCATTTCACCATCTTACCTACCCTCAAGTACCCTCCCTTCCCCTTTGTCCTATCTAAAGTACATTTATTCCTCCAATGCTACCCCCCCATCCCCATTATGAATCAGCATCCTTATATCAAAGATAATATTTGATATTTGGTTTTGGGCTTGGCTTGTTTCACTCAGCATTATATTCTCCAACTCCATCCATTTACCTGCAAATGCCATGATTTTACTCTCATTTATTGCTGAGTAATATTCCATTGTGTATACATACCACATTTTCTTTATCCATCCATCTACTGAAGGGCATCTAAGTTGCTTCCACAGTTTAGCCATTGTGAATTATGCTGCTATAAACACTGATGTGGCTGTGTCCCTGTAGTAAGCTATTTTTAAGTCCTTTGGGTATAAATTAAGGAGTGGGATAGCTGGGTCAAATGATGATTCCATTCCCAGAATTCCAAGGATTCTCCATACTGCGTTCCAAATTGGTTGCAATGTAAGAGTGTGCCCTTTTTCCCACATCCTTGCCAACACTTATTGTTGTTTTTATTCTCAATTGTGCCATTCTGACTGAAGTGAGATGAAATCTTAGAATAGTTTTGATTTGCATTTCTCTAATTGCTAGAGATGCTGACCATTTTTTCATATATTTGTTGATTGATTGTATATCATCATCTGGGAAGTGTCTGTTCAGTTCCTTGCCCACTTATTGGTTGGATTATTTGTTTTTGTTTTTGTTTTTTGGTGTTAAGATTTTTGAGTTTGTATATATCCTAGAGATTAGTGCTCTATCTAATTATACCAGAAGATGTTTAATTGTTTTTAAAGTTTTTTTTTAAATTAAAACAAGTAATTTGTTCATTTTTTCAGAAATGCACTCACTGGCCTGAATTAAAATCATTACACAGAAAAACAAAATGTCTATAAATTCTCATTAGTCTCTTTTCAACTAAATTAAAGGGAAAGAGACAGTACTCCTTTTCTACAAAAGTACCTGCCCACAGTTAATCAGTGAGGGAAATTTGAAAACAGAAAACAAACCTGTCCCATCTCAGTGATGAGGTGCACAGTGATAAATGAGCCTTCAGCACCTAGGAGGAGAATTCTGATCTTTCAAGTTATCAACTTGAACTCCATGGTGTTATGGGATCACAAGCTAAAACAAACTCAGACACACAAACCATCTTCAACTATAACAGTACCCTAGATTTGTCAACATCACCATAAAAAGCTGCCAAATGAACAGAAAGCAACGCACAGAGTAACACTATATTTAACTATTCATGAACTAAAGATAAAATTTCACCTTTATCTTACCTATATACCTAGAGGAACCTAAAGACTCAGATCCCATAATAATTCTGACAATGAATCATTAACATTTGCTGAACCATATTAGGCTTCAAATATTAGCCAGACATTTAAGGAACAAGTCTATGAACCAAATGTCCAAGACTTATGTGCATTTGAGATATCTTCCTTAACCAGCTATGGGAAAAAAGCCAAGGACAACAGCATGATTTGATTTTGATGTTATGTTCATGAATGCAGTCTTGGCATTTGATTCTTTTAACTGAACTGGCCCTTGGGACTTCCTGATAAATATTAGCTGCTCAAAGTTCATAAACTTTTGTTCAGCCCGGGAGAAAACTACTGAGGATTACAAAAGAACAGTCACCAACTTCACTGATGATGCCACCAAGTTGGTCAATGTTGTTCATTTTTATTGTTACTTTTGAGCCATGGTAAACCTACCTTCAAAGCCTTCCCAAGAAGATGGAGGCCCTGGACTACGAGATTCCATGGTTCTTACCTCCTCTTTCCTTTAGAGGCTCATTCTGAGTTCTAAGTATTCCTGCTCTTTGTCAAGGCAAATCTTCCCCTTTCTCCTTTGAAACTGCCTCAATGCCCACTCAAGTCTACTGTCTTATCAATTATGTACACTATTTCTCTTCTATTTGCAGATTCTCCTGTGGACTGTCTCCTTTCTCCCTTCCTACAAAAACTCTCAGTCTCCTCCGTGTTTTTTGTATTAAGTAAGGACAAAAAAAGAAAAATCTTTTCCCCGGTCTATACCACCTCAACACAGTATCTTTTGTGACATGCAGAGGGAAGGAAAGCAAAAGTGAAGGCAGTTTACGTTGACTCTAACTGGGCACTTCCCACCCATCACCTCATCTCCTGGTTTCCCTGTTGAGCCATCTCTACTCTGATTAGATTGATCTCCCAACTCCCAGAATTCTTATTTTTGTCCTCAAGCTCACTATTCTTTCCACTCAAGCTAGAAATGCTGGGACACCCCAGAACTTGTCCTGTTCTCTCGCCCCATGAATATAGTTTCTAAGTCATAATTAGTAAATATTTCCAATTTTTATCTCAGTTATATCTCCCAGTGCTAGTATATGAGTTTGGGTACTTATTACTTCTGCTTAGAAAATGGTGATACTTATTTGGTCTATCAGTCAATCCACTGCCTAGAATAGGCTATTATAAATCATACTCTAAATAAATTATAGTCTAAGTGGGAAGTATACAGTGGTCAAAATAACTTTCTTTATGCCCTAATAAGAATATACTTCAGAAGCTTGGCAACAGTCATGCCACTATCACCACAATCTTCACTGGCTTCATATTCTTGCCATGTAAAAGCAGTGTGGTGATAATCCACTTTGTTTCACAGCTATGAAATACAGAAAGTGGAGGTAGGGATGTTGCTCAGTGGTTGAGAGCTTTCCTAGTGTACATCAAGCCATATGTTCAATCCCCAGTACTGTAAGAACACAGACACAACACACACACACACACACACACACACACACAGAGAGAGAGAGAGAGAGAGAGAGAGAGAGAGAGAGAGAGAGAGAGAGAGAATACTACTGGCATAATTAAGCACCAAAACATGAACAACATGAGGAAGATAACACAAGTTTTTATATGGTAAGAGTCCAAATATGGCAGCACTCCAGAAATATAACATCAGAAAGATGTTAGAAGAAAAGCTTTTACTTAGGCAGCCTCTATGAGCTCGTCCTAGTTTTCTGTGAACATGTGACCATTTCATAAACTTTCCTTGTTTCCATGGTAATGTCTGTGACTGAGTTTTCTCCCGAGGATTCCATTCAATGTTAGGAGGAATTCCTACAAATGGAGTTAAGAGCACATAACACGTGATATGGTAATGAAGAAACACTTCACATGCTTCTGGGTATGATACATGGCAATCAAGCTCTTTGGAAATATTGCACAAAGAGAACAATTTGCAAGAGGCCACAATGAAAAAGAAGGTGTTCAGTTTGTAGGATTTTTATTTCATATCTGTGTTACTAAAAGTGTCTAAATTATTGCTACCAAAATATCCATGAGAGACATGAATAAATTCAAGCATGTGCATGGCACCTACAAAACCCAAAGTACCCTTTGAAAGTAAAATCTTCAACAATTGTTGTAAATATGTATCTCAATCTATTGTTTTATCACGAGGCACAATATATCAGGTAAATAGATAAGCACATTCAAACTAAGTTCCCGTCCAACACTGACTGCAAAGGAATATCCAGCCCACTGCATAATGTCATAAGTTCCTAAAAATATGTTTAGAAACACAAAGCAACTGCCTACCAATTATCTGGCATATGCTAAACTATAAAACTTAGATACAAAAAGTTGTTTCTTGGTGTACCTCCTAGAAATGGCACAGTTTCATATTGGTAAAAGGACTGGTTCAATTTCTTTTACACTTTGTTTAAGTTGAAATGGTTTTATTTCTCAATTTACAAGCTGGTTGGACCAGTCACTGATTCTCTGCATATGCCTTAATAATTTACTAAGATCTATTTTTAATTATACTATTTTATCATTGGCATTCTAATAAGTCATGGGATAAAAATTCTTTTGGTAAGTTTATACTCCAAAATATGTTAAATATAGTGTGACTATATGGATTTTTTAAAGAATAGTTCCACAAGCTATATGTAAAAATCAATTATAATAATTTTTAGTTGGATCTCTGTATTATATAAGCTGCCAAGTTCTTGCTTTTTCCAAAACAGGAAAGACCTATTATCCTATTAAATTTACTATAAAAGTTACTCATTTTACATATATCAAGCTTCATTCTTCCCCCAAATTATTCTGTGAGTAAATGTATATAATAAATGCAATATAATATACATTATATAATCTGAAAAATGGAAGGAGTTCTTTATTTGAAGAGGGTACAAATAGGGTGATTCCACCAGAATTAGGGATAGCAGTTCATTTAGGTCACTGGCAACCCTTTTTGTCACCTCATGCAGGTCCTCCTCAAGGTCTCACTATGTCACACAGAGACACCATGCTCCAAATATCAGCACTTACAGCATCTTCTGACATCTGTGTCTCCCTTTACAGGATTATGTCCTTTCAAAACTTCAATAATTAAAAAGCAGCATTTAATCCTCAAATAAACTCAGGACAAATAATACTAAGAATTCATGCACTTAGCTAGAAAGTTATATCTCATATAACTGAAATATGTTTACAGTTCTTTCATTCAACCCCATGAATATTTTGGTGACTAACATGATTGGTAAGTTAAATTATTCATTTTCCACGTACATATCACCTACCAGAAGTTCAGCATAATGCTGTTTGTGTATACTTGATAGTCTTCTTGCACCCTCTAAGTAAAGAAAGGAAATGCAATTTTAAAAGGCAGAAAGAATTAGAAATTTCTTTCTCCTAGGTAAGGCAATGGGGCAAGAATATAAATAAAAATTCAATAAATAAGGACAAAAACTTCTAACTCACAGTTTCTTATCCATCTCATAAATTCTTTATAATTTTGCCCTTAATTTTTCCCTGGGTGGGAAGAGAAGGATCTTACCCTTCCCCTCCCATCTTCAGGAATCATTTGTCTTCCTGTTGCTAGTGAGTCAGCACCACCGGAAGTGGACAGCTTCCTGCTGTTCATTAAGAGGAAAGTCTTCTCCCCCAGGACTGACACAGTGTAGCTAAACCATAAACAAAAGTAAAACAGATCCAAAAGTGTGGTGGAAAGAATTGACATACCCACACATACAGAAACACAAAACACAAACAAGAAAAATTCTAAGCAAATGTTTATGTTGTTCATCGACCCAACTTACCTTTTAAAATAAAATTTTAAATACAATGCTATTGTCTCAGTGATAACAAGATTATGATTATTAACTCAATTTGAGGAAAAAGTGTAATTTTGTTTATTATTAGTTAGGCTTGCCTGATCCGACTCCCTATACCTCAAGGTAGGTGAGTATCTTGCCACTTTCCTGTGGATCTCTTAGTAGGTAACATAAGACTGTCCTTAGTAGGTAACATAAGACTGAAACTCTGTTTTTCAGTCACAGCTTTTCCACCACAGGACTTCTAGCTCAATCATTTAATTATAACACTTAATAATACTACGTGCCACTTACTGCATAGTTTCAATATACTTGTCCTGTTACCCACATTTAATCCCATAACTATCTTATGAAGTCTATTAGTTCCATTTTATATTTAAAGACATGACCTAGAATTATAAGTAATTATAACTCAATGGCAGTCAGAATTTAAACCCATATCTGTTAAGCACCAAAGCCTGGGTAACTACCAGAGATATTATGCCTCATCCTATAATGTACAGAATATGCAGTATACAGTATAGAATAAGACCATCAAGTAAACTGATCTATTTCAATAAAACTTATCCAAGAAGAGGATGCTTTCAACATTACTAACCATTACATGTTTTCCTTTAGCACTGATCCTTCTGTTAGGCTTGGAGAAGTGGCACTACTGGACTAAGGATTATATTATCAGATAATCTGGGCTCTGATCCCAGTTCTCCCACTTTCCTGCTCTGTGCCTCAGTTTCCTCATTTGTAAAATGTGTGTAATAAGCCTATCCTATAAAACTAGATGACTCAGTATTTGTACAGACTAAAATAAATTAAAATAAGAAATCATCCTGGGTCAACAATTAAGAGCAACTGTCTATTAAAATTAATGCTTTAAGTAAATAAATTAAATACCTGGAATAAAACTGAGCCTAACTTTCCTATGCTCATATATGAATATTTCTAGTATAATACACAACACATTCAACCACAAGAAATGTAATAGACTGCACCCCATGTATGTATAATATGTCAAAATATACCCTACTGTCATGTATTTCTAAAAACAACAAACAAATTTTTTAAAAGTATATAAGTCATTTAATTAAAAAAAAGGATACCTGGAAAAAAGAAAACCATTCAATAAAGAAATTTCAGAATAAATCTCTAAATAGCATGGAACAGATTAAAAGAAAACATGATAGATGGGCAATGTGTTTAGATCTCAATTCTATTTTGCAGTCTTTACTCAAAACTGAAGGACATCCCAGCTATTATTTTGCTACTATTTCCAAAATTAACTAATCTTTAATTATTTCAGTCCAACTAATTAGATCAAAGATTTACTGAATCATTTAGTAATTTAGGGCAAAGTAGTCTTCAAAAAGAATACTAACCAACTCTACATCTAATTTCCCAATTTCTTCTTTTAAAATGAGATTCTTACAGAGTTTACAAATATTCCCCACTTCTTTTCCTTTTAATCCTTTCCTTAGTATTCTGTACTACATTACAGCATAAAAGTCATGAATTCTACAAAAAAGAATACTTGACACATTTTACCCACATTAGTAGAATTGTGGAGAGTTTTTCTGCTTTAAAATCTCCCACAGGACTAGGGTGTTGCTCAGTGGTACAGCGCCAGCCTAGCATGTACAAAGCCCCGGGTTCAATGCCCAGCACAACGAACAAGCAAACTTCCACAAATCTATCCCCAGAAACACAGTCTATATAATTCATTTAATATTTCACTTCATAAGATACCAATAATCAAGCTAAAGTGAAATTTTGTTTATATTATTATAAATCTAACAGTGCTTGATTATAATCCAAGTCATTTTAAGCAATAGAAAAATTTATGCGAGATAAGGTGTGTAAACAATACCACTTCAAGTCTGCAGCAATTAATAATTAATATCTAATTTTTATTTCTTAATCACAAGATGTTCAAAAGTTCAAAAATAAAACAATCATTTTCAGTGATTGGGCTCCAAAGTTTAATGACTTAACATGACTTAGAAGCCTTTCATCTGATCCTGTTTGCTGAGTAGCCTCATTATTTCCTCATGACCCTCACATTTAATGGTATATACTCCAGCCACAAAGAACATCTTTATGTTCTTCTATCTCGGCAGCCTTAACCACAGCCTCTTCCCAGGCTACTCCTGTACTTTCTTGACAGGCTCCTCTCTTACCTGCTCCTCATTTGGCTAACTGCCACCAACCCCTCAGGTCTTGCTTGGTTCAGTTGCCACTTCTCATCAGACACCTTCCCAACGCCTCAGGACTACAGATAAGCATCTTCCCTATCCCCACAGTGTCTTGTTCTTTTTAAAAATAACCTATGGAACATTACATCTTCTTTAATATCCAATTCTGAAGAATCACAGTTGGTGTATTAGCTTTCTGTTGCCATGACAAACAGCTAAAATAAATCAACTTACAAAGAGAGAATTTATTTTAAATCATATTTTGGAAGATTCAGTCCATGACCAATTAGCCCCATTGCTCTGGGCCTATGGCAAGACAGCACATCATAGCAGGAGTGCGTGTGGGAGCCAAACTGCTCACCTCAAGGAAGGGACGCAAAAGAGGAAAGGGTCTGGGTTCCACTATCCCCTTCAAAGGTACAGTCCCTGCAATGATCTGAAGACCTGCAAGGAGGCCCCACCTCTTAAAGGTTCCACCTCCTCCCAATAGTGCCAAGCTGGGGAATCAGGCCTTCAACATGTGGGCCTCTCGGGGACATTCCAGATCCAAACTATGACAGTTGGCAACATGTTATAACCTTTGACCTCCTATGTTCCTGTAGACTACCACAAAGAAGATACAAATCTGAGAAAAATAGACTTCTATCAAAGATAACTCATTAGAAAATTATTTTCTTAATTATTTCCAAACACAAGAGGCCTATTGGAGAAAAACAGCAATTCATCTTCAACATATTTGCACTTAATATTGTTGAAAGCAAAACTAAAGAACTAAGATCATTCCAAAATATACCCAGGATTTAACAAAGTAAGTTACGTTAAAGTCTCCAAACTGCAAAGTACTATGCAAATGTTAGTCCACCTAGCCCTCTCTGCCTTTCAGCCTTATTTGCTGAAATCTTGTTATGAAGAGAAGTCACATTTCCATCTCATCAGGGTTTTGTATCAAGGTCGTGGAAACCTGACCATCCTAAGCAATGAAGAAAACAACACCTCCAGAGAAGGGCCCCTTCTGAGAGTCAGTATAACCCGAAACCTGGAGAACGCACAAGGTAAAAGGAGCAGTAAGTTGAGTCAAGAGGGCATCGCTAATTCACACAGTCTATCCAGAAAGCACGTGTATGCATTTTCATGGAAAGGAGAATATCACAGTTATTTCTAAACTTTTTAAAATCGTTTCCGTCTTTAATTCAAATTCTTCTTATGCTTTTTCAAATGTTTTCACTGAATTTGCTTCAAGATCACAATATTTGCCATTTTTCTTTATTAGCGTGTTTCTCCACATTTGTGAGTTCATGATTTACATGGCATTATCACATACACTGTCACCAGGCTCATGTCTTCAACCATCCCATCATGTACTGATTTTCCACGTTCTTCTCTGATGTCCATTGTATGCCAGGAAATGGGGTTTTCTCTTGGGGGTTTATATAGTAATATTTAATTACATATATTCAAATTAAAATTATATATACCCACTACATATATATGAGAGAGAAAGAATGTGTGTGTGTGTGCGTGCACATTACAACAATTTTAGGTTTACAAAAAATTTGAACAATGTAGCATTCCCTTATACCCCCTATATCCACACAGAATTTCCTGTAATATCAACATATTACATGAGTGGTACATTTGTTATACCTCATAAGCCAATGTCAATATATTACTATTGATTGAAGTCCGTGGTTTACATCGCAATTCAGTCTTAGTTTTGTACATTCCATGGATTTTGACCAATATATAAAGTATCTACCCACCATTACATTTATCATAAAGAATAGTTTCAGTGCCCTAAAACTATCTCTTATTCCATCCATTATTCTTCCTGCTCTGCAGATGCCACCCATCCCCTCCCCATCTTCCCACCCCTGATCCCCAGGAACCACTGATCTTTTTATTGTTGCCACAGGTCAACCTTTTCCAGAACATGATGTTATTGAAATCACACACGGTGTAGCCATTCAGATTTGCCTCTTTTACTTGGCAATAGGCATGGATCCACTTCCTTACATGGCTTAATAGCTCCTTTCTTTTCATCTCTGAATAATATCTCATCATATGGATAGAACATCCTTTTGTTCATCCATTCACTTATTAAAGGACATCTTGGTTATGTCCACATTTTGGCAATTATAAATAAAGCAGCTATAAATATTCATATGGAGGTTTTTGTGTGGACCTAAGTGTCCAACTCATTTGAGTAAATATTAGAGAGTATATTTTTTAATGACAAAGCTAAAGCTCTGTTTGTTAAAAATATTCTACCTGAGAAGACTCTGTCGTTGGCATTTAGTTGTCAATATTTAGATAACTTGATATACAAGAGTTTCTAAGGGTATTTATTTCCTCAGGAGCCCATCCATTATCTAGGATAAAATGGAGCAGACACTCAGCTCACCCGTGCATGCAATTCCTGTTAGAGAGTAAGAGAGAAAAGAAAAAGGAGTCACCCATCTTTTCTGTGAGGGAGCGGTACACAACTTTGCTAAAATGCTCACCAATATATGTCCATGTGACCTAAGGGGTCTTGAACTGTGATTCCTGAGTCTCTCACTCTGGAATCACCACATGAGACTTAGGAGCATAACATTCCTAAAAAATGAATGACAAGCCAATCACCTTCTCACCAAAAAATTAAACAGACCGGTAAATGTGCAACTGCCTTCATCATGTTCTAGTAACAACACTTAGCTAAAGCAGGTTGACGGTATTTAGAAAGTACCTACTATGGGCAAATCACTGCAAACAAGTTCTCTATTTTCTATGTTCCAGTGATTTGAGTGCTCTGAATTGTATGTATCAGTGATTCATAATGTTCTTAAAAAGAAATTTCCATGAAAACCAAAGCAATGAATCATTACATTAAGACGGTGACTATATTATAGTCTTGTAAGTCTTTTCCTTAATCTTCCTAGGATTGTCTTGATTTTTCTTAAATCCTACATAAATCCAGATATTTTCTCCCAGTCACAATGTTGAACTGGCTAATACATAAAAACCCATTTTTTATATGAATAGAGATCTACTTCTTTATTTTAACAGCAAACATAAAAAATGAATAAGAGGTAAAAACCATTGCTAAAAAAAAATTAAGAACAGTTTTTTTAACTATAGCTTTAAATTTCAATGTTTTAGAATACATATAAGACTCTGTTTAATCTTATATAATTTTTAAATTATAAGTTTAGACTGAGGGAAGCATGTTTTAATATATTTTAAGATTATTTTATAATTACCAACTTGATTATTACATATTGAGTACATACACTGAATTATCACATTGTACCTCATAAGTACATACAACTAAAATAAATAAATAAATTAGAAGATTATTCTATTAAAACTCTCCCTAGCATTTGTCAGTCCTACACTATTATCACATTATTCCAAATTTTGCCTGAGAACTAAGTCCATTAATTGCCAAAAAGACACTGATGTCCTCTATGCCCTAACAGCCTGCCATGTTTTAGAAACAGTGCCTGCTCAGAAACAGAGTTGTCCATTGTGACCTAAGGGGTCTTGAACTGTGGTTCCTGAGTCTCTCACTCTGGAATCACCACATGAGACTTAGGTGCATAACATTCCTAAAAAATGAATGACAAGCCAATCACCTTCTCACCAAGAAAAGTTGGTTCAGTGTTCTAAAGTCAACATAACAATTGTGGCAGGAGATCCAGATTAAGAGTAAAGATGACCACGTAGAATCCAATTCGATCTAAAAAACATTTAACCACAAGAACACACAATGCTATTTCAGTTTACAGAGAGAAAGGCCAAAAAAAGAAAAAAAAAATGGATCCAGGAGCAAAAAATGGATGAGTAAGTGTAAGGCAGAGTTTCAAGGTGGGAAATGGATTGTGGGTAGCTTAATTAAAAATCTGGGGGATGACATTTAGAAAGCAATGAAGTAACAAGTAACAAAAATGCTTGAGGCAGTACTAAAGGGGTAAGAGTCTATAAGCAGATGACCAGCAGCACCAGACACCTGACTGTGCTGTGCTCGTATGAGCAGCCAGCAACCATTTCAAACTTCCATTAGTGAAGAGCTAAAAAATCATTCCTGGGACTTGCATGTAATTCCTGTCATATAGTTGACACGCTGTATAAATTGTGTCCTTTGGTGTCAAAATAAGTCTGGCCAGTCTGGCCAGGCAAAAGAGCTCGCAGAGTCATTCACCAGCCTCAACCAAGCAGCCTGATTGAAACCAGCTGAGCCAGTGACATCACCACAGGCTTTTTACTATAAAAAGGGCAAGCTCTGTGAGGTCAGGAAGCAGAACTAAGCTCTGTGAACAGAAGCCAAGCGGGGAGACAGACAGAAGAGCCAAGTGAAGTTCAGAGGAGGAGAAAACTCATTCCAAGAAGCAGCTAGACTGAGCAATTTGTTCAGAGACAGCTGCAGAAGTAAAAGGCACACAACGGAAATTTCCCTTAGGAGTTAGGGACTGCTGTTTTCTCCCAAAGAAATAAGGAATCTAAAGTGAAGCCTCAAAGGGGAACTGAAATGAAGCACCTTCATATGTTCTATTGGTGAAACTGAATGAAAGTGCAGCATCACCACAGAAATTCTGTAGTCTTCCGCTCAATGTACATTAACTGAGCTCCTACTACATATCAGGCTCTGTTGTAGGAAGGAGGACTACCTTAGTGAACAAAATGAACAAAAATCATTACTGTTTTAGAGCATATATTCTTGGAATGTAAGATGGCCAATGTACAAATAGAACACATGTCGAATAAGCAGTATAGAAAAAGTGAAGAAGAAAATGTGGGTGGCCTGAGAGTGCTGCTATCCGAGTAAAGGCTTAAGGAGGTGGGGAGTCAAGCCACGTGGGTATCTGGGAGAAGAGCGTGGCAGGCATGCGAAGGCATGGGCTGGAGCATGTGTACTGTGTTGGAGGGAGCTTTGAGAACACTAGTGCTGCTCCTCAGAACATGGGGAAGCAGGAGTCTGAGTAGGAACAAGTTAATGTAGAGATGGGCAAGTGAAACTGCCAACAGGCATTTGGAAATAAGAGAGCAGTGGCTCTGGGGAAAGATTCAAACTAAAGATAAAACATTAGGAACCTGGGCACATCCATGATAGCAAAATGGAAGAGATTGCTCCATGAGTGTGTTGCACAGAAAAGAGAAGAACAGCGTCCCCATGGTTAGAGGCTGGAGAGATGAAGACTATCCAGGGAAAATGGCCCATGAGGCAGGGGAAAACAGAGAGTGATTCCCTGGTACCCCAACCCACAGAAAGAGAAGCTGGCCAAAGTGATAAATGCTGTTCCTAATGCAAGTCTCATGGGCCCACCACTGGACTTAAGGGCCTAGGGGTTACTTAAATAGTTAAAACTCTTTAATGAAACTATCTATGATTGAAAAGACTGTGAAAGAACTTGCCAAAACTTTCTGAAATTCTTAGTTTAGACTACAGTACAGCTGGTTTTTTAAACTGTGGTGAAACACACCTGATCCAAGTCAGGTAGGAAAACAAACTACGGTTTAAGTTTATTTTCCTTTTCCCTTCCTTTCATAATTTCATTTTCACTTTACTTAGTGCAAAAATAATCTTCCCTAAATTCATAAAAGTTCTTGTCTTTACAGAGCAAAGGCAAGCTTGCTAGTTCTTCAAGGTGCTGTTTGCCTTCTGTATTAGGTTTCCAAAATGCAAAACCTAGGGAGGCAAGGCAGAAGAATCTGCACTCAGCATACATTCAATCAGACCCTAGGGAGTCTATGAGTTCACATTCATAGGGCTTTCCAATATCTATAACTGAAAATTAACTTTGCTATTTCCTGCTCTATCTTCTCAGGAAAACAGCTAGTCCTTATATCTTCTTCCCACTCATGACATGTTTAAAAGGATCTTGCAGTTATTCTATATTAACAGAGATAATCCACTTGCAAAATCATTTCAATCTAGCTTAACTGCTAAAACTGACTTTGAGTAGGAAGGTTTTTGACAGTCTGAGCCCTGATAACCACTTCATACCTTCCTGGTGACAGCTATAACCAGAGCTATAACCAGAGCTTCCTGGACACAGAAAAAGCTTCAGTCTCTCCAATCTGTGAAATCCAAAAGGATGCTGAGGGATTCTAATGGGAGAAACAATGGGCACACCTCACCAGAGTCGAAGGGAGGACTTAATTCTGTAAAATATGGGTCTTACAGTCCTCCTGGATGATCAGTTCAATTTCATAGAAGACATAGAAAATCAGGCCTGAATTCCCCACATTAATAACAAAAAACAAATTCCTTTGGTGGGTCGGTACTAAAAATTGAACCCAGGGGTGTTCAACCACTGAGTCACATCCCCAGCTCTTTTTATTTTTTAATTTCAGACAGGGTCTTACTAAGTTGCTTAGAGCCTTGCTAACTCATTGAGGCTGTCCTTGAACTCCTGCCTCAATCCTCCTGCCTCAGCCTCCCAAGCCACTGGGATTACAGATGTGCCCCTCCATACCCGACACAAAACAAACTATTAAGAATCGAAGCCTACACTACTAAGTTTAATCACAAATTTTTAGCATTATCATTGTGCAAAATAAAACAACAACAATAAGAATAATTTACAGGACAAGACCCAAATTTCAAAAGGATGTCTTTTCTTTTTTTAAAATTTAAATTGGTTCTTTTTCATTTTATATGACAGTAGAATCCATTTTGTTATCATTATACAAGCATAGAATATATCTTATTCTATTTGTCTTTTCAAACAGTTTTAACATTTAGCTGGTCAACAACATAGTTCTAGATGAAAGCATGCCTCTGTCCCTAACCTAACAATTGATTTTCTGTGTGAAGGTAGAACAATCTCTAGGCCTTGGTTTTTCTCATGCCTAATAGGAGAACTGCTTGTTCAAATGACTCCTATTATTCGTTATAGCTGTCATATTCTGACTTATTTCTATGCAATGTTAGAATGTTAATCTCCCAGGTTAATGAACTTTTACTCAACAAAGAGTAGAATTATTTTACCTTTGCAATAAAAAGCTAAGTCATGCAAAATACAAGTATATTAGCAAATAAAAGTAGTTTAAACTTAGAAAATCAGTGCTTGCAGGGAACAAAGATTCCCTTTAAGTAATGTGATAGATAACTCTGGAAATTGCTCCTGGGCTCAAACTTCCTTCTGCCCTGGAAACTGTCATGGAGTGCTCCTACATAGATATAGCAAATCTGCAACCCAATAGTTGTTTGATTTGTGCACAGACACCAGATTCATGCAGATACAAAAAATTTTTTTTCTCCCTGTAATTATTGTTTTCAGCTGGTAAACACTGATTGGGTATCACTAATAAGTAAGTTATAGGAACAGCAGCTCTGAAGAGCCCACCACTCCGGCTTCTGTAATCCTAGGTCCTTGTGCCTCCTTCCTATTCTCAGGACTGAGATTCCTACAGTTCCATTAAATACTAAAAACTATATAAATTTAGGCTAATTAAAACTTAAAAAAAAAAAATAGAACCCAGTTCTTCAGCTGGGCCAGCCACATTTCAAGCACTCAGTCGCTAATGCCTACTAGTTATCAGGCTGGAAGCCAGACATGCCGGCTATTTCCACCACTAAGAAATTTCTAGTGGACAATGCTGCCCAGACCCCTCTGATAAAATTCTATGTCCTTAAACTGATGGGCTCAGGATTTGTTTGGTTTTGTGTGTGTATATTTTTCTTTGACTTGTTTTTGATTTGCATCCATAAGCATCTCAATCAGAAGGAATAATGACATCTCCTTGGAAATCTTGTAAAAGATGCCTAGACACACCCAAAGAGTTTTAAGTCATGGAGTTAATTCATTTTAAAACTTAAAAGTGATTCCCATCACTCCTGGACTCCTTCTGGGTCACAGAAACATAGAATGTTAAAGCTTAAGAAAACCTGAGCAAATACCTAATTCAATTTCCTGTTGTTGTTGTTGTTGTTGTTGTTGTTTTGCACAGAAGATATTAAGAACCAGAAAGTTCATAACTAGCTTTTGTTTCTGCACTTAACTTTGGTTTAATAGGTTATTTAACACAAGATAAATAGGATATCAACTAAAATGTAATATACCACATAACTCTACAAATCCCATGATTACACAAGTAACAAGGCATGAAGTTTAAATATTTATTTACTCATCGAGCTGTTTCTACACTGAATCCTTCCCACTCCCCACCCCCAACACTCTTTTTTTCTATTTGTTTTGTAAGATGCATTTGCTGTGGTTACCATTGAGTTCAGTATCATAATTCCTCATATCTAAAAGGCACAGAAAACATTCTGTACTTTCAAATCAGGGAGCATACAAATGCATTTGTTATTGTAATTTTTATTTTTTACTAGAACCTTTATGTTCAAACCTTCCACATGATTAGTCATCAGTGCCGATCAGAATCTGGGTAGCTGGAGATTTTTTATTCAGTTGCTTTTGAACAAATAGTAACCAAACATCATTTAAAAACGTGTGGATTAAAATGTCATACCTATTCATCAATAGACTTAAACTAGCTACAGCAAGTTCCTTCAGCATCTTTATAAAGCAATATGCGATTCCTAATGAAAGGAAGGAAGGAAGGAAACCACATGTGCCCACAAACCCCAAAAACTGACAGGAAGAAGGATCTCACACCTAACTATGGTGAAATCTGTAATCATCCCCTCAGCACAGAGAACTTAAAAGGTTTCCTTCAGGTAAATATAGAATTCAAAATTTATGCAATACCAATTTTGACATAAAGGTTTCCTCTTAAACTACTCTTATATTTCTTGCTTTCCTAAAGTCAAATGTTGTCAAGTGCTTGGAATTTATAACATCCCAAAACACCCCCTTCCATTACAGATAAATTACTTACACTTCCCCCCCCCATATAGATTTGCATCTGTTATGGCTAGTCTATGAATAAATGGAGTATAAGAGTTGTGGCCCCTGCACAGAACAAACCACTGAAGACCCATCTCTTTGTACGGGTATTCTTTCGTAAGGGTAAGCAAGCAAAGACTGCCCCTGGCTTTATCACATCACGCAAACCAATGTTCCATATCTTCTGAAACAAGGATACACACGTCAAAGAATTAACAAAGACTACTTTCTTTTTCCTTCCCTTTCAATCACCGGGGTGTTTCTATTTATACATTTATTTGTTTCACAGAATTTCTACCCACGTAGGTGCTGGGCCTTTCCTATCTCCGGGAAACACCTCTCCCAAGACGGTCAAGCATGACCCACAAAGTCAGCAAGAGGAGGTTCTGAACTTATCAGTTCTGTCACTCTGAGCCATGCCATTAGTCAATGCCAGAATAAACCTTCACAAATCAGGCTCATGGAATGCAGCCCAAGAACCTGCTGTAGTCTTTCCACAGAAAGTTTTGGCCAAAAGCTTACACAACAAAAACAAAGAAGCAAAACAGCAGAATTGCCAGTACCTAAATTGCATTGCAAAAGCCTGTGTTCTTTAGAGAAAATGTGTAAAAGCCAATAAATATATCTCGAGGCAAACGAATACAAATGCCAACCACAATCTTGGAATGGCTTCTGCTCAGACACCTGACTCTTTTAAAAAATACTTGCACACACCATGGAGGGGGTCACAGATTATTTAGATCATAATATTTTGCACCTGGAAATATTTACAATAGTGAAAAGTTACCTAGAAGGTAGAAAAATCATGCCATCTTAGAATGAAATTTATGGAGTTCATTATTTTGGTAAAATTCAAACCATTGATTTAAAAACAAATCTTTCTTACATAGTTGAAGGAACTCATGACTGAACTTGGCATCTGTTGGACCTATTTGCATTTCAACATAGAACTCTAAATACTACTACAGGCTACTGTATGTGTCAGAAATTTGCCCAAGGTTCATTTTAACCATTATTCCAAAACTGATTAGTTACGGTAAAGCTACAAAAAATTAAGTGTTAGGGATTTGGCTCCAGCAGACACAGCTGGTCATGACAAGCCATCATGGAGGAATATAAAGACCTACAAAAGGAGCCTGGTCCTTTAACAAGGTCTGAGAAAGTGGGTCAGCTGTCACCTGTGATGGGGTTCAGACTCTCACAAGAGAGTGGTGAGCTGCAGCAGCCCAGGATCAGTTTTCGACAGCTGGGACTTGAACCTCCAGGCTTTGAAAAGTCCTCGTAAACTTTTTTCCTAGTGGAAAATACATATTTTTTCCCCCAACAGGTTTTAGGTTGTATAACAGGGGAAAAAAATATATGTGCATGTGTGTATAATAATATTTTTCTCTTAAGAAAAAAAAATGAGCACTTTAAAGCTATCTACTCAGCATTTAATGTTTAAACATTAAATAAAAAGCTCATTCTCAAATCCATATTTCATTTCTCAAACCCAGTTACTGACAAAGTAGCTACTAGCAGAAATACCTTAGCTAATTTATCTTGTTTGAGCAGAGTCTAAAATATTCCAAATAGTCACTAGTTTTATATTTTTGTTTATTTTAAGCATATTTTAAGCATGAGAGTAACAACTGAAAAAAAATCTCGTTCATATTTACATATACTTTTAACTTTTTAATATGTACATTTAATACTGTACCACCATAAGAGCCAGAGTTAAGAAGAGCTGTTGGAAAGAGTGATGTTTACCTTTCTTCTTAACAGAGTTCTTGTTTTGAAAATATTGAGCATGGAAATAGAATCTCTGATCAAACAGTAGCAAAGCACTTTAATTTATATATATGGGGATGGGGCAACTATCAGCATGGAGTACAGAGTTCAGGTACCCTAAAGAGCCTATCTTCTCTTATTCAAGGGTACTGAGTATCTAGGCTTTAAGGATCCACCATCTTCCCACATCCAGAGAAAGGGAGATGCTTGCCATTTCAATCAGCACACACGGAATTATTTTTCTGCCTTCCAAAATGGCTGGCTTGCATGGCATAAAAAAAGAAAGAAAGAAAGAAACGTAATGGTAACTTGTTTTCTATGAATTTTAGCTCTTTTCTATTTCTGCCCTCCTTTGCCCCAATTGTGGAAGTCAGGACAGGTTGAAGATACTGTCACCTTTAAGAAAGCCCTTTGTCCTGCCAGATTAAAGTCATGCCAGCAACCAAAGTAGAATCTGCTATAAAAATAGGAGTCTAAGGAATCCAGGAAGGCAAAGCTCATTGGGAGGCCAAGGGTTTACACCGCCTGCAGCTCTTAGTGATAGAAATGCAAGGCTCCCTCCATCTCAAGGAGCTATAGCACTAATCTTCTCTGCCAAATTAATCAGTTAAATTAATAAATCACTAAAATGGCCAGGTATCTGGATGAAAAACCAAAATCAGTGATTGTTTATAATATACATATGTGTGTGTGCTGTAGAGTCCCAGGTGAAGAACATTAATCTTCTGCCCTTTTACAATTCTTAAGCTTATACATAAGGTCCATTTACTTTACTGAAGTAAAATAATAGTTACCCATGCAAAAAGAGAAAAAGTGCACGGCGATCACCTACAAACCTAATGGAAAACTATATACAAAATTAATTAATTCCTCCCAGGTCATCGGAACGCTCAGGTACCCTAGGTTCAAAGAATTCATGGATAACAATGATTTTTAAAGGTAAGAAAGGAACTGGCAGCAATACAGTGCTACCAAACGCAGGAATAAGTATGCTAGTTACAGAGACATGACTATGTCTGTGAGGTGGTAAAAATATTATCTGTATATTTTTTTAAAATAAAGGAAGCAGCTGTCTAAATATTTTAGCTTTTTTTCCAAAAAAAAAAAATGTTTACACACTGTTCTGAGGATATAAATAACCCAAGTTAAGGCAATGCTTTAACCCATTAGAATACAACACCACACACACACACACAAACATACACACACACATACACACAAACATACACACACACACAAACACACACACACACAAACACACACACACACACACACACACACACACACACGGCAAGGCCTTGTTTCCCTTCATCTTTCTCCTTTCTCCTTTCTCCTTTCTGATTTGAGGCACTTCCTCCAGACTTGGTTGCAAGATGGAAATCCTGAAAGTGAGGGCCATCAACAATATCTACCACTCTCCAACATTGTGGGAGAAAAAAAAATTTCAGTTTTTACTTTCTTGTTTTAATAAAAAAAAAAAGCACTTTTATAAACCCATTATAAATATAATGCAAATCCTCTTATTTAAAGATATATCTACACTAAACACATTATTAAAATTTACAACATAAAGGGCTTCAAACCTAAAATATGCTTTTTATTTTGCAGATTTCCTTTATCTCTGTCTATCAGAATAATATTAGTTGCATGGTTGAAGTCATGTTTACTTAAAGTTCTTTCCTCCATATTTTCATTTGATACATCACCATAAACATTTCTATATGCACATTTTTGTGGTTAGAGTCACCAAGAATTCCATAATATTCCACAAATTTAATAAGCTATATATTCATTTGCTTGTTTAAACCCTTCTGAGAATATGGGTAGAAGGTGGAGTCACTCTTATTTGAAGGGGACTATCATGCTTTCTGTTGTTCTATTGTTGAATATCTAGGATGACTGCAAGCTTTTCCCTACTTTTGTAACTAAACCTGCAATGATCAACTTCATGTACTATAACTCCTTTACGTGGTTGAATTACATCTTTGTGATTAATTCTCAGATGGATCAATAAGTCAATGGTTGTAAACATTTTCACCAGCTAGCATGTGGCATGGCTTTATAAAATGTTCATACCGGCTTATAAAACCAGGATAGCAAAGTAAAACAAAAAGCCCAGTATTTACTTCAGTATCAAGACAACTATTTGGTCAATTTTTTAATTCTCTTAATATTTTTTCACTTCTTGGAATAAAAAAAAAGTGAATGCTTCCAGATAAACTTCAAAGATATATCTCCCAGAGTACAGAATAAAATCAATATTCTTCTGATTGCAAAAATCCATTCTCTTATATGACCACTTTAACAATTTGGTATATTCTTTTATATACACAAGCTTATGTGTATGTATGCAATTTCTGACACTTTCATTTTACAAAAGTAAATCTCTCCTTGTTATCAACCGTGAGTTCATTATACAATTTCTAGAAATCTGTCTCATTCAAATATCACTTGATTCCAATTATGCATTCAATTTAGCAACATCACTAGGTATTCTGACAATTTTAGATTAACCGCCTTTCACAGATACACTAAAGCAGAAGATAATTCCTGTGTGTGTGTGTGTGTGTGTGTGTGTGTGTATGCATGCATATGTGTATATCGGATTACTTTCCTAATGATGCTTAAGACTAATAATAAAATGGCTTGTGTACCCTAAGATCATGCTCCTGAAGTGGAGTACAACAAGGTGTTAGGAAGGAAGCTAGCGTGACATCAAAAATATGCCACCCTGGTGTGGACAACCAAGACTGAACAATACCAATACTGCATGGAGAAGCAATGCGGAAACCAAAAGTCACTTTTGGTTTTAAGAGATGAGTGACATAAAGTTAAAAGTCAACAGAAATTCCTGAGACGTGCCAGAAATGGTGCTTTTTCTAAAGGACATATCTGTGTTTCTAATTTGATTAAGCCATAAGCTCCCTCTATGAGGAAGATGTTTTCTGTCTTCTCTCCATTTGATCTTTCTGGGGCGGTCCCAGGAATCTTTTTCCATAACCCATACCCCTCCTGTTAACAGCTGTAGAACTGTAGCAGAATTGCCACCCCAACTGAATCACCCCCGTATTTGCTTTCCTCCTCACCTTGTTTTATTTTCAACATATATCTATACCTGGCATTTGCTCACTTACTTAATATATGTACTCCTATGTGTTAATATAAGCATAAGGAAGGAATTACCTCTTTATTCTTACTTCATGACAACAGATATTGAACACCTCCGTATTCTGGACAAAGGGAAGGGAATAGTAAACAAAATAGACTAAACTGTGCTCCCTTGGAAAGCTCTCATTCCAACAGAGACAGGCACACTATCCACTACACAAGCAAAACACAGTATGTTAGAAGGTAGTGAGTGTTGTAGAGAAGAATTAAACAAAGGAAGAGTGCCAGGTGAAGGTGAAGGTGAAGGTGAAGGTGTGTGGCTGCAATTTATACACCCTCTCCAATACCTGGAAGAGGGCCTGGGGCAGTCAAGAAACAGTAGCTCATGGCATGGGCTAAAGCCAAACAGCACATCCAATTCCTTGAGCACAGTGATTGATTTTGAGATATACAAATAAAATCAGAACCATTAAAATATAAGAGCCTGGGAACAGGCAAGCTCCACCAAATGTAGTGTTGGGAACACAAAACAAGGCTTGGAGCTGCCATAGCCATTTTGCTATCATGAGCACAAAGCCACGGAAGCTCAGAATGAAGGTGGGCTGAGCCCAGGAGAGCTAAGTGACCAGCACTGGGTACATCATTTGATCCTGTGGTTCACCAATTCCTGAATTTTTTGAACCTTGACGATGCATGTAGCTACTTAAGGCAGTAAGATTCTCCAAGTCAACTAAGTCAGTTCTCCAGAGGTTGAGACAACTTCCTCCTTTGCTTCCACTAACAGTTCTCGTAGGGGCCATTTCTTTTTTGGAAAAGTTAAGAGTTGCTGTGCGACATTGTTTAATCCTCTCTAAGCTAGGTTTCCTGTTACTTGCAATCTAATGAGTCTACACTGACATGCATTCTAATTTATTATATTAAGTTAATGCAGATTATGTTCCTAGCTCCTCATGCTTTGGAATATTCCCTCTTCTCTCCACTCCCAGTCTCAGCCAAGGGAAGGCCTGCCCTCCTGACTACCAGTCCACATCCATAGCACCATCTCGTTCTCAAAGCTTCCACCTATTAATCCATGCATTATTTATTCAGTCATTAATTCTAACCAGTGTTTATCAGGCATTGTCAAGGTACTGAGAATAAGATTAATAGGGCATAGTCTTTGTTCTCCAGGACATTTCAAAAGAGAAAAGAAACAATGGAATAAATATCTGAAATAGTAAATGCAGTATAATGGTTGCTTGAACAAAGGTAACAGTAGTGTGAAGGAAGAGAGGACCAAATATTCCTTTGGAATGGTCTAGGACTTTCCTTGCCTTCTCTCTCCACACTGATGGCATCAACTTAATGCACATAGCTCTCAAAGTGCAAGGCATTTCTGCCCTAACGTGTTGTCAAATCTTTGAGGGCAGAACTGTCCAATCCTTTTAGAGCTTCCAAAAATTCTAGCATGTAAAGTCTCCAATAAATGTTTATTAGATTCAGATATGAGTGTTTCATATTCAAACTTTTGAAAAGATTACAAATGCCCTTTATTTGTCATCTTAGTTAAGTTTCATTGTGTTTCTACAAAATACCAATTTTATCTCTTTGAATAGCTTAAAGCTTATCAGAAGAGCTAATCCTAAAGTATCAGCACTTGCATCACCCAGGTCATTTCCTCCTGGCCTTGAAGTCAGCCCAGTTTTTGTAGGTCCAAATAACTTCCTGCTTTGTTCTCACTCATAGGAGTTCTAGTAGGAGCCAAGAGGATAATTCCCTTACAAAGTTGCCCTTTCAAGCACCATATACAGAAGACATTAAAGCTGTGGCAATGAACTAGATACTATTTATTGCCACAATACTCCTTAAGCAAGATGTTATCTCAGTTTAAGGAAAAAAAAAACAACTAAAAGACAGACGGACTAAGTAGAACTAAGTACAGCTTTTAGTCCTCAGGTTATTCCAAACAAGAAACAACAACCATAAAAATATAAAACAGGATATAGGGGGTCGTCACAATATGTTCCTGAAGGAAATTTTACAAATTCTCAAGAGTTGATATGATTTAAAGAGGAAAAAAAAATGTGTTTCAAATACAGTGACTACTGAATCTATTTTGCATTGAAGTGCTTTGCTGTTAGTATAATCTAATATACAATACCATGTTATGCAAATATTTTAAATATCTTTCTAAATCTATGTGGATATTTACAGGGCTATGACAATTTGAAAAAAAAAAAAAAGGAACTTGCTAGCCATCTTGTCCAAATCTCATCTACTCTTTCAACACGTTATGTTGAAATTTTGGTACTATCATAATGCTGACGCTACAGTCAAAATGCACGAGAAGCAGGCCTAGACGTGCTCCTCACTTACAATGCAGTCCACGGGCCAGTGCACTCCAAGGCGCAGGGCAGAAAGGGCGAGAAGCTCAGAAACAGGTCCCCTTCCTTTTCACTCTGTTAATCCTACCACCCTTTCAATTCCTCCTCCCTCACCTCCTACCTCCATTCCATACAATATCATAAGCCCCTTAAGTCCTTTCTCCACACTTTCCCATAACAGAAGTTACTGACTGCCCAGAGCCCAGGACAGGGGAGGAGGCAAGCTCAGGAAAACAATAACCCTCAGGCCTCCAAGGAACACCTCTCTTTTGCTCCATGAGGGCAGGGTCAGTGGCTGTACCTCTTCTGACACTAGCACTGGGCCAGGTAGACAGCAGCCCAGCCAGGGCTTCTGTTTCCTTAAGGAAGGAAGGAATGCTGGTCACATTCTCTTAGCTGTTCCCTACTCTAAAGCATTCCCTCCTTTTCACCACCTAGATGATGCTGCTGTCCCCACCTACATGTCTGATGGCATGGAGTGGGACACCAGAAAGAACTGCGTTCAGAGGTCTAAGCCCTGCTTTCTTTTCTATCAGCATCATGCACTGAGGTGACCTTGGGCAAGTTACTTCTTCAGTCTCAGCTGAACCAAGGGACTCTTCAGTGATTCTATCCCCATGTTCTAAGCATTCCTACAGCTTTGCTTTTATTGTGTTTGTTGATCTGTTTTCTTCTCTAGCTCTCTGCGGCTCTGTGAGGGTAGGGACACTGTCTGTATCCTCAGACACCAGCACTGGGCCTGGCAGACACCTCGGGGGCATTAGTGAGGAGAATCAAAGTACAAACATTACTTCAACACTTTAAAAGCTAGCCTATCAAAGCAACAGGGATACAAGCTGCTTTTTTAGTGGAGCAGTCAGTTGTCAATTAACCATGTTACCTTGGGAACCTCATCATCTTTACACTTATGGAAACTGAGTGAGATAATAAAAAGAACTCCCTAGGTCCTGTCTTCGTGTTCCAAGACTGGTGTAAGACTCCAAGCATTCCTTTTTGAGAAAGGTATCTCCTCAAATAACTCTAGTGCACTGATGTCTACCAGCACATCACTCCAATTATGAGCCACCAAATTAGAGGGTCCTTGTAGCTCTAGCCATAACTGTAGGACACACACTAAATTTCATCATATCTATTCTTTTACCCATGTATATTTCAGCATTATAATTTGATATCCACATGTCAAGTAAACTCTATAATATTTGTCCTTTATGTAGATAACTGGGTAATTTGTCTCACTGAAGGATACATTTATACCTCTAATATTGCTGTATTCTAAGAGTATGCTTTGTGAATTTTAAAGATTAAAGAGAAGGTGGCCCGCAGTTTCTTCAGAACCTCAGGTTACCATGCAGAGGGCAGACTGGACAATGACTCTGTTTCCAGAAAAAGGAACCCACTGGGTAACCAGCCCTGGGAAAGGGTCAACCAAGCCAACCACCACACACAGAGACAGCTGCTGACACAGACATCCCTTCTGTCATGACAGAAGCCTCTGAAGACTTGTCCCCGACTATCCTGTGCAGGAACAGTGGTCTAGGTAATAAGAATCCCCTGCATTAAGTCACAGATGCTGAAGGTCTGCCGCATATTGTGTATATCATTTTTAAATGAAACCATGAGGTTGGCTTTGTGTATTTTTTCATGCCTTTTCCTAATGTTACTGCCCCTTTTGCAGCTCAGCTGTTTGTACGTTTCTCTCAACTGTTTCAGGAGTGAGAACACATGATACAAAGCAACAGGCCCAGGAATCAGGGAACCAGCTCTTAAACTAACTGGCTCTATTCGTATTTCATCAAATCCCACTAGGCTTTCTCCAAAGGTTCCTCTCAGTTTCAAAGATCAAGAATTCTAGTACTTCCCCCCCAAAACACCCCACCATCAGCACAAGTCAGTGGGTCTAACAGCTCCTTCTATGATAGAATTACAGAAAGGTCCACCCTAAAACAAAAGTCCCTAAGGCACAGCCCAATGTCATTCAGAACCAAAGACTCAGACAACCTTTTAAAGTAAACTAAAGTGAGTAATTTTTTTTTTTATTTGAGGTCATAAGGTCACCTCTAATAACTGGTTGTCAGTACCACACCTAGCAAGAATCTTCTGATAGATACAGATATAAATATACTTATGAATAAATGTTTATCCTCTCTAAAATGTGAAAAAACAAATGCTTGATTTTTTTTTAATCTTAATAATCCACTAAAGCAAACATGTAACTGGTGCTGACTCAATGTATTTATAATTTCCATTACAAAACATTAAGCTTTTTTTCATCAGGTCCTAATCATTAGTAGGTAAACATATATTTACACTGTCCTCCTTATGATGAAGGATTCAAATCTTACAAAGTCCTAGAGTTATTCTAAAAGGAATTCTTTCAACACACTTTTTAGTGAATACTTCTGTGTGCCCAACTCTGTTTGGCACAGAGTTTGCAAAGCTGATTAAGATAATGGTCTCTGCCCTGGAGAAACACAGTCTCCTAGGGAGGAATGAAAAAAAAAAAAAAGTAAACAGACTAATAACAGACTAACACACAGTCTATTTCAGAGAGACAAATAATTTGGGTCATAAGGACAAATAAGCTAACATATCATCAACTTTATTTAACAGATACAAACTAATAAGATTAGTACACATACATACTAAACATTTCAAGCTGTTAAGTCAAACTACCTGTAAACACTTTGTATCCAGGAAATGTGAATCACAGTAGCATTATAAAACACCATGAGAAACATTATAAAACATTAGTCAGAAAACTTATTTGGATCATATTGTCAAAGTCAAAGTCACACATATTGGCTTGGGCTTTGGTGATACATAAAAGACAAAGATCAAGTCAGAAACATAAACTGTGATGATAATCTACTAGTGAGATGGCATTAGTGTTGTTACCATAGTGATGAAGCAACATTTGCCATGACTTCTTTTTTTTATTAATTGCTCAAGACAATACAATGATCTTGATATATCATACATTTGATTCAAATGGGGTATGAATTCTTATTTTTCCACATGTACAGGTTGCTAGTATTGCTGTATGTATAAATGTGGCTGCCATGACTTTTTAAATTAACTTTTCAAATCACTTTATGTCACATAACACTTTATATGGTGGTCATAAATGTTATTCCAGATTGAATGGTATCTCCACTCCCCAAAAGTAATTTATCAGAATAATTCTGGCTCCTCTCCATACTCGGATTGTATCATGGATTTTTTAAAATCACTATTTATGTAATTTGTTGAAGGAAATATAAAAAATAGAAAAAGTACTAAACTAAAACTTTATCAATCTTTTAGGAAACAATTCAAGATATAAAATTTTACTTTTAAGGCTTTTCAAAGATCCTTAACAGAAATCATAATTCAATGTATTTACACATTGAACAACCTTTTTAAAAAGTACATACATACATTTATATATAAAATGTCTCATTTATATAAATACATGTACCAACATGCTCTATTGACATATAAGGCAGCATTGAAGTCTTTAAATTTCCAAGTGTTATCAAAATGATATTTATTATCAAAAAAGAACATGATCCTCACTACTTGCTAAATGAGGCCCTTTCTATGCAAATGTTTCCAAAGGAGTTAGTGTTACCAATCACCCAGTTTACTAGATCATTCTTGACCTAAATAGTGCAACTATGCTCACTCCTGAGAAAAGTAATCCTACTTGAGGAATTTAAAGAATGGTTTACATATTTCAGGTGAGCTTTTTTGTACTTCTGTATATACTTAACATAAACTTTACTCCAATTGTTTCTCTTTTAAAAGCAATTGTATATACACACATATATTTTTAAATCATATATGTGATCAACAGAAACCACCAAATAATGATGTAATTAAAATAAAGCATGCAAACAAGTGAATGTTTGTATTTGTTTTCTACAAAAATGGGTCCATCTAATTCACTTTATGGAATATCATAAAGAAATTTCAGTTGCAAGAAAAAAGTAAAAATAAAAAAAAAAAGCTACCCAGCTTCTTAAAAGGGTACTCTCTTTCTCTTAGACTACCTGGATTTATGAAAATTTGTTATTCATAGGATAATAGGGAATAGTAAAATATATAAATGCTACAGAAAGAGTCCTAGATTTAGAGTAAGGAAATGAATTTGTTTCATTTATTTGTGCCAGAAACACTCCCTGGCATGTTGTTCAAATGAAGTCCCATCTCTGTCATTAAACATCTATGCAACTATGGACAACTAAGTCTCTCTGTTTTCCTTATGTTTCAGGGCCCTTCTAGCTATAACACCATAAGAAGATCAAGCTGCAATGATACACTATTATAAACCTCTTTGTGTTACATATTGAAAAAGTGAGATTAAACTTTCCTAAATTGGTATGCTATCAGAGAGTATTTAAAAATTCCTGATCTGTAATAGTTTGTTATAGTATCCTCTAATAAGACTAACATATCTAAGACTGTCATTGCAATGAACTGATATACGGGATACTCAATAATCTACAACAGTAACTAGCTAATTCTCAATATTATCATTCCCATTTCAGAAAAGGAGAAACTGAGTTTCCGTGCCCTGAGAGTAACTGGCTCTGTCAGCAAGACGAAGCTCAACATGACAAGATGAGAGTCACTGGCACTCGGCCACCGCTTTTGGAGGCCTCCCTAGTCACTCTAAGGCAGAATTACAAAGCACAGGAATCAAGTTGAAAACTTGAGAGCCAAATGTAGACCTCACTCATAAACTGGGAGTGAACACTAAATATACTTTCAGTACATTCAGTGGTATTCAAAGCTAAACCACAATTCAAATTCACATCTTCATCCCAAAACCCCAGATGGACTTTCATCAAGATAGACTTTGATCTCCACAGTGAGCATGTCAAAATGGATGCAAATACAACGGCAGAATTTATATTTCACATCCATGATAAATTCAGCAATAATGTCTTCATAAAATGTATAACTCTGCCTTATTTTTAAATAATATGTTTCCTTAAGGTAAAAGAGAAAGAATTTCTACTTGAAATGTTATCTATACTTTCAAAATCATAAATTTAATACTTGTACTTATTTTACCTCCACCACTCCAATTATTCTCCTAACCTAAAAAAGAAAAATATCCATTTTGTCCACATATGCACAAAAATACATGAATATACACATTATATTAGATAATTGGTTTTTGTTAAAATGTGAAATGAAATACACGACTATGTTTATATGTATATGCATATATATGCATGCCTGTAACCTTCTTTGTTTACTTGCATTCAACTATTTTAAAAATAGCTGCATGATATTCTATAGTTTGTATGTACCAAAATCTATTCCAATTTTTCCCATTAGTTTTTAGTCAAGAAAAATACACTTTTTAAACAATTAGTTTATATTAACAACACACAATGTGTTATCAATAAACATCCTTTTATATTAGTATTTTATGTAGGCTAGATTTCTAGAATTGAGAGAGGATTACCACAACAAAGAGTAAGGATATTTTACCTATAAAATATTCACATAAATGGTATATAAAAATATCAACTATTTAAATAACCTTACTACCATCAGCTATCATAAGTCCTTTTAAGTTTTCCAATCTGAAAGAATAGAAATAAGACTTTTTAAAACTTTTCCTGACCACTTATAATATTGAAAACATTTATAAATCTTCACTGGCCATATTTGTAGTTTGTCTACTGGTCATGCCTTTCAAAACAGTTTTTATTTCCTTTTTGTTGATGTCCCGAGACTCTTTATTAGTTGCCTACCATACTTGATGCCAATATTTTCTGTAGGTTTTTCTTTATTTCTATTTATTTATTGATTTATTTAGGTGTTTCTGGTAAAGATGAATGCTTACTTTTTATGTAACTAAATCTGTTAATCTTTGTTCTACAAAGATTATCTTTCTTCTTTGTTTTATTACAGATTAAAGTTTCTCAGCACATTTACAAAGACACCTCATGAAGATATTTTACTAATGGTCAACTGGTTTCTGCCAATATTTTTTACTTAGATTGTCTTTTGAGTTATATTTATCCTGTTACTGCATTTAAAGTAATTTTTTTAATTATGGCTAGAAGCTATGCCATATTATATGCTGAAAATTCCACATTTTTTTTCTATTTAACCGAAATGTTGTTTTATCATTTCAGTAAATTTCTCTATGTCCTGGAACCTGCTTCTGAATTGTGCCTGACAATGCTGGTTTCTATACCAATACAGCCCTTTTGTTTGTAAATTTTGATTTCTGATATAAGGACAACATTCCCCTGTAGTCTCATTTCTATAAATTTTTTTTCTTTATGGCTTTAAAAATGAATGCAATAAAAATCTGAACACAGATCACTGTGCAAAGTGTTCACATTTGGTCATGTAGATAAAGAAGACACAAAACAACTGCTTCAATCCCTTCATGTTAAGATTTTAAATAGAATTATATTCAAAGAGGATTAAAAACATACATGTTCACATAGCTAACAGGTTTTAACTACTAAGTTAGTTTACAGATTCTATACTCTTTATTCAATTAGTTAATTTTACCAACCCAAGTAACTAAAAACTATGGACAAAAAATTTCTCACATGACTATTCCTTTTTTTTAATAGCAAAGCAAATTCAAAAATCTCTAAAAAAAATGTTCTTTATTTTATATGCAACAATTTATGAGACTGCCTAACTTTAAACAGGCCAGTCGGTCTGGCCCAATTTAAGGAAAAACATTGAGGCCATTGAAAATTAACTGAAATGTCAACCCACTTTAGAAGAAAGCTATTAGTAAAACAAGGGTGAAGTTACAAGCACTTGTGAAAAGCATAATAAATAAACAATGAGGCCCATTCAAGGATGCTAAGGAGACATTTGGCTTTGCAGGCCTAAAACAAGAGACAGAAGAACCAGTTCTCATGTGGGCACCAGTTTGTTTATTTTATTTTGCTTATCTGAAATCAGAGCAAATGATCCCAGTGGGTTGGAATGGTTTGAAAATGTTTCTGGGCATGTGGGGAAGGAAAAAGTGCCTTGTTTTCAACCAGGGTAACTGTTTCGCTTATGACAATGAACTTTAAAGCTCTTGACTGAAAACTAAAATATCAAAGGCCATAAAAGGCATTATTCTTTCTTATTCTCATCCTCTAACCTTTTTCAGAAAAGATATAGTAAATATTTTCTACATAGCTCTGGGAGGACTGCACAGTGTGACCCATGAGTTACTGTTTATGGAAAGGTACTTGCAGAATTACTATGTTTCAGGCCTCAGTGCAAAATACTAAATTAATTTAGATGGCTACTTTTAATCATAATTGAAGTTTTCTAGAAAACCAACAAATATTTAAGACATAGTATGAATGTATGTCTTAATGATTTCCTTTGGGGCAAGGTTAGTTGATGAATAAGCCTACAACATATTTCTATGAGAACACAAACATGGGGAAATTATAACAATCACCCTTTTCCCACATAAAACGTAAGAGCTAAGGGGTTCAAGCTGTGGCTCAGTAGCAGAGCATTTGCCTAGTACGTGTGGGGCACTGGGTTCTATCCTCAGCACTGCATATAAAAATAAGCAAATAAAATAAAGGCATGTAGTCCATCTACAACTATAAAATATATATACATAGAAGCAAGAGCTAATTGTAACTGTAACCTCTGAATAGAACAAAGTGAAATTTGGATTATCAAAACTCTCTATTCAAGAGTAATTTTAAAATAAAATCATTTGTCATAATATACCTACTTGAAAGACAGAAAACAGGTCATCAAAGGTTGGGGGAAGGTTAGAACCAACCATAAATTTTGTAAAAAGCCCCTAAGTTCTTCTAGCATCTAACAGTGTAAAAATGTTTTAACAACATCAAGATACATGTAGCCTAATAAATAGTTTCTTAAGTCATTTATTCCAATGGTCACTTGTTTAGTGAATCTGAAATGATGGAAATAAAATGCTCTTCAGTACTTGAGAATGTTACCAGCCATTAAACTAATTAATTTCAAAGCTTTAAACAATGCTTTACAAGGATAGGATTTGCTGGAAAGGTAGACTTGAGTAACAGATTATTTATTTATTTTTGCAATCAGACATCCAAAGGAGGAAAAAGTTTGAATTTTTACCTGCTGATAAGGAGAGCACACTTGACTCTCATAAGACAAAAGGCAGTCCACCACAAACATAACAGGCAAGGCTATAAATTCCTCCGTGCAAGAAAACTAGCTTTTTGTCATATCCATGGAACATCTATTGTTTGGTTAGCTGACTGTGGAAGGGATTTCTAAATTGGTTGGCTGTCATTAATTTAATTGTATATTGGAGCAGCTAATTAGGGAAGGCACTTTTCTGCATGCGAAATACTGCCTCGGGTGAGGGTTGAGTTAGTAGCCAACTTTCACCCCACACCCCTACTTGCTTCTGAATCAGTGCTCTGTCTTGAACACCTACCAGTACACTTCTGGAATGTGCCCTGCCTCCTCCACCTGACCACCAAGGTGTCCCCTCTGGAAAGATACAAATGACAGTGCTCATTAGCAGCCAACAGAAGGCAGCACTTGGAGGCAGAGCCAAGGGGAGAGTGAAAGAAACATTCCCACCAAGAAACTACTAATACACATAGGAGCTACAGAAAAAAGTAAATAAATATTTTTTTTTAAAGTAAGTAAATATGTGCTGTCCATCCATCACCATCCTCACTATTTAATCTTCCTAATAGAGCACAAAAACTCATTCTGACCTAAAAGGAAAAACATTCAGCAGAAGCAACCAAAAAATAAACAAGCTGAGCTACACATTCTATTTGCTTTGCTTTTACTGTAATTCTGAAATTGATACATCAAGTATTATAGAATGACTGATGAAAAGAACCTAATTCTACTCCATGGAGCTTGGTAGACTCTGTGAAGGTATACTCTGATTTTTTTCCTTTCTTTACTTACTGGCATCTCTATTAGTTAAGATGTGAGAATTAGCACAGATAAGCCAGACAGCCACAGAAAACCCCAGTTCTGGGAAGTAGACCAGGACAGAGATGAGTACATGCTCTTTCCCCTCCTGCTACAGGGCTGCTCAGGGAGCATCCTTGAGGGTGTTGGTGAATGCACATCATCACTGCTTCTCTCAAGCACTGAAGCGAATGGTGGTAATGCAGGTATCAGCTCTGCAAACACTCAGTGATGTTTCCCAGCAAAATGCATTAAACTTACATCACCGTGTGCACATGAAGAACCTAAAATGGAATAAAAAGAACCTGATGCCCTAATTTCATTTTAAATCAAAACAGCAAATGCCACTGACATACTGTACTGTATTTATACAAATGACCCCAGTTTTGTTGAAAGTCTGAAGTCTGATGGTAGAACTCTACCAAATAAAACTTTCGTCTCTACCCATGTGCTGTGATCACAGCTTCAGTTTTCCTGATCCACAAGAACTTAAAACAGAATATGTTGAAACAAGAATGAATAATTGACTTATGTCCAGTGTTTAGGGGCTTTTACCTCTGTGAAAGAAATCTGAAAATGCGGTTTTGGCAACACAAACCCAGGGAACCAGACAGATGATCATGGTTGGCTAATAAATCAGCTTGAAAAAGATCTCACCTGTCAAAGTTTAATACATACAAGGCAGAGAAGCTAACTCTCTAAAACAGTTTTCTGCTAACAATTTACTCTTCTTGATTATGTAACAAATGGTATACATCTTGGCTTTAAAATGCAGCTATAACTGGTCATATACCCAACATTTTAAAAGTCCATACATTGTCAATTACAAAATATTCCCCTTAACGGAAATGTTCTTCCACTTCCAAACCTACTAGATGAACTTGGATGCTTGCTGGCTCCCAGGTGAAGCCTTCTCCAGAGCAAATACTATGTTCAGTGATTTTTCACCAGCCAAAGTAACCCAAAAGGTTAAAATCCGACTATTCACTGCTTTTTGAAGGATAAACTTCTTTTTTAAAAAATTATTTTTGTATTTCAGTTCTATGGTAAACAGCCACTTTAGGATAGGAATCCTTCCTTATTATGAAACTACTGAATCTATTATCCAAACATAATGAATGATAAAGAACGCACAATGGTAACTGAGTAATCATGGGAGAATTTCCTAATTATATCTCACATGTTTTTTAGCTTTTTCATCTATTGGGCGTGTCCCCAAACAATTTAACAATACATCTTGTAATGACTCACGTCTACCTATTGAAGGGACTGTAGTTTGTGCTCTTAAAGATTCATACACCAAAAAATCTGGCCTGGAATGTGAAATCAAAAGCAATTTATGGAGATTTTTTGGTGGTTTTCACACGCAAATATCTTCATGCTGTGAAGCTGAACTTTTTAAGTTATTTTCTTCCAAGAAAAATATTCCTGAGCCAAAATAATGCTACATTTTAAAACTGGAAAGGAAAAACTTCCCTATGACAGCTTAATATTTTTGTTATTACCACTCTATAAAATGTACCCCAGCCCCACCTTCCTCTGTTATTCCCTTTCTGTGCTCTGAGAACAAGGCCTTTGTCATCTATGATTTATAAAGCTGCAGGAACAGAAAGGGAGAAAAGATCCTACACATCAGGTGTTAGCCTCATACTTCCTGTGGCTTCCAGTTGTAAGGGGCTTTATTCCCGGGGATATTATAGAATAACAAAGCTCCCTACTTGACAATGACCCATAAATAATAGAATATAAGAAATATAATCCTTCTGAAACAGGGGCAATCAGGCTTCTGAAGCAGTTATGTTGTGATGTAGGTGTCTTACAAACATTTGAACCCTAAAAGGTGAAGCAGGAGGGGGACATCACGGTCCCATAAAATCATTTGTCAGGGAAGACATTCTTTTATTTTATTTTATTTTATTTATCTTTATATATTTATTTATTTATTTATTTATTTTGGCACTGAGGATTTAACCCAAGGGTGCTTAACCATTGAGCCACACATTCCTATCCCTTTTTTAAATATATATTTTACTAGAGACAGTGTCTCCCTGAGTCGCTGAGACTGGCTTTGAACTCTCAGTCCAACATGACCAACAGGAGCAGTAATTAGCAAGAAACAAATATGGCCCTGTCTGAAAATAGACCAGTTAAAATAAAAAGAGGAAATGGAGGGAGGGTGAGGGTTGTGGATGGACGGGTGAAAGGGAGAAAATTGAAGAAGAAAGGGGGGAAACACACGCACATGCACTGCTAGGTAAGGACCAAGGAAAATTCTAACTGTACTTTTTTTTTTTTTAAATCCAGATTCTGCTGATTTTTTTTGTAATCTACGATCAACAGTCAGAATTTACCTGGAAAGACTCTGTCTTCTAAGGTGTAATGCATTGAAGCATTTCTATAGAATATTTCTATGCTGTCTAAATGATATATATATATATATATATATATATATATATATATATATATATTTAAAAATATGCTACATATGACCCTATTTTTAAAAGAAAGCATGTATTTATTGATTTGTTCTAATGAGTCAAACTCTTATTCTTTGTTCCATGTCCTAACAAACTTGATATAATATTTCATATGAAAATATCAGTACACAAATCAACCAATTATCTAACAACTACTTTTTTAACTTTTTAAAGTTGTAAATGGACACAATAGCTTTATTTTATTTATTTACTTTTAGGTGGTGCTGAGGATCAGAACCACAGCCTCACACATGCTAGGCGAGTGCTCTACCATGGAGCTGCAGCCCCAGCTGCTAACAACTACTTCTGTTGAAATAAAATGTGCCAATTGTACTAGTTAACTCTAATGTTTTGTTTTGGTTTTGGTGTGCTAGAGATTAAATCCAGAAGCACTTTACCACTCTGCTACATCTCAGTCCTTTTATTTTTTATTTTGAGGTACTTTGCCCAAGCTAGCCTTGAACTTTTGATCCTCTTGACTCAGCTTCCCAAGTAGCTAGAATTAAAGGCATAAGACAACACACCAACTCTACTAATTCTTAACAAAAAAAAAAAGATTTTTTTTTTAGTTGTTGATAGACCTTATTATATTTATTTTTATGGGGTGCTGAGAATCGAACCCAGTGCCTCACACATGCCAAGCAAGTGCACTACCGCTGAGCCACAGCCCCAACCCCTCTAATAATTCTTAGTATATTTAAATCAGTGAAAAGAAAAGCTTCCCATGATTAATTTCCTGTTGTTCTACATAGAAGTTTATTTTCACAGCCGGCAATGTTTAAAAATATATCATTATTAGTACAATGCTACAAAAATGTAAATATGACCTAAATTTAAAAAAAAAAAAAAAACTTGATTTGGGCTGGGATTGTGGCTCAGCGGTAGAACATTCGCCTAGCACATGCAAAGCCTTGGGTTCGATCCTCAGCATCATATAATAAATAAATAAATAAAGGTATTAAAGAAATAATTTCTCAGTAGCCAATACTAATGATCATTATGCTTTTTTTTTGCGGGGGGGGGGGTTGTACCAGGATTGAACTCAGGGCACTTGACCACTGAGGAGCCGCATCCCTAGTCCTACTTTGTATTTTGTTACAGATGGGGTCTCACCGAGTTGCTCAGTGCCTCCCTGCGTTGCTAATTCTAGCTTTGAATTACTCCGTCTCCAAAGCAGCTGGGATTACAAGCATGCTCGACCAGCCCATTATGCTTTCTTTTAATATTGATTTGCCAGGTTCATTGGAATTACTAATACAGTTACAACCCTCAAACTTTTTCAAAAAGAGTTATACCTATTCCTGCAAAGAACAGAGAAGGAAATTATATAAACTGCATTTTAAAAGAAAGCATTCATTTCAGTTGAAAAACTAATAATATGTTGTACTTCCACAAGAAAAACTTCTTGGGAATAATGTATGAAATTAAAGACAAAATTTAGTAGAGTGAAAGTATAAACATTTTTGATTTAAGGACTTATTCAACTTTTTAAAAAAACAATTATAGATTTACATTGTTAA
Source organism: Ictidomys tridecemlineatus (assembly GCF_052094955.1). Taxonomy (NCBI): domain Eukaryota; kingdom Metazoa; phylum Chordata; class Mammalia; order Rodentia; family Sciuridae; genus Ictidomys; species Ictidomys tridecemlineatus. The sequence continues at coordinate 101,676,416 of NC_135485.1, read as the reverse complement.
GATAAAGTTAAATTAATGTATCTAAAATGGAAGTAGCAAGTTATTTGAAATTCTTCATCCTAAAGAAATGAGTAGAAAGTTTAAGTAACACTAAGTGAATAATGAAAAATATTAAAATCTGTTTTTAAACAAAGATTAAAATTACAAAAAATGCTTTATGAGGAAGACTAATTTTAAAATCAATAAGTAGTCAATTCTCACTTGTTAATAAGTCACAGCAAGGAAACAGATAATTCATTATTTCTTATTTGCTTGTGAACCCAAATAGAACTTACATTTCAAGATCAGTTTATGTTTTTTACAAGTTATAAAAACATAATGCCAGATGTTTAATTATTTTTTTGCACTATATTCCTACTATTTCTTTGTCCCTAGAGAAAAACAAAATTAGTTGAGTACTTAGTATGTGACAAGGCACTATGCCTAGTTCATTTTATTATCTAATTTAATTTTTACGGCTATGCACTTGAAAGTCTGCATCCTATTACCTAATGAGGTATCTAAAAATCATAAAAATGGAATAAGTTACTAAAGTCCATGGAACTCTCCACTGGGTGTTCTGCCCCAATTCACGGTCCATGTATGAGTCACAGGTCAGCCTATGACCTGCAACAGATACCATGTCTCCACACAGGACTCCCACCTCTCTGTTGGGGAAGCCCAGGTTCTGAATACATAAATGCAGGCACACCTTGCCCAAGCCAGCCACTGAAGTATTTCTCTATTTATCTTTTTCCACTTCAGGTAGGCATGATGATATGCAGAAAAGCCACTTACAAGTTATGCAGACTCTGTTGTCTGCCATTTTCCTTTGTATCCTTCAACACACTGTGCAATTATTAAGACAAAAATGATATGACATTTAATGAATGTCTACTCTTTCCTAAATACTTTTCTAGGTGAAATAGAGAAGTATTCCTTTCACTATTAAGTAGTTGAGAAAGACAGTAAGGAATAAAAAAGCATTTTATAAAGGGTAAGAAGATTACTTCTGATTTGAACTGAGCATGAGATATTAGCATACTTACTGTGCAATGCTTTCATTGAACTGCAATTATATAAAATGGATCATTACAATACCTTTAAGTTCATTTTCATTGTAAGTATGTAAGTTACAACTTGGATTTTTTGGTATAAGACATACATAGAAAGCTAGAACATTATTTTTGTAATTCAATAGTTACTAGAAGAATTCAAATGGAAGAAGAGATTTTATATAAGAATCAAAAAGCCAGTTTTAAGCAGCAAATAAAAATATTTAGAATCCTACTTATGGAACTAACATTCATGAATTTCTTTCTTAAGTTGGTTGAAAAGACATTTGTTATGTTAAAGTACAGGTTAGGTGGACAATGAAAAAGTTAATCAAAATATCTCCTCTAGTAAAAGTCACTTGGAAAAGCTAAGCTGTACAATAATTAGCGGAAGAAATTTCAAATAATGATTATTAATTTTTTAAAAAAGAAAACATACAGATTAGTGCTCTATGGGACAAATATCCAGCAAAGGACAGAATGTACAGAAGACAATCAGAATGTAAAAGGAAAGTGTGCAGCGCTTTCCACTAGCCACCCAACCAGACAAGCCACAGGTTGCAGGTGAAATCAGAGTCGTTGACATCCTAAACTGCAGTCTATACAAAAGGAACACATAAAAAGTACATGAAAATGTATACCATAATATAAGACTTTTAAGTTATTCAGAAAAGCATTCTGACAAATTTCCAAAAGCTTATTTCTTTTTCCCTTTCTTCTTCCAATCTAAGCAAATCCTTCACCTGGATCTTTTAAACGATTCCATTTTCTTTAATCTCCATCTTCCATCATTACTAAAGAGCCCACCAGTGGGAATGCATTTTTCTATGACAAATATCTCTATTTCATTTTATTTTATTCTATTTCTTTTTGAGGTACTAGGGTTTGCACCACTAAGCATTTTCATTTTGAGACAGGGTCTCCCTAATTACTGAGGATGGCCTCCAACTTGCAATCCTCCTGCCTCAGTGTCCCAGAGTCGCCATAAATACAGGCATGTGCCACTGCACTTGGCTGTTTCTTATTTGTTAGTAGCAAGAAATTCTGAGTTCTTGAAGGATATACTATATATAATTAACCTCTGGGACAATTCACTGACATTTTGACTTAGAGCAAATGAGGAGTCATCCTCACATCAAGATATGATTTTTTACAAGCTTCAATTTTCTTGAAAGTTAACATTAACATTCCATTTGTATAGATGACATGCAAAACAACACAGACATCGGGATTTAATATAACTTTCTCTTCATTTCAGTTTATGATCCATGTTGAATTAGGAGGAAAAAAAAAAAAAAAAAAACCTTGTCCCGAGTTTCCCCAACAGTCTCCTGATCAGCACTTCATGTTGGTAATACTTGGAATATAAAACGTTTTCAGAAACAATTCAGACGGCACAGCTGTCTGTGCAGAAGTCCCATTAAACTGACTCAAAATTCCTAGAGGAAGGCATGATTTATTATAAGCAAATGGACACTCTGGATTTTTTAGTAGCAGGATTTTAAATGAAAATAAGATGATATAAGATACATGTTGTTTGGATGCTTTAAAACTCCATTAGACCTAATTTTATAATGGTAGTGAAAGTGAGGTTGAAATAATTAAATGTCAACTCCAGCTGATGAATGAACACATGAAAAATAAAATGAGAGAACTGATCCCAAAAACTATTCTGTGAGGAGTACTGCAATCGAGAGACAAACACTAGAAAAACATAGTCATCCCCACACAGCAGGAAACACTAGTCTGTCAATCAATAGGAAAGAAAATTGAGCACATTTGCAATGTTTAAATGCATTTAATGCCCAGCAATTTCATCACCTATCCTACATTTCAGACTGGGAGGCAATCCAGAAACTAAAGGGAATTAGAAATTTGTAAAAATATGTTTGCACTATGCTATCTGACACTTACTTGTATTGGCAACATTACCATAGATATTTCAACATATGTTAATTTTAAAGACTAAGTTCTGGAGTTAGGCTTCTAATTTATCATATTTTAATTAAAGAGATGTTACCAGTCAAGTTGCCAAAAGATTTCATTTTCAAAACAGTAACTCTTACATTTCTGGCTGCTCTGTGAAAACTGCAAATAACAGCAATATAATACCTCTCACCATAAGCCATCTGAAATAATGTAATGGAAAAAAAAACTAACTCTATATATTTTAAAAGAATAAAAGTCATCTCTATCAGAGAGTTTTTAGGTATTTTCATTTGAACCCACAGAGGGAAATTGAAACAAAGTCCAAAAATCTCTCCAATCTGTTTCTCCCAGATATCTGAATGCCCGCCTTCCTTCAGTATAAGCATCATTGCATATTCCCTTCCCTTATGAGAAATGCTGTGTGGACCAACAATAGATTTCACTTGTGTTTTTCTCAAAGCACACTTACAAACTGCATGCTCTTGCTTTAGTGGATTTCTTTCATGTAAGTACAATAATCCCACATAATGAGAGAAATCTTAATTACATCATTACTGTAAGTTTCTCCATAAATAAGACCCTGAAACATAAATACCAGGCCCTGAAAACTCCATTTTCATTTCAGGTTGCACTGAATTCCTTCAATTACCTTTTTATCTTCTGTGACCTCCTATAACAGTTCTCTGGTGAAAGGCCTCTTACCTTGCATAAGTTTTCCTCTATTTTTTCTGCCAGTACCCTTAACGTGTTCCATTTTCTAGCGTCTTTATTCTCTCTATGCCATTAAAGGAAAATGAAATTTGATAGGATCTCAGATCCTATAACATAAGGAAAAAACAGGAATTAACAAATATAAACATTGAGCATCCTCCTGACTGTTGGGTCAAGTATTTATAGTTGTCCCTTGTCATCCATGATCCATTGAGTATACCAAAATCTGCAGATGCTCAAGTTACATAAATGATGTATTGCACATAGCCCATGCACATCCTCTTGTTAACTCTAAATCATCTCTAGGTGACATACTAACACAATGTAAATACTGAGTAAATAACTGTTGTACTGTTTAGGAGATAAGGCATAAAAAAATGTCAGAACAAATTCAACACAGATCGAATTCTTTTCAAATATTTTCAATCTGCAGTTAGCAAATCAAGAGGTGAAACCCATGGATACAGAGGGCCAACTCTATAGTTTGTTCAATAATAATTAGAAAACACAAAGATATGGTCTGAATGTATGTGTCCCCAGAATTCACAATATCCTTGGTACAAGAAGTGATACCTTTGGGAGAGAATCAGGCCATGAAAGTGGAGCACTCATTTGGGATCAATGCCTTATAAAAGGTCTTAATGGAGCTTATATGGCCCTTCCAACACATGACATTATGATAAGTCACGGCCATCTCTGAAGAGGACCTTCACCAGAACTCAACCATACTGGCAACCTGACCAAGATTTTCTTGCCTCCAGAACTGTAAGAAATAAGCTTCTGTGGTGTACAGGCCACCCAGCCTGAGGAAACTAAAACACACTAACACTGGTTTTACAGAAAACTGAGACTTAGGTTAAACCCATTCCCAAGTCTGTATAACCAGTGGAATTCAAAATCAAATTCATGTGCTTTCCCCTCTGAGTATTTTTCCATGTCCCTTTATTTACTGACATTTACATGTGAGAGTTTGACTCACTCATTAGGATACAGAAATATGACCATGAGCATAAATCACACAAGAACAATCCTATTCATTGACCTTTATGGATGAGAAGGGAATTGTATCTGTTAGAATAACAATGGCTTAAATAAGAAGTTTAGCTTCCACAGAAAATAAGTCAAAGTGGGTAATCCAGCCTTGGTATAGCAATTTCACCAAGATCCTGAGTCCTTTTATCAGACTCCTCTATATAGAGAGTGTCTTTCTTACTCTCATAGTCCAAAATCGCTGCCAGAGCTCCAGTCATCGTATCTGTGTTGCACGAAGTAGAATGAGGGAATCGGGAGCAGTGTGTTACTCCTTCCTTTTAAGGATATGTCCCAGAAGGAACACTCACCATTTCAGTTTCCCCCCTAGATGGAACCTATCACAAGCATTCATTTGGTTATGAAGTAGGTCAGGAAATATAGGCTTACTGGCTGGGAAGAAATGTGCTAAGCTAAAAAATTTACTATCACTAAAACAGAAGCTGGAATGGACATTTAGAGGCAACCAGATGAACCTGTCATAGGAATTTGTATATATTCCTAATTTATTCACAATATTATCAATTTATCCAACAAATCAGAGGTAACTGAGACGGACAGATTCAGTGGTATTTCTTAGAATACCTTACCCCAAGGGATTTATCTCATTACAGGCAACCCAAAGAATAAATGTTACTTTTGAGGAAGTTATTTTCAACATTCATATTATTTTAAAAAATGCCTATCAGACAAAATCAGGTGGGACTGGTTTTACCAATGGCAATCTTTTTTTTTTTTTAATAGTTGAAGATGGACAGCATGCCTTTATTTACTTATTTGGTTTTTTATGCGGTGCTAAGGATTGAACCTAGTGCCTCACACATGCTAGACAAGGGCTCTGCCGCTGAGCAACAGCCCCAGCCCACCAATGGCCATCTTATTGCAGAGTTAGACTGCATGGCTTTCGATCAGGTAATCATAAAGAGTCCTACCAATGGATGTGCCACTGGGCTTGGGGGACTATTAGCCATCTGAAAACCTCTGACCTAACTTGAAAAGGTCATAACCCAAGAATGAAATAGAGAACACAGGAGAAAATGCAAACATTGATAAGGATTAAATATGAAAGAAGCCTCAGTAATTAATCTTTACCCCAGTATTTAGGTACATTTACAACTGTCCATAACCATCCTCAGCAAAGGGAACCACGTCATACTTTGTCCCTTAAACACAGCTCAGAGCCCCTCAACTCAGTTTTCTCCTAATATGAGTAGGTACATGCTTGTTGGTGTACGTACACACACACACACACACACACACACACACACACACCCTTAAATGTCTCCAGAGGTAAAGTGATGCCATTTCCACTAATTCAATCCATAATCAAGATAGTAAAATTCATATATTTGTTAAAAGTTATCAGGTAAGTGAATTTCCTTATCTCCTCACAACCCTAAGTGCTAGACTAAACATTCCAAGTCTTTTCAAACTCTTTTTTCATGTGTTTCTGTTTCATATGTTTTAGTATATTTCGTCACTCTTTAGATTTTAGACAGATTTCCAAGGATCGTGATTAAACTAAAAGCCTCAAAATCAAACACAGAAACAATGAGGGTTTTATTCCCCAGGGCCATTTTGGGGGAGGTGGTGGAACCTTTCAAAAATGGAGTCTGGTGGGAGGTCCCTAGGTCACTGGGGGCATGCTCTCAGAAGGTACTTCTCATTTGACCCCTTAAGTTCTCCTGGAGGGATGTTTTAGAAAGAGTCAGTTCCACCCAGTTCTCTCTGCTCCTGATTCCAGATATAATCTTGGTCCTGTGGGCATGGACATTCCTGTCTTTACTATTCACCGTGAGGTGACACAGCCATAGAGGCTGCACTATGCCATTTGGACTTTGAAATTCCAGAACTGTGAACCTCTTTTCTTCATAAGTAGCTTGTGTCAGGCATTTCATTACAGTAATAAAGAGCTGATGAACTCTAGATAGGGCAAGGGAGTGGGAGGGGGGAGGGAGGGGCCATGGGGCTAGGAAAGACGGTGGAATGAGATGGACATTGTTACCCTAAGTATACGTATGGAGACATGCATGGTGTGAATATACTTTGCATACAACCAGAGAGATAAGAAATTGTGCTCTATATGTGTAATATGAATTATAATGCATTCTGCTGTCATATATAACAAATTAGAATAAAAAAATTTAAAAGCTGAGTAATATACTGATAATAATGTTTGTACACTTTTTCCAGTATTAAGAACACTGTTTAATAAGCTGGATGTTTTGTGGACTTGGGTCTACTTGATGATCCACTGATGACAGCCCCAGCAATCTTTCACTCTCTTCAGAGACATGTTGTCTAGTGGCATTTAATATTAGGCTCTAAAACTCATCACTGGCTGGGAATCCCATCATCACTACTTACAAACCATGTGACCTTGGTCAAGTTATTTACCCTGTGATTTAGTCTCTTCATCTATAACATGTGGCCAATAATACTTCTTAAGAGTTATTATAGGCAGTAAATATTAATTGGAAAACAGGTGAAAAATATGCTGGAATACTACCTGATACACATAACACAACTGAAACAGTATTGCCTATTTTTTTTTATTTTTGAGAAAAAAAAGAAGTTGAAATGTAGTAAATAACATATCAAAGCAATCTGGGAATGTAAACAGCTTACTAAAAAATGATAGCACACATGCTTTTGAATATTGGATTTGTGTGTGTATGTGTGTGTAATGTTGGGAACTGAACCCAGCCCTTCTGCCTGCCAAGCACACCACTCATTACCACTGAGCTTCATCCCAAGCTCATAAATTCATATTTTAAAAAATAGATTCAGAAAAACTATCGAATAGCATTAAAAAAAATCACGACTAAAATAACCAACTAACATTTGTTCATAAAAGGCCTGGACTCTGAAAAGTCCTATACCAATTAAACTGTTCCTCCTAAATATGCACTTCCTCACTGAGCTCTACCCTAACCCTAACTTCCCTCTAAACTAAATTTACAGTATACTTCATTAAAGGAACTACAATGATTAAATTTCCTTCTAATTTTTTTTAAAAAAATTGACTTTCCCAAGAGTAAAAACAGAGAAATATTCACTTTTCCTTGAATAATGAAATATTTTAGAAAGAAACCACAGAAGTGATAACAGGCTTCACTGTGATAAGAACAGCAAGATGAGAGAACTTCAGAAGCAGACAGGCTTCATTAACAATATGCTGAGACTCCAGATAAACTGCTAAGAGGTTGGCTTGATACTCACGTGGCCAATTAAACCATTAATCTAGGTGCCATGGTATCTTACTAAAATTACATTTGAGGATTCTGTACATACATAGAACTATAATAATTGTTCTGCAATATATCCAGTAAGCCTGGAAGTATGTAATAGCTACTAAGAACAGAAATATAATGGACATGTTCCAGCAACAGGTATTAAAATATCCAATTGTAGCTAACGATGAAAGAGGTTCAGATATCACAGGTTCCTAAAGTTGGGGTCAAAAACCTTGTGTTGGATTCTAACTCGGCAGCCAGCATTCCTTTTCCAGTACAAACATCAAACCCACTACAAATTCAAGAGAAGACTGCTAGTCCATTATGACTCACAAGTCCCTGAGCATAAAAGGATCTGGAATCTAGGAAATGTGCAGAGATGACTGGTTTAACAATTCTCACTTTTTCTAAACCTTTAGGTTCATAAATCATTTTACACAGGTTCCACCCTCTCAAAGCAGACTAGTCGGCTTTTGCTGAACAAGCAACCCTTTAAGTAAAAATTCTAAAACTTTTAAATTGGCAGCAAATGAGAACCTAATGAAGAGGAAAAAATGACTTTAAAAGCAGACACCCACTGAAAGATTTTCTTAAAATCTACTGAGCATTTAAAGGAATTCTCTTCCAGAATGATATCAGGCTCGCAAATGCCTGTTTAAAAAAGGAAGAACAGAAAAGAAAGAAATGATTTTAAAAAGGAAGAACAGAAAAGAAAGTTTTCTCATCTTCCTTCAATAATGTGCACCTCCAAAAATGAGAAACAAATTACATTATCACTTTTCAAAAATTAGGAGTACACTATTTGAAAAGTGACGACGATTATATCTTTATTTCTGGCTGTCTGGCATGTCACTATGGAAAAGACTACATTATCAATGGAGGGTCTTGATTTAAGGTTCACTTCATTCATAACCCAAAGATCAGTGCTAATTAATTTCAATAAATTTCTAAGACTCTAAGTTCTATGAGTGAGTCCTACTCAAGATCACACAAAACTTTCAAATTACAAGTCATGTTACTTCACTGATGAAAATGAAACTCTCCTTTATGAAAGAATCATCCGTTTTAAATGACAGTACCTTAAGTGATGACATGAAATTGACAGCAGTTCCATAAAAGTTCATCTCTTTCATCAAGGAGCAAGTCAAAGGAAGAAAAAGTTTCTCAAATTAGTTGAATAACTTGAGTTTAGAATCCATTCAGGGATATTTAGAGGAGGTTTTGGTACAGAAGTGTAATAATGTCAATTACTAAAAGTTGTTGGACATTGACAGAATAAGCTTACACCAATCAACTTATTTGAAATAAAAATGAATAGCCTACTAAGGTCAGACAACAGACCCAGCAAAAACTGTCAGTACACTTGTCTTTGTGAGATCATATGTATTGAACAACTGGGTTCATATAGCTCCTGCACTTCTTTTTCTTCACTTTAAGTGAAAAAAAAAGAATATATTTTGAACAATACATAAGACACTGAGTATCTGAATCTCCTCCACCCAATCCTCAGTTTCCATGGGAGTCAGTGAACTCAGGGACAACAAGCCCAAAAAACTAAGAAGAATCATTAAATCTAAGAAGAAGATGAGGGAATACCCTTCCACCATACACCCTTCTACTCTACTACTAAGACTTCACGCACACACACACAATTTCTTGTAATTTTTTCTAATAAATAAATGAATACCAGAAATAGCCTTTCCCAAATTGTAATGTTAAAAGTTTACATTAGAGATCATGCATTAGCATTAGGGAGGCATTCTATATAAGCTACCCCACATGGCTATCCTAAAATGTGATCAAACTACATTGCTCACCTAAGTATTACAATATTTTAAAAACAACACACATGCAAAAGGAAGATAGTATTTTTTAAACCTATCGGCAGTCACGGGATAGCCTGAGTGGCATATTCTGACAGTCCCTGACTGAAAGCTATTTGACTTGGAAGTCTTCAACTTTACTAAAACATGAAAGCCACACACATTCAGTAAAGATGTCGATGCTTCAAATTTTAAGTTATCTTTGCCCAGGAAAGCGATGTACAGCAGGATACTCTCTCAAGTGATGCTGAGCAGTGGCAGCAAGATCCAGCTCCCAGCCAGCCAGGCAATCCTGGGGGAGCAATAGACTCTGCTGTCACAGTTAGCCAAGCATGATGCTTTCAAGTATATGACAGTTTGACTTTATGATGCGTTTATGGTGGGGGGAGCAGGATCTTACTATAAATTGGGGAATATCTATTCTGTGTGTATGTACATGCATGTACAGACTTATTATTTCAGGGTGTTTCCTACAGTGCAGGGGGCTTAGATTCCAGATGATGAACTATGGTGCTTAGGAAGAAATAATCAACTAGAAAAGGACAAATCCTAAAGCCACCAGTGTCTGACCAATGCTTAAAATAACCATAGGAGCTCCTTCACTGCACTTTAGCTCAACAATATTCTGATTTGTAATTAGGCTGTCATGAGTTTGTAAATAGGTGGGTCTAACAGACCTGGATTTATTCATCCAAAATGGGCCTGTGATCCACTTGGGATCCTCAGGGCAGAGCATATGGATTTTCATGAATATATCAGGCTTATTCTGAGATCTCTATGAAAAGCCCACGGCAGCCTGGCTCTCTTATTGAGCATCACTGCTACAATATGGAAAACCTTGCAGGGCTGTGATGCCAACAGCAGGAAGTCTTCACAGAGGGGTAAAGGGGAAGAGAAGAGTGTCATGCCAGAGTGCTTAAACCATGTCGCTCCCATGCTGTTCCAGTTGTAAGCACGGAATTTTTGCTGAGATTTGTATTATTTTCTATCAAAATACTGTTACCTAATACAATAGACACATTTGTGCTTTTATATTCACCAGTGCTCTGTGTGATCCAAAACTGTAATTCAGTTCTCACTTATATTTCACAGATGATAATACTTATAAACAAACTCCAGGAGAGCAAATTTAGATAAACTTGTCCATACGTGTTTATTTTTTATGCATCTTTAACTCCAATCCAAAAAGTAGGGGATGGTACAACTGACTTACAAAGTTACATTACTAAAGGAAAAGACATAGTTGAGAAACCACACACATTTATTTAAAGAAATACAAGAGCATTCAGGGCTGGATGCTACCTTAGCATGCAGTATCACATCAATAAAACAAGAAAAAGCAATCCTTGCCCCAAAGGCTTAAAAGTATTAGCAGAGACCAAAAGTCTATCCAATGAGGACATGTGTCACTCCACCTTCAGTGCTGACAATAAGGTCTTTGTCTTTCGTTTTCTGCCTTTATATTTTCTTCCAAAGAAAGCTGTGTGTGAAAGGACTAAGGAGCAGAATTCATTTGCTTTCTTCTGGCATGAAATAAGGAATCCTTCCAAGCATATGAAGTACCAGTGAACCAGCCTCCAAGATGGGGATAATGAAACGAAAACAAAGCTTCATACCAAGGCGGCACCAAGCCTCCAATGTGAGAGAAGGGAATTTGACTTGTGTACAGAAGCAAGAGAAAATCAAGAGTCAGATGATAGCGCAGCAATACTGGAAGAAGGAGGAAGAGAGCCATCACAAGGTGATTGTGGCAGCAGAGAAGGTGGCTACCAAGACCATTCACAGTGTTTTCCTCAGCAAAAGCCTGGCCCTTCCCTTCCACCCCAGTTAAGAGAGGGGAAAAGAAAAAAAGAAAAAAAAAAACCTCGTCTCATATCCTCTAAGACTTCTCCCCCAGGCTCCTTGGTAAATGAGCTCTTTTGAACATATTTAGGCTTTCTGGTTAAATGTTAAGTAAATAATAGTCACTCTCTTCACAAAGCATTTTTTTCTGTGCCAATGAAAACATGCCCAATCTTGCCCATGAAGAAAAAAAAAAAATGGATTCCACAGTCTATTCCAAAATGCATGCAAAGCTCTAGTGCTGTGGTCTACAAAACTTGTGTCTCCCTGAAATTCATACATGGAATTCCTCATCTTCAAGGTGATAACATTAGAAGGGGAGATCAGTGAATGCCCAAAAAGAGATTCAGACATCCCTCACTCCTTCCACCTGTGAGGGCACAGGGAGAAAGTGGATCCTCACCAGACACTCAACTGACACCCTGATCTTAAACTTCTCAGACTCCAAAACCATGAGAAACAAACTTCTGTTGTTTATAAGCCATCCAGTTTATGGTATTTTGTTAGAGCAGCTGAACAAACTAAGACATCTACGATAAAGAGATGAACTATTTAGTTGAGGGAAAAAACATCAGAATGATATAACTTATTAAAAAGAATGTTCAATGTTGCTGTCACAATACTTTTTATATATTAAGCTTACGTATATGCATATATGAGCATAAATGTATTTATCTAAAGCATCAAAAAGTAAAAATAGCATTAAAGCATTAAAATATTGACATTTTAGCCACAATTTTTCCTTCTGGAAAGTAAAGGCAATGAACCAAATGTTTGAACTCATATTTAATGATTCAAATAGTCCCTTGTTCACCACCACACCTGTCTGCACCATTTTTCCTCCATGCCTAAACTGAAACACCTGTAACTATTCCTGAAACCAAACCAAACTATACAATAGTACTCATCAGATGAAGGACCTTAAGAAAACTCCACCATGTTATGGGGAAGGCAATGATTTTAAAAGACTAAAATTTGGATTACTTCATTGCCTCTTGGGTGAGGAATAGAAAGCACTTCAAGAAACCATGTCTAATTATATTTGTGTTATAAGCATGTTAGCCCCCTCTTCACTCATGGCTTAGAATAATTCCTGGCACAAAGTGAATGTTACAAAATACTCAATATAATTTTATAATATAATGATATTTTTCCAATTAAATATGCCACACATCAAAAGAAAACATGGTCGATATATGAAAGCACAGATTTTTAGCCTAAAAGTTGAGTGATTTTTCAGTGGGTTTAAAACAGGATTTTTGTTAAGGAAGTGAGATCTGTAGTGCCTCACGTATTCAGATGGGGATTCTGGCTCCACTTATTTCTTACTGCATCTACTTTGTGCCACGCAATCGTCTGATTGCTTTTCACATGTAGTGCTTCATTTTTTTTTCCTTATTCCAACTCTACAGATAGACACTGTTATTATTTCTGTTTTAAGATAAGGAAACTGAAGCACATATTTTTTTTTTTTACCATTGTCACACAGCAAGGACTCAATACTGCTAATTTGGTTCGAAACATTCCACTATAGACAGCTCAGGGCAAGCAGCACATTAATACTCCATTTGCCTCCACTACTCCATTCCCTCCTGCACCTTCTTTCAATTACGTCACTGAGCACTCACAGTAACTGCAGCTGAATGCACAAAGTACAGACTTGAAACTGACTTAAAGAAAATCAAATAACTATGTGTACATTAAAAAAAAAAGAAAAAAGGGACAAAAATTAAAAATATTTAGAATCCTATGAAGTGTAATGATGTGAATTTACTTAAAACTCTTGGCCTGGTGTTTGTCTATACCGTATTTCATAATACTCCTTCGTCCCTCAGCATAACTTTTAATCTAAAGGAACACATGACATAAAAAAACAAACAATAAATTCTGGTCATACTTTCACTCCATAACGTCAAGGGAGGATAAGAACAGTGAAGCTCAATCCTGCATAAAAAGGCAATCAATTTCTGTACTATCACCAGTCAGTGACCTACAAAAAGACTTAAGTGCAAGTCTGGAATTTCTTTCATCTCCAACTACTATGCAGCATCATTTGCAGTGTATGATTTACAAAATGAAGTGCTTTGTTCAGAGTTAAGTAAATGAAATAGAATAGAAAGACTGTAGTCCTATTAAACCCATGCACTTTAAAGTCTGGCCACATTTAAGAATTACCTGTGAGATTCTTTCTTAAAAAAGTCATTGTTGGGATATTATAGAAATGATCATTTGAGGGGGCAAAAAGAAGATGCTGGGGTCTCACCTGGTAAGTCCACTTCAATTGGCTAGGGACAAGGATAGGCACTGGTGAAAGTTTTCCAAATGATTATAATGTGCAGCTGTGGTGAGGCACTGTTTAATTACTACCTGCACTTCTCAAACTTTTAATATACATAAAAATCAACTAGGAATCTCATTAAAAATGCAAATTCTGATTCTAAACATGTGATATGGCCTGAGAGTCTGTATTTCTAATGTACTCCCAGATAATGCCCACCCTACAGGTTATATAAACCACATTCTTGAGCAGCAACATTCTGTCTCCCCATCAATAAATTATTCTAATCAATATTAAAAGTGAAAAAGACATTGAAATTCGAGGCCATATGGAATATTCCTATTTTTATATTCAAAATATGACCAATTTTTGAGAAGCAACTTAAAATACACAAATTATTATACAATATGGGGTTATTGTGAACTAAATGAATACACATTAAGCATGAGGGACTGTTCTGATCCTAGACTTAACACTCTGTGACTTATTTCATCACTAATTTTTTTAAAATTTTGAGGTCCTAGGAATTGAACCCAGGACTTCACGCACTCTTGGCAAGTGCTCTACCACGGAGCTACATCCTCTGCCCTCATTACTACTTTATTAATCACTGGATGGCAGATAATGAGTAAGTTATCAAGAAAATTGAATCCAGATATATAATTTGATTTACTGAAAAATAAGTTTTTTCTATATGGCATGCTCTCCTATACTCTGACCATTTCATTTAAAGACAAAACATCAACCCCATAGAGAAAGTTTATGCATTTGATAACATGATGCCTGGGATTTGTTTTTAAATACTTTAATAAAGAAGGAGGAAGGAGGAGGAAGGAGGGAGAGAGAGAGATGAAGGAGAAGAAAAGAAAAAAAAAGAACAAAGGAAATGTAGTAAAATCTCCATAGTTACTCTGTGGAATAGGCTAAATGTCCTCTTCTTCTATCTACTAAGTATACTTAAAATTTTTCAAAATAAATTCAGTTCTGGTTTTGAATCTGAACTTCACCACTGAACAGCTCTGTGATCATGAGCAAATCATTGAACTAACTTACTCTCAGACTTCAGAATGAGTTCCCATCTTAACAACCTCAGGGGATTGTCTTGAGGTTGAAAAGAAAAATGTGGAAAAGCCTGACACCAAACAGATCACATCATAGAGATAAACTTAGTTTGAATCCAAATCAGTCCAATGTAAGAGAAGAACAAGGAGTGCTTCCAAAATAGGAGTAGATGAGTCCTGAATGAAGACAATGCGAAATGATAAGGCCTTTACAGTTCTTCCTGTTACCTCTTTCGTAATGTTCTGGACCAGATTCCATCAGAAATAGCAATAAGTAACACTTAAAGAACACCCAGAATGCCATGTCTTGACAGCATGCGTGAGAAGTCTAGTGGCCTGACACCATGATCAATGCGGGTGCCCTGCAATTAAGCATCTCTGCTAACTTCTGTATATGACAATGTCGTCTGAGAGTAACATAGATTCTCCTCCCGTTCACTCTCTTCCATTTGCCAAAATCCCTGAGCAGTAGCTGGGGATGACATTTGGGGGGAAAGTAATACCTTGAATACAGGCCAAATCATCAAAAGCAAAATATCACCTTTGGAGGAATCTCTTCATAGGCCAGAATCCAAATAAGAACAGATGGTACTCTTTATTATCTGCAGCATAATTACATAATCATTTAAAAATATACATTATTGGTGAAAATTTCATCATTCTGGAAATAAATCATTCACAAAACCTCACAGCTGAAAACCTTGATAAGAAAGGACACAATTCTAACAATACATAATACCAATACATAGCTAAGCATAAGAGTCACAATACATAGCTTAGCACAAGAGTGAAAAGCATCATTAAAAATAGTGAATAAACACAACACAATTTATGTACATTTTCTCTTTTTAATTTGTACAAGGATACGCATAAGAACTTTACTTCTGTTCATCTCAATTGAATTCTTATGAAACACAGTGACTGAATGGGATGCTAGCATGCCTTTCCCATAAGAAAATCTCAGAAGCCTGGAATGTACAAATATTCAACCTCCCTCATGAGGTCAAGAAAGAGCAAAAACAGTAAAGTATTGACCTGTGGAATTCTCAAAAAAAAATTTAAAAAGTGCTCTTTAAGTTAATCTCCAAATTCAATTTTCACTCACAAGACACAGATTTAATCTACATTTTAAAAAACAGTATTCACATTTGTGTCTTACATATTTTCATACTTTCTTCATATATGCATCCATTGGTATGTTTAAGCCTTGGTTATTTTACTTAGATATTCCTATTTGGATATAGTCTTAGCTGATATTTGCTATACTTATACCATTCAAATTATCTATGTATGCAATAATAAACACTGGGCATAATCATATGTCAAAAATCAATGCCCTTATAAGGTAAAGCTTATTTCAGGCAAAGTCTGGCTTCAGTATTAAAATAAACACACATAGCAGGAAAGGTGTAATGTATATTTTGGTTTTTCAGGCCATGAAAAACCTTACATTTCAATAAATATTAGTTCACAAAACAAGAACCTTCAATAAAACATCCTAGCTGTACTCCTATTTAAAAACAAAGTTATTTGAATTTTTTCATGTACATGTTAACAAACACATTTATAAACAACAACCAAAAAAAAAAAAGGAAAGAAAGATAAGAAGTCATATTGAAGTCCCAGGTTCACAAAAATGTCACAGGGAGAAAAAGGGAAGAAAAAGAAAATAGGAATCCATGCTGATTCCTGCAGGGAATAAATCTTCCCACATGCAGAGGCATTCATCAGGAAGCAAGGGAAAGTAAGATGCCCCAGTATGAAATTTCAGCTCCCTGAATTGAAAGACCCAGAGAATCAAGCAGGGTGCTAAATCTCCCCTTACACCTACAGGTAGGACCTGCAACTACTCAACCACAGGATTTCTCAAAAGTCAGTCAAACCAGGTTCATCTAATTCAGAAATATGTTTATCAATCATGCACAAAATACAAATTTCTCTAATCACCTGCCATGGAAGACCCGCCAAGGAAGGAGCATTAAAATTCTGAATCACCACCCTTTTCTTGTAAAGCATTTCTTTTACTCAGTTTAAAATTTCAACTGGGCTAGCTTTAAACGTTTATCATGTTACAGAGTAGTTAAAAGCAGTATATAAAAAATTCTGATCTCAAAACAATTCACATTTGCATCTAAGATGTTACAATGAAACCACATAACTCTTTTCTCAAAATGTTTCATGTGAGGACTCCTTGAAGTGGCTTTCACTTTAGCTATGTGTGGCTTCCTTTATTTGCTTTAGTGACAAAAATATGAAAATGAATATAAAAAAATCAGTCTCTACAGAGAAGGCCAGAGGCATGCGATAACTAGCACTAGATTTATTTTTCATAGTTTTAACCTAGAGGCAAAATTTAAGGTCCAGTAAAAATGACTCCTTCATGTAATTCATAGCACTTCTTCTTATGTTTCGGATTAGTTTGTGTTGTGACTCCAAGGTAAGGTCAGTTGATGTCAAGTAAAGCCTTGTTTATAGTCTAGTCTCACTATGTATAAGCCTCAGCTACATATTTTAAAAGAGACAAAAATACTTGCCCACTACATTACTAGATTTTTTTCCCAATGATGTTCCACAAAATTATTTCCAGCAGCTGGTGTTTTATACAAAAACAAATTCCTAATACAGTCTCTTTTTCTATCAATTCACAGGAATGAATCTTCCCACACTGTTCAATGAATCTGTCTCAACTTCCCCTCAAATTAATATTATTGCAGTCAAAGCCAGGGTTTGAGGTCAAAACTACTAGAATCCAAATGCCCATTTCACCACTTACTCATGAGGTGACCTTGAACAAGGCACTTAAAAGTGAAGAAATGCTTATGCTAGGCACATATATTATTATTATTATTATTATTATTATTATTATTATTATTATTATTGTTAGAATAGAAAGTTCAAAAGATGTAAAAGCTCTTTATTATTCATGTATTTACTTTAAGCAAGATCCTACAAAAAAGTAAAGTAGCCTACAAATTAATAAAGAGTTTTCTTCACAAGTGAGTGTGAAGCTGGGTGCAGTGGTACACACCTGTAATCCCAGCAATTTGAGAGGCTGAGGTAGGAAGATTGCAAGTTCAAAGCCAATCTTAGTACCTAAGCAAGGCCCTAAGCAACTTAGGGAGAACCCATCTCAAAATAAAAAAAAATAAAAAAGGGCTGGAGATATGTCTCAGAGGTTAAGAATCCATGGGTTCAATTCCTGGTACCAAAAGGTAAAAAAGCATATGTGAAATAAAATACATTACAAATCATATGCCAATAAAAACTAACAAACTCTCTAATCATTGTCCCTGGAATATACATTTCTTCCAACTCTGTGAAGTCACAAAAAATCAAAATAAAGCACAAGGTAGGCAAAGAAATTGGACCTTTTTAAAAATTTTATAATTCCAAACTATAGCCATAGAGAAATATTAAAGATATACCAAGGGCAACAATTGCTCAAGTGCCTCTTTGAATTTTTATTTTTATAGAAGCCATAAACTTTTAACTAAAACATGTGGTAATTTGTCCTGTGTTACATATGCAGAACCTAAAATAAAAATTTGTGAATTCACTAATCCAAATTTTCTCCAAAAATTAATTTGGTAGGCAGGTTTAGGTAAATGCCTAGACAAATCTATTGACATATATGAGAGCAAATAACTAAAATAAATAGATAGAAGAAACTAAATTTTTTTTTAAAAAAAATCAAAAAAAAAACAAGAATCGGAGGATAAAGATAGCATTGAATGAAACTGAGGTATTAAGGTTTTGCATTTAGAATTATAAAATACTTAACAAACTTCACCATAAAGAAGACCTGGCTTATGAATTCTTCACATGAAAATGACCTGGCAAGGGGAATGAGAAGGGAAGGTATTTTTTTTAAATCAAGGGTATTTAATAAAGTGACTCAACTTGGGCTGTATTAATTTGAAAGTATCATACTGAAAGAAAATGGTACCAATATTATTATATTTTTGTGAGATACAGTAGTATCTTCTCTAATTTATCATTAAAAAAAAACAGAATTATGTGCCAAGCATCAGGCTAAGCACTAGGGAAATCAAGTGGATAAGACCTTGCCCTCAATATTTCAGTTAAGGAAGAAAAACATGTGCAAACATTGGTGATGCACTGTGTACAAAATACAGGAGGTAGCACAGAGAGCTGTGCCTAATGGATTCATAAAAGTTTCACACTGGAGATTAAAAAAAAAGTTGCATGGAAGGTCTGATTTGGATTTTTAAGTTTAGTTCATTTCAATCAACTTCTATTGTAGATTAAACACAGATAAACATTCAGAACACATATAGGAATAAAAATCTCCTTTAGACTCTCATTGACTTATAATCTAATAAACTGGAGACTTAAATGCAGTACAAAGTGACACATGCTTTATAATAAATGTTTTCAGAATTCGTACCTAGGGTCAAATATATGAAGAATCCCTATCCCTACAAGTCAGTAAGAAAAACATGGGACAACTGAAAGCAAATTTTAAAAGCACTGTTGTAACAATGCACGAAAATGAGTGCCTGCAAACAGATAAGGTCGAAAGAGAATGCAGTGGGGAAGCTGCTGTATAAGTAAAGTATTTCAAAGGCCTGAACTGAGTGGCATGTTTAACTGATAGGACAGATGGCGGTAACATCACCCACGGTAGAAAAGAGGGAACCCCACTTCATTTTCATCATATTCATCTACAGCAACTGTGGTGGGGTTTGAGAGACAGTTCCCGAGAAAAAAACTAGGTTGCAACTATAGATGTGCTAGTCATCAGTTTACAAGTAGCAATCAACCCCATAAGACAAATAATGCCTGGAAGAACTCATAAAGGAATAGAAGAATATCAGCCCTTAGGATCTGGCAAACAAGCCAAAGAAAGATAAAAACTCATCAAAGCTAGTAAAGACGATGTTTCAAAAAGGAGGAAGTGGCCAATCATATCAAAGATCACAGAACCAGAAACTGGACAGCCACTGCTAACATTTGCCAACTGTCACAGTGAAATGGCAAAAGGCCCCAAAATACAGTGGATTTGACAGTGGACAGGAAATGAGGAAGTGTATACTTTAAGGCAAATTACTTCTAGAAGTAATTTTGAAAGCTTGACTTTCAAAGGAGCTGTCCAACAATAAAATAACATCAAACATATTCTGGGCTCTTAACACCAGACTAGGCATTTTACCTACCATTCCTCTCATTGCTACAAAGTTGCAATATGAGCATTATCCTTTCTAATTTTCAGTAAGACAAATGGTTCAAGGTAGTTACATGATTTGTCCATGGACACACAAGTTGGCATATACAGAATGCAGGATTTAAATGTGAGTTTTATCCAGCAGTAAACTAATGCTCTTTCCACATTCTGATGCTGCCTTCCTACCACTGGAATTTTTTTTTTTTTTTTGAGGAGGATGGGTGGGGATAAGTGGCTTCCAACCATCTAATAGGAACATAATTTTTAAAAGATAATTTAACTAGTTGACATTTATAGTCACTTCCACCCTCGACAGCCTGATTCTATTTCACTATATGCTACTCAAAGATCCCTTACCATAGCTTCAGAATTCCAGATACAGAAACACCCATCAGTTCTTTGCAACACCCTCCATGCTACCTCTATTATAAAATAAGCTCCATGTCGTAACATCTATCTATATACAGTACACCAGAGAATATTAATATTGGTTAAATATATTTTTGTCAAAAATGAAAGGAAAGTCTATGAAAAGTTAATCAGTCTCATTACCGCCCTTCCACAGCATGTTGTACCTTCTGCTAGTGAAGTAATTACAACTTATATTGCCATGTTAAAGTCACTTTTGCCTCCCACACTGGGCAGTCATGTTCAGAGATTGCTTACTTTTTATTGGGTCCAAGAACATAGTACAAATCCTAGGCAAACAGCAGGCACTAAAACTTTGATGCACACATGAACAGATGGATGGATGGATGGATGGATGAGAAGATGGATGTTTTGATAAGGGAAAATGTTTTAAGTCATTTTATACTTAATAAGTGAATCTATTCACCAAATGAGATAATTTTATTATACTGGAGATGGAGGGAAGGCAGTTTGGAAGACTGAGTGATAATTATAAAAAATATGTCATGAGAGTTTAAAAATGAAGCATGACAGTTCATACTCTTAAAAATCTCCAGAAATACAAGATTGTTCCTAGTTTCAACAATACCAAAGGGAAGAAAATTTAAACTAATCAACACACTAAACTATGTTTTTTAAAAAACGAGTTACTTTTGAAACTTTTATCCAAAAGAGCCAATTTTCTCTCAAAGAACCGATAATAGAATTTCAGACATAGTAGTCCCCAGGAGATGTTTAAGGAGGGAAGCTTCAGAGAACATTCTGAAGTCACCCAAGGCGCCTAGCTGAATGTGTCAATATCTACTCAATTTACAGACCTGACTAGCAACAGTACATTCTCCCATTACAGGCCACAGACTTCTTCCCAGGGAGGCACGTGACATGAAATTCACCTGCACATAACATTAGCATGGGTGAATCCATGTTTTAATAAATTATCATCAAAAAAGGTTCAGGAATATACAAGAAAGTATAAAATCCACAAAGATTTAAGGGATCTTCTTAAAAGCAAGGAGACAGCAGCTTATGCATGATGCCCACCCTGACAGATACAGCTCCATCCTCTTCATGACAGAATGAAAGTGAAATTAATATTTTGAGGTTGAACTCAAATCCACTCTAGCTTATATGGATATATTTTTAAATTAGGTTAGGCATTTGCAAACTTTGTATGTTGTTATCAGCAGTTAACACCTCAGAGCTGAGTTTAACACAGAAATGCTATGACACCACAGCAGGTTGCCACTGGCCTCCTTCAAGTCGCAGTGAAACTTAAACTTATTATCAAATTACAAAGGAATCCATAGGTTAATGAAATTCAATGACTGTAGAAGCTCTGTATCAACAACCATCAAAGACCAGGCACAAGTGAGAGCAGGCAGAAGAGGCAGGTTTTGCTCTGGTCAAGGCTGACTTGCCTTCGTGGTGTGATGTGATCTGAAAAGTAAACAGGCAAGAGTGTCCTCTCAATTATCCCTACTGACACCATCTTGGCGCCATGCTAGCATCCTGTTTTTTATTACTTGCCTATTATAAATAAAATGTGAAAAACTCTACCTTAGAAAGTGATGTTAAAATGCAAGAGCTACCCATGTTTTCTTGGATCCTCCTACTAATAGGGATTAGGTATTTGACACCTTGAAGCCGCAGGGTCTGGGAGAAAATAAAGGGAATTTCAATAGAAAAGGCACGAGATTGAAGAATATCGTGGCAGTGGCAATCCTTGTGCAGCCAAGGGACATTATGGGACGCAGGGCTGGGCCCACCTTTTGAGATTTCTGAATCCTAGACAGCTTTAAAGTTAGCATGAAGACACAGATGGGCAAGGTATGAGAAACTGGCCAAGAAGAACCTCTGTCTACTTTTCCATTTTCAAGGGATCCAAACAACCTGACTTGGATTTAAAGGAAGGCCTCTACAATACAAGATGACCAAGAAATTACCCTGCAGGGGGAGACACTTAGAAGACTTAAGAATAAGAACAGTTTTTAATTATTAAATGAGCTCTCAGAGGAAAATTGATGAGCCTCATTCTCTGGAACCCTATAAGGCAATTCTAAGAACAACAAGTGTGTATCCAGAGAGTCCGATTGTATTCAAGCATAAGGAAACATTGCTTGTAAGCAGAGATGTCTATGATAAGCAAAAGGTCTTAAGGAGACTTCTCCCTCTCACTAGAAATGTAACATGTAGTGGCTAGATTGCCCTGTCCAGGAGGCTAGACACAGGGGCCCACATGGGGAGTGGCCTGTGCTAAAATTCTGGTGCACCTTTCAATTCTATGAGTTGTATTTTTCATACACAGGCTCAGACATAAGCAGGTATAACAAATAAAAGTTTTCCCTTATCCCTTTCAATACTCCTCCCCAGCACAAAAAGGACTGGTTGTGGGCCACATGGTCAAATTAGGTTTCCAAAGTTCCTTGCAGTTTTGAAAATCTCATAATGTTAGAATTAGACTATGCCTTAGCAAACAGGTTCCCAGTTAGAACTAAAATAAATGAGAATCATCCATTCTCTCCATTCACAAGATCCCCATAATCCATTCGACTGTTAAATGTTGCTACCTGGTTAAAATTTTTTAAATATGCCACCCAATTTTCTGATGCTTCCAAATTCTGCTTTCTCTTCTTCAGTGACAGGAATGGTGAACAACATCTGAATGTGAACTACTACAAAAAGAGGGCCTCTAACTTTCAGAACCTTAGTTAAATCACCACTCACCCTTTTCAGATTCAGCCTGTATAATCTTTCAGTTCCTATTACAATTTAAAGTTCTTTAATCATCAAAGAGACATTTAAAAAAAAAAACATACTCCAAAACTTTACCCTTGCACTTCTAGAAGGGCATGTGAGATGAAACAGAATATTCAGGAATAATTCTAACCAGAGGTGAAAGCCACAGATTCATTCCCAATTGGTGAATGCAGATAGAAGTTTAAAAAGATTTTATGTTTGAAACTGTACTTTGCTCAGTCTTCCACACCTTGAATAGAAAATAATCCTGTGCTAGGGAGATAAAGTCAGTCCCAGACCATCTGAGACTATAAGTATTGTTTCAGAATGAAAATCAAAAGGAGCTCAGAAACTCCAACCTGCCCAGCTAATTTAAACAGAAGCCAGTGGACAAATCTTGGATAGTAAAGGTTCAGTGATCATCTGTAAGGACAGAACTGAGAATAGGTGCCTCGTATGCTGCCTCCTCATGGGTGTAAATTCTGGAGCTGAGCTTTTCTAGACATCAGTCACTGGGTAGATGGGGGAGAACTATGAGTAGTCTGTACTCATGCCCGGGCTGAAGATTTATTGTTGGCATATACACACTCAGTCACCTCCTATCTGGGTGTGCAATGTGTTTTACATCTCTAATTCCCAAACTTATTAACTTTTATTCATTTGCATTTACACATTGTAAAGTATAATCTAGACTTCCTAATTGCTTGTCACCTAGCCCTCCCCCAAATTAGTATAATCACTAGTCTTCCTGAGAAGTAAGCCATCATCTATCTTGGAGAAAATTAGCCTATACACCTTTTGACCTACACAAATCCACTAAAAACTGCTCAATCCTCTGGGAAAGGCACTCCTACCAATTATGCTTGTACATTCTGGCTATTGGGCAAAAACTATAAAAGCCCAGTTAATAAAACAGAGCATTTTAAAAACACATGAAAACACACTTTTACAGGATTGAGGCTTACAAATCAAGAGATTCATTAGATGTCTGTGAGCTGACCATGACAAGATCCATAAATTTTCAAACTAGAACTCTATATAATTTAAAAACTTTGCCAGGCACAGTGGTGCATGCCTGTAATCCCAGTGGTTCCAGAAGCTGAGGCAGAAGGATCAACAAACACAAAGCCTGCCTCAGCAATTTCGTGAGATCCTGTCTCAAAACAAAACAAAACAAAAACAAAACAAAAAAAAAACAAAAAAAAAAAAAAAAAAATATATATATATATATATATATATATATATATATATATATATGGGTTGGGGATGTGGCTCAGTGGTTAAAACTGCTCTGGGTTTAAAAAAAAAAAAAGAAAACTTTTATGTCTATCTTATCCTTTGCCTGTTACTTCATTCATTTAACAACCAGGTATCAAAAGCCTGTTCTATAGCAGGCTCTGTGCTAGACCTTAAGGTATGAACATAAGTTGGCTGCTCTCTCCAAGGCCTTTCACTTCCTAGGGAAGAGAGGCAGACAAGTAAACAAATCATCAGAGCAACTTGCTCTTATCAAAGTGAATTGAAGAGGCTGACTCCCTTTTCCCCAACTAAAGATGTCAGGAGGGGCAAATTCCAGAGTAGATGACAAATGAACAGAACTGAATGAAAAGGACAACTACTGTTATCACAATAATTAAGCCCACACAGAAAAGGTATGTGTGTACTTTAATAGCATTAATGATACATAAATAACCAACAATACAAGACTGTATCATTTTTTAAAAATTTAATTTCCTTGTTAATAAGCAGACCAAAAAAATAACACATACTTGAAATCCTGACTCAGGACCTATCCTTTTTAAGAGAATGTATTATGCTTTTAACTTAATTTCATAAAATGGAATAGCTTACAAGATGTTTAAAAACAAATGTCACTAGATGGCTCAAAGCCCACTAAGGAGAAAATAAAAAGTCAGCAGAGTTGGTGACACTTTAAAAAAAAAAAAAAAAAAAAAAAAAAAAACTTCTCATAGCCCATAAATCTTTCCCTTGGGTAGGATCCAATGACATTTTGGGGGCCAGAGGAAGGCAGGAGATTATATGGGAAAAGGCAACATTTCTATATTACAAAGAAATGTTTTTTTCTTCTTCTTCTTCTTCTTTTTTTTTTTTTAATTTGGGGTTTTCTGGATTTTGTTTTGGGTGAGTTGTTGTTGTTTTCTATCAAATATGCCAGGTCATTTTCTCTTCAAGTCCAGGTTTGGGAAATAATTAAAATATATAACTCACCCAATAAATCCAACACTGAGTGATTAACATATCTTTTCTCACTTGTCAAAAATTGATTAGCCTAAGGGGAAATACAACAAAAACTGAAAGAAAGCTTTCAAGTTCAAGCTAATAAGCTAAGGTGAAAAGAATTCAGCCTTTTAAATTTAGCAAGAATAAAGTCAGTTCAAATGACCAACAAAATTGCCCTCAACCTAACTGTGTCACCTTATTAATGCCTTCTCCTCACCTCATGCTCCCTTCCATGATTGGCTGGAGATGGAAGCACTCCATTCACCAGTCACCAAGCAGAACCATTTACAAGGAATCAGAACTTGACATAATGACTCAAAATAAATATATAATTTATCTCCATTTATTGTTTCAGAAGGTAACTCTGCAATGTCCAAATTATTCAACAAAAATTTATTCAGTGCATAAAAAGCAAGGCATTGAGCTAGATACCACCATTCCAATGACCACATTTCCAAACTATAACTTTAAATATGCTTAGTAACAAATCATTTTAAGCATTTCCAAGAATACACAGCAACCTGACAGACATAGTTTAAAAACAGACATAGAATTTACAAAATATTCTAATGTTACATAAAAAATATCCAAACATTTAAAATAAGAACTAGGAATTCCTTCTGTCCCATACACAAAACTCACCCCCTCCCCCACCACCAAAAAAGAAGAAAAACACTGGGGCAATACAGATAGAGACTCTCTTTAAGTCTTAAACTTTTAGAGTTGATGTTATTTTCTTAATTTAGTTTCATATAAATAAAACTCTCTGAAGGCCAAACATCCTTCTTCTGGTTTCATAACTGCAGAAAGTACCTGAAATTAACAAACATTGTAAGGTGGTATATCATAAATTAGAGGCAATTTTTATAAATCCCTGATGTCTCCCTGTTTGTTGTACTCTTTTTTACAGACACATGCAACATTCCCAGTTGTAACACAGAGTTTGACAGAAAACCCAACTGACCATCTTTAAAAGCAGATTATTTTGCTGTGAATCAAAATCATGGCTTAGGGAAATAAAAAGAAGAAATGTGTAAAGTTCTATCCCTCTCTATGATAGTTTCAATAAACCCTCCTTAACTCCAAAAATGCAGCATTTTAATAATTTGTTGCCATTTCCTCAGTCAGCATTTTTGTTTTTTTTAATATCTAAGGTTTCTGCTACTGAAGTGCACATCTGCAAAAATGAATTTGAGATCTTAGCAGTGGATCTAGGTCTTCAAGCTGACAGTACATCTGATTTAAGCCATTATTCAGAAAATTCAACCATAGAAGAATGTGGAATTTTAAAATTTTATTTCTTATATGAAATATAATTGATAGCTTCATATAGGAGGCAAAAACTATTAGAAAATAAATTAAAATTGCTGAAAACATCAAAAGTACTAGAGACTAAATTTATAAACTGAAATCCTATCTTGGTGCCTATATCATTCCCACCTAAAGACTGGATTTTAAAAAGGAGTGAAATACCTAAGAAGCACTGGTTGATATTTTTGCCCAACTGATCTCCACAAATTAACAAAATCCTCAGACCAGAGCAACAGTGTTGGTCATTATCTGAGGTACAGGCTAAGAGGCTTACAACAGCACTCTTCAAAATAAAAGTAAGTAAATATGCTGTTTCTACTTCTGTGTCTATTTTTTAGGGGGGGGGGGGTAACAATGTTTAACAGTATTTCTTCAATGACTCTCATGTCAAAATCAAACCAAATTATTATATTCATCACAGGAATGTTATAATTCTGCTGGTGTAGAAATGTATCAAATTATTTTACATGGTTAGTAATTTAGTAAAACAAAATAGAAAACAAAGTGTGATGACAACTTAAAATACATCCAAAAAGGAGGTATCAATTTTCAAAAATATTTTCAAGAAGAGCCTCTTTGTTCAAGGAAAAATTTGCTTCCACTTACCTGTAGTCTAGTCCTACCTGTCCCATTCTATCTATTCTGTCTCCATTTCTTTAAACATACAAATAAGCGTCATCATAAGCTACTGTTGTAGACCCAAGGCATTCATGGTTTTCAATATTACTGGTTCTTACTATTCTCGAGTGACCTGAAAATACATAACATGTTGTCATTTGTAATTCTGTCTTAGCAGTCACTGAATCACCATTCCCAAAAGGAAAGACCAACTATAACCATTCAAACTCCCATATCTCATTCAATGATTCTCTAGTCCTCAGAGTGGTAGGTATAATCATTGTCCTTTACATATGGGAAAAGGAGCCTGATGAGTTATAATACATAACCTAAAAAGACACTAAAGTGGGACTCAAAACCTCACCATATCCTTAAATAGCACAAGAATACAATACCAGAAAGTTGCTGAAAAAGTTGATTTAAAGTAAATTTTTAGTAATTATCCCAATTCCATATCATGAATCATCACCTTTCTTCATATTTCTGGAGGTGTCCAATACAATTTCACAAAGCGTTCAAAATGGTAATTTAACTGGATTTGATAAAAGGAGAATATCTCTAGAACAATGCTATTTTCCAATGAGGTCACTCTAAATGGATTCTTTATTTGGTTTTATAATTAGTTTCAACTTTACACATGCTGACACAAAAAAGATAAGGAAAAGCATAAGAGGCCAATTATAAAAGTTATGTATGCACAGTATATCCAAGTCATACTTCATATCTCTAAAATTATAAATCAAAACAGGTCATAAACAAATAGATTTTTAAAAGGCATATTTTTCAACTAACATAAACAATGACAGAGTAAACCTCATTAGCTAGATTCTAAGGTGCTAATTTTTCACATTTTAAATGAGTGTCTTAAAATATATTGTCCATTAAAGTAAGGATTCTTCCCCACACTTCAATAAAAACTGTTCTTCTTATGTTTTATTGATAACACTTAGAACCACTGGAATTTTCTTAAACTCTAAGGTGTTGCCTTAAGCCTTAAGATTACAAGATGTTTTAAAAGCTATGAATTTGTGGTATATTTACCTTACACAAGTCCAGAAAGGAAATATTAATGAATCAACCTGATCTGTAACTAACAACATGAATTTTCATGCTGTTCACTAAGTCCTGAAAAGGATTTGTTCTCTAAAGTATATTATCCCTGACAGCACTATGAGTTAATTAGATTAGCAGAACCTTTTCTTCACATCCAGTACTGATGCAAAACTTACCTACCAAACACTGATGCTTAATCATAATAAATTTAAATTAATGATACTGAATTAATAAGGTTTCATTATACTCAAATGGGAAACCAGACACATGAAACTCAACTGGTTGTAACAAAATTCAGTAAAATAAAGTCACAATGAGCTTTTCTTGCTGTATCACTAAGAAAAGCACATTGGCTACTTACTCCCCCATTTCCAGAACCACACATGATAGTTATAACTGATGGACCATATTCTTGTTTTCATTTTAAGTAGTTTTACTAGTCTCTCAGCTAGAAATACTGGCTAGCCTGAATCCTCATGTAATATTAATTTACTTTACTTACAACTTCTTGCTTGAATGGTCTTTGATACCTTTCCAGAATTGTCCTATGAGTGTCTGTTTACACCAAGAGTATATAAGCTGGCAGTATACAAGAAAAAAAGCTCGTTCCCCGTGGCCAATAGTAACCTTACACAAAGCACAACAGTGCACTGCCTAGAGTTTCTGAGATTCTCAGGAAATCTACCCAGAAGTTATCCTTCAGCTGCATCCCAGGGTATCTGAGATTTCTACCATTAAAATCAATTAGGGTAAAGGGCCTATAACAAAATACCTGAAGACGTGAAGAGATACATAAAAAAAGTAACACACTTATCATCACATAGAACTTAATTTTCTCTATGTATTTTTAACTGTCATACAGCAAAGGTCTATGGCCACAAGAGAATGTTAGGGCTACACAAATCATTCCAGGCAGGAATAAGTACAAAGCGATGAAGAGAAGCCAAAGTTTAGAACAAGGCCTGTGGAGTACCACTGCAAAGAAAGGCAGATTATAGAGTATATTGAAGGTAAGGAAAAGGAGATGGTTTACCCTTCTATTTATAACCCTCAATCTTTTGTCTTATAGCTATGAAATAGTCCCTTAAAATATAATGTAAAACGGTAAATAATCAAATTGTTCTGCTTTCCAATAAATACCTTTCCAAGATGTTTTCTCTGAATTCTTATACTTTTTTATTGTTTCTAAGAACAACAGTCAAAATAAAATAACATCTGTTTTACTAATTGAAATAATTTTTCTGTTTTGAGGTAATCTAAATAAATACTTCTCACTCCCACTTCTATCTTCCCTTTCATAAGGTTTAGAAAATGGATTAGGGACTTTGAATACACTTTGGTAGACTCTACAAACCTCAAAAATGACACAGTTGACACTCAGACTCAACCTACCTTTCTAAAGTTGCATTCTGGAAGTGCAAATCAAAAGAGGTATCAACAAATCACCACAGAAAAATCCACAAGCACAGCTTTATTTGTACACAGCAATTTGCTACACAACAAAAGTCAGATCATAGCAATAAAGATAACTGTAAGCAAATATCAGGATATGCCAAGGTAATAATGAGCTGAATGTTTCTCATTTCTGTATGTATACATAGCAAATACTACAATAAATTCTTTGGAAAAGGAGAGAAGACCTAAGTAGCACAAATATTTCCTCAAGGATAATCCTGTGTTGAAGACTTGACAACTGAAATGAAATTCTAGCAATATTTTGGTGTAAATACTGGTTTAATAAACTATATATTACCTACTTTTTACTATATATTACTATATATTACTCTACTGAGTAATATATAGTAATATATAGTATTACTATATATTATTATAAACTATATATTACTATACTGAGTGGAAAACAAATTATTAATCACTTAATAATTTGTTTTCCACTCAGTAAATATATACTTTCCCCTTACTGAGCATATGTATTCACATTCAAGAGGATCAAAATAGATTTTCTCAAATAACTAATCACAAAAAATTCACGTATGACAAATGTTGACTACAATCTTGAAGAATGCCTTTTAAGCCAACAATATAATCAACAAGAAAGTATAACAGAAATAGCATCAGTGTGCCCACCTTAAAATCAGATTTATCAATAAAAGTTTTTTCTATAAACAAAATCCCTTATTTAAGATTTACGTCAGAATCCCTATCAAAACAAATGCAAGATTAACTTTTCATCTTTTGAGTCTATTGTCGCACATTTCCATTTCACTTGTGTAAAAATATGTAGATCAAATTTCTGGAATTATTGAGAACTGTGTACTTCTAATGAAAAATCATAACAACATAGCATGGGGGAAAAGGTAAAATAGCTATGGAGTGGTTAAATGGTTACCATATTAACTGGCAAAGACACCAAGGCAGAATTATGAACAATTATTTTCACATTGCTCACTTGATAACAACTTTATGTTTACATTAGGAATCCATATTTCGTGATTTAAAAAAAAAAGAAATGTGACCGTAAGTGTGCATGATTGTTTTTTAATTGCCCACACATTGACTGCAATTAACGGAACTGTAAATTTACCTTAATTGTTTTGAGAATAAATAATCTTAACCTACAGAATGAAGCTAACCTAAACTTTACACATTAGGGAGATCTTGGTCATTTTCTGATATTTCAGTAAAAGGTCTTCATTTTTGAAAATGTCAACAGAAATCTTTAATACAAAACAGTTCTTTCGAATGAATTTGATTTGACTGTTTACATAAGGATCCATGCCTGCAGAAAAAAAAAATCATAGTTGTGCATCTAACTGTAGTCGTATTTTGAATCATTTTTGCAAAACTATTTCCTCCTTATTTTGATGGGTCTGTGAATCTTGCACAGAAGCAGGAATTATTCCAATATAATCAAAACAAAAGAAGACATTTTATTTCTCTTTCTCAAAAAAAAAAAGAACACAAGTTCCCCCTTGAGTCCCCGGCCACCCATTCACCACACATACACACTCACACTCACTCACACACACACACACACACACACACACACACACACACACACTTCACACACACAATTACTTTAAAACTGAAAGGCACAGGATCTTTTCTGAAACCCCAGGGAGACTTATGTAGTCTTTAGGCTGCTGTGTTACTTAGCCTAAGTGGTCCTGGTGCAAATGACTTTATTGCCTTGCACTCTAGTTGCATGCTCTGGCCCCATCAGATAACATCTCTACACATAACACAACACCACACACACACACCCCACAACACCGGCCAAGTTTCCAATTTCAGAGGCCCGTTCCGCACACAGTCCATGTTCATCTCGGTTATGTTCCATGTCCTGACCCCACAATTAAGGGACACTACTTAACCCTGGTGGATCTGCTCTGTTGCCTCATTCTTGCAAGAGTCCTACGAAGGTTCCTCCCCCACACCACCTTGGAACGTGATGAAGACGGTGGGATCTCTCTCTCCAGTGCAATAGAGAGGGCGACCACAGTTTGTCCCCTTCCTCACCCCTGGCATCTCGCCTTCTCTTCACCAGCAATCAGAGAACCATCCCTGCACCGAGTGTATACATAAAATCCAAGGGTGGAGAATTAAATAGCCCGTTACAAAGGGTGCCAGGGGCATGAAGAAAATAAGCGGGATGAGGTTCCCAAGGGGTGCAAGCGAGGGGAACCCTTCAAGAGCAATGACAGGGCGACAGAAGGATGTCAGCGGTGGTGAGAGAGGTTGGAGAATGGCTTTTCACGTTGTTCTCAGGCGTTTGGGGGAATCCCGGGGCGGCGGCGGCATTGATAGGGGCTCTCCGGTCGTTCCCAGCCTCATGATCCCCCACGATCCCCCTTGGCCACCTTCCCTCGGACCGCCACCCCAGCCCCGCGCGGAAGGAAACGCCAGGCTCCCCCCACGCTCTCCCGCTCTCTCGCGAGTCCTGTGCAGGCCCTTAAGTGGGAGGGGGAAGGGGCGCGGAGGGAATTGCTGCAATAGAGCACCGAGAGAACCCTGCCCCAGCGAGGTAGTCCGTGGAAAGCCACGGCCACATAAAAATGCCATATTAATTTTTTAAAAGCCATAAATCACCCCCTCCCTCTGCAAAAGAAAACCATAAACCCGATCCCATGCAAGCCTGCGAGCAGCCACCCACTTCCTATTTCTGTCATAGCAGCTACACCCTGCCAGCAACCACCCCCGGGGCGCCCCCTCCCGCCACCGCCACCGCCACCCCCGCCGCCGCCTCCCCGCGGCTCAGCCATTTGCCAACTGACACCCCCGTCAATAAAAATGCCCCAAGTGGAGCTGAGAGGGAGGCGTGGGGGAAGGGCGCCGCGGGGGAGGGGGTTCGCGGGTTGCACAATATCCTAGAAGGTCCGTGGCTGGAGCTGGGTGAGGAGAACCCTGGGCGGGGGGGAGGGGAGGCGAGGCGAGCCGCCCGGGCGCCTGCGGCACACCGTGCACCCGAGCGACCGTGGCGCTCCGCTTACCTTTCACCACCCTGTCGGTCGTCGACAACTTGGGATCAATTGCCTTGGGCTCGGACATCTCCAGCCGCCGGGGGACAGCGACGCGCTGCTTGTCCGTCCGACTGCACACCCCCACCGGACCGGCGGGCCAGACACTCAACGCCGCCGCCGCCGCCGCGCTGCAAACCGCTCGGCTGGAGGTCTGGGCTCTGAGCTGGCTTTAAAGTTACTGCCTTCTCCGCGCGTCCCTCCTCCGCTGCCGCCGCCTTCACTCCTCCTCCACTGCCGCCGCCAGCCCCGCCGACTCGCTCCGGGCTGCGCGTGTGTGGTGGTTATTTATTTATTTTCTGAGCACGCCTCCCGGTTCTTCTTTTATTCTTGGGGGAAGGGGGATGGGGAGGAGAAGCGCACACACGAGTACCCACCCCGGCACGGAGACCGGGCACCGCGGAATGGAGACCCACGCGCGCACACGGCCGGGATTAAGACCGATCACATGGGGAGGGCCGGGGGCGAGGGAGAAGAGGCAGGGCCGCAGATGTCAGTGCCACCAGCAGCGCCTCGGCGTCCCCGGTGGCGTTGAGACGACCGCTGCTGTTGCTGCTGCTGCTGCTGCTGCCGCCGCCGCTGCTTCCCCACACCGAGCGCCGCCGATGCAGCTGCCGGTGCCGCGGCCGCGGTAGACGTCCCGCTGCCGTGCTCGCCCGCGCTCGCCTCTGCCTCCCGGCACCGCTCCTTTACTCACACAGGCACAGCCGCGGAGCTCGGCACACACAGTCCCGGGCACAACCTACCCTCCTCCGCCGCCTCCGCCACCGCCTCCGCCGGCCACCGCCACCGCGCCCGCCTCCGCCTCCTCCCCTTCCTCCTCCCGGCCCCCGCCTCTAGCGCCGGGGTAGCCTCCGCCTCCCCGCGGGGCCCGCCCCCGGCCTCCCGCCCCGACGTCGCAGCCCCGTGCACTCATTGGCTAGGACGTGTGTCCCTCACTGCCAGGTGGCGGCCTCCGGATTCGTCCCGCCCCCCGTTCCTCCTGGCTGTCCCCGCCCCTCGCTCTGTTTTCCACCAGCTGCCAGTCCAGCGGGCCTGCCGCCTCCACCGCCCAGTCCTTGCTCAGGTGTCACTGTTGCTGGCAGGCCAGGATTAGGAAAGGAGAATGGGCAGGGGGTGGTGGCTGGGAGGAGAGGGGCTCTACCATGCCACCCCCACCCCCCCCACTTGGCTTCCTACCCTGGAATCCGCATACACCCCCGCGCCTCCTTGGCACCCGCGCCTTGGCGACTGGGTTAAGCTGCAGTGTGAGTAGCCAAGAACGGACGGTGTCTCCGGGTGTGTGCGTGGCCTGCGAGAGGGCACGGAGAAGGCGGGGAGAGGAGCGAAGCGGGTGGGGGCAACCGAGAGAGGGCGGAGGAAGGAAGAGCGCGAGGAGCTTGGGGCCCACGGCGCAGCTGCTGTCGCTGCCGCAGCTGTCCAGGGAGAATCGCCAAAACTACGACAAATAAACAACTTACCTTGCGGAGATGGGCTCCGCCTGTGATGGGGTGTACGGTTGTATTTTGTAGTGGGCTTTTGTGTTGGCGGTATGGTGGCTGTTACTGTTTCCCACCCATGCATGCACACCTTAAGAGGAGGGGTCCCCTGTCAAAAGTCGTGGACCAGGGACCTGGCTGAGTGTGTCTGGCGCTGCGGGACACAGGACCAGGCTTTCCTGGGAGGGTGGGGACAGGAGTCCAAGCGACCCCGGGCGATTCAGCCATCCTAGGCTGCCCTGTTGCACTCTATGGAGAAATGTGGGAGCGGGAGAAACGTGGAAGTCGCCTTTTGACTGTTCACACAAGGACACTCAGCCACTGTTTGGGACAGGCAACACCAAATCTGCCTCTCATCCACTTGGTACTCTGGATGTCCGCAGGACCTTGGAGCTGTAGGCAGTTGCCCGCCCTGGTATCTCAGGTTGGAAGGAAAGTTAAGGCGAGAATGCTAGACGCTGGGGGGCAGAGTGTTAGTAGCAGAAATGCTCCTTTCAGACCAGAGGAATCTTAGAAGTGGTTCTCCCTCTGCCAGGTGTCATCTCAGCCTCTCCTCGATCAACCTCAGCTCCAAGGACCCTCAAGAAAGTTGGAATTCTGGAGGGAATTATGAAGAAAGTTAAACAAGTTTTTCACCCTCAGTCCTTCCTGTTTTATTTGCAAATTCCAAATGGGTTTTTCCTATTTCCTGAATTGAACTACAGACCCAATAAATGGGCTAGAAAAAGGTTTAGGAAGGCAGGAGATGGAGCCAGCAGAACTGTTTTGACGACAGGGATTAGATCAAGCTCAAACTTGAAAACTAAGTTTTAATAACTTATTTTTCGGGCTGGTGGTGCTGGAACACAAGGGGTAGTATGAGCTGCGAGAAGTAGGAACACACACTAGAAAGTAGTCAGCCTCCAAGCTAAGGGACAGGATATGAGGTGTGTCCCACCAGCAAAAAGAGGATGCCATGGGCCCAAAGGGTGAGATTCTGCTGGCCAGTTTACAACCCCAGAATTGTATGTGGTAATTAGGCAGACAATTTATTCAATAAGTATGTATTGTGCTCCTTTTATTCATATGTCAGACACTGTGGTAGGTAATTTATGACTCTGCATGTAGGGTTATGGTGCTTTAAAAATGGTCCTCTCTGTCAGTAAAGCGTAGAGTCCAGCATAGCTTTCAGAAAACATAAAATCATGTGCTCCTAGAGGTCACCATAATCTCCTCAGAAAGGGTTTGTTGCAAACAGCCTCCTGGACACAAGCAGAGCTAGTTGCTGAGGCAGATTTGGGAAGTTGGTCCCAGGCCAGATGGCACACAGAGAGGGAAGGATGCCAAGACCTGTGGGTGAAGAGGGCCTGCTTCAGGAAAGACCAGGAAACCATGTCCAGGGATGCTCACTTCCAAGGGCAAAACATTCTCACACACATGTGGCAAACAGATATAGTTCCCACTGTTATTTGGACTTAACTTTCTCCAAATACAGGAAAATGCCATTGAACCAACATCAGAAGGCTTAGAATGTCATCAGCATAGAGAAGTTTTATGATAGAGATAGGAAATAAAGGCACACCTTTCAGTCACACCCTTCAGTCCGCTACAGGTCTAGGACACCTCCTAGCTGAGGTATGTGTGGGAAAAAAAAAGTTATGAATCATAATCACTTCACAACATATCTTATTATCATCAGGCATTTTTAAAGCATGTGTATAGTTCCACAACTGTTGCAACATAGACACTTCTTAAACAAATTGGACCCTGCTCCAAAGAAAACTAACAGCAGCTTAATAACTGGGGACTAGTTAATATCCATAAACTTGGCTTACTGAACCTGATAGCCAAATTATCTTTTTTACTCAGATATTCATTTAGACGTCCAACTGTCTGCAACTGCCATTCTTTTTTTTTTAATCCTGTTAGACTGTCCGAGCTATTCTTGATTATATTACCACTTCATAGAATTACCTTACCTTTGGCATTTACATTTTCAAAAAGTTATTTCAATTTCCATGAGCTGACTTTGGAAATGTCCTCTGCTTGCGAAGAAAAAATTAAGAAAATAAAAAGTTAACCCCCCCCAAAAAAAAATGCACTTTCCTTTCCGTAATCTATCTCTCTAGCATCTGCCCAGCTAGGGAGTCCATTTCCCAGCCTGACCCTGGATCCAGGCTAAAGTGTTCTGTCACTTGCTGGCCAAGGTAGTTAAGGAACAGATACACATTCTCCAGTCTATCAGCTCCCATCCTTTAGTTGCATACAGAGGCTTCTAAGACTCAGGGGCCCACAGAACATCATGTGGTTAGAGCTGAGTCTTTAACTAAAGGAATGCCGTTACCTATGCAGAAAATCTGCATTATACTTTACCTTATAAAGAAATAATCTTCTGTTGAGATATTCCACTATTTGAAGATATGTTTGTTAGGGTAGGTAGTAGTACTATATCAACATACAAAACTCATTTATTTTATTAACTGGAAGAATAAAATCCTTAGTTAAATCCCAAAGGCTTGTGTAACTGTTATATAATAGAACAACCCAAAGACTAAAAATATTCCCTCTTTTAATACATGAACATCAAATCTTAATTTTCTGTGAATGAATTATTCATTTACCAGTTGTGTTTTGAACACCTGTTCTGTACAAAGTACGATGTTAGATGATGCATAAAAATATAGAATGAAGAATGATTCAACGATTTTGTTTCTCCACTCAAGGATCTCAAAGTCTTACTTTATAACTGTTACATACATATTATCTTTACAAACAATTAAGCATAAGAAGCTGCTTTCTCTTGCTATTGGAGAAAACAAACTAGTTTGCTATTAGTTTCATCAAAAATAATAATAAAGATAAATATGAGGGAAAGTAATGTGTACTTGGAATCATGTGCATTTAAATGCTTTATACAGTTTGGATGCAAATTATAGGAAATGAAAAATATTTTGGTTTGCTTACTAAGTGATCTGCTATATCCAGAGAAAAAAAGAACGAAGAAAAGAGGAAAGAAAGACATTGTTTTTTATATCTTATTTTGAGAATAACTTTTAAAATATTGGACTTTGATTCTGGGGTGGATTTACTATCATTTGGATATTAGACTTGAATAATAACTTCTGGACATAGCTCTTCTGAGTTAGATATCAGTATGTTCTATCTACATTCTCACTTAAGATGGTGGGATACAAAGTTGAAGGATCTGTAAATAGACACTTAGGCCTGGAACAGCCATGAATGTGTGTGAATTTGATGTATGTTCTTAAATCAAGTTCCCACACCATTCCCTTCTATTTGTATGGAGTTCTTTCTTGTTTACTTTAGATGCTCTATGAAATACACTAGTCTACATGGATTTTATTTGAGGTTCAAACTAAAAGGGCTTTATATTGTTGATCTTTTGGATTTGTCTTGAAATTTTCTTGAGCCTTGGTTTTGTCAGGAGGTAGTTTAATTCATTTAGACAATTCTGAACATTAAGCATTTTTATAGCAAGTATATATAGGAATACATATAATTTTTCCACTACGGATTAAATGAAAATCTTTGAAATTGTATACCAAGTTCAATATGGAGAAATACTTTACATAAAATTTGGCAAGAATATTTGATCAATGTTCATTTGGATTTAATAACCAAATATTCATTTTATTTATATTTGTATCCTCATTTCATATCCAAGTTCTTGGCACAATGTAGGTGCTCAACAAATTTTGTTGAATGAGTTTTAAAATAATGTGTTGGTATTCACAGTATGAGATAGATGTTAGGCTAAGTACCAGGGTCTCTATTCTCAAGGAGATATCAGTATAACCAAAACTCACAAACACACATATGAGAGAGAAGTGTCATTAACTCTTTCTCCTAGACAGTTTTAACTTTAATTTAATTCCAGACTTTGAAATTATGAATAGATTGTGCCAAGTCATAAATGTTTCCATTAATAAGAACTATACATTTGCCATTCTATTTTAAAAATCCAAGAAACAAATATGCTGTAAAATTTTATGTATTTTGGCTTTTCTAAACTCAAAAAATCAGAATATTTGACCTAAAATGAGCTGAAATTTACATTTGAAGTGCTTTGAGAACACTTCAATAATAATAGCAAAGAACTCACTAATCAAACTACAACAACATTTTAGGAGACTTGATAGATCAATTTAGAAGAACTTTTTCTGGTCCTTTAAAGGCAGATTTACATATGTAAAACCAGTAAATAATTAGAAATGAGTTTTATCCTTTAAAGCAGGCAGAGATTTACCCTTACTAGAACAACAGTGTGCCCATTACTGATTAAAAGTTCATGAATTTGCAAGTAAATATTCTGTTCTTAATTTGAATTTGGCACTCAGACCAGCCACCCTTTCCTTTGGGTGGCATATATTCAATAGATAGTTATTGAATATCTATACCTATCAATCACTGTGAATGTAATATGGAAAAAACAAAGTCTCTACCCTCATAAAACTTACATTCTAGTCAAGAGAGACAGATGATAGCACTTGCACATACACACAGGCCATGGCAGTGGACTGAGGGATGACCATGATCATAACACACAGTGGCTAGGGCACTGAAGGAAGTGACACAAACTGCTGTGTAGCCATGGCATACCGAGAAGGGGGTCTCTGAAAAGCTGATATTTGAACAGAGATTCTCAAGATGATGGAGATGGCTCTGCAGCCACACAGAAGAAGTGAGTTCCAGACAAAAAGGAACTATAGATGCAAAGGCCCTGAGGGCAGAGTCTGGTTGGCATCTTTACCAACTGTCAAAGGAGGCCAGTGTTGCTGGAGTGAACTGCAAAGAGTGGTATAAGGTAAAGTCAGAGAGATCGTGTAAACTCAGCTTATATAAAGCCTTTATATAACAGGAAAGACTCTGAATTTTATTTTAGATGAAATGAGAGGGATTTTATCATCTAGGCTTAGAGAAAACAAGCAAAGTGATGGAAAATGAGAAAGGGTGGAAGTGGAAAGACCAGTTGAGAGACTCTTACTAGAAATAAGTTGGTTAGTATTATATAGTTTAGAAGGGAGTGGTAAGAAGCATCCATTTCCAAGTATATGTAAAATGTTGACCTAAGAGGATTTGCTGATGGATTGAATACAGGATATGGGAAAATTAAAAAGAGGTCAAGGAAAACTTCAAGCTTTTGGGTGTGAGCAAATGGAAGGTAGAAGTTACTATTTACTGAGAAAGGAAAGATTAGAAAGGAGGAATCTGTTTCATGAAGAAGAACTAAACTTAGATATGTCAATGTTGAGTTGTATGTTAAACATAGAAGTGGAGATGGCATGCAGACATGTAGGTCCTGGACTTGAGAGGCCTTCACATCTCTGGCATTTGAAGTAGGAAGTCATGGCAGAGTCATGCTTTATTTCAGTTCAAGGGTAAAAAGAAAAAGGGGACCAGCAAAGCCCATGGAAAGGGATAGCTTATAGAAGGATTATATCTCTAAAACCAGGCAAATGAAGTAAATTGTGTCAAGGATGCTGACAGATTGAGTAAGATGACAACTGAGAGTTGTCTATTGGTCTTGACAGAAGGGGAGATTATTGTTGAGCTGCACAAAGAAGTCTTGTGTACCTACTTCAAATAGTACCACATTGCTCTCTGCCTCTCTATATCGATTCAGTTCCTTTTAGTATTTTAGACTAGTAAACATTATGAGTGGGGTGTATGGCTACTCATAACTAGATAAATAAGAACCTTGAGAACAGGACTGGTCTGTTTTGTTCCTGAATCCACAGTGTCTGCAGTACACTTGGCACACACACTAGGTCACTAATAAATGTTTGTTGAAAAAGTGAATATTCTATTATAATGCAAGTCTGAGTTAGTTTTTCTGATTTTTTCCATAGTTTAAATAAACAGTTCAAAGTATTTGTAAGAAAAAAAATAAATTTCATGTTTAGTGGGGTTTTTCTAAGTCATAAAACTAACCCTTCATAGAATAAAGACAGTTGACTTGGGCCCTCAGGAAGAGAAATGAAATGGGAATTTAGGCATTCAGTTGTTAGCATGAGGTGTCTCTCACTGTAAGAGTAGTTACTTGTGTAGATCCAGTGAGAGCACAGTATTACTCATATTTCCTCTTTCTCCAGATACACAAAGAGTTCTATTGTTTGCAACATCTAAACTATTCCCTGGTGATAAGTTAGGCCAGACATCAGCAATTTTCAGGGAGGAAGTAAGTAGAATTGGGGTTGTGTTTTGTTAAAAGCAGTCCCTCAAAAGAGTTTCCTTCTCTCTTTTGGGGTGTCCCTGATTGCCCAGGCCAAAGAAATACTGTTGGTTGGGGAAAGTGTTCTAGATATGTGTCAGGGTATCTGTCCTGTGAAAAGTACCCCATGAATTGAATATGCTTTCAATTCTTACACTTATGACAGACCATGTTTTGATTAAATCACAATTTACCAGCACCAGCACACTTATTTTTAAGAAAAAGACCCAGTGACCTTACCTGCTGAGTGATCATTTGGGTCATAAGTTCAACCACTGGCCTGGGAGTGTGTGTGGGGGGAGTTGGACCTGGGTACATAAACATTTTACTTGAGGTCACCTAAAGGTTGGTGACCTTTAAATTCCTTGAGCTATTTTACAAAAGAAACTTTAGCCTAGTCAGATGCCCTCTGTGAAGAGTTTGACCTTAAAATTCACAGGAAAGTTTGAATGAACTAAGGTGGCCATGGGGACAGGGCTCATGTGCAAGGAGTATAAACAGATGATGCCATTCTTGACAGAGAAGCCATGGGTCAGAGTCAGCAGAGGCAGAGAGAGCAGAGGAAGAGAAGCTACGAACTCTGTGTTCCTTTTTGTCCTTCATGCTGCTTGGTTGTTTAACTTTTTCCTGGATATATTAGGCCTTTCAGTACCCTTACAATAAGGGTTGTTTTCCAGAGCTGGTCTGAGTGTTTTATGTTCCTTACTAACTCCCCTACTATATGTTTGGTAAGAGCCCTCCGTAAATCAAGTTGTAAGATAAAAAGAGCAGCTAAGATGTTTATAGCATGCCCTCTGTTCACTTTCAAGGGTTGACACCTTTCAATTCTAGTGGTTACGAAAATCCATTTCTTCATTAAGAAAATGACTACCTTGTGATCCCATCCTTGCCCATCCCAGTTGTCTCTATAGCATACCCAGTGCCAAAAATAAAATGAATTAATCAGTATGCATGGAGAAAGGAAGAAAGACAGAGAGTCTAAGCAACAGATAGTCTCTAACTGGGGAGTCTTGGTAAGCTCTGAAGCTATTAATTAGATAGCTAGTTTCCATGTCACCACCGGGAAGATTTAGACAATGCTGCAGTAAAAAATTGAAGATCTCAGGAGCTTAACAGAAGTTTGAAGTCCTCTGCAGGTTTGGGCAGCCTGCCAGGGCAGCTGTCCTCCCTGTGCTGACTCAGCATCCCAGTGCCACAATCAGCGCAGACATCAACAGGTGCTTCACTGTCACCCTGCAGGAGGAGAAGAGAGGGCTGGAGAGGTGAGGCCCAACAATCAAAAACCTCTGCCTGCATGGCATTCATGAATGACTACACTCACACTTCATTGTCCTGATCTCATTACTTAATTTCAAGGAGGGCAAAGGTACATAATCTTCCTACCTTTCCAAAATTAGAGGGAAACCAAATATTTATAAAAGGAAGTCAAAGCCAAGTAGATTTTTAAATAATCTATCCTGCGGGACCTCCGGGCTACTGTATGACTAGGGATGTGTCTTATCTGTTTTACATGCCAAGATAGTCTTGGAATGACCATGACTCCTGTCCTGCTTCCTGAATCAAACCTTCTATCCCTCTTGCATGGCCTCTTACTGGTGTAAATCAGATACACTCCGTTGGGACTGGTTTGGTATTAAGACATCTGCCCT
Source organism: Ictidomys tridecemlineatus (assembly GCF_052094955.1). Lineage (NCBI taxonomy): Eukaryota > Metazoa > Chordata > Mammalia > Rodentia > Sciuridae > Ictidomys > Ictidomys tridecemlineatus. Next base: position 101,634,105 of record NC_135485.1, on the reverse strand, counting down.
GGGGCCCCATGAGCCTATACCAGATTCCTGGTAATACTACTATTTGTGGTCTTCTTCCCAGCTCCATCTCCCTCACTCTTCTTATTCCAGTGCCTTTGCAGGTAGGCAGTGTTGGAAAAATAGTTGACAATCTGGATTGGGAAAAATGCCCACTTAATGTGTCTTCACTATAAGTAAAAACACAAAATTCCTTTCTATTTTTTGAAAGTCATGAGCCGATTATCTAAAAATATGAATATACATATTTACGTATGTGTGTGCATACATGATTGTTTATTTTTGTGAGTCACAACCTTTTGTAAGAAGTTAATATGACTAATTTAATAATATGCAGATTTATTATTATGCAGCATCAATGCCAAGCAGTTTCTCTGAAGGTCATGTTGGTGCTGTTTTGACATGGCAAAACATATTGTGTCTCTTCTAATTTCCTTAGTCCTACAGTGTTATGGCTTTTCTTCCAAGTCAACTTGGCTAGGCTATAATTCAGTTATTTAATCAATCACTAATCAAGATCTTACTATGAAGATAGTTCATACATGTGGCTAATACCTATAATCAATTGACTTTAAGTAGACTACCCTCAATAATGTGGGAGGGCCTCATCCAATCATTTTAAGGACTTAACAAAATAGAGGTTTCCAGAAAGAGAAGGAATTCTTCTTCAACAGCACAGCATCAATGCCTGCCTGGGTTTCCAGCCTGTTGGCCTGCCTTGAACAAGTCTCTCCCCTTCCCCCACCTCCCGTCCCCCTTACCCTCCCCCCCATACACACGACATATCACACAGTCATGAAAAGATTAAGCTCCTTACTTTGCTTTCTTTTCTTGTGGTCTGAGCTAAGAATTTCTGTTCACCTAAATACCCACTTCCAAGGTAATTATAATACATAGATACCTAAGGGTTGGGGTCACCAAATGTTCACCCTGAGAGGAAAATTCATATAAAAGTGATGTAGACAAGATTTTCCAAGGAAAAAAAAATAGTAAGAAAATTAGGAATGTGTCAGGGAAGCAAAGAAAGTTCGGCAAGGATTAGATATCAAGCAAAGACCCACAGATGAGGAAACTTTGGTGCAATCCTGCAAGGAGGTTTATAAGTCACCTTAGAGCAGACTCAAAGAGCTAAGTCAATATACCCAACAGTCAATGCAGAAAATTGCCTGGGGCTAATGCCAGGCAAGTCTAAGCGCAATGCTCCCAACAAAGACACAGGTAGAAGCACATAGGGAGCTGTTTGCATAGAGAGGGGAAACTTTGAGGGCTACAGACAGGACACTGAAGCCATCAACTAGTCAGGATTGAAAACCATTTGGATAGAGGGAGAATGAAGGAAAGTAACCACACCACTTCATTTAAGAAAGAGAGTTAAAAAAGTCATATCTCTTCTCATACAATATCAAATTTTCCTCCTTTGCAGTTTCACTCGCAGATGGCTTCACTCCTTCCCCATTTCCAATCCTCAACTAATGTCCCTTTTCAATGCCTGAAATTCTCAAGTCACAGAATATAGCATTTAACCCATTTATGGTTAAAACGAAAATATTCTTAAGACAGGAAATGCATTGAGTCAACTCAGAGCCTAGGCCTCTCCCAGGTGTTTGTGGCCAGGGCCCCTTCCCAGCCTGGGAGGGCCTTGGGTGGGTGCTGAGTGTTTTATCTGTTCAGAAGCCTCATTTCAAACATGACTCATCATATGATTGTTCATGACAGCATCTCAACACTATAGGTTGGTTCTCCTTGCTTTATTTTTGCCATGATATAGTGGCATATCATTGTACATATGCCAAAATTATGTTTTCACCTAGTATTTCCTTGATTTGCAATGATATTATAGAACTTTTTATACGTTTAATGACCATTTTGATATCTGTTTTTTTGTGAAAGATTATTTTAAGTCCATTTCCATATTTCTATTGGTTTGTCTTTTTCTAGCTGATTTTTAGCACTTCTTTATAAATTCTCTTCTAGAATTTACCATTTTATTCTAATAGTGTTATCTTTTATATATATAAAGATATATCTTTATATATACACACACATATATTGTAGTTGGACACAATATCTTTATTTTATTTATTTATTTTGTTTTTATATGGTGCTGAGGATCAAACCCAGTACCTCACAGTGCCAGGCGAGTACTCTACCGCTGAGCCACAGCCCCAGTGCCTAGTGTTATCTTTTGATAAGGAAATATTTTGAGAATTTTAATGTGATCCAGTTTGTCAGTCTTTTCTCTCATAGTCAGAACTTTTTATATTTTAAGATATATTTGTAAACTCCACATTTATAAATACATTCTGTTATCTTTTTAAGGCTTTATTATTTTATTTTTTATATTTGATTCTGCAATCTACCTGGCTTTATCTTTATTTATTATTAAGGTTATTAATTGTTAAGGTCGGTTTTTCCATATGGCTATTCAATTAATCTAACACTTAACTGACTGCAGAGACTGTCCTTTTGCCACTGTTCTGCAGTGCCACATGGGGAATTAACCACATATTCATGAACACTCAGGTCCTTTTCACAACGGTGTGATTGTGTGCTTGTCCCACTAACTGAGTGGAGAGGAAATATTTATTTCTATATTCCTAGCACCGCCTGTAAAGTAGGTATGCACTGCTTTCAAATGAATGAAGAAATTAGAGAATAAGTGGACTGTGAGAATTCACTTTTTTTAGTTATAGTAAAATGTATGATGAGTTTTTTTGCTGAGTGAATCTGTCAGGAGAGACATTCTTTCTTTTCAGCTACCTGTGTTTTTCTCTTGAGCCTCACTTTAATGTGGGGTCCATGTATTTCTAGTGGATAATACAGGCGTATTCAAGAAAGAATACTAAATCATTGTTTTGGGGGACTGGGTTAAAACTATAGAAATCCTCTCCTCTAAATTCTCAACTTGCAAATGAGCAAAGCGAGGTGCGGAGACCTAAATTCAAGTCACAAAGGAGGCAATTTCCAAGACACTCTGGCCCCTAAGGTGCTTCTGTTGACTAGGTCGCCTACTGAAGACAGGCAGCAATGGCCTGAGCTTAAGCAGCAAATGCATCTGTGATTTGTATGTGGTGCTGAGGATTGAACACAAGTCCTTGCACATGCAGGGCAAGGGCACTACTGCTGAGCCACACCCCAAGCCCTCATTTTTAAAAATTTAATTATTTTCTTAGTTGTAGATGGACATAAATACATTTATATATTTATTTGTTTGTTTATTTATTTGTTTATGTGGTGCTGAGGATCAAACCTAGTGCCTCACACATGCTAGGCAAGCTCTCTACCACTGAGCTACAAACCCAGCCCCACAATAGCCATTTTTAGCCTACATAATTTAAGAAAAATAATTATACCTCACAAGTGTTGATTATTACTATGTTAGGCATCACACGGGAAGTTCTGCACTTCTGATCCCATTCATTCATTCAAACTCTCCCAAGAGGAGAGCATTGTAATATTCTCACAGAGATTAAAGAAGTAACCCAGGTTTACAAACACCAACAGTGGTTTGAAATCATAAAACCTTGACTCTAGACCCTTCCACCCTAACACTAATACTGAGGTGGCTTGTTCCAACTGTAACCATCAATGAAATTTCTGATAGAAGGTTAAAATTTCTGTTGCTTAGCAAATAACTCATTACAAACAAGAAGTTTTGGGTCCAACTTTCTTTTCCCACCACAAAGGGCATAATATAATTCAAGACATGTGTATATCAGCAAGGAATTTAAGAAAAACAAATATCATGCACAAAACATAATCAATAAAATTTTTCTATTTAATAACAAGAAAACCATACTTTCATATTGTTCAGTTCATATTATTTTAAATCAAAGCAATGTTATTCTGTAACTCTACCATATTTATTTTCTAAAATAAAACTTTTAAATTTTAAATAAAAAAGAATTCTTTTTAATGACTAGTTCACCAGAAGAATATAAGAAGGCAATGAATGTGTTTAAATGAAAATTATCAACAACATACATGCTTAATGTTGAAATATTTTAAATCCAAAGAGTAAACAATGTTTAATTTTTTTTTTGAGAGAGAGAGAGAGAGAGAATTTTAATATTTATTTTTTAGTTTTTGGCGGTAACAACATCTTTGTTTGTATGTGGTGCTGAGGATCGAACCCGGGCCGCACGCATGCCAGGTGAGCATGCTACCACTTGAGCCACATCCCCAGCCCAAACAATGTTTAATTTTAAAAATCTGCAAAAGTATCAGATACTTTTTCTACAGATTATTGCCCTGACTAGGAGTTACTTAAGTATTGATGCCTACATTTGCTAAAAGGAAGAGACAAAATACATATCAACTTCCCAAAAGTTATCAATCTACTTTCTCTATATATCTAACTGTAAAGATGAAACTTATATGTAAATTTGACTTTAATCCACCTTTCTAAGAAAATGCTACCATTTTTCTTCCATTAAGTCATAAGCAGTCTATACACACACTTTATATGTCATTTGAATTTTGTTGCTCTGAATCAACTTTCCTGGCAGCAAACACTGCATTTCAGTTTCACTTACAATCTGTATTGAAAGGAATGGGAAAAGGACAGCCTGTTTAAAATATGTTTTAATGTGGTAGAGTTGTCAACAGTGGTGTCTCATGTCCTTTGGAAATTTGAATGAATGTGGTCTGGTTTCCACTTCTAGGGGTAGTGGCTGTTCACAGAGCTCTCTGTAAAATCCGTCTTTCCTTACCATGTTTCCTCCTGTTTCCTCATGTGACTTTGAGCTCCTAATCTCCATGGGCTATTTTAGTTCTTGGCCATATTACACTCTCATGTGTATATCCCCCACCATCACTGTTTCCTTAAAATTTCACTCTTTATCGGCATTTCATGAATTAATGAATATATTGAATATTTTTGAAGGGTTTTAAGGAAGGACCATTTCACATAATCTACAGCATGTGCCTTCTTGTTAACTCCTTTGTTCCTCCTTTTCATTCTGGTATATCCCAAAGATGGGACTCCCTCCATTTGTTCTTCCCTTCCATATTATATCCCCTTCTCCAACGGACTTTCTCAAGTGTACCAGCCCTGCCAAGTAGAAATGCCTTTCTAACCTCCAACCTCCACCTAGAATTCTAGTAAATGTTATCAGTTTCTTAAATACAGTTGTCCTTCCTATCATTGGATTCAACTAACATAGATAACAAATAATCAGAAAGCAATTATGACTGTACTGAATATGTACAAGCTTTTTTTCTCATCATCATTCTCTGAACAAGACAGTATAAACTCCTTACTTAGTATGTATATAGAATCAGCCATCATAAGAAATCTAGACAATCTGTACACTCAGAAAAATGAGAAATTATACCCCATCTGATTCAAATGTATGATATGTCAAGATCATTGTACTGTCATGTGTAACTAATTAAAACAAATTTTAAAAAATCATAACATGCCAAAAATAAATAAAATATATATTAAAAAAGAAATCTAGAGATTATTGAAAGAATTACAAGAGGACATGCATGGGTTATATGCAAATACCACACAATTATATATGAGGGACTTGAGCCTCCTCATATTTTTGTGTAGGGGGAAGCCCTCAAATTGATCCCCCAGGGATACTAAGGGACTATTTTTTAAAATTTGTTCTTTTTAGTTATACACAACAGTAGAATATATAACCATCATTCTTGTGGTTGTACATGATGCAGAGTTATACTGGTCATGTATTCATATATGAACATAGGAAAGTTATGTCCAGTTCATTCTACTGTACCAAGGGACTACTGTATAAGGAATAAATCCTTTATCTTTTCAATAAATGACCTTTACTTTTTACTCAAAGTAATTCCAAAATAAGATAAAACCCAAGTAAAGAAAAATATATTACATGGGTTCAAAGATGTGTGATAATACAAAAGTTACTGAGATAGTATTTTCTAATTTTAAGCAAGAGTTCAGTCTTAACCATAAAATATCCAAAAACTAGTTAATATTACATAAAAAGAAAGAAAAATATTTGAATCAAGAGGGGAGGGATTTAAAGTTTGGATGATGCATTGATATGTGGAATAGGTGAAGATAAGGAACTATTTTTGTGGACAGATGGAATTAAATATACTTTGCAAGATCAGATTTGTGTTTTCAGCAATTAAGAAATAAACTTGGAACTTTAAACTTTCCGACTAAAGAGTTTGTCAGTTTCAGTTCAGGTTTCTGTATCCTGGTGTTGTTTCCAATGGAGAAGACAGAAACTGAAATGAGACCTATATCTGACATATTTTTTGCCTCCACGATTTGCCAGGTTAGAAGCCTCTCTCCATATTCCAAGAAGATGAATGTAACAGATGCAGAGTGGAAGGGGAGCAAGATGGAAAGTGACTAAGAGGTCATGAAAGTACGCAAAGCTTTAGACAGTCTGTGGACCTTGGGATGAGGAAGGAGAAAAATTAAAGCATGGAGTGTTCCACATAGAAAGCATCTCAGTAAAAACTCTGCCTTTTATTGAATGACTGGAGGAGTGATGGCTAACTAAAATGTATTGGGATAACAGAACAAGCACCCGTGCATCTGTACCAAACATAGGAAATAAAACTATTGCAAATATTATCCGAGCCTCTTGTGAACTCTCTCTCATTGCATTCCCCTGAAGTTGGCATCACTCTTCTGGACGTTTTATATTTCTAATACATATGTATGAATTCCATAAATATATGTGGTGTTATTTTGCATATTTTAAAAATTATAGAAATGCTATTATGCTCTCTATATTTTTTTAGCAACTTGCTTTTTCAACATTGTCTTTGAGATTTATTCATATTTATATATTTAGCTCTTATTATTTCATTTTAACCATTGCATAAGTTTTATTTTATGAATAAGTAGATGTTTATCCAGAGCCCTATTAGCAGGCATTTAATTTTCTTTTGAAGCTTTATTCATTTATTTAGCTATTAAAACCAATGCTGCTATAAATATTTTGGTAAACTTCTCTTTGTGTACATGTGTGAACCAAGCATATCTAACAGAAGAATCTTTGCCTTGAATGCTGTGTATATTTTCAATGTTGTTTAATATTTCAAATTGCTTTGTAACTCAACTGAACCAATTTACACTCTGCCAGGAATATTTGATCCCCATTAACAGTTTTTATTTCATCCAATCAGATGCATGCGAAATCATATCTTATGTTTTCAAATAACGTTGTTTTTTTTTTTTCAGAATAAATGTGCACTTTGGCATCTTTTATTATGTTTACTGGCCATTTAGTTTCCTTCCGAGTAAACCACTTGTCATATCTCTGGTGGTTTGGTACTATTTCAACATGGCCAGGTTAGAACTATGCTTACCAGAATCCCCTTCCCCACACGATTTCCATTAGTCATCCAAAACAGAAAATCATATGAGACTAGGAAGGGAGAAGTAAAGCAATTGTCATTTTTCTTTGGAGCGTATCATGACTAGAAAAGGTAAGAGACAGACACTGATATATTGGTAGCTTCCAGCATGTGCTTTCTTTACCCTCCTACGTGTAGCTCTTCTTCCTGATCATAGGACTTGCCCCATGAGATCCAGAAGCAGCAGCATTCCACAGAGCCCGTCTACCTATGCACTGCAGTTCCAGCCGCTGGAAGAACCTGTCTTCAGGAGGACTGGGCAGTGATTTTTCTGTATTATCTAATTTTCCCCTTTGGAACCCAAGTTCCCTAGTTACTCCTACAATTATGTAAGTTTTTATTTTGGTATAAGCTCCTCAGAAAACAAAATAAAACAACATAAAACGAGAAAACCTGGAAACTTGTGAACAGCAAACACAGAAGCAGGAACCCCACAGGCTAAGATCTGGGAGAGAAGACAGGAACTGAAATAAACCCAGTATCTGATACAATCTTTGTTTCCAAGCATTTGCCAGATGATAAGCCTCTCTCCATATTCTAAGAAGATGAGTGTAATGGAAGCAGAGTGGAGGAGAAGCCAGGTGGAAAATGACTAAGAGGTCATGAAACTGAGCAAAGCTTTTGGCAGTCTGTGGACCTTGGGATGAAGAGGGAGAAACATTAAAGCAAGGCTTGCTCCACGGTGAAGAGACCCTGGCCTTTATTGAACGACTGAAGGAATACACTAGGGGACTGATTGCTCACCAGAAATGGAATAGAACTTACAAAACTGGAACCCAGTATTGTTTAAATAAAAATAAAAATTATCATCGATGGAAATATATAATGTTGCAATAATATAAATGCAAAGGGTAAAGAATGTTTAATTTGAGGCTGTGGTTGGAGCACTTGCCTAGCACATATAGGGCAGGGTTCTAGCCTCAGCACCACATAAAAAATAAAAAAATAAAAAATAAAGAAAGAAATAAAAAGTTTAGTTTTTTTAAAAAAAGAATATTTAATTTGAAAATCTGCAAAAGTATTACATTCTTTATCTATAGATAAATCTATAGATTGTTGCCTTGATTAGGAGATATGTAAGTATTGATGTCTACATTTCCTAAAGGAAAAAGGAAATATATATGTCTGTTTGCCAAAAGTCATCTCACCATCCTCTGTTCACATCTAGCTGCAAAACTACGTATCAAAAAATTCAAACATACTGCATCAAGCCAATTTATTTATGACTTTTTTAAAAGGATAGATTTCTAGTTCTTAGTTGTGCATGTATAAGAAGATTAAAAGTCTTCACTCTATCCTAACAAGTAAAAAGCTCAACAAACTGAAAATTCAATACATCTTTCTGGATTCATAAGAGAAATGAAAACACCAGACAAACTGGTGCCCCAAATTTTGAGAGATAATCGGGAATAGAGAAAATTACAAAATAGTGAAGCTGTGAAGCCTCCATGGGAAGCAGCATCAGAACAGGGAAACCGGAACTGTAATCTACAAATGTCTTGAATATGAGAGTTTAAAATCCCAGACAGACCCCTAGCAGGCTCAGATGGGTTCACTGGTGAAATGTTCCAACCATTTAAGGAAGTAATTATATCAATTATCTAAAATGTCTTTCAGAAGACACAAGTAGAAGGAATATTTCCTAACTTATCCTGTGAGGACCATATGACCCTAGTGCCAAAACTAGATAAAGATATTATAAGAAAACTGCAAAACAATGTCTGTCTTTAATATGGATATAAAAATCTAATGTAATTTGCAAATCAAATTCAATAATGTATAAAAAGAATTATATACCACAGCCAAGTGGGATTTATCTCATTTATGCAAAACTATTTTGACATTCAAAAATCATTTAATGTAATCTATCACATCAAAGGGCTAAATAGGAACAATCATATGATCATGTCAATAGATGAAGAAGAAGCATTTACATACTCTAATACCCTTCATGATAAAAAGAGAATAGAAACTCTTAGGGAACTATGAACAGTATAAATCTTCCTTACCTTAATCAGGAATATCTACAAAGACCTGCAGCTGACATCATTTAGTTGTGAGGAACTCAAGACTTTTTCACCAATATCAGGAATAAAGCAGGACTATCCCCTCTTGTCACATCTTTTCAACATTGTCCTGGGAGCTTTACACAACACACTAAGATAAGAACAGAAAATAAAGGTATACAAACAACAATGGGAGAAATACAACAATCTTTGTTCATAGGTAACATTTCTTATGTAGAAAATATAAAAGAATGAAAAACAAAACCCTCATGGTATTAAAATCAATTATAGCAGGCTTCAGGATATCAGATTAGTATATAGAAGTCCATCACTTTCCTACACATCAGCAATGAATAAGTGAAATTTGATATTTAAAAACATAACACCAGGGGTTAGGAATATAGCTCAGGGGAACAGTATTTGTCTAGCATGCATAAGGCCCTAGATTTAGTCCATATAATTGCAAAAACAAACACACAACAGCACAATGTCACATTTATTAGCACTCACAAAAATGAAATACTTTTGTGTAAATGGAAGAAAATTTATACAACATTTGAATGAAAAAACCCACAAAACTGTGATGAAAGAATTCAGAGAACTAAATAAATTGAGAGCTATATCTTGCTCATGGATAGGAAGAGTCAATATGTCAAGATACTAATTCTTAAAAAGTTGATCTTTGAGTCAATGAAATCTCAATGAAAATACAAGTTGTATTGTGGATATTGACAAACTGATTCTATAGTTATATTGCATAGAAAAAGGCCCAGATTAGTCAACGCACTATTAAAGAAGAATAAAGTCAGGTAACTGACACCACTAAACTAACACCACTTACAATAAAGCTAGAATCACCAAGTCAATGTGGGGTTAGAGAAAGAGTAAATAAGATCAATGAGTGGAGAAGAGAGAAAATAGACTCCCCTTAAATGTAGTCAGTGAATCTTTGACAAAGGAGAAAAGACAATAACCAAAGAAAATATTTTCAACAAATGATGCTGCAAGAATGAATATACTAATTAGAACAAATTAAAAATAAAAATAAACAAGAATGAATATACATATTCAAATGAAACAAAAAAACATGGACTTTGCACTCCTTGCAAAAATAAATTAAACTGTCTCATGGCCCTATATGTTAAATGGAAAACTATAAAACTTCTCATAGCTAACGTAGAAGAAAATCTAGATGGCCTTCACCTTGAATTTGGTCATGATCTTTTAGATGTAAGAACTTAGGTACAATTCACCATGTCCAAGAATAAGCTGGATTTCAGTGAAATTAAACATTTCTGCTCTGCAAAAATCACTGTCAAGGCAATGAAAAGACAAGACACAGACTGGGAGAAAATATTTTTTAAAACTTATAAAGAACTGTTTTCCAACATATATGAATCTCTTAAATTCAACCATCAGCAACAACAAATTCTATTTTAAAACAGGTCAAAGATTTTGACAGATATGTCACATAACAAGATATACACATGGCAAGTAAGTATATAAAAAAGATGATGATGATGATGATGTCATTAAAAATTTAAGTTGAAACAACACTGTATACCACTGTGTATTTATTAGAATGGCTAAAATACAGAACAACTGTATTCAGCTACTAGTGGGAATGTAAAATAGCATGGCTACTTTAAAAAATATTTTAACTGGATATGATGACTGATTACCTGAGAAATAATTGATGAAATATCAAGAAAAAAAATATTTTAACAGTTTCTTTTTTTTCCACTGTTGGGGATCAAACTCCGTGCCTTGCACATGATAGGCGAGAACTACCACTGAGCCCTTAGTTTAGAAGTTTTTTACAAAGCTGACCATGTACTTACCATGCAATCTTGCAATCATGCTTCTGAGTATTTACCAAAGGAGTTAGAAACTTACGTCCGCACAACTTAGAAGCAACCAGACAGTTCTTCAGTAAGTGAATGAAGTATGTTACCTACAGACAATTGAATATGATATGGTACAAAACACAAATGAACTATCAAGTCATAAAAAAACTTGGAAGAAACTTAAATGATATTATTAAGAGGAAGAAGCCAATCAGAAAAGGCTACAAAGTATTTATTCCAACTATATGAAATTTGGGAAAAGACAAAATATGGAGCTGGTGAAAAACATAAGTAGTTTCAGGGGTTAGTGGAGATGGAATGATGACTAGACTGAACACAAAAATTTTTAGGGCAGTGAAAATACTCTGCATAGTACTTTAGGGACAGATGCAGTCCATTATACATTTGTCTAAACCTATAGAATGTACATTGCCAAGAGCAAGCACTAAAAAGTAAACTATGGACTTTGAATGATAATGATGTTTCAATGTAGGTTTATCAAATGTAGGTTTATCAATTTATCAATATGGTGGGGGTTCTTGCTGTGGAGGATAGCTATGCCTCTGTGGAAACCAGACACATATGGGATATCACTGTACTTTCCTTTCAATTTATCTTTGAAATAAATTAAAACTTAAAATTTTAATGTAGAGGAAATTATTTAGCTAAAATATACAATTTTTAAATTTTAGAGCTTGGTAGAAAATAACACAGATGAAGATTAATCAGCTGAAACACCAAGGAAAAAAATATTGAAAAACACAGAAAAGACTTATGAAAACATAGAGAATGTTTTAACATATAAGGAATTTGTGGTCTAGAAAGAAAGAGAGAAAATTAGAAAAGCAGCAATGTTTGTAGAGATAATGGATGAAAAGTTCTCAAAACTGGTGACAACTCTATAGCAATATATTTATCAAGCACAATAAACACGAAGCAAGATAAATACATGGAACATAACATGTAGAAACATCATAATAAACTTCTCAAAAATCAAAGGAAAAAGTTCTTAAAAATTTAGCCAATTTTTTTCTCTTTTTTCCCCTCTTTTCTTTCTTTCTGTTTTTTGTTTGTTTGTTTTGTTTTGTTTGGTAGTGTTGGGAATGGAACCCAGGGTCTTTTATATACCAGACAAGTGTTCTACTACTGAGATACACCCCAGTCCTCCAGAAAATATTTTAAAATGAATCTTGTAAGTAGAATCTAATATTTTATACAAGTTCAAAGGTCCCTACATAGCCAAGACATTCTTGACAGGGATTACAAAGTAGAAGGATTCATATTATTGGATATCAAGACTTAGAAAGCTATAGTGATTTAGACAGTGAATAGTCCATTTAAGAAGAGTCAAATCATCAAGTAGAATAGATGAGAAAGTCCATAAAATAACTTTCAAGTGTTTATACATTTGAATTCCTTCAAACACAACACCAAAGAGATAGGTAGAAAGAATGTCTTTTCAATAAATAGTATTAGATCGACTGAATATGTGTATGGCGTGGGGGAAGAACTTTGATGCTTATATCACAATAGATAGAAAAATCAATTCTATATGGTTTTCAGATATAAATGAGCAAGAAACAGTAATCTTTGAAGATTATAGTAAAATCTCTTGAGGTCTGTGAGAGTAGAAAATCATTTCAATCTTGATAAGCAGCACAACATTAAAATTTTGTTTATTGATAGATACTATTTTTAAAGACTGACAAAGAGTAGCATTGGATATGTGGTACAAATGTAGCTAGTAAAATTCAAATTGTCATTATGAGATTCCTCTACACTTAATAAGATGGTGTGAAATCATCAAGTCACATAATACTGTAATAGCATGTGGAGTGAACCACAGAACCAAAAAGGATTGATATAAGGACTCCTCAGAATTTCCTACTAAAGTTTAATGACACATTCCTGAAAACCAGCAATTTCACATGTAAGTTTCTGTTCAAAAGAACCATGTGCACTTGTGCACTCAAAGACCTAACCAAACACATTTTTTTTGACTGCCTTATCTTGCATTTGTCAATGAAAACAACTCAAATATCCTTTAAACATAGAATCAGCAAAATCTTATAGATTCATCCACCAGAATACAGCAATAAACATTAATGAACACGCATGGAAACAACTTTAAAACGTAAAGTATTTATGGACAGCCTTTCTGCTTACCTCTGAAATCCAACCCCAGTTCAGAGTTGAACTGAGAATCACCCAGCTGACAATCAAGCATGGCTTTGCTAAAAAGTGGAGCGCACAGGAGGAGACTTTTGTTTCTAGTAAGGAGGTAGAAAGTGGAAAAGAGTGTTGCTTTCATCCTAACACCAAGGAAAGGTCAGATGAACTACATCATGGTAATGTTCTCAAACTTGTCATAGAGCTTGGATTTTAGGATAGTCAAGTGACCTGAAGTCCATGGAAAGACAGATCCCTCAAGCAGAGCCATCAGGAGAGCAGAGATTTTCTGATTTAGATCTAGATGGTGCATAGAGACCACTGGGGAGTTCTCTCAGGCAAAAAGTCATATAAATGCTAATTTTCCCCAGGTGAGTTTCCTTATTTCAAATGTTGATATTGCTCTAAATTTTCCTATTTTTCATCTCTCTTCAGAAGCTGGTTTTTTTTTAAAAAAATTAAGAAGTTATAATTGTAATTGTTATAAGCCAAAGGATTAGTCTCATACAAGCAATTTTATTATTATTGGAAACTTGTGATTAAATTTTATCTTGATCTTATATGAAGCAACTTTACTAAGCTTTCTTGTTGTTCTAGTAATTTTTTAACATGGTTGGTAAAAATGTGTAATGCATACCATCTGAGAATGAGGATAATTGCAGTTCCTTTTTAATCTGTATGCCTTCGTTCTTAATTTTTTTCTTCTACTACTTTAGCTACAACCTCTGGGAAAAAAAGTGGAAATAGAATCACTAAAAGCAGATGTTCTTTTCTTGTTTCTGATTATAAAAATATTGCTAAATTTATACCATGAAATATTACGTATGCTGTGGAATTTTCTAGATACTCTCTGTTAAGTTATGGAAATTTCCTCTATTTCTAGTTTGTTAAGAGATTTTTTAAAAATATGTTTTCACATATTGAGTATGTGTTGAACTTTATCAAATGGTTCCTCTTCACCTATTGGGATATTTATATAATGTTTCTTCCCTGAAAATATTCCAGAAAATTATTATTATATGAATTGATTATTGGAATTATCAAATGCCAGTCCACATATCTAAACTCAAAGCCATCTTCATGACCAAATATTTTGGTCATTTTTTTGTTTTACTGTTTCATGTGTGCTTAAAAATATGATAAGTGGATGCTAATCCATAAGGGGGGACATGGGATTAATGGAGGAACTTTGGATGGGGCAAAGGGGAGGGGGAAGGGGGAAGGAGATAGGAAAGATGGTGGAATTAGATGGACATCATTACACTAGGTACATGTATGATTGCACAAATGGTGTGACTCTACTTCCTGTACAACCAGATAAGTGAAAAATTCCGCTCCATTTGTATACAATGAATCAAAGAGCTTTCTACTGTCATGCATAACTGATTAGAATTAATAAAAAATAGCATTTTCTTGATTTTGATTGACTATATATCTTCATTAAATCAGACTTGTTATTCTCTTTGATAACAGACATGACTTTTATTTTCATCTGTCTATGTATATTTTAAAATACATTTTCCTACATCTTCATTGTTATATCTTTCTGTTGAGTTTTCTTTAATTCATAATGTAGAGGCAGTGTTTATTTATTTATTTTTATTTTTTAAAGAGGAAGATTCTCTTTTTTAAAAAAGAGAAAGAGAAAGAGAGAGAGAGAGAGAGAGAGAGAGAGAGAGAGAGAGAGAGAGAGAGAGAATTTTTAAAAATATTTATTTAGTTTTCAATGGACACAACATCTTTATTTTTATGTGGTGCTAAGAATCGAACTCAGTGCCCTGCACATGCCAGACGAGCTCAATACCGTTGAGCCACAACCCCAGCCCAGGCAGTGTTTATTTTTAAAATGCTTTTTGAGTGAATGTGTATTTTTGTCTGGTCTTAATATTGCTTTTGTAGTTTTCCTTTTAGGACTGGCTTTATATTTTAAAAATGTCTTTAATGTTCATCTTTTCTGCCTTTATATTTTTAAGTATTTGTTAAATTTATTGTGATGTGTTATGTTATGATTTATTTGTATTATTTTACTTTATGCCTACCTCCTAATACTTCACTATAATTTATCTCAATTTCCTTTGGAATTATATATTCTATTGCTGTTCTTTAATTTGCTTATCCTTTAAATGCTGCTATAAAGAGATAAATGAGTCTAGATTCCTCAACAGTTAAAGGGCTTCTGAATTGTTTAACTGAGTTTATCCTTGCATTCTAACATTTTTAAAAACTTCATTATTTACTTATTGCTAAATATATTTATACTACATGTTTAGATAAGGCAATGCCTGTTAAAATTCATAATTACAAATTATTTCTTTCTATTCTTTATTTTTCAGTTCTTAAGTTTGTATTCAATTTTCTTTATCTTTAAAGGTTTGTTTATGCTAAAGTCTTCAACTTTTTGGAAAATGTCGTTTTATCCCTTTTTGACAGTTTAGATGGATATAAAATAAAGGAAGTTATTTGAAAACATTATTGTGCTATTTCACAGCTTCAATGTTACAGTGGTAAAAACCTATTAAATTTTTTATTGTCATGTGTTTATGGAGAATCTATTATTTTTTATCCTCAATTTTTTTCTGTCATCACTTTCATTAGAAGATATTTAGATTGTATAATAAATTTGATTTTATAATCCCACATTTACAATCATTATGCTTTTTGAACTTGAGAAATCATGACTTTCATTGTTTCTAGAAAATTATTGGAAATGGATCTCTATAGATGTTGCCTTTTTTCATTGTTTTTTCTCTTATAACTAATTAGATGCAGAAAGGTTTTTCCATTTTAAATTTCATGTCACTTTTTATACATTTTTTTTCTATTTATTTTTCCTTATTATGGTACATTCTGAATAATTTCTCCAGGTATATAATGGTATATACTCTAACTCAATAGGTTCTTTTCAATTCGTTTTTGAACCTAATTCTTGCCTCTACTTAAAAAAAATCATTTATTACATTATTTTATTTCTTGCAACTCACTTAATCATTCTAAACTGCCTGATCTTTTTAGAGAGTATTTTATTTCCCTTTTGTTTAAACAATTGCTTCTTTCATCCCATCTATCATTTCAAATAGTATTTTGTGCCACATATTATACGTCTATAACATGAGTGAATTAGGAGTATATTCCTGCCATTAGTTTTCTGTTAGTTTTGGCTCATTGTGGATATTTTCCTCAAGGGTTTTGTCATTTTAGACTGTGAAATCGTGTTCAGTTGGCTTTATCTGTTAGAAACCTGGGAGGATGACTTGATGATTTATCTCTACAGAAAAGTTTTAGATTTGCATCTTCCAAATTTCTTAGAAATCTTACCACTTTTGGGAAATGCTTTTTTGTACTAATTTTCCAGACCATGAAAACTATATAAATTTAAAACACACATTTAGATACAGTTTCAGTAGATTGTTCCATCTATGGGCAAATATTAAAATTTCCTTGTCATATTCATATCCAAGTGTACAGATTTAAATGAAGTTCACACTTCCCATCATGGATGACATTCTTCAAGGATTTGAAATTGTGTTAGTCATCTTAATTACCAATCATCGACTCATGGCTTCATGTGCCCTTTAAAAGACACACCTCCTGATTAACTTAGCCCAGCAAAACTTCTGTGACTACAAGCTTGCTGGTGCCTGATTATAACACCAGCCCTCAATTTCTGTGTTCTGAGAGATAGTAGGGATTTCCTTTGGTTACCAGCAAATGCAACATTTGTACAAAAGAAGTTTATACGGGATTTTTATATATTTGTCTCAAGAGGGGTGTGTGTGGAGATGGAGAGGTATGTGTTTCCATCATTGAATACAAAAGTGTTCCTGGAAAGAAAGATTGTCTTTTTTCACAACTCTTCAGTATAAAGCCATAAATTAGGTTTTTCAGTAGCTGATGATAACTGCTAAGAAAGACAAAGTATTGCTCAATTAAGAAACTTAATTGACTTAATTAATCTCAACTATGCTAAAGTCTATTGTTTTCATTTAATAATATTAAAGAATAGCAAAATATAATTTATAAAGAAACTACACTGTTTAAAATTATTGAGGACTCCTAAAACCTTTTACTTTAATGGGTTTAGTTACCACTGTTTACCATTTTATAAACTAAAACGGAGAAATTTTAAGTTTCTATTCAGCAATTTATTGAATGGTAGCCATAATAATCCCATTACATTTTACCATGAAAATGTTTTCATGAAAATTAAATATATTTTCCATAATAAATGAATAAACAAATAAACATCAAGAAGGGTGTGTCTGTTTTATTTTTTCACTTATCTTGTTAACATCAAGCTTAATGGAAAAGAACTGGATTCTCATGTTTCTACATTTAATGCAATATTTGGTTGACTTACATAAAGACATGCTGTTTCACAGAGGAATGTAATTAAAAAATTAAGGAGTATTTTAATAGTATTTTAAGAAAATCATGTTTATTCTTTTTGATTCTGTACCTTTCTAGGAAGAAAAATTTAAGAAGTCATAATCAAGCCCTTGGCTATCTACCTGCCTGTGCTACATGGAATGGGAGAAAGAGAGCCGGAATACCATGGTACTATGTGTCCCTGTGGCCAAGGATGCAATGCGTTCCCAAATCTCCTCTCAACCCTAAATAGACTTTTCTTTTCCTTTAGTTATTTTCATTTTCTTATCTTTCCTCCTCTTTACAATTTCTAAAATATCAAATAGTAAAAGTTCAGTGGCATCTAGAAAAGAGAGAAGGAGTTTGAATGGAACGTGGGAGATGAAAGAAATCGGAATAGAAATGAGAGTGACAAAAGAGGCTTAAAATAAGATAAAATAATGTATAATGTGGGGGGGAGAGGGGACAGAGCGGGAAGATAAGCAGTAGATTGTAGATAAAGGCAGAAATACACAAATGACAGGAGCAGAGGACTGAAGCAGATACAAAGAGAATTTCTTATCAGGAAGAGAGCTACTTTACAGAACTGTAAGAACAATGATACAAGAAAATGTTTTGTATGGTATATTGCAGACTAATATTTTGTCAGTAAAAATGGCTCTAGGAAAATGTAGTAGTTATCAACGACTGCCGGGCTCTCCCCTTCATTTCAAAGGTGGTATTAAACCTAACCCTTATTTTTTCCTAATATGTAACAACCATCATAGTGGTATCAAACACCTTTAGAATTTTTTTAAAGCTTAGATTCTAACTCCCAGGTTAAAATAGTAGATCATTTATTTCCCCATTGTGTAAAATAACTTTTTTTTCCCAATTATTTGTTTATCTGTTTCACATTTCAAAGTCTGCACTCTCATGCCAGAGTCTCATTTTTGTAGTTGGAAATGTTGTATCTTTTGGTTCTAATCTAATTCAACATTCTGCTACATATGTAATAGTTTCTGATTACTAGTATAGGAGTTCATTTCTATTTTGTCTTTGCTTATGACTTTGTGCAATATCCAAACAAGTTTTTTTTTTTTAATTCTCTCAACAATAACCAGCTTTTGCCTGTTTTCCTTGAGGTATCTCAGAGGACCAATGTTCTTAGGAAAGACTTTATAAGGAATGCTTAGGCCTTTATCTGGATAGTTGCTGGTTCCAAGTTCCTGCTAAGTCATAAGTAAAGTTTGGATAATCCTTCCATAAGCAACTTTCTTTCTGGGCTTTGTTATATAGAAACTCATTTGCCATTTTTATGCCCTCTCATACCAAAAGAAATTTCTGCAGTTTATCTCTGTTAGCTTATGATTTCACTGCAATAAAAAGTTTACGCCATTTATAGACTTGAAATTTGGCTCTAGACTGCTTCCTCCAAATTATTTATAAATCTATAAAAGAACACTTCAGAGATGAGTTTATTTATCATTATCCTGCACTATTTGCTCAAAACCATTGTAAAACCACAGTTCTAATCACTCTGATCACTTGGTGACTAAATTATGTTAATAGTGTTTGATGCAGAAAATTAACTGAAAATCTTGATAGTTTATAACTATTGATTCTCATTTTCCCTATATTCTTTCAAATAAGTTCCAGTTCTCCTGAAACCATTTATATATGGTATGTTTGTGTGTGTATTCAAATCATCTTATTTTTCTATGCTTTAATATTTTGTTTCAATTTGTTCTAAATTTTAACAACCTCTGAAATGGAAGAGAAGTTTGCAATCATTATTTCTCCGTGTTTCTGCTGGAACCCTTTTTGTAAGTGCTTATCGCATTGGAAAAATCACCAGCTGTCTTAAATATTCTGGGAAATATTCCACAACTGAACACCTTGAATTTTTCCAATTGTATAGGTCAGTGACATTCAGGTAAATCATTTATATTGTATTTGTTATTAGGTCTGGAATAACAAATGGTTTTATTTTTATAAATTTCAAAATTCAAAAATATCAATTTCTAAAGCAATTTGGGAATGCAAGTTTTCCATTCCCTAACCTCTCCCCAATTAAGGTCCTGACAAATAATTTATGACCCCCTAGCTGCTCCTTTTTTAACTTCAAATTCTTCCTTTATATCATGATCCTTCAGTAATTTAATAGATTTCCTACCAGAATGTTCCTCTTTAGCACAATAGTGTTAATTTTGAAGGTTCTATATAAAGAGAAATTTTAAAGTATATTTTGCTCTACCTGGTTTTTAATTGTGAGCATTTCAGTTAAATATGGTAGTAAAATTATCCTATGAAACCTACATATTGGAAGAAACAATTGTCTATATACCAGGGTGAGGGCAGGAATCTCAGACATGCATCCCTTACTCTCAAACCTATGCTGACTGTCATCAGCCTGCAATTGATTCTTAGATTCCAGCTTCACTGGGGTGGTGGTGGTAAACCTGTAGTTAAGATTTCACAAGGTTCTATCACAATTTTGAGTACAAAAGAGGAGAGAATCCAGGGGGAATTGAAAAAGTAGTTCTCAAAGTGTCAGTCTACCTCAGCAGCCTTGGCACCACCTGGGGACTTGTTAGAAATGCAAATTTTGAGGTCCACTGTACCCCAGACCTGCTGAATCAGAGGCTCTTCCAGTGGGATCCTGAAGTCTGTGTTTGAACAAACACTCCCAGTGGTTCCAATGTCCACTAGAGTTTAAACCCACAGTGTTGGAAACTTAATTCCAACCATCAAAGGACAGGGAATGTCCTGCAGCTTGGCTTCTCAAATGTGGGGCATCTAGGAATTGCAGGTCTCCGATGACTCTTAAGACTATATGTTTCTGAGAAGCTTCTGGCTGCTGTTGCTGCTTTGTGAGCTGTATTGATTGCAAGGCCACTGCTCACATCTCAGAAGAGAACGTACCAGGAGGTGCCAGGAAAAACAAGCTCCATGGGGTGACCTTGACAAGTTTGGCCCAACACTGAGGGAGATCAACTAACTTGGCTTGATTAGGAATCTTGATGGCTGACACAAAGAAAGGCCTTATCCTGAGTCCAGGATTTTAAGAAAGGTGATCTGACATGAAAGGTCAGTAAATAAAGAAAAGAGAGTATGTAAGCTTTAAGCTAATACCAGGTTGATTATATGGTTTGAGACTCCAGGTTATACCATAGTACAGGTCTCTATAGAAATCTATGGAAGAAATAGCTGTGGACATGAACTTTCCAGAAGCTATTCTAAGTAGGCATAAGGACTCAGACTATATTCATAGAAGCAGGGGAAGCCTAGGTTGCGTCAATGCATCTTAGCTTAGAAAACCTGCCATTTGGGACTGCTGTGGGACCTTGGCCAAGGTACTTATTATATCTGTTCATAGGTTTTCTCATATTTAAAATGTGGATAAAAATATAATGTATTTTACTGGATTCTGTTGAACACTAAATGAGTAAAGATTTCCAAGGCACTCAGAAGAATTCCTAACACACAATAAAACATAATAAACTATTTTTTTTGGTCTGCATCTTGGTCTTCCCTTTCTTGTTATTATCATTACATCTGCCACACTGCCACATCCATCCTTCCCACTAGATGTAGAAACAATGAGGCAGAGGAAATTATGGGCACATCAGAATAATAAAAAGTCAAACAGTAGAGAACAAATTAAGATGGTTGAGAAAGGACTCTGAGTAAGAAGAAAATTTACCAGAATAATGAATACTTACATCAAATATTTTCATATAAAGAAACTAAAATTCCTTTATTTTTTGACTGAGTTCCAAAGGATAAGTAACCTAAAGCTATCCTTTCCAGAGTCATTTTAGAAATGTCAAGGTGTTTTAGTAATATTTAAGAAACCTAGTATAACTTAAAATTTATTCACTTTTTCTGGGCCTAGTGGCAGATGCCTGTAATCCCAGAGACTGGGAGGCTGAGGCAGGTGGATCTCAAATACGTCATCCTCAGCAACTTAGTGAGACCCTCAGTAACTTAATGAGACTCTGTCTCAAAATTAAAAAAAAAAAATGAGCTGGGGATATAGCTCAGTGGTAAAGTGCCTTTGAGTTAAGTCTCCAGAACCTTCCTTCTCCCTCCTCCCCAAATTAATTCATTTTCTTTTGGCTTTTTAAAAAATTTTATTCATAGGCAAGATTTGTCTCCAATCAATCTTTTGATATAGTGAGCTGCTAACAAAATGAAGATTCTCTCTGAGGAGCACCTCTCTGGAGTTTTTTCCTTTTCATTCCTTTAAAGAGAGTCATCGATATATCGATGTGTGTTGCAGAAAAAAGAAAAACAGATAAAAATTGTTTCTGAAACCCCTACCAGAATATGGATTGTAAGAGGCAAAAAAAAGAAGGATTTTTGCACTGAAGTTGTGGCTCAGTGGTTGAACACTTGCCTGGCATGTGTGAGGGCCTGGTTCAATCCTCAGCACCACATATATAGAAATAAACAAAATTAAAAATCCATTGACAACTAAAAAATATTTTTTAAAAACTTTTTTTTTCTGAAAATTTGTACAGATTATTTAATATATCCCCCTTATTACTTGTTATTGGAATTACTTGATTTCCTTTTCAAGAACATAAATTTATATTATCACAAAATAAAACTTGGGTTTTATCTTGTTTTAATGCATTTATCACATTTTTTTCTATTCAGAAAAGAATGCTTATAGTTTAAAAATGACAACTTAATTTAAAATACCTTAATAAACAACCCCCCCCACATACACACACACATATGTGCGTGAACACACACACAGAGTCATACACCTATGCATATATTTCTAATGAAATCTTTGGGTTTAATGAATGTTCAGGTATTTCCAAAACACTACACATTTAAAATCTCAGTGAAATAAAACAAAACTAAAACCCCCTGTGAAAATATAAATCCACTGGGATTTTTTCAGATTTTTCCAAGTTCTCAAAAAAAAATGGGGCTTTAAAAATGATTTTCAGCATTTGATGTTTTTTGAAATATGCAGGTTTGATCACTGTTAGCGAGTTTCCTTGCTGCCCTCCATGAAAGCAGTGCACAGTAATAATGTACATAAATCTTTTCTACCCAGGCAGAACTGTTGTCTCACCCAGTGGTTCAAACAGCCAGTAATATTTAACTTGTATGCTTCATGTAGCAATAAAACAAACAAATGGCCCTCTCAAAAGTTACATCCTGCATTATATAAATATTCCTCTTGAGCACATTGTAACCTGCCTTGCCTCAAAGGCAAGATCACTGTCTTCTGACCACAAAGTATTCTCCTTATTGAAGTCTAGACATTTTCATTGATTTTTCTCATATCACAATGAGATTGTCTGTGCCAATAAATGAAGTAACAATATTTAATTAAAATACCCAATTCATGTTATTATCAATTAGCATCTAACATTACCAATAGTAGCAAATGTAGAGGATCTTCCTAAATGAATTAATTATTTTGTACTTTAAAAGTTATATGGAGATGGATTGGTGATTAAAGAATCTATAGATCTGAATTGATCTGGTTGATGCACAAAGCTAGTCAAGTTTGGCAGAGGGATTTTAAGACTTACAATGAACTGGCTGTGAGAGACAGAATGTATTCTACCCCTGGTTGGTTATGCTACAGTATAAGCAGAAGCCTGAGCCCATGAAGATAAAAACCAAGAAACTGGTCCTTTTTTTTTTTTCTTTCTTTCTTTCTAAAAGGAAGCTGATGAAAGTGGAAGTGTTCAGGAAAGTTTCTCGTGGGTGTGAAATAATGACAATGTAATGTGAAGAGAAAAAGGTGGAGGGGTGGTGGATAATACCCTGCTTGAAATTTGAGTATTTTACAAATCACTTAATTTTCCAAACTTTTGCATTTTTGAATAACATTGTGTTTGTTCTTAATATTTTAGAATACAACATTATTCCTAAACACACACAGTTTTATTCACCTACAATAAGATCTGATGATTATACTTTCAAGAAATCATGGCAGATGGGAGAATGATTGACAGTAAAGCTGGTGTCTTTCTTGGGGGCAGTGACTGGGAAGTTTTGCTTTCATCTCCCTTGTAAAAGTTTGGTGTGCCCTAAGCTGGAGATTGCTCTGGTGAGATTGCATCCATTGCCTGTGTGCTTCCTCGCAGGCTATTCTTTGTCACTGCATGGGGTGCGGCAAGTAGCATGTGTGTGGCATGCTGCTCCCTGAGTGATTCTTCTTCTCACCTGGAATCTCTTGCTAACATGTTAATTTTCAGGAAGGGAACAATCTCTGAACCTTCAGTTTATGACAATATATACAATGTCTATATGATTCTTTGTTTTAACCTTTTTGAAAAATTATTATTATTATTACCTGACCAAATAATGCTCCTAATCTCAGCAAATAATGAGTGTTCTTCCAGTACTTTCTGTGGTGGTGTGAATTCTTGCTGTTCTTCCCCAGAGCCCAAAAGCTTCTTCCTTTATTAGGAGTGAGAAAGCATTCAGAATATTGATCCCCCATTTGATGATGTAGTTTGGGATAGGTCATTTAGTTGTTTAAAGTACTTGTTTGTTAGCTTCTATCCAATTCTCCACTCCTGAATCCCCAACTTCAAATACTTTTCCAAAATCAGGTAATAAAACCAACATCACTGAGTATGAGATGTCCCCTAAAATGGTTCGTGTGTAAATATAAGAATGTTCAGAGGCAGAATAGTGAGATTTTGAAGCTGTAATCTAGTCAGTGGATTAATCCATTTGATGGATTAATACTTTGAATGATTTACTAGTTGGCAACTCTAGGCAGGTGGGGCATGGTTGGAGGAAGCAGGTCACTGGGGACACACCCTTGGGCATTCTATTTTGTCCCTGGCTCCTTCCTCTCTCTCTGCTTCCTGGTTGCCATAAACTGAGCAGCTGTCTTCCACCACACCCTTCCACTCACCTCACAGCCAGAGCAGGCAAGTTGGCTCACCGTGGACTGAATCTCTGAAACTGGGAGGGAAAGTCAACTTTTCCTCCTCTAAGTTATTCTGCTCAGGTATTTTGGTCATAGCCATGAAAAACTAACACTAGTGCCCGCCACATGGCAGGGTAAAGTGTTAGGTAATTTATCTTCTAAATTTGAGATTATTTTTTTATCTTCACAGAGTTTAATACTTTCATGTATGGTGTAAGTTTTAGGTCAATGAAGATAAGACATTTCAGAGAAAACAAAGGAATATGAATAAAGTACATATTTTGAAATTTCTCAGCTGAATTATGTTCTAGAGGATTTTAGTTATTTCCTGAGGGAAATAAAAGTTAAAATAAATGCAAGTAGGGTATATTTTTATGTGTTAGAAAGTGTATTTTTATTTTATTTTATTTTAAATTTGGGGGGTACTCAGCCCTATTTTGTATTTTATTTAGAGACAGGATCTCACTGAGTTGCTTAGCACCTCACTTTTGCTGAGACTGGCTTTGAACTCATGATCCTCCTGACTCAGCCTCCCTAGCTGCTGGGATGATGTGTGTGCACCACCACAACTGGGAAAAAATGCATTTTTATTGTCATGTGAAGACACATTTTGGCTTTCCTTTGACATCTCGTAACTTACCTATACCTCAAACACTTTTGAAAGGTATTGTGAAAAAAAAAAAAGAGAAGGCTAGGTTTATAGTTATTTTGGGGGGAATATAAATGTGAAAACATTCTTTCTTCTTGTGTCATATATTTATTTCATTTCCTTTCATCTCCATTTTTCCCCCTGTCTGCTGTCATTTTTGACCAACTTTTTCTGATTATATCTTCTGAAGTATTCACATTTCTTCTATCTCTGAAAAATATTATCCAGTTTTTCTAGAAAATTTTAGCCTGATTTTATTTCTCTTACTTTTCCTTGTCTGCTACCTAATTTTCTCAGAAGCATTCGCATGACACAGGAAACACAGGGAATTTTTTTTTTCATGTGACTATGAGTGTGTTATAGCAAAATAGGTAGACCGTCTGAGTTTTCATGAATGGAATTGATTTGACTTCTGGAAGTGGTACGTGTCTGAGCATAACTCCATTAGTCCAGGAAAGACAAGCCCAGCTTCAAATTATGCCAAAAGATGGATATGTTGAAATTATTGAAAAGAATCTTCTGAGGTTGAAATTGAAGGGGAAACAAGAAAAGAGAAAATAATGAGAGAAGAAGGAAAAAGCAGGGGCTCTGGTGAGGAACCAAAGGCAATCATGAGTGGTATCTGGGAATCTGTGTTAGGTAAGACAAACATTGAAAACCCACAGGTGTTCTATAGAAGGAACAAGGTCTGGCTCATCTCAACACAATGGTCCCTATGCAGGGCTTTGCCATGCCAGTTGCCATTTTGGCTTTTTGTTATTCATCCTTTAGGCTCCATGAATAGAACTTTGCTCAGTGAACATTTATTTTTTTTTTACCTACTTTATTATTTCTCCTGATTTTTCCTTTATGTGTCACCCAAAGCCTTTCTATCCAGTTTCCTGCCTCCTGTCACCAAGTTTCCTAGCTCTAATAGAGGCAACCATTGCCAAAGTTAAGCATGACATAGTGACTGAATTTCAGCTCTCAACTAGTCTGTAATATTATTGCTTCAGTTTGTCTCTCTGGGTTATTCAAATACAATGATTTCAGTAGTTCTTTCCAGATACCATACTCCATGATGTGAAGCTGGTAAAGATGACATAATTTGTAAACCATGTCCTCCTTTATCTAAAACTACCACTCCTTTGGAATTTAATACATAATGTTCAGATAAAATATTCAAGTATTAGATGTGTCAGGCTGGTATTTATATTTTTTATAATAATTTTATTGACCAACAATTTATATCTCATGAAATTTCCCATTTTAAACATACATACAAAATTGTGCAATCATCACCACCACATAGTATGAGAAGTTTTCATCACTGCACACCCCAAAGTAAACCTGCATCCATTAGCCATCACTTCCTAGTCCCTTCTCTGTCCCCTGCTGTCTTTACAGTAACTGAGCTGATTTCAGTCCTTATGGATCTGAATATTCTGGACATTTCATATAAATGGAATAACAAAATGTGTAGTTCTTTGTTTCTGGCTTCTTTTGCTTAGTACTGTTGTCAAGGCTCAGCCATATTAGAGCATGTATCAGCAATCTGTTCTTTTCATTAGTGAATAATATTTCATTATATAAACATACCACATTTGTTTATCTAGTCATTCACTGATAGGAATTTGGGGTATTCTATGTGACTATTATGATTAAAAATATAAACATTCATGTTTTATGTTTGGTGTGTTATTTTAAATATGCACCAAGGTGCCAAATTGGTGGGTCTTGTGGTGAATTAGATTCCTATAGTTGCGGTACAAATTTGCTGCAAACTTGGCTGCTTAAAGGAGCAAAAATTTGTTAGTTTACAGTTTTGGACATCAGAAGTTCAGGAGGTCAGGGTAGCATTCTTTCTGGAAGCTCTAGAGAATCTTTTCCCTGTGAAATTTCTAGCTTTAAAAGGTTGTGTAATAAGAATTGTAATGCATTCTGCTGTCATATATAAATTTAAAAAAAAAATTTAAATAAAGGTCTCCTGAATTCCTGGGCTCAAAACCCATCCCCTGTCTTCAAAGACAGCAGTAGAGCATCTTTCCATTGTTTGCTTCCTGCAGCTTCTGCTTCCACCAACACACCCATGGGACTAACTCTCTTGCAACTCTCATTTCTTTATAAGGACTGTGATTACAGTAGCCTGCCAGGTGATCCAGGACTATCTCCCCTTCTCATGATCTTACCTGATCATATTTGCAAAGTATTATTATTTGTATATATTATTTATCACAAAGTATATATTATTTGTAACATATTTATAGATTCTGATGATTAGGACATGAGCAGCTTCAGGGGTTGTTATTCTGTCTACCTTATGCAGCAATCCTGTTGTGTTGAACATCATGAGGAAGTGCCAAACTGTTTATCAAAGAGGGTGCTCTGTTATGTACCCACCACCCATATGTGTTTCTTGTTTTCCCACATACCCTGCAATATTGTTGTTTTAAAAATAAGCTTAATCGTTTAGAGTAGTTTAAATTCCCAGCAAAAGTAGAGAAGAAAGCACAAAGGGCTTACAAAAACACCCTGTCCCCTACATGTACAACCTTCCACATTATAACCATAGCATACACAGTGCAGTGATAAATTTGGTATGATCAGGGGGGCATAAATGGATGTCATTATCATGCAACGTCCAATGTTTAGGGTTCATTCTTGGTGTTGTGGTTTCTATGGGCTTTGGGAAAATATGACATCTACCCTGCGTAGTCGTATGGTACAGAATGATCTCATGGCCCTACAATCCCTTTGCTCTCAGCCTCTTTGTTGCTCCCTTTCTTTAACCTCTGGCAAATCACTCACCCTTTTTTGTCTTCATAGTTTTTCTTGGTCTGAAATGTTGGAAGCGTATGGCACATAGCCTTGTCATATTGGCTTCTTTCACTTAATAATATGCTGTGAAATTTCTTATATGTCTTTTTGTGGTTTGGTAGCTCTTCTTTTCATGCCAAATATCTCATTTGTCTGGATATTATACTTTTATTTATTTATTTACCTACTGAGGGATATCTTGATTGATTTCTAGTCTTGTCAGTTATAAAAAAAGCTGCTACTAGAACATCAGAAGGCAGTTATTTTGTGTGTGGATATATTTCTTTTCTTCTCTCTCTCTCTCTCTCTCTCTCTCTTTTCTTTTGGGCAAATAATAAGGAGGAGTACTGAATTTCATGGAAAAAAATATGTTTAGTTTTATAAGAAATTGCCAAAGTATATTTCAAAGTGCCTTTTTTTTTGCATTACTCCCAGTAATGAATGTTCATGTTTTTCTGTATCTTTACCAATGTTTACAGTAGTTAATGTTTTGCTTTTGACCACTCTAATGGTTGTGTGGTTATTTCACTTTATTTTGCAACTAATGACACATTTTCATGTGATCATTTTCCAGTGGAATCCCTTATTTGATAAAATGTCTGCTAAAGTCTTTTGTCCATTTAAATCAGGTTGTCAGTTTTCTTATTATGAAGTTGCAAGCATTCTTTCTGTATTTTAGAAAACAGTTCTTTAACATGTGTGTCTTTTGAAACTGTTTTCTCCAACTCTGGCTTGTATTCTTATTCTCTTGACAGTGCACAACTTTTAATTCCATGAAGTCCAACTTATCAATTATTTCTTGATGCTACTTCTTTTTTGCGGGGAGGATTGGAACCAGGCGCACTCAACTACTGAGCCACATCCCCAGTCCTATTTTGTATTTTATTTAGATGCAGAGTCTCACTGAGTTGCTTAGCTCCTTGCTCTTGCTGAAGTTGGCTTTGAACTCACAATTTTTTTTTCTCATCCCTCAGCCTCTAGAACCACTGGGATTACAGACACGTGCCACTACACTCGGCTTGATACTACTTCTTCTTTTTTTTTCTTTTTTAAATTATTTACTTTAATTAGGAATATTTAACAGCAGAATGCATTTTTATTCATTGTACACAATTTTAGCACAACTTTTCATTTCTCTGATTGTATACAAAGTAACATCGCACCATATGTGTACCTAGGGTAATAATGTACCTAGGATAATACATGTACCTAAGATAATAATGCCCATCTCATTCCACTATCTTTCCTTCTCCCTCATCCCCCTTTTGCCTAATTAAAGTTCCTCCATTTTTCCCATGCCCTCTCCCATATGGATCAACATCCACTTATCAGAGAACACATTTGGCCTTTGGTTTTTTGGAATTGGCTAACTTCGCTTAGCATGATATTCTCTAACTCCATCCATTTATCTTCAAATGCCATAATTTTATTCTCTTTTAATGCTGAGTAATATTCCTTTGTGCATATATACTACAGTTTCTTTATCCACTCATCTATTGAAGGGCATCTATGTTGTTCCACAGTTTATCTACTGTGAATTATGCTGCTATAAACATTGATGTGGCTGTGTCCCTGTAGTATGCTGTTTTTAAATCCTTTGGGGATAGACCAAGGAGTGTGGAAGCTGAGTCAAATGGTGGTTCCATTCCTAGTTTTCTAAGGAATCTCCATACTGCTTTCCAGAGTGGTTGCACCAATTTGCAGTCCCACAGCAATATATGGGTGTGCCTTTCCCCCACAACCTCATCAATGCTTAATGTATGTATTCTTGATAACTGCCATTATGATTTGTGTAAGATGAAATCTTAGAATAGTTTGATTTGCATTTCTCTAATTAGTAGAGATGTTGAACATTTTTTTTATATATTTGTTGATTGTATGTCTTTTTTTCTGAGAAGTTCAGCTCCATAGCCCATTTATTGATTGGGTTGTTTGTTTTTTTGTTGTTAAGTTTTTTAAGTTCTTTATATATCCTAGAGATTAGTGCTCTATCTAATGTGCGTGTGGCAAAAATTTGCTCCCAAAATGTAGGCTCTCTCTTCACCTCATTGATTGTTTTTTTTTTCCTGAGAAGAAGATTTTTAATATGAATCCATCCAGTTTTATTTATTTTACTTTAGAAGTCTTGTTAAGGAAGTCAGGGCCTAATCTGACGAGACAAAGACTTGGGTCTACTTTTTCCTCTATTAAGGCGCAGGGTCTCTAGTCTAATTCCTAGGTCGTTGATCCACTGTGAGTTGAGTTTTGTGTGTGGTGAGAGATAGGGGTTTAGTTTCATTTTGCTGTATATGGATTTCTAGTTCTCCCAGAAACATTTGCTGAAGAGGTTGTCTTTTCTCCAATGTATGTTTTTGGCACCTTTGTCTAGTATGAGATAACTGTATTTATGTGGTTTTGTCTCTGTGTCTTCTATCTTGTACCATTGGTCTACATGCCTGTTTTGGTGCCAAAACCATGCTGATTTTGTTACTATAGCTTTGTAATATAGTTTAAGATCTGGTGTTGTGTTGCCTCCTGCTTCACTCTTCTTGCTAAAGATTGCTTTGGCTATTCTGGGTCTCTTGTTTTCCCAAATGAATTTCATGATTGCTTTTTCTATTTCTAAAAGGAATGACATTGGTATTTTAATTGTAATCATGTTGAATTTGCATAGCACTTTGGGTAGTATGGCGGTTTTGACAATATTAATTTTGCCTATCCAAGAGCATGGGAGATCTTTCCATCTTCTAAGGTCTTCTTCAATTTCTTTCTTTAGTGTTTTGTAGTTTACATTGTAGAGGTCTTTCACCTCTTATTGATTCCCAAATATTTTATTTTTTTCTGAGACTATTGTGAATGGGGTAGTTTTCCTAATTTCTCTTTCAGAGGATTCATCACTGTTATATAGAAGTGCATTTGATTTATGGGTATTGATTTTATATTCTGCTACTTTGCTGAATTTATTTATTAATTTTAGAAGTTTTCTACGAAGTATTTTTGGAGGCTATAAGTATAGAATCATGTCGTCAGCAAACAATGGTAGTTTGAGTTCCTCTTTTCCTATCTGTATCCTTTTAATTTCCTTTGTCCATCTAATTGCTCAGACTGGAGTTTCAAGGACTATGTTGAATAGAAGTGGTGAAACAGGACATCCTTGTCATGCTCCAGTTTTTAAAGGGAATGCTTCAATTTTTTCTCTGTTTAGAATGATGTTGGCCATGGGTTTAGCATAGATAACTTTTAAAATGTTGAGGTATGTTCCTACTATCCCTAGTTTTTCTAGTGTTTTGAACATGAAAGCAAGCTGCATTTTAAATGCTTTCTCTGCATCAATTGATATAATCATATGATTCTTATCTTCTATTCTTGTCTGTTGATGTGATGAATTATATTTGTTGATTTCTATATGTTGAACTAAACTTGCATCCCTGGAATGAACCCCACTTGATCAATGTGCACTATTTTAAAATGTGTTTTTATATACAATTTGTCAGAATTTTGTTGAGAATTTTTTAATCAATGTTCTTCAGGGATATTGGTCTAAAATTTTCTTTCCTTGATGTGCCTCTGCCTGGATTTGGTATCAGGATAATACTAGCTTCATAGAATGAGTTTGGAGGGTTCCCTCCTTTTCTATGTTATGGAATAATTTGAGGAGTATTGGTATCAATTCTTCTTTGTTTGTCTTGTAGAACTCAGCTGCAAATCTGTCTGGTCTCAAGCTTTTCTTTGTTAGTAGGCTTTTGATGGCATCTTCTATTTCCTTGCTTAAAGTTGATCTGTTTAAATTGTGTATGTTCTCTTGATTCAGTTTGGGCTGATCATATGCCTCTAGATATTTGTTGGTGTCTTTGAGGTTTTCTATTTTATTGAAATATAAATTTTCAAAATAATTTCTAAATTGTCTTCTATATTTCAATAGTGTGTGCCCTGATATTTTCTTTTCATCACAAACTTTAGTAATTTGAGTTTTCTCTCTCCTTATTTTTGTTAGGGTGGCTAAGCGTTATCAATTCTATTTATTTTTTCAAAGAACCAGCTTTTTGTTTTGATAATTTTTTGAATTGTTTCTTTTATTTCAATTTCATTGATTTCTGCCTTGATTTTAATTATTTCCCATCTTCTACTACTTTTGAGGTTGGTTTGTTCTTCTTTTTCTAGGGCTTTGAGATGTAATGTCAGATTGTTTATTTGTTTACTTTTTCTTCCTTTAATGAATGAGTTTAATGCAATGAACTTTCTTCTTAGCACTGTCTTCATAGTGTCCCAGAGATTTCAATAAGTTGTATCAGTGTTCTCATTTACCTCTAAGATTTTTTTTTAATCTTCTCTCTGATGTATTCTGTTATCCATGCATCATTCAATGGCATATTGTTTAGTCTCCAGGTGTTGGAGTAGCTTCTATTTTTTATTTTATCATTGATTTCTAATTTCATTCCATTATGGTAGATAGAATGCAAGGTAGTATCTCTGTCTTTTGTTTTTATAAGATTTACTTTGTGGCATAACATATTGTCTATTTTGTAGAAGGATCCATGTGCTGCTGAGAAGAAAGTATATTTGCTCGTTGATAGATGGAATAATCTATATATGTTGGTTAAGTCCAAATTATTGATTGTTTTTATTGACTTCTGTAGTTTCTTTGTTTAGTTTTTGTTTGGAAGATCTATCCAGAGAGAGGTATATTAAAGTCACCCAGTATTATTGTGTTGTGGTCTATTTGGTTCTTGTAGTTGAGAAAGGTTTGTTTGACATAATAGATGCCCCACTATTTGGGGCATATATATTTATGATTGTTATATCTTGTTGATGTATGAATCCCTTAAGCAGTATGAAATATCCTTCTTTATCTCTTTTCACTAGCTTTGGCTTGAAGTCCACTTTATTCTGATATGAGGATGGAAACCCCTGCTTGTATATGTGGTCCATGTGAATGGTACTTTATTTCCTACCCTTTTACCTTTAGTCTGTGATATCTTTTTCTGTTTGATGATTCTCTAGAAGACAGCATATTGTTGGTTCTTTTTAAAATTCAAACTGTCAGTCTATCTTTTAATTGATGAGTTTAGGCCATTTACATTCAGGGTTATTATTGAAATATGATTTGGATTCCCAGACATTTTGGTTTATATTTGGTTTTTAACTTGACTTGTTTTCTCTTTTGATTGGCCTTTTCTTTAGTGTAGTCGCTCCCTTTGCTGATTTTCATTTCCTCCTCCTGAAATATTTTGCTGAGAATACTTTGTAATGCAGGATTTCTCACTGTAAATTCTTTAATCTTTTGTTTATCATGAAAGGTTCTTATTTTGTTATCAAATCTGAAACTGAATTTTGCTGGATATAAGATTCTTGATTTCTTCTATTTTCTTTCAGAGATTGGTATATTTTGTTCTAGGATCTGCTGGCTTTGAGGGTCTGGGTTGAAAAAATCTGCTGAGATCCAAATTGATCTTCCCTTACATGAGATTTGATTCCTCTCTCTTGCAGCCTTTAGGATTCTATTCTTATTCTGTGTGCTAGACAGTTTCATTATAATATGCCTTAGTGTAGATCTATTGTAATTTTGTACATTTGGTGTTTGGTAAGCCTCTTGTATTTGATTTTCCAATTCATTCTTCATGTATGGGAAATTTTCAGACATCTCATTGAAGAGATTGTGCATTCTTTTGGTTTGAGTCTCTGTGCCTTCCTCTATCCCAATAAATCTTAGATTTGGTTTTTTAATGGTATCCCATAATTCTTGAATGTTCTGTTAATGGTTTCTTGCCATCTTCACTGTGTGGTCAACTTTATTTTCAAGATTGTATATTTTGTCTTCATTATCTGATATTCTGTGTCTTACAAGTAATCTAGTTTGTTGGTGATACTTTCTATTGTATTTTTTGTTTCATTTACTGTTTTCTTCATTTCAAGAATTTCTGATTTTTTTTCAGAATCTCTCTTTCTTGAAGTAATCTTTTTCTGCCTGTATTTGCTCCCTTATCTCTCTGTTGGAGTTATCAATTTTTGTTTGTATTTGCTCACTTAGGTCATTCTTTAATTCATAGATCATTTTAATTATGTACGTTCTGAACTCCTACAACATTTTATCAACTGGGCTATATATGGATTCTATTATTGTAGTAACTTTGTTTGGGGTACTTTCTTCCCTTATTTTTTCATGTTGTCTATATATCTTCCTTTCTTGCAGTGCAGATCTGAGGTATTACAGTTTATACCCTATAATCTTGTAGTGTCCCTGCAGATTACTTGTACCCTACCTTGATATTTGGCTTCCTGTCACCAGATGGTGTCCCATGGTAGATTCTACTACAACTAAAGGTGGCAATAGCAGAGGTAACTCAAGATAGCAGTGTGTCCCAAAATGAATGCAACAGCTTTCAGGAGCGACTACCTGAAAAGTTGGGCTGACTGTTTGGAGATGCATCTGCCTCCAAGCCCTATGTGTTGTCCAAAAGTAGAGGCTACTGCATGGGGGGGGGGGGACCATGGAGATGGCTTCAGTGTCCCAAAATGGAGGTGTGCTAGGCCTGGGCTCCAGTGTGGGTGTGCTGGTTGGTTTTGGGCCTAATCTAATTGATACTACTTCTTTTTTTTTTTTTAAGAGAGACAGAGAGAGAGAGAGAGAGAGAGAGAGAGAGAGAGAGAGAGAGAGAGAGAGAGAGAGAGGGAATTTTTTTTAATATTTATTTTTTAGTATTTGGCGGACACAACATCTTTGTTTGTATGTGGTGCTGAGGATTGAACCCAGGCCACAAGCATGCCAGGTGAGCCACATCTCCAGCCCCTGATACTACTTCTTGATTCATGCTTTTGTTGTTGTATGTAAAAGTCATCACCATACCCAAGATGACCTGGGTTTTACCCTGTGCTGACTTCTAGGAATTTCATAGATTTGCATTTTACATTCAGATCTATTTTGAGTTAATTTTTGAAGGGTATAAGGAATGTGTCTATATTTGTTTTCTTACATGTGGATATTCAATTTCTCCAGCACAATTTTTTGTGAAGACAATCTTTACTCATATTGCCTTTGCTCTTTTGTGAAATATCAAGTGACTGTATTTATGTAAATCTTTTTTGTCCAACTGATTTTTCTATTTAACAATGCCATGCTGTTGATACTATAGCATATACTAAGTCTTGGAATTGGTTAGTATCTATCAATCTGATTTTTTTCTTCTTCAACAGTGAGTAGTTACTCTGGGTATTTTCTACGCCATACTTTAGAATCAGTTTATCAATATTCATAAAATAACTTGCTGAGATTTTGATTTGTATTCTATTGAGGCTATAGGTCAATTTGAGAACTGAGCTTGTGTAATATTGAGTCTTCTTATTCTGGAGCATAGAATATCTCTCCATTTATTTAGTTTTTTCTTTGATATAATTTATCTGAGTTTTGGAGTTCTCCTCTTAGACATCATATATATTTTGCTCCATTTATACTTAAATATTTCATTTTGGGAGACTAATAAAAATGTTATTATGTTTTAAATTTTAAATTTTACTTTATTGGTGGTTCATGGGGAAAAATGACTGTTATATATTGTTCCATTAAGTCCTAAGTTTTTAATACTGCAAATATTTCAATAACATTGTCATAGGTGCATTAAATAGATCAGAAATCATTATCTAGATCTTATATATCCTTTACCTATATGCTTTATATATTTTTCCAAATGCTCTATTCTTTTTGCTATCGCTCTCCTCAAAAGACTGGAACTCTAAAAATATAACATTTATTTCAAAAGTTACCATAAGTGATATGTTGCTCAATTTAAGATTTTATATGTGTCCCATATCTGAGATGATTGCACTTAGGTTAACCTTTGTGATCCTAGATTGTTCAATTTGTTAAGCTTCTCATTTGTTAGAATGGTGATATGGTCTGAATGTGTTTTCCTCAAATTCACATGGTGGAAGCTGAGTCCCAAGTGTGAAGTAATAAGACCTTTGGTTGGAAGATGATTGGGTCATAAAATTCTGCCACTATGAATAGAATAATCCATTTGTGTTCATCAGCTTTTGCATTGCTCTGATCCAAATACCCAACAAGAACAATTTAGTGGAGGAAAAGTTTATTTTGGCTCGTAGTTCAGAAATTTAGTCCATGGTGGGCTGACTCTGTTGCTCTGAGGCTGAGATGAACAAAGTCATTATGGCCGAAGGCTTGTGGATGTTCTCTGCTTCCTTCATGGCAGTCAGGAAGCAGAGAGAGAGAGAGTGGGCCAGGGAGCACAGGGAAGATGAGACCTTCTGGAGTATTCTCCATTTGCCCACCTCCTCCCTCACCTGCCTACAGTTACCACCCAGTCAGTTCACTCAAACTAGACTGAACTGATTAGGATATCTCTCTCACAATCCAACTCCTTCACCTCTGAACATATCTGCATTAACATAGGAACTTCTGGGGCTCACTTCCTCTGTCTCACTATGAGATACCCTCATCATATTGTAATACAAGAGCAAGACGGCTCTTGCTAGATGCTGAATGAATGTTAGCACTGTACTCTCAGATCATCTACCCTGCAGAAATAGAAGCAAAATAAACTTACTTTGTATATAAATTGCCTGGTATCGGGTATTTATTATAGCAACAGAAAATGAACTCAAACAGATGGAGTAAGGATTTCTCTCTACTTATTGAATTGGAAACTAGAAGTCGATGACACTTTTTACTATTTATCATTTAAAATTTTACCTGTCCTAGTAGGTATGAGGTAGGATTGATTTGCATTTCCTTAATGACTAATGACCAATTATGTTGTTCATCATGCATATAATTTTAAACACCACTTACATGCTATTTTATTATAATTATAATTTCCGTGTTTTAGAATAAGCAGATGGAGCCTTTTGACAATGGTATTATGTCACATTGTGAGCCAGCTTTCATTTAGGTATTGTTTGGAGACTCTTTCCTCACTGGGTCTGTTTAGATTTCTAGAATGAACCTTTCTTTGGACGACATGTAACATAAAGAATGGACAAAAATCGCCTTTGTATGCATTTGATGTAATTGATACTCATTTTAGCCTGGCATGTGTTGAGGTCACTGGTCATATGCTTTTCAGATGTGCTCAACAGCTCTTCCTCAGAGAAACTGCCCCTCTGATAGTTTAGTCTTTATGAGTTTTGTGTTCATACCTACTCTTCATCCACCTATAGACTTTCCTCCCCAAGCCATAGGGATATGCACAGAGCACGTCACCTTGACTTGGCTTATATCATAGTGTCTTCCGAACATCTTTTCCATCACATTTTCTTGTCACCCTCTCTTCTCCATTTTGGTGTACAGCTTTTACTTCAATGCTTTCAAGATCTTTGAGGTAAAATGTTGACTCTCTAGGAGAACAATAAAAGCAAACTAGTACATTTGGTATGATTTTAGGGATACCACAAGTACTTCTCAATTAGCACACCTGTACACACACAAACACACACATATCTCCTATTAAATCATGGCTTTGTTCCTCCTCAGATGAGCTGCTCAATTGTGAAGATATAGACTGGAGGGAGATTGATAAAATATTGTCTGAGAAGTGATATTTGCTTTTACTCACCCACATGCTGTAGAGACAATCCAACTTCATTTATTTGTGATATGTATCACTTTTTCTTATCTGTCCCATAGTGACAGAAGCTAGTGTGAATTTAAGGTTTACTTTGATATGCACAAGTGTGCATGTTGAATCAACCATGTCATCTCAAATAATTGTATAACAATGGTGATTTAAAAAATATCCAGAGTTATGCAGATGTATAAAGTCTGTAGGAAAATGAGATATGTGCCTTCTTGTTTCCTTGATGATGGAGAAAGACTTCAGTGAGGTAATCACATTTTGATGATCTCCTGTGAAGTCAGATTGCTAAAAGGCAGTTTAACAAAGGGAATTGACATGTATGGACTACCTTTCCTTAGTGCATCCAAGTACCTGGTTTCATTTTGTCTGTCAAAGAACCTACTGGGGAAAGTATTGTGCTACTATTTGTATAGACTAGTAAACTGAGATTCGAAGATATTTAATAAATTAATTCATCTTTTCCCCTTTTAGCTTGGCAAGTTGGTACCTGCCTATGAATACCAGTGACTGGGAGGCTGAGGCAGAAGGATTGCAAGTTTGAGGCCAACCTCAGCAAATTAGTGAGATCTTGCTTCAAAATAAATAATAAAAGAGACTCTGGATGTAGGTCAGTGGTAAAGCACCCCTGGATTCAATCCCCACTTTTTGTCCTTCTATTAATGTTTCCCCCAAATCAATTTGTGAACAGGTGCAGGGTTGGCTGCATGCTATCATCCTGTTGAAATTGTTTAAAATATAAATTCTAGTCTCCCATACCTGAACATTCTAGTTTGGTAAGTCTGGCTTAAACCCAGAGTTTATTTGTATGTACTAAAGTAATTTGGCTATATAGCCAGGTTTAAAACATCTATTTTACCACATGACCTCCGTCTAGTTTGGGGAGTTAATTAAGTTTCATCTTTCAATCCTATTTAAATTTATTGACAAAGGCTGCTCAGAGTCCTGTTATTAAGATAAGCTGATGGAGAAGTATCCTGTGATCCATTAGTGATGGCTGCAATGGGTCCAGATAGAGGGAGGAGAATCCCATTGTCAAATATTGGCCAACTGTGATCTCAATCATGACAGTTGGTAGGTGTGTGAGAAAGAAAAAAAAAGAAAATCAGATAATAATACTTATATATTTATGAAAAATTTCCCAAGAATACACTTAATATTTTATTCAGCTAAATGCAAACCTCTTAACTATCATAAACCCAAAATTAGCTCTAGGAAAAATAGTAGTGATAACTACTATAGAAAGTCAAACAAAGCAGAAAAATCCAGGTGTCCTTGCAGATCTCCAAGGAGCTGAATTCTGTCCATCATCCCAGCCCCGTGGAAATACCTGTGCCAGGAATTCTGTGTGAGAGTGGCTGCCGTGTGCCCATGTTCTCTATTTTGCAGTCTTATTTCTTACGGTAGAAAAAAAAATAGTGACTGTATGTATTTTAGTAATAGATCACATATTTCTTATTACTTCAAAACCTTTAGGGAGAGAGCAAACATGTTTTATAGTTTTAAATTGTGTGTGTCCTAGGATTCTGACATTATTAAATTTTAATTTTAGATGTGTATCTTCTATTTGGAGAAATAATTTACAATACAGGCCTGATTTTTTATAAGTCATACTTAAATAGATACAATGCAGTCATTATTTAATGTAGTCATAGAAAGAATAGAAAATATTGTGTCATTCATCATAAAACGATGTCTACATTTTATGTCTGAATTTTCCAGAACATAACAAGGAGAACCCCACACTTGGGATTTATTTAATCTAGAATAACTCATGTGCAGCTTCGTAACATCAACAATCAGGGATCCTGAAATCTTCATTATTTTAGTGTCAGCTGGTAACCTGGAACAGATTGAAGAGACTCCTAGGTTCCTTAAACCCTTATTTCCTAGCTTCCACTCTTGGTGCAGATATTGTTACTTCCTTCTGTCCACATGGAAGGTAATGATACACAAGATTATTTGCCACAGTTAGGAGTTAGGCTCAAGAATGACTTTTTCTTCCCCTCACCTTTTATTTTTTATTTTTTTGTAGCAGGGATTAAACCCAGGGTGCTTTCTCACTGAGCTACATCCCCAGGCGTTTGGCTCTTTTTATTTTATTTTGAAACAGACTTTTGCTAAGTTATTTAGGGTATTGCTGACTTACTGAAGCTGTCCTCAAAATCGAGATACACTTGCCTCAGCCTCCTGAGTCTCTGGGATTACAGGCACCACCATACCCAGCTAGGAATGACTTTCTAAGTGTTTGGTTATCGTCTTACCTGTAGAAGAGTTGTGAAAGATATAGCAAATATAAAGAGAGAAATGTGGTTTACTAGTGGTACCCATTATGGAACCAGAATGGGGCAGTGACACCACAGAGCTAGTATAGTTATCATTTTTAATTCAGATCAGCAACAGTAGCTATGTGGGTGAGGAAAAAAAATAAAAATATCATGTATGCTGTAATCATAAGTATGAAGACATAAAAATGAAAGAAGAGGACAAGAGGTATGGAATGAAGTGTCAGGGTATAATTTCCCAAAACCCAAATGGAATCCTCACAAATCTCCGCAGTGCTAGACTGTTGGAAATGAAAATACAACAAAACTCCAAAGCCAACTCTCTGGATACAACTGCTAAATACATTTAAAAAAAATCTAATTGACTTTGAATTATACATGTGTTTCTGTTAATAACAGTGTTCCTCATTTCAAAATTCTTAACATGTGAGTTCTTAGGGAAAATATGCTATAAAAATACTTTATTACTTTGCCATTCATTCAGCAGAGCCTTGAAATTGGTCAGTAGATTGGTTTAAAATCTGGAGCTCTGGTATTTCTCCTCAGTTTTACCATTGTAACAATTGAGGCTCAGGGTTCTAGTGATAAACACAGTGACAGTACAAGCTAACTGAAAAGTGCCAAATAATTGTCATTGCCTCAGAGATTAGATGATACAGTGATATTTTTCTGCTAGCATTACAATTGAGATGATTTTTTGGAAGAAGGTAAAGAGTAAAGAATTACTGACAAGTACTTATGAGAGGGACTTTTGTGTTTGTAAACAAAATGTGACTTTATGAAAGCAAATGCAAAGTGATTATTCTACCTTCTGTTGCAATTTTTAATGCAATTCTGACATATTCTAGGGTTGTGGGGTTGGTTTAGTATAACAGACTGAGGAAAGTATGGCATTTGTCAGACCAAGGGCAACTAAAGGAGCCAGGCCAGACAATAAAAATATATACTTTGCACAGTGATGCAGAGGGATTTTTAAATAGAGTTCCCGTTTGCTCCAAACTCCAGGAAACATGTTCAACTCTCAGTGTTTCCCCAAAGAAATAAAAGCTTTCTTTTTATGTTCTTGTCTCTGTGAGAAGATTACCTTTAAGACAATGACCGAATCAAGGAAACCCTATAAACAAGTGGTTAGAAATACAAGCTGAAGCTAAGACACATGTTGAAATTAGAGGACACCAATTACCATGGCTTTATTTCTGCTTTTCTCATTACTTGTAGTGCACGTGTTTCCTGTTGTGCTTTAGTAAAAATTATATCTTTTATCAGTTCACATTTCCTACAAATACAACCAAGATCAAATTTAGCAGCTTGCAAATTAACTTTTACATATGCTCGCGCATGTTTTAATAGGTAAGGAATAGGTATTTGATAACTGTGCTGGATAATGAACTCACTCCACATCATATTAAACATGATAAATGAAAAAGGGATGAAAAAAGTAATAGAAGAAAGAGAAGAGAAAGGATGGGAAAGAAAGAGAGGGAGGAAGGGAGGAAAGAAGGAAGAAGGAAAAGGCAGTAAATTTAAGAATTGTCAGAGATGATGCTAAAAATGGGCTAGGATTGTGGCACAGGGGCAGAGTGATTGCCTTACATATGTGAGGCACTGGGTTCAATCCTCAGCACCACATAAAAATAAATAAATAAAAAACAAATAAGTAAAAGTATTGTGTCCATCTACAACTAAAAAAAATATTTTAAAAAGTTAATATAAGGAAACAATGCAAATATCCAATTATAAGAGATTGTATCATGTAGTGAACAAGTTTGTAGTGCCAGCATTCAGAAAGCCTTCAAAGCAATTTTGATGCATGCTAAAGTTTGAGAGTCATTGATGTAATGAAATGTTACACAGAGTGTTTTTAAAGAAAACTTAACATGGAAAAACACAATACAATACTAAGTGAATTAAGGAATAAAATTCTTGATATTTAATATCATCCTATGTTAATTTTGTATAATGTGATTTCAATTTTATAAATATACCCATGCATATATTTATAAGATTAACATCATTCTTACATATGTATACATACATACACACATAAATACATGCAAGCAGGAAAAAATACTAGGAAAAAAATATAGTGGGAGTCATTTTGAATTACTTATTTTTACATTGATGTTCTTTTTCAAATTCTCTTCTATGATGGCATATTAGCTTTTCATCACTGTGACCAAAATACCTGAAGAGAAAATTCAGAGGAGGAAAAGTTTAATTTGGGTTGTTGTTTCAGTCCATGGTTAATGGACTCCTTTGCTCTGGGGCCAAGATAAAACAGAACAACATGGCAGAAGGACTTGGCCAAAGAAAGCTTCTCAGCTCATGACAGCCAGGAAACGAGGTAGAGGAAGAGGCCAGGGACAAATAGATTCCAAGAGTACATGGCTTACCTCTTCTAGCCAAGCCCCACTTGCATATAGTTACTATCCACTAGTTCATCCAATTGTCAATCAGTTAACCTAGTAAATAGATTAATCCACTAATTATGTTAGAGCCCTCAATTTTTCCTAAGAGTCTCACCTCTGAACTCTGCTCATCAGTGATCATAATTTCAATAGAAGAACTTTTCTGAGGACATTCCAGATGCAAACCACAGCAGATGACATTTTCCTTATATTCAATAAAATATCTTGGGCACAAACAATTTCGTGTATATGAAATACTTAGGAAGTTTCAATACCCCAAGTTTCCTATGGCCCTGAATGTTTATTCACCTGTAATGTAAACACTGATTTATGGCAAGGAGGACCCTTCTTCAATATCAGATGATGTTTTATCATTCAAGAAAACAGTAAGATGTGGTAGTTGGGTTGATCTAGCCACAGGCAGGATGTGGCTACCAGAAAGTACTATAAGCCTTTGAGTAGAAGGAGCCACATCCTCCTCCCACCAGCTCTTTTTTTAGCTGATAGCAACTCCTAGGATTCTGACATTAACCAAAGTTCACATATTCTTTGTATTGCTCTCATACCTAATTTCTCACAAGCAATTCTTAGAATAGTACAGAGCACAGGTGTGCAATTTAAGGAAATATTAGGCATAAGGGATTTCAAATGACCAAGTTCATTTAGCCAAACTGGTCAAATAAGGGGAGCCATGAAAAA
Source organism: Ictidomys tridecemlineatus (assembly GCF_052094955.1). NCBI lineage: Eukaryota > Metazoa > Chordata > Mammalia > Rodentia > Sciuridae > Ictidomys > Ictidomys tridecemlineatus. The sequence continues at coordinate 101,591,055 of NC_135485.1, read as the reverse complement.
GCAGTGATCAAACAACATTTGTTTATTTTATGTTCTAAATGATCTGTGCTTTATTATCTCAAAACCATTAAAATTTGTTTTCTTGTTGACTTTTTTTTTTTTTTTTTTTTTGCAACTATCTGGGTACCATGAAGGTTCAACCTGTTCTAATAGTACTTGGACAATGTAGTAAACATAATATTGTTTACAATCATCTTGAAAAGCCCTCTGGCATTGGTAGCATTTTATATGTCATAGAAAATAAATATTGTGGCAGGTGTGACTTATCTACATCACTGGGACAAGATAACTTCCTTTTTGCCTGTTGTTCACAGTAGATAGATAACAAGATCAGAGGCTAGCCTCACCTGCTCCAAATTGACCACTGCCCTCAATTATGGTTTTTAAAGTCTAATAAGAGGCATAATTCACTTCCATACTATGATATCCATCAGCTGCCAGAGATCATGTTGGAAAGATCTGAGGACAGAAATACGGTTCCATTCCCAAAGCAAATTCAGAAATTGCATTGATTTGGAGGAATAGTGATACGTTACAGAACAGTGGCAAGTTGAAAAGTCCAAAATTCTCATAGAAAATGAGGAAGAAAGAATATAACTTTGTGCAGTGATCTCGAAAACTAAATCTACTTTTCCAGTTACTCATAAACAAAAAAATCTTAGTTTTTTGATATCGGTTATCCCAAACGTATAGATACATGAGTAGGAACACAGATGGATTTTGGAAAGCTAGATGCTACCATCTGACTGTTATGGCCATGCCCTCAGGTTTATTACCAAGGCTGTTTTTATGATTTCCTACAAATGTCCTTTGTATCGCTGAGATATACTTATAAATATTTTACTATGTTTGGAAATACTCAGAAGAGTTTCAAAAGAAGCCTACAGGAAAAATATGGAAGTTAATTGGGATATGTAAATGTTTCAGATAAGGTGATCTTAGAGAAAAATAGGACAGAGTTAAATAAAGCAAAAATCAGGATTGGAAACTCAGTCAAAAAAAACGAGAATCTTAAAGTGCCTGTGTTTTGTCAACAGTGGCTTGGCAGTTAGAATAGGAAGGACAGAGGAAGTTAAACCCATGCTGGTTTCCAGAAGTCAGATACAAAAAAAAAAAAAAAAAAAAAAAATGAACCTCTAGGACCAGATGGTTTTATGGCTTTAGTAAACAATACATTTGCATAATGCTTCCTCAATAATCCTGTCAGGAAGAGTGTTGAGCTAGGAAACAATGTAGGATTGTGCGTTTTTTTTTAAATGACTAGGTCTCTAAATGGCCAACTGGTAATGAAGGAGAAACTGAAATGCTGGGAAGGAGACAGTATATAAAGGACAGCTCTTAGACCATCTTGACAAACAGGTAGTCATAAATGCCAATATGTTTTCGAATACTAGGTCTCCCCTGGTGGCCTCATGGTAAACTGATTATCAAAGGGTAATGAGGGCTTCTCTTGTTCCAGGCACCACCTCCGTGGGGTTTCCTTGTTTGTTCTGATTTGTAGAGCCCTTTGACTTTTGTTTCTCCGGCTTGGGTGACTGCCATTGGGTTTCTCTTCAAGAAGAATCAACAAACCACTTGCTGTAGAATTCTAGTATACACAGGCAGGACTGCTCCCTATTGATTTCAGGATGTGGGATTTCAGGATGTTATGTTGAACATAATCCTCAGTTTCAGCCAGTGGCTGGGAACCCTCATCTAATTCATTCATTGAATGGATGTCATTGGCAACAATCATTTGTCCTGCGTGTGTTTTTTTTTTTTTTTTGCCACATGCAAGCACACATTTCTACTTTGTGATGCCTGTTACTAAAATCTCCCTTTTCTATCCCCCAAACATGGCAACAATTCTCTCCCCGCACCCCCACATTGAATGCTGAAGCAAAGATCTTAAAGGGAAGGGGGCAAATTCCAAAGCTTACCAGGATTATTATAGCGACAACATATCTACACAGAGCCCTGGGTTGAAGGTAGTAAAGACTAACCATAGAGAATGCTGGGGACTGTAGTGAAGGGGCAAGCCTGGGTTAAAAATCCTCAGCAGTTCCTCCAGACAACAGTGTCAGGAAACAAAGCAACGCAAGAAATACATATCTCCGGAATTTCCAAGAAAAGTCAAATTAACTTTTTGAATATCTCCACTTTATGAAAATACTGATAATTTTTTCAAATTCTGCAACTGAGTTTACCTTTTAATAATACTGCAGGGGACAAACAAAATACTTCCATCAGCAGTATTTATCTCACAGAGCATCAGGCTGTGATCAACCACCTTAGTTTCTATGACAGTGCTGCCAATAGAAATACAGCATGGGTCACATATGTAACTTAAAATTTTCCAGGATCGATGTGAACAAGTGAAATGAAACATGAAATTAATTTTATAACAAATATTATTTAATCCAGCTATTCAAAATATTAGTATATCAATGTGTAATCATTATAAAAATGATTCACTAGATATATTTTACACTTTTGTTATAAGTCTGATGTGCAGTATATACTTTACATATATGTTAAATTTCAATTTTTATTAGCCACCTTTCAAAGTCTTAGTAAGCCATACATGGCTAGTGGCTCTATATTGAACAGCACAGCTCCTGGTTTTAGGGTGCTTTCTGTAATACACACATAAACAGTGATCAAGTCTTTGACTGCTTAGGGCATTTTGACCATCAGGTACAGGGATCTCCTCTGTCCTGCCCCTTGGGCTCTTGCCATTGCTGCAACATTCAGCTTCGACTGCCCAAGTGAATGCAGAAGGTGGACAGGAGGAACATATTCATGGGATATGCTTTCCCTAGGAATACTATAAGGAATTTTGGATATTTCTTAAAATTGGTGAAACATAACCTTAGACATCTCTTGGGAAGTCATTTAGTGAATATGATCTTCCATAACATTGTGAAAAATGATGATTCATCCTCTGCTTGTATATTTCTAGCTGTAGGAGCCTACTACCTCATGAATTAACTTTTGTTATACTGGATTATTCTAATTTATAGAAACTTTTGTGTCAGATGAAAGAAGGTTTTACCTGATTCTAAATGTGAGACAAAATTCAAGTGGAGAAAATAATGAGGAAACATTAATTCAAAAATGAAGCAAATCCATCCCAACAAAACAGGAAAAGGAGTAACTTTCCAATCCTGAACTGTTCAAAGACTGAATGGGATTCCCTTGAGTTCCTTATATCTGAAAGTATCTCAGCAATGATTGTACAAATAATTGTGAGCTTTCTGTAGCAAAGGAAATGCATAATTATAATTTTTCTGCTTTGAACTTTATCATAGATTTAATAGAAATACCATATTTCAAAGCATAATCAATGTCACCACATTAGTGTATAATCACAAATATTCTGTGCATCCTAATCTTGCACCAAAGACAGGTTAGTTATTACTAATGATTTATTAGGAATAGTGGCACAAGTTTTTAAAAAATGTTATGTAATAGGCACATCCCTCTTTTCTACAAAAAAGTTTGGTACAGAATCTGCAATTATTACCTAGTGAAATATGGCTCATATGTTTCTAATACACATACAGACACATAGTTCCAAAATAAACAAACATATTTTATGTATTATTTTTAAATTAAAAATGCTATCATGCTATTTTAATTTGTATTTTCCTATTACCGGAGAAAATAAGCATATGTATGTGGTTGTAGCAAAAAAGATTTTCCCTTTTGTGAATTGCTTGTTCATGTTTTTTCCCATTTAGATATTTTTCCATTTTGATTTTTATATATTTGGTATACATGAAAATAAATAAGGGTAGTGGTACCATGTGGAGGCTGTGGAGCTGAACTCTGCAGCACAATGGGCTGGGTTGAATGAATCCTGGGACCCGCCAGGGCACAATCAGGGCAGGCCTGGCATCTAGACTGAGGCTGTGAGACGGGCAATTCTTAGCTACTGCTCACTGGCTTCCCAGGGCCTCTCATGGTGCAGAGTCGAAGTGCAGTAAGATGTTCACAAGGATCACCTTGGTAACCATGAATGAAAAAGACCATCAAGCTGTTTGGGGCTTTAAAAATAAAGTTGATCTTAGAAGTAGTCATGTTTTATATTGGCTCAGAGAATTCAGGGAAGATTTTATGGATTTTAGTTTGAGAATTATTTTCATCTTTATATAAATCAGTTATACATGACAGTGGAGTGTATTTTGACATGTCATGCATACAAGGAGTGTGGCTTCCCATTCTTGTGGTTGTGCATGATTGGGAGTTTCACCATTTGTGTGTATATATATGAACATGGGAAAGTTATGTCAGGTTCATTCTACTGTCTTTCCCATTCCTATCTCCCCATTCCTCCCTGTCAAGTCCTGTGAAATCTCCCCCTACCCATTGTGAGTCAGCATTCACATATCAGAGAGAACATTAGCATGATAGTATCAGTTCCGTCCATTTACTAGCAAATGCCATCCTTCCATTCTTCTTTGTAGATGAGTAATATTCCATGTACCACATTTTCTTTATCTATTCATCTGTTGAGGGGCACTTAGTTTCGTTGTATAGCTTAACTATTGTGAATTGAGCTGCTATGAACATTGATGTGTCCATTTCACTATAGTATGTTGGCTTTAAGTCCTTTGGGTAAATGTCAAGGAGTGGAATAACTGGGTCAAATGATGGTTCCATTCTAGGTTTTCTGAGGAATCTCCATACTGCTTTCTAGAGTGGTTGCACCAGTTAGCAGTCCCACCAGCAATGTATGAATGTACCTTCTTTCCTGCATCTTCACCAACATTTACTGTTGCATATATTCTTGATGATTGCCATTCTGACTTGAGTAAAATGGAATCTCAATGTAGCTTTAATTTGCATTTCTCTAATTGCTAGAGATATGTTGATCTATCGTATTTCTTCTGTGAAATATCTTTTTAGTTCCTTTGTGCATTTGTTGCTTGGGTTGTTTGTTCTTTTAGTATTGAGTTTTTTGGGTTCTTTGTAAATCTTGGAGATTAGTTCTCTAAGATTAGTGAAGGTCGTGGAGATTTTTTTCTCATTTTGTAGGCTTTCTCTTCGTGTTCTTGATTGTTTCCTCTGCTGTGAGGAAGCTTTTTAGTTTGATACCAACCCATTTGTTGATTCTTGATTTTACTTCTTGGCACTTTGGAGTCTTGTTGAGAAGTTTGTTTTCTAGGAGGACATTTTTTTGTTTCCTAGTGGGGAAGGCTCTCTGGTCCTAGGTCCTTGATCCACTTAAGAGTATAACCATTGTTTAGACAGTCAATACCGTTATGACTGCACTGACTGCATAGCAGATTTTAGAATGTACATCTTGGAAATGAATAGACCTAGAAGCACTCCTCATTTGCCTTCTACTCTTAGACTTACCCAGAGGATAATTTTAAACTAGGCAAGCATTTTTGTTGTGGAAGGCATTTGAGGCTATTTTTTATAACCCTTTATCTCCAATTCTTTGTCTCCCCTTCCCTTACCTAACCCTTACTTATCCTAAGCCTGCCAGTGTTACCCATGGCATTTATTAGCTTTGCTCATTGAGTAGATTTAGGAGTTTATTTTTTCTTCTGTTAAGTCATCAAAAGTCATTGAAGATACATAATGATGAAGAACCTTGCACATACCACACACATCTCGCATGAGATGGACAACAAGAAGTCACCTCCAGAACTGGGCACTCTGGACTGCAGTGTGGAAACTTCATAGCTTCCGGTGCAGATGAGCAGCCACACATCGGAAACAACTGTTGAAAACTATCGGCAAGGGGAACTCTGCAAAACTGAAATTGGCCTGATACATCCTTACAGGCAGAGAGGTTGCAATGAAAATAATTCACAAAACTCAGTTCAATCTAACAAGTCTATAAAAGCTCTTCAGAGAAGTAAGAATAATGAAGATTTTATATCATCCAAACATAGTGAAGTTGTTTGAAGTCATTGAAACTAAAAAAAAAAAAAAACACTCTACTTAATCATGGAGTGTGCACGTGGAGGTGAAGTATTGACTATTTGGTTGCACATGGAAGAATGAAGAATGAAGAAACAAGAGCGAAAAAACAAGAGCTAAGTCAAGACGTCTGGTGTCTGCAGTACAGTACTGCCACCCAAAGTAGATAATTCACAGGGACCTCAAGGCTGAAAATCTGTTGTTAGATGCGGATTTGAAAGTTAAAATAGCAGATTTTGGTTTTAGCAATGAGTTTCCTCTTGGCAGTAAACTACACACCTTTTGTGGTGGTCCTCCATATGCAGTCCCAGAGATCTCCCAGGGCCAGAAGTCGGATGGGCCCGGAAGTCCACGTACAGAGTCTCGGAGTTATCCTGATCCTGTACACCCAGGTCAGCAGGTCGCTTCCCTTTGAAGGGCAAAATCTGAAGGAACTTAGAGAGTGTTACGAGGGAAATACAGAATCCCTTTCTACATGTCCACAGGCTGTGAAAACCTTCTCAAACGCGTCATGGCGCTCAAACCAATTACCCAAGGCACTCTAGAGCAAATCATGAAGGGCAGGTGGATCAACGCAGGCGTGAGGAGGATGAACTTGAACCCTTTGTTGAACCAGAGCTAGACATCTCAGACCAGAAGAGAATAGATATTATGGTAGGGATGGGTTATTCATAAGAAGAAATTCAAGAATCTCTCAGTAAAAAGAAATATGATGAAATCACAGCTACCTACTGGCTGGGGAGAAAATCTTCAGAAGATGCAGCCAAGCAGCGACCTCAGCCACAGCACCGGCCAGTCTTCTCACTGCAAAGTATTTCTTCAAGCCAGGAGCCCAGACGGTGCAGTGACCATGCTGGACCAGCTATTCCTTTAGTGGTGGCATATCCGAAGAGGAGTCAGAGCAGCACTGCAGATAGTGACCTCAAAGAAGATGGAATGCCCTCCTGGAAATCAGGTGGCAGTGTGGCGGGAGGAAAGGGAATTGCTCCAGTCAATCCCATGCGTGAGAACACAAGTAATCCCAACAAGGCAGATATCCCTGAACCCTAGAAAAGCCCCGCTGTCCCCAGCAGCAGCACTGCATCTAGAGGGATGTCACCGCGGAGTACCACAGCGGACAGACATTCAGCGATCCGGAATGGCAAGGAGAACAGCACCCTTCCGGATTAGACAACTCCAGTTGTCCAACCCACTGGGTTAGCAGTGTCGCCCACCCTGGGCAGAATCCTTCTCCTAAGGGACACTTTTCACCGCCTGGCGGAACGGCGAACCGCAGCATCCAACGGCCCTCCTGCCTCGCGCAGCCTGTCCCACGAAGCTACGCCACTGACCCAGACTCGAAGCACAGGCTCCACTAATCTTTTTAGTAAATTAACTTCAAAATTCACAAGAAGTAGCGATGTCTCGGTTGAGCAAAAGGACACGAACAAAAAGCACAACCTCACTTCCTGCGTTTCACCTGGAGCATGAAAACCATGAGTTCCACGGATCCCAGGGACACGACGCGGGGAAATCCGCAAAGTACTGGACCCCAACAGCTGCGACTCCGAGGGGAGGGAGGGATCGCTTCCGGCTCTTCTGCGTTCTTGGCGACCCGAAGGCACCAAACCTGGTGCAGTGGGAGATGGAGGTGTGTAAATGGCCAAGACTCTGGCAACCCGGTCCGGTTCAAGCAGGAATCAGGGACATCCAGAGCTTTCAAAACTATTGCTTCCAAAGTTGGTCTTTTCCACAGAAGCACTACATTAAAGTCCTGTGACCCTGAAGAAAAAGAAAAAAGAAAAGAAAAGAAAGACCCATTTTAGACATGTACATTTCTAACAGTTTAGTGCTCCATCAGTGGCTTTCAGTTCAGAGGTAATCTATCTCTCCTAACAGGTTCCCCATTTAATATAGTGTGAACTACCATGTACTGATTGCTACCCCTGTAATTAAATGCTTTTATAATTAAATTGCTGTTGAATGGATTTCTTTATCTTTCCTAGGCAGTTTCCTGCTGTATGTTTCAAATTGTTGGAGTATACTGTCTTAGAAATGTGAATTGTGTGGTGTGGCAGGGGGAAATATAATTTTGTCAAATAAAAATAAATAGATTACATGTGTTGTGCTTGTTTTCCCACTTTGCCTTTTCACTCTTTTTAGTAAAAAGAGTGAAAATAAAGTTCTTAATGTTTAAATTATCAAGCTTTCTATTTTATGCTTATTGCTTTTGTACTTAGGAAATTTTTCTCTGCCCAGCAGGGCTGAAGTTATATCCTGTGTTCATATTCTATTTGTTTATTTACTTACATATTTGATATAATGTCTTTTCTACTTCTGGAATTGACACATGTGGTGAGGATATAGAAATGACACAGGAGACATTTGTTGTTTGGGTCTGAGCTCTTACACTAGGCCCCAACAGGCCTAATCAAAATGTAGTCACACATGCTAGGTCATCAAAGTGAAGCTGAAAGGAAACAGAAAAATCCCCCCAAATTCCAGTTTGTTTTTTTTCCTTCTTCCCCAAAATGGAGATTCACTGCAACCAATTGGAAAGGGCCCAACCAACACCATAAGGAAGTCCTCTCTGCTTGAAAGAGGAAAGTAATCTGAAGGAACAGGATGTCAACCAGTCTCCTTTAGGTATTATTTTGTTTTCTTGTTCCTACTCAAGCTACCTCACCAAAATCAACTGTTCTCCCATGCTAATGAAGTTCCTTCTAGTATTTTATAGGATACTGTCGGATCTATAAGTTGCTAAAGCCAATTACATTTTTAAACTAAATTTATTGAAAAAATTTAAACAGATACAATTGTGCTTTCCTAAATGGATAGCAAGTTGTCACTGTGTCATTTACCATTTTTTTCTCCACTGTCTAGGAAATGTCTCCTTGTACATGTACTCTGAAATGGCAGGTTTTTTTTTTCATGTATTTGTTGATCCTTGCTTCAGTTCTACACTGTATCAATTTTTATGTTTATTGAAATCTAGGCTTCTCCCTCTTGTTTCTTTCTCCTGGGTGTCTTGACTATCTTTCTTCCTTATCCTTTTCATGTACATTTTTGAATCAGATTGTTAAAGTCCATAGTGGGGGTAAATATTGGAGAATGGGTCTTGGGAGTTGGACATGGATCAAATTGAATATGTAGATCAATCTAAAGGGATTTAACAACATTATTTACAGCAGCAAAATTCACAATAGCTAAATTGTGGGACCAACCTAAATGCCCTTCAACAGATGAATGAATAAAGAAACTGTGGTATATACACAATGGAATACTACTTGGCATTATAAGAGTATAAAATTATGGAATTTGCAGGTGAATGGATGGAGTTGGAGACTTATCATACTAAGTGAAGTAAGCCAATCCCCAAAAACCAAAGGCTGAATGTTCTGTCTGATAAGTGGATGCTGATCCATAATGGGGGGAAGTGGTAATGGGATAATGGGATAAGTGGAGGAACTTTGGATGGGGTAAAAGTGGGGATAATAGGGGGTAGGAAATATGGTGGAATGAGATGGACAACATTACCCTAGGTACATGTATGATTGCACGAATGGTGTGACTCTACTTCATGTCCAACTAGAGAAGTGAAAAATTCATACCATTTGTGTACAATGAATTGAAGAGCTTTCTGCTGTCATGTATAACTGATTAGAACTAATTAAAAAAACTTTATATAAATTAAGTCTCCCAATCCACGTTCATGACATATCTCCACTTATATAGCACCTTGCAAATATATCTCAGTAAAAAATTCACCATTTAGGTTTTGTACTTCTCTTATGAAATGTTTTCTTAAATATTGCATATATTTAATGATAAATGTTATCTTTTAAACTTTCATTTTCTAATCCCGTTTTACTGGTGTAGAAACAGTTGGTATTACATGTAATTTTTTCTTTCAAATATGGTAAGGTGTTAGTAAGCTAAATATATATATCTGTGGATTATTTGGAGGTTTTAGTTTATATATACAGATTTGTTCTTGTGATTGGGTTGCATAGTGATAAAACTACTTTAAGTTGAAAATATCCTAAGTTGAAGCTGTAACCTACTAAACATCATAATTTATCAACACAGTACACTGTAGAGTATGGGTTGTTCACCCTGGTGATCATGTGGCTGACTAGGAGATGAGGCTCTGTGTTGCCTGGCATTGCAGGAGAATGTCAGGCTGCATATTGCACCCTTGGGAAAAACATAAAAATTCGAAATTTGAACTACAGTTTTTACTGAATTGGCATCACTTTCACTTCACTAGAAATTTCATACACACACACACACACACACACACACACACACACTTGAAATAGACAGTTTTTGCTTTTGATTCTAATTTTTAAATCCTTTGTTTTAGTACTATTAACACTAGCAGGGTATTAGTAATTTCATTGAATAAGCTCAGTGTTTTTATACAGGAGAGTACTACTTGCATATGATATAGAAATCACTCGAGTAGTCATGCTTTTCTTGTTCCTAATTTCAAAGGAAAACCTTCTGATATTTCATCATTATCTCTGATGATTGCTCTAGGTTGTTGTAAACTCTCTTTATCAGATCAAGTTCTCCCTTTATTCTTAGCTTGCTGAATATTGATGTAAAGAAAGAAGTTGAATTTTATCTTTTTGTTATTTAGTGATAAGATTGTTTGATTTTTCTCTGGCTTGCATTAGTTGATTTTTAAATATTAACCCTTGACTCATGGGATCTATGCACTTTATTCATGATTCATTTTCTTTTCTATATTTATAAATTCCATTTGTTAACAATTCTTTTTTTCAGAAAGTTTTTCACCTGAATTCATGAGTTGGTCTGTCATTTTCCTTTGACTTCCTGCCATTTCTAAAATTTGAGATTGAAATTATGCTAACATTGAAATATGAAGTATGACTAACAATAGGAGGGTGTTAACTCTTAGTCTGTCTTTTCAGATGAGTTTATGCAAATTTGGACTTCTCTTTTAGAAGCAGTTTATTTTGAAATACTTTCAGGCTTACAAAAAAATTTCCAGAATAGAATGAAAGAAATTCTGAATATACTTCATTCAGTTTTAGTTTCATTCATTGTTAGTATATTATCATAGTAGATTTTTCTTTTTTTCCTTGAATTATATGAGACTAAATTTCAAATTCCATGCCCTTTATTCCTAAAAATTTAATCACATTTTCTATAAGAAGAAGGGAATTTTTTGATACTAAAATACAATTACCAAAATTAGGAAAATATAAATTTATATAATTCTGTTGTCTAATATATAGTTCAAAATCAAAGTAAGTTAATTGTCAGAATAATGTCCTTTATCTTCATATTCAACAACTTCTTTGCTCTTGTTTTCTTTTTGAATTTCAGACTTTCCATGTGGGAATTTATTTTGTTTAAAATACATCTTTAAGAATTTTCTTTTGAGAATTTTTATTTTATCATCTTATTTGAAAGGTACCTTTACTGGGTGTAGAATTCTAGATTGACTGTTACTTCATCCCCTTGAAGAAACTGTTATACTTTGCTGTAGTTTTCCTTAGAGAAGCAATTATAATGGAACTTCTGGTCAGCATCACATTTTGATATGCATATACATACTGAAATGATCATTATAGTCAAGCAAATTAACCCATCTATCATTTTCCACAATTATCTTTTTCTTTGTGTGTAATAAGAACACCTAAAATCTACTTGTGGGAAATTTTCATATTTCTGGTATTTCTATTCTCTGATAACCACTATTCTATTTATTGTCTCTTTCTATATATTTTACTTTATTTTTTTGATTCCACATGTAGATGAGGTCATGTGGTATATTTCTTTCTGTGTCTGGCTTATTTCAGTTAGTTTAATGTCCTCCTGGTGCATTGTGATTATGTGCCACAATTTAATTACCTATTCATCTATCTAACAATTAGTGAACTTGAACACCTTTTCCTACACCTATTGGCCAGTTTTATGTCTCCTTTGGGAATATGTCTGTTCAGATACTTTGCCCATTTAAAAAAATAAGTTATTTGTTTTAAATTAAGATTTTTATTATTTGTTTTGATTTGATGTTGAACTGTATGAGTTCTTTAGTTCCTTAAATTCTTTGGTTATTAACTCCTCATCAAATATATGATTTGCAAATATTTTCTCCCAATCTATAGGGTGCATTTTCATTTTTTTATTATTCTTTTTCTATGTAGAAGAATTTTAGGTGACACAGTCCCACTTTTTTGATCCTTTCTTTTTTTCTGTCTAATATTTTAATATGATATCCAAAAATTCATTATGAAGACCAATGTCAATGAGTTGCCCCTTATGCTTTTTTTTTTTAAAGGAACTTCAGCTTTCTTATGCTCTCATGTTGCAGTTTAGCATCTTTTCATTTCAACTTGGAGAACCCCCCTTCAGCTTGTCTTGTAAAACAGGTTTATTGATGATAAATTTTCTCAATTTTTGTTTGAGAAAATATTTATTTGTCATTTATTTTTGAAGGAATTATTTGTGGGTGTAGTATTATTTGTTGGTAGTTTTTTTTCCAACACATTAACCATGTCATCTATTCTCTCTGGAAGCAAAATATCTGCTACAAATTTTGCTTATAGTGTTCTGGAAGTCCCCTTTATGTAACAATCACTTGTCTCTTGCTTTATTCAGAATTCCCATTGTATCTTTAACACTTTGATTATAATATGTTTCAGTGTGGGTTTCTGAGTATATCTCATTTAGCATACTTTGTGCTATCTGGATCTGAATTTCTATTTCATTCCTCTCCTGGAACTCGGATGATGCACATATTGTTTCACTTGATGGCACCAATGAGTCCCTTAAGCTTTCTTCACTATTATTCATTCATTCTCTTCTTTCCTCTTCAGGTTCTGTGCTTTCTAATGGCCTGCCGTGGAGCTCCCTGCTCAATCTAGTCCACTGGTACACCTTCTACTGAACTTTTCAATTCAGTTTTTTTATTCTTCACCTCTATGATTTATATTTGATATTTTCAATATGTTCTTGCTTCGTGTTGAAATTCTAAGTTTGTTTATGCATTGCTTTCCTGGCCTTAGTAAGAGTCTTTGTGTTTTTCTTTTGAATACTTGTTTGGTTAAATTATGTATCTATATTTCATTAAGATCAGTTTCTAAAAAAAACGTATCTTTTTCTGTAGTTGGAATATATTACTCACTCCCCATAAATATTTGGTGGACACGTTTCTCATCTGATAAATGGTTTTGTACTGATCCTTCTACACATCGTAAATACTTGACCCTCTTCATGGAAAACAAACCTACATTTCATCATGTATTTTTATCTACCTCAAAATCCAGGACAACTAGATGATAGGCAGTAATCCCTGTATCAGGTTCAGTTCATCTCCTCAGTGTCCACTCTATAATACAGATGATGAAGATTTCTTATAATCAGTTGGGTCAGCTGTAGAGTTCTGACACATTGCCTGGGAAGAGTTTTCCCTTTTCTTAGTCTTATAATGAGGTTATCTTATTTCTACAATGTAAACATATTATTTATTGCAAGTACTGAAAACCTATGAAATTATTTTCTATACTGCTTCCCCAAGTAATTTATGAATAAATTCAATTGATTTTAGGTTAATAAAATAAAGTTAAATAAAGTCATAATTCCTTAAAGATAATTGTAAAATCCAAAATCCACCCCTGCCAAATATCCAAAATTCAGAGTTTTTTCATCTTTAGTACAGATTCATTTGAAATTATTCTGGACTAAAATAAAGATATTTATAGTTCTTTTAAATATACTTATCCCACTTTATGTGAATATTCATGTATATCACTGCAGATATATTGATCTGTTTGAATATGGACTGCCTCACTGCAGTGTTACCTAATATATACATGTGTCCTGTATTAGCCTTCTAAATTTGGAAAAATTTTAAATTGCAAAAAACATGTTGCAGTAAAATTTTAAGATAAGGGATTATGGATCTGTATTTACATATCTTTTGGTTAGGTTTTTGACTTGGCAAGTATTTGACACTGGAACAAAGTATTTACATTCTAAACAGGGCCTTTAAAGTTTCAATGCTGATTTGATCTTTTAGTCTACAAACTTTCAATTTCTGTTATCTTTACAAAGTCAATTCATTGTTAGGAAATGTGACCAGTAAGTTACATAGTGTTCTCTCTTTGAAAAAAGAGATATTTATTCCTGGTATTTAAGTAGGAAAAGCTGTTACTCCTGCAGATTTAGCTTTGTACACATTTCTTTGTTCATTCCAAGAAGTCCTTAGCCATATTTGGTCCTAAGAGTATAGCAAAGAATTTTGTAATGGACTCATTTACTTATTTCTTACTTCTTTGCTTTTTCATTCTGTTTTCTCCTTTGAATTTACTTTGTCTTGATTTAGTGCAATTTCTTGTTTTCTTGCTTCAATGGTAGAAATAGGTTAGATACATAGATAAACAAAAATAAACTTGAAACGTTTAGGAACAATGTGGCTAAATTCTTAGAGAAAGGAACTCTCTGGATGTACATGACCATGTCTTAGTATATTATTCTTTCATAACTCACATCTTATAAATTATTATTTTATTAACATCCTTAAATTATCATGCTTTATTGTGTCTCCTATTGCCTGCCAGCATCCTCACTGGTAAAGTACTAGAAGTAGTTCCAGAAAATAAACTGTCAAAGTGGTATATAAGATGAGTTGCCCATAAAATTAAGTAGTGTTCAGATAACTTTACTGACAAGAGAAATGAATCACATATAAATCTATAGTATATAGAAATATCACCATTTTTAAAACTACCTTTCTCAAGCTTTAAGGTCTATATAGACTACTGCAGATTCTTGTTAAAATATGCTTTTACTAATACAAGTCTGTGATGGTTCTAAGAGGCTGCATTTTCAACTAGCTTTCAGGTAACATTTATAAAATTGACATGAGACCACATATTTAGTAGTAAGGATAAGGAGGATGTAGCACTTCTTTTCTAGAGCAACAATAGGAATAATAGAGATGGAGGAGTCAACTGACTCCTTCCTACATTTCTAGATTAGTAACTAGGGTAAAAAGGGACAGTGTGAGCTATACATATACATTTAGAAACAAACGAGGAGAGCATCAGGCCTGCTCTGGGAGTCCCCAGTTCTCTCTCATCCTTACAGGTATAGGGCAGATGCGGCTCAGATTCAAGCTTGAGGTCTATCTCATAATAAAGATTACAGAGTTGTAGAAATAATTAAATGCTATTCACAAAAGTATTTAAAAGTAAAGTCACATGTGGGAGAAAGTAAGTGGGACTTACTCCCCAAGATAAGGTCAGGACATGGCAGCAATCATGGGAGAAGCTGAGATCATCAAACCCTCACTTTCTCCTAGTTATATCCATGTAGACAGAGAAAGACCTTTCCTATCATCTGAGGAACAAACTGAAGAATCTTTTAATTACTCTGGGGGGGGGGCCTTTTTCACATGCTGATACCAGTTCTCTTCCTGGCTTCCGTTTATCTACTCCCATTGCCTTGAGAGTTAAATTCCAAGAGAGCCTAGATCAAGAGGTACAAAATCTGCTCGAGGAGATCATAAATTACATGTCAAAAATTACAGGACATCATTCATTTTGTTTTATCAGAAAGAGCCCAGACAACATGTATGCATTGTTTAAATCATCTGATAATAGTAACATGGTGAAAATTACCAAGATCTCTCTCATCTCTCTAATTTATTACTGTGGTAAAGAGCAACATAAAATGTATAACATAACATTTTTAAAATAGGCAATCCAGAATCATTCAAAAATTCATATGGTTGTGAAACATATCTACAGAACTTTTCCATTTAGCAAAAATGAAACTCTATACATGATGAACAGTATACATTTTTCTCCTCATCTCAGCTCCTGATAAATATAATTCTGTCTTCTTTTTCTGTGCATTTGGTCTCTTTACATATATCACCTAAGTAGAATCACACCCATGGTCCAGGCACCTCTTGACATGGCATGTCGTTCTTCAGAGGAAAAAACCTAAGCATTAGAAACCTGTAAATACAGTGGTAGATTTATATAGATTTAATACCCACCTCCCTGGAGGACTCTCTTCTCTCAAAAAATATCAGTAAGAGGACACTACCAACTTTGATGGGCCTTATGGTGGTGAACCTGTAAAGGCCCAGGGTAAGGCTGGATATATATCATTGCAACTAAGTTTCTTGATTTCACTGGAAATACATGGTTCTGAAAATGTTAGATGCTCTATTTCAATGCTGAATCCTGTAGCCTGTGTAGGCCCCATTAACATGATAAGCCAGAGATCAAATTTAGACAATGTTTTGACCCACAGAAAGCTGTGGCCTAAGCTAATGATCATTTTATATATCAATAAATGTTTATTATATATTCTATAGAAATAAAGTATTGGTAATCTAAGAAGATAATTCTGCAAAAGAACCTCTAGTTCTGCTAGGCAGAGAAATAACTTGTTTCACTGTGTGAGGATTATGTTCTATAGTTTCATGTCCTATTTCTAGAACTATGCCCTTTCACAGATCCAGACAGCTTTGATTGAGACAGATAGGCTAGAACACATGAGGTAAAGGAATCTGCAATGTGACTACAGGTGTAGAAAATGAATCCTGACCCATGATTTTGTTAGAGGGTCTCATACATGAATCTAAATGACTTGGGAGCTGGATAAAATAAAAAATCTAGAATTTATTGGGCTTATTAGATACTGACTCTAAATTTGATCAGGAAAACTCAAGTGTAACTATAAACTATGAACCCAGTAGGGGTTTGAAGCACGTCAAGTGATACATGGAATTAGGGCTTTATTCCATCTCACAGTATGTCAAGACAGACTACAGAACTGTCCTGTTATTAGCCCTTTTTTGTCACAGAATGTCTGATGGTAATACCTGTATTAGTATCTGCCAAAATCATCATGGTGGATCCTTGAATTATGGAGTGAGGGTTATTATAATAGGAAGAACTAAGAGGAAATCCCTGCAACTATCTCCAACAATCCTCATGAAAATATGGTATCAAAAGTAATATTGCATCCACATGGAAATAACAGAGGTTATTCCCATCTTCAAAGTCTTGTGATATATATAAGCAGTGATAACTACCACCTCCTACTTACAACTTCATAGTTGCACTGTTAACTGAACATTGAATTGAAAATTAGATAATCTGTGGAACCCAGAGTAGATTACCACATGCATAATCAGGTAACTACAGGGCCTCAGCTGAAATTTCAAATGTGTTGTCTTTACTACAGCAAATGAAACAGTATTTGGAACTTGATATATACTTATTGACTTGGAAAATGCTCTCTAGTCAATTCCCTTCAACTGATAAAATCAGAAGAAGGTTGCATTTACATGGCAGAGACAACAATACAATTTTACTGATTTGCCCCATGACACCAAATTTTGTGTTTTCTCTTAATATGGTAATATAGATCAGAGGGTCTTTGGTCATCTTGGTAACCAACAGAATATTACAGAGATTGACTTCACTGATGGCAGTATACTAACTACACTTGGCAAGAATAAAGTAGCAAACACCTAAGATGCCTTAGTTATGTCTGATCTATGCTAGTGGTGGGAAATATTCATTTCAAAATATCAAAAGTCTGCTATGCTTGTGAGTTTTTCTCTCTTTTTTTTCCCCCTTTGGTATTCTGGGTTATATCCTTGTTTCCTTTATATGGAAAATGTCTAAAGTGGCATATTTTTTTTAAAAAATTTTTAAGCACCTATCATAAATAATGAGGCACAGCACTTTATGGACTTTTTTTGGATTTTAGAGACAACATATGACATATTCAAACTTTTTTTTTCCTCTGTATTTATTTACAGTGTTTGGTTTCAGGTGTGACATGGAGATAGATAGGGGTCTACAGTAGTCCCAGGCAGTGGGGCAGGCTGCCCTGCAGCATACTTCTTATGACCTAAGTGATGTCAATTTTGTTAGAAATGTTGGAAATAAAAAACGATATTGTATAAAGTCAATACACAGTGCTGAAGATAATTACATTGCATGCCTGTAGGGTTTTCCAGAGTAAATCTATGCTTACTTTGGTGAGTAACCATTTTCCATTTGAAAAGTAGCTCCTCCTGGATTGCTACTGAGTCTTGTTAGAGAGAGAACACATGATTGGGAACAAACAACCCTGTGCCCATATGAATTGGGTATCAGCTGATCACACTATAATATAAAACTGTATACACAGCAGCATTTCATAATGAAATGGAAGTAGTGTGTATGACTTTGCTTATACAAGTCTAATAGTAAACTGCATGAACATATGGCTCAGACTCTGTAGCTGTTCCTTTACTGTCTTTTTTTGAGTCCACACCTACGGCTTCACAGGGAGTTCCCTGTTTCCAGTTAATGAAAGAAAGGAATTATTGGACTTGTTTATGGGTAGAGCTACACAGTGTGCCATTGTCACATGGAAGGGAGTGTCACATGGAAGAATGGCCCCGAAAGAGTGAAGACAAATTTTTCAAGTCAACAAAACCAGAACATCTAGTTGTGTACATTTTATGGGAGGAGAAAGGGTTTGATGTGTGTTTGTATGTTGGTTTATGGGCATCAGCTATTGTTTGCCCCGTTGGTTTAGTGACTGGAATCAAGAACATTGGAAAATTGCTGGCCAGAAAGTGTAGGAGAAATATATATGGTCACACTGTTTGCAATGAAAAAAATGCATAAATATCCATGTACCCTATGTTTACTAGAATTATTTACAGTAAAAGATGTTAAGATCACAGAATGGCTTTACTTCTTGATGTCACTTTGTTAGATATAATGAGGTATCTGCAGGAAATTAAACATATTCTCTAATAAGGGTGGGTAGGCAAACCTTTACTTCTGGCTAATAAGCAGCCTAGGCAGGCAGTCCACTTGCTTATATCCTTAACAGTGCTGGCCTTCACTCCGATTGGAGGAGTTTGGTGTTACTATCTATGTGATTGGCTAATTTTAGAATTAGGGTGGCCAAAAGGAAGGGATACATTTAGATCCAAATAAGGCTGATTATTCTGAAAATGGACACCAGACTTTCTATCTCTCACAACTTCCTCCCTTCCTATTATTGAATAGTGATCCATGAACATCCCATATGGCAGGGATGGAGCCTACATCCAGGTTCAACTAGGTGGTCTTCTTATCAAATGTGATTTTACTGCAGCCATCATTGTTAAGGACCCAAATGTACAGCAATAGAGACCAATGCTACTTTCTCAATATGTGAGCATTTCTCGGATGTGACAGCTGGACATTAGCCACTGATTACATTTGATTCTTCTCCTCATGGAAATACACTTTTCCATATTTACACTGGCCTTCCTTGACTTCATCCTTTGCTCAACACTTCAATTTGTGAACTGGCAAAATGCCATTATATCCTGTACAAACATCCCTCTGATTAAGGAACATATATTGCAACATACACATGGCAATAATGGACTTAAGCCCTGTGAAACTCACTGGTCTTACCATGTACTACAACATCAAAAAAAAAAAAAAACCAGTTGGCTCAATAGAATGGTGGAATGGCTCACTGAAGGCTCATTTATGCTCCTGCTACTGGTAAAATCTTGCCAACTTATTGTACACACTTAATCTAGCAGGCCATTTATCATGCAATCTCTCCTAGCCAGAAATAAGATTTGACAATAAAGTAGCCATACTCATGATGATATCTAACAACTAGTTTTAAGAAATTTTACTTCCTGCCATTATGACCTTAATCATGGTTGATGTAGAGTAACTAGTACTTAAGAAAATAATGATTTTGAAGATCAGAAGCTTCTGGCCCTTACAGTAATAGACATATAGGTATGATGATGCAGGAATTTGATCACAATTATTGGGATAAATTTAGTGGTTGGTATCCATTGGAAAAAGTGGGACTATATCTGGAACCTTGAGGTTTCAGTATGATACCTCACTTTAGTCCTTTGCGTAGTAAGTAGTTCATGTCAATAAAAAACCTGCATTATCTCAATAAAGACAAGAGAGCCAAGGACTAGATTCTACTAAATAATGAAAATTTGAATTACTCTTCCCAGCAAAGAAATCCATCAAGCCAAGATACTTGACTTGTGCTTGGAAATGAGAATACTGGTAGAAATACACACTTTTAATAATCAGTTATATCTTATGGAGATAAGAACATTTGTTTTATTTTACCTATATGATAAGAGCATTTGTGATTATTACTTAGCTCTTTTTTTTATTCTTTTCTATCTCTTATATTAAGAACATAGAAGACTTAAAATTTTGTTTCATGCTAATTCACTGTAAGTGGTGGCTAGGGAAGAATGGAGGTACTTTGGGTTAGACAGAGGGAAGTGAAGAGAGGGGAGGGGCTACTGGAGTAGGAAGGATGGTAGAATGAATTGGACATTATTACCCTGTGTGCATATAGGATTACATGACCGGTGTGATTCTACATCATCCACAACCAGAAGAAGGAGAAGTTATGCTCCATTTTTTATATGATGTGTCAAAATGCATACTACTATGATGTATAACTAATTAGAACAAATTAAAAAATTGCTTCACTGAGGGCACACGACAAAATTAGCATCATTCAATAATAATATAGTAATTGATAGGGATTTTGTATGGGCCTTGAATTGCTGACACAATCTTCACGCTGGTAAAAAGGATAAGGAGATGATCTTCCTTCTGTCTTTCCATAGCCCTTGTGTAGTAGCTTCCGTCTGCTTTATGCCTACAGAGTCTGGCATCCATGAATTACATAATCAAACTTCCTTGCCCTCTGGATTCCAGTTAGCTCCAGAAGAGGGTCCAGAGGAGGACTAATGAGTGTTATGGAGCTAGTTTGTCTGGATTCTCTCTGTGAGGTCATCCTATGTGCACAGACAGGCACATCTCTTTTCCGGCTCCTCTCTTACACAGTGCTTTCTTCTTCCAGGTTCTTCAGATAGCTCCATCTCCCAAACTTGGGAATTAGGAGGAGTTATGGCTACCTTGTTACCAGTCACCATATCCTCAATTATTTCCTTTGGTTTCCCTATACTGTCTTCACATTGTTGTAAATTTTTATTGAAAATCCCTCAATTTATCATTATTCAAATTTGTCTTTTGTTTCCTTCTGGTTTCTGGGCCATATTAATTTTCAATATTTGAACTACCAGTGTCACTACTACTGGGAATTGGGACAATTATTAAAATAAAGTTTATGTGAGAATAAGCTTTATGAAAAGCAATAGTCTGTCTGATAATCAAGCTGGCTACGAAGTGGCTAACAGATGGGTACTGCATTCAGAATAGGAGGGATATACTGAACAAGGCCAGGCTGGGATGAAGCAGCAGCAGATTTCATCCAGTTACTCACAATGGTACACTATTTACAACCTATGAATTGTTTGTTGCTGGAATTTCCCACTTAATATTTTTGAATTGTGGATGACTTCAGGTAACTGAAAACACGTAAAGCCAAACTGCAGATAAAGGGGAGATTACCATTTATGCTTTTGATAGCAAATTTACTTCTACTGCAATTGTTCCATTTTGTATTCCTACTAGTAATATATGTATGGGACATTCTGTTTGTCTATTACCTCACATTACTGTATATTATTAAACTTTTCAAATGCCAGAGAGAATAAAAAAGGATCTGAATTTTTAAACCTTTTTAAAATATGTTTAAGATTTTTATTTTCATGTTTTTTTTCATTTATATTTTTATATTTTCTTTTTATATGTTTAAGATTCACAGGGAACTTGCCTCATGCAAATTATTCTATTTTTGTATCATTTGCCTGTATTTACCCATTGTTTTTTTTCCTCTTATCGGTCAGCAGAGCTTTTCATATATTAGTTTTATATGTGAAATTCAAATTTATATATTAGTTTGACACATGAAACATGAGTTGCAGATCTTTTCTCCTGTTGTCAGTTGCTTCAGAATAATTGTAAGCTTTTTGGTTGTGTTTTTGTACTTTTTTTTCTATGCAGTATTATTTTTTTAAACAATTAAAAATTTTTGTGAACTTAAATTGGTCAGCATTACACTGTATACTCTGGTTTCTTTTTAAAGACTTTCACTTAGTATTCACACATTTTGAAATGTTTATATATTTGAAAGTCTGTGTCCCTCAAAATTACATCTGTATGCAATTGTCTATTAGCTTTCTATTGTCCTCACTGAAAAATTAGAGCATTTTCTCCTCATTCCTCTAATTTTTCTTCATGATTTAATATTAGATGATAGTTTTGTTGACATTTACTTTTGAAAAGAGGTATGTTTGTGTA
Organism: Ictidomys tridecemlineatus; assembly: GCF_052094955.1. Taxonomy (NCBI): domain Eukaryota; kingdom Metazoa; phylum Chordata; class Mammalia; order Rodentia; family Sciuridae; genus Ictidomys; species Ictidomys tridecemlineatus. The sequence goes on along the minus strand of NC_135485.1, from coordinate 101,568,901 downwards.
TCCGTTTCTTGATCAATCTACTTCATTTTAACTGTTTGATTCCAAGTGATTACAAGCAATTTATTTTACCAACTTTGTCACCTTCTTTTACCTTCTCCACCCAAACATTTGTTCATTTTACCCTTTTGCATTGATGGGACAAATACCGTTCTGTCTAGCCATCCTGATTCCTGTTTATTTTGGTCTCAGGACACAGTTCAACACCAGTTCTCTTTGGCAGTGTCTGCTTCCTCAGGTATCTCTTCACTGGCTGAATTTCAGCCTCTACTGGTCTACTCAAAGGGACTCATTGAAACAATATTCCCTTAATTCACTGCATGTTCAAGCTGTTTCTATGGCCTATAAAGGACACTTTGAATGGGACTGAAATTGTCATTGCACCACTTACTAATGTTGAAGGTGGTTGTGGAGAAATCTAAGGCAGACCAAATCATTTTTTTTTTCCGATGTAGGAGACTTAGAGGATTTGCTAATGTTTAAAGTTCAATGACTTTACAAGAAAAAATCTCAGAGTATGGTCTCGTGACTTTCCCTAGTATTGGTCCTTGATAGAAGAAATCGTTAGGACTATTTATTCTGGCACAATGTTTTGAGTTTTCTTCCATGGAGATGAATTATGCACACGTATTTCATAAGTAGCATATTTTATTCTTTTAGCTTTAACTTTTCTAAGTCTTTTAAACTTAAAAAAATTAGTTTTGTTTTTGTTTATTTTATTATTGTATTCACTGATTATACATAGCATTATCTCTTAGATTACTTCCATTTTTTCTCTTTTCTATTCTTTTCCTGAATTTACTAGTTCATATTGTATGGACATGTGCATTCTCTACTTTAGGGACAGAGTTTTATGTACCAAACAATTTAAGTTTTCTTATAGTATATTTAAATTGTATATGTTATATCTTATTTTTTGTTTGATGTTTCTTCAATTCTGAAAGATGTGTACTAAAATACATGGTGATTGCTTTGTCATCTCCCTTTGTAGGAGTACTTTTTTACTTTTATACGAATTTTTTTACCTTTTTCTCTTGGGTTACAAAGACTCAATTATAAGGGATATATATAGATATATAGATATTTGTTTATATATAAATAAATTATATATTATATTTGTGTATATATATATATATTTTTCTAGGTTAAATGCTTTCATTTTTCATTTGTTTTTGTTCTAAGCCCTGCTTCAAGAAATGTTAATCGGGTTGTTTCCATTTCTTATTAGCATTTGTTCAAAATTTTCTTGATCACCTTATATTTATTTTTCTTTGTATACTATATTAGGAGTGTTTCTTGTAAGTAGTAAATAGCTGTATTTTTCCTTTGAAATAAATTGAAAGTTTGTATTTTGAAAGAAAAGGCCAAACCCATAATTTGATTACATTAACTAATCCCCATTTTTTTAAACCTTACCTCATGGATACAATTATGGAATTTTATTGTTTGCATCTCACCTACTTTCCTTATTTGATTCTTTTTCCTACTTTGTATTTCTTCATTAAATTTCATTGGAACTTTTAAAGAAATGGTCAGAATATACATGCTTTTGTTCACTATCAATTATTGGAAAGATTTGAAAGCAATTAAAAGTGGCATGAAATCTATGACCTAATTCTTTATATGTACCTAGAAAATTACTGGCATTTATCAATCAATAACCATTTCTGTTAACAAGAGTTTTTTCAATGTGTTGGAACTTAGGGTGATTTTTACTTTTGAAAAATACATTTCTCCATCAACTATTTAAAATTTATAATGATGCTTATAGTCCTCAGGGGAAACAAAAAAGCACTACATTTTGTCTTTTAGAATGCTTGGATTCCTTTTATTCAGGAGATGTATTTTGCTTTAGCTCAGTGATTCAGACCATGTCCTCAACCTGTTTTTTGATATTGTCACTGACTATCCATGTTTCCTGGTTTCTTCCTCAATTAACTTTTTATTCCCTTACTCTGGATGGTATTATTCTTTGGGTATATGTTATATTAAACATATATGGGTTAAAGCAGGAAACCATCTGCTACCAAGTAGTTTTGAAGGTGTATGTAATCCAAATTCTTTGTCTGCTCTAAATGCATTTTACAACAGAGTTTCTCCCTAAGTGCAAGATTTTTCTATTGAGTAAATGCAATCAAAAGTATTCAAGGAACCAGACTCATTGGAGCATACCTGTCATCCCAATGACTTGGGAGCCAGAGGCAGGAGGATTGTAAGTCTGAAGCCAATCTCAGCAATTTAGCCAGACACTATGTCAAAATAAAAAATAAATAGGACTGGGGATATTGGCTCAGTGGTAAATCACTCCTGGGGTCAATCACTAGTACTGGGAACGGGGAAGGGAGGAGCAGGGGAGCACTATTGGCTATTCAAGGGTTTGTGTTCCAAAATAAATATTATTGGTATGACATAGACACTCAAAGAGGATTTAATGATATTTTCTAGGATAAGTAAAAGCATAGATTGCTAAGATACTAATGTAACCTTACTTTATTCATAAAAGTCATTACTTTTATTTAGAGACTACTTATTTGAATATTAATGAAGTCTGTCAATTTTTTGACTTGTAATTAGGATTCTCAGTTCTAAGCTAAAAAAGAAAAATAATGTCTAAAAGCTGACATCTCCGTTGCTGCAGTGTGTGTTAAGGCCAAAGCAGCTCCTCCAGCCCCAGGAAGCCCAGCTAACAACTGCAGAAAACCATCCCTGCTTCTAGGGCTACCACCGAAGTTCCAATTGCTCTGTCACTACTCATGCCAGAAAAAGTGGAAGTTGCACAAACAGATTAATTCCTCCCTTGGCTCACTTTCAAATTAAATTCTCAAATGGGTGTGTCTGATTCATGGAGTCAAATATAGATTCCCAGCTTCAAGGGAGTGTCTGGGAATTTGAGTTCAGATTGTATTTGGGAGGGAGCATCGAAACACAGGTCCGTGCCCTAAAGCAGAAGGAATATTTAGATGGTTTCAATTCTGAGGCAACCTCTTTCTCATCAGAAGACTACTGACATTCCTGCGGTTGTTCTTTTATGGAACTATGTCTTTTCTCTCAACTGATTTTTAAGATTTTTTTCTATATTCTTCATGTTCTACAATTTTACTATGATAAACCTAGGTGTGAAAGAAAATCCTGCTCAGCTCTCATTTCTATTAGGCTAAGGATTGCTCCATTATTTTTCATTGGAAAAATTATCAGCTAATATTTCTTTCAAAGATTTCCTAAATATTACTTTTTAGGAACTCCTAAAAGCTCATTCAATTTAATTCATTTATTTCCAGTATCAATTTATTTTTCACATTTTTCTATTCTTCATATTTTCCTGCTTTGCTTTGGATGACTTCTTCAGTTCAAATTTCAATGACACTAATTCCCTATTTAATTAGACTACCTTTTCTTTCCAAGATTCCCAAAGGCTAGCTTTCAATACTTCCTCTCATTAAAGAAAATCATTTCCTATTTTTATTTCAAAGGTATCATTTCCTCAATTATCTCTAAATATTCTAAATATACTTATTTTACAATCCTTTTCAGTTTATTTCATCATTTTATTTCTGTTGGTGTGAATTCTTCCATTTGAGGTATTTCCTGACAGCTGCTCAAGGTGTTGGATTTCTTTGTGTGTGTTGTAATTTCTCCCCTCTCTCCCTCCCTTCTTCAGTTCCTCCCTTCCCCTTCTCTCCCTCCCCCCTTCCTTCCTTCCTTCCTCTCTCCCTCCCTTCTTTCCTTCCTTCCCTGTTGTAAATTTGCATCTGGGAATTGCTGACCTAGCGCCTCTCAGTCAACTGATTACCACAGCGCTCTGGCTATCTGTGACCTCAGGGGCCCATTTTCCACTCCATTCACCAGAAAAAAAATGTTGCATTTGCAGTATAAATGTTCAGAAATTGCTATCAGTAGACATTTGTTCAGAAACTATTCAATGTTTAAAAAATGTTTTTTTTTTTTGTCTTGCAGAATGAGAAACAAAGAGGTCCTATACCCTTCATTTGTTATTTATATCCATTTCTAATAGTGTTATTTAAAAGTAATTTTATTTAAAATATCATTTATTTCATAAAAGTCACATCTTCATGAGAGTGCTGTCTTTGCAGGCTCTGCCTTGCTATTCTCAAACTCTCCTGGGCCTTGAAAAGACTAGTCATGTTTGCAGCTTAGTTATTTTTAAATGATCACCTGTGATTACTCACCTATGATGCCTACTCACTCCATTATAATTAGTAAGAATCCTAATGATAAAGCTTGTCTTGTGCCTTGTGGAAGGCAGTTTTTACGATCATATTAGTTACTTGCACTGAAGATTTAGGTTGATGTGGTTAGAAGTATAGGAAACCTATCTGAGCTTTCTGCAGCTGGCTGGACCCTCTCTTTCAACTAGCAGAACCCTGACCCACACACAGTCATTCAAAATCTCCCAGTCTAACACTGCTTATTATGTTCTTTTTAAATATACACGATAATAGAATGTATTTTGACATTCTATAAATGCTTGCTTTCTTTTACTTTAAAAATAGTTCCTTCTGCTATGATCTGAAGTTCCTCCAAAGATTCATATGTTGAAATGAAATTGCCAATGTCATAGAATTAAAGAGTTGGGACTTTAAAGGTGATTAAGGCATGAGGTTCTGACTGAGAATACCCTAGACTAATAGGTTTAAAAACCAAACTTTTATTTCTCATAGTTCTAGAAACTGGGAAGTCCAAGACCAAGACATGGTCAGATTCAGGGTCTAGTGAGAGCCCGTTTCCTAGTTCATAGATGGTTCCTTCTTGCTGTGTCCTCACATAGCAGAGAGAAGCTAGCTCTCAAAACACTTATGAGGACACTTGATCCTATTCAGAAGGGCTACAGTCTTCTTGATTGCATTTAATCCTTATAAACTCTTAACAGCATTACATTAGGAGACAGTATTTTGACATATGAATTTCAGAATGACACAAGAATTCATCCACAATGCTGTTTCCTAACTTATAAAATGACCCAGACAGGCCCAAACTTCCTGAGATTTTTTCCCAGCAAGCCCAATTCTGTGCTGCTTGGGAGAATTTCCACTTGTTGCTGCTAACTTAACCCTGAAGTTGTAAAACTCTGATGCTGTGTTTCTTTTATGTTGGTGATAGACAAATCAACGTTGGTTCTAACTAGAGAAAATCCATGCTTAAATGACTCCCATTTTAAAGAATGACATTTAAAAATAAAAATTTTTATTATCTAAGAAAAAAAAAGGCATGAGGTTAAAGTCCTCATAAATAGTATGAAGGCCCTTATCAAAGACTTTGTGCAACATTTGTCTGTCTTTTTTTGGGGGGGGGGCTCTTATGTGAGAACACAGAGTTCATCTTTTTTTGGCCTTCTGTGTCTTCTGCCTTGTGAGAGCATAGCACTCAAAGCACCATCTTGGAAGGGGAGAACTGGCTTCAGTAGACATGGTACCTGGTGATACCTCGATCTTGAATTTCTTAGTCTCTGAAACTGTGAGAAAATAAATTTCTGTTATTTATAAGTTATCTAATCTCAGGCATTTTAAATAGTATAACAAGTGTCCTTAAGGCATGTTTCCTTTGCTTCATTGAAGGAAACCTTTCACTTCTATAAGATACATGAGCCAGCAAAAGCTTTTGCACAATGACCCATCTGAATCCTCTGCAGGAGTACTAGCATATGGAGTTTGTTAGATGAGGGCAAGACACAAAAGTTAGTGCCGCTTGCCTAATGCTTAACAAAGCCCTGCTCATAGTGAATTATTGATTTACGTGTGCAAAGTAGTCATTTAACATAAGGTCTAGGAAGTAAAAATGCCAGAATGAATAAATTCTCTATGAATTTTGGCTGAACAGCCATGAGTTAAAGGCAATAAATGAGCATCATTACACCACAATTATAAGAAAAGAATATTCTTTTAGAGGCTATTTCGATTTTGATAATTGAACCTAGTGGCATTTGTTGGATGCTAACATTTTCTAATAAAAATGTAATTATTTTGTAAGTACTACATACTGTGTTAGAAGTAATAATAATTTGAACTGAGATGGAAAGCAGATTGAACCATGTAAAATTAATCCAATTTATAAATTCTTCTAAAATTAACTTCCTAACAGTTAAATTTATAGGAAGTCCACAAAAAGATTGCTAACATTGGTATATAATCAGGCAATTATAAGTGACAGTTCACAAATTGTACTTATAAGACAATTTTATTGTACAAAATTCTCATTTTGGTTTTCAATGTTATAAGCAATAGGGTCTTTGACTACATTGCTTTTTCTGTATAGTAGGTAATGAAGAAATTTAACTTTTTGGCTTATATTTACATTCAAGGTGTGATTATCATGCATAAAAAGATGGGATGCATAAAATCATGTGGCAATGATTCTTTAAATTTCAGGTTATATTTCTAGTTCTAGGTAAGCAGAAAATACTTTTTTTTTTTTTTAAGAGAGAGAGAATTTTTTTTTTTTTTTTTTTTTTTTTTTAGTTTTCGGCAGACACAACATCTTTGTATGTGGCATGGAGGATTGAACACGGTCTGCACGCATGCCAGGTGAGTGCGCTACCGCTTGAGCCACATCCCCAACCCCCAGAAAATACTTTTTGATAGCTATTCTGAATATTTTGCTCTTGATATAGAGAGTAAGAAAATAATTATTTTTCTAACAGAGATGGTGGGGATCAAGTAAAGAGAAAATAAAAGAGATTTAAAAATATAACTTGAAAAAATATTGTATTTGAATATATAAAGAAAGTTAAAACAGAGTGTTACTTATTTGGAGTTCTACAAAGAAGTCTGCTTCCATGTTATCAGTTATTTAGGGAAAATCAGAGGGTATTTGTGTTTGCTGTCCTATAGTGGCTTAATGGTTGTTACTTTTTAAATGTGGTATTCCCCATAAGCTCATGTGTGAGACAATGCAAAAAGGTTTGGAGGAGAAATGATTGGGTTACAGCCTTAACTACATCAGTGAATTAATCCCTGATGGGATAAACTGAGCTTTAACTGGAGGCAGGTGGGGTGTGGCTGGAGGAAGTCATTCATTGGGGGCAGGGCTAAGATAATATATGTATATTATCTGAAGCTGCAGGTCTCTGTCTGCTTTTTGCTCCTCATGTGAGCTGCATCTCTCCTCCACGCCCTTCCAACATGATATTCAGCCTCCCCTCAATTCCCAGGAAACTGAGCCAGCTGTCTGTGGATTGAGACCTCTGAAACCGTGAGTCCCCAAATGACCTGTTCTCCTCTACAATTGTTCTAGTAGGGTCAATTGTTATTCTATTGCTGCTGGGATGGGACAATGTTTATTTGCTCCTTTTTTTCTTATTTGCTTCCATCCCCAATTATGGCTTCTTTATGTCTCAGCTGGGGCTAAGGATGAGATGAGCATAAAGGCAGAGGGATGGATGGTTAAAGGGAAATATGAAGGTTCTTATTTTGAATATACACACAGGGGGTGGTCTACCCTCTCTGATTCTAGTGGAAATTTGAAACTGATTCTTTTCTGGAGTAGATTTATGGGTTATATGAAAATCCTCTTCTATTTATGGATATCTCTTATTTGAAATCCCTCAAACTTTACTATTTTATGTTTTATTATTTTATTCTCTCTATAGCTCCAAAGAATTTGCTCCTCAAAACTTTTCCCTCACCAACCCCTCTTATTGCTTTTATTCATCATTTCACTATAAATGAAAGTCTAATAATTAAGTTATTTTTCAAAGTTAAACTGCTTTATGAATTTGGTGTTTTGCCAATGCCTTCTTTACAATATACAACATTTATACATACTATCTTGGTTCCCCAGCTTAATCCATTGCTCCCATCATGAAAACACATTGTAAACTTCATGGAAGGAAGACCTTTTTTTGTAATTATTAGAAAGCTTTGAGTAGATACATTCCATAATTTCACCAAGGAACACAAAGCTTCTTCTTAGTTTTACCTTGGGGCCTGGTAGAATTTTAAAAGAACTTTACTTTCTGTTGTCTAGAAAGTGACTTAGGTCTCAATTATGTTTATTCATTTCCTTGACACTTTCTGCTGAAGGGGGTGGAGGGGGTGGAGCACAGTGGAGTTTAGGAGTTGCATTTATTATTATTATTATTATTATTATTATTATTATTATTATTATTTTGTGGTTCTAGAGACTGAACTTAGAGGATCCTACCTGCTAAGCATGAACCCCAATACTGGGCTACACTTCCAGCTTGCCATTTATTTTACCACACAAGGGTATTTTATATTCAACTGTTGAAAACAAAAATATGACCAATTCTCAAATACTATAATAAAGTCTCTATAATTACAATATTTTCAATTAAATATTTTTTATTATCTGTAATTAACTCATGATTTTATTGTTTTACTTAGAACTGGTTCTCTAAGTAATTTGTTTCCCGCTCATATCTTTTATATTGCCCAAGAAATTGTATTCCCTCAAACCCTTCAATCATTCAGACTTTTGGTATTCTAGACTGTATTCTGGCTCATGAGAATAGCAGACACAAAAAACAAGCCAACCGTAGCTTTTCAAATGGACTTTTGTTTTAAAAAGTGTCAAAATTACTTTCCCTCATAAGACTAGGATGCCAAACATAATATTCAAAAATTAAATTCTCATTGTATTGGTATATGTTAAGTTTTCTTTTTACTTTCCTAAGCAGAGATTTAAATTTATGGAGAATCACTTTTTTTTTTCCTTTTGGGGTCAGAGTTATTTTGTATTTATTCACCTTCTGTTTTCAGTTCAAAGACATAAGAAATAGCACATAAATCTCTGAAATAGAACCAAAAGTGTTGACTGCATAAGGATGGTTTCTACCAATTGTTTAGGGAGAGGTGCTGTCCATCAACTTTTCCATTTGTAACACCAATGATCTGGAGATGGGGAGAAGAAATTTTGTCAGCCTCATCTACATAAGTTCCCTGCCCCCAGATATTTCGAACTTTATTTTTACTGAAATATATTGGGAGGAGGGACTTTCTTCTTTTTCTCTTCCCTCCTCTTCCTTTTCCTTTCCTATTTGAACTCTTGCTTCTTCTCTTAGTATTAGTGCTTCAACTCCCTAATTTATAAAATGTGATAATAATATCAAACCTAGGCATAAGATAAAATGAATCAACCCATATGAAGAGCTTCTGTGGCACAATGCCTCACTTCACATTGCTTGACAGAGTTATGGAGGAAATTAGGACGTCAATTTTCCTTTTTTCCATCCTGGGAGGAATGTAGCATTCTTGACTATGACCCAGACCAAAATGCCAGGTTCTGTGAATACTGCTTAATTAATAAATAACAGTATTAAAGGTAGGCTGCAAATTGGACAAACCTTCCGAAATCAAGATTGCCCCCATCAGCTGATGTGAACAAGGAAGACTATTCCATGGTTCTGGCCACATGTCACTTGTGTTGCCTTTTAAACAATAATCTAAAGACTGCTAATGTTTTAATTATAAGAATGATTAAAGAGAATAAATTAAAATATGTCAGTAATCTACCACCCAGATTTTCTTTCTTTTTATTATTATTATTTAGTTATTCATGATTGTAGAATCCATTTTGACATAATTATAAAAGCATGGAATATATCTTGTTCTAATTCAGATCCCATATTTCTCCTACCACCCAGATTTAATAAATGGGAAGATTATACCACTTGTATTTCAAATCCTTAAAAAAATGCTTTAATAAGTAAAATTCTTTCCCTCTGTCCCATCTTCTCCTTCTACCCTAGAAGAAACTTATCTTTCTTAATCTATCATATTCTCATTATGGCTTTTAAAATTTGCATATGTGGGCTGGGGATGTGGCTCAAGTGGCAGCGTGCTCATCTGGCATGCACCAGGTGCTGGGTTTGATCTTTAGCACCACATAAAAATAAAATAAAGATGTTGTATCCTCTGAAAACTAATATATATATGTATATATATATATATATATATATACATGTATATATATATATAAATTCTCTCTCCTCTCTCATTAAAAAATGAAATAAAATAAAATTTGCATGTGTGATGTGACATTGTATATGCATCTTTGAATTATACTCTTGTTGCTTAGTAGTCAGGTTTATGCCTAATTATGCATTTAGATGTAAGTTACTCATTTTTCATTATTCACAAGAAGAATTGTATGCTGTGTGTGCATGTGTACATGTACATGTGTGTTGGATGTTTGAGTTCCTTCTTCTTTTTCATGACTACAAATAATGCTGGTCATGACAACCTTACACATACAAGTTTTCTAGGTATATATGCAAGAATGTATATTTCAATGTGGAATTCCTATGCTTAGGCCATGTGTTTAGTGTGTAGACTCTACTTGGTATGGGTTTAGACTAGTATTTTTCTACCATCTGGGCTACCATTCCAGACTGGAGGAAAAATCCTCTGGGGTAAACTGTACCTGGTATTTCATTCTGGCCAATAGTGAGGCATGAACCCTCTCCTCATTACCACATCCACAGCATATTCATTCCTAAAGTGCCCATAGAACTAGACATTATTAATATCCTGTGTGATTAACTTACTATGTAAGAATTTCTAGGTCTTGACTAGAAAAGAAATCTACTAGATTAAAAATAGTAATATCTGGTAGGCTTCAAGAAGTTAAAACACAATCTTTCATTTTCTTAGGGATTAAAAAATACATAAATAGCTCTAGGTTATTGTCCATGTAATGAATTTTGCTAAAGTCATGAAAGCACATTGTGTGTGTGTGTGTGTGTGTGTGTGTGTGTGTCTTTCAATGCAACTTTATTTACAAAAACAAGAAACAAGTAGGGTTTGCTCGGTGACCATAGTTCACTGATATCTGAAACAGACAAAATTAGAAAGTATACACTAGTTTCCACATGTATTGAAACTCTTTATAGACAAAAATCTACTTTATTGAGATTTCATTATGTAGTTTTAACATCTAATTGGTAGTTAAGATTCACTATATATAATAAAACTTGATCACAGCTAATCCCTCAACCATATGGATCTAAATACTAACTATTTATCAAGGGATAGCTTCTTGGAATGAAAGAGTACTTGAAATTTGTATACAAGCCAAAGAAATGCTCTATAAAAATGGTTGACTGGATTTTAGTTTGTTGTGACAGCTGAATGAGCATGATTAAAAAATTCTGCAATCTGTATTTGGGGTAAAAATGGGAGTTCATAACCAACTTGAATCTAATGTATGAAACATGATATGTCAATAGCTTTGTAATGTTTTGAACAACCAATAAAAAAAAAAAAAAAAAAACATTGAACTAGCAATGAAAGGTGAATAGATCAAACAGCCATGAATGTTTGTGAGTTAAGAAAGTACTTAGAAAATAAGCATTATTAGTTAAGAGATTAAACTGAATAAATGAATGACACAAAGACTTTTGCAGGACAAGTGTGATTTATCTTTGTATCTGGTATGACCTCAAGTGTATTGCCTTGTGCACAGAAAGTGCTGAACAGCTAGCTATCACTGAGGGGAAGAATGAATGACCGTTGAAGTGATAACAAGAGATGCATCCGTTTTCTTTCTTTTTTAATAGGAGTAAACTTAGGTGATAAGATATTAAAATGAGCAACTAATACTGGTGTTGAACATTGCTCTACTTTTAAAGACCTTTATTGTTATTTCATGTTTCTGTTGATTCAAATTTGTCTATCCCCAAACACTTAAAACCATTATCCCCACATAGCATTTATTCATTCAATTAAAATTTTTTTAGCAAAACACCTCTTGATATGCACAGCATTGTTTAAAATAATGTTCTATGAACTTAATTATAATTCTCTTCTAAGGTGTTTTGAACTTAACTAAAAGTATTGCCTGTTCTCTTGGGCTTTGCTACCACCATGTGCTAATATGTGATGCAAGATTGCAAAGCTGTGTCCAAGCAGACTGGTCACTTCAGGATCTGTTTGAACCACACAAAAAAGGAAACACAATTTAAGGAAGAATGTGAAAATGTGTAAACCATGGAATGAGTTTGTCACATTATGACTATGACAGTATTATTTAGTAATATAAAACAAACATTATCTGAATACATTGCACACAGTAAAGAAGAATTATTTTGGGAAATGTATAAATAGGTATTTGAGTACAGATTTGTGATGTAGATGTATTTCTTCACTTGATTTCAATAAAAAATATTTAAAATCCATTATCTTAAAGAGTGAAGAGGAATAGGAATCTATTTAAAATTGATGACAATAAGTAGACAAAGGCCCAAGAGAAGGTGGTAACATACAAACCAAATACAGAGGCCATTTTTAAGGAGGGAAAAGCTCATAGTACTGTTTGCTGGAGAGAGTGGAGAGAGAGATCAAGTAAGATAAGGTGGGAAAGTGCTACCTGGATTTTGCAGGAAGGAGGACATTCATTTCACTGATGAGTTGAGAGTTGGGTAGGTAAATGAGTCAGTGTTATTAAGGAAGTAAAGACAAATAATTAGACCATACTTTATAAACTTAATGGTGAAGGTAGCAGAACCAGGAATTAAGTAGAAATGCTTCAAAATTTTCTTACATATAAGATAGAGGAATATTTATATTGTATCAACATTTCACCACTATAATAAATACTTGAAATCAATTACTTATGGAAAAGGAGAAGTTCATTTAGCTTCCAGTTTTGGAGATTCAAAATCTAAAAGGCTACACATCCACAATTTTACATAATGCCCAATTAGTAATTGTTGTATTCTGCTATCTTTCCTATCCCCTACTATCCCCCCTCCCCTCCCCTCCCATCTTCTCTCTCTACCCCATCTACTGTAATTCATTACTCTCCTTGTTTATTTTCCCATTCCCCTCACAACCTCTTATATGTAATTTTGTGTAACCGACGTGATTCTGCAATCTGCATTTGGGGTAAAATTGGGAGTTCATAATCCACTTCAATCTAGTGTATGAAATATGATATGTCAAGAGCTTTGTAATGTTGTGAACAACCAATAAAAAAAATAAAAAATTTAAAAAAATGTGAACAGGAGAGCAAAATTTAAAAAAAAAAATCTAAAAGGCATGATGCAGATTCTCTGGCAATGGCTGCCCTTGACTGTATCACCTCAATGCACATAGCAGGCAGGTGATTATATCTCCAACTAGAGGCCTGAGAAGATGGGAGCCCAGGTTTGTTTCTTTTACAACAACCTTGTGGGGAGAAGCAATGTTTTACTGAAGAACTATCTTTTGCCATCAGTGACCTAAGGACTTATTACTAACCCCTCTTCTCAACTGTTTTACCATCTCCTAACAACGTTACAGGGGAGATCAACTCTTTAATCACAATGGACCCTTGGGGAACAGTCAAACCATATCCTTAGCATCTGTCAAAAATCCATGTGTAGTTTGGATATAAAACCAATATATTATATATGTATTTATATATAAAATAGGCAAAACACAATTCACAATTCCTGAGCAACTTTTGGTACTCAGTAAAGGTGAGCCCCTGACACTACCTCCACCACAACCATCATCATCAACATATTTTGAAGTCGGCATTTTTCCAGGAGGTTTTCATGCCTTGTCATCCTGCCAGTCACTGACAACACTAACTCTATTATTTTATCTACTACTTAAGAATTCTGGGTATAAAGTTGTACACAAATCTGGTGGGTGAGAAAGAGTGTGTGCATGGTATAAATGATCAGTTCAGAAGAGGACTATGCTACCCATTTATCCAAATTCCGTGTAAAGATTTATAGTTGCAGCTAACATAGGTTGAATGCTTGCTATGTGTTAGGCACACTTCTAAGCACTTTGTATTTATTAGTCCTCATCATCACCCTCATTTGATGAGACACAGAGAAGTACTGGGAAATTAAATACACACATAGCACATATTCTTTTATGGGAGCTGTAGTTTGGATCCTTAGGAAAATGTTAAAAACCAATAAACAGAAAAAGTGTCGGGGGAGGAGAGAAAACACATTTATGCCCTCCCTCTCCTATTTTCCATTCTTCCTCTGTTGAGGAGGAGGAGTAGGTGCGTGTGTTAGGTCTTAAGAATCAACCCACTGCTGTAGTGCTCCTCAAACATCCTTTTGTGTGTGTATTTATGTTGAAAGGGGTTGAACCCAGGGCTTTATGCATGGTAGGCAAAGTGTTCTACCATGGAGCTATGACCCCAGCCCTAGTCCCTTTTTGAACATTCTAAGGTAGGACGAGAACATTTGGTGAAGACTTTGCACAATCTCTTTGTCAACAGGACAAAGGAAAGAGCTGTTGCAGCACTGTTTCAAACTGGCAGAATCAGAAGTGGCTGCCTGACTTCCCCTTCCCTCTGCACAGTTAATAGAAATTGAAGTGATCACTGTAAATGATCAGAGTTAGATGCTATTGTGATGTTTGGGATAAGGAGAAGGAGTTGGGTAGAAGAACTATTGGCTGTGGAATTGGAAATACAATTTCACAGTGAAACATTTCCAAAGATACTGCAGGCTAAAATTTCAAACTATCTCCAGAGGATTTAGTTTTATTACTCACACTGATGTCAGTGGGAACTGGGCAGTTATAATCTTGGCTTCTCTCTGGAACTTTGCCTGACTACTCCTCTTTCAGCCATTAGAAATTATTTGCTTCAGTCTCTCTCTTTCTCCCTATCCAATAAAATAATCTCAAATATTTGATGGTAAGGTAATTGCCGAAAAGGAGCCGCAAAGAAGAGCTACTAGCTATGAACTGTTACTGTTGGCTGGAGAATACAGATGGACCTCCCTTGGTGAAGTAAGTATTGCCTAAGAAAGCAATCCTCTTCTCATGAAAGCTGACCTTCCTGTTGACCTCCATTATAAAATTGGAGGCTTCCCCAGGAAATCTCTGACAAAAATAATAGAAATATATTTAAAGGTAGAAAATTTAATAAAAAAATTAAAATTGGTTGATGAGATGTATAGAAAATTTGAGTTTGAAATAGAAGTGTTTTTGTCTTTTTAAGTTAGCTTAAATTTAAAAAGCAAAACAACTTAGTTCAAACGGAAGGAAAACACATTTGGCTAGTTTCCTCAACTTCTTTCAGTTTCCATTCCTTCCCATTCTGTAACAATATTGTGTATGGTTTAGTTTTATTAGACAGGGTAGGCTTCTAGGTACTTTTAGAAATCTCTTACTTTGTCATTATCATTTTTTTTTTTTTGGTGGTGGTGGGGTACTGGGGATTGAACTCAGAGGGATTCCATCACTGAGCCACATCCCCAGCCCTATATAAAATAATAATCATGTCTGTGTGGTTGAAGGGAAAGAGAAAATAGAGAAGCACAGAAGGAACGACAATTTAACTTATAAGAAACTGAACTAGCCATATTCATATTCCAGTTTCATGATCTCCAAAAACACTAAACACTGTATTAATTCCCTAGGGTTTTAATTTAATCCCAGTCAAGTCCCACTTTATGGATGAAGTTGTGCCATCTGGTTCCAAGGAGTTCAGACTCAGAATCAGTTTTCTTTGACTTATTTCCCTGAATTCATGTCATTTTGAGCATCTACTTTCTTGACTCCTTTTGATTCTCCTATATTATTCCACTTGCAAATTCTGATTTATAATTTAGTCAGTCAACAACCAAGCAGCTGTCCCTCAGTCCTTCACCAGTGGACGATATTGGCCAAATAACATTACCTATTGTTACTCAAGTTTCCTGATAAAAAGATGCTGGCCTTTGGAGAGCACTCAAGCTCCTATCTGCAATACTCCCTCATCACTGTCCCCTTATTTTGTTTTCTGAAGTGCTAAGAGGAATATTTTATGTTCAAGGATTGTAGTGAGCTAAAGAGAGCTGGGGGTTCTATTTTGGCTTCTGTTATTTCCTCTTGAGTCAAGGCCAAGTCTGTTAACTTCTTAACCAATAAATGAGCTGGAAGCTACCCTGTGCTTGTTCTAGGCCTTGCTGGCAGCTTCTGCTTTCAATTCAGATGCTGACCTGCTGTGAGATGCCCGAGTCACATGGAGAGGGTACGGGATGCCTGCAGGTCTCCTGGATATTGCCCATATTGGAGCTAGCCACGAGGGGGCCACCTTTGGTGTTCCAGTGCACTTGGGCTCTCAGATGACTGCAGACACAGCCAAAATCAAGTGGAGGAGAGCTGCCCACTGAGCCTCTTCAACCACAGAAGTAGGGAAGAAACTGACAATGGTGTTTCAAGCCATGAGATTTGGGGGCAGTTGGTTGCCCAGCAATAGATCCCATAAATGGGGATATTTGTTCAATTATGGTAGTCCAGGCTGATCTCATCAGGATGAGGAAAAAGGGAGTCCTGTCAGGAGGCCCTGTGAGTGCGGTTCTTTTCCAGGTGCAGGATTCACTTCTCTTTGTTAGGAAAAAGCACCAAGATTGCCTTCTTTTGGGGAATTGCTAACTGCCCTGCCTCCCTGACTCCCTCTGGAAATCAATTGTAGATAAAAGAACAATCCTTGTGCTTGCTGAGGCTGTGCAAAGGGAGCCTCCTGGAGTTGAATCTACTTCTAGGGTTCTGCACTGGGATTTGTTTGTCAGTGTTTCCAGAAAGGTTTTTTTCCTCATTGGATGATTTCCCTTCAGTTTAAATTTCCCTCAGGGAACTGGAGGAAGCTGACAGTGGCAGAATTGTATTTAGGGGTTCATGATGCTCAACTCTGGCTGTTTCTCATGTTCTTCTCATCTCATCACAGGCTTTTAAAATTGGACTTTTTTAGAGCAAAGTTCTAGGGTCTATGTGTCCGTTTCTCCCACTAGTCCTGCCGCTTCTAAGAGGGCAGTAAGCATGGCCAATTCATCTCTGCCACTAATTTCTGAAAAGAGTCACAGAACTTAGCAGAAATTTATGGACAGAATTTTGAGGAATATGCTCATCTTATTTGCATTCCAGCTTTAATTAGCTAGGAGCCTCTTTACGTTGTGGCCTCTAACTTGTGATATACTATTAATTCAGTAACCTGCACTGACCTTTATATCAGCATCTACTTTCCACCCCACACATCATCTGAGGCTTATGTATACATATATATTTTTTTGTATAGGAACAATTACTTGCAAAAGTAAGAACTACATATTTATAAATGTCTCTGTTAACGGTTTCAATGTTTTAACATCCCGACCACACCACCAATGATTTCTAGACTGATCTCTGCTGTTCAGTCAATGTTTTGATATTACTTCTTAAAGACAGATTTCAAAGCTTCATCATTTTGCAAACACTAAATCTGGTTAAACTGGATGTAAAATATTCTTATGGTTTGGTTTCTAATCAACATTGGGATTATTACAGTGTTCTCTGTTACTGCAGATTCAGGGCTGTCATTTGTTAATGTCTTGCTGTGCCTATTCTTACCAGTGTTATACATTCTCCTCCCTAGATTTGCATTTTATATCTTGTTTTGATTGCAATACAAAAAAAATGTCAATCCATATGGTAAAATCCTCATTCTTTTTAGTCATTGTTTCATCCTTGGAGCATTCTGTTTCTCATTTTTTTAATGTGCTTACCATTCTACATTCGCACACTGCCAATTACACTTTTTTCATGATATTGGTTGGTTGTGAACAATGCCCCCAAATAAATGATACACTAAGTGGAGTTGTTTTTGCCCAAATGTTCTCTTGACTTTCAGCAAACTGCTGAAGCAATTCTGAGGAGGTTTCTAATGGGCTGAGGTTGTGCTGGATATTCTCATTTGAGGCTTGGGATCCACTTTATGCTTTTGTTCTCGCTCTGTTCTGTGCACTTAGAGGCTGCCTTTTAAGGACTGAAGTAATGGTCCCATTTCCCTCTGGTTTTCAGCTGGGTTCAGTCTAAGGGAGGCCTTGGCAGGAAACCAGAGGATGGGAAAATAAAGAAGCCCTGGCGTATGCCCCCCTCTTCGCACTTCCCTCCATCTTTGCTTAATATGGTCCTGTGATGGCTTTGTTCCTCTCCAAAAGGCCATAGCTGTTAAAATGAAGTTCTGCCTGACAGGCAGGCCTCTAGCTAGTTTTGCGTGTCTTTCCTTCTCTAGGAATTGCAGTGGCTTTGCTCATTTTAATTCTGGGACTTTGCACCATACCTTCACGGTTTCTTTTAAACTTTCCTAGGCCTTGTAAATTGTTCCTTCACTAAATTGTCATTGATCACCCATGTTGTACCTCCTCTTTTCTGCCAGGGATCTTGAAGGATCAAGCTCAAGTATTTGTTCTGCAGTCCTCAATTTTTAGATTACAGAGAATCTTTGAAGTGTCTATTCCATAGGTGTCAGAGCCATACTGGGTGAATTTAGGCAAGACCGTAGGCATCCTGTGCGGCTAACAATAAATATCCCAAAGTCTTAAATTTATTTTTCTTCAAATCAATATTACTATAACCTCAGGGATATTCCCTTCTAGCAAGTTGTGGTTGAACCTAGCTCACCTGTTACTGACAAAAAAAAAAATCCCATATGTATGGCATAGAAAAATATGTTTACTGCTCTTTCTCTGATGTTTTCTCTTTTTACTGTTTGATTTATACTTTCCTCTGGCTTTTAGATGCCTGTGTTTAATGACAACCTTGAAGATTTCAGATGAGAAGACTACACAGTGGCAAATTTTAGCTCCCATCATCCCGCCATTTTTTCTTAATGCCCAAGAACTGGCTATAGACACATACCATAAGGACCAGCACCTGTTCAGTCATTCATATACGTAAGTTGCCCTGGGGCTCCTGAATTTCAGTAGTTATGATCCATGCTTGATGATTTATTCCTCCTATGCATTTGAGGTCAGAGCTTTTCTTCTTTCTCAGCATTTCAATGTACTTTCTGGTCAGCATGTATTTTGCTTTATTTCACTCTTTTGAAGATTGTCTTTCAGTTTTTTCCCCCTAGCTGTTAAGGGCTTTGTTATCATTTCCTATATCAAAAAATAGTATTTCTATCTCTTTTCTATTTTCAGAGTTGCATGTGTAGGACCTATTATTACAACTTATAAGTAGGAATATTATGGCATATTAAATATGTTACAAAATTACTTTCATCATCCATGGCAGAAGCAAAGCGACTTCATTTAACTCATAACAGTAAAATCAGTAAAATTTATCGAGTAGGAATTTTAAAGCCCAATCTATCTAGTTATTAAAAAAATAAATTACATACCATACGTTTTATATAATCTTGTAGGCTATTTCATTTATTCAAAACTCCAACTTTCCTATTTTGGTTATGATTTTAAAATCTATAGAATACTTGGAAAAAGAGAGTTAAATTTTGATGGAAACCTAATCATGCTGGGTGTTACCTTTAGGGTTTTTTAAAAATTAATTTTTGATTTCTTTTAATTAGTTATACATGAATGCATTTATGTACTTTGATATATCACACACAGATGGGATATAATTTCCATTTTTCTGAGTGTATATTGCAGAATGATATTGGTTATGTAGTCACATATATACATAAAGTAATAATGTCTGTTCCATTCTACTATGTTTCCTATCTGCACATCCCTCCCCCTCCCCTCCCATCACTTCCTCCTACCTAATCTAAGGTAATTATATTCTCCTCTAATGCCCCCTGACTTATTGTGAATTAGCATCCACATGTTAGAGAAAACATTCGGCCTTTGGTTTTGTGGGATTGGCTTATTTCGCTTAGCATGATATTCTCCAACTCCATACATTTACTGGCGAATGCCAATATTTCACTCTTCCATTGAGTATATATACCTTTTTCTTTATTCATTCATCCATTGAGGGACACCTAGGTTGTTTCCATATTTAGCTATTGTGAATTGAGCTGCTATGAACATTGATGTGGCTGCATCACTGTAGTATGCTGACTTTAAGTCCTTTGGGTATAAACCGAGGAGTGGGATAGCTGGCTTTTTTGATGCTCTTCTTTTTTGATCTTTTGATGCATTTCTCTACAGTCCTTACATCAGAAAAAAAGAGATGCCCTTTTCTCACACACACACACACACACACACACACACACACAAAGAAAAAAATGAAAGCTCTGATTTCTAATATCATCTTTACTACTGTCATTCTATTTGGTTTCAATAACTTTTAAGACTTGCATTCCTTGCCCTCATTAGGAGAAAAGAGAGATTTTGGATACCCTCAGGAAATGGAGAATATTTGATGACATGCTATCTTTATAGCATTCTAAATTCTTTGTGTGATAGTCACTTCTAAATATAAATGCTCGTATTGTTATTCTACCAGAATTGTAGAAAAAATTCTGCTACAAGTAACCATTTTTATAACTACTCTTCAAGTTAGAACTTTGAATAAGCAAATGAAAGACATTATATGAGTACCTTAAATCCATTTAAAAACCATGCTTTTCCCAGTATTTCAAGCTCCTGTTAGCATAACAGGCAAACACCAAAGGCATTCCTGGAAGAAAACTGTTTCTATGACACAAGTAGAAAAAACATTTTTTTCTATCCCAAGAACATAATGTCCATATATGTTCAATTTTAGAAAACTAACAATTGAATTAGTAGTCTTACATGAAGAATCTCCTTCTCTTCATTCCCTCCATCTACTATAGTTTGGGCATACATTATACAATCTCTGTCAAGAGATCATTATGTTAAAGACTTGGTCTTCAGGTTAGTAGTGGGCCTTTAAGAGGTAGGGCCCTGTGAGCAGTACTTAGTTCATTGGGGGGTGTCAGCTCTTAAAGGGATGCGGGACCCTGTCCAGTCTCAGTCTCTCTCTCTCTCTCTCTCTCTCTTCCAATTTGAGATATGACTGTTAGGTCTTACTTATGCTTTTGACATGCTTTGTCACCCTCTGCCACCCTCACTAGAAGTTAAACCACTGGGCTTCCTAATCTTAGAACTTTAACCTCCATAACTACAAGCTAAATAAATATTTTCACTTTATAAAGTTAACTGCCTCAGGTATTTCATTGTAGCAATGCAAAATAGATGAATACATCTTTCCTCTAATGAATTGTGTAAATTTTAATTTAGAATGTAAAAGGAATGTTCACGGATCGGATCATTTTACAAAGCACTTACCAGTTCTTATAGAAACAATTGCTCTGGATAATATGACTTTAGGTTACATTGACACAGCAGTGACACAGATTATGCAAATACCTTCCCTGAGGTCACAAGGTAAATAGAGGCCTAACAGAATTCTAAACCAAGATGATTAATTTCAAGATCAGTGCTATTTCCAGGCAATTTCAGCAGATTTTAATGAAAGATTGATCTTTTCAATAAATGTTTTATTCTCAGCAGGGATCCTAAAGGGAATAACCTTACTAATTAGGTGTGATGTATCATAATGGAATGACTAGGGTGAAGTATGATTATATTGGACTTTAGTGCAGACCTAGGAAGTCATATTTTTCTATTAAAATACATCTTTGGCAATTTCTAGAGAAGCAGTATTCAGCAGGTTCCTCCAGTGCTTCGCTGCCAGATTATGCTTCTGGTACATCCTGATACTCTGGAATACTTGATTGATCTTGTTGGTAATGTTGCAGTCTTTGGACATTGTTATAAGCCATATTTTCCTGTTTCTAGGTATTTATATATTTTGTCATTTATATGAGCCTGTGTTTTAGAATTAGAATGATGTTGGAATATGATCCTCAATCTAAATAATAACTGTTAATCTTTCCTCTGTTCTTTCTTCTTTAAATTTATACATTTTTATTATACAGAATAGTGATTTTTCATTGGGGCATATTTGTACATGCATATAATATAAATTGATCAATTTTACTCCCCAATAACCCCTTCCCCACCAGTCCTCCTTCCTACTTATCTCCTTCTACTACCCCAATGGTCTCCCTTCTATGTTTAGGACATCCTTTTTTCCCTCTCTAGCTTCATACATGAGAGAAAACGTGACACCTATATGTCTGAGACTGACTTATTTTGCTTAACACAGTGTTTTTTCAGACCCAGTCATTTTTCTGCAAATGGAAAAACTTTATTATTTTTTATGTCTTAATAAAATTACATTATATATGCGTGTGTGTGTATATATATATATATATATATATAATGTATATATATATATAATGTATATATCTCATATTTTCTTTATCCATTCATCTTTCATCCATAAGTTGGCTATTGTAAATTGTGCTGCTGTAAACATAGGTAGGCATCTCTAGAATATGCCGACTTTGGTTCCTTAGAATAAATATTGAGGAGTGGTATAGATGGGTCATTTGGTGGTTCCAATTTTAGTCTTTTGAGGAACCTTCGTATTTAAACCCATAGTGGCTCTACAAATTTACATTCCCACCAGCAGTGTATAAGAGTTCCTTTTCCTACAGATCCTCACCAGCATTTATTATTATTTGTATTCTTTATGGTTCCCATTCTGACTGGAATGAGAAAGAATCTTGTGTAGTTTTGACTTGCATTTCCTACATGGTCAAAGATTTTGAACATTTTAAAAATAAAATTGTTGGTCATTTATACTTTTTTTGAGAAGTTTCTGTTTTCTTTATTTGCCCATTTATTGAATGGTCTGTTTTTCAGTTTCAGAGCTTTTAGAGTTTTTTTTTTTTTTTTTACATATTCTGGACTTTAATCCTCTGTTAGAAGAGTAGCTGGCAAAGATTTTCTTCCATCCTGTAGGCTGTCTTTTCACTCTGTTAATTGTTTCATTTGCTATTCAGAAGCTCCTTAATTTGATCCCCCCGCCCCACACACCCCGTTTTCAATTCTTGATTTTGTTTCATGAGCTATAAGAGTTCTATTCCGGAAGTCACTGACTGTGCCTTTATGTTGGAGTGTCTCTCCTATGTTTTCTAATACCATTTGCAGCTTGTCTTATACCCATTTCTCTTTAACCTATTTTGAATTGACTCTTGGACAGTTTGGGAGATAGGAATCTACTTTGATTCTTGTATGTGTGACGTTTTCCTATCACCATTTGTTAAAGAAGCTGTGTTTTCAATACATGCTTTTGTCATCTTTATTGAGAATCAGACTCCTATATCTGTGTTGGTTAGTCTCTGTGTCTTCTATTCTATTTCATTGATCTACATATTTGTTTTTATGCCAGAACCATATTGTTTTGTAATTACAGCTCTACAGTATAGCTTGAAATTGGGTACTGTGATGCTGTTAGCATTTCTCATTTTACTCAGGATTCTTCTGGTTATTCTGAATCTTTTGTTCTTCCACATGAATTGTGGGGTTATCTTTCCTAGTTCTATGAAGAATGCCATTAGTATTTTGATCTGGATTGCATTAAATCTATAGATTGCTTTTGGTAATAGGGGCATTTTAACAATATTAATTCTGCCTATGCAGGAATATGGGAGGTCTTTCCTTCTAAAGTCTTTATGGGAGGTCTTTATTTCTTCAGTGTTCTATAATTTTTATTCCAGAGGTCTTTCACCTCTTTCATCAGATTAGTTTCTAGGAAATTTTTTGGAGGCTATTGTGAATGGAATTGTTTTCCTCATTTCCTATTCAGTGGACTTATTGTAGGTGTCTAAAAACGCTATTTTTTTTACATTTTTAAAAAATTTAATCTAATTTGTTATATATGACAGCAGAATGAGATTCAATCACACATATAGCACAATTTTTCATGTGTCTGGTTGTCACACCTTTCGTGTCTTTATACATGTACTTTGGGTAATGATGTCCCTCTCATTCCACCATCTTTTCTACTCCTATGTCTCCTTCCCTTTTACCCTGTCTAAAGTGTGTCTATTCCTCCCATGCTCCCCCACCATACCCATTATGAATCAACATGATCATGTCAGAGAAAACATTCAGCATCTGGTTTTTTGGGGTTGGCTAACTTCATTTACTGTTATATTCTCCAACTCCATCCATTTACCCGAAAATACCATGATTTTATTCTGTTTTAATGCTGAGTAATATTCCATTGTGTATATATAACACTTTCTTTATCCATTAATATACTGAAGGGCCTATAGGTTGTTTCCACAATTTAGCTATTGTGAATTGTGATGTGACTGATGTGACTGAGTCCCTGTCATATGCTGCTTTTAAGTAATTTGGATGTCAACTGAGTAGTAGGATAGCTGTGTCAAATGGTGGTTCCATTCCAAGTTTTCCAAGGAATCTTCATACTGCTTTCTATATTGGAGGCACCAATTTGCAGTCCTGTCAGCAATGTATGAGTGTTCCTTTTCCCCCTTATCCTTACCAACACTTATTGTTGTTTGTATTCTTAATATCTGCCATTCTGACTGGAGAGAGATGCAATGACAGTGTAGTTTTGATTTGCATTTCTCTAATTGCAAGAGATGCTGAACTTTTTTATATATTTGTTTCATATATTTGTTGATTGATTATCATCTTCTGAGAGGTGTCTGTTCAGTTCCTTGACTCATTTATTGATTGGGTTATTTGTTTTTTGGAGTTAGGAAATTTGGGTTCTTTATGTATCCTAGAGATTAGTTCTCTATCTGATGTATACGTGGTAAAAATTTGCTCTCATTCTGTAGGCTCTCTATTCACATCACTAATTGTTTCTTTTACTGAGAAGAAGCTTTTGAGTTTGAATCCATCCCATTTATTGATTCTTGATTTTAATTCTCATGCTAAAGGAGTTTTATTAAGGAAGTCAGGGCCTAATACGACATGATGGAGATTTGGGCCTTCTCTTTTGGTTTGAAGCTCTGTGCCTTCCTCTATCCCAGTAACTCTTAGATTTGGTCTTTTGATGCTGCTCCATAATTCTTGGATGTTCTGTTCATGGTTTCTTACCATCTTCACTGTGTGATCAACTTTATTTTCCAGGTTGTATACTTTGTCTTCATTATCTGACATTCTTTCTTCCAAGTGATCTAATCTGTTGGTGATGCTTTCTATTGAGTTTTTTCTTTCTTTATTTGATTTATTGTATCCTTTGTTTCAAGGATTTCTGTTTTTTTTCTCCAGAGTCTCTTGAAGTAATCTTTTGCTACCTGCATTTGCTCTCTTATCTCTTGTTGGAATGATCAATTTTTGCCTAAATTTGCTCATTTACGTCATTCTTTAATTCACAGATCATTTTAATTATGAACCTTCTGAACTCTTTTTCTGATATTTCATCAACTTTGCTGTGCATTGGTTCCGTTATTGTAGTATCCTGGTTTGTTTGGGGCACTTTCCTCCCATGTTTTTTCATGTTGTCTGTGTGTCTTTCTTTCTTGCAGTGTGGATCTGAGATATTCCAGTTTCTTCCCTATATTCTTATAGTACCCATGCAGATTGTCTGCACCTCACCTTGATGTTGGGCTTCCAGACCCTGCTGGTGTCCCTCAAAGTATGCTACTGTATCTAAAAGTGGTGGTGGCAATAACTGAGGTCACTCGAGATAATATTAAGGTGCCCCAAGATGGAAGCAATGTCTTACAGAGATGGGCTGAAAGGATGGGCCACACACTCCCTTTGGGATGCCTGCTCTGAGATGAAGCTGCATCTAGGCCCTGTGTGCTGTCAAAAAGTTAGGGGCTACTGTGTGGGGATGGCTATCTCGATGACTGCAGTGTCCCAAGATGGAAGTGGGTTAGGCTTAGGTTCCCTGGTAGTAGGGGGGACGAACTTGGACCTACCCTGAACCTGGTCCTGCACAAGTGATGTGGATGGATCTGGGCTGGGCCTGGGCTCCCACAGTAGTCTGCTGTTTAGAAGAGGCAGTCTGTGCCAGAGGCTAGGCTCTGGCGGATATCTGAACCACAGGTGGAGGGGTGAACCAGGGCCTGCTGTGAGCCTGGGTCCTGCTGGTGTGGGTGGATCTCAAGATCTGGGCCTATTTTTTCTTCTATTAAATGCAGGGTCTCTGGTTTAATTCCTATGTCCTTGATTCACTTTAAGTGTAGTTTTGTGTGTGATGAGAGATAGGGGCTTAATTTCATTTGTTGCATATGGATTTCCAGTTTTCTCAGAATCATTTATTGAAGAGGCTATCTTTTCTCCAATATATGTTTTTCGTGCCTTTGTCTAATATAAGATAATTGTAATTATGTGGGTTTGTTTCTGTGTCTTCTATTCTGTACCATTGATCTACAGGTCTGTTTTGGTGCCAATACCATGCTGTTTTTGTTACTATAGCTCTGTAGTGTAGTTTAAGGTCTGGTATAGTGATGCCACCTTCTTCACTCTTCTTGCTAAGGATTGCTTTAGCTATTCTGGATCTCTTATTTTTCCAGATGAATTTCAGGACTGCTTTTTCTATTTCTATAAGGAATGTCATTAGGATTTTGATTGGAATTGCATTAAAGCTGTATTTTGATTGGAATTGAAAAATTGTGCTCTATGTGTGTAATATAAATTGAATCTCATTCTGCTGTCATATATAACAAATTAGATTAAATAAAAAAAAGAAAAAGAAAATTAAAATGTTAAAAAAAAACAGGAGAGACACTCCAACATAAAGGCACAGTATGGTCATTTGACAATATTAATTCTGCCTATTCAAGAATAAGGAAGTTCTTTCCATTTTCTAAGATCTTCTTTAATTTCTTTTAGTGTTCTGTAGTTTTCATTGTAGAGGTCTTTCACCTCTTTCATTAAGTTGATTCCCACATATTTTATATTATTTTTTTGAGGCTATTGTAAATGGGGTAGTTTTCCTTGTTTCAGAGGATTTGTCACTGATATGCAGAAATGACTTTGATTCATGGGTGTTGATTTTATATCCTGCTACTTTGATGAATTCATTTACTAGTTCTAGAAATTTTCTGGTGAAATTTTTTGGGTCTTCTAGATATAGAATCATATCATTGGCAAATAGTGCTAATTTGATTTCTTCTTTTCTTATCCAGATCCATTTAATTTCTTTAATCTGTCTAATTGCTCTGGCTAGAGTTTTAAGAACTATGTTAAACAGAAGTGGTGAAGTAGAGCATCCCTGTCTTGTTCCAGTTTTTAGAGAGAATGCCTTCAGTTTTTCTCCATTTAGAATGATGTTGGCCTGGGGCTTAGCATAGATAGCTTTTACAAAGTTGAGATATGTTCCTGTTATCCCTAGTTTTACTAGTGTTTTGAACAAGTATGGGTGTCATATTTTGTCGAATGCTTTTTCTGCATCAATTGAGATGATCATATGATTCTTACTTTTAAGTCTACTGATGCGATGAATTATATTTCCATATGTTGAACCAACCTTGCATCCCTGGGATGAACCCCACTTGATTATAGTACACAATCTTGTTGATATGTTTTTGTATTCGATGTGCCAGAATTTTATTGGGAATTTTTGCATCTATGTTCATTAGAAATATTGGTCTAAAGCTTTATTTATTTAACATGTTTTTGTCTGATTTTGGAATCAGGGTGATAGTGGCCTCATAGAATGAGTTTAGAAGTTTCCCTGTTTTTTTATTTCATGAAATAATTTGAGGAGTATTGGTATTAGTTCTTCTTTGAATGTCTTGTAGAACTCAGCTGTGTATCTGTCTGGTCCTGAGCTTTTCTTGGTTGGTTGGGGCTTCTGATGGTGTCTTCTATTTTAGTGCTTGAAATTGATCTGTTTAAATTGTGTGTATCATCCTGATTCAGTTTGGACAAATCATATGACTCAAGAAATTTGTCGATGCCTTCAATATTTTCTGTTTTATTGGAGTACAAATTTTCAAAACAATTTTAATTATCTTCTGTATTTCTGAAGTGTCTGTCATGATATTCCTTTTTCATTATAGATATTAGAGAGTTTTCTCTCTTGTTCTCTTCATTAGCATGGCTAAGAGTTGGTCAATTTTATTTATTTTTTGAAGAACTAATTTTTGTTTTGTCAGTTTTTTCTTATGTTTCAATTTCATTGATTTCAGCTCTGATTTTAATTTTTCCTTTCTTCTACTGCTTTTGGTGTTGATTTTTTCTTCTTTTTCTAGGGCTTTGAGATGTAATGTTAGGTCATTTATTTGTTGACTTTTTCTTAACTTTTAAGAAATGAACTCTATGCAATGAACATTCCTCTTAGTACTGCCTTCATAGTGTACCAGAGCTTTAAATATGTTGTATCAGTGTTCTTATTTACCTCTAGGAATTTTTTAATCTCTTCTTTGATGTCTTTTGCAACCCATTGTTCATTCATAGCATATTATTTAGTCTCCATGTGTTGGAGTAGCTTCTATTTTTTATTTTATCATTGATTTCTAATTTCATTTCATTGTAATATGATAGAATGCAGGGTAGTATCTCTACTTTTTTGTTTTTGCTAAGAGTTGCTTTCTGGTATAATATATTGTCTGTTTTAGAGAAGGATACATGTGCTGCTGAAAAGAAAATGTATTAGCTCATTGATGGATGAAATAGTCTATATATGTCAGTTAAGTCTAAGTTATTGATTGTATTATTAAGTTCGGTGGTTTCTTTGTTCAGCTTTTATTTGGAAGATCTATCCAGTGGTCAAAGAGGTGTAATTAAAGTCACCCAGAATTATTGTGTTGTGGTCTAATTGACTCTTAAACCTGAGAGGAGTTTGTTTGATGAATGTAGATGCTTCATTGTTTGGGGCATATATATTTATAATTGTTGTGTCTTGTTGGTGTATGGTTGTGCAGTGTAAAAGGTCCTTATTTATCCCTTTTGATTAAATTAAGCTTGAAGTCTACTTTATTTTTATATGAGGATGGAGACCACTGCTTGTTTCTGCAGTTCATTTGAGTGGAATGTTTTTTCCCAACATTTCACCTTCAGTTTGTGGATGTCTTTTCCTATGAGACAAGTCTCATAGAGGCAGCATATTATTGGGTCTTTTAAAAAAATCCATTCTTGCAGGCTATGTCTTTTGATTTGGTGAGTTTAGGCCATTAATATTCAGGGTTATTATTGACCCATGATATGTATACCCAGCCTTTTTGTTTATTTCTGGTATTTAACTTGACTTGTTTTCTCATTTGATTAGTCTTTCCTTTAGTGCAATACCTCCCTCTGCTGATTTTCATTGTTGGTTGAATTGCTGATTTCATTTTTATTTATTCTTCATGGAATATTTTGCCAAGGATGTTCTGTAGTGCAGGCTTTTAGCTGTAAATTCTTTTAACTTTTGTTTATCCTGAAAGGTTATTGTTTCATAATCAAATCTAAAGCTTAACTTTGCTGAATATAAGATTCTTGGTTGGCATCCATTTTCTTTCAGAGCTTGGTACATGTTGTTCCAGGATCTTCTAGCTTTCAGGATATGGGTTGAAAAATCTGCATCTATTCTAATTGGTTTCCCCCTATATGTAATCTGATTCATTTCTCTGGTGGCTTTTAATATTCTCTCCTCATTCTGTATGCTAGGTATTTTCATTATAATATGCCTTGGTGTGACTCTGTTGTGATTTTTGTACATCTGTTGTCCTGTAAGCCTTGTTTTTGATTTTCCAATTCATTCTTCATGTTTGGAAATTTTTCTGCTATTATTTACATGAATAGATTGTTCATTCCTTTGGTTTTGAACTCTATGCCTTTCTCTATTTCAATAGCTCTTAAATTTGGTCATTTTATATTATCCCATATATTTTGAATGTTTTTCTCATGATTTCTTACCACGATCACTGTGTGATTGACATTCTTTTCAAGATTATATATTTTGTCTCCATTGTCTGATGTTCTGTCTTCCAAGTGGTCTCATCTGTAGGTAATGCTTTCTATTGAGTTTTTAATTTGGTTTATTATTTCTTTTATTTCGAGGATTTCTGTTTTTTTTTCTTTTCAGAACCTCTATTGAAGTAATCTTTTGCTTCCTGTATTTGCTTATGTAGTTTTTTATTGAAATAATCTTTTGCTACCTGTATTTGCTCTCCTTTAATTCACAGAACATTTTAATTATGTACATCCTGACCTCCTTCTCTGTAATTTTTTCTGTTTTGTTGGCCATGGTTTCTAATAATGTAGTATTTTTATTTGTTTGGGGTACTTTTTTCCATTGTTTTTTTCATGTTGTTCTTGTGTCTTCCCTTATAGATCCAAGGAATTACCATCTTTACCCTATAGGGTTATAGTACCCCTTCAAGGTTCCAATACCTCTCCTTTGAGGGGAAGAACAATTTTAACAGATCCCAATACAAACAATATACAACCTGAAACCAAATAGTTGCTGTTAAGGTGTTTAAAGTTTTGTACAATATACATAAATTGTAAGTTCAATTATTGTTTACAATATAAACAGTAGGTTTGCAAGAGGGTCTACAGTTTCTGATGGTGGATAAAGAACCAGGTGTGAGATGTAGGGTGAATGTTGAGGGGGTAGGAGGTGAGAATATAGAGTTATTAGATCTTAGGATATGTAAAAGAGGAATCTGAAGAAGATGGTTAGTAGCAGGAGAAAAGAGAGGAAGTGATTTTGGGCAGACAAGTAAGTGGGAAGACAGTAGCATACCTAAAACAAACCCACATAAACATTAAGAAAAATAAAAAATGTAAAATTGGGAGATAAAAGTATATACAACAGAGCTATAATATACTATTCAGACATCCCAGTCTTCTGTATACTAATTCATGATAAGTACTTGGTTTCACAAATCCTGGGCATGTGCAGTTGGGAGAAGAGAGAGAAAGAAAAAAAAATCTCAAATGAAGAAACAAGGACTGTTTTGGTTGGAAATCAGTATCTTTCCTGCTCCTCTTCTTAGGTGTGGTTGACTGTGTTTGCTGGAATCTCCACTGTCAGGATGGTGAAGGTTACCAAGGTGGGAGGGTTGGTCTTGTGTGCCAGGCACCTGAAAGTAGGGTATGGCACCAACCATTCCCTGATAGGAAACTGCACCCCAAGGATATCCTTTGGGAACCACTTGTGTAATGTAGGCACCTGACTTATCTCCTTATATCGCCTGTAGACCTCACAGTTCCTGGTCTCCAATTTAGTCTCTAAACTGTATCTCACTCAACCTTTCTCTTTCTACTTCCTAATTGGGGATCTTTCTCTCTGGAAGTCTTGTGGGTTGTGCTGTGGGGGTTGTGCATCTGTCTTGGAGAGCTGTTTTGCATTGGTCAGTCACTGTGTGGGGTTAGCAGCTGCAGGGGAGAGGGAGCGGTTGGGGACTATCAGTAGCTGCCCAGCTGGTGTTCCAAGATGGATGTTTCCCTAACTAAAGATGGTGACGAAGTTGTCCCAGATGGAGGCTGTTGTTTTCAGTGATGGAGTGTCCTGTTGGGGGTGGGT
The DNA here is from genome assembly GCF_052094955.1 of Ictidomys tridecemlineatus. Classification (NCBI taxonomy): domain Eukaryota; kingdom Metazoa; phylum Chordata; class Mammalia; order Rodentia; family Sciuridae; genus Ictidomys; species Ictidomys tridecemlineatus. The sequence goes on along the minus strand of NC_135485.1, from coordinate 101,537,885 downwards.
GCAGTGGTGTTGGACCATGTGTTCAAAGATGTGGTTCTCTGGCATGCAGTGTTGTGGCTGTCAGCTGTCTCTGCAGGTGTCCATGGGGCTGTCCTGGGCCATGGGTGTGGGCCAGGCTATCCTCAGTTATTGATTTTTTTTAAAAAAATGATTTTTGCCTTTAAAAAAATTTATTTATTTTTATGTGGTGCTGAGGATTGAACTCAGTACCTTGAATGTGAGAAGCAAGTGCTCTACTGCTGAACTATAGTCCCAGCCCCCTCAGCTATTGATTTCTATATGTTGATTTTCTATCCTGCTACTTTGCTGAATTTATGAGATCTAGGATTCTTCTGGTAGAGCCTTTAGGACTTTCTACATATAGGATCATATCATTCACAAACAGGGATAATGTCTTTCTCTCCTATTTGTACCCCTTTTTTTGTTTGTTTGTTTTGTTTTGTCCAATTGCTCTGGCTAAAATTTGAATAGAAGTGATGAGAGTGAACATCCTTACCTTATCTCTGATTTTAGATAAAATGCTCTCACCATTTCCCCATTTAGTATAATGTTGGCTCTTAGCTTGTTGTGTATTGCTTTTTTGATGCTTCTATCCTTGGTTTCTTCAGGGTTTTTACCATGAAAGAGTATTGGATTCTATCAAAGGCTATTCTGCTTTTATTGAGAACACATTACATAATGTGTTCTCTTCATTCTATTTAAGTGATGTATTACATTTATTGATTTGCAAATGTTGACCCATCCTTTCATCCCTGGAATGAAACTTGGATGTAATGTATGATCTGCTCAGCTCTTGGCAACCAGGAAACAAAGATTGAGAGAAAGAGGAAGGGGCTGGGAAAAGTACAGAATGATTTATTTTCTCCCAACTTTCTCCAACTAAGTCCCACCTTCTAATAGTTCACTCAGCTATTAGTAGAATAATCCATAAAATGGATTAATTTACCAGCAAGGTCAGAGTCCTTATGATCAAATCACTGCCTATAAGCTTCAAGCCTGAATCACACCGCACTGGGGACATGCTTTACACACACAAGCTTGCTGAGGATATTCCAGCTCCAAATCATAGCTAAAATATCTATCTATCTATCTATCTATCTATCTATCTATCTATCTATCTATCTATCATCTATTTATTGGTACCAGGGATTGAACACGAAAGTACTTAACCACTGAGCCACATCTCCAGCCCTTTTCATGTTTTCTTTTCTGATGTGGTCTTACTAGGTTGCTTACAGCCTCACTAAGTTGCTGAGGCTGGCGTTGAACTTGCAATCCTCCTGTCTCAGCCTCTCAACCTACTGTGATGACAGGCATGCGCCATCTCACCCAGATTCTCATAGATTCTTAATGTTGTGATTTTATTATCATTTGATTCTAAACTCTTTTAAATTTCTACCCTGATTTCCTCAGTGACCAACTCATTTAAATTGTATTATTTAGTCTCCATGAATTCCTATAGTTTTTATAATTTTTCTTGCTGTTGAAACTAATCTAATTCCATTATTATCTGATAAGAAGCAAGAAATTGGTTCAATATTGTTGTATTTGCTAATAATTCTTTGTGGCCTCACATATTATCTATTTTTGAGAAAGTTTTATGAGCAGCTGAAAAGAAAGTGCATTCAGCTTTCTGGGGATGAAATATTTTACAAATAACTATTAAGTCAATTTATTCTAAGGAATAGTTTAATATCTTTGCTGATTTTCTGTATGGATGGCATATCTATTGTTAAGAGTGGTGTTTCCAAACATCCACTATTATTATATTGGGCTATCTTACCCTTTATATCATTGTGAAATTATGCTGAATTTCATATTATGAATATTTACAATAATTATAACTTTGTTGGATTTTTCCTTTTTCCAGTATGTAGTTACCTTCTTTGTCTCTTCTGATTAATTTGGTATAAAGTCTACTTTGTTAGATATGAGAATAGCTAGACCTGCTTGCTTCATATTCCATTTTCATAGAATATCATTTTCCTTCCTTTCATTTTTAGCATGTGAATAACTTTGCCACTGAGTTGTGTTTCTTTCAGACAACATAGAATCTTCTTTTTAAATCCAATTTTCTGGTCTATGTCTTTTTTTCTCATTCTTTTTTAAAATTTATTTCTTACATACATGACAATAGTGGAGTGCATTACATTCATAATTATCCATTCACAGCACAATTTTTTGTAACTCTGTATATAAAGTATGTTCACACCAAATTATGCCATTATACATGAGCTCTCTTATTTTTTGCATACAATTCTTAATATACCTTTATTATCATATCTCAGTATATAAGGCATGTTGACACCAAATTCACATCTTCATACATGTAATTTGTGTAATGATGAGGGTCTCTTTCTACCATCCATGCTATTCCCCGTTTCCCTCCCTTTTTCTCCCACCCCTATTCCCCATCTAGAGGTAATTTTCCTCCCAATGCTCTCTCTCCCTACATCACTTTGAGTCACCCCCCTTATATCAAAGAAAACACTCAGCATTTGTTTTTTGAGGGTTGGCTAAATTCACTTAGCATGATCTTCTTTAATGCCATCCATTTACCTGCAAATGCCATGATCTTATTATTTTTTAGTGCTGAGTAATATTCCATTGTGTATAAATTCCACATTTTTTTTTTTATCCATTCATCCACTGAAAGACATCTAAGTTGGCTCCACAGGTTAGCTATTGTGAATTGTGCTGCTACTAACATCTTTAACAAATGGTGCTGACATTTGTTGCAAATCCATATGCAACAAAATGAAATTGAATCTCTCCCTCACCATGCACAAAAGTTAACTCAAAATGGATCAAGAATATAGGAATTAAACCAGAAACTCTGCGTTTAATAGAAGAAAAAGTAGGCCCTAATCTTCATCATGTGGGGCTAGGCCCCAACTTCCTTAATAAGATGCTTATAGCACAAGAATTAAAACCAAGAATCAACAAATGGGATGGATTCAAACTAAAATGTTTTTTCTCAGCAAAAGAAATACTCTGTGAAGTGAACAGGCAGCCTACATCCTGGGAGCAAATTTTTACCCCTCACACATCAGATAGAGCTCTAATCTTTAGGGTATATAAGGAGCTCAACAAGATAAGCACCAAAAAACAAATAATCCAATCAATAAATGGGCCAAGGACCTGAACAGATACTTCTCAGAAGAGGATATACAATCAATCAACAAATATATGAAAAAATGCTCACCATCTCTAGCAATCAGAGAAATGCAAATCAAAACTACTCTAAGATACCATCTCACCCCAGTAAGAATGGCAGCTATTATGAAGACAAACAACAACAAGTTTTGGCGAGGATTCGGGGGTGGGGGGAAGGTTCACTCATACACTGTTGGTGGGATGGCAAATTGGTGCAGCCAATTTGGAAAGCAATATGGAGATTCCTTGGAAAGCTGGGAATGGAACCACCATTTGACCCAGCTATTCCTCTTCTCGGACTACACCCAAAGGACCTAAAAACAGCATACTACTGGTCTATGCCTTTTAATTGAAGAATTAAGTCCATCCATATAATCCATATAGAGTTATGTATTATAAACTGTCATTTTATTTCTGATGTTTGATTTATTCATAAATATCATTTGCTTATCTACTTTCATAATGAGATTTATTCTTTCCTGTTCTCTCTTCTTAGTTTTAAATCTTCTTGTTTTCTGTGTATGGTTCCTTTGACTGTCTTCTGCAATGCTGGCTTAGTGGTCATGTAATCCTTTATACTTATCTAGGAAGTTTTTTTTTTTCTTCTTCTTTGATTCTGAAAGATACCATTACTGAATATAACCATCTTGGATGGCAGTTATTTTCTTCCAGGGATTGAAATACATCATTCCAAGCCTTCTTGGCCTTTAGAGTTTCTCCTGATAAATCTGCTTTTATTCTGATTGTTTTGTTTTTGTAAGTGACTTGGCATTTCTCTCATGCAGTTTTAAAAAAGTCTTTCCTTTTTCTGGATTGTTAGCATTTTATTACTAATGTATCATAGAGAGGTTCTTTCCTGGTTCTTGTTTATTTGGAGCTCTAAATATTTTCAGTATATGAATGTCTGTATTAATCTTGAGGTTTGATAAATTTTCTGCTAGTATTTTATTGAATATGTCTTTTTTCCATTAGTTTGTACTCTTCTCCCTTCTTGAGACATGTGAATGTTACTTTATGTCTCTTAATGTTGTCACAGAATTCTTGTATATTCTGATCTCGTTTCCTATTTTTTCTTTATTACTGTCTGAATATGCAAGTATAACCACCTGTTTTTAAGTCCTGAAATTTTTTCCTTCATTTGATCTGTTCTATTGGTGAGACACTCAACTAAGTTTTTAATTTGACTTGTTGGGCTTTTTATTTTCCAAAAATTCTGTGGTTGTTTTTAATAATCTCTTTTTATTGAATTTCTCATTCATATTTTGATTGTTTTCCTTAGTTTATTCAATTTTTAAAATTTGGATCACCTGAGTTGATTTGTCATTTTAACAATCAATTTTTTACTTTTTCTTGTTTTTTACTATTTCAGCTACTTTGACATCTATGGCTTTAGTTATTGGGGAATTATGAACTTTTAGGCATGACTTGTTGGCTTATGTAATCTTTGTTTAAAAAAATATTTTTAGTTGTAGATGGACACACTTATTTTATTTTTTTTAATGTGGTGCTGAGGATTGAACTCAGTACCTCATACATGCTAGGCAATCACCCTACCACTGAGCCACAACCCCAATCCCTTATTTACTCTTATTCTATGTTGAGATTTACTATCTGTTGGGATGCATTTCTTTCCCACTATGGTGTGAGTGTCTTTTTAGTAAGTAATTATCTCTACAATATACCTGGACTGGGGGACATAACATTAACACACCCTCTTGGTATAATCTGTTTCTAGGTTTAGCCACCAGCTTTACTTTAGGAGGGACTAATAACCACCAGTAACAGTGGTGGTACACCAGTTATAAATAGGTTGTGGGACATAATTCCCATTCATACTATTCAGACTATTCACAGTTCCAACCTAGGCAAGCCATACATGTTAGTGAACTCTGCCCCTCTTGGCCTGCCATTGAATGCTGAAGGAATATACATTGCAGAGCTAATTTCTCCCTCAATAGTTCTGTATTTTGTACCTGGGAATAGGAATGTGGCTATAGTAGGAGGCACTGAACCCTTTTGTCTACACCAATCACCCAGGTAAACTGTGTATCCATCTGGCTTGCCTGTGCCTCTATTCTGAAAGCCTCATTCTATGTGTCCTGAGGAGGAGGTGTGTAGGAAGTGACCAGGTCATGGTAGCAGATGCTGCAAACACCTATGGGCATAGAGGAGGTAGCCTGGTTTGTGTGAACTGCCTTGGGATGGGATGTTGCAGACATCAGCTTTCCAACTCACCCAGACATGTCCTAATTCTATGCCCTGCCAGCCCTGCTCCTTGTCACAGAATTCAGATCACCAATTTCAAAAGAAAACAATATTCACCTTTTCCTGCTTTACAGACCAGCAGACCAACAGCCACGCCTCTCCTTACCACACAGAGTTCTCAGCTGATCCATGCTACAATTTCACTCCTGAGGCCAGGTTGATGCACTATGCAGATGCCCACATACCTAGAGATAGTAAAGCAGAGGTGGCCATCAGGTCCTGGATACACACGGACACAAAAGTAAAGCAAAGCAAAGCAAAACAAAAAGGACAACTGCAGGGGTTTTTAATTTCCTGCACAGAAAACTTAAATAATGAGGCACTTTTTAAGTTGGTTCCCTTTCCCCATTTTCACTGAATTAGCTGGAAGTGCCTAGTGGCTTACCATGTAGTGTCCTAGTCTTTTTATGGAAGTTTTCCATTTTGTTTTCTTCACAGACTCAAGGCTTTTCTGTTGGCTCCTGTTTTATTGGTTCTAAGTAGTCTCATTATATTTAATCATAGTCTCAGGAGAAAGAGTGAAACCCTGTATATAATGCTACTTATAGGGGGTTATAATTCTCACCTCTTTATAAACCAAATTACAAGCTTTTTATTGAAACATGTTTATGCTATGTATTATTACTACAGCCATATAATACAACTTACTCTACATACCGGATTTTATTCTTCAAAACATAGTTGGGTATTAAACCACTTGGTTATTAAAGTCTTCAAAGTCCTCTCTCAGTCACCTTACCATCTACATTTTAAGGCTGATTTCAATTGTACTCAGTAGTATCTCAGCTTTCACCTAACAGTATTATATTGTCAACTCCCTTACAACATGCAGAGTTTTAGCTCCAATACTCACTGCTGAATTGCTAATTACTTCCTTTTGGTTGATTTCTTTGGCATCTAAGAGAATTTACCTTTTTCCTCTAACTTTACATGAGAACATAATTCTAAAATTAAATTTTAATAAAAACTAGTTCTGAGCTCTCAAGCATTCTGTTTCTGAATAGAAATATGCCCTAATATATTTCTGCTATAGACTCACCCTCCTCAGTTTTGTATGGCTAGAAACTGAGGTACTAATGTCTTAGTCCAACAATGTTGGTAGCTAGGCAGCTCTTGGGCCTTTAGATTTTTTTAAGTATATGACAGCAGGTGATAGCAAGTAATCTTCTTTGTGGTGATCTTTTTATTCTGGAATAAGGAATAAGGGCCATTTCTCCAATTTTCAAGCTCTGTTTCCCTTTATCCAACAATAAATCACATTCTTACATATTCCTCTAATAACAAACAAATATATCCTAAATTGACCAGAGATTCAATATTGATTTTAAAGGAGAAAATACATGTAAAAGTCAATGGACAATGATAAAGGTATCTCCCAGGCCTCCTACATTATACATAGAATTATACATAGAATAGGATTTATTTATTTATTTATTATTTAATTGATTTTATTTTTTAAATACACAATAGCAGAATGCATTACAATTCTTATTACACATATAGAGCACTATTTTTCATATCTTTGTAGATAAAGTGTGTTCATGCCAATTCATGTCTTTATACATGCACATTGCATTATAATTGCATTATAATTCTTTTTACATATATATACCACAATTTTTCATATCTCTGGTTCTATATAAAGTATATTGACACCCAATTCGTGTCTTCATACATGTACTTTGGATAATGATGTCCATCACATTCCACCATCCTTGCTAATCCCCTGCCTCCTCCCTTCCCCTCCCACCCCTCTTCCCTATCTAGAATTAGAATTTAATATACAATCTGAGATGGACTGTGGTCTGTCTGGCACTTCCAGCTGTGTTTTACTTCATAAATACTCAAAACTAAAAATACAAGGCAAAATTGAGAAAAGAATGAAGAGAGGACATATAGTAAAGTAGATGAGGAGAAAAGTTAAGTTCAGTATTACACATAAATTGTGTGCACCATCCCTTGCCTTGGAGAATTGAGCTTGACGAAAGTTTCAGTTCTCATTTTCCTTTTTTTTTTTTTTAAACTGAAATTTGACCTCATTTGTGTGTTTTTGCCAAGGTTAAGGCAAGCTTTTACTTCCAATTTGACTTTGCTTCATATTCTAGGGGTTGGTTTTTATCAGTGTTCCAAAGAGAAATTTATTTAACAAGATCTTTTGCTTCTAGGCATTTGTAACAACAATGAATATCCTATGAACACTCTCTGAAGATCTGTTCTGCATAGCAGTGGAGATTTCTTTAGTTTAAAGAAATTGAGTTAGATTTAAACATTGAGAAGACCTGTAGAACAAGAAGACAGACAATCTTAGATAATGTTTTAGCATGGGTTTAGAGCAATAATGTAACATGGTGCATGTCCTGAGGATAACGTATGATGGACAAACATGTTTGATATAAATATTGACTCTGCATCAACACTTAATAATGAGTTCTTTGATGGGACTGGACATGTGGTAAAAACTATGTGAATATCTGTTGATCTAATGCTCCCTTGCTTGTTGTGCTTCACGACAGAAACAGACTCTTCATCTTCTATTTTTATATGTATTTCCCATAAAGTCCTACAAATTGTAATAGTCTTATAAGTGGTAGGGACTCAAGGGATCTGAGATACTTGATAATTTCTACTTAGCTGAGCTAAGCAAAAGGAATTGTGTGTGGGTGAAAAGATTTTTTTCCTCTTCATTCTGGGCCCATAAATTTAGCTTGGCAATAGGCAAAATATATTTCCCAAAGTTTACCTTTAGGGATTGATTAATTCATGCCATTCCCTGCCTTGGAGAATTGAGCTTGACGAATGTTTCAGTCCTCAGTTTCCTTTTTTTTTTTTAAACTGAAATTTGTTAAATAAATTTCTCTAGTCTACATCTAGTCTACATGTTTCTTTTTAAAGTAAAAGCTTAGATTCATGAAGTCACATGTTTAATGCCTAATTTTAAAGGCATCTGAAATTCTTCTCTAAAATGGTTTGAATTTCTAGAATTTTATTACCTTATAGGATGTTTGAGTCTTATGAAATCTTGGATATTATTTATCTTAAGTAACTCATAATGTAAATGAAGAAATTGAGGCTCAGATTAATAAAGGGGGAAATAGAGAAATATCTATCGTAAATCAAATGCATGCTGGACATAGTCTATACTTAATGTAGGTGTTATCTATTTTATAATATCTATTTATAATTTTATAATTATCTCTAGCTTTTATAGTGTTCATCTATAAATTAACCCTCACTTTGTATATAGACATGTAATTAACTTTTACTGCTGGGGACAAGTAAATGCTTTAAAGCTAATTTGGCAAATTTCCATTGAGAATTATTTTTATCAAGAGGAATTAATGTACTTTAATGGAAGTCATGTAAAAATTAAGGGTGATTAAAGACCAATTTAAAGAGTCATATTTTGATTGATGTACTGTTCTTTTCCCAATTCCTTGATCTAAATGGTAGCCTTAATATCCTTTTGGTCATAAAACACAATGACATTTTAAAATTATCACATGGACAGGGATTCCTTTGTATATTCCATTGTCTTCTTCACTAGTAATAGAGTCCTTACTTAATTCCAGGTAGAAATATGTCCAACTAAAAAGATTATATTTTCTATGTTCTTTGTTAGCTAGGGATGAATGTTGGAGAAGGTGTTGGGCAAAAACGATCATTTTCCTCCTTTGTCCATCGTATTCTTCTCAGTCTGAGTCATAACTAAGATGACCAAGCTCCAGGACAGTGTGGTTTCCTGGTGGAGCAGGGGAGCTGCCATGGAGCTGTAGCTGCCCACTGCTGGACTTGTGGATGAGAGAATAAATCTGTATGTGTTTAAACCAGGCTTGTCAGGTTTCTATTACCAGCCACAACTCCCAACAGGTACACCCAAGATGACAGCTTTGGAAGAGCCCATTAGTATTTTAAACTGTGTTGCATGGTTTTGTGGTTTCTTGATGTTGTCCAAAGGGTCACATGAGAAGGGCTGGAGAGAGGGAAAGCATGAATTTCCCGTCCTCTGTTGCTGTAGAGTTAGAGATGAAAACATCTAATTCCATCTGTCTTATTATTTAGACATCTGTGTGGCATTTCATTTGAACCAAGATCCCATAGCTTAGAGTAATTTGAAAACTATATAGACCTAAGTTTTCATCATATAATTGCTAAAACAATGACAATGTTTCTTCTAAGCGCTCAACATATAATATATCATTGAACCCTCTCAATAACTCTGTGAGATAAATGGTCTTCGTATTTTCTTCCTAGTAGGAAAACAAAAGCACAGAAATATTAATTTCTGAAAGATAAGGTTGCTTGTAAATGGCAAAGCTGACACTCAAATCTGGCAGCTTGCTTCAGAATTCAGGCTTTGAAGAACCATACTTCCTCTGTACCTAATCAATCAATCTATACCCATGGAGTATAAGAGATATTATCAAGTTTGAATAGAGTTTATAGTTATGCTTCTGTCAAGATACAACCTTAAACTCATCATTTTTTTAAAAAATTGTCTATTGGTGTCTCACTAAGAAGACTCATTGAATTTAGCTAGCATGATCTTATTCTCCCTTCATTTCACCTCTCTCAGAATCTAATTTAAAGTAAGAAGAAGTAGTGATTTCTGATACATTGCTGGTGGGACTGAAAATTGGTGAAACCACTTTGGTCAGCAGTATGAAGATTCCTAAGAAAACTTAAAATGGAACCACCATTTGACTCAGTTATTCCACTAGTTGGTATATACTAAAATCAACATACTATACTGATGTGGTCACATCAATGTTTATATCATCTCAATTCACAATAACTAAGCTATGGTGCCCTTCAAGAGATGGATGGATAAATAAAATGTAGTATATATACACAATAGAATATTACTCAGTCGTAAAGAAGATTGAAATTATGGCATTTGCCAGTAAATGAATGGAGCTGGAGACTATCATGCTAAGTGAAATAAGCCAATCCCCCAAACCAAAGCCTGAATATTCTTTCTGATATGTGGATGCTAACACACAATAAAGAGCAATAAGGGAAGAATAGAAGTACTTTGTATTAGACAAAGGGGAATGAAGGGAAGGGAGGAGAGATAGGAATAGGAAAGAGATAGGAATAGGAAAGACAGAAGAATGAATTGGACACAACTTTCCTATGTTCGTATATGAATATACAACCAGTGTAACATCACATCATGTACAACCACAAGAATGGGAAATTATATTCCAGGTTTATATAGTGTCTACTGTCATGTGTAACTAAAAAAAATAAATTAAAAAGTTTAAAATGATAAAGATGTAATAGAGGATTACACAGAAACATATATCCAATTTTCACTACTTCTAATTTCTTTTTCTCTGTCCCAAAATGTGATGCAAAGAAATAGATTGTGTATGAGTTCCTAAAGAAGGTTTTGTCACCAAATATGACATCATGCCTATACCTTCAATTGCTATGAAAAAGAGATGTATATATAATTGCTGTGAGTCTAGTTGCAATATATGTTGCAACTTTGGCACTCTTGGAGTTTCCTGTAGAATTTTAGATAATGGCCAAATGATCACTGGTATTTGGAAATAATCAAATTTCCTGAAAAAAAGAAGTAATGATTAGATATCAGAGACTATGATAAAATAATCACATCCGGAATGAAAATGCTTTTTTCTCAATTGGAATTTCTATAAGTAGAATTGAAATTAAGCATGTAATGAGCACATGGGGAAGAAAATAATGAATAACATCTGCAGAAAGACTTGGAAATGACTGAAATCAGAAAGTGCTCCTTCTAGAAAAGAGGAGAATATATTTGAAATATATCCTCCTCTTTTCTAAGGGAAGCTGTATGCCTTAATAACATCATCCAGGAAGAATGTAAGGAAAACCAAAACGAAGAGTGAAGACCTGTGGAATTTTCTATTAGTTTATTTAACTTATATTATTTAATATACCTTAAACTAAAACTTTTACCATTATTTATTATTATTATATTTATATGACCATATATTTTGAAATATTATACATGTATAGAATAAGTATAACTTGTTTCATTTAGAATCCCAATATTGTGGTTGTACATGATGTGAAGTTACAGTGGTCATGTATTTACACATGAGGATAGGAAAGATATGTCTGATTCATTCAACTGTCTTTCCTTTTACCATTCCCCCTTCCTTCCCTTCATTCCCTTTGTCTAGTCCAATGAAATTTTAATCTGTCCTGCTCTTGTTGTGGGTGAGCATCCGTATATCAGAGAGAACATTCTGCCTTTGGTTTGGGGGGACTGGCTTACTTCACTTAGCATGATAGTTTCCAGTTCCATTCATTTATCTGCAAAAGTCATAATTTTATTCTCATTTATGGCTGAGTAATAGTCCATTGTGTGTGTATGTGTGTGTGTGTGTGTGTGTGTGTGTGTATGTATGTATCACCTTTTTTTTTACCCATTCATTTGTTGTAGGGCACCTAGGTTGCCTTGGCTACTATGAATTGAGCTTCTATAAACATTGAAGGGGCTGCATAACCATAGTATGCAGACTTGAAGTCCTTTGGATTTAAACCAAGGAGTTGAATAACTGGGTCAAATGGTGGTTCCATTCCAGGTGTTCTAAGGAATCTCCATACTGCTTTGCAGAGCGGTTGCACCAATTTGCAGTCCCACCAGCAATATATAAGTGAACCTCTTTTCCTACTTCCTCACCAACATTTATTGTTGCTTGTGTTCTTGATAAATGCCATTCTGACTTTATTGATTGGGTTATTTAGTCTATTTGGTAAGTTTTTTGAATTATTTGTATATCCTGGAGATTAATGTTCTCTGTCTGAAGTGCTGATGGTAAAGATTTTCACACATTGTGTAGGTTATTTCTTCATTCTTGATAATTTCCCTTGTAGTGAAGAAGCTTTTTAGTTTGATACCATCCCCTTGTTATTTCTTGATTTTATTTCTTGAGCTTTAGGAGCCTTGTTGAGGGAGTTGGTTCCTAAGCTGACATGGTGGGAGTTGGGCCTACATTTCTTTTCTAGTAGGCATGGAGTCTCTGGTCTAATGTCTAAGTTCTTGATCCACTTTGAGTTGAGTTTTTTGCAGGTAAGAGACAGAGGTTCAATTTCATTCTACCACATAAGGATTTCTAGGTTTCCCAGCACCATCTGTTTAAAAGGCTATCTTTTATTCAATGAATATTTAACTGCATTTATGTGGGTTTGACTCTGTGATTTCTAATTGGTTCCATTTGTTTCCGTGTCTGTTATTTATGCCAAAACCATGCTGTTTTTGTTACTATAGCTCTGAAATATAATTTAAGGTCTGAAATTGGGATGCCTTCTGTGTTCCTTTTCTCACTAAGTATTTCTTTGGTTTATTCTGGGCCTCTTATTTTTCCAAATAAATTTCATGACTGCTTTTTCTATTTCTATGAAAAACATCATTGGAATTTTGATAGGAATTGCAATAAATCTGTATTAGTGCTTTTGGTAGTATTGCCATTTTGACAATATTACTTCTGCCCATCCAAGAACATGGGAGATTTTTCCATCTTCTAAGGTCTTCTTCAATTTCTTTCTTTAGCATTCTTCAGTTTTTATTGCAGAACTGTTTTACCTCTTTGTTAGATTGATTCCCCTATATTTTGTTTTATTTTGAGGCTATTGAGAATGGAATAGTTTTTCTAGGCTCTCTTTCAGCTTATTTATTATTGTTATATAGGAACACAACTGATTCATGTGTATTAATTTCATATCCTGGTACTTTTCTGAATTCATTTTTGAGTTCTACAAGTTTTCTGGTAGAATTTTTTAGGTCTTCTAGATATACAATTATGTGGTCAACAAATAGGGATAGTTGGAGCTCTTCTTTACCTATTCATATCCCTTTAATTTCCTTCTTTTGTGTAATTGCTTTGGCTAGGGTTTCTAGGACAATGTTGAATAGGAGTAGTGAAACAGGGCATCCTTGTTTTGTTCCAGTTTTTAGAGAGAATGCTTGCTGGGACCTGCACCATATCAACAAAGGATCTTGAATACGTGTGACTGGAAATGCGGAAAAATGCAGACAAAGAAAACGTAGAGACATTTTCAAATAAAGCTTGGGCCAGATAGGACACTGCACACTGATGGAGGAACAGTGACCCAGAACTAGTTCCTAAATTTTATTATATAGGGCCTCATAATAAGGAAGTTAAACTATATGGGCATTGTAAATTGTTCAAGTCTTATGAATTATCAAGAGGTTTCTTTGTGCACTAAAATGTTACAGAGCCAAAAACATTTTTGCAGCTATCCTGCTGTTACAGGGCTAGGTACATCCTGCTATTATCCTGCTTTACCCAGGAAGCTCATTTTACTAGAATGTCTGAGAATTTTTAGCATAAGAGATGAGTGTCAAGTCTGTTAACATCCTTGCCTTGGGCAAAGAATATTTCCCAGGCTTAGCTTTGCTGACATCAACACTGCAGGATCAGCTGCTGACCAGGAACTCATCTGCTCTTCACAAATGCCTTCAATTTTTCTACATTTAGAATGATGTTGGACTTGGGTTTAGTGTATATAGCGTTTATAATGTTGAGGTATGTTCCTATGGCCCCTAGTTTTTCTAGTGCTTTGAACATGAAAGGGTGCTGTATTTTGTCAAATGCTTTCTCTGCATCACAATTGATATAATCATATGATGCTTATCTTTAATTCTATTGATATGATGGATTACATTTATTGAATTCTTTATTTTGGATATCTTATTATTTAAGCCTTGCATCCCTGGAATGAACCCCACTTGATCATGGTGCACTATCTTTCTAATATATTTTTGTATGCAATTTGCCAGTATTTTACTAAGGGTTTTGCATCTATGTTCATTGGGGATATTGTTCTGAAGTTTTCTTTCCTTGATACATCTTTCTATAATTTTGGTATCAGAGTGATATCAGCTTTATTGAATGAGTTTGGAAGGGTTTCTTACTTTATTTCAGGAGTATTGGTATAAGTTCTTCGAAGGTCCTGTAAAATTTGGATGAGAACCCATCTGGTCCTGGGCTTTTCTTTGTTGGTAGGCTTTTGATGGCATCTTCAATTTTATTGCTCAAGACTGATCTATTTAAATATTCTATGTCCTCCTGATTCAATTTGGGTAGGTCATATATCTCTAGAAGTTTGTCAGCCTTCATGATTTTCTATTTTATTGCAGTATAGATTTTCTTTTATTTTCTTGGGGTACAGTGATTGAACTTTGAGGCACTCGGCCACTAAGCCATATCCCCAGCCCTATTTTGTATTTTTATTTAGAGAGGGTCTCACTGAGTTGCTTAGTGACTTGCTTTTGCTGAGGCTGCATTTGAACTCTGATCTTCCTGCCTCAGCCTCCCAAGCCACTGGGATTACATGTGTGTGACACTGGGCTTGGCAGCATTATAGATTTTCAAAATAGTTTCTGATTATCTTCTGTATTTCAGTGGTGTCTGTGGTGATATTTCCTTTTTCATCTCATATTTTAGTGATCTGACATTTCTCTCTCTTTGTTAGCTTAGTTAAGGGGTAGTCAATTTTATTTATTTTTTTGAAGAACCAACTTTTGTTTTATCTATTTTTTTGGAAAATATTTTTGTTTCAATTTCACTATTTTCAGCTTGAATTTTAATTACTTCCTCTCTTCTACTGCTTTGGTGTTGATTTGTTCTTTTTTCTAGCATTTTGAGATGTAAAGTTACATTATTTAATTGGTGACTTTCTATTATTTTAAGGAATGATCTCAATGCAATGAACATCCCTCTTAGAATTGCCTTCATAGTTTCCCAGAGATTTTGGTAAGTTGTATCACTTTTCTCATTTAACTCAGAGTATTTTTTTATTTCATCCCTGATTTCTTTAGCTATCCATGGCTACTCAAAAGTGTTATTGTTTAGTCTGTAGATTAGTGCAGCTTCTATTTTTTTATTTTATCATTGATTTCTATTTTCATTTTATTATGACTGATAGAATGCAAGATATTATCTCTATTTTTCTCTCTCTCTTTCTCTCTTTTGGTATTTGCTAAGAGTTGCTTTGTGGTCTAGGATATGGTCTAATTTAGAGAAGGATTTATATGCTGCTGAGAAGAAAATGTATTCAGTTCTTGATGGATGAAATATTTTATATGTGACTGTTAAGTCTAAATTATAAGTTGTATTTTTATTTTGTAGCTTCTTTATTTAGTTTTTGTTTGGAAGACCTATTAAGAGGTGAGAGAGGAATGTTAAAGTCACCTGATATTGTGGTCTATTTGATTCTTGAAATTGTGAAGAGTTTGAATTAGTGTCTCCTTTGATTGACTTTTACTTTAGTGTAGTTTCTCCCTTTGCTGGTTTTCACTTTCATTTTTTACTTCATGAAATTTTTTTTGGATGAGAATTTTCTGAATTGCAGGGTTTTTGGTTATGAATTCTTTTATTTATTACGGAAGGTTTTAATTTCATTTTCAAATTTGGAGTTTAATTTTACAGAGTATAGTATTCTTGGTTGGCATCATTTTCTTTCAGAGCTTGGTGTACGTTATTCCATGACCACCTTACTCTAAGTGTTTGGATTGAGAAATTACATGAGATGGTACTGGTTTACCTCTAAAAGTAATTTATTGTTTTTCTCTGGCAGCCTTTAAAATCCTTAATCTGTAAGATAATTTTCATAATAATATGCCTTGGTGTAATTTTGTATACTTGGGTTCCCGTAAGCTTCCTGTATTTGGTTTTCCGATTTATTCTTAAGGTTTGGGAAACTTTCAGATATTATTTTATTGAAAAGATTGTACATTCCTTTGGTTTTCATCTCCAAGCCTTCTTCAATCCCCACAAATCTTTTGTTTGATCTTTTCATGATATCCCATAATTCTTGGAAGTTTTGTTCAAGTTCTTTTAACATCTTTTCTCCATGGTCAACTTTATTCTTAGAGTATACATTTGTCTTCATTGCCTGAAACTCTGTCTTCCACATGGTTTACTCTGCTGGTGATGCCTTCTAATGAATTTTTAATTTGGTTTATTGTTTACTTCATTTCTAGCATTTCTGTATTTTCTTCCCCCCTCCAAGAGTCTCTTTCTCTTTATTGAAGTGATCATTTGCTTCCTGTACTTTCTCCCTTACATCAGCTTTTACCTCACAGATGAGTTCTATGAACATTCTAAACTCCTACTTTGTCATTTATTCCAGTGTGGTGTTGAATTGTTACTGGACTATATTTATTTGTTTATTTCCCTTGCTATGTCATGTTATGTGTCTACCTATTTGACAGTATGGTTTTGAGGCTGTAGAATTTCCACCCTGTGAACTTACAGGGACT
Organism: Ictidomys tridecemlineatus; assembly: GCF_052094955.1. Classification (NCBI taxonomy): domain Eukaryota; kingdom Metazoa; phylum Chordata; class Mammalia; order Rodentia; family Sciuridae; genus Ictidomys; species Ictidomys tridecemlineatus. The sequence goes on along the minus strand of NC_135485.1, from coordinate 101,521,183 downwards.
TAGAAGGTTTCCAGTAGCCCACAGTTCAGGGGGAGACAGATAATAACAGCAACCAATCCAAACAATTTACAGTATTGAACAAAATAATTTCTGATTTGGTATCTACTATGTTAATTATCACAATAAAGAGAGGTGATATATTTAGTTATTGCCATGGTCAATATAGTGAGTTTACTTGTATTTACAATTTTAAGTGGTGTACATGGATAGAAAAGAAGTAGTGTAAGATGTGATGTTTGTGAAAGAAGGAGAGAGATAAAAGAAGTAGAGGATGTGTGGTAGATCAGTAAAGGTTGGCTGTTAGCAGAGGAAAAGAGTTAAGGAGGATGAAGGGAAATAGAAAAGTGAGAGAAAAAAGTGTAGAGAGTAAAAATTAAAATAAAAATAGAAATAAAAGAGTACCAGAACAAAACTGCTATGTTCTAATTAAACATCGTAGCCCTCAAACTACTGATCTGCAAGAAATAACTGCCTGAGAAACATGTTACTAATAGGAAACAAACAAAAAAACCCAACCAATCAACCAACAACAAAACAAAAACAAAAACCTCCAAACAAGACAGGTCTGAATATGTCTAAGTGTCCATGAACCATTCAGGTCACAATGGAAGCATGAATAAAAAACATCAAATTTAAAAAGTGAGCCAGGTGTGGAGGTGCATGCCTGTAATCCCTGTGGCTCCAGAGGTTGAGGCAGGATTGCAATTTCAAAGCCAGCCTCAGCAACAGAGAGGTGCTGAGCAACTCAATGAGACCCTGTCTCTGAGTAAAATACAAAATAGGTTTTTGGATGTGGTTCAGTGGTCCAGTGCTTTCTGAGGTCAATTTCCAGTACCAAAAACAAAAACAAAAACCGAACAAACAAAAAACAGTAAAAATTAAAAAAAAATAAAAATAAGAAGAGGATTTCAATGAAAAATTAGGGCCGTGTTTCTATTGAAGTTCCAAGTATTCTTCTCAGGTGTGATAGCTGGGGTTGCTGGAGTGATGGGAGGTCCCACAGACGGGACTCTTGGGGGTGGGACTCTGTTATCTTCCATGCTCATCCTTGGATGGGTCTGGAGGTTTTAAATCACCATACCTCCCTGGCCAGGCCGGTGCTGGGCCAAGCTGGAAGATGGCCCCCTGCCTCAGGAGAACCCCCAGGTTTCACTCATTTGGAGTACGTGTGTGTAGGGGGGGCAATTCTTGTTCCACTCAGACAGCGTGAACTGCGTGTTTTTAAGACTCCTGGATTTAGACTCCAATCTCAATGAATTCCTCCCTGCCCTGTGGAATTCTAGGCTGTAACCATCTTTCTGGCCTTACTTTTAAGTAGCCAATCTTACAAGTGGCCATTCTGGAGAGGGTAGGGTGTGTTTTCCCACCCAGTTTTCCCCTGTAAGAACTCCCCTTCACTTTTGATTTTCTTGTGGTCTCTTAAACACACACTGTGCCATGTATTGTGGGTTTGCCAAACCTGTTTTTGGGGGAAAGGGGCAGCTTTTGAGGACTCTGGTCCTCAGCTGCCAGTCCCTGTGCTGGAGTTGCAAAATGTTTTTTTTTTTTTTTTCCTCCAATTTCCCTGGTATCCCAGGGAGATGTGAGATGTGCTTTCTTCCCTTTCCCTTCTGCACAATGTTGTTGCACAAGACACCCTTCACATTAGTTGTGTAGTGACTTTGAACTCTGATCTCTCTATACACACACCTCAGACCTCCCCAAATTGGTTCTTCTTTTAATTGCAGCACCATTTCACAATTTTAGCACAGATGGAGATATCTCACCTGCTGGTGCTGCTATGGGAGCACCCGCCTTAAAGATTTTTTTTTGTTGTTGTTGTTTGTTTTTTGTTCTAGCCAACTGTTTCCCTAATCTGTTTTTTTTTTTTTGTAACCAGGGATTGAACCCAGGTGCACTTAATCACTGAACCACGTCTTCAGCCCTTTTTTAGATATTTATTAGATACAGGGTCTTGCTGAGTTGCTTAGGACCTTGCTAAGATGCTGAGGCTGGGTGAAACTCACAATCCTCCTGCCTCAGCCTCCCAAGTTGCTGGAATTATAGGCTTGAGCCACCACCTCTGGTCTGATATGTTTTGAATATCCAGAGTTGTTTCCCAGAAAAGATCCATTTTCTCACCTAGTGAGAAGCTGTGTGTCTGATATCTTAGTTTCTTGCCGTGGAGCAACCAGGAAAGCAATCTTCGCTAATCTGCCATTTTTCCCTCTAAACATTTTTAAGTATGGTAAAGAACACAAAATACTTGCTTTCTTAACCAATTTTTTTCTGCATACAGTTCAGTAGTGTTAATATGTTCACATTATTATGGAACCAATCTTCAGAATACTTTTATCTTACAAAACTGAAAGTATATTCATTGAACAAATCTCCTTCTCTAGGTCCCACAGCCCCAGATGAGTTATATTTAAATAAAAAAAAATGTAGAGATTCCTTTAGCAGAGAAACCTGGGTAACTATCTCAGCCTCCTTCCCACTCTTCCAGGAATCTCCTGCTAATAGCTAGTTCAAGAGAGTTCCACTCTTTCAGAAATGAATTCTATGAAGGAATCAATCTAATTTCTAAATGATGAATGACATTATGAACAAATAGTATGTAGAATAGAAAAAAAATTCTTTACATATAAAGAAAATAGTTTTAAAAAGTACTGCCTGAAGGCAGAAGAACATAATAACCTAATTCTAACTTGAATTAGAGAAGTGTAATGAAGTAATTGCAGGAAACTGAAAACAATAATACAAGAATTCAGTGGAAGATATGGCCAGACAATGTGAACCAAAAGCCAGGAAACAGCAATCAAAATGATAACGGGAAGGATTCAGAAAAGAAATTGTATGAAAATAAGAAAGCCGTTTCAGGAATGGAGACTAAGTCAAGGTCCTAAGTGTGAATAAACACGACAGAATGCATATGCATAAAGAGTCAGATAGGTTAGTGGTAAAAAGCAAACAGAATGAGGCAGAAAACAAGTGATTTTAAAAGAGAAATTTCTACCATAGAAGATAGGCAAAAGAGATTTGATATTTACTTATTTGAAATCCCTGAAGAAGAAAAGATTTATAAACAGAATAAACATTTAAAAATACATATTTAAGTACCGGGTTTGGTGGCCCATGCCTGTAATCCCAGCAGTTTGGGAAACTAGGACAGGAGGATTGCTAGTTCACGCCAGCCTCAGCAATTTAGTGAGGCCCTAAGCAAATTAGTGAGACTCTGTCTCAAAATTAAAAAAAAAAAAAAGTGCTGGAGATATGCCTTAGTGGTAAAAGCCATGGATTAAGTTCTAGGCAAACCTCCCATCCCACCCCAGGGGGAAAAAAGTTTATATATATATATATATACACACACACACACACACACACACACATTTAAATTTTTAAAGATTCTGAAATAAAAGATCAATGAGAATTTACATATTTACATTGCTATTTACTTGTCCTGGTACAGGAAGTACTGGAAGGAGGCAATGGAACTGGAAGGAGGCAGGTGGGCACCAGCAGGGATTAACTGGGGAAGCAGGAGGATGAGGATAGTGACAGAAGTGGGAACAAGGTTTTCATTTGTATCTCTTTGTATGGCTTTGACATTGAACTCTTTGAACGTGTTACCTATCAAATATGGTAAAATACCTACCACATGTTACATCTCTTAGATTATAAACTATCCCACCTCCCTCCACCCCAAACCAATTAATTTTATTTATATGTTCCATTTAAAGTATAGGCATGAGATATCACACACACACACACACACACACACACACACACACACAATGTAAAAATAGTGTAAAACTCTTTCAAATAATGTAAAATAAAAATTAAGTGAAAAGTCAGCATTGGATCACAGTTTAGCAGGCAGTATATTCTCTTCTTGGGAATATATGGTGCATATTACTTTATTTTTTCATTTTAATTGTGCATTATAGTTATACCTACTGATGAGGTTTGTTGTTACATACTCGTACGTGCACATAATATAACAATATAATTTGGCCAATATCCTTCCCTAGCACTTCCCCCTCCTTCCTACCCCCAGTTCCTTTCCTTCAGTCTCTGCCTTTGATTTTCATGAGATCCTCACCCCCACTTTTCTTTTCCTTTTTCCTCTCTAGCTTCCACATATGAGAGAATAAACAATTTTTATAGGCTTAATTTTTTCCATGTTGGTTCATTTTTATACGAGAAGAGTTCTTTCTTGGCCTGGTCCCTGTGAAGTGAGGTTGTAGTTTGCCTGGCCCTTCCGATTATCCACGTGACGCTTGCTGGGATTCTCTCCTTCATTCACCAACCAGTCATTATCTCCCATGTGCCAGGTGTTCTTCTAGCCATTTGGATACAACAGTGACAACATAACAAAAAAAAATAATAATCTTTGTCCTTATGAGGCTTCTATTCCAGTTTCAGGGAGAGAGTATAGAGAATAAAATATACATAAATAAAATGTATAGTGTGCTACAATGATAGTAATTATTCTAGAAAAAATGTACAACAGAGGAGAGAATTGGGGCACAGTATGGAAGTGGTTGCAATTTTCAGAGGTCACCAGAAAGGGTCTCATGAAGAAAAGCTTCAAACTCATGGTCAGATTTGTGCTATTTGTGTGCATTTAATGAGAATATTTTAGGCAAAATGGTTTTATTTTGTAAACATTTTGATGAGGAATAAATTTTACTTTTTAAAATATTCTTAAGCTTTTTGTGATTCTTTTTCCTTATAAAAAATGGTGAATTGAAAATTGAACAAATCAAAAAGGCTCCTAAACAAACTAACCTGTACATTTCCCAAGTGGCCCATTCCACAGATCTTGGTCAGTCAGATTCCCACATGTAAGTGGCATTTAGCTCAAGTACCTCTTACTAGGAAATATTTCCAGAATTGGTGCCATAAAAAGTCATTAAAGGGAAAGATAATGGGGAGTGAAGATTTGACAGACCTGTTACTCTCTGGAAAGCAGCTTAGAGCCTCAGTTGGAGGCTCCTCTCAGATGCTCCTCCCCTGCTGATGAATAAAGGGAATTCCACCCAACATGTAGACCATCTCCTCCTGGGTTTTCCCTTCCCAAATTTCCCCACAAAGTTACTCCAACCTTTACTATCTGACTTCATAAAAATGGGGGATTGTGATCAACTTAGTTTCCAATGTTACTAAAATCTTAAATCTTAAAAAAAGATTTCATAACTATTTAAATAAGAATTTGAAGGTGCATGAATTAGGTATTGCTCATTTTCTGTCAAGAGAACCTGGAGGTCTTTATGTTTTATTTTTAGTTTAATATTATTCAAAGTATTTCATAAATACAGCTTTAAAAGCCAAGTAGTTCTTCAAGGTTTATATTGAGAAATGAGAACATTTTGCCCTGCTCAGCTTCTACCTGATCATTATATCATAGAGGAAACCATTTTCAATACTTTAGCTTTTTATTTTTCTTTTTCTCTCTGCACTTCTACATTAGAATCATATTGTGTTATTTTTTTTTTGACCTTTAGATTTCAAACATTATCCGTGGTGGATTCCTATTGTTTTGTCTTTTATGTGTGAGCTCATCAGTACATTTTTTTTTTTTTGGTTAAATTAATACGTAGTCCTTAAGTCATCTTGACTTTCCACACTGTGGTCCGGAGATCACTGTGTTTCCTAAGCCTCTCTCTCATCTGAGTTGTTTCCCAAATTTCATGTCTTGTTCATTCTATTTCTTGATTTGGTCGGGAACATCTTTCAATAATATAACAAATTGGTCATTGGAGTTTTTCTTAATTTTATCTTTCCCATCTATCTTTTTTTTTGTTTTGGCCTTGCTTACATTTTAAATTTCCATGATTCTATTGGAATATTATCATCTGTTTTTTTTAAATTCACAAATACAATAACTTAAAAAAAATACCTTTCTCAGAGGATGCTAATTGTATTCCCTTTGAATGTGTCTTCACCTCTTTGCCTTCCCCTTGGCTTTTCGTGAGTCTCCTTCTCCATGTTTCGCAGCTGGGTGCAGGGACCCACGTTCTACTGTTTCTCTTAATAGTAATTCATTCAGAGATGTTATTGCCTCCACTTCCACCTTCTCCTTCAGAGGCACCTGTGGTCTGGATTCTCCAAGGACCTTACGCAGCACTGGGGCTCCTTTCTTGGCTTCCCTCCCAGTGGAACTCAGTTTTTATCTTTGTATTGTGTGAATCACCTGCTCTCCAGGGTCTAAAATGGTGCTTTTTTATGTCCATGTTCATCTGTTCATTAGTCCCATTCCCTTTGTCCTTAAAAGTTAATGCCCTTACAGTTGGGGAGGTGATTGGATATCATTAAGATATAGGGGAGATCAGTGGAGCAAAAGTAGGGGAATGAGAGGGAGGGAGGGAGAGAGGAAGAGAAAGGGAAAGATATAGGCTGAATCTAACAGAACCATGGTGTATATATAACAAAGAGAATATCTCCTTTATGCATATGTAGAAGTACCAATCAAAAATAAATCAGTGCGGGCTGGGGATGTGGCTCAAGTGGTAGTGCGCTCACCTGGCATGCGCAGTGCACTGGGTTTGATCCTCACACCACATAAAAATAAAAATAAAGATGTTGTATCCACCGAAAACTAAAAAATAAATATTAAAAAAATTCTCTTTCTCTCTCTAAAAAAAAATCAGTGAAGGTGTGAAAGGAAAATCAGTAGAGGAGAGAGAAAGGAGAAGGAAGGAGTCAAGAGAAGGAGAGGGTGAATGGGGATCGAAATAAAAATGCTTGTATGTATAATTGAGTCAAAAGGAACCCATATACTATGTATAAATATAGTGTTTAATAAAAAAATTAATGCCTTAATCATCTGAATTACTGTCATTTTGAAAAGGAATGAAAATAAACAAGTATGTTCAACGGTGGTTTCCCTGGCGTTGTCTCTTGTAATGCTTAATACATTATTATTGCAGGTATATAGAAGATCTTTGATTTTGAAAATAATATTTTATAAAACAAACCTCACTAAATTCCTTTTCAAAATAATTTTAGCTGATTATCTCAGATATAATAGGTAGATAATGATTTTTCTCTTATACATTTAAAAATATTTCATTCACTCGTGTTTCTGAAATTATTGATACGTAATTTTAGTTATTTACTTTTTCTCGTTTACTTCACTAGATGGTACTAGGAAGCTAGTTTAAATAATCTTAGTTCCTTGGATATTTCTCAGTAGATGGCAATTTGGTTTCTTTATTTTACATTCAAAAATATTATTCTTTTCTTATTTTATTGGCTATCACTTTTAAAATGTTAAATAAATGCATGAGCATTGTTTTAGATCTCTTAATTATATAGTCATTAATTGTTTCCCTATATGTACAATTTGGTTATTGTTTTTATGTATATATTCGGTGTTATATTAATGAAATATTCTTCCATCCTTATTTTAATCCTGATTTTACTGCAGTTAGAAGTCAATATTTAATTTTTAAAAAATTCTACTTTGGCATTTACGTTTTATTTATGTAATTGTTCTTTATTCAGGAATGACTTATTTAATAGATTTCATTCTAAAGTAATATTTGTGTATCAATTTCTTTATTAGTGAATTTTGTTAAGGTAGGTCAGTATAGCTATTTCTGTTGGGTGAACCACTAAAACTTTATTAAGGAGTTTAAGATTTTTCTAGTAAACCCTCAGCATCCTATTTTTAACACTGCATTACTCTCTCAGAAATTAAAAAAAAATTAAATCAACTTAAATACCTGCTTTTAACACACCAATGATGTATTTCTTGAATTTTTAGGATATAATTATTCCCTTGTTCATTTTCCAGGGCTGATACCTTGTATCTTATTTATATATTTCTTTAATCATTGTCAGAATTTTAGAACAATTATGCTTACTACTGGTGGTTAAGATCCATCTGATGTCAAGTTTTGGCTAATCCATCTATTTCTATAATCTGCTTTAAATTCTTTAGGGGAATATGGATATAAGTCAGTAAGTACATTTTGTAAGAAGTTGAAATGATATTATGGGTTTGGGGAGCAGCCATATAAAGCTTGAGCATTGCAATAAGTATGTATTTCATAAGAAAGTGGAAAATGGCAAATGATGATGATGATACTTATCTAATATCAATATTCTGATAAATATACTAACATTTTCATAAACTTTCTGAAATGAGTCAATAAAAATACACATTATTTATATAGTCTGTCAAGTTTTTCATCTTCTCTCCAGTCCCATCTATAATACGGTAAAGCTATTATCAGGAAATAGTAGAGAAGAACTGTTATTACATTTTATAACTTTCATTTCCTTCTGTAAAAACTCTTATTCTAAGATATGTCCTAATACTTATGCAAAAGGAGCTACTTTCCTTGAATAAAAATTAATGCCAACTAAAAGATATTTTTAAGGCATATTACAGCTGCCTTGATACCATTTCTTACATCCAGGAGCTACCTGCCTGAGGAAGGGCAAGATGAATAATGGCAGAAAATTAGAGAATATTGCAATTTTGTTAAAAACTTAATGTTCTTCTTTCCTCTAAATTGAAGGGATGATTGCTGAGAAACTACACGATATTTTCTACTTTATTATTTTCTCAAAATGGGTCCCTTCTCAGAGAAATGTGAAAGATAAGCATTAGAATTAAGTATATATTTCTACTGGATATATTCCTTATGAGTGAACATTTACAGTTCCTGTAAGTATCCTGTAGGAACCATAAATAAACAAAGAAATTCTGTCACTCATTAGTCATATGAAATATTCGTGTTGCTTTGCTAGAAACTAGTGGACAGATCTGAATCCTGACAATTTGTGAAGTATAATTTTACAATTTGTTCTGCTTTAGCCTGTAATACCTTCTATCACTAGGCTCCTTTCATCCTCTATGAATTGCTCAAATGAGAAAATCAAAACACAGGAAAGAGAGAGAAAACACTGGAGGCAGAAACTGCTTTGTGCTCATATATTTTATCTTTTAGTAAGGAAATAAATTTTCCCGACTACTTTAAATGGAAACATATATTTTCCATCCATTCCCTCCTTCCCATTTTTCTTTTCTGTTTGCATATTACGCTGGTGATTTTCCATTTAGGAATGGACTGAGAAATGTACAGACAATGAATATAAGATAAGTCAACCTAGCCTAGTAAAGGAGGCTTTGCAATATCTTAGACTATTAGAGAAGACAGAGGGTAGTAGGACAGCATTAAATGTACTCTTGTATTTTGTAAAACTGGAATTGGCAGGTAGCAGGATACTTTGAACTCTTGAAATCACACATCCTCTGAGTGGCAGTGTACCCTCACCCACTTTGAGATGTGGGGTCACCAAGTAGGAAAGGAATTGAAGATCCTCTCTGGGATCAGCTGCTGTGTATCTTTTTTTTTCATTGAGCAGTTTGATACTGATATCCAGACATCATATTAGACATAAGCCCATAGGGATTCAAATAGCTACAGTGGTTAGGGGCAAAAACTCCAGACTTAGACTAGGTTGAAATCCTACTTCAACTACTCACTAACAAGTTTCATCTAGTCATTTGGTTTTTAGTTCCTTAGCTACAACATTGGTATAATAAGTGAGTCAAGACAAGTAAACATGCCTGGCTGGTGTTGGCTATTATTTCTGCCCTAAGTTTTTTAGACAGAATGGTAAATACAGATGTTTATGTATGAGATTGTGAATGAAAGTGAGCTTCTGTTAAGCACTGTGATTGCTCAGCAGCTTGGATAAAATTAATTTGGTTATTTAAGATGCTGCAAATGAGCAGAGAAGGCACAGCTGTTATCAAAGTTTAGAGACCTGAGTAATAAATACATCTAATGGGGTAATGAGGAAAACATTTGAAGAGAAGAAAAAAGCCAACACTTTCTAGTTTCAATGACTGACCAAGGAATTGATTCCACCAAAAGAGTTAAGTAGTTGTGAGTTCTTTATTCCATGGTGAAATTTTCCCTCGTAGGAGAAGGAACAGTGGTCCAATAAAAATAGAATACCACCACCACGTGGTTGTGGGGCACTTAGAGAGGGAATTTGGATGGTTGACCCCAAATATAAAGGTAACATTAGATTGCTTTTAAGAATGGAAACAGTTGGAATTATATTTGCAACCTAGGGATTAACTTGTACATCTCTTAGTACCTCTATGTCTGATAGTAAATGTCAGTGGAAGGACGAGCACTATAGCAGTCCATCTCAGTCCCCAGTGGTTCATATCTATTTCACAGTGTAAAATGCATTCAGTCCTTCCTCAAGATTCTCCAAAGGCTTACCTTCTTCAGCCTTGCTAAAAACTTTTAACTCCAAACTCTCCAAAACTCAAGGAAATTTCTTAGATGTGATCCACTGTATAAAACAAGAGAAACAGGCAGAGGGTAAACTTTCCTCTTTCAAAAGGAAGAAATCGGAGAATAATAAGGAAGGATTGGAAAAAAGCAAGACTGAAATCCAGCAGGGGGTCAAATATTAAATAACTAAACCTCTATTCCTGAAAGAATTGGGACACACTGGGATAGGATGTGGGCTCCCAAACCCTTGCACAGCTTTATCCCTATAGCCTTGCTGGCTCTAGCCTACAAGACCTCTCTCTTGGCCACAATGTGTAGTACATTGCCTGCACCCTGCCTAAAGAGATGTTCTACATTGTTATATTTCTAACTTCCTGGGGACTCCATTGTAGCTTCAACTTCATTCTCATAGCTGCAAGCATTGCCCTCTTAGAGGGTATTTGCAGCCTTTGAACCTACTACACACTACCTGGACTCCAAGCTTTCCTTTGAAATCCCTATGGAGACTCCACAGAAGCCTTTTTGATTGCTTAACTCTTGCATTCTGCATGCCTGCAAATTAGCATCACATGGAAAGTGCTTAGGTGTGCCACTGGCTTGAGCCATATGTCTCTGATGGCTTGGGCTATGGCTGCGGTGGCCTTCTGAGTGCTGGGTTGCCTTAATTAATTCTGAGTGGATTAATTGATCAATTAATCTTAATTAATTCTTTCCTATAAAGTTTTGAAACAAATTTGCATTTCTACATCTCTGATTTTGTGTTGATTGTAACCTTGCTGATTTCTGAAATGCCCTTGAGGCATTTCCTATTTGTTCTGGTACAAAGGACTTGGTTTCTTTTTTTAAATTAATTTTTAAATTTATATATGACAGTAGAATACATTAAAATTCTTACTACACATATAGAGCACAATTTTTCATATCCCTGGTTGTATATAAAGTATATTCACACCAATTCGTGTCTTCCTACATGTACTTTGAATAATAATGTCCATCACATTCCACCACCATTTCTAACCCTATCCCCCCCCCTTTCCTTCCCACCCCTCTGCCCTATCTAGAGTTAATCTATTCCTTCCATGCTCCCCCTCCCTATCCCACTATAAGTCAGCCTCCTTCAATCAGAGAAAACATTTGGCACTTGTTTTTTTGGGATTGGCTAACTTCACTTAGCATTATCCTCTCTAACTCCATCCATTTATTGCAAATGCCATGATTTTAATTCTCGTTTATTGCTGAGTAAGAAATGGAAATTGTGTATACATGCCACATTTTTAATCCACTCATCTATTGAAGGGAACCTAGGTTGGTTCCATAGTTTAGCTATTGTGAATTGTACTGCTATAAACATTGATGTGGCTGTGTCCCTGTAGTATGTTGTTTTTAAGTCTTTTGGATATAGTCCAAAGAGAGGGATAGCTGGGTCAAATGGTAGTTTCATTCCCAATTTTCCAAGAAATCTCTATACTGCTTTCCATATTGAGTGTACCAATTTACAGTCCCACCAGCAATGTATGAGTGTATCTTTTCCCCCATATCCTCGCCAACATGTATTGTTGTTTGTATGCATAATAGCTGGCATTCTGACTGAAGTGAGATGAAATCAGAGTAGTTTTGATTTGTATTTCTCTAATTGCTAGTGTGGTGAACATTTTTTTCATATATTTGTTGATTGATTGTATATCATCATCTGAGAAGTGTCTTTTCACATCCTTGGTCCATTTACTGATTGGATTATTTGGGTTTTTTGGTGCTTAGTTTTTTGAATCCTTTATATACCCTAGAGATTAGTGCTCTATCTGATGTGTGAGGGGTAAAGATTTGCTCCCAAGATGTAGGCTCTCTATTCACCTCACAGATTGTTTCTTTTGCTAAGAAGAAATGTTTTAGTTTGAATTCATCCCATTTATTGATTCTTGGTTTTATTTCTTGTGCCACAGGAGTTTTATTATGGAAGTTGGGGCCTAATGCCAATGGTCGTGATCTCCTTAGTAATCGCACACTCTTTGGTTGAAACTTTACTTGCTCTATTTTTTTTAATCTGGCCAAATGGCAAATTTTTCAAATCTTTCTTCAATGCTCATTTTGTTCCTGATTCTCATGTAAATTTGTCTAAAAGAATCCAGTAAAACCCATGATGAAGCCAGAGTGCTTTGCTTCTTGAAATTTCCTCTGCCAAGTGAACTTGTTCAGCCTCCCACAAAGTCTGAAGACATGGACAAAGTGCATTTAAATTCTTTGCCATAATATAAAAAAGATGGCCATTAGTTCAATTTACAGTAGAACCCTCAATTACATTGGAAAACTCATCAGCATAGTCTTTTTTGCCCATGTTCTCATCCATATACTATGGTTCACCTTGGCTAGTATGACCTCCTCCTTCATCTAGGGAAGTAGTTGTGCTTCACTTTCCCTAATCTCTGGGTTATCTAATTTTCTTTAAAAAAAAATTTTTATGTTGTCAATGAACCTTTATTTATTTATTTATTTATTTATTTATTTATTTATTTATTTATTTATTTATATGTGTTGCTCAAACCCAGTGCCTCACACATGCTAGGCAACTGCTGTGCCACTGAGCTACAACCCCTATCCTCCCTCTAATTGTCTTTTACTTGGCTTCTCAACTCATCCTTCACCTATGCACCATATATTATACATAAAATTCTTTGTGTCTTAAGGCAAAGCAGTTTCTTTTTGTTTTGTCATTTGTGTTCCTAATAAGCTTACTAAATACATAAATGTTATATAATTTTAATTAATTTCTGTTTAAAAATTATTAAAATCAACACAAATGAGACTCAAAAATATTCATGATGTCACCATAAAGTGGTCTGAGGAAGTCTCCAGGAGCAAAAGAGACCTCTAATTGGGGCTTCCTGGTTCTTGACTCATTGCATAAAATAAATTAAGCAGAAATCAGGTAAGAATAATACAGCAAGGGGTTAATTATAAAGAAAAGAGATATATTTGAGAATGGGAGTGTGGCTGATGACAGAGATGTCTTCATCTGCGGTTCTGATATTTATAGAGGGAAAGTAGCTAGAGGGATTATCTAGAGGCAGCATGGGGTTACACAATTTAATGCCAGTTTTTCTTGAGCTTACATACTGCCCTTGTTTGTTCTAATCATGGACATTGCATGTTTCATTGGCATCCTAGATTTCCAACTACATCTTATTAATATAATGAACCTAGGGTCATTTCACAGTCACAAAAATCTTTAATGCATCATACACCCTAAAGGATTTGGTCCTCCAGATGCCTTTTGGTTATCTTTCCATTTTGTTGCTTGTCTGTTAGTGGGAAAATTGTGGGCAAGGGCATGGGTTGGGGTGCTTGTGAATTGTTTGTTCTGCCTTCCAATGGTTCATGGCATTTCTCTTTTGAGGCTATTTTCTGAAACTCTAAATTTCTGTCTCAATTATAAAAATAAAATATGAAATAACAATTACCTGAATTTAAAGCCCCACATTAGTCTAACAGATCAAGGAAAGGCTGTGGGCAAAAAACCCAAATAACCCAGTCAATAAAGGGGCAAAGAAAATGATAGGCACTTCACAGAAGAAAAAAAAATATAAATGGTCAATGAATATATGAAAAAATGTTCACTATCTCTAGCAATTAGGAAATGCAAATTAAAACTACACTGAGATTCCACCTCACTTTGGTCAGAATGGCAATTATCAAGAATGTAAGTATTAGTGAGGAGTAAGTGTTGGTGAGGATGTGGGGAAAAAGGTATGCTCACACATTGCTGGTGGGACTGCAAATGGCTGCAACTACTCTGGAAAGCAGTATGGAGATTCCTAAGAAAACTTGGAATGGAACCACCATTTGATCAAGTTATCCCACTCCTAGGTTCATACCCAAAGGACATAAAATCAGCATAGTAAAGTGACGCAGCCACATCAATGTTTATAGCAGCTCAATTCACAATAGCTGAATTGTGGAACCAGCCTAGGTTCTTCAACAGATGAACGAATAAAGAAATTGGTATATAGGTACATGGCCTGAAACTCTGAAAGCTGAGCTAAAATAAACTTTTCTTCCTCTTCAAAACAACAATAGTGAGAGCAACATCGTGCCTCTTGATATGACACATTATGAAAGGCACATCACTTCATATATGAATACACAACCAGTGGAACTCCACATCATGTACAACCACAATGGATTTCTAATTAGAATGTTATACTTCATGGGCTGGGGATGTGGCTCAAGCGGTAATGTGCTTGCCTAGTATGCGCGGGGCGCTGGGTTTGATCCTCAGCACCGCATAAAAATAAAATAAAGACGTTGTGTCCACCGAAAACTAAAAAATAAATATTAAAAAATTCTCTCTCTCTCTCTCTAAAAAAAGAATGTTATACTTCATATACGTATAATATGTCTAAATATACACTATCTCATGTATATCTAGAAAGAACTATTAAAATGACATAAAAACACATGTATAAAATAATATACAAAGTGATTCCAAGTTTTTAATTTTTCGTCTTTTATTGATTTTATCATTTTAAATACACAACAGCAGTGAAATGTATTACAATTCTTATTACACATATAGAGCACAATTTTTCATATCTTTGTATATAAAGTATGTTCACATCAATTCATACCTTTATACATGTAATTTGTTTTTTTTGCATTACAATTATTAATATACATATATACCACAGTTTTTCATATCTCTGTTTGTATATAAAGTATGTTGACACCCAATTCAAGTCTTCATACATGTACTTTCTATAATGATGTCCATCACATTCCACCATGCTTGCTAATCCCCTGCCCCCTCCCTTTCTCTCCCATCCCTCTTCTAAATTTTAAAAAGGATAAACGAATTAAACAAAGATATGAGAGAAAAAATAAACATCAACTCCATTTGGGTCAAAATAAAATATTTAAGTGCACATATATGTTTATCAAGTCAATTCAAATAAATACAACCTTGAGTCACATAGTGTCATTAGACCAAGAATTGCATATATAAAGCATTTAGTAGTTAGTTCTCAGAACTCACAGTACAAACTCATATAAATACCCCTGCTTTTAGTAGAGTTACTGCACCCTCAACACTGCCTAGTATATCCTAGTCACTATAGTTTGTGCTTTACCTCTCCAGAGACCAACCTCTTAGCCTTCAGTGGAGACCCTGGTGGGAGATAAAAAGATGGGAGCATTGAGGAGCCCAGGGGAGTTAGTAGGTGAGGGAGCAGTTTCTTGGCTGAAAAAAATCAGAGAAAATTGATGCATCTGACTAGTTATTTCCTAAACTGGATTTTAAATAATCTTTCTTTCCTAATTCCACTTGTAGCCTCACCTCTTGAACTACTTTCCACTACCATTCTTAAGTTGTTTAGGGTTCTAGTAGCACAAATAGTGATGCTTTTCTACTTTTCCCTACTGCTTACTTAGGACCAAGAGCACTTGGGATTACTGTATCAGTTATCACTGTCTGCTGTCTAGATATCACTGTCTATAGCGTCTAGCTTCCAAAGTACCATTGCTAATATTCACAATATTAATGCCTTTGTTAGTTGTACGTGTGTTTGCTCTTTTTTAAAATCCCTTTGTTCTTTTTCAATATTGTACGAAGTGAGATGAAAAGTGGGAGAGTTGTTCAATGGTAATTCATGAGTTCAATTGACCATCTTTAATTAGAAGAACACAGTTTTTTTTTTATTGAGTTGTCCTTTGTGCTTTTGACTTTTAAAGATTCTTCACAGATTCTGGACATAAATCTTTAATATATATGATCATCTGCTATAATTTGGGCATCCTAAAATTTAAGAATGAAAGACTGGATAGTGGTGGACAACCAGCTCTCTCAGACCAAAGTCTTCTCCACTTGATTCTAACATAACCAGGAAGATCTTTCTTCCCACACCTAGAACATAGTCCACTTCTTTTCAAGGAAGGCAACACAGAGTCCCAGATATTTCATATGTCTGACTCAAAGCGTTGATTCCTGTTGCCCTGTGATTTATGATCTGATTGATTTGTTCTGTGCACCTCTCCCAAAACACAATATAGAACTAGTTGGAACTAGATTAAATATTTGTTACATGGAAGAGGGAGAGATAGGAAGCACAGAGCAGCACTGAACCATAACCATAATTAAATCCTGCTGGAATACAAGTTGTATTGACTGCCAATTCTGATTATGGAGAAAGTTCTTTCTTTCAACATTGATAGCACTCCCTGGACCTAACTCCCTCATTCGTTTTTCAGATTGGCATCTAGATTTGCCTTCTGAAGGCAAACTTGACTACTTTTTACAGCCCCATATCAGAAGTGGTACTATAAGTTGAAAAGCTTTCACCACCTGCTTCCTGACAATTTGGTTTGGTGCCATGGGATCATTTTGGAGGGTAAAATAGTTGCACGCTTTTGAAGATCAGGAATATTGGTTTTTGTAATATAACTGCCCTCTTCAACCCAGTAAGGTCATGGTCTATATGTTCAAAGATGCCCATTGGAAAAATTATTAAGACTTCAAGTTGTCTTCCTTTATTAAATTGCCTTTTGCCTGGCCCATCATTTTTTCCTCAATTTTATTTTGATACCTCGATGCCATTTAGAAACTTATGTTTCAGTAGGAATACAATACTCTTAAATTGATTTTTGATGCTGAGTTGCCTCTCCTTGTCTGATTAAAACTTTTAATTTGAGGTCCTAAAGAAAGTTTTGAATCTCCTACTATGTCTGTTTTTTCAGAGCTACCTCTTATGATTAGACTGAGTGGAGATTTGTTGAAAGTACAAAGGTACTAACAAAAAAAATCAATAAGTTCTGCAAACTTATAATACTTGATCAGCATATAGACTACTAAATCTACTAAAGATGAAAAAGTTTTTATAGCATAATAAATCATCAACTTTCTATCACACAATATTTTGACCTCACTACCCACAAACTAAAGTGCTAATTTAATGCTCTTTGTTTACATGTTGACATCACTCCACCTTCAAGTACCTGGTACCTAAGGTTGAGGCTAAGTAGCTTTGCCCAAGAAAACCCGAAGGACACTGATTTACACACATGAGGGGGGCAGAGCTGAACACAGCTGAGCTGCTTCTCTCTGAATTACTACAATTTCAAGTCCAGAGTTTTATCTGCCCTCAGCCTGTGAAGTAAATAAACATTGATGAGCTTGATCTGTATATGGCACACACAGCTCCTCTTTTTATTCCATTGGTCACAAGTAGTTACACGGCATCACCAAGTTGCAGGGAAGGTTTAGGTAATAAAATGTCCAATTGGGCATCATTCTGTCCAGCTAAGACTATGGGAATGTTTAAAATGCTATTTAAAAAAGGAGTACGGATACTTGTGAAAACTAGGAGTCTCTGTCAAATGCTAGTCACTAGCATGTCACCATTGGCCTTTCCATATATATCCTTCTCACTCATTCCTCTCTTGGAGAGTTAAGTTTAGTAATCAGTGATTTAGATATAAAGAACTAGACATGCATGATTCTGCCTCTTCCTCTTCCTCTTTGTTACTGCTTTACCCGTAGAGATTGTGTATACTGAATTGTTCAGACTCCTTATTGATCCTCTTTCCCCAATCTCCAAACTCATCAGATTTTGGGCTTGCTAATCCTATGCAATTTCGTGAGTCAGTACTTTAAGATAAATCTGTCTGTCTCTACATATAGAGACATACACACTCACACACCCTGTAGACACTGTTTATCTGGAGAACTCTGACTACTATAGGGACAGATAACAATTATATATTTTTTTCTTTCTGTATAACATTTTGATAATAAAATATTTATTATTAATAATTTAATAATAAAATATTAACAACTCAAAGTGTTTAGGCAACAGATATGAGCAAAGTTTTTTTGTGCATTGACTTAGTTTATCACCTTAATAAGTTATAGAAATAGGTTGTTTATTTATTGCAGTGCTGGGGATTAAGCTCAGGGCCTTGCTCATGCTAGGCAAGCACTCTGCCACTGAGCTAACTCCTAACCCTGAAAAATACAGGATTTCATAGATATCCAAAACTGGAGATAAAATCCAGTAGTGGTTCCTATTAAAGTCAGAAAAGTAGAAGAATATTTCCTTAATGTGATAAAGACAATATTGACATCAGAATAGATTTATTTGAATAAATAAAAATTTAAAATCTTTCCTATAAAAATAAGTTTAAGGGAATATAATGAATTTTGAAGAATGCTTGCTGCATTAATGTTAGGCAATGAATCAATATCATTATAATAAACAGACCTCTTATAAATCAAATAGAAAAGGTGATATACGTATGCAATTGACAACAAAAAAATTAAATGTATTTTTATAAGTTTATTAGTCACTAATACATTTTTATATTTATCTTTTGTATAGTTTTGATCAAATAATTCAAACTTAAAATATGGAGCACATTAAAATTTATCATATGTGGGTAATACCATTGTTATGCACTTTCTGTAGGCACAAAAAACCCCCAAAAGTCTAAAAACAGATTTGTTTATGACTTAGCACTTCCATGAATGAATCCTAAGTAAATAATAATTTTGTATAGATAAATAATTTTGTATAAATAAGTTTGTCAATTATTTGTTATTTTTATGATAGCAAAAAATTTATTCTAAGTATATCTCAACAGTGTCAGATTAATCATTGTATTCATATGTAAATATATAAATATATGTAATATCTTACATATACGATAGATGTATTATATACCTACATATAAAATCCCAATTTTATTTATATATACACACATTGAATATGCTATCAAGGTTTTAACAGTAGTGATCTCTGTGTGAGGGAATTAGAAGCTATGACTCTACTTGTCTAAAATTTCTATGTTTTCTAATACGGTTATGTATTTTTACTTACAATGAATGAAAACATAAAGCTATTAAATACATACATTAAGAAATTATTTTTAAGTTTGCAGAAATTAACAAGGAGTGAGATATATTCCTTCTTCTTCTAGTCAAAGGAACTGCCATGTCCAGCATCTGTCTCAATTGGAAAGTTCACTTCACCCCTGCACCCCAGGGAAGCAATGCACACAAACAGCCACAGATTATACTGGTAGTGCACCAAAGCACTCGGAGCAGGCTTGTAGAGATCCCTAACTTCTCATGGTACAAAGGGCTTTTCCTAATACAGGTGGTGGTTCTTAGTAAAACTTGGATGGAATGTGGTGAGTTAATGGCTTCTTATTTGTTATTGGAGAAAAACGGATCTTGAACTAAGTGGCAAACAAATGCCAAGAAATAAAGATTAAGTGAGAATAAGGAGGGAAGAAGCACGGAGCAGAGGGGGAGAAGGGGACAGAAGAGAGTTCATACTCAGTAATGCCTTGTCTTGACAATTTGTCAGTTCTAATTAGCATATATCCTCAATCTGGCCAGAGGAAATATTTCATCTTTCCAGCCAAAACACACCAAGAGTCTTTCTTCAGTATCAAGGAGGATAATTGATTGATACAGTCCCTCCTAGGGCAATGCAGCATTTCCTTCATTCTAATTTAGTCAAAAGATACGAAGCTACTAGACTGCATAATAGTAGAAGAGATGGTCTTTCAGATGTTTGTGCTGTACATTTTATACTTTTCAGTGTGTGTGTGCATGCTTATGTGTGGGAGACACACTATATAACTAAGGTAGAAATTATATTTAAATATTTACTTTCTTAGAGTAGAGTTAGATACACAGGAAAATTGAGAAAAAGGCAGAGACTTCACATATAGCACTCGTTCTATACACTTATGGTTTCCTCTGTTACCAACATCCTTCTTCACTATGGTACATGAACATTGAAATATCTTTATTACCAAAGTCCATAATTTTCATTAGGATTCACAGTAGATATTGTATAGTCTGTGGATTTACACAAACACATAATGACAGGTATTCACTACTAATGGTATCATGCAGAGTAATTTCACTGCCCTCTGTACTCTGCTGGTCCATCCCTTCTTTCCCGCCTAACTCCTGGAAACCAGTGCTCATTTTATTTTCTCCATAGTTTTGGTTTTTTGAGAATGCCATGCAACTGGAATCATGCAGTATGTAGCCTTTGCAGATTGGCTTCTTTCATTTGCAAATATGCATTTTATTTTCCTCCATGTCTTTTCATGACTTGATAGCTCATTATTTTTAGTGCTCAATAATGTCACATTTTCTGATAGACCTCTGTTTATCTATTCAACCGTGGATGGACACCTTGGGTGTGGGCACACGTTTTCAACTCAAGATGTATAATTGCTGGACTGTTTGATATGGGCATGCCTAATTTGTAAGAAACTGTCAAACTGACTTCCAAAATGTTTTCAATTTCAGTTCAAAATATTTAAATGTTTTTCTTGAGATTTCTTCTTTGAGCCATGTGTTGTTTAATCCATGTAACTATGGTTTGTCCATGTATCCTTCTGTTATTGATTTCTAGATTATTTTCATTGGGGTCTGAGAACAGATAGTTTATAATTTCTATTCTTTCAATTTATCAAGGTGTATTTTATTGTGTGTATGCCTGAGAAGAAAATGTATTCAGCTATTGTTGAATCAAGTCTATAGTTGTCAATTGTGTACCATCAATTGACAGTGGTGTTGTATCCAACTATGTTTTACTGATTTTTTTTTTGCCTAGAGGATGTGCTTATTTCTGATAGGACATTACATATGTCTCCTATTAAATGGAGAATTCATCTATTTCCCTTGTAGTTATATATTTTATACATATAAAATACCAATTTTATTAATTGTTGCCTTGTGTAACACGATGCTCTATTTTTTAGGGACATACACATTAAGGATACATGTATCTTCTTGGAGAATTGTGTTGCTACTTTTTTTCCTGGTCACTTTCCTTGCTTTGAAGCCTATGTCTGGAAATAACATAAATGTTTCTTTTTAAAATTTTATTACTGTCAGAATGGTTTGTATTTCTCTATCCACTTACTTTTAATCTACATGTCTTTATAAATGGGATTATAGACATGTGGCACTGTGTCCAGCTAGTGGGTTTCTTGAAAACTTTATTTGGTTGAGACTTGGATTTTGATCTGTCTGATAATCTCTGTCTTTTAATTGGTATATTCAAACCACTGATATTTAAAGTGATTTTAATATAGATGTATTAATATCAACCACATCTGTCATCATTTTCTAAATGTTTCCCTTATTCTTTATCATTCACTCTTCTGACTTTTGTGATTTTAATTGAATATTTTCATAATTCTGTTTTTTCTTAGCATACCAATTATACATTTTAAAACATTTTGAAATGGTTGTGATAGAGATTGTACTATATATTTACAAGTAATACAAACTCACATTTAAATAGAAATGTACAATATCACAATCACTGGAAATACCTTATAATAACTAAATAATTCTATTTCCTCCTTTCATCCTTTTCATTATTGCTATCATTAATTTTGTATATATAAGCAAAAATAAACAAAATATGTCTGTGTATGTATGTATGCATGTATACCTCTGTGTGTGTGTGTGTGCGTATACTTTTTTTGTGGGAGTACTGAGGAATGAAACCAGTGACACTTAATCACTGAGGTAACCCTTAGCCCTTTTATTTTTTATTTTGAGATAGGGTTTTGCTAAGTTGCTGAGGTGGACTTTGAACTTGTGATCCTCCTGCCTCAGCCTCCCAAGTCATTGGGATTAGGTGTATGCCATTGAGTCCCGGTAAATATCTAAAAAAAAAAAAAGTATGTACATAATGACAAACATATCTGAGCATACAAAATTAAACATATTGTTGGAATTATTTTCTATATCAAATGTTATCTGTTAGATCAATTGAGAATAAGAAAAATTATTTTATTTTACCTTCACTTATTCTTTTTTAATGTACTTCCTTTACATATGTAGATCCAAGCTACTGTCTACAGTTTCGTCCTCTCTAAAAAACATCTTTAAGCATTTTATTTATTTATTTATTTATTTGGCAAGGCATATTTTCCAACAGCAAATTACCTAAATTTTGTTTATCTGAGAAAGTTTTATCCTCCACTTTTTTTTTCTAAATATTTTTTAGTTGTCAATGAAACTTTATTTTATTTATTTATATGTGGTGCTGAGAAACCCAGTGCCTCACACATGCTAGGCAAGCATTCTACCACTGTGCCACCATGCAAGCCCTTATCCTCCACTTTTGAAGGATAATTTCACAGGGCACAGAATTCTAGTTGGTGTAATATTTTTTTTCCTCTTGCACTTGAAATATTTTCCTTCTTTCTTCTTCCTTGCATTATTTCTGAGGAGACATTCATCTTGCTCTTGTATTTCCCCTCCTGGCTTCATTTTGAGAATTTTTTTCTTTATGTTTGATTTTTCTGTAGTTTGAAAATGATATCCCAACTGATTTTTGTTTTTGTTTTTACATTTATCATGCTTGGTGTTTTCTGAGCCCCCTGTATCTGTGGTTTGGTGTCTGACAATAATTTAGAGGAAATTCGCTGCATGAATGTTTCATATATTTTTTCCCTCCCTCCCTCCCTCCCTCCTTTCTTTCTTTTTCCTGGCATTTCCATTATATCTTATACATTTTAAAATTTCCTCACATATTTTGTCTGTTTACTTTTCTGATTTGGATGTTTTGCTGATATAGACTCAAGCTCAAAGATTCTTTTAATTGGCCATGACTGAAGAAACCACCAAAGGCATTCTTCATTTCTGTTAGTTATTTTATCTTCAGCTTTTTTCCTGCCCCCCCCCCCCCCCGACAAGTCTTTCCATTTCTCTGTTTACAATGTCTGTCTACTCTTGCACATTGTCTACTATAGTCACACAGAGGTTAGTTTATTACTCATATTAGTTTTGGAATCCCTGTTTGATACTTCTATTATCCCTCCCACATCTGATTCTGATAGTTACATCATCTCTTCAAATTATGGGGGTTTTTTTTTCTTCTTTTTCCTTTTTGGCATTTCTTATCATTTTTGCTTAAGATATGGACATGATATATTAGGGAAAAGGAATTTAGATAAATAGGCCTTTGGTAATGTGTTGGTAAGGGTTGGGGATGGGAAACGTTTTATGATCCTGTAATCAAACCTCAGTCTTTCACTGAGTCTGCACCTCAAGACTGGACTTAAGGAGAGTTCTCAGGTTTCTTCTTTCTCCTTGGGAGGGATAGGATGGCTGGAGGGGCTGGAGTTAGGTATGTCCCTTCCCTCATGGCTGTTAGGCAACTTTGGTAATTAGTTTCTCCCAGGGCAGAACTTGAGTACTGAATGTTCTCAAGTTTTATTTCTTCCTCAACTTGTTTGAGGCAAGTGAATGGGTTTTTCTTGGTATTTACTGTAAAAACCTGGTCTAGGTCCTGGAGGCAAAATATACAAAAGTGTGGGGGCTACCACAAAAGTCTAGATTCACCCCCAAGTTTTAACTTTCAGCTCCACGTGATTCATTAATTACACTTCAGGATTTCCTACCTCATTTCTGGTTCCCATGGAAACTTCTGTCCCAGCAAATTGGATTCTCTGTGTCTCTGCAAATCTACTCTAATGGTTTACTCTGTAACCTCACTTCCTCATGGACCTAAGAAGTGTTGATTATTCAGTTTTTTTTTTTTTTTTTTTTTTACTTTTTACGTGTTAGAATGGACTTGTGACTAAGCCCCTTATATGCGGCACTTAAAGTTGGAAATCTAGAGATTATGTTTTAAAAGCATAAAAAAATAAGAAATTAGGAGCTTTCATTATTTCCTGATCCTAAATGTTTAATCCCTTCCTGAAACAGAAGCTGAGATTAGAAGAAACTCTGAAAAAATACTCACTGATCTCATTAACCAGGTTGTAGTGAGGAGGCCTCATAACTAAAGACAGATTAATGCTGTCAGAAAAATTGTCTAAGTCTTAAAAATCAGCAAAAGAGATGGAGGTGTACACTTTCAGAGTAGTTCCGGGTTGGACTTTCTAGATTGAATTCTTACATAGTTCTATTGGGGCTCAGGTTAACGTGTAGATTCTTGTCCGACAGAGATGCAAATAATGTCTTTCCTATGGAAGAGACAACCCTAAGGATATGAAGCGAAAACTGGTTTTACTTCTAACTAAGCCATTTTATTCTAATGATTCTGTATTTAATTGCATATATGACTCATTTCTCATATGCTCTTTGACCTAGTGATAACATTATATTGGTTTCCTCATTAATTAACAAATTGAATAAAATCTTTGACCCATGTTCATTTCATATTTGCAGGAGAATCCTGATTTTACCTTTTTGAAAATTAGACAGTAATAATCTTCTTCATAAATCCCATTTTTTCTTTTGTGGAAAATATTTAGTATGATATAAGCTAACTATTAATGTAATTGTGGTAAGATTTATAAACAGAATTTGGGGTTATAGTTCAGTTTAAAGAGCTAACCTAACCTGCACAGGTCCTGGGTCCAATTCCCTGCACTGGGGAAGGAAAAAAGTATAAATAAAACTCCTTTGTGGAGTTTCAGGAATTGTAAGATCCAAAGATTTTTTTCAAAACCTTAAAGACTAATGCAAAGCAATTCTTCCTTCACTCAAGATCTATTAATGTTTTTCTTACTATAAAAACTTTGGTTTAAATGGAAATAGTTTTATAGGTTTTTGCTTTGGTTACAGTTTACATGTTTTTCTTAAGGTATTTTTTCATCTCAGATTTTTTTCTGTATAGAGCAATCAGTTCTTTTTAGATTCTTTTCATAATGCTTTAAGAATAATGTGTAGTAAATAGCTTCTATTAATACAAGCATTTAAGAGCCCATATCCACTTGACATTCATTCCCTCAAAATGCCTTTTAAAAACTTAATTTAAACTGCAGACCACCATGTATCATGTTTTAGTCACTTTTAGTAATGAGGAATTTCACTCGGTGGTTCTTTTTTTGACTCAAATTTCACATGATAAAGAATGACCTGACAAATGACACTTTTATACACATATTTATTCCTTTTTCCTGTTAATGCATATTTATTGAGAACTTTCCCCATACTGTTTACCACTATGGAAGTTGAATATATTAGATAAATTCAGTAAACCAAATAGTCAGTAGAACGGTTATTTATTAAATATAAATTTGAAACAAAAGGAGTTGCCCACGGAATTTTTCATTTCTATCGTGAGATTATTTTTTGCCGAAGAAAAAAGGACTAAGAATATGGAACAAAAAGCATATTCTTTTTAAACTCTTTTCTTGAAGAATTAATAACTTCCTTCTAACTTTTCTATTTCATAGATTTTATGATGATGATTCATGCCTTATTATTTTCCACCTCCACTCTGATTTAACAATAAACTTCACAATTCTTCAATTGAGGCAAATTGCCTTTGTCAATTTGCATTGTCATTTCTCAAAGGACTGGCCTCCACCAGTACTAATCTCTTTGCCATTCTTAAAATCAACCAACCAACCAACAACAACAACAAAAGTAATCCTTATGATCTTTTTTTGAAGAAGACTTCCAGTTTGGGGTCAGGTATGTCTTAAAAGGCCAGAAATCTTCATTTCTCCCCTAACTAAGCAAAAAGCTGAACAAAATGAAAAATCAAAATGCTCTTCTCATGGAGAAGGGAAGCCACTGTGCAAATAGCTGTCCTCCAAACTAAAGCAACAGATGGGCAGATAAAGAGAATCACAGCTCACCTGAGGCACACGCGTCCACAGGAGCCAGTACTGAGGTAAAAAAAATCAAAACTGTGTTTGATGAATTGCTGGAGGGTCACTGTGGACAAGCCCCAGAGATGAATATTCCAGGGTGAGCCATGGAGAGGGCCTTGTGCATGTGTACTTTTGTGAGTTTTACTGCCAGGAGCCCCGCCAAGTCCTTGTGGTGAAAACTGGTAGGAAATGCCTTCCTTCTTCTTCCAGCAGGTGGAGGGAAAAGGAACCATTTTGAAATAAGGCAGGGCATTCATTTCTTACAAGATCTGCCTTTGGGAGACATTATTTTACCAGAGACTAACCTAGGTAATATAAGAACTTAACCTGTCTGGGGGAAGAGAAATACTCAGCTCTAGCTCCCTCTAGCATCTCACGTCTGGAAAGAGAAATATACATAGCCAGCCCTGTATAGACATCTCATTACATTTAGTGAAATGTAATGAGAATGAAAATATTGGGAAACAACCATGAAGTCCACATTCTAGAGACACAGGCTCACCAAAAGACTGACACCTAATCATAAGACTACAAGGCTCCCCTTTACACATAACCTATGCTGTATTACTTAAGGTCTATTAACTGCAGTTCTTCTTATTTAGTGTATTGTATCCACTCTTCAATAAAAGTTACAAGGCATAAAAGAAGGCAATAAGACAGCTTTAAAAGACAGAGCAAGCATTGGAATTAGACCCAGGAAATTGCAGTATCAGAATTATTACCCCAGAAATTTAAACTGACTGTGATTAATATATTAAAGGCTCTAACAGAAAAATAGACAACCTTCAAGAACAGATAAAAAATATTAAGTTTAGTGATGGAATCCAAAAGTAGAGTCAAAAAAATAAAGACTGAAGATAAAAAGAACACTGCAATAGAAGTTAAAATTATTTTTTTTTTTGATTGGTGCAGAAGTAGACCGGACATAGCTGGAGACAGAATTTTTGAGCTTAAAGTTTGACAACCAAAACTTTCAAAATGGAAAAGAGAAGAGAAAGAACTAAAGAAAACAGAAAGGGATATCCAGGAACAGAGGGGGAACAACTAAAAGTGTAACTATGTGTAAGTGGACCACCAGAAGGAGAAGATACAGAGAAAGGTAAAAAGTCAATAATTAAAGCAATAATGGCTGAAATAGTCTCAAATGAATGTGAGACACATTCCACAAATCCAGAGAGCACAGAAAATCAAGTGTGATGTAAAAAATATCTTCTATGGATATCATTTTAAAACTGTGGAAATCACAGATAAAGAACAATCCTAGAAGTGGTGGGGTTAGGGGGTGGGGGGAAACTTACTGAGAAGCAAGAATGGGAAATGCATCAATCTTCTCTTCAGAAGGTCATGAAAGCAAAAGGAGAATGGAATGAAATGCTTCAAGTGTTAATCAGTGTAGAATTCTGTAATATGAAAAATCAGACTTCAAAAGTGAAAGTAATAAAACTTTCTCAGGCAAACAAAAATTGAGCATTTATTGACAATAGCCATGATTTACAAGAAAAGTTGAAAAAAAGGAATTCTTTAAATAGAAGATAAATAGGTCACAAACTTGGATCTACATAAATGCCAAACATAAAAGAAGGAATAAATGAAGATAAAATTAAAGGTTTGTTTTTCTTATTAATTTAACAATGTTTCATTTAAAATTATAATAATATATTCATAAGTATGCTTACATATAAGTGAGATGAAAACAGCAATGATATCACAGATGTGAGGGAAGGTTTAGAAAATTTTTGTTATAAAGTACTTGTGTAACTTGTGTACATTATAACTTATATTTTATAACATTTGAATGATGTTATTGGAAAGTCTACTTGAGTTAGGGGTAAATATATGTTGAAAGTGCTAGAGAATCCACTAGAAAAAGTAAAAGACAAGTATAACTCATATATCTTCAGAAATGAGAGAAAATAGAACCCTCCAAAATACTCAATTAAACAGCAGAAATGGGCTGGGGATATAGCTCAGCTGGTAGAGTGCTTGCCTCACAGGCACAGGCCCTGGGTTCAATCCTTAGCACCACAAGAAACACACACACACACACACACACACACACACACACACACAAAGTAAGAAAGAAATTAGAATGAAGGACAATGAATAAAAAATTAGAACAAGTGTGATACATATTAACCCAACTCTACCAAAAATCACTTTATATTATGATAGCCTAAATGCACCAATTAAAATACAAAGATTATCAGAGTAGAAGAAAAAATAACACATAATTATGTGTTGTCTAAAGAAACTTTTGGTCTGGAGACATAGGTGAGTGGTAGAATGATGCCTAGCGTTAGCGAGCATGATGCAAGGCTCTGGGTTCAAATATCAGACACACACACACACACACACACACACACACACACACACAAAAGAGAAGAAAAAAGAAAAAGAAAGAAAGAAAGAAACCTACTTTGGGGTGCATCTCAGTGGTAGAATTCTTGCATGAGGCCAGAGGTTTGATCTCAAGCACCACAAATAAACAAAAACAACAGCAGCCGCAGTAACAACAAGATACTTTAAAAATAAAGACATATGTAACTTTAAAGTAAAGAATTGGAGAAAGATACACCATGCAAACATTAATCAAAAGAAACATTCAACCCTGTATTAATTTTAGAGCAGATTTCAGAGCAAGGAGAATTATCAGTAATAATTACAGACACAATATAAATATAAAAGGATCAGTTGTTCAATGTGTCAGCAATTCCCAGCATGTTAAATATTTTATAGCACTGTCAAGACATCTAGAAAAAATGGACAGAATTCCAAGGGAAATTGGAAAAAAAAAGAGATGAATCTATTTATAGACTTCCACACCTCCCTATTAGAAACAGAAACATCTTGTAGTTAGAAAATCAGTAAAAACATAATTGAACTCTATAGCGTCTTTAATCAATCAGATAGAACTGAAATCTATCAACCACTTCATATACAACAACAGGTTACACATTCTTAATACCCACCAGCCTAGATCACATTGTGCATCTAAATCAAAACAAAACAAAACAAACATACAATGTCTGTTCTTGAAACACAATGAAATTAATCTATGAATCAGTAGTGGAAAAATAGCTAAAAGTCTCATATACCTAGAGATTAAATAATCTTTTCCCAAATAACAAAAAGGCCAAATAAGAAATATCATGAGTAATTTAAAAATATTTTGAACTACATGCAAAATTAATGGGTAAAGCAAAATAAGTTTTTAGAGGGAAATTCATAGCATTGAATACATATACAGGTTGAGAAGCTCATATCCAAAATTCTTGGGACCTGAAGCGTTTCGAATTTTAGAACATTTTCATAATGTAATTAGATATCTTGGGGGTAGAACCCAAGCCTCAACATGACATTCATTTATTTTTCACATACACTTTATACACACAGCCTCAAGGTAATTCCACATCATATTTGAAATGATTCTGTGGTGAAACAAAGATCAGGCACATGGAATCACCCAGAAATCACAGGTGTCACTATCTCAGCCACCCCTGTGGACAATCTGTGGTTGTTTGGTGTCAATTTCATTCCTGACTCCCGAATTTATATGCTACCAGTAAACAACAATTTTCTTATATTCTCACATCAGCACTTAACTATAAAAAAATAATATATACCACTAATTCAGTGACAAAAAGTGTGTTCAGGGTAACTTAAGTGGCACAGCAGCATCACCAGTACACAGGTTCCGCTGTTAAGCAACAATAACAAACACTGACAGCTTTCAGTTTCCACCTATGATTCTGTGCTTTGATTAAAGGGCTACTGTGTTTTATTTTCAGGTGAAAAGAGACACCACAAGCAGTTGAGGAACAAGGAAATGGGTCATCAAGGGGTGAAGAGGCATTATGTTGAGTGGCGTGTCCTTTTCAGAGTCATTTGCCTCATTAACAATGATTTTTGTCTTAAAAGTCTCTGATTTTCTAAGTGAATATAATTTCTTGCTCATGGCTCTGGTCCTGCAGTGAGCACGTCACACGTTTTCACTATGTCATTTATTTTGGGCACCTTTTCTGACACATTAATAACATCATCTTCATCATCACTATTATCACGGTCACCTTGATTCAGAACCATTTGGCTATATCATCATCAGTCAGTGAACCAACACTGTGCCTCATTGTTGATGTTAAGGTGTCTTCAATATCCTCTTCTTTCAGCTTCCTGATGTACTCTGAAGAATATTTTTGCATATGTAAGGAGACAAGACAGCATATTCTTTTCAGACTTGATAGAATCCTTGAAAGTCATCACCTGGTCCATCATCGTCATTGAACAGATGAGAGGTAGTGCTAGGCATGAGAGCTGTATCTTTACTCACAGTGTCCCAACCATTGGTGATGGGATATTTACACCTTCATGCTGAACTTCTTTTGAAAACCTTCCCTCACACCTGGTTAAATAAGAGTTTTTATATTTACCATTCATTGATCTAAAGATAGTCTGGCCATGTGAATGAATTAATGAAATCGTACTTAGGGAAAATTATATAGTTTAAACATTATTTTGATGAGAATTTTAGCTGTAAGATGAACAGAAGAGTTCATTCAAGGAATAACAAAATCTTTCACTCATCATCCAGTCCAGTTGCCCTGAAGTGAACATGTTTTTGAAATGTTTCACAAAATGTATGTGAAACCAATCAGAACAGATATTCCTGTTGATCCTTACCTTTTTGTTAGCATAATAATGGGCTGGTAAGAAATTCACACACACACACACACACACACACACACACACACACACACACACACACTCTTAGTTGCTGATGGACCTTTATTTATTAAATAAATAATGTTTATTAAATAAATAAACATGTGGTGCTGAGAATCGAACCCAGTGCCTCACACATGCTAGGCAAGTGTTCTACAACTGAGCCACAACCCCAGCCCCAGAAATTTACTCCTTTAAAACAGCAAAGTTAAGATATTTCGTCTGTTAAAATAGGTTTAACTTTTTCTGCATGCTTGCTGCATTAGGTCCTCCTAGAAGATATTCTGTTCTTGGCATGCTTTCTTCTTTTAGGGATTCTATTATCAGCCATTGTCAATGTCTTTCTGTGACAGTAACACCAAAACAGTGATGTTTCATCAGCCTTTCAGACTTGCTTTGGCATCAGATTTTCATCAGAGTGACCTTGGCTAACTCAAAAATGAATTGCTGTACTGCTGCTGATCAGCAAATGATTTATTGCTATTTAGATCTTTAAATATTTAGTGTTATGTCTTTTCTTAAAATTCTGAAACCTGTTGAATAGTTATAGTTATCTTAAATTTTCTGTTCATCATGATACAGTCTTCCTTATTTTGAGAACAGAAAACCATTAAGAAGCATGTGTTCACTGTAACACAGATGGATCTTTCAATACACAACTGGGATTTTCATTTTCAGCTAAATGTAGTATTTTTTCTATTTCTCATTATTTTCTGTTCATCGCTTTAGAACTTCAACAGTTTATAGATTATAGGCAGTGGTCATTCCAACATTGTCTTCTGTAATTCATTTTGTACTTAAACTGAAGTCCAGTTTCTCCCACAGCTTGAAGTTCTGTGCTCTTGATAAACATAAATGCTTCTCTTTTTCTGATCACTGCTACTCCAGGGATACCTGCAGGCATGTTCTGTATTTTTAATAACTTTATACCACAGAAGAGAGAATAAGAAAACAACAACAACAAAAGCACACACCAGGTAATGCACATTGGTCCTTTTGTCATGTGGGCATTGTAGGGAAACTTGCTATTGTCATATCAATCTGCACAGGTGACATTGTTTTACTCCCATGATTGTGTGGGGGGAATAATGGTATGCATGGATAAAATATATTGCAGATAAATAGGGATGGGAGAGACTATTTGCTTTGGGGATGCAGAATAAACTATGTTGTGTACCTGCATTTGACTGTCACCTGTCACTCAAAGCCAGGAGGGAAATTTCCACTTGTGGCATCAAGTCCTCAAAATCCCTCATAAAGTTTCAGATTGGAGTACATCAGATTTTATATTTTCATATTAAGGATGTTCAATTTGCATTAGAGAAGAAGATCTAACATTAATTATTTAGACTTTGATCTTACAAAACGAGGCATAGGTCACACCAATTCCAAATTAGGCAGAAGGAAGGAAATAACAATTAGAGTAGAGACAAGTGAATGTGAAACAGAAAATCAATAGAGATAACCAATTAAATTTAAAAAGTTGGCTCTTTTAATATTAATAAAAATTGATAGTCTCCAGCCAAGCTTACTAAGAAAAAAGTAGACATAAATTAATAATATTAGAATTGAAAGAGGGGACATTACTAAGATTTCTATGGACAATAAAGGGAAAATAAGAGAATACTATGAACAAATCTATACCCACAAATTTGATAACCAAGATGAAATGAACTAATTGCATGTAGATACAATCTGTATCCGCTAAAGAAATTGAAAAAATAGATAATATTTCAAAACAAAAGCACCAAGCCAAGATTGATTAACCAATGAATTGTAACAAATTTTAAGCAAGAAAGTATAGTAATTGTTTACAATACTTTCCAGAAAATAGAAGAATCACAGGAAAATTTTCCTAATTTCTTGTATGAGACCAGCATGATCCTAATACCAAAATCAGACAAAGACATCACAAAAAATAAAATTGCAAATCACCATCTCTTATGAATGTATGCAAAATTCTCACCAAAATATAAGAAAATAGAATTCAACAATATATAAAAAGAATTATATATATACCAGGCCAGGTGGCATTTATCCCAGATATCCAAGAGTAGTTAAATATTGGAAAATCAATTATTGTAATTCATGATATTAATAGGCTAAAGTAGAAAACTCACATGAACTTATCAATAGATGCAGAGAAAATATTACACAGAATTCAACATCTATTCATATTAAAAAAAATTAGTAGGCTGGGTACAGTTGTACATGCCTGTATCCGAGCAATTTGGGAGGCTGAGGCAAGAGGTGGTGAGTTCAAAGTCAGCCTCAGCAACAGTGAGGTACTAACAACTCAGTGAGACCCTGTCTCTAAATAATTAATCAATTATTCACAATTTATCAATTATTCACACACACACACACACACACACACACACACAGATGGTTTGAAACTTTTGTCCACACAAAACCTACACGCACATTTTTATACCATCTTTATTTATCATTCCCATTGTCTCTAAATAAAATACAAAATAGGGATGGGGTTGTGGCTCAGTAGTTGAGTACCCCTGAGTTTAATCCCCCATACCAAAAAAAAAAAAGACAAAAAGCAAAAGAAAAATGTTCAGTAAACTAGGAACAGAGGACAGAGGAGAATTTCCTCATCTACATTTTTTTTTTTTTGTGGTGCTGGGGATTGAGCCCAGGGTCTTCTGCATGCTAGGCAAGCACTCCACCAGCTGAGCTATATCTTCAGCCCCCCAGTTTTCTCATCTTGATAGAGAACATCTAAAAATAACATTTAGCTAATATTATATTTTGAAAGAAAGAAATTGAAGAAGCCTTTTTATAAAATCTCTAAAAAGTCAAGAATGACCTTTCTTACCACTGCTTTTCGGCATCATCCTGGAAGAATTAGCTAATGAATGCAATATGAAAATAAAGGAACAGAAAGAACAGAAGTACAGATTGGGAAGGAAAAAGCAAGACTGTCTTTACTCATAAATGACATTATTGTCTAGGTATAAAATTTGAAAGAATCAATAACAACAATGACAAAACAAAACAAAACAAAAAAATCACTCCTGGAACTGACAGGTGAAAGTGTAAGAAAACAGTTACTATATAAAAGTCAATCACTTCATATATATTATCATCAATAAACAAGTGGAATTTAAAGTTCAATACTTATTGCCATTTACATTAGCACCAAAAAAGTCAATATGTGTAAATCTAACTAATTACCTAAGAAGACTCAGTGTTGTGAAGGTAGCAGTTCTTTCCAACCATATCTATAGGTTTAGCATAATCAAATCAAAATCCCAAGAAGTTATTTTGTGGATATTGACAAACTAATTGTAACATATATATGGAGAGGCAAAAGATGTAGAATAATACAGAATAAGTACAAATAATACCCAAGAAGTACAAAGTCAGAGTACTGACACTAAACTTCAAGACGTGCTAAAAGCTAAAATGTAGTATTGACAAAAAAGAAAGAAAGAAAGAAAAGAAAAAAAAATCCATACACATGAAGCAGAAAAAGAGACTTGATTAGATACATATAAATAGAATCATCTGATACTTAATGAAGGAACAAAAGCAATACAACAGAGCAAAGATCTTTGTGTTAAATGGTGCTGCAGCAACTGTACATCCACATGACAAAAATGGATCTAGGCTCAGACCTTATACCCATCACAAAATAATTAACCCCAAATGGACTATAGATCTATATGTAAAATGCAAATATGAGACTCATAGAAAATAATATTAGAGAAAACCTAGATGACCTTGGATATGGTGATAACTTTTCAGATACAGCACCAATGACACTATGCATGAAAGAAATAATTGATGAGTTAGACTTCATTAAAATTATACATTTCTGCTTTGGAAAAGACAATGTCAAGAGAATTATAAGAGAAATTATAGACTGGTAGGAAATCTTTGCAAAATACATATGACAAAGGGTTGTCATACAAAATAAACAAAGAACTCAAGAAAACAAACAACTCAATTTAAAACTGGGAAAACAACTGAATACACATTTTACCACAAGAAGATATACAGATGGCAAATAAGCATATTACAAGATGATCAATGTCATATATCACTAAAACAACAATGAATTGCCACTGAATACCCATGAGAATGACCAAAATTCAAAACACTGAAAACTCCCAATGCAGTTAAAGATGTGGATCAGTAGGAACTCTCACTTGTTGCTTACGAGAATGCAAATCAACACGGCCACTTGGGAGACAGTTTGGCATTTTCGTGCAAGACTACACATGCTCTTTGCGATTCATCAATTATTCTCCTATATACACAGATGGTTGGAAACTTTTGTCCACACAAAACCTACACACACATTTATATAGTATCTTTATTTATCATTGCTAAAACTCTGAAATAATCAAGATACACTTAGGTATGTGAGTGGATAAGTAAGTTATGGTATACTCAATGGAATAACATAATGGTTCTCCAAAAAGACATTATGCCATAGAAAAGACACAAAGAAACCATAAATCAATATTACTAAATGAAAGAAGTCATTTAGAAAAGACTACATACTGTATGATTCCAACTATATGATAGTCAAAAGGTAAGCTCTGGCAATAGTAAGATTAGTGGTTGCCAGGTATAAATAAATAGTCTTAGATTAAGGATTTTTTTTAGGGCAGGGAAATTACTCTGTATGATGTTATAATGATGGATACATGTCATTATGCATTTAGCAAAACCCATAGGTAAGGTAAATTGAACTCTGGACTATTGATAATGATGTTTCCAGGTAGGCTCATTAACCATAACAAATGTGCTACTATGGTGTGATAGTGGTAGAGCTTGTGCACGTGTGGGGACAGGGGTAGTTAGGATCCCTTTGTGCTTTCTACTCAACTTTGCTGTCAACCCAAAACTACTGTAGAGAATAAATTTCATTAGTTAAAAAGAAAAAGCAGCAAAGAAAAAACCTAGAGGTAAAAACTTGAGAAATGTCACTCTACATAATTCTTTCAATGGAAGTGATGAAACTGGTCACTTACCCTAGATGAAACCATATGAAAAAAAAAAGACTAAAATAAAATCATCTGATATTATGCTTGACACCCTGATCATTTCTTTCAATCCACAGACTGACAAAGGGATATTCATATTAATTGACATGATGTGGTGAGTCATGGGCTGAAAAGTGTCAATTAAATTATATGAGTTCTTGCCACAGATTAAACTGTGCCTCCGTGGAGCCTCTGACTCAATGATTTTGGGCAAAATGTCTTTTGGCAACTATCTAGGAGATGGCAAAAAATATTTTCAGAGTTAGGCAGACATTATGGATAGACCCATCTACATGCTGAAAACATCACATCAGAAGTCCTATTACCATTGGCCTTCTGTGAATTCTTGAGGGGAGTTGAGATAGAAAGGAGGGTATCTTTTGGGGGCCAAATGGAAAAGACGTTGCAAATAAAACACAGAAAGGAATGCATAATGTCTTTGAATGTTGAGAGATTACCTTTTTTTTATTGTTGGTAGTTCAAAACATTACACAGTTCTTAATATATCATATTTCACAGTTTGATTTTTTTGATGGTAATTAATCCAGAAGTTCTTCTCTTTTAACTATAATCTAGAGTCATCTAAAAAATAATTCTGACTGTAGTTCAAAATTCCAAACAATTAAGGAAAATAACTTTATAGATAAGATTTATAGAATATCAGCATTCCATTCAAATGTGGTGACTTATAGGATATGAAATGGTTAGAACTATGAAGTATAATTCAATTTTATAATTGAACTGTTCTTTTTGAAGTCTGAACTTTAAACAAATATCATTTCTGTTATGGGAGAATGACCATTATTCAGACTGACGAGTAATGTTGACCAAATAAAGGCACACGGAACAATGATGCTGCAAAAAAGTGATTGCCAAAATAAGTGCCTTTAGTATGAAGGGAAAATCTACCATTCTTTTCCACTCCTTGTTTTGTTTAGTTGAGGCTGCTATGTTAATTTTCTGTTTCTGTGGCAAAATACATGAGAAAATCAACTAAAGATTTATTTTGGCTCAAGATTTCAGAGGTTTCAGTTCATTGTCACTTGGTTCAGTTGTTTCTGGGCCTGAGGTGAGACAGAAATTCATGGCCTGTGTGATAGAGCAAAGCTTCTCACTTCATTGCAGCTCCAAGCAAAGAAGTAGAGCTCACCTGGTTTATTTTTTTTAAAAGCCCCTCCCCCAAGCCCATTAAGCTAAATGGATTAGCCCATGACCAATCTGAGCTCTCATAATTCAATCATCCCCCCCACCCACTATAGCATTGGAAACTAAGCCTTCAATGCATGAGATTTTGGGGGACATTTCAAATCCAAACTATAACAGCTATTAAAAAAAAAATAAACCAGAATTCATGGACCAACCAACAGGAGTTTGGTTCTCATAGTTCTGGAGACTGGGAAGTTCCACATCAAGGGACTGTCCGATTTGTTTCTCTTGAGAGCTCTCTTATTGGCTTGCAGATAGTTGCCTTCTAGCTGTATCCTCACATGGCACAAGGAGAGAAAGACCACACTGTTTTCTCTGTGCAAAGACACTGCTCCCATCATGGAAACTCTAATCTCATGACTGCATCTCAATCTAATTGCCTCCCAAGGCTTCATCTCCAAATACTGTCACTGCAGGGGTCAGGGCTTCCTTGATTAACTTGAGGGGACACATTCAGTCCATAACCATCTTTGTAACAAATCTTTGAAATAAACATGATTGCACTCATTTCTCTGTTCAGGAAATTGATACTTAAAGACATTAAAATATATTTTCAAGCTTCATCACTATTACCATTTTCCTTTTTGCAGTTTAATTTCACTTGACTACCTGTAGCTAAGCATGTCATCACATCTCCACTGAAAGGACAGACAGGTATACATGATATGTGTGTACATCTATTCATGTGCATAAATATATAGACCTGTTCAGTTTTGTTTTCAAGCAACAAAAAAATGACTTGACAAACTTTAGGGAAACAGAATTTGGAGGTAGGATGTCAGGGATTTTCCTACACGAGTGAGCAAACTGTAAACACCAGTGCAGAGATGAGGTCTGCTCTGGGGACTTACGCAGAGGAGATTCACACTTCTCATAGGACTTCAGT
Organism: Ictidomys tridecemlineatus; assembly: GCF_052094955.1. Lineage (NCBI taxonomy): Eukaryota > Metazoa > Chordata > Mammalia > Rodentia > Sciuridae > Ictidomys > Ictidomys tridecemlineatus. The sequence goes on along the minus strand of NC_135485.1, from coordinate 101,483,474 downwards.
CACTTTTATTTCCTATCAATTTTCATTTTCCCTAGTAACAAATTTTAAATGGCTTCAGTCATTTCATGTGAAGATCAAGCAGGTTATGAGATATGTGAGACCTAGTATTAGCTACACTGATACAATAACTAAGGGGTAATTGTTACTTTCACATATGTGTACTGTGCCTTTATGTTCGCACATAAGTGTACATACACACATTAACATACAAGCATATGTCATAGTAGTTGATTTCAGTAAACTATAAAGACTGCATCACAGTGATTTGTCTGGTTACTTTAGCTCATTGTTTTTTTCATCTCTGGGAAACAGCTTGTCATATATAGTAGAAAGGAAAAATATGACATAATTGAAATTGTGAAGACCAATTTGCTACACACTGGGAGTGACCACATTTAGCAATGTTGGCAAGGTCACCATCTTCCATTAGTCTAGTTGCTGCTTGCTTTAGCTTTTTTATAGAAATGATAAGTACAAAAGCAAAAAAAAAAAAGTGTCTCCATAGAAAATTCTGTGATTTATCTCAAAAAACAAATTCTTTGAAGGAAGTAAGAATGGAATGAAAATGAGTTAAGGTTCATGGGCTTTCTTAGGTGAAGGATAGAATCCTATAAGAGGATCATTTTCCTTCCTCACCTGCAAGGGTCCATCACTGCTTATCTGAGTTTAGAGAGAAGAAATAATGAACAATGAATTTCTCTTCATCTTTACATTGTATGTTGTTTGTCAAGAAAAGAAAACAAGCAAGAATTATGAAGAAACACTTGCATGTTAAGGAACCTGAAAATACAGTCTGTGCCCAATAAATATTCATTCAGGATGCCAAGCCAGTATTTAGAACTAAACCTGTAGGTAGCATTTTTCTTGCATATAGTTTCTGCCTCTTTTTCTTACTTTTGATCTGGAAAACTGCAAGAAGGCAAGATGCCAACAGTAGGGTAATGTTCTTTGAGATATCATATCCCTTGAGTTTCAACTTTAATTTCTAGCAAGTGTTTTTGAAGAAAGCTGTTATATTTTCTGATGATTTCTGAGTTGCTTGCTAGTCCAAAAGAAGTACTACTCAATGCAAACTTTAAGCTTGAACTTTAATTTTCAGTTGATTTCTGAAAGCTCTGTGGGTTGTGTGTAACTGTGTATGGGGGAGAAGAGAGGAGGTGGGTGACTCCCTTAGCCAAGTTTTACAGTTGTTATATGTGGGAGTTTCCAGAATCTTAAAGGCAGTGAAAGCATCCTATATGTAAACTGTGTTTTAAGTAGGTGAAGACTTACATCACCCATGAGGGGAAATGGGAGAAAATATCTGTATCTTCCTATGTCAGTTGAAATTGCAAAATATCTAGAAGTTCAGGAACTTCCCACTTGGTATAAAATTGCCAACAATTTTGGCCCTGTATTGTATTTTTCTTCCTAGACAGTATCCCAAGTAGGAGTGCTGTTCCTGCAAATGGCTCAGCATACTGCCTCCCTAAACGGGTAGCAGACAGTGTCTCTATTATGTACTGATCTTATATATATGTTCTTCCAGATGGACATGATCTATGATCTAAGTAGTATAAAAATAGTGTATTTATGATGGACTTTTATATAATCTGATTTTTCACCTGCTAAGAGGTAGGGATAAAAACATTTCCACTCTCAGGAGAGCATCTGCATGGAAATGGACTCTATCCATTGGTTCCCTACAGGATGACCTGAAGAATAAAAAGGTATGTCTGAGCCTCCTATGTCATACCATTCTAGCACAGGGAAGAAAACCACATGAGATCAAAACAAATATGTATGCTAGACAGGAATAGTACAAAGTAGCTGTGAAAATCTTAAAAATTTGCATCCAATGGAGGCCGGGCTGTTATTTACTAACTAGCTATGCAACTTTAGGCAATTAATTCACCCTTTGTAAGTCTGAGTTTCCCCATAAGTATGGATGATAACATGTACCACATAGGATTTTATGAGGATGAAATAAAACAACACTATTCTAGCATATATGTTAGCTAGAATATTATTGTTGTTGTTATGAACATGACTTAAAATTAGGAGATTGAATCCAATGGCCTACTCTACTTTTCACTTTTATCATACTCAAGTCCATATGGGTTTTGTGCTCATTGTACAACAATGTCGTTCTCTATTCTCTAAGTGATCTGTCTAGACACAATCATTGATTCAACTACTATAAATTCTGGTCAGGTTTCAATTGAGCATATAATAAGAATGTTGTATAATTTAGCTCACAACACTATTGATTTCTGTTTATAAATCCATACATCATAGTTTGGAGGATGCAAAATCTATAGAAAACATTGATCTGCTACTTTATACTACTGTTAAATTTAAAACTCTTTAGCTGTATGTTACATGTGAGCCAATTGTGAAATCTTAGCTCATGAATATTACAACTTCTTGGGAAATAAAGAAGGCAAATTGCCATCTTATGGGACAGTTTGTGTAGAATGGTGGTTAATATAGTAGCCCACAAAACAAGAATTTATAGCAGAGCTAGAATAATTCTTACAGTGGCAGACTAAGTTTAGCTTTTTATCCAATAAGGACCTGGTCACCCAGATTTTTTTTAAGGATGTCTTTCTTCATTAATTTTGGCTATATTTTAAAATTATATATGCATATATATAATTTAAAAATATATATATTAAAAAATATGTATAATTTTTACATGTATTATATCATATATATTATATTTATATATATTATATGTTTATTTTATAATAAAAATAAACATATAACATATATGTTTATTTTTATTATAAAATAAAAAGTTGATGGAGGAACTTTCATGAAACATTCATCTTCTCTTTCTGGGTACTTTCCACTAGGTCCTAGGAATTAGAGCACTGGTTCTTCTCCCAAATTTTTCAGTTGTTATTCTACTGAGGCTTTGGTCCTTAACTGTTCCCTGAACTTTGGCATATAGGACAGAGGTGGAAATATTAGCAAGGAAAGACAAGAATTGTTAAGGAAATATTGGAGAAAAGATATTCAAGGACTTAACTAATAGAAACGATGAGTGGAAAAGTCATACACTTCCTTATAATTTGATTTTAAATTGAAAAATATAAAGAAAAGCATAAGAAAAAATGTGTCATTTTTATCTCTAACTACCTATTTTCCCCCAGGATTAAATGACATTGTTAACTTCTTATACACTTAAATATTCTTTTACATTTATATCTTTTTCAATATCTGTAATCACCCTTATTCATGAACAGTAACAAATGATATATTCTGCATTGCCTGTTGCATCTTTCATTTAAAATATATGACTTGGAAATGATCTTATATGGATACATAAAAATTCCCCTATTTATCATTATAGCTCTAGTACTATCTTGTTCAGCCTGTTCTCCTTAACCTTTGCCATTACCAAAAGTGCTGTCAAGGAAGAACCTTGAACATTCCCTTAGCACACATGTGATTATGCATCACTCAGTGTTCAGTTCTGTTAACAGAAACTGCTCCATTTTAAGGAGGCAGGGATTTAATATAACCAGTTCTGCATTTGCAAATCATCAGTGTCTCACTGGCCTAGAACAATGGGCTCTTTAGAGGTGCCTCCAGGAATATTTCAAAATTGACAGGCCCTGGGAACACTTCTGTACTTTTTTGGCTGCCTTGGCAATATTAAGTTCAAAAACTTATGCCTTGTCTGTGATTTGGTCATCAGGAAGCCAAAGTCAAGAAAAATTTCTTCCTTTGAGACTGCCCCTCTGCATCTAGGCTTCTGGGGAATGGATGGTGGAATGCAGCTGCAGAAATCTTTTGACTTCTTGACTTTGTTTACCATCAGAAAACTGTCAAAAGAGATAAAAGATGGTTTTATCCACACATCTGCCTCTAAATTGTACTTAAATACATTTACTTGATAGAACCTAATTTGCTTTTGGAGCTCTGATTGCATAGGATTTTGAGAAATGTTGATTAATTTTAGTTTTTTAGTGATATAATAAGGTACTCTAGGAAAGGGTAGACATCAACGGTAAGAGAGTCAATTTAACTGCCAACACAGCTTTCAGTTAAAGTTATGATATTATTCTAAATAATTAAGAAAGCTTCTCATTAAAACACAGAAGAAAAAGTTCCACTAGTGTGACTGATTGAAATACATGACCTTTATTGATGGATGATATTTGACTTTATTGGGTCAGCACATTCCCAACCCTATACCAACACCTTCCATTAAGTCAAGGAAGACGGTCACAAAGACACAGCAAGAGTTATCTCCCAAAGAAGAAGGCAGAAGACATATACACGCATCTAGCTCAAGCCATACTGATTCACTCAGGAAAGTAAAGTTGAAGAGGCATACATGCATGATACCAAACACACTTGCTCCAAGTAGGGGAAAAAGCAGAGAAAAAGGGACAAATTAGTACATAGTAAAATGTGCAGTTTAGGGAAATAAAAAATGTTAGTATTTGCTTACAAAGTTATTGGCTTGAGCAGAAGTTGAGTCTAAGTAAAAAGATATAATTACCAATTCTTTCGAATAATAAGGTAATAGCCCATGATGTTATGATCAGTTAAATATAGACATAAAACATAGCAGCTCCAGGTACATGTTGATGCTGATGTTAAACTTCCATGATTAAGTGGGAGCACCTGTTCACTCACTATTTGCTTGTAAAAAACAACAAAGTACTATATAAGCAAGAACATGCAACAGGAACTTCTGGAAAGAATGTATGTTAAAAATTCATTTTTTAGAGATAACAATTATAAGAAACTTTACTGTGTTAGTCAGCTTTCTGATGCTATAACAAATACCTGAGATCACCAACGTATAAAAAGAAAAGTTTTTTTTTTTTCACAGTTTTACAGGTTTCCATCTATGATCAGTTCACCTTATTGCTTTAGGTGAGGACAACACATCATGGCAGGCAAATGTGGTAAACAAAGATGCTCATCTCATGACTGGGAGGAAAAAGAAAAAAAAAAAAAAGAAAGAGAGAAAGAGACAAAGCTCCTACAATTTCCTTTGAGGGCATGTACCCAATGACTAAAGATCTCCCACTCACCCAACTCTTAAATTTTCTGCTACCTTTCAATAACTTAAAGTTAGATACCAGGTCTTTAATCTATGGGCCTTGGGAGGACATTTAAAGTTAAACTGTAGCAAAAACTATAAATAATATAGAAACAATATTTCTTGGACTATAGAGAACTATGAACCAATATTTCTGAGGGTTTCTTAGAAGGGCTAATTCCTAACCTCTGAACTAGATTTTATCTAAGGTCTGAAAACCACATTCTTTTATTTTCTCAGGCCAAAACCAAACAAAACTGGAAGTCATCATTGACTTCTCTTTTGCTTCCTTTTTAACTTACTTTTGCTCACAATCTGCATTCAACCATTATGGAATTCTGTTGACTTTACCTTGAAAACAAAAGCAGAACTCAGCTGGTTTTCACTATCACCAGTCAGCTGCTGTGGTCCCAACAACCATCAATTCTTGCTTGGAATTTCTGTGACTCTTCCTCTGCTTCGTTACTTGCTCCCAATAGACACTTTTCAGCCCAGCATCTACAGTGATCTTTTAAAAATCAGGTTGCCCTTTGCTCAAATTTCTTTCATGCCTCTCTCATTTGCCTTCGGAAAAATGTAAAGCCTGTTCCTCTGTTTAAAGGGCCTACGAAGCCCTGGGTGACTTGCTTGCTCACCATCAGCGTTTCCCTCTCTTATTCCTCTCCCTGTCCCACCCACATTTCCTGCTATATCATCCTTCTTCCTTGTTCCTTCAGCTAGTGGGCAATATCCCAAACTCTTCTATGTACTGGCTTTTCTCTTGCAAGAAATCTTGACATTACTGGGTCAATTTTTTACCTTCTTTAAGCTTTTACCTAATGTACCCTTAAGGCTGGCGATGTGGCTCAGTGGTAGAGTGCTTGTCTTGTATGCACAAGGTCTTGCATTTTAATCCCCAGTAAAAAAAATTCCTAACCTTGCCACCTAGAGTGGAACCTACCCTAACACATGAACTCCTTTTCCTCCTTCACAATGTCTTCTAAATTACTAAATAATGTTCTGATTTATTGTTTTAATAGTTAATTGCATCTATTCCCCTTGTAGATATGTACCTTTGCCTGTTTTGTTCAGTGAAGTGTCCAAAATCATGCCTGGCATACAGTAGACACTTAATAAATGAGGTAATATTTTTATTGGAAAAATAGCATCTTCACACTAAGAACAGGTTGGCCAAGTACTCTGACAGGTCCTACAGGGCTATAATATCATTTGAACAAATGGAAAATCACTCACAGATTCCTATATTAGCCTTCACCTCTACCATTTCCATATCACTATTGCTTATTTTTCTGAGTCCACCAAGGAGGAATGTGGTATAATGTTAGGGGTTTGGAGATTAATACTCTCCAAATTTGAACTTTACTGACTACTATCTGAATGTTCACCAGTTTCCTCAAGTATGAAATGGGTATTCTATTAATTGAGTGTTCTTCATAAAGGAGTTGTGAAAATCAAATGAGATAATGCATGTAAAATTCTGAGTACTCAATAAATTTCTTATAGGTAAATGTAATTATAAAGCACTTAAAAACAAGGATATTATGGTGTAATGCATTTCTCTATGATTTTATTTATAGTTTTAATTTGTTCAGTAAAATTGTATAGGTAGTACAAAGATAAACTTGACCCATCTTAGATCTGAATTATCAAGAATTCTGAAATATATAATTCTTGATAATTCAAATATAAAACACTATTTTATTGTGTTGTAAACTCTCAAATGTCAAATTCATTATTCAAATGAAAGTACAAAACATTATCAAATATATATGTCAGTTCTTTCCTTTTTTTTTTTTTTGGAGGGGAGAACTGGAGACTGAACTCAGGGGCACTTGACTACTGAGTCACGTCCCCATCCCTATTTTGGATTTTATTTAGAAACAGGGTTTCACTGAGTTGTTTAGTGCCTAGCCAGTTACTGAGGCTGGTTTTAACTTGAGATCCTTCTACCTTAGCCTCCCAAATTGCTAGGATTTCAGGCATGTACCACCATGCCCAGCAATTATCAAATATAAATGAACATAGACTATCTATCTAGTTTTTCTATACTATTGATTAACAATGTATGACTCACTCAGTATACATCTAACTTAATAGCGTTTCTGAAAAAATACTACAAATAGAGAGCTTTTTATGATTTCACCTCTTAAACAAGAACTTATTATTTAGCATTTCTATTTTTAACAAAGTTTTTCTGTTAGCTGGGCCATCTGGACTATATTGGTTTAATTTTTAAAATTTGGTATTTGCAATTAACTTCAATTTTCTCAGTTACACATCTGAATTAAACAGTTGTATTAGATTATAATCACCTTTGGGAACAAATATTTGCATAATTGATTAGCAATTCTTGATATTGTGGTGGTTTTTTTCAAGTACATCCTTTCATTTAATGTGGGGTTTTAAACCAACTGGAAATAATCCATTTTGTTATATAAACCTGGCTTTCAATTTTTGAATCCATTACCTTAATGTTCGATGCCATTTCCCATTTTGAAAACTCATTTTGTGTGCAAGTATTTGAAATGATCCGAGATATTACCAAGAAAATGACCAATAAGCTATAAAGCTTCTCAACTCATTACTATCACCATTTATTTGTTACTGGGAAAGTTTCATTTCATATTACTTTGGAAGAGGGTTTGAGTGCACAGGTAGCGGTTCTCTGAGTGTAAGGATATTTTGTCCTGTATATAATTTGTTTAGAGTTTGGACTACAGTTGTTAAATAAGTATGAAACTAAGGTCACTGTCCTTTTAAAAAGTGTGGCACAACAATCTAAACTCTAAATGGAATTGGATAACAAGCCAGAGAAATGTGCACAACAACTAAGTCTTTATTTCATTCTCTAGGCTTGCACTGTAGACCACTAGACTAAGACATGCCAGTCTCCAACAACTTCACCAGCATATGGGATGGTATGGAAAAACACCCCAAACCAGCCCTGTTCAAATTGGCTTCTCCAAATAGGATGCATTAAATCTCTCTTCCAAGATGGAATGGATTAAACCCAAATTGAGAATAGAACAAAGTGTGTCTAACTGTGGTGATTCCAACTGAATTTGAACTTTTCATCATTATCTAATGCTTGTAGAGAATTGTAAATGAGTTAGAGAAGACTGTAGTCAAACTCCTCTATACAAAACATTTCTTTAAACTCATTAAAGAGAGACAACATAGACATAGGCAGATCCTCTGTCTATAACCCTTCTATAAACTTGAATGGAAGGGCCTATCTCTTCACCATCAGAAGGATACAGATAATTATTCAGATTTTAGATACACTTCAGAACACATTTACTTTTACCTCTGCTGATAAGTGGTATGATGGAACAGCCCATTTCCTTTCATTTTTGGTGGGATTAAAAGCTCTCCTTAAATGTTTCAGGACTTTGGAAAAAGGTGCTTGGGATCTGCATGTAGGATATATAAGAAAGTAGCAAAGCTACTCTTTTTCTAAATACTTTAAAGATTGTTGGATCAAAGGAGCAATCTGTGAAAAATATTTTTAGTTGCTAAAATATGGTATGTGTTCTTTATTTTAATTTTAGGTCATAACTACTCTTTAGTGAATAAAGGAAAAGCAAAATATAAATATAGAGTTGTTCCCTTTCTAGAAAGCAAGTGTTGAGGAGTGGAGCAGCTTCTAGAATTGAAGGCAAGATGGGAGCCACAGGACTTTAAATAATGTAAGTCTATACTGATCTTTGTTGTCATCACCAACTGTGAGCTCACGGGGCCTCTCTAAAAAGGGCATGGCTGTAGATCTTGCAAGAAAAGTTGTTATAGATTTTGATAGTGACAAACTCAGTTCAAGGATCCCTCAAAATAGAATATGAAATTATTTTTTTTCTCCAGAAAAGTTTCACAATACTTACAAGAGGGAGTAATGTATCCAGGTGTCTCTTAATAGAACTATTTCCAGCTTGTACCCCAACTAGTAAGTTATTCTTTTTTACAAAACTGATAGAATATACCCGCCCCCCCCTTCACTGTAGCACAGATAGAATAATGCATCAGAAAAGAACATGAGTTCAAAGTCCTAGTAATCAGGGAAATGCAAATCAGAACCACATTGAAATTTCATCTCACTCCAGTCAGAATGGCAATCATCAGGAGTACAAGTATAATAAATGCTAGCAAGAATGTTGGGAGAAAGGTACACTCACACTTGTTAGTGGGACTGCTAATTATTACAACCTTTTGGAAAGCAGTACAAAGGCTCCTCAAAAGACTAGGAATAAGACTACCCAACTATTCCACTTGTTGGTATTTATCCAAAAGAACTAAAATCAGCATACTATAGTGATATAGGCACATTACTGTTTATTGCAGCACAATTCACAATAATCAAGTTATGGAACCAGCCCAGGTGTCCATCAACAGATGAATTGATTAAGAAAATGTGGTATATTACACAATGAATTTTACTCAGCCATGAAGAGGAGTGAAATTATTGTATTTGCTGCTAAATGGATGGAACTGGAGAACATCATGCTGAGTGAAATGAGCTAGATTCAGATAGTTAAGGGTTGAATGTTTTTCTTTTATATGTGGAAGCTAGGTGAAAATAAGGGGGGAAAAGTGGGGGGATCCCATGAAAATTGGAGATAAGTGGAACAGAGGAAGGAAATGAGGGTGGGGAGAGAGGAGAGATGGCAAATGGGAGGAATGGGCGCATGAAATTGACCAAACTATCCCATGTACGTATATGGATATACCACAGTGAATTTCACCTTTATGTGTAACTATAAAACACTAATTTAAAAATTTATAAATAAATAGAAGGAAGAACAGTGGAGAAAGGGCTATTGGGGAGGGTGGAAGGAAGGAAAAGGAGAAACACTGGGGACTGAATGGGAGCAAATATATTTCATGCTTGTATAATTAGGTCAAAATGAATCCCAATATTATGTATAATTATAGTGCACTAATGAAAAATAAAAAACAAAATACTCAAATCAAAAAGAAGAACCAAATATACAAACCTATGGCAAAAACCAAGAGTAAAAATAATTTCCCTGCAACCAGGTTACAGATTTGCTTGGAAGAAGGGGCACAATTCGAGGGTTGAGAATAAGGACTTAAGATAAGGTGTGCTGAATGTTTTCTCTGATATAAAGAGTCTGACTCATAGTGGGGTAGGGAGGGGGAGCATGGGAGGAATAGAGGAGCTCAGAGATAGGGCAGAGGGATGGGAGGGAAGGAGAGGGGGCAGGAGCTTAGCAAGGATGGTGGAATGTGATGGACATCATCATCCAAAGTACATGTATGAGGACACAAATTGATGTGAACATACTTTATATACAGAGATATGAAAAATTGTGGTCTATATGTATAATAAGTATTGTAATGCATTCCACTGTAATGCATTTAAAAATAAAATCAATTTAAAAATAAAGAAAGAAAAAGGTGCACGAAGAGTTAAAAATCAGAAATTTAACAAAGTATTTGTAGAGATGACCATTATATATCACATGGCTCTATTCTGTATTTATTCATATCCCCTCTTTTTAAAAGATATTTTTAGTTGTATATGAACACAATAACTTTATTTGTTTACTTTTTATATGGTGCTGAAGATTGAACCCAGGGCTTCACACATGCTAGGCAAATGCTGCACCACTGAGCCACACAATCCCAGCCCTCTATCCCCTTTTTCAAAGTATTTATAAAACTAGTTGAGGAAAGCTGTATTTTTTGGACTCTTTAGTAGAATTTGTGACTTTTTGTCTGAATGTGAGTAAATGCTATACATTTTGCAAAAAAAAAAAAAAAAAAAAGAACAAGGACTTTATTCCAACTAATGTATTTAGAGGGGAACTGTAAACCTCCATTTCCTCATATGTAAGTTGGAAATAGTTAAAAGCTTGTAGTCCACTCACTCAGTTGTTGTGAGAATGATTTTAGTTCATTTGGAGGTCTTAAATACTGCTAGCACAGAACTAAGTCTCAAGAGTTGACTCCTGTTACTGCTGATAAGGTTTTTAAGTAAATTTCGAATACCTATGTTCAATATCTAAAAGCAAAAGACTTTATATCAGGAAACAACATATAAGTACCAATCATTTAGAGAAAAATAAATATATAGTAAATGAGCACTATCAGATTTAAGAAGAAAAACAAAATGAAATGAACTAGAAACAGGATTAAAGGCAGTCACAAGTTTCCTCAAAATTAATATAAAATTCATCCTCATTTTGTTGTCTATATTAAAAATAATTAACTTCACAGTGACCTATGGATGGTTCTTATTTTAAATTGGGCACTCATTTATTTTCAGTCCTTCTTTTTCATCTGTATTGAAATAATAAGTTCTTCTATATCTGTACAGAGAACTTATCTGTATCTGTACAACCTGGTTTATTTCCTGCATATTTTCTGCGGTCTAGATTTTGGTCCCCAGAGAGAAGAGCTAAAAAGGAATTTTACAGGAATTTTTCTTTTAACAAGTCTCTATTCTATCTGTCTGTGTTAGCATTAACGTACACACATTTGTCCTGGTGGCAGGATGCTATGTTTTTAAATTGGCTAAATGTTCTAGCTGACTTCTCCTTTTATTCAGTGTCATGGATCTCCAAGGAAACAAAAGAAAAAAGATCCTTTCTGTGTTTATCTTTCATCCTTCTGACCACAGGAATTGGGGAAGATGTGTTGGATTTGTTCCTTTCAGATCACTTACTTTTTGCCTAGGGAGCCCATCTTTTAAGGGAAGCAATGTTCTTGAATCCTCAAGTTTGGTTGGGAAAGAGGAAACCACTCTAGGTATATTTAGCAGAGGGAAAATTAATATAAGGAATTTGAGGCTTAGACAACTATTGGATAAGCTGTAAAAGCAAAGATCAGAAAGGCTCTTGCAGGAAATCTGGAAGTGAAAGGGTTTCACAGAAGCTGCTGGCAATGATTCCAGTTGCCAGTGGAGATGAAACAGAGAACAGGAGAAGCTCTTGATACAAGTGAGCCAGACCTTGCCTTATCTCTTTTCCTCTCCAGATCTGGTCTTTACCTTCTCTTTCCTGCCTTCTGCCCCAGGGCTCTGACCATCTGTCTACATTAGTGGCACACTCTGTCCCCTGTAGCTTCTACTTGAGTTTGGCCAATGGGGAGTATCAACAGAACATGAGAGGTGGGAATAGGACAAGTATTTCTCTGCCTGTCTGCCTTCAGAATTATTTGGGGAAGGCTCTGTCCCTTGACTGCAGGTGCTGTCAAGTCAGAATCTTCTCCAAATATCCTCCTTCCAGATTTTGAGAACTGCTCTTTTTTCTCATTCTTTCATGCCAAGGTATGATAGTTTTAGGTGCCAGGGTCCTGCACTATCCCTGAAGTTCCACGACATCCTGCAACATCTTTGCAAATATTTCTTAGTAAATATACATTCCTTCAGTTATTTTAATGTGGGTATGCTAGCTATCTTCTCTTGGAAACTTGACTGGTAATAATTCATACTATGAGTGTCCAGGTAAGCTTTTCTCCAAGTCCCAAGATGCACCAAGAGAGATATACTTTCTCTTTTGTGTATTCGTATTATGCACTATTTAAAAATACATAAATGGGGCTGGGGTTGGGGCTGTAGCTCATTGGTAGAGTGCCCTCCTCGCATGTGTGAGGCACTGGGCTCGATCCTCAGCACCACATAAAAATAAATAAAGATATTGTGTCCAACTACAACTAAAATAAATAAATAAAATTAAAATATAAATCTATACAAATGGAAGAAAGATCAGTAGAATAGAGGAAGGGGATCAGAGAAGAGAGGAGTGGAGGGAAAGAAGAATTACTGGGGTTAGAATGGAGTAGAATATGTTATATGCATTTATAAATTTCAAAATTAACACTCTTATTATGTATGTAATGTACTAGTAAAAACGTAAAAGAAAGCTAATGAAACCGCTGATCAATGGGATGAGGACTCTGGGGTAGGGTAGACCAACTATCAATCCAGAACCTGGTTCTCCTAGCAAAGACAATTAACCGAAATCATAACCTTATCCTTTGTGGAACTTCAGAAATTAATATCATCATCAAATATTTGAGAGAGATGATGGTGGTGATTCCTACTATGTCCTTATTTAAACTTACTCGTTTGGCTAGGGCCACATCAGATGGGTTGTGGAAAGTGACAGCTAATTATCCCAAACTTACCCAGTGATGATGCCAATTGCAGCTGCAGTTCCAGATGTGCTATTTATACTAGAGTGAATAAACACAGCTTGCTGCAGCTATTGATCTGTAAACCTTTCTTTTTCATTTTAATCATGGAAATCAGAAGCAATTTGCATTTCATGGCAGGGGATAAAGTACAGACTTACTTTGTTGACTTCTTGCTCTCAGTTGGACTATGTTGACCCTCCCATTCTCTATCACAATATCATCTGGAAAGACCCTGGTTATTTTAATATCCCACAGAATATCTTGATGATCTATGATATTGATGGCATTTTGCTAACTCAATGTGGCAAACAAGAAGTATCAAGTACTTTAAATGCTTCAGTAAGCCAGAGTGCAAAAGAAATTTCAAAGACTTGTCACACATGGGTAAAACAAGCCCGCAATTTAGGACTTGTTGAGCTATCCTGTCTATTATACTTTGCTGGCCAGTATATTAGGAAAATCCTTGGTGAGATTCTATAGACTTTGGAGGAGGTATAGGAGATTCTTTAACTCACTAAAGCTGATCTTCTGCTTATTCTGATGTGTGGAAGTTATCAAAAAGCAGAGCCAATGCTGTTTTTAAGTATGGCATTATTCCTCATGAAGTATAGACAGCTAAAGGTCCTATTTGATGATGCCGTATGGCTTCTATCCTCAAGAATTAATGGTTTGCTGTCACATGGGTAGATAAATATTCTGTGATGAGTTTGACTCCTCAATTTGGAACACTGTTCTAAGTAGCATTGTTTGTTTACTTACCTAAATCCTTGTAGGTCAAAGAAAGGGTACTAAAGAAACTTCATCCACAAAGTTATTCCATACCATATAATCCAGTCAACTTGATGGTATAATGTAATGACCTTTATAGACTCACTTTCATTGATAGCTAGTACACGCCTCTTTTCAAGATTTTGTTTTTATTCTACACAATGGAACAAATACATTCAGAGAAGTGTGTCTGTTTTTGTCTTCCCATAGTTATAATGTATGTGTCTCTGACTTTTAATTGTTAGAATGTATGGATATGGTAACCAAAGTTGGAAGTGGAATTATCTTTGAAAATTCTTCACTATGAAAACAACTACAACAAAAAAATCAAGTTTCTAATAAACATTGCAAGCTTTTACAGTATGTTTTATATGTGAATTTTTAAAATATTGCTGGTGGGAAGGGAGGGGTCGTAGGAAAAGGAGAGATAGTGGAATAAATATGCAATAATTTTCTTATGTTACTTATATGAATACACCATAGTAAATCCCACCACCATGAACATCTGTAAGAATAGGATTCTAACTAGAATAAGATATATTCCATGCTTGTATAATTATATCAGAATGAATTCTACTGTCATGTATAACTAAAAGGAACCAATGAAAAATGAAAACAAATGTTGCTGGTGATTTTTTTGTTCTTTAGATACATAATGACTCACATCTTGTCTCCTCTAACAACTATTCTTGATTTTGCCTTTCTCAAATGCATGTATGAAATTCAGTAAAACTATTAAGATGCCTTTTCTGCCTATATGGTGGATTCCCTAAAATGACTATTAAGTAAAACAAAAGTTTCCTCCTTCAACATATAAAAGACTATAGGAATAATTAAGTTAATCTCAAAATTCTCCCAATTTTAATGACTTGAAATTATTATGAAAGCTGTCATCTAGCAAGATTAATATATTTAAAAACTGAAGAATCAAGGAGAATTTATCTTTCTAATAAATAAGTAAATATGAATGTTCTTTTAATGATTGATTATTTTTCAAGTTAAAAGCATATTCCTGTTTCAGGCTAGTTGAGTGCAATAACTGTCAAGGGGGGAGCGTTCTATGATTTTTTGATTCATATTTATTTTTTTTCTGTTTTAGGTGAAGTTTGGAAAATTATTACGGCATCATTAAAGAATACATATAATCAGAGGTTTATTACTTTTTTTAGTCTTTCTTTAGATTCAGTAGCTAAGACATATCCGTTTTGTCCAACAGCGATAGTAACAATAGAAAATTTATAAAAACTTCAGTTGATTTAATTTTAAAGTACCCACTGAGCTTGATGGTTTCCTGCACTATAAAATCTCTTCTATTGGCAAATTACCCTTAGCACTTTTCAGCTAGTTGCCAAACTACTGAAGGAGTGTTGCTTTCCCTCTTTGCACATAGTTATCCATCATAGCAATGGGCTATGTTCTAAAGTCAGCCACCTCCATCCTCCACTGGAAGAAGAATTCCATCATTATTTAACCTAAATAAGGAAACTTACCCTTATCCTGTATGGATCTCTTAAATAGAGATCCCTTGAATAGTCCTCATTTACTTATGTTTATAGACGTTTAAATTTAAAATTTCTAAGAAAGTTATGCAATGGCAATACGAAATGTATCTTTAAAATTATATTTCTCCACATAATAAAAATCAAATGAGATGGTTACATTCATTGCTACTGCTTAGATCTACTACTTGACCAAAGGTAAAAGACTAAATATGTACACTGACAGAAGACATATGACATTGTGTTTGTGCACGACTTTGAAATGCTTGGGTTGCAAGGGTTTCCTGGCCACTACAGGAACTCTTAAAGTGGATGGAAAATTAAAGAACTTTAGTTTCTTTTCTATTACCTAAGAGGACTGTCATAAAAAAAGTGGAGCTTACCAAAAATGTTTCATAATATTCACCATAATAACAAAAGTAATTAAGTCAAAACATTGAACCAACTTAGTGAAGTTTTTAATGGTACTGTTGAAAATATTTCCAATTTATGTCCTGTCAATAACATAATTTTTAAGCCCTAAAAAGTAGGGCAATAACAGAAATATAAACCTCAGAATAACTTTAAATACTTCCAAATTTGCTATAAGTTTTATTTATTTATTTATTTGGTACAGGGGATTGAACCCAAGAGCACTTACCCACTGAGCCACATTCCCAGTCCATTTTTTCTTTTAATTTTTCATTTTGAGACAAGGTCTCACTAAGTTGCTTACGGCCTCACTAAGTAGCTGAGCCTGGCTTTGAACTCTTGATCCTCCTGCCTCAGTCTTGCAAGCTGCTTATTAGTCCACCCTCCACCTTGTTTGCTCTTTATCTTGATAAAGTTATGGCTGCAACAAGTAGGAAAAAAAATGATTTTATTCTCCTTAGTTGGGAAGTTCCAATTTATTCCTTACTATAATCACTACTATTATTTGAAGTAAATAACAATTATTTGGAATCCTCAAAATCCTCATCATCCTAAATTTCAGGAAAGATAAAGAGAACCAAGGGAATGCTAAAACTATAATTAACAAAACTCTCAGGAACCTCAAAATATCAAGGCCCAAAGCACTACCAATGACCTTTATGAGAGTAAGATCAACTCTCTCTAATAACCACGTTATTTTTTTAAATTAATAACAAGCCTATCTTTCATACTTGGAAATCATTTCCAGTCCTTAATGCTACTCTATCATAAATTTATATTAATTACTATAGGAGATTCAAAGGATACCTCTAGCTATCCAATAGATAGAAGAAATATTTCCAAAATGCCTGTCTAAGCAACCTCATTTGATCTAAAACTGGAGATCTGAATTTCTAAAAGTGGCATTAGGATGAAACTATCCTTGTGTCGCAACAAAAAACCTTATAAGTAAGATACTGTTACCAACTGACAAAGGTATAAAACTTTGGGTTTGTGTTTTCCCCAAATGAAAAAAAAATTTTTTTCTTGACTACTCTATTCATTTCATAAAGAAACATTCAATTGAAGATTTTAAAGAATTCTGCTGCTGCTGGTTGAATAAG
Organism: Ictidomys tridecemlineatus; assembly: GCF_052094955.1. Taxonomy (NCBI): domain Eukaryota; kingdom Metazoa; phylum Chordata; class Mammalia; order Rodentia; family Sciuridae; genus Ictidomys; species Ictidomys tridecemlineatus. The sequence continues at coordinate 101,466,495 of NC_135485.1, read as the reverse complement.
TAGACAACTTCTGCCCCAAATGACAATGATCTGCTAACCACAGGAGTAGACAGTTTCTGCTCAAAATGATGGAGCCTGCCTGATTCATTTTCTGACTTTTCAGTACTTTTCTCCTTGACCACAGATATTACCTGTTTTTTTTTTTTTTTTTTACCTAGCTAAAAGTTCTCAACCTAATCGTATCTTCATCCTGTTGCTTTTGCTCTCTCTTCTGCTACTTCTGCTTACTTCATAGATCAGAAATTCAGGTTGATAAAAATGAGACTTTGGCCTCATGTCAACCAGCTGCTTTGCCCAGGTGATTACAAACCTGTCAGTCATATCCAGCTCTTCAGGAATGGGACCTAATTTAGGGATCTCCTTGATGCAATAGTTATTTAGTTCTTCTGAGTGACTCTACAACCTGTTTTGCAAGAACTCTTTAGCTCAAGTAATCTACTGCCCTGGAAGAACAAAAATTGGTTATTCCCTGTGCTAAATGATATTTATACTCCCAATAGAGTCTCTGTCCGTCTGGATTATGGCTTCTTTACTTTTTAATTTTTATTGTTGATTGTTCAAAACATTACATAGTTCTTGACATATCATATTTCACACTTTGATTCAAGTGGGTTATGAACTCCCATTTTTACCTGGTATACAGATTGCAGAATCACATTGGTTACACATCCACTGTTTTAAATATTGCCATACTAGTGTCTGTTGTATTCTGCTGCCTTTCCTATCCGCTACTATCCCCACTCCCCTTCCCTCCCCTCCCATCTTCTCTCTCTACCCCATCTACTGTAATTCATTTCTCCCCCTTGTTTTTTTTCCCTTTCCCCTCACTTCCTCCTGTATGTAATTTTGTATAACCATGAGGGTCTCCTTCCATTTCCATGCAATTTCCCTTCTCTCTCCCTTTCCCTCCCACCTCTCATCCGTGTTTAATGTTAATCTTCTTCTAATGCTCTTCCTCCCTACTCTGTTCTTAGTTGCTCTCCTTATATCAAAGAAGACATTTGGCATTTGTTTTTTAGGGATTGGCTAGCTTCACTTAGCATAATCTGCTCTAATGCCCTCCATTTCCCTGCAAATTCCATGATTTTGTCATATGGCTTCTTATATAGACATCAAGCTGACCCCTACCTGCCACACACTAACTACCCTACATTTTGAGGTTAACTGTTAGAGACTTTCAAATTTTTAAGTTTTCATCCCCTAGTAGATTATGTTTCCCTGAAAATAAATATCAAGAAACCTCCCCAAAGAGGCAAACACAAGCTACTTAGGAAAACTCCTAGGAGGGACTCTGTGCAGAGTAGGACAGCACATTTGGGAAAGCTAATCTGATTATGGCAAACATTACAATTGGCACACATTCTTCTCTGAAGCCTAACAAAACAAACCATTTAAAATTTGAATTTATCACTCAGCATTGTGGCTAATTACACAGGGCCCAGTTTCTTTTTAACTAGCTAGAGGAAAAACTTATGCTATAGCAAATATTTCTTGTTGCAATGTATAATGCTATGGGTTAAGCAGTATAGTGTATGACTAGCCTACAAGAAAAAAAAATAACCCACCTGGTGGTTTTTAAAGTAGACCCAGCTGAATTCTGGGACATAATTTTATATTTTATAGTCTGGGTTTTTAAATGTTGCCTCTGACTGATTTCTTTTACAAGAAGCAAAATTGGATTTAGCGAGTTTTAAGGGAAAAAATGTAATGATATTGAAACTGAAGCTTTGGTGGAAGAAGTCAGACCAAACCCAAATGTATTACAGAACAAGAATTTTTTGATAAATATACTTCTGCTTGATGTAGTGAAGACTGAAACTAGACTGCATGGGGTTTAAGAGTCACTGGGGTGAAATCAAAAGTCTAGACCACTTTTTCAGAAAGTGTGATTTAGAAAAAATTTGAAAGATATAGAGATGATTTAACATCCAGAGACATATTTTTTTTTTTTTGCATTGGGAGAGAATAGCATATTTTTATGCGCAAGAAAAAGAGAGAGTGAAGTAATGGGAGAAGGGGAAAAGTTAATGGAGCAAGTTTATTAAGTTAAGTGTGTGTGTGATGGAGGTGGAATTACTGTCTAGTGCCCAGTTGAGAGATTAGCCATTTTAAAGAGAGAACCCTGACTGATGACACACAAGGACAAAGGTCTATGAACTCAGGTTCTAAGAAACTTGATGACCATGAAATTGTTAGGGAACCAATCTGTAGGACTGTATGATTCTCTCTAGTAGGACTCAGGAGTTGATATTAATTAAAAACAGACAAAGAGAACCACTGGATTGATACAGCTGATATTACTTTTTATATGGATATAGTAAAATGACTAGGAACAGGGAAGTAATCAATTAGACATGAATGTATTTAAAGAGATGGATCAAAGCACCTGAGGCTTCAGCGACCATGTAGAAAGCTGGATGACTCATTTAATCAGCTGTGCCCTGTCGATGAGACCTCAGGCTAAAAAAGTCGGTGACTGAGGGAATGAAGACCTACAGTGACACTGAGCTGAAAAGTGTTGCATTTGAGAAAGCTAAGAAATTTTGAACCTACTAGAAGAAATAGTACATATATGGAGAGGAATGGAGAAGGGGAGAGGGAAGGAGACAGAATTGATGGAAAGGTGACATTTGAGTTAACACAAATATGTTTTGAGGAATTATATGGTAAATTTTCTTCTTTGAGACATAAATATTGGAATCCCTGTTTTAAAAAAATTATGAAGAGTTCCAGAAATATAAATTGTTTTTCTAATGCTATTTTTAAGCACCTTGCCCATAAATAGTGACTTTTATCATGTTAAACAATTTTCCTTAACCTCAGTACCTCTGTTTATAAAGTACTGATAACTATGCCTACCTGGAAAGATTTAGGAAGAAGATTGAATAATGTTACTGAAAGATGTCTATCATGACAATACACAAAACTAATGTAAAATGTGCTTTGCCTTTTCCACAATCAATATTCAGGTACCACTGGTAAATTCTTTAAACAAGCAGTTGGTTTTGAACTAGAAATTATCCAGGATCATCTTATTAATTTTCACCATCAACAGAAACTTGAATATATTTTTAAGGTCAGGCAGCGGGGACCAAAAGGAAGCAGATTTTAAAAGGCTGCTGAAGGAGGCTTTATTAAGATTTCAATCCTGGCTGAGACGCTCAGACCCACAGAGTGGGTCTGAGGAGGTGAGCGCTGGGGCTCAACGGGACTGGAATTTTTATTGGGCTCAGGGCAGGAAGGGAGGGCTTGGGACAGGAACAGGGGTTTTTAGAGTCCTTTTTTCCTAGGTTGGAGAGCGGGCTATAAGATACAGGATTGGCCAGGAGACCCTACTGATTGACAGGCGGTTCCATCAGCGCCTGATTGGTGGGTTGCTTGGTGCTTTGTTCTTCAGCTACCTCCATCGACCTGACATAGATGATACTTGATCTTAGAATTATGTAACTTGAAATGTAAAAGCCAGTAGCGGAATGATATAGTTAAAGATGGTACTTTGACTTTGCCTGAAGTTATCCAGAAGTCATTCCTTGAACTCCTAGAACTTTCTGACACCTCCCTTACCCCAGGCAATGAGGTTGTGGGGGCATTTTGCCAGAGCTTCTGATGACTAAGTGTTAACAATCATGTTGTATACAGGCTGATAATATATATATATATATATATATACCTCCAGCCATGATCTCACTTCTGAAATGCTGGCTTCACTTCACCCAGAAGTGTCTGCACAGATATTTACATAGTCCAGAAATAAACTCAAATCCCAAATATTTCACCCTGTATTTCCCATCGTTTGGGGGGACAACACGATGCATTCAGGCAGGCACCCCAAGCTAAAAAACTGTTTTACTCTTGAATGTTTGTCTCCCCCACTAAATATATCCAATCATCTAAGGCATCCTAAATATTTCTTAGTCTTATCCCCTCTTTCTGTCCCTTCTACAAATCCTTAGCTTTGGCCCTTGAAACCTCCCACATAGACTATTGCAAATAGCCTTGACTTTTATCAACATCTGTGACTATGCCCTTCTTCCTCTTTATGCAAGCACAGGTGGCATCCAACAAGCATTTGTTGACTTTAGCAGAATTAGGAGGAATTGGGGGAGGGTGTCTAGCTGAGGAGACTTAGGGCTACTGATACAGATGAAAGTTTATCTTGCTAACCTGACTTCTAGAGATTTCCATCAAAATGAATATTCCAAGTAAGCATAGGAGAGTAGAATCACTATTGTCTTTGTAGAGTGAGTCAATTACTGTCTTTGCATTCTTGAGAAAAACTCTCTGCAAACCAGTTTAATGGGGAAAATGGGGGTTAAAATAAGAATCTCATAATGTGAATGTGAAGATTGAGTTAAAATTGGCAAAAAAAAAAAAAAGAAAAGAGTCGACACTCAAGACATTTTAACTGTTATTACCACTATATGGTGGCCAGGCCCTCCCCTGCCTGCTCCTCTTTGTCTTTCTAAATTCTGTCTTTTCTTATTCTTTATAGATATAGTGTGGGCTTGCTATTGAGATTACAGAGACCGCTTCAGTTATTGGTGATGACAGTGAAAGTATGTGGGAAGGATGGGCTAGAGCAGAAGATGAGTAGGCCTGAGAAGTCGAGATCTTGATGATTCTCTTGTAAACAGCGCTGGGAATGGTAGCACATTTAGTAGTGGAGGGGAATTACATGTTCTGCTGTTTTTGTATCTTGTGACAAGATTTTGGAATTTTTGCTTTTATTTTAATTTCTTTCAGATGTTTTTGATTCTATAAAGAAATAGTTTTTTTAAAAGCAAAATTTTAAACCACAGCTGCCCATATGGATTGTTTTGTAAGAAAGTAACCCCTGATCCACAAATACTGAGCTAAGGAATTGACATGGCAGATCTCACTTTGTATATCCTCCTGAGGTAGAAGTGAGATAGACATCATTACCCTAAGTACATGTATGAAGACATGAATCATGTGACTCTAGTTTGTTTACAACCAGAGACATGAAAAATCGAGTTCTCTATGAATAGTATGAATTTTATTCTGCTAATAATATAATACCATTTTGCTAACATGTATAACAACAACAACAAAAAAAGAGAAATCTGAAAGCAGTCATTGGGAAATATCAATAAATGATTTTATGTGAAAGGTCATATTCTCTGTTTGATGTGGATTTTTTTCTTTTTTCTTTCTTTTTTTAAGATTTAGCATATTCCACAGAAAATAGTGGTATACTCTAAAGAGCAGAATAAAATAAAATAATAGGGAAAATCAGAAGATTTTGTAAAGCCCCTGAGAATTTGTATATTCCTCTATGATGGCTTAAATTCAGTTGGCAGGAGCAACTTGGGAAGCAACACATCTGTGACATAGTTCTACTCTTCATCCTACATATCTGCACCTTTATGGTGAATAGACATAAAGAAAACTGTCTAACCTCTGTCACTCAAAATGCATTTTAACATCTCCAGTTAAAGCATTTTCACAGCATTTCTCCTTTTATTAAGAAAATTAGAAACATAAAGCTATTTAAAGACGTAATAATTCTTTCAGATCCATTAGCATGAAAATCATATTAGCAATATGTATTTAAATATATACTTATAATTGCATTGTGTGTGTGTTTGTGTGTGTGCGTGCGCACTCACATACACGCATGTGTGCTTAACACAGTACTTTTATTTTCCTGAAATAAAACGTGTGGTGCTTATTTTAATTTGCAGAGTTCTTGCAGTCTCAGAAAACTTTGGTCCTGTTAAAGAAAAATTGTGCAGGACAGTTAAATAGGCAACGACGACTTTATTTAAGACCATTGTAATAGGAGAGAGAGCTTGAACTCAACTCAGCTGAAATAAAAGGCAGGAGGGGTTTTAAGAGTTGATGAGAGCTAGCGTGATAGGGCTGGTAGATGTTGGGAAGGAGCTTGATAAGTGGGATGTGAGGAGCACATTGAGTTCTTTCTGAGTTTGCAAATGCTTCTCTCTGTGATTGAACATCTGTGTTTGCTGATTGGCAACAATTAGGTTCCTACTCTCCACAGAGAACAGGAGATGGGGCACTGTCTTCTATGATGGTTACATTACAAAGGGATGGTGCTAGGACCTTGAGAAAGATAGTCCTGGGTTGTAAAATTGGTAAGAGGCTGAGAGAAGATTTTACATAAATTTCAAAGGGACAAAGAAGGAATGTGTCTAAGCATAAGGAGGTCAGGGACCTATAGCCTGTTTAAATTTAGTCAAGCTGAGGGGAACTTTAAGGCTGCTTTGGTCAGTCCCCAAGTTAGAAAGCACTCATTTCGAGACAACTTCCTATAGAAAGTCCACTGGACCTAACCCAGAAGTTCAAGTTTTAGGCCTGGCTTGTTGTTTTGTGGCTGGCTATAGTACTTTGGTAGATCACTTAACCTCTCTGAACCAGAATCTTCAAGACAAAAATTTCAATTGTATATCATGACTGTTTACAAGGATTGTCATCAAGTTTAAATAAGATGAGGAATGTTAGAATAAAGACATGATGAGTCATTATGTCATAACAACAAAAAATATTAAACATTTATTTTCTTACCATGAATCTAAGATATATCTCTCCAAATCTCATACTAATTTATGGCATGATTATATTTGTTTTAGTCACAGGGTGATTTAGTTCTTCCCAAGTTCCTAATATTATAAAAAAGCAGCATTTCATTAATTTCCAAAGTGTCCCATTATATGCATATAAAATCTTTTCTCAGTCTCTTGCCTGTTTTACAACCCATATTGATGTCCATTACAATGATTTAATCTTCAGTTAATTTCCATGTGCTTCAGTAGTCTCCAAGATATACATCTGTAAGTGGTTAAATCATTAGAAATTGATTTTTTTTTCTATTTATAATGATCTAGGAGTTCCATTAATGACAATATTCTGACATCCCTCAGAGATATGTTTATCAAGAAACTTACATAAATAACTATTTAAGGTGTTTGGAAATTGTTGAGTATGGAGGAAACTCAATAAGAGATAATCTTCAATTTGTTTAAATTCAAGATCTGAGCAAAGCTCCTGGTACTTTCCTAGACAGTTCTCACTCCTCCTAAGGCCTCTAGACACCATTAGCGTCTCATGCCAAGTTTTCAGCACTAGCTATAGGCAGGTAATATAAAGCTGAGTGTGCCCAGTGATGATTTTCCATTTTTTAAATTCTACTTTGTCCATGTCTCTGTCTCTGCCTCTGTTTTTTTTCCCTCTCTTTCATGATCTTTAACTCACCACCTTCTGTTTCATAGTAGCATTTTAGAAAATTTAGAAAAATCAAGAATGCTAAGAGAAAGATTTGCTGAATGAGATCCTTTCTTATTTGGTTCTTGAAATTCCACCAATAGAAAAGCTATTCTCTAGGAAGGAAAGATGGTGGTTTAGAGGAAGGACGTATTTCCTAGGACTTCCTCAGCACCAGGCTTAAAAAGCAGGAAGACTGCTCCTCAGTGAATGGAAAACTAAGAGAATTAACTGAAACTTAATACTGGACAGTAAAAGAAACTAGAGAGACACAGAAAATCAGAAACTTTGAACATAATATAAGAAATAGCATGTTGGAGATGAGTCACCTTGGCTGGCAGCAGTGAAGCGGCCACCATTGCTGAGGGAAGGAGGGAATGCAGGAAAAGAGAAAGGAAAGTGCCTTGGATTAAAAAAAATATATATTTTAATTGGCTTGAACCAGAGTGGCTGAAATAGTTGCATCAAGAGAACAAATGTGAGAGTCATTGGGATGGAAGAGAACATGGAGATTCAGGCTAAAGGAATTAAGCACATCTTTAGTGAGATAGCAAAAGAAAAATTACTCTATATTAGAAATAAGGTAGACACCTACATATAGGATTCATATTGGATCCCCAAATGGACAAGATCAGACCAGAACTTCCCCAAGACACAAAATGTCAAACATAGAAAATAATGAAAAAATGTTAAAAGTTGTGAGAGAAAAATGTCAGGTCACTTTTACAGATAAAACAATAAAGCTTACTTCTGACTTTTCAACTCAGACCCTAAAATCAAGGAATGTTTAGAATGAGAGAGTCCACGCCTTAAAAGAAAACAAATGCCAGTCATGATTGCTATATCCAGCAAAGTTCTCTTTCAAAATTGATCTAGAAATTCAAAATTTCCATGTGAAGGATGAAAATATAAGAATTCATGATCACTAAGCCAGCACGACAAAGAATATTCCAAGATCTACTGCACACAAAGGAATCCAAAAACAAACTCCAAGTTTCCTAAATAGAAGATGCTCTCTAGAATAACAAACAATTAAATGGAAATCAAGACAGAATTAACTATAGCAAATGAACCAAAATGGTAGGAAACTACACATATCCATAATAATACTGGATATAAATTATCTCTATACCTCAATAAAAACACATAGATTAATGGAATGAATCAAAAAACAAGGCCCAACCATGTGTTATTGGCAAGGGACTCAAAGACATCCATGGGCTGAAAGTAAAAAAAAAAAAAAAAAGAAATTAAATATTCCATGCTAATGGAGCCAAAAAAAAAAAAAAAAGAACCAGGAGAAGCTATTCTCATATCTGACAAAGGAGATTTTAAGCAAAAATTCATCAGAAGAGACAAAGAAGGCCACTACATCTGGATAAAGGAAACAATCAAACAAGATATAATAATAATAAATATATATGTTCCAATGTCAGTGCATCTAATTACTTAACATATACTTCTTGATATTGAATCTCAGATAGACCTCAATATAATAATATTGTGTAATTTCAACATACATTTATCACAAATAGGTCATCCAAACAAGAAATCAGTAATGATATTTCTGAGTTGAATAATACTACAAATGAAATGTACCTAATAGAAAACTTCACAATATTTCACCCCCAAACACCAGAATTTACATTCTCAGTAGCTCTATTTTCCAAAATACCTCATATTCTTAGTCACAATGTTTGTCTTAGAAAATACAAAGAGAGAGAGAGAGAGAGAGAGAGAGAGAGAGAGAGATATCGATCCTGTGCATCTTACCAGAACACAATGGAATGAAACTAGAAATCAACAGAAAGGGAAAGGAAAAAAACCACGTGAACACACATGGAGATTTAACAAAGCTCTTTAAATGAAGAATGAATCATAGCATAAATGAGAAGATAAATCAAGAAATTCTTAGAAACAAATGAGAGATACAGCATATCAAAATCTCTGGACAGTATGAAAGCAGTTCTTTTTTTTTTTTTTAAAGAGAGAGTGAGAGAGGAGAGAGAGAGAGAGAGAGAGAGAGAGAGAGAGAGAGAGAGAGAGAGAGAGAGAGAATGAGAATGAGAATTTTTTAATATTTATTTTTTTTAGTTCTCGGCGGACACAACATCTTTGTTTGTATGTGGTGCTGAGGATCGAACCCGGGCCGCACGCATGCCAGGCGAGCACGCTACCGCTTGAGCCAGTTTAGCAGTTCTAAAAGGAAATTTTATACTCTTGAGTGCCTACATTATAAACATAGATCTCCAAATAAATAAACAGGCTCCATCTCTTAGATAGGAAGAACAAATTCCAAAATCAAAAGTAGACAGGAAATAATGAAGATAAGAGCCAAATGAATGAAACTGAGAACAAAACACAAATACATAGGACCAATGCAATGAAGCGTTAGTTCTTTGAAAAGAGAAATAGGATTGATAGGCCCTTAACAAAACTAACCAAAAGTAAGAGAGAAAAAAGCCAATTTATCAAAAGTAGAGAAGAAAAAAGAAATATCACCACAGACACTCTGAAATCCAGAGGATCACTAGAAGCCATTTTAAAAATTTATACTACAATAAACTAGAACATCTTGAAGACATTGACAAATTTCTAGATACATATAACCCACACAAATTTTTTTTTAAAGAGAGAGAGAGAGAGAATTTTCCAATATTTATTTTTTAGTTTTCGGCGGACACAACATCTTTTGTTTTTTTTGTATGTGGTGCTGAGGATCAAACCCAGGCAAGCGCACTACCGCTTAAGCCACATCCCCAGCCCAAACCCACACAAATTTAAGCAGGAAGATATAGAAAATGTAAAGAGACCAATATCAGATGATAAAATTGAAACAGCAATTAAAAGCCTTCCAGGAGAGAGAAGCCTAGGACCAGATGGATCCCCAGTTGAGATCTATCAAATCTTTAAAGAACAATCAACACAAGTCTTTCTCAAATTATTCCATGAAATTGAAAGGGAGAGAATACTCTGAAAAACGTTTTATGATCCAGTTTTACCCTGAAAACAAAAGCAGACAAAGACACATCAAGGAAAGAAAAATACAGATCAAAATCCCTAAAAATATAGATGAAAAATATTTAATACTAGCAAGCCACATTTAAAAACACATCAGGAAAATAATACACCATAATTGAATTTCATCCCAAGGATGCAAGATTGGTTCAACATATGCAAATCAAAAAATGTAAATCACTACATAAGTAGAATTAAGGACAAAACTCTTATGATCACCTCAAGAGACGAAGAAAAGGCATCTAGCCCCCATGCATGTTAAAAAATGCTGGAGAAACTAGGGATAGAAAGAACTTACCTCAATGTTATAAAGGCTGTATGTGGCAAACTCAAAGTCAACAGTATACTGATTGGAGAAAAACTGAAATTATTTCCTTTAAAATTATGAACAAGACAAAGACATCCCCTTTAACCTTATATTCAATACAGTTTTCAAAAATCTAGTCAGAGCAATCAGACAAGAGAAGGGAATTAAAGAAATATAAATAGGAAAAGAAGAAGTCAAACTATCTCTGCAGACAACATGGTCCAATATCTAGAAGATCCAAAAACCTCTACCAGAAGACTTCTAGAGATGATAAATGAATTCAGCAAAATAAAAGGACACAAGATCAAAATCAACAGGCATAAATAGATAGCTTTCCTATATTCCAACAGTGATTCTGCTGAGAAAAAAATCAGGAAAATCATTCCATTCACAGTAACTTAAACAAAAATAAAACAAAACAGTTGGGAATTAATCTAACCAAGGAGGTGAAGAATTGCTACAACAAAATAATAGAATTCCAAAAAATGAAATTGAAAATCTTAAAAGATGAAAAGACCTCCCATGTTATTGGGTAGATAGAATTTATATTGTCAAAATGGACATGTTATCAAAGCAAAAAGCAAAATATAGATTCAATGCAGTTGCCATCACAATACCAAAGACACTCTTCACAGAACTAGAAATTAACAGACCAAAGTTCATTTGGATCACTCAGAGACCCAGAATAGCCAAAGCAATCCTAAACAAGAAGAGGAGACATCACAATTTATACTCAAATCTCAAATGTATTACAGAGCCATAGTAACAATAACAGCATGGTATTGGCATCAAAATAATAATGAAGTCCAAAGGAAAAGAAGACATACAGACAAACTCACATACTTCAATCATATATGATACTTGATATGGTGCCAAAAATATATGTTGGAGAAACAATAGCTTTTTTATCAAATGGTTCATGAAAATGTGGATATCTATACATAAAAGAATGAAACTAGATCCCTATCTTCCACCTTGCACAAAAATTTAATCAAAGTGGAACAAAGATTTAGAATTTGTTCAGAAACTTTGTAATTGCTACAATAAAGCATAGGGCCAACATCCATCATACTGATGCAGGAACTGACTTTCTAATAAAACTTCTAAAGCTCAAGAAATAAAACCAAGAATTAATAAGTGGGATGACATCAAATTAAAAAGTTTCTGCAGTGTAAAGAAAATGATCAAAGAGTGTGAGAGCCTACATGATAGGAGAGAATCTATGACAGCTATTCCTCTAGCAGGGGATTAATATCTAGAATATATAAAGAGCTCAAAAAACTTAATGTGAGGCCAAGCACAGTGGCACATGCCTGTAATCCTAGTGATTCGGGAGATGAGGCAGGAGGATTGCAAGTTCAAAGCCAGCTTTAGCAATTTTGAGAGGCACTAAGCAATTCAATGAGACACTTCCCCTTATAAAATACAAAATAGGGCTGGGGATGTGGCTCAGTGGCTGAGTGCCCCTAAATTCCACCCCTGGTAACAAACAAACAAACAAACAAACAACAACAACAACAAAAAACGTAACATCAAATAGCAAAAATCCAATCTATAAATGGGCAGGGGCTGGTGCTGTAGCTCAGTGGTAGAGCACTTACTTAGCATATGTGAGGCACTGGGTTTGATCCTCAGCACCACATATAAATAAATAAATGAAACAAAAGAACCATGTTCACCTACAGCTAAAAATAAATATATAAATAAATTAAATAAATGGGCAAAAGAACTAGACATTTCTCAAAAAAAAAAATAAACACAAATGGCCAACAAATAAATGGAAAAATGTTCCACATCTCTAGTGATCAGGGAAATACAAATAAAAACTTCACTAAGATATCATTTCAATTCATTCAGGATGAAATAAATGCTGACAAGTGTGTTGGGGAAAAGGTATACTTACACATTGCTCATGGGACTGCAAATTAGTACAACCACTCTGAAAGCAGTAACAGAGATTCCTCAAAAACTAGGAATGAAAACACCTTATGGCCCAGCTATTCCATTCTTTGCTGTTTATCCAAAAGAACTAAAATCATCATACTCTAGCAATACAGCAACTTCAATATTTACAATAGCATAATTCATAACAGCACATTTATGGATTCAGCCCAGATGCCTGTCAATAGGTAAATATGTGGTATACATACACAATAGTGTTTTACTCAGCCTGAAAGAAAAATGAAGTTATGGCATTTGCAGGTAAATTGGTAGGAATGAAGAACATCATGCTAAGTGAAAAAAGCCAGACACTCAGTCATTCAGGGATCAGATATTTTTTCTCATATGTGGAAGCTACAGATCAATAATGGAAAAAGGAGTCAGGGCCAGTGATCATATGGGGAGATCATATCTTTATCATATAGAAGAAGGACATAGGGAGGGAGGAGAGATGGGAAGGGCAGAAATACAGAATGAATTTAACAACATCTCATTATGTGCATGTAGAGAAATATCAGTGGGACTTTCAACTTTATGTGTGAGTGGAAAGCATCAATCATGGATGCAGAATGGATGAGCAAGGGGAGGATCAGTGGAGTGGAGAATGAGTGGAGGGAGGGACAGTTAATGTATTGGGACTGAAATAGAGTGGGTCAGATTCCTTGCATGTATGATTTTGTTAGGATGAACCCAGCTACTACATTTAATCATAATATAAAATAAACTTTTTTTTGGGGGGGGTACCGTGTATTAACTGGCACAAAGCCACATCCCCACACCTATTTTGTGTTTTATTTAGAGACAGGGTCTCGCTTTTGCTGAGATGGGCTTTGAACTCATGATCCTCCTGTCTCAGCCTCCTGAGCCACTGGGATGACATAAAATAAAATTTAACAAAGAAAAGTCATTTTTTCTGTTATGCAATTTTTCCTTCAGGCTCTTTCTTTCAGATATTAAATGAATATAAAGATTTCATAATGATCATAAGAAAAAATATTTGAAGTAAGTTTGCCAGGATGAGAATGAAATGGAATGCCTTCTCTGGCAATAGGAGAATCAAATATGTAATTAACTCTGTTTTGCTGAACTACATTTTATTTCCAAGAGAGCCCCAGGAACTATAATTTTTCCCTATGTGTTTCAGAACATTACTATGCTGAATGACATGGAACATTTTTGCTTTCAAATAAATCAATATCTTATTTAGACCTTTTACACTATTTTGTGACTAACTTGGAAAGACATGAAATGTAATGTATTTGCTGCACAACCAGAGCTGAGTGTTTTACTTTATACTAGAGTTGATTAAATATAATGGCAGCCCCCAATACCAACATAACTTTTGTAAAAATTAGTAAGTCTCCTTTCTCAAACTATCAAATCTTTTGTTGTTCTGTTCCTTTGTGTGCATATGTGTATACCTATCAATCTTCATTTTTATTCATTTTTTTCTTTATTATTCTCCTAACTACAAGCCATCCAAAGAAAGGAGGCATATCTGTCTTGTCCATAAGTTTATCCTTGTGTTATAGAATGCTAATTAAATGAGAAAATGATACAATCCCTTCAATTCTGTGCATGTGTGCGTGCGTGCACACACACACACACACACACACTTATGTATTATATTCACTACAACTGTACCATTAAATTTAGCTCACGGAGAAACCCACCTTCTATCCCAATGAAAATATATGAATATACTTAGGAGTGGAGATGGGAAACAGTTCAAAGATAGGTAGAACATAGTGAAATTTATAGCCATTTCACAATCTTACTATGAGCAATAGTTTTTTGGCATTTTTAGAATATTAAAATAACACTTAAAAATATTTCCAGCTTTTCTTTTGGAAGCAAGAAAATCAATTTGCACATCCTATCAGTTAATTAGGGGAGGGAAAACAAGAACAAATACCTGTCTATAAACAGCATACACCAGATTAACCTCCCCTTTGTGTGCATTAGTCTGGTAAAGAGGAAAGTGTATGGGCTTTAGATTCAGACAGATTCAGAGCTAGATGCTGGCTAGAATACACTTTCTAGATGAAAATCTGGGTTATATCATTATGAGCTTCAATCTCTATTGGTAAAGGAGGGAATGATAATACCCATCTCCAGGGATATTGGGGGATTAAATGGGATACAAGAAACGCATCTAATATAATTCATACCATATGGTGGAAAGTCAATAATGATTCCTTTTCTTTTTTTTTATCATTCTTGCTAAGGAGGAAGTGATTTTCTAAATAGTTACATTGTTCATATTTCATGATAAGTCTTTAATCATAGAGGGCCACTATATTTAGTAATTTCTGTAATACCTCCATTTAAGTAAGCACCATACCACTTTGTATTATAATTTTTCATTTGAGAATGGCTACTGGTCTATATTCTTTAGTGTCTCCAGGGCTACTCTGTATCCCACTAACTCTGACTGGCACATGATAGGTGATCAATAAACATTCTTCAAGTAAATTTATTACAAAAGACAAGGTAGAGGCTACAGTAGGACTAAAATATGTCCTTATAAAATTCATGAGCTATTCTAGACATTGGTTCTCAAACTTAGTTTCATGTCAAAAGTGCTATGACAAATTTGTGAAAAACAGAAGTAACAGCCACACAGAATCCCTGCACTCAATCTTGCTGACAGAATTTAAACTTTAAGGATAGAGAACAAAAAAAAAAAAAAAAAAGAATGTGTGTTCTTAAAAGTACCCTGGATAATTCTGATGAGCTCCCATTCTTAGAAGTGACCATTTAGTGATTGGTGGTTATCAAAATGTGTTCTTTAGACCATCTGCACGGAAGCCATTGGGACAGATAATCAGCATCAGTGCTTTGTAAAATGTAGGTTCTCCAAGACAAGGGATTCAAACTATCTGGGAGTGGAATCCAAGGGTCTACAGTTTTTCTGAGCCTCCAAATTAAAAATGCATCAGAGAAATTTATGGACTCGTGAACTGAGTGATTAGAAGAGTTATTCATTTCTTAAACTTGAGAACCAGAAGCAAATTAAGAGATTATTTCAAGGCATATTCTAAATATCAAGGCATATTTCTAAATATGCCTTGATATTCTAAATATCCCAAGTAGATAAACTTAATTTTACCACTTCAAGAAGAATAATTAGAATCTCCTGGTTAGGGTTTCTTAAATATAACAACCACCTCCCAAAGTCTAATGTGCCTTTGGATGGGAGTGAGGGAGTATCCCCATGTTGAATTGTGATTCAAAATATTACGATAACCCGCCCCTGCTTGTCACTTTAGAAGCCAATTGTTTCATCATTTTAACAAGCCTAGGAGACTGTAATATGACAAGTCATTCAGAAAATTGTGTCTTTTTGTCAATAAACATTTACTAAGGAAATGTTCTTTACATTTTAGTTTGTAATTAATGTGCAAAGGGGATAAATCAAGAGTAAACATGCTGTGCAGGGACTAATGCTATATATCTTTTAAATGTGCTATTTTCTCTAATAATGCAAAAAAACAGATTCTTCTGATGAATTCAAGAAGGATTTGCAACTTTTTACATTTGATTTAATTTTTAAGACTGAATTCTTTCTAGTATTCTTACTTATTGGCTTAGAAATGAATCTACTGGCTCTATTTGCAACTTTTCATTTCTCAGCTGGTAAATTTCACTATTTAAAAGAAGTGATTGCATACCATTTTCAAAATTTCCTCAGACACTGATACTTCTGCTTCCCTCTTTTACTTGTAAGAACACTTGTGATTACATTGGCCTCCTCAGACAATTCAGGATAATTTTGTTCTTTAAAGATCATGAATTTAATCATACTTTTAAAATCCCTGTTACAAAGCTGTGTAACCTTACAGTAACATGACCCCAGGGATAAGACATGGATTTCTAATCCCTGGATATCCAGATAATTTTCTGACTGCTACACCTGTGCTTTTATGAGTCTATTTCTGGGTTCTCTATTCCATTTCATTGACCTATGTGTTTATTCTTTGCCAGTACCACACAGTCTTGATTACTTTAGCAATATATAGAAAGCTAATTTGAAATCCAGTTGATGGGTTCCTCCTACTTCATTCTTCTAATTCTCTTTGAAATATTGATTTTAAAATTACTTTAGTTATTCTATTTTCTTTGCTTTTTTATAAATTTCAAAAAAATCTTTTAAAAACAATCTTTCCTAAGATATTGATAGAAATTGTGTTAGATCTGTACATCAGTTTCAAAACAATTGACATCTCTACCATGTACAGTCTTCCAATCCATGAATGAGATAAAATTGTTTATGTAGACCTGCTTCGATTTCTTTACATCAATGCTTGTAGTTTTCAGTATTTATGTTTTTTATGTGTATTGTTAGGCTTCACTTAAGTAATCTTTTGCGTAGTAAGTGGCTTTATATTTCTAATTTTGCTTCTACATTGCTAGATTATAGAAATATACTTAATTTTTGTGTGGTGATGTTCTATCCTGTGACTTGCTGAACTAATTTGTTATTTTTTGGAGTTTTTTTGTTTTTGTTTTTGATTCCCTGGGATTTCCATTTCATCTGCAAATATGGACAGCCATTTTTTATTATGTACGTCCTTCGTTTCTTTTTGTCATTAGTTAGATCTTCCAGTTTGTTGAGTAACAGCGGTAAGAGTGGAATCCTTGCTTTCTTCATGAACTTACAGAGTAAATCCCCCTTAATTCCTGGTTTGAGAAAAAGGTTTATTTTTTAAATCATAAATGTTGTATCTGAATCACAAAAACTTGCTTTCTCCTTCGTCACAATTTTTTAAAAATGGCTTTTCTGTACTAAATGGTATGGTTGTATAGTTTTTATTCATTAGCCATTAATGTGCTAGAGAATAAAAATTGCTTAATTTTAAAATTTTAAGTATTATACCAAATTTGAGTTGTGAGGAATTGACTCACTACATTTTATTGATCTGTGTGGAGTTGCTTGTAGTATTTTCTTATATTCTCATTTTATAGAATTATTGATTTTTTTACTTTGTACTAGAATATATTATTTTATTATAAATATTCCCTTAGAGTTACTGAAATATGGTTTATGTGATAATTATATAGTTGTCATGGAACATTAAATGATGATTAGGAAATTGAAAAGTTATTTTATACTCTCTTTGATATAGATGATATAATCAGATCTGGTAAGAAATTGTTACAAATCCTGACAGCAAGACACATTGTATAAAGAATTTTACTATGTTGCATTTGAATTCTTTATACAAAACACAATAAGATTATTTTTATAATATATAATTTATATTAGTTTATGCCTTAATATACTAAATATCTCAAGTAGATAAACTTAATTTCACCACTTCAAAAGTCATGACCCACATTATTATTTTTAAATATATTTTTTTTAATTGTAGATGAACACAATATATTTTTATTTATTTATTTATTTATTTTTATGTGGTGCTTAGGATCTAACCCAGGGCCTATGCTTGTGAGGCAAGCACTCTACCACTGATCTACAACCCCAGCCCTATATCCCACATTTTTGAAAAAGACAATTTATGTAGTTGTAAAATAATTAAGTGTAGCTATATGTTTTTGACTATAAAGAAATTTTATTTCATAGCAAATCATAGAGTGACATGATTTTATGTTCTGCAGAAACCTGATTTCTTATTATTGTTTAAAGTTATTTTCAGCATTGCCAAAGGCAAAATTGGTGCCTTGGTAGCACAAGATTGCACATTTTTATTCTATACCAGAAAAGCCAGGATTCTTGTTGAACATCTCAAGATGGGGATACATGTCATTCAGATTCCAACTCCCCATCTCTGCAACTGCTGGAGCCACCATTAATCAGCCAGGAAAATCCTTCCCAGGAAGTAAGGTAAAATATTGTTATTCTTTTTAACATTCCTAGCTAGCAAGGTAATATAAAATATGAGGCCCTCCAGCTTGTCCATACTGGATGTAATATGGGAAAATTGTTACAAAATAAAATAAAATTAAAAATAAAATATGTGGCATAGTTTCCAACTGAAACTTATAGCTGGACATTCACAGGAAGTATTTTTAAAAGATTATTGGAAATTGCATTATATTATATTAAGATATGACATTATTTAAAAGTACATAATACATTCACAGCAGAAAAATATTACAACAACCATTATTTTTACATCTACATCATGTCAGTCAGCCTTGTACCACAGTAACAAAATACCTGAGATAATCAACATGTAAAGAATAAAGGCTCACAGTTTTGAAGATTTCAGTCCATGGATAGGCAGATCCTTTGCTTTCACGTTTAGGGTGAAGAAGTATAACAAACTGAGAAATGAATGATAAAGCAAACTCTTCACCTCATGACTTAGAATGAGAAAGAGAGAGAGAGGGAGAGACTGGCATCCCCCAGTACTTCGAGAGCTGCCCACAATAACCTAAACTTCCCACTAGGTCCCATCTCTTTCTTTCTCTCTCTCTTCTTTGGTCCTGAGGATTGAACCCAGAGGTACTTTGTTACTGAGCTAGACCCAAGTCTTATTTAGTTATTCATTTTGAGACCGAGTCTCTCTAAGTAGGTAAAATTCTTACAAAGCTGTTGAAACTGGCCTTAGACATGCAATCCTCCTGCTTCAGAATCCTGAGTCTCTGGGACTATTGGCATTCGCCTACCATAGACCCCATCTCTAAAAAGTTTTCCCCACCTTCCAATAGTACCAAGCTGGGAATGAAACTAACATGTGCTTTTGGGGAACATTTTGGATCCAAATTATAGCAAACAATGTATAAAATTAGGCTGAAAATGGAATATTATTGCCTTCCAAATTAAACTTGTTTTCTGTGTTTCAAAATCAATATTTCCCTTCCAAATTTTTAAATGAGGGAAGTACCGGGTTTTTAAAATCACATAGTAACTAAAAGTTTTATTTTATAGAATACTATGGTAATCATTTTGTATGTTAATTTACACATTCTGCAAATATTAACTGAATGCCTAATAAATATCAGCCACTGCTCTCAGCTCTAAATGATGAGAATAAAGTCCTAATTCACAGATGAAAGACATAGATCAGTAGCCACAAGTTCATGGGCAAACCTTCCCACATAACATTATGCAGACTTCTGATAAAGGATGGTTTGCTGGAGAGTATGCAATGACTAATTTAGATTGGTGGCTTCTCTGAGAAGGTGGTAATTGTTATAATACCATTATAATATAATTATATATTATATATAATTGTGAAGTGGGTGCAGGGGGAGAGCATTCCTTGTAAGCAGAGCTGGCCACATAAATTGCAGGGCCAAATGCAAAATGGAATGCTTGGCTTCTTGTTCCAAAAGCAGAAAAAGAAGAAAAAGTAGTAAGGTGACTAGAATATAAAGCTTTCCCCTTTAGTGTATTGTCTTTCTTTAAAGTGGTACTTTAAATTTAGTACCACTGTTGATGTGGTACTAAATTTAAATACGAAAATAAAATCCATTAACTCATATAAGGCTTGATTAAAATTATACAATTTTTAATTCCGTAGCTGATGCATATAAATAAGTTTAATTCTTACTGGAACAGTGGAAAAATTGAACAAAATTGACTCAACTGTTTTTATTTCCCTTCCCACTCATTCTATCTAACTCTCTGCTTTGGATAAGGAAAAAACAATAAATGATTAAAATGAAGTATAGATTTTCCTATCTTTCTCTTTCTTTCTATGTCCTCAATTTCTGTAGGTGGTTATTTAATAATAGGAAGTCTGGTGAGTGAGAAAGGTCATGATAGAATTTTTTGGTTATTGATTTTTTCTCCCAGAAAACAATTGCTTCCTTTCTGTTTTGAAGCAACGTCTTTTTTTTTTTTTAAAAACAGAAGTGTGACCTCTCAGAGATGTCAGTGCTCTTGCTTACACACATCTAGGCTGACCTCATACTTACATTGAGTCATGGTGAACTTCCACATATGGTAGATACACCAGAATCCTGTGCTTATGGGTCATTGCAATGCCATATGCAAAAAGAAGGTAAGAAATGATGGAAATCTTACATGTATTTCCTGTGCTCACCCATGTGCTCCTTTATTCCAGCAGACTTCATTTACAAAACAGAAGTTAAGAAATAAAATTACTCAAATTTCCAGATGGCAATAGCAGAGCATTAAAACAAGCATGGGTTCCTTCTGATCCAGGGTCTTCTCTGTGATTTTCAGGTCATGCATTGTTAAAGCTGCATTTGCAGGCAAGTCAAGAACTTCTACTGTGGAGGAGAAGTGAACGTGGCACTTTTGAGAATGAGAAAGAGTGATTGAAGCATGGTGGGTAAAGAGGAGAGTGACTGTGGTCAGCAGGAAGGAGACAGAAGATGATAAAGCTTTGTAGCTCAGGGTTATAAATTGCATTTTTATTTTAATTTGGATGGGTATCTAAGGGAATCATACTAAAATAGGAGCAGCATGATCTGATTTATATTTTTAAAAGAAAACTCTCATGTGGAGTGTTATGTTTTAAAAGTTTGTCCTGTCCAAAACTCATTTTGAAATTAAATTGTCATTGTAACAGTATTAAGAAGTGAGATGTTCAAGAGGTAATCAAGCCATGAAGGTTCTGTCTTCACAGGTGGAATTAATGATATTATGAAAGGGCAAGTTTTACCCCTTCTTGATCTCTCTCTTGTCCTTCCATCATGTGATAATGCATCAAGAAGGCTCTTGTCAGACGATACTGGGACCTTGATAATGGATTTTCCAACTTCCAGAATGGTTGAATAGTTTTTCTAGTATGTGACATTCTATTATAGCAGTACAAAACAGAATAAGACCTGGGTGTGAAGTAATGCCAGGGTATGGTAGTTTGAATAACATTGGAAATAATGTGGCAGAGAGATTTTCGAAATTTGAGATACACCATGGAAATTGGGTTAACCAGGCTCCTGTTGAGTTGAATGTAGGTGTGAAAGAAATAGAACAGTCAGAGATAATTATGTGGGGTTTTTCCCCTTGAGTTATGAATGGGGAAGGACTAATGTTAGCCCAGGTTTGGTGAAGAAAAGTGGTTCTCTTTGGGTCATGGAGAATCTGAGTTGATAGCTAAGTTTTTAAGTGATTTTGCAAAATTGGCTATTCAGAATTAAAGTAAAAACAGTTGATGAACAGATAAATATAAAGCAAAGCAACATGTAGTGCAAACTTATAAGAAAGATAGGCCTTTTTTCATATCTCTGTGCATGAAAAATCCTTGACTCGTTTTCCAATGGTTTATGTCAGTGCAGAAGCTAAGATCACAGATAAAACCATTCTTTTTGTTTCTTCCCTTAGTGACAGGTTACTGTCCAAGCTTAGAAGGTTCTGTTGGCCCATCCTGTTGAGAAAAAGCATAATCTCATTAGTAGTAAGTCTCACAAATACATGAGGGTGATGTAAAATATTACTGTAATCATTGCTAGCATCTCACATATTAATCCAACAAAAGTGGCCTAAGATGAGGAGGTCCCAGAGGTTCCTTACCTTGGTTAGAATTCTCTCTCCTTTTCACTTTTTCCCCTGCATTTTGCATCTTAACTGTAAACAGTTAAGGTCAAGAGGTCAAACCTGGCATGGAAGGTCACAGTCAGAAGATTGTATTCCTACTCAGTCTTTAATGCCATGAGTTGTGGTTATGAATGGTTAGTGAGAGTTTGCTTGGACTGTTTGGAATTCACAAGAGAGACATCTAGAGATGTTTTAGTCAGCTCTTTGTTGCTATGACCAAAAGACCTGACAGGAACAACGTAGAGGAGGAAAAGCTGATTTTGGCTCAAGGTTTCAGAGGTTCACTCCCTGGTCGGCTGACTTCATAGCTCTTGGCCTGAGGTGGTGCAAAACATCATGGCAGAGGGCTCAGAGGAGAAAAGACCTCAGGACATGGCATCCAAGAAGCAGAGAGAAAGAGAGAGAGAGAGAGAGAGAGAGAGAGAGAGAGAGAGAGAGAGAGAGAGAGAGAGAAATGTTCCACTCACCATGGATAAAATATAAACCCCAAAGGCACAACCCCTGTGACCTACTTTTCTTCTACCACACCCTACCTATCTATAGTTACTGCCCAGTTAATCCATATCAGTGATTAATCCACTGATTGGGTCAAAACTCTAATAATCTAATCATTTTACTTCTGAAAATTCTTGTGATGTCTCACATGAGCTTTAGGGAGACATCTTTCATTCATGTCCTAACACAATAGAAATGCACTGTTCTCTTACTGTAACTGTCACTTCTCTTTCCACTCCATCTATGAGCTACTATGTAAAAAACACACTTTGCTATCATGGAAGAAGATGTGAAAGAATGAAGACATAAAGGCAAAGAGCACCTCGTCATACCCCAAGAAACTACAATTACTGAACATCTACTTCATGCCAGCACTTGCTACATCCGGCTTCTAAAATTTTATGACATCTTGGCAGGATACATCATTCATTTCCTTATTTTATGAGTGAGGTCAAGATCCTATAATTATTAAATTTAAACTTTGGGAATCAATTTCACATAATAAAATATATATGTTCTTTCCATTATATAGCACTGCTTCTTCAAAGGTAATTTTGCTATTTGAGAGCCTGCTTTTAACATCCCAAATATCCATTTGCTTTTGAATTCTTACTGAAATCACTAGAATATTACTTATATAGATTAATTCATTACATGATTTTATATATGAAAATACTGGAGCACAGAGATGTGAGTTAGCCTGCCCATTGTCACACAATAAACCCATTTAATTATAGTAGCTTAATAGTGTTACATGCAATTTATCAAGTAAAAGTTGCAATTTGTCCTAGTTAGCTGGAGTGAGATGTCTAATAAATGTAAGAAAGGACTAAAGGTTAAATTTTGCTTTTCTCTAAATCCCAATGTAAAATACAAAGTTTATTTTACATTGTTTAAATAAATTATGATAGATGAAATCATTCATCGATAGGTTTGGATGATAGTGTGTCTTCTGGTCAACATAACTCTGTATCTTAGAAAAAATACAATTTGGTTTTATTGTTTAGGAAAATTAGAGCAGACTCTCATTATATTTATTCTCATATGAATGTAGGCAGATATCAGAAATTATACATCCAATGTGAAAAAGTCATTTTCTTTCAGAACACAATATGAGAAAAAAATTACCATAGGTCCCTCTTGTAATACATAGTAAATAAACACCATTTACTTGGGACTATAACAAGATTCATAGGACTTGGATGTTCTTTACTGTCTGCAATTAAGTACAATGTTAGTCACTTGTGAAGCCGGAGGAAGGAGGGTATTTGAAATATTTGACAGCTTGAAATTAAATAAGAACATACTTCATTAATGAAAAAGACTAAAAATTATTCTCTATTATTTTTTAAGCTTCAAATATTTCTACATAAGTTGTTAGTACATCTTCAGGACTACATAGTTTTTAGGTGTCAGCTCTATAGGATAGAAACTACTTGGTTAGAAAATTGGGAAGAAGAAGAAATATTTTGCAGTGCTGTGAAATTTATCCAGAACCAACGTAGCCGGAAACAGCTAAGTATGACAATTTTAGAGGCTTACGTATTGGTAATTTGTCCAAACCTTAATTGGAAAAATCCACTCTTCTCTGAGAGAAATATGCTATTTGAGCCAAAATGCAAGAGATAGATGGAACATATAGTCATTGTGTCTGTTCCACATGCCAAGGGAACAGTATGGAAGACTGAAGAGTGAGTAAAAAATTGGAAGAGAAAAATGTGCTGCCCTCATCCATTAATATATGTAATATGGGCGCCTCCACCAGGAGAGATATAAATGATATATCTGAAAACTTCACTAAAAATCTTCAAATGAGCAATTAGGCAATAAGTTTATCTTAATGATCTCTGTGCTCACAATTGTATTAAATCCAATGGGAGCCAAAATAGCTCATTGGTGCTTCCTGTCTTCAAGGAGTACTGGGGGTAGTCACAAATAAAACCTTCTGCTATAGTATGCCATGGGGCTTTGGGATAGCCCAGGCACCACATACTTTAATGTTTCTCCACTAAAGTCTAAATGTGACTTAAAGAACTACTTTGTAGTCAGCTTTGCAATCTCCACCATAGTAAATGCTTTGGAAAATGCTCTGACAGATGTCTAGAGTACATTTTGTGAATGTGGTAGCTGTGTTTGGGGACAAATAATCTTTCTGTGCTTTACACATGCAGAATGGGGGTAATAACAGTACTTGCTTATATTGCAATGAGCTTTAAAAAAAAAGATATGAGCTTTAAAATAAAAATTCCCAGTCTTGATATAAGAGGTCCTCAGTAAATAGTAGTTGTAGCTGTTGTCATCATTATCATTATATTATGAACCCTCTGTAGAGATTTTGTTGATAGCCAGAGCAAAATGTGAATAAAAATGTAGGTTATTTTTTCCCTCCTTTTTTATAGCAGTATTTTTTTTTTCTGGGGAAAATTGTGAATGTGTATATAACTTAATAGGGAACACTATATCTGGCCTTGTAATTGCTTTCATTCAAATTTAAAACAATTGTTTATAATTCAGTGCGATAAGCAATCATTAAGCATGACAATATGTGAGGCATACTATTAGGCATGGGTAGGGGAAAGTAAGAAAATGCCCCACTTTCAAGGATATTAGAGGGTAGTGAGGGATTGCAGTGAGGAAAAGATTTCAACAGCACGTGATGAGCACTACTTTGTGATGCTGTGGAAGCAGAGGGAAACATACCTATTCCAACCCAGAGCCAGAGGGCAGGACAAGTGGGGTGTTCGTTGAAAGATTTTGCCTGAGTTGAGCATAGAGCTGAGTTATATTTAGATGAAGGAGGAGAGTGTCAGAACAGAGCAGGAGGTTTGCATACCCATTGGGTCTGGGAGGGAACTGTCAGTGCTTTGAGCGCCTGAAGTGCGGTGCTACAGTCCTCAAAGGGAGAGAAGCTATAAATGTAAGTAGAGTCTGGGTCATAAAGATCCTTGATCAGACTAGGAAGGACTTGTCTGGGTTTTATGATTGATGAAAATTAGTACTTAGATCGTGTTCGAATTTCCTTTACTTCAATTTTACTACCTGAACAGCAAATAAATCATATGAAATCTACATGAGATGAGGATACAACCATCCTTTTGTCCCAGACATAGCCAAAACTGATGCCCCAAATAGCAGAGAAACTGTGGTGGCTGCTAGCTTTCATAACACTGGGTCAGGGAAGAAACCACACAAGGATTCATTTGCTTCTACATAAAGAAATCCTAGAAGAAGATTATGGTCTTCAGGTTTCCACTCCTTGTTGCATCATCAGGGTGAAAGAAAGTCTCGTCCTGGCCTAACTCTGCCTTCTAGACCAGGAAAATGAATTTGGACTAATTTGAAGTGGTTTAAAAGTTTTAAGCACAAAACACTACACTGCCTTAAACTTTGGAGATTGCCGCAACCCGGCTGGGCACAGAATCACAAGCCACTCAAGCAGGAACAAAACTTTATTTTTAAAAAGGCTGCCAATACCCGGTGCATGCCTGGCTAGCAAGCTCCTCCATGTGTGTGCATCTACCGGAACCGGGGGCGCACCTCCCCCGGAATTCCCGCCTACTATCCTTCCCCAACCAATGGGAACTCTCCAGGAGTCCCATAACCTGAGTCCCATAGCAGGCCGAGGTGAACAGCAGGAGTCCAATTTCCATATGAATATAAATCTTAACATAATCATATCATCTCAATGGCTAGCTGGCGTCACCTTAACCAAAGGTGCCATGCATCATAATACTTTGCTGTGGCTCCTAGCAGGAGATCATCTCTGCATCCACCTTTCCAGATGCCATTAAAATGGGAGGACAAATGAAGTAGGAAGAGGCTGAAGTCCATGTGCCTGGTGAGAACACTTGCTCCTGTCTAAGCAAGAGAAAATGAAAACCTGAATTAAGTCAGCTGCATTGGGTGTAGAATTCAGGTGAGCCTGACAATGACACTTAGGAGACAAATTGTTGGGACTTTACAAAAGATGGAATGTACAGAGTTCAGAAGAGGGATGAGAAGTTTTACATGTGACTTGTTTCTGAGCTTTTGCATGTACTGTAAATTTCAGTCTCAACCAGCTTAATCATCTAGGATTAGCTTCATCCCTCTAATGTGAAAGTGAATTCTAGAGAATGTTTAGGTTGTAGGATCTTTCTCTTAAGAATTTTCTCTAGTAGCATATCATAAAGACAATGGGAGTCTTAATCATTCATTGTCATGGGCCATGAGACACCCGTGGAAATGTTATAATACTTGGTTGTATTCTCTATTTTATATTGGTCTTCATTCTCTGTATCAGCCTTTTTCCCCCCAAACTCTATTTTATAACAGTCTTTTTGCCAACAGGAAGCACAAGCTTTCCTTTGTATATACATTCATATGTATATGTGATATAAACTCTTGATAATGACTTGATATGAAAAGCATCCAAAGAAACAGAGAATAATTGTATTCTATAGCTAAGTGCTGATAGCATAATATACCCCTAATTGGACACCTGTGCAGAGCTGTTTCCACATTATGCTTTCATTCTGAAATCCCATTACAGAATTTTCAAAATTAATTAATTAATTGTTTTGAAATATGTTTTTCAAAATGTTTGTAGCATTCCCTGTGAATATTTTGATTTAGTAGTTCTGGAAAGGGACTTGGGAAATTCAATTTAAAGAAAAGCAAATAAAGCTTCTCAGGTGGTTTTGACAGCAGTCTGGTTTGGAAGGACATTTTTCTTGGACAAAGTCTGAATTCCTTATTATGACATTTAAGGCCCTTTACCATCTGATCCTTACCTGCCTCCCCAACCCATTTCACCACAGCAGTCTGTCCTCTCCCAGTGTTAAGTAGCTTGCACAGTGAGTTGGAGTAGAGAAATGTCAGAGAGTGGGTTTGGTGGCACTAATAACTGACACCTTTTATTGAGTGCTAACTGTGTATACTCTCCAGACATGTGTGACTGAGCTGTGCATACCTGCCATGTCATAATGCAGATGTCACATTTCCAAAGCCCATGGTCCAATTGACTACGAGCTTCTTGCAGCTTCTTTACTGTACAAATTCCTGTCATATTATATCAGGGTCAGAAATGTGCCATTTGAACTTGGCCTATAGGTTGTGCCTATGGCACCAAGACTGTTGGCAGAATTCAACATTTGGGAAAATAACTCTTTTGTCTGAAGAAAATTAATTTAGTAGAATTCTGGTTTTGCAAAAAAAAAAAAACTAGAACAAAAACAAACAAACAAACAAAACCGGACCCTACTCCAAAGGCAAATGTTGAGAAAAAGGAGCAAAATTCCTCGGGAAAATAGGGACTCTTGACTTTCTGGGGCCAATAAACTGTCTCTGCTAAGGTGGAGACTAGGTCATATGGACAGAGCCTGTGGAGTCCTGAATATCAAAGAGGTTTGTTAGAGTGTTTTGAAGTAGCAGACTGATTCTGCTTCTAGGGCAGAGACTTTTAGCTCTGCAGTTTGATTTGGTGCTGACTGATGTGTCTAAGCCCCACAAGGGTTTATTGAAATCAGAAGAAAATCTGTGATTTCCAGTTGCCTCCTTTTTCTTGAAAATGTTAAAATAACCATTAATTTTCTGGGGGTAAAAAGACTCTTATGAGCTTCTCTAAGGCTTTATAAAACCTGAAGAAGAAAGTGGAATACGATCTATAGCTGCACAGTGAGTTGGAGTAGAGAAATGTCAGAGAGTGGGTTTGGTGGCACTAATATCTGACATCTTTTATTGAGTGCTGTGTTTATTCAGGATTGATGTGTCACATTTGTTGAATCTTCACCACCACCTTTAAAGTTGGTCCAATTTCTATCCCAAAATGAAAAAGGGATGGGGAAAGTGAGACAGAAAATGTAGGTTTAGCAAGTGGTAGCTTTAGTTTGCCTCTTGCTGAGTATAACTAGAACTCTCTTTCAAATACCCTACAACTTAAGGTGGTATACAATGACAGAGACCAAGAAGGCATGTTAAAAATATTTATTATGAAGAGAAAAGAAGGTTAGAATTAAAAAAAATTATTTAAACACTTAAGTAAACCACTAAACTCTAAAAAGCATACATGATGCAAAACAAAAAACTGAAACCTATTTTGGACCAATATAAAAGTGAGCAGTTTCTAACACTTTTCTTCTTTTTGACTATGTTGCTCTTGCACCAGTAACTTTGGTTTTTAATGGAGTCAAATTTCCTAGTAGTTTTGCTATATTGCTGTATTGCTATAAATCATTTTTTGAAATACTTCTTCAATGATACTTTTTTTTCATTTACCAATGTTAACCAGTTTTAAGTATATTAAAACATAACTAACTCCACCAATTAAGTTAAACTTGGGAAGCAATCCTTCATCATTTTCTATTTTTAGGAAAGGAACTGTTTCATCAATTCTTTTGAAACAAACCAATATTGAGAAAGAATATTCCTAATTTTTAGGAAGGTAAGTGGTTTCCTTACTAAAGATAAGATTTCCCTTAAATATAAAATGTACAGATAAATCCTACTGACAGACACTAAGCTCACATTCATATCTTTAAGAGATTGTTGAAAGATATTCTTATTGTAATGCTCAGAAAATGACCAATCTAAAGAAGGTTTTGCTTTTTGGGCTACAGGATCTGAGTTGAATTTGAATAATGTTTACCCCTATGTTTCAGCAGCTGGCACTAAGCACATATTCATTTTAACAAAGAGTAAGTTGTAGAGTCCACAGGGTAGTTTTAACAAAGAAAACCTATCAGAAGGTCCATTCTGACAAAATCAATATTGTCAACTCAGAACTGCTGGAAAGTGGTGTGTGAAGTTCTAATAGTGGGATAAAAAGGAAGCCATTGTTCCTACTTCCTTGCAGATCAAGATGTTGTGAAGCATTCTTTTTCCAGCACAATACTCTGAGGGTTTGCTTGCATTTGGTAATTAAACCATTCACCCTTATTATTAAAGTTTCTCTATATTTAAAATATGAAGTCAGCCAGCATGAAGAGCTGTAATGATAATTAGTTTAATAAAACTATCCAGGGAGGCTCTGAGATATGGTAGAAAATGGCTTTAGAGTAAAAGTTAGTGAAATGGGTCTTGGTCTTAGTTTTGCAATGGGGATTTTGCCTTGATTTATGCCTCAAGCTGCTCTCTGCACAGTGAAGAATAGAGCAGGTAAAACACCAGTTATCCAGTGTTAGGAACTGAAGGAAAGATGGGATTAGAGATTTTTAAATGTGCTATGGCAGCATGTTGGGTTTTTCTTTGTCTTTTCCCAAGGTTGATCTTCCACTTCCCCCCTGTATACATCACCTCAGTCTCCCTTGCTACTTCCCATTCTCATGTGTGTCAAACTCAGCCCGAAACAAATTAGTGTACTATTGGAGAAAACATTTTATTTACTTTTAAAGATTTTTAGGTTACTAGTGTATACTCTAGTACTTATCCTTGCACCATAGAACATGCCAAATATTCATACTTTTTAAGAAGTAGAAAATGCTTCAGGACTGATGTTCAGTGAGCTATTAAATTTAATTCGATTTAAGCTTCCCAAATATGTATGCTCAGGTTAACATTGAAATAGACTTTTGATAGAATGCATTTGTGAGAACCTAGCTGTTGGACTGATAAAGAAGACGGTAAAGATCACAATGACCAAGAATGACAAATCAGAGATTGACATGAATAAAGTGGATGATTTATAACAAATATCAGTTCTCAGATAAATAAATAATGGGTCACTGAAATAAATAATGCGTCACTTTGTTTACTCTTTCAATTTTTTAAAGTTCGCATATGAAGTCCATATTAATTAATGGAAAAATCATTGATTTTTGGAATCAGACTTGACTGTGAATGTCAGTTTTGCTTCTTATTAGCTTTGGAGCCTAAATAATCTACTTTTTCTAATTCTCAAAACTATCATTAAAGAAATAAGAATAGCAGAAGATTGTGAACCTTAGTGTTAATAAATAAACTGTCTAGCGCATGCCAAATATTAGATCCTTGCTGCTTTGTTCTGTCTCCATTTCTACTCACTTCCATTATCCATACCAGGGTGTTAGGAATGCAGACATGAAAGTGATGATAGCTATAAGACTGTATGTTCCTCTAGGGAAGACATTTCCTATTCATTTTTGTTCCTTTGGGTTTTACCAATGTGACTGGAATATTTTAGACTCAATAAATGTTTACAGAGTTAATATAGAGCTAGATGTGGTGGCTAATGCCTGCAATCCCAGTGACTTGGGAGGCTGAGGCAGAAGGATTGTGAATTCAAAGCCAGCCTCAGCCATTTAGTGAGGCCTTAAGCAATTCAGTGAGACCCTGTCTCTAAATAAAATACAAAAAAGATATGGGGATGTGGCTCCATGGTTAGGTGCTCCTGAGAACTCAATCTCCAGTAAAAAAAAAAAAAACAACAAAAAAACCACCACCAACACCAAAAACTGTTCACAGAGTGAATATGCCATGTCTGTCCAAAGGAACTCACAATCTGTATTGCTTATATGGAGTTGACATAAAAAAGATGGAAATTTTATACAAAACCACACAATAAGCAATACATGTAGGTATCTAGTAGAGAGTAGATTAATGGAAACAGTTTCTCTAAGAAGGACTGGAATTCACATGAAGACACTATGGATGTTAGAGATGAGAAAATAACCCAACAGAGCTGGGCAGTGATTCCTTTTCTTCCTACAACACACAAAGGCGGGCAGAGATCTGAGATCTGCAAAGACTTGAAGATTAGTTACTGGAGTAGAAAATAAGTGTGAAGTTCCCACCTTGAACTCAGACCAGACTGGAGAAAGTGAGGAGGAGCAACAGAGAGAGAAAGGGGGTGGGGGTGGGGACAACCCACAAAAGACCACAGCTTTTAACAACAGCTGGAAAAAATTAAAGTGTGATGGGGGCAGTGGTGTTCTTGAAGCAGATCAAGCAGTTTAAAACCAAATCATGAATAGAAAGCCATGCCAGATTCTGAAGCCGTTTTGTGTG
The DNA here is from genome assembly GCF_052094955.1 of Ictidomys tridecemlineatus. Taxonomy (NCBI): domain Eukaryota; kingdom Metazoa; phylum Chordata; class Mammalia; order Rodentia; family Sciuridae; genus Ictidomys; species Ictidomys tridecemlineatus. The sequence goes on along the minus strand of NC_135485.1, from coordinate 101,435,053 downwards.
GCGTTCACAGCTCACCCTTTAAATCAACACTGCATCTTCCCACCTCCAGATAACAACAAATTAAATCAAAAGGAGCCCCACTACGGTGGGATCTCTTAAGATCTACAAAGAACACAAAGGAGGAATTGCTACTAGCTGAAAGTTGCTGTGGCCCCTCCCCCTCACTGCCAACAATACCAGTGGGGTGGAGCAGCCTGCCCAGGAAGTGCTTACCAAATCCAGCCTTTCACACAGCCATTGTGGGAGCCCCAGCAAAGATGGAGTGGACCCTCACATTTCTTGGCAGCAGAAAGTAAGAACTCAGATCCAAGTTTTGGTCCTGAGCAGGGGTGAGGGAAGATGTTAGGTCACAGCTGCCCCTGAGGCTGGTAAAAGGAACCTCATAGTGGGAGTTGTCTGAGACCAGGAAGCATAGAGGGACTTTTTCCCTGATCTCAGTTGCAGTTTAGGTGGGGCCCATCCAGGAGGGAAGCTGCCTGGCGCTCCAGAAGCACACAGGGCTGGTCTCCAAATGGAGGTAGCAGCTGGTGAAAGACCAGGATCAGAAAGTTGCCTGAGTTCCTGGAAACTTAAATGGGAAGTGCCTGGCTCACAAGAATAGTCATTGGGATCTTGGTCAAGGTGGAAAGTTGTCTGAGTCCAAGAAAATGGAGACAAATGCACCCCACCTGACCCTGGCCACAGCTGGTAAGAATGTAGGCATGGTTTGGACACAGGTTAGATATTGCCACAGTCAAGGACAGCAGTGAGAAGAAGTGCTTGCCATTCACATTCTGGGGCAGTGGATGTTAGAATATGGGTGAGCAAGTTAAGTCTCTTTACTCAGTAGTAAGGACAATGACACAGCGAGCCGCATCATCTAGAGTGTTATCACAAAAGGAACGGGCCACATGAAAACTTCATGACTTAGCCAAAAGCCTTTATTCAGGAATGGAGTCATGGTTCTGATGAACCCACTTTCCTGGTGGAAAATGAGCCACTGAACAAAAGAGGAGACTGGATTTGTACAGGTTATACTGAGAGGTGACTTAATTAATGAGCGTGTCAGCTTGTGCACTCAGGCATTTAAGGTCTGTTTTACTGGATGAAATGGGAGGGAGTCTGAGGTCAGTGGTCTGTGGTAGGTCTCTGGGATTTATCTTACTGAGTCAGATGGAGAGCCTGGAGTCACTGATTGGTTTCGGAGAAAATATTTGTTTAGGGAAGGATCAATGCTTTGGCCTCTTCCCAGAGACTGCCTTTCTAGGTTTGATGGACATCTCCTCCCCAGGGTTTGTTTTATTACCAGGAAAGAAAGTATTGGGAAAGGATCACTGCTCTCAATGTATGGCTTTCTTTCTCACTCCCCTTTTCCTAGGTCTCACTATTTTGGGGGTTTGTCAGTTTCCCTAACATAGGAGGAATGCTTCTGCACCACAGATCACCCACAGAGAATTCACAACCACAGGACCTGTGCTTGTAGACAGCTACCAGGCTCTATGTCACGTTGAGAAACATCCTCTAGAGAAGAGTGGGTACATAGCAACTTAAGGCAATCACAGCAATGATCCAGAGCCCTACATCCTGAACTTCTGCACACCATAGAAACAACCAATAGACACAACACTATATCTCAGAACATTCAGCTACCAAACCAGAATGGAATGGTGGGAAGTCCACAGCAACTGAGGAGTGGCTCCCGTGTCCCAGCACCTTTAGAGAAATCCAGAGCCAAAGAATGATGGACATTTTCTAAAGTGCCAAATTCTAATGAAATTCAGACTAGGATTTAATAAGAAATTTCTTCATCTTGGCAAGGTTTACTCTGAAAAATTTTAACATCAACTTCGATCATATATATCACTCTTTATCTTAATGAATAGCCATTACACTAATAGCCAACACTGAACTCATTTGAATGTGTGTCTTCTAATGTTTTAAAGCATTAATTGGAATCACTCTATCTATGATTTCCTAGCCCTGGTTTATACATGTTCCTCTTACCAACCCTCACCCTCCTTCATTCTCCCTCTTACATTGTCTGCTACCAACTCAATTCTCCCCATCCATCTTTTTCTTCTTTTACCTTGGCATGTATTATTTTTTTTCTTTTTTCTTTTTTCTCTCTTTTGATCAATGTTTCTCCTTTCAGTCCCCATATAATTTCATAAAAATTTTACTATATTTAATAACTAATGTTTTTTATCTTTTCCAAAATTTTACTATAAGTTTATATCTGGGCTATAGGAACTATGGAAAACAGTATCAACAAGTTTCTCACTTTTCATGAGGCTTATAGTACATGGTTTGGCTATGAAGTGGTTGTAGTAAATATGGTTCAGTGGCTTCTCACAAGTTATGCTTATATTGGGATCAGCAGAGGCCACACATTGAGTTAAAGTATCAACACCTGGACACTTCTATTAAAAAAACTTCAGGTAGCAGTCCCTTGCTAACAGAAGTTAAGAACCATCCCAACAGATGGATAGACATACAAGCAATATTAAAAGAGAAGGGGAAAAAACCCCACCCCAAACATGACATAACACTTCAACACCACAGTGGAAGAAATGTTGGAGAATGAATTTCAAGAGCTTGTAGTTAAAATGTTCAATGAGCTAAAAGAAGATGGAACAAATGAAATTAGAGTGAAAATACAGGAAGTGAAAGATTGTTTTGGTAAAGAGATATAGATTCTTAAAAAGAAACAGAAATCCTAGAAATGAAAGACTAAATAAAGGCAAATTAAAAAATTCAATGGAGGGGTTGGAGTTGTGGCTCAGAGGTGGAGCACTTGCATAGCATGCAGGAGGCACTGCATTCGATCCTCAGCACCACATAAAAATAAAATAACATAGGTCATCAGACTGCGGCGGAGGAGACAACTGCATTGAAACCTGCGGCTACAGGTGTGTAATTCCCTAGCCTTCCCTCTCCACACATCGGGGAAACCTTAAGGGCCAATCCCAGCTCTCCTGTAAGGGCCTCTCCCAGCTCTCCCGTGAGCACGGTAGCCAGACCGAGGGAATTAGAGGTGGCGCAGGACTACCGCTCCCACCAGTGCTGACAGCTGAGGTCTCTTGCACCAGCTACCGGGGGTGTGGCTACCGGAGGGGCAGTAAAATTCGCTGAGGATTCTCAGCCCCAAGCTCTACAAACTTAGGGTCTGAGGGATTGGCAAACTGGAAGAGTGTGCCCAGTCATTCATGACAACAGGGCTCCCGGGAGCAGCAGACCTGGCGTGTACCCAGTATTGTGGTGAGTGGCACCCGTGAGAGGGGCCTGGCTAGAGGAAAAGTGGGGAAGTGACTAGACACAAGAGGACGCCCTAGGCACCCAGGATTGGAGACTCGCCCAGTCTGGGAGGAGGTGCTGCTGCACAGTGATTGGTTTCCGCGTATTAATAGGAGAAACTTGGCCTGGTGGTCACAGCGCCACCTACTGGAAGAGAAGTTAATCAAACTCTAAGACTGCATTTATTAGTTTTTTTTTTCTTTTTTTTTTTTTAAATTTTGATTTCGGGTTTTCTTTCATTTTCATTTTTCTTTCTTTTTTTTTTAATTTTTTTACAATCTTTTTTCTTCCAATTTTAATTTTAATTTTTTTTATTATTTAAAAAATTTTTTTTATTTCCTATTTTTTTTCTGCTTTTGTCTTTTCAATTATCTTACCCCCCCCTTCCTTGAATTCTACCTGCTTACTCTCATTCTCTTTAGTGACTTTTTCCCTTCCCTTCTAATACCTTTCCTCCCAAGCATCAAATAAATTTATAGGAGTAAACAGTAACTCAGCAGTCAAACACAACAAGAAGTAACATGAGCAGCTTCAAAAAGCAAGGAAGAAAAGGAGTACAAACAATGCAGGACAGCCTAAATATTCAGGAGGACCTAGAGTCATCAGAAAAATGGTCATATAAAGAACTCAAGGAACACCTTAGACAGATGGAATGGAACCTTAAAGAGGATACGAGACAGCAAATTCAAGCAGCGAAAGAACACATTGAGAATGTATTACACAAACAGATAAAAGAAGAAGTTAAGCACCTTTATCAGGAGATAGAGATTATAAAAAAGAATCAAACCATAATCTTAGAAATGAAGGAAACTATAAACCAAATTAAAAACTCAATTGAGAGTATCACTAACAGAGTGGAGCAAGTAGAAGCCAGAACGTCAGATAATGAAGACAAAATATTTCATCTTGAAAAGAGTCTAGCCAACTCAGAAAGGCTGGTAAAAAATCACGAGAAAAACATCCAAGAGTTATGGGATAACATAAAAAAACCAAACTTATGAGTCATCGGGATAGAAGAAGGTACAGAGATTCAAACCAAGGGATTGAGTAACCTGCTGAATGAAATAATTACAGAAAACTTTCCAGAAATAAAAAAGGAAACAGATATACAAATTGAAGATGCATACAGGACACCGAGCACACAAAATCACAGTAGACCAACGCCAAGACACATTGTTATGAAGATATCCAATATACAGAACAAAGAGAAAATATTAAAAGCTACAAGAGAAAGGAGACAGATTACTTTCAGGGGTAAACCAATAAGGTTAACAACGGATTTTTCATCACAGACAGTGAAAGCAAGAAGGTCATGGAACAATGTATTTCAAACACTGAAAGACAATGGATGCCAACCAAGAATTCTGTATCCAGCAAAATTAAGCTTCAGGTATGAAAACGAAATAAAAATCTTTCATGATAAACAAAAATTAAAAGAATTTGCAGCCAGAAAACCAGCATTGCAAAGCATTTTGAGCAAAACACTACACGAGGAAGAAATGAAAAACAATAACCAAAACCATCAGAGGGAAGTGCCTCGGTAAAGACAGAGGGCGAGGGGAAAAATAATCATGGAGAAACAAACTAAATTTTTTTTAAAAAAAGGATAAATAATCAAACATGGATGGAAGTACAAACCATATATCAATAGTAACTCTGAATGTTAATGGCTTAAACTCTCCAATAAAGCGACATAGGCTGATATCATGGATTAAAAAAACAAATCCAACAATATGCTGCATCCAGGAGACACATCTGATTGGAAAAGACATACACAGGCTGAAGGTGAAAGGATGGGAAAAAATATACCACGCACACGGTCCTCGTAAGCAAGCAGGGGTGGCCATCCTCATATCGAATAAAATCGACTTCAAGACTAAGTTAATCAAAAGGGATAAAGAAGGACATTATATACTGTTGAAAGAAACCATTCACCAACAAGACATAACAATTATCAATATTTATGCACCAAATAATGGCGCTGCGACATTCATAAAACAAATTCTCCTCAAGTTCAAGAATCAAATAGACCACAACACAATAATTATGGGTGACTTCAACACATCTCTCTCACCATTGGACAGATCCTCCAAACAAAAGTTGAATAAGGAAACTATAGAACTCAATACCACAATCAATAACCTAGACTTAACTGACATATATAGAATATATCAACCATCATCAAATGGATATACTTTTTTCTCAGCAGCACATGGATCCTTCTCAAAAATAGACCATATATTATGCCACAGGGCAACCCTCAGTAAATATAAAGGGGTGGAGATAATACCATGCATTTTATCTGATCATAATGGAATGAAACTGGAAATCAATGATAAAAGAAGGAAGGAAAAATCCTACATCGCATGGAAAATGAACAATATGTTACTGAATGATCAATGGGTTATAGAAGACATAAAGGAGGAAATCAAAAAATTCTTAGAGATAAATGAAAATACAGACACAACATATCGGAATCTATGGGACACAATGAAAGCAGTTTTAAGAGGAAAATTCATCGCCTGGTGGTCATTCCTCAAAAAAAGAAAAAACCAACAAATAAATGAGCTCACACTTCATCTCAAAGCCCTAGAAAAGGAAGAGCAAAACAACAGCAAATGTAGCAGAAGGCAAGAAATAATTAAAATCAGAGCGGAAATTAATGAAATTAAAACAAAAGAAACTATTGAAAAAATTAACAAAACTAAAAGTTGGTTCTTTGAAAAAATAAATAAGATCGACAGACCTTTAGCCATGCTAACGAAGAGAAGAAGAGAGAGAACTCAAATTACTAACATACGGGATGAAAAAGGCAATATCACAACAGATGCTACAGAAATACAGAAGACAATTAGAAATTATTTTGAAAACCTATATTCCAATAAAATAGAAGATAGTGAAGACATCGATAAATTTCTTAAGTCATATGATTTGCCCAGACTGAGTCAGGAGGATACACACAATTTGAACAGACCAATATCAATGGATGAAATTGAAGAAGCCATCAAAAGTCTACCAACCAAGAAAAGCCCAGGACCGGATGGGTATACAGCGGAGTTTTACAAAACCTTTAAAGAAGAATTAATACCAATACTTTTCAAGTTATTTCAGGAAATAGAAAAAGAGGGAGCTCTTCCAAATTCATTCTATGAGGCCAACATCACCCTGATTCCGAAACCAGACAAAGACACCTCAAAGAAAGAAAACTACAGACCAATATCTCTAATGAACCTAGATGCAAAAATCCTCAATAAAATTCTGGCGAATCAAATACAAAAACACATCAAAAAAATTGTGCACCATGATCAAGTAGGATTCATCCCTGGTATGCAAGGCTGGTTCAATATACGGAAATCAATAAATGTTATTCACCACATCAATAGACTTAAAGATAAGAACCATATGATCATCTCAATAGACGCAGAGAAAGCATTCGACAAAGTACAGCATCTCTTTATGTTCAAAACACTTGAAAAACTAGGGATAACAGGAACGTACCTTGACATTGTAAAAGCTATCTATGCTAAGCCTCAGGCTAGCATCATTCTGAATGGACAAAAGTTGAAGGCCTTCCCTCTAAAATCTGGAACAAGACAGGGATGCCCTCTATCACCACTTCTATTCAATATAGTTCTCGAAACACTGGCCAGAGCAATTAGACAGATGAAAGAAATTAAAGGCATAAAAATAGGAAAAGAAGAACTTAAATTATCACTATTTGCAGATGACATGATTCTATACTTAGAAGACCCAAAAGGGTCTACAAAGAAACTACTAGAACTAATAAATGAATTCAGCAAAGTGGCAGGATATAAAATCAACACGCATAAATCAAAGGCATTTCTGTATATCAGTGACAAAACTTCTGAAACGGAAATGAGGAAAAACACTCCATTCACAATATCCTCCAAAAAAATAAAATACTTGGGAATCAACCTAACAAAAGAGGTGAAAGATTTATACAATGAAAACTACAGAACCCTAAAAAGAGAAGTAGAAGAAGATCTTAGAAGATGGAAAAATATACCCTGTTCATGGATAGGCAGAACTAACATCATCAAAATGGCGATATTACCAAAAGTTCTCTATAGGTTTAATGCAATGCCAATCAAAATCCCAATGGCATTTCTTGTAGAAATAGATAAAGCAATCATGAAATTCATATGGAAAAATAAAAGACCCAGAATAGCAAAAGCAATTTTAAGCAGGAAGTGTGAATCAGGCGGTATAGCGATACCAGATTTCAAACTATATTACAGAGCAATAGTGACAAAAACAGCATGGTACTGGTACCAAAACAGGCAGGTGGACCAATGGTATAGAATAGAGGACACAGAGACTAATCCACAAAGTTACAACTATCTTATATTTGATAAAGGGGCTAAAAGCATGCAATGGAGGAAGGATAGCATCTTCAACAAATGGTGTTGGGAAAACTGGAAATCCATATGCAAAAAAATGAAACTGAATCCCTTCCTCTCGCCATGCACAAAAGTTAACTCTAAATGGATCAAGGAGCTTGATATCAAATCAGAGACTCTGCGTCTGATAGAGGAAAAAGTTGGCTCCGATCTACATATTGTGGGGTCGGGCTCCAAATTCCTTAATAGGACACCCATAGCACAAGAGTTAATAACAAGAATCAACAAATGGGACTTACTTAAACTAAAAAGTTTTTTCTCAGCAAGAGAAACAATAAGAGAGGTAAATAGGGAGCCTACATCCTGGGAACAAATTTTTACTCCTCACACTTCAGATAGAGCCCTAATATCCAGAGTATACAAAGAACTCAAAAAATTAGACAATAAGATAACAAATAACCCAATCAACAAATGGGCCAAGGATCTGAACAGACACTTCTCAGAGGAGGACATACAATCAATCAACAAGTACATGAAAAAATGCTCACCATCTCTAGCAGTCAGAGAAATGCAAATCAAAACCACCCTAAGATACCATCTCACTCCAGTAAGATTGGCAGCCATTATGAAGTCGAACAACAAGTGCTGGCGAGGATGTGGAGAAAAGGGTACTCTTGTACATTGCTGGTGGGACTGCAAATTGGTGAGGCCAATTTGGAAAGCAGTTTGGAGATTCCTGGGAAAGCTGGGAATGGAACCACCATTTGACCCTGCTATTGCCCTTCTTGGACTATTCCCTGAAGACCTTAAAAGAGCATGCTACAGGGATGCTGCCATATCGATGTTCATAGCAGCACAATTCACAATAGCTAGACTGTGGAACCAACCCAGATGTCCTTCAATAGATGAATGGATAAAAAAAATGTGGCATCTATACACAATGGAGTACTATGCAGCAATAAAAAATGAGAAAATCATAGAATTTGCAGGGAAATGGATGGCACTAGAGCAGATTATGCTTAGTGAAGCTAGTCAATCCCTAAAAAACAAATACCAAATGTCTTCTTTGATATAATAAGAGCAACTATGAACAGAGCAAGGAGGAAGAGCAGGAAGAAAAGACTAACATTAAACAGAGTCATGAGATGGGAGGGAAAGGGAGAGAAAAGGGAAATTGCATGGAAATGAAGGGAAAACCTCATTGCTATACAAAATTACATATAAGAGGTTGTGAGGGGAATGGGAAAATTAACAAGGAGAGTAATGAATTACAGTAGATGGGGTAGAGAGAGAAGATGGGAGGGGAGGGGAGGGGGGATAGTAGGGGATAGGAAAGGTAGCAGAATACAACAATTACTAATTGGGCACTATGTAAAATTGTGGATGTGTAACCGACGTGATTCTGCAATCTGCATTTGGGGTAAAATTGGGAGTTCATAACCCACTTCAATCTAATGTATGAAATATGATATGTCAAGAGCTTTGTAATGTTGTGAACAACCAATAAAAAAATAAAAAATTAACAAAAAAAATAAAATAAAATAACAAAGATATTGTGTCCAACTATGACAAAAAAATAAATATAAAAAAATTCAATGGAAAACATCATAATAGATTAGACCAGTTTGAGTATAGGTTTTTAGGCTGTGAAGACAAAGTATATAATCTTGAAAGTAAAGATGACCATAAAGAAAAATGTTAAGAGACCATGACCAGAACATTGAAGATATCTAGGAATGTCATGGGACCAAATTCGAGAATCGCTGATATAAATGAAAACATTAAAATATGAACTAAAGGAATGCAAAATATTTTCAATGAAATAGTAGTAGAAAAATTTTCAAATCTTAGGAATAAATGGAAATTGAAATAAAATAAATATATAGAACTCCAAATAGAATCAGAATTGATCTTTTTCTAAGACACAATATAATGGAAATGCCTAATATATAGAATAAGGATAGACTTATTATTAGACTTAAGCTGCAAGAGAAAAAAAGGCAAGTCACGTTTGGAGATAAACTGATTCAGATTTCAGATGATTTCTCAACTCAGACCCTAAAAGCCAGGAGGGGGCTGGGGATGTGGCTCAAGTGGTAGCGCGCTCGCCTGGCATGCATGTGGCCTGGGTTCGATCCTCAGCACCACATACAAACAAAGATGTTGTGTCCACCAAAAACTAAAAAATAAATTTAAAAAATTCTCTCTCTCTCTCTCTCTCTCTCTCTCTCTCTCTCTCTCTCTCTCTCTCTTAAAAAAAACCAGGAGGGCTTGGAATAATACATATCAAGCTCTTAAAGAAGATAGGAGCCAACTAAGATTATTATTATACCCAATAAAATTATCCTTCAGAATGAAAGATGAAATAAAAACCTTTCATGATAAGCAGAATCTATAAGAATTTATAATTCCAAAGTCTATACTACAAAACATACTTGATGAAGTATTTCATGAAGATGAAAATAAAAATAAAAACCAGTGTAGGGATGAATTGCACTGGAAGAATAGGTAATTAAAGAAGAATCAAGTCCAAATTAAACATTAGAAATAAATCAAAATGGTAGAAAATAAAAATCATATTTCTATAGTAGTAAATGATCTAAATTCATCAACCAAAGGACATAAATTGGATTGGATTGGACAGATTGGATTAAAAAGACAAGACCCAATAACCCCTGTTTGTAAGAGACTCACCTTACAGACAAAGACATCCACAGAGTGAGGGTGAAAGGATGGGAAAAGATATACCATATAAATGATAGTCACGAACAAGTAGATGTAGCTGCTTTTATGTAGCAAAGTAGACTTCAAACAAAAATTAATCAGAAGAGAAAAAGAAAGTCACTTTATACTGGTTAAGTGAATCCTTCAACAATAAGATATAATTATTGTAAATATTTATGCCCCAAACATTGTGGTAGAAATTACAAATTAGTCCAATTTCCAATTCTGGAAAGCACTATGGAGCTTATCCCCCAAATCAGGAATGGAACTACCATTTGACCCAGCTATCCCACTCCTTGGTATACACCCCAAATATCTAACTAAGATCAGCATACTATACAGATGCAGCCATACCAATGTTTATAGCAGCACAATTTACACTAGCCAAGCTTTGGAACCAATAGAGGTGCCCTTCAGCAGATGAATGGATTTTAGAACTGTGGTATAGGAACACAATGAAATATTACTTAGACATACAGAAGGATTAACTATGGAATTTGGGATAAATGGATGGAACTGGAGACTATCATGCTAAGTGAAATAAGCCAGACTCAGAAAGTTAAAAATCAAAGATGTGAAGAAGCTTAGTCAAAACTAAGAAAAAAATCTGAAGACAAAAGGGGCCTGGGGCTATAGCTCAGTGGTAGAGTGCCCGCCTTTCATGTGCAAGGCACTGGGTTTGATCCTCAGCACCACATAAAAATAAATAAAGTTATTGTGTCCATCTTCAAATAAAAAAATATTTTAAAAAAAGACAAAATGGGGGGGATTCTGTTAAAATAGAAGAAAGATCAGTGGAGTAGAGGAAGGGATTGAGGGAAAGGGATTAGGGATGGGATAAGGGAAGAATAATGAAATAAGTCTTACCTAACTTTCCTGTGTACATATATAAATATATTACAGTGAATCTCACCATTATATTCATCCACAAGAAAATAATTTTTAAAAAATGTAAGTAAGTAGCAGAAAGATCAGCAGAGTAAGGTAAGGGTGAGGTAGGAGGGAAGCTAAAAGGTTAGTACTGGGGACTATCTCATGCTTTTATAAAAATAAATAGATAAAATAAATCATTATATTATATATAACTAAAAAGAACCATAAAAATAAATAAGTAATTAAAAAATAAAAAGTAGATACTATTGGGAAGATTAGAAATTAATGTGACTGAAAAAGAAAAGATGGGTGACTTTTAAAACATTATTTATTGATTAACCCAATCATAGTATTAATTATTATAATTATACAAAATTATGGGATACAAAGTGATAATTTGATAGATAGCTACAATGTGTAATGTTCAAATCAAGGTAGCAAAAATTTCCATCTGCGTAATCATTTAATTTGATTAATACTTAATAATTGCACATATCTGTGAGGAACAGTGTAATATCTTGACACATGTATATAATATACATTAGGGCAATTAACATTTTCATCTCCTTATCATCTCTATCAAGTCTTAATGAGGCTTATGTAGAGAAGAGCTTTTATTTTTAATTAAAGTTGGTTTCAGTGGAGAAAAGCTTTTATCATGATTGTTGGGCAACTACCGAGGAACACCTTTAGAATAAATAGCACAGGAACACAGAACCTTGGGTATCCTGAAGTGGCCATGATATATCCTAGAAATATCCATAATCTCAGGCCTCATTTTCCCATTTGTAAGTAGAGACCAATTAGAGAGTTAATTATTTAAAGTTTTTTTTATTTGCCTCAGGAATTTACTCAAGGAGTCCAGAGAACTTTTCCTTAATCTGTTCAGAGATCTTCTATGAAAGGGGTAGACTTATTCTTCTGGTTATTAAAGGACACTTAAAGTACTAACAAAAAAGCAGATTATTACTACCCCAAGTTTATGCTTCAATGCCTAACAGGACATGATTTATTTTCAATGTGTTAATAATGTCTTTGAATGGATTTTTTTATTGTGAACTGAAAATTAAGATTCTGGTTCAATTATGATCTTAGGACCTAAACACAGTTAACAGACATCATTATTACTAACTTTTTAAGAAGATGAATATTACATGCATAACAATGGGAGCTATTGATCTCCCTTGATACTTTCCAATATCTATATTTAAATAATTCTATAGTGACTTGCCCTAATAATTTGATCTCTTAACAGATATTTATTAGAACATGTGTAGACACTTATCACATTTTTCTGCCTTCCTTGCTCTTATAACTAAGTCACCCTTATGTTTCTCCTAGATTTCTGTAAAATCTTATCTCCTTTTTTCCACTCATTCCCTGACCCTATTGTCTTCTCTGTATGGAAGACAGGAAGATAATAATAACTTGTGGGTCATATCATGCCACTCTTCTACTCAAAATACCCAGTGACTCTCCATTTTAAGCTTTGTAATAAACTGGAGGCGCTACAGTGATCTATATAAGAACATAAATGATCTGCTTTTCAGTTATCTCTGAGTTTTTCTCTGTATTATGGTTTGGATATCAATACCCTATAAAAGTTCATGTGTTTAAGGTTTGTTCCCCAATAAAACAATGATTGTAATTAGGGTCTTTGAGAAGATGATTGGATCACTAGTATGATTAGATTATTATGATTGCCTCAGTGGATTAACCCACTGATGGATTCGTGATTTGATAGCATTCCTGTAAGGTGGTGGAAATATAAAAGTTGGAGCCTCACTGGGGGATGTAAAGCATCCTTGAAAGGGTATATCTTATCTTTGGCCACTTTCTTGGCTTTCTGGCCACCATGAGATGAACAGGATGAACAGCTTTGCTCCACCATACCCTTCTACCATCATATACTGGTTCACTAGAGGCCCCAAACCAATGGAGTCAGCAACTATCAATTGAGACCTCTGAAACCGTGAGTCAAGACTAGACACAGGACCACCATATGACCCATTTATGTCACTTTTCGGTATTTGTTCTGAAGCATTAAAGGGATCATACTACAGTGATACAGGCATACCCATGTTTATAGCAGCACTGATTCCAATAGCCAAACTATGGAATCAGCCTAGGTGACTATCAATGGAAGAATGTGTAAGGAAAATGTGATTTGTATACACAACGGGGTTTTATTCAGTCATAAAGAAGAATGAAATTAGGTCATTTTCAGGAAAATGATTGGAACTAGAGACTTTTATATTAAGTGAAATAGGTCAATCTCAAAAGACCACGGGTTGTCTGTTTTCTCATATATGCAAAAATAGAGAGGAGAAAGAAAATAAAGGTAGGGGTGGGGAATCTCATGAAAATAAGTAGAGGAAAAGGACCAGGGGCTGGGAGGAGGGAAGGAGTTGGAAAGTGCTGGGTAGTGATATTGGTTAAATTATGTTGCTTTATCTTGTGCATGAACAAATATGTAACAACAATACCATTATTTTGTACAACTATAACACACCAACTGAAAGAAAAAGAAAAAAAATATGTTCTGCTAGTTGTTTTCCTCTAGTATTTTGTCACAATGATGAAAATCTGACTATCAGATTCACCATCATTCACTCTCTCCCAGTTACTCTGGCTTGCTTACTCTTTCAAGAAAACACTAGAAATATTCCCACTTAAAGAGATTGTGTTGCCTATTCCTTTTTTATAGTATTCTCATTCCTGTTTACCTTTATGACTTTGTTCAAATGTCATTATCTGCTAGAGGAATACCCTGACTACCCTATTTATATCTACTTACAATTGAAAGGAGTGCTTTCTCCTTGGCTTACTCTTTCTTTCTTTTATCATAGCATTTATCACCATGTTACAAATCAAAGATTATTTTATCAATTATGATTATTATTTGTGTACCTCTAACCAGATAAAAATATCAATGAGAGTGTAACTTTGTTCATTATTAAATTTTCACTGCCTATAACAGTTCTTGGCACATAATAGATTATCACTATTTTAAATAAGTGAATGAATCTTTTAAAGAACATGTGTGGATATAATAAAGTCTCAAGTGTCAATACTTAAAGAAAAGGACCCAATGTCATTTACTGTTTGAAAACACATGGGAAAAGTATCTAGAGAAAGGAGAAGTCAATGTGAGATGCTTTGCAGAATGTAAACTCTCCAAGGACAGTTTTGCTGTTGTCCACCACTAAGATTGACCATAGGAACACAATGGATAGACCATGTATGAAAAGATAACACTGGCACACAATCTGCCCAGGAAACTAAAATATATCTTCTGTGAACAACTCAGGAAGTCAACCTGCTATATGTCAGACTTGCTGGAAGTCAGATGGTTATCTCTAGTGATTACTCAGAAAGTGAAACAGTAACATTCTGCAGCAATCAGCTTCAAGTGGCCAGGACTTGATTAATAACTAATGGCTCCTCTAATTTTTATCCCTGCTTACTGTGCTGAAGCCTTCTGAGAAACTGAGGCAGTGCTAATACCCCCAGCCCCACTCTTCAAGCCTCAAGTTTTTGTGATCAAGTCAGAGATATTTCAAACATGTTGCTCAGAATTACAGGCATGAGTTTATTAGAATGGAAAGGGAACACTCTCAAGGGAGAGTTGGGTTCCTCAGAGAGGAGTTATAGTGTGTTGCTCCTATCCCCACTTTTGTTGGGACTCCCAGGGAAGTTTCTAGAGTCCTATTCAAGTCCAGTTCTGACTTCCAGCTGGTAGTGTAAGAACTGCATGGACCACCTCCAAGAGAGAATGGTTTGGTGCTCAGTTGGTGTTAAGGAAATGGAGTCTCCCTGCTTTATCCCAATTTGCCATCCTCTGAATTCTACTGTCACCAATTTACTTTGTTTTTGCCTCAATTTCCTGATCTTTCACCCATTAAATAGCCCCCATCAAGTTTTATGAGGGTCTTGATGTTTGAACTATCAAGGTGATTGGGGGTTGTGACAGTTTTCCTGATAAGAAAAGGTCCAGGCTATGTAGTAAGATGTGACATGATCTTGAAAGAATAGTTTTTCTATTTTTTCAAGAATAGAAAAAAGGATGCAACTATGGCTAAGGGAGGTTTAAACATGAGGGGGTGGGCACTAATCTTCCAGATGTTTATCTGGAAGATAAGGTACTCTGTGGCTTTTACTTGGCCTTTATTTTCTTTTTCCTTGCTCATCCATTCATGGCTGGGTAGCTACCTAACACTTCCAACTTAAAGCAAGCAGGGAAAGCCAAATATGTACCCCCAAATCAATCATATAGATGCCTAACTTCTATAGCTCACTTACAACTTTCCCAGGCCAGTATCCTCTCATCAGAGCCCACCTGAAACCTTCCTGCTGCTTCACTGTTAAACTTTCCCACTCTTTGCCTGCCTTTGAGTCTCTTCCAAAGCGTAAATTGATAGCGATTTCTCTTTGCTAGAGGAAAATCAGCATGAATAACTTTTTCTTTTTCATTTTGTTGGTCCTTGTTTATTTCTATACTGCTGAATCCAAAACAAATAGAGCAAGGCATCTTGCTTGCAAAACTTCCTAGCACTCAATGAAAATTCACCAAAAATGAATTAATGAAGGTTGGGCTACCATCAAAGTACATTTTATTCAAATGTAGTTGCATTTCATTTATTTGCCTTGAAGGGGAAGGTAGGAATTGTTCATATGTACCTTCTTCTTGAGGTTGTTCAAGGTGATTGCTTTTCTACCACAGAAGAAAGAAAACTGGGCCATAGTAGGAGAAGCAGATCTTTTGATGTGATGGTTTTTTGTATTCAACTCATTTATCTTTGGTATTCGGAGCTTAAAGGATTCTATGCTTTTTTGTGTGTATGTGTGTGGTTAAAAAGAATCTCCCCCCCCTTTCCACTCCTTATTTTCTGTCTTAGAAGAGTCCTCATGATATATGTGTGGTCTAGGCCACCTCAGCAGGAAGCTATGAGGTTAGACCCAAATAGTTGGTCATAGAATGTGACTTTTCCTGTCATTCCTGTTTACCAACCAAACAAGTTTGTTGAGAGAGTGTCTGTGGTCATGGTAGGTGCTTGGTAGGAAATTCAAGGTCTTCAGAATATTGGCTTTATTTAATGGCGTACATTTGATGAAACATTGGCTTATATTTAATGAAAAAGATATCTGAGAGTAAACATTGGATAATGATAAAAAATGTGGTCTACAGATAACAATTGGGATTTAAAAAGGAGTTTGGAAATAACTCAAATGTAGTAGAAAGTAAGAAAAGTTTTTAAGAAAAAAAGAATATAATACAGTGGTATTTCAGGAAGATTAATCTGGCAGTCAGTGGGATTTGATTTAGCACTCTTAAAATTTCAGTAAAATAAACAGGATAGATTGCATCACCTCAAATTAATTGATCTTAACTTCCAGGTAACTAGTTTGTATCAATTCAGGGAAAAGGAATTTCAAAGAGGAAAAAGATCAATATTTTATGTTCAACAACAATCTTTTTTCATAAAGTGTTATGAATTCATTTGCATCTTGCTACAGTGTAATATTTTGGTAATGATTTGAGGATGGACACCTTGTGTTGTGTCTCAAGGAAAAAAGTTAAGGTATACAAAACATTAGGTATTTATAATGCATAATGTGAGATTTTCAAATACTCTCTGTGAGTGAAAATGCATCACTATTTCTTCTAAAAATTTAGCCAGACATATATAAAGCTATAAAGAATAGAATTTCATATTTGAGGAAACCAGTATAACCAATCCTTCATATCCATTCTATACATTCCATAACTGTATATATAACTGAGGTTCAGAATTTTGTTTTTAAAATGTATTTCAATGGAAATGCAAAGAGAAGAGCTTGCTAAATGACTTAGCAAATCTAACTGCATTAAAATTTGGAGTTAGATTCAAAAGATTATTCTTTCACAGGTGGTGATTAACAGCTATATTCATAAACATCAGAAACTCAACCCAGAGGACTTTCTTTATAAATGTTTTCTGGAGATACTGTTATGAAAAGGAACATTAATTCTTTAATCTACTGTAGTTGGTTTTCAAATATTAAATTGCTGCTCTGAGCTTTTGGGCTCCTGGCAATCAAAATACTGAGAAGTGCAAATAATAGCATTCTATGAGTCCAAAAACACTAGCAGTTCTTCTGTGGTTGAGATGAGCATTTAAGTCTTATTTATCAGTATTCATGGACAAGGTGAGTTAGGAAAAATGTTTTAATGATATTATAGATTTTATTATAGTGTGAATATCTTGGGAACATGAAATTATTTTGCTTCAGGCTTATTGGAAAACATATAGCATTGCTATAATATCATCTACATTTTATTTTTACTTCTGCATTGGTGCTACACATTTCTGGGAACTTGCAATCAAAAGAAGTAGGTTAAAGCTAGCCCTTCTCACATTCTAGCTGGTGACCCTGATTACATTATTTCCCTTTTCTGAGTTTGTTTGCTCATGAAGGGTTAGACTGATGGCTCAACACAGTGGTAAGCATGAACTGAAGCAGTTTTTGAAGAAGTTCCAATGTAACAACAGGTCTTAGTACATAAACCAAACAGAATAAAAAGTACAAAATCTAAATAGAATGAATCCGAAAAATAATTATTTTGTAATGAAAACTGACAAAGGGCCAAGTTTCTTTACTTCATGCCATGTTTGCTGATACCACTTACATGCCTCATGGTGGAATTTAAAAGGGCACAATCTTAGAACTCTGCTGATTGACATACTTAGGTTCAAGTCATTTACTAGCTATAAAGGTTTGGACTCATTTCATTATCTTGCTATGCTTCATTTTCTTCATCTAAAATAGTATGATAAAACTACTTACAGAGTCTTGTTTTATGGACTATTATAAAACATGTGTCATGACACTATCCCTAGACACATGAGCACTTTGTATAGGCAGCCTGGGCACAGAGAGTTTCAAGGGAGGGGACCAGATATATTCTCAATATATCCTCATTACCCAGCACCAACCTTGTTTAAGCCTGCCATTTCTGATCAGTTATCACTATCACCTCCTTTTTACTATCAAAGTGTCCTGAATTGACTAATAAATAACATTCACCCTAATTTTAAAGAAATAAACTCCCTGATCTCTGCATTCCTTCAAACTCTTTACTGACATTTTTTTTTTCTGAAAATCTTCCTATTTCTAAAACCAATATCTCTAAATTTGGTCAGTCTTGCTAATTGTTCTTTCTCATATTTCATTACATATACTCCCCTTCCTTCACTTTATACAAGAAAATATGCCTTTCTTTCACCTGCATTCTTGGGAAGAGAAATCTGAGAGAGCTAAGCAGAAGCATAGACAAGTGTTATGCCCAGGCATCTAATCCTAGCTCCTCTTCCCGATTATGTTTCTTAGAGTTGGAATCAGAAGTGACAGATTTTCATGGGGGATATGTATTAAAATGTTTATTTTACTTGAAAAAAAAATGAAGCCATGCTTTATTTGACTGAAAGTAAGTTTCACTGATAAAGAGGATTGGCTTTACATATTATATTTACAACAAATTTTTAGAAATTTGGTGAGCTCAATCTACAATTTCACATTTTTTAAAAACATAGCTTTAAGTTGAAAGTCAAATAATTACTTAAAAGATTATGAACTGGAAATTTTATATAACAATACTTTGATATTCCCAAACTTTTCTGAACAGATCATGCTAATATGGTCATTCTAGAAAAAAGAGTTATAAGTAGAAATTGTAGCAATTTGCTTAGTCTTATCTTGGTGAAGTGTTTGTGTGTGTGTATGTGAGTGTGTGTTTGTGGGTTTTTTTTGTATTTCCCATAAATTGAGAAAGTGTATGATTCACAATGACTATGTAAGAAATCCTTTGGTGAGTCAGATGGTGTTTACTTTAAAACAAGAAAGAAATGACTTGCTCACTGGTAAATTATTAAAAGTATCCTTGTTGAATGCTGTCTACATGTTTTATGATACACAACTCTGAAAGTATTCAATAAATGAAGTGACATTGCTACAACAAACTCTTCCATTTTCATCAACTAATTTATGTAAACCATTTTTCTTGTTATATATATATATATATATGAAAAATCATTCTAGAAATAAATAGCATATATTCAAATAAATACATAAGAAATTTGAAAAGAAGCTCTATTCATCTTCATATGGGGATTAAATTTCCAATAGAATTTTTCTGTTCATATTTAATATTTTTAAAGAACTTTTAATATAATCTAACTTTATTGATTTTATGTTAATAATGATTACAATAATTCAGTTAGGAGAAGAGCTAATATATTATTGGATTATGCTAAAACCAAAACACTTCTACTTAAATTATGAAGAAAAATGTTGTTTATCTTATAGAACACAGTAATAAAATAAACGCCTATAAACATATCACTTTATTTGAAACCATAAAAATCCCTAGCACTATTGACATTGAGTGGTCCTTCTCAATATGAGAATATGCCAATTGAGAATATGGCAAACCATATTCTCAATTTTGTATTTTTCATAATGGATTCTTTAAGTTGAACATTTACATTTTGTAAAATTCATAGATCCTAATATGATACATTTTGACAAATAAATATATGTATGTAAGTAAGATAAAGTATGATTTCATTACTCAAAAGAATTTCCTCTCCACCTACAGTAGCAACCACAGTTTTCCACTCTCTGATTCTCATATCCATAGGTTAGTTTTTTCTGTTCTTACTTTTTTAGCAATGAACTTATAGGGACTATGTGTGTATGTGTGCGGGGTGTGTGAGTTCCTTTGTGATTCATCCATATTGCATTAGTTCTTCACTTCCTGTCGTGAGCCATCCATGGGCTGTGTGTGTGAGTTATGAGCATTTGAGCATAAGAGCATATGAGGGGACTGGTCTAGTTGTGTACTGACTGGGCTGTGCCATGCAAGTGTGCCTTTCCTCTTGCTCTGCCTGTGATTCCACACAGCACCTGAGATGGGTGTGACTTGCCAAGATGTCAATCAATCTGCTGACCACAAGACATCACCAAGCAAGACTCCACCTTTACAAAACCCTATCCCTTGCCTTATTTGGGTGGAATATTTTATCAAATGTCTTTTCCCCAACAAATAGGGGGGTTCCTGGTGTGCTTTTGCACCTTCCAGTGTTATCCAGTGTAGAGCTGATCTTGGAGTCACAGAGCAATCCCATCTTCAAAACTCTTGTTCATGTGTTGCATAGTTTCTTTGCCGTTTTCTTAGTTTATTGTTACAATCAGCTCCTTTGAGTCAGCTCATCTTGTCAGCCTGGCCAGCTGGGAGGAGTTTCCTTTTCATTCCTGAGCAACATTCTGGTACATAACTATACCACAGTTTTTGTCATGCATTTTTGTGTTGATAGATTCCCCGGCTATTTCCAGTTTGGTATTATTAAAACTAAAAATTACATGACCTTTTCCACATACAGGTTTTTGCATATAGATTCTAACATTAATTTTACAAATATTTTAAAGTAGATTTACTAAATTTAATGGGTAGGCAGATCTTCTTTAGAAGAACATGCCACTGTTTTCCAAAGTGGTTATACCATTTTGTACCCACACTAGAAATTTAAGAGCATTTCAGTTGATCCACTTGAGAAAAGAAATTTGTGTGTTGCCAGTCTTCTTAATTTTAGCTGTTTTAATGTGTGGGAAGTGGTATTTTCGTGAGCTTAAAAAGACAGTTTTTGAAAGAGGGTTTTTCTTATTTTATGCATAAAGTTAAAGATTAATCCTAAGTAGTTTTGGATTGACAAAGATAACTGATAACTTCTCTGTAGACTCACCAGTCTCTTAGAAACCTGTGGTTTCTGAAAATTTGTCATTTCTCTCTCCTTTATTACAAGTAAGGAAGCTAATAGAAATATAAAAGTGACTCAAGTCTAGATGTGAGGGAAATCTTCTTATGCCAACAAAGAGTGTCAGTAAACTTTAAATTTCGCAACCAGCCTGACCCCCACTCTAACAGAACAAGTGTTATACAAAACCAAACCAAATGGATGAGGAAGAAATAAAATTATAAGTTGTAAAATAACCCCCTGCATGTCTGGGAATGATAACAATATTCCATGTGTAATGTGAACTATTGTGCAAAGAAGCAGAATGATATAAAATAAAGTATTTCCAAGGACTAATTTATGAATTAGATTATAAAGTCACTTAAATTTAATATTGCTCATGTTTTGGTCTATTAAGACTAATAAGACTTATGTAAGTTTAGGATGAAAGAATTTTTGAACTTCCAAGAATAGGAAAAAAAAACCTGTAAATACTCTCTGCACTATAGCACAAAGGAAAACAGAGAACTTTCCAATAATGACCTTGATTGCTAGGTAAAAAGAAGCACAGTATGCAACTGAAATGATTAAACTTGATGATCAACTTGACTGGATTGAGTGGTGCCTAGGAAATTAGTAAAGCATATTTCTGGGTATGTCTGTGAGGGTGCTTCCATGGATGACAGGCATGTGGGTCAGCAAACTGAAGAAGGGAAGATCCACCCTGAATGTGGGCAGCATTGTCCAATAGGCTGGGGACCCAGATAGAACAAAAAGCTGAATAATGGGGAAGTTCCCATACAAGCAAGCTTGAGTCTTTCTGAGTAGGTATATTTTTTGCTGCTGCCGTAATCCATGGACAACACACCATAGTTTGAACCAGAACTCACACCAGCAGCTGCAGGGGACTTTCTAGACTTTCCAAGCCTTGGACTTGAGCTATATCATTGGTCTCTCTTGTTCTGAGGCTTCCAGCTTCTTGGACTGAGAGCTACTGGTTTCACTGGTTCACAAATCTGCAGACCATGATAGCACCACCCAGCTTCTGTAAGCCAACTTAATGCATCTTCTTATAATTACATATACATTCCACTTGTTCTGTTCCTCTAGACATTCTAATATCAGAAGAAAGAAAACAAAGAATCCCAAACTAAGCCCAAAACATGAGTACTGCTAATTATGCTCTAGGTATTTTAAAGATATACTTAGTATATAAATGTATAAAGTAATTAGACAATATTTTTATCCAGTATCCAATGATTTCTATCCTTAGAAAATTCATACTGCTTTGATAATTTTTATTTTAAATAATATAACTCATTTCCCTGATTTTATCATAGTGTGAAGAAAATTAATATGTGTTTTATTTATTAGTGTCAATTTCAGTAAGAAATTTTATTTTCACATAACAGGTTAATTTTTCTGAAATTCTTGTTTTCCTAAACTCATTTCACAGGTCAAATCATTTGTCAGTTTCCACTAAATATTTGGATAAAATTTAAATAAACACTAAACTACATTATAGAAAAACAATATTTTTAAAAAAAAATGTTTGATTAAACTTTTTATTATGCTAAAAATCTTAGGACTATTATTCTAAGTACACAAATTAGATAAAAATTTTATAGAATAGAAAAGTAGTCATCAGGTATTTAATTGAAAAAAATATATATAGAACAACTTATGTAATTGTTGATGTTAATCTGTAACTTTCACAAATGTAAAAGCCATATATATGACAGTAACATGATTCACTCAGGTATTACAATAATAATGCTGCATCTGTAACTACTCTTATTTTAAGTGGGTTACAAGAGTAAATATGTATTCCCATGCACAATAGCTGAACTAGGCTGGACTCCCAGCTCTGGGACTCAGACCCCAGGCTCCAGGCTCTATGTCTAAGTGAATTTGCTCTGGGGTGTAGACTGAAAGGGCCTAGGCTACTTAGGGCATGTCTTACTCATGGCAGATCACTGGAGTGTGACGGGCACACTCAACCATGAAAGAACATTTTTAGCCTCTGATCATCTCACATACACTAACTTATCAGTGGTCATGGCCAAGCATGTGGCCAAACCCAAGTCAAGAAATAAAGACATACTAGCTCACCACGAGGCCAAGACAAGCTTGTGAAAACAAAATACTACAACAAAGAAGTGAAGAACCAGAAACCATCATTTAATCCTCCATGGGTGAAGGTGTAGAAGGCGCTCAGCTTCCGTGTTTGTATGTCACAGACAATTCTGTTTACTCCTGTGCCTTCCTGGCCTGTGACCCAAGTTAGTAACTTAAGAGTGGGAACTAATATCAGTGGCTAAGATTCTAGTAAATCCAACAGTTACAAAGAGATCTAAGTGTGTCTGAAGGATAATGGGTTAGATTTTTTTTTTTTTTTTGTCCATGAAGGGCAAAAAGAAGGCAAGCAAAATGGTTGGTGTGCTAGAATGTGAAAGATGATAAGTGGAGATGGATCGAGTCTCTATGGTAAAATTGGGACTATCTGAGATCTCCGTTTATAGTCCCTGCAGCAGGGACTCTGAAAGGACTGAACTATGTTTAATTTTGACAAAGCTGACTCAGTGTTGACAAGTTTATTTTTAAGAAAGTTTAAGTTCTCAACCATGACTGGTGGAGTGGTTCCCTATCTTTATCCTCCAGGCTTCCCTTGCTGCCTGCCCCTGGGTGACTCACCCTCCCTTATTGATTACTTTAATCCTGACTACACCTCCACACATGCTCCCCTCATTTATTTTTTTACAGCTTAAACCCTCTGGAGGATAACATCTGTCTTCTGCCGAGACCATGACTGGTACCCAATTATCTATTTTATTGTAGTGTTGCCATATTTTTATGTTTAGATTTTACTTTCCATCCAAGTGCTGCTGCTTAGAGTGGAAGGGAAACTATAGTCTTTTGATGTCATCGTTTAAATATTAAAAAATATTTATATTTTCAGTGAATATTCTGGAGCACAATATCTATTTCATTGAAAGGTTCTCAATGATCTTTTTTTTTTTCTCATTTTGTCTTTCAAGAAACAGAAAGTTGTCTCTGATGTGGATATGCAAATAAACATTCAAGATCCCCCTGCCTTTTCTCAGCAAAAGCCTAAGCAAAACAAACCAAAAACAAAAACAAAACAAACAAACAAACAAAAAAAACCACATTAGTTTCCTTGCAGTTTAGGATCTTTTGGTGGATGCTTTACTTATCCCTTTGTTTGCCTCCCACACATCTTCCTGACCAGGTACAAAACTGTATGTGATAAGGAGGCCCACAGAACTATTCTAAGTCTGCAGGCAAAAGAATTTGACTTTTGGGTTTGCAATTTCAGATATTTTAATGAGTCTCAGTCTTCAAGGTAGCACTGGTGTAGGCTTGAGAATCTCTAATGAAAGGAAATATTTCTACATTTCCTGGGATTTTCTTTGATTGACAATCTCTTCTTTGCCTTTAAGAAAGTTAGGAAAAAAAGCCTAAAAGAAAATATTTGTCAGAATCACTACTGTCAATCATAATCGTATATAAATGATAGAAATGAACTTTCATTATTTCGTCAGATTAGTGCAGTGGAAAGTGAATGACCTCATACTTGGACAAATCTGAGTTCTAATCCAACTTGAACAAGTTGTTCAACCCTTCTGTCTCTTTTGAAATGCAATGTCTATTCTCCCCAACTATGTTATGTCATGTGTAAAAGGATCATGAAGGAGTATTTTGTTTAAACCTATGATGAACAAATGAATTTTATTAAACTAAAATGAACACAGCATAAAAATTCCCTATGTACTGGTTGTCTTCAACCCTTCCTTGTTCCTTAACACGTAAACATTGGGCAAATGACTTACCTTGCATTCCATTTCCCCTTCCTTCCTGCCTTCCCCCTTCCTCCTTTCCTGCCTCCTTTCTCTTTGAGATGGGTTCTCACTTTGTTTCCTAGGCTGGCCTCAAACTCCTGGGCTTGAGCGATTCTCCTGCCTCCTCAGTAGAGATTCTTTTTCTTGCAAAGGCATTAACATGCATTCTGTATCTAGCGCTTAGCCTGGTAAGAGGAGGCACCTAATAATAATTATTATTACTCTTTTTGCTATTATTAGACAATAATACATGAGTGGTATTATTGAAACAGTGAGGGCATAGAAAAGGGGGGTCTTAACAAAGAATATTGAGAAACTCTCATAAATAAAATCATCCAATGAACAAATATTTAGAAAATAAGAAGATATTGCATTTTGCTTTTTGTTTTTTAATCATCTTTTAAGGGTCCACTGTGCTACCTTAAAACAAGTTCACCTGGATGAAACCACCTACGAGGTTGTGATTTGCCTGCCCCTGAAGTGCCTAAGGACAAGCCTGTGGTAGATGGTCAATGAGAAAAGGAAAAGCCATTTTACCTTGGCAAAGTGTTTGTATCCCTAGGTTTATTCTTGGTCTTCTGGATAATAGTCTCACAATATTTATCTACCTCATAAAGATGTTGACAAAATAAATTAACACGTTTCTTCTTAGAAATACATATTGAAAGTTGCAAGTTCTTAAAGATTTTCTTACAAAAAAAAAAAAATCCCTACCACTTTTGCAGCAAACAGACTAAAAGATAGATTTCCTGCATCTTCTGACAGTGATTTGAGGGTTTTCATGAATTTTGAAAGCCTATGAATAAAGAAAAGGGTGTAATCCCAGCAGTGAGTAGGAAGTTTATGATGAAGGGTGACATATGGATGGATGTCGGCAAGTATCAAGAACATGCAGGCAAAGATAAGGGAAGACACTGTGTGGGAGGAGCTGGCTCAGCTGTGTCTCAGAGTGCCAAAGATAGACCATCTTAAAGTACTAGATGGTGCCATGTACTTTTCACATAATAACCTTGATAAAAATCCCTTGAGGGTTTTAATTTAAAATATTTTTTTCATCTACTAAATTAACTCCCCCCTCCATTAAGTGGAAGGGTTTTAGTATTACTATGAAAAATAATAGAAACAGCAGCAAAATATCAATCACCAATACTCTCTCCTCGTATGTTCCCTTCTTGTGCCAGGTCTCCTCTTGAATATCATAGCAAGCCTGTAAGAAAGAGATTATTATCCTTATTAACCCTACCCATATGTGGAAATGGAGGCCTAGGGGAGTTAAAAAAGTCTTGTCATTGTCCCACAGAAAGGAGAAAATAAAAGTGGGATTCAAATCTAGTTACAGCTCCTTTCAAAGATGAATTGTCTCTATACAATGCCATATATGCAATTGGTTTACAGTTCCATTTCTTCATAAGGCAACAATTTTGTAGTGCTTTGTGTATTCTGAATTCTGAATTGTCTATCTCCAAGAAGATGAAAGGACATAAAACCCAGGCACCATCAAAATGAACCCCATTATTATATATAGCTATAATGCACTAATAAAAGGCTAAAAAATAAACAAATACATAAATAAATAAAGGGATAAGATTATCAAAAGAAAATAATCAACCTAAATGATAAAAATATTTTGCATTTTTCACTGGGTATTTGTTTTATTTGGTGAAGTTTTAATAGATTAATGTATGATTCTATGTATAAATTGTAATAAAACAATTTTTAAAAAGATAACAAATACCTCATTCAGCATTTTGTATTTAATTGCTACTATGTTTATTTTTTTACAAAGTGTTCCAAGAAAGTCTACCAAGAAAGCCAAGCTGTATGGGAAGCAGTTTTTACACTGTAGAAGTTTCACTAAATCTGATTATGAAGCAGTTCTTTTTTATGACAAACAGGTCATGATTTTTCTTTTGATGATACATAGTATAAACATATCTTTAAAAAAATTTTATTTTAATGTTTCTAGAAGTATACTAAAATTTTAAAAGTTCTAATACAAACCCCTGGATTAGTTTTTTTTAAAACATTTTTTTTCAATTGTAGTTGGACACAATGCCTTTATTTATTTATTTATTTATTTATTTATTTATTTATTTGTATGTGATGCTGAGGATCAAAATCAGGGCCTCACATGTGCTAATCAAGTGCTCTACCGCTGAGCCACAACCCCAGCCCAAGCCCCTGATTATTAATTGGAAGAGAGAGAATATGCTGACATGACATTTATTGGTTAACTTAATGAATTATCTTTTCATTCTTATTTTCTTCCTTGTCCAAATGCACCCACTTTCATACTTCTGTTTTAGACCTTTATTCCTAAAATACTCCGCAGTGAGTTTCCTTGATAGGGAAACAGATGAGTTTATAGGGGCAAGATGTTTAGTTCCGATACACATGAACGTGTCAAACACAAACATCTAAGTATACATTGGTGGTTGAGAAGTTTTGGTAAATATTTATAGTGTCTCAAATATCAGCCTCAGAAATCCTTCTTAGTTGTAAAACAGTTAAATATAGAACATATCAAATGAGATCATGCACATTCTACTTGTTTAACCTACAAAGGACTGTAAGATTATGAATATTGATTCATCCTGCTTTAGTCAGCTTTCTGGCTGCAGTAACTTAAAGATCTGGCCAGAACAATTTTAGGGAGGAAAAGTTTATTTGGGGGCTCACAGTTTCAGAGATCTCGGTCCACAGACAGCAGACTCTGTCCCTCTGGTCTCAAGGTAAGGCAGGACATCATGGTTTGTAGAGTGTGATGGAGGGAAGAAGCTCACAGAATGAACAGGAAGCAGTTGGAGAAAGATTCCACTTGCCAAATACAAATATGAACCCTAAAGCCACACCCCCAATGCCTCACCTCATCCAGCCCAATCTCCTGCCTTCAGTTATTAATCAATTAATCCCATCATGTGATAAATTTACTGATTGGGTTAAGGCTCTCATAACCTAATCATTCTTCTTCTGAACCTTCTTGCTTTGTCTCACACATGAGATTTTGGGGGACACCTTATGTCCAAACCATAATAGCCTCAACTGAAATTTCAGACTTAACTGGAATAGCTTTAACTTGATATCTTTCAATTTTATTTTTTAACTTTGAGCAAGATCTTTATCCTCATGTGTATAGAATAACCTTCTCTTTAAAGAACTATTCTTAAAATTAATGAAATATTTGGCCTATGTCGCATTTTCTACTAATATCTCAGGAGAGATATTCCTTCAGGGTGGTTATTTTTACTTAAAAATGCTCCAAAATAAGCTTCAACCAACCAAACATATTTATTTTTTATTATTCCACCATTTTATGAAACTGCCTCAGAGTGTAAGCAACATAAAAAGTGCAATAAATTTAAACAGCAGCATGTAACACTGCCCTTAAAATAGTTTCAAAGGTAAAAGACAGATGTTAACCTATGATTTTATTGTTCTTGGGGACTAAAAAAGTCTCAGGTTAAAGAAGATAAGCAATTAGTTAGACAGCTAAGTCTATGCTTTGTTATATGGAAGCTCACATCCATAGAAAAAACTGTATTGCCCTACATTTGGCCAGTGGTTGCCTGGTGATGTGAGTAAAGGGAGGAAGAATTAAAGAACAGCATGAGGAAATCTGGGGGGTGATGGAATTGTTTGAAATTGTTATTGTGGTGACAGTTTATGGGTATGCATATCAGATAATACCTATTAAATCTGATTCAGGACATAGTGTGTAAGTTATGTCTCAGTAAATTTTTAAAAAGTTCCACAGTGTAACTCTCCACCAATGTAGTAGAAAAGATGGTAAATAAGTGCTCCCCATTTCAGCCATAGGCAAGAAAACCTTTTTCTATTCTCTATTGGCTCATTATAATTGTACATAATAGTGGGATTCCTTATGACATATACAGGTATGTATATATCTCAGGAGAGATATTTTTACTTAAAAATGCTTCAAAATAAGCTTCAACCAACCAAACATGATTTCATCAGTTTCATTCCCTAGTACTTCTCCTTTCCTTCTCCTCCTCCCTTCCCCCAGTCCCCTATACTCTCTTCTGTTTTCATGAGATTTCACACACACACACACACACTTTTTTCATTTTTTTTCTTCTCTCTAGCTTCCACATATGAGTGAAAACGTATAACCATTGATTTTCTGAGTCTGGCTTATTTTGCTTAACATAATACATTCAAGTTACATTCATTTTCCTACAATTGATATAAGTTTATTCTTTGTAGTTGAACAAAAGTCTATTGTGTATGTACACCACATTTTTTTAATCCATGCATCTACTGACAAACACCTAGGCTGGTTTCATAACTTAAGTATTGTGAATTGTGCTGTTATAAATATGGGTGTGCATGTATCATTATAGTATGCTGACTGCAATACGTTGGATAAACACCAAGGAGTGGAATAGTTGGGTCATATAGTATTTCCGTTTCTAATCTTTTGAGGAATCTCCATACTGATTTTTATAGTGGTTGTTCTTACAATCCTGCTAACAATGTATAACTTTTCCTTTTCCCTCACATCCTTGCCAGAATTTATTATTATTTGTATTCTTGAAGATCTTATAGGGCAGAACATTCTAAGCACATTCTATAGACTGAGTGTTTGGAGTTCAGTGTCCCACAGCGTTAACCAGCTTGATAACATTCCCCTATATTGATTTTCCTTCCTTCAGTGTGACATTCTTTCCGATCTCCTACTCCTGTTTCCTAGGATCATATTTGGGGAGAAAACTGTCTATATATTATCCTTTTTTCTAAGGGTCTGTTTGCTGCTGGGTAGTTAGGGTAAAAAAAATTATATATATTTTCTTCAAAGTTTTTTATACTCTAAATATGGCTGGTACTATAAATGGTAAAGGTTTTGTGATATCTTTCAGTACAGAAAAAAATTTTGAGTGATGCATTTCAGGGGAAGATCTGTCTTCTGTAGATTTCTCTATGTGTTCAATTGAATTATTCATTTGAAACTTTTCCAACTTTAGGCTGCTCTGCAAACTTATTTTATATAAATCTATCATGATGTTAAGAGAAATATTTCTAGCCCATCTGAGTGAAAGTACTCACTTGAGCTCTTATCTTGAATGATAATTTGCAAACTTGCAACCTACTTTAGTGGCAAGTAAAACTGTGATGTTTTGTGCATTTCATTTAGGAATATTAGTTTGCACTTTTATTTCCCCAAGGCCAAAACAAATGGGTACTGAGTATCTTTTCTACCAAATACGAAAATGTTCCTCAGCAAAGTTTTAGTTTGGCTTGTTATTAAGACATCATTTTTTAAAATTAATTTGTTTTAATTAGTTATACATGACAGTAGAATACATTTATGCACTTTGATATACATAGATGGGATATAATTTCTCATTTTTCTGAGTGCACATGTTGCAGAATTATATTGGGTATATAATATATGTATATATACATATATAATGTTTGTTTCATTCTACTATCTTTCCTATCCCCACATCCCCTCTCCTCCCATCACTTCCTTCTACCTAATCTAAGGTAACACTATTCTTTCCTAGTTCCTTATTGTGAATTAGCATCTGCATCTTAGAGAAAACATTTGGCCTTTGGTTTTGTGGGATTGGCTTATTTTGCTTAGCATGATATTCTCCAACTTCAACCATTTACTGGCAAATGCCTTAATTTTAGTCTTCTTTAAGGCTGGGTAATATTCCATTGAATATATATACTACATTTTCTTTATCCATTCATCTATTGAGGGACATAGGTTGGTTCCATAGACTAGTTATTATGAATTGAGCTGCTGTAAATATTGATGTTGCTGTGTCACTATAGTGTGCTAGTATGCTGATTTAAAGTCCTTTGGGTATAAACCAAGGAGTAGGATAGCTGAGTCAAATGGTGGTTCCATTCCCAGTTTTGTGAGGAATCTCATACTGCTCTCCATAGTGGTTGTACCAATTTGCAGTCCCACCAGCAATGTATGCATGTACCTTTTTCATCACATCCTCGACAACATTTATCATTGCTTGTATTGTTGATGATTACTATTCTGAAAGGAGTGAGATGAAATCTTAGAGTAGTTTTGATTTGCATTTCTCTAATTGCTAGAGATATTGAACATTTTTTAAGACATCATTTAAAGTGATAGAGAATGTTTTTCAACTGTAATTTCAAACTAAGCCTTAGATCTAGAAAATGAAATCAGAGGTGTCCTATAGCCTGTTTATATCAGTACCTGAGAGCTAAATATGTACATTTCTTCAGAACTTTGTGTTTAGTGACATTAAATTGGCAGCCTGAAATTGGCAATGGTGGAAATATTTATACCATGGGAATTGGCAAGTGCCACAAGTCAGGACTTCTTTCCTTGTGAGTTTACCAGTCCATCATTGGTATAATAAGAGGCAAATAGTGTACATTTGCAGCTATCAGCTTATTTCTTCCAATCAATCACTGAGCTACTTGCATAAAGTAACCACTATTTGTGGTAAAAGGAAATGGAGACCTCTTTTAAAACTTTCTCAGTTTGAGAATAGATGTTTAGAGAGGCTAAATGATTTACATGTCCTCACACAATTAGTTACAGTCTTAGTTGCTCAAATTAGCCACTTGATTCTTAGCTACTTAGAATTTTCTAATTATCCAAAATTATAAGATACCCTGCAGTTGCAAGACTTACCTTAGGATCTCAACCATATTGGAGTCTAAAACCTGGTTCCTCCTATTAACAATGGTAAATCCTAAACAAACCTGTTGGAATTTTTTTTGTATGCAATTTTAGATATTTTCAGAGTTGAATAGTCCCAAGTTGACTTTCTGTGAGTACTAAGGTATGTATAGTCTCTAGTGAAAATTGCAGTCCTTATTCATGTTTTTAAAAGCTTATTCATGTTTTTAAAAGCTTATTCATGTTTTTTTAATCTCATCTGATTATTGGATCTAATGATAAAAGAGAGCCATAAAATAGATCTTACTTCTGAACAGCTCAATTCTTAAATGAATGGTAGAAAAGTTATGACACAAAATATCTAACAACAGAAAGACACATTTGAAAATATATGTAAAAATAAAAGCAAAATAGGAACTGTGTATTCTCAGCTTCCTGGACTCACAGCACTAGGAGAAGTTGAAAAAATCTATATTATGACTTTCTTCGTGATTTGCAAAATAGATGTTTATTGACTTTAATTGAACCCCAGAGGCTATTCTAAAATGTACTGTAGCACCTCTTTTTCTTGTAGCACATTTTTGCATTTCTAAAAATTTACAGGCCATAGTGAAAGCTTGTAATGTGGAATAATAATATTAATTCCTATAATAGAGTTATAGAAAGATTAGCCATTGTTGGGGGAAGGCTTCCTAAAGGGGGTTCTTTGTTCCTTACCCCTTGTCTGTGGACATTAAAGCTCCTTATACTGTTCAGATGGGGTTAGGAGGTCTGGGTCCCCTAGTGTACTTCAGTGGTAGTATTTTTGAGATGTAAATAATTCTGTGTATGTTATCTGGAGAATATCTACACCTTTGTCCACATTTATGAAGAAATTTGTGAATCTCCGACAGTTAAAGGAAATGTGAAAGATCATTATCTTTTGTTGGTCATTTTTGTTCAAGATTGTAAATTATGTGCATGCATCATTTACATTCCATACCTGTGTTTACATACACAGTTGCATTTATCTAGTATTCACAGTTTGCAGAAATAATATTACCTGGCTCCAATTTGTCTGACCTATCTTCCTACTCCACTCTGGAATGCTCTTATCCTTTTAATTCTTAGGCTTACATTGATTGATTCTGGAGTCAATTTGATGGATCCAGATGCTGGATGATAGTTACTTTGTTTATTTTATACATTTTTTATAATTTTACTTGCTTCTTCCTGCTTACAATTATTCACTTACATTAGTCAGAGGTCTCCAGAGAAACAGAACCAAAATGTTATCAACAGAAAAAGATGTATTATAAAGGGTTGGTTCACCTGATTATGAAGAAAGTCCCACAATCTACTCATTGTGAGCTGGAGGTCCAGGAAAGCCAGTAGTGTAATTCCAATCCAAAACTCTGTTCTGAAAACCCTGGTTTTAAATGGTTGTAAATCAAGGTCAAAATTCAAAGGCCTGAAAATGCAAAGTGCTGATGTACGTGGGTAAGAGAAGGTAGCTGTCCCAGCTCAGACAGAGAGAACATATTCACTTCTCTTTCCTCTTTTTATTCTAGCTGAGTCTTGAATAGATTGGATGTTGTCCATCTACACTGGGGAGGGTTATCATCTTTACTCAATCTAATTTCTTCAGGAAATACCTTCAAAGATGCATCCAGAAATAACATTTAACCCCTATCTTAGCATCTTTTAGCTCAGGCAAATTGACATAAAATTAACCATCCCATTACCCAAAGTGTTGTATAGAATATTTGCATCTTTTGTCAGGAGCTTGCTTTGGCAAAAACACATAGTTGGTTAAATAAGGGAAGCAGCTGTCTATATATAGAGATAATCTAGTCTGTGTACTTTATGTAACTGTTCTATGAGATAAACGTGTAGAATTCTAGACTTAAGTGGCCAGTTTTCCCTTGAGTATTGAGTCATTCGGGTTTCCTGTGTACGTGTGTCTATGAGTAAAATATGTGGATGTCGTTTTCTGATGTTCATGTGATAGTTTCTGTCTGGAGGTTAAAAAAAATCAGTAAGACACATATTGTAGTGAAGTTTTCATGAATTGAGTTGATGAGAAAGCAGGTGTTTACAATGAAGCAAGACAAGACTTAGATTGCTGCAGGCATGACTCACTATGAGACACCAGTGAGCAATACATGAAAGCAGCAAAGAATTGAAAGGCCAGAATAATTTCGTATTTCAACGTAAAAGATTGCCTAGGATTCTTTCCTATTCAAAGGGGGAAATATGACCTTCTGTCCTGGCTCATAAACAAATCTATTTAACATTTTTCAGCATGCCTTCTCTTTCCTACATGCTGAAAATGTCTTCCATAGCCTCAGGAGGATGAAAGAAGCTTAGGTGTGACAAATACCCTAATCCCTCTGTGACCATTTGAGAAGAACCTGAGGTCTCAAAATTGCACTTCTGTTACTGAAGCATTTGTAAAACCCAGTTGAAAGCAACTGGATTTTTTTTTTTTTTAGAAGGAAGACAGAATATATACTGAGTGAGATATGGGCTCATGGGCTCAGAGGGAGATTTCATGTGGCAAATATGCCTGAGACACCGAGAGGCAGAGAGTAGAAAGACAAACAAGTTCCTTTGGTGAATTGAGTCACATTTTTTAATGTCAGCCTACTGGGGTTTTTGTAATTCCTAAGTCCCTTTATAATAAATTGAATCATTAGGGAAACATATTGTCTTTTTAAAAATATACTATCTTAATGACCTTTAGAATCTTAATGACTTTTAGAGATTTACTGGTACATTACCATTAGCATGAGGAAATCCTCCAGTGATAAGGCATAGGATAATGTTTGAGGCAAGGACTTTGGAAATCAGAAATAGCTGAATTTGAATGTGGCTTTAGAGCTTGCTGCTATTGTATATTATAAACACATATTAAACATTATTAACTTTTAATTCACTAATCCCAGTTCAATGAACTAAACTAACCACTCACCACTATCTGAGTCAAGTTACCCAATTACTCTGTCTTGATTTCTTCATCTACAAAATTGCAATTAAATATAGTCTTTATCTGACATACATTGTGAAATTTGGGGCAAGTGTGGTAACTTAGAACTGACATGTGTCCTAGATTTTTCATGGATAATATTAGAAAGGTAACATCAATTGCCTTTTTTAAGTTTGTATACAGGATTCTGTGAATTGATGGATGCAAGCTTTCCAGCACCGGATCTTGTACCTACTAGCGGTCTGCATGTCAGCTCTTGTTACCAGATGTCCTGTTGGTGGCAGGAAGTGACACTGCTGGGGAAGTCCTGGCATTGCAGTATCACTGTCACGTTGGCTAGGCGATTGTCATTCTATGTTTCAAATTTCTTATCTACATAATGAAGGGATTGATTGGTTATAATATTTATGACAAATAATAAGAATATGTTTAATAAAGTATAGTATAATAATAACTCAGTTATTGAGTACTGTTTTAAGCACTTCACAAACATAAACCCTTTTAAGTTTTATAAAAGTATGTCAGATAAAGACTATATTTAATTGCAATTTTGTAGATAAAGCAATTAAGATAGAGTAATTAGGTAACTTGACTCCAGTGGTGAGTGGTTAGTTTAGTTCACTTAACTGGGATTAGTGAATTAAAAGTTAATAATGTTTAATATATGTTATAATACATAATAGTATTTATCATATAATACAATAGACATATATTATAATCCCATTTTTGGAAAAGAAAATATTTTATAATACACACAGTAATATACATCAGCATATTTTATAATGTACACAGAATCCACCAAGGAATGGTTCCAGGTTCTCCACAAGTACCTAAATCCATGGATTTTCAAATTCCTTATTTGAAAGGGCATGAGATTTGCACATAAAAATGTGCACTTCCTTATGCGTACTTTAAGTCACTTCTAGATATTTACAATATCTGGGACATTGTAATGCCATATAAATAATTTTTATATTGTTGTTTAGGGAGCAAAGACAAGAAATAAGTTTGTTCATGTTCAATACAGAATTGTTTCCCCTCCCCAATATTTTCTATCCATAGTTGATTGAGTCCACAGGTAAGGAGAGCCAACTATGTATTTTATACACACATAAACACACACTGAAGGTGGTTCTTAAAAAGAAATGCCTCTAAGGCTTGTAATTCAGGGTGAGTTTGCATTTTTTCTTTTTGTTTACTGACATTTCCAATCTTTCTACCATATATTACTTGAATATTAAAAATAAACAATTTTATACCAACATAAATGAGTTGGACTGAACAAACTGTCAGGTCCTTCCTGAAAATAACATTCTGTAATTCCACCTTCCAAATAAAAATAGAGAAGCAAAATGTTTTTTTTTTTTTTTTTTTTTTTTGCTGTGGAAGAATGAACTTCCCCCACTATCTACCTCTGGGAGATTCCAAGGATAAAACTCTCCTGGAGTGTCCCTGGGGCCAGAGCTGCTGGTATCAGAGTTCCTGATGTGGCGAGGCTACTCTTCTTGTGACTTGAGTGTATCCTGAAGCTAATTACCTTTGTGCGGGTTTCCAAAGAAGCAGTGAAGGGACAGGAAGTGGGTAGATGGCAGTTCCCTGTGGCATCCAAGAGGGTTATTATTTGAGGCACTATTCCTTTCCATATGAATAGCAAAGTGGGCTTTAAAGTTTAAAATTCAAGCAGAGTACTGAGGAAGAACAGGATCCTCAGGTTAGAAGGAAAGGGAATGGATTCAGTTGACCTGTGTTCTTCCTCTTGCCTAAAATGTGGGGAGCCAGAAAAAAATAAGAATCAATCCTTGCAGTCAGAAGCCAAGTATAGGATGAAAGGAGTATGTGCTAGGAGAGAGAGGCTTACTTCAGAACATCAAGATTTTGAATAACTGACGAAGCATTTGATAAATTCTTAAGAGTTAAGAAGTAAGAACAAAGGTGGAATCTATTAACTTAGTTTTCAGTTGTGCTGTGGTCAATGGTTCACATGTATTTTGGAGGGAAAGACTGAGTTCAGCACTTCCCTGAGTTTCCCTGTATTTTCACTCCTCAGAGCATTGGCTGAGTGAAAGTTACTGAGTGTGACAGCTGCTTGTTGGGAGAGAGAGAATTCTTATCACAGCATCCTAACCCCACCAGAATTTGTAAAGAATAAGTTTAAAACTATGTAAATGGAGATTAAAGAGCTGATAGAGAAAAGCCAATTAAGATAAATGGGCTCTGCTCTATAAATGATG
Organism: Ictidomys tridecemlineatus; assembly: GCF_052094955.1. NCBI lineage: Eukaryota > Metazoa > Chordata > Mammalia > Rodentia > Sciuridae > Ictidomys > Ictidomys tridecemlineatus. Next base: position 101,398,353 of record NC_135485.1, on the reverse strand, counting down.
CTGGTGATGGTCTATTTCATGATAGAACTAGACCCTAGGACCGCAATGCTAGAGCCCCAGGTCCCTACCTTTTAGTTAATAGCACTGGGGTCTTAGCCTTTGGTGGCTAGCAGTTCTTTAGCACTGCCTAGTTGAATAAACAGCAGCTTAAAGTTTTCATAAATATCAGCATATCATTCATTCATTCAATAAATATTTATGGTTACTTCCTATATGTCAGTTAGTTGGTTTTCTTTGATAAGGGACAAGAGAAAAACTAAGTAAGATTAATATCTCCAAATATGAGAATATGCATTCTTCTTTTTCCCCTCATCCTGAGGATCATTATGCATACACCTGTTTAAGTAGGCATGACTGGTGTATGACCCATGAATAATAACTATGGGATAATTTCTGTCAATTCTTAAAACACAGGAATCTCTAAATTTCAGATTTTCTCAAGCACCCATTATCGGCTGAATATAATTGTGATTTTCTTCCGAGAAATTCACTGAATATGTGAATGTCCCAGAAGTCGGATGCTGCACAGTTGGTACACAAAGTAAGATTAATGAAACTATGTGGCTGGTGATGACAAGGCCACACTGAGGAGTCATCGGAGATTAGGTTGTGGCCATCTGCCTCCTTGTGATGTCTTCATAAACACCACCACCTACACTGAGGTTATTACTGTTGGCCTCCTGGGTATTTGTAGGTCAGGGTACTGGGGCAGAAGGAAGGAATTGTTCATTCCCTTGAGTGACCACATGGAGTGTCTAGGGGCCTACATGACAACAGCCATCCCATTTTAAGGTTTGGGGAGTTTGTGTGTGTGCGTGCTTAATTGCAGGGAACATTTGGTAAAGAACCTCTGTTATTAGAGAGAAAATAGAGATGAGAATTCAGAAAAAGTAACAAAAAATCTCTTTTGTCCAGAAGATACTGAATAGAGAAAATCCTAGTTATGCAATTTAATGAATACAAATGCCATAATGATATGTTAATAATAATAATGAATTCATCTAATTGTATTCTAATTAAAATTCTCCAAACATATTAAGAATATATATATATATATCATATATATATAAACATACACAGATAGATAGATATATACACAAAATATCAATATATTATATATTCCTTTAGTAAATATTTATGGAAACCAACTGTATAGCAGGCAAAATTGTTTTTTTTTTCTGATAAAAGATATTTGTTTATTGATTTTTTTAAATGAGAGATTTAATCTGCCATAAGAATATACATGCTGATTTAGAATGAAATGAATATGTCAGATTCTGCCTTTCCAAAAATAGAGATAATTAATACATTTCAGATATATGATCTATTATCTGGAATCTCACTTACCTAGTGAACACAGATGAAAAACCAGAAAAAGAAAAAGAACTGTATGGGGTACAGTTCTTGGACTTAAGTTCATGGACTTTATGACTTTATTCATAGAGGAGCCTTTTAGTCCTTCCTTTGTAACTCTTTAATTTTTTAAAATTGTTTAATTAATTAGTTTTTACTTCAGACAACATTGTAACAGCTTTAACTAGCAGAAGATTATAAGGGCGCTGCTCAGATAGAGAAAATACAAGGGGACTGAACTAACAGAGGGGAAAGAGCTCACTGATTGAAGAGAATATAATTGAAAATTATTGAAATATCACAATAAACAAACCTACATCCGCTGGGACCAGCTCAGGGGTGGTGATTCTGCCCTCCTTGGTAGGACCAAAGGTAGTTTTAGTTTCTAGCTCTGTTATAACTGCTGCTTTTTCCACTGGGAAAAGATTTGCCCAGTTTATTTGTTTAGAAGACAGGAAATAATCATTTTAGAAGTATTTTCAACTACAATTGTGAAGAAAAGTTCAAACCTTACTCAAAAATAATTTAATATTTGCTTATTTAGAAAATCTTATCTCTATGCAAGATAAGCGGATTTTCATTGTGTGATATACAAATATTAAACACAAACTCAACAATGATTATTTTTGAATCGTATTTCTTCCAAATCCTGTGGCTTTGAGGCATCATGGATTTAGACGTGCACTAGCTCACACACATCTCACAATGAGTGAAGAGAATGCAGTTCTCTTCTTGGAGATAATTTTAAGAAAGTCTCTGGCTGCAAGGTCCTGGAGTAAGATGGAATAATCTTCTACCAAGCGGCCATTGGTACTGACCATTTCCTGTTCTAAAACTCCGTCTCAAATGGTGGTGCAAGGAAGAAACAAAGATGTTGCTAAATATAGAAAGTCTCTGTTGTAGCCATCTTGTTTTAGCCACTTCAAATTTATGCAGCCCCTTGTCATCTTTCTGCTCAACTTAGTATTTCAAAGCCTGATTTGATACAGTATTCCCATAATGCAGTTGGTCCATTGTTTTAAAGGACATACGAAAGTGATTCATGTCCCAGTAAAAAATACTAAATCCTTTGCTGCCTTTGTGGGTCTTGCCTTCTACATTTCTTCACAGGCAAGAAATCAGAGGCCAGAGTTTGAAGCTCACCTAGGGGAATGAGAAGAAGCTTCCTTTCTGATGAACGGTTGACCATGAGTTGTACCTGAAGTGCTTATGTGCCCTTTTGAAAAATTTCAGCCAAAATTTCAGAAAAATATTCTCCGCTTCTAGTCACATTTCAGACTAATTCTAATGGAAAGGACAAAAGCAAAACTAAACCAAACAACTGGATTTAAAAAAAAAATCAGTGGATGTTTTCAGGCTCTCAGGCTAGAAATAGGTCTATATCCCACAATTCATGTATATGATATGAAAGGAACAAGAATCATTTCAAAATTTTGATTCTTTTTCTTTGTCTATGCACTTTATATTTTATATTCATAGTTAATAAGGCTAAATATATAGTGGGAAATTCTGTGTGGTGTGTATGTGTGTGTTTTCTCTTCCTCTTTTTACATGTAGTTTCTTGCAGGTGTGTGGAAATAAGCAAGTTCCTATGCTGTTTGTGCTGTACATGACTGCATTCTTGGAAAGACAAGGCATAGGTCCTTTAGAGAGATGGGTAGCAATGCTATCCACAGTTATTAAAAGGTATCTGCAAAGATGTTGGTAATCTCAACTGAAAATCTTACTTTGGTACAGACAGTGTGCTAAAGGCCCACAGATTTGCCTCCAGCTTTGTGTAGATGTCTCTGTTTCATTTCCCCCTATTGATTATTTTCACCCTCTTCTTTTTGAGTCCAATTTATCATTCTTGCACATCATGAGAATTTGAACCCTTTCTAAAAAACGGTTCTCAAATTCAGAATGAAAGGAATTACTTGTGATTTTTCATGAAATTATTTTTAATGACAAACTTCATTATCTTACTTATACATAATGCAAAGAATCTCATTTGTAGTATTTTATAAATCTATACTCAGGCAATGTTACAAAGTTATCAGTGCTTCAGCATCTCTAAAATCTGGAATAATTTTTTGAAGGAGGTTAAAAATTTTGAAGGAGGTTAAAAATTTGGGTGTTCTATGGAATAAACACTGGAAGCTACAATTCTAATTTTATCTTAATTCTTTTTTGTGGATCAGTAGAAATGATTATGGAGTGGTGATGAACCAAAACTATAATATCTTGATTATTTTTACTATAAGAATTTATATTTACAGAAGAGTTAAAAATTCTTTTACCTGCTACCCTTCTAGGTTCTTTGGCTGGGGCACTATATATCAAAGTAAGCAATAAAAATTATAGATGAAAAAGAAAAAATAAACAACAGAAGTTTATTAGTGTATGCATTGTGCATACGACACACAGAAGTACTCAGAGATGAGGAACTCTAGGATTTGGTTAGAATTTGGGCTCATGTAGCATCTTAGCAAAGGAAAATAAATGTTTAGAAGAGTGACAAAACAAAAGGATGTTGAGTCCCAGGGGTGGTAAATTGTAGGAAGGTAAATATGTGGAAAGTCATGGTAGATAAAGGCTGGTAGTAAATTTCATTGCACAGATTTCTCTGGTGCCACCTTGGGGCTGATAAGGGTCTGAAATTGTCTCTGGTGATTAACTTCTCTCTTTTCTCATAGAGTCGGAAAGCGAACCACTTTGTAAATGTATGTCCTGCTCTTAGGAGGGCAGAAAGTTTTTTTTTAATATATATTTGTTTCTTCTTTATTGTCTTCAGTTCAAAATAATCCTTATGCCCTAGTGGCATATTTTGGGATGGCGCATTTGGCCACCCTTCATAATAAAATGCTATACAGTTGTTTTTTATTTCAATGCATGTGATGATATGAGATGACCTGGGGTCAATATGACTTTGGGCCAGGTAAAATTTACTCAAGAAATTTAAGACTATACACAATAAAATTTCTAATAATTGCTTCAGATAATTCATGTAAATAATTTTTTTTTCTGAGCAGCTCATCTTGTCAAACAGCTCACCTGTTTACTTATGAAGTGTCACCTTAAGACCTTTACTTCACTGCGAAACTGAAAATATCTCCCCACAGCTGCCCTCTTCTGAGACACTGCTAGCATGGTATTCTGCCTTAGTGTAATAAGTTCAAATAAGCTTTGCTTTTTAAAATGATGTTGTAGAGAATTCAACAGTGGTGTTTCAAGATAGATAAATGAAGAGTTATGGTTTAGACATGAGGCATTACCCAAAAATTCCTATATTAATTCAGGGATGTTTGGAGGTGAAATGACTGAGTTATGAGAGATGAAACCTCATCCGCCCTTTTTACTTTCAGTGGATTAATAGGTAGCTAACAGCTGCAGGTGGGGCGTAGCTGGAGGAGGTGGATCACTGGCAGTATGCCCTATGCCCTGGAAGAGTTATTTTTTCTGTGGCCTCTCTCTCTCTCTCTCTCTCTCTCTGTCTGTCTCTGTCTCTGTCTCTCTCTCTGTCTCTGTCTCTGTCTCTCTCTCTCTCTCTCCTTTCTCACTGCCATGAGGGAAGCAGCTTCCCTCCACCACACCCTTCTCCCATGATGTGCTCCCTCACCTTAGGCCAGAGAAAAATGGAATTGCCATCTATGAATTCATGAGACCTCTGAAACCATGAGCCCCCAATAGACATTTCCTACTCTTAGTTGTTCTTGTCAGGTATTTTGGTCACAGAGACTCAAAAGCTAACTAAAACATTAAGTAAGGGTATATTTAGGGTTTTAAGTCCTGAGATGGGTGATTTTAGGATGAAACTTCTAAGGCAGGAACTGGGAAATGTTTATATATAATAGTTTGGGCTTGGTGAGCTTATGGAAGCAAGAGTCTTAAAGCAATCTTAATGAACATGCCATTAGTCTTAATAAGATACTCTTCATTGGCTTACAGTCTTATTTCATTGAAGTATGTATTTCACTAAGCTGAAATCTTAACTGATTTCCATGTTTGACATAGAAACAGAAAAGCACGCCTCATCCTTGTAGTGTTCAATGAAAGAGCAATTTTAGTTCTCGCTGACACACAGATATAGAACAAACACATGTCTGTTCTATTCATTGGAATAACTCATACAAGAGTATTTAAGGATTGGAGTATTTATAGGCAGTTAAAGAAATTTGAATTAAAAGAAGATAGCTAGGTTAGCTATAAAAATAAATAGTGTCCTCCAGGAAAATAAAACTGTATCATTTGTTGTCATCTTTCCACTGAACAGAAATCTTGCAACTTCACAATGACTGATTTTTTTTATATTCAACTATAAATAGCAAGTTAAATAAAGGTATATTAAATTTATATAATATTAAATAATCTTTAGTTACAGCTTAAAATAATGTTTCAGTATGACATCGAAAAGAAATGTTATCCTAAATTTGATTTAGTTTAAGAATCAAATACTTTGAAAAAGATCGATGATGTGTCATTGCAAAAGAAATAGGTCCCCTTATTTGACTATGAGCCCCACAAAGTGAAGAACTCTTCACACTGAAGGTTTTAAACTACCAGTCATTTTAAAAGCTCAAGAAATTCCTATCGAATTGCCTTCCCTTCTATCTTTGAAATTTGATTGTCTTCTGTATTTAAATGCAGCCCTATTTATTCTGTGATTTATTATTCAAGGTGTTATTGTTTACTGTTTTAGTTTTTGTTTTATTCTCTTTCTATCTAGTCACTGTCATTATAATTAATATAATCACAATGCTTTAGCATATACAAATTAACAGAGATGAGTAAATACTAATGTGCTTAGATGTGGCAATTTTCATAATTAAATATGAATAGCTAATATAAAAAATTAAAGAGGAAATATGGTAAATTAAGTGGATAGTGATCTGAATATTTTAAGCCAACAAATATCATAGTTCTATTTCTTTCAGGTGTTATTTATCCCTAACATGAGTATTACAGTGTATGATATCATTAGCAATTGTTAGTGTAGAAAGAGACTGAAGCACTAGGAGTAAAAATGGTTTCTTGGGTGGGATTTGGATATTTAATTTTAGCCTGAAGAAAACAGTTATGAAAAAACGTGAACTAAGTTAAAGCTTGTTTATATTTCAAGTGGCAGGGGAATATTAGTCAAAAATTGAAAAAGTGGTGCGAAAACATACCTGGACAATTTTATTTCAAAATAATAGAAGTTTGAAGTAAGTGAACCACGTTTTTATAGACTCGAAAGCCAGGATAAAAAAAAAATTTTTGATTTGACTTTATAAGTGCTGGAAATAAGACTGTTATGCATTAAAAACCTAAATTGAGCTATGAATGAAAGGGACTGAAATTAGATCGAGTAGTGAGAAAGTCATTGCAATAACTCAGGAAGGAAGCTGTGAGCATTTGAATTGAAGTGAAAGGACACATCTTAGACATTTTGATGGATCTGTTTACTGGGTATGATGACTGGTTATAAGAAATGAAAAGAAGATAAGAATCAAAGATAAATCTAAGATTTTTGAAAGTAGTTCGTGAGCTGAGCTGAGCAGTGCAGTGTGTGGAGCGAGAATGGGGTCAGGTCTGTGAACTCAATTTAGACAGAGTGCATGGTTTGGAGCATTCAAAATGTGAGGTAGATGGCAGGGAAAAGGCTCTAAGCTGGCTAAGAAATCAGAATTCGAGATACAAACTTGAGAATTAGGCATCATTCAACATGTCAAAGTGGGTGATGTTTTTCACCAATATAATACGGAAGAAGGTGGTCAGATGGCAAGGTTTCAGGGTGCAAGAGGAAATGGAGGATCAATATCAAACACCAGTTGTTTTAAGGAGAAGCAGAAGAAAATACAATGGGAAAAGAATTTTAGATTTGGCAAGAAGAAAGACATTCTTGGCCTTAAGAGAATAGCTTCATTTAGAGAGCATGGAACACATAAAAAAATGGAGAGCTGAAGAAAAGAAAGCCATATGTACAGATGTAGACAATGCATTCAAGAAAGAGAAATTATGGTGGTTAGGAAATGGGTTTTCCCAGGAAAGAAGATGTTAAAGAGTGCAAATTAAAATATGAACAAGGAAAATATAGTTCAAGGAGTGCTTAGGGTAACAGTAGGGAGGAGACAATTCCCTAAGCCGTTGGGAAAGAACAGGTTCTAGATATTAGGGGTGGTTTTAGAAAAAGATACTCTTTTCCAACTTCATGTAAGAAAACTGCTAATGTGAAATATTAAGGAAAAATTGTACACTTACTATGGAGTGACACAATGCTCAAGAGGTAAAAGGAAGTGGGAAAGAAAAACAAGATTTTATATAGTCTAAGTGTCAATGGATGTAGTATGAGGAGATCGCTTGATGTCCTTTCTTCCTACTCATTGCTATGGGGAGTGCAAGTTCTTAGTGAGAACCCAGTGCCTCATATATGCCAGGTATGTGCACTTCCACTGAGCAACAGCCTCAGCCCCATCCTGTATATTTTATGGTGTAGCCCTGCAGGTGAAGAGGTTTGGTTAGGACCAGTACTGGCGTGTCTGGGTTGGCATGCCTTTCTCATTCTGGAGTGCATTTTAGACAGCCAACTTGCACATGCATTACAAATTTTTCACTGTCTTACTCATAGAAATTTTAATTTTCTTGTAGAAGAGAAAATTCACCTTCTTATAGGGGAAAATAATGGTGTTGGTTATCAAAGATTCATGTATTTTGGAAATTAGGAAATTTTCAAAATGTGAAATGAAAGAAAAATCTTGGACCAGGAAAGGGTACAAGCCATACATTTAGCACTTCACACTTCACTATATGTCTCACGTAAAAGCAGCTAGAAATGCCCACCAAGGAACATCACAAGGGTATTTCTGCCAGCAGCTGAGGATTTACAAAGTTGATCTATAACAGACTCTGTCATTTGATATTAACCATCTTTATTTTAATAGGCATTACACTGGTAAGGAAATAGACAAGTGACTAAATTAGCTCTTGTTTTATGTGTAATATTTCTAATTTCTATATTTCTGAAGGTTAGAATTTTATTTTAAGATGTAGAAGTGAAACCTTGGAAAGGTTAAGTATCTTGAGATACAATCTAGCAGAGTTTTAGGTAAGAATATTTTAAAACTCAGACTGGGCCTGTGTTATTCTGCTATTGCAAAGATCAAGTTCTTTTATCCCATTATACTTTCTCTTTAGAATTAGTATATTATGAATTCAAACACTGTTTTACTTTCATTTTCTTGTCTGGGGTATTGAATTGGCTTTCATATTAGTGATGTTTGTTTACTTTAATCTGATTGATTGAACCTACAAGAGTTTCTTATAATTTCATTTCTGATTTTTATACACACCAAGGAATACAAATATGGAATGCTCAAATATTATTTCCTCAACCAATAACTTTGCATTGCATAGACCATAGATTTGCACAACAAATCTGAGGGCCAAAAGAATTTTAAATCCTCTATATTTTAGACATGTGCTTTGTTTGGACCCTTTAGTATCATTCATGTGGGCAGCAGCCTGTCTAAATAGAGATGATTGTTTGAAATTGTAATGACTGCAATTAACCTTCAGTAAGTTGAGACAGGTATGTATGTTTCACAACTTATTTTCTAAGGGGATTATCAAAAGAGTGGTAGGAACTAATGTTTCATAAATAAAATTTGTGATAAATCTAAGTCTCTGTGCTTACATACATGGGGCAAGCTTCCCAGAGTATAGACACCAAACACAACATTATGAATTTTAATATAAATCGTAAGCAGGCAGCAATAAATGAAAGTCATATTTAACCCCTTTCTTTAATTTTTCTGAACAGTTATTTTTGCTGTCTTATAGAAAATTAATGAAAGTTAGCTCTCCAGATTTGATGAAATATTTTGAAAACTGATAGTTTTATCATCTTTTATCTTATAAAATGTGTGATTACCTTGCAAATTAAATTTTGTTATTTACCTAATGTAACTGCTTCTGGGTGGGGTGATTTGGAAAAGCTAATGAATTAGGCTTATATTCTAGACATGATTTTCCAAAAATCAAGAATGAGTATATTTTTCATTTGAAAAAAAATAGAACTAAATCATGAAAAGTAGAATTGAGCTGAACACAGGCAGAGGTGCAGAGGAGCAGAGCTTCTTAAAAGGACAGATGATGGCATAGTTCAGTACCAGCTCTCTCCATGACGGTGCAACCTCAGAGAAATCCCTTCTGCTTTTGAAACTTGTTCCCCAGCTGAAGGATAAAAATAATATTACCTATTTGATATTTATATAGTGGCTACCACGAAAAAAAATAGAATTCATCTCAAATTTCAGAAACATAAATAATGATTTCAAAACATGTTGGATATTGGGATAGTAGCTATTGGATATTTTGTTCACAGTTGCATTTTAAAACATTTTTTTTTCTTATGAAGCTTTTAAAGAGTATGAGAAAATTTGAGACTCTCTCAAAATAATCACTGTCATCAAATTACATTATCAACATTGTCATTTATCACCTTTGACTCTAACTTGCTTTCTCTAACCACACTTAGGTGTCTGGGTTTGTGACTAACAGAGGACATACTCACTTGAGTCAACTTTACAGCTTTCCTCTTGCTTCTTTCTCAAGTGTAAGAAGCCTTGTGGAATCTAATGATGCTATTAAAGGTGCCAAACCCTAGGGCTATTTTTTTTCCTGACACAAATTTCTTGGCTCCTTTACCTTGGAAGACAAATGAGAGGCCATGTTGTGTTCTCATCTCCGCTTGTCTTCTTTGGCTGGAAATTTGCATATTATGAGGAAATTGGAACTAGTTCATCTATAGAGACCCCTTCAGTTTAGGAATTAGAAATCAAGGATTAGACCTGTAAGAGTCGTCACCAAGGTTGCATGGCCAGCTGGTGGCAGAACTGAGGTCAAGACCCATGCCCTCCTGACTCTCAAGGCAATACAATTCCCTCTAACCCCCTGCTGGCTCTGTGCTGGCTTTGCAGCTGACATCCTACCCTCAGATTTCCTTTAGGTACACAGTTTTCTGTTAAAACAAAACAGACCAAAAGATAAAACTCTGTTTTATTCAGGCAAAATAAACTTTCCCATTCTTTCTTTCTCTCTTCAAGCCATTGCCTACTGGATAAGAGCCCAAGTTGAGACCTAGGTCTTGAAGTTAGAGCTAGCAGCTGCCCTTCCCAAACCTATAAAATTAAGTTAAATTAAGGATGCAAATACAGGTGTTTGCTGTAGTCCTGAGAAAGTGTTGGGTAGTTTAGTTCTTTCCTCTTCCTGGTATGATCCCTTTATAAAAGTATCCACTTCACCTTTTGAATATAGCTCTAAGGATATTTTGTATGTGTGTTGCAGGGGGTGGTGGTGGGGTCTGGGGATGGAACCCAGGGCTTTGTGCATGTAAGGCAAGCACTCTAACAACTGAGCTATATTCCCAGCCCTAAGGCTTATTTTAAAAAAAGGACATGTTTTCCTTTTTCTCTTCTCCCTTTTCCCCTTCCTAACCTGCAGGGAGGAACAAGATTCTCCCCCTTCCTAACATGAGGGGAAGAACAAGATTACCTTGAGTTATCTGTGCTCCTCAGGAAAAGATGTCTGCCTGAGGATCTAGGAAGTGAATATCTACGAAATTAACAAGTGAATACTAATACACCATCAAGATGCCCAGAGACACCCCCCCCCCGTTCCTCTTTTTTTTTTTTTTTCCCAAGTTTCATTAATTTTTTGTCTATTTCCACTTTGGTGGAACAATTATTTATTTATTTTTATTACAGTATTTCTTTCTTTTTTTTATTGGTTGTTCAAAACATTACAAAGCTCTTGACATATCATATTTCATACATTTGATTCAAGTGGGTTATGAACTCCCATTTTTACCCTGTATACAGATTGCAGAATCACATTGGTTACACATCCACGTTTTTACATATTGCCATACTAGTGACTGTTATATTCTGCTATCTTTCCTATCCTCTACTATCTCCCCTCCCCTCCTCTCCCCTCCCATCTTCTATCTCTACCCCTTCTATTGTAATTCATTTCTCTCCCTTGATATTTTTTCCCCTTCCCCTCACATCCTCTTATATGTAATTTTGTATAACAATGAGGGTCACCTTCCATTTCTATGAAATTTCCCTTCTCTCTCCCTTTCCCTCCCATCTCTCGTCCCTGTTTAATGTTAATCTTTTTCTCATGCTCTTCCTCTCTGCTCTGTTTTTAGTTGCTCTCCTTATATCAAAGAAGACATTTGGCATTTGTTTTTTAGGGATTGGCTAGCTTCACTTAGCATAATCTGCTCTAATGCCATCCCTTTCCCTGCAAATTCCATGATTTTGTCATTTTTTAGTGCTGAGTAATACACAGAAAAAGCATTTGACAAAGTACAGCATCCCTTTATGTTCAAAACACTAGAAAAACTAGGGATAACAGGAACTTACCTCAACATTGTAAAAGCTATATATGCTAAGCCGCAGGCTAGCATCATTCTAAATGGAGAAAATCTGAAGGCATTCCCTCTAAAATCTGGAACAAGACAGGGATGCCCTCTCTCACCACTTCTATTCAATATAGTTCTCGAAATACTGGCCAGAGCAATTAGACAGACAAAGACATTAAGATAGGCATTAAGATAGGAAAAGAAGAACTTAAATTATCACTAGGTCTTCTAGGTATATGATCCTATACCTAGAAGACACAAAAAGGTCTACAAAGAAACTACTAGAGCTAATAAATGAATTCAGCAAAGTGGCAGGATATAAAATCAACACGCATAAATCAAAGGCATTCCTGTATATCAGCAACAAATCTTCTGAACTGGAAATGAGGAAAACCACCCCATTCACAATATCCAAAAAAAAAAATAAAATAAAATACTTGGGAATCAACCTAACAAAAGAGGTGAAAGATTTATACAATGAAAACTACAGAACCCTAAAGAGAGAGATAGAAGATCTTAGAAGATGAAAAATATACCCTGTTCATGGATAGGCAGAACTAACATCATCAAAATGGCGATATTACCAAAAGTTCTCTATAGGTTTAATGCAATGCCAATCAAAATCCCAATGGCATTTCTTGTAGAAATAGATAAAGCAATCAAGAAATTCAGATGGAAAAATAAAAGACCTAGAATAGCAAAAGCAATTCTAAGCAGGAAGTGTGATTCAGAAAGTATAGTGATACCAGATTTCAAACTGTACTACAGAGCAATAGTAACAAAAACAGCATGGTACTGGTACCAAAACAGGTGAGTGGACCAATGGTATAGAATAGAGGACACAGAAACCAATCCACAAAATTACAACTATCTTATATTCGATAAAGGGGCTAAAAGCATGCAATGGAGGAAGGATAGCATCTTCAACAAATGGTGCTGGGAAAACTGGAAATCCATATGCAACAAAATGAAACTGAATCCCTTTCTCTCACCATGCACAAAAGTTAACTCAAAATGGATCAAGGAGCTTGATATCAAATCAGAGACTCTGTGTCAGAAGAAAAAGTTGGCTCCGATCTACATATTGTGGGGTCGGGCTCCAAATTCCTTAATAGGACACCCATAGCACAAGAGTTAAAAACAAGAATCAACAAATGGGACTTACTCAAACTAAAAAGTTTTTTCTCAGCAAGAGAAACAATAAGAGAGGTAATAGGGAGTCTACATCCTGGGAACAAATCTTTACTCCTCACACTTCAGATAGAGCCCTAATATCCAGAGTATACAAAGAACTCAAAAAATTAAGCAATAAGAAAACAAATAACCCAATCAACAAATGGGCCAAGGACCTGAACAGACACTTCTCAGAGGAGGACATACAATCAATCAACAAGTACATGAAAAAATGCTCCCCCTATTCCTCTTAATGGGCAAAATCCCAGCCTTAGGGACAAGAGCCCCCTGTGTTTCTTCTTTGCTAACAAAGCAGTAAAATAACTTTTTCCCAAAACCATGTCTTCGTTATTAAATTGGCATTAATTGGCATTGGGGACAAGGACCAAGCTTTCAACTTCTTGCAGATCTTTGACTCTTTTCATTTCCTTTTCTTGGTATAAGCATGCTTTAAAATTACTGTTCAGGGGGTTGGGGCTGGGGCTCAGTGGCAAAGTGCTTGCCTTGTATGTGTGAAGCACTTGGTTTGATCCTCAGCACCATATAAAAATAAATAAAGACATTGTGTGTCCATCTACAACTAAAAAAAGAGTTTTAAAAAAATCACTGTTCAGGGAAAATTCTCTAGTCTAGTTCAATTAATTATGAGAATTCCCTATCCCTGTATTTAGAAAGGAGAATTTTGATATTCAAAAATTTATCTTTGGATTTTGGAACAAAATATATTTTTAAAGAGACAATGCTTTATGAACAAGACCTCCAATCATGCTAGGCTTAACTGTTTGTGAAATTTTAGTTTTTTATATTTTGTGTAAAAGTGAATTAGAATAAAACCAGATTGCTGAAAGTTAGAGAAAAGGCTGAACTCAACTGTGAAATAGTAGTGTGGGTAGTTGAAATTCCTGAGATACATTTCTGAGTCAGGGCCAAAGGACATCATTTCACAATTCTGGTTTAAAAAGTCTTTCCCGGCACGTCTTCCTTCAAGAAGGGAAGCTACCCAAAATGAGAAGAAGGGAGGAGTGTGGGGAGAAACGATGATTCATGACCACAACTTCCAGCAGTAGAAGAGTCCATTCGCACAGTTGTGTTTTTCTGCACCATCTTGCTAATGAATCACTGCTGTTTACTGTTTGGGGAGTAGTGCTTTTCAACACCTGTAATAAAGAAATGCTGTTTGAGAGCTGGCTTCTTGGGTAGAGTGTCAGGGTGTTTTGTGACATGCTCTAGTTCCAGAAACCTCTTAACAGAAAAGACTGCATTCATATCCTAGGCTTGTGGAGACTGTACTTCTCTGAGAGCAAACTGTGCTCCTCCTGGAAGGCTTTTGCTCCTGGTGATGTCTGGGCCTGATTGCATCACGTCATTGTCACTGTCAAGCAAAACAGATTTGATGGGGAAATTGTCCACATTGACTCTGTTCAATTTAAAATAGATGAGAAGCTGGGATTGTGGCTCAGTAGTTATAGCACTTGCCTGGCACAAGTGAGCACTAGGTTTGATCCTCAGCATCACATTAAAATAAATAAATTAAAGTATGGTGGTGTCCATCTACACTAAAATTTAAAAAAAATAAAGTAAAATAGATGGGGACAAATAAGGAGGTATAACTCTAATGTTTTTGCACCATAAGGAAAATTTATCATATTTTGAATTCAGCCTCTAGGCAATATTTGTCACTTATGCTTTGAGCTTTCCAAGAAGTTTGAACTTTGGAAGAAGATACCAGTTACCTGTTTTCCCAGTTAGCCTTGATCTGCAACTGCAGGCTTATGAAATTAATTTAAAAAACAGTCAATTTTTAAAAAAACAAATTTTAAAATGAAGTAATTTGACCTCTGAAGATATTGCATTTACCTGTATTGGCCTGGAATTGTTTTATTTAGAATTCTTTTGCCCCATTATTTTGCTTCCTATCAGTGTCTGATAAAGCATTAAAAAAATCTCTATGTCAAAAAAATCTCTATGAAGTGTATAGATAAGGTTCTTTGCTGCACTACTTTGAAGATGCATAAGAATACGGTAACTCATTTTCATGTTTTTCCAATTATATGAATTATTATTGCTTCAATAGAGTTTTCTGATAAGGAACCAGGTCATTATCATTTAGAAATTTAAACATTTCATCTATGTGAACTAGCATACCGAACACTTTCATTAGTGTATAGAAATAACTGTGAGCAAAGGGATTCTTTTTGAGAGTAGAACACAGTCCCTCCAAAAGAACTCAGAGGCTGTGAATATAAAATGGGAGACCAGAACAAACACTGTTTTTTTTCTCCCCCTAATAATGCCCAGGCAGCTGATTAGCTCTGGAATCCTGACTTTCCAAGTTCTACAAACAGCAGAAACAATTCCCCTGCAGAGAGGTTGTGTCTCAGTGGACATGAAAAAGACTCTGTACCAATAAATTGTGAGGGATTAGATGGAAGCTCAAATAATCTCCTTAAGGTTTATTACATTTGTTTTCTGAACAAATGGTAAGTGGATCTTAGAAATATTATTTTAGCTCGTGTGATATTTTACTTAAAAACCACTTTAAGCCTAGTCATAGTTCCAGATAGCCAGGATGGAAATTTCTCAACACACTGTGAAGGTAAAACTAAAATGTATAGCTGAGAATTTACCAGGATTTTGTTGTATTCTGGAAATTTAGAACATTTTAGAACCTCTAATAGTTCTGGATATGGAGTACAGATATAGTATGTAGTATCTAGTATGTAGGCCTGATGTGGCTCTACTATAAGAAAACCAATTTTGTGCAACAGACATAATCAAATGAGAATAAAAGATGTCAGTCACATCAACACTTGTCCAAGTGGATTCTATGGCAACATAACATATCCTTAATTCATGTTCCTTGAAGCAGACTCATTATTATCATTATTTCGTTACATTAGCAATTGTAACAAAAAAATAAAATAGTGACCATTTTCTATGGAGATATTACTTCCTAATTTATTGCTGTGGATCGATGTTTCCAGGCAGATAAATATATGTGGATTTGGGATGATCTTGTTCATGAAAAATTTCAGTTATAATATAGTGGTACATCTCAAATTATAAGACCTTATTTAAATTTTTCTTCCTTGTATATCTTGGCCAGGGACTAACATGTATCTAAATTTCTCATGATTAAGTATCATGCAAGACAGATTCAAGCATCTGATGCATGGCCTTTGTGGATTATTTTAGTTCAAACATAATGTCCCTGCATCATCTGGGTTTGAGTTTTCATTAAATTTAGTAAATATTTACTTAGCACTAAACACATGGCAGGTGTTTGCCATGTGATGAAGCAACCTAAGTTTCAGGGATCTTTGTGAGTTTACAGCAGAACAGAAGTTGGGACAAAAGCTTTGTGTCTTCAGAATGGATGTGTTCGTGGAGTTGCAAGAGCTAACAGAGTCTCTCAAAAACAATTTTTTTTTGAGCTATGAGAACCTTATCTTTGTAACTTAAGTAACATTTTTTTCTCCAAGTTACATGTTTAAGTACAAAATGGAGATAATATGTTACATGATGGCTACACTGAGGCAACATCCTTTCCCCCCCAAAAAAGGAATCACATGAAGCTGGGATAAGATTCTCCTTTCCATTCAAAGGTAAAAAGCCTTCAATTAGGCCCTTAATTTTAGACACAATTCACTTTCTGAAGTGAGACTTAAATTTTGCAATACATTTGTAGAGGCCTATTACATTTTAATCTTTAGGATTAATACCTATGAAGATAGAATTATCCACCGGCAGTGGATATCTATACTACAGAGAAGCCCAGGCCAGCCATTACTAAAAATAAACAAACAACATAATTTGAGTGGATGCATTAGGCAGATATTTCTTAGATTATAATTTCAGCTTTGATATATTTTTCCCAGCAGTGAGACAAGAGGATTGTGGGAAGAAAGTGTAACTCCATTAAAGGCAGGAAGCACAGAAGCATGCAGACCAGGGAAGACTGAAGATTCTAGAGAGGAAGCCTAAAACAAGGGTGCTGGAATTTCCCAATTAAGGAGCAGGTGCAGTAGAATGAGAGAGTGTAGGAGTGAGTGGTGAAGAGGGGGGCCTGTGTTGGGTTGGGTGTTCTCCAGTCAAGTCACCTGCTGAGGCTGGAGTAGGGTAGGAGAGATGGACTGAAGCCAGTGGGATGGGGCTAATAAGGAGAAAAGGATCAGAGCAGCTGCTCAGGAAAATGGGTTATAACATCCCCAGGAAGGAAAATTTGCCAAGCAACAGTGAAATCTCCCTTGAAATTAACAAGAGTTTGTAATACTCCAAGGTACATGTTTGTCTCTTTATTTCCTTATTCATTTGTTGCTTCATTCTAATTATAGCTATTTAATCTATTTTTGCCACATGAGGAAACCACTGGTCATTTTTCTTTTAAGGATATCCTTTTGTTCTGTAAGACCTTTAAAGTCTCGATGATTGGTTTCAGTTCATTAAGAGAGCATCAAAGACAGGCCCTGGGAACGTTTCGCATAGATTTTTAGGTTCTATGTATATAGATCATGTTTATGTTTAAAAAATATTTGGCGTGTTATCTAAGTAGTTAGAGCTGACAGAGCCTGGAAGAAAGATGGAGAAAAGAAGGGAGGAGAGAAGAGGGAAAAGAGAAAAAGAGCATGGCCCAGGAATTTGGGGGTATCCTCTTCACAAATTTCCTTTGCTAATGAGGAAATATGCATAAAAGAGTTTATATATCTGAGCAGTTCTGTGGATACAGGAAACTCTTTTTAATTTTCTAATGCCTTCTTTTATTTTTAAAGATAACTATACCTATAATGGTGGATATGATTCAATAGCAAGAACAATGCTTTTGGAGTTGGATGCTCCTGACACTGTATATAAAACCTTTCAATAAATAACTACTGTTGCTGTTTTTTTTTTTTTAACAGTTTATCCAGGCCACTATTCTAAGACCCATTCTTGCATAGTAGGAGCAGGGGTCAAGAAGAGGACTAGAAAATAAGGGATCTACATTTAGAGTCCTGGGTACCACCTATGGTCCTCCTTATTATAACAGACAAAAGCAGAAGCACAAGTCAGAGCTCTGCAAAGATAAAGGTGGGTATATGCTCAGAGCTGCACTAGGCAAAGTAATGGAGAAAGTAGAATTTATCACTGATGGACTTAAATCACACACACACACACACACACACACACACACACACACACACACACAGCCATCTGTGAAAAAGAAAGAAAAAGAGAAGAGACAAAAACCCCTTTCATCCTTACACACAGTTCTCTTTTCTCTATGTAACACTTCACCACATCACACAGAATCCACGTCACTCTTGGGTTTCAATTCTTTTAACCTCTTGCCAAATTTCTTAAACACAACGAAGATTTCATGTGGAAGGTTTCTCTGCATGTTGCAGAGGACTCTTGCTGGTAGATTAGGCTGCTTTTCACCTTCACCTTGCCCCAGCACAGTACTTTTTTCTTTGAGTTAGGAAATTTTAGCTGTCTTCACCCACATTTTTAAGAATGCCAGAAGAGGGCTTCAGTGCTACTTTACCACCTTCCTGCTTGAGTCGTATTTATTTCAGACACATAGGAACACAGTCTAGACTTCAGCATCCCCTCTTTCTTTCTGCCTGCCCTTCTGATCACTTCACAGTGCTGTGAAGTCCTGTGTTTTGACGCAGCCTGCTTTCATGTGAAGACAAAATAGACATTGCAGCTCAGCCCTGAGCAGCTCCTGACTACACAGAGGAGGCCTTGGCCTGGGAAATGCATCACTCTCTTTGGTTTCTAAAACTCCCCAGAACCTGGTTGCGGGGGAGTGCAAGCCCCAGATGCTTTACTGGAAACAAAACCGGGCTTCTCACTAGAGTCTTTGCCATTTTATGAAGAGAAGTTGGAAAAACAACTGTGAGCACATACTGATGTCTAATATGTAAATAAATTATACCTAATAAATTCTCAGAGGGCTATTAGCTTCTTTCCAATCCAATAAAAACCGCCTCATTCTTGTACTGGGCACAAATGATGATGTTCCTTGGAAAATTTCCAGGTAAATAGTTTGGAATTATGGGAAGGGCTCTCAGGGCATCAATAATGCCTCCCCTGGATTCCAGGAAAGGATTACCTCTCAGTCACTTCTCACTTGGCTCATTTAATTTTTTGTTTTCTGGAAAGATGTATAAATAGTAGTGCATGAAAATGTTTATGATATGTTAAGTGAAAGCAAAAATAGAATTTTATTTGTATTAGGTTAAAATTATGTAACAGTCTGCATGGATAAGATAAAGATTAGAAGGGAGCATGGCAAGTCACTTGGATGTAGAAGGTTCTCAATAAAAATTGATGAGTAAACTCTTAATGCACACAAAGAAGAAATAATGATTTATTAAAGTGGTAGAGGTGATGAGATTATTTCATTTTTCTTTGATATTGATTTGTAAAATGAGTTCTTAAAAACCAGTTGGGTAGGTGAATTTATTATTGGAATACTATCTTCTTTATAACTTCACCTGCAGTTTACAGTTCTTCTTATGTCTTCTCTCTAGTGAACATTAGTCACTGTGAACATCTAGTCACTGTGAACATTAGGGTTGTTCAGTTCACAGAAGACAGAATACCAGGTATGTATCACTACACTCTCAAATTCAAGATTGCCCAGCAAGAGACCTATTTAAGGTGCTAGGTAATGAGATATCAAAAAATTTTGACCCTGCAAATTAAAATAATTAAAAGTGGTATTTTAATTTTGGTTTTCATAGATATGTTCCACTATTTAGAACTTGCACCAAAATGATTGTATTTATCTGGAGAAACAATATTTTCTAGGATTCTTGGTCACTTGTACATTAGAGTCAATGTGCTTGCAGATACTTTGTAAAGATTAGGTTTTGTGAAGAGATAAGAAAGAAAGCATGAGGATTCTCTAGGTGGAAGTGGATTTGAAAGACAGGTTGAAGAAAGAAAGGTACGAAGAAAGTCAACCAAATTGCCACTTCCAAAGTTTTGCCCAGTGTTCATGCTGCTCTCTGAGAACAGGCATCATGATTGAGTTGTAACCAGGACCACTAACAGGACCGTTAAAGTTGCTGCACAGTATCCAGTTGAAAATGTGATCGTGGATTAACGTTTGACTGCAGCAATGATTGAGGGTGAGGAGAGTAATATCCAAGTTGCCTTATGATCCTTGGATTCCTGAGCCATCAGTGAGTCTATTTAAGGATTAGGACTTGAGGAGGATTTCACTGGGATTTAGTAATCAGAATACATGGTCTGGATTGTGGCACCTTTTAACAGGTACTAGGGGAGTATTGGGAGAATATGAAGATCAGTGTCACAGCTTTTAATATGGTTTTCTACTATAGACTATGAATCTATAGTTTGTAGTCTTCTCTGCCAATAACAGAAAAGAATCTGATACTTTTCTTGATTAATTTCAACTTTTTGACTATATATTAATGTTTAGCCAACCCAGATTGCTTCCTTATAGTGATCAATCATCTGTACATTCTCAGAAAAGAGACCATTTTATTGCTGAACAGAATAATCTCATGGCTCCACTTGTAAGTGTCAACCATGTCCCACACGGGCAATGGAGTCAGAGTCACTGTGTGAATTGGGCTGACAACAAAAAGACCACACAAAGACAAAACACCTTTTGGGGGGGTCAAGGAGGGCTCTGTGACCTCAGGGGTCAGCTCCTGCACGCTGGAGGGCAAGAGGAGCAAGGGAGGCAAGAGGAAGGAGAGTGAGCACACCCCAAACCCTCCATTTATGGGGGAGAAGACACTTGATAGATTATTCCACCCAAATAAGGCAAGGGATAGGGTTTCAAAGGGTGGAGTCTTGCTTAGTAATGTCTTGTGGTCAGCAGATTGACTGACATCTTGGCAAGTCACACCCATCTCAGGTGCTGTGTGGGCTCCCAGGCAGAGCAAGAGGAAAAGCACACTTGTGTCGCACACAGTCCAGTCAGTATGAATGCCAGATCAGTCCCCTCGTACACTCCAATGTGCAATGCTCACCCACACAGCCCATGGATGGCTCACAACAGGGAAGAATTTAATTAATTATCTAACCGGTCCTGATTTGAAATAATCCAAGAATGAGACCAGAGAGGATCTGAACATGAAGGAACCTGAAAATGCTGTGTTTCTTGGTTTAAAGAAGGTGAGTGTGTATGTGGCATATATGCAGTCATGAGTGTGGATACCAAATGAGAAAACAAGACAAATGTACCATGTAGTATCATGGTAAATGTGCCAGGCACTATTTTAAATGCTTTTCCCATTAACTTCTTAGATTGACAGCAATGGTAAATACCATTATTATTCCCAATACATAGATTTTTTTTTCAAATTGAATAATTAAATCACTGGCTATGATTTCTTAACCATAGAAGAGAGAAAATTAAGGGAAATTAGAAGAGAGGGAGAAGCTGTTTCTTTTTCAGAGCTGTTTCTAAGCATGACAAAAGGAAAGCTTTGGTGACAGCAACAGCCCTTCTCTTAGTCAGTATTGGAAAACTAGATAGTAAACCATGGTGGCTGTGAGGTTGCCAGTTGATTTTATTAACTGTGTTACTTAAATGCCACTGAAATATTTCAATAGTTGTCTTTGTTGCACTGCACCAGATGGCATGGCTTATGATATGACATTAATCCACCCAACTGAGAATATTGCCCAAAATCATAATGGCACCTTTGATAGAATATCCCATGATGGATCTAAAACAAGTGAAATATTGCTTTCACAGGCAAAAGAGCACCTTGTATTAATACAGAGCTACATCAAAGAAATTAGATCCCAAGTATTGACTCCAGCTTCACAAATGTGAAATTTGGTGAGTAAATTTTCTTTCTTGCCAGACAAACAAGTATATGTATGTGTGCGCGTGTGCTTTTGCATATATGCATGCATGTATATATGCAAGAAAAGACTGTATCACCAAAAATAGTGAGTGAATGATGAACTGATTGTTTTTATCTATTGACTTTTCAAAACTGTCCATAGTGAACATATCTAATTTTATAATAAGAAATTTTGTACAAGTCAATCAGCCAATATTTATCACATGGCTACTAAATATATGGAATTGGGGGGTTGGAGATATAGCTCATGGGTAGAGTGCTTACCTAGCATGTGTGAGGCATAGAGTTTAATCTCCAGTGCCACAATAAAAAAAAGAAAAAACTAAATATATGGTATTGTACTGGGAACTTTATAGAAGACATAACAATGTATTACTGGTGGGATTTCAGTGGCCTCTAAGCATTGCTTATGTTTTGTGGAGATAGGCATGACAAATGAAAGCATTATGTTAGTGTCACAGATAGTTATTTCTTTATAAGAGGAAGGAGCTGTCTGTAAGGGTTGGATTGTTCAAGGGAGATTTCAAAGGGTAAAAGGAATCAAGTTATACTTAAAAGAACAAGGGGACCAAGCAATCACGGACCGAAACCCCTGAAAACCACCAGGAGCAAAAAATAAAACTTTCCTCTTAGGTGTTTTGTCACAGCTACTGCAAGCTGATTAACACACACAGATCAGTGGGGACCACATGGAGTCTGGTTACATAGATGGGTAGATAATTTGACTGAATCATATTATGGTGTGTATATATAGGTCATTTACCAAGATTGATTCAATAATTGCAAATTCTATATTCCTGTGTTTAATCCAGTGAAATGGAATCTTTAAACAAAAGTCATATATCTGACCTACTTGGCATTATTTAATTATACTTAGAGACTTATGCCTCTTTGAAATACCAATTTTCAGAATACCAGCGCAAGTACTTTGTGCACAAGTACAGCTTTGAAGCAAAACAGGCACTGTGTTATGTAAGTGATCAGAGCACGCTGCACGGCCTCCTGAGGCCTGCCGTCCTTAGGGAAATACAGAGCTGGAGGAAGTGTGGTTCTACCACATTTCCCCTAGAAACATTCTACACCATGAAAGAGTTGTGGGCCAAGAATCTAAACTCTCCACTGCTATGTGACACTTAGCCACCTAATGAATAACTTGTGCAAACGGGGGTAGATAAAACATTCCAATTATCTGACTGCTTGAGATGTCTTCCCTTTCTACTCATCTAATAACATTTGTAGCAAAGGATTGGCCCCTACAGTTTTGGAGACAAAATAATACACCCTGGAAAGCTGATGGGGCATTTGGGCTAGCCATTTTTTCAGCTGATGAGTCTGATTATGGAAAAGAAAATTAAGAATTAAAGAAATAATAAATTCAGGCCAAATAAGATTCAAATAAGGTAGCTCTTGAATTTCAAAATTTTAAAGAAAAAAAACTACCAGAATTATCTTGTACTTCAAGAAATAAATCTAGTAGAATAAAAATGAGAGATATTTCTAGGGAAATTTTGAATGTTTAGTATCTATTTGCATAAATAATATTTATTTCACATATAATTTCAACTAGAAATTATGATTTCAAAATAATTTCTATCACTTATAGGTAGTAGAGTTCTTTAAGTAGGTTGAACCAGCATTGTGGCAGTCAACTTATTCTTTAAAGTTTCCACAACTATGATTCATGGTCCTAATCCATCATTGATTAGGAAGGACAGTATCTTTTCTATGATTTGTGGATATTTTCAGGGATTTGTGCACCTCATTCCAATTTGCAATTTCTCCCACAATTTGACCAGCATAATCTTCTGAGACTTGTGTTGATTGAAAGGGCTCCACTTCTGTCTTTACATGTACAGTATGATGCTTATTCAGTCCATTAACCCTTCTATTCAGGTTCATTAACCTTTGATTATTCTCAACAAACCATAAAGATATTGATACATACTATTTGGTGTTATAGCCAGAATAGTAAGTATTGCTCTATGGCTCTACATCTTTTAATCTAAGCAAACTTAGATCAACCAAGGTCCTATAAGGTAATGATCAAGTTTATCATGTCATCGTCACTGGCCATACATTTATTGTTTTATTTTTATTTTTACTTTTTTTTTGTAGTGCTAGGGATTAAACCCAGGGCTTTATACATGGGAGGCAAGCATTCTACCAACTGAGCTATATCACCAGCCCAGTGCCTATCCATTTATAATAGTGTTTTATAATTATACAAATTAAAACTGAAGGATTTGGCAACTGGATAATTCTATTAATGATTGACACCACAAATATTTGCTATAAGTTTCTGACTCTTTCCATTATCATTTTTACCTCTACTTGCCTCCTCAATGATAGTTGGTACTATAGTAGATGAACCATTTATCCACTTTTAACTAGAAACTTATGTGGATCTGACCATTTCCTCATTATATTTAGCTGGTGTATCTTCAATTTTATAAGCCTATCAATTTTATGATAACAACTATTAACATGAAATCAGCAGCCATATCTTAATCCCAAACACCTCTCTTAAATCTATATTAATTATAGCTGTACTTTTATTATCATCTCTTCTAGTACTAGCATCTGACATCATCACAGTATCAAGGACTACAACCTTTTTAAAAATTTGTTATTAGTTAATTATAATCATACACAATAATGGGCTTCATTGAGATAAATTGGTGCCTCCACATTGCATATTTTGGTATTATTTTTATCTGCATATTTCCCCTATTTCTCCTCTCCTCCCTCTCCCTACTTCCCATCCTTGTGTTTACTGGACTCCCTTCTATTTTCATGACATCACTTTGTTTTATCCTTTTTATCTCTGGTTTCCACATGAGAGAAAACACAGGACCTTGACTTTCTGAGTCTGGCTTATTTCACATGGCATGAGGTTATCCAGGTTCATCTACTTTCTTAAAAATAATACAATTCTATTTTTCTTTATGATTGAATGAAACTCCATTGTGAATACATACCACATTTTTTATCCACTCATCTGTTTCATGGACACCCAAGTTTAGTTCCATAACTTGGCTATTGTGAATTGTGTTGCTATTAATATTGGCATGCATATGGTAGCTATAGTATGATGACTTTAATTCTTTTGGATAAATACTGAGGCATGGTATAACTGGATCATGTGGTGTTTCCATTCCTAGTCTTTTGAGGAAGCTTTGCATTGATTTCCAAAGTAGTTGAACTAATTTATAATCCCAGAACATCATGTATGTGCTCCCTTGTCCTTGACAGTATTTCGTAGTGTTTGTGTTCTTATGATTGCTGTTCTAACTGGAGTGAAATAAATACCTCAATATAATTTTGATTTGCATTCTCATTAATTCTAAAGACAATGAGCATTTTTCACATATTTATTGGCATTTGCATTTTTTTAAGAAATGTCTGATTAGTGCATTTCCCCATTTACCAATTGGGTTATTTATTTATTTTTCATTCTTTATTATTTTGGGATATCAATCCCCTGTTGAAGGAGTAGCTGGCAAAGATTTTCTCCCATTATCTAGGTTTTTCTTCACACTCTTAATTGTTTCCTTCATTCTGAAGAAGCTTTTTAATTTGAAGGTATTTCATTTATTAATTCTTGGTTTTATTTTCTGAGTTTTCAGAGTTTTATTGAGTAAGCTGTTGCCTGAGCTTATATCTTAGAATGTGAACCCTAAATTTTCTCCTGGCAGATGCAGAGTTTCTGGTCTAATTCCTTATATTTAATCTGCTTTGAGTTGATTTTTTTGTGTGCAAGATGAGAGGGAACTAATTTTATTCTTCTACATATTGATATCCAGTTTTCCAAGCACCATTTGTTAATACAGCTATCTTTTCTCCAACATATGTTTTTGCACCTTTGTCAAGGGTCAGATGACTATATCTATGTGTGTTTGTGTCTGTGTCTTTTATTCCATTGGTCTCTGTGTCAATTCCTATGTGGGTACCATGTTATTTTTGTTTTTATAGCTCCGTAGTATAATTTAGAGTTGGGTGTCATGATGTGTCTATTGTTGCTGTTATTGCTTTGGCTACTCTGGGTATTTTATTCTTTTGTATGAATTTTAGGACTTATTTTTCTAGTCCTGAGTAGAATATTACTGGTATTATGATGGGTATTGTATTGAATATGTAAATTACTTTTGATATTATGGCCATTTTAACAATATTAATTCTCCCTATCCAAGAAAATGGGAACAAACTGTAATATTAATACTACTTTTTTCAAGTCAGCTGGATGAAGAGACCTAATTTTTCTTCTTTTTTTTTTTTTTTTTTTTGCTATCCAGAAGTATATTTTCTCACCATACTCTGATTTGGGGTTATCTCACACATTCTAACCTATAATTCTGGAACAGAACCATTGGTTATATAGGAATAATGTGAGTCATAACAGCAATTGGCTTTTTCTTTGGGCTGATGTTTATGGCAGGAATAAATGTTGTAGCACATTTTCACTGTGTTCTATCTAAAGGAGCAGTCTTCTCCATTATAGGAAGATTCCTTCATTGATTTCCGTAGTTTTCTGGTTATACATTCAACTCAATCTGAGCAAAAATTTATTTGACAATTATATTTATAGGTGTTAACTTTCTTTCCACAGTATGTTCTGGATTTATATTATATTTTTTATATTTATATTTTATTATTTATATTTTGACTATCCTAATGCATGTACCACATGGAATACCATCTCATCTATAGACTCACTATTTCTGCCAAGTAATAATCTGCCAAGTCTTTGCTTAAAAGGAAAGAGCCTCAGTAGAACTTTCAACCACAAATCTTTAATGACTTCACTTCTGCACATAACCATATCATTCATTTAAAGAACTCATTGACATAAAAGTTTAAGTTGATAAAAATAGGACTTGAATCCCTATTCCTGGTTTCAAGCCAGTTCCATAACCATCATAACTTTCTCAACAAGTGAGATAATAGCAACACAACTTTGTCAAAATTAATTACAGTTTTAAATTCTTTATCTCTTTATGGCACTTCAATCCAATTAGGATTTCCAAATGCATCATCACCTATTATACAAGAACTTTCACCCTTCCATCATCACACTTTGATAATTGTATATTTTAATTAGCTCTTGAATCCTTTATGTTATTTTACTAATACCAACAACTAAATTAACCTATACAAGTACTACAAGTATCTAGGAAGTAGAAACAATATGAACTATTTCATCTGCTATTATTTTAATCTTAATTGCTTTTCTCTCTTTACAAATCCTAATATGATGGATAAAATTAACTCTTCCCTAGCTGCAAAAAATGCAGATTATCAATGATATCAGAGTTATGAATATACAGGTTGCAAAGACCCAAATATTGATTCCTATACAATTCCTATGAACAGACCTTAACCTAGAAGAACTACAACTACTTGAAACTGATAATTGTGTAGAGAGACGTATAGAAACACCAACTCACATATAATCTCATCCAAAGATGTTCTACACTTAGTAAGCACTTTCATCTTTAGACGTAAACACAAATGCTATTCCAGGGTGTTTAAGTCAAGCAATCTTAACATACATGTGTCTAACTCCGTAGTATGGACAATACTGAAAAATATGTGAGTCAAATCACAGCTTTGTACATATTGTACTTGAATTAGTTCCACTGAAACACCTTGAAAACATAATAGCATCTATGTTATAATGCTATTGTCAAACTTAACAGCACTAAGGTTTTAAGACTGAGAGTAATAACATCTCCCTGAAATGCCACAACTAGATACATCAACATAATCTATTACTATTATCTCAATGATCCTAGCACTAATTTTCTTATTGTAAATTTTAAAAAAACTTAAAATATACCTATTTTTTAAGTTTATTACCAAAGAATATTGAAGCATTAAAACATGAATTCTCTTTGAGAAGGAAAAATGACTAAAAATTTATTCACCTCTATTATTACCACTCCAATAGTGAACTATTTAAAAAAAATTTAGCTGTGGATGAACACAATACTTTTATTTTATTTATTTGTTTTTATGTGATGCTGAGGATTGAACCCAAGGCCTCATACATGCTAGGAAAGTGCTACGACCCCAGCCCCTACTTATTATTTTAATCATTTTATTCCCAAACATCCTTTTTCTACTCCCCACAGCTGAATTAATAATTGATTAACTTTTATTCAATAACTAGTGCAAAACATATTAAAACAAATAATATTGTATACTATCAGAGGACAAACTTGGTCCGTTGTGTTAATTTCATTAATCATTTATTAGTTCAATAAATTTATTGTGATTATTACACACTCGTTTATATCAACTACTCAAATATCAATAAACTTAGGTGTGATTATTCCTTTATGAGCAGAAACATTAATTAGTGGCTTCTGCTACAAACCAATAGGATCATTAGGCCACTTTCTACAACAAAGAATACCTGTTCCACTCTTCTCCATAATTATAGAGACTTTTAGCTTTTTATTAAACCCATGGCCCTAGATATATGATTAACAGCCAATATTATAATTGGCCATGTACTTTATACATTTAATTGGTGAATCTACATTAGTTTTATATTCATCAATTCTGCAATGGCCTTAATCACATTTAGTATCTTAGTCTCACTCACTAACGTGAATATGCCTAACCCTTGTCAAGAGTATGTCTTCAGCCAGGCATTGTGATGCATGCCTATAACCTCAGCAGCTTGAGAGGCAAAGCAGGAGGATTGAGAGTTCAAAGCCACCCTCAGCAAAAGCAAGGTGCTAAGCAACTCAGTGAGACCCTGTGTCTAAATAAAATACAAAATAGGGCTGGGAGTGTGGCTCAGTGTTTCAGTTCCTAAATTCAATCCCAGGTGTACACTCCCTAAGAAAAATCAAGTATATGTCTTCACATATACTTTGCTATTCCATGATGTTTAAGTCAAGCAATCCTAACATACATGTGACTAACTCTGTAGTATGGACAATACTGAAAAATATGTGAGTCAAAGCATAGGTTTCTTCATATTGTACTTGAAAACACAATAGCCTCTATGTTATATTGCTATTGTCAAGCTTATTGTCATACACTTTGGTTGGACTGACTACATGATAATACTTAATGACCCACCAGATTCTTGCCTACTACATAGTTGGTCTGAACCCCAGACCACTTATGGGACCATTATCAAGCCTGCTCATAACATCCAGTTTAGTGATAGGATTCCACTTTCATTCAATTGCTTTACTATCATCAGGCCTATTAAATAATACATTAATAACATCAGTAATGACACTATGTGATCTAAGAAGATATATTCAAAGCTAGCTCACATTGATTGTTAAAATAATAACTAAATTATAAATTAATAAATAAAACTCCACATTATGGAATAATTCTTTGTTCAAAAATTTTTTTCTCCCTTTCGGGTTTTGCTCTGAGCCTTTTATCATTCAAGCCCAGCCCCCACCCTAGACTTAGGAGACTGCTGCCCATAAACCTATATTTATTCACTTTACACTTTAGAAGTAGCACTGTTTAATAACACATTGAGTACGACAGGCCTCAGGAGTATCAATTACCTGAGCCCAGCACAGCCTAATAGAAGATAACAGCAAACATGTACCTTGAACCATCTTTATCATAATCTTACTAAGCATTTATTTTACATTACTAGGAGTCTCAAAATTTTTGAAACATCCTTTAGCATTTCCAACTGTTTATGGTTCCACATTCTTCAGAGCAGTACAGTTCCATGTACTACATTTAATGACAGTTCCTCCTTCTGTATCATTTGGTTCTCACGTTCACTAAGATTTCACTTCACATGGAGCCACCAGTTCAGTTGGGAAACCACTGCCTGATACTGATATTTGTTGATATTGTCTGAAATTCCTGCATGTCATTATTGATTGATGTGACTCTGTTCTTTAGTCAATATAATCAACTTCAGTATTAGCCTCCCCTACAAAAAAATTAACCTTCTACTAACCTTAATAATTAATATATCACTAGTATTTCTACTTGAGAGTATTGTATTATGATTACCATAACTAAATATTTATACAGGAAAAATTAAGTCCATATGATTATGGATTTGATCCCATAGAATCTTACCATTTGCCATTCACCATAAAATTTTTTCTAGTAGCTATCATGTGTTTTGATCTAAAAATTGCCCTCCTACCATTGTCATAAGCGTCTCAAATAAACAACCTAAAACACATTCACTATAGCATTGATTTTGATCATAATTTGAGTCCTAGGCCTAGCCTATGAATTAATCAAAAAAGAATTAGAATGAATTGAATATGGTAATCATGTTAAATTAGAACAAATGATTCTGACTCATTAAATTATAATATTTTATAACTGTCAATGACTTAAATTTATATTAATATTATTCTTGCCTATATTACATCTGTAATAGGATTATTATTATACAATCATCAGCTGTTTTCATTACTGTGTTTAGGAGGTGTAATATTATCATTACTTATTCTAGGAACACTTATACTTTTAAATACCTACTTTAAATGTATTCACCATAATACCAGTCATTTTACTGATATTCAAAACCACAAAGCATATTATGACTAGTAATGGTATCTAATACATATGGCCTGGACTATAGAAAAACCTTAAACCTCCTCCAAAGCTAAAAATGATTACACCCACAATTATACTTGTATTTGTAAAATGGTACTCTGAAAGCTCAGCAATCCGAATTAATGCGACTATACCAATCCTAGTTTCATCAGCCTGTTTCTATTGAATCAATTTAGTAAAAATATCCTAAATTTCTCACTGGCTTTTTTCTCTGACCTTCTATCAAGCGCCCTTTAAATACTAATGACCTGACTACTTTCTCTAATAATTACAGTAAGCCAACATTACCTCTCCAAAGAATCAAATGTACACAAAAATGATATATCTCAATATTATTTTTTCTACAAATATTCTTAACAATTAGCACCATAGAACTTATCCTGTTATATATTCTCTCTGAAGCAATGTTAATCCCCTCTGTTATTACCTGATGAGGAAATCAAGCAGGATGATTAAATGCAGGACTTTACTTCCTATTCTATACACTGATTGGCTCATTATCTCTACTTGTAGCATTTATATTCCAAACTCCACAACCTCATTAAACTTTTTAATAACCTACTACTGAATTCAAATACTATCATACAACTGATCAAATGTCCTCATATGATTAGCATGCATAATATAATTCTTAGTAAAAGTGCCTCTGTGTAGTCTCTACCTCTGATTACCAAAAGCACATGGAGAAGCCCCGGTTGCTGGATTCATATTCTTGCAGCCATATTACTAAAATTAGGAGAGTATTGTATAGACAAATTATTTGATGTTTTAAGTCCAGTAACTGGATATATAGTTTAGTCATTTATTATATTATCCCTATGAATAATAGCTATAATAAGCTGTATTTGTTTACAACAAAGTCGCTTATTGCAAATTCATCTGAGTCCCACAACAGTAATTATAACCATTCTATACAAACATCAGGATTAATAGGAACTATAGTTATAATAATATTATATAAAACTATAGTTATATATAATAGTTAAAATAATAGGAACTATAGTTATAATAACTATAGTTATAATAATATAATAAATATAGTTATAATAATTGCCCATAGCCTCATATCATCAATATTATTTTGTCTCAAAAAATAAAGTATGAATGAATTTATGACTGAACTATATTATAAGCTCACAGACTACAAACAGTTTTTTTTATAGCAGAGTGATAGTGCTGCCTAGCCTAATAGATCTGGCCTTATCACCAACCATTAACTTACTTGGAGTACCATTTGCAATTATAGTTCATTTTCATGAACTAGTTTTACTATTGTTCTAAGAGAACTTACTATACTTATTACATTCATGTCTTTTCTATATATATCAATTGTCAAAAAATGAGAATTTATATATAATATTCACAGCATCAATCCATACTACACCTGAAAATATAATATTTGCATGTCTACATCTGTTGTTTAATTCCAAAATTATTCTAGGACTCATATGCCTAACCATGTATATATTAAATGAAAGATGACATGGAACTCTAATAATAGAAGCTTAAGACTCCTTATTCCCTGAGATTGTATACAAAATTTAACTTGTGCCCCATATATAACAATATGGCTTTCTCAATTTTGAAAGGATAGAAGAAATTTGTTGGTTTTAGGAGCAAAAAAAAATGGTGCAACTTCAAATAAAAGTAATTTATTTCTTTCCTCTATCATATTTTCACTCATCATCTTAATCCTATCAAATACCATAACTTATACTAATAATGACAAATATACTATCTAGTATCACTATATAAAAGCTTTTATCTCATGTTTTTCCTGTCAGCCTAAGTCCAACCATAATATTTATTCATTCAGGCTAAGAAATAATTATTTCAAATTGGCACTGAATATTCATTCAAACCTTAAAACAGACACTTAGCTTTAGAAGACCTCAATAACATTTGTGCCAATAGCACTTTTCATTAAATGAGTGATAGAATTTTCAATATGATATATGTGTTCAGACCCAAACATTAACTGTTTTTTCCAACCCTTCATCAGTGATAAGGAGTAGGAATAATATCATTTTTACTCAACTGATCATTATATGGCTGAACGTATACAAATACAACAACTCTCCAGTGCATTTTATATAATTGAATTGCAGACACTGGATTTGCAAAAACCAATGACATGGTTTTTATTAGACTCAGACACATTAGAATTTTGACAAACTTTCACACCTAACCACCCCCCTGATGAACTTCCACTATTCAGATTTCTGCTGGTAACAACTGGTAAATCCACCCAATTAGGGCTTCACTCATCATCACCATCAGCTATTGAGGGCCCTGCAGCAGTCCCAGCTTTGCTTTACTGTAGTGCAATAGTTGTAGTGGGAACTTTCCTAGTAACCTGCTATTACCCCCTAGTAGAATGCAATGAAACACTAACAGTATGTCCAAGTGCTATTCACAGCAATCTGTGCCCTAACATAAATTTGACATCAAAAACATCATTGTATTTTATACTTCGTAATAAATTTTTGTAATAGTTACTGTTAACATTGAGCAGCTATACCTAGGCGTTTCTTCACATCTGCAATATACAATTTTTTTAAAGCTATATTATTTGTATGCCCAGGATCTATTATCTACAAGAGTAATGACAAACAGTACGTTTGAAAAATAAGAGGCCTTTTTAAAGCTATACCCTTCACTACTTCTTCACATTATCAGAAGGCTTACACTAAGAGTCATGGCTTTCTTTTCAGTGTTCTAGATTTAATAATGAGATCCAAAAGCACATTCTATACCAATGCCTGCACCCTCTTAGTTACATTTATCACCATATCCCTATCTTCCATCTGTAGTTCTTGAATTATTTTCTTATACTTCTAGGACAATCTCAATTTTCTTGAATTATTTTCTCATACTTCTAAGACAATTTCAATTTTCAATAATACTTTCCTAATTAATGTAATTAAATGTATTGCAAATAGTAGTATTGTTTCTAGACTTTTTAAAAATTTTCAAAAACATTACTTTGAAAACCATTCCAAAACATTTTACCTAAGACTTTCATTGTAATTAGGCTTCATATAGCAGCTGAACTCGACCTAATGACACACAATTTCCAACTTGAAACCTTCACCTACATATTTAAATGTAATATTAGTGTCCAAGTTTCTTCCTAAAATTGCTTACTGATTATTGCCATATATAAACCTTTCAAGAAACTAAAACACCATAACTTTTTACCAGAATTAGCTTGGTTGGAAAAGTAATACTCCCAAAACATTCCTCACTTTCAAATCATAGTTTCAATGAGCACCTCACATCAAAAAGACCTAATGAAATTGTATTTCTTTTCTTTCTTTATTTGACTAATACTAGCTATACTTCTAGCAATCTACTACCTCAAGTAATCTCAAAAACAAAAATACCAGCAAATAGAGACCAACAAGTCACAATCATTAATCAGCTTCTGTAATCTATTATGCCATTACATCTATCTTCATGAAGACCACTCTCTACCCTCAAAAATACCCAAATATCTAAAATTTTCAAATCAATAATAATTGCCACATCATCAAAACTTATTGTTCACATCATAATAAATAATTTTTTGAAAAACCCAATAATAAAATACCACAAACACAAACTCTAGGATTTCAGGGTATTCTTTAGTAGCTATTTCTGTGACATATCCAAATATCACCCACCTCTCCTAAATAAATTAAAAACAATATTAGCTCCAAAGAGGAGGCACCAAAATAAATTATAATGCCACAGTCAACACCATCACTAATAATTAACCCTAACCCTAAACCACCATATATAGGTGAAGGCTTTGAACAAATTCTATAAAATCTGCAACAATGATAATATAAATACAATATATGTCCTAATTCTCAAATAAAATATAATCATTACTGATGATATGAAAAATCATCGTTATAATTCAATTATGAGAACTTTACTGACAAATATTAAAATTCCACCTCTTAACCAAAATTATCAATAATTTGTGCACTGCTGTACCAACCCAGATGAACATTTCATCATGATAAAATTTTGCTTCACTACTAGGAATTTGCCTAGTCCTACAAATCATTACAGGGCTTTTTCTAGCCATAGGACTACATATTAGATACAATAACTGTGTAGTATTATATCTGCAGAGTTATTGTATACTCTGTCATGCATATCTACCTTGACATAAGCTATTGTATTGTTTTGATATTTTTATGTTAATAATGAAGTGAATTCTTTTATTTTTATTAGAATTTCATAGTTCTACACAGTAGTTGAGTCTATCCCAACAAACTCATACATGCATGGAAATCGATTTTAGTTCATGATTTCCCCTTTTTTTCCCCATCTTCTCTCCTCTCCCATTCTCCTTCCTCTACTATTCTGCACTTCTTTTTGCTTATCTATTAATTTATATGACATTGGTTCTTTATGTTATCCTGGCCTTCCTTCCACCTTTCCTTTATTATATTCTAGCTTCTACATATGAGAGAAAACATTTGACCTTTGAGTTTCTGAGTATGGTTTATTTCACTTAGCATAATATTTTTCATTTCCATCCATTTACTGACAAATGCCATAATTTTATTCTTTTTTATGACTACCATAATATGTAGTCCTATGGCTAGAAAAAGCCCTGTAATGATTTGTAATATGTAGTATGGTTTATTTCACTTAGCATAATATTTTTCATTTCCATCCATTTACTGACAAATGCCATAAGTTTATTCTTTTTTATGACTACCATAAAAAAGAATAAAATTATGGCATTTAGTGTACTTTTGATTTGCTTTTCCCTGATTGCTAGAGACGTTGAACGTTTTTTCATATATTTGTTGGTTATTTGTATCTCTTCTTTTGAGAAGTTTCTGTTTAGTTCTTGTGCCCATTTATTGATTGGGTTATTTGATTTTTGTGGTGGTAAGTTTTTTCAGTTCTTTTTATATTCTGGGTATGAATACCCTTTCTAAGGGTATTCATACCCAGAATATAAAAACTTGGCCAAGATTTTCTTCCATTCTGTAGGCTCTCTCTTCTTGTTCTTTACTCAGTTCCTTAGCTGTGCAGAAACTCTTTAGTATAATGGCATCTCACTTATTGATTCTTGGTTTATTTCTTGTGCTTTGGAGATCTTGTTAAGGAAGTCGGTGCCAGCACCTATGTGATGGAGTGTTGACCCTATGGTTTCTTGTAACAGATGTAAAGTTACTGGTTTAATACTTAAGTATTTGATCCATTTTGACATGAATTTTGTGCATGATGAGAGATAGTGGTCTAATTTCACTTTTCTACATAGAGCTCTCCAGTTTTCCAGGATCATGTGTTTAAAAGGCTGTCTTTCCTCCAAGGTATATTTTTGGCTAATTTGTCAAATATTAGACCAGTGTAGGTATGTGGATTCGTCTCTGTGTCTTCTGTTCTGTTTGATTGGTCTTCATGTCTACTCAGTGCCAATACCTTGATATTTTTATTACTATGGCTCTGTAGTATAATTTCAGATCAGGTATTTTGATACCTCCTGCTTTGCTTTTCTTGCCTAGAATTGCTTTGACTATTCTGTATCTCTTATTCTTCCATATGAATTTAAGAATTGTATTTTCTAATTCTGTGAAGAATTCCATAGGTATTCTGAGGGTAATTGCAATGCATTTGTATATTTCTTTTGGTAGAACAGCCATTTTGAAAATATTAATTCTGCCTATCCAAGAACATGGTATGTCTTTCCATCTTCTAGGGTCTTCTTCAAATTCTTTCTTCAGTGTTTTAAAATTTTCATGTAGAGCTTCTTTATTTCCTTGATTAGATTAATTCCCAAGCATTTTATCTTACTTTGTTTTATTTTTATTTTTTTATTTTTATTTTGTTGTTTTTGTTGTTGTTGAGGTTTTTTTGAATGAGATGGTTTTCCTGATTTCTTCCTCAGCTGAATCTACTGTATTATAGAAAACAACATTGGTTTATGGGTGTTGATCTTGTATCCTGCTCCTTGCTAAACCAATTTATAAGCTCTTGAAGTCTTCTGCTGGAGTTTTTGGATCTTGTAGATATAAGATCATATTGTCAGCAAACAGAGATAGTTTAGCCTCTTCTTAATCTGTTTGTATCTCTTTGATTTCCTTTTCTTGACCAATCACTCTGGCGAATGTTTGAGGACTATATTACATAGGAGTGATGAGAATGGACAGTCTTGAAGATTGAAGCCATTTGATATAAGACTCAGTTTCCCTTCTCACAAGTATGAGGTGGAAGCACTGTCAGTTGGCATTTTGTTCCTTTGGACCAGTTCAGAGCACTTCCAGGATATAGCTTCTCCAGCATTCTGTAAGGGGAGTTTCAATAGGTGGAGCTTAGGTCTAATTAAGCCTCAGGGGCTTTGCTGAGTGGTGCTTGCTTTGGAGAAATTAGACTGACCTGCCCCTAAGGCTTGATAACAGCTGATCTCTGTTATCTGTTATCTGCTGGTCTGGTTCTTAGGAGTCTCCTAAGAAATTCTCCAACCATTGCTGCCCAGAAGCACAACCTTCCTGGGCTTAGTCCCTGAGTGTATGCACACCTGCCTGCTCAAACTCCTGGCCTGCTTCATTTGTTCTTGTGAGTATCAGAAACAAAGGAAAAACAAGGAGGGCTCCCTTTTGCTCTTTCAATTCAAATTCCTCTTGGTAAAGTCTACTCCATGCTTGCTTACTTCGCTTATGTTTTGCCAGGCAAAGCCTCAGCCACATTATAGGTGCCTGCCAGGATATTTTTGTGGCAGGGATCTCTCTCTCTCTCTCTCTCTCTCTCTCTCTCTCTCTCTCTCTCTCTCTCTCTCTCTCTCTCTCTCGTTTTTATTTCCCCAGCCCTGCAGTCGCCACTACAGTGTGCTCACCCTAAGATGACTTCTGCCTCAACTTTCTACAACCAGTTGAGAGAGCAGGCTTTTTGAGCAGTGCAATCTCTGGATCAGCTAAGATTAGGTAGCATTTTTGATCTTGGGTTTCTCTGTACTAAGACTGTGTTCTCTTGTCTGTGGTGAATCTACCCTGGTGGTGCTGGTGGGGCAGCCTGATAGGCTGCAATGTATTCTTTCTTCATTGTTCATAGTATCCAAATTTCTGAATCCCTAAGCCACCTTGAGTGTCCAATGTTGAATTTTAGTGAAATTCCTCTTTAACTCACCTCACTGAAAAGCTGTACATCAGTGCTTTGGTCCTGAGCCACAGCAGAGCTTGGGATGCATCTTTCCTCTATTCTAACATCTTTCCCCTCTCCCCCAATATTCTTCCTCTGCCTTCTTCTATGGACTGAAGCCTGTATGTTGCATTGTATATCTTTATAGAATCCTGAAACATTTCATTATCTTACTATTTATAGTAATAGCTATAGTGTTACTGGGCTATATGTCATTCATGAAGACAAACATCTTTCTGAGTAGCAACAGTGATTATGTACTTAGTATCAGGCATTCCATGAACAGTTGCTAACCTAGTAGAATGAATATGAGGGGGATTTTTAATTGACAAAGCCACACCCAAATTTTTCATTTTCCACTTCCACTTCATCTTTTGATTCATTCTTTCAGTCTTAGTTATTATAATCTCCCATTTCTCTATGAAAAAGGAATTCATCCATAAGGAATCTTAACTGGTTCAGACAACATCCCATTTCTCCATTACACACAATTAAAGATATTCTAGGACTTCTTTTCTTAGCATTTCTTCTGCTGACTTTAGTCTTATTCTCTTCTAACTTTTAGGAGAGCCCAAAAATAATACTCCAGCAAACCCTCTTAATATCCCACCACATATCAAAACAGAAAAATAATTCCTATTTGCCTACATAATATTGTGATCTGTTCCTAAAAATTTTTACTAGGAGATATTTTAGCTCCTATTTTCAAACATAATTTTAGGTATTCTAATACTTATCTAATATTGAAACATAATATTCTGGCCACTAAACTAGTGCTTATTCTGAATCTTAATTTTTGGCCTTGCACACACATGAGTTGAAGTTAACCAGTATAACACCTTTTTTTTATTATTACTGGACAAATATTGTCCATCCAGCATTTTTTCATATTAATACCATTTACAAACTTCATCAAGAATAAACTTCTTTAGGCTGGGGATATAGCTTAGTTGGTAGAGTACTTGCCTCACACACACTAGACCCTGGGTTCAATGTGCAGGACCACCAAAAAAAAAAAAAAAGAATAAATTTCTTAAGCAAAGACTCCTTGGAATTTTGGTCTTGTAAACAAAAAAAAAAACAAAAACAAAAAACAACAACAACAACAAAAAAAACCAACCAAACAAACAAACAAACAAAAAAACAAAAACAGGAGTACTTCTTTTCAGTGTAATCAATAAGGATAGCTTTTACTCAATAAGGATGTAACTCCACCACCATTATCCAAAACTAGAATTCTACTTAAAATACCCTTTCTTTTTTATACTTGAGATCAATAAATCATTTTAAGGTACTTTGTCAGTATTAAAAAAGTAAACATAACATTGAAACACCCTGTGTACATTGGGCATCATGTGACTTTGCCTATTTATAATGTGCTAATACTATATATGCTTGATAAATGTTGAACTGCACATTAAATATGGTCTTCATGCATATATGCATATATATTAAATCATTTCAAGCACATAACACATTGAATTATTTATCCATATAATGAATCAGTCATACAAATATTATTCAGTACATTAAATCTTTTATCAGCACATGATTTACCATTACTAATCATACACAGCACATTAAGTCAGATTAATTCTCTGCATCATGTGTATCACCTTTTATACTGCTATGTTACTACCAAGCTTTGAGAAATCAACAACCTTGTCAGGAAGTGTCCCTTTTCTGCCTCAAGGCCCATAAACTTTGAAGCATTTTAAGTAAAAGTATGCCTATCATCTGGTTGGTTCTTCAGGGAATGGACTTCAGTTTTCCCACTTGTTTCCCTTAAAGAAGACATCTTGATGGACCAATGACTCTTCAGCCCATGATCACACTTAACTGTAGGGTTATACACATGGAAGTTTTTATTTTATGATACTGGTGGGATTCAACATAGCCAAAAGCCTAGATTGTAGCTGAGTCCTCTGAGGGTCAGCCCAAACATAGAACCCAAGTCCATCTCTGCAATACCCAAGGTATACAGGAGACACAGCTTGTAGTACTGTAGTATGTTTGTGTTTGTTTTGTTTTTGGGCATAAGACAGGAGAAGTGACAGAATATTTGCTAGTGGAGAAGTCATCTACTGTCACATGGCCAAGTAAACAACTTAAAATATAAGATTTTTCTTCAAAGAATCTACAGAGCTTTCTACTACTAAGGGATTCTCTGACCACAGCTTCTTTGTTGCTAAGCATATTTTCTTTGCAAGTGTTTGTTGTAACACCCTCACTCCTGCTTTACTTACCCTTCTCGTGTTCTTCTTGGCTCTTTGTCATTTTATCATCTCTGTTCTCCCCACACACTTTCGTCGTTCTGTGCTCTCCTTTAAGACAATTCATGAAAGTCTATTTATTTATTTATTTCTTCATTCATTCAATGCTGAAAGCAGCCACCAGGGTATTAGCCTAAATAAAAAGCTATTTTTTTTTTAAATAAGAACTATTTAATTCTCTAGGGTACTGAAATTTACTACAATGACATCTTATAACATAAAGTAGTTTTTCTCATTTCATATAATGGAAAACATAAAATTATAAGAAAAAGAATTAAGATAAGTATAGAACTAAACTATTATTTCTGACACTGGTACTTAAACATTATTATTTTATCAATAATAATGCATTGAAACTACTCCAGCTCATTGGAGGTATATCACCTAGTTTAGCAGAAATAAGCCTTTGTAACAACTGATAACTCATATAAGTACCTAACAACTTATTTCTATTTGAATAATTATGCATTATTACTTTAAATCCAGTTTAATGTCTTACAAAAGGAGATGACTGACAGTGAAATGCCACGGTACAGATTTTTGTTATTTGTTACAATAATGTGCAATCCCTGCTAATGCATAGCATTTATTCTGTACATTCCATCTTCAAAATACTTCAACCATGAATTAATGCAGTTCTACAAGCATCTCAGGGAAGTAGATGAGAACAAGTATCCTCTTTTCCAGGTGGGAGTATGAGACACATAAACTGCCTAACACCACATAGAGAATTAGGACAAAGATGTAAGCAAGATGTTCTATTGTATTCTAACCTTGCTTACTATAGATATATGTAGTTTTCTTTTTCAATAAAAGAAATTTGGTCTGGAGACTAGGATTTCTCACAGAGATACCGATGCTGGCTTCATTCTGGGATTCTCCCTTGGATCTCTTTTGTGATATTACTTGTGCTTCGCCTTCACTTTCCTTTACCAAGAGGGTAAACAGTTTTAGATCTTCATGTCAAGTAATCTTTGAAGATAAACATAAAAAAACAACAGCCAAATTCAAATTCAAGTGGCATCCAAATTTAAAGCTTGTGAAAGCATCAGAGGGAACTCTATGCATTAAAGAACTCATTGGATAGGAAGATGCAAATTGTAGGGATTTACCTGGTTTTGCTGCTGCCCTGGAACGATTTTTTTTTTTAAGAGAGAGAGACAGAGAGAGAGAGAGAAACAGAGAGAGAGAGAGAATTTTTTAATATTTATTTTTTAGTTTTCGGTGGACACAACATCTTTATTTTATTTTTATGTGGTGTTGAGGATCGAACCCAGCGCCCTGCACATGCCAGGCCAGCGAGTTACCACTGGAGCCACACCCCCATCCCAGGTACGTGTTTCTGCGCATATGTCCCCAATCCTGGATCTGTATGCCTCTTTCTTTATCTTACAATCCCCTGGTGCCAGTTCTCATATGCTAGGACTGGGTTGATCTGGAGCACAAGATGACCCCTAGGATCCAGGCTTTCATTATTCTGCTTCTACAAAATTTGTGTGACCTGAAATTTGCTCTTCACTTGAATTTCAGTAATTCTCCAAACATCAATATTTTTTTTTGAGTGTGTAAGCATCCTGCATGGGAAGAAAGCTTATTCTCTTTTTACTCAGGTAACTAATAATTGATCATTGTTTTGAACATTTGATATATTCTGTACATTTTAATTAAAATCATTTTACTGTTCTTGAAAGCCTCTGATGACTTGCTCTTCTTCCCTGAATGAAGTATTTATGCTTTCACCACAGCCTACAAATCCCTCCTGCAGCTTTTCCTTTGCCTCCTCTGTACCAGTGACACTGGCTTCCTTGTCCTTCCTCAAAAACAAAAAGCACACTCCCTGTCTCCCTCTTGGGGCCAGGTGGCTTGGTTTTCCTTCTACTCAGATTCCCACAGACTGTCAGGTTTCGGGTACTGTGAGCACTCAAAAGTGAGCTTGTCCTAAGCCATGTTACGCCTTGTTTATTGACAGTCCTTCACTTTGACAACAGTATTGATATCTGGATTTCTAAAGGTAAGGCTATGAGCTCTTAGAGTGAACATGTACCTAGAAAGAATAGCATTTCCCTTTAGCTCTGAAAATTTTATCCTTTTAAAAATGCAAAAGAACACTCAAACCCTGTATGTGTTTTTCCCTTTAGCCTATCTGCGGACATTTTGGGCACGGACAATTCTGTAAGAGGGGGCTTTCTAATTTACCCCTTGGATTGCATGGAACATTTGTCACTGGATCTTCACCAACACATTAAGGTACTTACTGAACTGCTTACTTAATGTTCAGGTGAAGACATAAAAGCCACAAGATCTGACTTCGATGTCAATTTTCCTTTCAGGTTTCTGCCCACTTAGAGACAATATAAGACAAACATAAACAATCACAAATCCTTCTATCCTTCTTCCCTGATCCAGCATCAATTATAGCTAATAGCGCACTATTCTTAAAAGTTGATTTTATTTCTGAACACCTTTCAGAGATAAAATTAACTTGTGCTTACTCATCCAAGTGCTTAGAGTTAAAATGAGTTGAAATAGATTTAATAAACTTTAATAAAAATTTATTTAGTACAAACATTTGCTTCTAAGATATACTGGTTGTATTCTATCAGAATGCTTGCATAAATATATGATATCCTGAAAATGTGAATTTACCAGAGCAAAAAATAGGAATATCAATTACCACAGTGTTCTAACTACACAACACATGGTACGTGGGCAAGTGACTAGCAGAGATCTTGTAAAAGTCAAATTTGCGATTGCGATAGCTTCTTATTCTTCCTACAAGCCCCTAGGGATGCCTTAGCTGAAAACTATTTCAAGTAATGTAATGCTGTTCTGCCCTTTCCTTGAAATGACTGCTATTACAGACCCATTAGTGCTATAGGTACTTATATTCTGCTTTTCAAAGAAGACTCAGGAGATGTATGCCAAGAGTTCATAGAATGAATTTCTACTGAGTATCATCTTCCAGTATGTTTGAAAATGTCAGTTGCAATGTGACAGATTTAATTATTCAGCAAAGTGGAAACATTTGCTTGGTTAATGATGTTTCTTTAAACCAGGGTGAGGTTTAATGTGGAGTTTTTTCTAGGGAAACCACCCTGACAAACAAGGAAAACTCTAATGTTATTAATTAGTGGAAAGAGGAGTTGTCAGCTATATTGTATTCAGAAATTAATCCATTACAGAGAAAGTCTTCTCAACTTGTTTTTCCCATTGGGACCTTAATCATATAATAGATAGATGAGTTAACCAGGATTAAGAAAATGGGTTCAGACAGCTAGACTCAGTGATAACTCTGTTAATGTTGTCCCTAAAGAGTTTAAAAATGGAAATATTGGTGTTTATTAGGTCAGGCAGACAGCAATGCCAGGAATCTGTTCTATAATTCATGGGTTGCAAACATAATAGTGTCTTAGACAATAGAACACAACATTTGCAAACACGGCAATGTTAACCAAAGTTTTCCTCTTGATTCTTCTCTTTCAAGAAAAGTTTTGCTTGAAAACCAGAGGAATGATTTTTTGGCTTTGATAAAATAATTTTAGTTTGTTTTAATAAAAATGCCTATTTAATACTTTATAGATATTTGCTAAACAAATTAAAATGCAATGGGTTTAACAATGAGTTTAGCATTGGAGATTTGCACCTGACAATATTTGTGCTATTTCAAAACATGCAAGTAATTTATCTATGACTTAATACTGGTCCTGGGTTGAGAATATCATGGAGATTTACAGGATTTTACAATTGTACCATTATGGAACTTGCTGAGAGGCCATTGAGAAGAGAAGATGCTGAGATAATTTACCTGGTGTATCCAGTTGGGGGGAAGTTTGTTACATTGTTTTATCATCATTCCTAGGCATGAGTTGTTGTATCATGAGTGAAGTTAAGAAATGTGATGTCAGAGATAGGAAAATGAAATAGAAAGCTCAGGAAAATTCCAGGAATTATTTCCATTAATGTTTTTTAAAAATATTTTTTAGTTAGAGATAGAAAAAAAGATCTTTATTTTGTTTATTTATGTGGTGCTAAGGATTGAACCCAGTGCTTTGTGAGGCAAGCGTTCTGCCACTGAGCCACAACCCAGCCCCTATTTCTGTTAATCTTTATAATGTGCTAAAGAGTTCCATTTATGTGGTCCTAATATCACTCCTAGAGTTGAGGGTTCTCAAAGCAATTGGCTAGTTCAGATAATTCTATATATTGTGGAGACATGTAGTCCAGGATGAAACAACTTACCTAGGATTTTTTTTTCTATGGTGACTTGAGGGAGGCCCACTGTGGTGACTTTCGAAACCTTAGTTGAGGTTTAGCCCATAGCTACTTCTCAATTAGAAAGTTCATTTGAATTCCGCAATCACAAGAAACTAATATCAAGTATTCTAAATTTTCTCTGAGAAACAGTATAATCTTTCAATATTAGCAACTGGGGGGAATTTCTTGGTATATATAAAGTAAAAAGACTGATAAAAGCACCCATCTACTCATAATACAGTTTTTAAAAATTAAACATAGCACTTTTTTAAAGACTCCTTTTGTGATCTTCATTGAATCTTGTGCTTATAATTTTGTTGCTTTTCTTTACAATTTTATAATCTTTTTTTTAAAAGAGAGAGAGAGGAGAGAGAAAGAGCGAGTGAGCGAGAGAGAGAGAGAGAGAGAGAGAGAGAGAGAGAGAGAGAGAAAGAATTTTAATATTTCATTTTTTAGTTTTCTGCAGACACAACATCTTTGTTTGTATGTGGTGCTGAGGATTGAACCTGGGCCGCACCATGCAAGGCGAGCGCGCTACCACTTGAGCCACATCCCCAGCCCAATTTTATAATATCTTAATAACTTCTGAGTGACATAATTATTTGATTGTATCTTAGAACTTTATATAATAGGATCCATTCTATATATTTTCCCAAGATTCATGTTTACTAAAAATCAAAGTTATGGTTTTAAATCCATCCATGTGGATATGTAGAAATATAGTTCATTCATTATAACTTTTGTAAATATTTTGTTTTATGACAAGCACACTTTCTATTTATCTGGACACCATTCAGTGGACATACAGATGTTTTCCAGATGTTTGTTTTCACAAAGATGCTGCAATGTATGTCTTTTGGAGCACATGAGGAAGAGTTTTTCCTGTGGAACTGCTGAGTCAAAGAATATAAACAAATTAACTAAGGAACTTTGGAAATGATCTTGCAAAATTAGAGCATAACATAGGGCCTGTGGT
Organism: Ictidomys tridecemlineatus; assembly: GCF_052094955.1. NCBI lineage: Eukaryota > Metazoa > Chordata > Mammalia > Rodentia > Sciuridae > Ictidomys > Ictidomys tridecemlineatus. The sequence goes on along the minus strand of NC_135485.1, from coordinate 101,353,383 downwards.
TTGAGACACATTTAACTATAATTAATAGAATTTAAAGATACTTTAAGATAATGTAAATTGTTTTCCATTGTGAAAATACTAAAAACTACTCCTACAAATAGCATATAAAATTTCCAGTTGCTTCACATTTTTATCAACACTTAGGATTGTGAGACTCTACATCTTCCAAATTTGAAGGTATAACATGTTTTCTTATTTTGGTTTCTTTAAAATACAGTTGAGAGTTTTTTTTCTATAAAATTTCTCTCTCTCTTTTGATTTTTTAAAATTTTATTGTTTGTTTTCTTATCAGTTTGTAAGCTAAGTTTATGTATTTGGAAGACAAATCCATTGTTATATATAGTAACTATCTTCATTAAAATTTTGGCTTGCTCTCCATGTGGTTTCAAGTACGTATGGTTCATAGCAATACTGGTGCCAATTCTTCACTCCTCTGTAATAAATAAACTGGCACATTCACACCCCTTGATGTGTAACTAATACCTCATTTCTAGACTTGGTTAATTATCTTGCTTTGGTGAGATATGAGATATAAGCAGATGCATCAAAGAGAGGTGTCAGATGTGCTCTGGAGGTTTATCTTGACATTCTGTGTGCCTGCCCTTGCCAATAAGAACATGCCCTGGTTAGCCAGTGATCCAATGAGGGCAATGGAGCAGCCTCAATCCAATCCCAAGCCTGAAACTAAACCCAGCTGACCTGGCGCCTAAAGAAGAGCCAACCCTCAGATCCATTAGCAAGAAAACTAATGCTGTTTGTAAGTCATTCAATTTTGTTGTACTGCATTATTACAGCAACAGCAGACTAAGAATGAATGGACAGAAGTTCTTAATTTAATATGATTGAACTTATCATACTTTTCCTTTGGGGAATATATATTTTGTGTCTTGTTTAAATCTAATTTCAGAAATCCTTCCAAAGTCATAAGTATGTTTTTTGCATATTCTTCACAAACATTTTTATGCCCCAAGTTTATTTAGTTATTAAATTATATATACTTATAAGTTTATTAACAATCTAGAATTGTTTTCTGCATGCAAGAAAAGGGACTCTATTTTTTAAACACAGATACAACAATTGTCTCAGCACAAATTTTTCATATGTCCTTTATAAACTTACAATGCTATTATGTTTCCATAGAATATTGACTATACCATGCAAATATCACATTAATTTAATTCCTATAGTTTATTTTAATTAAGTTTTATTATCTGGTAGGGAAAATCCTTCTTTCTTCCTATTTCAGGAAGTTTTAGCCTTATTTTATCCTTTATTTTCCATATGAATTTTAGAATAAGCTTATCAAATTTCTCAAAAACCCACATTCACATTGGATTTATAAATTTGGAAATAATTGACAATTTTGTTACATTTTTCATCATCCAGAAGAATAATAATTTTTGTTTCATTTGGATTTTAATTAATATCACATCATAAAGTACTATAATTTACATGAAGTTCTTACCTATGAAACAATTCCAATAAATAAATAAATCCACTGCTTTACCTCCTTCCTCCCCGTAATATTCCTAGTTACTTTATATTGTGTCACGATTTTGCAAGGTTATCTTTTAAAAATTGCATTTCTTGCCAAACAGTCTTGCCAAAACTTATATTACTTCTAATAACTTATCTGTATAATCTTTAAGTTTTTCTGAATGAAAATTTATGTTCTCTGGGATTTAGGATTCGATGTTTTAAAATGCTTTCCAATATTCATGATGTTCATTTTTTTTCTATTCCTTATCATTTTCAAGGGAAACTCCAGTATAATACTGACTTCATTCATAAGTTTAATTCATAAATTTAAATTTAATGCATATATTTAAATGAAATAATTTTAGTATTTCACCATTTATATTATTTTTGCTATACACTTTTTATTTTTGTATTTTTGTCAGATTTAGAAAGTTCTCATCTAGTCCCCACATGGTTGATAAATTTTATTAAATGTTTTTTCTATATCATTGGCTATAGTTTCACTGTTTTTCTCTTTTTTCATGTGATGGATTACACTAATAGATATTTTCTAAGGTTGACCCAATCTTTCATTCCTAAAGAATTTTTTCATATTGCTTTATTATATACGCTGTGGGGGTTGTTTTGCTGATGTGTTTGCAATATTGCTTTATAGTTTTTCTTTCTTATTTTGCCTTCTGGTTTTTGAATCAGTTATGGTAGCCTAAACAAACAAGTGGAGTGGTTTTCCTTTATTTCTAGTCCCAACAATTATTGGTGTAAAATTAGAATTATTTCTTTCTTGAATGTGTGATAGAATACATTTGTAAAAGCCATTTGAGCCTGCTGTTTTTATTATGGAAGCATTTTAAAATATTGATTCATATTGATAATGATATTACTTACATTTTTTATATTTTCACTGCCTTTCATTCGATCATGTTTTTCTAGGCATCTGTCCATGTCTTGGTAATTTTCAAATGTATTGAAGTGCTTTTGTTTTGAGTCCCTGCTGCATTTACAATTATATTCTCAATTTATTCACCAAATTGTTTGAGTTTTAGCAACTTTAAAGTTTTCATCCAAAAGCAGCTTTTACTTATTTGATTTTGTAATTTATTTTGTTTTGTTTTATGTATTTATATTTTTTTACCTATTTCATTAAGTTATTTTATGTGTGTGGTATAAATATCATTTTGCTGACACTTATGGTTATTATAAATATCTGAGAACTTTAGTTCCATACTTAAAATATTCACATCTCTTTATGATCTCTGATATATTTGGGCTTATTTCTATCATCTTATGCTTTCTGTTTTTTCTTGTGTGCTATATTTTTTCTCCACTTTTTTCTAACCAATTTTATTTTGTATTAATTGATAGTTTCCCTATATCCTTACACCCACCTTTGGGCCACCTTGCTAATTTTGTTTTTCTTGTTGTTGTTGTTTGGGTTTTTTTTAGTATCAAACAGGCACCATAGTTTCAGATCTATAATTACTACTTAATGGTTGACTTCTACTTGTAAAATTTCAAAGAATTCATATACAACTTCATTCTTCCACCTAACACCCAGAAGTGAAATTACTATAGACAAATTTCCTTGCTGAGTTCTCTTATGAAACAGTTTGAGTTTTTTTCTCTCAGTTTATCATTTCACAGAGGATGTGGCACATTGGGCCTTCTATATCTTATGGGTGAGTTCCCAATACAACATCATCACTCAGGTGGTTTTTGAAATTAAAACTCCATGCTGTTGGAAATGGGCAGATGCCCCATGGCCACTGCTAGCTGTAGAGGTGGATTTCCTCTCTAGATTTAGGTTGCTGCTTCAGTTTTACCTCTGGAGAAAGATTTTACTTCATTTTTGTTAGATACATAGTTTCAAAAATAGCCTAAAAATTATTTTAAAATATTTTACACCAATTTTAGATATATTATACTAAACTTGTTTTTCACATACAGAGTAACATGTGATTTGAAAGGAAAAAGTCCTTGCCAATTTAAGTTTGAGCTTATGCATTTCTTTTTATATATTAAAAAATAAATCACTTTATAAAGCAGGTATTTAAATTGAGTAACTCCCTTTGTTCTCACAGATTGGGGCTTCTTCTTTTTTATTCCCTTGATTTCTCATGGGTGCTAAGTAACTTTATTTCTGCAATACAGGTACATGCACACACACACAAACACACACACAATTTTTTTCACCTTGAGTTAAAGTATTACTACTATTGAAACTGTATACAATTGATTTTTTTCACCTTTCTGTAATGCAAAGCAGTATGTTTTTCACATCCTAAAACTCCTATTGCAAAATTAGGTATTCATTAAAAGAAATTATGTAATAAGTACAAAGTAAAATGTGCTGAATTATGGAACTAAGACTATTTAATGTGTTAAAAAACAATGGATTCCAAATACTCCTATGTTTCTAATATTTAAATAAATCATATGGGTAACCTAAAATATAGACATGTGGTATTATTTGGTCTGTTTGTTTCTGTGTTGATTAGTTTAGTGGTCATAGAATTTAACATGTAGGAGGAATTCTGTGGGTATTTGTTACAAAAGCAATAGTACCAGATACCAACATTTACGAGTGAAAGAGATAAGTAAATCAATTAATTTAAGAGTAACCAGTACAATTTTCATAAAAATGTAATTGTGAATGAGAAATTTTCTGAGTTTTTGTTTAATATATGTAATCAATGATTTTTTGTGTGTGTGGGTATGTGGTGCTGTTGATTAGAACCCCAACCCAAGAAATATTTTTAAAAACAAAATATTTGAAAGATTTTTTTAATACAGGTAAGTTTAGTAATTGCATTTTGTACAATTTTTAGGAAACAACCACTTTGACTATTCAGTATTTAATAATGTTGAAGGCAATCACTAACATGGATTTCTCTTTTCTTTCCTAGCATTGGAAAACTTTGCTTTTCTACGTTTTTAAATATACACAAGTCATGGTGACTTACTTTGGCCTCTGAAATGTAAACAGGAAAGATATGAGTCACTTCTAGAAAAAGGCATTTGCTTACCCCTGTTCTGGTCCTGCCTTCACCTGCATGGTGCTCATAGAAATGCAGGATGATCTGTCCCTACTATGAGGATGATGCAACCCTGAGTTCAAAACCAATACAGCAAAGACCCCTGGGTTACCCAGATCTGCACAGAAGTCAGTGAAAAAACTAAAACCTTTAAAATAGCAGTACTAATATCTGAGGTTGTTTAGAATTGCAGCAAAACTTATACTACCCTGGCTAGTATGAGGTGGTTAAAATATAAGTATTTTAAACAAAAACAGCAGAACAATTAAGATGCAGATGAACAGACAGCAACTGAAGGGAAGCATTTTATATTAAGAAGACTTATCCATATTTTAAAATACTCCAAGAATTCAAATAACATTAGTTTAATTTTTTAAAAATTTGCCAGTTAAACAAATTGAAATCTAGATCATCCTGTTTGCTCAACTTGATGTATTTAAATTTGCTTTCTGTATATTGTAATATCTTGTTCTGTGATAAGGTCTCCATATGCGAAAGTATTTCCTATTTTATTATTATTTGCTAAGCATAATAATTACTTACTTGATTTATTAATTCTATTATTATATGTTATATTATTCCCAAACTGGGATTAGCATTGGAACAAACCTTAACTAAAATTTTGTGTGTGGAGACTGATACGAGTTTGTAACTATAAGTGGAGTGGACATTAATTTTCACTATGTACTGTCTTACAGACATTTGGATGCTTGTCGCAGTCTGGCTGGGCACAATTCAGGAGCCTCTTGTCAAAAGAAACTAACTTTATTTTTAGAACTACACACGCCAAACAAAACAGCTCCTCAGGAAAAAACCCTCAGAGCCCAACTGCCACCACTGGCTTCCCACAAGCCTCTCACCAACACAAGCCTCACCACCTCCCAATATCCTCCTGCTCTTAAGGCCGATTGGCTGGGTCGCGTGGGCAGAGCCAAAGAAGTCCCCCAATGAGCAGCTCCCTGGTCTGAAAGGGCAGGGAAACAGCCCAATGAACATCACCGCAGAGGAGCCAATCAGCTAGATGTTGCTGGGGCCGCTGTGAGCCAATTATCAGCTGGCAGTCTGAAGGGCAGGGAAACAGCCCAATGAACATCACCGCAGAGGAGCCAATCAGCTAGATGTTGCTGGGGCCGCTGTGAGCCAATCATCAGCTGGCAGCTGGAAGTTTGCTGGCAGCTGGAAGTTTGCTGGGGCCCCTTTGGCTGTGGCTCTCAACAGATGCTCAGTATTTGAATTACTTAGATATGTTGGAAACTTCTTCACCTTCAATGCTAGAAGAGATTTATTGACAGGTTCAGCATGGTGATGGTGGAGCTTCCAATGACAGCAGTGGGCACAGGGTCCTCCCCAGGTTGTTCCCTGGCTGTGGCTCACCTTTCATTTGTCACATGTCCCACAAGCTGGATTCTCTAGCCATGCAAATGGTTTTGGAAGGCCATCTCATGCTCCTCCTGTCCTATACTCATCAGTTCATTTCTGACTCTTAATTAAGACCACTCACTAATGTAAGGTAATCAGTTTCTATATTAAAACATTGAGAGTTTTTCACATTGTTATAGAATAGACAAAGCTTTGGCCTTTGCACTTAAGTGTCGATTACATATACGCTTTGTTACCACTGTATAACCATTTATTTTGTCATATATTATGATGCTTTATTGAGGCACAGAAATGGTATATTATAATATATGATATATATACTAGTGTATAACATATGATTATATCATTGATGGAAGTACATGGAGACTTAGAAAAAAAGTCTTGGTTCACATTACATGTAACATCTTCTATGTTACCATGATATGGTGGGTTCTCTATTAAGTGAATCTGGGTATAAAGTGAGAAAATGATGTTTAACTTCATGGAAACCTCCAAAAATACAATTAACAATTGGGGAAAACTCAAGATCTCACTGGGAACAGATGCTTTGGATCAGTTAGCTGAATCACTTAGCATGTTTTTAAATCAATGGAGGAAATGTTCCCTCAAAAGGTAAGATTTGAGAGAGTGGAGGTATGGGTACTTCACATTAATCTGAGGTTCGATATCACTCTATGAGGAGAGGCAAGGTATAAGAATTTACAAGATACAGTAAAATTGAGTGTTTCAATGTACTTCTACAATTTAATTCCACCAATCATTATTAGTAGTCTATTAAATGCAAGGAACTATTCAAAGTACTATAGTACTGAAAAGGGGAGTGATCTCCACCCTTGAGCCCTACATGTGCCAGGTGTGAGTTAGTGACAATACAAAGATAATTAAGAACAGCTTTTATATTTTAAAAAGCATACAGGGAAGATGAAAAAAAAGTTTCATAAACAAAACTCTATAATAGAATGCAATAGTATTATCACAGGTTTGCCATGGCTGAGGACATTCTAGTTGCAGGACATCAGGGACAATAGAACCAATAAAATAATCTGTTCCTTCAACTGCCAAAGGAAACATTGATATAGATCATCATCATCATCATCATCCTTCTTCTTCTTCTTCTTCTTCTTCTTCTTCTTCTTCTTCTTCTTCTTCTTCTTCTTCCTCCTCCTCCTCCTCCTCCTCCTCCTCCTCCTCCTCCTCCTCCTCCTCTTCTTCTTCCTCCTCCTCCTCCTCCTCCTCCTCCTCCTCCTCCTCTTCTTCTTCTTCTTCTTCTTCTTCTTCTTCTTCTTCTTCTTCTTCTTCTTCTTCGCCGCACACTCTTCCCAGCTCATTTGTGCACTCTTTCATTTGTGTGTCAGTGTGAGAACTGTGTATTAAATGCTCATATTGCTTTCCTTGGGAGTAAAACAATGAACACAATAGACATGCTGGACTATATGGGCTCCTTCATGTCCTGGAAATGCTATTTTCTTCCCTGACTTAGACAGAGCCTGTTCATAGGTTCCTTCTTCTCCTGATACTTTACTGCTCTCCCTGATTCTCTTATACCTAGACTTATAAAGCTCTGTGTGCATTGTTTCTGTTTTTATATCTAAAAATTCCTGTTTATCCATCAAATCTTAGCAACAAGGGAAACAATCCCTAAGGGTCCATTATGGCTATAATTTTCGTTCCCTGACACTTTACATATTCTTCAATTTTATACATCTGGATTATTTTCTGTTCCTCTCCATGTTACCCTTCTGCTCATTGTTGTATCCTTCCTACCTAGTCAAATAATGTCTTTCATGTCACAGATGCTGAAATAATATTTGTTCAGAGAATTAAGTCAATCAACAACCAAAAGGCAGTGTAATACATGCTACATCTGAGGCAACTTCAGGGTGCTGTGGACTCCCAGGGATAGGTGATTTAACCCAGCTTTACAGAATCAAGGATACATGAACTAAGATCTAAGTGGTGAATTAGATGAGGTGAAGCCAGAGAAGGGGGATAAAGGGGAAAAGAAAGTGTGTTCCAGGTAAAGAAAACAACATTTAGAAAAACCAGGAAGAGAGACACCTGGGATTCTCCAGAACTCCTCAGAATAGCCACATTCAGTCACCTGTAGGTCACACTTTCAACACAATTTCTTATGGAACTGGTGAGCTCATGTTCCCAACATTCCATCTTAGAATCCTATAAAAGCAAATGCCCTAGGTCAGTCCTAGAAGAGTTGCTCTCCCTATGATTGTCGGTTCTTCTTTTCTCTAATCTTCTCATCCTATCAAGGGAAGAGACAAATTGCTACAGCTGTGAAATTGATAGCAAAGGTGCACACTTGGCTTCTCATCTGCCCGGTGAGAACCAGGGATTCCTGCTACTTCTGTCCAGGATTATGTGACAACTAAACTGATATAGATTCTGTCTATCAGCACTTTATTTGTGCTCTCAGGCAGGCATAAGAGCCCAAGTTATGGAGACCACATACATGCATGATGGCTAGTCTTGGTCTCCATCTCCTTCTGTTCTTTGGAAATTCTGAGATTTATTTTGAGTTTAGTTCCTTTTATGTACCTACACATCTTGCTTTAGTCATGTATCAAAATCTATGGTTCACATTTTAACAGAAGGTTTTCATTTTGGATTTTATACCTACGTTGAATTATTGAATGCATAATACTGATAACGTGATTTTTATCTGATTGAGCATCTCAAATCTTTCTGTCAACTTACCAACCATAATAAAGGCCGATATCATGAGTCAGCAAAGGCATGATTGACGCAAAGTGTGCAGGCAGTGACTTCTAAGGGGAAAGTAGGCGGCTGGCTTTTCGGTGCAGGAAGCCAAATCTGTACTGACTGAGTTCTGAATTTCACCAATGTTTCCTACATGCATGTTGAATTTTTCATCTTACTTTATGTGTTTCTTGAAGTTTAAATATATTTATGTGGAAGCGTAGAGTATAATCTGTGGCAAATTTCTGTTTCCTAGTTGCCTAACCTGTGAAATAAAGAGTCTATATGGGAAAATGTGCATCTTTAAGCCCTTTAAGCTTTAGCATTGCATTAATTTCTGAAGAATCCTCAATAAGGAACTGCAAATATTACCATCAAAGAAAACCCATGGAATAAGGATACAGAAGCATGGTTGCTTTTTGACTGAGTCAATAAATTTTGTTTTCCTAGACCCAGCTGCAGGATATTTTGGTGCACTTGCAATTCAAGGATCAATGAAAACCATTCTAGCCACTTTAGTAGACCATTCTAGAATAATATGGAAAATATATTCTTTTGCATTATTTTATTTTACACCTCAAGTGGTTGAATGCTGAACCAATGGTACAAGTTTTGTGTCTTCAGTTGAAAGTCACAGCAAATGTAAATAAAGCAGTGACTTAGGATTCAAATGCCTCGACACAAAGCACTGTTCTCCAATGTATTCCCTGTGGTTTGGGGCAAATTCTAATTTTCTCATCCCCAGTTGGAATAATACAGATAACTAATTTGCAGTCTTCTGTGAAGATAAATACATTACAAAATGCAAAGTTGAAGTCAATATGTATCTATCATTGTTAGTATTATCACTATTTTAATTATTTTTTTGTTGGTTCCATTTTTCTATTAAGGAAATTTTCAAAATAAGAGGGGTCTTTGCCATCTGTAGTTTCTCTATTTTTCATAACTATAGTATAATTATCAAGATTAGAGATTTAATATTGACACATATTATCATCTAGTTTTCAGACTCTACTTAAATTGCATTGTTTACCTAATAATTTTCAGAATCACACATTTCCTCTTAGTTTGTATTTCTCTTTTGTTTTCTTTAATCTGGAACCGTTCCTTGGTCTTCTTAGTCCTTCATGATATTGACATTTCTGAGGAGCAGAGTATTTCTGTTCTTTAGAGTGTTCCTCAGTTTGCCTCTTTCGCGTAAACAAATCTGGAAAGATGATTTTTTTTCAGAATTGCTATATGGGCTGCTATATCCTTCTCAGCATATCACATAAGGAAACACACAGTGAAGATTTTCTCATTGTTATAATATGGTATTCTCCTTTTAAAGAAACTGTAAAGTTATAATTTCCCTTTTTAAGTTATTAAGTATTTTTAAAATTTTTAAAGTAACTAAATATCCTATTACTTTTCATACTCTTTATTTGTACCCACTACTTGGAGTATTTTACTTTCTTAACCATGGAGAATCATTGGAAGTGTACTGAGCTGAGTAGGATAAAATCAAGCCATGTTCGAAAATAGCACGCCCAAATCTCTGTGTGTGTGAGATGTTAGTCTCTGACTCCTGTATATTGTAGGCTATGGTTTCTTGCCAACCACCTTCACAGAACAACCCCATTAGACCACCAGATGTCACTGTTACTGACAGTTTCTAACTCCTTGACTATCTTAAGATGTGGTGCTATTTCAAACTAAGAAACTTGTGGAATTTTCCAAAAAGAAAATACTTAAATGATGTTTGAGACCTATCTGATCATCTACATTGTATTTTTTATTCAAGAGAGTCATGTTGCACATACTACCTTTGCAATGATGCTGATGATGAAGGAGAAGGTCAAGACTCACTTCAAAATTGATTATTTTGGTTTTATTTATTACTTAAGTCACTCAACAAAAGTACTTCCATCACTGATACTTTATGGAAACCTAAATTAAATCAGACCTGGATACTACCATTAGTAGAGACAAATTAGTAGATACAAAAGAAGAGTAAATATCATATGTACAGAATAGCAAAAGAAGATGTTTCTGGATACGGGATAAGATACAATAAGGACAAGAAGTATTTTAGTTATATATTATAGAACAGTTAGTATTTGACAGGGGAATAAGTTGGAGAAGATTAGTATGCATAAAGAAGCAAATATGGAAAAGTACAGAAAATATAACAATAAGTGCTTCATTTTATTTCACATGGAAAACATATAGTAGAGAGCATTTATGTCAGTAAAACCACATATTGAGTTCATATTCAAGGAACACCTTGAGAACCATAGAATAACCTTTAGAAGTGTAAGGAAATGATGTAGAGTAATTCTCAGCCATGTTTGAATATTGTTTTAGTCTTAGACCATTTAAGTACAGTCAAAAAACAAGTGAAGAAACCAACAAATTTTTTTTTAAAAAAAGTGAAACAAAAAAAAAAAAAAAAAGAAAAGAAAAGACAAGGATTTTCCTGAGCTTACAATCAAGTTCCTGACTGGTAAATTTGGGCAAATAGCATCATTAGGAAAATTGAAGAGAATGTACTGTAGGCATTTAAAACACACTGGCTAATATAATCTAACCTATTGTTGGTAGTTCCTCTATTATCAGAAATTATATTACTATACTTAGCAGAAAGTAAGAAACAAACCAAAGACACAGATTTTCCTTGTCCTCTGATCACGTAGAGATCTGGCTTGGGAATCTACTATCTACTATTTAACGAGGCAACAGAATAAATGGAGACCCTCTCAACTGGGCCAAGAGGCCCTATGATTCCTGAAAGATTCTCAGAGGTGTTTAAGGGACTGTTGAAATGATTAATCTATTATTAATTCAAATAATTCACTGAAACAGGTTTTGAAAAAGGTAATTTATTCATGAAGGCCAGCTTGCAAATAAGAGAAAAAGTCTCAAATTCACCTCCCTAGAAGAGGGGTTTACAGTTTTTTGGTTTTGGTTTTATTTAATGCAATAAAGAAGCAACATGGTCTAAAGCATAAAGCCAAGATTGGAGGGGAAAAGAGAGGTAAATAGTGGCCTGAACAAGAACACTCAAACTTTGTGGCTTTTTATAGGTCAAATGTCATAAAATGATGGTGTTAGAATGCTCTAAGGGTGGAGTTTGTTTCTTTTCTTTCTTTCTTTTTACTTTTTAAAAATTTATATATGACAACAGAATGCATTACAATTCTTATTACACTTATAGAGCACAATTTTTCATATCTCTGGTTGTATACAAAGTATATGCACACCAATTCGTGTCTTCAAACATGTACTTTGGATAATAATGGTCATCACATTCCACCATCATTTATAACCCCATGCCCCCTCCCTTCCCCTCCAACCCCTCTACCCTATCTAGAGTTCTTCTATTCCTCCCATGTTTCTTATCCTATCCCACTATGAATCAGCCTCCTTATATCAAAGAAAATACTTGGCATTTGTTTTTTTGGGATTGGCTAACTTCACTTAGCATTATCTTCTCTAACTCCATCCATTTAAACTGTGGAACCAACCTAGATGCCCTTCAATAGATGAATGAATAAAAAAACAAAAGTTGCATATATACACAATGGAATCTTAACAATAAAAGAGAATAAAATCATGGCATTTGTGGGTAAATGGATGGAGTTTGTTTCTTGACATCCAAAGGTCACTCAAAAGACATCTGCACAGGCCCAAGTGAAGGGTTGGTAGTTTCATCTGGTTTGAGCTAGATAAGAGTCCTCAAAGTGCCTGAAAAAACAACTTAGGTAATCTATACCCTCATGATTCATGCATCAGAAGGTCTTATCTCTATCAAAGCTACTGGAGACTAATAATATATTCCTTACCTATATGATCTATGAATTTGATGTTTTTTAACTAAAAACAAATATGCACTCTATGTCTAGAGGATTTCCCCAGGTTTTACTTCATTTTCAAGCATGCAGTTGTCAGCCTTGAGGGACATCTGGCCTAACTGTGTTTTCAAATAGAGTGCTGTTTTAGCCAACTTTCTGTCACTGTGACCAAAATACCTGACAAGGACAACTTAGAGGAGGAAAAGTTTATTTTGGCCCAGGGACTAAGTCTATGTTGTGATAACCCCATTGCTCTAGGACCAAGGTGAAGCCCAACTTCATGATGGAAAAGCATGGGGGAAGAACACTCTTCCAGTCATGAGGACCAGGAAGCAGAGAGAGGAGGAAGAGGGACACTCACAGAAGATGCCCCCTACCAGGGAACACCCTCTTTGACTTATCTCCTCCAGCCACCTACCAACAGTGACCACCCATTCAGTCCACTCAAACTAGGATGATGCGATTAGCTAACACTCTCATAATCTAATCATTTCACCTCTGAACATTCCTGCATTCACATAGGAGCTTTCGGGGACCCTTCATAACCAAACCATAACAAATGCACCAGTCATATTAGGCTCTAACAAGGGATGCTTCTATTACATTAATCAGACTATTTACTACTTCAACACATTCAGAAAATATGCTTCAAGTATTTTCACAAGCCTGTTCATTTTGTTTTTAAGAATAAAAACCCTGCCTTTTATTATTTACTTTCTATTTATACATCTTACAGAATAAATTACATTTGCATTTTTTTCTGTTCTATAAAATTTTATTTTTATAGTTTATGCAAGCCAGATAATCCTAACAGAGGCTGGAATAAAGTAAGCCTTCAAACCTATTTTGGGATAGTATGACTTGCTCTAAAATTGCTTTTAATGTTATCGTTTTTCTGATGTCCTGGAACATGGGATTTGACTGACTTCTTTTCAGACTTAACTGGAATAGAGTAACCCAACTACTAACTTTTTTTTTTTGTCTCTTTGGGATATTTCTCCTGACAGTCTAAATTTTCTTTTCTTAATTTCATATTTAGCTCTATTCCCTTGAACCAAGCTAAATAATTCATTTCTTCCCTATTTCAGCTTTTTATAAAATATAACCAGTTATTATACTCCCAGTTTGCTCTGCATCAGCCAAACTTTGCACATTTATGGACTTGAATCTTCCCTTATTTCCCTCATAATTTTACTCTTTATTTTGTTACCTGTGCCACCTGAATATCTATAATGTAAAATGCCCAAAGCACTTTCCAAGTTTGAAAATTACTTTTGAGGCAATTGTTGCTAGAAAATGACCTCAACTGTAACTCAGTTTCATTCAGCATATGGAGGTCACTATGGGATAGAGTTTAAAGAATCACTGTTAAATTTCTTTGTCACTTTGTTTCTTTTTTTCACCATATCATTCTGAAAAGGGCCTGAGTTCTAGAAAGAAGTTGAAGAAAATGGTTATTTCCCTGAGCACTGCTTTAAATGTTCATGGTTTGTCAAACTTCCAGTGGTAGACTAGGACACTTGCTGTGAAATATTTCGATTAGAAGTTCTGCAATTCATATTACTGAATTACTGAGAAAGATGGTGAGCATTTAGTCCTCGCGATATTACTTAAGTATATCTTACAGTATAGCCTATCTCAACAAACCATGCTCTGTAAGGTAACCCATTCATTGGCATGATGAAGGAATACTCTTGCCCATAAACTTGTGCTTGCACTTCCGGTATCAAAGTAAATGTCATACGATTATGAACATGCTATACAATTATGCATTGCCATATTTATATTACTATACTAGACTCATTCATTTAAAACTTGCTTTGCTTAGTTTTAAATGAATTAAATTTAAGTTAACTGACCAGATGATAACACAGCTTGTACTGTCAGATCCTTAGAAGAACACTTGAGACACCCAAGAAGAAGACATGTAAAATGAACACATAGTTGTCAACGGCAGTGTCTTCTTGGGAAACAAATTACTATTTTCAGCCGTAAGCAGTCAAGATTTTTTAATATATCTGTCTCAAATAGCCATAGGCGGACAGGATTAAAAAACGAATGAGATCAGCCTTCTCCAGTTATCACTAAGCAGGAGTGGCTGTTCTCCACGGGCAGGTGGCTACTTGCAAGGCAGAAGTCTATTCCAGTATCCTCATCTTCCTTCTCTCTTTCTTTGTTCTGTTAATAGGTGTGCATACACAGTCTGGGGGGAGGGGTCATATATTTGCTCACAGCCTCTATTTGTTTTTTCACGGATGGGTATTTAGATAAACCAGCAATTCTTGTTAAAGCCATGAAGGAGTTAATATTTGTCCATTTTATTCCTGCTTTAACTCATTTGTGGCACACTCATTCACTCTCTTAGAAAACCAGCTGCCAACTCTTCTGCCCTAATGAAACAGGAACATTCACACTTTGGTTGTCACATATTCATACCATACAATACAACTTCCCCCAGGGGATTTGCCTTAATATAAACCTTATCTTTTCATTTCCAGAAAAATTCCACTTCACTAGCTGTTTTGTCACTGGTTCTATACAGGATTCTTTGACACCATTAATGTGTCAGGGAGATGATGAGAAAATGGCTTATCTACATTTTAAAAAGATAGCACTTCTGAAAATATTTTTTCAGAGGCTGGCAAACTATAGGCACCCAAATAAATATTTACTCCTCCCTCCCTCCCACCTTCCCTTCTGAACTTTGAAGATACAAATGTTCCGGGTGGTTTGTGAGAGAAAGCAGCCTCTAAGTGCTTTTGTTTTTGTTCCTTTGAAGCTAGACAAGGGTGAGTTATGTTCTCTGAGCTCCACCCTCCTCCTGATGCAGAAACTACTTCCCAGGGAATGATAAACCTCAGATAGGATTGTTTATTGCACATTTCCCAGGAACTGGTAGATATAGGAATATAACAGCCTGTGGTCTTTACATGTTTCAAACTGGCCTTGCCCTTCTCTGTCTCTCTATCTCCCCCTGTGCTCCAGTATATTCCCCACACCCCTCTTGTTTCTGGTCTTTCTGTGCCAGACATCTAGCAGCATTTTCTGACTAGGATCTTGCTTCAGGCACTGTGCTGAGCATTGGTCGGCATAAGGACAGAAAAGACAATTTGATGCAATCCCTCCTGAAATTGACAGTGTGATGGGAAGCAAACACATAAGAGGTGTTTACACTGTGTTGTACAAGGATAGGGATAAATTTAGAGTGCTATCCCAGCCAACTTGAAATGAGTCATGGAGCATGAGTTAGAGCTAGGAGAAGGACAAGAGTAAGGGAGGGGACACAGGGCATGGCTGGCAGAAACCTTAGGAGTGACCCTTGAAGGAAGGACTTTGTGAACAAAGGCCCATGAGTGAGTTGGTGGGCAAATTGATGGGAGCAGGAGGCATTTCATTATGACCAGTTCTGGTCTATGAGTCCAAGGTTTGGGGCTCCTTTTACGCTTTTTGTCATCAGAGGTGGAGACCATTTTGACATGAGGCAATGTTAGTGTGAGGATGGTAATAATGATTAGTTATGGATGTTCATAGTAATTGAAAATTCTAGAAAATAAACATTGAAGATAAACATTTAATCTAGAGTACTCATAAAGTAATGCTAATTATAGCTATTCATAAAACTATATTTTGTATCTATTCATAACAGAATATGAACATGGAGAGTCACAGTTACACACAGGAAAGGGCCCTTGTGAATGGCCTAAAACAATTCCTCATTTTACAGAAAAAGAAAATGAGGCCCAATAGTATTAAGTGACATTTTCAAGGTTGGCCTAAAGAGAAATGCAAATCAATACTAGAGTGAGATGTCATCTCACCCGAATTAGAATAGCTGTTTTCAAAAAAAAAGGAGGAGGAGGCGGAGGAGAAGGAGGAGGAGGAGGAGGAGGCTGAGGAGGAAGAAAAGGAAGAGGAGAAGAAGGAGAAAAAAGAAAAAGAAAAATCAAAGGAAAAGAACAACTAGAAAATACTCGTGATAATGTAAATTAGTATGGCCATCAGGAAAAACATATGGAGATTCCTCAAAAAACTAAAAATAGACCTACCATATAATCCAGCTATCCTGCTTCTGGTTATGTATCTAAAGAAAATGAAATCAGCAAGTGAAACAGACACTTGTATGTCCATGTTTATTACTATAATGTTCACTAAGATAAAATCTACTTAGGTACTCATCAAAGAGGATTGGATAAAGAGAATGTAGTGTGTGTGTACGTGTGTGTGTGTGTGTGTGTGTTTATTCATATCTACAAATGAGTATTATTCAGCCATAAAGAAGAATGAAATTCTGTCATTTACTGCAAAATGGATGGAATTGGAGGACATGAAGTGAAATAAGCCAGACACAGAAATGGCACAGTGCACATGTTCTCTCTCATATGTGGAAGCTGAAAGATGACCTGGGAGTAGAATGGTGATTACTACTGATTTGAGCAGGGGCTGAAAAAATAGAGGTTGTTTTTGATCAGTGCATACTCTTTGTACATATGTAAATATCATATCAAACATCATTAATATGTTCAATTTATATATATAATATTAAACAATAGATTAAGATAAAAATCTGCCCTATTAAATTAGTAGAAGTGTAATTATGTTACTATAAACTACTTATAGTTTTTCAAGAAGTTATATTATTCATGTAGCATATTTACTTGTTTGTTCTCAGATACTCCCTTTCTTAAACTGAAGTTTAACTTTTCAGTATTTCGGTTATAAAATAATAACTGGGTATAGAACCAATTTATTTGGTAATGTTGTTCTTATTTTAGTTTTGCATGTATGAATTTGGACAACTGTAATAATTCCACTAAGTCTTCATTAAAACTGTAGACCATTAGTTATCATAATGAATCTGCACAAGTATAGACAGCACCCATTTCATGCACTTCTACCCATTGGAGGGCTTTATAATGATAAAAGCCAGCGTTTATATTAAGCATTATTGTCGGGAGATGCACTGCTGTGTGCTTCCAATGGGACTCACTCTAATAGAGAATAAGATTAACCATTTATTAAAAAGCAAGGATAGCACTGTACTAGAGAGAATAAATGGAAATAAGTAAAAATCTCAAGAGAAACCAAATGGGTATTATACAGGCCAATACCACAGTTTAATCCTCCCCCTTTCAATCCCCAAATGCAAATGGCAAGTTGTTTTAAGGCAAAATCTAATCTCTTTTGCATCTGTTCTCTAAAGCCTTGTGTTAGACAGATATCTCACTATAAAGCTGGCATCCCAACCAGTTCAGGAAAATGCAAATCTAGCTTGAGAATTAAACCAATGAATTCTGAAATTCGATTAGCAATTCTTCCACTTTTTTTGTATTGTTGACTTCAGTTTCCTGAATTGAGACAATAAGCCAGCACTGTTCTCAATGGAGTCACATATTGTCATTAGTAGATAATGTTACATACTCCCAGGACTGCTTTCTTTCACTAAAAATCTACTAGACATCTAGAGAGGAACACAGATCCTGAGATACAGACTATCTCTCCTGTTCCTATCCTTGACTAGTTTCATTCATTCTGTAAACTTCCAAAAGTTGAAACCAGTGCACCGAAGTAACAGCTACCACTCCCTTGCTAGATAGGACCTTATTCAAATCAGTTTAATTTCCTAAGAAGCTGGGCTGAACCATGTGTGAACTTTTTTTTTTGCTTTGACAGAGATGTTTTAATCTGAAACCAAACTTCTTCAAATGGATATCTTTGTATATCTTAAAAGGGCATTCTGAATCTTCCAACTGTGAAAAAAAGATGGGCTAGAAAATGAGTAACAAGAGAAACCTGAAGGAATGCACAGGAGCCAGGATAGAGATGCTAGGACTTGTCTCAAGTGTTATTTCCTTTAAGGGGCTGGAGCTCTATCCTTGTGGAAAAAGAAACATTCAAGGAGCCAGAAAGGAATAGTTGTCTACATAAGGGTTTACTTATCTGTAGCCTCCAGCCATGACTATCCTCAGGCCAAGAAGTAGGAGGATCCTTTCTCTCTCTCCCCTCAAGGTTATTAGAGTACAAGATGCACTCAGTAAGATAGGAAATAGTGGTTATCAAAACCTCCTGACTTCAACATTTTTTTTTTGTCATAAGCTAGGTTTGCACAGAATCTCCAGCACTGGTTAGCATCTGCTGTGGGGGCCTGTGGGCCCATCTCCCCCACCCACTCACTTCTGGAATTAGAATCCTAGGTTCACAGCATGTCGGAGTTGGAAGCTGAAGGTAGTGTAACTTCCTGAATGTTTGAATCCCTTTCTCTCCAGTCTTGCAAATTGGTTATTCCTCCTTGAATGTCTCTTGAAGAGTGAAGGAGGGCAGGAAAGGTGGAAGGAAAGAACATGTAAGAACTGCTGCTATGCAGCATGCTTTGAAATCAATCAGTTCTGTGAGCCGCTGTGTTGACTAAGAACCAACAGATAAGAAAAATTCAACTTGCAATGTGAAACAAATATAAGTAGCAATGGTAGGATTCAATATTCAGCCTCTCTTGTGCTTTTTCCAGAGCTACTTTTACATTTTAATCCCAGGAACACCAATTATTTGGCATGCTTAAAAAGTATTATGGAAAAGGGTAATGAAGCAATTTGTTCACTGAGGTATTCTCCAGTAAATTTACAATATAACTTGTAAATGTAAATTAAATTATGCTTACTTATATAAGTACAAATAAACATTATAATTATACATTTTATTTGTAAATCATAGATTATAATTTTAATAATTTATATGTCTAAGTATTTAAATAATATATAAATTACTATAGAAATACCAATCTTTACTAATGTCCTGTTTCTGCCAAGTGTGATAAAAAAAAATGTAATGCTTGTTGGCTAATTATTAAGTATGAGGTCTTGTGCTAAATATTTTAAGAGTGTTAGTTCTTACTCACAAAAGTTCATCATCAAGTTGTGTCATTGCAGACACAGGAGTTAACCTACCTTGGGTTGCCCAGTAGGAAAGTGGTAAATCTAATTTTTAAGCTAGAGAGTTTAACTCAGGGGTCTGTACTCTCTGTGTCTCCACTATACAGATCTATGTTCTCTGATCTTTTTTACCACACATGTCATTGAGAGTGGTGTTCTTTATGACAGCTCCAGTGCCCAGTGCAAATCCAGAGACCATCTGGAAAGGCAGAAAACACAAATGTATTCAATGATCCTCCTACAGAGGAGCAGAAACTATGTGATTCTAAGTATTTTTGTAAATGACTGACCATTTTGGTTATAATTTATGTTAATAGATATATTTGGGGAGAAAAATTATTATGTTTAACACTTAATGGAGAATGTTTAATATTGGGATTATTAAAGAAATGAGTATTTTGCTGGTCACTCATTCCTTCTCCTGTGATTAAGAACTTTTAATGTTAATAAAGAGAAGGCCAGCAATGATTTAATTGGAACTTTTAAAAGTTTATTTTAATTTTTCACTGGACATGTTAAATAACTTCATCTTATAAAGTTAAAAAATATTTCTACTTCTATAATCTAAAGACAGCTATCTCATCTCTTTGGGGGCGCGCGTGTACTAGGGATTGAACTCAGGGGCACTCAACTATTGAGCCATATACCCAACCCTTTTTTTGCATTTTATCAAGAGACAGAGTCTTACTGAGATTCTTAGTGCCTTGCTTTTGCTGAGGCTGACTGAACTCTCAATCCTTCTGCCTCAACGTCCTGAATCACTGGGATTACAGGCGTGTATCAAATTTACTTTTAAGCATAATTAATGATAATACTATCATAGCAACTATTTGTTGAGCTCTTACTTGGCAGAAAGCTCAATAATAGTTACTTTCATAAAATCTTTACAATGTTTATATTTATCTCTGATGAAGAACCAGGTCAAAGATTTGTTTTATATTTTTGAAATTTACTGGACTCATGCTCAGATCTCTTTGAGAGGGCTGATAAATGTGTCCTCTTATGGAAAGTGGATGATATAGACTAAGTAATAATAGGGGAGATGGAGAAGAAGTTTACAGTCATTACTAGAATCTAGCAAGTAATCTGTCAATTAGGAATAGAGGACAGAAAGGAGGTTGACAAAACTGAGGATAAAAGTGGAGTAGGTTTTGGAGTGGACAGTGTTAAATTAGCTTCTAACTAGAGCATGCTTGTGATTTCCATGAAACTTACTGGTAGATATGTTTGGAAGATATTTGAAATGTAAATATGAATTTAGGACATTTTAGGGATTACTCAGCATATACAATGGTGGTAAAAACCATGAGTTTAACTGCAGAAATCATAAGAAATGTACAAAGAAGAATGAAGACCAGAATCTAACAGGAATGAACTCATTAGATTTTAGGCTTTCATATGGTGTTTCAGATAATACTGTATACAGATGGTATACAGCCAAAAAGGGTTTGTTAGTCCACAATTCATGAAGAATTAAAATGTTACATAATTCTTTGATTCACAATAAAAATACAAGGAAAGAAAAGATAAAGGTTTTTGATCTTTTATCTGTTTTATTATTGAAGATGGATCTTCAATAAATGCATAAACAGATTAAACCTCAATATCTTTAATTCCTTTCTAACTCTATGAAAACTCAAAATAAAATTTAGGCATATTTACCTTAACTATAAACAGGAAATGTGACTTTTAAAAAAATTTCCCACCAACATTAGAGTGAGATGAACCAAAAGAAAGAGGAACTCTTCTTTCAATATTTTTAGGTTTTAATGCAAATTGTTAAGTAATAGCAGAACCCTTACTTCAGTTAGGCCTAATCTCAACTCTTTAACCAGGGTGCTTCTTTTAAAATGAAGTCAGATACTTTTACTCCTCTTCTAAGGCCTTTTAGTGGATCTTCTGGCTTTAAACAGAGTAAAAACCTCAGATCCTTCTATCCATCTACCACTTCCCACCTAATTGGTGTCCCATTACTGCTCTGCCTTCCCCTCTTCTCCATTTTGCTTAATGTACTACAGTCAATTGGAAGGTTTGTTGGTTTCTTGAAAAATGCCACCTGTGCTTCTGCTTGAGGACGTTTCCCCCACTGCTATCTCTGGCCATCATTCTCCTCCCCAGGAATCTGCTTGGCTACCCCCCTCACATCTTTGAAGTTTTGCAGCTTTTAAATAAGTCAGAGTAAGCACTATCCAGACAACCTATTTAACACTTGCAATCTAACTTCTCCTGACTATGGCCTACCCCTAATCCCCTTTACCTTGCTTGCTATTATTTTTATGCCATGTATGTCCTTCAATATACCATATAATTTAGTGATACTATTTCAACAAATCTGTCAAGAGTTTAAGATGTACTTCTGTTTTTTTGCACAACTAAGAAAGAAAAAAGTTTTCAGTTCGTGATATGCCATCAATTATTAGATGTACCTAGACTTTATGGATGTCAAAAATGTAAAAAAGAAAAGTTCCGTTTGCAACTTAATTAAATGCATATTTATTATGTCCCATTTTAAAAATCCATCTCTTTAAGCCAGAATGTAAATTAACAATGGCAAAAATCTTTGGACTTTTTTTCCACTGATATACTGAAGATGCTGAGAACAATGCTTGTCAAGTATTATGTCTTTAACAAAGGTCTGTTGAGTGAATTGTTCATCATTTGAAGAGAAGTCACTCTGGACTAAGTAGAGATCAAATCAGTGGAAGAATGGATGTCATCCAGAAGTCACACACTAGGGGCAAAGTGGCACAAAGATACTGCTTTTTTATGAAGAATCGGTTCAGGACTCTAGACAATCACTTTATGAGAATGGGCGCGAGCACATTGCAGTTTAGATGTCATAGATACATTGTTCACTGCCTTAGAAGTTATCTTAGCAATAGATACATTGCAACATAACAAGTGGATCCAAAACTTGGCCACTTAAAACAACACAAAATTATTATCTCATAACTCCTGTGCGTTAGGAATTTGAACACATCTTAGCTGGATCTCTCTCAGACTTTCATAGGCTACAGTCAAGATAGTGGCTGGAATGTAGTTATCTCAAGGCTTGACTGAGGGAGGACTGACTTCTAAGATCATGGAATCATTGGAGGATTCAGTTTCTCTTGTGTCATTGGATTGAGTCTTTTGCTAGGTGCTGCAGTCTGGCTGGGCACAAAATCACGAGCCACTCAAGCAGGAACAAACTTTATTTTTGAAACTGCCGCCAATATCTCGTACACGCCTGGGAAGAAGCCAATCCACACACGCAGCTTTCTCCTGGTACCTCAGAACAAGTTCCTCCCCCTGAATTCCCTCCTACTGTACTTTCCCAACCAATGGGAACTCTCCAGTAGTCTTGCAAATCTTAACATAATTATATCGTCTCAATGGCTAGCTGGAGTCACCTTTCAACCAAAAATGCCATGCATCATATTACTTGGCTGTGGCTCTTTGCAGCTAGGTTTTAGCAGAAGCTTGTCCTTAGTATCATTCCACGTGGGCTTCTACAATATAGCAACTTGCTTCAGCAAATGTGTAAATCAAGACAGCAAGATGGAAATCACTAAATTTTGTAATCTCAGCATGGTAGCCACATACTATCACCTTTGTCATAGTCAGTGGGTCAGAAACAAGTCACAAGGTTCAGCCTACATTAAAGGAAAAGGACTATATAAGAGTATAAGTACCAGGAACTTTGCAGACCATGTTGAGCATCTGCTTACAACATTAAGAGAAGGCATCCTTGGAACTTCATGTATGGGAAAGAGGCTGTTTGCCTGTAGAAGATGTAGGAAGATGCTTGAATTGACACCTCATGGAGTATATGTTAAAGGATGTTCTTAGTGAGCTTCTTCTCCCTCACTTTCCATCCATGGTGGTGTGTCTCTCACAGCAATTCCTTTTGGACTAATGGCTTATTGGATAAAGGTTGGATACTTGACTTAGGCCAATTAAATTCTGCCACATGGTTTTACTTATTTATTTGTTTGTTTAAATTCAGGGCCTTGTGCATGGAAAGCACATGCTCTACCACTGAGCTATAGCCTTAGCCTGTGCACATTTTTTTTTTAATTTGGCATAACAAACTCTAGCTCAGTATTATTTTGAGGGGTAGTCTAATCTTAAGAACTGTGTCTTGTTCATCCTCTGTCACATGGAATGAAAAGTAAGGAAAAAAAATTCCTGCTAAAAGGAAAGGACAAAGTGTTGAGAGCAATTTAGAGAAAAAGTAGAAAGCATTTGATGGATTACGTGTTCATATTTTCTAGTCATTTCTGTAATAAGTTGTCATGAAACTTCTGTTTTTATAAATTCTTTCTTTTTCACTAGAGCAAGTTCAAGACAGTTTTGTACCTTGCAACTGGAGTTCTTCCTAATTGTCTCTTTTTGAACAACTTCAAGGTACCTTTGTAATGGTGACTGTGAATATGACACATTATGATGACATTTCCTAACAAAGACATTGGAAAAACCTGAAAGGAAGGGAAGAAGGCCTTGGGCCTTCAGTTCAAATTACAGCACAATTTCAATTCGCAGCAAACTGCTTATTAATTCACTAGTTCAACCTTTATAACATTTTGAGATAGAACATATGAAATTAGAATGGTTTTGTAAGATCCCCAGTGGATTTAAATATGTAGGAGTTAAGTGGTGAAACTATCTAAAGGCACATTTAAAACATCATGGCTTCTGTCTAGTCCACTCTTATTCAATAAATGTATTCATTTCTTTACTCAAAAACTTCAAACACAAATACCAAACTATCTTATGTAGTTCTTAAATATTGACTTAAACTAAGGAAATAATAATGTTATGATTGAATGCAAATGTTATTTGTAGCCAGGACTTTGTCAAACTTTTTCAGGTTTTCAGCAATGCAGAAAAAACTTTGCAAAATGTTTCAGAGATCTGGAAATACTTAGACTATAAAAGAATGAGTAATTGATGAAGTGTTGTCTGCACTGCCCTTTCCTCCCTTTGGGTTCTTTAATCAGCTTCTAATCTTTTTCCAAAACATCATTAAATACCAAGTCACCTCTCAAAGCAATATTGACTCAGAAGATGAATTTAGAGCACTTTCAGTGGTCAGTTCTAATTATTATTTTTGTATGTATAGCTCAGTTTCCCTAATGTACAGTAGATATCTATTTCCATGTGCAATTGTCTTTTCAGTTCTTAGAGACTTCTTAATGAACGATAGCTGTGCAGTATTATTTGCTTTTACATTGTTGACTGAAAAGAGACCTCTTTAAAAAGGTGAGATTGCATGCCTAGACAAAGTAACATATTTTTTAAAGTAATTTTAAAAAATAGTACACTTGTAGAACTCAGTGCATTATATTGGAGAGTTTCCCATTTTTCTCATTTTCATTTAGCATGAAAGAGGCGTCCTGGCCCAAGAGCTGAAGTTTCCATTAAAGATCTTGCACTTGGTGTGTGTTCCTGAGCAAGTCATTTCAGGACAAAGGTTTCACAAAAAAAAAAATCTCTGGTTTTAAATCACAGATGATTGACATAATCACATTTGTGAGAGAAATTGGCCATCTGCGAGTGGCATCCGCTGGGATGCGTAGGTGTGAGTGAGTTGCCCACAAGCCTCCTGGGCAAGTTTCTGCATAGCTGTCCTCAGCTCAGAGGCTAATTAAAGATGAGAAGTGCCAAGCAATATCGAAATTGAGCAACATCAGAAAATATTATTAGTTTCACCATAACTCAGAATTATTAAGGAACATGACAATATCACTTTAATAAGTTAATATCGTAAAGCATGTGATAAAATTGTGCAAATTCACAATTGCCTCTCTACTTCCAATTCCCCTGCCTTAGTTCTGTGTCTGATAGTCTCCCATGTACATCACTACGGATATCCTAATGGTTGGGTCTAACTTCAGGTTATGGTGTTTCTCTTTCATTTTGCAAGGTCTGTCGAAGAGTGCTCTACACTAATGAAGGCTATTTCCCAATTTGAGGCCACATTTTACTTCCAAAGGGTGATGGTGACATTGCACACACAGGCGCCCATGGTTCCAGACTCTCCTTGCTCTCCTCACTGCCTACCCCACATTCTTTTTCTTCACTGTGTAGTCCCCTGCTCTCTTCTTTCTTGCTCCCTCTTCTCTCCTCCCCGTCTCCTTCCCATTTTCTATTCTTTTCATTTTTCTCATTTCTTGCCTTTTATTCTTTATTTTAAATGTCTTTATTTTCTTTATTTTAAACAACATGATTTTTCGTTTTGTTTTATTTTTGTTTGTTTTTTTTTACCAAAAACAAAGCAAATGAAAAACTATTCCTTTTTCAAAAATTAAAAAATTGACCCTAAAAAAACCTAAATAATTTTCTGGAAAATGGCTTTGGAGCAAAACTAAACTGCTGTCAGTCTATATTTCACCCTTACTTATCTCGGGTGAATAGTCACATTCTTTTGTTGTTGTTGCTGCTATTGCAGAAATATAGACATATGTCACTTTGGGGTACTGGCCCAAACTTCACTTAGGGCCTCTGAGGTAGACATACCTTATTACCTTTATAGAATAAGAAAAAAAAATCTGAGTTCTAAAAGACAGTTAACTGGAGAACTTAGGTTTTGGATTTATACAGCTTTCATTGTTGTTACTACAGATTCTAAAGTATCCTCTGTTTCCTCTTTTCCACTAGCAAATTACATTCCTACCCAAAATGTCCTTCTCCAGAACTCTGTACTTTTGTTTTCAAAAATTTCTAATGTTTGAAAATGAATAATATCTCTCTACAAACATAAAGTGAAAAGCACCCATAATCTTAACAGCATTTTAACAAATTAACAAGACCACATAATAACAGTCATAATAATAATGATAAGGACAATAAAAATAGGGTGGAAACTTTTGAAGATCATAGGCTTGTGGCATAGAATAGTATGGTTGGTGGTATCATATACATATATATACTTGTCTCCAAACTGATCAAGCAGCATACACTAAATCATATGTCAATCATACTCAATAACGTAGCTAAATAAATACAAAGCTGTAAAAAAGACCTTCTGTTTCCATATTATCCAGTGCTGCCCAATCACAGTAATTACTTACAGGAGTTTTGAGACTAGCCTTTTAGTTTCTCCATAGTTACTCAATACATACCTCTGATACACACACACACACACACACACACACACAAACACATAAACACACATACACATATACACACACATATTTATGAAAGTAAGTATGACTTCTCCATTTACCTCTTTGAGTTGCTAGTATGTTATGATCATCTTTCCAGCTTAGCACACAATTTGTGTAATCTGGGTTTCTAATTGGAATGACTATGTAGCCTTCCAATATTGAACTTTTATAATAATTTATTGTTCGCCAACAGATGAAAAAAATATACTGTGTAAACACCCCTAAGTATCTCTCTCACTAATGATTACAATAGATTTATAGAAGGAAAACTGTTTAAAGGCTATTTAAAAATTTAAAGTTAATATAAAATATACTTCAAAAGCCCCTACCATCAGCACATTCTCACAAATAGTGTCTTAGAGGGCCTGCCATCCTGCCAGAACTTGATGTTATGAAACTTTTTATCCTTTGCCAATCTGATAAGTGGAAAAAGATTTCTCAACCTTATTGATCTTTGCATTTTCATGATTATTACTCTAGCAGACCACATTTTCCTTCTTTCTTTATCTCTTTTTTTTTTTCTGCCTCTACTCCAGTTCTTCCTCTTGCTCGTTCTTAAATTTTTGGTTTTCTTCTGCAGAAAGTTCTCCTTTCATTTCATTTTTTTTTCTATCAATTTGAAGAAGTCTTTTGAGAGTACAAATATCAACACTTTCACATCTTTTGTGAAATACCATGCCCATAGATGTTCCTCTGCCTCTTAATATTTTTTATGTTGTTCTTTGCTCAGTTTCTTATGACTGACATGGTCAAATCTAGTTCTTTTTTTCTTGAAAGCATGTGGATTTCCTCTTCTATTTGGGAAAGTCATCTCTACATAGATGTTATATAACTATTATACTTTACTCCATTCAAGTATATTTTAAATTTCACTTTATATTATTTAAACCTTTAATTTATCTGGAATTTATTTTTTTATGTTGTATAAAGATTTCATTTATAAAACAGCAAAAAGTGAAGATTTAACTTCTTCCAATCTTCTAATTAATTACTGACCTGCCCCAGTAACATATGTGGAATGATCCAATGATGTCAATAAATCGGCATATTAAATATATGAAATAATACATCCCCACTCTGGGACAATTATTTATTAGTTTCTAATAATCTATTCATTAGGATAGCTTCTGAAGGTCTTTAAAAATATAATACAGCAAGTTCTTCACAGTTCCTTTCTGAAATTTTCTTGAGATTCATATATATTTCTGAATGTAAGTTAATTTTGACTCATAAAAATGTAGAATTTTTTGAAAACAATTGTGTGTGCATACTGTACATATATTACTTTTTCTGAATTTTGGATATTTTTGGGATCATGTCTTCCTATCTAGGGAAAGGATTTATATATCATGCTTTATGTCCTCAATAAATTGCATATTTTTCTTGATAAATAAATTTGAAGAGACTTGAATGCATTTAATATCTTATTAATATTATGGAAGTGATCTTTATTTTTTTACTTTTTGTTGACAAATTGTTGAAAGATTAGAGAACTACAACTCTTTATAACTGTATTTATACATACTTGTATCATCAAATTCTTTAGCATTCTATTTTTTATTGTCATTTTAACTCATTTAGATTTTCTAAGTATACTGATGAGAACTAACAATTATTGTGCATTCTCCTTTGCAGTATGCATATTCCTTGTGACCAATAGCCTACTTACCATGTATTCACAAGTAACTCTGAAATTTTACTGGCTTAAAACAGGAAAATTATGTTTCTCACTCAATATATTCCTACTGTGGGCAAATGAGGGCTATGTTCTGAATTACTTTCTCTGAGACCCAGGATAACAAGGGGGCAGCTACTTTGCAACAGTGCTGATCTCTGTGGCAAAGAGCAATACAGATAGGGAGTCACCTGCTTGCTCTAACAGCAGCCACTTGGAGTGACAAAGACCATTCTGCTCACATTTTACTGGCTAAAGCCAGTTACTTATCTACACCTCATTTCAAGGATGTGAGAAATTCAATTCCTTGTGTCCAGGATGAAAACCCAAAGTGATAGCTTAAATAGAAAATATTTGGGAGAGAATAATAATGAACACATCACATATTATAAGTTTAGATTGCCACCTACCAAAGTGTTTACAAGAAATAATTACTAGGCGAACAGTAAGACTGAAATACAGGAATTAGACACTCAGTTAAAAACTGTAAACCCAAGGAGGGCACACGGTAATGAACACTTGTAATCCCAGCTGCTCAGGAGGCTGAGGCAAGAGGATCCCAAGTTTGAGGTCAGCCTAGGCAACTTAGCAAGACCCTGTCTCAAAATAAAAAATAAAAAGGGCTGGGGATGTAGCTCATGATAGAACACCACCGGGTTCAATTCCCAGCACTGAAAAAAAATAGGAGTGGTGTTGGCTGGAGATTTTGGAGATGTAGCTCAGTGGTAGTGTGTGCCTAGCATGCACAGGACCTGGATTTGATCCCCATCAAAATAAAAAGGAAGGAAGGAAGGAAGGAAGGAAGGAAGGAAGGAAGGAAGGAAGGAAGGAAGGAAGGAAGGAAGGAAGGAAGGAAACCAAGAAGGAATGAAAATAATGTGTCTAACAAAAACCTCTTCATGAACATTCTTAAGAGTTTTATTCATTAAAGTCAAAAAGTGAAAACAATCCAAGTTACCACAAACTGATAGTGAATAATTAAAATGTGTCATACCCATACATTGAAATGCTATCCAGTGCTCCAGCACGGATTAACCTTGAAAACAATATGCTAAGTGGTAGAGACCTGATTCGGGGACCATACATTTTTATGATTCTATTGCTATGGAAATTCAGATATTTTTATATCTTTAAAAAAGTTATATAGCCCATGTTTGTCACCTACAAATAGCCACAGCTGATTTGATCTTTTTATTTAGCCTTAAAATTTCCATTGTTTTAAAAGAGAGAGAGAGACAGAGATAGAGAGAGAGAATCTTTTTTTGTAGATATACACAACACAATGCCTTTATTTTTTTATGTGGTGCGGAGAATCCAACCCAGGTCCTGCCTGTGCTAGGTGAGCGCTCCACCACTGAGTCACAATCCCAGCCCAAAATTTCCATTTTTTAAGTTAGGGAACTTAGGCACTGTTCATCTAATACTATCATTTGCTTATCTTTGCAATTTTTTTATTCCTTGTTTTTTTTCTCTCTCTCCCTATTCAACCCTTGACTTCCATTTAGCACAATGGTCTCCAGTTCCAACCATTTGCCAGCAAATGAGTAAATGATTGAGTAAAACTCCATTGTGTATATATGCCACATTTTCTTAATCCATTCATCTGTTGACAAGCACCTAGCCTGGCTCCATAACCTATTTATTGAGGATTGTGCTGCTATGAACATTGATATGCATGTATCACTAACTAGGTAAGCTGGTTTTAGTTCTTTTGGATGACTACCAAGGAGTAGGATGGCTGGGTCTGATGGTGATTCCATTTCTAATCTTTCAAGAAATCTTCATACTGCTTTAAAAAGTAATTGTACTAATTTGCAGTCTCACCAACAATGTGTAAGTGTACATTTCCCAACATTCTTCCCAGCATTTAAAATTGTTACTTGTAATCTTAATGATCACCACTCTGACTCTGCAATATTATTTAATGCTTTTTGTTTGCCATATTTTTTCTTTATTCTGTTTATTTCCCTTCTATTGGTGGAAAAATTGTACATGCCGACTTCATTATTTTAGTATTAACCCTAACTTTTGTGATAAAATACTCAAAATTATCTTACCCAAATCTAAATCTTAAAAATACCTATAGGGCTGTGGATGTGGCTCAGTGTTTAAGCACTCCAGGTTTAATATCTAGTGGATAAAAAAAAACAGGAAAGAAAGAAAGAAAAAAAGAAACCTATATACTGATAATCCTTGATAGTCACAGCTTCTTCATCCTCATAATCAACTCACCATGGATTGAAAATAAAAAAAATTTATTTGTACTAAATATGCATAAACGCTTTCCTTGTCTTAGTCCTTAAATAATATAGCATCTATTTATGCATCGTTTCATTTTATTAAATATAAATAATCTGGAGATGATTTCAAATATATGAAAGGATTTGCATAGGTTATATGTGAATTATGTGAATACTAACGCCATTTTATATAAGAAACTTTAGCATCATGGATTTTGGATTTTCACATCATGTGAGGGTCCTGGAACTAATTCTCCATGGGTAAGGAAAGATGATGGTATTTTTCCTAAATATGACAAAGATTTTAGCATTAAAATTTGAGGAGTTGAAATTTAAGGCATCTTCATTTTGGCCTATTGTCTCCTTTTGTTCAATTCTACTTCAATTGCTTCTTCACAGCACTTTGCAGTCAACTTCCTGAAGATAAATCTTAGCAACTCAGCATATGCTTGCAGAGAAGCCGACCTGCATATTCAGATTGTCCTCAATCTGGGCTTAGTTTTAGAGTACATATAATGATTTGCTCCTATTTTAGTGGAATCCTTAAATTTCACATTTGACTGTTTTTCAGTTTAACTTGGACATTGAAACACTACCTTCAGACTTTATGGTGTTACCATATGAAATACAAATAGCAAAAGGCCAATTTAAAATATGTCCAAATTTAAAGATGCTGTAAAGATCAACTTTTATTTTACATTTAGCATTATTTAATCAGCAAATACATAAGATGTGATGATTTGATTTACAATGCTAACAGATGGTGGCCACCTGCTATTTATGTTAAATGTGAATTATGTTCAGAAATGTCATCTTGTATGAAAAAAAAAATAGATAAATCAAATTTTCTAATTCTTATCTGCACAATAGACATAAATGAATAACATGATAGGTCTGCTGATTAAAAGAGCAACCAAGGTTCAGATTCACTGCATTAGTGAGTTCACTCTGGGTTTTGACTTTGCAGCTTTGTGACACGGGGACAGTTGGTATAGATTAAATTGGATTTTTATAGAGACCATCCTTTTAAATTAGGGACTGTCTGATAAGATAATACCTGTTTGTCTTTGTTCAAGGAAATGTGGAGAAAATATGGAACAATTCACATAAAACAGGTTGAATACTAAAACATAGACTACATGTTATTATAGTCACATTAATTAATAGTGTTCAAGAAGATATCAAGCATCCAGGGGCGATCACTGTGACTAAGATGGCAGAGTAATAGATGCCAATTCACTCATGATCTAGGAGAATTTCAAAACATTAGTAAACTATTTCTGTGATTTGCCTGATTTTTATATGTGAAATGAATTTGAATCAGTTCCAAAACCAGGTGTTGGTTTAGTGACAAGGAGACTGGACTTTATGATTCTGCCCACCAAAAGCATGATTCTGATCCACAGGCAAGTATCTCTGGCAGTTTCTTCACTTTAAAAATATATGATACCCAAATTGCAACATTATTGCAGGGACTGAAATGGGATCCCTGGAACAAACTGGGTAATCATGAAATATTTGTTTAGGTAACAATAGTATTAAAAAGAGAAAATATTTACTTATTGCCAACTTTCTTCAAAGACAGGATGGTACATCAGAGTGATTCATAGAATTTGAATGAAGACACATACTGGAACTGAGTGAAAGGTTAACAAAACAACCAAACCAACAAATGCACACTGGCATGTAGGATAATAGAAAGCAGGAAGAAGGGTGCAAGGAAAACTTCAAGAGCCTACATACAACCCAAATATAGGCACCAAATTAAACTAACTTCCTGAAGTGTGCATGTAAAAGGAAACCTTGTTAGTAACTCAAACCAATGTTTGCTCAGGGTCAGTACTGAATATCTGTTCTTGGTTCTGAGAGCAGGCAAAGATTTCTCTTGAGGTTCTTCATAAAGAGGACATTATTGGAAGTAATAAGCAGTGTCCTCAATGGTACCCTTAAAATAGATGCCAGGACAAGCACTTTATAGTAGTGTTTCTAAATAGGCTCCTTACTTTATTTCAAGGAGTAATTCAGCAAACATGTTTCTGTGGATGGAAAGGCAAAAGCAATGCTTATTTGCTGAACAGTACTGGGAATAGAGGGATAAAAAACAACTGCAGTCTATGTAACAGGTTTAGCATAGAGATATATTTCAGGAATCTCAAAGAGTGAATAGCTTGTGCCCTTCATGTAATTTATCCCAAGTTTGGTTCTCTTCCAAAGAAATTTTAAACAAATTGAAAAAAAAAAGACTTGAGCGAAATTGTAATATTCAGAAAATGCGAAATAAGATGCTATCCTTGTACTGCTCATGTAACAAATGTTTGAGTGCAGACTATGAACTAAATGACTTTTTGTTGAGATACAGTGCCGCACTGCGGTTTTAAGACTACTTATTTCTTCATGTACATATATAGATGCTCTTCAACTTATAATGGGGTTGTGATATAGTAAGCCCATTTTAAGTTGAAAATATTGTAAGTGGAAAATACCAAGCTTCCAACTATCACAGCACAGCAAGAGCATATACTGTAGATCACCCTTATGATCCCAAGTATATGACTGTGTACCACTAGCTCTGCAAAAGATTCAAATTAGAAAAGTTTCTAATGCGTACGTATAGATTTTTCACCATCATAAAGTCAAAAAATTGAAAATTGAGCCTGCCGTGGTGGTGCATGCTGTAATCATAGCACTCAGGTGGCTGATGTAGGAGGATTACAAGTTCAAAGCCAGCCTAATCAACTTCGTGAGGCTTTAAGCAACTCAGTGAGACCCTGTCTCTAAACAAAATAAAAAATAAAGCTGAGGACGTGGCTTAGTGGTTGAGTGTCCTTGAGGTCAATCCCCAGTACCCCCCCCCCAAAAAATTGAAAGTTAAACTTACATCATGAATCAAGGGCCATTTTTTTATGTGCAAAATGCATATTTACACATCTCTCTTCAGATACCCACAAACATCAGATGTTGGTATCTGTCATTGAACTTGATGCAGACAAGTGAAGAGTCCACATCAGTTCAGTCTGACAAATTTTATGAAAAATTCGACCTGGAAGCTACCTTATTATTTTTTTATATGTATAGATTGATAAGAATCATACATGCGAGGAGAGCCTTTATAGATGGCACAGAGAAGATGGGTGATTATTTGGACTTTCCTGTGAAGTACTATCAAATGCACTTGAACATGCTAGACTATTTTATTTAAGATGACTTAAACATGTGAGTTTCTACTAATTGATTTTCTCATAAGTAAGGTTTAACCCTTTCAATGATAATTTTAAAATTTAACCCACTTAGATGTCAAACTTTATAAAATGGAATAGATGAACTTTTTGGACAACACTAAATGTTTAAAAAACCTATAATTATGTGATTCAGCAACATGTGCAAAGATTAATGAAGTAGGTTACACTTTTTATCCCTGCCTTTGTTGTCCCAGAATGCTGAATTTTTGTGGACTTTTTTTTTTTTTTGTATGCCATGGGGTTGTTTTCTCACTTTTTACTACTATCATGCAAGTCTGCCTGTAGCTCCTATGCGATGAGACATCAATAGCCACCTTTTACATACCATACAAAATGGGTTGAGAGGGTGTGAAAGAAGATGGAAGAGATTCTCTTTCGACAGCATATGAGTTATTGCATGGATTCACTTGCATCAATATTGGCTGCTCAAAGAAATTCCATGCCTTCTCACTCAATAGATTTTTTATGCAAATAGGCATTTTGAATACAGGACATTTGGATAATTTAGGTTTTATTGTAGTTATAATTGTAAACTTTAGCTCTTTAGCTTTGAGATTTGCTGCTTATTTTGTCAAGGAGCAAGAAATAAACTGATTTAACTTTTTAGGAAATAAAAACTGTCAAGGAAGATAAATATTTGTACATAAGAACATAATAGTTATAATGAAATTGATAATGATGATTCGTTGGTGTCAGACACTGTGCTAAGCATTTTACCTTCAAAATTTCATTTAATTCTCCCCAAACACAGAATAGATACCACTTCAATAAAAATTCTTTATATTTCTCTTATTCTAAATGCCAGTTTTACTACATATATAATTTTAAAGGTTGGAAACATAATTCAGAGGTAAGTACTTGCCTAGCATGTATAAGGCCCTAGGTTAGATCCCTGGTACTGCAAAAATAAGAACACAAACAAAATAGCATGCAGTTCTAGGATTCTAGGTTACAGTCATTACAAAATAGCTTTACAGAATATATATGCACATATATAATATATATATATATTTATATATTGTGGCCAATATATGGCCAATGTATCCTATTTTCCATATAAAAGAATGCATATAATATGGCTTCTTTCATTCAGTATAATGTTTTGAGATTCATATATCTTGTTGCATCAGTAATTTGTTTAAATTCATGAGTAATTTTTCCCATAAGAATATGCTACAATTTATCTATTCTCATGATGATACACATTTAAGTTATTTTTAGTTTCCAGCTACTTTGGATAAAATTTCTGTGACCATTGTCATGCTAATATTTATAGACACATACCATTCATTTCTCTTGTGCCAATATCTAGGAGTAGAGTCAATGAATTCTAAGGAAAGTATAACTTTAAATCTTTAACTTAATAATAATAATAAAAAAAGAACCCTGAATTTTTTCCTCAAAGAGACTGTACCATTGAACACTCTCTGTTAATGATTTAGAGTTTCAGCTATTACATATCTTCCTCAGTACTTGGAGTTGTCAATCTTTAATTTTAAACATTTTAGTAAAATATACTATTGTTTCTTTGTGGTTTAGCTGCATTTCTCTTCAGACTTATAATGTTGAGTGCTTTTTCCTTTGCTTATTACTGAATTTATAATACCTTGTTATGTGTGTGTAAAGTGTCTATTCAAATGTCTTTCCAACTTTTGATTTTAATTATTGTTTCTTTTTGATTTGTGAGTTGTGGGAAGTTTTTTAAATTTTTTTTTGATTGGCAGAAGCTTTAAAGATTTATTTCACTGTTTTCTTCTTTTATTATAATTGCTTTCTTTGTCCTTTGTAATATACTTAAGCTTATATTAGCATTTTTAATATATTCTCAGATTTTTATCTTCTAGTAGATTTACAGATTAACTTTTAATAAATGACCCATTCAAATTATTTTTTATGTAGTTGTAACTTAGGCATTGAAGTATATCTTTTAAAATACATGCATATCCAGTTGTACAAGTAATAATTATTGAAAAGATTTTTCATTCAGTTATTTTTGTTATTTATCAATATTCAATTAACCATATGAGAGAAGGTCTATCTCTTGAGTTTTCCTGTTTAATTGATCTATGTTTCTGTTCCTACTCCAGTACCACATGGTTTAGATTACTATAAATTTATACTAGATCACAGTCTAACTAGAGTTAATAATGCCACTTTGCATGACATATAGGACTTAGCAATACAGTACCATTTACCTCTGTCTTTTGTGCACTGTTGTCATATATATATATACATCTTTATGTTTTAAAAATGCAAATAAATGTCATAGTTTTTGTTTTAATGGAGCATATGTGCTAATGAATAATGAGAAGAAAATAATAGTGAAATCCCCTATATTTTCTCAGATACCATTTCCTGTGCTCTTTATTCCTTCTTATAAACCCAACTATCCATTTTTCTTTATTTTCTTTCAGCCTAAAAAATTCTCTTTAGCATAGAGATCAACTAGCCATTAATTCTCCCAATTTTTGATTATCTAAAAATCTCATTGTTCAGCCCAGCATTTTTGAAGGACATATTAGATAATAATTTTAAATAAACAAGTTTTTTAAGCATGTTAAAATTCTCTATTCTTATCTCTGTTTCTATTTATGAAATGTGTCATTATTTGCTGGCTACTATCAAGATGATCTTTTTGTTTGGTTTTCAGCATTTTATTTGTGATGTGCCCACATACAGTTTTCTTCATAGTTATCCATCTTGGAGCTCACTTTATTTCTCAGGTATTTAATATATTTTTTAATCAAATTTGGGGAATTTGAGTCATTATTCCTGCAATTTTTTAAAATATATATATTTTTAGGTGTCGATGGACCTTTATTTTATTTATTTGTACGCAGTGCTGAGAATTGAACTTGGGCCTCACACATGCTAAGCAAGCACTCTACCACTGAGCCACATCCCCAGCTCCTGCTGCAATGTATTTTTCTACCCCATTTTTCTCATTTTTTCTCCTTAGACTCCAGTTAAACATATATTAGACCACTTTATAATACCTATATGTCTTTGAATATATATTAATTTAGGTTTTAATATTTTTCTCTCTATCCTTCAGGTTCAATAATTACTATTTTTTCTTCTGATGATTTATTATGTCATTCTCAATCTGTCAGTAAATCATCCTTTGTATTTTTTATTTCATCATTGTACATTTTATTTTTGGATTTCAATTTAAACATTTTTTTGTAGCTGTCATCAACTGCTAATGTTCCTTGTTTGTTCTTTTTATCATGAAAATATTTTTCAACATGTAGTAGATGCTAATTCTGAAACCTGGATTCTCTCTGAGTGGTTTTGTAATGACAGGTTTTATCTTCACTGTGTACTCATTTTCTATTTTATCTACATTTCTCTAAAAAACATTAAACTGATATTCTAGAAATTGGGGATGATATGTTATTGAGATGGTTGATTTTATTATCTTTCAGGATTTTGTTTGATTTTCACTAGCAGGTAATGATCCAAAATTTACCTCCTCTGTACAAAACAGCAGGAAAAAAAATAACTTCTCAGTGTTTTTGTCTTCTAGCTGGTGCTTTTTCCTATAATGCCTGGATTCTACTCATCCTTCTAAGGTACATATTAGGTGTCAAGACAAAGAACTTTTTGAAAGGATAGATGAAGAATACTTTATGTCTTATTTTTCTGTGACTTATTTGTCTCAAACCTTCCCCCCTCCTTTCTATTGTATTAATTTGGGTAATTCTGAACACAGTCTTTTGACTCCCTGAGACAATAAATCCGTGCTCTTCTGATCCAGCTTTCCCCTACCACATTTACTGAAGTGTCCTCCTAAAACGAGTATATTCTATATAATACATTACATATATTCTGGAATACATATTTTAATATGTTTAAAAATGCAGTGAGAAGGTTAGTTCAAAACAACATCTCTGCATTATTACAAGCATGAATCTTCCCTTGTAGCTTATGAATATGACTGCTTATTCTTTGTGTAT
Organism: Ictidomys tridecemlineatus; assembly: GCF_052094955.1. Classification (NCBI taxonomy): domain Eukaryota; kingdom Metazoa; phylum Chordata; class Mammalia; order Rodentia; family Sciuridae; genus Ictidomys; species Ictidomys tridecemlineatus. Next base: position 101,315,757 of record NC_135485.1, on the reverse strand, counting down.
TCAATAATAAATTTTAAAATGTTCATCTTTTAAAAGAACTTTTAAAATATCCAGACTACTTTGTAAACAAAATTTGCCAAAATACTTTTAGTTTGATCATATGGTAAGGCATTAATACAATGCATTTATCTCAGAAATAAACAACATTTCTATAAAGCATTCTTATAACTAGATTTGAACAATTCTATATCCTGAATTGTGCATCAAGATAAGCTATTTGTGAAACAGACATCAAGATAATTAAATGAAAAAACTTGGTTATGGAATTTTCCTGGCTCTGTTGCTTACTAACATTTTGACCTTGGGCAATTTAATTACCCTCTGTGCCCCAATTCTTCATTTGGAAGATAGATAATGCCCACCTTATACTGTGAAAATAAAGTGAGTAAATATGTAGAAACTGCACTATCTGTGTATATCATGTAAAAAATACTTTACAAGTATATATCCATTTATTTCTCTGGAGTTTTTTTTCTATAAATTCTGACTATAAAGAGTGAATAACTTACTGGATTCTATTTAATAATTCAAAGCTAATGATTATTTTTAATCAGTTATGCTTGGGATCCAGCCTAGCATGTTTATTGCCTTGGAAAGGTTTACAGACATCAGCATTTAATAGATTTCAATATTTAAGATGGTCCCAATTCAGTTCTGTGGGAAAAAAATCTTTCCTTGGTTGCTTATTCAAAAAAAATTTTTCATTTACATTTACATAGTGTAAAATGTTCTTACTGGAAAGCATTTGAAAATTTTTAAAAATTGGGTTTAATTATTTTAAGAGCCTGAGCCTCTCAGATATCGATGATATCAGTGATGTCAATTGCCTATACTCTCCCACTTCACTCACCAGATTCATGCTCTGTGTCATTCTGACCCCAATTCTACTTTTATTTTGTAATAAATTTGTTATGTCTGTCCCTCTACATAAATGTAGCTAAGTTTTGCTTTGTCTCTTTTGAATGATACATTTACAATACATTTATAAAATCTGAAATCATTACTACTGATTTTTGTTCCAAAATAAATAATACTGGGGAATGAAATTGGCCAAATTATATTGCTATGTTATGTGCATACATGAATATATAGCAATAAATCCCACCATTATGTATAAATATAATACAACAATAAAAATATGGGGAAAATCATGCCATATACCTTTAAGAAAAAAGGAGTACTACCAAAATTGATTTTTTTTTCCACTTTGCTTTTGCTTTTAAACAATTCAAAAACTGTTTCAAATGAGGACCTAGGAAAGTGACACTGATTTTTTTTTCATCCACATTTGGAGCTCAAATTTGATATTATATATCTCTGAATCTCAGTGGAAACAGAGTTTGAAACCAACTGTTTGAAAGGCCAATTTACAAAAAATAAATAGCCTGATGCTGTAGCATACACTTGTAATCCTATTAGCTCCAGAAGCCGAGGCAACAGGATTGTGAGTTCAAAGCCAGCCTTAGCAACTTAGCGAGGCCCTGAGCAACTTATTTTTTCTCCAAATAAAATATTTTTAAAAAGAGCTGGGGATGTGGCTTAGTGGTTAAGCACCCCTAGGTTCAATCTCCAGTACCAATAAAAATTTTAAAATGAATAAATAAAGACGTAGAAGTTAGTATTATAAATCCCAGTGTTTCCTTTCAAGCCTATAATGTTAATTTCTTCAAATAGTCCAAACTTGAGAACCTTTTCTCATTTGATAAGTAGAATCTTGGTAATTGTGGAAAACACTCCAGTGTGTGCATAATATACACACATTGATATGGACCTTGTCATTTTCTAGCCCCTTCATTGTTCAAATGGAATCCTCTGTGCCTTTGAACTCCATCTGCCTTTCACAAAGAATCCCAGTTTTGCTTGTATATCATAGGACTGTGTCCTTCAGGGGAGGCTGGGATGTGGATTGGTTTAACAACCATAACTGTTCTACAGGAATCCTTTTCTCTTTTCAAGTGAAGGGTTTAGGAATAAGGAAGTGAACGGAATGCACTTCCACCCAGTGAAATGTAAAGAGAAGTTTGCTCAGAGGCTTTTGGGAGGTTTTCTTTACTCTTAAAAAGAACTAAAGAAAAATATTCTCTGCCTACTGGCCTTGGGAAAATATTATGCAAGGAACTGATGCCTCAAATTGCTGCAGCTTTCTTGCAACCACACACACACACAAAAAATTAGCTATTCAGTTCAAGATGTCAGAGCAGTGAGGGCAAACAATGATCCTGCGGAATCATTGCATTAATAAATCCTTCAATTGCCTTACTCTCTCGACTTCTGGTTATGTTTATGCTATATTATGCTGCTATGTTTCAGTATTTTCTTGGGTCTTTTGTTTTTTGAAGCCAGCTGAATTCTAACCAACTCAAAAATAACAAAATAACTCAGCATCCTATACTACCTGGAAGGAAACGTGAAAGGCAAGGCTTGACAGAATTTGATATGTGACAGGTTTTGGAAATTAACATCAACTATACAATTAGAATTTTTTGAATCTGGCATAATGATATGTTAATGAGTCTGAAAAGCATTTTAATAAACATTAAATTAAATATTTTAATTCAGGAAAAAGAATAGAAGAAAATAAAGGGAGAATTTACTAATCATCACATTTAAAAAAAGAAACTTTCCTTTTAGACTTCATGAGAGGAAAATACTGGAATAAAATACTGGAATAATTTTTTTTTTTTTTTTTTTTTTTTAGTCTCCAAAGTGAGATTTTCAAGTCCAGCTAAGGGCCATTTAGCCATGAAATTTAACTTTTCTCTTTTTCTAAGAGCATTTCATTGTACATGTTCCTACTTTTTTCCCTTAAGTGATAGTCAATTTTAAGAATTTCTTTACATTTCACTCTCAAGTGAAAAAGCTATATTAGATAATAAATTGCATATTACAAAATTAAGCTCATTTTAAAGTTATTTTATTTTATTTATTTTTTTAAAAGTTCCTGGTCCTGGATATTGAATCCAGGGGTGCTTAACTGCTGAGCCACATCTCCAGCCTTTTGTATATTTTATTTTGAAAGAGAATCTCACTGAGTTGCTTAGAGCCTCAATAAGTTGCTGAGGCTGGCTTTGAACTCACAATCCTCCTGTTTTAGTCTCCTATTTTTTAAACTCGTTCTCAGTTTTGTTTGAATAAGACACATCACAGAAATCCACCCACTCTGGACCACCTGTGTGATTCCACACTATGAGAGAACTGCTAATCTTACGTACTCTATGGTAATAGTGGATGTGTTTATAAAGAGCACAGGGACTTGGGCAGAACATTCCCTGCTCAGACATGACCAACAACACTTTATTTGATATGGAATCAAGTTCAAGCTCCTCCACTCAGCTTCTGCACTTCTCTACAATTTGAACTCTATTCTTATCCTAGTCACCATTTTGAATGTACCCTCACCCAGCTTGTAACTTTACTGTCACACTTCATAATTTCACAATCCTTCAGAATTCTCTCTTCCATATATGCCTGCTCCTGCTGTCCCAATTCAGGTTGAATTTACACTTTAATTAAGGGTAAGTCATTCATTAAAATGTTTTCAGGAAACAGGTTACAACAGATTCTCCTCATGCAATATTATATAGAGAGTTTAGAGGCTTCAACAGAGAAACTTGAGACATTTGCCATTATTGAGCAGCCACAGGAGACCCATATAGCAATTTTTAATGTATGGATACTAGATTATTAAGTTTTCCTGTGTTTGTGTACTATTGTTTTCTTTTTCCCCTTTCTTTCTTTTGTACTATTGTTTTCTGAATGCAGTCTATCAAAGGTTGGAATCATTTTTTTCCTTTCTATATAAAATGAAGACAGATGAATTTAATAAAAGAGAAATCCCAGGTTATTCCATCAATTATTAATCACAAATAGTATGAGCATATGAACAAATACTAGGTGCCAGTAATGTGTCAAAGTGTATAAAAAAATCTGTTTTCCATTTGAGAGCAGGTTAGACTCCATTACTTCTTTCATGACTAAACACATTTAAATCCAAGGAATAAAATTGAAAGTTGAAGATATTTTAGACCAAGTCCTCTCTGATACTTCCCACCACAATGCCTGTCTGGAGGAACTTCCGGTCCCCTCAGAGACTAGAAGGAAAGAAAAAGAGAAGCTTTACATTTGCACAAACTAACAATAATAATTAATACTTTTTTATCTGGAAACTGGTAGGCACCCATGGAAATTTAAACCTCCTACTTCCATTTAGAAATAAAAGGCAAATATAATATGTAATTATTCTCAACAAGTGACGAACATTGAGTCTCAAAAATTTAAAAACCTACATTTTATTTTAAAGTCACTTGTAAGAACAAAAATTTAAGATATAGTTAAAAATTGAAAAGACCAAATCCATCAAGTGCAGCTTTAATCCTAGATCAAACAAGGCTTCCTGGTCCAAAAACTAAAATCAATTTTATTACACAGTAGAGTCGGTTCATGCTTCCTTTCATACATTGCTGAAAACAGATGGTATATGTGGAAGAAAGATATTCCTTTTAATGCTAACTTTATAATGCCCAGATGGAATCAATGTTTCCAATAATTTCTGTATTTATCATCCACATTTTTCAATGCCTTTTGCTCCCCAAGACTGGAGTCACCCCAAATAGAAAAAAAAAGGATTATTTTTACTGTTATGAAGGAAAATATGCATAGTTTCTTAAAACACATTTCTTTTACAATGGCATTATTTATTTATCTGTTAACTTCTTCTTTTAAAATTTTATGGTACTATGGGATTATGAAAAGTGCATTGCTGCCGTGCAACTGGGGCTCTGGTGGAAGTGACGTAATCAAGGCTGCAAAAGAAAGCCAGGAGGGAGTGTTCTTACCAGGGAAGGAACCTCAGCTGAACTAGGACAGTACAGATTCTTCTATCTTTTCCTGAAGATGTGCAGAGCAGCAGTCAACACATCACAGGGTGGAGGGAGAAAGATACTTGCAACCTTTTCACTCAAATTAAGCTGTCAGTTCAGAAGGTGATTCCAACACTATCAGCTTCCTTAGACAATGAAAGCTTCCCCTTCCCCTGTCTTTCAGCAAGAATGTTTCTTCAAATTCTAAATGTCGATAAGTTGTGACATCAGTAGAAAGGGTGTGGCTCTTTCTCTAACCTGAATGGCTTGGAGAGATATTTGTGAACAGAGGAAGCCCTGCATGAAGTTCTGAATTTTAAGTTTATTTTTTTTTTCTTTTTCAGTTTCCTATGGTCCTAATGCTGTGTGTTCTCTATGGCAAATCCCTTCTCAGGTTTATTTTCCGTTCAATCAAAATAGACTTTCACCTCTTCTCAATTCCTAGAACCAGTTTATATTAATAGAACTAGTCTACTAATATAGACTAGTTAACCTGTTGATAAAATTATTAATGAATATTAATACTCATAGTCACATTTGTGCTGTGAGGGAGCTTAGACACACTTTAGCTCTACACTCTCACTTTGCAGGTGAAGGTGAATTGCATGCATATTACCACGTAACTATGCAGGAGGAGAGAGTGATGGTTGCTCTTACTATAAATAGTATCATGTGGAATTTAAAAATAACTTGTTGGAATTAAACAAGGGAAACACTAGTCATCATCAGGAAAATCTGAAAGAATGGCTATCAAAAACCTTTTTCATATCTGAAACACTTTCTTTAATAAGTCAAGGGCAATCAGAGTTTTCTGAGCTTTACAGAATGTGAGCACTGCAAGTGTCAAATAGTTGACTAAATCCAAGACTTCTGGAGTACACCCATCAAAATCACAAAAGACTCACTTGGAAAGCTGACTGTCAATGTATTAATTAATGAACAATAAACATAATTGTCAAGCAGACTGGAAAGAACCATTGGTCTAGCAGACTACATGAAAAAGTAAATTTAATAATGATTATTTTCAATTACAAATTATTAATCAAATATTATTTGCCAGGGGTTAACTGTGGTGCTTTACCAAAGTCATGTCTGTTTTTTCTACAATCCTGTGATATAGATGTTACCATTCTTCCATTTTAGAAATAAGGAAGCTAAAGCAGGCACATGTCAAGAAACTTGACCAGGGCTATCGCTACCAAATGGACCAAGTAGGCTGTGAGTCCAGGTTGTTGGGTCCTACCCATTCTTCATCTACTCTCAGTGGATGGCTTCATGAGCACAAGAGCGAATCATTGGTTCAATACTTGATTCGATTCTTTAGTGACTGGTATAAGCTCATAGTTCTCAACTGGGAGAGATAGCCCCACCCCACCCCCAGGGGATATTTGCCAACATCAAAAATTATTTTGGGTATTGGAAAATGAATTTTTTTGCTGGTATATAGTAACTAGAAGCCTGAGGTGCTTGTTTTAGTCAGCTCTTTCACCACTGTGACTAAAAGACCTGACCAGAACAACTGTGAAGGAGAAAAACTTATTGGAAGGTCTCATGGTTTCAGAGGTCTTAATCCATAGACAGCAGGCTTCTTTCCTCGGAGCTCGAGATGAGGCAGGACATCATGGCAGAAGAGTGTGGCAGAGGGAACCACCTCACACTGCAATCAGGAAGCAGAGGGAGTCTTCACTTGCCAGGTACAAATATGTACCCCAAAGCCACGTCCCAATTCCCACCCCCTCCAACCACACCCTACCACTTCAGTTACCGCTCAATTAATCCCTATCAGGGGTTTAATTCACTGATTGGGTTAAGACTCTCACAACCCAATCATTTCTTCTCTGAACCTTCTTACATTCTCTCACACATGAGCTTTTGGGGGACATCTCATGTCCAAACCATAATAGTGCTGTTAAACTTCTAACAATGTACAGGACAGCTCCATCAACAAGGAATTACCCTATTAAAAATGTCAGTGGTGCTGAGGATGTGAAGTTTGGTGTAAGACAGAAAGAGCTGCATCTACCTCATAGTAGAACTGTGTCTCTGGTTAAGGCACACTGATAAATTCTTGAGCCAGAGTGCCCTGCTATTTGCACAGTGCTTGCACATATACTCCAAATTCACTTTTCTGACTTACATTTTTCCATGTTTCAATATGGTTAGCTCCTAATATAGTCAATAAATTATTTTTTCATTAGAAATGATGAACATTACCGTCTTGTGATGGTTAATCTCTGGACCCTAGAAAATTGGTAAAGCACACTTCTCATTGAATCCCTGAAGGTGTTTCAGGAGATTGACATATAGGTCAGCAAATTGAGGGGGGAAGAACCATCCTGGACATGTGTAGCACTATCCAGTAAGCTTGGGGCCTGTTGGCACAAACAGGGGAAGAAGGCAGGGTTTCCACATAGACACATGCTGAACTCCTCCTAAGCAGGTGGTTTTTTGGTTATTGTTGTTGTTGTTGTCTTTTATCATCAGCTCTCCAAGAATTTTACAAGCCTTCTGCCTTAGCTTGGGTTTACTTTGTTGGTTGCTCTTGTTCTGAACATCCAGCTCCTTGCGCTGAGCAGCTACAGGTTTCCTTGGCTCTTGAGCCTGCAGACAGCCATTGAGGAGGGACCACCCAACCTATAATCATGTAAGCCAATCTTATAAATCCCTCTTCTGTCCTGTTCCTCTGGAGAACCCTACATCTTCCACAGTTATTTGCAACTCAACACTGAAACTATTAAAATCAAGTACAAATACTGGAGTCAATTGCATATCCTGTATAATTTAAATCATAGTTTTATTTTTTTCCTCAGGAAAAGATCAAAAGAATTTTTTAATCAAGATAAAATCAAAAGCAATGATAATGAGCATTGTAGCAAACATTCAACTAGAGTATTTCCATCTCTCCCCTTCTCAATCTATGTCATTCTGGTATTTACCTCTCCAGATGGCAAATTCTCCTTGGTTCATATTGCCACCCATCCAGCTTTACATCACTGTTCAGTGCACAAATGGACCTCCATGCTTCAGTTGTCTGATGTTGCAGCTGAGCTTACATGTGATTGCCCTCTTAGTAAACATCATTATTTTTAGTTGATGGCAAAAGTATCTATGTGATAATATTCCTTTGAAATTTAAAAATTTTCATAGCAAGTCAAAAGATAATGCCAAGTTGCTCTTCAAGAGATTTCAAAATTTATATTTGCTCTTAGAGTTTGGAAAAATATATTGCAACTTCAGTATGCCAATGAATATTGTCTCTTAAAGACAGCCATAATAGAAATTTTTTTTTCAGATTTATTTAGCCATAGACCCATTTTGCCATTGGCCATTTTTTAATATTTTAGTATCCTAAGTAGGACACTGTGGTCTCTAGGACACAGCTTAAAAATCTCTATGTTTCAGTGAATAAAAAGGAAAAAATTCTAAAAAACTTCCATTATTGCCAATGCTGCATGTAATGGTCTTTAATCTTGGATAAAGGTAAACGATTTTAAAAATATTTGTAAACTAAGAAAAGACATAACCCACTGTATATAATTTTTGGTTATTTTTCAAATATTTTAAATTATATGTCATCAGGAACTTCTGGAATTTGTATCAAACAGGTGGCTAGTACACTATTTTGTTGGTTTTTATTTTCAAAGTTGTTTGGTATATAAAATTCCTGTGTCAAATGTTAAATTTAACAAAAATATAAGAGCCTAAATTATAAAAATTATGGGTTTTCTTCGTCTTTAGAATCTGAAGCTATGCTTTCTATTATATGATATGAGGGAAAATATCTTGAAAATTATTTGGGAAGGTAAAGAGAAAGTAGATTTTTTTATTGTGTTCTCCAAACTTATCCATGTTATTGAAAATGACAGGATTTCTTTAAAAGCAAAATAGTTTTTCATAATGTATATGTACATATTTTTTTTTTGTTGGTGAATATTTAGGTTGATTTTATATCTTGGCTATAGTATGCTAAGCTCAAAAAATACTTTCAAAAGAAAGTTCAAAACCACTTTATGATCTCAAATATGCAGAGGTTAAAATAGTCCAACTCACAGAAATAGTAAAAAGATGGCTACCAAGGACTAGTGGAGGGAGGGATTGGGAGATGTTAGTTAAAGTATATAAAATTTCAGAAGGAACAGGTTCAAGAGATCTATGGAACAACATGGTAACTATAGTTAATAATAATGCATTATATGGTTGAATATTGCTAAGAGAGTAGATTTTAAGTGTTCTCATCTGATGATTATTGTAGCAGAGATGCAACTTAACACCAAAATCATGCTTTCTTTTATTTCTGTTCTACTTTCAGCTAGGCTGAAGTTGCTAGCTTTCCTAATAGTCAGTTATGGCCATATATCTAAACTCTAACTCCTATGGCATGAGCAGAAATAACATACACAGGCTCTAAGCCTGGCCCATATATCCTCTCCATATCCTCTTCTCCATGTTCCTTCTTCCCTCTGGAAGACAATGGTGCCAATAACCAGATAACTCTAAAAACCATCAAATGCAAATGGCAGAGCCTTCATGTCAACCTTTCTGCCAAGTGATTGTGTGGGACTGAGCAGGGAGTCTCCACAATCCCTACTCAGCCAGGTGTTTGGGGATGAGATTGATGCATATGGTTCATTCTTCCTTTGGAAAACTTCTGTGTATTTATCATCCTCAAACTCCATAATTACCAGGCCAAGAATCCAGGCCTGGACCTGCTGGAGTGTAGTAAATGTTATACAGTGACTTGAATATCTGGCTGGAGGCAATTCTCTTCTGTCTCCCTTCAAGACAGTGTAAATCTATTCTAAATAATGGAAGAAAAGCATGCATGGATTACATTGGTTAGAGCTCTGACAAAGGTCACTACCTTTTCACTGACCTCCCCTCTCCCCCTGTCTTCTTCTACTTGTCCCTTCCTAGAATCCCTGGTTAGGTAGCCATGTGACTGAGTTCCCACCCACCAATGTGAACAGAAGTCACTCATGCCACCTGCTGGTCTGGCCTATAATAACCTCCCACGTATGCTTGTCCATGTTCTTTTCCTTTCTGATTATATTGGATAGAGACAAATCCGAGGGTGATTTAAATCTATTTGTTGAAAAGGAGAGAGCCTCCATCATGAAATAAGGCTGCCATGGACTGGAAATCTCTGAAGGTGATATTGAAATTATGACAAAAAAGAAATACATGTTCTTCCTTCTTTTAGCCAACAAAGTGGGAGTTCTATTAATTAGAGCTGTTTAGCTTTCCCTATTGAACACAAACTGATTATCTGAGCTTATTATATGTTCCATTTTAGTGAAACCCAAGTTTCAAACATATTTGGCTTATGTACTAGCTTATATATCAATGCTTTGCCTTTGGTATTACCCTGTGTTTCATAAATTGAATTTTATTTGATTTCTACCATGGTATCTAGAGATAGCTATGAATTAGCAACTATATTTCAATATGTGCTCATTATTTTACAATGTTTAAACAACACGGAAACCTAAGAAGTCAAAGAACACTGATCAGAGATACCACAGAAGCTACTAGTTAGATTCTGTGCAAATGTCTATCCATTTTCACAGGTGAAGCCAAATGCATGTAATTACATGTAATACAAACACCCTTAATCAACATCTTTTCTGTTAATATTATTTTACTCAACTTTCTCAATAGGTGCTTACCTAGTGTTATAGAGATTTACTTGAATTTGTTTAACCAATCCCTCATGAAGGGTGTTTGATTCTTTTTATAAGTTTTATTTCATTTAAAGAAGTGTAATTAATTGCAAACAAATGTTTTAATACCTACATGTTTATGTGCTTGTTCATTCTTTCTTCAGAATTTCACACATTTGTTAAGCCAAATAGCATGTTTAATATTAGTATGTACATTGTCAACTTGTCCTCAGAAAAACACTAAAAAAAAAGTTCTCATAGTGCTTGCTATATTTTTATTCACTTCCTAATATAGAAATGATTACTTCTTTTAACATTTGGAAATTAATTAAAGATAAGTTTATTAATTTTTATCTTTATCTTCTTTAATAATGCTGAACATTATTTTTTTACAGGCAATTTATTTTTATTTTAAAATTTAGGTTGCTAATAATTTCCCATATTTTTTCAGTCTTATCTTTTCATAAATTCACTTGTTTTCCTGATGTGTTTACAGGAGTTATTTATGTTTTAGGTACAGCAAAATTTTTGCTTTTCACATATTTCCAAAGGTATTTTTGACTTATTGGAAACAAGAAAATAAAGTTTGAAGGGATTAAGTGGCATGTCTAAGGTACATGTGGTGAAAAATATTACTAGATACTAGATACTAGGCATTCTGATGCCTGTGTTTTTAATTAACCTTTATCATCACCTTTCTTGAGATGAGACAACTAGAAATCCTGTAAACAGATGCAAGAATAATGGGACCTTGCAGGTACATTTTTTTTTCTGAAATATTCTTAGAGCAACGATTCAAGTAGACTCTCTCCTATCTCATAGGAAACAAGCCTTTCTTGCTTCTTCCTGAAGATCAAATATTTTATATAATTCCTAGCATTTAATAGGAACTTTATAAATACTTATGAACAGAGTGTATGCACTATATCCTATAGTTAGAAGGGGAAAAAAAGAATAGTCTTTACATTCAAAAAACTTCCAGGCTTGTGGCAATAACAAATGAAAAGAAAGACATGGTAACACAAAATGGGGTAAGTGCTCTAATAAAAATAAACATACAGTGAGTGACTCTGGTATCCAAGTAATTGTCTGAAATAATTGATAATGACTTCTGAATTCACTTTCTCAAATATATTAGCTAGGAGAACATTGTCTTATAATGTGACTTAACTTTATTTAGTGGGAAGTCAAGAGGCAATGCAAAGCACACTGGCACTGGAGTGAATCTACCTGGGGTTATCGTCCAGTTTTACACCATTCTATCTGAATCACCCTAGATGGATAGCCTCTGGGATCCTCTTCACTTGTAAAACTATTGTTTAAAGGGTCTATATCCTAGACCACTATGACTAAATGACATCATATATAAAAGTACTTAGCTCTTTCAAGAGACATTAGTTCTTTTTTGTATACTCTTCAAAAAACTATCTTAAAAGTCACCTGGTATAAAAGATTATCTGCCGTTTTATGTCCATGATCATAACTCTTCAGAATCCATTAATTGTATAGTATCCTAATCTATCCTTTCTTGTTAGCAGAGCTGTAGACAGCAGCATACATTTATCATGAAGCTGTATACAGAACAAGCTAGAGACATAAATTTTATACTAAGAACTTAAATTCTTCAAAATTGTACATGACACATGACTGTAAAACTCCCCAGAATGTAGAAAGCATTGAAAAATAATGTAAAATACTGAAATGCTATTTAATAGAATTCATATAAATGCTGACATGATGTCTTTCAATAATGATTACAAGTCATTACATGGCTTGTTCTTAAACCACATTTATTTTCCAAGTGGGTATTGGACACAGACTATTGATCAGGGTATACAATTCAGAATAAGTGACTACCTATAGTTCATGAAGATTGTGTGTTTTAAAATCTTTTGTACTTCCTCCTGAGGGCTGTGACAAGGACAGACCTTAGGGGACCACGGTTCACATATTCCAAGACGTGATTTTTCTAAGTGCCATGAGGAATTGCCTTGGTACTGAATAGTAACTAAGTCTTTTTTTAATTTCTGTCACTTTTCCAGGAAACTTTGGATGATTTGTATTTTCTTCAGTTACTTGTGGTTCATGTTGACATACTGAAAATGGGAATTTTATCAACTTTACTTTTAAAGAATGCACTGAATGTTCCTGAAATCACTAAATAGCTTACTAATTTTATGGTAGAACAAATACAGATGATTTTATTGAATCATGTGATTCTTTATCTTAAACAGGTATTATCAAATATTCTATATTCAATTTTTTAAAGTTTTACAAACCTTGATTTTCAAATTATTGTTACATACTAAAATTTGATTATATTTAAATTTTAAATTAACTCCAGTTATTTTAACAATTGTTAAATAATAAACAATATATTTATTTAATAATTTAAAAAGAAATATATGACTGGCCATTAAATATGAAAAAGATTCTAATATCATTATTTAAGTAAATGAAAATTAAAACCAAAGTGAGAGGCCACTCCAATTCATTAGAACAACTAAATTCAAATCTGATAGTACCAGTTTTTCTTGAAGATGTTGACTAATTGTAATGTAAAATGGAACAGCATGTTTGGATGCATTTTGGTAGTCACCTGCAAAGATACCAAATGACTCCACCATGCTACTCCTAGGTTGTACCCAATAGAAATTAAGGTATATCTCCATGTAAAGATTTTACATGAATGTTCATAGCTACCTTATTCCTATAGTCAAGAGCCAGAGAGACTTACATGTTTATCAAGTGGGTAGATAAACAATTAATTAATTAGTTAATTAATATTAATATTATTCAAGCAAACAAGAAGAAATTACTGATACACACAAAAATGTGGACAATCTCAAAAAATTAATACTGACAGTATATTTCAATTTATATGAAACTTCACCATATCCATGGTTTTCTGATTCCAGAAGAAGGTATTGACTAGCAAAGGGCACATGAAATCTTTTAGGATGATTTTGGTCTTGTCTACATGAGTGTACAAGTTTGTCAAAGCTGGTCAAACTTTGTACTTACACTGAATTCATTTAATTAATTGTGTGCAAATTATGCCCCAATAAATTTATTTACCAATTTGCTTATAATAGCATTATTTACATGATAGATTAAAAAACAACAAAAAAAATTAACAACAGAAGAACATACATAAGAAAACAAACACTTCTTCCTGTGGTCAGTGTAGATTGGTACATCTTCTGCAGAGGACTATTTAGCAATATCTATCAAATTATCTCATACTTCATTCTATTCCTTGAATGGATACTGAGAGTTTCAGATATGCTTTATTATGGACTTGAGGCATACTAGTTCTAAAATAATTTTTAACACAATAGAAATATGAGAAAAAACTTAAGAGAGATTTTAGGAAGTGCCCCTGAATAAAAACAGCTCATGAATGTTCAACCCCAAAATTTGGAGAAAGAGCACTCCAAGCATTAGAAGATATTATGATTTATAAAAGTGTTATCATATTTATAGGAAAAAAATCCCTATTAGCCTATCATCATTTAGGAGCAACTGTATCCTGATTTTCATAAATCATGATAATTAGGATGTATACACTGGCTACTTGATATAGGTATTATGCTAATTGATTTAAGTACATTTGTACCTCATTCTTTTCTTGCATCTCTATATTCACTATACTGTGATAACTAAAGAAAGAAATTGAGGAAGACCTAAGAAGATGGAATGATCTCCCATGTTCTTGGATATGCAGATTTAATATTATAAAAATGGCCATAATACCAAAAGTGCTACATAGATATAATGCAGTTTCCATCAAAATTACAATGGTGTTACTCATGGAAATAGAAAAAGCAGTCAATGAAACTCATTTGGAAAAAATAAGTATAAAAATAGCTAAAGCAATCCTTACAGAGAAAAGCAAAGCAAGAGGCATCACAATACCAGGCCTTAAATTTTATTACAGAACTATAGTAACAAAAACAGCATAGCATTGGCACCAAAACAGGTATGAAGACCAATGGAACACAATAGAAGACAAACTTAAAAAAATACAGTTACCTTGTACTAGACAAAAGCATGAACAACATACATTAGATAATCTCTTCAACAAATGGTGCTGGGAAAACTGGAAATTCATATGTAGTAGAATTAAATTTAACCCCTCCGTCTCACCCTGCACAAAACTCAGCTTAAAGTGGATCAAAGACCTAGGTGTTAGGTGAGAAACTCTGTGATACCTATTTTATGGATGAGAAATGGAAGAGTTAAGATATTCTATCCTGTGTCTAAGAAATCTCATTTATAATGTGGCCTTCAAGACAGGATTTTTTGATCCTAAAGCCACTGCCCCTAAGAGGATGACTCAGTTGCTTCCATTCCTCACCTTTAGTGATCAGGCATGCTTTTTTTGAGAGAACACATGGAGTAGTACAAATGATGAGTTACTGATTCTTGATGTTAGGAAAAATAGTTGTTGTAAATTGTGAAGTTCTAGCGAGTTGAGCCATATTTCATATCTCTAGGATTTCATATGAGAAGTGGACAATAAAGACACATTACATATTTGGAGAAATTGTGTTCAAAATTACACTTGATTGTCCTTCTTGTTTTTGACCCAGTGTTCCCTCTAAATTGATGTTGATTAAAAACATTAACTGATACTACCACATGAAGCCCTATCTCAAAGGTGCATACCTCCTAATTAACTGTTAGATTACTAACATAAAATTTATATTGAATTACTTCCAGTTTGACATATTTACAAAATAGGCGCATATCATTAAAAGTTTATTTTAAATTTTTATTTTTCTGGCTTTGTAATAGATGCATAATTTTATGGTATATTATGATAATCTATAATTTGAGGAGTCTCAAAATTCAGGCAGTAATTCATTTTGCCACTAATGAAGAGTTAACATATTTATAGACTTTTTTTCTGAGTGTAGAATACTATATTGAGAATTAGCATGTAATGAACAAGAAAGAGTCTTGGTAACTTTCTGTCCATGTGAACAGAATTTTGATTGTTTTTTGCAGAGCTTAACAAATAATTACATCATATTACGTAGAGGAAAACCTTAATTGCCTAATTCTGATTTGCACAATATTAAATCTGTAAGGAATATTTTCTTCTTGTAAATTAGAAAAGCCATTAACAATTTTAACAAACATTTCATTTCAGACTTAATGAAGTAATATATTAAAAAATCTGTAACTTAACAAATGGTGAATTTTCCATAAAATTATTATTATTCTAACTTTAACTGCTTTTAATCATGTTTTGGATGAAATTTTATATTTCTCAAACCTTCACCAAGAAATTTTTAGAGGCTAGCAAGTCATTTTTTCATGTATTTTAGATATTTTAAAATTGTGATAAATAAGGTATCAGTAAAGCCAGGCAAATGGTATCTATACCATTTTAATATTTTTATTAGTATATTATAGTTATATCCAACAGTGGGGTTCATTTTGACATATTTATAAATGCATATAGCATGGTTTGCTCCACTTCAATCCCCAGTACTACTTCCCTCCCTCCCTCCCGCTTCCTTCTGATCCCCTTTCTCTATTCTATTGGTCTTCCTTCTGTATATTTTTAATTTGTGTATTATAGTTATATAACAACTTGGAATCTATTTTGATATATTCATTCATGCACATAGCATAATTTGTTCAACTTTGTTCTGTTGGTTTTCCCCTCTTCCTTCTCTCCTCCCCTTCTCTTAGTTCCTTGTATTTGTTCTACTGACTGACCTTCTATTTTTGAGAGATTCCCTTATTTTATTCCTTTGTCTCTACTTTCTGCATCTGAGAGAATACATTTGAACCTTGACTTTCTGAGTCTGGCTTATTTCATTTAGCATGATATTCTCCAGTTCCATTCATTTACCAGAAAATGACATAATTTCATTCTTCACTATGTCTGAGTGGAACTCCATTGTGTATGTATATCATGTTTTCTTTATCTATTTGTCTATCGAGGAGCACCTCGGCTGGTTTCATAACTTGGATATTGTGAACTGCCCTGCTATAAACATTGGTATACATGCATGTATATCACTGTAGTATGCTAATTTTACTTCTTTGGGGTAAATATGGGGAAGTGAAATAGGCTGGTAATATGGTTTTTCCATTTCTAATCTTTTGAGGAATCTCCATACTACTTTCCAAAGTGATTTTCCTAATCTTCAGTCCCACCAACAATGTATATCTTTTTTTCTACACATCCTCACCAGTAATTATTATTATTTGTTTTCTTGATGATTGCCATTCTTACTGGGGTGAAACAAAATATCAATGCAGTTTTGATTTGCATCTCTTTAATTACTAATGATGCTGAACTCTTTTTTTTCATATATTTGTCAGCCATTTGTGGAGGGTTTTTTAAAGATATTTTTTAGTTATCAATGGACCTTTATTTATATGTGGTGTTGAGAATCGAACCCAGTGCCTCACACATGCTCAGCAAGAGTTCTACCACTGAGTTACAAACCCAGTCCCACTTATGGGTTTTTTTGACAATTTTTTAAAAAAAAAATTCTATTTTTGCCCATGTATTGACAGTCTCATTTGTTTGATTTTAGTTTTTGATATTATATATTTTAGTTATTAATCTCTTTGTTGAAGAGTAGTTTCCAAATATTTTCTCCCATTCTGTAGGCTTTCTCTTTACACCATTCATTTTTACCTTTTTAGTTTAATGACGTGCCTCTTATTGACCCTTGATTTTATTTCTTGAACTTTGTTTCTTACTAAGGAATCAGTGCTTGTGCCAATACTGTAGTGTTGACCCTGTGCTTTCTTTTAGCAATTTTCCTGTTTCTAGCCTACTTCTTAAGCTGCACAAAACCAACTCAAAGTGGATATCTATACCTTCTTAATCATTTTTTCCCGCACAGAATCTGTGTTTGCCCATGTGGTGGACCTTGCTTCTGTTTTGATTACTGAATTTCCAGCTTTGGACCAGGCTCTTTCCTATCTGTTTACTTTCTTATCTAATTCTCTTGCCATTAGTGACTGAATTCACTCCCTTTTTCTTTGTTCTTTGGAGAAATACTATTAAAAGTTTAACTTGGAAAACAAAGAGTTGAAAATAACAGTTACCATAGATAAACAATCTTAAATGAAGCCAACTTTGGTTGACAGTAATGCTGGTTGAAAGTATAGTTACTTCTTTAACTGGAATGATCAGATCCTTAACAATATCTCACAGTAAGAAAACACATAGTTGAAAATTAAGAATTTAAAAGGAAAAAAAATAACAGTAAAACATAGGCATTCTGAATGAAGGTTTTTAGAATTTTTGAATATTATTTATATTCGTTAAAAAGAAAGTACATTGAACCAACATAATACTAGTGGCATTTTACACATATCAGATGGTTAAAGACAAGAACTACAAAACCTCTTCCCTTTATCATCTTCTGTATTCTAGAAATGTAAGGACTATTCCCTGGAGGTTTATGCTCTTCATAAAGTTGTTCCATTATGTTATGTTTGTAGGCATTGAGAAGTTTCCATGATTTTCTTTTCCCATGTCTTTTTCCTAAGCACTCAATGCTTGTTCCTGCTTTAATCTTCATTGATAGGCACTTAAAGTGCTTTTACCCATGATTCAGTAATTTCAGAGGAAATTTTCCTACTTCATTATGACTTTGACTTCCAGTTCACCAATAGGGCTACCTTAGTTCTGTGATAATGACTTCAAATAACATCTCAGCTGTATATAATCATATTTCTCTGGTGTATGATTCTGGACTTTATTAACCTGCTTGTGTCCAGTTATTGTCAAAATCTGGTTCTGTCTTGCTTTCCCCAGACACCCTCTGAGACTTCTCTTTTCTGTCACATATCCTGTATGTCACTGTCTTCATGACTGCTTCAATGGTCACATATCATCTCCACTAATGCTCCACAAACATCTCCTTCCTCATTGCTTTCTCTTACCCTAGTACAAGGCCCTTCCCACGTGTTGCCTTCAGATCATACTGGATTTAGCCTACAGTCATAAGGGATCACCAGCTCTAGCCAGGATGAAAATAGGATCCAAAATTAGTTCCTGTCCCAATATTTCAGCATGCTTTGGATTCTTTTTTTTTTTTAAGAGAGAGTGAGAGACAGTGAGAGAGAGGGAGAGAGAGAGAGAATTTTTAATATTTATTTTTTTAGTATTTGGCGGATACAACATCTTTGTTTGTATGTGGTGCTGAGAATCGAACCCGGGCCGCATGCATGCCAGATGAGCGCGCTACTGCTTGAGCCACATCCCCAGCCCCATGCTTTGGATTCTTAAGCAAGAGTTGAGTGTGACTTTTCAGCATATTTCAGTGACATGGTAAAGGGAATGAAGAGGAGAGGATGGAATGAAGTTTGATTTAGGAGGTTGATTTGACATAACATGGTGTTCGTTTCAATGAAGGAAAGGAAGAAATTCAGAATAAATCATGTTTCTGTTTGGGGAAACTGGGTAAATACTGGCTCACCATCTCTCATCGGAATCATTGCAGTGACTTCCTAGTTCATCTTTCCCTCTGCTAGCCATATATTAGTGTTCTAAATCACATATTTTTGTATTGATACCTTCTTTGGTCTCATATCAACTAAATGATAAAGTCTAAATTCTTTACAGCATGAGAGTAAAATGATCTCTAGATGCTTCAAAGAACAGTCTCTAAGCAGGAGGGACACCTACCCCAGTTCCAGTGGTTGGAATCTGGAAAGTAAGTCTGTCTGTTCATCTGCAATAGAATACATCTACAAATGGAATTAATTCACATCTGATAGAGGTGGAATAAAGGAGAATGGAAGCAAAAATTCACATTCAAGAAAAAAAAAATAGACAGAGTCCAGAAGAAGAAAGAAGCACAGAATTCATGGCTGAGATGAAAGTTTTGAGCAAGCAGTTTTGAAAGTCAAACAGGGGTTTGTACCAGGAGACATATCCTTAAATTTCTGGTGAAGGAAACCCATGCATAGGGTGCTTGTTATATTAAAGGATGGAGGAGGATTAACTGTAAAGTGATCACACAGTTCACAAGGGATCAAGAATGGCACTGTGGAACCAACCTAGATGCCCTTCAGTAGATGAATGGATAGAGAAAATATGGTATATATATACACACACAAATGGAATATTATCCAGCATTAAAAGAGAATAAAATCATGGCATTTGCAGGTAAATGGATGAAGCTGGAGAATATAAAGCTAAGTGAAATTAGCCAATCCCTAAAACCCAAATGCTGAATGATTTCTCTGACTGAAGAATGCTGATCCATAATATGTTGTTGTGGGGTGGGGATGGGAGGATTAAGAAGACTCTAGATAGGGCAAAGGGGAAAAGGGAAGGGAGTGGGCATAGGAATAGGAAAGATGATAGAATGTGAAGGTCATCATTACCCTAAGTACATGTAAGAAGACATGAAGGATGTGACTCTACTTTGTGTATAATGAGAGATATGAAAAATTGTACTCTCCATATGCATAACATGAATTGTAATGCATTCTGTTGTGGTATATAACAAATAAAAAATCTAAAAATCTTTCAGGAATGTTTTACTAGTCATTTGTAAAGTCTCATCCTAAGATAATGCTTTCATTTTATATATTTAATCTTCAATATATTTTATAGGCCTGCATTAAAGCTAATAACTTAAAAAAAAAGAATGGCACTTTTTGGCAGGCACTCAGATTTCTTCATTTCTAATGGCAAACTATGTGATGACCACTAATTATGATTCTCAGGTACTTTTGCAGGTCCTATGATTTTTAAAAAATGTTTCCATTCCTTTGAAAACAGTACTTGTTTTCCCCAGAAGGAAGGCAGGGTCCTTGGGTGGTGCTATTCAATCTTTTCTTTGATATCTTGTAACTTAAATACTGTGATTAAAATTGGGTAAGACAGTCCAAGAAAGATATCATCGAGAGTGAGATAAATGTTATCAGAAAAAGTGAGTTTTGAGACCAAACTTTAAAAAGATACATGTATTCCTAAAAAGAAATGGAATATTCATAGGCCTTCAGCCCTCACAAATAGGATAACGACCACTTCATTGCCTATAAAATTTAATCCCCACTGTGAAGGTACATAGCAGCCTAGATACCATGATGTATTTTTCAGTGTAGATCTGATCTTTATATTTTAATTAATAATACATGGCGGCAATATCTGAGAGCTGATCTATTATTGATATATTTCTTTCAAAAGAGTCATTCATGCATTAGATATTCAGACAGAATATTCATCTTATTTTACTTGAAGTTAGTTTTCAGTAGAAAATACATTAAGATGTTATCATGTAAAGAAAATAAGTATGATATTTTCTTCCAGATTGTGTGTATGCCCTGCACACTGAAAATTGCCAGCAAGTAAATGATCTGGACTCAACTATCATTGAGGCTGATTTTTTTTAAATTTTAGTTGTAGATGGACACAATACCTTTAATTATGTATTTTATGTGGTGCTGAGGATTGAAGCTGATTCTCAATGTTTAAGTTTTTTTTTTTTAGGTAAGACAGTGTTTAATGGGTCAATTTGCAGCTAGAAAAAAAATTAAATCAAGAAAGAATGAAGGTTTTTTAAAAATGTATTTTGCTACCTTATCTTTTTTCAGAGAAGACTAATATGATTACCCAAGTGCACTGTGCACTTGTAAGCAATGTTTTAACAGAATGTTCTATAAAAATTCAATTTATGTTTTATTCACTATCACTTAAAATGTAAAATATTTTTACCCAATTTTTTCAATACACAGAGTTTCTGTCAGGCTCTTCAATAACCTATGTTTCTTTTAAACAACAACCATGCAACATTGTTATTAATTTCTATTCTCAGTGAAACTCCTTAATTATATTAGAAAGGGTTATTGAAGTTCTGAGCAAATATAAAATGGAAAACTGTGGGAAAAGGGTAGAAAAAGGATGCTGAGAGGGAAGAACATAAACAGGTACTAATATTTATATGATTGAAATTACTCCATTTGCTCAACAATTATTTAGCCCTACTTTGGAAAGTTACTCTTCCAGGCACTGAAGGTACAGCCTTGAAAGAAACAAGAGTCAGCCTGTTTCAGGACTTTCTACCTATGATATAGTTGGAATTCTTAAGAGCAATAATAAGAACAAGAAGAAATTCAAAATATCTTTAGTTCTTAAAGAGAAATTAGGAAAATGTTGTATCTTTTGCCATTATTGTAACTATTTTTAAAAGGTCATTGAACAGTGTCATTTCAGAAAGTGTTATATAATAAGCACATTACATCTCTATTACAAAGTTAAGAAGAAGCCTTATTTGGATTGAGACACTTCCAGTTGGAAGCTCTTTTTAAACACTGTGCAACACCAATCATCTAATTCAAAATGGAAATATTCAGCCAGTTATGTAGATATTTATCATTGATTCAAATAAAATACAAGAGAAATACATTCATCACCAAAAACAGCATTTCATTCAATGATGAACCACATATCCAATGGTGGTCCCATAAGACTGTAATGGAGTTGAAAAACTCCTACCCTTTAGTGATGTTGTTGCCATCATAATGGCACCTTTGTGGTGATGCTGATGTAACAAATCTACTGCCTTGCCAGTCACATTAAGATAGCACATACACATATGTACAGTACAAATATCAACATACTCGATAATGGTAATAAATGACTGCTACTTCTTTATGTATTTGTTATACTATAATTTTTCATTATTTCAGAGTGCATTTATTCTACTTATTAAAAAAAGAAGTTAACTGTTAAATAGCCCCAGACAGTTACTTCAGGAGGCGTCCAGTATTCCAGAAGAAGGTACTGTTATCATAAATGACAGCAACATACCTGTTATTGCCCCTGAAAATTTTGCAGTGGGACATGGTGTAGAGGAGAAAGACAGGGAAACAATGCTCCTGACCCTGTGTCAACCTAAGCTAATGTGTGAGCTTATGTCTGAACTTTTCACAAAAAGCTTTAAAAAGTAAAAAAGATAAAAAGGATTTGAAAAACAGAAAAAAGTGTATAGAATAACGATATCAAGAAAAAAATGTCTTTGTACAATAGTACAGTTGGTGTTTTAAGCTACACGTAGTTACGAAAAAAGTCAATTATTTTAATTTAAATTTTTAGGAAGTAAAAATGGTTTTGTAAGCTAAGGTTAATTTATTATTGAAGAAAGAAAAAAAATTTCCATAAATTTAGTGTAGCCTAAGTGTAGTGTTTGTAAAAGCTGAAGTAGTGTTCAGTAATGCCCTCAGCCTTCACGTTCACCCACCACTCAAAATCTCACCCAGAGCAACTCCCAATCCTATAAATTGCATTCATGTTAAGTACCCTATACAAATGTACTATTTTTTAAAAATGTTTGGTACTGTATTTTTAGGCATGCTTTTTGTCGCAATCACTTGCCATACTCAGAACAAGTTAAGATGTGTACAGTTTGTAGCAATATAGCCTGGCTATGTATATGACACCATCTAGGTTTGTGCATGTGCAAGCTTCAGTGTCTACACAATGAGTAAATAAATAAGTCACCTAGAAACACATTTCTCAAAATGTATCTCTATCATTAAGAAAGCACAAGTTTCATTATTTTTTTTGTCATATTGGACCAGTCAATAAATTACTCCAGGTATTGAGTAGGGAAAAAGTCTTTTTAAAAATATCATTATGTTCAAAATTTGTGACAGTTCTTTCTTCAACATAATCTTAACTTGTATTTAAGTTGTTTAATCAAAATAGCATGTGCTCTAACCAGAAAATTTGGAAAATACTAAAAAGTACAAAGATTGGCAGAAATCTCTGTAATAACTTTCATAAGCACTGTTACAACTTTTGGTGCATTTTATTCTTTTCTATCACACTATATACATACATGTGTGTGTGTATATATACGCATATATATTAATGTATATAGGAATAGAATTTCAAATTGTTTTTAGTTTGTCATTTGTTTTTCTTTGTTTATCAGAAATTCCAAACATCTTTCAATGTTCGTAAGTATCCATTATTTATGGCATTATATTTTTCCATAAGATATGCTTAAAGGTATACAAAAATATCTATAGAACAGAACTATTTCTGGTTTTTTGTTTTTTTTTTGCTAAGGATAAATCACTAAAATTCAACTGTATCCTTTGTTTAAAAGGTGTGCCTGTTGCGTGCTGCTGTGCTTTGCATATTAGCATGCTATCCCCCATGCCACCTAGAGCGCCACCATCCTCTCCTGCTCCCACATCTATGAACTTCCTGGCCTTTCCTAAATCTTTATAACTTATTTCAAGGTTTTTCTACCCATTCATCATTATCCTGCTTTCCTCTTACAGATGAAACAGACTTCAGAAATCAGCTCTCTCAACTTCATTCCCTCCTCTGCAAAGGTTGTTTTTTATTTTATTTTTTCTCAAATGTATCTATTTCTTATTCTTACTTTTCCTCCTTTCTCAGAAGAGCTGTCTGGACTCATTCAACATTTACTTGTTCTGTGGGTCATCTTTCCTTACCGTTTAAATCCCCACTGCCTTACCACCACATGCCAATGTTGATTAAGGAATTTGTCTCTATTATTTACCTGCTGTTATTTCTTGACAAAAATTTCTTTCTAAAATATTCAAATTGTCGTTTCAATACTGGTAGAATCTCTAATGATATTCCTGTTTAGGTCCAGAACTATGTAATTTGTGTTCTATGATCGTTTTCTTCATCTCTTATGCTAAGAATCTATATTTTTTACAAGTTTTCAGAAGAACTTAACTTCAGTTTGGTGAAGTTTTTCTCTTGTGATTTTTTTTTTTAACATTAATTGACTTCTGTTATTATCATCATTGTTTCCTTTCTTATATGTTCTTTGAATTTAACTTGCTCTTCTTCTAAAGGAGGATGCTTCCTTTCTAATGCACTTTTTTTTAAAGAGAGAGATTTTTTTTAAAGAGAAAATTTTTAATATTTATTTTTTAGTTTTCAGTGGACACAACATCTTTGTTTGTATGTGGTGCTGAGGATCGAACCAGGCCGCACGCATGCCAGGCGAGTGTGCTACCGCTTGAGCCACATCCCCAGCTCCTCGAATGCACTTTTTTTTAAAAAAAAAAAATGGTTTGTTCTCTTTATATATACATAACAGTAGAGTGTATTTTGACATATTATACATATATGGAGTATAACTTATTCTAATAAGGATCCCATTCTTGTGGTTGTACATGATGTGGAGTTACACTGGTCATGTATTCATATATGAATGTAAGAAAGTTATGTCCGATTCACTCTATTGTCTTTCCTATTCCCATCCCCCATTCCTTCTCTTCATTCCTCTTTGTCTATTCCACTAAACTTCTATTCTTTCTTCCCCACTTATTGTGTTTTGTTAGCATCCACATGTCAGAGAGAATATTTGGCCTTTTGTTTTTTGAGGATTGATTTATTTTACTTAGCACATTAGTCTCCAGATCTATCCATTTACCGGCAAGTCATAAAGTCATTCTTTTTTATGGTTAAGTAATATTCCATTGTATATATGTACAACATTTTCTTTATCCATTCATCTGTTGAAGGGCACCTAGATTGGCTCCATAGCTTAGCTATTGTGAATTGAGCTACTATAAACATTGATGTGGCTGTGTCACTATAATATGCTGCTTTTAAGTCCTTTGGGTATAAATGGAGAAATAGGATAACTGAGACAAATGGTTTTTCCATTCCAAGTTTTCTAAGGAATCTCCATACTGTTTTCCGGAGTGGTTGCACCAATTTGCAGTCCCACCAGCAATGTATGAGGGTACCTTATCCCCTACATCCTTGCCAACATTCATCATTACTTGTATTTCTAAAGGACAAGAAATAAAAACAAGAATCAATAAATGGAATGGTATCAAACTAAAAAGCTTATTCATAGCAGATGAAACAATCAAGTATGTGAGAGGAGAGCCTATAGAATATGACGGAGCCTTTGCCACCTGTACCTCACCTAGGGCATTCATCTCCAGATATACAAAGAGCTCAAATAACAACACTAAAACAAACAAACAAACAAATAACCCAGTCAATAAATGGGCAAAAGAACTGAACAGGCACTTCACAGAATAAGAAATAAGAATGGCCAACAAATATATGAAAAAGGGTTCAACTTCTCTAGAAATTAGAGAAATGCAAAATAACCCATTTTCTTTTTAATCTGGTTCAATTTTCAACCTTTGCAAATCACTTTCTTTTCAATTTGTCTCTTGTACACAAAGTTTATTTTTTACTGCATTCCAATAGTTTACCTTAAATAAATATGTTTAGATCATTTACATTTATTAATAGAAAGACTTGACTTTAATTCCACCATATTTTTTATTTTTATTCTATGTTTTCTATTTATATAACTTTGTTTCTGAAAAAAAAATTCACATTGTAGTCAATTGTATCAGTGTACCTTGAAAACTGGAAGACTTAATATTTTTAAGTTTATATACCTTTATACTCTCTGTATGTAGATTGCACTACCTCTAGACCATTTTCAAGGGTATAATTTCCATGTCTCTTTTTTAAAATTTCTCTTCTCTCTTAATCTACTAAATTCAGTTGATTATTTCATTTTTATTTTTGGCAACATTTAAAATATTGAATATGCATTTTAAATCAACAATAGATAATATTACTTGACTTTTGGGTAGCACAAATTAAGAAATAGTTACAAGTACACACAAACACACACAATTCACACACACACACCCTTCCACCATATAATGATACTGTTGTTGCCATGACTATATCTGCTTTGTGCTTATCTGGAACCTATATATCAATGGTACACTCTTGTTACTCTTTGCACAAAGGCTCTTTCTGATTTGTTGGCAAAGGCTGGTTGGCAGAAGTGCTGAGAAACTAATACTCCCCAACCAATCCAGAAAAAACGTTGGTGTATAAACACACCAAGTCCCTTACTTTGCCCCTGACTGGTGTAAACTAATGCATGCTCTGTGCTCTTTCTGCTCTCTATTCCAGAGCAGGCCCACTGGATTGAGCCCCAGTTTCCCACCATTCAGTGATGTCCCTTAAATGACAATTTCCTTTATCTATCTCACATCCTCATTTTCTACCAATGCGTTCTGGGTCACCTCCACCTAAAAAGTTACATGACTTATAATCCTTACCCCAGAGTCTACTTCTTGGTGAATTCAATTTAGAACTTACTTCCTTCACCCCTAAACTTCCATTGGTTTTGTCACTACTTGATTGTCAGACATGTCATTTATTTTTGTTTTAGTGTTTGACCTACAGCTAAATAGGATCAGTGCCTACTACTTTAATATTTTAAACTACCCCTTATTTAGCTGGAGTTGATCCACTACTCGTTTCTTCAAGAAGGATCAATGGAGCAGTAGTACCAAGTTCTTTTATTTTGAAAGAGATTTATTGGCTGCACTTATATTAAGATACAGTTTGACAATGTGTGTCATTCTTGGGTCAAATGAAAAGTTTTGTTGTTTTCTTGTATTTAATATTGTGAAAGGGGAAAAGTGTGAGGGCCTCCTGGAATTCCCCATCCCTTTTTATATGTATTTCAACAGAATAATTTTTTGACCTTGAATTTTAAAAAATTTGTTGTAGAATGATTAATGTTGGTTATTCTAAGACATGGTATCCATTTTAACATGTAGCTCCAAACTTTGAAAACTAGAAATCTTTTTGAGTGGTATTTTAAATAGTTATTTGTTTACTTACAATAGTGATAATTACAGTCAGCAATCAGATTCACAGGTAAATACATAGTAGACACCTAATGATTAATGTCATGAAAAATAAAATGAAGCATGAGGGATTTTCTTCCCTGGAACTCTGCTTATGTTGATATTTGAGTATTTTCCCTACAGCTTCTCTAGCTAAGTGTTTTCTTTTATATTTAATTCTTCATTCTGATTCTGTTGAGTTTGTTTTTCTTATTTCTGTACTGTTTGACCCTTTGTTATTATTAGCAGTTTGTTCTGTGTTGTATTGCTTCTAATTTTATTTTTATTTTGATTATGATTTGCTTTCTCCTCCTACTTCTTTAATTAGCATAAAAATCAGTATTGTGTTTTTCCTTATTCTTTAATATCTTTTTCCTAAGGGTTTGTATTCATGCTTTGTACTCTTAATACATAGGGGAAGTTACTATGTTGATTTCTAGAATAAAAGTGGCAAGATTCATGGTTTCAATTTTTATTTGTTTCATAACAATATTTTTCTAGTGAATTTTTACCATCTCTTTTCTGTTTCTTTCTTCCATTTTTTCATAATTTTGGTATGTCCTCACCTTTACATGAAGTGATTTTTTTGTTCAGATATTTGAGGAAATTCACTAGAGAAGTGGCATGGGCTCTGATATGGATAAATAATCATTTTCTAAGTGATGCAGAGTTAACTTTCATCTCACAAACCAATACAGAGGAGATATTTAGGTAAAACTTTTCATATTGTGTATGTCTTATTTCTCCCTTCTCCCAAAAAGACTATTTTTTTCTTAATGTGGTTTCCCTAAATAATTCCGTATTTGAACCTATGTGCTGTGTTTTTCAGACCTATTCATATATACTCTTACATCCTACAGTTGCAAATGAAAAATATGTTCAATGTATACTTTAACTTTAAAAATATCTTATAGTTTGTTGATGACCAACTTCCACCGACATCTTCCCTCTACCTTTTTTTTCCAAACCAAAGCTGAGTTTTTGTCTGCTTCTTGCTTTCCTTGATGCATGAATTGGCTAATGTACAACTGGAGGAGATGGAACTGTTAACTTTTCATCACCACCTTCAAATTGGACATCTGCTCTGCATTTTAGTTATAGATTGTAAGAGTACAAATGAAGGTAGAATACTTCTGATCCAAGCATCTCGTTTTACACAAAGTAAAATTCTGGCTAAAATAAAACAATATTCCCAAGGCCAAGATCAATCCTAATATAAGTAGTAAAATAAAAATCAATCCCAGATCTCTCAATTCTCTTTCCAATGCTGTTTAAACTACACGAACGGCTCAATTCCAAACCTTCCAGTGAAACATGTCTCAATACAAGAGAGTTCTTACCAAGTTGGGAAAATATCTGCAAATATTAAAAATATGGATGAATTAGTTTCTCAATAAAAAGAGGTATCTTTGTTTCTAGAATATAAATATTTTAATTTTTTTGATATTTGCTTAGTGCATATAGAATTTAGTCTTAGGGGACCTTAGCTTATGGGACTACTGAATATTATGGTGGTCAGGGGACCAGTAATGCCTATTGTGTGCTGCCTTTATCTCTTTTTCTCAGGAGTTAGCTGAGGCAAGCAAAAGCTAAACATGGTTTACGTGTCTCTGAGACTGAAGGAACAGTATCTGGTTAGGTCATTCTTGCTGTGTTATTTACATGGTGGAGGGTCTCACTGCATGGCAGAGAAGGGGTGAGGCTCATCCTTTTATAAAAGGAACCCATGATAATGGCATTAATTTATTCATTAGGGCAGCCTCTTTATGACCAAATCACCTCTTGAAGGTCCCACCTCTCCACACTGTTGCACTGGGACTATGTTTCTAACACATGAATTTGGAGAGTCATTCAAACTACAGCAAAGTGGGAAGCTTTCAGTTCCCAAGGGTCTATCAGGTAACATGTTGTCTCACAGCTGTGTATTTTAAACTTTTATTTTATAATGGAATCCTGATCCATTGGGTGCTCTTGGGTGTCAGGACAATAAGCCTATGATGAACTATTACAGAGAGTGACAGGACTGTGGACATTAGATAAGATGCAGAAAAAAGAACTTTCTGCAAAAGTAACATTAGATTTGAAACAGTTGAAGAGAAAATGAAAGCTTACAGATGCTTAGAGAGGAACAAGTATAAAAGCTCGGGATGCAACAGCTTGGCATGCCTGAGGTGAAGAAAGGAGGTTGTTTATGGCGAGTGAGCGAAGAAGAAAGCAGGGTGAAATATTTAAGTGATCATCAGGCAGGTCTCAAATCATAGAGTGCCTTGTAGGCCATGGAAGTATCATGGATTTTACTGCCAGTGGAATGAAATTCATTGGAATTTGGGCTTTTCATTGACATTTTGTTGTTTTTGCTTTTGTTTTGTTTCAAGCAAAAAGGTGACAGAATTGGTTTAGGTTTTGCTGATATGTGGAGAATAAATTGTAAGTGATAAATTAGAAGCAGGAAGAACATTTACAAGTCTTTTGTAGTAATCAGGCTCATGCTTAATGATACCAATGGATATGGAACGGTATGAATATATACATGACATGCATAGATTTAAAAATAACTGCAAACATAGAGGAAACGATTACTTTTATTCTAATTTTTTTTTCCAAATTAGTCATTGTATTCATGACTTTAAATAAACGTTTCACCTGCAGAATACTTTAGAAGTGGAAGGAAACACTATTGTTGAAAAATCTAACTCATATGTTGTAAAAATTAAGTTTTTCTATGTTCCCAGTCTCATTGGATATGCTGAATTTTGACAGAGAGATAACAGTGTTTTTGATGAATCAAATGTGTTTTGTGAGAGAAAAAAGTCAAAATGACTCAGTTTTTAATCAAGACAATGATGTTCATGAGAGTTCAGTTCTCTGAAACAAGTAAATCTGAATGAGAAACAAGGTTTTGTTAGAGAACAATATAGGCTTTCTTTTGAACATGATAATAGAGTGACAAAAAGAGAGGATAAGCTCCTTCAAGTGGTTTTAATATAGTGGGGGAGATGACAATACTAAACACACATTCAGATGCACAGACTTATAAAAATTGAAGAATACTGCCAAATGTAAAAAAAAAAATCTTTTTCACAAGGTAGAAGTATTCAGACGTCAAGAACTAAAATCATGTAACTTTTTTACCTATAAATTTTAGTAATTTTTATTTTCACTCTACCATATTTCAATTATATGTGTGTATGTATATATACATACACACATATTTATAAATATATATACAAGGCCATATTTCAATCATAGTTTGAAAACATTAATTAGAAATAAAAAAGTCTACATGGTGTGGTCTAAACTATTGACCATACCTCTACACTCTTTCCTGTTATGAGCTGACTCTGAAAGTCAGTATTGATCTCATAAATAGAGTACTACGCACTAAAATTCCTGCTGGCTGTATGTCTATGATTGAAGTTAATGCACTGATTTTCAAAGTTTAGTAGCTTGGTCATTGGAATGGG
The DNA here is from genome assembly GCF_052094955.1 of Ictidomys tridecemlineatus. NCBI lineage: Eukaryota > Metazoa > Chordata > Mammalia > Rodentia > Sciuridae > Ictidomys > Ictidomys tridecemlineatus. The sequence continues at coordinate 101,285,103 of NC_135485.1, read as the reverse complement.
AATAGAGCCAAGGAGCCTAATTCCTCATATACTTCCAAGAAATCTTTCATAAAACCACTGCCCAGAGCTAATGATAATGCAGCATTATCATCTCTTATATGACAAAAATAATTAAGTAAAATGAAAGTAACTAAATTCCCAGGAAGAGATAACTATATGAGATGGCAATAAGACACAATACTATATGTGACTCACCTCCAGACAATTCAATGGTTAATACTATCAGGACAGTGGCTCCCCATAGCTTTCTGTCAGTTTGGGGATTTGTCATATGTGAGTCAGAGAGTGTTGGCCAAGCCTCATGTTGTCCTGGATGGTGAATTGTCAACCTTATTGGCACCTCCTTTCTATCAATGGCTTAAATCTATGTGTGAAGGCCCTGCTATGCATCCAAGTTCAATAACCATCCAGTATCCCATATTTCTGTACCTTTCTGAGTCAGAACGTCAATGCCAAAGAAGATGTGAAACACTGCTGAAAAATTGGAAAGATCAACATTCCATATAACTTTTCAATGCCCACCCACCCATCATGAGTGCCATGTAAGTACTCTACAACTGGGTTAGTATTATTTATAACAACTGGTATTTCCTTAGGGTAACATGAGCTCTTCTTGGCTATGTGTTCTTTTGTGGAGAATATTGACTAAGGAGCACTTGTTCCCAGAAAAGGAGGCCTGTTGTTTGGAAGTCTGGGAACCCCTGGTGTTTGTGCACAATAAAGCCTGTTGGTGAACAGGGCCCACCTTAATTACACACTGGATATCCTGCAGGTCGACCTGCATAGGGCCCAATCAAACAGCTGGTTCCATTCCACTGTGCACACTATCATAACCAGGATAGGTGTCCATGCTCTGGAGACTCAGCTGCAAAATTTACCACTAACCATGGAAACTATGATTGATACCTGATGCAGCAACAACCAGACTCACTAAACCTCCTGGCAAAGGTGCTCTTAAATAACTACATGGCTCTAAACTACCTTGAAGAGAAGTATGTGTCATAGCTAACACATCCTGCTGTGAGTACATCAGTAACACAAAAGTGTATTAGCACTAACACCTAATGCTAAAGTGTAAATCTGCAAAAATGAAAAACAAAAACAACAAAGGCCCCTACTCTCAAGGACTTAACATCTGTTCCTTTATGTTTTATGCTGGAACTTTATGCTTTATGCTGCCGAGGAGGCCTCTGTCTTTCAGTGTGTTTTTTATGTTAGTGATTAATCACCATTAGCAATTTGTTTTCCTTCCCCAATGAATCAATAGCTCTCGTCATAGCCATCCAGTTCAATAGTCCTTATCATTGCTGTCCCCCCAAATTCTCATATGCCTAAGCAATTGTACCTGTCAATTCATTCCCTCCCACTGACATCCCAACCCAGTTCAGTACAATTTGTTAATTATATTGAAACCCTAATGACAGTAGCTATCAATGCTAGTGCTGATGTCTTGAATCCCAGGAGATGGGAGCATGATGCTGCTCAGTCTTATGATAGAGGCTGCTTCCTAGGAATATCTTTGGCATCAACCAAAGAAACATATCCTGATGTCTTCATGCAGGAAATTAGTTGAGAAATATTCTCAGGAACAACAAATGTAGGAGGGAGAATTTGAACCAAGAAGCAGTTGCAACAGAGACTTCAGGCCATACTTCAGACCCAGAGGAGGAGCTTTAACTGGCTGACCATTCAGATTTGTCTCAGTTGGGTAAGGACTTGGCAGTTGTATTCGCACATTAATATCTCCCTGGGTGCAGGATGCCTTGTAAGAAGGGTGAGTACACACACTTGAGTGAGGGAACTTCTTTTTGACTAAGGCAGTTCCTGGAAAGAACTCTAGGGTAGCATGTTCCTACCCAAGTAGCTACATTCCCAATAGCTGTAGCTTAGTACCACATCCCTGAAGTGGTGGCTGTGCAATATGCCATAGTGTGCACTACCTGTGACAGCCCCATGGCATCAGATCTGGGCTCTTCTACCTGATCTCTTACAGTAGCATCTTCTTTATAATCTACCCACACCTCTTCTCTCTTCCTTCTGGGAATAATGATCACTTTTTCCTAAGAAATTGTTTTTTCCTAGCTACGTGCTCTGAATTTGTGTCCTCCTGGTAGCCATTATTGATTCGCCCCAAAATAAGCACTTCAACCCAGCCAGATAAATTAGGATGCTCCACACTCTACTCCCCTGAGAAGATTGGTTTTTAAATTAATCTAAGTAAATCAAAGCCTTTTTATCAATTTTATAGAATTTTTCAGACATTGCTCACATCCCATAAAATTCATCCTTTCATGTTGTTAAATTCTGTGGTTATTAGTGTGTTCACAGGGTCTTGCAATCATCACTACCATTTAATTTGAGACCATTTTTATTGACACCCCCCTCCAAATAAACTACATACTCATTAGGAGTCACTCTCTGCCTATCCATAACGCCAAACCCTTGGCTATCACATACCTACTTTTTATCTCTTAAGATTTGTCTATTTCAAACATTTCATGTAAATGGAATCATACATGATTTTAAATGACTGGCTTCCTTAATTTTAGATAATATTTCCATCTTGTAGCATGTATCAACACTTCTTTCTTTTTTATTTTGGAATATTTTACTGTATGGTTATACCATGATGGACATTTGAGTTGGACATTTACCTATTTCTCATGCCATGGACATTTTCAACTATTTAAATAATGCAGCTGATTATTTCTGCCTCATAATTTTTTAAACTTGATCTGAGAAAGAACAACTCAAAATCTTTCTTGGTTTGCCTCAATTTAGCATATTTTCAACTTTTGGAGGGAGTTGTTTTAGGGGAAGAGAAAAATAAGCAGAGAGAGTGAGCCAGTCCTCTATTTCCAAGTTTAGTTCTTATTCCCTGTACCATAGTTGTGTGATCCCTTAAAATAACCCATTTTACATGAGCGACTTTGAACTGAGTTTCTATTATGTGCATAAAAAAGAGTTTAGACTAATACATGACTTCACATAAAACCTTAAACAACCCTATAACCAGAGAAGTTATTTAACTAAAGCCCCAAAATATCTCACACTGATCCCTCATTCCATCTCCCTTGTCTCTTTATGGAAATAATCTGCCTGTGGAAATAGCAAAATTCAAAATGTACTAAGAAAATTCACTAAGATATTGAAGGCCTCTGCCCTTTGTTTAGGATTTTTTTTCTTGTAAATTAAGTTATCTTAAATTTACATATTTACCTTTATGAGACGGCTTTTTGAGAACTGGGATTTTTCTTGTCCAACTTTATGTTTCCTAGAGTTCTTTCAGTAATTAATTCAATGAAAATTTATTACTTTTTACATATTAGTCACTCATTTCATATAAGGCCTTTTATTTTATTACAGGAAGACTATATTAATTAAATATGAATAAACTATATACGTGTGCTATGTCAAAAATAAGAATAAGGACAGGGGACAGGAAGGTCAGAAGAAAAATGTCAATTCTATTCAGATCATAGACTCTTAGACCTAAAGGCAAACAAACAGTTAAGCCTTAAGAGGGAATACTTTTTAGCTTCTTAAAAAAATGTATATAATATTTAAATCAGAGTTAATCCACTTTGTATTTGAGTTTACTAACTAGCTCATTTCAGATTCACAAGCATCCACAAGCCTCAAACTAATTTATACTTTGATTCTTGATTAATCTGACATCTACCAGACAATGGGATCACTTTTCTCCTTTCTAAATGGAAATCAAGTAGCTAGTCCTCATTTTGGAGGAAAAAAATCATCCCAGGAGCTTACAGACCACTGTTGGACCATTCTCACTGGTTATGCTTGTGTGCGAGGAGCTATTAAGTAATAGGTACATATGCAAATCATGAAAAAGATTACACATTTTTCTTATATGTAGCTTCTTTCTTTCTTCTTCAAGGTACTATTTCTGCTAACAAAAATGGCTAGAAAGGTAAAAGTTATAATCAATTAGTCACTAAAAGCAGATCCCATGTTATTAAGAATGAAGTGTATAAAATGAAGAATTTTTGGACAAAGTTGGTTTCTGTGCAGTCTACTGAGTTCAAGGGAAAAAGAGTGAAAACAATTACTACTGCCTAATGATGTTATAATAATAAAATTATATTAAATATTAAAAAATAAGGTGGCATCAATGCTCTTGCAATACCTTTACTGATTTGTTATATCTCTTTCTCTCTCTCTCTCTCTCTCTCTCTCTCTCTCTTTCTCTCTCTGTGTGTATTGAAATTCACTTGTAAAATTGGTATCGAGTGAATCAACAGTATCAATGTACCAACTGGCACTTGTCTTTCTCTGAATTTAGAGTACAGATTTTACATCAATTAATTCCCTTTTCTAGTACAATATTGGAATATTTCATTATAATCACTTTGTTAAAATTACTATTATTTGTAAAATTCAACTTAAAAATAAATACATCTTTGTATCAACAAAGCAAGATGTATTTATTTTTAAGTTGAATTTTAAAAACTGTATCAACTCATTATTCCATTATTAAGATATCTTTATGAATTATATGTTTTATAACATGAAATTTTTATCTTTTATATTAAAATATTACACATATAGGAGTTACTCAGTAAACTCAAACTAAAAAATAACTTTTATTTCTAAATATTCAATTTCTAAGTTTCTTTTCTATTGCATTTAATATTTTTTAGCACTTTCCCAAATTTTTTCAGTAGAAAACAAGCTTAGCAAAATTTGCACATGATATTTCCCGCGGCACTCACAGAATTAAGTACATCTTCTGATGGCTTGGCAACATTTTTCAAAATGATCTCCCACTCACATCTTCAGCTTTTAGACAAATCCATTATATTTTACTTCTTGATTTTATGTCTGTTTCAGACAGTAGCTATACCCAGACAGTAGTAAGACCTATAACTTAATTGCTTATTTATTTTTCAATATAATTTTAATCATCTCTCTCTATTGTGTGTCTGATCTAAACTCAGAGAAATTACTTCTAAATAATATCTTCTCTTTTCTTCAAAAAGGGAGAGAATTGAACAATAGCAGAGGAGGTAGAGAGGGAAGATGAGAGGGGAGGGGAGGGGGGGATAGTAGGGGATAGGAAAGGTAGCAGAATACAACAGTCACTAATATGCCATTATGTAAAAATGTGAGTATGTAACAGATGTGATTCTGCAATTTGTATTTGGGGTAAAAATGGGAGTTCAAAACCCAATTGAGTCAAATGTATGAAAGATGATATATCATGAGCTCTGTAATGTCTTGAACAATCAATAAAAAAAGAAAAAAAAACATATGTGACATATGTGATATCTTGGATTTCAGATTTTCATGAAGAAATACTTTTCATTTTTCCCAATAATGAGGACCTAGGTTTCCTTCTGTGCTATAAAGAGTCTCCTGACCATACATGAATTCTTTCAACAGAAGGCAGAGCCCAAGCCATGGACAGACTGCCATGATTTGAGTGTGATTTGAATGTGATCCCAGAGTTCCTGTGAAGGAAGCTTGGTCTTCAGTGGGGGAATATAAAGAGATAGTGGGACCTTTAAGGATGCTCTTAATCATTGGGCCTATGCCTTCAGAAGGGATTATTATAGTTCTCCTGGAACTCCATCTAGACTCTGGTCTACTGTTTTGGTTTCCTGTTTCATCATGTAATCTCTAACTCATTCACATTCCTATCATAATGTTATCCATACTTGCATGAAGTGATGCAGTCAGGAGCACCAATGCTAGATCTAGTGCAATACTATTTGGATTTCTAGTCTCTAAAACGGGGGGCCAAACAAACCTCTTTTGTTTATGAAGTACCATTCCTCAGGGATTTCATTATAGCAATGAAAAAAAATGACTAATATGGAGCCCTCTCTTCATGGATGGTGCATGGGGCCGCAGGAGTTTTATACACATCCTCTTGAAAAGATTAATTGGTTTTACAATGCTGCTCCCTGTGAAGGTAAGGAATATATTCTAAGAAGCGTTAAGAAAGAGCAAAAGGAACTTCAGCAGACCTGTCAGAGGTGCTATTCTTTTGGCATTGGTGTCATGTTTTAAACATTTCTGTTATTTACATTTAGAAAATTAAAACTCAATTTTTGGTAAGAATTTTCACCAGAAAACTCCATTTTCTGCTCTTACGCCACCACCTACCCCCAACTCCTCACTCTTTTGAGCTCTTTTGAAAGAATCTTATTCTAACTTCTTTTTCTTTTCTGAATCAGCGAAGTATCAACTGCAAAGACTTGTTACTTTCCAGGTCATAGTCCAAAATGATTTGGACTTTTGAAACTAACTTTATAGCCTCAAATAAATGTCTACATTTTCTTCTAAATTGTTAACAGCCTACTCACTACTCTATGAAATATTATGGTCAATGTGGAAAATACCTTTTATATTCCCCTTCCAATTCTTGGATCGTATCAAGGGGCACAGTTCTTGGAACTGCCCTAAGCGTGGTAATAGAGTTACACCACTGACTGAAACACATTATCTTTGCTTTTCTTCCTGTTGAAATTTTTCTCCAACCACTTCCTGTTATTGCCTTCTGGCTCAAAACACTCTCAATTTCAATATGTCTCTTTACTATGAATTATGCATAATGGAATCTGCCCCATAATAACATTACTTACGAGAATACTCTTGAATCTTCTAATGGTCCCAAAGTATTTGGTATCATTTTATCACATGTAGTTCTCCATAAAAAAACTGAAATAAAATACCGAAAAGGTAGACTGAATTTAAAAGTAAGAGCCATATCTTTTCATGACTGTGTGTTCACTGACCAGCTCTGTATCTATCTTCCACCTGGCAATGCAGGCTACACTAAATTCTTTTTACTGCGCTCTTTTTAAGGAAGGATAATAAAAACCTAAGAACAATGTTCACTTATCAATCTCACAGAGAGATGAAGCTAACAAGTACTGAGAGACCTATGGTGAATTAGATGCTAAGGAAAACAGTCCATCGGGGGTAAGGAATACTGCTGAAACTCTAATTGAATCAATAATTATGGGATAGAAATCAAAGCTAATTATCATAGCTCACAAAGAAAGCCAAAACCACCAAAAAGAGAAATGGAGAATTTTAGATTTCTTGGCATCCAAATGTTTCTAGCATGGGTTGTTAAAACCCATTTCTATTAAGCAAGCTTCTTTGGAGCAAACTCAGTTTCACTTTTTAGCACAGTCAAGGGTGTGGGTGGAGGGGTGGTGGTGGTGCAGGCCACAGTAAAAGCAGAAACTTGGTTACTGTTATGTGTCATTCTCAATCTAATTGAAAAGAGATTAGCACATCTATTCAGTCACTAGAGAACAGATGCAAGTACAGAAGGCAAACAGCACCGCAGGAAGGAATATCAAAGAGCTACAGCAACCACTGAATAGAAATGAGATCCTGCTCCACAGGCACTTAGCAAATTAATGCTAAAGGAAATTAAGTATTCTTTAATATATGTTTATTTAAAAGAATGTAAAAAGATTTTTCTTCTAAGGAATCTCTCCAAACAATTTATTATGATGAACGTGCTAGTTTCCTATTGCTGCTGTGACAAATTACTACAGCTTAAAACAACACAAATTTATAAAAATTGTGAAGATTCACAGTTCTGTAGGTCGGAGGTCTAAAATCAGTCTCCATGGGCTAACAGTCATGGTGTCAGCAGGGTTTGACATTTCTTTGTCCTTTTCAGCTCCTAGAGGCCACCTGCATTACCTGTCTTGTATGCTTCCCTCCTTATTCAAAGATCCTTACTCCAATTTTTATTATCTCACTCCATCTCCTTCCTCACTCTGACCTTCCTACCTCCGTCTTCTAAGCACCTTTATGATTTATAATACAAGGTCCACCTGGGTAATTCAGGCTATTCTTCCTTTCTCAAGATCCTTAACTTAATTTCACCTTCTATCTAAGTTGTTCTATACCCAAGTTCAGGAAATTAGGATGTGGGCATCTTTGTGAGAGACAGGGGCATGATGCAGATTTAGTGTTACGGAATTCATCTAAATGTTAGGAAGAATAAGAAAAGAAACAGCTTCCTAGTGATGACCAAAAATTATTTTTACAAAAACAGTATTATAGTTGGGAATTTTTTTTTCAAATGTCCCTGGCATTTGTTACAGTTTTGAACTAGTGAATAAGAAGTATAACACCCTAGAGAGATAATATGACTTCTTCGTGTCCAAGATCTAGATATGTTTATCAGGAAGAAAATTCTCTGATTCATAAATGGGCTATGAAGTTACAAACCGTTTCACTTTTACAATAGGTCATTGCTTTAGGAAAGATTCAGTTTTGTTTTAAATGCATTTCAGGATCTAAAAGCATAAATACAGCCAAGAGCAGGAGTGAAAGCATCAAATCTACAAAGGGCACAGGAAATCAGCTACGGCAACTGCAACGGGGCAGCATTATTGGAATATGGAGTCAGTGTGAGGCCCTTATAATCTCCACAGAGTGGAGAAATAATACCGGGGCGGTCAATGTGCTGCTAGAAAAAAGAATGCAAGAGAAGAAGTCAATGATTCCAAGAATTTGATATATCGAGAAACAAGAAACCAACCAACTGTGGCTAGCACTGTTTTTTTGTTTCTTCTTTTTTTTTTTTTTTTTTTTGTCATTCTGTAACAGAGGTAAAATCAGAAACTTGCGATTACACGCTGCTGGTGGCATTGTGACTGGAAAAGCTTCTCACTGTGAGAATTACTAAGTGCCTCTTCCCTGAGAATAAATGCGAACCAAGCAATAACCCAACATTTCAGACAGTATCATCTACTTTAGGGAGAAAGCAGGGGAAAAAATAAAAGTCAACTTTGATTAACAATGTGCTTAACACTAAGAAACGAAGACCCAAAACAAGTGGAACTTTTTCTAAAATATATTTTCAAGAATCCATTGGGAAAGTTGGAATGTAAAAATTAGATTACCACAGTGTGTGTGTGTGTGTGTGTGTGTGTGTGTGTGTGTGTGAAATTGTCTATAGTCTCAACCAAATAGTGCCAAATTAGCATACATTATGAGTGCCATGCATGCCCATTTTTTAAGGCTACTGATATTTCATTCTATAGAATTATAGCTCTGTGGAAAACCAAAGCAATTTTTCAATGCAGTAGTCTGTCCTTATCCACAGTTTTATGTTCCATGGTTTCAGTTTCACCTGAACAACCATAATCTGAAAATATCAAAAAATTCCAGAAATAAGATTTCACATTCACATAACTTGTATTATGTTATTGTAGTTGTTCTATTTTAACATTACTTATTTTTTAAATTTCTCACTATGACTCACTTATCAATTACACTTTATCATAAGTTGCATGTATAGGACAAAACCATATATAGAGAGAGTTTGGTCTATTTGTGGTTTCTATTAGATATCTTGGAACTCACCTTCCAAGGATAAGAGAGGGGGTACCCACTGTATGTGCATATGTATAACCTTGCCTATGATGTCTACGTAACCACTGGCAATGACCTTATAGGACTAAAACAAAGGAAGGGTTACAAGTAAGAGAGCAGGCTTTGGATTTAATTCTAGGATTGATTTCCAGTTTTGTCACTTATAACTCTCAAAACCCAGATTCCTCATTTCTGAAATATGGTTAAAACCACATTGTTTTGAGAACCCAATGCCATGAACATTGTGAAACTCTTACATAGTGATTTGGCAGGTGAAATATTTTTCTTAAAAAATAAAGAAGCAGACTAGCTCTTAACAGCAATAGTAATAAAAAATAAATAAGTCAATGGGCCACACGTTACCTTATAACTTTTGAACAAGAATTGTGTTGTCATTCAGTTCTCAAGTAAAAATAAATAAATAAATAAAGCAGGATTGATTTTTAAACTGTAAGTGGAAGATTTTTAAGATTTTATAACAAAATCTTATGACGTAGATTTGTTTTAAAAAACCAGCTCATAATTTTAAACATATTTAAACTTTCCCATTTTTCTTTTATCAGGATCATATTCATATAAGCAGTAAAAATGAGCATACGAAAATGTACTTGGTTTTCCTATGCATTGTAAATCTTATTTCCTATATGTGTTATAGGAGACGGTGTCATAAAATTTTATAGCTGGCAGAGTCTCGAATATCACTATTGGAATTTCCTCATTTAGATGAGATATGTAAGGACTGGAAATGCTAAGAATTTCTCTAGTATCCCAGATAATAAATAATTTAGAGTCAGGGTAACCCCTAACTGCCATTCCAAGAAGGCTGTTCCATACATGTGACAGATACAAGTTGACATCTGAAGACTTTATTTATTAATAAATTTTTGTGTACTTTGATGAAAACCTTCAAAGATTTGAATACTTCTTTGAGGAACATCAGCTGGAGTTTTTGTTGTTGTTGTTGTTGTTTTAATTAGTTACACATGACAGCAGAATGCATTTTGATTCACTGTACACAAATGGAGCACAACTTTCATTTCTCTGGTTGTACATGATGTAGAGTTGCACCATATGAGTTTATAGCAGTCAAAGTAGCTACTGTAGTGGGGATGTAGCTCAGCAATAGAGCACTTGCCTAGCATATTCAAGGTCCTGAGTTCACTTTCCAATACCACAGGAAAAAAAAGAAAAGAAAAAGAAAAAAGTATGTGACAAAGTTGCTATTGTTAGAATATGTACACTTGGAAATATACCAATTAGCATATTCTTTCCCCCAATGAGTTCATTTAAGAAGACTATGCTAAGAATTTAAATTCATAAACTACAGACCAAAAGTTTACATGTAGTCTGCAACTCAAACTTTGTTTTTATTTTACTGAAGTTTCTGGGTAAACAATCATGTGTAGAAGACAATAAATTTGCCGATATCATAATATTTCATAGGCTAAATAAAGTTTTTTGCTCTATTATTTCAAATTCACAAAAATAAAATTAATAATGAAGCTAGCATAACTACTTGATAGGAAGTAAATATATAATAGTTTTCAAAATTTCCTGACTTTTCACATATTTTTCCAAGTTTTCTACATTATGTTATAAAATTCTGGTAACATGTCCAGCTATGTGGGAAAAGTTAACAGTCTTTTTTTTTCTTGATACTTGATATTTATAATATTCCTAAAACAGACTTTTGTAAGAGAAATAGTTGCTGAGCCAGCCTTCCTTTAGGTTTCTTTTATGAGAAAGGAGACATTGCAACCATGTTCTATTATCCAATCTTCAAATTGATCTTCCACTTCAAAAGGCAAATTCCTAATTTTGTATTCCTTGATAGAAGAGGTATTTATTTTCAGACTCCGAAGACAACTACTAGGATATTTTTCGATCTTTGGGATGTAGGGCCAGGGGTGCTGGAGATCATGGCTTGCCAGGCAAGCGCTCTACCACTGGGTTATATCCCTATCCTACCCTATAAACACCATTATTTAGATCCATGACAGATTTTCCACTGGGCCCACTTCTGAATTGGAGCAAGGGATAGGAAATAAGTTTTATATATGGAATTTACATCACTTTACAACATATGAACCTAATCCAGAAAGTCTGAGTAAAATAAAGTATTTTTAAAAATTACATGTATTTCTCTATTCCCCCTTTCCAACAAATGTCCACCTTAGGCATCCCTTCTTCCATATTATTACCTCCACTTCTGGAATAATATGGTCCTCGAATGCACAAGAAGAGCTAGAGCTACAGTCACAGATAACACAGGTCACAGGAGCCTCAAGAGTCCCTGGGTGGAAAAAAAGGTAAGAAAAATTGGCCCAGGAGTATCATGAGAAACCTAGGCAGTCTTCTGAAAACGGGATGAAAGAGCAAGCCCCTGAACGGTTTCACTTCCCCAGGGCACCCAGCAAAGCCCAGCCCTGGCCTGTGGCCTGAGCCCTGGCTGCGTTTCCGGGGACCTGGGCCACAGCCGCGGCGGGTGGGCAGCGGGCAGGGGAGCGGCGCGAAGCGAGACCTGAGCTCGCCAAGAGTGGAGAGTCGGGCGTGCAGGCTGCGGGCTGCGATCCCCAGATCTCTGACTTCGTCCGCATCCATGCTGCCTGCAGCGTCCGGCCAGGAGGGGGGGAGCCGGGACCCGCCGGCCCCCGGCCTGGAGCCCCCAGGTGGGTGCTCTCGCGTTCGGAGGGGCTGGATGGGGGTGCGTCCGGGATGCCTTTGGGTACTTTGCAGCGACTAAGGGGCACCCTTAGACAATAACTGCCCTCGGGCCACTGAGAACGTTCCCCGTTCCTCCCGTTACCGGGCAGCCAGGAGGGGTTCTTGTGTCCTCTGGCTTCTCAGTTGGGGAGTCTGCACCCAGCAGGTGGGAGCGCGCTTCCTGTCCTGCCCTGCGGGCAACCACTGGCATCTGCAACTTCTGAGGAGCTGAAACTTTGCAGAGCGTCCTGGACAGTGTCCGGCAGTTTCTAAAATCTGATTGCAACATGTGCTAAAGCTCCATGCCATGCCATCTTAAAATTCTATGATCAGCAAAACCTCGCGTTTGTAGCATCGCCCTTTTACTTGGTACCTTACAAATTTCCAGCCAGGTAAATTGCTAAGATGCCCTGTGGCTTGGCTCTCAGGTTTTTGTACATAGAACTTCTACCACCACTGTGCGGGCTGCTAACTGGGTAAAAGACAGTCAATTTGGTTGATTATATAAATGGATTTACATTTTCAAATGGATGTTCAGCAATTGTATTTGTTTCTGAAATATTTTCTAATGCTTTTGCAAAAGTGTTCATTGATTATAAAAAGTGCTCAATATCGAAAGACTAAAAAAAAATGCACGAGGGTATTAATATTATTGGAGATGTTCAGAGTGAGAAATGCAGCCTCTGAATGAAATTCTGTTAATTTGTTGAGCAGGATTAAATTCCTTATCATTTACTCACATTTTTAAGTAATGTAACTTTGGCTTTAACTGCTTCTTCTTTTTGCTACTGTATATTTTAATACATTTGAAAGTTTGCTTTTCAATTAAAATGGAAAATATATTTGTGGCAATGAAAAAATGACACAAAAGGAATTAGAGCCCATGAAACCTGAAAATTTTAATATTTTAAACACTGGATATTGATGTTCTTGAGTATTGTGGTTAACATGAACTTCAGTAGAGCAAGCTTTGCTTAGCCTCTATAAATAAACGGACCACTCTTTTGAACCCTGAGTAGGTTACCTCTTTTGTAATTTCAGTTTAACAATTTGGTCAATTAGAAGATGGCACAATTTGTTCTAAATTGAGCAGTTTTTCTAGAAAAGGGCTTTCATTTCACCTGATACTCAAGTAACCCTTCTAGACACTTGCTATTTAGAATAGCTTGAGAACTTTTATATTCTACTGATTATTCTTCTTCCTTTTCCCCATCTCCTTTGTTCCTTCTCAATTGATATTTATCACTTGTTTCAGTTACTTCCTTATTTGGTTAGGGGGAATGACACTTTTCTTGTAATCAGTAGCCTTTTGACACTAACCAATACCTACCTTATTTAAATGTGCAGTCTTCTAAGACAACTAGTTCCTAATAATTCCCCCTCCCCTTTTAAGGGAGAGTTCTTCTGTGAGAACTCTTTCTCTCTTCTCAGTGTAGACTTAAGTCTCATGTGGCAACCAGGGGTCATTTAGTCCACTGACCTCATTTTAGAGAAAATAAAACTGAGACCCAGATAGAATTTTCCCACAAGGAGTAACAACTTAAAACTTTACCTTTTATCTCATCACAAGAGCAGTAATGAAAGTGTAAAGTGGGAAACATGGTTTCATGCCTTTGAAACCATATTTAGAGCAGTAAGTGGCTGACTCCTAGTGACCACATCTGTGTGAACTGCCATCAGAGAGCTCTATCAATTTGTACTGCAAAGATGCAACAGGCAATATTAAAACACACTAAAGGTGAGGTACAATGGATGAAAATTCTGATTAGAATGTATTTCCTGGCTTATGTTTAATTAGATACTGTCCACTAAAAAGAGAGACTCTTCCTCTGTTTCATTGCAAAACCAATGATTTTTTAAACATTAATTTTAGCTGCTATCTTTATGAGGTGTAGGAGTTAATGTATTATTAGTAAAGTGCAGATTATTCCCTACCCCAGTCTTTTTATATTTTTATTGCTATTATTTGATGCCTCAGATAAAAGGTAAATAAATGGTGACATTTTAAAAACAAAAAAGCATGGAGTAGAACTAATATATATTCGGTCTTACCATGTATTGGATGTTTATACCTAGCTTTTGAGGAATGTGGTTTGTCTAGGTCTCTCCTCTCTATCTTGAAGTCCTTGAAGATTTGAGCCTTTTTGTTTTTAACTCCAATCTTCTAAGATAGCCAAGATCATAGACTAGCCCTACTGAGGAAGTACTCCACTTACCCTCTGGTGGCTGGCAAAAATGTTCTTTCCTTTGGTTAGCCTAGAAGGTTCTGATTAGGTCACTTCTGCTGACATTTTAAAAATAGAGAGAGATTATAGAGTATTTGCACTATAAGATGGAACAGTTCAGAAATATAATTGCTAAAAATTTCAGGCTTAAACCTCAGCATATCTGGTGTTAACTTGAGTTAGCAGAGGGAATTTTACTGCATGGGTCTGAGCAGATATCGCAGTGATTTGGCCCCAGCTAATGGTGGGCTCCAGATGTGACCAGCCTGGCCCAAGTCCAGCTTCACTGCTTATCTGCTCTATGATCTTAGGTAAATAACTACATCTGTCACCATCCCTGTTGTTTATTAAAAAGCAAAAATCTGGGTGATCATATATTTGCAAGTTGTTTTAAGGATTAAAAGAGAAAATATAGGTGAAGTCCTTTTTCAGGGTGCCATCATAAAAAGTCATTGCTTCACACACATTATTATTTTAATTCTTAAGTCATTGGTCAATAGTGTCATACTACATATTAAAGGTAATGTTCTTACCAAGAAACTTCCTAATATTGGCCGAGACAACTTAATGAATGAAGCAATCAAGCTCCCACATCAAAGCAGTGTAGGGGGTGTGACTTCCTGTGTAAAGACACTGTCATATCCTTGGGGGAATGTGTACAGTTCTGAGAAGAGAAGAAAAGCAATCCTCAATGAGAAAAACTAATGACAGAGTGATACAATTAAATATTGGAGGATTTAAGCTTCTTCAATTAAAGAGCATTTTCAGGAAAGAATAAAACAGGAATTTAATAGGACAAAATGAGGTCAGGATCTATTTTCCCATGTCAAAGAGTATTAGTGTAACTCAATTTAGATAATATATAAATATTTGTGAAAAAAATAAATAATAATAAACAAAAATTATAGGATACTTCATAGTATGATATGAAGAACCTATTTTACCAAGATATTTACCACTGGATTAAAAAAATATATTGCACTCTAAAGTAAGGAGCATTATTCCTGTCAAATAGAAATCACGTTTTTAAAGATTTAATGGCTGTTAAAGCTGGCCTTGGTGGCACACACCTGTAATCCCAGTGACTTGGCAGGCTGACACAGGAGGCTTGCAAGTTCAAGAACAGACTCAGAAATTTAGCAAGACTATCAGAAATTTAATGAGATCCTGTCTCAGAATAAAAGAATAAAAGGAGCTGGGGATACATTTCAGTGGTAAAGTACCCCTGGGTTCAATTCCTATAATAATAATAATAATAATAGTAATAATAATAATGGCTTTTACCCAATGACTTATGTTACAGTTACTATTTTATTACCTTTTTTCACAATTTATAAAATATCTTACAGTGATTTTGGTGACAAATATGAAATAGGATTAGGAAGGGCAAGCATTTACAGAGGTTATTATTTAGAATTGCTATTATTTGCCTTATAATTCTGTCTCTATTAAATAGTAAGAATGGAATACAAGTTTTACTGCAGACATTGAGAGAGCCCAGGTGGTGAAAAATATCAGATATTGTGTGGAATTATTTCCCTCCTGGGTTTGTTTGTCACTTAGAGGAAAATAATGAGCTTTTTAGAAATTAACTTTGTCATTTCCAAGTTTTCTGCACTGGAGTAATTCAGAAAGATAGTTTCCCTTTGTAATCATTATAAGTAATTCTTCAGTGACTTGTAGTCATTTATAAAATTTTCTTTGTATCAATTTTATTAAAATAAGTTATGTTTTATTATGTAGTATGTCATATTTTCCTTTCTTTTAAGCTTCTCTGCCACTTCTCCATGTTAGCAATTTCCATCGCCTCATTTGTATATGTGCTGTAGATTATAAGAACATATCACAAAATAACAAGAACAGTTCCTGGCTTAAAATTCCTTTTACTTTATTCCTTCTCATTTTCCTCCATGTTTCCCTTCTCCCCTCTGTTTCTCCTCTTTCTTTTCTTCCTCCTGTTCCTCTTCCTCCTTCTCCACCAACTTCTTTTTCTTTTGATCTAACAGACCCTGAGAACAGAGGTCAAAATCAATATTCCCATTCCTTTTTAGCCATAGATTGTGTCTTTATTCAGAGGAACAAAATAGTTTGTCAAGGCCACTTGAAATTCTGACCTCCTTTTAATAGTGATTATTTATTGTGTTTTTACTTTATGTGAATGAACATCATGTTACCTTGATAAGGGTGAACATCAGAAGAGTAGTTCCTATTCAGTATAAAAAATTCATTTTTCTGGGGGCTCAGGTGATAGAGTGATAGCATAGCATGTGTGAAGCCCTGGGTTCAATCCTCAGCACAATATTAAAATAAAGGTATTGTGTCTAATTACAACCAAAAAATATATATTAAAAAAAGAAATACATTTTTCAGTATAATTATATGAAAATATTTAATAATTTATTGTGTTCTTTCACCTATGAAAGTTTTCAGACTGTTGAAGTTGAAACTTCTAAGTCACCATGTTTTTTTTTATGACACAATGAAGAAACACAAAGGTTTTAATTCTGCAAAATCACAGGAGTGACAACTATAAAATATGTCTTGTTAATGTCTGAAGAATCTCCAAGTTTTATTCATTTTATTTGGACTTAAATACAGTTTATAATCTTAGGAGATAAATGCATTATTAGGTAACTATGGAAAAAGTGAGGTAAAATTAAGGCAAACATTTACTTTGGTTTTAATTTAATGAGATATTTCCTTAATTCTCTTACCGTTTTTCAATACATGCTTAGAACTTTTATATTCTGGGCATTTATCTGTAACTTAGAAATTGTTCCTTTACCACGTCCTGTCATTCCACACCCATAAAGAATGTTAAATCATTCAGATTCCCAGAAATCGACTTGGAGGCCAAGAATAGATGCTTGATTCAGAGACAACCAGCCCACTGACTGCTTTATGGCCAATGATGTGTAGTTGTTCTTCTGTAGATTCCTTGGCCTCAATGAAGCTCATCTTTCTTTTAAAAGAAGAGGGTAAGGGAATATCAAAGGACACAAGGAAATTTAGTGGTGATAAATATTTATTAGCCTCATTATGGTGATGGCTTCACAGACATACATCTGTCAACGCTTAGCAAATTGTACGCTTTCAATATTTGCTAGTGATTATATGTCATTTTTACTGCAATAAAGGTGCATATTTTAAAAAGACGACGAAGAAAAGGGTAATAAGATTGTTGTTGGTAAAAGATCAACATTTGATCTGACAGCCAGTTGCCTTATATGAAAGGTGGTTATAATTAGAAGCTGTGATGGAAGGATTGAGGAGGTCTGAAAGAAGGAGAGAATAGGGAATTTTTGATGTTCTTATGCCAGACTATGTATGACCCAGATGCACTTGGGTTTTTTTTTTGGCCATGAAACTACCTTCAATTGTAGGAAGGGGTGGGAGGAGTATTAGAGCTAGAATACCTTTATTTATCAAAAACGGACAATTCTCTTCCCACTGGTGTCTTCTTTTTAGAAAGTTGTTGTCTTTGATAAAATGATGTCCTCCATGTATCTTCCACTAAAAATTAAGCAATCTGAAAATTAAGTTTTTTTCCTTTAGTGCACTAAGGATACAGTGTAAGTCAGTCCAGTGATTCTCCAGCTAAGAATATTTGGAGTTTCCTGGCTTTATTACTGGAGTTTGAAGAAAGTCCATACAGTTATTTTTAAGCCTTGAAACTTAAGTGCCTAGAGTTGACAAGGTATACATCCATGTAAAGGTTGATATTGTGAGTCACCAGATGCTTAGAGTTCTGAATTGTGCAGTTATAAAGTTATAACAATAGTATAACATTTTCCATTTTTAACAGGCTGGTTTTGTTTGTTTGAAAAATGTATTATGTCCTGATGGCAAATTTTTAAAGTCTGTTTAAATTTCAGTATATGGAGTGAATGAATGGTTGGGACATTTATCATAGCAAAAGAAGAAGAGGAGATATAAATGTAACATAATTTTCTAGAAATTATCTCATTCCTCTTGGCATGTGAAGAAAAATGGCATCACTGAAAGGCCATTATGAAGACTTTACATACAATGCCAGTGGGTTAATATCAGTCTGAAGTGATTTAAGTATTTTACTTCAGAGATTTAGACCTTTACCAGCAATTTTTTTTCTGTAATAGAAAGTATAGTATCCTTATTAAGTAACAATATTTTAATAAAGGGATTTGTGATCACCTTAGAAAACAAATCAGAATTCAGTTTGATTTTTGCTAAACTGTAGAGATATAAATAAATTAATAAGTTCAGGTATGACCATTGAAGGGGGTAAAGAAATGAGGCTCAGAGTGACAAAACTGACGTTATAATATGACAAATTTAAACTCACAGTGTTACAACGATGAGGGGAATATTTGCAGAAAAAAGCTAAATTGCATAGACCTGTGTTGAAAGTTTCCTCTGTATAATGGGTAGATCTTGAGTTTTAAGCAGAGGGAGGCCTTGATTAGCTTTTTGTTCTTAGAAGAGCACATCAGCTACTATTATCATAATGAAGAGTGCTGCAGTGGAAGATGGTAATCAATTAGAAGTTTACTGACCAAAGAGAGCAAGAAGTGGATGACTTATTAAAACCTATTACCTACATAACTTTTGTGACACAGTAGATCTGAGACCTGGGGAGGAAAGAGATGGGAAGAGGAACTATTATGCTTATGGCACAGAAAAGCAGAAGGATGGTGCAGTTGTCATTCATTCCAGTGGAAAGGACTGACAGATCAGGAAGGAACTGGGAGGTCATGAAAAAAGATCAAGATTTCAATTTCAGAAGTTACATTTGAGGAGCCTGAGAAGTATTTCGGTTGAGATGTCAAGTAAGGGGTTTGATGTGAGGGCTTGGGCTATCAGAAAGGCAATTTAGGCTATAGATACAACATTGGGGGAAATATAGCATTTGAAACTGCAACTGAATAATTCAGAGAGAATTTACAGTAGAAAGAAAAGATGACTCAGGATAGAGACCTGCAGAAAATAAACTTTAATTTTTTAATTTTTATTTATTTATTATATGGGGTTCTTAACCTCTGAGCCAGGTCCCCAGACCTCTTTTTTTTCCCCTCCTTTGGTATCAGGGATTGAACTCAGGGGCACTGGACCACTGAGTCACATCCCCAGCCCTATTTTGTATTTTACTTAGAGACAGGGTCTCACTGAGTTGCTTAGTGCCTTATGGTTGCCGAGGCTGGCTTTGAACTCATGATTCTCCTGACTCAGCCTTCTGAATAGCTGGGATTACAGGTGTGTGCCACTGCACCTGGCCTCAGATCTTTTTATATCTTATTTAGAGACAGAGTCTAGCAAAGTTGCTTAGGGTCTGGCTAAATTGCTGAGGCTGGCTTTGAACTCCAGATTCCCATGCCTCAGCCTCTCCAGCTACTGGGATAACAGTCATGTACCACTGTGCCTGGGGAGTAAGCATTTAAGTGTTAGTTTCACGGTATGACTAATACAGGTTAAAATGAAGGAAAACACCAGTATGAGAGCAAGAATTCAGAAATAGATGTTTCAGGAAGGTAAACGTTGTAAACTGGGCAGAAGAAGGTCAAGCAAATTGAGGACTGAAGCTTTGTCAGTAGATTTGGCATCCTGAAATTTGGAGATGACCTTAGGGAGAGAAGTAAGTAGCTCTGCAGAGGGGATTAGCCAGATGAGAATAAAACAAAGAGTCAAGATAGAGGAGGACGTGTACATGCTGTAGACACATTTGGTCACGTAGCTGTCACAGAAGCAGATGGAGGAAAACTGGCTTTGACAAATTTTTTTCATTTTTATTTTCAACATCAGTAGTACTACTGTAATTTAATTGTACTCAAAAGTTTATGAGATCATAGGAAAGGGGATTTTTTTCCCCTTATGAAAACTTTCAGAGAAGACTTCCATAAACTCCATTAAGAATCCATTTTATGTGTGTTTTTTTCTGGTGTGTTAACATATTTCTATTGCATTTTTCTCTCTCCTCTTCTATTTTTTTCTTCTATGTTCCTGGAACTCTTCTTCTTCCTTTTCTCTTCTCTCTCTCTCTCTCTTAAACAGGGGGAGAGGTATGGATCTTAATGAAAACTAAATAACTGATATTTCTTTTGTGAAAATATTGAATTGTCACCGTGTAAAATTATTACTTAGCTTTACATGCTATAGATCCTCCCTTCTTTTTTATCAAGTTGGAATCCGTGTATCTTTACAATCCCACCCCTACATATACTTTGACTCCCTGATCTATCTCTTTTTCCATCATAATCACTTAATTACAACTCCAATCATGCTCACCATGTCTGTAAATCGCAGCGGCTTGGGAGGCAAAGAAAGGAGAATCTCCAATTCAAAGCCATCCTCATCTATAGGGAGGCACTAAACAACTCAGTGAGACCCTGTCTGTAAGTAAAATACAAAATAGGGCTGGGGATGTGGCTCAGTGGTCGAGTGCCCCTGAGTTCAATCCCTTGTAGCCTCTCTCACCAAAAAAAAAAAAAAAAAAAAAAAAAAACTCCAACCATAAATAAATCTATACAACTGTCTGAATACAAGAGACTGAGTATTGCCAAATAAAACTACATTCAAGTAGGTTATATTACAAATTTAGGCAATTGTTATTACATAGTAATTGTTTAAATAAAAATTTAACAATAAAGGATTGTGAGCTCAAATCATATTCCATATTAAGGATGTAGAAAGCAGACATTTCCTATGATTATACATGTTTTCTATCTGCTGATGGGCAAAACCTCTAAACAAAAAATAGAATGCAAAATCTCCCAATAATATATACAGTGATAGCATGTTGAAATATTATCCTATTAACTTTGTTGGATTATAATACATAAGCATAATTAAATTGATTTTAAATAGGTTAGTGTTGCAGTATGGTTGCTAGAAATGTAAAATTACACATTTTGTTTGCATTTATTATTTGAATTATATTTCTGTTAGATATCTATATATTTAATATATAGATATTTCAGAAAAATATTCTAGTGAAATAGATTAGAAATTTTCTCCTCTCTAATGATGCATTATTGAATATATATTATCAGATTATTCTCATAAAAATGCTAGCAAAATTAACAATTACTCCAGCAGTTTAGAAAAAACTACTGGTCCATTCATAATTCCAATCAGGGTTGGCCAAAGGGGGATAGAAAATATAGTGGAATGAGATGGACATCATTACCCTAGTACATGTATGATTGCACAAATGGTATGACTCTACTATCTGTACAACCAGAGAAACAAAAAATTACGCTCCATGTGTGTTCAATGAATTGAAGAGTATTCTCCTATCACATATAACCGATTAGATTAAATAAATGAATAAATTAAAAAATTCCAATCAGGTATTTTCAAATGATGTTTCACTATTATTTTAATTAGTATTTTCCTCATGAAACTGAGTATTGTTATGTTTTTTTGTTATTTGGTTTGATCTTTTGTGAATTATATATTCATATCATTTAATCATATTTAAATTATGATTTTGTCCTAAACATTTGTAAGATAACATGTTGAATAATTACATTATCTTATGTACTATAAATATTTTTCTTAATTTATCATAAATGACTTTGATTGTCATATTTCTTGCTATTGAACATTTTTAAACACTCATTGTGTTAAATATGCTTATTCTTTTTTTTTCATAGTTTCTATTTCTTGTCTTTACTAAAGGAGTTTGTAACCCCTGTGTTACACATGTAGTTTTCTTCCTTGAGATTTTAATTTTTTTAGTTAAATAGCTAATGTGCCTAGAATTTCTTATGTACATAGCATGAAACAGGAATCCAACTTAATTTTTTTTAAATAAAGGAAGTTAGTTAAAAAATCAGCATTTATTAAGTGAACCACATTCTTCCCAATGATTTAAAATACTACCTTTGATATGCAGGAATGTTTAATATATCCTGGATTTTCTATTCTTTTGATGTTTTCCTAGGGTATTTGCTTATTCCTAAGCCAGCCAGTATCTGCTAAGGGAAGTTCTTTCAAGCAGTCTTTCATAATTGTCTTGGCTACCATTTATTCCTCTATTCTTCCACTTATGTACAAAAGATTATTTTATCTGATCCCTCCAATGAAACAATTGAGATGTATAACGCATGCTTTAGAGACATTTAATAGAAAGCAGTGATTGATTTTAAGCAGAAATAAATTTAATATATAGAATTAGGTTTTTATATGGTTGATGTAAAGGATTTGGGAACAATCTCTTTGCTGGGCTACCCAGGAACTATTTTGCTAACTAACCCACTAGGGGATCTAATTAAATCACCAACAGGAAGCAAGGGAACCAACAGTTGACACCAGGAACATAGTGGTGTCAAGTCCCCAGGAATGTCTGGCTCCTCAGCTGCTCCTATTGTACAAAAAAAAAAAAAAAAGAAAGAAAGAAGATGTATTTTATTTCATTGCATATGTTTATTTTAATTTGGGGAGAATTAATTTTGATATGCCAGTAAATCTTATATTGAATTAATTTGGGCAGAAAATTATGTCTATAAAAGGTGATAAGTCTCAGAAGAAATAATATAGTAACTTGGTTTATTTAAATCAAATGAGAGTTGGTGACTTTCCACTTACTCATGTTGCAATCACACGAAGGTTGAACTTTTCCAATGTGGTTCTGTGAACAAATGTAACAAGATATTGCTTTCTATATTTAAAATGTCTTTTTAATGTTATAGTTTATCCAAAAATTCATCCCATTTTATCATTCACTGGAAATTTTCTCTGTTTTGAAACCATGAGAGGGAAAATACCTAATTTTTATTAGTTAATATAAATTGTATAAGGCACTAAAAAAAAATCTGGTGCCTTTTTTGGAGGAATCTTAAAAACGTATCTTTGGATAGGTATATAGAATTGCAGTGTCAATTATTTCAAGATTATCCTTTGTATTCCAGACTAGTCAAATTAATCTCCTAGTTTCCCCCTGCCTTACTATGGTTTTTTTTTTTTAAGATAACTAACTTAATTTTAAAAGGTATCTAAAGCCCCAACTTGTATTCACATTTGTGGGCTAGTTATACTGATATCTAGATTCTTATATGGGATCTGTGACTTGTATGACTTTGAGAAAATTACTTACCTGTTCTAAAATTTGACTTATTTATATCTGAAATGGTTACCACATACTTTATAGGTCCATTGTTGATACAATGTAATCATGTATGTAAATTGTCTGGAGAACACATAGCAGGTACTTAGAAACAGTAAATATTACTACCTTAACCGTGAGGTGGTATTCAACTCTCCTGTTTATTAGAAGAACTGTGTTTACATAGCTCATTATTTGCACTTCTGTGTCATGTATATGTAAATATTTGGACTGAGATCTTCACATAAATATTCTTTCATATTCTCCTGATTAATTTTCTCATCACTATGTGGAACACCATAATTTTTCAAACATATGTATCTTGGCTACAAATTGAACCTATGATCTGCTATAAAAACAAATTATAAGGTATTATATGTGAAATTATGAATTGCCTTCAGGGAAAATAGTTAATGTTTAAAGAAAGTTTCTCATTTTGATAATATAATTCGGTTTAAAAATAATTTTTAAATAAGACTGTGGATTTTTTCCATTTCTTTATTTTTGAAGGCAATACAATCCATAGCTGTATCATATTTTCCCCCCTATAACAAAACAAATGACATCACATACAAAGGGACTGGACACTAGTAGAGTTGACTCAGAGTCTCTTAGTGAACTTTGTGACAAAGGCATTTCTAATATCATCATACAGGTTAAAGTAATATTTGATAAAGTTGAACAGGTAAAGCTCTGCTGATATATTCAAAACTGTTTAAATGATGCCTGAATTTATACTAGGGTATAAATCTATAGGGCATAAAATACCCCACCTAGAACTTTGAAGGCCAACAGAATAGTATGGTTCCCTCCAGGAACTTTCTAGTTTTAAGTAACATGTGCAATTAGGAAGAATTCTAATTATGAAAAGAAAAAAGGAACAGCTTTTCTATGTCTTTTATGAGGACCAGTCTACAGAGAAGTTACCAATTAAAATATATTGTTTTTCTACTTTTCCTTGGAGAATATAGAAGTCATTAAAATGTTTGTTGTGTTTATTTGTAGTATTTTATTACCTTATGATCCTCAGAATCTAATCTGGTGCATAAAATAGATGCCAGTAAATGGTTGAAGTTGAAGAATATCATCCTGAGAGAAATAAGCCAATTCCACAAAACCAAAGGCTGAATGTTTTCTCTAATATCCAGATGCTAATTCACAATTATTGGTGGGGCGGTGCACTAGGGAAGAATAGTGTTACCTTAGATTAGGTAGGGGTAGGAGATGGGAGGGAAAGAGAGGGGATGTGGGGATAGGAAATATAGTAAAATGAACACACATTATTATTGTATGTATATATGTGACTGCATGACCAATACGATTCTACAACATATATACTCAGAAAAATGAGAAATTATATCCCATCTATATATGATATATCAAAGTACACAAATGCATTCTACTGTAATGTACAACTAATTAAAACAAACAAAAAATAGATGCATCCCTTAGTAGTTGTAGTACTTTTGATAACTTTGTTACCAGATCTCTCTATACCTTGTGTGTTTTCATCAGCAAAAAGATCCAGTAAAATGTGCAACAGATTTGGGGCTTTGTAATTGCTGTTGCCAGGTGAGTAGGTGAGTCTCCATGTGAGACAAGGGAGACCCCTGCTTTTCTTACCTTATGGTCAATATCCAAAGAACTTGAACTTGTGCTTCTGGGAGGGCTTTATTTCTTTAGTACTCTGTTCTCCAAACTGTATTATGTGGCATACCTGTTCCTTAGAAAAAGTTTTCTGTGGTGTAATAAGTTTTTGAATAGGCATATTAGGATATTCAGGTGATCTAAAAAATTCTGCAACTAACCATGCATCAGCAATTTCCTCTAACACATTGTTTCACAGCACACTTAATCATGGATGCATTGTTCCTTCAACACTGGCAGAGAAATAATTTCTTTTTCACTGAATGGTCATCCCTATTAAATGATAGTCGGTTCTTTGGAGGATGGTTCTTTTAGTCAAAGATTGGTAGCACCCCTTTTAGCTGTGCTTTCCTTAGTGCTGTGCATAAAATAATATAAATAAATAAAGTGCTGGTCTGTTCTTGATGGCCCTGTTTTGATTGGGTGAGACAGAAGGAAGTAAGAATAGAAACTGGAGGGGTGATAGAGTATGGGAAATGTCATTGTTAGGCTGAATAGGCTGCATGCCCTAGTCTCTAGTTCATTTCTGATTGTTTCCAACTCTTTAGGTACGATGACTGTGGGGTGGCCTAAAGAAGACATGAGGAAAATCCCAAGGTCACTACCTATTAAAGAAATAACATGTGTGAAATGCAACTAGTAAAGCGTGTGTGTGATGAATTCTAAGTATAAGAATATTTGGGGTGTGTATGTTTATGTGGTTGATATTTAAGTAGCATATGCATCTGAACTGATCAAATGACTTTGTAGGAGTTTTTCTATTAGACTATGTGAACCTGCTGGTATGTCAACAATCACATAAGTTATGTGACATTTTATTGTTTAATTATTGATATTTTATTCATTAGAACATTCCAAAATTTAGGATAATTTGACTAGAGTGACTGTTAGAAATGTTTGTCAGTAAAACACATACATGAAACAAACAAATGGACTGTTAAGAGTCTGTTAAGACTGTTAAACAAATTTTCGTTGGAATATTTTTCTACTGAAAACAATAACAAATATATAAATGCAAGTAACTTAGACAGTAAGTTTTACATTTTGTAGGGTGAATAGTTTAACATGTAGAAACAACCTTAATATGACAATGTCTCTTATTATGCAAATAGATTGGATGCTCTTAAATGGAAGGGTTAAACCCTGACATCAATTCAATAGAGAAAAGTACATTGATAGATACTGGCTGATGAGCTACCACAGAGTGACATTAGGGTAGCTAATCATGTTTATGAAACTGGATAGTTACAGCCATTTCCGAATGTCTCACTTCTGGAGTAGGTTGAATGCTGCGTTTCTGGACATACAAAGTTCTTATGTCTACTTTTGGATTAAAATCCTAGTTTTGCTAGTCTTTTTTAATGTGTTTAGATGGCAGAAAAGCTCATTTTGATTATGAAAAAAAACCTTAAGAACTCATGGAGTCTTTTCCACAAAGATAAGTTAAAAGCATTTATTGATATTAACTTTTAATCAGATAACAAAGAAGTCTGTTGTTTTTACTAGGATATCTACAAACTTTTAATATAAATTAGAATGTGTACCAAGTTGGGACATCTTCCAGGGTAAATAAAGATGAAAATGATGATTAGAGTCTAAAAGCAAATTAAACTAAAAACCTCTATGTGTATCTAAAAGATTAATATATTTTTGTTTTTTCTAGGATAAAACATGAAATAATTGAAATATGTAATGACAAAAAGCATAAGTAATAGAGGTTTTTTGTTTTTGGTTTTAATTTTTCTATGCTTCTATTCCATAGTTTTATTTATTCACTTTGTAGCTTAAATATATTTGATATTTATGTATTTTCTACATAATTTGTGTGGCTTTTTGGTAAAGTGTCATTCAAAAATGCAAAATTCATAATGATTCATTCAATTGAAGAATAGGTCATCTTCTGTATGAAAGTATGACAAAAGAAAGACTGAATATGTTTTAATAGTATGGAAATAAATTTTTGTGACTCTCGATTCAAAATCAGTTAAACACAAAATCAAATTTTGACTCTGTCACCAACTGACCTTAACATTCTTCAAGCTGGGCAACCCTGCTGATGCCTAGCAGGCATTGTGTACACCCAGGATCACATTCATTACTTGTGAGCATACTTGATTCATGTTAGTGATTCAGTTAATACAAGGGTACTCATGCTGCATTCATTTATTCTTCAAATATTTATTCTTCTCCTGTACTGGGTTCAAGGCTACACCACAAAAAGTGGGTGTAGCCTTCATGTACCTTATTTAAGTGAACTAGGAATGGGACAAGCTTAGCAATCCTATTTTATTTTGTCTTGCCCTTAACCTCAGATGACTCAAAAACCCTAAACTCGCAGAGGTGTGAATAGTGGAGTCATAAGAAATAATTAGCAAGGGAAGGCAACAGCTGAGTGTCTAACTGGGGGAGAGTCCTAATGCATAACCTCTCTTCCAGAAAGTCACCACTCATTTTCAGAAAGCACTATAAATAGAGTCCCCTGAGATGTGCTTTGGAAGTTTCGGTCATTCTCATAAGACCTTCCCTGATTTTTTTTTTTTTTTTACTCTTTTGCCTATTGTTTAAAAAAATTTTTTGACTGATTTTTTTTTTACCTTAAATGTATTTTAAAGAAATATTTTGTATCACTACCATAAGTGAGAAACGGTTACCACATGCCATAAATGGAAGGTGACCATACAGATATACAAATTGAAAGTAAAATTGTGTTGAAAAAAATTATGACTATGGATGGGCTCCAAGCATATTAGCTTACTCTCCTTTGGTGGTGCTGAAGTTCATGGAGTTGCAAGAGCTCCAACAGTGTCTTTGATGGAGAGGTATTCTAAGGGGACTGACTTTCTATCTCCTTGACTCCCTATTGCTGTGTCTCCAAGAATTTGCACCCCATCCGCTAGAAAATGTGGATTTCAGTTTCCCCAGGTTGAATGAACTTTCACTTAGTACATACAGATGTCAGTCACAATGGCTAATGCTCTCCAAACTTTTATCACCCTTAATTCTCACAGCAGCCAATTTCACTGGAGATGTTATCCATGTGTTATAAGTAAAGAATGTGGGTACAGAGAAGAGAATTATTCCTTTCAGGCCATGTAACTAACGAATAATGCAGCTGGATTTTTGAATCCAGGACAGACTGAATCCAAAACCTGTCCCAGTAACCCCTGCATGTCTCTCTGAAATAAACTCATTTCGTTCAAGCATAAATGTATATATATACCCATACCAGGAAGTTATTCTGTCCACGTGTTCATTTCTATTTTTTTATAATAAATACAATAGGAATTGTTTTATTAGAAAAAGGTACAGCATAAAAGACTATTTTGTTACTTGTGCATTCTTTACTAGAACAAGCACAGTTTCCAAACCATCATAGAAAAAAAGAAAATCTTGCTATTTCAAGGTTCATGGAGGTGAATGAAGAAACAGGAAGTGAAATATCTAAAATATGATGCTAGAAACACTGTGTCTTTAATGACTCCAATAAGATATTTAAAAAGTATGAAAGCTGTAATGTAGATGTGACTAAAATATACTCTAAAATGTTAGTAATAAAAAGTTAAGAATTTAATGCTACTAACTTACCCATGCATAATGTTTCGCATCCTCAGAGGAATTTTCAAACCCTCATTAATTGACTTAGAAAATTCTTTTGATGCATCGTTGTCTTTGACTTGATAGAAAATCTAAGCAATGATTATTTAAGCTATTTAATTAGGTTGATCCCAAGAACACAGTGTGAATCGAAACAGAAAATGCCATGCACATCTGTCTGTTTTACATCAGAGGGCTTCAGGATGAAGAGAGAAGAAGTGTTCAGATGTTGTGGTCAACAGAATTCTTCAGAAACTTCTGTATCCTAATTCCTGAACCCATGAATGTGTCAGGTTAGATGACAAAGGGAAATTAAGGTTCTGGATGGGATTGATTGCTAATTAGCTAGAGAAATGCAAATCAAAACTAAGACTTCATCTCACTCCAGTCAGAATGGCAAGCATCAAGAAGATAGGCAACAATAAATGTTGGCAAGGATGTGGGGGAAAAGGTACACTCATGTGGGGGAAAAGGCACACTCATACACTGCTGGTGGTATGGCAAATTGGTGCAACCATATGGAAAGCAGTAAAATGTGGAATGGAACCACCATTTGACCTAGCTATCCCACACCTCAGTTTATACCCAAAGGAATTAAAATCAGAATACTACAATAATGCAGCCACATCAATGTTTATAGCAGCTCAATTCACAACAGGTAAATGGATAAAGAAAATGTGGTGTATATACAATGGAATATTACTCAGCCTTAAAGAAGAATGAAGTTATGGCATTTGCCAGTAAATGGATGGTGCTAGAGAATATCATACTAAGCAAAATAAGTCAATCCCAGAAAGCCAAAGCCTGAATGTTTTCTCTGATATTCAGATGCTAATTTACAATAAGGGAGATGCTAGGGAAAAATAGAGGTACTTTGGATTGGGCAGAGAGGAGTGAAGGGAGGGCAGGGGGTATGGGGATAGAGTCAGACATGATTACCATATGTACATATATGACTTGAGTGGTGTGATTCTACATCATATACAACCAGAAAAATGAGAAATTATTCTCCATGTATGTATGATATGTAAAAATGCATTCTACGTATAATTAATTAGAACAAGTAAAACACACACACAGAAATTGCTAAGTAGCTGATGGGAGATTTTCATGAATTGTCTATATTAGTATTATTTCAGAGTCCTTAGAGGGAAGCAGAAGATGGAAAAGCAGAGAAGTGGCATGATGAGAGAGACTTGGGCCAGTATTTCTGGCTTGAATGTGGAGGAATGGGGCCATAAATCATGGACTTCCATACCTTCTAAAAATTGAAGAATGCAATTAAACAGATTGCTCCCTATAGCCTCCAAAATGAACCCTGCCAATATTTCTATTTTAGCCTAGTGTGACCCTTGTTACCAGTGTCCAGAAATGTTAAGATAATAGACTTATGTTGCTTTATTATTACTATCATTATTATTGGTATTGAAGATTGAACCTAGGGGTGCTTAACCACTGAGCCACATCCCATGTCCTTTTTATTTTTATTTTGAGATGGGCTCTTACTAAGTTCCTTAAGTTGTTGCTTAGTTGCTGAGCCTGGCTTTGAACTTGTGATCCTCCTGTTTCAGTCTCCTGAGTCACTGGGATTACAGATCTGCACCACGGTGCCTGGCTTATGTTGCTTTAAAGCCCATAGTATTTCTAGTAATGTTTACAGCAGTAATAAGCAATTAAACACATGTGGCTCAGGAAAGGGAGGGTAGGGTTAACACTACAGATAGCGCCCTAGCCAACAGGTGTTCCCACATCAGTCTAGCTAAAGAACCCAATATACCCATGAAAAAAAATAAGCTTTTATAAAATATGAAGAACATATCAATGTTATCCTTAGGTCATCATCTTTAACAAGATAAATACTCATTCATTATTGAAACATCATCCTGGAATCCATGTAGTTTTAGTAGCCAAACAAAAAAGAAAATTTCTATTGTTATGTAGTTGCAATCAATGGTTTTGTAGGTTTAATTATCCTCTTTGATACTGCTACTGGCTACTGCTGCTATTACAATTCTCACGAGTACAAATGTGAACTTCAGTAAGGAATATATGTTTTTCACTTCCTTGTTTGTAAGGAGTGCAAAATGAACTAAGAAGAAGAATAGAGGGTTAATACAAGGGTAAAACACACTAATTCTGAGAAACACCATAACAGTCACTGGCACATGTTAGGGCTTACTGTTTTGTTAGCCTCTATTATTATTATTATTATTATTATTATTATTATCATTATTATTTTCACCATCATCCCTTTTGTTGCTATCAATGACTGTTGGGTGCCTTAACTAAACCAGGCATGTGGATTTCATATTGTATCACTAGAAATTAGGTATCAGTATCTACAATTATTTTTCAGGTAAGGAAACTGAACCTCTGAGTGTAAGAAGTCACTTAACCAATGCTAAAGGGCTTTTAAATGATGAACTCATCATTGTTCCAGAATTGTTTTAGTGCTAGATGCTGTCTGCTTCCATTAAATAAAGTCCTATTCCATACCAACCCCTCAAAGACAAATATATTCTGAGAGAGAGAACTGATTTAGATTTAAAAGTATTATTCCAATTATTCCAAAAGGTCAGTAGTAACATTTTATGGTCCCACTTTGTTTTAATATCTGAGGACATGAACCATTTTTAACCCTGATAGGAAACTATTTTGATACTATTTTCTCCTAATGATAAAATTTTGGTTGGAGTAGAGCTGATTTATCAAGCATGGAATCATAAAGCTCATTTTTTAAAGTTATTTTCTTATAGAAAGAAAGTATGTTGCATTGTAGAACATTTAAAGAATAGACAATATCCTAAGAATAAATTATAATACAACAGAGTGCCCTGTCCAGAAATAAATATTGATAATATTTGTGTTGAATTCTATGAGTTTGTATGTATTTACATAAAAGAGCTCATACTGTTTTTATAGTCATACAATTTCATTATAGTTTATATATTAATTCATGATACATTTTCAGTTTTTAAATATCAAACTGTAAAAACACAAGAACATTTGTCGAACAGTGACCTTTTAAAAAATTTAGATATTTTTGATTTGTAAATTATTTATTTCTGCATTTTATGATATACAAGATTTTATTAATAGTTAATTTCCAAGACAATATTTTTACACTGACCCTACGATAAATATAGATGAGAAGATTCCTCAGCCATAGATCTTGCTGAGATATTAAAATAATCTACCTGTGGTAAATCGGTTTATACTAATCCATTTCCTTTTTATAATATGTAAGTCCCTTTCAGGGCAGGAATTATGCTTCATAATCTTTTTAATCCCTTAAAGTCTGCATGATAGTTTTTTATAATAATCATTAAAAGATTATTAAATAAATGAATGGAACTGATAAAGGTATTTGTATCAACATTATAATACTTATGGGTGATTGTGGTAAATTCTCCTGTGGAATTTCAAAATACATGATCTGAAAATCCAAGTGATGGCTGAGAACTATAAAATGTTAGAGTAGTGAGAATGAGAGTTATAGAAAGGTAGAAAGGAAGGTTATTTGGTTAAATATGACTGTCTGAAAGTATTAAGGATTTCTGAATATATTTAACTACGTAAATATAGGTTCAAGTGGTAAATTTTATTTTTAAATAAAAAAAAATTAGGAAAAAAATTATATTGCATTTGGAAAGCTGTTTTTCTATATTGTTTTTAAGTGTAATAATTAAAATTCCTATTCAATAAATAAAGTGAATTACTAAAATTATTTCAGATTAAATTTCAAACATTTATTTTTTATATATTCTTGGCATAGCTTTATCTTTAAAACTTATATAATAGTGTAGCACTTCAGTTCATGATGGACAGTGTCCTGCTCATTTCAAAAGGAAACATAGATAATCGTAGTATCTTTTCCTGGTGCTTCATATTCTAAAATCTTATTTCTTTGTCTGGAAATTCACAAAAATTTGCATAGGTCTTATTATATACTTCCAAGTGTCAAATATTAATGAAAACAAGCCCATCAGGAATCTTCAATGCTTCGCTATTTCTGCTCAGAAAAGTTTAGTACTGAGCTTAGGATGTGGCTCAAGCGGTAGTGCACTCGCCTGGCATGCGTGCGGCCCGGGTTCGATCCTCAGCTCCACATACAAACAAAGATGTTGTGTCCCTGAAAACTAAAAAATAAATATTAAAAAATTCTCTCTCTCTTTAAAAAAAAAAAGAAAAAAGAAAAGTTTAGTACTCAATCTTGTACAAAATATCAGCCCCAAGATGTGAACATTAATTTTTTTACTTAGGAATTTTAACTGTTCTGTGCTGTTGTAATTACTAATAAGACATCTACTTGGAGTGTTGGAAGGTAATCATAAAATGACAATCTTTGTAAAAGTTAATATGAAATGGAATATTTAAAAATAGTATTAATCACAACTTGATTAGATTATAAAATCTTCACCAAATCACCATCTATATTACTTTTAATAATTGTGGATAACCATCATAAATACAATATTCCTTTCAGAATTACAATCCATATTTTAGGTACATAATTTCAAACATTGTATCCTTTGTTTATAAGTGGGTAATTTGTCCCTCATTTCATAAAAAAAATTTGAACAAGTTAATGGTTTTAGTGAATTATATAAATCACATACAAGCATTCAATTCATTAAATAATATAAGCTGTATATTTTTTCCTCATACAAAAGACAAAAATCTTAATTTTCTTTATATATTCATATATAGCAATAAAGTTTCAGAAATTAAGAACCTTGGCTGAAATCATCAACTATTGATCTAGAAACACTGTTAGTATTAAAAAACAAAAACCCTACAGTGCTTCTCAAACTTGTGTGAACTTAAGGGTCACTGGAGTGCTTAGTTGCATGATGATTCTTTCCTGGGCCCTCATTCTGGAATATTCAGATTCTATCAATCTTCAAAAGGTGCTTCTGACTCAGAGAGGCCCTTGACCATATTTATTTATTTATTTATTCTAATTTGTTATATAGGACAGAAGAATGCATTTTTTTATTGGTTGTTCAAAACCTTACAAAGCTCTTGACATATCATATTTCATGCATTAGCTTCAAGTGAGTTATGAACTCCCATTTTTACCCCAAATACAGATTGCAGAATCATATCCACATTTTTACATAATGCCATATTAGTAACTGTTGTATTCTGCCCTTTCCTATCCTCTACTATCCCCCCTCCCCTCCCCTCCCATCTTCTCTTTCTACCCCATCTACTGTAATTCATTTCTTTCCTTGTTTATTTTCCAATTCCCCTCACAACCTCTTATATGTAATTTTGTATAACAATGAGGGTCTCTCTCCATTTCCATGCAATTCCCCTTTTCTCTCCCTTTCCCTCCCACCTCATGTCTCTGTTTAATGTTAATCTTTTCTTCCTGCTGTTCCTCTCTGCTCTATTCTTAGTTGCTCTCATTATATCAAAGAAGACATTTAGTATTTGTTTTTTAGGGATTGGCTAGCTTCACTAAGCATAATCTGCTCTAGTGCCATCCATTTCCCTGCAAATTCCATGATTTTGTCATTTTTTAGTGCTGTGTAATACTCCATGGTGTATAGATGCCACATTTTTTTAATCCATTCATCCATTGAAGGGCATCTGGGTTGGTTCCACAGTCTAGCTAATGTGAATTGTGCTGCTGTGAATATCAATGTGGCAGTATCCCTGTAGTACGCTCTTTTAAGGTCTTCAGGGAATAGACCGAGAAGGACAATAGCTGGGTCAAATGGTGGTTCCATTCCCAGCTTTCCCAGGAATCTCCATACTGCTTTCCAAATTGGCCGAACCAATTTGCAGTCCTACCAGCAATGTACAAGAATACTCTTTTCCCCACATCCTCTCCAGCACTTGTTGTTGTTTGACTTCATAATGGCTGCCAATCTTACTGGAGTGGGATGGTATCTTAGGGTGGTTTTGATTTGCATTTCTCTGACTGCTAGAGATGGTGAGCATCTTTTCATGTACTTGTTGATTGATTGTATGTCCTCCTCTGAGAAGTGTCTGTTTAGGTCCTTGGCCCATTTGTTGATTGGGATATTTGTTGTCTTATTGTCTAATTTTTTGAGTTCTTTGTATACTCTAGATATTAGGGCTCTATCTGAAGTGTGAGAAGTAAAAATTTGTTCCCATGATGTAGGCTCCCTATTTACCTCTCTTATTGTTTCTCTTGCTGTGAAAAAATTTTTTAGTTTAAGTAAGTCTCATTTGTTGATTCTTGCTATTAACTCTTGTGCTATGGGTGTCCTATTAAGGAATTTGGAGCCCAACCCCACAATACGTAGATCAGAGCCAACTTTTTCTTCTATCAGACACAGAGTCTCTGATTTGATATCAAGGTCCTTGATCCACTTTGAGTTAACTTTTGTGCATGGTGAGAGGAGGGGATTCAGTTTCATTTTGTTGCATATGGATTTCCAGTTTTCCCAACACCATTTGTTGAAGATGTTATCCTTACTCCATTGCATACTTTTAGCCCCTTTATCAAATATAAGATAGTGGTAACTTTGTGGATTAGTCTCTGTATCCTCTATTCTGTACCATTGGTCCACCTGCCTGTTTTGGTACCAGTACCATGCTGTTTTTGTCACTATTGCTCTGTAATATAGTTTGAAGTCTGGTTTCGCTATACCGCCTGATTCACACTTCCTGCTTAGAATTGCTTTTGCTATTCTGGGTCTTTTATTTTTCCATATGAATTTCATGATTGCTTTATCTATTTCTACAAGCAATGCCATTGGGATTTTGATTGGCATTGCATTAAACCTATAGAGAACTTTTGGTAATATCGACATTTTGATGATGTTAGTTCTGCCTATCCATGAACAGGGTATATTTTTCCTTCTTCTAAGATCTTCTTCTTCTTCTCTCTTTAGGGTTCGGTAGTTTTCATTGTATAAATCTTTCACCTCTTTTGTTAGGTTGATTCCCAAGTATTTTATTTTTTTTTTTGAGGATATTGTGAATGGAGTGTTTTTCCTCATTTCCGTGTCAGAAGTTTTGTCGCTGATATTCAGAAATGCCTTAGATTTATGCGTGTTGATTTTATATCCTGCCACTTTGCTGAATTCATTTATTAGTTCTAGTAGTTTTTTTGTAGACCCTTTTGGGTCTTCTAGGTAGAAGAATGCATTTCAATTCATAGTACACATATAGAGCACAATTTTTCATGTCTGGTTGAAAACAAAGTAGAGTCACACCATCTGTGTCTTTCATACATGTACTTAGGGTAATGGAATTCACCTGGAAAAATAAGAGATCCAGAATATCAAAAGCATTCCTTAGGAAGAAGAGTTGTAGCAGGTGGCATCACTATACCAGACCTTAAACTATACTACAGAGCAATAGTAACAAAAACAGCATGGTATTCGCACCCTTGCCCACATTTTGTAAAGGGAGTTCATAAGGGAACAATGTAGTTCTTATCAAGTGTTCCAAAGTTGAGGAATGTTTTAGAGTTATCTAATGTTTTGATCACTTGCTGTCTTTTGAACTCTCACCAGAAGTCTTGTTCATGGTGAGCAGAGTCTCCAGGAAGCCTTGGAGAGCTTCCATAGGTGACAGAAGATCTGCTATTTCCCTTAAGGTCAAGAATGGCTACCAACATTTTAGATGTCAGGGTGATGCTCTTTTACTGGTTTTGCTTATATCTGATGAGTAGACAATTATTGTATTCTTTTTTTATAATATGTACATATTTTCTAGTACATAATTATTTCCAATATACATATACCATATTCTCCATAATTGAATGCAAATTTTGAGTGAAATTTCTGCCTAGGGTTTTGCTAATGGTATGTTTTTAATCAGTTCTATATTCATTAGATGGTGTCATACATAATTCTGCATGTAAAATAACTCCAGGAAGATATTACTGTCATATAAATAATCAAATTCTTGCCAGTGTAAATTGTAAGATGCTCTGGGAGTTAAAGGACATGGAATGTATTCACCATGTCCTTGATTTGTATACTTTAGTAACACAGAATCCATTTACACAGTTAGATCTTCCTAAAGTTCATGAAAGGAATTCAGAAAGGAAAAACAAACTATTTTAATCCTTGCCCTCAAGTAATGATTATTCAGCCTCTCAGTTTTTCTGCCACTGCTACCATCTTGTGATTTGGAAAAAAGAGGTTCCACTGGGGACTGAAGAAGACTAAAGACACAAGAGAAGGTGAACACAGATTTCTCTTGCTCAGAACTAGGACAACAAAATTAGATTTGTCAGAGGAACTGAAGTTACTCTTTTTTAATCTGAACAAATTTTCACATACTGTTATTCATTGGGAACCCTAAGGAAGGAAATGCAGATTTATTTCATCTTGTCAATAATATTGTTTGCAGTATAGTTTGATACTCAAACAGTCGTTTGGCAATAGGTGTAGATTGAAGTTCAGTTTTATGGTCTAATATTGGTATGGTCCTGGGCAGTTTTCTCAAACTTTCTAGTTTGTGTCTTCTTAAGTTTAAAATTATACTTTTGAATGAAATTACTTTTTTTAAAAAACTATAATATCATGAGTAGTATAAAAACACAATGTAATATAATTGTGCAAGTAATTTCCATATTATTACTATTGAGGGGAATTTCAGTGTACGTTACTTGCAATGTGGAACAGTTTTGTAATCAAGTATTAAACATTTTTTAGTAGGAATAACTTAGGGAATTGTGTTGAGGGTAGGAGAGAGGATGGAGCAAAAAAGAACCTTCTTCAATGTTTGAATATTAAGAAATAACAAAAAAAAGAAACAAGGCAGAGAGGGAAAATCAAATGTTGCCTTAATTGCTGAATAAGTTGATATTGGCTAATATGGCTTATATTTGTGAGAAAGTAAAGTTTGTAATATGAAATCTCACAGACAGTTATACCCTCTTTGTATGAAAGGCCTTGGACCACAGGTCAAGAGCTGTCAAGAACATATGTCCTTGTGTGCTGTGGAAATTTCATGAAGCACTATAACTAAGAATTGGGATGCTGATTACAAGCTTCTTTTGATCTTGGCTCCTAGTATATGTTTTATACTGAAATGATAAAATTTGAAATATAAAAATTTGAGAAGTGGAATCTACTACTGATATACTACAAAAAATTTATTGAAATTATGTCCCCTAGGATCTTCACATACTTCATTTTGAGGTATAAATACTAAAGCCTGCATTTATCATTGATGACAATGTCAGTTGTGATTTCTTCAGGAAATAATCTTGATTTTCAATTATACTAATTAATATCTACTAAGTCATTTAAAGAAGATTCAATTTTCAGATTAGAGAGGTACTGAAATTACTACTGACGGATATGGTAGTTTGTATCAAATTCTGACTTAAGGCATTTATGGAGTTAGGAAATATGGGTATTTAAACATTAAGAGAGTTTAAAGATTTATTTTATTCTTTGGATATGGTGTTAGGAAGTTGCTGTTGGAGCTCTGGACATGCTTTTTTGCAAATATTAAAAATTGTATTGATTTTCATCAGACTATTGCTTTATGTAGTCAAGAATATTGAATAATACAACTAAGTAAAATTCACTTTTAGTGTATACATTTAAAAAATTTTTAGAAATATATACATTTGACAAACCAATCCAATTATGTAAATGTAGTCTAATAACAGACCTGCCTGCTCGAGGATAATATCAATAATCTGTCTTCAGATTATCTACAACTACAGCCTTAACCTTTCTGTAATTACATGTTCTTCTTGAAATGAACTCTGTGTTTGTGGAAAGTGCTTTGCCACAGGACAAAGCCTTTCCAAGATGAATTTTCCTATAACTATATAAAACCTATAAAACTTTGATCCCTTTGCAGCCTCAATTATAACTGTAGCAAATTTTTAGTATACTTTGTTGATCACCAATGTGGCCGAAAGCTTATTATACAGATCCAATTACTCACAAAGGAAAAGTGGGACACAGGAGTTCAAATCTAATTTGCCTGTATATAAGCCACACACACAAAAATAACAAAATCATTATATGGAAGAATAAAATTTATAGGGTCATGTTTCCTAAATATTTTTTTTTCTTATTTTGTAACCCAGTTTGTGTACTCCACTCTGAAGTGAAATAAGCACATTTTTTCCCACTCTTTCTTCTTCTTCTGTTCAATGTAGATCCCTAGCTCAGCCTTCTTTTCTTCAAACCAAGCCATATGTATTTCCCAAGTTTTTGTCAACTTGAAAGAGTTTCCTGCTACTTTTTCCTTTCAGGGACATCCAAGAGTGGAGCTGCAGTACAGCAGTCATTCACTGTGGCCTGTTGACAGCAATATTGTCAAACTCATCCAGAAGCCAATGTCATACTTCTTTTTCTCTGCTAAGAGATTTGGCAATCCCCCACGAATCTATAGATGTGTACTGCAGCAGAGGTATGAAGCTGAAAGGTTTATTTTCAAGGGAGTTTGAACCACATGCTAGTGGAAATTGCTTGTCCCACCTAGAACTGCCCTACTCTGGTTTTCTAATATAAAGTATCCATTTTCTGAGGGAATCTGGTCACTCATAGCCAGATTTCTAATGTGGTGTGTCATAGAACATTAGTGTATTAATGGCCAACTAGATTACATAAACACTTAGTATCCTGCAAGCAAACAGTAATCTCCATCAAGACCCAATAATAACTCACAAGTTAGTTTTCAAAAAGAAAGGAGATATTAAAAAAAGGCTAATCTTCCTTAAAAATCTTAGATGTCTGTGTTGTGGATCACCTAATGAGACTTGCCAAAAAAATCTATAAAGCATTATCATAAAGCTCCAATGACAGTGTAGGTTGTGCTGCAGCTTGATTATGTATCAGATCCCCTTCTTATTCTGGGTTGTACTAAAAAACAGTTTTTATTACTGGCTACTTTCTCAATGGGTCAGAATACTCCAATGTGCAAATTTCTTCAAAATGAAGAGGCCCATAAAATGATGGATGAGACAGAGTAATTTGTCTTTTGGTATATAAGGGTGTCGTGATATGCCTCAAACCATTGGATGTCTAGAAAATTTGCCAGTCTTGTAGGGCCCTGAGTTTCAAGATGTTCACATTCACACTCTGATATAAACATATTATAATATGGCATCTAGGGCATTTGCTCTTTCCTTATGAGCAAGTACATTTAATTTCATCAATTCCATGCTTTATATTTTGCATAAAATGATACATGGTATTATTTTTATATCAATATGGTCAATAAATCTACAGATCTTCTTTTGATAGGAGGCATAGTCTTGAGGTAAGTCAGTGATAGGTTACTCCTACCTTGGCCAAATGACTGCAAATTGCTTCTTATTATCTTTAGAAAGAAGTAAATTAGAAAGTAATTACTTGATCAATATCTGTTTATAGTTTCCATAGGCTGGTTGATTTGCTCCAATAAAGACATCATAGAACAACAGTGAATAACAAAACCTTAATAAGGTTTGTGAAAATCAGCAGTTATTTTACAAGAAACTATGGCTTTTGCTCTAGTAAACTGGTGCACGAAAAGAGTTGTGAAGAAATAATTACCATCACATCTTTCATTTCTTTATGAGTAGCACTAATATTTTTAATTCTCCCAGGTATATAGGTTTCTGTTCTATTTTGTTTTGTAGTTTACTGGTGGGATAAAGTGCAACAATTCCAGAGACTTATATTTTGACATTTTAATCATAATATTCATCATCATCTATAAGGATTCTGATATTTACTATGTACATATGTTACCACTATACATTCTTGGCTCTAAATATACCCATAAGATATCTCCTAGGGCTCACTGGAATTATTATTTAAGATACATGCATGGCAAGGTGTCATTTATCAATACACCTGACTTCTGTATTCTCTGTGGTTGCATTTTGAGTCTTCAGGAATTTGTGTCAGATGTGATCATTAACTAGTTATCACTACAGGACACTCCTGGGTATTTTTTTTTCTAGTCCATATGTGGATGCCAGTCAGCCTGGGAAAGGCTTAGAGAACGTATATAGTATCCACGTTTAGCAGCATAGAAAATACTTTGCCAAAATGACCTGACCTCTCTTCAGCCAAAGTCTCTGAACCTATAAACTATTTAAACTATTGAACTAATAGTTTAATACAACAACTCAATTCAGTTTCTACACTCAGATCTAGAATTCCTTTGGTTACAAAAATGAAGTAGACCCTATATAGTCTACACACATATTTCATTCTAAGTATCCCAGATCAACTACTACCACCATCCATAAAGTCATAAAGTAAAGAACTCTTTTGATTCTAAGGATTAAGTGCTAACATTTGTAATCCTCCAAGCCAGACTTCATTATTCCCCATTGATGTCCAAAGTTCAATTCAAAGGTTTAATCCTCTTCATGGTCTCCCTGCTGCAGAGGACAGACAGCACACACAGTGCTTTTCAGGATGAAGTTTCTTAATTCTTAGTGAAGGGAATGTCAAAAACACTTCAGAGAGCAGGTCAGCAAAATATGACCAAAGACAAAATCAGCCAGTGTCCTGTTTGGGTGCCCTTGTGAGCTAAGAATGGTTTTTATACTTTTAGAGTGTTTTAAAAGAAGAAGTAGAAGAAAGAGAAGTAGGAGGTAGGGAGGGAGGGAAAAGGAGAGGGAGAGGAAGAGGAAGACGGGCCTACGTAGTCCACAAAGCCTCAAGTATTTGCTATCTGTTTTTTTAGGGATAGTTTGCGAGCCAATTCCTAGCAAGGAAGTTCTAGCATTGCAACTGCATGACCGTAGGCCACAAGGAATCCAAGTTTTAGTTAACTATTCTAAGGTAACTCCATAGGTGTTGAGATAGCACATTAAATCATGAATCCTGTAAGAAGATAATCATGTTGATAAGTTCAGTCAGATTCAACTTTTTACCTTGCCTTCTTCAGTCTCATAACCCTTAAAATTCATTCCGTGCATACTTCTCAGACTCATGATGGTACACATCGGCAAGATCCAGGAACAATTTCTGAATATGAAATAGTTTATGGAGAATGCTCGTCCTTCCCCTTGTGGGATTTAATTTTAGTCATTCATTGTAGGCTCTCATAGGTACTGAGAAGAGTTGACCTCAGGGGTGAGGCAATTATTTCAAGAGAAGTTTTTGAAAACATTTATTTTTTGTTTTTTTTTTTTGTTTGTTTGTTTGTTGATTTTATAGGGAAATGCTGATTTCCTCTGTTAAAGAAAGATTCCAGGGTATTTGGAATTTCTAAGTTCCCACTCTTATCTCTGCCTCAATCCTCTGGTCTCAGATCTTAGGATTCCTCACTTGTCTAAACAGCGCTCTTACAAAAGTTTTATGAATCCTAGAAGGGTTAGTAGTAGCTTTCTTTCTGCATGCACATCCTGTCTAAACTGTCTGGGCAGCCATATTCCTCCCTCCCATCCACATTTCTGTAAGCCCTTTTGCACATACTAACTAAATCCCACTGTCATTTGATCTCCTAAAACTTCCCTCCACTGGCACCCCATCCCAAATAATCACTAGTGAAAAACCTAAATCCTTATGGTGCCTCCGCATGCCATAAATTGCTGGTGTACCAGTTTTCCCTGGCAAGGGGTTCCTTGAATACTCCACATTTACGAGAGCAACCCAGTTCCAAAATCCATCTGGTGGAGCCTGTTTCCTTTGGGCACTCTTTGGACCTCTATTTATCAGGATCCTGACAGAAAACAGATGGCACCATTAAAGATGTTAACTGAAAAATATAAGAAAAGGATTATTTCTTGAGATAGGCAGGGCTGGAGAATCCAAGGAGGGATAATGAAGCATTCAGATTAACAACGGTAGGAATCCTTTATTAGGCTCCTGAGGGAAGAGGAGAGAAGATGTGACTGGAGCTGCATGAAAACCGGAGCACAGAAGAAAAGCTTCAGAGAAGGGGCCACACAAGAAAGGAGACACTGCCAAAACCAGAATGAGGGAGTGAGTGGGAAGGCCAAGAAATCGCCTCCACCATTCCTTCTTCTCACGTTCAGTGTATTGCTTTCTGTGGGGGAAGCCATGGAGCCTGAGTACTGTCATCTATAGGGCAGGAGCAATCTGGAGAGGTCACAGAAAGTAACCAGGTCCTGAGGACAGCATTCTTAGAGCGAGTGGGTGAAATGAGAAGCACTTAGACACAGTGTGAAATAGTGGTCCTATTAAATTTGATTCTGAATGTGTTTCTGTTTTTGTTTGGTTTTGCTATTTATTTATTTAGGGGTGGGTACTGGCAATTGAACTCAAGGGGACTCGACCACTGAGCCATATTCCCAGCCCCATTTTGTATTTTATTTAGAGACAGGGTCTCACTGAGTTGCTTACTGCCTCGATTTTGCTGAGGCTGGCTTTGAACTCATCATTCTCCTGCCTCAGCCTCCCTAGCCTCTGGGATTATAGGCATGAGCTATTTAAATTCTTGCTATTTAAATTCTCTAAAATTAGAATTCATCTTAAAATTTGTAGTTTATTGTAGCTTATCACAGTATTCTTTTCTTAAAGCATAAAATAATAAGCTGTTTTATAATCTGTTTTTTAGAATCCATAATCTAGACAGTAATAGCAGTAAAAGGAAGGGAAGGATATGGATATTGCAGGAATAGAATTCCTCAAACTTCCACTAGGTAAATTTGAAACATGTAAACCTTCACATAGATCTAGAGTCTCTTACGTTTATAATTTTTTAAATGACCTATTAACAATTAGTACCAGCTGGAGCCTCAATATTCTACTCCACTGTTTTGTTTATTAGGTCTAGTCAATTACACATGACAGTAGAAAGCTCTTGGATTCATTTTACACAAACGAAGCAGAATTTTGTACTTCTCTGGTTTTATATGAAGTAGAATCACATCATTCATGCAAACATACATGTACCGAGTAATGATGTCCATCTCATTCCACCATCTTTCCTACACCTTTACCCCCCTACCCTTTGCTCCCCTTTGCTCCATCCAAAGTCCTTTCACTCATCCCATGCCAGCCCTCATTATGGATTAGTATCCATTTATCAGAGAAAACATTTTCCCCTGGTGTTTTGGGGTTGGCTTCCTTCATTTAGCATGATATTCTCCAACTCCATCAATTTACCTGCAAATGCC
This sequence comes from Ictidomys tridecemlineatus, assembly GCF_052094955.1. NCBI lineage: Eukaryota > Metazoa > Chordata > Mammalia > Rodentia > Sciuridae > Ictidomys > Ictidomys tridecemlineatus. Next base: position 101,241,431 of record NC_135485.1, on the reverse strand, counting down.
ATAATTTTATTCTCTTTTGATGCTGAGTAATATTCCATTGTGTATCTGTACCACAGTTTATCCATTCATCGATTGAAGGGCATAAAGGTTAGTTCAACTGTTTTTGAATGAGTGTTTAAATAACAATGACAGCCCCCAAAGAAATATGGAGAAGAAAAGGGATTTGACTGGTCTATATTCTGGAGAGTGAGCTCTTGGTTGAGTTATAGTTCCATTAAAATAATCATATCATAACATGAAGAGTTTGAACAGTTTAGGCTAAATGAGTTACTGGTAAGTGGGTTAGCATGCTAGCAAGTGGGCAAATTCACTAGTAATCGGCTTAGAAGGGCAGGAGGAGAGTTGTACTGAGCTAGATGGCCTGATTGCCCTATAAGGCCTAGGAGTGTTTGCATTTTAAAAAGAACGAGAAAAGGGAGAGTCCTGAATTTATATAAAAATTATTTTTGCTGGTCATTCCTCACCATGGCTAAAAAGCATAATCTCAAAATTCTGTTTTACAGCTATCTATATTTGAAAGGAAGAACTAAATGACATGTGCAGAGAATTCTAATGAAAAGAATCTGAGAAATGGACTTGAGTTTAGGTACTTTATTTGGAGGGAAGCCTATGATGCACTCATGAGGACTTTGAGACAATTCCTCACTCACAAAAGCCAATGATGAGTTTATTCATAAGCAGAATAATGCAATGAGCAATTATAATGCCATATCATTGGGACCACTGTTACCTGTAGAACAAACCTGTTCCATGACAGAATGGAGAAGGTCAGTCATTTACCCAATTGCTTCAATTCCTCATTAGTTGAAGTCACCTGTCACCCCTCAGTGCATTCAGTTCCCAGCATTTCTGAGTGGCTGGGCAGGTGCACAGGCTGAAGAAGCTCTCAGCATCAGAGAAAGTCTAAGGCAGAGGGCAGATGTGAATAGTGTGCTTGGTAACTGACCTTGATAGCTGCTTGGTAAGTTGTTATAGCTGGCGGTCGGTGAAGACTTGGGATACGCATCAGCAGCACCCACTACACAGATACATACAGAGCATACAAGAAGGGCTTGGCACTTTTTGTCACTATGAATAAATGAAATTAATCAGCTTTCCTGGAGAAGAAATGTGAGTTAAAGTGTGTTTCTCTGTCTTAATACTAGAAATGATATTACAAATTTGGGATCTAAAACCAATTTAACTATATTTACTATGTGATTTAAGTAATGATATATGTGTGCAATTTTATCAAGATTAATGTTCATGTAGTCATTATAGATTCCATTATGACTGTAACTTATTTTTTATAATTTTTTACTTTTTCTTCTTCTCTCTGTTGGTCACCAGTAGAAAAAATGTAATATTGAAAATATGCTTCATGCAATCTTTTCCCATTATATGCAATCAAAACGTGGATATGAGATTGGATCTTTTTCAAGAAGAAGAAAATCTGCCATTTGAAGCTATGCATGTAAAATAGGAAGGATTTTAGTTTATGCTTAGCCTCATTCTTTTGACAATGATATGTGGTATAATCTCTTTTCTATGTAAAAGCAATTATTAACATAGATTATTAATACAAATTCCCTTCAAGTAGAAAAATTCATTGTAATATTTTGTTAGATAAATAAATAAGATACTATTGAATCTCAAAGAACACTTTATGGTAAATATGTAAAAATGAATACTGCTCTATTCTGTTCCTGTAAAACCATCCTATAATGCCATCATTTACTTTATGTTGCTGGACTGAAGATCTACATTTTAATAATTTATTTGCTGAGCGTAATTGAATCTTCAAGAGCAATGTACTTTTATCATACTGTAATATCATACTGTAGCTTTCCAGGAATGAAGATTTTGTATTTCTATGTTTCAGGTTCATCATTTATTGTTTTCTTTCACCATTTATAAAAGTTGGTGAGTCTTAATGATAGTAACCTTCCTTAAAAGAGAAGAATGATGATTTAGATTTCATTTACTTCAGTGCATAAAACAAAGTGCACTACAAGTCTACAGGCTACTTTTGAAAATTCATACATAACTACTTGTGGGTCTACAGGCTAGATATTACTCAAGTATAAGTTTCTATTTCCTAGGCCAAGGTAAAAGAAAACAATGTCTATGAAAGGGCCCCTAGGCCAGGCATGGTGGTGCATACCTGTAATCCCAGATTTTGGGGGAGGCTGATGCAGGAGGATTTCAAGTTTGAGACCAACTTGGAAAATTTAGCAAGACTCTGTCTCAAAATTTAAAAAGGGTTGGTATGTAGGCCACTGATAGAGATCCTGGGATCAATCCCCAGGAAATGAAACAAAAAAATGGTGGGAGAGGTGTTTATGTATTAAACGTTTATATCTTGACTGGACTTGGTTTCATATGAAAAGAATGGAAGGGGGCATGAAGATCAATGATTACTTCTGTGGCTGTGACAGTTACTTAACTTCTCTGATGGCTGCTGTAACCACTAATACATCAAGGATACCAAGACCAACTCCATACATATTTGTGAGGATGAATGAGATAGTACACATTAACTGCTTAGCAACATGTGAATTATTAGTAAATAGTAATTCAGAAAATTGAAGACGAATATACTGAAATGATTTCAGTTATAGAGAAGAAAGGAATGACATTTAATGACAATCTTGAGGCTTTTGAAAATTTCCAGATAGAGATTATTGACAAAGTATAAATCAAATACAAATGTATCAAGAAGGCTCAATTTTCAACATCAGTAAAAGTGGCTTTAGGGTATTGAAAAAGACTACCTGTGTGTAATTTTCTTGAGAAGCTTTGGAGGCAGTTTGTGATGGTCTCTAGAATGGATTTCTTATATTTATCAGCCTATTGCAATACCTAACCCAGTAATAGGAGTGCTCATTCTGAACTTTAATATGTCCTCAAAGCTTATTATGTGTTTTATTGATTTGAGTATTAGAGTCAAGAAGTAAATTCTGTGAGTTCTTAGATAACTATACCCATCAGGTGCGGCATATGTTCCTTTTCCTTCCTCTTTTTCCTGGACAGGAAACCAGACTCCCAGGAACCTTCTCACACTTTACATACCTTAAGATCACCCCATCACCAGCTTAAGAGTGTCTAACCCATATCTTTACAAAGAATCTATCTTAATCTTTTAAATAATGTTACTCTGTCCTTGGCTGTTAGAATTATAGGCAGTAGAGCAGCCAGACTGCTCTGGAATTCTGATTGTAGAAGGATGTCAGTTTTCCCATCTGTAAAATGGGAAAATATTAGTATCTACTTAGTAGGTAATTTTGAGGCTTAAATGAAGTAGATTGTATAAAACACATATGGGCCTAGTTTCAGCGTGCTCAGTATTTTTATTATTGCTAGTTTAATTTTGCTCTGATAATTTTATAACCATAGAGGAGCTGCTTATCCTGGTTATATTTAATATAAAGAAAACTTTTCCTCCACTCTTACTCAAACATAAAAATACTGAATTATGACATGATATTTGTGTTTGTTCAACAAGTGACTATTTATCCTCCAAACTGAGAGACTACACAGTGACAGAATTGTACTGATGATTCACACGCAACTTGCATATGATTCTTGCACAATTTTTGCCAGATGTTTATTTCTAATGTTTTACATATAAATGTATTCAAACAATTATTGAATATATGTTCAGGAAATAATGGTAGGAAAGGGTAGGAATCAATAAAAAATTGAAAGATAATCTGCCTTTGGATAAATACTTATAGGATGAGAAAAGAGAAAAAATACATAAAATCAGTAATTCAATAACAATTTAAAAGTTCTCAAGATCATTAGCTGCTCACTGCCCTGCCTCAGTTGTGCTGAACACATATCCTGAATCCCAGAGAAAAGCAGGATTGTAGATTACAAGACTTTTAGTACCTTGCTTTCCATCCTTTTGATACCATACAAACTGACATTTAAAGGTGATCATTTTGTTTTGCAAAATGATACACATTCATTATTAAAAATATAAACAATATCCAGATAGAGATCATTGACAAAGTATAAATCAAATATAAATGTATAAAGAAGGCTCAATTTTCAACATAAGTAAAAGTGACTTTAGGGTATTGAAAAAGACTACCTGTGTAATTTTCTTAAGAATCTATCTTAATCTTACATCACCCTCATAAACAACCATTGCTAACAACTAAGTAAATTAGAAATTACTTTGGGTAGATAGTCAGGTAATGCTTTTTTAAATTTTATTTATTTATTTATTTATTTTTTGAGAGCAGGTATTGTTTTATTAACTAACCAGATTACAAAAATACCTTAGATCATCCTTCTAATAAGCCTGTGAATCTGATCTTCCCCTATGGCCAGCATTTCCACCTTCTACAAAATGGGTGATCTTTTTCTTCATTCCATGTCCTAGCGAAGATCATTTGAAAGGGCACAGGAGTTATTTGCTTCTTTGAAGCATCTTCTAACAATGTAGATCTCATGAATCAGATCCTCCCTTCAGATGATGCTATATTTACCAAGAGATCAAGCAATCAAAGCATTCTCTGCCAAGGCAATTTGTTTCTTATTGATTTTGCCATATCCACGCTTATAGATTAGTGCAGTCACCAACTTCAGGTTTGGGTACCCCCATGCAGCATATGATTCCACAATCCTGAGCATGTTAATTGAAGTCTTGTTGAGCTTAAGCAAAGGTGCCATTGAAGATCTGTCGAAGGTAAAGAAGTTGTAACACCTAATGAACCTTTGGGCTCACACCATTGATATCGTTGATTCTGATGACCAGTGCCAATTTGGGTTCTGCAGGTACATAGAAGTTGCCATATGATCTTGTTACCCTAACCATTCAAATCTCCACTCTGTACATCTGCCTATGTTCCTTGGCTTTTTCATAGATAAGCTTAATAATAAGACTTTTGAATCAGATTTTGGGCAAACTTCTTTAATTCCTTCACTTTTTCCTAAGGGTTTCTGACACAGCATGAACCTCCTTTTCCTTCTCTTTGGCACCCTCCGTGGTTCGTTCCAGTTGGAAAAGAGAGAAGGGAATGATTTTTAATTAAAAATAAGATCATACTCTTCATTCTTACTTGCAAATGAAAAATTATTGTTGTGTAAAATTGATGGAAATGTTACTTTTCTGATAAAAATGTCTTCATTCCAAGTATTTTTTAGCTTATTTATTATTGCTTAGGAAGAAATGATGACACAAGAAATATTGAGAGAATGAGGTCATTTTTTAAATTACATTTCAACTTTTGGCTCTATAAAAAGTCTAAATTCTACGAAGGGTGATATTGTTATTTTGTTTACCCAAAATCAGTTTCCACATTCTATATTTTTTTGGGGGGGAGTACCAGGGATTAAACTCAGGGACAAGCACATTATCATATTGCCTAAAGAATATATTGGCAGATTATAAAAATAAATCAAATATAGACTGCTATTAGCATTTTTAAAAGATAATACGTTATTTTCTCTGTTTCTAGGAAATGCAAAAGACATCATGATAATATATGAAGAAGATGCTAAGGAATGGGCTGTGTACTTGAGAGAAGTATTTTTCCATGTTGTGAAAAGAGAAGCAATCCTGTTATATTGCTTAGACAGTTTCTCTCTTCAGCATTTGGAATTGCTAAGCTTAAACTCTTACAAATGTAAACTTTTGATATTATCCAATGACCTGCTTAAAGACCTAACTTCAAAGAAGCGTCAGTTTCTGGAAGAAGTTCTTGACTCACCAGAAAGTGTTGTTACTCTGCTTTGTGGAATGAAGAGCTCAAGTCAGCTATATAAATTATTAAATATCTCTGGAAGCCCATGGGAAATCTCAACAGAGCAGGAGCCTGAAGACTACATTTCTATCATCAAGCAAATCATATTCAGAGGTAGTGTTGCCAAATCCTCTCTATTTGTTGGTTTTTATTTTATTTTGTCTATTTTTTTTAATACTTTATAAATTTAAAGTTTTATTTTTAAACCAATGAAAATCTGATGCTAGGATAAAAAGTAGAAAAACAGAAGCCAAATTTATTTAACAGTATGTTCATAGCAGTTTAATTCATAATAACCAAGCTAGAGAAATAGCTCAGGTGTCCTGCAAAAGATAAAAGGAGAAAGAAAATGTGGTACATACACATGATGGAATATTGTTCAGCCATAAAGAATAATGAAGTTATGGCATTCACCAGTAAATGGATAAAACTGGAGACTATCATGGTAAGTGAAATAAGCCAATCCCCCCCAAAACAAAGGCTAAATGTTCTCTCTGTAATGCTGATGCTGACTCACAATAGGTGGAAGGGAGGAAAGAAAAGAAGCTCCCTGGATTGAACATAGGATAATGAGGGAAGAGGGAGATTGGAATGGGAAAGACAGTAGAATTAATTGGATATAACTTTTCTATGTTCATATATGAATATTTGGCCAGTGTAACTCCACATTATGTACAATCACAAGAATGGGAAGTTATACTCCATGTATGTATGTTATGTCAAAATACATCCCACTGTCATATATGATTTTTTAAAGAGAACAACAACAAGAAAGAACTGTGTTAGTTTTTCTTTAAGGTTTGGTAGAACTAAGCTGAGAATCCATCATATTTTAGGCTTTTCTTTCTTGAAAGGCATTTAATTGCTGTTTTAATTTCATTACCTGAATACTTGTTTATTTAGATTTTGTACATCTTTTTTGGTTCAATTTGGAAAGATAATATGTGCCCCCAAATTTGTCAGTATCTTTTAGATTTTCCAATTTATTGGAGTACAAATTTTCAAAATCCTGTCTATGATCCTCTGGATTTCAGAAGTGTCTATGGTGATATCTCCTTTGTTATTTATAATTTTGTTGATTTGGGTTTTTTCTTTCTGTTGGTTAGTTGGGTAAAGGGTTTATCAATCTTATTTTTCTTCTCAAAGAACCAACTTGCTTTGTTTTTATGTACTTTTGTTATTCTCAATTTGATTCATTTTGGTTTCAATCTTAATTATTTTCTGTCCTATACTGATTTTCGAATTAGTTTGTTCATATTTTTATGAGGTTTTCAAGTGGAGAAAGCATATTTGAGATTTCTCTATTTATTTAATATAGGCACTCAGTGCTATATAGGCACTGCAAATGCCATGATTTTGTTCTCTTTTAATGCTGAGTAATGTTCCATTGTGTACACATACCAAAGTTTCCCTATCCATTCTTCTACTGAAGGGCATCAGGGATGGTTCTACAATTTAGCTATCATTCCCGTAGTATGCTGTTTTTAAGACCTTTAGGAATAAACTGAGGAGTGGAATAGCTGGGTCAAATGGTGGTTCCATTCCAAGTTTTCCAAGGAATCTCCATACTGCTTTCCAGATTGGCTGCACCAGTTTGCAGTCCCACCAGCAACATGTGAGAGTGCTTTTTCCCCCACATTCTCGCCAACACTTATTATTGTTTGTATTCTTGATAGCTGCAATTCTGACTGGAGTGAGATGAAATCTTAGAGTAGTTTTGGTTTGCATTTCTCTAATTGCTAGAAATGTTGACCATTTTTTCATGTTTGTTGACTGATTGTATATCCTCTTCTGAGAAGTGTTGGTTCAGTTCCTTGGCCCTTTTACTGATTGGGTTATTTGGGTTTTTGGTTTTAGGATTTTTTAGTGTTTTATATATCCTAGAGATTAGTGCTCTGTCTGATGTGCTTGTGGTAAAGATCTGCTCCCATTCTGTAGGCCCTCTGATGGTTTCTTTTGATGAATAGGGCCTTTCTCTGGTTCTCCAGGCTGCAATGTGGAGGGCAGGCTTTTCCCCAGATCTCCGATCTCCAGGATTGCAGTTTCTTAATGAAGAGAAGATAGGGTAGGAGCAAAAGAAATTTTGAAATATTAAAAAATTTAACAAAGGAAAGGCAGGAGATAGATAGCAGATGATGGTTATAAAGTAGGGATAAAAATAACAAATTAATAAAGAAAAGAAGAGGAAACATTAACTTTGCTTATTATTTGGAGAAAGAGTGATGTATGGGCAATAAGAGAGACAAAACACAAGGTAGAAACAAACAGCCAAATGTAAGAACAAAACAGCTCAAATTCACTTATAATTATACCCCACCTAAGTCAAACCCAGTGAAGAATGAAACAATAATATATATATATATATGAATTTATGGGGTGATGGCCAGCATCTCATTAATGGGTTCTTCTTCCTGCCAAGGAGGGTGTAAACCACCTGAGAAATTAGAGTCTAGAGTAATTAGTGAAGAACAAAAAACAAAGAGTCAGAAATATATTTTCAAAAACACAGCCCCTGATGTATCCAGTCCATGCAAGAGCTGGAACTAGACAAAATAAAATGGCTCCAGTGGTTTATTTAAGGGAGTACATCAAAGACAGGAAGGTTTCAAGGGTGGAGTTTTGCTTTGTGATGTACAATCCACAGGTTGATTGGAATCTTGGCAGGTCACACCTATCCCAGGTGCTATGTGTGACATGGAAGAGCAAAATAGGAATTCACAATGTTTCTGGGCAGTCTTTTACATTGGAAATGTCCACTGGAAGTTCCCAGACATCAGATGTTCCTATTAACTAGGCTGCAATACCGACCAAGTCCACACACAGCCCACAGACAGCTCGTGACATAAATTTATATATATACACATATATATATATTTCCTAACCTATTCCCATAATGAGAACACACACAAGAAAGTAAGACAGTTATAAAATATAATGAAATAATGTTTGAAAAATTTATAAATTAAAAAAGGTAAAAATATGGGGTTGAGTATTGCGTGGGGGAAAGAAAGAAAGCTAAAAATCCTTAATGAGAAATAAAGGGCTTATCTTAGTTGAGGTAATGATCACAATTATAGAAAAAGTTGGATTTTCGTTCTTCATATTTTTATTTTTTTTACTCTGCAACCCTTGGGCAAAGATCTGGAGGCTATGACATCTGACATTTTTGTGTTCCTCAATTAGCTGTCAGTCATGGTGGTTAGGAGCCAAAGTTAGTTGTAGTAGCTCTCAGCATCCTATCTCTCAGTTTATGGTGGAATAGTTGGAGGAGTGCTAAAGAAATTTTTGTTCCTATAGCAGAGGTGGTGCAGAGTTTCAGTAGCTGGTGTTTGGTCTTGGGTGACTGTTGGAACTCTGTCAGTAGGTATTTGAGCCTTGATCCACACTCTTGGATTCTTGGGAGATACAAATCTCTGATGGACATCTGGGTCTCAGTTACCTCTCATAAATTCCACCTTTAAGGTGCATAGGCAAAAACTCCATAGGATTTACATTCACTGCTATGGATGAGAATTTCCCAGTATTAGTCTTGGAGTACAGATGCTCCTCTGTGGCCATTATTGGCATCTTTCCAATAGCTCTTATGGAATTCCAGCAATAAAGGAACTCTATCTCTATCCTTAGTATCCTAAGCCTGAATGTCCTGAGCACAATTTTCTTTGCATTTATTTTAATCACACTAGTCCAAGCACACCATACAGCCTATAACAGGCAACTGCTGGATACACTGGAAACCTCTTTTATGAGTTTGCTATCTCCGCCTCTGCTTGAGCTTTTAATGGACTCCTAGTGATCCTGGTTCCCACAAGACTGTCCACCTGTAGGACAAGTGATTTTGGTTGCCTTTTACTCAACAGCTTCCCATACTGACTCTAAGTACACTAAGATCTCTCTCTCTCTCTCTCTATTCTACAGGTTCCCAAAGCCATTCTCTCATTGCCTGCTCTCCAGCAGTTGTGACTGCCATACTGCTGCCAGCCAACCTGCCACATCTCTAACATATTATTTCATCTATTATGTTCAAAGTTTCCAACTTTCTGTGTCTCTATGCTTTCTTTTGCTGTCCAGTATTGAATTTCTGTGAGTTCCTTTAGTTACTCACCTCACTGAGGATTAGTCATTTCACTTTTTACTTGTGGTACTGTAAAGGATTAGATGTGAGGTGTCTCCAAAAGCTCACATGTGAGACAATGCAAGAAGGTTCAAAGTAGAAATGATTGGGTTCTGAGTCTTAACCAATCAGCGAATTAATCCCCTCATAGGGATTAACTGAGTGGTAACTGAAGTGGTAGGGTGTGGCTGGAGAGGAGGTGGGAATTGGGGTGCAGCTTTGGGGTATATATTTGTATCTGGCAAGTGGGGAAATTTCTCTGCTTTCTGATCACCATGTGAGCTGGTTCCCTATTCCACACTCTTCCACCATGATGTCTTGCCTCATCGTGAACCCAAGGAATGGAGCCAGCTGTCCATGGAGTGAGACCTCTGAAATTTTGAGTCCACAAATAAACTTTTCCTCCCTATGCAATTGTGCTGATTGGGTCCTTTACTCACAGCAGTGAAATAGTTGACTAAAACAGGTGCTAAGAAACTGCTGAGAATTTCATCTTTCCTCTCATCTGCCATCTTCTCTAATCCCACAACGTGCTTTTAACTTGTGGTCTCATGTGCCATTGAGTTGTTTTATTTTGTTTTCTCTCCCTTCCTTCTCTCTGCTTCTGTTTATCTGTCTTTAGTATTCTTCAAATATATTAAGCTTTTTAAATTTTGTTTGAAGAGAAAAATAGTTACAATTGAAAAATTATGAAAAAATTACACAAATGTGCATGTAAAGTACATTGACTGCCACATATTTCTCAAGACAAAAGAGCACTGCACCTCGAAGATTGATAGCCAAATTTTACGTGATTGTTCACCCTCATAATTTCTGTGTTTTGAAGAATTCAGTTTGTTTTGGCCATTTAAATTATGATATCAGTATAATATTGAATATATTTTTGTTACTTTAGTTGTTTTGTGATGAATACCTTTGGGATCTATGTAAGTGGTATTCTGCTATATCTTCAAATGATATTCTTTTTCATATTTGATGAGACGAAAATTCACATTTTATAGACAACATAGTACTATTTTTGAAGATATTATTAACATTCAAGTTTAGGACTCTAATTTTTTTAGAGTAACAGATTAACCAAATGGAAAATATGGCCATTTTGTGTGCAAAAATATGTTCAAATATGACATATTTGCCTGAGATACAAGAATGCAACCAGTATATAAGTCTATACGCAATTTCTAAACCATAGATAATATAACTTTTACATGTGAATTGTGTTCCTGGACAAAATTCGTTCTAATTGCTGCTGTCTATGCAACAATAAATTTGCTTTAATAAACTTGCCTAAGTTGTCTGCTACATTATTTTATGTTTCTTATTGTTATTCATGATGATTATATAGAGTCTGGTTTTCAAAACTGAGAAAAGTATAAAAGTGGATGAAATGGGACAAAAGATGTGGAATTCAATTTTTACTGTCCCTTTTCCACTTTTTTCCATCACATAGAGAAATTATACAATGAATAAAGGAAACCTTTTATGCAGGAACATGCTGTGATAAAGAGAATAATAAAAATTCCAGGAAAGTCATAAAAATAATTAACTGTTTAATATATTCACACAGACAAAGAAAAATCAGAGGAAATTTTATAAAACTTAATGAAGGAGAAAGATGTTTTATAATTAAGACTCTGGAGAAAAGTTTTAATATTAAAAAAGTTAAAGAGAAATTCATGTTTCATCAGAGTATTTTATTTCCTTTTAAAGAATTAAGAACAGTTCATTTTCTGTTTATCTAATTCTCAAATTGACCGTAATAAACATCAAACATTTTTCCACTTTTCTGCATATTTTACAACCTCTTTAACAATATTTCTTCTTTTTCTGGGGGGGGGGTCCTCTATTTTCTTATTTATCTTTGTTTTCTTATCTAATATTCTCCTTGTAGTCTTTCCACCTTGTGGGATTCACACAGCATTGTTTACATGTAATTTAAATATCTGACTTCAACATTATATAAAATCAACTAGCAGTTTTGATATCCGCATTGTGAACTTTCATCCTCTGTTTAATAGAAAAATGTTAACATCGTCTGTGATGTGGGCACATTCCTGGGCCTCTGAGCTCCCTTGATTTTGTTCTTCATCTATCACCTTTACTTCTGAATGACTCCGCTCCTTGCCTTGTTGAGCGCACACCTTGATTACCTTTGCCAACAGCTCTGTGCAAGGCAGATTTTTCTCATATTTTCTTCAACATCAAATGAGAGGGGGGAAAAATAAGTACTAATGTTTTTCATGAAGAAGTTATTTTTATTTTGTTTTCATAGTACAGAACCAAGGAATTTAGTTTATCAGTTTTATTAAATCGCAAAGAAGAAGCCTAAAATGAAGAGTAGTTGTAGCAATGCAGAAGAGTTACTGGAGAGTCAAAACAAAAACCAGTCATGCACAATCAACACAACAAAACACACCATAGAAGCATTGTTTCCTTGCTCTCACTTGGGGCAGTGGTTGTTGGAAGAGCTCTGGTTGGCTGGGTCTGCTCAGAACTGGTCGGGGAGCCCGCCAAGGCCTGTCAGATGATATCCATCTGCAGTTTATTTTGTGAGTAATGTGAGGCTGGACTCCAGATTATCTTTAATATTGTGAATGACCTGTTTTGAATGTTTCAGTTGAATACATTTAAAGGTTTTGGAATCATTCACATTTTGTATTTGAGTTCATTTGTGTTACTTAGTTTCCTTGGAATTTGTTAATTTTCCTTGTCTTTAACTTTATTAGCATGAAATTGTTTATAATTCTCCTTTTTATTTCTGTGCTGCATGTAATTTTGTACTCCTTTTTATTTCTAAAGTCATTTATCAGTTTCCTTTTCAAATAATTAATCTCAAAAGTTTGTCAATTTTATTGGCTTCCCCTCTCCTCCCCCCCCCACAGAGGACAACCTTATGAATTTTTGAAAGATATTTTCTATTATATACTTTTCTATTTCCTAAATTTTTGATAATATAATTAATATTTTTTATTTATATTTCCTTTGGATTTTTAAAATGCTTACCTCTTAGACACGTAGGCTTTTGAGTTTTCCTTTTACAATAGATATTTATGACTATAATTTCTTTAAAGTACTTCTTCATCAACACCCCCTAAATTTATTCCAATTCTTTAATTTCAATTCTACATATATTCTAAACTTTTAGTGATTTCTTCTGTAGAAATTTTCAATAAAGAGAGCATGGGGTTTTATTTATTTTTTGTCATTGACTTCTAAATTTAATTTTATGATCACAGAATATGGTCTTTGTTATTCAGGTATTTTGAACTTATGAAATTGCTTTTGTGGCCTGATTTTTGTGGGGTTTTTTTACACCACTTTTAAAATGTTCAATACATTTTTGAAAGAAATATTTAGTCTTCACATTTATTGTGTATGGTTTTTTTATGGCCATTAGATTAAACTTGTTATTCATAATGTAAATTTTTTACCTTCTTTTATATTGAACTACCTTTATACATGTGCTCTATCTTCAAATATTAGGTGTATCTTACAAATGACATATATCCTAGTTTTAAAAATTCAGTCTCACAATGGTAGTCTTTTAGATATGTAATCAGATATATAATTTAACCAAGTTGTATTGTCTGAGATACCTGATATATATGTATTTCATTATACAATCTTACTTAGTGCTTTCCATACATTCCATATTTTTCCTTAATTTTATATTTTTGCCTCTCTGGGTTGATCCTCCTATTTATTCTATTTAAATTCTATTTCATTCTTTCAGGAGCCTGGAAATTTTAAGAAGAATATCTAATTTCACAGTTAAATTATCAATATTACCATGTATGAAAACATGAAAAAAATGATCAATATTACATCTACTGTTTTTCTTTTCTTCTGAAAAGTTGAAAGGCTTTATAATGCTATAACTTATTATTTCTTTTGTGATTTTATAGGATAATTATTCCATCTTTTATCATGTTTTTGATTTTTATAGAATCAATATTTGTTTACCTTAAATAACATTATTTACAATTTTTCTGTGTACTGTTCTCTCTTGAATCTCAAACACTCCTTTTAGAATGTGTTTTTCTCCAGGAAGTTTATCATTAGTAATTCTCTTTTGTGAACTCTGTTAAATTCAGTTTTGACTTAGGCAAAAATGTCATAATTTGCATCTTTATTGAAAAGTAGCTTCTCTGATAAGGGAAGTCTGGGTATTTTTTCTGAGTCCTTGAAAATATTTTTCTATTTTCTCACTTTTGTTGTTACCATTGAAAAGCCTGTTGACAACTGTTTCTCTGTACGCAATCTGTTTTTTCATTCACTGCTATTAAGATGTCCATGTTGTCTTTGGGTGTCTAGCTACTTAATTTTTAAATTTATCTGATGTGTAACTGCTCATGTTTTTTACTACTACAATTCCATGTATTTTGATAATCTGAAAAATGCTGAGCCATCACACTTTCCATAGTTTTTCTCTCCTTCCATTTAGTCATGTCCATGTACAACCTTTCTCCTCCTCCCCCTCTTTTCTGTACCCCTTGCCCATCCCTTCATACCTGCTATCCCTCAATCCCTGTTGCTTCATTGTATTTAATTTCTTCATATCTATATTTCAGATAACAGATTTTTCTGCTATTTCTCATTCTGCTGTTGAAAATGATTGAGTTTCTTATTCTGGTTATTACATGCTGTTAACATTTTTCATTTCCAATAGTTCCATTTAGAGGTTTATCAAAGCTTGACCCATTTCATATTCTGATTTCTTCACAATCTTGTTTTCCAGTTTTATTTTTTATTAGCTTAATCTTTTATCCCCCTGAAAATAATAATTTGTTTATTGCTGGCCTGATTCTCTGAGGGATATAACATGGACAATTATCTAGGGGAATACTTTAAGGCCTGATTTTAATACATTTGCTAAAGAGAAGATTTGGATTTGATTTTTTTTTTTTTTTTTTTGGCTGGAAAGTTGAAAATTTCCATTTGGGATCACTTTAAGCTAAATTTTTGACTTGGAGTTTTGGAGGTCCCCCCCCCCCAAGTAAATCTTCAGGTCCTAAACCCTCATTAATACTCTTAGTTTGGAAACCTTAAGAGATGATTGTTCTACTTTTCTTTTCTGCTGAGAACCAAGAAAAAAAAATTCTCTTTGCAGGTTTGGGTGTCCCTGATTTATAGGAGGGCCTCTAGTCCAACCTTTCCCTTTGCTCAGGCTCTGACTCTCCTGTCCAATGATTATGGAGCTCTTCACAACCCAGTACCACCTGGCACCAGCTAATACGATGGGGATCATCATATTAGTTCAGAGCAGATGTGGGCCCCATTGCAATCCCTGAACAATATGAATTTGTGCTTATTTGTTGTTTTGGCCTCTGAGAAGTTCGCTTTCTTTACATTCAGATCATTGATGAATAAATGATTATTATTATTAATGTGATTATCTGTAGTGTTTTAGGTTTGATATAAAAGGACTGATAATTCTGAATTTCTGCTCTGTTGTGTTAGAAACATTTTATGTTTACATTGTTATGTAGAACAAAGAGATGAGTAGAAACACTTTTTAAAACTGAGAATCAAATTGTTGTCAGGAGTATAACATGGACTTGAAGCCACTAGAAATTTCAACTAATTGAAAGTTTCGGCATACATTATTGGACAAGGCTTTCAAGATTCTTTGGGTAAAATAACAAAAAACTGTCTATTTGCTTTGTTTCATATTCATATGCTTTAGTTTTATTGTCATAATCCACTTCTGAACTTCAACATCCTACAATACTTAGTGGATTAACAGTGTGAAATTTGTATATTCCATTGTCTTAACAAGATTTTTAAGTGATTTTTTTGTGTGTGTGTGGTGCTGGGAATTGAACCCAGGGCCTTGTCCATGCGAGGCAAGCACTCTACCACTGAGCTATATACCAAGATCTTTAAGTGATTCTTAAATGCTGCAAAAAAATGTAACTTTTTAAAATTTTTAATCAAATAAGAAGTCATACTTCAATTTCTGTAAGAAAGAAATTTCTTAGGAGAAGTGAGGCTTAATCACTTTTTCAAAATAAACCCTCTATGGATCTTTAAAGATTTTTCAGATGTATTATGACCATGCTTGACTTTTCCCATTATCTGTGAGTTATCAAAGATAATATGTAATCTCATTTCATGGCAAGAAAGACGTGATTTAATTAGTTTTCATATTTTGTTGACACTCATGTTCTCTGCTTTAGGTAGTTGTGTTCAAAGTCAGGTCAAAGAAAGACTAATTTTTCAGCAGTGAAACTTGTATAACAAAACATGCTGATTTATGTGTGCAATAAGAGCAAATTAGAAATACGTGGAGTATGGTGTATTAATTAAATTGCAACATTAGTATTCCTGCAGATTACCACCTTAGGGTTACCTTTATAGAGAGGTTATTATAACTAAAATTGTAGTGTTCCATATTCCCAGTAATAAACGCCCTTTGGTGGGATGTCTAACTGCCCTTGCTCTGTGCACTGGCCTTTGATCAGATGCTTCAGCAACTAAGATATCCAGAATGCAAGAAAGTACATGAGAACATTCTCAATGACATTAGTCATTAGGAAATACAAATTTAAACTACTATGAAATTTAAGTTACTATATAAATTTAACATGCTCTACAAATTTAAACTACTATATGATATACAACCACTAGAATGGCAGAGGTGTTGAATAACTGGATCAGACAACACTCTTGATAGGAATGTAAATGGTACAAGCATTTTAGAAAAAGTTTTATAGTTTCTTAAAAAGCTAAACAAACACAAATCATTGTGATCCAGTTATTTCATTACTATATACCCAAGAGAAATGAACACATGTGACTACACAAATATTCACAGAAACTTTTCTTGTAATAGGCAAAAACTAGGAACAACCCAAATATTCAGATAAATGTATAAACAATTTGTAAAATGTCTGTTAAGTGAAATATTACTCAGCAATATCAAAGAATGTCTATCTGAATACCAATATGGATGTACCTCCCCCCCCAAAAAAAATGAGCTGAGTATAAGAGAGAGAACATGCTGTATGATGCCAGAAAATACAGAGATATATAGTAACAGAAAACACATTAGTGTTTGCTGGGGTGTTCAGTATATGGTGCAAAGGGGAAGGAGCAAGCTAGACCCAAGCTTGAGGAAATTTGGGGGCATGATGGATATTTTCATTATTTTAAATATGGTGATGGATATTGTTTTAGTCAGCTGTGACCAAAAGACCTGATGAGAACATAAAAGAGGAAACATTTATTCTAGCTTACTGCTTCAGAGGTCTCAGTCCATAGACAACTGACTCCAAGCCCTGGATCCAAGGTGAGGCAGAAAGTCATGGTGGAAGAGCATGGTCAAAGAAAGCAGCTCAGGGCATGGCCACCAAGATGCAGACAGAGAGCTCTGTTTACCAGGACAAAATATAAACCCCAAAGGCACACCCCCAGTGAACCACCTCCTCTAGTTACTCCCCAACTGCCTACAGTTACCACCTAGTTAATCCATATCAATGGCTGATGCACTGATTAGGTTGCAACTCTTACAATAAAATCATTTCACTGCTGGAAGTTTTGGCATTCTCTCTAGTCATCGAATTATACATGTAAACATATGCAGTTTAAACGTGTGTGTGTCAATTAAACATACCTGAACTTGTAAAAATTTCAGGCTAGAAATTTAATAAAATTATTTTTAGTGCTTCATCAGAGAAAATCTTCTATGAACTTTACATCTACTTTAACCATATTTGCATGATGGTTAATAGCACAGTTTGGTGCCACTGCCTTTATTCATACTGAGGTGACAACTGTTTTACTCTTCATTACTTTTGCACCATAATACACAAATTATATCTTCGTATAATGTGAAAATTATTTCAACCTCATGGACCCCATCAAACACTGTTCTAGTCTGCAGTTTTTCCTCTTGACTTCACATTGTTTATTTCCCACTTTCAGATTTGCTAAATCAGTTTTCTTCTTTGCCTCCATAGAAAAATGCAGCCCTAGTCATACGTTCCTCCATATTTTAGTTAAAGGCATCACTACCACCCCCACCTCTGCAGAACTAACCACAGAACTCTTCCCCTCTCCCGATGCAATTAATTTCTCTGCCTTAGAAATGTTTCTGCTTTCTCCACCCATTACTGGGCTCTTCATCTGTTCTTTCATAGGTTACTGCCAAACTATTCCAACTGGCAACCTGCTTCTTTCTTCTCTACTCTTCTAAAACATACTAGCTTAGAGAGTTCTACATTTCCCAGAGAATAAAATCAGAACACCATAGAGCAGCAGAAAAGTCTTCTCATAATCAAATATCATGTGAAGGATTTTTTAAAATTTGCAGAAGGATTAAAGACCCTCCGTTGATTGTTCACTAAAAAAGATAATAATGAATTGATTCTAACAAAGAAGGGTAATGATAACTTAGTGTATTTAGGACAAAGACCAGTAGAATTGTTTTTGTACTTTGAGAATTTATTAAAGTTTAAAAATTATTAGCTGCCAACTTTAACATCAGGGATTGAATATCTGCTTTTTAAACTTTCTCTAAGAAACTATTAGTTCATTATAACTTCAGAATTCCAATTAAAATGATGGATTGTGTGAAAAGTACATTACTCAAAAAGTCTGAATTATGAATGTGAGTTCAGGTATTTAATACTTTACACAAGGGTTCTATTTTGCCCCAAAGAACTTCTGTGGTTTGTATAATTTAATAAAGCAGCTCAAATTATTTCTGAGGCTATAAAGACTAAAGTTTCAAGTTCTCACCCTCAATTTATGATACATATTTAACTTTTTTTGAAGAATATATTTTAATACATTTGTCTTTTTAAATTCTATTTTTCCTTATTTGTATTTTGATTTTTTCTACATTTTGTTGTTATTATATATCAAGAATGAAACTTAAACTCCAAATTGTTAATAGTAGTCCATCAGTCCTAGACATTAGAATAAAACTGTGATTTATTTCTTCCTAATAAAATACAAGTGTGGCAGTTGTTCAGGATATTTTTAGTTGTATTGGCAACAGCATTCTTTACTCTCAGCAGCTTTTAATCATATTAAAATTATGAAAGTGGTGCCCTCTTTTCTGGATTTCTACCATTTCTCTTGCATTACTCAGGAGCATTGTGCCATTAACTGCTTAGTAGCTAGCTGAGATATTCTCAACTATTGCAAACATCTTACCTCCTTTTAGATAATTTTCTCTTCATTTATGTCAAAATTGAGCTTTCTTTTTAACATTTTAATTTCATATTCAAAATGGTTATCTGCTGCGTTAATAGCACCATTCCAAGACTCTAATATTGGAGAAGAAATTCCATGGAGCAGTTTCATGATATCTGTAGTGTGTTAGATCTAGAACCTCCAGGACCAAACTACAAAGATGCTGAAACCCCTTTTATAAAATGATGTAGGATTTACATATAAGTTGTACAAATCCTCTCATAGAATTTAATCATATCTAGGTTATTTCTGATATGTAGTAGGATGTAAATGCCATGTAAATGGTTTTTATGTTGTATTGTTTAGGGAGTAATGATGAGGAGAATGTTCCATATGTGTTCAGTACCAACACAATTAAAATATATTTTTGATCTATTGTCTCCTTTTACATTTCCTTTGGACTGAACCCATGGATGCAGAAAATTGAAGATACAGAAGGCCAACTGTATAAGCCTGTGACAAAGCACAATTTTACAGTCTTATATTGAATAAAATATCTGACTCTGAAATCTATACTAAAACACTTTATATTTTGAAGTCCACAGAATTGTCACTCAAGATCTGAGGAACTCTGCCCTTAAGAGATGATTGAGCCATTGGAGGGAATTTTACCAATTTTCGCTTGAATGTGCCTTGCCCTAACCAATGATCATCTATTTACTAGTCTCATTAACTATTTTCCTAACACACACTTTCAACTTTATTTTCTTAATATTAGTAATGACCTTTTCTCGTCCACACTTATATTTATCCACTTATAAAATAAAGGATCATATCACAGCAGCTAACAGAGAATGCACCAATATCACTTCACCATATTTTTTATATATCACATAGACTGAGAGGCTGCATATTTAACTTTATTCTTCACTAAGAAAAACAATAGGTAATTTAAATTAGAGAAATGAATATTTTAAAAATCAGACATTTTATGATACCACTAAATGGAAATTCACTTATGCTCATATGCTGAGGATATATCTATCTATCTATCTCTATCTATCTATGTCTATCTATATCTATATCTATCTATCTATATATGTATGTATGTATTTGGTACCAGGGATTGAACTCAGGGGCACTTGACCACTAAGCCACATCCCCAACCCTATTTTGTATTTTTTATAGAGACAGGTTCTCCTTGAGTTGCTTAGTGCCTTGCTTTTGCTGAGGCTGGCTTTGAATTTGGGATCCTCATGCCTCCTGACCTGCTGGGGATTACAGGCATTTACCACCAATCCCGGCTATGTATTTTTAACTCTAAATTTTCCTGAGCTATTGTTATTTAAAATTATTTTTACTACTACCTTAAAATTACTATCTTTTGGGAGTGCTGAATTTTTTTTAAAAAATTATTTGCAAATTATATAATAGTAGATTTGGAATGACATAATTTGCCAGGAATTATATGTATGCATTAATTTTTTTGTGGTTGTCTCCTTTTACATTACCTCTGGACTGTAATAGGTATTTTAGGAGAGATGGAATTCAACATAAATCCTTGTCTTAAGCTCACCCTATATTTATACTTTTTTTGTAGTATTGATTGTTTCACAGTAATATAAAGCATATTTGTAGTGATGTAAGTGAAACTTTAATAGTTTTACATATGAGGAAACTTATTTAACATTACTTTTTATGCAAGCACCTCACAGGAATTCAGCGTTTTTTTTAACACCATCAATATGAGAACATATATTTTCTAGCCCTACTTGAATGCCACCTGACACCTTAACAAATGCTCTGGCATTGCTTTCACTAAACTGGAAGCTTCTCAAGAAAAAGAGACATGTCTCAATACATTATTCACAATGATTAGTACTATATACAATATATTTTTTTCTTTTGAACTGTCTAAGTTCTTTAAAACTTATTGAAATTTTTTCAGAATGTGAGATGGTATGGTTTATGGCTAATATGTAATTGTTGCTTAGTCTTTCAAAGCTTCTTAGAAGTTAGGAAAAACAAGTGATACAATTGCATTTTGCCCACCTTCTTTTAAGATAAATATTACTTAGTTTCTAATGTTTAACTTTTTCTGTATTTGATCTCAAAAATATATGCTAACTTTGAATAATGGACAAAAACTTTTATAATCCAAATGAAAATATTAAAGACTTTCTGTTTTTGTCATTATAAAAATAATGCCTAACAATCTGAATAGTACAAAAATATAAAAGAAGGAGGGAAATGTCACTTAGAATAATACTGAGAAACAAACACTGCTAATATTTTGACATATTTCATTCCATAGCTAAATTATTATAGTATAGAATGTAAGCTATTTGAAAGTTGAGGAAGTACCTGCCAAATATGTACACAGAATCATTTAAAAGCAAAACCATAGTTTATGTTAGAGAAAAAGCAAAGCACAATGATGAGTATAGACTGTATATCAACAAATATGGGAATAATTTTTTAACATTTTTTTAAAAAATCTGAAATGATAGGCCAGGATGTCAGATTTTGCCTTTGGCTAAGGAATAATATATTAACAACTGTTTCATGAGAAAATGAAAATCTTAAAATCAATGTTGCATTTCAATAAAAGATCCCAGTCTGGAACAAATAGTTCAAATAATGAAACAAACTACTAACATATGGAAGCATAGATTCAAGTGGTAATAATGATCTTAATTATACTCAAATGTGCAGTATACTGACTTAGGGCAATCAAGTGTGTCAGAGATAAGCTGAAAACAGATGAACTATTACGAAAAAAGGAAGAATTTTTATGAGGACTTTTCTAGTACTTCCTATGAAGAAATGTGGAAAGTGCTTCTTTTAAATAAATTATACACTAATTCTGGAGTTAAAAGTAGTCTCACATGTTTTCTCTAATGTCTTTGACAGATGTGAAATTGGGAACCCCCCCAGATTATACTATATTTGTGTAGAGACCATGGTCTGGAAGTGGGGGTATCTGGGAAAATCCAGCTAACTAGAATCACTGGCTTCTCCATTCCAAAGTCCAGCTCTTGAGTACTGCTAGCACTTACACAGGAAAGCACCTCATTTCTCTTCCCTTGTTTGTTCATGATCGAGATATTCTTTTATTCTCATATTTTTAAACAAGATTTACTTTCTAACATTCATTAACGAGTTTCATGAGCCAAGCACTGTTATAAGAACTAAGAAGGATCATCATTACCAATTGATAATGACTCCACATTTGTCACTATAAAAAGGAGTCATTTTCTCTGGCAGTGAGAACCAATCAGACACCATACAACATGCCCCCAACCTGGAATTCTTTGTAAAATAAAACATTCTTGTGAGATAATTCAGTGAGAACAAGAACTGGTATACATGTTCACATATAACCTGCCATTTCTATGTAAATTAGTAATATAACCAGAACATCAATTTAATGTCTCACAGGGTATAATCTTATGTTATGGTAATAATTAATGCTGTAGACATTTTCTCTGAAGGTTTCATCCATATGTTGTTTTTAACAGCTCTGAAAAGTTTGTGTCTTTGATTCTATCAGATCATTTCTATGGTAAATTGTCTTGTTATGTGCATGGATATAACTGTGGTTGGGAAACAATATAGTCTACTGACCAAACTCATCTGAAGTCTCTCTAGGTCCTCTTTTGACTCCAGCAGTAGCCAGTGGCCATGGAAGAGTTAATTTACTATGCAGAACCTTACTTTCCTCATTTAAATCAGCAACCCCAATACCTTTCCTCACACTTCTTATTAGTCTTCCTATCTTTGATTTTCTTCCTAACGCTCACCAATGTCTCCAACATACCATATTTTTAGTCACATTGGTTGTTTTTCCTACTGCCCACTCCTGCCCATTTGATTGCAAATTCTCTGAAGGAAGGCTCACTGTCCTATCCTTAACATCCTGAAGAGCAACATCTGGTACATAGTTTGCTGATGTTCAAAGAATAAATAAATTAATCTATATAATGAGGATAATATAGTTACCTACCTTATAGATTTGGTAGAATATTAAATGTGTTAATATATGCAAATCATTAAGAATACTATTTGGTATATAATAAGTGTTCAATAGTTGTTATTAGCATTCCTGAGGAAATTGGTTTATAAAATCATGGGTATTCATTTTTGATCCAATCCCTATTTAAGTTTCTTTTCCTTTTAGATAATGAATTGATTATGGTTTTCCTTTCACTTGCTAAGCTGGAAGTTTTCATCACTAAAACATCCCAGCTTCCTAGCACTAAGGTAAGACTGACACAGAGGGAAGAGATCACATGCCTGAGCCACCTGCTAAGATAATAGTTATTCACTGAGGGTGTAAGAGAGACTCAAGTCCAGTGTCAAGGGCATGAAATTTAAAGTGAAGGGAAAGATTATTTTGTTGACTTCTATCATGACTTCATTTTTTAAAATAATTTAACTGTGGTAGTAAAAATAACACAAAACAAAGAAATTCCATTGACACTTACTAGGTAAATTCAATGTGCAACCTCTCCTTCTTATTCATTCCAAGGGCAAGGTCACTAATTTTAGGCGATATGGGCAATATTGCCTTCCACTCTCTTTTTAGTCTGCCTTTATAGTCTTGTTCGTCCTCCTAGATGTTTCCTCCTTTCCCTCTCTGTAACTGGGTCACTCCCTGAGTTCTAGCTGGTCTCTGCTGAGCCACAGAGGCAGGTTTGAACCTACAAGCCTTGCTCTTACATCCTGCACATGATCCCTTGTATCCTCCTGAATACTGTCACACTGGCATCCACAGTTATATGTAAAGATCTGTCGTGTGCTGAAGGCAATACCAGAAATGAAAACATTGAGGTTGCTATTATTTCCCTGAGTCTTATGACAATTATGAACAGGCCCTTCCCAAAGACAGATTGGGCACTTTTCCACTCAATCCACTTCTTTTTACTTCAACTTCTTGATGTATTTCCAACTGAAATATAATAGTTTATTAATTTTACAAATCATTATTGAATGTCTATTATGTTCAACAATGAGCAGTATAGGCAGTTACTCAGTCTGATGGAGACTGGAGAAAGTAATGATGAAATCAAAGTTCTAATGATGAGAAAGTTCTCTCCTCTTCACCATTTTAAGTATCAAGACCACTTCTGAGGAGGCCAACCTGAATGCCTAATCCATATGCCGTTACTTTAACATCTAACAGGTGATAACAGTGTTTTTAGTTAGTACATGAAGATATATGAATATGTGAATGATCATATATATACATATATATATATACATATATGATATACAAATATTTGAATTATACATATATACATAATATATGACATATATTGTAAAACATGTATATTTGATAAATATGTGTAAGTGTATATTAGTACTGATATCCTTAGACAATAAGCATAGTATTTTATATATATATAAAATGAATATGTGATGGGTTTGTGCTTATATCCCCAGGAAATGGAGAAAAATGATTTGCATAAATACATGGTTTGTATACAACCAAACATACACAAATCACTACATATAATTTGTGTGTATACACACACATGTCTTCATGGAATTAGTATCTAACTGTTCTCTAAACTACATTAAACCTCCACCATTTTCTAAATAATACTGAAGTTTTATTTTCTATCCAAGTGACAGAAGGCCCTCATTATTTATTTACTTTGAAAATTGTAAGATTTTCCTGTTGAATTTAGTACTTTATTATGGCTATATCACCTTATTCCTAGATTAATTGTATTTTCTTTTTAAAAAATTGAATCCTGATGGATACAAAGTATTGTATTCTTTTCATGTTTTTGAAAGTGTTAGAAGAGGTAGAAAAGATTCTATTTGAATAATTTATGGGTGAGAACCAGTTTCTGACTCACAAAATTTAAAAACTGCCTACAGATAATTTTGAATGGTTGACAGAAATTCAATAATGCAGCATTGAACTAATATTTACTATAGTTTTGTGTGTGTTCAAAGTAAAATGAAATGTATGTGGAAATCTTGATAAAATATAAACATCACTAGAATATGAAGAATTATTGTTGTACCTAATATCATAAATGCATAGAATATTATGCCATTTTAGTTTTCAAAAATTGTGCATTTGCATGCTTCAAGCAAAGACTAGAAGCATTATATCAAGAAGGTAATGGTCATTCTCTAGGAGATAGAATTATGAGTGATTTTTCCTTTTTTTTCTTTTTCTTTATGTGTGTGTTTTATATACATATTGAAAATCTTACTTATGTAAAGAGCAAATTTAATTATGAAAATGGGATTGTTTCTGTCTTCTCATCCAACAAAAATTAATAACTTTTGATAGTTTTATCTGATTAGAAAAGTGATATTATGGACTATTGAAAATCTAATATAAATTGGAAATAATAAAGAAAAAATTTTAAATGTTACTCCCACCTCTCAGAAATAATAACTGCTAAGTTAATTCAAATACATAATATAAAATATTTTATACACATATACACTTGCTTTTGTATATGTACACACACACACACATATATATATATATATATATATACACTTATATGTATATACATGCTACTTACTGCCTACTTTTTATTCAGCTAAAATTATTAAGAAATTGTCTCATGCAATTACAACTTCATATGTACCTGTGCTCAAACTGTTTATTTTATTAATTTTTTCTTAGAGAGAGAGGACACAGAGAGAGAGAGAGAGAGAGAGAGAGAGAGAGAGAGAGAGAGAGAATTTTTTAATATTTATTTTTCAGTGGACACAACATCTTTATTTTATTTTTATGTGGTGCTGAGGATCAAACCCAGTGCCCCGTGCATGCCAGGCGAGTGCGTTACCGCTTGAGCCACATCCCCAGCCCTATTTTATTAATCTTTATCCAGATCAGTTTGTGCTTTTTCTTTCTGAGTTATAAAGAAAGAATAACAAAAAGAAACTGTTAAGTTGTTGTCTGGGTTGAGTGTGCCTTATTATGCCAGAGGTATTTTTCAATGGAATATTTCATAAGATGACAAATAGAAAAGTCATTGCTCTCTTCATAAATTACATGGCCCATGTATAATTTAAGACTGAGAGTTAGAATGATCAGTACATACCCAAAGTTTTTTCTGTAACCTCAATTTAAAAAAAATTGCAACCAAAATGAATACAAACTTTATAGTATTCATTAAAGAGAATAATTGAAAGTCTGATGCTCACTTTTTGTTTGAAAGGCTATTCGAAAGATCTTGACTATATTTCATTGTGGGGAAGCTACTGAAAGGGATTGTTACTGATAGGTATTGAACGTTCTTGAGAAAATATACTTTGGTTTGTTTCATTAACTGGGTGCCTTAGCTCAGTGCTTCATATATGTAACCAGTTGCAAGAGATGCTGACTGCTAAGAACATGGTAATGCTAATACCGGACCACTTTAGCAACTCACAAAAAGAGTTCAAAATGAAAACATGTAGGACATCAACTAGCATGCTTAGCCCTGTCACAGCTATAATGGCTTTTTCTACCTTTGTTCACTTCCTGTTTTTAGGGTTATATGAATTGAAGTAAAGTTGTACTTCATTAAGACAGTCAGACAATGAATGTGGGACATAGAATAAATTACTGACTTTGAGATATAAGCCATCTTCCCTCTCTACTCCCCTTCCCCATATTAGCTACATATAAATATATTTAATTATTAAACTAGGAAAAAACAAATACTTTTATTTGTTTAAGCCTCTAGAATGTGACAGACACTATTGTAGGCACTGGAGATATAGAGATGAAAAAACAAAAGAAAACACACAAAGTCTCTAACCTCAAAAGCTTGCATTTTAAATAAGATGGACAGGAAATAAGGAAACAGGTAAATATATAATTTCCGTTAATGATAATGTTATGTTCATGTTATGGAAAATATCACACTGAAGTGTAAATATAGTAAGTACACACTGCTTCTCCAACATCTATATATGTTCAAATCTCTGAGGATCCTTTGAAAATGCAGATTCTGCCTCAGTTGGTCTGGGGTGGAGGCCTCAATACTGCAGTTTTCATGGATCACAGTCTTGAATTGAACAATATTCTAACATTTCTGTGTGGCAACTTTAATTATTATGGGCTGGGTAAGGAAAGGTACCTTCATGGAGAGTGAGTTCTTTACTGGTTATAAGGTTAAAGGAGAGGGGAAGCATCAGCCAAAAGAGAAACCACAGTAAACAGAACAGTATGGAAATGCAGAAACGAAAGGGAAATGGAGGCCACCAAAGCCAGCGACTCCTCACACACACCTTGCCTTTGCTTTGGAACTGTCACTGCCTGCTAGAAACCCAAAATAGCAGGCAAAAGTACCAAGAGTGAAGAATAACTCTCTATTCATGCTAACATTTTATAGAACTTTAACTGGTCGAGTGAGTGTAGTTTAAAAAAAATGTCGATTCATCACCTTACCTGGAAAGCTAATGTTTGCTATTCTATACCGAATATGTTTGTCTATATTTATTTAGTAGGTAAGAAGTTTTATTGCCGTAATGATTATTACTGCTTTGGAGTTTGGCTTAAATAAAATACGAATGATTCTGTGTCCCCCGTATAAACTGCATAAGCAAAGGAGGTTTAGGAATGCCAGTGTGGCTGGACACGGTGGCCCACCTTGCAATCCCACTGATTCAAGGAGGATCAGAAGTTCAAGGCCAGGCTGTGGAGGTAGCTTGATGGTATAGTGTCTGTGGGTCCAATCCCCAGTACCACAAAATAATAAAAAAATAAAAAGAATGCTCGTGCCTAGACCGATCGTTGGTACAATTTACATTTCTTTCTTCAGGACATAAGTTTACTTTTCGAGACAGAGCTATTTGCTTACCTGAGGGATGGGAAGTGTGTTGTGGCCTTTGATATGACCTTAAAGCATCAGAAAAGCATGTTAAAATCAGTACTGTTTAGGAACAAACAGGAGAATTGTTTTTATAGAATTATTTACCAAGATTACATATTTGACAGAAACATAGACGCTCAGTATTGAAATTTCAATGAAATGTTGCAGATGTTTTCAAGTCATAGTTGGAGATACAAAATAAAAAAAGACTTTTTTAGAATATTTTGAAATAAAACCCGTTGTTTTATTAATTTTGATATCAGACATAAAAGAATGAAATTGATATTGAGTATCCTCTAAACAGCACATTAATGTATTATTAGCCATTTTTTCTCTTTTTATGGTTTCTTTTTACTTATACATAACATTAGGACTCATTTTGACATAAATATAAAGGCATGGACTATAATTTGTTCTACTTCAGTCCTCAGTACTTTCTCTTTCCCTCCCCTCCTTCTTCCCCCTGTTCCCTTCCCTCTATAGTCTTTCTGCTATTTTCTTATAGTCTTTGTTGATATACATGATGGTAAGATACCCTGTGGTATATTCATATATGTATATAGGATAGTTAGGTCAGATTCATTCTACTGTCTTGCCTTATCCTAGTCCTCCTGCCTTCTCTTCATTCCCCTTCATCTACTGCAATGATCTTTCTCCTATTTTGATAGGATCCCACCCTCCTTATTTTATTCTTCTCTCTTTCTCTCTCTCTCTCTCTCTCTCTCTCTCTCTCTCTCTCTCTCTCTCCTCTCTCTCTCTCTTCTCATTTTGGACTACCTTAGGTATATCAGAGAAAACCTTCAACCTTTGCTTTTTGGGTCTGGCTTATTCTTTTAGTCTCCGATTAAATCCATTTACCAGCAAATGACATAATTTTATTCTACTTTTTTTACTGAGTAATATTCCATTATGTATATATACCATATTCTCTTTACATCAGCTTAAGGGCACCTAGATCAGATTGTTCCCATAGCTGTATCACTGTAGTACACTGATTTTAGTTCTTTTGGATATGGTGATTCCAGTCCCAATTTTTTGAGAAATCTCCATTCTTCTTTCCAGAGTGTTGCATTCATTTGCAGTTCCACCAGCAAGGTATGAGTGTACCTTTTCCCCACATCCTCACCAACGCTTATTATTATTTCTATTCTTGATAATTGGCATTCTGGAGTGAGATGAAATCTCAATGTAGTTTTGATTTTAATTTACTTAATTACTAGAGTTGTTGAACATTTTATTTTCATATATTTGTTGGCCATTTGAATTTTGTTCTTTCGCGGAGTGTCTATATACTTCTTTCGCCCAATTATTGAGTATTTTTATATTCTGGATATTGACGTCCTATTTGAGGAGCAGGTGGCAAAGATCTTCTCCCATTCTGTAGGCTCTCTTTTCATGCTCTTAATTGTTGACTGTGCAGAAGCTTTTTAATTTGATGCCATCCCAGTTATCCATTTTCAGTTTTATTTCTTGTGCTTTAGTAGGAGTCTCATTAAGGAAGTTGGTTCCTGTGTCAACGTGTTGGCGTGTTGAGCCTACATTTGCTTCTAGCAGTTGCAGAGTTTCTGGTTTTCGATCCAATAGAGTTAAGAACAAGAATCACATAATTATACCAAAGACGTAGAAAAAGTACTTGACAAACCATAGCACCCACATATGTTTAAAACAACAGAAAAACTAGTGATAAAAGAGACTGACCTCAACATTGTCAAGACTATATGAAAAGCCCAAGGCCAACATCATACTGAGTGGAGAAACAGTAAAGCATTTCTTCTAAAAACAGGAACAAGACAAGATGCTCACTCCCACTACTTCTATTCCATATAGTCCTCGAAACTCTATCCAGAGCAACAGGCATGAAAAGGAAATCGAAGGGATACAAATAAGAAAAGACGAGCTCAAATTATCTCTGTTTGCTGATGACATGATTTTGTATTTAAAAGACCCAGAAAACTTCCCTCAGAAGACTTCTAGAGCTGGTAAACATTTGGTAAACAAATGTAGTGAGTAGCAGGATATAAGATGGACATACATCAATGAATCCCTTTTTGCTATTCTAGTAATGAATATTATAAAAAAAATTAGGAAAACTATCCCATTGACCTTAACCTCAACAACAGCAACAACAACAAAGTACTTGGGAATTAATCTAACAAAGGAGGTGAAGGACTTACACAATGAAAACTATAGAACACTGAAGAAAGAAATTGAAGAAGACCTTAGAAGATGGAAAGATCTCCCATGTACTTGGATAGGCAAATTTAATATAGACAAAATGGCCATACTACCAAAAGCATTGTACAGATTTGATGCAATCCTCATCAATATACCAACGATATTCTTCACAGAACTAGAAAAAGCAATTCAAACAGTCATTTGGAAAAATAAGATAGCAGAATAGCAAAAGCAATCCTGAGCAAAAAAAAAAAAGAGTGGTAATGGAGGCATCACAATCCAGGCCTGAAATTATACTACAGAGCTACAGTAATAAAGACAGTATGGTACTGCCACCAGAACAGACCTGAAGAGCAATGGAATATAATAGAAGATAGAGGCACAAGTCCACATAATTATTTTTATCTGGTAATACATAAAGGTGCCAAAAACACATTGAAGAAAACATATCCTTTTCAACAATTGGTGCTAGGAACTGGAGATTCATATATAGAAGAATGAAACTTCATCCCTATCTTGCACCCTGCACAATAGATGTATTAATTGATATAACAAATGCTCCTTGACTTTCAAGGGCATTACAATTTGACAAACATATGAGTGAAAAATGTAAATTGAAAATGCATTTAATATGTCTAACCTACTCAACATCATAACTTAGTCTGGTTCACCTTAAACATGCTCAGAACACATACATTAGTCCACACTTGAGTTTAACACAGAACCTGTTTTATAACCAAATATACTTGTTACACAGTATACATAAGAATATCAGTCATGTGACCCTGTGTCTGAATGGGAGCTGTGATTCGCTGCCACTATCCAGAATTTCCAAAGTATGTTATGGTATGTTGCTAGCCCAGGAAGAGATCAAAATCAAAAATGACAGTTTACAATGAATGCATACCATAAAATTGAAAGAGCATAAGATGAACAATAATTTGGGGACCACCTGTAATCAAAATAATCCAACAAGGAAGATACTATTTATTAGACCACATAACTAAGGAAATTGAAGCTTAGTGCTGGGTACTTTTCTCAAAGTCAAGACAAGTGTTCTTTTGTTTTTGTTTTTTGTTTTCTTAGCAGTAGGCATATATTTTTTTCTTAAATGATTCTTCCTCCAGTCCCCAACCCTCCCCAAAACACACTCATATTAATTTGTGAAGAAAATGGAACATTTTATTTTCCTGTTAACAACCGTTAGACTTTTAGTCATTGTACATTAAAGAATGACTTATTTTTTAAAATCAAATAACAATATAAGCCTACATATGATAAAAATAAGAGAATCCACTTCTTTTCCCAAAATTCCTGAGTTTTTGTCAATTTTCAGAAAAATCTCTCTTTATTTCCACATGGGTTTAATTAGTTGGCAAAGAATTAAGCATAAAATATTAAAAATCCACACTAAAAATGACACTTTAGAAAAAATAGGTAGCATTAAAAAAGCTGTGTTTCGAAAGGCAATAGGGGTAGCTTTAAAAATTAAAGACATACTGTGTGTTTTAATCCATAAGGGAAATTTTATTTTCTTGTGCCTATTTTCTAATGTTTTGCATTTTTAATAAGTTTACAATGCAATTATATTTATTAAGAAAATGAGAAAAATTCAGGTAGCTTCCCCACCCCTAATATTCAGTTGCAAAGATTCACCTTTGTTTCTGATACCATTATTTAGTATTGCTTAGATCATCTTAACATAAGGATTATTTGTGATAATGTGATTTCTTTCATATACTACCTGCAAAGTAGTGTTTCCTATCCATTTTTTTGGGTCATGACACAAAAAGAAATGTTTGTAATGAGACTGGAAGAAGGTGGATGAGTCAGCTGGCTCAGAACTGAGACCAGACTCCCATGTTTTACTGTTCACTGTGCACTGAATACCATGTGGGTTAGGGGTTAGGTAGTGAATCCATGCAGGTAGATTCCAATTTAGTGCCTCCACTCACCCATGCCCCAAACACACACCCTTTCCTACTTTCTTCCTTCTTATTATTCTCCTCCTACTTTATCACTGTAACCTGTTCCTTCTTAGCTGTTACAGTTTGGATCTGGAATATCCTTCAAAGGCTCCTGTTTTAAAGGTTTGGTCACCAGCCCATGGCACTGCTGGGAGGTAGTGGAACCTTGATGAGGTGGAGTGTAGTGGAAAGTCATTGGGCTGTGCCTTCAAAGGGGATATGGGGACCCCACCCCTTTCCCTGTCTTTTTGTTTTCTGGTTGCTATAAGTTGATCAGTCCCCCTGCCATGCTGTTCTGAGTCACCACAGGCTCACAGAGCTAAGTGGTTGTGGACTGAAACCTCTGAAACCCTGATCCAAAATGAATCTGTCCTCCTTGTATATCTCAGAATATTGTGTCACAGTAACGGAAAGCTGACTAACACGATAGCCGATACATTTTTTTTCTGAGCTGTTTGACTAAACAATTTTTTTTCAATGTTTTTTTCTCTTTGTTGATTTTCATATGTCTCTTTCATGTGACAGATTGTTGTTAAAAAGAGTGACTGTCTTGGATGACAGTTTATATTTTTAATAGAAAATCACCATCAGTTCATTGTGTCAGTTTTCATATGGCTCCTCCTGTGAGTGTCCTGGTCAAGATATCCACACACTCCAGAGCCAGTGCTTAGGAATTTAACCCACTAAAAAGCGCTGAAGTCACATTTTATCATTTTTCCTTTCCCTGATGACTTTGACAATGTTGAGAATTACATCAATCTCAAGTCTGCTGCTTTAGCCAGTCCTAGTCCTAGCTTGTAGTGTTTAGAGTCTAGAGTTTTATTCTTAGGGCAAAAGCAAATTGCTTCTTGCTCAGTAGTAAGAACAGTTAGGAAATTTTCAATTATCCTGGTTGTTGTAAATGAGATTTTAACTTATTACCTTGAACTTTGTCTCAAGAACCATTTCTTCTCTTGAATTTTGAGTTTGGTATCCTTTAATTTTGGAAATTAGTTTTAAAAACTTAATATTATATTTGAAATTGCATTTTACAGTTCTGTTTTAAGCTATTGTTTCTGCTCTGGTACCTCTGCTCATCTAGTTCCAGATTTACTTTGCTCTTTCAGGGACTCTTTTAAATTTGTTCTTATATAATGACACCATTTATCAATTTTCAGTGTACTAATATATTTATTATTTTTAAAGTAATTTTTACTCTTATTTCATTCACATGTCATATAAGGTATAGATATAGGTATTTAGTCTGCAAACTCAATAAATTCTTTCTCTACTTGAAATATATATAGTATATATATATGTGTACATTTTTATTATGAAAAAAGTCAGCATAGATCTTATGTGTACTATACTATTAATATTTTATATACATGTATATAATAAAGTTACTTATACCCCACAGGCTAGAAATAACTACTTTAGATATTTTGGGTATATATACGGCTAGTCTTTTCTTATTTATTCAAGATTATGTCTTGAATTTTTACCACATAGTTCTGTATACACTTATTTTATTAAAGCAGAAACCTATCAAATTGACAATATTTTAACTTGACCTTTTCTGAGTTATAAACTTGCTCTTAGATGGTAAAGATTCTCTGATGGAATTTTTACTAGTAACATCTTTTATCACATAGAATATTTTTATCTGTTCTCTTATTGCTTAGATTGCTTCCAATTTTCTGCATTATAAACAGTGCTTCTGTGAACATTCATAGAGACAAATCTTTTTATACATCCATAATTATGTCCCCAGGGTAAATAAAATTGCTCTTCTTAACCTTATATTGCAGAGGTCTTGTACAAAATCTTAGATACTGCCACATTGAATGACTTACCTCTTTTTGCTTTAAGGAATATTAAATCAATTTCCTAGTTCTTTTATCAATTCACAAAATCATTAAGCTAGTTTTATATAACTGTCCACCGTTATGATTTGGGAGTGTGAGAATATGTGCAGAAGAGAGAGAGAATGAGAATTCTTAAAACATTTAAAACTGTTAAAGCACTAAAGGCTGATTTTCATTTCTTTTTCAACAACACCTGTATTGGGAAAAATCTGGGAATCACAGGTGCTTTCATGCCTTAATTCTGCAACTATTACAAAACAGAAATAAAACAATGCAAAACAACAACTAATGACTTTCCTTCTTAGATGAAGCGAGGAGACAGATATATCAAGCAATTGTCTTTTATGATGCTTTGCTTTTCTTGATAACTTACCTGTAGAGAACTGGCATGTTTTAGTCATTTAGATACAATAAGCTAGACTTTTGTCTAGCTCTGTCTGACTTTATTGACTTTGACTCTTCTTCCCTTACATTGCCAATGCTCTTTAGTCAAGGACCACCAAGAACATACTTGAACTTGAACTGTTTGGAGTTTTGCTTGTTGCAACAAAGAAAAGACACTCTATGGGGAACCACAGGATATCTCAGTGAAGGAGTATTACAAAAGATTATAGGATTTAGGCTGGTGTTATGTGATTTGAGGGAGGTTGTCAAGAAAAAAAAGGGCTTCACTATAGTTTTCTTGCTCTCAAGAAGTGGGGTAATTTTATGATTTAATATAATAATGACTCTATTTACAAGGAGGGTCAACTGTTCCAGTTTTCTTGGGACAGAGAAGATTTCTGGGACATGGTATTTTTATCACCTATGCCAGAAAAATCCCAGGCAAATTGGGCAGAGAAGCTCTCCCTATCTAGAAAACAGCAGAAATGAAAAGAAGCTGAAGTTGTCATTGGTAAAGATGCAGCAGCCAGATGTCTGTCTGGCCTTTGTGTGATCTGAGTAATCCTGTTTTTGCAGAGTGGTCTTGACTTTCTGTCCATCACATGTCTTTGTCTGGTACTGAGAAGATATTGATGTTCGGTAGGAACTCACCAGGGCTTACCTGTGAGTTCAAAGTGGGCTTGTGGAAAACCAAAGCATTCTTATTCCTCAGGCCAGTTTTATGGGTCAGAAACGGATACCTGCTTTTCCTTTTAAGGTTTTCTTGTTTGGGAATTTGAAGGATACTTTTGGGTGGGCCTAAGAGTTTACACATGTTGTTGCAATGAAGAGAGTTGCATTTTGAGTGTCTTGATTTTAGACAAGTTAATTCTATGCCCCAAAGAAACATTTTAAACAAATTTTTAAAAATTGTCTCATTACTTGCTACATATTTTTTCAACAGAGAACAATGTTTTAATGATTGACACTAAAAGTAAAATTATTAAATGTTAAAACAATAACTACTCTACTAAATTCACTTTTAGTGTATTCAGTATCCTTAGAAATACACATTAAAAAAACAATTTTTGTATATAGAACACTTATTTTTGTAGAACAGGTTAACATTTTAATGAACACTAGTATTTCAATATTAAACTAAATTTTATTGAAGTATTAGTTTTGCTTATTAAATTAGAAATAAAATTAAATTTTAATAATTGTTCTGATTTAAATTTTCTAATTTAAGATAAAATGATTTTTATTACAATCATGAAAAAAGAAATTATCTAATGCTTTTTGGATTTATTGCTTTACTTCAATAGTAATTGAAGTCTTTTTAAAACACAACTAGTAGATGAGCATATTATTATATAGTAGATCTACTCTGGTCATAAATGTTGCAATATTAGTTAAATTGAGAACATTATTTTAATTATTGATATATGATTAGTTATTTCAGCTGGCTTAAACTCAGTTTTGTTTTCCCATGTATGCATGAAATTTATTGATCATCAATTAGTCTTTATAATAATGGATGAAATAATATAATCTATTTTTTGCAAAAATTTCTTTAGATTCTGAAGACTACCTTGAGGTCAACATTCCAGCCGACGTAGGAGTCATGCATTCTGGGGAAATAAGTCAGAGAAAGGATGGAGAAAATTCATCAGAAACTTCAAGAAGCACCATGCCACTGGCAGTAGTGCTCCCTGCTGAAATTCCATGTGAGGTCAGTAAGTGTGTCTTAAAAATTTAAGTGGCCTGCTGTTTTCATAAATACCACATTTCTCTAGACTGTAAGCTATAACATTTTGGTCTACCTTGCTCATGACTGTGTCCCCAGAACCTTGAACAATATCTTGGAATTACAAGGCATTTGACATATACTTATTGACTAGTTGGACATTGGAAAATATATGAAAGCTGAATTTTATCCATTGTTACTTGATATTTTACAAAAAGATAGATCTATAACTTTACATGAACATACACAAACACATATCAAGCTGCTTAAAAGAAAATTGGATTTTCTTTTCCCAAAGGGAAACATACTCTTCATACCCTTGAACCCAATTTGAAAATACTTATCTTTAGAAACATCAAATTGTCCATCATAAAAGTGTAGGAAAGGCCAGCACTATTAAGTAGAAATGCCGTAAGAGCTCTAAGTTGTGGTCCTCCAGGAAATGACTAAGGTTGGAGAAGGATTTCTGGAAAGATCCCTATATGAAAATATATTCCTGACATTTCTTCCTCCTAAATCTTCCTTGGAATGAACCAAGAAAATAAACCACTTGTAGAGCTGGAACTGAATCCCTGCTGCGTAATCTGCTGACAACACGAAAAATGCTGGACCTCAGAGTTTACAGTGTCTGTGAGAGGAAAGAGCCAGAGACGCTGGGGGAGGCTTACAGGAGCCGCAGGGAAGAGTCCTTCTGACTGAAGCTGGTGGACGCTCAGGACCTGAGGGCAGTGGCTTGCTAATGGCTTTGAGTGGGTTCCTGATCCTGCAGGGAGGGAAGCTAAGCATCCTGTGGAGTTGGTTGAAGCTCAGTTCCCTCAATTCCACCCAACATTCAGGCCTGAAAAGAAGAATTACTGTTTTAAGGTACTTTGCTATAAGTTCTAGAGGAACAAAAACTGATTTAACATTATTTTAGAGACCCCAGGAATTTCAACTATACATGTTTAAGGGAACTGACACAGATAATCAGGCAAAGAGAAATTACATCACATTTAAAATGACTCAGGAACTTAAGGAAGGGAGATGAGGCAAAATAATCTAAACTAGCTCCCATTGAGTTGGAAATAATGGAAGAAGCAGAAAAGAACTATAATAAAAGAGAAATGTGAACTACTCTCAAGTAGATGAAATTAAAGCAAAAAAAAGGAAAAAAAAACAACTCTGAGACTAAAAATAATTCACCAGGAGTTAGGCAATAAGTCTAAATTGCTACTTTTAAAAATATCTGCAAAAGTAAAATTTGAACACTGTAAAATCCTCCTATTACTAAAGTCACAAAGAAAGTGAAGTCCAAAAATCAAGCCTCACAGTCCTCAGGCAGAGGTGTCTAATGCAGAACGCTGGTAAGGACAAGGGTTGTTCAGCAGAGTCATGGGCCCTTCTTTAATTGGCATTCTTTAAGACCCTCTGAAGTTAAATGCAATATCAAATGTCTCTTTGTTACTCCACTTTTTAAAAAATCCTAAATATGAAGTGTCATGCAAGGTTATTTTAACATGAGCCCACCCCCTGAAATTTCAAAATAATCTATTCCTTTTTTACCAAAAAACAGTTATCCCAGGCAAAATCTTGTATACAACAAGGACATAGATCTTGATAAAATCTGATTCCATTTGACTGTTGCCAAGCCCAACAGAAAAGACCATTTGCACCCAACTGAGTAAAATCATGTTTGGGGTTTGCTGGGATAATGCTCCCTCTATGCCAACTGTCTGAAAGCTCAACCCTTGAACTTCAAATCATTTCTAAGAAGTCTTCCAAGACCACTTCTCTTCACCAAGGAAGCAATACTTGAGGTTTCATTGCCCTCCCAATCTCCAAAAAATTAAAATACTGCTCCTGCCTGTCACCGAGTTTTATGTGAGATGTGCCTCATTCACACCCAGGTTCTTCAAAACCTATTTTTTTCCCTTTGTAGTTGTGTTTCTAGCATGCTGACTTGAACATGAATCCTCCCCAGGGGCCTAATCTTCACTGTGAGTTGGAAGTGAGTTTAATTTCCTCCCACTGCTGTTTCTGGCTGTGGAATTGCACTATGGATTTGCCTCCTGGAGAAGTTCTGCTCCCTGTCCCCTCATGTTCTGGAGACCAGCTTTGGTGGATTGTTAACTGAAGCACTGGATGATATTGCTGCTGTAGCCCTGGGTACCTTTTTACTTTCCCCAGTGCTCTTCCTTTCCACAGAGTTTAAATTTTTTCCTAGGCTTTGAAAAATCTTTCAAAACAGCAGAAAAAAAAATTTTTTTTTCAGTCTCCTCCATGTTTTTTCCACACACTAGTGAAGATATGCCCCTAGTATTCTATTTATGTATGTTATTCTTGGCCTCTTTGAGAACTCCCTAAGTTTAAATTTTAGATTCAGGTTTAAATCTTTTTAACTCGGCCTCTTTTTAAACTTTCTCTAGAATTGTCACACTTTGTTCTATTTTACTATTTTTTAAAAAATGTTTTCTTTGTTTATTGGCCTGAACATTTGTTTTTCTAGCATATTTCTCTTGACTTTTGTCTTGTAGGGTAACAGATCGTGAGTGATATAAAACTAATGATATAAAACTAATGAGTCTGGGCTGGGGATGTGGCTCAAGCGGTAGCGCGCTCGCCTGGCATGCGTGCGGCCTGGGTTCGATCCTCAGCTCCACATACCAACAAAGATGTTGTGTCTGCCGAGAACTAGAAAATAAATATTAAAAAAAAATTCTCTCTCTCTCCTCTCTCACTCTCTCTTTAAAAAAAAAAAAAAAACTAATGAGTCTGCCAAATACATCCACTGTTCAAACAATTCTCATGCAATTCTTGCAATTCTATCTCCTTGATCAAAAAGCCACCTGAGAGGCCTTCTCCATTTGGAACAACATTTAAGTCACAAGTGGACCTCATTATTTGGTAGCTCCTCTTATTTATGCTCTTATTCCAAAGTCAGTAATTATTTCAGGAAAATTCCCTCAGAGTAGCCGTTCTCAACTGGGGGGTAATTTTGCCCTCCTTATACCCAAGGGACATGTGGCAAGTCTGTAGGCTTTTTTTTTTTTGTCCTTTTAAAAAAATTTATTTCTTACATACATGACAATAGTGGAGTGCATTACATTCATAATTATCTATTCACATTACAGTTTTTTGTAACTCTGTATATAGAGTATGTTCACACCAAATTATGCCATTATATATGAGCTCTCTTATTTATTTGCATACAATTATTAATACACCTTTATACCACCATTTATCTTATCTCTGTTTGTATATAAGGTATGTTGACCCAAATTCACATCTTCATACATGTATTTTGTATAATGATGACCCTCTCCTTCCATCATCCTAGCTATTCCCCTTCTCCCTCCCTTTCCCTCCCACCCCTATTCCCTATCTAGACGTAATTTTCCTCCCATGCTCTCCCTCCCTACCCCACTTTGAGTCACCCCCCTTATATCAGAGAAAACAGTCGGCACTTGTTTTTTGGGGACTGGCTCACTTCACTTAGCTTTTTTTGTTGTCACAGTTGGGGAATTACTACTGGCTTCTAATGGGCGCAACTAGAATGCTGTAAAACATTCTACAATGCACAGAACAGTCTGATGACAATGGGTTTTTCTGGTCTGAAACGTCCATCTGATACTGCTCAACTAAAGTTAAACCCTGTCTTGAGTGTAGGAAATGTATCCACCTTCTTGTCATCAGTGAATCATCTTCCAATTTTCCCACCATGGCATCAAGAGTTCAGTGCTCCTGTCAGAGGCTTCTCAGGAATCTGTCCAGATGTCCTATAGTCACTTGTTTGCGCTGCCTGGTCTTTAAAGAGATCCCAGTCACTTCTTTTTACGGTTTTACCCAGTGCTGTAAGGGGAATTCGCTGTGTTGGGGACCCCCCCTCAGAAGTACTGCCATTTGCTCCCTGAAGCTTCACTTCTCTTGTCATTTCGGTGAACTCCCATCACAGACTCGGTCATGACCCTTATATCTTTTCTGAAATGGCGCCATCCTAATGAGAGACGAGGGTGAGCTTATCTTTTTATCTTGTCTGGTCTGTAAGTAGCGCTTTAATAGGTCATTCTCCCTTCCTTTGAGAAGAAACCGCCCATTGCAATCTTGGCTTTTCTGCCCCCAAATCTTTTACTTCCTTTAGTAGAATCCACTGATGCTCCTTTAATATCTTATTCTCCCACTTCAGCTCTCCTGATGATCAAACCAAAACATTTCTTAAAACCAATTCAGTCACTCATTGATTTCTTGAACAAATTGAGTTTTTAAAGTCATAGCGCAATCACAGAAAGCCCTGTAAGTGGCTTTCTTAACATTTCGTCTCTACTAATTTCATTAAATTGTTTTTCTGTCTGCATCCTAGAACATGGTATCTTCCCTAGTGAAGGCTTTATTTAGAGGCCCTGTTCACTGACACACCTCTGTGGCTGAAACCATAAGGAGTTTCTAAACCCACAGGGAAGATCACAGACTGCGTGATTAACACCTGTTGAAAGGTCAGAAGACGCTGGGAAAGAATGAGACTCTCAAGGACCTTAAGAGTTTCAGAGATCTCCTTCCAGTTCACTCATGGGCCTCAGATTCAATTTAAAATAATATACAAAAGCTATCAGCATCACCCACTTCATTCTGACAGCAAATCACAAAACCATTTGTGGTAACCAACTTAAATCCTGATCCTTTGATTTGATTTAAAAGAACTGTAAAGGCCAAACAGACTGATCATGTACATTAATGCCTAAAATGTCTCTTTTGTGACATGCTGCCTTTTGGGAGGGGAGTATTTACAGTAGTCAAGGACTTCTCTTTCTTTTAATCAAATGGCTCTTAAACTACTGAAAGGCTTTTAGAGAATACAAGGGGAGGGTTTTTTGTTTTGTTTTGTTGTACGAAAGATAGAACACACAGGGCACTTAATCACTGAGCCACATCTCCAGCCCTTT
This sequence comes from Ictidomys tridecemlineatus, assembly GCF_052094955.1. Lineage (NCBI taxonomy): Eukaryota > Metazoa > Chordata > Mammalia > Rodentia > Sciuridae > Ictidomys > Ictidomys tridecemlineatus. The sequence goes on along the minus strand of NC_135485.1, from coordinate 101,200,592 downwards.
TTACTTTTTATTTAGAGACAGAGTCTCAATGAGTTGCTTAGGGCCTTGCTAAGTTGCTGAGGCTGGCTTTGAACTTGCAATCCTCCTGCCTCAGCCTCTGGAGCCGCTTGTGTTACAGGCGTGCACCACTTTGCCCAGCTCCAAGGGGAAATTTTTAAAAATAATAACACCCATTTCCTACTTCCAGCGATTTATCTAGATATAAATATTCAGTTACATCCTGTGCACCGAGAGGTTTAAAATGTTTTCCAAGTGATTCTGAAGGTGAGCATTAGCAGTCAAATTTGAAACCATTGCCATAATCAATTTCTACTCTGCTGTCACAGAGGACAAGATCCATCCCAACTGCAGAAGCCTATACAGCTCTAGCTTAAGATATCCCATTGCACTTATCTTGGAGTAACATTCAAGGTTTGTGACCCATGCAGCCAAACTTCACCCATTCTCTCTGAATCTCAGACCCAAATAAGGCACATGCAGAGGTGTCAGAAAGAACAATAGCAAAACAGCAACTTCATAACTGATAAAATTAACTTAAAGGTCATATGAAAGTCCTAATACTTTCTCCAGTGAGTTCAATGTACCCATCAAGGTCAAGCCCTCCCTCCAGGGACTTGTTGTCATATAAAATACACAAGGATTAGATATAGCTGAGTACTAGGGTGGTAAGGAACAGTTTTAAAATGTCGTGTTTTTACAGATTTATTCCATCTCAAAGAAATATATACCGAATACCTCTAATCTGCTTAAGTCTTACAAAATTATACAATGGTATGAGAAAATAAAAACAGCCTCAGAACATTTATGATCTAGCTGGGAAGCCATGACACAGATATGAAGAACAAAGACTGGAGATTAGGATTTAGCAATGGCCAGATGCGGGGCATGAACACGAAATGCTCTAATATTCTTTCACCTCTTTTTGTTGTTGTTGTTTTTGGTAATGGGGATTGAACCCAGGGATCCTTAACACTGAGGTGCATTCCCAGTCCTTTTTAATTTTTATTTTGAGACTGGGTCTCACTGAATTACTCAGGCTAAACTTGAACTTGCAATTCTCCTGCCTCAGCCTCGAGAGTGGCTGGGATTACAGGCATTTATCATTGTTCCTTGAATGCTCCAAAATTCCTTGTGGGCTGAAATCACAGGGAGAATTTCATAGACCTGGTAAAACCTGAGTTGGACCTTGAAAAGGAACCTACAGACAGGGTAATAGAGGGAGAAAAGGAACTAAATAACACAAACAGGATGAGCTACCTAATTTGTAGAGCAAAATGAAAATGCAAGGTCTTTGTTCAAGTTATTGACTATTTTAGGAGAGTGACAGCAGAACATTAAGCCAACATTAAGCCTTCTAAGTGTGGGGCCCTGTGATTGTATAGGTCATAAACCCATGAAGCCAGCCCTGGGTACAAATGAAGATGTAAATCCTTCATTTGGAGAAGGTCAGTATGCTTGTCTTTTGTTTAGAATTTTTCTCTGGAAATTGTCAAAAGGCGGAGCCCTGCCCTCTATTAAGGAGGGAGTCTGTTGCATAAGAAGTAGCCTGTGTGGATACTCAGGAATGAGAATGAGTTGGTTGGGTGAATAAAACATTTGGCGGGTACACCTGCACTTACCAGCTTTGAAAAGAGCAAAGTTAAAACAAGGAGCGACTTAAGCATAGAAAACAGCTCTGAAGAGCCGCGAAGCTACATTCTTGAGAAAACAGACCCACCAAATAGGGAGTAATTATGTGACTTAAGATTTAAGGTGAAGTGACAAGAAAAACAGAAGAAACTAAGGGCTTATCTAGAAGGGAGTCCCTGAGGGAAGGAGGCTGCAGATGTGAAGAATGGAGGCTAACATTCCCAACCTGACCTGGTGTCCAGGTGGGCAAGAGAAATAGGTGGAATCATGGAATGGTGCTCCTTCCTCGGAGATGGACCCTTTTCTCCATGTGCAGTATAGTTGGTGAGGGGAAATTTAGTTTGAAATATCCTACAGGCAAACATTGGGAGTAGACTTTGGTAAAAAATGTCTGAAGTGTATTTGTGTGTCAGCTGACATCATTTGTATCATCAACATACTATTTGTAGAAACTGTTACAACTAAGATGTAAGTTTCACTGATATGTGATTAATGCTTAGGGAGAAACATTTAAATAAGAAGAATTTTGAAATCAAGGACTTTTTGATAAACATGACTTACAAGAGTACATAAATGAGGTTTCTGTTTTATTTAGTGTAAGGCTGAAATTTAGTATGACTTGGAAGAAAGTCTTTGAAAGGTATTATCTGTGATATTTCATGATTATGAAAGGAATATTTTATTTTTTCAAAAGGTTAGCATGGTGTGAAGAAAAGTGTGGATCTAGAAGTGAGAAGTGAAACAGTACAGATTAGTCTCCAGAATTCAACTATACATATTTGTTGCTCTCTTCCTGAAAGAGAAAAGTAACCATTTTAACCATTTTGGTTGTGTGTGTGTGTGTGTGTGTGTGTGTGTGTGTGTGTGTGTGTGTGTAGTTTCAGTTATGATTAAAAGAGATTTAAAACAGACATTTGATACATTTTTATTCTTTCCTTTTGTCAGTATTAACTTCAGTATTTCTCATTGTTAGTAATTTTCTGGATATTTTTGTCCAAAAATAAATCTTTCAATAACACTTTAACTTCATATACATAAATGTAACTTTTCCAACTTAATTAAATCTCAAAACTTGTGGATGTATAACCTTTGGTCAACTCAGAAATTTTCACAGATCTTCATATAAATAAATAGTAATCAGAGAATGCTTACTATATAATAAAATTACTAGACATTAAAAATTTTCATTACATGTAAGTGATAAGAGGTCTTAAGACTTAAACTTAAGACTTTCTCATTTACAGATAAAGAAACCAATTTCTAGAAAGTTGAAGGGATTTGGTTAAAAGTCGAATGATAGTCCCATGCTGGTCTGTGAAAAGATGCTTTTACCCAAGGATAGTATGCCACAGTAGGAAGAGGTGAGAGGAAAAAGGAGTATTGGATAGATATCAAACTGATAAACTTAAAGGGTAGTGAACATTTACAAATTTCATGTCTGAATATGACTGGAAATACAAATAGGATTGAAGACTTGCTCAATGATAGGGTATAACCTTTATCACTGATAAATGTAATGGATTCTTTGTTAAGGTAAACTGAACTGTGTTATATTTTTACTTTATAGAATCCTGGTGAGATATTCATTCTTTTGAGAGATGAAGTAATTGCTGAAACTGTGGAAGTTGAATTTACATCAAACAATATGCACATTAGAGCACAGCCGGCTCTTTGGAATAAGAAAGTCTGGTATATGAAAGCTTTAGGTAAGAATTTTTATGCTTTAAAAAATATAAAACATCATTTCGAGTTCCTTTCATTAAATTTATGATAAATGGTTTTGCTTCCCTACAGAAACTAATATTTTTCTGCAGGTGTTTCCTGTGTTTAGTTTCACATACCCAAGGTTGTTATTATTAATCTGAATTTGCAAAAGTAAGAATGTGTAAATTATGAGAAATGTGATTGTGTACCATGTAGTAAAATGACATCCAGTAACAGAGCACTTGAATGTACATCAGCTAATAAATTTAGAACAAAAATTATTTATTTTATTGTAACACTCATATTAGCAAATATTTGGGTTTATTAAAATAAATATTCTGTTTTCTTTTCCTTTTTGCATACCCCCTATCACTGCAAGTCTCTGAATATATTTTTGGTTTTCTGGAAAGCATAATTCTTTTTCAGTATTTTCTAATCATGGTTTCTACATATAATCTGTCCATCATTTCTTTATTTCATTTATGAAGCTAAAAATCATTTGATTTCCCAGCTTTGCATACAGCATGATTAATTGTATTAGATATAAAATTCCAGACAGAATACCCATACTTGCCACAACAATTGTAACTAAAATAAAAAATATAATATATAATTTTTGTATGTTTTGTTATGTTAAGACTACTTGTTTTTATTTTACTATATCCTTTTATAATCAAAGAGTAAAATTACTTCACAAAATATTTTGCAATGAAAATATGCTTCACCTTATGAATTTGGAATTGTGATAGAAATATTTAAAGACAAAATGTATGTCAAACATATCTTGAGCTCCTCTTTTGTCCCCTTCAAGAATGTCACTTTTATACGGAACGTTTATAGAGCATTTACAGACCTTTATGTGTTTTAGGCAAAAATGTATCCTCTCTGTGGATTTCCTTGTAGAACTTGGGTTGGAGTTGGATTATTAGAAGGAAGGACTTTATACTAGGACTTCATAAACATTTTAGACACTGCTTCTTTTCATGGACAAATATAATTACAAGTGTGATTATAAAGAACCCTTTTTTCTTTCTTTCTTGTCACAAAGCCCCTACTTCTTTAATTCTTTTTTTGGGGGTGGGGACTGGCAATTGAACCCAGGGATGCATAACCACTGAGCCACATTCCTAGCCCTTTAATATTTTTTTTTTTGAGACAGATTCTCACTAAGTTGCTTAGAGCCTCATTAAATTGCTAAGGCTCATCTTGAATTTGTAATCCTCCTGACTCTGCCTCTCAAGACACAGGCGTGTTCCACTGTGCTTCGCCTTATATCATATTCTTAACTGATTTATGAATAATAATTTTTAACTGATTACTTTTAGAGTTTAAATTAAATTTAGTTAGAATAAATTATTGCAGGAAAAAAGTCAATATTGTAAATTAAGAAGTACTTAAATATTTCCCAAGTAAGAGATCAAGATGTCAAATAAAATTATTCACATGACCTAAGTTTTTTTTTGCACAGTGTACCTAATGGCTAAAAGTAGTGTAAAAAGTAAAATGTGCCAAAGTCCCTGAAATAATGAAATTACCAGATGGAACCATAAGGGAAATACTTCAAGAAATTGGGATATGCAAAGATTATTTGGATAAGATCCCAAAACACAGGCAACAAAAGCAAAACTAGATAAATGGGATTTTATTAACCTAGTAAGCTTCTGCACAGCAAATAGAGTAAAGAAACAACCTAAAGAATGGAGAAAGCATTTTTAAGCTATATATCTGAGAAGGGAATAAGATCTAGAATATGTAAGGAACTCAAACAACAACAAAAATAATCCTATTAAAACTGAAGAAATGGAGCTAGGGATTTGGCTCAGTGGTAGAGTGCTATGCCTAGCATGCATGAGGCCCTGGGTTCAAACCCCAGGCCACACGCATACACACACACACACACACACACACACACTCTCACACACAAAGACGCAAATAAGAAATGGAGGCAGGGGGAAGGAGATGATATGAGTTTGCAATTTTTAAAAGATGTTACCAATAAGTATATGAAGAATTTTCAACATTATGTCATCAGGGAAATGCAAATCAAACCATGACTTGTCATCTCACCCTAGTTAGAATGTCTATTATCAAAAATACAAAAGATGACCAATGCTGGCAAGGATGTGGAGAAATGGGAGCTCATTACTATTCATGGGAATGAAACTTTGTACAACCATTATGGAAAACAAAATAATGGTTCTTCAAGAAACTGAAGGTAGAATACTACATGATCTAGCAATTCCACTACTGTGTATATTTCCAAAGGAAGTAAAATCATTATGTCAAAGAGATACCTACACTAACATGGCTCCTACAGCATTGTTCACAGTATAGTCAGGATATGGAATCAACTTGGGTACGCATGTGCACATTTGTATTTATGTATGCAATAAAATATTGTTTATTCATTAGAAAAATTGAAACCCTGTCCTTTTAACAAGAATGGACCTGGAGAACAAATGCTAAGTGAAATAAGCAAGTGAAAATGACAAATACCACATATTATAGCTCAATTGTAAAATCTAAAAAAGTTGATCACATAGCAATATAGAATAGAATAAAGGTCAATAGAGGATAGGAAGGATGGGGAGGAGGTGGGATGGAGAAAGGGTAGATAATGGGTACCAAATGCACCTAAGTGAGGAAAAGTAGTTATGATGTTCTTTAGTACAATAGGACAGCTCAAGTCCACGAAATTAATTATATATTTCAAAATAACTAGAGAAGGGTTTCTCATAGAAATGATAATGTATTTCTCATAGAAAAGATAATTACTCTTATTTGATCATTACACATTGAATCCATCTATTGAATTATAATGCCATGCTCTATAAGTAAGTGAAAATATTATATCTATTTAACATAAAAAAGAGAAGATAAAAAGATGAGGAAGTTCAAATTGCTTATCAGAAAAGTAGGAAACTAACTTTCCTTCTCTCTGAAGATATATAAGATCGTAATATTGTCTACATTGTAAAATAACAAATATGTCATCAATCAATAAATAAATCACTATTTACTAGCTATCCTGATTAAATTTCTATAAGTTGTTCTTTCTACTGGTATATAGAAATTAATGAGAGATTTTCTTCCAAAGTTCTTGTTGCTATGCCACAATATACAAAATGTTCATATGAATCTGTGTGGAAATATAGACAGTAAATGCCTCAGCAGAAGAGGCCAGAATCTTACTTTCTCTGATTCTGAAATATTTTGAACACTAGTAAGAACTTCATTTCATACCATGAGCCAGTCATACATAGGTACCTGTTCAATACCAAAGTTTTAAAAGCAATATCATACTAATGGTTTCAGCCTCATCAAGCAGAGAGCTTAGACAATGTCACTCCCATTTTATAAAATAAAGCTGAGCAAACTAAAATTGGAGTACCCTTGAACCCATGTGAGAAATAAGTCACATAGGGGTAGAAAATTGTTATATCTCTGCTTACCCATCAAAGGGGCCATAGTTGACATGTCCAAAACAAAGACAGACTGACATGTGAACAGCATAGCAAATTCATCTAGTCAAAGTTTTATATGATGCTGGAAGCCTCAGAAAGAAGACCCAAAGGGCTGGGATTGTGGCTCAGCGGTAGAGTGCTCGCCTGGCACGGGCGGGACCCGGGTTTGAACCTCAGCATCACATAAAAGTAAAGGCATTGTGTTGTGTCCATCTACACCTAAAATAAATAAATAAATAAATAAAATTTTTAAAAAAGAAGAAGACCCAAAGACCCAGAGAAAACTATTTTTATGTTTAAATTTCAATGAGGAATGGACAGTGTATAAAATTGTAATTGGACCAAAGATATATCTAATGATAACCAACTGAGGAAGGCAACCCAGCCAAGCCTGAGTGTCCAGATTCTTCTAGGTCTCTCTGTGGAGCATCCCCTCTTCCAGGTGTGGGCCAAGAACCTCTGCAATGAGGGCATCCAAGGGAGAAGCGAGAGTGTAACCTTTTGAAGTATTAAGGCTTGCTTTTGAAAGGAGACATTCTAGTTGTTGGAACTACCTTGGAAAAGCAAATTCTGTTTTGTGACTCTCTTCAAGTAAGAAAAAGGGGTGGGAGGTGGTAAGATGGTCAGATAGTCCTTAGTTCTGAGGCCCTTCAAGTCCCCTCCAATTCAAAGTACTCAGCACACTAAGGCATCATAATCTGGGGTGCTGTGTTTTTAACCCAAAGAGATTTTTAACCAAAATCTCTAAGAGTGGTATCAAGAGAGTGACCTTTGAGATCTGCTTACCTGGAGTATAATTCACTGAACCCATAAATTGGTAGAAGTACTTTAGCATTAACTTTAATGACTTACTTAAAAATAAATATGTATAGGGGTAGAAAGGTGTTATATCTCTGAACTAAAAATAGTAACAATGTATTATGTGATTACAGCATATGGATGAGTGAACTGATCAACAGCAATATTATAAGGAATCGGAGGAAATAATTGGGAATATTCTTTTACAAGATAACTGCACCATCTATAAAGTGTCATTATATTATTTGAGGGTGGAACTAAGTTTGTTAGATATGTATTTAAAACTCTAGGACAATCATTTAAAAATTTAAAGATATAACTAAAACTTAAAATGGGATTTCTAGAATTCTCAAATAAAACTGAGAGAACAGAAAAAGTTGAAGTTGGGAGGAGGAAAGTAGAAAAATTCAGTGACTAAGAATGTTACAAATACATTGAGTAGTAACCCAACTATGACTAAAGCCCATAGTAGTAACACAACTATGAAGTGTGAATGGTCAAAGTATACCAATTAAAAGACAGATTGCCAGAGTGAATAAAAAAGCAAGACTCATGTATATGTTTACATAAGAAAACTCACTTTAAATATAAGACACAGTTAAATAAAAAAATAAAGGGATGGAAAAAGATATACCATATTAACACAAATTTTAAAAAGCTGGACAACTGTGTTGATTACAGACAAAGAGACTTCCAAATAAGGATAATTATCATGAATAAAGAGGGCCATTATGTTACAATATAGGTACAATCTCCAAGAAGATAGAACAATCCCAAATATATATGCACTTAACAACAGAGCATCAGGGCTAGGGTTGTAACTCAGGGGCAGAGCACTTGCCTAGCATGTATGAGCCACTGGGTTCAATTCTTAGCACCACAAAAAATAAAATAAAGGTAATTGTGTCCACCTCCAACTAATATTAAACTAAATATTAAAAAAGAACATAAAACATATAAAGCAAAAGAAAATTGAACTGGAAGGAGATATCAAAAAGTTTGCTATTCTAGGTGAAGATTTGGACACCCTTTTTCAGTAATTGATAAAGGACATATCAGTAAGTATATAGTTGAGCTGAACTGTATTATTAATCAACTTGATTTAATTGACATTCATACTATACTACATCCAACAGTAATAGGATATTCATTCTTCTGAAATTCACAAGAGACATTCACCAAGATAAACCTCATGCTGGTCTTTATAAAAATCACTTTGATCAATGTAAACAAATAGAAACCACAAATTTCCCTCAATGGAAATGAAATAAAAATCAATAACAGGATAATTGAAAACTTTCCTAAATATATAAAGGTTTAAAAACAAGACTTAAAAAGCAATATAAAAAATGATTTCAAATACATGAAAGTATAACTTTACCCAAGTTTGTGAGATGCATAGAAAAAAAATGATAGGACAATTTCTCATAGATCATCTATACTAGAAAAGAAGAAGATCAAAAAAAGATGCCTATACCTTAAGAAAACAAAGGAAATGAGAAATTTAGGAATAAAGCAAGCAGAAGGAAATAAATCATAAAAATTAAAGCAAAAAATAATAAAAAAAAGAATATAAGAGGTAAAATTAACAAACTTCAAAGATTGTTCTTTTAAAGATCAATAAAATTGATCAACTTCTAGCCTGGCTAACCAAGAAAGAAAGAGAGATAACAACAATTTCCAACATCTGAAATAAATATCAGGGGTCATTACCACTAATCCTTGAGCATTTCAGTGATAACAAGGGGTACTATGAATACCGTAAGAGTTTGAAAACTTAGACCAATGGGCAAATTCCTTGGAAGACATAAGCTACCAAAATTCACTTAAGAAATGAATGTTCTGAATTGATCTGTATCTTAAAGAAATTGAATCATTAATTTTCTACCTTCCATAAAAGCTAATACAGGGCCATTTTCATGTGGTAACAATGCAGGAAAAAAACAATTCTTATGTTCATGTACAATGATGCTGACTAATCAGGAAATCTTAAAAGATACTTTTTTCTTTGCTGCCTCTGTACCTTTGACCCACTTCCACATTTTAACTTGATTTTTTTTCATTTGAGAATGTATGTATCCTCTAGTTTTTTTTTATCACCTCCCCTTTCCATTCAGCTCCATAACTTGATAAAATTGAAATAACTTTATTTTTCAAGAAACAGACCTTTCTGATGGTATCCATAGGTTTATCTCTGACAAAGACTTTTGACTAAAGTAATTTGAAGTTACTATGGTTCTAGCTTATGTCTAAATGTATAAAAACCTATGTGAAGCATTGCAACTTGAAATATTAATTAATTTCTGAGCAGAAGGAAGAGGGTATTCCTTTGGTATTTGTAGCACAGCCAGGAAAAAAAATAAAAAATAAAAAACAGCACAGCAGGGGGACAACTAATTAAAGGTTGAAAGGAATGCATAATATATCTGAAAAACATAGATTCCCTTTATTAATTAGGAAACTCCATTCTAGGTAATATGAATTATAAATTTTATTTCATTAAAAGAGCTTGAAAACACTGCAGGATATGCCAAATATATGTCAAACATGCTTAGGGAAAAAGCAACATTGACAAACAGATTTCTATGATCAATTTGTGATTTGAACATTTTAAATTGCGATTAATTTTTAGGCAGGACCAAGGTTTTGAAACCATCTTTATTTAATCTTGATATTCAAACCTGATTTCGTGGAAATATTAGTTGAGTTCATCTACCATTGAAGGTTAGGACTAAAATTGGCTCTCAAAGTCAGATGATTTCTCAGCTAATGAAAATAACACCAGTAAAAGAGCTCTTACTGGGTTTGTGAAATAGCTATTGTTATGGAATAAGTAAAATATTTTTACTATTCAAAAATACCTTGGGATTGTATTTTCCCTAAATTGCATCAATTTATGCCTAATCTGGAAGAAATGACCAGTTGAACCATGGAGAAAGAGAAAGTTATTGAAGTCTTTTTTGTGACGTGGTTTACCACTCAGATAGTAAAAATTAGAAGCAAATAGATTTGATTACCATCTTTAGTCTGGAAATAGAAAATTAATATTTTTAAAGAGACAATAACATTAAATGGCCTAGAGTTTGAGATTTGAAATTTAAATAGCTTTCCTTTTTCATTGCTTCTCTGTATGTGTTTATATCTGATGGAGGGAAGGGGCTCCATGTTTTCCTTCCATTGTGGGTCTTTCTACCTTTCCATAGCTGGCTCTCACATGCTTGCTTTGTTTGATGACCTTGACCTCTATTTGTGTGCACTTCTAGAGTTAGATATTACTTGTTATCTCAGTCTAGATGATAAACAGCAGGATTTACTTTTACTCTTTTCTATTTAAGTCTTTAAATTATTTGGTCTCTATTCCTTTCTTTTTTTCTTTCTTTATTATTTATTTCATTTTAAGTGGACACATAACTATTTATTTATTTATTTATTTATTTATTTATTTATTTATTTATTTATTTATATGTGGTGCTGAGGCTCAAACCCAATGCCTCACACATTCTAGGCAAGCACTCTACCACTGAGCTACAACTCCAGGCCCGTTTTTTTTTTTTTTTCCCCTTTCATTTTTTGAAAAGCTATAAAATGTAGTCATAGTGAACCCATGTTAAAGTGAAATTATACTCAAGCAGTTCAGGTACAGTTCATGAAAAAAACAAATTGATGTGTTCATAAAAAAAAAACTGATGTATTGATAGCATGATAAAGGGGGCCTCCCAACCAAATTATTTCATAAGTAGTTTTTTTCTAATATATGGGTGGAAACAGTAATTAGGTTTGAATTTAGTAACTACCACTCAACAGATATGAAAATACATGCAACAAACATGATACTTTGGAAGGCATTTCTTTGAAATATTGCACTAACAAGAACATCATTAGATACCCTGGTAAAGTTATAAGCCAAGTAGTGACTATATATCAAAAGCAAATCCATTCATTTTTTCATGTTGAATTCTAAAGAAATGAGAGAGTTTTAAGTGTTCTATAGCAAAGAATTACCACACTCAACCACTAAGCCACATTCCCAGCCCTTTTTTGTATTTTATTTAGAGACAGGGTCTCACTGAGTTGCTTAGCACCTTGCTTTTGCTGAGGCTGACTTTAAACTCACGATCCTCCTGCCTCACCCTCCTGAGCCACTGGAATTACAGATGTGTGCCACCAGATCCAGCCAAACACATCTTCTCACTAGGCATCTTTCATTCATTGCCTGGCATACTTTCAGTAGGATAACTCTACTAATCTTTTTCCCAGTACATGAAGTCAATATCTTCTTCAAAACTATTTTCATGATTTACTACAATAAAATAAAAATTTTTAAAAAGCATCTTCTGGAAGTCTATAGAAACTCATTTTATTGGCTCCAGGGATTCTGGACCCTTCTTTACCATCACCACCTTAGCACAGGTGATGTGTTTCACAACTTTGATTTTGGGTTCAGGTTTCTCTGTGTCCTCTATTGGGTGAGTACTTCTTCAGGAAGACAGTGATTCTTCTTTCGTACTGCAAGTCAGTATCTTGTCAAGAATATGGAATGAGGACAGAACAGCTCCTTGACCTAGTTAAGCTTAAGAATGCTTTTGTTGCCTTTAAATTTCCCTGAACAAAATTATAAGAGCTCCACTAACTTTTTTTTTTCATGAGATAAAGTAAAATTAATGCTTGAGCCTTAAGAAATTTTAAATATTCAAGTCTGTTCAAGACTGTTGATTTTATAATTAATGACTTATCCCAAACCCACACATTTTGAGTGACAATTTTCCAGGAGAATTTGAGAAATATCTCTGTAACAAAGTGAAAGCTTTTTAAGAACTGTCCTACAAATAAATTTAAAGAGCTAAATTTTGTTTACTTATGTTACAATAAAACAGAAATTTTTCTATTTTAATGATTATACATTGTTATTCTTTCATGGAGAGCCTCTGATTTTTACATAATTTTAATTATGTTGGTATGATACCGCAGAATTCACAGGGAATTCTACTTTGAATAATTTGTTACTAAAAGCTTTGGATGAATGTATTGTGTATATACAGGACTTGCTTATGTATCAGGGCATTAGACCTTGCTTTCCACAGGGTATTTCATTCTGATCAATTGAATACAAATTCTGTAATTTCAATCAATGCTGCTCTTTCCAAACACAATTTTGAGAAGCTTGCCTATAATTAATTAAAATTTTCTTCATAAGATTGGTAACAAACTCCTAAATAGCTAGCTTTTAATGAATGACTGCACTTTTATAAATTCTAAAGAATTATGTAATGATGATTATAGATCTCTACCCCCCAAAAAATGAGTAAGTAGGAAGAAAGGATTTAATGCTCTGCTTTTATTATAATTTTGGCATGTTTTAATATGTTCTTCTACATTAAAAACAATTAAATTCTGTTTTATGATTTTTAAGTACTAAGGATAAGAAAATTTAAGTGATAGACATTAGTAAAATTGTTAGTGAATTCTTAAAGCCTTACTTTATGTTCTTTAAAATATAGAATGCTATGATATATGTATTATATATCCCAGCTCCTAAATCTTATTTGTGTTTTGATAAGATTTTCCTGCCGGTTCAGTCAACGTCAGTGTCTACTGTGATGGTATCATTAAGGCCACAGCAGAGATTAAATACTATGCACCAGAAAAGGCAATGGAAGACACACACAGAGCAGCAGATCCAGGAGAGGGTTTGTGCAAGGTAAGTGAGCCTTTCCATGAAGTTAATCATAAGCTAAGCTAATGCAGGATAAGAAGATTCCTGCTTTGGTACAAAATTTGAATGTTGATTAAATAAGAATTAATTGCTGATCAACACGAAGGGAAGATGTGAACCTCCAAGTATAGAGATTCAGGAAATTACTTTGCCTACAGTTCAAGTCATTCCAGATAATGGCAATGGGAGAGAGTTGATGTCCATTACCACATGGCTATTGTGATAGGTTCTGTTGCAGAGCAGATAAGAAAGAAAGGGGGATCAGAGAGAACTCTCAGGAAACAAATTTCATCTTTATTCAGATCTGGACAACACAGGTAACTCAGATCATCTATCTGACGGAGGTGAAGGACTCAGACAAACCAAAATACCACCAGAAAGGGAGCATGTTGTGTTAACCTAGAAATTGTTTTCATATGGTCATTTCCAAGCTCAGTATATTTTTCCTAATTTCATTTACTACTCTATCTAAGAGTAAATATTTTTGTTTTATGTGATTAGTGTTTATTAGGAATTCTAGAAAGTCTAAAACTTCCTAGGAGAGATGCAAAGAAGTTATCTCCAAGCTCAGGTTTGTTTCTCTCATGTAACAAAGTATTATTCTCCAATGATAATTTTGTGAAGCATTCCTAATTTCCTATAAGGGCCCCTGTTAGGGACTTTTTTTTTTTCTTTTTCTGCAAGTGCCTGGCCCTCGTGGATGTTACAATGTAACAATCACATCTTGAGGAATCTGAAACCATTAGCTTAACTTCTGCATTTTATTTATTTTTTTTACTTGACCTACTTTTACTAGGAAGCTGGCTTAATGTAAAACTTTTATCCTTGGTGTGATTATTGCATCAGATTTTCAGAGTGAAAAAGTCATTTCTCTTTTCTAGCTAGTTGATAATTAGAATTTTAATTTTGCTTAATTGCTTTGCTGGAAGGGAGGCATAAGGGAATCAAAGTGAAGAAACAGGCAATTGGGTTGAACAACGTGATGTTCATGATCACAAATTTACCATAAAATACCCTATAAGATTTGTAACAAAGCTGTTCATGACAGTGAGGTTGACAGGTTGTCATGAAGCTTTGTATGTTTAAGCTAGTTTGGAATGGGAGGCTTTGTTATATCTTTCCTGTGACACATTTTTTTTCCTATTAGAGTTCTCCTTTATGAACAACATATTTTAGAACAATGGAAAATGTAAAAATGTCTTGGAAAAGGACAGGGAGTGAAATACCATTTGTCAAACTGGAGAGTCTTGAGGACATTTGACAAAATGTCTATATTATAATTGCAAAGCAAGTACAAAAGTAATAGCTTGAAATACCGATTTTTTTTTCATTTTCTTGTGACAAATCTACCTTGTCTTCTACTTAAAAATTCTATTCATAACAAAAAGATTAATAAAGGTAATATACTATGTTATCAGTATTCAGTCAGTGTGGAAGTAAAGTAATCCCAGAATACATTTTTTGTGTTGATTTTTTTTTGGTGGGGGCAAGTTTTGTATGTAGTGAAAATTAAACGTAATTTATGACTCCTGAACAATTTTACAGAATGCAATAACATGCAAGTCATGATGTCTTCTACAGCTTGAAGCGAACATGAATTTTTTTTTTTTGCACATTTTATAGATGACTAGAAAATTTCCTGTTTTATTTTTACCCTCACTGTCAGAAATGAGAGGTAGAAAAGATTATGGCTACATACTAGGATTTCTCCTCTCCAGCAAGCATGGGGGACATAGTTATATGTATTATATGCCATACATGAATATGGCATATAATGTATATAACTGAACACAGGGCTGGAGGCTTTGCTGTTTGTCATCAGGGGGACCTTAAGGAGATGTACTAGCCTTCATGTGTTTCTCCCTTGTTGGCTCTTGGTTTTTTCCTTTTATCATTTGGCTTTGCTCTCACAGAGGTTATATTTAAAGAATGTGTAAGAAGCTGTGCTTTTCTTTTTTAGTACAGAACATTACAGTAATTGTTTCTTTCCTGTGCTACCCTGTCATTAAGTTGGGAAAATTGGATATTTTGTACATGATCTACTGAACGTCTCCTTTCAAAATACAACATACATGATACTTTTATTTACTATACTTATTGTATATTTGTAAGAACATATACTAGCAAATTTGATATTTTTCAACACTTACCTATTTAGGTGAAATAGTATATTTTAAAAACTACCTTGAGTTTTTTCAGTAAATTTTAATGGTGAATGTAATTTCAGTAATTTTCAAATTAGTAACAAGGGCCTTTTTGTAATCATTTGAAAGCCACTGGGCTTATGATAACATTAATATTGTGTGAATTTGAGGAGAGAATTAATAATGATAAATCTGTAGGGTTTATTCTTTAGTATTTCTAGAGTTTAGAAGGAGAGACTTAACTATTATCATTTAAAAGCTATTGGACATATAGTAAAATGAATGACCAGTCTGTGAATTGGACAAAAGAAATGATAATGAGAAATCTGTATTTCTTTTATTTTTAATGATGTCCATTAGGTTTTAGAACAATTTACCTAAGCCAGCTTAATTTTCTTACTTCTTCTTAAATCTTTTTTTTTTTAATAATTACTAAATCCTATCACCAAGCCTATAAAGGTGACATTTCCAGATCATCACTAACATAGAGAATATAAGAGATACAAATGAAAAAAAAAATCCAAAATCCCAATTTGGGATGATAATTAGAATTGAAGACTGGTGTTAGAAGTAACTAACACCAGTAACTAATAGGGACTCCTATTTCACTGAGATAATTAAAGCCTTTGAGATTTTCATCCTGTTTACAAAATTGTCTTGGGGCAACAATAAAGTTAACTTTATACAGGAACAACTAGATACAATATAAAAACAAAATTAGGTCAAAATGCTGAAAGAACACTGCAATTATTAATCAAAATATTAGGATCCCATTCATTCAAAGTTTTTAAAATATAACAAATAATTCTTTTTAGTTATATTTCTTTGGAGTCAAGCAATACCTTTGTGTGGTATCTGTTTGTCACAGTGCATGTTTTACCTTATACATATTTAAGTACTATTTCCATCTTCATTTTTTAGTAAGTCGTGGTATATTATTCAGTCTTTGATTTGCTGCCTGCAAGTACTTCATGCCGTGTGAACTCAAATGGGGTTGGAACTTAGAGAACTCCACACAGTGAGAAATTTCCCAGTGTGTTTCTTTCTATTAACAGTTCCCTTAAAGATTATTTTCTTCAATTAGTTGAGGCTCAGGTGTTACCGCTTATCTCTCTTAAAAATTGGTTTAGGAGCTCCTTCTCACTGAGGGACACTGGGAACACCTGGTCCTTTCCGTCATTTCCTTTTAGACCTCAGTCTTCCTCAAACGTTGACAGAAATCCCCCGCCTCTTTTCATCAGGTCCTATTTGGTAAGAGGCACAGTTGCCTCTAAGCTTCCCTCTAACACCAGTGATATCTAAAACTTTCCTCCCTGCAGGCTTTTCTGCCTCTCAGGAGAGGAAGGTTTTGCCTAGGGGTCCCTTGTCTTTTCCATTATCAACTCCTACCAAAGCATCCCTCTTTTTCTTCTCTGATTCCTATATTCATTTATGTTTCTTCTTCATTCTTTTATTATTTTCCCTCCTGGAGAACCCATCGTTCCCTTCTCCCCTCTCTAAGGCCTGGACATTGTGTTTTTCATCTTTGCATGATCACGGTCCTTCCCACAGGGAGTTCCTGGTATATGAGGCACAACTAATAGTCACTGCTTCAAAGAGTGAAGGAAACTCAAGGGATGGTTTTTTTCTAGTGTTATTTGACTAAATAACTGAAAAACTGTAGGTGAGGTATATAAAAAACAATATAGGAATGGAACTGCCCTCCTAAAACCTATTGTAACTGATTTATAAAATTGAATAAATGAATCTGATGCCTGTAAAAGCCATGAACTCTCAGCGTGCACTGTACTAGAAATCTGTGGACCTTGCACTGTATGTATTTCCACATGGGCTACCTCAGTTGTATTAATATACTGCATTATTGACTTTTAGTCTACCTTTTTTGAAAGACTGCATATTATCTTTACTTTTGCTTTATGGGATGGCGGCATCGTGAGATAATAAGGATAATAAGTTCTAGATGGGGCAGGAGCTGGGGTCAGTTGTTCTCATTAAATCAGCACTTCACTTTCTTCATGGGAGCTTGGTTTCCTTTGTGCCAAAGGATGTGTTTCATGTGTATGATGAAGAATCTATAATCAAATTCTCTACAGTTATTTCCAAATCCACTCTCCAGTAAGTTTATGTTAAGGAAAAAACAAAAAACAAAAACAGTCATTTTCCATTCAAGAAGATTGACTTGCAAATATGTGAGCTGCCCATGTATACTTTCTTCATTATCATGTAATAATTGAACAAATTTGCAGGGTAAAATATGATATTTCAATAATATTACATTATGTATTCATCACAGCAAGATAATTAGCATTCCCATTTCCTTTTTATCTTTTTTAATGGAACCCAGAGCTTTGCACATACTAGGCAAGTGCTCTACCACTCATCTTCAGCCCCAGTCTCCTTATCAGTTTCTATGTTTGTAGACTTCAAGTTCTTCTCTTTTCATATACTTGTTAGACATTTGTAAATCTTCTTTGAGAAATATCTGTTCATATCATTTGCCTGTTTTTAATAAGCTTATTTTCTTTTTCTTTCTTTCTTTCTTTTTTTTTTTTTTTGGAATGAGGGATTGAACCCAGAGGTACTTTCCTACCGAACTATACCCCCCCACACCATCCTTTCTATTTTTTATTTTAAGGGAGTGTCTCACTGAGTTGGTTAGGGCCTCTCTAAATATCTGAAGCCTTGAACTTATGATCTTCCTGCCTCAGCCTCCTGAGCTGCTAGGATTACAGGCATGCACCACAGTGCCCAGTAATAAGATTATTATTCAGGTTTTTTAGTTTCTTATATATTCTGGACATTAGCCATTTGTCAGATGAATGGTTAGTAAATATTTTCTTCCATTCCTCTGGTGGTCTTTTACTTGCCTTTGCCCTGCAGAAGCTTCTTAGCTTGATTTGATTTCACTTATTGTTTATTTTATTGCCTCTGCTTTGAGGGTCTTGTTTTTTAAAACTATTGCCCATACTGCTGTCTTTAAGCACTTCTTCTGTGTTTTCTTCCTCTGTGTTTTCATCGTACATGTAGGTATTTGATCCCTTTTGAAATGATTTTTGTGTGTGGTGAGAAGTAGGGGTCTAACTTTATTCTTCTGCATGTGGATACCCAGTCATCCCAGCACCATTTACTGAGGAGGCAGTTCTGTCTCCCCTGTATATTTTTGGCCCCTGCATCAAGAGTGAGTTGATTAGGGGGAGGGGTTCATTTGATCTCAGTTCCATTCCATTAGTCTATGTGTCTCTTTTTATGCCAGCACCATGCTGTTTGGGCTGCTGTAACTCTGTATCTATGTGTCCTTTCTTTCATTCTTCTTTGTGTTAATAACTCTCTTCTAGAGAATGCAGAAGTCATTTGAATTTCATATGTCCTCCATCTGTTTTATTGCTTGTTTCATATTTCTGATGAAAGACTTGAAATGAGTAGCATAAGAACAGTCCAAAGAAATGAAATTTGAAGATTTTTTTCTAGATTCATCTTTTCATATATTTTCCCTTATTAGGATGGACTAATAAAAGACTTCAAATACTATCCAGACTTACATTTTACTAATAAAATTAGTAACATTTTTGTGCTTTTGTGCTATCTGTCAAAACAGATAAGGATAGTTAATGATGCCTGATTAGGGTAGTTCAGTCTGAAGAATAATACCTTGGTTTCAAATAATTCAATCAAACAGGTGCATGCCACTTAGTACATCAATATGTTTATTTACAAATAGCTGATATAGCAACTCATATGAGGAGAAAATAAATATTTCTGAGTTCAGTTGCCTAGCCATAGAGTTGGTTGTTGGTTCTTTATAGATTCTTATCTTAGACTCTGCATGGTTATTGCCCCATGTTTTAGCTTATATTTTCAGCATATATTTTTGTTGAACCCCGACACAAAGACAAGACCATCAATTCCAATTTTAAATCAAATTAAAGCAAGCTTGTATTGATGTACACAAAGAGACTGATCAGCGGCTGTCTCTTCTAACGAGGGCTAGAGACCAGCCCCCAGCTCTCCAAAAACAAGGTTTTATAGCACAAAAAGTTGCAAAGGGGGGTATCTTGAGAACTTACAGCTAACAGGATTTTGATAAGTATAATACAAAGGCAGATCATAGGTTAATGATCCACATGGCATGATATTTCAAGGTAGGGAGTAAATTCAGATCTCAACACCAGAATTTATGAGGCACCTCTGAGGTTTCAGAGAGGGTTGTTACCTGGTCAGGGAAAGCCAGGCATGGGTGAGTTCAGACCATGGGCAGCAATTCCAAACAAGTTGAGAATCACAGTAATTTACAGTAAAATAGAAATTAACTTTTTATGACTTTGTGACGAGATGGCTCCCAATCTTAAAATCGAATTAGGCTGGGTTCATCATTTTATTAATGACTTCTTAACTTATAGTCTCTGCTAACTAATTGGAAATAAATACTTCATTTTTATTAACCCCCCACTCAACATCTATGTATTTCTTTCCTTTTGGAGTTCTTATTTAGTCATATATGACAACAGGGTTCATTTTGGCATAATTATGAAAGCATGGATGGATGCAGTGGTGCCCATCTGTAATCTCAGTGGTGCAGGGGGCTGAGGAGGAAGATAATTTGTTCCTCTGCAGTCCCCAGTACTTGCCCTCTCCCTCCCCCTGTTCCCCTTTCCTCTGTTCTACTGCTCTTTCTGTTATTTACTTTCTGATTTTTTTATTAGTGTCTTGTGGATGTGCATGATGGTGAGAGTCCCTGTGGTATACTCACATATGTACATAGGAAAATCAGGTCAGATTCATTCCATTGTCTTTCGCTATCCTATCCTTCCTCCCTTCCCTTCATTCCCCTTTGTCTACTCCACTGATCTTTTCTCTGTTCTTTTTAAAAATATTCTCCACTTATTTTATATTAGTGTCTGCATATCAGAGAAAACATTTGCCCTTTGATGTTTGGGGGCTGGTTTATTTCACTTAGCATGATTGTCTCCAGTTCCAACTATTCACTGGCAAATGCCACAAAGTCATTCCTTTCTATGGCTGGTTAATACTCCATTGTGTATACATATCAAATTTCCTTGAAGGGCACTTAGGTTGTTTCCGTAGCTTGGTTCTTGTAAATTGAGCTGCTTTAAACGTTGATGTGGTTGTGTCACTGTAGTATGCTCATTGTAAGTCCTTTGGGTATATAGTAAGGAGCAGGAAAGCTGGGTCATATGGTGGTTCCATTCCTAGTTTTCTGAGGACTCTCCCTACTGCTTTCCAGAGTGCTTGCATTAATCTGCAGTCCCATCAACAACATATGAGTGCATCTTTTACCCCACATACTCACTAAAATGTGTGTTATTTGTATTGACAATTGCCATTCTGATCGGAGTGAGATAATATCTCACTGTAGTTTTAGTCTGCATTTCTCTAATGACTAGAGAGGTTGAGCATTTTTCATCTGTCCATTGGCCATTTGTATATTTCTCCTTTTGAGAAGTGTCTGCTCAGTTCTTTGGTAATTGACTGTTATTTGTTTATTGGTGTTAAACTTTTTGAGTTCTTTGTATATCCTGGACGTTAATCCCATAGCTGAGGGGCAGGTGGAAAATATTTTCTCAGCTTTCTCTTCACATTCTTGTTCCCTTTGCTGTGAAGAGACTTTTTACCTTGATGCCTTTCCATTTATTGATTTTAAAATTTTACTTCTTGCAGTTTAGAAGTCTTGTGGAGGAAGTCAGTTCCTGAGCAAACAGGTCACAGTTTGTACCTACATTTTCTTCTAGCAGGTACAGGGTTGCTGGTCTAATTCTGAGGTCTTTGATCCACCTTGAATTGAGTTTGGTGCAGGGTGAGAGGGCTTAACTTTCAGTCTACTACATATGGATTTTCCCAGCACTATGTGTTAAAAAGGCTATTTTTTTTCCAGCACACTTTTTTGTACCTTTGTCTAGTATGTGATAACTGTATTCATGTAGGGTCATCTGTGTGTCTTCTATTTGATTCCATTGGTCTTCATGCCTATTTGGGTGCCATGCATCTCTCTAACTGCAGCTCTGAAGTATGATTTGAAGTTCAGTATGATATGAGGTTGGGTTGCCTCCCGCTTTGCTTTGCTCACTAAGGATTGCTTTGGCTATCCTAGGCCTCTTATTTTTCCAAATGAATTTCACGACTGCTTTTTCTCTTTCTGTGAAGAATGTCTTTGGTATTTTGATGGAAATTGCATTGAATCTATATAGCACTTTGGGTAGTACAGCCATTTTGGCAATATTAATTCTGCCTATCCAAGAACATGGGAGGTCTTTCCATCTTCTAAGTACTTCTTCAATTTCTTTCTTGAGTGATCTATGGTTTTTATTATAGAGGTCTTTCACCCATTTTGTTAGATTGATTCCCAAGTATCTTATTTATTTATTTATTTATTTATTTATTTATTTATTTATTTATTTATTTATTTAACTGAGACTATTGTGAATGGGATAGTTTCCTAATTTCTCTTTCAGTAGATTCCTCATCGAAGCACAGGAACATGATTGATTTATGGTGTTGACTCTGTACCCTGCTACTTTGCTGAATTGAGTCATGAGTTCCAGAATTCTTCTGGTTCTCCCTGATTCTTACATCACTACTCTTTCCCATTGGTTAGTTTTGACCACTGTTTCAGAGAATGACTATGTGATGATGTGGGTGCTATCCATGACGGACCCTACCAACATGAGGATCTGCTCTTACCACCTAGTTCTCCAGGTTGATGTCTTTAACCACATGGAACATACCACAGCACTCCACTCGGGGAAAAACAGAGCACAAGTCCCACAGAGTTAATTATGGTCCTTCGAGGATATTATTCATAAGATAATTAAAGAAAATGAGCAAATCTGTTTCTGATAGTAACAAAACTCAAATCATCAGTAACATTTTGGAAGACTGAAAATTTCTTGTGGCAAAAATATGTTTGTTTGCATTTTCTAAAAGTTACCATGCAGTTTTCTGAGATTCTGTACTGATCACACTTAAAGAATCGATAATAAAATGCAGAAAGACAATAGATATATAATTCGGGAAATATGAATTGTCTTTACAGTAAACCAAATCAAGATATGGGGAATATGTAAAAGAAATCTTTGGAAAGGAAAATTTAACTTCCTAAAATTTTCTCCCCAGAGATCAGCCTTTAGTCTCAAGAATGTTATTGTCTTTGGTAGCAAATCACAAACAGGAGTCCCAATGCCTTTTTTACCCTCACCCTCCAAATTCACCCTCTCATAAGCTGTGTCTTTGTCCGTTACTAAATACTGCACATCAATTTCCTTATCTCTGTGGCTCTAACACTTTATTCCACTGCATTTTTCTCTTGCTTAAATTGTGGTTAGCCTAATATTCAGTTCTTCCACACTTCCTGCTATCTCAAATTCACAGTCTGAGAAATTCTTTTAAAAAGAAAGATCTGAGCATGTAATTCTCTCACTCCTACTCTTCACTTGATTCCAATTATTGTATCAATTTAAATAAAAGAATGTTTAACAAGAACAATATAGCAGTGTGAATACTGACCCTTTTATTTCCACATTAACCTCATTCCTCTCCCTGTGCATTCCAGGTACACTGGGTTTTTATTTCCTGTGCTCTCTAATGTAGTCTACCACAGGGCCTTTGAGCATGTTCCTTTCTTTAATGAAAGCACTTTCTAATCTCCTCTACTCCCTCCCTGTTTTTACCTAGTTAATTCTAAATAATTCTCCAAATTTTAATCCCAGTGTCTCTACCTTAGTGAAGTCTTTCCTGATCTATTCTTCATAATACTAATTACTTTCTGAGTTGACATCTATATGAGTGCTATTTCTCAAACTATCTTCTTCTCATTAGATTCAGAGTCAATAGGGCAAAGATACTATCCATTTGGTTCTGTATTTTATATCTAAAACCAAGACACTGACAAATACATAGCTGCTTTCTTAAAATTTCTTTTATTGATGCATATTATTTATACTGAATGGTGGGTTTAATTGTTGTATATTCATTATATTCATATGCATACAAAAGCATAATAAAGAATTTATTAGGTAAAGGAATAAAAGGGTGGAAGAATTTTATAATTAAATTTCTCACCCAATCTCAAAACCCACCAATTTGTTGCAACAACTTCTGGCTCACAGGCACAGTGACCCCCCCACACACACTTTTTTTAAGGTGGACTTTTGACTAAAGTCTTTTTAAGAAGCCCTTTCCTTGGACTGTTGACTGAATCATTGTTGCTTCTACCTGAATGAGAAAGAGCAAAGCAATGAAAGAACCCAAGGAAATAATCCATTAATATAAATAGTGAAACAGATTCTGTTACATAGCTTGGAAACTTGCTCCCCCCGAAAAACAAAAGAATAATTCCAAAATTATTTTATGAAATTATGGCATTATTCATAAAAGCTGCTTTGAAGGGTATTTCTTAGAATATTCCAATGTTATATTTCTTTTAAATTTTCTGCTGCCTCTTATTATATATTTAATATAAATTTCTAAGAAATGATTGCTACTGAAAGGTGAGCTTGAGAAAAGTCATGATTCTTATACTTCATTTGTACTTATCATAATGAAAAAAAAGCTTTGAGTTTTTAGTCTATTTCACCATTAATATCATTAAATACCTCCACTAATGTGTCTGTTCAAGTTGGACCAAATTAAAGCTTTGAGAGTTTCTGACATTATGAATTAACAATGTAATAAGAAGGACGTCAACTTGAAAAATTCAGCACAATAAAGCTTCAATCAATACTCCAGAAAAGCATTTAAGTAAAAAAAAAATTATCAAATTGCCTTCACATAAATTATGATGTTTGTGCACTTGGCGTGATTGATGGAGATGCAAAAATTGTTAGTCATTCTGCAATTTTTCTTTTTTTGCTCTTACGTGATAATATGGCTTTTGTCTGGGCAAGTTGCTAACCAGGTAAATGTTGTACTTCATCCCTTGCGCCTGCTGTAGCTATATGTCTGATGCCCAATGCCATATGGCATGGCCGTGCAAGCAATATGTGCAGATTTACAAGCTTGTCCATTATCAACGTGTGGAGTCGTGTTCTCCCCCTCCCTAACTTTTCTTTTGATTGGCTGAAATTTTAACAAAATTCCAGTGATAAATGTGATACATGAACCATCCTGGACCAGAAAAATAACACAACAGCAATGAAAGATAAAGAGAAACAGGTTCCTGCCTTGTTTAAGGCACTGTCACCTTGAGTCTCTGAATTGCCCTAGCAGAACCTACATTCTAAAAAATTTAAAAGTTATGTGTTATTTAATTTAAAATTTTAGAAATAAAAAATAGATTCTTTTTTTTTAATCATTGAAATTGAAATTGGCTGGGGTTGTGGCTCAGAGGCAGAGCGCTTGCCTCACACATGTGAGGTCCTGGGTTCAATCCTCAGCACCACATAAAAAATCAATAAGCAAAATAAAGATATTGCATCCATGTATAACTAAAAAAAATATATTAAAAAAAGAAAAAGCCAGTGTGGGAGGCCAAGTCTCCTCAGTGATAGCCGTATATACTTTTCTCCTCTAGATCACGAGGATTACATTTCATGAGTTGTTATATCTGAGACCTAATATTATAGTATTTAGAGAAAAAGGAATTAATATTTACTGTATATTTTACATAGTTACTTATTTTAACTCCTAAATAATCTGCCTCATAAGAATATTATTAAAATCCATGGCTACTAAGTCTTGGAGCAGTCATTTAAACACAAGTCTCTTGAATATCAAAAACAGATTTTCTTTATGTTAAAATATCAGTTTCATGCCATTGAGTGAGATACTATAACTATATAAATACCTAATTAACAAAACATATAAAATCATTTGAAATAAGTCTTGTCTTGGGTTTAAATTTTGTATTTCTGCATTGGTGGTCACAGATGTTGCGATTCTAAGAACTGATCCATTCAAACTTGAAATAATTAAGTTGGCCAAAGGAAATATTTGTCTTATTGTAGACTTATTCACTTAAATTATTCTTTAAATTAATTTAATAACATCTTGGATTTGAATACTTATAAAGCACCCAAGAGAGAAAGAACAAAAAGAATGCCTTTCCTTAATGCTAGAAAATATTTGCTTTGCTCTTTAATCTATCATTTCCTTTACAAGCTGCAGTAGGAAATTTTGTTTAAAATATGTTATGTAAACTATTTATCAAATTCCATTTTAAATGGCTATTTTGGCTCTCTTTCACAGCACACATTATGAACAATGGAACAAACCAGGTGACTTTTCTTTCTTTTACTAGTGAAATTTAAACAAGTACAGCCATTTGTTATAATAAGAAGAACCAGGCTGTTTCCAGCCCAACCACCAAATTTCCTTTCAGATATCTGAAGGTAAAGAGTAAAATGCTACTGTGACTGTCTCAGCCCATCCTCCAGGATGGAAATCACATGGCTAACAAACAGAGGGTTTAGAAAGAATTATATATTCCATTGCTTCATGTAGCAAAGTGGCTACTCCATACACAGAATAGCGAGAGGTTCAGGGCTGAGCAGCATATATATGTTTCGGGGCCAGAAATTAGCAAATTCATAAGCTATGGGGCAATCTCTCATTGCACCTGTGTTAATTTGTACAAAGTCAGTTGTGTTTGCACATGGTTCAAAAAGTATTTACAATTATGCAAGTCTCCCCCCAGTGATTCATTTAAATGAGGGTCCCTGTTTCCCGTTATTCTCAGTTAAGAAGTTGTGGTCAGACCTGCTCACGTTGGTTTAATGTCTTCTTGTGTGTTTTGAATAGATCCAGGAGTCCTTTTCCTCATTCATTTTAAACATAAACTGTGCACTGATTTTCTCTTAAACATCTCCAACTTAAAATTTAACTCTATAGTCTTATCCCTGCCATTTACTTTAAGCATAGAATATATAGCGCCTTTCCATCCACTATCACTAACTTTTAACCCAATATCCTGCCTCATTACAAATATTGAAATGGTTGTGTCTCCTATTATGAAGGTTGCACAACTCTCCTGTCATAATTTCATGGACAGGTTTTCTCTTATTAGCCAGGGCTCTTTATTATTACTCTTTCCTGTCCATATTTTTTCCATTTTCTTCGTATCTTGTGGTCGACCTCATAGTTTTCTTCATCCAACATCAATACCTAAAACCTCTTTTCCTTGCCTCCCAACATTATTGAAGTTGTAAAGATCAGAATTCAACATTTTTTAAATATCCTTGCACCTAGATGTGGTCATGTGAGATCTTAAAAAACGAGACACCAGGGATGTCTTCGGAGCTTTTGCTTTTCTGATTTAAAGAAATGAATGAATAGATCTGCTTGGAAGTAACCCCCACCAAGATGTCCCCCCACCAAGATATCCCCCCACCTTCCTCCCTTTCTGGCTTAACATGAATATGATATTTGGAACTACAGTGATCATTTTTTTATTGGTTGTTCAAAACATTACAAAGCTCTTGACATATCATATTTCATACATTAGATTCAAGTGGGTTATGAACTCCCATTTTTACCCAAAATACAGATTGCAGAATCACATGGGTTATACATCCACACTTTTACATAATGCCATATTAGTAACTGTTGTATTCCTACCTTTCCTATCCTCTACTATCCCCCCTTCCCTCCCCTCCCATCTTCTCTTTCTACCCCATCATCTTAATACCAGAGGACTATGATTTATTCTTACTCAAATAATATTTCATATTCACTCTTTCCCCATGGTTTAAATGTAGTATATCAAATATAATGTGTTTAGAGGGTAAAGTTCTAAGTTAGATATCCTTATTCTACCATTTATTTGCTCTGTAATTTTGAGTGTGACCAAAATTTTTTGGTCTCCTGATTTTCACATCTATAAAAGTAGACATTTAAAAGTATTCTATCTTGCATAATATTATACAAATTTGAGATAAATCATAAAAAGCCTAGCATATTATTAATGTTCAACACATGGCAATTATTGCTACTAATCAAACACTCTCTGCATCTCTTTGTCGCATAGACTTATCAAACAGCTAATGCCACGTGACCTTTCACACCATGTCAATGATCAAAGCACCCTCATTGTGCACAGTGTATGGCGTTGCCATAATGGCCTCTTCCCAACTGTCTCTCAGTGCCATCATCTATCCCTCTTTAAAAAAAAAAGAATGAGCTTGAGTTTGAAGGGTTACTGCTCTATACATCTATTCATCTGTTCATAAATATAAATCTATTCATCTCATGGAATTCAGCTTCTTTATAATTAATATTTTGGGGAATTATTTGTGCTTAATTGAATTTTCAATTTTTAGAAAATTATACATTCACAGATAGTTGAAAAAGAAGAATTATATGTTATTGTTGTTTGTGTTTTTAAAGAAATTAGTCCATTTCATGAGTATTGTCAAAATTCATGAACGTAGGATTGTTTTTAGGATTCCCCTATTGTGTATTTGATATATGTAAGGTCTGTAGTGATAGCTTATGTTTCATTTGTTAAATTTGTCATATGTACTTTTTTCTTTGACAGTCTTTTTTTGGGGGGTGGGGGTGGTGCTGGGGATTGAACCCATGGCCTTTTGCATGTGAGACAAGCACTCTACCAACTGAGCTATATCCTCAGCCCTTATTTGTCAGTCTTGCTAGATGTTTGTCAATTTTGTTGATCTTTTAAAAGAATCATTTCTTTGTTATATTGATTTTTCTCTATTGTTTTATTTCTTTCAGTTTCTGACTTTCATTCAGTGGTTTTGTTATTTAGATTTTTACTGGTGAATATTAATTATACTGAATAGTGGATTTCATTGTGGCATATTAATACATAAGTGTAACATAATTTGATCAATTTTAACTGCTCAGTACTTTTCCTTACTCTCTGCTCCTTCCACCTCTGGCCCTCTTCGTTTACCCTAATGGTTTCCCTTTTACTTTTATGAGACACACACTACTTTTTTTTTCTACCACTGACTTCCACATATCAGAGAAAATATATGACACCGGGTCTGGCTATTTCACTTAACATGCTATTCTCCAGTTCTACTCATTTTTCTGAAAATGACATAATTTTGTTCTTCTTTATGGCTGAATTAAACTCCATTGCATAAGCATATCACATTATATCTATGCATTCATCTGCTGACAGTCACCTGGATTTATTCCATTACTTGATATTATGCATTATGCTGTGACAAACATGGATATGTATGCTCCTGAAGTATTCTGGTTTTAATTCCTTTAGATAAATACAGAGGAATGGTATAAATGGATTATACAGTAATATCATTTTTCATATTTTCAGAGACATTCTGGTTTCCACAGTGGTTGTAATAATTTACATCCTTACGAACAGTGGATAGGTGTTCCTTTCTCCAGTCCATCATTACCAGCATTTACTGTTATTTTATTCTTGATGACTGTCATTCTGACTGAAATGAGATAGAATTTCAATTCATTTGTCCAACTATTGATTGTTATTTACTGTTTGATGTTGAGTTTGGTGGGTTCTTTACATATTCTGAATACTAATCCTTTATTGGGAAAGTATCCGGCAAACATTTTCTCCAATTCTATAGGCTGTCTTTTCCCACAGTTAATTGTCTCCTTTGCTTGAAAGCTTTTTAAATTTGATGTCATCCCATTCATTAATTATTGGTATTAGTTCCATGTTTTA
Organism: Ictidomys tridecemlineatus; assembly: GCF_052094955.1. NCBI lineage: Eukaryota > Metazoa > Chordata > Mammalia > Rodentia > Sciuridae > Ictidomys > Ictidomys tridecemlineatus. Next base: position 101,171,516 of record NC_135485.1, on the reverse strand, counting down.
AGAGTCCTGTTGAGGAATGGTTTGCCTGTGCCTACAGGTTGGAATGCTAACCATGTTTTCTTCTACACGTTTCAAGATTTCTGGACCACTTCCTAGGTCTTTCATCCATTTTGAGTTGATTTTCCTGCAGATTGAAATAGAGATCTAGCCTCATTCTTCTATATACAGATATCCGTTATATAACATTTGTTGAAGACATTGTATTTTATCCAAAGTTTTTGGTCTTGGCACCTTTATCAAGAATCGAATTGCTGTATCTATGTGGTTTGTCTCTGAGTCTTTACTTCCCTTCCACTGGTGTACTTGTGTTTTTATGCCAGTCCCTGCTGCTTTTGTTACTATGGCCCCGTTTTTGAAATTGAGCATTGGGTTGTCCCCAGCATTGCTCCTTTTGTTCAGAATTGTTTCAGCTTCTCTGGGTCTTTGTTATTCCACATAAATTTTAGGATTGTTTTGTCTCTAGAATTGTTTGTGAAGAATGTCATTGGTATTTGGATGGGAATTGCATTGAATCTGTTGATTGCTTTTGTTATTATGGCCATTTTAACTATATATCCTTTGCCTATCCATGTACATGGAGATCTTTCCATCTCATAGTGTTTTCTTCCATTTCCTTCTTCAGTGTTCTGTAACTTTTCTTGTAGGAATCTTTTCCTCCTTTGTTGGATTTATACCTAACGCATTTCATTTTACTTTTTGAGGCTATTGTGAGTGTACATGCAAAAATCTTTAACAAAGTACTTGGAAATTGAATTCAGGGACACATTAAAAATATTATCCATCATAATCAAGTTGATTCCATTCCTGGATGCAAGTATAGTTCAACATTCACAATTCATTTGTCCAACTATTGATTGTTGGACATAAATAGAGTCAAGGACAAAAATCACATGATCATCTCAATAAATACAGAAAAAGTCTTTGACAGACTTCAACAATACTTCATGATAGAACCCCTCAAGATTGTAGGAATAGGAGGAACTGACTGCAACATAAAGGCTGTGTGTGGCAAACCAAAGCTAATATCATACTAAATGAGGAAAAACTGAAAGCATTTCCTCTAAACTCAGGAACAAGACAAGAATATCTACTCTCGTGGTTTCTATTTAACATAGTGCTTGAAATTGTAGTGAGAAGAATTAGGCAAGATGAAGAAATAAAAGACATGCAAATATGAAAGGAAGAAGTTAAATCATCTCTATTGGTAGATGATATGATCTTGTACTTAGAAATCCCTATTGACTCCACCAGGAGACTTTCATATCTGATAAACAAATTCAGCAACGTAGCAGGATACAAAATCATCAAGTTAGGGCTTCATCTTTGACTCATAGATTACTATGAATCTCTTCTTTATTTTCTAAATATATGGAAACTTTCCTAGTATCTTTCTATTATGGGTTTCTAATTTTCTTTCATGTGCAGCACACTATGATTTAAATCATTTAAAATTTGTTAATATTTGTGTTGTGTCCTAGGATACTCTCCAAGGTGGTATTAGTTTCATGGGCCCTTGAAATGATTGTGGTATTCTGAGGTTGTTGGACAAGTGGTCAATGTATGTTCATTAGATGCTGATTGGTTAGATCATTAGGTGTATATTGGAGATTTTTTATGTTCTTGATAATTTTCTGTCTAATTTATCAGTCATTGAAAGAGGAGTATTCAAGTTTCCAGCTTGTCATTTTAAATTTGACTGTTTCCCTTCTCAGTCCTTTCAATTTGGCTTCACGTAATTCGTAGTTTTGTTCTTTGCCGCCTACTTGTATTACGTTTTTATAGATGGATTGAAAGTCTTAGCATTGTATAATATCCCTCTCTGTCTCCTATAAATTTCTTTGCTCTGATATCTACTTTACTTCACATTAAAACAGCCACTTTTTCTTTTCTTTGTAATACTTGCACAATATATATTTTGGAAATCTTTTTATTTTCAACATTTCTGCCTTGCTAATGTAAAGTGAGTTTCTTTTAAAAAATAATACATTTAGGTCATGGTTTTTAATCTACTCTATCACTCTGGGTTTTTTCTTCATCTATGCAGACCATTTACATTTAATGTAAAAATGATATATTAGAGTTTTAGTTACTATTTTGTTTATTTTATTTTTCCCTCTGTATTAATGTCTCCGTTTTCTTTCCTTCTTGTATGCTACTTAAACTTAAAAAAAAAATACCTACTCCATTTTAATTCATCACTGGTACTTTTTGGTACATCTTTTTCAGTAGTTGCTGTCAGTATTATATAGCATAATTTACCGTAGACTCCTGGTATCCTCATTTTAGCCCTTTTGGTGAAGTATAGAAATCTTAGCTTTCTGTTTTTTCAATTACCTTTACCCCCTTCTTCATTTATAATACATACACATGAGATATTTCACATTCATTCATTTGTGATACAACCCAATTTTAAAAGAATGCTGGTCTTCGTAACAGGTTATTTCATTGGTAGCAGAACACCCGAATACTGCATAACTTCTACCAAACAGGTAGTTACTCATGGCAAGCAAGAAGTCTGAGATGAATGTTGTACCTTACCTAGACACAGAAATAATATACTCTAGTAAGACCATCCCATGTCTGATCCTTAAGTTTAATAAGACTCATCATTTTACTATTTAATGAAAAATATATTTTATCAGAATTTATCATTGGAAAAATTTCAATGCTATCATTGACCTGTTGTAATGCTGTTTCAAAATTCATATCTAAATATAGTGTCTTATCCAAAAACAAACACTTTTATTTCTTATATCAGCTTTTCTATTACATTAAGAATTGCTTTTTAGGCGAGCCATGTTTCACATTATTTTTTTCATCAGTTTTCAAGTTATCACTGTTACTAAATTACTGTAATATATTACTGTTATCACTACTCACTATTTATGCCAGCTAATAAATTTTAACTATATTGTGCTGAGATTCTGTGTATATAATTCAACTAATGGAAAATTTCTTTTTCATTTGAAAACAGAATGACATCGAAGAGTTTGATGGCATTCTTACATCCATATTCAAACATGAGATATCATATTATGAATTCCAGTCTCTTCAAAATGAAACTTGCCCTCAAAAAGAATGTGAGTGTTTTCCAAATGCATCAATTGTTCATTATATTATATACTACTTGTTCATGATTGTAAAAAATGTTATACATACATAATATAAGCTAGTTGATTAAATGATTAAATTTTAGACAACTCAAAGCCTAGTGAAAGGCTATAAAGTGAAAACTTCCGAAGGCCCATTTTTAAAATCACAGGCCCTAAAAATATGTATAAATTTTGAAATGAACAATCCTACTTCCTGATTTTTATTAAAGAACTATTAGAAAAAATATATTTATGATGGGTAATATTCATTATGTCATTGTTTGTAATTACCTCCAAATGGAAATAGTTTTCTCATCCAAAGATAGGTTATTATATAAATTTGATATCATTAATGCAACCATCAGAAATTAATTTTTTTTTGGTACTGGGGATTTAACTCAGGTGCACTCAACCACTGAGCTATATCCCCAGCCCTATCTTGTATTTTATTTAGAGTCAGGGTCTCACTAAGTTGCTAATCACCTCGCCATTCCTGAGGCTGGCTTTGAACTCGCCATCCTCTTGTCTCAGCCTCCCAAACCACTGGGATTACAGGTGTGCACTGCCACACCTGGCCCAGAAATTAATTTTTTTATCAATTTATTTGCTGGATGAAGTTATGTTTTCATATATACTTAACTGAATAAAAATAGGCCATGTAGCCTTAGAGTGTGATCTTTGCTTAAAAATCTATATACTTAGCATATATGTTTATATATTTAAATTGATTATCTGAACAGACATGCAACTATTGTTCACAGTAGTTATGCATAGGTTAAGCCATTTTAGGGATTTCAGATGCATATATTTTTCGTTTTACTAAACCTGTATTTTCTACAATTACTATGCATTATTTGTATGATGTCAAAATATAAAATATCAAGAAAGTATATATAGGAACTACTCATGAAAAATTATATTTCCAAATGTTATCATGAGCTTATAGTATACTTTAGAACATTTTGTTCTTTCATAGCTTGTTGAAATACTATTTATAATTCATTTATAAGGGCAGCATGTGTGAAACAGTAAGATGTAATAGTAAATAAGACAGGCTTGGAACTAAAGAATGTGAGAAGTCTAGGGTTGGCATGTTAAGGACTAATAAGCAGGATTTTCTTCTGTAGGGTTTCTGTGCTATTTTAAGTGGTTTTATCATCAGCCTGGTAGGACAGAAGTAATAAAATAGGTACAGCTGATTGCGACTCCCTAAATGTATGAGGTGAATAATGATTAGGTCCATTATGGGGAAAAGTTAATGACGGGCTAGTTTCAAATAAGTAATCTTGTGAGATTTATGAAGATTTATTTTTGTTTACCATATACATTTAAACAATATGTAATTCACTTAAAGTATTAGATTAGTATAGAAAAGGAACATGGCATAATTCCTCATTTAAAATTTTTATAGTTTAGTTGGGGGAGAGATACTATATGTGTATTAATAGAAACAAGCAATGTGATAAATTTTGTGGAAGTGATTATAATGACAATAGAATTTTAAAGTAGAAATGCATTGTTTCTTGGACATGCTTTAGAAAAAACAGTGATATTTTGCCTAAGTCTTAAATGATGGAAAGAGTCCCAATGAGAAAGGAAAAAGGAAAAGGAAATTCTAGGCAGCTGAAAGGGATTGTGTCATCCCATCCCCTCTCCTCCTCCTCCTCCTCTTCCCCCCTCTCTCTCTCTCTCTCTCTCTCTCTCTCTCTCTCCCCCTCTCCCCCTCCTAGCCATGAGGTTAATAGGATTTCCCCCACATGCACTCCTACCATAATGTACTGTCTCAACACAGGTCCAAACCAATGGAGTCAACCAAACATGGACTGACTTGTCCAAATGATGATACAAAATAAATCTTCCAATATACACATACACACACACACACACACACATATATATATATATATTGCATTAATATAAAAATATATATTTATCAATTATATATATATATATATTAAGTATTCTAGATTGGTTAAATCAGAGACCCTGAAAAGGTGGATCTCATAGAGTAGGGCTGGAGAACATTTAAAGCATCTGCCTTTATAACAAGTTCCCAGGTGAAGTGGTCCCTCCTGATTCTCAGACCTCTCATTGAATATCTAGAGTTTAGATCAGTGTTTATTAAACTTAACTGCAGAGCTTTTGAAAGACCCCACCCTAAGCCATTTCCTGTACTAATTAATAAGATCTGGGGTTAGGTAACAGGTTGTAGTTTTTAAAGTTTCTCAGGTGATTCCAATGAACAGTCAAGTTTACCAGACTCAAACTTCATCGATATATTACAGACCAGAAAAATAATTCATCCTCATATTGATTTTTGAGCCAGAGAAAATATTAATGTGTCTTTTCAAAAGTTAGAACATTGGTAGCCAAGGAGAGTTTTGAACCATTAATAGAGTTGAATGATAATTCTGTATTTGGCAAAAAATATTTATAAAACACAATCACATTTTTAAAGAATGAAAAGTTCAATGTAATAATTCACCCAGAAACCTGATTGCTTTGTATTGCTCTATTGCCAGTACTATTAAACCTATAACAGAATCACACAATGATCATAACTTTAGGCTATAATTTTGATTGAGGTAAAATAACACAATCTACATAATAAAAGTATGTAAGATAGGTATGATTATAACTCTGTTCATGTTTTGCTTACCCACTTGACCCTGTGTTCTTGGATCAGTGTCAGCTTCAGAATATCTGATCTTTAGGACCTTGTACCTATGTCTCATAATGTTAAAGTTGAATCACAGATAAGGATTGAGATTTTTTTTTAAGAGAGAATGAGAGAGAGGGAGAGAGAGAGAGAGAATTTTTAATATTTATTTTTTAGTTATCGGCGGACGAGATATTTTTATACATAAAATAATTGTGAGAATTTGGGTAAATGCTAAATCATTGGAATCCACTGGATATATTCAGAGAAGTAAGTTTAGCAAAGAATGTGTCAGGTACACAGCCCCAGGTGTCTGCTCAGTGGCAGGGCTTGAGTTATTTGGTGAAATATTTACTTATTAAATATTCACCATTTCTCTATATTTTAGCTAAAATAAATTGGAGGCTGGGATATTGTGAGAGAACTGTAGCCATAAGAAATCAATAAAGTATAGCTTGATTATTGAACTTCTCTAAGGATGAGCAATGAATTACCTACAGATCTATCTATGGTTCTTTGAAAGTTTGAAGCTAAGAGCTTTATCAATCAAAACTGTTTATCTTCCTATTGCCCCATCCTCTCTTCTTTTCAAAGTTCTTTTTAAATATTCTGGATTTAGTCCCTTGTTATTCCATTTATAAGTAAAATATTTCCCATGACATTATGTCTTAGTCATTTTTACTCTTTTCTAGACAGCAAACATCGCCATTTGACATGTGTTTTCCTGTCTTACTCTAGACAGGTAAACCTGGCGATAGGAAGAGATTAGATGAAATATTTAAGTAATAAAAATGTGTTTTAATGTTCTCTTACTTGGTGATATTTTATTAATGACTTAAAGATAACATTTTCCATTGACAGGAATTTTCTGTAGGAAAAACGTTCTCTAGGCATAGAGTAATATAAGGTTTCTAAGTTTGGTATATTAATGTAACCCAGGACTTTTGAGCACAAGAATCACAAAGAATTTATGGACAACTTTCTGATTTATGAATCTTTGGGGATTGTGTGAAATCAATAAAGGGTATTATGTAGGCCTTTTTGGTCACTGATATACATGATATTAGAATAGGAAATGTCAGAGTGTATCACTTAAAATAAGAGGACCACTTTAATTTCTATTTTAGTTGTAGGTTTTAATGTTAGCACACATGGTCTGAACCATCATCAACAAGTTAGAATGCCTTTGATTTGATATGAGACAGAACAGAACACTCAGCCAACACAATTGCTTTAGCCCCTCTGTAGCTCCTCCTATTCTGTTTCAAACCTTCTGCAGGGTCTCATAAATCTTGGTACAACAGGTCCATTAATTTTCTTCATTTCTCTTAGAAGCCTTTCCAAAGCCTGGGTAATGCAGATAATCTCTCACCGTAGACAGGAGAAAATATATAGTTTAGCTTATTTTTAATATACATTTTTAATATTTGTAATATATATTTAGCTTATTTTTAAGAAGGTTTCTGGTTTAATTACCATATATGGCAGTTAATTTAGGAAAAGGGAAGGTAAATTATTTTGCCCAGATTAACTATCTTCCCCCAGAAAGCAGAACTGGCCCATTTAAACCCATGCCAATTTCTAGAACATCATGTCAAAGCACATATTCATTTATAAAGATTAGTAATATTTTAGCCTGAAAGAAGATAGCCTATGATCAACAGTGACATCTGAAACAATTGACTCAGGATGTTATTTACTAGTTAATAAAAACTGGTATTCAATAAATGTTTAGTGGTTACTGTGGTGATAAAATTTGTCTTGGATTTAAAATCCCTTTGGGTTCACATTTGCTTAGTGGAGGAGACTAAGATGTTTATTGGGTTGTCTTTTTAACATTATCAAATAATTTAAAAGTGCTAAAAATAAAGAGAATAAATTTTAAAATACCCTATACCTAACATTTATATTTGTTGAATCTTAACATTTTACTATATTTGCTTGGGACCTTTCTTTTAAGAAATATTACCCAAACACAGTAGCACACACTTGTAATCCCAGCAAGTCAGGAGGCTGAGACAGGAGAATTGCAAGTTCCAAGTTAGTCTCAGCAATTTAGCAAGATCCTCAGAGACTGGGTGAAACCCTGTCTCAAAATAAAAAGAAATGGGGATGTATCTCAGTGGTAGAACACCCCTGTGTTTAATCCCCAGTAACAAAAAAGGAAAAAAAATATTACAGATTTAGCTGAATTTCTGTCTCTGTGATTTCACTTACTTGAAAAGTAATTGTTACTCTAATTACATTTATTAATGATGATTTTTCTCACAGTTCTTCATCCTTTTACCATATATGATGTTCCTACAATTAATATATAACATCACATAATTTGTAAATCTTATAAAAATGGTATCATAACTTTTCCTTAATTTATTTTTGCCAGTATTTTATATTTGTACATGTAGATCTATTTATGTGTATATACTCTATAGCATTATATTGCTTAATTACACTACATTGTTTCTGTTCATTGTTTTTAAACTTTTTATCATCGAAATTAATGCTATAATAAAAAATATTACTGCATATGAATTCTTATGAATATGCATAATAATTTCTAAAGCAATGCAATTACTTTCAAAACTTGTTAGATTTATTCTTATTTATCCTATGGTTTATTAATATCAAAAAATCTTATTTAAAAATCATTTTAAAGTTATTTGTAGGCTGGGGATATGATTTAAAGGTGGAACACTCACCTCACATATTTGAGGCACTAAGTTTCGATCCTCAGCACCATGTAAACGTAAAATAAAGATATTATGTTCACCTATAGCTAAAAAAAGAAATATTAAAAATAAATAAACAAATAAATTTATTTGTGGTTTCTCTCTTCCCTGATTCCTATCGGGGGACCCAAGTATCTTATATCACAGTTTTATACACAGAAACTTTAACAAATGAGGAATAATGAATCTTATTCCTGAATAAGTAGGAAAAATAGGATCAGAAAAGAAAGAATCAGCATTAAGGAAATATTTTTTGTCAAGATGAGTATTGCAAAGCCTGAAGTTGTATGAACATTTATAGTTTGTACTTTTTATTAGCTGAAGGAAAAAAATCAGAAGTCATGAAGAAATCAACATAAAAAGAAAAATACAGGCAAGATCATTTCTTATTCCAGCCTTAGAAGTAAAAGGAGGAAAAAGAAAAGATGATTATATAAACTCACTTCAAATTAGGAACAAACACATTACTGTGAAGTAAATATACTAAATTAGGGACAAATTTACACATAACGCAGCATCCAAACTTTGAGCGATTGAATAAATTGGAGATTTGGCATGTAAATTGACTGTAAGATTATAGATTTTTTTCCACTTCATTTTTTTGTTAACACAACCCACAAGAACAGAATTTTCACATCTCTTACCAATGATAATTTCAGCATATTCTCAAGGTAATTTCATGAACTGGTGGTTCAATTTGGATCAAATAATAAAATAAAACAGCCCCTCTGAATCTTCAAAGTGGTTTTTCATTTGAGTAATGAGAAAGATTTCTTCAGAATTATACGACTGTTGTTTAGTTTTACAATGGTTCTTCAAAGACCCTATTTCTCCAGATATGAAGGGACAGCTATTTACCAATCATCAGTCCTTCGCCTTTTAACAACATTTGTAATTCCCTGATTGAGCCATGTCCGTTGCCATCCCAGCACTCATTCTGTAATAAGCGAGGGCTTTGTAATTATAGATGAGCCTTCAAAAATAACATTTTCTTCCAGTTAAGAGAACCTTGATCTAAAATAAGATTCTATTAAGCAATCTTATTCATTCATTTATATAACAAGGACAAAGTAATTGCAAAGCACTCTTCTAGGTGCTCCAGAGACAGGTGGCTGATACAGAAAAATCTATCTTCATGGAGCTTTTGTTCCAGTGAAGGTAACAGAGTTAACTATCCAGCAGCAACCAAGTAAGCAATGTTATTGCAAATACTCATATGAATTATGAAAACTATAAAACTAAGAATAGATAATTGGCAGGTGATGAGAGGTCATGCAAGGATTTTAAATGTGACTCATTATCTATTTTATACTTTAAAAATATTACTCTTGCTGTTCTGTGCAGAATAGATTACAGGAGTGTGAAAATGGAAGCAAGGACATTGGATAGGAGGCCAGGCTATAGTGTCAGGGAGTGTTAGTGGCTATTACCTGGGTGACAGCAGAGGAGGTGATGCAACTTGGGCATGTGAATTTCCCTTCCCTGTCATATTTTAAAAACATCTTCTCCATAGAAACAAGGGCAAAAACTATAACAGAAGTAAAAATTGCATGCGAAATTTATATTACCTTTTTTTTTTTTTAGTGAAATACACAATGTTACATGCCTAATACACTAGATAGTCCCCTGTAGGTATTTGAAAGTAAAGGTGGTGGCAGGACTTCCTGATAGATGGCTGGTAAAGCAATCTATCTGGCAAAGGTAACTGAAGAAATGTAGATTAAAAAATAAATAAACGTCAACGCTGTTGATCAAAATATAGGTTCTAAGGCAAGAGCAGTTTTATCAGTGTAATGACATAGTTTTGAGAATGTGATATAAAATTCTAGTTTGCACTTGCAAATTTGAAGGTAGTGTTAAACATGAGTCAAAAGCCCAGGAAGGAGGTTGGAAGTGATATTCAGAACCATGGCCTGGATAAGATCCTTCTGTTGAGAGTGTATCACAGGAAGTGTCTAGGTCCTGGACACTGCAATATTTAGAGATCTGGAAGAGAAGTTTCTATAAAAGATACTGAGAGGGAACAGCTGCTGAAATAGGAAAAAGGTGTTTCAAAGCCAAGTAAAGATAACATTTCTAAGAGAAGGAAGTCATCTATCATGTCACACCATACTCAGGAGAGTAGGAGTGGGAAAAGGTCACAAAATAACTTGTGACTTACAGAGCCATTCAAATGTCAAAAGTGTGCCCCCTTGAATCCAGTTACCCTCAATTTTTACACCAAGAATATCATGTAGCTCTTTTGGTTTCTCCTGAAACTTGTTTTCAATACATAGAGAAAATAGAGAAAGATGAAATGATTATAGTTTTGATTAACTATACCTCCCAACAAAACCTATAAAAATCTCATAATATCTAGAAGTAGATGGGCATGTAGACTGATTCAGACAATGCAAGATGTTAATACAAGACAAAAGCCCTATCCAGAGAAAACAGAAGAGGACTGCATAAAGTTTCGATTAAATGACCCTTACTTTCATTGTCTAATGCAGTGAACTTTAATTTCATTTGTCAAGTACCCTTCTACTATTTTAAACTTTTTCTAAATTTGGAATATAAGCTATCAGATAAAGAAAACTGCGTTGAAATACATAGATATTAGGAAATGTCTGATGTGAAGCTTATGGAATACATTATAAAAAGGCTTATGTCAACAACAAGAGATAGGAGAGTAGATGAGAATCCAAAGTGAATGGAACAGCTGGGTCAATAGGCACCTAATAAAGAATTAGCAAGACTCGAAACCTGAAGCAATTGGCCATATTGTCTGTAACTACTTTCATACTATTACTCTTACTGAGAGTCAATTCCTGGCTTCTTAGAGGCCAGAAAGGTATGCAGGAACAGGGAGAGCTCAATCATACAGAAATTTTTTACATAAATGAAAATATGAGAAATAATCATGATCTTTACCTATATCTGACTGACTAGAAACATCTGTCTAAAATGTGTGAGGATTTTATTCTTGTGCCCATCCCAAATTGACTGTTTCCATTATCTAGAAAATCCAAATAAAAGTTCTGTAAAAATTCAATGTGTGGCCAGGCCAGGTGGTACATCTCTGAGCATCTCAATCCCAGAGACTCTGGAGGCTGAGGCAGGATGATTGCAAGTTTGAAGCCAGATTCAGCAAACTTAGGTAGGACCTAAGTAACTTAGCAAGACCCTGTCTCAAAATAAAAAATAAAAAATTTAAAAAGGGCTAGGGATGTGGCTCTGTGTTTAAGCACCCCCTGGGTTCAATCCCCTGTATCCTCCCCGACAAGAAAAAGAATGTCATGTGTGACATTTGAACTATTGTTTCTAACAATATTGTATTTATTAAAGTTGCTCTAAGATTGTATATTTTCCAAGAAACAAATTAACATAAATATTATTTAGCATGCCATTTTTACTTCTATTAGAGTCTTTTCCATCAATTACATTGAGAACATATTTTAAAACATGTAAATCATTGCAAAAAGGAAAAATAAATTTTAAAAAAGCAAAGAAAAAAAACCACTGGGTTAAATCCCCAGCACCACAAAAAATAATAAATTAACAAAATTTTAAAAATATGTAAACCATGATGGATAAAATAAATTCTTACAGAAGTTATGCATAGGATGAAAAGTTTACCCTTGACATGCCATTTATTCTTTGCAGTTTTATATTACTCTTTATAATGTTAAACTCAATTTTCTTGGCTATCCACTCTTGTTTAATTATGAGAACTAAGCCTTATTTTTCTTATATTTATTATTGTGATACTCAAACCTTAACAGGCATCAGGATCCTTTGGAGGGTTTATTTAAAACTCATATTGTTGGGCCCCATCTGCAGATTGCAAATACAGTAGGTCTGAGGGGGCATAAAAATATACATTACTCACAAACTCTTAGATGATGTTGATTCTATTGGTCTTTGAATCACCCAGAGAATCACCAAGTAAACACAACAGTATAGGTGGCATCATTGTTATGTCCATAAGTAAAACTGCCATAAGTAATATTAAAGTTGAAATAGCAGAATTTATTTTATTCCATGACTCTCTATCCTGGATCAAAATCATGAATGCAGAATAAAGTAGTTTTAGTCTGACTGTTTATCTTTTTTAAAAAAATGTTTATTTTGTGTACCATTATTTTAAGAAAATAACTTCATGAATTGTTACAAAAAGTTTAATGTGCTTTGCTCCTTCATAGGTACTCTTTTAGATACTGAGAGAAGGTGGAGGAATGTAGGATCTACAAATTATAGTCCCAGAGGACACACAGGCCAAGGAAAGAGAAAAAAAAAATCACAAAACTAAATGCTAAATGCAATTGATATAATGGTGCTATATTAATAGTAGCTAACACTTGGATTTACTTATTCTGTGTTAAATACAAGCTGAAGCACTTCTCTGTTAAAACTCCTCATCTAGTTCCTTACAACAATCCTGAGGTTAGTACCGTTTTAGTTTGGGAAGTTGCATGCCTTATCCAGCGGGTAAGTGATATTCAGGAAGACTAGCTCCAGTGATCACACTGTGGCCAATGAGCCACTGTGGCCCTATGCAGTCAAGGTGGTGGCTCCAGGGCATCGTGGGAGCACAGGGGTTGGGGACAATCAGAGGGAGACACAGAGAAAATGATCTGAAATTTAGAAGAAAAGTTACAACTCTTTCTCCTAATCATATGAAATACTGTTTTAATGAATAATTTATGAAAGTAAGTTTGAAATAACTTCAAATATTCTTTTTATTATTTTCTGTAATCCTAGAAAAATAGAGATTTTTATTTCATAATGCATGATTGCCTTCACATCACTAATTTCATCTTCATGGGTAAATACTGTCCTTTAGGAAGAAGCCCTATTTGGTTCCCAGGTTTATTCCCAGTGCCTCGAATTTTCTAGTACTTGATTCATATTTTCTACTTTATTAATGGCAACCAAGTTGACCATAAACTAAATGAAAACCCAGGTCTTTGATAGGTATAGACAGAAATAGTTCTTTGTTGGAATAAGGCAGCTATTTTGATTGTCGTAATTTTATATTTCATTTTCTTTTCTTCCCCTTATCCATGGCATCTGCCATTAGCAGAATGAGAAATTGGCATGTGTGCCTTCTGAATATGCTGCACTGAACTGTCTGTGCTCAAGTAACCAAAGCACATATGTTCTTCCTCTCTGAGACAACACAGAAATTGTAGGTTTTTCAGGGTCAACAGTAATAACCCTTTATAATTACATCATAAGGGTTAGGAAAAGAAATATAAATACTATTAGTAAGTGTTAATAGGAAATAGGCTCTCTAACATCCATTCATTTTAATAAGGAAAATGCATGCACAAGTTAGCTTTAATTAGTCATACACAAGCAAGCACACACAATGTAAATAGGCTTTTTTATTAATGTCTTGCATAAGTTAGTACTTAAGAAACTTCCTCTTACTTTTGCAGTTGTTGTACAATAACGACCCTTAAACCTGAATGCCTATCCTTTGAAAGCCCTGACAGGCTAAGAAACTTCTCTCTTCAACCTTATTACTAATCCATCTCCTTAATACCTCCCTTTACTGCTGAAAGGATTTATTTATTCTCTGGATTCTGCCATTACCCTATTCTTACAAATCATCTGCAGGTTTAAAGACTCATACAGCATTATTCTAAGAAGGAAAGGAACACAAAGTTGTAGAACTTCTTTTTATAACTTGTTCCTATAGATTATGGTTTGTCAAGGCCACGATAGTCATTTTCCTCACTGTCATGGTTAGGATTTCTACAGAGAAACAGAACCGGTAGAATGTGCACACATGGATATATAGACTGATAAATATTACATAGAATAAATCTCTATAAAAATATATAGGGTATGTATATACATATTTGAAATATATATTATATATTCATATATATTATGTATTCATATATAATACATATTTAAGATATAAATACATAAGATATATGTATGTTTACTAGATATTAATAAATAAATAAATTAATGAAAGAAATATTGGCAAGTGTGAAGTCTGCTAGACAGGCTAGCACTTGGGTGTTTCCCAAATCATTGTAATATTCCTTGTTCATTTTGTTCCTATATTATATAGAATAGTGCTCCCCAAAGACATCTAAAGTTCTACCAAGTCCCTTTATTGATCTGAGGACTGCCCAGATTTTCCTCCTAGAGATTTTCATTTTTATTAGTAAAATTACTTAATATGTTTTAATAAAATAAATCAAGCACTCCAGAAAACAGGAAGTTCTAAAAGAAAAGCTAAGCACTTCTCACTAATGAAATTAAGTGTCCTTGCCTATAAGGTTGACTTAGTACATGGTGGCACACATTCATTGGACTTTCATGTGAGAACCACATAAATGGCAATGAGTGGCTCTGCCCCTGTGGGGCATGGCCCAAGATAGTGTGGCACCATCTGATCCAAACCCAGCCCATCTGGTTTTGCACACTTTGTTCCCTGTTTTCCAGGCACTTTCTAAGTTTTTGATTTCTTTGCTCTCAAGAGACAGTAGAGACAAAGTTGAAATTTTCAAAAGGACATTTTTTAAAAAATGAGCACAGAAGAATATAAGATATTTATAAATAAAGTTTGTAAAATTCTAGAGGCTTGGGAGGCTGAGGCAGGAGGATCATAAGTTTAAAGCCAGCCTCAACAACTTAGCAAGGGCCTAAGCAACTCAGTGAGACCTTGTCTCTAATTAAAATATAAAAACGGCTGGGGATGTGGCTCAGAGATTAAGCACCTCTGAGTTCACTGCTGAAAGAAAGAAAGAACGAGAGAAATAGAGGAAGGAAGGAAGGAAGGAAAGAAGGAAGAGTTTAAGAGTTTAAAGGTACAAACAGGATGAACTGGTTAAATATGAAGCAGTCCAACACTTATTGTCTCACCACTCTCTGGATTTGATAGTGAAGAGTAGCTAATACACACATATATTCAAAGGCTCTGAGATTTAATTTTAGTTGATCCAGATTCCAAGAACTGCTAATAAGAACTTTACATGCCCCTTTGTTTCCTAGAATTTCTTCCAGACAAGGACTCTGAGTTGCCAGGCATTCACTGTGGCCTCTTGCCCTGCTGCAAGCTTGTTCTGCACATGGCCTGACTTCCCTTTGGCCATTCCTGGTGGACAGCCCTAGATACGAGGGCTCTTGGTCTGGGATATAGCTCAGTGGCAGAGCACTTGCCTAGTGTACCTGAGGCCCTGGGTTTGATCCCTAGCACCACAAAAATATAAGAAGAAAATGTGAAAGCTTTTCACACTGTGTTCCCAGAGACTCCCCTTCTGGAATCAGAGTGCTTCTTACCAGCCCTCCAGTGCATGTTCTGCTCTTATACTCACTCCTTGCAGCACTGGCTGCCTAAAATTCCTACCTCTATTTATTAGCTATCACAATTTTCCCCCTTTCCCTTTCTTCTCCTCTTTGTCCTTCTTCTTTATCCTCCTCCTATTTTGACTGCCACTAATTTTACGATGAATTCTAACCACTGGAGTGTTCAATGAGCAATAAGCCCCTTCTGGATTTGAATTCACATGCTCCATTCATCTCTGGATCTTTGTATGAACTTATCATTAAGGTGCTTGTGTGCTACAATATTAGTCTTTCAGAACTCTGTTTTTACCCTTTTACAAAACTTTCAAATTTTAAGCATAACGGCTACAACAAAATACAAGTTTTTTGCCTGAATTTAAAAGATACACAGTCCCTTAAGGAAAGTTAAACTGAGAACAAAAGAATAAGGATTTGCCTTCATCTGAGACCTTTTCCTGTGGTTTAACAGGTGAAAGAAGGAAGAATGTCAAGGCTCTATAACTCTTCTTTCTACTTGCAGGAAGTTGGAGGAATGGGTTCTAACTATGTGTAGTTTAGATTTTAATTGAGTAGACCCTGCTCACAGAGGCATCCAGGGAGAAGTCCTTGGAAATCATGAACTTGAGTGCTCACAGCTTCTTCTTGTAGACCTGCACCTTTTCTGGTCCCACTCTAAGGAGCTATAGCTGCTCTCAGAGCCTCCCTGGCTGCATGTAACAGAAAGGAAAAAAGAAAAGGCACTGTACTTCTGAAAATGACTGGCCACGCTGCAGTGAGAAACCAATTTTTTTTTCTTCCATCAGTTTACATTTTTTATTATTATTTTTGGTTGTTATTTAACACTTTTTTATTTATATATGACAGCAGAATGCATTACAATTCTTATTACATATATAGAGCACAATTTTTCATATCTCTGGTTGGATACATAGTACATTCACACCAATTTGTGAGAAACCAATTCTAAACTCCCTATCAAGAACAGAAGGGGCGCCTCCAGATTGTTTTAAAATGCAGGTGATTCTCATGTTTCACAGTATTTTCTTTCTATAAATCTATTAAATAAATGAATACTGAACCATTGCTCCTTGGAAAGATATAGCGTTTGGTTTCTGCAAGCTTCTAGTCACAATATTTTCATCAATCAGTCAATACAGAACCTTATTCTATGTGTGTTTCCGTTTATGGCACCTTATTTAATGCATACTATTGATTCAAAATGAATTTATCAATAGTACTATTATTTATGCCTGAAAGAAGGTTATCATATCTTTCTTATACTTGGAGCTTTAGACAGCCCTTCAGCACTGTATTGGAGGACCATTATAAACATCTAAATCACCAACAAACCCCACAGAAACTGTAAAAATATGGAGTACTAACTAGACCACAAAATGGACACTCCTTTACATTATATGAGCTAAAATAAGAAGGCTTTGTTCATTCTCTACTGGGAACCTGTGCTTTGGGGGACTTAAAATTTTTCATTGCTCTGCATGTAGCTGCAGTTGATCAGGAAAGAACCTTAAGTACTGATGTTGGGGGTTACAAATAGATTTTAATGAGTAAATGAATTTTCAAAAACAGAATCCTTAAATAATGTGCAGGAACAGAACTTACTTGTAATGGAAGAATACACTGGAAGTGGGTTACTATCTAATTGAATAGATAATACTATCCTCAAGTCATGGTTGAGAAAATTGAGGCACAGGAAGTTCAAGTAGCTTATTCAAATTACACCATTAGTAAATGCTACAGTTGAGATTTAATACAAACAATCTGGTTTTAAAGCCAGAATGTTTAAGCACCACACTATTCCTTTCATAAGAAATAATTACTGTTCTAGAATTTTAGGGTTTAAAGTATTAAGAGGTGTTTTTTGAGTTTGTTTATTAAGAAGCTATTAGTATAATTATGTATTTAATAATGTAACGAATATAATGCAGAATACATATTTTACTTTCTCAACTAAAACAGTTGAAAGAAAAAATATCTTGTATAATGTTCTTGAATAAGACAGAGACAAAGGGGATAATACTTAACTTTTAAACATTTAAAAGAATATTCTAGTAAGAAGACTTCAACTGCAAAAAATTAATTAGGTAATTAGAAAATTAAGATGAGTAGTAAAGTATATATGTTCTTGTGCACTTTTACGCCACAGGTTATATAACATAAGGGAGAACAAAACTGCAACCCAGGGTTTTTATGGACCATTCCTTCCCTTGTGCATTTTGATTATATTACCAAGGTTTGGGGAATATAATGACCTTGAGTGTTTATTTTTGTTGCTCGAAGTTCCAAATAGTATTGTATGTCTTTAGTTTTGACTGAATGAGAAGAGTGACACCTCACAGGTTGCATATTGGTCTTTCTGTCACAGAGCAAAACAGGCATAAACCCAGCAATGCTTTTCTATTATGAATCCATAGAAATACTAACATCTTATCATATCTCAAAATCACACTGTGAAAGGAATGAAAATCATTACCTTTGTTCAACCTTTGCATATGCTGACCCTACTCCTTTAATTGGTTTTTGAGTAACACCCAGGGAAACTTCTCTTGGAGAGTCTGTTGGCATAAAATATCTTTGATGTGGCATGTAGCCCAGAACAACACCAGAAGTCCTACAATTCTGACTCCAATCTTCTTCTTCTGTAAGTGAAGAAACTGCGGGCCAAGAAGATGAAGGAACTTTCTTTGGGGCCAGACTTAGTTCCTGAGCTGGGATTAAAATTCAGATGTCCTGATTTTCAATCTCTTTATTTTATACTTCATGGTTTTGTCCAAAGTGCCCACCTGATCATCCTACTCTGAGTGAATAAATATTTAACATTCCAGATAGTAATTTATTAAAAGAAATGGATTTTGCAGTCATGAATTTTCAGCTCTCATATTCATCTTACTATTAACTTTTTATTTCTTGTATTCTAAACTTGCATATGTTCCCATTTCATCACTCTATTGCAATACTTGAATTTTTTGAAAGCTTTGGTTTGGCTACTTTATTTAGTTTTTGACCATATTTTTAAGGGATATTACCCTGAATGATTTAGAGACAGCTATCCACCAAGAAGTATATAACAGAATTTCTTTACTAACTGCCAGCTCCTCTATTTATTATTGGAAGTGATAAAATCAAACTTTCCTTGATAAATTCCCCATAGACATTTTATTCTGTTTTTCTAAAATTAACATTTGACAAATATTGGCTAAAAAACATAAAAAATTTTATTTTGTCTAAAAAAAAGTGAATTTGCCATACCTCAGTATGAATTATGGTTTTCCTGTTTATACCTTGATCATAAAAACAAATGCAATCTTTAAATTTTTAGTAAAACACAGATATAAATTTAATGATATGAAAAGTCCCATGAAAAATAGACTGAATATTAGTTATAGTCTAAAAGATTCTTGTATCTTTTAAAGAAGTATATTGTTTTAATCTAACAAGTTAGACTATAAACTGTGCAGAGTTTAAGAAAATAAGGAAATAGTATATGAGCTAAGACCACTAGGCCTTCTATTCCTGATTAGGATGTACAACATCACAAGTGACTATTTTTCCTACTATAACAAGAACACACAAGATGATCTTCAAAATTACAGTTTCTTTTTTTAATCCAAGAGAAATTTGGTGACAAAAGAAGCATGAATAAACTAATTCCAGGAAGTGACAAGGCCCACACAAAACTAAAAAAAAAATTTATGAGTGCTTCCATCCCTGATGGAACAAGACAAAGAAAACACACTACAGATAAGAAGCAAAGAGAAATCAGCTCAACATTTGATCAACTTTTAACATACACATTTAGACTATGACTATGTGTGATGAACAAAAATCCCAAAGAGCCCCAGCTACAGAGCAGGACTGCACTACGCAACAGGTCTCTTATTTAATCCCTTATTTAAACTGTTGTGAATGAAAAGTCATTATCTCAATGGCTGGAGGTAAGAGAGAGATCCTTAAACATTGGCTTTCCTGAAGGCCAGCCAATGGCTGCTGAAGAGTAGGAGTGGGACAGCATTACTAAACAATTCTCCCCAAAGCTTTCATGTTATGGAAAGCCCAGCAGCCGGGTTCTAAGTACAGACAGGAATGAAAGCTTCAAGAAATACCTTTGAGCTATGAGAATGTGAGGAGTCTGTTTTAGTTCAGTGTATCGCAGACATCCTGCAGAATCTGAGAAATACTTTGAGGGGAATGAATTTAAAGACAGATCCAAAGAAAATCTGGCAGCTAGAATGTAAAGCAATACAGATTTTACCAGGAATCAGATCCCAATCTGTTCTGAGTAGGAAGTAGGATCCTGCCCTCAAAATATCTGAAGTCAATGGTCCAGTGAATCTAAGTCAAATCACAAAAGAGAGCAAAAAATTAAAGTCACAAAAGCTCAGCTATAGATTAACTTGACTGAATAAATGGTGTGCCTTTTTGTGAGGATAAATATTATTTTAACCCTTTAACACAAAGCAAAACATAGGATAAGAAATTACAAGATACATGAAGAAGGGAAAAAAGGCGATGTATAGCCAAGAAAAGAAATTGTCAATAGAAGCAGAATCAGAAATGCTCCCTCAGGATGTTGAAATCATCAGATAAGAATGTTAAAATAACTATGATGATTATTCTGTACAATCTGTTGCAAAAGTTAAGCAACCAGTGTGAAAAGAATAATTTCATCAGTGAAATTAAAATTATAATAAGAAATATTAGAAATTGCAGTAAAAAATTAAATTAGATGGGCTTAATAACAGAAATAACAGAAGACTAAGGTGATCAGTGAATTTGAAGAGAAGTAAAAAAAAATTGAACTGAAAAATGAAAAGTACTCTGAATCTAAATAAAGTCATATGATAGACTAAGCTTAACTCGTCTTTATATTAATTGAGCTCAACTCTGATTCAAGGTATATATGATAACATTAAATTTATCTAGAATATATGTAACTGAATTTCCTGACTAAGATGAGCAAGAAGTAAAAAGAAATATTTGAGGAAATAGTGGCTGAAAATTATTCAAAATTAATGAAGGGTATCAACTCACAGATTCAATAAGTCTTGCAAACCCCAAGTAATGTAAATAAAAAAATTTATACCTAGCCATGTCAAAGTCAAAGACAAAAAGGAAATTATAAAAGTATCTGGGGTAGTAACTTGAGTGGGTGTTGGGGAAAATACATTCCTTGCAGGACAGCAATCATAAAAATTAAACTTCTCACTAGAAATAGGCCACAAGACAATAGAACACAAGAGCATGTACTGTATAATCCTATCTACATGACACCCAAGACAAAATAAAACTATCTTGGGCTGGTATTGTGGCTGAGCAGTAGAACACCCACCTAGCATGGGCAGAACCCGGGTTTGATTCTCAGCACCACATAAAAAATAAAAGCATTTTGTTGTGTCCATCTACACCTAAAAAATAAATATTAAAAAAAATAAAACAAAACTATCTGTGTTCATAAAATTTACAATGTAGTTGACTCGAAGTGAGGAATTGACTAGAATGGAGCATAAGTGCACTTTCAGTGATGATAAAATGCATTATTTAACTTATTTTGAGTATTGGTAACATGGCTGCATACAGTTATCAGACCTCATCTAACTCATCATTCACTAGTACACTTTTAAATGTAAATTATATTTTATAAATATTTCAAAAGCCAATAGGGACATTAATTTCTTTAAGCAAAAATATTAACAATCATGTTATCCAGAGTTAAAGTCTAATGAATATCAAGGAAAAGCATGTACTACTCCAGAGTCACACATAGAATATTACCTGAGCAGCATCCATTGTTTGATGATGAGTGAATGCCCAGGACACAGGGCAGACTCCCCAGTAAGTGTTTTTTAAGAAACACCTGGACTATTCATTAATGCTTGCTACTGTCTGGGGTCTATAAAAACAGATAATTAAGGAAGTTTGTTATTGTTTAATATATTATATAATATAGCAAAGAGTTAGGTAATCAAGCATGTAAAAATCTGACATTATGATATAGCTTTTCTTTATTAACTCTGACCTGGTGTAACTATAGCAGAAAATTATATGTCTATAATGCCTTGTGGTGCAAATAATTGTTAAGTAAACAATAATTCATTATTAATTAATAATTATTTATTTTCAGGAAAATACATTATTTTCAATTTGAAATGTGGGTATGTACCCCATGTAATATAATTTTCACTCATTTTGACCCATTGCGCAACATATAAGGAAGAGCAAGTACATTAATAGTTAAAATATAACTATAGATATACGTATATCATCTACTAAAAGTGTAGAAAAGTCATTCATCAGTTTATGTTTTTCTTTTTTTAGTTTTAAATTTTGGTATGTTTATTGGTTCATTAAATAATACATAATAGTTGAATTTATTATGCCATATTCATACATGCACATAACATAATTTGATCAATCTCATTCCCTAGTACCTTCATTTTCCCTTCCCTTCTCTCTTGTCTCTCCCCTGATCATTTGCTCCACTGATCTTCCTATTATTATTATTATTTCAATTGTACATTATAATTGTATATATAAATAAGATTCATTGTAGTATATTCATACATGAACATGCCATAAGATGGCTGTTTGTGTTCATTCTTTTACAGTTATGCACAACTAATGTCTTCTAATTGACAGTTACAAGTAATTGTAAAATTCAGAGTCTAAAAGTGGATATAAAAGTCATAAAATCCTGATGGAAAATTACATACTGAGGTTACTTACAAAAGTGTTCACCTGTATTTCCTGTTGCATTTAATTTTTTAAAGAAATTTTTGTAGAAGTCTTATATAACACCTCTAGGAATTTCATGTTCATTTCAAAATCAGAAGGAAGCAAACCAGACATGGCAGTAGAAAACACAAAATAAATTTTTAGATGAATTTATAGAATTTTGTTATTTAATGTTTGCCTTATTTCATAGTACATTCAGAAGGAGTTATTAAACCGTAATGTTTTTGTTTTGTTTTGTTTTACATTTAGGAAGTTGATGTGGCTTTCTAAATTAAATTTATCCTATGAATAAGATTGCCACATTATGCTGATGGGAATAGTCGCTTGTATTTATGTTAAGATGAGGAACAGAAAAAGGAGAAAGATGCTACACTGCTAAAACCCCTGATGCATTCTTAGATACTTAACATTTGTTTGCTTTGCAGGCAATACTTTTAGGGAAAGGTTTGTGTTTTACTTTTTTATGGAATGGGAGATATAATAAAAACATATTAAATCCTATTATTTACTATGGTTTCAGATACTCATGCCAAACAACTACCAACTATTCTCCACTGTGCAGCAAAATTTGGTTTAAAGAACCTGGCTATTCATTTGCTTCAATGTTCAGGAGCAATCTGGGCATCTAAGATGAAAAATATGGATGGTTCAGACCCAGCACAGATTGCTGAAAGGTGTGGTCACAAAGAACTCAAGAAAATCTTCGAAGATTTCTCAGTAAGGTTTTTTCTTATTATACCTCTAAAACTCTTTTATGAAGTAATTGTGTGTGTGCATTTGCACATGTACATTGCTTTTTTGAAAATAATATTGTAGCACGGCTAATTTGCAGTATCTGTTGGTTCTGATCTATCCATCATCTTAAGAAGCATTTTGCAAGATTAGTCAACTTGTTCTAGCATTGCCATGAACCAACTTTGATTTCCAATTTTAAACATCATGTTTGAAACCTGCTTTATCTGACTTCTATAGAGCCTGTTTGATATTGAAAAGAAATAAATTTATTACTTTTAGTCTTCTTCTAAAATCAAGGTAGTTTTAGACACACGAAAACAGGTCAGTGTTATGTTAAATGAATGCATTTTGATAATAGTTCAAAAAGTCTACACAATAAGTAGTTAACTTATGTTGCTGAAATTTATTTCTCTTATTATTTATGTTGAAATCCCAAATTTCAGAACATTCTTTAATGGATGCTAGTTTTATAAAAATAAAGCCAAGAGAAAATTTTATCTCAGTAAATAAAATACACTTTGTGTTTCCATAATCAAGTTTAGAAACCAATCTTTTTTTCTGTATGTAACAAAAATACGCACATTTTGCTGCAGAAAGTGAATTATAGTTCCAATGGCTCTTGGGAAAATATAATAGGACAATAATTATGCTGGTGAATACATCAAAATTTATCTTTGGAGCCACAAAACAGATGTAATTTTTTTGTCAATGAACAGTTAATATAGAGCATTGAAAAACTATAGACATATTCAGGTATTTTAGCATTTTTCTTGATTATCAGATTAAGTCAATATAATATTGACTTCTAAAAAAAATCACTGGCATTTTTAATTTCCAGAGAGTGAAATGACAAACAATAGCCTTTTTTTCCAATTGTAAAACATGGCAAAATAGTTAACAAGTGAGCATGGATATTATCCACTCTCTAGAATGATCTTCGTGCCATCTTTATAATAAAGGTAATAAAATTAATAAAAAATCTGATTTTTAGTCCATGTCCTTCAAACTAGAAAAGTGCATTATGTTCACTCCTGGAAAGATTTAAGTGATCCTCAAAAATGCCAACATTTAGTTAGTTCTTCTAGTTTATCTGATGGGTACATTCATTTTAACAATTATCTGCTATAACCAACCATGGTAGAACAAATTTGTAATTCCAATTACCCTGAAGACGGAGGCTAGAGTACCACAAACTTGAAGCCAATATCAGCAACTTAGCAAGACCCTGCCTCAAATTTTAAAATTAAGGAAACAAAAAAGGCCGATGATGTAGCTCAGTGGTAAAGCACCTTTGAATCCAATCCCTAGCGATGAAAAGAAAATTTTAAAATTACTGTGTGTAGTCATTGACCAGAGCAACATGGCATCTATCTGAGGTAAGTCAAGGAGTGAATCTGGCCTTGGATATTTTCCCATGATACTGCTATTCAGTATATCCAACTCTTTATCTATCCTCTGATTTTTAACCACTAATGAACATAGGTTAAAAGTTTTTCTAGAAGTTTCAGCAGCCAGAATTACTTTCTCAGATAAACCCTGATTTTCAAAGAGTGATGCTTCAGTTCCTGTTCTCACGGAAGACTGTCTTTTGACAGATGTATCCCATGCAAACTGCATGTGCTCTATAAGTGATAAAATGCTAGATAATGATGAAGGTAGCGGGGTAGAAGATGGGAATTTACAGATGTGGGAAATATTTTCTTCTCTTACATCCTCTGGGTATTTATGTCTTTGTTCCTATAATAATAGTACTGATATGAAATGATCACTATCATTCTCTCTAGGTGACTATTCACCCTTTTGCAGAGTTCTAATTGATCATTAGCCTATCAAATTTGTTGAATGATTTTTATATATTCTGTCCTCATGACTTGTAATATTTTACCAGAATGTTTTTAGTAGACATTGTAGATCAGATAGATATCAATCTATGAATGCTGTGCAGTGAGAAAGATGCTCCAAGGATCAACAGTTCTGCAAGGACATTTTAATGACTATAGATAATTTTAAGTGTAATAATTTTGAAACCTATCAAAGGCCTTATTTGCAAATGGGTGGTTAAAAAATAAAAACATGAGTTAGGCTGTGAAACACATAGAAAAATAGCTTCACGTTGATTTATTTACCACATAAATCTGGAAGTAGACTTATCTTCTTAATTAAAGTATGCCAGATATCTAGGTATTGACACTATTCTAAGTTATGATAGCTGTGTCTAAAAAAATATTTTATTTATTTTATTTTATCTAAATCTAATAAAGAAAAACTGTGGGATCTCATTTTGCTGTTAAAATACTATATTTTAATAGTATTTGCATTGCTTTAGTTTTATAAACACACTCTGATAAATCAAAGATTTTCTCATGTGCATTCACATTTTCTATGAACTATTATTTCTGAGGAGCTAAAACGACAGATATCTTTCAAGTTGCACATTTACCAACCACCAATGGACCATACCTTTTTATGTTTAAAAAAATCTGTGTTTAATTGAAATACATTTTGCCTCTGATTGATTTGCTTATCTGTTGAATTCTTCCTAATGCCCTATCAATGTAATGTTCATTTTAGAATCTCACAGGGAGTCACGAAACTTAATAAAGTGAGTAAAAAGAAGAAGCCATTTTGCTTTTAGAAAAACACAGAAAATAATGCATTCATAAACCAAGTGACATCCATATTTTAGTGTTAGCTATGTAAAGGAGAAGAAAGAGTTGTGAGGAGGAAGGGGAGTATGTCTAAAAATCAGAATACTTAAATTATTTTATGACATCTTCTTTGGGAAGTCAATAAATTATTCATAATTTATGAACAGAGCCTCTTGTGAATCGCTTTCAAGGTTTGATGAAGGTTTGATGAAGCTAACACCTACACTTCTTTTGTTATTGGTTCTTTTAGTTATACATAACATTAGGGTACATTTTGACATAATTATAAAAGCATGGAATATAATTTTCTGTAATTCATTCCCAGTACTTGCCCTTTTCATCTCCTCCTCCCTCTCCCCATTCCCTTCTCTTTATTATACTGATCTTTGTGCTATTTACTTTTAGACTGTTTTATAGTGTCTTGTGAATGATGGTGAAATTCACCGTTCATATACATACATAGGAAAATTAGGTCAGATGCATCCTGCTGTTCTTCCTTTATTCCATCCCTTCTTTCCTCATCTCAGTCCCCTTCATTTAGTCTACTGATCTTTGTTCTATTTTGATGGAATTCCTCCCCTCTTCCCTTTGACTGTTTTTCTTTCTCTCTCTCTTTTTCTCCTTATTTTGAACTAGCTTTCATACATCAGAGAAAACATTTGACCTTTAGCTTTCTGAGCCTGGCTTATTTCACTCGGCATGATAGTCTCTACTTCCATCAATTTACCAGGAAATTCCATAATTTCATTCTTTATTATGGTTGAGTAATATTCCAATGTGCATACATAACACAATTTTTATTCATTCATCTGTTGAAGAATACCTTGGTTGGCTCCATAGCTTAGCTATCATGAATTGTACTGCTATGAACATTGATGTGGCTGTATGTGGCACATGATGATTTTAGATCTTTTTTATATATACTGAAGAGTGAGATATCTGAATCATATAGTGGTTCCGTTTCTAGGTTTTGGAGAAATCTCCATACTGCTTTCCAGAGTGGTTACACTAACTTACAGTCCCACCAAAATATATGAGAGTACTTTTTCCCCCACATCTTTGCCAACACTTCTTATTACTTATATTCTTGAAAATTGCCATTATAACTGGGGTTAGACGAAATATGCTTCTTTATTATTTTCAGCTATTACTGAATGATAAACTATGTATTTCTACAATCTATAAAATCTTTCAAATGTTTATTCATTTTTCAGTTTCTGGCAATGTCCTCTGTGAAAATTAATATGAAAGATGGATGAACAAAGGGCAAAAATTTGGTATTTCAATCCACAACTAAGTATGAACCACAATTTGCTAACAGAATTCTTGAGGAAACCCCAGACAATTTCAAATAACAAGTGTCAATATTGATGAATATATAATTCACTTAAAAACATATCTTTTAAGTTTAAAAAATATGGAAAAATTGAATGTAAACTGGAACCTAGCCTTAGATCAAGCAACATTTTGATAGGCTGGGGATGTGGCTTAGTGCTAGAGGGCTTGCCTTGCATGTGTGAAGCCCTGGGTTCAATTCTCAGTACTGCACACACACACACACACACACACACACACACACACACACACACATACACAGAAAGGCACATTGAGATTTAAGATAAAGCATACAACAAATATTAGTGTGTATTTTAAGCAAAATGATATAATTAATTTTTTTCTTTTTTGTCTCAAGTATATCACCTCTCCATCCCCATCAATTTAAACCCTAACAAAATGATTGCATCAATGTGTAAATAGAGAAGGAAAATATGTCTTCCTCTGTCAGCTGGTGGTGGAACTGAAGAACCAACAGTCTTTTACCTTAGGTTCAATTTTCAAAAAAATACCTTTTTTCTTTCTCTAAAATATTCATTCATATGGTTTTGGGTCAATAGTAATAAGATCTTAATCATAGAGATTCTTCAGGAAAATTTTAAAAATAGGAAAATTAGTTTTCTGTATACTTTCACTAGCTGACTTTTTAGGAACAATGGCTAATAGGCTACCCACCTCTCTTGCCATCAGGTGGTCAGAAGGTGCCTGGGATGTACTTACTCTGTGATGGGAAAGAAAGCAAGTGTTCAGTTTAAAGACTTGTTTGCTCTCACTTATGCAAAGGTATCCCTAACTAGATTTCACATTGGTCAATTCTCAATATATTTAGGTTTTTAAAAGACTGTTATTAGGGAATTCATAGATTACTGTCCTCAGCATAATTTTTTAATAGGCTAGACTACAATGAATTTTAGAATTCCAGCTTTTACTCAATATTGATGTTCTGTTAGAACTGAGGAAACTGGATTAAGTCTCATATCTGCACTTGACTGCACACATTACGAATTCATATCTCAGTTGTGCTTTTGAAGTTACTTAGCGATTTCTTTCTAAAATCCCTTTGAATGCACCATAGTGGCTCTTGTCGAATTGTTCTCTTCCCCAGATTCTCAAGTTTTGATGTCCTTACTCTGCAGCTCTAAAAGTCCTATCTAAACTCTCTTAACTCTCTTTTCTTCTTTCTCTAATTTTTCATTTCGTCTCACATACAGAACCTTGGGACTCAGCCAGGTCTGAATTTTAAGCCTAATTTCATTAAAACCCAAATTTACGTCCTTGGGAAAAAATAATTCTTGAAAGGATGTTTTACAATTAAATTAATATGAAAGCATTAAGTATATAGAAGATTCACAAAGAGTGATATGCATTTTCCTTATTTTCTTTCAATTGATGGTTATTCATTCCAAGTTTAGGCCATCAAGGATCAAACCCTCTCTTTTGCATCATGCATTCCATTATATGGACTCTTCCATTAACAAACATCTTTAATGTGTGCGTGTATGTGTGTGTACATATAAAATATATATGTGTGTATGTATATATATACATACTTGCTTTACATATACATATATTTTATTATTACATTACACATATATGTCATTATTGTTTATGCCAGGCATGTTCACATTATATTCTTATACTAATATGTTTGAATTAGGTATTTTTCTTTCATTTTACAGACAAGGAAATTAAACTTCAAAGTTTAATTTAATCAAGACCCTTGGTAGCAATGTACTCAATGAGCAAAGTACTTTAGGCAAAACAAAGTCTCACTGGAGCTGAACTTGTTAAAAAAACAAGTAGAGTGATAGCTCATGCCCCAGCAGGTGATGAAACAGATGAACACAAGTGTCCAAAACGTCTACACAATGGAAGGAAGAATCATAACTGGAACAACTGAAATCGTGTGGAATTCGTGTGAAGCAGAAGATAAATAAATTCTAAATTAGATTTTAAATAAGAATAATTTAATGGGAAATATGAACAGTACATCTGTGTGAAAAGAATGGATTCTGAATTTTTGTAGGAAGAAAGTAGAGCACATATAAAGTTTGTCTTCTTGGGCCAAACACTTAACCTAACCCATTGATTTTTTTCGTAGAATACACATTATTATCAACTTGTTTACAGTAATGACCTAGGAAATAGCATGCAACTATTAAACTAAAAAAGTTAATATTCACTATGGAATTTTATTTTATTTTTTGGGGGGGGGGTCAATGACTCAAAAAAGGTTTTTTTGAAAAGCAGTGATGACAATAGTGAAATACAAGCTCAACTTAAAATAATGTCATAAATACGATCAACAGGGCTCCAGTCTCCTTTTGACTGAGTCTGTAAATACTAGGACAAATGATTCTGCTTATGATGAGTTCTGAAAAGTAGCTAAAACAGAAAAGTTTAAATTGGAAGTTATTATGGCATTTTAGTAAAACATCTACCAAGAAACGTTTATAAAACCCAAACAAATACGCACTATCGTGGTAGGTATTTTAAAATCTGTGTTTGTATGTGCACGCATGCGCATGTGCATGTGAGTGTGAGAGATTTCTGCTTGCTCTATTAACTATGAAAAAAAGTACTCGATATTTTATTATTTCTTTACACATTTTCTCACGTGTTATATGTTCAATGCAACATGTATGAGACAATTGAATTCAAAGCAGAAAAACTATAAGTGATTTTTCCAAATGTATTTGACCAATTAAAAATTGTCCTTAGGCTGAACATCAATAGAATGACCATTGAGAAAGACATTTATTTTTTCTTTTTCATAGTGTAATCTTGGGTTTTTATTAAATTAGTTGTCATAAAATGTAATTCTCCTTACAGTATTTGTGTTCAGAATTATTTCCATGTTCATTTTTTCTGAAACAAAGATGGTCATTAAGCCCAGTGTATGACATGGTTTAAAATGATCTCTTTCCCCCCAAAATAGTGTTCATTTGATTTAACAAAGTCAAGTAAATACTCCATTTGTAACTCAGTAAGAACTATTCACAGATGTCATCATAGTTGTTGTTTTCTCAATGTGCTGCTATGTAATAAATGATTACTGTTTTCAAAAATTTTCTAGAATAGCTTAAAGTATCTATATACTCTAACTTTACTTATATACAGAATGAAATCCTAAAAAAAAAAAAAAATTCCTGGGTTAATATCCATCATATCCATCAGTCGGCTTCCACACAGGAGGAAGTGAAAGCAAGATCAGGACAGCATGCAGCTAATCTCCATGATAGTGCAGTCCTTCCAGAGGAAAATAGAAACAAACCTCAGCAGGGAAAAGCAAGATGAGTTAAATATCTGAAAAGACCTTGAGTGCTTTTCAGTGCACACATGTAAACACATTATTTCATTATCAATTTATATCATAACAAACAAAATTAATCCTCACCTCCAACAAACAAGAGGTTTTATGATGCACATATAGTATATGTTTTGTGCTTCCAGTTTCTTGAATGGGCCTGTATCTAAGAAATATATTAAATCCAGCATTCAGGAGCTTTTGTTTTGTTATTTTACACTAAAAATTCTATCTTATTTAAAAATATATTCATGTTTCTCATAGCATAGGTATCTACTATATTTCTCATGTCAAGATCTATTTACTTCTTTACTGCATCATTTCCCTGAATTGTATGATCAGTATTTTAAAAAGTAATTTACTGTTAAAAAATTATTCTAAGTTTAATGACTCTGTTGGCAGTTTGAACAAGAAACAACTGAGATGAGGAGCCACATCTCACATTATCCTTGGCAAAGGGAAATATTAGCCTTTTGAGGAGATGTCATGAATTTGTTCCAAAATGAGATTTTTCCTATGATATATATTTGAATGTTAATCCCCAAGTAAGTGCCTCGGGGATGATTTAAACCCTATGTACCCACTCTCCTCTTGCAGAGGGCATGCAAAACAGCTGGGGTGGCATCTCAGCCATAGCAAATGCATATTTCAGAAGAATTTATATTATCTCTGCTCTGATCTTCAGTGTGTCAAGTGCCTTAGCTGCTGAGAATGCACCCATGGTAAATGAGGACAAGTGACAATATGATTTTGATTGCCTATTGGCTCAGTAGGTAGTGATTTTTATACTCATTACATTAAAATTAATTAAATACCCACAGGTAACAAGGCAATTCATGAAAGTAACAGCAGGAAATAATGTACATGTGCTTACAGTTCATCTCCAATAGAGATCATTAATACACCATTAACATATTTTTTCGAGGTGGAAACGGTATCTCATTCTTAACAGGTAATTCCTTTTCTTTGACATATTTACTTCAGAAGCTCGTGACCTCAGCATTTACTGAGGGTCACATCCCTGCATACGGTAGCTAAATGGTCTTTTAAGACCCTTAGAACCCCACATTTTTTATTATTCTGAGACTTATAATTTCTTAGAAACCTTCTAAATTTGTGTTCCTTTGTTTTTTCTGATTTCTTTCTAACCAATTAGCTGTGTAGAACTGAGAGTTGTCACCTACATGCCTGCTGGTCAAAAAGAAATGCAATTTCAGGGTGCAAAATTAATCACAAATGCTAATTAAAGCAATCGGTATTGACACCATAGCTTTAGAAAGCAGACCTCATGAAATAAACACAATCACATTTTCCTGTGAGAAGGAAAGTATACAAAGCAAATAATTAAAATTTTATTAGGAAAATATGGTTCTTAAAAATTCTCTTTTAATTGTGCTTAATTTTAGTCATTCTTTACACTTGAAGATAGAAAAACTTATTTCATATAATTCAATGCAAATAAGTATGTACTTGTCTACAAGTATCATGCCATGGTCCTATTTTTAAATGTATTTAAAGGTCTCTTCAGGATTTGAGGTCAAATGAAAAAAAAACTATAGATTTGTATATTAAAAAGAAATGAATATTCATCAAATATAGCTCTGAAACTGAGCAATATTATTTTTTCAACTTTTCTTGTGCAGCAATAGCTTCCTTGAAATATATATAATGTGAAAAAGTAAAGATTATGATTGATTTATTTTGCTTCAATGAAATATAGTATGAAAGTAAAATAGGTGGTTTCAGTGAAGGCTAAAATTTGAGCTTATTATAAGTAAATTAACCAGTTCTTATATGAGCCTGAAAATAAATAGTCTCCCTAATTTTAGTTGAGCTGATCAATTATTGATTGATTGAAGAAATATTTACTCAGTAGATATTAGGTACCAAGCATTTTTTTTCCAAGCCCTGGAAATTCAAAATGATTAAAATTCCTGCCCTAGTGGGAAAAAAGACGATACACAAATAAATAAGACATAGAATGTATCTAAAGACCACTGGTATTTTAGGCCAAGAAGAAATAGACGTCATCACCTTGCGCAAAGTAGTGTGTGGGAAGCATTGGGAGGGAGGAGCAATTTAAAAATGTGTAGTCAGGGAAGTACTCACTGAGGAGGCCTCTTAGTAACAAACTGAAAGCTACAAAGCAGAAAGTCATACAGGTGTCTGAGGAGAAAGTATTCCAAGAACAGAAAACAGTACAGCAAGTGTAAAGGCCCCAGCGTGCACATCTAGAAAAGAGGAAGTAGGCCAATGTCACTGAAGCCATAGAAAACTAGAGAGAGGGGGAAGAGTAATAAATGGAGTCAGAAAGGTGTCTAGAAGCAGAATCTGTAGAACCTCCCCAGCTGTCATGATTTGGATATAAGGTATCCCATAAAAGCTATTGTTTTAAAGTAGGAATATTCAGTGATGGAATGATTAGATTCTGAGAGCTGTAACCTAGTCTGTGGATTAATCCACTTGGTGGATTAATAATTTGAACAGACTATCTGGGTGGTATCTCTAGGCAGATGGGGAATGATGGAGACAGCAGGTCACCAGGGGTGTGACTGGAGTTTATATGTGTCCCTAGTGCCTTGCTGTGGCTCTCTTTCTGTGCTTCTGAACTGCCATGAGTTGAGCAGCTTTCCTTTACCACATCCTTCTGCCATGTTCTGCTTTGCCTCCAACTCAGAGCAATGGAGTCAGCCAACCAGGGACTCAGACCTCTGAAACTGTGAGCTCAAAATACACTTTTCCTCCTCAAAGTTCTTCTTACCCGGGATTTTGGTCACAGGAGTGAAAAGCTGATTAATACACAATCAATGGTGAGGATTCAGGATTTTATAGAAAGAAAGCCATAAGAGAATGCTGAGGAGAGACATGCTGTGTTCTCATTTCAGTTGAACTAGACTTGAGTTCAACCATGGACAACAGATTAGTGGGAAAGGACAGGAGGAATGAGACCTGATTAGACTACTCCAATAATCCAGATGTTGGTGATAAAATGGTGGTAGTTTAGACTGGAATGACAGCAGCAAAGACAGAAGCAGTATTTTACACTAGAACCAAGAAGGTTCATGGATTTTTTGATTCTGCAGGTGTGAAAGAAAGTAAATAATTGTTGATAGTTCCAAGGATGCTGGAGGAAGCAAAGAAAGTGATTGATTGCTGCTTACTGGGATGATTCTGTCTGAAGAACCCTTTTGCTGAGAGATACCAGTAGCTTAGCTTCAGACATCTTAAATTTGAAATGCCTACTAGAAATTCCAATGTTTAGAAGTTGAGGTAATAGAGAGTCTTTGCAGAAAAGGAAAACATCAATGCATCTATTGACCTGGAAGGAAAGAAAAATAAATGATTTTCACAGATGACATAGTGGTCAGCTGTGTCAAATTTTCCTGTCAGAGCAACCAAATAAGAAAGAGAATCAACTATTGGATTTAGCAATATGTCTATGGATATTTGTGTTTGCATATTACAGACTACTCCTTAAAATTAATCATCATAATAAGACTTTCCAAATATTGAAAAGAGGGAATCGTGATTCGTTGACAGACAAGAGAGGGAAATATCAAATCCTGTAATGAAATATGAGTTCTGTGATACTTTGGAGAAAATGCTGATAGATATTTTACTTTAATTTAGTTTGTCCCCAACATGTCTTTTTAGATGTTTGTGGAAACAAGAGGGAAGCATGATTCTATTTCAAATGCATGTTTCCTGATACATGGATTGGAATTCCTCATGTTGCAGGAAGGGACAACATCCATCCTCTAACTGGCACGAGTGTCATGGAGAGAAAGTGAACTGTGGGGAGGGGGGAGCAGAGCATTTTTATCTGTCAGACAATAATGTCCATTCATAGTGACAAATCTTAAACTGAGAGTCTTCATTGGAGCCTGTGGCTGAGATTTCAGCCTAAACAAGCACATTTCTTCCCTTATTACTGTTTAATTTTCTTTTCTCTGTACTGCTGAGTCCACTTATTCAAATCTGGCTCTCAGTAAAACATCAGTAAGCCAATTAATCCATTTCCTTAATGAGAACTCTCTATTACAAGAATGGGTAACTGCATAGACTTATATTGAACCTATCAATCTTGCATTTGGAGGAAAGAATGCCAATTATCCAAGCAATCTGGTTCATTACTGCAGTATTGGACTACGTTGCTGAACAGGCCAACAGCTCAATTCAATTGCACTGTAAGAGTGAGAAGCACTGGGAGGTGAAAATTTTGTTGAGGACCCATTATATGGTAGGTTAGTTTGGAAAATGTATTCCTTTCCACCTTATTCCAAGTTCCCCTTGGTAATTTCTACTTTGTTTACATTTCAGAAAACTGAGACTTGCAAGTTAGATAGTTGAACTATAAAAGTATCAAATGGCTTCCAAAAATATTTCTCGATAATAATAAAAGCCTATGAATTTTATGGTATCACTTCATGAATTCTTTAATTATTAGGATGATTCTTTCCAATTTTACCTAGTCTATAAAACAGAAAGAAAATGAATTTTGTATGAGGACAAAAGGAGTCAGTGATCTAAATTTTATTTTTTTTAAATGCTTCCTGAGTAAGCCAGGTTCTCACTTCTAATCTCTTCTCTTCTCTCCTTGGCATTCAAACCTTCTATCCATACAACACCATTGAATGGAATGTTGGCCTCATCGTTGTGCTATAATCCTCCTCAAGTACATGGCCAGTGCTTGTGCTATGTCTAATCTGGTAGGAATTGTTAGAGAAGGAAGAAATGAAAAAGGAAACCCTATATTTTTATTCCTTTCTAAATCTATATCATGAACACCAGATTGTTTAAGGTTCATATTACACATATAGAAGGTATTTGGAATTGGTAAAGCCCTAACAAAGTTTGTAGTGTTATCATTATCACTTCTAAACTTCCTTCCAAACATATTTTAATATTTTAATCACTTTGTGAGTGAATTATTAACACTTGATCTTCTAATTAAAAACCAATTATATGACTCATGAATATTTCATATTTTTTTTTATTCCGACTTAGGGTATGTCTCCTATAATAAATGCAGGGGACAGTATTCATCAAATTTCCCCTGAAGTAGGTGAAACTATAACATTCCCTTAGCCTGGAAAATGAATGTGTTTACTATTTTATTTTGGTCTGTCTTCTACTTATTGAGTCAATGGAGTCTCTGAGTCCAAGAAAAATTCAAGTTTCCATCATGAAAATACCCAGAAGTTACATTTAGCAACATATAGCTAATATCATGTGGTGACATAAGTAAAAATTCCAGGCAGTATAGTTTTCCCTGCTTTTCAAGGCATCTTCATGGCATGTACCGACACAATAAATATATTAGTAAATTCAAGACTAGATATTTTTTCCTTTATCAGACTATAAATTGGATGAGATTCTATCAGAGTTGATAGGATATACTAATATATGTGGGTATCAATTTACTATCTCTCCTACAGGATTGTAAATTATCCACTAATGTTCGCCACCACTGGGAGTAATTTCTTTTCCAGGAAAACAAGTCAGTGGAAGAAACACATATTAAAGGGGTACAAGGTTTTATATGGCTGTTCTGTTGGCACCATCTTCCTTACAAAAGTTTTGTTATATCAGTAGCCAAGGTGAATTCCCCTGGCTGGCAGTTCTTACTGCTGTGTTAGCAATCTCTTTACAAGCAAACCATATCGACAAATGTTGCTCCATATGAATTTTAAATACAAGTTATTATGTATAATGTCATAGTAATGACTGTCGAGGAGAATGTTAAGCCAGCTAGCACAATGTAATATGGAGACAGGACCAAGGAAATAGTATCAAGTTCATAGCAACAGATGGTCAAATATACAGTGAAATTGCAAGAATTCTGTCTCCCAGTCTAGCAGAAGCTGGTCAGGGAAGGAAATTCTATTTAGACCTCATCACAGCAGTGCTTAAAGGACACCAAACTGATAGTGCTACGACCATGGACAGTTTAGTAAGTTCTGTGAGACACCATCATTCCATGGTCAGGTTCCCTTATCATTATTGCTGGTTTATTTAGAGTGATTTAAGTCTTTTAATCCATTCCAGTTTGCTGCTAAAAGCAAAACAAAACAAAATACTAGTGTCTAAAAGCATGATTCACTCCAACACCCATAAATGTTGTGGTGGCCTCTGCTTGGGGCCTGGAAGTCACCCCCAAGATCCCAGGGTATGAAGCTAAGAGCCAAGGGTAAAGCCACAAGCCCTTTGAATGGGATCTCTTACTACCTCAAAGACAAGTCAAACATGTGTTAGTAATAACTGATGTGAAACACAGTGGATTATTAAAACCTTTATTATCAGCCCTAAGGTATACAGAACTTCTTTAATCAGCTTTGTATTCCAAAAAGGAGATTGTGGTACATCGCTGTGCTTGTTTGAAAGACTCTTTCAATATCTTTCTCCTGTGAAGTTAGGTAAATGGAAGGGTAGAACGAGTTGTATGACTGGCTAAGAGACTACACTGGGAAGCAGCTGAGAGGAATAAAGGGGAAATGATGATTGTCACCATTGAAGGGGAAACTCTTGATTCCTTTGATGGAAATGAAAGAAAAT
Organism: Ictidomys tridecemlineatus; assembly: GCF_052094955.1. NCBI lineage: Eukaryota > Metazoa > Chordata > Mammalia > Rodentia > Sciuridae > Ictidomys > Ictidomys tridecemlineatus. The sequence goes on along the minus strand of NC_135485.1, from coordinate 101,134,416 downwards.
TGTCATCACATGCAGCACAAGTGAATTATGTAATCCAGATGACTCCTTTGTCATAGGGATTTGGAGAGGTATTTATTAGTGATTTCTGTCAAGACAATCATGGAGGCAGAGTAGTTCAATGGTAGAGCATTTGCCTGGCATGCACAAGGCCCTGGATTCTATCTCCATTACCACAAAAAGAAAGAAAGACAATCAGAAATTAATAAGCTTTCCTGATTGATGTAACAAGTGACTTCATGACCATCACTTAAAAACAAAATCCTGAAACAAAACAAAACTTTACTAACTTACAACAAACTATTAAAATAATTTATAAATTAAATTCCCTATACAGCACAACCACTGTGACCATACTGACACTCTAAGGCCATTTTAAAACAGCTTCTCTAGGAAATTCTTTCAAATTTCATACATGTTAACCAAAGCCACAATGTATTGTACACGTATTTTATGAATAATATTTAGCTACTCTTTTCCTATCAAGATGGTGGCTAACTCCTTGCCAAAATGCCATCGGCTCTATGAGGTCTACTCTGACCAATATAATTAAAATTACTAATCCTGACACCCTCTTCACTTATAAATCCAGTTTCTTCACTTAGAAATCCAGAAAACAAGAAAAGTCTTGCTTTTTCTCTTTGCCATTGAACTTATCACTTTTCAGAACATACCTTGTGGCATTTATTGTCTACTTACACCCCACTTCACTCCAAACCTAGAATGTAAGCACCATGAGGACAAGGATCATTGTTTTGTTTTGTTTTTGAATTAAAAATATTTTCAAGTTTGAAGAAACCCATCAACGTAAATGAACATAGTAGAATTGAACATCCACATTGCTTTTCTGAAAGTTGTAAGAAAAATTCTTAAGAAATAAGTCAGGAAAATAGCTGTGTCAGAAAATTGCCTTGTGGACATCAATTGAAATGTAAATCTTTCTGTGGGCTGCTAATTTTATGAAAAATATATATATTGCTCATTAGTGGGCCACTGGGACTACTCATTAGTTGATTGGAGAGAAATACACCATTTACGCCTTAACCCAAGGCCCATAGTCTACTTTTTGAGAACATATTTATTTTAATGTTTGAAATTGCCAATGAAGATAAAAAGGTGGGAGGGAAAAGAGATATTCTTTGAATTCAATAAGTCATAGTTATTACCTAATGTATCATCAAATGCCACTGAAAATCTTGTTTATATGTAATGTCATGATTGATAGAACCTGCCATCTTTTCTCCCAAGTAATCAGTTTAGGGGGGCCTTAGAGAATCTACCAATTATGGGACAAAGCCTTTCACTGCATTCCTATTAAGTTTAATTAACAGGGAGAAAAAAAAACCTGACATCACATATATCAGCCATGATTACATGAATGGCAGATAGCTCTTGGGAAATCTGAGGCCATAAAACTCTTTCGCTGTCATGATAATGACTAATGACACTGTGTTCCAAAACTGGTCTTTAAGACCTTTGCATGTAGGTGTTCCCTATTCATTCCCCATGTTTTATTAAAAATATGCTATGTGCAGTGCCTTACACATAGTCCCCAAAATACTTTACATTTACTCCACATCCATCTCTCTTTGCCTCCAGCAATAATAACTCGGCCTACCTTGCAAACACTGTGGTTTCCTTATCCCATGTTCCTGAAAGTCATAGACCAAGATGTAGCTCTTACCACCCTCTCTACCTGAGCATATCCTTGCCTGAAATACTAGCCAATGAAATTAATCTACTGCTCATAGCACCATTCTTTCAATATTTTGAATTTATTTCATTTTTCTTGATTTGATAACAGTCATTTTCTTTCCCAAGTGGGTTCTCCAAGGGCCTCTGTTCCCAGTCATAACTTCTACATCTGCTCTTTTCTAAATTAGAGAATTTTATAAAAACCCTCTATGGGTTAAAATACTGTGATTTGGGGTCAAGCATACCTTATAGTTATTTCATAAAGCTGCTCTACTTCTGACTGCCTCTAACAAGACATCCTAAAATACAATTTTAGTTTCTTAAAATATGTGCAATTTTCTTTGCTAGTTGCAGAGTGATTATCACTAAATATAGCAACAGGCAAGTTACAGTGTCTTAGGACATCATGCAGTATGTCATACATATTACATGTTCAACATAGTTTGACAGAGTTTGAGGAGGTGGGTCTGCCCCACGCAGTAACTAGACTGGCAAATGCTTCACACCTTAAAACAGCAATGTCTCCAAACTTGCCTTCTGAGACTGCAAGGGTAAGGGAATAGAGAGAAGGAGGTTTAGAGACCCAAACTTTCAACTGCCTCTTCCCAGAACTACAGAATAGCATCACCTCTCACAAATCATTGATCTAAACTGATCACATGACCCCAATCCTACTACAGAGAATTCTGAACAATGTTGTGGAACACATAGTGAGAATCATCCCTGCCACACATGATTTTTATTATCACTTTATGGGCACTGATGTGATAAATAAAACTGCATTGCTGACATAATTTTAATAATACTTCATTTAAATGTGTCCATATATTATGAAGGCATAAGCAAATGTAAAGTAAAATATATCAATAAGAAAGTAATTTTCAGGGACTAGTGTTGTGGCTCAGTGTTAGAGTACTTGCCTATCACATGTGAGACACTGGGTTTGATCCTCAGCACCACATAAAAATAAATAATTAAAGATATTATGTCCATCTACAACTAAAAAAAAATTTAAAGAAAGTAATTTTCAGATATAATACTAAAATCAATGAAACAGATATTCCTCAACAAGTTAACTTCTTTGGTTCTACTCAGATATTTTCTAAATAACAACATTAACTTGAACAAGAGCAGATTCATCTCCTAGCTTCCCTATTGACCATTTGATGTATCTATAAACCAAAGTGCATAGAGCTCATTCATCTGTTGTCAGCTTTCTCTAATTAATTTCTTTAATTATTGTTCCTAAGAGATGTGTCCTTTTAAAAGTTTCCCTCCCCTGGACATGATTTTGAGATATTTACTTATCTCCAGATAAATGAATGCAATTAGAATGATTAATGCTTTGTATATTAAGTACTTCAATTGCAGGGACTTCCCTTCACTTTTCCTAATAAGAAAAAAAAAAGGACAGATATGAACGTCATTTTATTCAATATATCTTTAAAACAAATTTACCATTTTAGAATAGATTTGACAAAATCTATTATTAGTGGGTTACTAGGACAACAGAAAAGTTTTGAAGATAGTGCCAGAGTTAACATGTGCCTCTGGTCCAGTTGTTTCTGTGATTAACATCTTAGGCTTCTGAAGTACATTTGCCCCCATTAATGAACCAATGTCGATACATTACCACTAATAAGAATAACAATTAAGTTGGAAAGTTTGAATTTCATACGACATTTTTTCATTTTGATTATTGAATTAGTATCACTATTACTTCTGCAGTGTTTCTTTGGATGTGTTTTTCTTCCTTATGTTTTCATTATTGTTACTGACCTGTATGGGATAACTGAGATTCCTTAGCCATAAAAATGAAACCATAGAATATGTTTTCCACTGGACTATTTTTAGCGCCTCTTGTAATTGGACTTCATGGAAGAGAGCAGGAGCCATGGTTATTTTTATCATGAGGTAAACCCAAGAACCAAAGAGAGATCAAGAAGAATGAACACTGATGTGCCAGTCAGCAGGGCTAAAACATCTGGGTGAATACCAGACTCAGCATTTTCATTTTTCTGCTATTACTAAAACTGGCAACCAGAGATTCTATTCAACCTTAATTGATTCTGCAGCTGCATCTTCCAAAGTCACTTCATAAAATTTCTCTCACTCCACAGCCTCAGAGCCTGTTTTTAATGCATGCAGAAAGTTCTGTGCCACCAGACAAACTTCTTTATCACCAAGGTGGAAAACACTTCTAATGAACCACAAGAGACTACAGAGCCCATGGCAGGCATTTTGAACTTGCTTTATCTCAGAGAAAACTCTAGAGGACCGAATTTCTATAGAGTGTTATATGCTTGGGGTTGAACTAGAAAATTGGAATTGAGAAGTAACATAAAAAAGTGAAACAATGGTGTACATGGTTTGGCATTGGTCTCTTATGGAAAACAAATAAATGTGTAAGCTAAAAGGAATCCTGAGATTGTGACACATTTCAAAGTTAGCTCACTTTACAAATTTGTTTTTAAATTCTGCTTTTTTTAAGGAGTCCTAAAGAATTTACATTTCTCATGTTTATAATAGCATAATTTAGGGTGTTAATCTAAAAATCAGACTTGACAGCTAATTCCATTCACAGACATGTGCTAGGAAGTAAATGAGAGAGAAAAAAAGAACAGTATGATTTTGAAGAATTTAAGAATGTCTATTCAATAAAATAAATTCTATGATTCAATGAAAATTTATTAAATATTGATTAGGGTGCCAGATACTGTCTCATGCCTTTAGAATGCACACATTAATGAAATAGACTCTATAGTCAAGGATATATATATATGAGAAGGGTGATAAATATTGTTAATAAAAAATACCCAAAACTCAGAAGCTCCACCCGACTTCTAAACTGAGTTTCCATGAAACAAAAGACATTATCTAAGAAGTAAGGAATGAACATTCTAGGTCTAAGGAAGCCAATATGAAAAATTCAAATACTTTGAATAGCATTAAAATAAATAGTTGGCATGTAATGAAAAAACCTACAAGAAATAAAGTCAGAGAAGTAAGCTTGAAGTCATATTAACAAATTAATACTTTGTCCTCAGGACAATGGAGAATACCAATGGGGTTTATATAGCAGAGTGACAGGGTAATAATCAAGATTTAGAAAGAACATTCTGGCCACAGGACGGAGAATTTTCTAAGAGAACATCAAATGCAAAGAGACTCATTGGATGGCCTATGAGGAAGAGCTGAGCTAAGACTGTGAGAGGAGAAAGACGGAATGGTCCAACAAAGGAGGTATCAAGGTGACCGAACAACAGATGAGGTGACATGGGGATTGAAGGGGCAGAGGTTTCCAGCTCAAGTTCCTGGGCACATAAATGGTGGAGAACTTTACTGATAGAGCGAATGAACACAGAGGGGAGGTTTAAGGAGGAATTGTGACCTCAATTTGGGACAGGTTGAGTTAAGTGTTTATTTTATATGCAAATTTAGATGCAAGTCAGCAGTTTTAAACCTATGTCTAGATTTGAGAACTAAAAATCAAGACTGAAGATATGAGATAGTGGAGATGGGAGTAATGAAAGTGTGGTTTTAACAGAGTGCAGTTTAAAACAATGGATAAAAAACCAAAATATTCCATAATTCTTCATTCTTATAGTGATCTCATGCTCAAGCTTGGCAGCAATAGTAAACTGGCTTTCTTACTATTTGATAGTCTTTATTCCTGAGAAAGCTACTTAACTTCTGAAGACCTTGTTTTAGTCAGCTTTTTTGCTGCTGTGACTAAAAGATCTGACCACAGCAATTTCAAAGGAGAAGTTTATTTGAGGGCTCACGGTTTCAGAGGTCCTTATCCATAGAAGGCTGGCTCCATTTCTCGGGGTTCAAGGTAAAGCTGAACATCATGGTGGATGGAACAGCTCACATCATGGTGATCAAAAAGCAGAAAGAGAGAGACTCCACTTGCCAGACACAAATATATACGTCAATGCCACGCCTACAAAGACCCACCTCCTCTAGCACACCCTACCTCTTCAGTGACCACTCAGTTAATCCTAATCAGGGGATTAATTCGCTAATTGGGTTGACTCTCACAGCCTAATCATTTCTCCTCTGAACCTTCCTGCATTATCTCACATGTGAGTTTTGGGGGACACCTCACATCCAAACCTTAATGTCCTCTTTAAAATAAGAGGATTAAATTAATTAGTATGTGAAATTTGCCCAAAATGTTTAGTATTTGTAGGTAACCAGTAAATGTGTGTGTGTTCACTGACTGATTTGGCACTTCTCAATAAATCAATTTCATTATAATAATAATGTGCCAACCAAGAAATTTTAGTTATGGCCTATTGGTAAAAGTCATGTGAGGAGCATAAGATACAATACTTTCCAGGAAATTCTCTATTTACAGAGTTTCAAAAAGACTATGTCAAATAGTGGGTAATAAGCTGTTCTCTCTCCTTCACCAGCTTCAGCCATTTGAAATTCCTTTTTTTCCTCCAATGCCATTGCTGTGACCTCCCTTTCTTTGTGTTAGGGCACTAGGATTTTTGAACCTAAGGCTTCTACCCAGCTTTGCACTTGGCCAACTTCTGCCGTCCAAATCTCAGCTTAAGTATCATTTTTTTTCTGCCTCCAAACTACTAGATCCTCTATTATGTTTCTCATATCACCTTGCTCTCCTGCAAAGTGCTTTAGTTACTTATAGGTATTTAATTAATTTAGGAAAAGAACAGAAATCTGTGGAAACAGGAAGCCCAAGAAAGTAAAAAAATGGGGTCTTGGGAAGGAGATACATATAATCATATAAAATCTCCTACCTCATGTATGTATTATATAAATTAAATACATTTGAATGATATGTAATGTTATATATTATATAAATACATTATTTTTATATATAAATGTTTATATAAATATAATGTATCTATGTATGTAAAGTTAGGCAAGTTTTCCAGAGATTGGAGAAGTGATGAGGATGGATTAAGGTAGGCAGGATTGGGAGAGCTAAATTTCCAGTGGATACTGATCAGTGTGCTGAAGAGCTGAATACCATTCTGTGACCGTTTGGAGAATGAGATCACAAAGTACCCCAATAGTGACCAAAGCCTCACCAATGGAGCGACTGAGTGCATTCCAGAAGCTCTGATGCTAGAATTTCCCTGTGTGTTACCAAACAGAAACAGGTGGGGGAAGAAAATGAAAAAAAGTCAAACTGATAGCGGTACTCAGGACTTGGTACTCAGGTGCTTTGGTTTTGTGAGGGTGGGGCACACTTGCAGATGGAAAGAAGCTGTTCTGAGTATACACAAGACTGCTTCATTATGCCACCCTGTATCTTTTGAGATTGGACTGCTCTGCTGTTGATATATGTACACGGAACATTTTTCAGTATAATTAAATCAAAAGATACTACTTTGGGAAAAATTAAATAAATATAATACAGAAATGGATTATGAATAGGTTTGCTTTTGTCATTTATGATTAAAAATGATCTTTATTATGACTAAATGGATTTAACGTGAATTAACACTAGGAAAGTCTTATGTGGCATTGGTTACCTTTATTTTATTTCCTCTGCTATTGTTCAGGTTGTTATCACAAATTTTATTTATTTGTGTGGGGGGGTGAGAGGGCCAATATTTCTTGTAGCTCTCTGTTATGCCCAGGGCCATGCCATGCACCATGTATATACCAATTATTTCTGTTGAAAACAACCTAATGAGGCATCATTATCTCATTTGTACAAATAGAACTAACACTTTTACTTATCATTTACTTAAATGATATAGCACTTATACTGGCGAGATTAATCCTTTTAAATAAAAAAATATTTGGTGGACCATGAATCAAGAGAATCCATAAGTCACTAGGAAAACAAACAAACAAACAAGAAATGTCGTAGTACCAGAGTGACTTACACCAGCTACATGTTCTTACTCCACTCAAAAGATGACTTCATGTCAATAGCTTAGTACCTTCTGTGTCCATGTTTTATTTTTATCTCCTACTTGAAGTTTTTGATTTTGGAAAGTAAATAAGGCATATATGAAAACTGAACAGCTAAATACATGAAATCGTGCAAAGAATAGACCGCAGTTTTCTTGGCTTGCAGTAGGATAGCATAATGCTCAGCTGCTGGAGAGAGAGGAGGTGCCTACCTCATGAACACTAAGGGAAAAGTACTTCCAGCCAATACACCCAGTGCCAACTCAGAACTGCTGTACTCTGACATTTGTGGAGAAAGGAAAACGAGGAAGTTAAACAGTAAACGTTTGGAGAGTTTAGAGAGCTGCAGTTTCTAGATGTTTCAGTGCATGAATGTTCTGGGCAAGAATGTAGCAATTCAATCAAATCAGGAGGCTTCCTCATCTTTGTCTCCTTTGCCTTTCTCCTAGCTCTCCATCCTTGGCTGCTTCTGTTTTGTTTGGCTAATACCCATGTCCTGCCAAACTGCCATCTAGGTATGGCATGGGGCCTTTCGTGTGTCAGGTTTATTTCTCATAATAAACACTGATAATAGAGAAGACCCTCAGTGCTTTTGCACAGAAAATAAGGAAAAGTCTGATGGCCATAACCCTTAGAATGTATACAACATGAGTTTTACAAATTGTAATATTATATATTAAAAATTACATTAATTAAGCCTATTTGGAAAAAAATAAATACAAACAAAGAAATGGAATTGGAATAATAAAGAAAGGCCAGGGATCCTTCATGAAGGAGTAGGTGCTCTGATACCAGCAGGTACACAGTGCACAGAATGTTTGTTTCCAACCCTTGTGATATAAAGCACATTCAGACTAAAAAGCTCACAACAGCATGAAAGTTTTGAAAACCTAGATGGATTAAAGACCATCCCACTCTTTCAAATGAGTCTAATTTTTTCAAGCTCAGTCATATTACTGAGGTCTTTAAAACAAAGGGATTACTCTTGGTGACCTTTGAGAAATTATGGAAATTTGAAAGATGTCAAGTTGCAAAAATGAAGACAGGTTTAGCCTTGAACTTAGAGAATAAACAAATGTAATATCAATTCGCACTGAAAGTCTAGAGGGCCATGTTATTTATGAACATTTAGAAGGGGAAAGCATTTACTGATACTAGGCAAGGTGACACATTCCTGTAATCTCAGCATCTCTGGAAGCTGAGACAGAAGGGTTGCAAGTTCAAAGCCAGCCTCAGCAACTTAATGAGGCTCAAAGCAACTTGCCAAACCCCTGTCTCAAAATAAAACATAAAAAGGGCTGGAGATACAGCTCAGTGGGTTAGCACCTCTGCATCTAATCCTTGGTATTAAAAAAAAAAAAGAAGTTACTCTCAAAACTCTAAGAATTATGAATTCATTTTTTGGTCCAATTTAGTAGAGATTCTATAAATTGGAGATGTATTTCCATGGTTACACTTTGCACAAGATAAAGAAGTGTGTTGAATGACCTAAGTAATAACTTCATAACTCTTTTTCAAATGCTTTTTCAGGGAAATAAAGGAAAAATTTACACAACCCTGTTTGGCGCTGATTTGAGATACCATACCCCACCTAAGGACTAAGTGGTCCTCCAATATGGTCTCAGTTTGATGAATATTTGCTGTCAGAGTAATCTGTCCTGAATTTAGGATCTTGGTAACTTCTGAATATTTACTAGTGTTTTAACATTCTCTCAAATGTGAAGGAATGAGAAACCTACAAAAAGTAACAGCCAGTTTCAGGGACAGTCAGGGAGTGTAGAGGGTAAGGGAGCTATAAGTATATATTTATCAAATCTTTCACCAGATTCAGGAATGACATCTTCCATCTTGTAAAAAATTGATCAATGTGTGAGAACTTAACAGAAGAATGCATCATTTAATTGAATTCATTAAAGATGCCTGATAGTTCAAGGAGAAGCGTAGATGCTTGAAGTTTGATTTATTAAAGCTCCAGGTGGCATAATTTTATATTATCTTTCAATGTACATTTCAGATTTAGAGTTTGCAAATTTCTCCCTTAGAATTCATTAGTTCAGCCCATAAACCAAGAAAATGTAAATTTTCACATTAAATCCTTGAATACCCCCAAAATATAAATAATCATGCTTAATATATATCCTTTGGAATAATTTTACTAAAATTAATGTTCTACATCACTTTTCTTCACCCCATACCAACTAATATGACAGTGATATAAGAATTCCAAAGTTTCTCCTATTTGCTCCTCATTCTCTTCCACTATATCAAAAGAATCTATGATAGAAAACATAAAATATTTTGAAGAACTTATTTCTACCTGTCTGTCAGTCATTGGAAATTCCCCAGAATGGATATAAATTCACAGGCAGTGCATTTTCCAAGTACAGTTCCTTCCTTTGCAGGATTATTCATTTATTTTAAAAACTTAATCTGTTGTTTAATGTATTCTAGATACAAAGGATAATCGTTACTGGTTTAACTCTATTATTAATTTTCACATTGCAGTTTGGCACATTAAATAAAACACTGTGTATTATTTATTACTTGAATAAGCATACTCAATTTTAAGCATTTCTGTTACCAATACTTTGAAAAGAGCTGATTATGAGAGTAGCTTTATAAAAAAGCTTGATACCACTAGATGTGGTAGCACATGCCTATAATCCCAGTCTCAGGAGACTGAGGCAGGAGGATCATAAGTTCAAGGTCAATCTAAGCAATTTAGCAAGACCCTGTCTCAGAAAAGTTGTGGGGAGGGGGTGCGAGGGCCTGAGGATGTGGTTCAGTGGTTAAGCATCCCTGGGTTCAATCCCTGGTACCCAAAAGAGACTGATATCAAAAATTGTAAACTGTTGTAACTTAAGGGACTACTACCAGATTGACACCCAAAGTTTCCAGAATTCACAAAGTGAGTGCTATTAGTGTCCCAACCAGATACTGCTTCCTTGGCCTGTGCACCTCCCTCAGCAGATCTACCCTGAACATGGGAATCCTTGCTCAGAGGGATATGTTATCATGCAACAGGATGCACACTTCATAAATGATACTCAGTTGTGCTAATAAAATATTCTATTTAGATTTTGTTTTCTTTACCATGCTCTCAATCCAGAGAATATGGCAGGGAGTGTTTTATTATACTCTAGTAAATTCAACATAAACCCCAAATCAAAGCAATCATATTAGGAAATTGTCTCTGCTGCAAAAACTTCATTCTTAATACTCTCCGCACCCTCTACTTCTGACTGAAATGGCATTTCACTGTCACGGAGGCACAGTGAATGTTGCTAGTGGCACTAAGGGTAGACTAGTCTTAGAGCCAAATGTTTTTCCCTTCGTATTACCTGTGAGACCTTAGAATTAATCCCTCTCAATCCGTTTAGTATCAATGTGTAGGAAACGTTCTCTAATGGTAGTGGCTTAAATGAAAAAATCATTTGTTATTTTCCTTGAGCTCTTGGGTTGGATGAGTGGTCCTGCTGAACATTGCTGTGCCAGGCTGTATATACCTGAGGCAAAAGGAAATATCAGTACTTCTCCCTTTAATAACACTTTAATAATCACTGTGGAATTTTACATCAATTTTGATTTTTTTAAATTATTGCACCAAATATTTATTTACACAAATATAATGTTCTTCTTAAATATTACTTGTTCCTATTTCACAGGAGCTTTCTTTTGAGCCTCCTTAAGCTTTACACCCAATGCCAATGCCTTTTTTTTCCTCACCCTTGTCCTGTCCCTATCCCTGGAGTCTGCAGCTTACCCTTTTCTCTATGGTCAGCTGACAAGTGAACTGGGAGCTGGCTTGGTGAGGATGGTCTTCCCTAGGATGGTTTTCTCTACTCCATGTCATCTTTGATACTGCACATGTCTCCTGCATCTTCCCAGGGGACCATCCCACCTGTATTCTCAGACTGACCTGCTCATGTTTTCTTTTTCTTTTTTCTTTACTTTCCTGCCTATGGTGCTCCATTGAACTCAGGGCCTCCCACATGCTACACAAGCACTCTGCCGTTGAGCTACATAGCCAGTGCCCTTTTAATGTTATCTTGAGACAAAATCTTGCCAAGTTGCCCAGGCTGGCCTCAGACTTGCAAAAACTCCTCCTACCTCAGCTTCCTGGGTAACTGAGATCGTAGATGTGTGCTACCACACCAAGCTGGGCATGTTCTCTTGATGAACACAGACAGGCAAACTTTTTCAAGCTTCTGCTTGTGTCAAGCTTACCACTCATCCTTCGCCAATTGAAGTTATGAGGACAGAATCAGTATGGGAAGGGACTGCAGACTTACAAGTGAAAAGGCAGAAAACATGGATAGAGGGAGGGAATTAAATTAGAGCTCAATCTAACATTCTCCCTAAGCTTTGATTTCCTCAAACATAATATCAAGAATTTTAATATAACCTATTGCATAACATTCTTGGGAAACTGAGTGAGATATTACACATGAAGCCGTGAATGCAGTTCCTGGTATGTGGTAAACTTTTCAATAAAACTATTATTTTATCACTTGTTTGAGTATATGTTAAACTCTGAATTAGCATTTTGGACAATAGAGAACAGGGCTATTCCTTGATATGAGCAAAAGAATACACTCTGTCTCCATTTTTTGTCTAAATAATAGATGCAATAAATATACAAGATTGGTATGTAGATTTAAAAGTGTAGGATATAGGAACGTGTGTTTCAGAGTGCCCCTCATTACGTGATCACTCAACATTATTTGATATTGAGCCAGAATTTCTTTACCAAGAAGTACATAGGGTTTATCAAAATAAAGTTCTGGTATAAAATAAGGGATGAAATATTCCACAGAGAAGTCTTAACATATCTGAGATCACATTGTCTCAAAAGCATCTTACCAATTTAACCATGATCAAGAATACCTGTGAACTAAATTAGTTCAAGGAAGTAAGCCGAGTGTGTATGTGTGTGTGTGTGTGTGTGTGTGTGTGTTTGTGTGTGTGAGTGCACTCCTGTGTACTACACAGGTAAGTTGCTAAGAATAAAATTTCTGGAATTTCTCAGATTGCCATGCTCCTTGCCTCTGAATGAGGGGACTGGTAAAGTGATGGAGGAAATGAATGTTGGTGGAGATTTTCCATCGCTATGCGTTCTAGTTTCTTACAGTAGTAATTCCAAAATATATGAGCCTCTCAAGACGTGCAATTACTATTAAGTTTCAGGAAAATAATCTTATAATATACACTGTAGGTAAATGTTTGGACAGTAGAGTAAGAAGTAACAAATGTATATGAAAACTCTATATGAATTCCTGGGATTCTGAAGACTTTATGAGAAACTGGGATCTAAATTGACACAATTCCTGGGGATGGGCATTGTCTAATGAGCCTTTTGTCATTTGGATCATCACTTCCAGCTGAGTGCTTTGGTAAGGAAGGAGACCGCTCTTCTGTGCATGAATTTCTTAATGCTTTTTCTTTGAAAATCAAATATTTCTAAATTTAAAGTATAGCTTCATATTAGAAAAATATCATGTCAAATTTAAACCTTTTTTAAAAAATTTTAAACCCTTAAAGTGTGAATTGCACACAATGATTTCCTTCTAAAGAGTACAGTATGAAGAGGTGGCGAGGAGTACCTGTACTGTGGAGAAACCTGAGAAACACTGTCTTGGTGTGGTGATCAAAGACAACATCCGCAATGATTGGATGTAACATAGACATGGCAAGAAGTGACGTGATGATGTGAATGGTAATCCACCTCTGTGACCTTCAACTCTCATCCATTAGACCACTCCCTCTTGAGGAACCTTCTACAAAATAACTGAGCATAAAGTCACCAAAGAGAGGGAAATCTGAGAAACTGTCTTCGTGAGCTTTTTCACTCCTGTGACCCCCCAAAACACTAATAAGAACAGAGGAAGAAAAGTTTATTGACTTGGGGATCACAATTTCAGGGGTCTCAGTGCATGAAGGGCCAGCTCCATTGCTCTGGGCTCCAGGTAAGGCAGAACATCTTGGAAGAAGAGTGTGGTAGAGGAAAGCAACTCAGCATTCAGCACCAGGAAGCAGAGAGAGAGAGCTCTGTTTAACAAGGACAAAATGTAAACCCCAGAAACACATCCCCAAGAACCACCTCCTCCAGCCACACCCTACCAGCCTATGGTTACCACCCAGTTAATCCCTATCAGAGGATTAATGCATTGATTATGTTGAGGTTCTCGTAATCCAATCATTTCACCTCAAAGCCTTCTTGCATTATCTCATACATGGGCTTTGGGGGACACCTCATCTAAATCATAACAAACTGTCATGGGTAAGAGGAACTAAGGGAGATATGACAATTAAATGTGGTGTAGTACCTTAGAACTTTGAAACAGAGAGAAGACATTACGTGGAAAGAAAGAAAATATGAACAAAATGTGTACATTAGTTAATAGGATATATCAATGATGATTTGTTTATCATGACCAAGGTGCCCTATTGTTATAGGTATTAATAACAGGGACACTGGGTGTGAGGTATATGGGAACCCTTTGTAGGATCTTTACAACTTTTCTGTACATCTAAAGCTGTGATAAAATGAAAACATTATTTTAAAAATCTATCTTACAATTTGGTTATGAACAAATAGTTGTTTTTAAAAAATAGAGGAAACATGTTTTTATAAAAATAAAAGCAATTTTATACTTAATAATAACATTATTTTTCTATTCATCATAGACTATTTTTATAAACTTTAGCCCAAACTCCAGTTAACAAGAAAATATGAGAGGTAACAATGACATTTGCTTTATTGGTTAGCATCTCAAGTTGAAGTACTTTATGAACACTTGTATTCTACAGTTCCTTGAACAAAATCTAAAACATTTTTATAATTTTCAATTCAAATATAGAAGTTTAAAGTGTCCCTTTGTAAGAAAAAAAATTTAGATTTACTCCCTTATATAATACAGACATTTATGGATTATAGAGCGGAATCAAACAAAAATGCTGTCTGAATTTTTTCAAAAAGTTGTTTATGCTCTGATAGCCTCACATAGAAGAAAATATTGTTACTCTACTTTTTGCATGTGGAAACTAAGGATGATAATTAAATTGCATAGGAAATAATAGAATAAAAAACCCTATTGATATTTGGGCAAGATTTTCTTCTGTAATCTAACCAAAATTAAGTTAATGTCAATATAAAGATTTATAAAGAATTTTGTCTTGTAGTTTTCAGTTTTTATGCTTAGATTCCTTGCACATTTATAAAATAAAACCTTATGAATGCCTGCTCATAAACAAAAAAAAAAGTGGAACTTCTCTTTTTATTTTAGAGGTCATCTATGGCCAGTGATACCACACACTATTAGTATATTTCATTGTAGAACAAAGTAGATATCTAATGAATGATTTTAAATAAATGTCTTGCTGCTAGGCCATATATTCATGGCTCTTAACTATTAATTTTAATTGAATTGAATTTTAAGAAGTAATTATATTGCCCCAAATGTTAGAGTATATTATATTTAAGTATGCAAGTCATTGTATTGCACTAGTGATATTCTAACTACTGTGACTACCTGTATTTAAGAATGAAGTTTCCAGAGGACAAGAACTGTCTCGTGCATGCAGTAGATTTTGTTCAAGAAGAGAAGTGAAATTTCAGCGGGACATTTGCATTTAGTAGTTCTATATAGTAGTTATAATGAAAATAGTAATAACAATAAAATAACTATCATTTATTGAGTGCCTGGCATATGAGTATGATTTGGTGATGTATCCACTGTATTGTAGACTCCCTGAAGACAGAAGTTTTATACTACGAAACATTGGCACAAAATAGTTACTCAGTAAATATTTGTCAGATAAAAGAATGTCAAGCCTTAGTTACAGCAAATCTACAAGGCAGGAATGCTTTATAGTACTTATTAGCGAAAGAGGAGTAAGAGCTGTCAATAAACTTTCTCACAATTAAGAAATAGCTAAGTTTATTTTCAAATCCAAGACTTGATGCTCTTTCCACACTCCTGCCTGTTATATCCCATTCGTGCTGGGAGATTTTTTTTTATAAAATTAAATCATAAATTGAGGCATTATTAACCTTTTTTAAATGAAATGACCAACAATGGAAAAAAAATCACAGTCCTTGGACTAATATTTAATTTTAATGAGAGTAACGAGGCATGATTTTGTGCCCTCATCTGCACCAATAGAGGGCACCCTACTCCTATTTTAATAGGTGGAATGGCGAGGTTGGAGGTGAGTCAAAGTTAATGCTAACTCCAAGGCTGAGATACAATGGAAAAGAAATGAAACAAGAAATTGCATTACCTGAAACTTTGCTATGTGCAAGAACCCTGGGGGTGATACAGCAGTGCGCTTTGATCCATAAACTCGATGTTATTTGTCTGAGAACAAAGGTGGCATAAATAATAGGCAGGCAGGGATTAAAATGCTCCCATCTGTCTTTTTCCATTTCTTGTCATATTTATAGGTAATGCCTTGTGCTGAACAGTTAATCTTGAAACTGTAATAAACAATGAACAACCTTCTCACAACTGAGGCGTGTCTGTTCTTGCTCAGTCAATGTCAGGACCACAATATGGCAGCATTCTATCAAGACAATAAGCGGATGAGAAGAAATTGGTAGAATAAATTTTGTAATCGACCTTGTATCATGAATTAATTTTTTTTTCTGGATCCATGTAGCTAAAAGAATAAAGTGTTCTCAGGTAGAGCACATAAAGCATGCTACTGACTACCTTCCTTGTACAACCAATCTTTCCCTGGACTTTTTTTTTTTTAATTGATTCTTTTTAGTTGTACATTAGAGTTCATTGTGACTTAATTATAAAAGCATGGAATATAATTGGTTCTAATTCAGTCCCCAGTACTTCCCCTTTCCTTCCCCTTCTCCAACCCCTATTTCCTTTCCTCTGTTCTACTGGTCTTTCTTTTATTTACTTACAGATTTTTTTTATTAGTGTCTTGTGGATGTACATGATGAGAGTCCCTGTAGTATATTCATATATGTACACAGGAAAAGTAGATCAGATTCATTCCACTGTCTTGTCCTATCCCATCCTTCCTCTATTCCTTTTATTCTTCTTTGTCTACTCCACTGATCTTTCTTCTATTCTTCCACTTTTTTTACTCTCCCCCACTTATTTTATATTATTTTCTGCGTATCAGAGAAAACACACCGTCTTTGATTTGAGGACTGGCTTATTTCACTTGGCATGATAGTCTCCAGTTCTTTCCATTTACTGGCAAATGCCATATAGTCATTCTTTTTATGGCTGAGTAATACTCCATTGTGTAAATATACCACATTTTCTTTATCTATGCATCTGTTGAAGAGCATTTAGGTTTGTCCACAATTGACATGGCTTGGCTATTCTGAATTGAGCTGCTACAAACATTGATGTGGCTGCATTACTTTAGTATGCTGATTTTAAATCTTTAGGATATGTACTGAGGGGTGGGATAGCTGGGTTAAATGGTGGTTCCATTCTTTGTTTTTTGGTGAATCTCCATGTTGCTTTCCACAGTGGTTGCAAGTCCCACCAATAATATATGAGTGTCACTTTCCCCCCACATCCTCACCAACATTCATTGTTACTTGTATTCTTGATAGTTACCATTCTGACTGGAGTGAGATAAAATCTCTAGCATTTCTCAATTGCTAGAGATATTGAATGTTTTTTTCATAAATTTCTTAACCATCTGTATTTTTCATTTTGAGAAATGACTGTTTAGTTCCTTTGCCCATTTATTGATAGGGTTATTTGTTTTTGTTTTCGGTTTTTTTTTTTTTGGTGTTAAGTTTTTTGAGTTGTTGTGGATATCCATGTCTTATGGATATTCATGCCCTGTTTAGAGGAGCAGGTGGCATTAATTTTCTCCCATTATTTTGGCTCGCCCTTCATGCTCTTGTTTCCTTTGCTGTGCAGAAGCTTTTTAATTTGATGTCATTCCATTTATTGATATTTTATTTCTTGCACTTTATGAGTCTTGTTAAGGAAATTAGATCCTGACCTGTGAGAGTGTGAGACCTACATTTTCTTCTTGCAGGTGCAGGATTTCTGGACTAATTCTTAGATTTTTTCCACCTATTTTGAGTTTTGTGCATGGTGAGAAGTAGGGGTTAAATTTCTTTTTACTATACATAGTTTTCCAGTTTCCCCCAGCACCATTTGTTAAAGAGGCCATCTTTCCTCCAGCCTATGTTTTTAGCATTTTTTGTCTAGTATAAGATAACTGTATTTTTGTGGGTTTGTCTCTGTGTCTTCTATTCTGTTCCACTGGTCTTCATGCATGTTTTGGTGCCAGTTCCATTGTGTTTTTGTTACTATAGGTTCATGTTATACTTTGAGGTCCAGTGTTGTGATGCCTCCTGCTTTGCTTTTTTGGCTGGAGGGATAACAGAGATTGAACTCAGGGGCCCTCAACCACTGAACCACATTCCTCAGCCCTATTTTTTGTATTTTACTTAGAGACAGGGTCTCACTGAGTACTTAGTGCCTTGCTGTTGCTGAGGCTGGCTTTCAACTCTCGATCCTCCTGTCTCAGCCTCCCAAGCCACTGGGATTACAGATGTGTACCACAGCACCTGACTCCTGCTTCGTTTTTCTTGCTAAGAATTGCTTTGGCTATTCTGGGTGTCTCATTCTTCCAAATGAATTCCATGACTATATTTTATATCTCTGTGAAAAATGTCATTGGAATTTTGATGGGAATTGAATTGAATCTATAGCACTTTTGGTAGCATGGCAATATTAATTCTGCTTATCCATGAACATGGGAGGTCTTTCCATCTTCTAAGGTCTTCTTCAATTTCTTTCTTTAGGTTCTATAGTTTTCATTATAGAAGTCCTCCACCTATTTTTTGTTAGATTGAGTCCCAAGTATTTTTTTGAGGTTATTGTGAACGGGGTAATTTTTCTAATTGTTTTTTTTTTCAGTCAATTCATCATTGGAGTATAGGAACACGATTTATAGATGTTGAGTTTTTATCCTGCTACTTGACTGACTTTATGAGCTCTAGAAGTCTTCCAGTGGAGTGTTTTTGGTCTGCTAAATATAAGAACATGTTGTTCACACAAAGATAGTTTGAGCTCTTCTTCTCCCATTCATGTCTCTTTCATTTCCTTTTCTTTCCCAGACTGTTGATGCCCACTTCTCTGGTACTTCAAGTTTTACATGAATTTGTGAGGTGTGATTCCTTTGAAATTGTAGAGGTTGTCTTCTGGAAATCTCATGGTTAGTGGTCATTTAACACCACACTTTGTCTTGAGCGGCCAGCCATTTGTTATTGATTGGTTTTGTGAGAGGTAAATACATTGACCATAGTGTTTCTTATACCTCTGATTATCTTGTACCTGTTGCCTTTGGTATTTGTTTCCTATGGATATTGTAACAAATTACCACAAATGAGGTGGCTGAAACAACAGAAATTTATTCTCTGACACTTATGGAGGCCAGAAGAAGTCAAAGTGCTAGGGGAGTTTGTTCTTTCTGGAGACTCTGAAGGCAGATCTGTTCTCTCCCTCTCCCTCTCTCTCTCTCTCTCCTTCTGATGGTTGCCAGCAGTTCTTGGTGTCCCTTGGCTTACAGCTACATCACCTGTGTCATCTTGCAGCATATCTCTTTGGCTCTGTGTCTTCAGAAGGCCTCATGAAAAGGACATCGATCAATAAATGTAAAGCACCTTCTCATCCAGAATGACCTCTTCTTCACTAAGTCACACTCAGTGACCCTATGTCCACCTAAGGTCATATTCACAGGTACCAAGAATCAGAACCTCAGCATACCATTGAGGGAAACATAGTTAACTCATAGCATGTTCTTCATGAAACCTCAGGAGAAATAACCGGGGTACTTTTTACATTAGGACAAACCTGGTGTTCATTTGTGGAGTCTTGATCTTTTGTACTTCCATACACAGTGAGAAGGTTAAGTCCAACCAAAGCCCTTGATAAACATCATTAAGCCTGGGACAAAGGAGGTGAACCCTGTCATACAGGAACTCTTTTACCAAACTGCCAGTGAGGTGATGGGATTCAAGGTGCAAGGAGCCCTGACCAGCACTTGAAGGACTGGCATGTCATCAAAGGAAATACTGAGATGATAAGAGGCAAAAGAGACCCGGGTGTTTTGTTAATTGTATAAATCAATTAACTAAATGTCATCACAGTTCCCCCCCAAACATGACCAGTTTTCTGAGCAGAATTTTTAAAACTTTTTTAAAAATCCGATGCAACATATATTCCATAACGTAATGATGTTATATAATAGAAATGTTTCCTATAATGCCACACACACACACATTAAAAGCTCAAAAGAAGGGATTCTTGTGTTTCACCATAAAGAAACTCCTACTGCTAGATGAGACAGCAGTTTTGGGCACCAGAGGAACATTCTCTAAAATTTTCTTTGTTTTTCACTGATATCAAAATATGGTTTGTAGAGCCAACCTCAAGAAATATAGGTCAGTGATAGGTAGGCATACATTAAATTAATGAAAAATAACCTTTCTTCATGAATGATTGTAATAATATTTTAGCTGTGTGGGCATAAGCTGTGCAGTCCTCATTTACAGCTCTTAAAAGCTGCAGTGACAGGTGCTAAGGAGAGGGGGTGACGGATTAGTTATTCCACACGCAGGCAATGATGCAGCAAGGGAGAGCACATCAGAGCAAACGAGCAGCCAGGAACAGCCATAAAATCATTACTAAGAGAGACAATAGAGTTAGCATAGCCATTGTATTTCCTGGCTACCACACATTCAAGTACATCCTTCAAGGATTCATGCTGAAGTTACATAAGGAAAAAAGGAAATTTATAAAGTCTAGGACTGCATCTCTTCCTGTGTCTTGGTGTTGCTGACGTCAACTTGAATTTTCCTAGTGCAATTCACATGCCCCTCTCCCTATCAGTGATTCCTTCACATAGCCAGAGCTGTCATTGTTTCTTTCCTTTCTTACACCACACATTCTACCCTTTGAGTTCGTATCCTATCATATGAAATAAGACACATGGTGCTCTGTATATTACTCTACCATGGACTCCTTAAAAGATAATGCAGCATGCTTATGTAACAGAGATTTGGAACTCAGATTCGGTAGAAAATTTTGTAAGTACTGGTCTTTCCCTTGGTTAAAGGGATGTAAAATTACTGACATATTTGAGTAACAAAATCCTTCCCATAAAACTGACATTGTAAGTATCTATAGTTAAAAATAAACTGGAACATTGTTTCATGATTACTTTGTAATTACAACTCTTTGTTTCTGTCTCATTCCATCAGTCAACCATAGGTGTTTCTTGAGGCAAAGCACTCATTCATAAAATAAATATAACAACCCCTTTTGCATAGCTTGTTGTGAGGGTTAAATGGGATTGAGGTGATATGTTGAACACAGTATTCATATAGTGAATGCTCAATAACTGACAAACCCAAAAGAAAAATAAACTGTTTCCAAAGTAAATACTGGCCAAAACAACCCTATGGAATTTTTTAAATGCTGCTATCCATTTCATTACAAATAAAATGAAATATTTTAAAATATAATTTTCTATATGGGAATTTGGGACTATAGCAAAAATATAATTTGAAACTCAAAACAAGAAAATGTGCTCCTTGAGTATGTCCCTTGTCACTGCAATGTTTAAACCAAGAGAGGTTAGCCACCTCAGGAGCCTCACATAGGCAGGAAATGGAACTAAATGACTTTCCCTTTACCTTGTGGCTCTACTCTGAATTGCCATGGAAACTGGACCTATCATTTTGTTTCTGTCTGTCATCTGTACCCTCAGAGCACTCTTAACTATTCAGGCGATTGTAAAATGACTTCAAATTCTGTTTAATTCGTGTTGTTTTTAATTATAGTTTGAAAACTCAAAATGGAGGGTTGATATAAATGATCCTCACTCACCCAATGTCCTAGATGTCCCCTGTGCTCAGGAGTTCAGGTGATCAGCATAATATCCCAACCACTGACCACCCCTTGAGTTGGGGACAGACCTGGAATGTCGCACTTGAAGATGGTACACGGACCTGGAGAAGGGCAGGGCCAGCTCAGAAGCTCAAGCTCCCTGCCTACCTGAGAGGACACCCCGTCATTTCAGCACTCTGCTGCTTCTCAGTCCCACTCTGGTCCTGTTCATGGCCAATGCGGAACAAAAAGAATTTTTTTTAAGTGCCCACCTGAAGTTTCGGGGGAAACTGATCACTCATTTTTTTTGTGTGTGTTTGTCTGTTCTCTTCCTGGGAACAGAATTAAATAGCAGGAAGAAACCTCAAAGTCCACATAGTAGAGATGGAAAGTTGACAATTATAAGGGATGCCACAGCATTTCTCAAGGTCAGATCATTTAAAGATGGGTCCTCACAAGAATCCAGTTCTCAGTATTCATAGCTTGGTCTTTCCTAATTGCCACTGTTACTCAATCCAAAAGAGTCTTGTTCATCATCTCCTTCTGAGGTCCATGGCCATTTTCCTTGATGGTGTGTCCATTCCTTCTCCTCAGTAGTAAGCTTCGTTGCACCAAAAAAATACATTTCCTAATGAGAAGATCAATACAAATCTTCTACTCTTCTTTAGACTTGTTATATTTTGCTCAAAGCAAGGAATGTCTTTGACAGAGTCACTTAACATTTACTAATATAACTAATCTAATAAGTTGCCTCTCACAGATTGACTTCTTTTATGTTACATAGTGTGGCTTCTGTTCACCCTTTCCCTCCTGAGTCAGGATTCCCTGGACTGGGAGGATGACTGCTTCAAAGTGAGCTGTATCTCTTCCTCCCTGGGTCTTGTTACCTGGAAGCAGGTTTATTCTTCTAAGAAGTAACATACACTGCTGTGATGACTTGAGGCCTACCAGATACCGCCCTCTGCAATCATGCAATGTGTGGCCCTCTCTCAGCTGAGGTCTAGCTCCTGAGTCAGCCAAGACTCAATGACATGTTTACTCAGCACCAAGAAAACACGAGCTGTACTCACCCTGGAAATTTATACAGGAAAACTCCTGGGACACTGTCTTTCCACATTCTAAGCATTGCAAGATTGTGTGGAAAACTTGAAAGTTTCAATTTTCCACTTCAAGTGAGAAAAACTTTTTATATTTTACTCAATTATTTTAGTCTTCTGTTTAAAGATCCTGATGTTGTAAGCATAACTGAAAACATAAACTTTGAAGCCAAATTTCTTCCTCCACTGTATGTACACGAAAACCATCCTTATATTTATGGTATAGGCATTGATATTTGTTTGCACTTGACCATTTATTTATTGTGTGGTATATGCTGGACATTAGGCTAGTGATAAATCATTACAATGATTCTACAAACAAAACACTCTCTTTTCTATCTTACAAAGTTTTAAAAATTGAGGTCCAAAGTTGCTAAGGACTTTTCCAACATGAGCTAATGAATTAAATAGTTGGAATTTAAAAACCAGTCTAAGATTAAAATCCATAGCCATTTTGCTTAGGGCTATGGTTTCAAGTCCCCTCCCAAACTTAGGTTGAAGTTTAATTGCCTTTGTCAATAGGTAGGACCTTTAAGAGGCATTTAGGCCATGAATAGATTAATACAGTTATTGTGGGAGTGGGTGCCTGACAAAAAGGGGTGAGTGCCATTCAGTTTCTGCCCAGTGACTCTCACAAGCTCACAGGCTGGTTTTAGCCATGTTATGACTCAGCATGAAGGTTCTCACCAGATGCTGGTACTGTGCTCTTGGACTTCCCAGTCCCCAGAACTGTAAGGTGAATAAACTTCTCTTGTTTATAAATTACCCAGCCTGTGGTATTCTATTATAACAGCATGAAACAGGCTAAGACACAAAGCCAAGATAAAAAAGAACAAAAAACACTGTCTTTTTCTCTTTGTGTTGCAGACTGCCCCAGTGCTTTCATTGCTTAAAATATCTCTTGCTGTTACTGATAGTGATATGCCAGGTTGGCCCATCTGGTGCTATTTTTCTAGAATTTCACAGGACTGCTTTTTCTCTTCAGAGATACACTTTAACATTTCTTTAAAGGGTTTCTCATCCTGTGCACTGCAGTGGTCATTCCTTTACGGTCACCTTTCTGCAGACTGAATTTTAATGAGCTGAGCATAGGATCACAAGAATGTCTGAGGAACCCCAAGCAATGTTGAGGGTAATGGATAGTGACATGCATCCTGTGCACATGCTCAGCTCCACAGAGTTCTAGGTGCAGCAAGCACTGCTTCACTGCTAGCACAATGGCTTCCTTCCAGAACTCTGGTGGTAGACTGAGCGGCGGTGCAGGTATTTTGGGAAGCTGTTACATCTCAACTAGCTGAGACATATATATATACCATCAAGAGTCCTTGAGCAGACAATGTGAAAGCTTTTGGTGTATTGATAATTTAACTTTGATGTGTAAAACTCACAGATTGTCTTATAAAATCAACTGTCTGCTGTGAATTCATGATCACAGCACAGAGACTTGAAGGCAGACACTATACAGCAGGGAAACCTTATGTCCAGCTAGAGGTGTTTACCCTCTAAAATACTAAAAGCAATGATTATTCTGCTTCTTAGACTGTAGATCTACAGACAGCACTGATTTATAACAGACAAGGAACATTGAGACAGAACTTGTTTGGATTTGAAAAAAATCAACTGTAACATGAAAATTCCCACCATGTCAAGGCAATGCTAAACAGTCTTGAGTAGTGGCAATACCCATAAAAAGATGATCAAGATAGCATAAGGCATTTGTCCAGTATGCCCCGCTTGTTGTCTGCAAACACCCTTAGCATTAACCGGAAAGGCAGTCTCAGTCAGTCAGTCCACCAAAATGAAAATAATGCTTGTTCCCACACAGTTTCTATGATCAAGGCTGGCGGAGCAGAAATCTATCCATCATGAGCTAACTTGATAAGAAAAATCTTATATGGCTAAACTACTGTGCAATTTTTAAAAATAACAAATGAATTATGGTCTAAGTTGTCAGAGATTTTAAGGGTCAGTATTCTTCCTCCCATAGTAATGGTGAGCATCATTTTTAGAAAATGTGGTCACTATCTTGCCTGAGCTCATCCTCAAGAACAAGAATTCTGACACTGACTATTTACACTAGACTAGGAAGGGACCTTACGCATGAGCAAGTGCACTCCCTCACTTTATGGATAAAATCTTTGAAGTCCTGATGAGTGATTTTGGGCAGATGAATATTAAAACTTCTATCATCATTCCTTTTATAAAAGAAAACAATAAGACACTTTTTTAAAACTAAATCATCCAGATCACCATAGTCTGAAAATACAGGTGAAATTAAGGGATCTCTTGGTGCACAGCCCTAAGCAGACTTGAAAGGATAATGAATGAAAAAAGTTGGATCATGCTGATCCTTCTGTTAGGGATCTTATTTTGTACTCAAGGATACACATAGATGATTTACAAAGCCATACACAAGAAAAAACAAATTGATAAGGTAAGATCGAAGGCCCTAAACCATAAGAACTAATGATTATCTAGTGCTTTGTGTCATCTGGTCAAGAATGCTAAAAGTCACATTGCGCTCCATATCTATGTGTGATTCACAAGTACAGTGTACGACAATTATACAGATGAAGATTTAGTGAGCAGGGGAGAACCTGCAAGGCCTGAGGAGGCAACAATCTGAGAGGACTTGTGCTATGGTTTGGATGTGTGCTCATGTGTAAGATAATGCAAGAAGCTTCAGAGGAGAAATGATTTAGTTGTATGAGTCTTAACCCAATCAGTGACTTAATCCCCTGATCAGGATTAACTAACTGAATGATAACTGAATTGCTAGGGTATGGCTGGAGGAGGTGGGAATTGGGTTATATATTTGTTTCTGGCAAGTGGAACCTCTCTCTGCTTTCTGATTACCATGTAAGCCACTTCCCTATGTCACACTCTTCCGCCATATTGTTCCTGTCTCACCTGGAGCCCTGAGCCATGGAGCCTGGTGTCTATGGATTGAGACCTCTGAAACTGTGAGCCCTCAAATGAACTTTTCCTCTTCTACAATTGTGCTGGTCGGGTCATTTATTCACAGCAGTGAAAAAACTGACTAAAACAACATACAATGGAGAAATGACTGGGGTCAATCAGGAAATTACTTCTACTTGTGGTGAGAGAAGATAGAGATGGTTGGTAGATTCTGCCTTTCTCATCTCTTCTAAGCCTTCCTTTATAGTTCTGTCTGACTTTGATCAAACATACCCAAATTTTGTGAATCAAAAGTCATTTTAGAAGCACTATTTTGTGTCATGAAGCCACCAACAATGTTAAGTACCTGTTCAATTGATCATATATGCAAAGATCAAGGACAGAGAGTAAAGAGAAGGATTGTTGTCTCTGCCTCTTCCAGTAGCAAGCTATTTGACCCCAGGTAATTTATCTCTCAATGTCAGTTTCTTTATCTACAAATGAAAAGAATTAACTAAAGGATCACTACAGTCTTTAAAAAATTCATCTTATATCTATCTTTCTGACTTGAGAAGAAAAAGGAAATGAGTTAACATGGGTCTAGTGTTGAAAATGCATGAAGGAGATATTCCTTCTACTATCCTTTGCCTAATTTTTATCACTATTTTAGGATTATATGAAAAAAAATAATGGTTGATAAATGCAAATAAAAGCATTGAATGTAAGATACCCAGAAACGAAGCTAAAATCTTCATTATCAACAGAATCATATTGAGATTTCTATCATCAATACACAATATCTGATGAAGTTTTGACTAGGTATACACATGTTTAATAAGATGGTGACAGTGACATCTCTCTTGTCAGAAGGAAGAGTTGTCAGCCACAGCCACACTGTGCTGTTGCCCACTCTCCCTGTTATGATGACAACATTCTTACTAACTTATTCAGCCCTGAAAGTATTCTCCCATGGGAAGGGCCACTGGCGTTAAGTTGTCAACCTGGAGAGGACTCACAGATTCGTTTCCCTGATGAGTAAAACCATATTTTTTGGTCTCTTTCCTTTAATTTAACAACAACAACAACAACAACAACAAAAATTCTCTCCTTAGAATCTTCTTAATCCCCTTCTTTGTCATTTTCCTTGATTTTCTTGTGATCACATTGGATTTAGTGTCAAACTATTAAATTGAAGTACCTAATTTTGAGGAAAATCTAAAGTAAATAAATAACCTTTTTAAAAGTCAGCTTGCTTCAGGTGAAGAAGGAAACTAAAGATTGTGGATAGATTATGATCTTTACTAAAGAACATAAGTAAGTACAGCCCCTGCAGTGCTATTTAAAATATTTTCATCCTCTGCCTTGCCCTCCACATCTCAGCTTTATCCAACTGGGTCCCTTAAGAACAGAAGCAATTTACCCTGCTAAGTGTTATATTGAAATCTCCACTGAGCAAATTTGAAAATTTTTATAAGCCAACTGCTTGCTTATGTAAGTTTAGTCACCAGGAATAATTTTACTGTCATTGCTATTTCGTTCTCTTAATTCCAGTTCATTTCCTGGTTCCTACCTGATGAAATAATTAGAAAAGTTACAAAGCAAGTGAGGATTTAAGTCAAGTATATAATTGGGATGCTACCACCTATTCTCTTGCAATCTTTCCTCTCTTATCAGACAGCCCCCTAGAGTCTTCTCTCAAAATTTAATTATACCTTGAGCGTCAGTCACTTTTGTTCAGATCTCCTTCTAAGTGGACATCTTTCCATAGTATGTGACATGGATCACTCTCCTTAGCCCCATGACATCACACATACTCGAGTTTTCCTACTTTGCTTGTGATTTCTTACTCTCTGCACCTGTCTCATTGACTAAACACTGGCAGTGTCAAATGTTTTGCCTTTGGATAGTATTTCTTTTTCTGTTTCCTTCTGCTCCTGGAAACACTCATCTGCTCCAATCTAACACTCATCTTAATGGAGGTGACTCCATAATCTCCTTTATCTCCTATTGCTCTATGTTTAGATTGTTCCCAGACTTTTTTACTGAAAGCAATGCTACAATTAAGTCATTAATATGTCTATATGGAGTTGCTGAATCTAAAGGTATAAACAGTTAAACTACAAGAATAAACTGTCAAAATCACCTTCAAAATGTATAGATTTTCCCTTGTTCCATAAATGCATATATTATTCAGTCTTTCTCTAGTGATCTAAAATTCGACTTCACTGTATTCCGGTGTATATGTTGGTCTTTTTTATTTTGGTTGCTTACTATGTATTTTTTATCTTTACCAAGATTCTCCTGAGTGTCATACGATCCTATATATTAAGATGCATAGCATTTCAATGTCTGCTTAGGGGTATCCCCCATATTAGTCTTTGTTTCCAAATACCCCGTGATTATTCTCACACTTTCATTCTCTTGATAAAATCTTAGCCTATCTAAAGATTACAAGCCTTTCTGCATTTCAGATTTTTAAATTCTATCTTTGTTTACTTATAAACTCATATACTTTCAGCCATCATTACAATACTGAATGGTTCCATTCAGAAGCAACATTATTATCTGTTTCATTATTTAATTTATCTTAAATTATTAAGATAAATTAAATAACATTTTTTGATAACATTTATAATGGCCTTCATTTAGGCCTTGTACTCCTATTATAATAGTCTTCTCTATCAATATAGTCATTTACACAAATACAATTTTTATCTTGTCTTCTGACTGGATATTACTTATTATATTATATAAGCTTTTCATGTTGCTGGTTTAGCAGGTGTGGATCTTTAACAACCCAGCTCACCCAACAAGACTCTCATTTTATTCTTTAACTCTCTCAGGCTTCTATATTTTTCATCACAAGATTTCTGTGTTATTTTAATTTACTTTAAGATACAATAATTTTCACATCATAAACATAACAACTACATTTAAAAAAAAAAAAGAAAGAAATCTTCCACCAAGTCATTCATCCTAGTCCTGTTCTCTTCCCTGTGCTGGATTGACTCTCCCAAGCCCAGCCTCTCTATCTACCTGCTGAGCCCCTGCCCTCCCTCTGCCTTTCGGTCTCCCAGCCATCTGGCCAGCCTTCAATTTCTATCTTTTCAAAAAATCTTTTTCTCATTCCTTTGGCTTTATTTCAGTTTCTTCTCCTCAGACTCCTCCTCTCACAAGGAGAGCTCCCATCGCACTTTCTTTGTACAAATTATTTGACATTGATGGTTGAACTCTGAGTTGGAGGAAAGGACTGTCATTTTTCCATCTTTATGTCTTCCACACCATCTATTGCAGCTATGTTTGAGAGCTCCAGAAATATGTTGTTAGTCAATCACATACATCAAGTGTCTGGAACCTAGACACTTAGCTGGGACATTCTCTTTTCTGTTTATCCTGTTGCTTTATCATTAATCATAGGTAAACTAGTTTGGTTGGCAATCCATCACTGAGAGAGTAATTAGATGATGAGGTCAATAGAACACAGGTTCTTATGGGCTTATAAAGACGACTATTTAATTTGTTCCTGATGAATAATACTTCCACTTTGCTTTAAAAATGTATCATCCCACAGACCCATGGATACAATAAAATTCTGAAAAATCTTAACTGATCTATAGAACTGGGGCTATAATTGCTTTCTCTTCGGGCTGTTAGAATGTTCTGCTTTGGGGAAAAAATGTCCATTTTATTTTTATAATTTAATTTTCTATTTTATAGGTACATAATGTTATTTTATATTGCATTCTTAACTAGAATGTACCTTGGAGTTCAATTATGAAACCTTCAAAATCCATTTATATTAAAAGCTATAATAGAGTATCATTTTTCATAAAGCTTTTGCACTCAATTACTTCTTTACTGAAATAATTTTTTCTCTTCCTTAGGGATAGAGGATCTCAACAATTTTTTCCATTAGAGATGAGAATAAGTTAAAAATAAGAGAAAGAGATGTATTCTCATGATAAATAGATACACAAAATATTGACCTATTCTTTTGTATATTATTCAAATGTCATCTACATTTTAATCTGTACTTTAACTCAGAAACTGAAGGAATGACTTTTCTGTCTGAAATGACAGGCTCTTTGAAATTCAGAAGGAACTAAATAGCTTTTGCCACTCTCCTTTGTAATGTTTCTACATTCATAGCCATCCAAATAAAAAGCAGTGCCACAAAGTTTATAAACCACTAGGTCTGGGACTCAAACAAATGTGACAAGCAGTTTAATAAGCCCTGCATGATGGTAAATCTTGCATCTTCTTAAGTAAAGAGTACACTATCTTTAGAATAAAAGGTTTGTTGTGGTTGTCATTGTTTTAAGATTTAAAGATTTCAAGCTGGTTTTATTTGTGACAACTTATTCGTCGTTTGAAACAGTCTCCTGGCCAACACACTGAAAAAAAAGAGGCATGTTTCTCTGTGATACCACATCCAGGGCCTGTAAAGTAGCTCTCTTATGGCACACAACCCCCAAGTCTCAGTGAGTGGTTCCTATAATACCAAAGCATTGTGGAATTTCTCAGCAGAAACCAAAGCTCCTCAAATAGTTGGACACTCATGGGGATAGGCCTGGATAGTTAGGCATCCACTGAGTTGTCTGATCATTCACCAGTGAGTCATGTAAGTTCCAATAATTCCCAGTTGTACTGATAGACTCTTCCTTCAATTTTTTTTTTCATTTTTAAAGAGTGCAAGACAATCTGAACAATGCACTTTCAACTAATCCCTAGACTTCAGATGTTTAGGAAGGATTAGTAGCCCTCTGGTCTCAAAGGTCAATGTTCACTTGCTTGCTACTTAGTCAAACCCACATGAAGTTGTCAACACAAAATACCATGAGATTTGTTTTACTGTGAGATTTTTTTTTCCTATCATAAGTTTATTTTTATCACCTCTTTTTTATGTTCTTCTGTTAGAAGGACAATAAGGTTAAAACTGGTACTTTTCTAAGTTACAAGATACCAATCAAGAAGCAAATTTATTTTTAGTAAACCACTTCAAGGAGGCTATTTAAACACAGCACCTGAATACATGTAACCATTTCCTGAACTGTTTACTGTCCCTTTTCTAACCATCTTTTTCACCTTCTTCTCTTCCTTCTTTTTTATAAAGCAGATATCAATATTTTATTTATTTATTTATTTGATGGAACAAGAGATTGAATTCAGGGGTGCTCTAAAACTGACTTATACCCCCAGTCCTTTCTATTTTTTATTTTGAGACAGATTCTAAGTTGCTGAGATTGGCCTCAAACTTGAGATCCTTCTTCTGAGCCCCAGGGCTCTGGGATTAAAGGCACCACCATGCTCAGCAGATGTTAAGATTTTTAAAAGCTTTTGAAATAAATACTTGATTTTTGTTTTAGAATTTTTTTAGACTTTCCATTCAATGCCAGGAAGCAGGGCAAGAGTTTGTTATCTAAGAAAGTCATTATTGTGTGTAATTTAATGATTATCGATAATGATATTAATTTATGACTGACTACCAGACACATCATGGAGAGTGGACACATGTGGAGAGCAGTTAATGCAATTCTGTGAGTTTTTCCAAGCTTCTAAAAGCATGAAAAGAAATAATCATTAGTAGTTTGCCATCTGTACATCAAGGGCTTATTTCCTTTAATTCAAAGACATTTAATTGGTCTTTGATTTAGAAATGTATTGGAAACTCTTTCTACTCTCAGACACACTTTAAGCTGCTAGCCACAGTCCACCTCATGCTTTGGTTCATAAGCCCGAATAAATCACTGAAAACTTTTTCAAGAATAAGAAATATTAATTATTGCCAGTATGTGAGAGTTGGAAGTTGTGGGCTTAGACCCACAGACAGCTCCATAAACAGTGTAACCTAATCTAACATTGAGAACACCTGGGTTTTAGTACACGTCATAGGGCTACTGAATACACACAGCTTTTCTTTGACAAATTCTCTCTAAATCAGATGGCAGTGCTCTCTCATCCTATGGGAAAGTCATTGAAACTTGTCACAAGGAAAACGAATGTTTGCCAAGCACCTTGCATGAACCAGAAAGCTTTCTGGAAGCTTTTACTCAGTTTAGTCCAATTCAGGAAACATTAATTGAGCCCTTGTTTGTATTTGTGGTAATATGCTCACAGCTAAGGAGAAATAAATGAGTGAAGCTGAAACGTTGCCAACACAGGGGTGACAGTTAAAATTTACCAAGCAGTTACTATTTTAAGTCCTTTGAAAGCATTAAATAATTTACTCTCATAATAGTCAGAGGATGCTAATGCTATTATGATTCTCATTGAATAAATGAGAAAACTGAGACAAAGAAATTACAAAGGGTGCCAAACAATTTAGAGCCAGGATTCATGCCCAAGTTTATGCCCCAGAATTTAGATCACAATCTGTTATATCTCAAGAGAAATGATTATAATATACTGGTGTCCATGTGATTCTAGAAAACTTGAGAAACAGAAAAGGGAGAGACAGATATAATGAAATTGGATTGGGTGTATAGAATAGACTTTCAGAGAAAATAAATGCATTTGGAAGACAGAAGAAATTACATTAAATTCGGTAAACTCATAGGTCTCTAATTATCTTTTGTTATTTTACTAAAAAAAGATGTTACTTAGAAATTTCTAAGGTCACACGGCTCATATATATGGCAGATCCAGGTTTCATATCCCATACTGTCTGAATTCCACTATTATGTGCTGATTCTTTTGGATTGAAACCTTTCTCACTTCTGATGTACTTCTGAGAAAGGCCACACTGAGGCAGGAAGTGTGAAAGGTAACCTGGGAAATAAAAAAGAAGAGTTTGGGAGGAGGGAAGTTGAGATTAAACAGCTTTGTGGAAACAGGACTTTTAGGATGACTCAGAACAAGATTCAAAAAACATAAAAGAAAAATGTTTTCAAATAACCCGCTGCAGGGACAGAGGAAGCAAAAAAAAAAAAAAAAAAAAAAGCCATGTTGACCATGACCATGATTTGGCGTAGGAGGAAGCGAAATACTCTAGTGAGCAAGGGAAAGTATGAGTCTCTGAAGGAAGGAAAGAAATGCACATGCAAAAGCAAAACAGTGATTTCTTTCCGTGCAAGATGCACAGGTGGTGAGAAGAAATGCTCCCACAAGGCCATGTGAGTAAGAGGCCATTGTCAGCAAGCCGTTGGGTCTATGTCAAAATAATGTAGTTACTGAAACTCACAACGCCAGCAGCAATTATTGAGTTTAAACTTTGGGAATGGACTGATACATGACAAATGTTAAAATAAGCACATAAGGAAGCCACAAAATTGCTGGGAGGCATTTGCAGAGAAGCCATTCAACAGCCACAGAGTGAAGATAATATATTCAATTTAGGCACAGAACGTAAAGAACATTGCCATTTGTCTGCTGAAATGGCATTCTAATGTTACAGTCTCCCCGAATGTGGCTTTAGATAGATATGAAGCTATGAAGAAAAATTCAGGTGTGAAATAGAATTCTACAGAAAATTTGATTTTTTTTTTTTGCTTGTTTGTTCATTTAATAGCTAAATCATGGTCTCACCTGAAGAATACAGTGTCCCCACAGGTAGAAATGAGCTTTAAGACACACAGGTGGCTGGTGGAATATGATGAGATGTCCAATGCAGTAGAAACAGGACCAAGGAAGTAAGAGAGGGATGGTGAGGCGTCTGCCTTCAGGGAACAGACTTTAAAAGGCACAACCTGAAGAAGAAAATGAGGCCAATCAGAAAATGAAGTAGAATGTTTTAACAATTGCATGGGATTACAAATAAAAATAAAAATCAGAATGTATCCTTCACAGTATCAAAAAAAAAAAGAAAAGTTGAAAATTTTCTATGTAGGAGGCTGAGAAGAAAATCCATAAAGATATCTCAATGATCAAGAAGGCAAAGAAAAGTTGATTTCAAAATAATGAAAGAATATTTGGAAATTATACAATGCTAAAATTTTATTAAGAATGAGAACACCCTGGAGGGATGAGGGTAATTCACACTAGATGAGAAACCATGACCCTTCCCAGATGTTTGTGAATGCTGAACTGAAGATCTGAAAACAAGTGAAGAAAGCTGCTGTGAGATAATGTCTGAGATTTGAGCTCATTGAAGGAGAACTGTCTCCAACACGGACTGTTCTCTGTGTACTTAGGTGTGACCTAGGGCTTCTGTATTTGATAAAGATTGGATAGTCCGCCTCCTCTGGGAATCTGCTCAAAATGAGAGAACAGGTCAGGCCAAAGTCCCGAACTGTATCCTCCTCTATACTTGACCTTGAAAAAATGAAGACACAGTTATCTTTAAAAGAAAAAAAAATTAGAAAGCTAAGTCATCCGAAATACAAATGGAGTCTCTATTATGTCATTTTTTAATATAAGAAAGTCGGTAGGGAATTGTGTCTGTAGCTAATAAAAATGCCTGTATAAATAATTATGAATTAATTTAAAAGTTGGCATAATGCAAAGAATTTTGATAAAACTGAAGTTTCAGACGTTATTTGACTAATGTAGGCAGCTAAAGGTGTCTTGATAAATGCTACATGAGCTAAGAAAATTCTGGTTTTTAAAAATTAGCAAGTTTTATAATAGCACCCAGCATTCCATTTCAAGTACTGTAAAATATTTCAAAATCCTAAAAGATTTCCTCCTAAAAACATTTTGTTGAAGAAAATAGTTGTTTGAATAGGAAATGATACTTCTCATTAAATTTGAAGTCCAAAGTTTATTTGGGCTAAATGTACAAGTCTGGATAGAGTCTAAAGAATTACAGGTCGGAATGCTGTCAGCACCCCCATTTGTTACATGGGTAGAATAATCTTCATCAGCCCGTGGTGTGAGGAGGGAGAGATTAATGGTGTACTAAGACACATATACACTCCTGCAAAGTTGTAGGAAACCATTTCAGAATTCCTCTTTTTTTGTTGTTGTTCATAATAAAATATTTATTGATTTGTTCTGAACAAGTATATACAGTTCTCAGCTAATTCATACAATTCCCTACCAATATTTTCTTCCTTGTGAATAATCTTTGATGATCCATCATTTGCTTCAAATTATTTTTGAATCTTAAAGTTATTCAGAGATGCTATAACTGGAAACCACCTGGTCAGTTTCACAGAATAAGCAGCCTTTTCACGGGTGACTCCAGACAAGCAAATCCTAGTCTGGACTAGTCCCAAGCAAATATCCTCTGGCAAAATAGAAAAAAAGAAATCAATTTTTGAACAGTGACTATTTATCCTTTTTTAGGTGCAGGCCTCTAATAATTGTAAGGGAATGGTTAACAGAAGTCTCATATTTTGAACAATATTTTCCCTTGATTACAACACAATTTGGGTATTACTTGTAGATTGTCATGGTACTCCTTCTATCGGCTTTGTTGGAGCAAGTGAGGAGACAAGTTACTGCCTGGCAAGCCCTTTCATTCATCACCCTACTACAAGCACTATTCGGTTGAGAATCTCTTTTCCACTTATAAAATGCAGCGTGAGTTAAAAAGCAGCAGAAAGAACTTCCTTGTAATAAAATAGATGCAACACATTCTCTATAGTTTTTACAGGGCAGAAAACAAATAGTCCACATCTGCAATTCTATCTCAAATGTATCTCCAGTGCAATGTAATACCATGATGTGGAGACTTCACTTCAGGTGAGAGAAATGGCAGGGACCTCAGGGAGACTATTGGATCTTTTTGTCTATGGTAACTTTGCCTGGAGTAGAGTTCATGTAAAGAGCTTTCCTCTAAGGCACTACACCTTCTCTTTGCAGCCACAGCTGGAGAATACTGATCATGCTGAAAAGCACTGAAAAGCTTTCATACTGGTTGCTTTCTTTATGTTCTTTTTATTTATGTACTTATGCTTGTTCTTTTTAGTTATACCTGACAGTAGAGGATAATTTTACTTATTTATACACACATGGAGTATATCTTATTCTAATTAGGATCCCAGTCTTGTGGTTGTACCTGATGTAGAAATCCTCATAATGCTAATTTCCAGATAAAATTCAATTGGAAAATAGTAAAATTCTTCCTCATTTCTCCAATTAAGTCTGCCTGTAAGAAATATGTATTTAGGGCCTATTATTTGTATGTAGTTGTTTTAGATGCTAAAATGGTTTCAATAAGTGTCTCTTTTGCTCTTGTAGTACTCTAACTCAAGTAGAGGAACAGTTAAAGGCAATTTTAAATAGGATTGCTCAGGAATATATTGTCATAATATGAGGAAGAACGGTGATCCCATTCTTCTAAGTCAGAAAGTCCTGAGTTTTAAAGGATTTTACTAGATTGCTTACTTTGGGAAAGTTATTTCATCTCTCCAAACATCATTTGAGTTTCCACAATTCCAATTCTTGTTTCACAATTCCTGTTGCCTGTCAGGCAGTTATCCCATAGGACCATCATGTAGTGAAATATGGTTCAAATAGTGGAGAATTACCTTTAATAATCAGAAGTAAGAAAGATAAAATAAGTTAACTATGAAAAAGTTTCAGAAGTGAGTAATCCCCAATCCTTATGATTCTATCCCCTGTCCCGTTATGGCCACTATCCTGTTGTAGGGAAACAACCACACCCAACAGCAAACAAACCTGGAGATAAAACACTGCAAGCTTCAATTTAGATGAAAATTCACTTTGAGCAAGTCCTGTTGACTTGGCAATTTGTCTGTTAATCACAAGATGAGGAAGGCAGGGGGGTGTGAGCGTATCACTCCCCGCCTTCCAGCCAGACCCCACAGTTCCCACTGGAGAGCTCCCTCCTCACCCCACCATGCTCCACAGAGATAATGTTTGCTTGGAGAAAACCAAATAACTGGTAAGAGAAAAAACATAGAATC
This sequence comes from Ictidomys tridecemlineatus, assembly GCF_052094955.1. Classification (NCBI taxonomy): domain Eukaryota; kingdom Metazoa; phylum Chordata; class Mammalia; order Rodentia; family Sciuridae; genus Ictidomys; species Ictidomys tridecemlineatus. The sequence goes on along the minus strand of NC_135485.1, from coordinate 101,098,128 downwards.
TGGTTTTCCTTCCTTAGCTTTAACCCAGAATGAGATAGGAGAGGAAATACGATTTTCTTAAGCCTTTGTCTATATTTAAAAGTTTTCTACTTAGTAGCATCTAAACAAGTTACTGGTCCACAATTTGTCACGTGTATGCCACAGCATGTAGTGCTTAGTGAGACTTCACAGATGACCCACTGCTAGATACTGAATGACCAAGTAGAACAGAGAGAACATTAGTGCAGTGTTAGGAATTAAGAAAAAATAATTGAGGATAAATACAGCATAACTTAAAGGTATTACCTCAATCCTGCTTAGTAGGCAGGGCATCACTCTCTGGACAATAAATAATGCTGAAGAACAATCAAATAAGTGAGGGTGAGAACTTGAAGTCTTTATAGACTCCATGGGATAGAGAAATATTTTGTGTCTTTTAATCATGTACCTCCAAACATTCTATTAAGCAAAATGTCAAAAACAGATAAAATATTTGAGAATCACTGAGATGTTTTGCAGGAAGTTCTGAAAGCAACAGAGACATATAAGATGCCAGAACCAGCTAGAAATCATTCTGTTTATGAAAAGCAATAATAACAATTTAGCTAGTATCTTCTCATCCAAAACTATCTGAGACTTTATTTTATTTGTAAAAATACTTAACTCTCAAAATTTTAGTTTCATTATGATCTCCATTTGACACAGTGGGTAACTTCAGCTTCTATTCAGGAACTTGCTCCAAGTCAAATAGCCAATAATGTTGGAAGTTTGAATGCCACTGAGTCTAGAGCTTGCTCCCTTAGCCACTAAATTTTACTATCTTAGTCATTAATTTCTCCTACCTACTTTTCAGAGGGATAGAGGATCAGTAAATAATCTGGTTCATGCTGTGGAAACTCCAGGAAATGCTAAATTCTCCTCTGGTGGTATAAAATAGTCATTACACAAAAGAGTCACTACACTTTACTTTCATAAGATCTTTAGTTCACTTGCTCTGCTCTTTTTCAGAGTATGCAAAAATCTCCAGGATGCACATAATCTAGGTCATTTCAGAGTGGTTGATGTTATGAAATACTATTGATTTTTACAAGTGGAAACACAAGTAATATCTTTTGCATATAAAACATTTTCACATGCTAAGCTAGAAAGAAAGTATTAGCATATAAAATCTGTTTTAAAGATGGCAGATTTGAGTCACAGGGAACTGGTTAATTTCTATAAATCTAACCTAATGTTACATTTAGGCCCAGTGTTTTGTTCAGTAGTCTATTATAATTATTACAAATTATTTAACATCAAAAAGTTTTAATAACATAGCTCTTTATTTCCTTGTTCAACTAACAAATATCCTTTCCATAAGAAACTAGGTGTCTGGTGTAGAGTAGGCATTCCATAAATGCTTATTGTTCCAATGAGAAAGAGAATATATATTAAATAAATTTTAAGAATAAATATTCTCCATTCCTGTAATGCCAGAGGCTCAGGAGACTGAGTCAGGAGAATTGTGAGTTCAAATCCAGCTTCGGCAACTTAGAGAAGACCTTAGCAACTTAGTAAGATCCTGTGTCTAAATAAAACATTTTAAAATCCTATCTCTAAATAAAATATTTTTTAAAAGGGCTCAGGTTTTAAGCATCCCTGGGTTCAATCCCCAGTACCGATAGATAGATAGATAGATAGATAGATAGATAGATAGATAGATAGATAGGTAAACAAACTGTGCAGAAATATTTGAATGTGTTCTCTGTTTAATTTCCCTGTAATCATCCTGCTTATGTGAAAAGAACTACCTGAACAGAGAGAATTTAACTAAAATAACCTATTTTTCCACTCTTTATTCATCTGTCATGTGGACAGAATTACCTGTTAGTTCTTTTCATTTCTTTTCAAACATTTCTCTCTCAAAAGCATACATATAGTCTAAACAGCCTATCCATATGGCATCAAGTTTTTACCATATTGTACTAGAAGCAGGAGGTGGACTGGAATGCTCAGAAATGTCCTAACCTTTCATCAGCCAGGTCACTGTTTCTGTGTGGGTTTATTTCATCACATTAATGGTTTCTGACCTTGAAGGTGAGGTTGTAACAATGAACCCGAGGCAGCAAACTAGCTAGTTTGTTGTACAGTAACAGATTTTGCCAGTAATGCTATATGACCCTCAATCTAACATACTTGAAACTGTAGATTTTGTATTATGTCTTATTGAGTTTCTGCTCTATTCCTGGTTTTGTTGATTTTCACAGTGAAAGCTTCATCTTGGGCCCATAGCTCTCTAAAAATGGACACATTTAGGTGCAATGTGTTCATCAGTAACCTAGAGCCCCCCAAAATGACTTGACTCTTTAATCATCTAACGAAAGACAGAGACTAGACACTGGGGAAGGGGGGAGCTGCTGTATTCTAATTCCACTTTCAGGAATGTCAATAGGAAATTTCTCCAAAACACTTATAAGGAAGTGCTGATTTCACAAGCAGTAACTTAATAATAATAGAAATGCCCGTCTACAATGTTTTAAATATATTATACAAAAAGTTTTGAAGATGACATTTTGTTTGTCCTTTAATGTTTAGCCAACCATCTTCCCTTTTATTCATATTGACAGCAAGTGACATGAAATATCTAACTACATCAGGACTCAGATTAAAAATTAGTTCTTTATGAAAGTTCAGACAGTCCAAAGTATGCCCATCGTAAAAGCAGGCTGTTGTCTGTGTTTCCTCAGATACTGTGGCCATTATAGTTCACTAGAAAGACCACAGCACTGTGAATAGAGCATGGGACGTGTAGGCAGACTGCTGTGGTTCAGACTGCTCTGCCTCTTGCTAGTTATTTGCCAGCGACAGCTCTCTCTGTCTCAGTTTCCTCATCTGTAAAACGGAAGAGCTAATAATAGAGCTTGCTTTATAAAATGATTGCAAGGACTAAGTTAATGTATTAAAAGTGCTTTGATTATTGGCTGGCAAAGTACTTTCAATGTTAGCTAAAACTGTTAGAATTTGTCTTATTTGCTGGGTTTTCAGATGGGCTGAAATTTCCACGAAGATGTTTTGTCTGCCCTTTCTTCTCGGTAATGAGCACAAGTCTAGGACATGGCAAATGACCAACCACTATTTATTAAATGAATAAATGAAGGTTCCCTCCTTGTTATAACAAGAGTGAAACCCATCACAGATGTTAACCCCGAATGCTATTTGATAATATCTATGCTTTTTCTTTGCCATTTCCCTTATTCACATATGCCATTTTTTTTTCTCAAAGACCTTTTTCCATAAGGTCTTTTTCCAAAAAACATTTTGTACAATGTACCCTCCCCAAACAAGGGCAAGAAGCTACTTAACACTAACTTATTCAATAAATAATTTTTCTCACCTTGAATGTGTATAAACTAGCACTAAAGGCCACTTAAAGAAACATCTCAGTTTCTCAGTTTGTGCAAATAACTAGAGTATCTGTGGTTACAAACAGTGAATTAGAGAATATTGTTCTTTGCTGCCTCTTTTCAGTATTCTAAATACAGCTTGGCTGTCTCTGAATCTATACTTCAATGCCACAGGGAAAATCAATAGTAATAACACAAGATGCTGAGAATAAGAGTTAGATTTCTCCATTTTCTAAACTAATCTTCTAAGTCTGAGACTTTACAGTGAACTGGGAAAATATTGAACTATCCAGAATTTCGATTAATGCTGGCAAAGAGTATAGAAAAAATAATATATAAAATGAAGCTAAAATCTTTTATTTTATTTATTTAATAAAATATTTAGTGAGTGTATGTAGATTTGGCATCCTAACATTTTCTTTAATTTTCTAGCCAGAATGAAGTGGTGATTTGGCAGTTTGCTGCTTTGAGCTTTAATATACTTAAAATGGAAAATTTGGTTAACAAGAAGTCCAGGTTTTTTCCCTTTATGGGCCAAATAAACATCATATTGTAATTTGTCAGCTATAAATTTAATTTGATTTTCACTAGAATGCCATATGCTTAGCATGACTATCTTAAAATTTCTAAGTTTTATTGAATTTTGTAACTAATGCTTTTGAAAAGCTTATTCTTTAGAGTTATGGTGGAAATAAAATTATCTTCAAACTTAGTCAAAACAGGCATTTTTCATGGATGCAAATTTTAAAACATTTAGTATTATCATAGCTTTTATATTCAATTTGAACATTACACATTGAAATATTCAGGATAGGATTGTTTTTACAGGACACATTATTTGATTAATTTATATTATAACAAAAGTAATCCTACTATAAATCAGAAAATAAAGTTACTTCAGTGTCATGAAAATCAACAGGATTTTGTGTATTTAATCAAGGCAGAAGCAAAATAGTCAAGAACAAGAAATGTTGTTTGCCAAATAACGAAGTATAACTCTATCTTAAGATGTGTCTAGAAGGGAACCAATAAAATATCTCGAAAAGCCCTAAAAATATAGAGTAGCCCCCAAATTATTTCTGTCTCTGTGGCCTCAAGTGCTTTGTTTGCTTCCTTTGTATTCTTTTAATCATAAACTCAGCTGATACTTATACAATCAAGACATTTCTGTGATGTGGCCCATTCTTCTGACTATTGGTTATTAAATTAATTTTAGAAGCAGAAAGGCAATTCTTAAGAATTCAATTATTTTTAGACATGTGAGGTAGCTGAGTTCCTCTAATTTCTTTCATGTATTTCCTGACCTTATATCAAAAGATCACATGAATTACCATACTGAGTCAGACCTATGGTCATTCCAGCCAAAAAATCTTACCCTTGGCAAAAAAAAAAAAATGAGTCACTTTTATTATTTCTCTATTGTTCTTACAGAAAAATGGAAGAACTATTATAAGAACTGCTATTTTAAAAATAGATTACTCTAATGTGCATAAAGATGAATATTTTCTCTCCAAAAATCAGACATTTTTTCTTGAATTTCAACAAATCTCAGTGAAAGTATAATATTAAAATCAGTAATAATGAAACATTTGTCATTTTTAAAAGTTATCAAGAAAAAAATGTAGGCAATTTTGAAGTAAAACAAGGAAACTCTAGTAGACCCATTTACTCAGTTTTGTAATCTCCATCAGAAAATAATAGACTTTATTAAACAGAGCATTTTAAAGCAGTTCTTCAAAGAACAGACAACTCAACCTAATTATTTTACAAATAAGAAAATGAAGACCTGAGAAAAACACAGGAGAATAGGGAAAAACAAAGCTCTGGCATCATAATATTAAATCCTAGAGGGTAAGATATCACACTGTAAATTCCTTAACTGATAAAGGAATTACCATGATATAGATGATGATCCTGAAATAAAGTACTCAATAAGCAATTGATACTATCATAGCATCTTTTAGAGATAGTTTTCTATTGCAACTTTTCTCCCAACATTGAATTCCCAACTATTCTTGATGTAGAACTTTATTTGGCTCCTGATCAAATACTTTCAGATCTTTGGAGGTTTTCAAAGCAATTAGAAAGCTTTCTTGGTTATGTTTTTGCAATATGCTGAGAGAACTTAGATATTAGAGACCATAGTTTGTCAGTTCATTTCTATCCAATTTAAAAAAAGGATAATGGATTGATCACAATAAAAAATCATTAGTTTTGGTCAATGTTCTTATTTAATGACACAAAATGTTGCTCAAAATATCTTTCCCACTGACTCATAGATTTGGATGCAATATATTTCTTGGAAACAACAAATTTGTCACACTTGAGACATCACCACATTTCCAAAATTGAAACACTGTACCATTTGTTTTTATCAATGATATATCCTTCACAACCTCTTATATGTAATTTTGTATAATAATGAGGGTCTCCCTCCATTTCCATGCAATTTCCCTTGTGAGGGGAATGGGATAACAAACATGGAGGGAAATGAATTACAGTAGATGGGGTAGAGAGAGAAGATGGGAGGGGAGGGGAGGCGGGATAGTAGGGGATAGGAAAGGTAGCAGAATACAACAGTCACTAATATGGCAGTATGTAAAAATGTGGATGTGTAACCGAGGTGATTCTGCAATCTGTATTTGGGGTAAAAATGGGAGTTCATAACCCACTTGAATCTAATGTATGAAATATGATATGCCAAGAGCTTTGTAATGTTGTGAACAACCAATAATTAAAAAAGTATATATAAATATATAAATTCATAAGCATACATAACTGAATACTTTTGCTATTATATTGAACAAACTATTACATGTTAGATCAATTAAGAAAAATAAAAGTTCTTATTTTATCTTCACTTAAAAAAATGATATATCCTTTAACAATTTGTTTTCCTTCTTACATGAAAAATTAGTAGATGTCATTTGGTAAAGTGGCTGGCTGATAATTAGGTTTAAAATAACATGACTTCTGCATTATTTTATCTCTTTTACAAATTATCAAAGAATGTTACATACAAAAGAAGCAGTGATGCAAATACTAGGCTTTTTTTTATAGTATGGAGACCTAATATGCCTGAGATATAAGACAAGAAGAAGTAAATGTAAGTAAGTATTTGCATAGTAGAAGCCAAGTAAAATCCAGTTTTCTGAAAAGAATAGTAGCATTATTGTATCTCACTGCAGAAAAAGGCTTTCTTAATAACAGCAAAACAAAAAATCTAATGCCTCTGGTAGCATTTAAAATTGTATAGCATTAGTTTTTGACCATACAAAATTAATTTGTATAAATGATTTCAAAGGAAAGTAATAAAGTCATGGATATAATCCAGAATAAAGAAAGAACAGTAAACAGCCAGTTATTGTTCTAAGTAGGAAAAATACTTGGCTTTTATTGAAATGCTGCAAATGACTCACACTGTTATTATTTCCTTGTCATAGTGTTAATTAATAGCATTTTTAAGGAATATGTTGTTTTCAAAAAAAAGTATAAGCTTAGATAAAACCTAAATAAATAAAAATAGGAAATTCATAATTTTTAGGGGTTTCTAATTTATAAATTTCATATACATATAATTTATAAATTTCATAAACATATAGATAGCAAACAGATTTATGGTAATGTGTAAATCAATGTGTATATTTTGATAGGAATTGCCAAATTGCCCTCCATGGGTGGTGAACCAAGTCACACCTCATAAACCAGTGAGGAAGATTGCCTGGTTTCCTTGCTATGGATAATCAGAATTTTAGGATTTGCCATTTTCAGAGGAAAAGTAGTATTTTACTTCTCTTATTATGATATTAAATATCTTTTCATGTTTTTAACTATTTATATGACATTTTCTGTAAACAAACTGCTAATATTTTTGCCTCATTTTTGTTGTTTCCCCCAGTTTCTCATTTGTATTCTAAGTTTGCTTACATTAAGCTTTTCTTGTATGAAGAAATTTATCATTTTTTGCTTTGCCAAATTTATTAAACGTTTAATTTTTATTTTAGAAAATGATTTAAAAGATTATAAAGAATTGTGCCATGTGTCTTTCATAACTTTTGTTTTCATTCTTAACATTCAAATCATGTATTCATGTGGAATTCATCTTAGTTTGATGAATAAGAATTGAGTCCTTTTTTCTTTTATTGTAATATATTTAATTGTCCCAACAAATTGCTGGTCCATTTTTCCTCATTGACTTAGTATGGCATCATTCACACAGTGAAATCTTATATGTATTGAGACAGCTTTCTTTCCTATGAGGTGTTCTGTTCTGTACATGCATGAATCATTGTAGTATTTGAATCTACTAAGGTAGATCCTCATCCTTTCATTGATCTTCTTTTTCAGAATTTCCTTGGATATTCTTATTTATGTTTACTTGAGATTCAATCCTGAGAAAAAGCTAATGTGGTTCTAAAAAATAAAACGTATAGAGATTGCTTTCATTCATTAATTTAAGCAACAGTTTCCATCCTTGTTAAGTCTTCCCCTCCAAAAAACACAGCAAGCATGTCATGTCATTTGTCCTCACCTTATTTCACATTCCTAAGGAGAGTTTTGCATTATTCTTTGTTTTGTTAATTCTTGTTGCATTTACTGCTCTGCATATGTCGGTTGTTATTATAAATCAGGACTTGTCAGTATGTTGTAACATTATTGTTAAAAAATAATGGTGATTATTGTTATATATGATGCCAGCCTCTATTATTTTCTCATTGAGACTGATATTGTCATTGAGACTGAAATAGATATGTATCGGATTCTATAAATTTTCACTGACTCTTTGTGGGGGGCTATTCTATCATGAATACATGTTAAATTTTGTCAAAGACCTTTTTTAATATCAATGGAGGAAGGCATTTTTTTCTCTTTAAATAAAATATTATTAAATAAACAAGTAGATTTAATAGCACCAAACTCCTTTGGTATTCCTGGAACAAATTCCCCTTGGTCATCATATATTTTTCTTCTAATGTGCTGATGAATTCAGATAGATAAATTGTGCCATAACATCAAATACATGAAGAAAAATTTTCTATAGATTTTTTTTCTGAAATCATTGTTAGTTTTGATATCTGTGGATCAACTGAAGTTTAAAATACTTCCTTTTTATTTATTATGACACATTTTAGTTACACTGAAATTATATCTTTAAATACTTATCCTGATTCTTGGAAGAGCACTTCTTTTTTTTTTTCTTTTTTTTATTGGTTGTTCACAACATTACAAAGCTCTTGACATATCATATTTCATACATTAGATTCAAGTGGGTTATGAACTCCCAATTTTTACCCCAAATGCAGATTGCAGAATCATGTCGGGTCGGTTACACATCCACAATTTTACATAATGCCCAATTAGTAATTGTATTCTGCTACCTTTCCTATCCCCTACTATCCCCCCTCCCCTCCCCTCCCATCTTCTCTCTCTACCCCATCTACTGTAATTCATTTCTCTCATTGTTTATTTTCCAATTTCCCTCACAACCTCTTATATGTAATTTTGTATAGCAATGAGGGTCTCCCTTCATTTCCATGCAATTTCCCTTTTCTCTCCCTTTCCCTCCCATCTCATGTCTCTGTTTAATGAAGAAGGCTTCTTAAAGAGAGTTTCTTCATCTGTTAAAACGGTCTGCTTTCTTCATCATTTTTTCTTCTTCTGTCTAATCTATTATACTAGTTCTTTTGTTAATACTTGGCATTCAGTGACTCAGGTTTTCCTATAAGACATCCATCTGCAGAGTGACCAGAAAGTTTTACAAGCTAGCCACAAAATAAGACAACTTCCAAAAACAATGCTGCTTTGTACATTTCTTGGTGTAACCCTGCCCTCCTCTACTTCTCTGAGCAAAAATACATGACAGGGTGGAAGTAAGAATTGGGGTTCTGCAATCCCTTGGTTCTTCCAAACATCTCTTATTATAGGCAAGGTTTTAGGCCTTCTGGATAGGCCCCTCCACCTGAGTAAATGTACCCGGTGCTTATTCTCCCAGGGACCTCTGCAGCTGGACTAGCTCCACAAGGGTCTCTTCTATGCTTGTCTCTTCTTCATTCTGTGATCTTTGCAATAACTCAGTACTTTTTAACAATCTTTTGTATTTTTGGTGTTTTATCCTAGTTTCATTAACACTAAGATTTGCTATTTTTTTTTTTTACTTGATGCTTTTTGATGTTCACCAGAAGAGACAGGAAAAAATGAGCTACACAGGTATGATCACACTTTGACAGCCCATGTGAATTTGCATTGATGATCTGTGACTTTGATTTGGTCAATCTTCTTGTAGAAATAAAAGGTACTAATCTATTAGTTACCTGAAGTTCCTGCTATTGTCAAGTCTAGTAGAGAACTGCTTTTCCATTTGTTGTGCCATCTATAATACCTACGGTATATTTTAGCCAAACAGGTACACATTTACTTTGCAATAAACAAAAACAATTTAAACACAAATTTGAGTGATCAATAACTTTTCAAAGCAATTCTTTTGACAAAGGTACTTACGACAATATACATAAAATATAGAGCTTCTGTTGCACATTTGTATTGTCATATATTTTACTTGACCTGCTTTATTTCTAATATTTTAAGAACACATCATTACTCTTTAAGGAGAGGTGGACTTATATTTCATTCAGTTGACAAATATAGTCAAAGAATAAAATCATAAAATATGATTTTAAAACACTGTTCAACCAATGTAACATGTTAAATCAATTTTATTTATTCAGTATTCTCTATCTAACTTTTTGCATATGTGTATCCATGGAATTTCACCATATATAGGGGTTTCTTTAAAATGTAACCTCTTTAAATAATGAACATTTGTCTTTGGATAATTTTCTAATTGTAATTTTTAAAGATTTGCTTTTATTTTATCTTCTAAGTAATAATGATAATCTGAAGATAATAATGTTTTTTTTTATTTTAAAATATATATTTGCCAACTACACCCAAATATGGCAGTGGCATTCCACTACTTAGATGTTAGAGGAAAACTAAATAAAATGTAGGGAAAATTCTTAGAAGTGATTGGAAAAGTAATACACCCTAAAGACATACTACATGGATTTTAATCTCTTAACACTTAGTGGCTATTATGACTTTAGGCAAGTTTCTAAATTTTTAATTTATTTAGTTTTCTCATCCATAAAATATTACCTTTCACAATTTGTTCAAAAAATTTTGTGATAATAAAAGTGGGTTAATATGCATAAATTGCCTGCAACCAAACCTGGCACAGAATGGCAGCTATTACCATTTCAAGACCTTCCTTTCCAATGATTAGAGGGTTTCCTATTGGCACAAGACCCTATTATGAGTTACTGGTCTATTTGAAGTGTGACTGACATAGTCTTCCCAGATCTTTAAAAGGTAACCGTGAGATTAAAGGAAATAAGTGTATCTGATTAAAGACTTCCCACCACACAGGGAATTTTTGGAAGAAGGGGGCAAAAATCTCTAGATGTTTAAGACAGAAGGAAATCGTTTGAAGTTTGAAGATTTGTCAGTTTCTCAAAGCCTCCCCAAAGTACCTTATTCACTCTCAATATTATTTTAATTCATTTGCCAAAAACTAATCCAAATATTATATTAGAGAGCACTAATGTTTTGGCAAAAGCCTAATAGAGAGGAATAAAACCCCAAGGATAATATGAAAGCCCAAAGAATTTAAGAAATAAAATTCCATGACTGGTCATAATATTTCCACTATGTTAATTGACAATCATTTAATTGTGGTTAATTAGTGGATTAGAAGTGGAAGCATAGCTACTTCAAGATATCTTGGTATTTAGATATGACGCATCTAACCTAGGTGAACAGAGAATTTTATTTGTAAGAAACTAAATTTTTTAACCATACTTTTACCAAAATACTGTGTATGATTTAAGTTGTCACACTTCCAAAAGAACACAAAAGACCTAAGAAAGCTTAAATAGAGGAAGAAAAAAGCTCTATCTTTAGAAAAGAGATCCTAGGAAGAAATTTAAGGTTTAAGATAATTATCCTAAAAAGGAAAAGCCAGTATAGGTATTATCCTCTCCATGTACCTGTGTTGGGATTTTATGAAAATGACACTAAGCAGTTGTTCTCTGGGCATAAAGATAACTAGTTTCAGCTTCAAGACCACCTTCTTACCAGAGAAAGCTCCTGGCTTTGATAAATTTTCTCTCTGAAACAAGGACTATACTTAGTTTATACTTTCCTGCAAACATTATCATACATGTAGCATATAATTTGATGTTCAAATTCCAAGTAAGTTTTGAAGTAAAAGTCTAAAAAAAGTTATTATTACTTCCATGAACATTTTTATTGAATAACAATAATTCTTAAGAAACTGACTTAAAGACAGAATTTCAATTACTTCTAAGAATCAACTTACTGGTTAGTACTAATGACAAACAATGGAGAGACAGTGGGGCAAATTTTTGTCTAAGTCCAAGCCCAAAGATTCAGAAAAGCCAACACCCTAACTCAAAGACAGGTAGAGAGGAATAATTCTTTCTTATTCAGCCTTTTATTTTATTTGAACCTTCAACAGATTCGATGTGGCCCACTCATACTGAGAAGGGCAGTCTGCTTTACTCAGTCTACCAATTTAAATGTTAAGCATATCTACAAGCATCCTCACAAACACACCCAAAATTAACATTGAACCAAATATCTGGGCTTCCATTAGCCTAGTCAAATTAACCCTCATATAATCCAATATTTTTTTCTATTTTTCAAAATGTATTACAGGTTAATATTTATTAAATTCTAATGGCAAGAAGTCCCAATAATGGAGAAAGTTCTTAAGAGTATTAAGTTTCATCTTGTTTTCTGGAAATGAGTGCTACTTGCTAATGTTACTGCTTTGGCAATGAAATCCTAGTTGTCTTTGTTTTATACCTCAGAAGCAGTTTTGAAACTGTTGGGTGTCAGCATAGTATCCTATTAAATAATGTTTTCATTAATATCTATGATCAGTGAAAAGTATTTTCCAATATGAAAACAAAATGACATAATGCTTAAAAGTAAAAAATAATATTCAATTTATAATAGGAGAGTTCAAGGTCTTCACATTAATTATAAATAATGTCTGTCTCTAGCAAAATGGGTGTTTATATTTGATATATTAATTGAAGATTTAAATCTTGTCAGATTTCAATATTTGAGAGAGCCCACTAGTATTTTGGTAAAAGTATGGTCAATAAAAATTTAGTTTCTTACAAGTAAAATTCTCTGTTCAACTAGATTAGATGCTTTATATCTAAATATCAGTATACCTGGAAGTTTCTGTGCTTTCACTTATCATTCACTGATTAATCGCAATTAAATGACTGTCATTTAACACAGTGGAAATACTGTGACTGGCTATGGAATTTTATTTATCAAGTCCTTTGGCTTTTATGTATCCTCTGAGTATAATTCCTCCCTCTTAGAACATTTAAGGATAAAAAAGCATATCTGAAGATATTAATCCACTTATGTCTTCATTCACTCATTCATTCAGCAAATATTTAATGTTTGTCAATTACTGTGATAGAAACTTTGAGGTATGAGAGTTCTTCTCTTACAAAAGTTCAAAATTTTTTGTCTTATAGAACCATAAACAAATGACTTAAATGTCCCAATTATATACATGTAAAGGCTAAAGTATGGTGCGAAATTAAATGTGTGTGTAAAGTGCTATAGGCTCCTGAGACAGATGTTTCAGGCACTGAAGATGTACATTTTGTTATAATGTAGTTTGCATTTTGGACAACAGAACACATGACTTTAATACATGATATAGAGCTTTCTATTTACATCGCTGCTAACTCTAAATTTATGAAATTGCCCAGGCAAATCCAGTTGTTCACTATTCTTTTTTGTTTGTTCTTTTTAGATATGCGTGACAGTAGAATGCATTTTGACATAGTATACATGGAGTATAACTTATTCTAATTAGGATCCCATTCTTGTGGTTGTACATGATATGAAGTTTCACTGGTGGTATATTCATATATGAACATAGAAAAGTTATGTCTGATTGATTCTTTTGTCTTTCCTATTCTGACTTTCCTACTTAGTTTCCCTTATCTTCATGGAATATCATTTTTTAAAAAAAAAATCACTGACTTCTGCAATCAGACAAAACAGGATTCAAATTACATGACTCTCTCTGAGTCTCAATTTCCATATTTTTAAATGTGGATAAAGAACTTTTAACTATGAAAACAGGCTAACAGAACCATATTGAGCATTTAATAAATGTTAGTGAGCATTGTTATCATCATTCTATACTTTATGAACTAGAATAGCCTATCCCCAACAGGACCTGATAAGATTCATTCTGACTTTATGTCAAATTTACTTCTAGTTTACCCATTCTTCTAATGTGCTTATTTCTCTGCTACCTAGTAAGGTTCCTAATTATATACATCATAGGATTCCTGGTAAGTATATGTTAAGTTGAATTAAACTCAATAGCCTAGAAAGAACAGAGGAAAGAGAAGAAAGAAAGGAGATTCCAAGAAAAGAACTGGGTCATTTACTGGAGGCCACACACCAGGTGAAGGCAGGAGCGAGGCTGGGACCAGACGTCCCTGTTGCTCAGTTCAACTGACATCGTCTTTAGGAAACATGGCTGTTTATCTTCAGAGACAAAATTTCACCTCCATTCTTCACTTATCCAACCTTTTTAAGGAATCAGTCAGATGAATAACCAGTCCAACTGATTATTGCAAATACGTATAGCATTTACTAATAGTTACTAAGTGATGTGTGTGAGCGTGTGTGTGTGTGTGTGTGTGTGTGTGTGTGTGTTAATGTGTGCCTGTGCTTCTGCAGTCCTCAAAAGACCTCAAAAATTAGATTGGCATTAATATTATGCACTCATTTATAAATGTGGAAGTTGAGTCACAAAGAGGTTATTTCCCCCATGGTCACACTGCTGATGAGTGGCAGAACCAGGATTTAAACTCTGCCTCTGCAGTTTTAACCACTTGGTACACTGCCTCTCATTTTTCATATTATCTTAAATTTTCCTTTAAGCGGACAAATACTAAAATATCCCATACCAATGAAGCTTCTCTCATTGAGAATTATACCCTTTATAACCTTGGAAGGATCCTCTGGACAATCAGTCCATGCCACTTTTCTAAGTAGCTATCATAACTTGCTCAGTGCAAAAAAAAGCCCTCCTGCAGTCTTTTTTCTGGATCTTTGAAAGTGTTGTAATATCTGCTCCCTGAAAACTGCTGTGGATGCTGGCATTCTTCTGATTATTGAAATGTGAACAGCAGTCATGCCTTACCCTGTGAGAAAGCATGAAGAGCCAGTGCATGGTTCACCCCACTGTGGAAGTGATCAAGGAGGTACATGGAGAATACAGCCACAGACCCAGATTAACCATGTTGAGAAAAGGCTGTGGCATCTCAAAATGACTCACAGAGTGAGCAAGAAGTAAACCCTTCCTGAGTTAAGCTCCTGAGGTGTCGTGATTACCCTCAAAGCCCAGTTTATCCTGACCCTTTTAATGTTTAGTTATTATTAGAGATACTTTAAGCTTCATATAGTTAAACTTGTTATAGTTTAGCCAAAATAATTTAATTTTAGAATAGTTAGCAAATTACATGATGATGTTTGACTCAAAATTTATGCTTGTGAGTTTTTACAACATATGTTTTCCATAAATATAAAGCATGAAAACATTTGTTAGGTGTTAAAACAGCCTTGAAGTTCTAATTAGCACTAAAATATCCAATGCCTTCACTTGCAGGGATATTTCCTGAAAAACGAAATTGTTCCTGAGGATACATATATTAATACCATCAATGTTCTATTTTCATTATTGTTTTTGAGTCACTATCAATATTTTTTTCACTGTTTCCTCTCTTTGTTTACTACTGGTCCAAGGGTGCACTAACAAAAGATTTTTTAAAATGTCTTAACTCTTGGTGAAATATTCAATGGAAGCATATTCTTCCCATTATCATTCTAGTGTTGACTACTGATGTGGCAGATAATATATGCATATTCGTCACAGCAATAGGAAGACAAGACCTTAGGAAACTCTTCCAAGGGCTGCATCAGTCTTTTAATCATTCTCTCTTGGATCCTTCTTAAATTTCATCCTTACATTGGCCAAGGCCTTGATTATTCAAACTCACGGAATGAAAGAGTACGATCCACAAATGAAAAACCAGAACTGATCCAAAAGGCATTGATATTTGGCTTTGGAGATCATTATAGGAGATTTTCTAAGGCAGCATCTCTCTCTCTCTCCCTCAGTTTGGAGCTCCTTGCCTTCCCTGGACTTATGTCAGGTCACCATGGAAGCGGGTCCCAGAATATCCTGAAAGGGGGAAAGGCCACCTATTTCTCACATTTATCATGTCTCTTTGCCTCCAGAGTCGATGTATCTATTAGGTGGGTGTCTGCCTCCTGCTGCTCTGTTGTGTACACATGCATTTAACAGCTGCATCTTCTGGAATGATCGGCCTTTCCAGTTCTCAGAGACCTCCTCTGCACCAGGAAGAAGCCACTCTAAGTTCAGATTTTACTATTGTAAGTTCAGGAGTTGGTTGTAGTTTTGCCAAATTTATCTTGAGTCGGGGAACACTTTAAATGTTCAATTCCTTTCTCTTTTTTGAAAGTATGATGTTTTAAGCTACATTGCTGAATAGGTGTTTTTAAACAGATGGATAGTTGAATGGATTCGCATTCAATAAACATTCCAATTAGCATTACAGTAGAATGTTAAGTGAACTCCCTAAAGCAGTGATTCTCTATTCTGGCAAAATATTTGAATTTTGTGGGGAGCTTTTATTAGAACTAATATTAGAACTTCTTATACTAATTCTTGTGTAATAAAGGTGCTTGACTGTTTACCAAAGGAATGAAGTCCTTCAGGCTCCTGAAATTACAAAATAAACAGTTAAGATTGCTCTCTAAAGTCACAGTGGCCAGATCCCACCGGCTAAAGCTCTCAAGCAACACATCTCCAGACAAGAGTTAGGGTTATCACCTGTTGCAGCCAGAGAGACTGTGCCTCCTGAGTGACAGTGTGGCCAGCATCCCAAAAGGGTAGAATGTGACAGAAAGACATGTTTAAGGATTGGGAACGGTCTTGACAGAGATTGGTCCAAAGGTACAGATGAGGGTGTTGGAACAGGCAGTGGTAATACTTTTAGAACATACCAGTCCGTCTGTGAGAAATTATGTATAGATTTATTTTAGGATATAAATGTTCAGATGAACTGATATCCAAAAAGCATCAGCTTTAGTAGTTTGTGATGATCATTATGGTTTTGATTTGGTAGTTTATCTTTTTTAAAAATTGTGAGTTGTAATGCTTTTTCACAGTATCCTCTAACTTTCTATAGGACTTTTTGTTTGTTTGTTTGTTTTTAAATACCCTAAGAGTCACAAGGAAAAGAATGTCTTTCCAGCTTCACTAGAGTAGTTAATGTTTGGCCATTTGTAGTAATAAACATGATATAATCTAGGTGGAAACAAAAATACGAGTCATACAAAATCTCTTTAGTTACACTTTTTACTCTTTTTTTTATATCAAGCAACATATTTTTAGTATTTACTCAAAAATATAAAATTCAGCAAGGTAAGTCAAGTTACCTTATTATTTCCAACTCAAGAGCACTGATACAAATCTATTTTGGAGATCATCACATTGACAGTTGAAATCCTCATGAAGGTCAAGAAAAATGTTAAGAGGATTTGTCTCCTTGGGAATGGTTTTCCTTGTAATTTATGCTACAGCACAAAAGAATGATTTAGGGGGAAAGTTGTGCTAAGTAATTATTTTTAAGTTTCTTCCTCTTTTTATTTTTATTTTCTTATGCAGAAACAATTCAAGGCTATGTTTTCTTTCTTTTCTCTCTCTCTCTCTCTCTCTCTCTCTCTCTCTCTCTCTCTCTCTCTCTTTCTCTCTTTCTTTCTCTCAAGTGCACACACATACACACACCCCCTTACACAAAAATCATAGCCTGAATTTAGGAGTTAGTTCAAATATGGATTCTCCCTGACTTTTAACGGAATTACATCTTAATAAACCACCTTGAGTGCCAGACTCATGCCTGTGATTCCAGCAACTCAGGAGTCTGAGGCAGGTGGGTTGCAAGTTCCAGGCCAGCCTTAGGAACTTAATTACTCTGTCTCAAAATGTAAAACAAATGAGTTGAGGATGTAGCTTAGTGGTTGAGGGTCCCTGGGTTTGATGCCTAGTACCATAAATAAATAAATAAATAAATAAATAAATAAATAAATAAATAAATAAATAAGCAAGCAAGCAAACAAACATAAACTGAAAACATAGCAAGTCAAAAATGCATTTAATCCACCTGACCTACCCAACATTGTAGTTGGCCACAGCATACAACACACAGTGTCACTTGTTCACCCCTTGGTTTTGTAGGAAAGATTTATGTGAATAAGGTCTAAAAGTTGTCCTAGGTAATTTGGCCTAACAACGCAATTAGTACCTTCTAAAAATTCTGGTCCTAAATATATTCCTGTAGCCACCTGGGAGTTGTGGCTGGCTACCACTGTCCAGCATCATCTGATGGTATCATCCATTCTATTGCTAGCCTAGGAAAAGTTCAAAATTCAATTCTGCTTCTACTTAATGCTGTCATTTTGCATCATCATTATAAAGTCCGAGAGTTTGTGAGTCAAATCATTGTAAGTTCAGTACTGTCTGTATTTGCTTAGTGTTTTTTATTAATAATGTCTTCTATATAAAATGATAAAGTAGGTGTTCCTGTGTAGGATAGAATATAAAATGTAAGTTTAAAATCCAATGTAATTGCTTTTTTTCTGTGTTCTTAATACATGTCTTGGGGATAAAAAGGCCTGGTGTGGAACCCTGAATGGAGGACCACTTACCACTGTGTGATTTAGAACATGTCAAATTCCCTGTGGTCTTAAGTTTCTATTTCTTATTTTTTAAATTTTTTAAATTTGAAATCAATTCAGACTTATAAAAAGTTTAAAAAAAAACATACAAAGAAATTCCTCTATACCTAGCTTCCCAAAGTGTTACAAAACAACATTATATGTTTCAAAACCAAGAAAGTATTATTGATGTAGCACTATTAATTATTTAAGGAAACCTTTTCCAATTTTGTTTATTCCTATTAAAACATCTTTTCTGGGCCAGGATTCAACCTGGGCAGAAGGCATTTAGTTGTCATGTCTCCTGAGCCTCTAATATGAGACAGTTCATCTTTCATGATTGACACTATTGAAAATACAGTTATTTTATGTAAAGTCTTTCCATTGGGTCTATGTGATTTTTTTTCCTCATGATTAAATTTAGGTTATGTATTTCTGGTAAGAAGCCAATGAAGTGAAACAATGCCTTTCTCTGTGTGCTGTATCAAGACATGACATTGCTCTATATCATTATATTGATGTTAACTTTGGTCTGATGAACAATGTGGTGTTTGCATGGTTTCTCCACTGTAAAATTGTTTTTTTTTTCTAACAGATTTTTTTAGTGGTTGTACATATGCTCCCTCTCCCTATTTCTCCCTCTCTCCTTCTTTTTCTCCCTCTCCTTTATTTTAGTTTCCTCTCTCCAAATACAATGTGAAATAGTGATACTGGAAATTTTGAGAACTACTGAGTAAGCCGGTAGACTCCCAGTATGATTTTCTCTGCTTATTCTGTACTTTGCAGAATAATGATTTATGTGAATAAAAGACTCGGTTTTGCAGGAAAGATTTATGTGAATAAGGTCTAAAAGTTGTCCTAGGTAATTTGGCCTAACAACACATTTAGTACCTTCTAAAAATTCTGGTCCTAAATATACTCCAGCTCGAGAAGCAGCCATATGGCAAAGAAAGAAGAAATGATTGTATCCTATTTTGTTCTGAAATGTTTAAGCTTTCAGAATAAAACTGGAATTATATCTCTTTCTAGCTACTTCATGAACAATCAAAATTAAATGAAGAAAATTACACTGGGCAACATCAAAATTTACTATAAATTCCTTTTATTTACTTAAACATCCCTTTCCCCTGCTTTGCTTTTTCCTACTAAAGCATCACATGCTTTTTCTCAACACAGTCTTCGGTTCTTGAATAATTTAAGGAAAGTACCTTGAAAGCGGAACCACTTAGAATCCAATGCACATTTGGCAGTGCAGGCTGAAGGATTCAGATTTTATGCTTGGATAACTTGAGTATGACTGAGCTCCATCCAAGGTTCACAGAGGCCAGAGCAGTGATCTCACACCTCTCAGAAAATGGGCAATTAATGGCTCTTAGGGTGACTGGAACCAGAATACAGTGTGACAAGAGGAAAAGCTGCAAGCTTCGCAACTATGAAGCATGATAACAAAGAATGCCTATGGGGACCACTACATTCTTGGACACAGCAGCCTGAGCAAGAAGTGGGAGGTAGAGAGAAGAGTTAGAAACTGCATCAGATGACACCACATGAGATGCTGAGCTTAGGGCTCATTCTGCCTGAATAATAAGGTGGTGAGCAGAGTTTGAGCACAAAAGTTGCCTACCTCCTTCCTATAAATAATTTCATTTAAGTAAAATCTTTCAAAATAATATTTGAGGCTCAAAAGGCAATGAAACTAAGGAGTTTCGACTTCAGCATTTAAAAAATAATAATAAATTTTATTTACTTCATCCTTAATGCTTTCCCTAATATTCTCATATTTACTATCTTGTTCAAGCTCCCTGTTCTCATGTGAATTCAACTTTCTGTCCAGTTTAAAGATAGGATGCTGGGTCTTGGACAAAATATGAGTGGTTTGCATCAGATTATATTACCAAAATAATTTTTTAAATTACTTTAGTTTTAAGTTACTCATACTATTAATGAGCTAGGGTCATTGGAGAGCTGCCAGTAGTGGTGGTGGAAGAGGGAAACATTAATAGGTGAAAAAAAAGTATTCAGAAGCTTATGAGTTTCAAGACCAAAAAAATGTGTTGTGTGCTTGTCACAAAATAAAATGGCAAAGTGCTGGGCAGAAAAAATATCAGAATACATATTTAGAAGCCATATAATTTTAAAAAGTGGATACAGAAACAAATACAAAATTTGCATAAAAACAGAAGACTATAAGGTGGTACCCAAATCCCCACATTCTCATAAGGACAAAAACCACTGATAAAGCCATCAACACAAGACCAAGTATCTACTGGTTCAAAAGTTCATCTTTTCCATAACTTCTGCATTCCACCAGCTACAGTAAAACAACCCAGCACATTTCTGAGTTTTTAATCATGAGACTGGATGAACTTAGGTCAGCATAACATCCCTTGGCAGATTAAGACTTCAGGCCTGCCTTAGTTCTCCTTCATGTACATAGTCACCAAGCCTTGTGATTGTGTAATTTTCCTTAGAGTGCAAGTCATTCTGTGTAAGGCTAACCTATTTTAATTTAGTGGGAACAAAATTACTTTAGTCCATGAATCAAGATGAGAAAGAAGCCAAAAAGATGAGCTAAAGTTAGCTTCTCAGAGCCCCAGATAAATGCAAATATCTAATCAGAAAATGAAAAACACAGTTATAATTAGGTGTGGTTGGTGGGGCACAAGTCTAATCCAGATAAAGGTGTCTAACCCAATCTGTACAGGCATTAAAAGTAGCATAAGATATATCTCAGTTTGATTCTGATAGAATAACTTTGGAATCTGAAGCAGGTAACCCTACCGTATGACTTCCCCAGAACTAGTTTAGAACTAGTTTTTTTCTGTAGGCTTATACAAGCTAGCAAAGGGCAGTGATCAGATTGACAGTAAATTGCTGTTTGTCAAGTAGGCACAGGGAAAGACAAAGAGATCTGCTTTGAGGGTGCTGCAAAAAGCAAGCAGAAGTAATTGGCTGTGTGGAGTTTAAATTGTTTGATGATTACAAATTAAACATTATAAGGCAATAAAATGGGTGGAGGAAAAAAGCAATTGAGGAATTATATATTTAAATGAGACTAAGGTACAGGCAAGACAGACAAAAATGTTAAAAGAGGATAGGAGAATATTATTTGAGATGGAATTTCAGATTGTAAAATGAGGATCAAGGATGGCAGAGCTGGGCAGAAAGACGTGATTAACCAAGTTATTATCATTATTTAAGTATAATTGGCTATTGATTAAGTGCCAATCCCAAACCTGCCATCAATCCACAAAGTGATTGCTTAAAGTGGCAGAACCAGCAGAGCATCCAAATACAGGATACCACTATCTACCACTTTCCTAGTGTTGTATCCTTGTTTTTAATTACATCCTAAGAAAAGCTTCTGGAGTCAATTTATTTTGAAACTCTTCATCCCAAGACTGTAATAAATAATGACTGCATTAGTCAAGAAGCAAAATGTTTGTCTATGCTTTTAGAAAAGATTCACATACAATCAGAGCATCCTAAGCATTACTTGAATTTACAAGGGAATTTTAATTATCTTTCCTGCTCAGCTCACCAAAAAGAAGAAAAAAAAAAGAAAGAAAAAGAAAACAAACAAAAGCAGTGTTCTTTGTCTCTAACAGTGAATTAGCATGAATTAATTTATATTATAAATTTTTCTTAAATGCTTCAAAATGTATTGCATCCTGTGAGTGCTCTGTAATTACTGATGAATGTGTAGTGTTTCCCCATGAGTTCCCAGGTTGCTTCCTTAACTTTCACCACACTTGTGTTAAAACTTCCTGGGGCTGTATTCCTCTCAGAGTAAGCATTTTCATTTGCCAACTTGCCAGAGAAACAGTTGTCATTTGAAAACTCAATTTTGACACGAAAAAGAGGGAACACATTTTTTTCCACACAAAACTTCTTACTCTTAGAAGACTCATACAGGAACTTCAGAAATGGTGTACATGTAGGTAAAACAAGGAACATCTAGATCCAAACATCCCAATATCCCATGTTTGAATACTGGTCATGACTCTTAAGCTTCTCTTACGCCCCTATTACTTTTCACAAAGTAGTAGACTACACAGTGCAATATATTTTGAAACTCTTAAGATCATCAAAATATAAGTTCCTTATGGAAGAATGTTTGAGATAAGTTATTTAATTTGTCTTTGCCTTCATTTTATCATTCATAAAATTAAGATGTCAATGATATTGAACTCATATTTTTTGTGAGGTTATAGAGTTACAACTATGCAAAGTGAGAGATGTATGGTATAATCTTAGCAACTTGGGAGACCAAGGAAGGAGGATTGCAAGTCCAAACCATCCTTGGCAACTTAGTGAGATCCTGAGCAACTCAGCAAGACCTCGTCTCAAAATTTAAAAAAAGACTGGATATGTAGCTCACTGTAAAGTATACCTGGGTTCAATTTCCAGTACCAAATACAAAGAGAAAAAAAATCATGTAAGCTGTGTATACAATGCTAGTCATATATTACATATTTAACAAAATTTCCTAAAAATTCAGTCACAAAGACATTCTATATTTGA
This sequence comes from Ictidomys tridecemlineatus, assembly GCF_052094955.1. Lineage (NCBI taxonomy): Eukaryota > Metazoa > Chordata > Mammalia > Rodentia > Sciuridae > Ictidomys > Ictidomys tridecemlineatus. The sequence continues at coordinate 101,075,368 of NC_135485.1, read as the reverse complement.
GCATTGAATACAAAGTACTATGCTGGGAGTCTTCATATAATAGGCTGTTCATCATTGGTATAAACATTATGTGTACAATGTTATCCCCATTTTGGGTATGGCCCTTATAGCTACTGAAGTTCTGAGCTGAGATTCGAACCCTGTTCCTTGAGACTCTAAAGCCCATCTTCCTAACCTCTGTGCTGGACTGCACTCCCTAGTCTGTGAGCCTCTGAGAACTCTTCTCACTGACCTTTTGAAATAAAATGAATCTAGAGGTGATTGCAAGCATTTTTGCAACTGCAGTGATTTACAACAGAATACAAATGACTTGCATGGTATATACTCTTAGCAGACATGCCCACACACACTATTCCAAGTTAACTTTTTGTTTTCCTGGGTGGGTAAATTGCTTTTTTTTTTGTTTTGTTTTTGTTCATTTTTCACATTGTTCTTCCGTAGATCTAATTGGTTCAGGATTAAAAACAGACATTGAGAAACTGAAAGTGTCTTCGGATATACTCCACAGGAACATCATATTTTTGATTGTGTGATGTTATAAATGATCCCAGGAAATGGCTTCATTGGCCCACAGACAAATGGCCAGATAGAACTGTAATTCATACAATTTTCAGCCTGCTGTAAGGAAGGCAGGATGAGCATTTCCAAGCATTTCACGTGTGCTTTACACAAACAAATTCCATGTACATCTGAAGAGGGGGACCACCAGGTATTACCTTTCAAAGATGAAAAAGGAGCAAGCATTTGTGATTTGTTTGTTTGTTTTGTGGTGTGTGTGTGTGTGTGTGTGTGTGTGTGTGTGTGTGTGGGTAGTGTAAATGCACTTACACACATGCAATATCTGGGTGAGTCATCTCTTTTTCTTTAGTAGACCTATCCTTTAAAAGATGTGCAGAGAATAGATGCATGAAATACAATCACTATGAATGTGAGAGATTCTTTCTCAAGCTTGAGAACAAATGAACAAAGTTCTTTTTCCACTGCTTTTGGCTCAAATAGGTACATAGGACATAAGCAATATGTTTCAATCCATGTTGTTGAAAACCTTCAATATACAGATGAAAAAACTGAAAGCTCAGGGATGTATAGGAGTTTGTTAAAATTTATATGGCTAGTAGATGATCAAGCTAAGAATTGAACTAAGATTTTTATCATTCTAATCACATTTTTAAAATCTGAATCATGTTGCCATTTTAGTTCAATGGGGAAAATCCAAAGAACAGCAAATTAAATCCACAAGGCAACAGGGAAGCTTTAGAATCATATATTGGTGACCCTATGTATGCAAAGGGATTTCTCTAAACCAACTATAATTGAAAAAGAAGGATAAAAAATGATGTCAATTTTTAAAAAATAAATCATCATCCCTATCAAAAATGTGTGCACAAACATTTTTTTTCATTCAGCCAAAAGTATCTTAGACTCCATAATTTTAAATTCAAATTTTATTTCACTATTATGTTATATCAGTCTTTTTATAGAGCTTGAGTTTAAACACATAAGTATCATGGGCCTAGCAATTCATAGAAACTGCATTAGAATAGATCATAGCAACATTATTCAGGATTTGTTTTTTTTTTTTTTTTTTGCATATCTCTTTTGAGGATGACTCATTCTGCACATCACTTCTTCCCACCTGGCTTCTGGCAAAACATTTAAATTGCAAATAAATAAGAAGCAAGATGGTACATTTTCCTTTCCAAAGTCCAAAATCTATACAAGATGATCTGTTCAACATCAACAGATTATGAAAGTAAATACCTATTAGTAAAGATCCAAACACGTTTTTATTTTATGTCAACATGTAATCTTATGACTTTCTCCCAAATACTTGGAGATCTGAGAAAGGTATTTAAGAAAACAACACCTTCACAACAGGGAACTGACTATTTTTGTGAAGCGGAAGAATTGTTTAGGATTGTGGATTTTCTAAAACCTGCAGTCTCAGGTTCACTGTCCCATAGTTTGCCGAAATCTGTAGGAGGTATAAGTTCACCACCTCTTTCAGGGCTGTTATTACTCTGAGACAGCTAATCTGGACTACTCACAAAGGCACAGACAGTTCTCATAGAGTCTGCAGAATATTTTCCATCTTTCTGGATCACAATTTTATAAAATCTGTTAACTGTGACTCTAAACATTAATTTTGTGAAGGACCTGCCCAGTTAAGTAGAGATAAGTATATATGTGTGCATGCTCTAGTTTTGAAAGAATGAGGAAGTAACCGAAACAGGATAGATAAGAACCTTAAGTCACTTGGGGCAAAAAATATGTATTTTTTATACACTTGGTTAGGCTTTCACCAGCAGTTACAATTATGGTTTCTTTTAGACAATTTCTTTATTCTCTCTAGAACTACTGGCCTATAAAACCCTTGCTATTTTCCAATCCGAGAATTCTCTCATTGCAAAAAGCAATAAGAAGAGGTAAGTACTGCTGAGGAAATAAGTGTGGTACACGAGGACCTGACGTTTCTAAATACACTGCCAAAGCTGACCAAGCTTATTTCTTCTTTTCCAGCATTAATAATTACTTGGCAATAAAGAAACATTTGCTGATCCAGCATTTTATGTTATGGTATTTTATTATCTCTGTCTTAGAAAATGGTAGCCACAGATAATCTTACAGAGAGGAGAAACTCACTTCATTAATTTATTATAGCCCAAATCCTTAGGCAGGGGGTTTGATTACAGTGAACATTTGTTCATTTCTGCCAAATTAAAAAGCTGGCACAACACAGTAAATGATGTAAAGCTTTTGGTTAAATGCTTTCCAGATTGTATTTTCGAAAAGATCTACAAAAACTGCAGTTTAAGCTTTTCTTACCATTTTTGTATTTGCTTGGTCTCTTCTGATTTATTACTTTTAAAACAAGCTCATAGTGACTGTACTAGGCACTACTGTCTTCACCAACGTGGTGTAAGAGAGTTATAGGCCTGGCCCTGAGTCTGGCAGTGCTAGCAATCTCAACATCTGTGACCATGGACATAGACACTAGGTCACATCACACAAGGTTCTTTATCAGTGAGATGGAAAGTGTAGAGTAGGTCTCCTCCATCTTTAATATTTTATGGTTCATGTTCATGTCAAAATTTGAGGACAGCAAGGCATATGGCACACTCCTGTAATTCCAGTGGCTTGAGAAGCTAAGGCAAGAGTATTGCAAGTTCAAAGCCAACCTCAGCAATTTACCAAGGCCTAAGCAACTTAGTTCTCAAAATAAAATGTATAAAAAACAGACTAGGGATGTGGCTCTGTGGTTGAATGCCCCTGGTTTCAAATTTTAAATAAGAATGAAAGAAAAAATTTTATTAAGATTTCAAAAAGAAAAAAATGTGTTTTGTTAAATTCCAAAGAAAGAATAAGTTTTGATTTCGCTTTTGGTGTGCCACGTAGAATATGTAGATTCCCCGGAGCTATGTTTGCTACATAAATTCTCATTTCAGTTCATGGACTATTCCTGAAGGAAAAGAAACATCTGTAGGATTTCAGCAAAAGCCAGCATTCACTCATAAAGAAGCTTTTGCTCTCAGACAGGGTTGTACATTTTCTTGCCTGCTGTATTTTGTGAGAGTTTCGCCATCTGTCTAATGTTAGCAATTATTTGTTTTCCTAATTGATAGAAGCTATAATTTTTAATGCTTTACATCAATTAAAAATTCAAAAGGATGAGAACTACATACAATTTTACATGGTTCGTGACAATGGAATCAGAAAAACAGAATATTAGAGGTGACAGAGACCTGAGAGATCAATTAGTCCAACTCCCTCATTTTATAGATGAGGGAAATATACTCAGCAGTGAACCTGTATCTCCTGATTCCTTTGTTTATGTGACATCACAGGCAGATGGTACCTTTTTCATTCATACTACATTTCTTCTAATATTTCTAAATTCCTTTGATTTCAAAATGAAAGTAAAGCTAGAAGCAGCAAAGTTTTAGAAAATTATTTTAAATTGCAAGAAAAAAAAATATTGCTTCTTGTGGACACAATTGAAAAGTAAAGTATTCTCCAAGATTTCTAACTACATCCATTAAAAAAAAAAAAAAGATGTCATCTGCTTGCCATTGCTTGTAATGATGATGGAGCCCCAGAGTCACCTGCATTCATCTTCTTACCTCTTCTTTTTGACTTTTTCTTTTACATTCCTAAATAAACATTTCTACTATTTGCTCTTGATCATTAGCTTTAGGTATCAGCTATTGACTTCCCGCCATACAACATGAGGATTAAACTCTTCATACTCATCTTCATCCAAATACAACTTTTCTCCCACTTCATCCCCCCATTTCTCAATAGTTTTGGGGGTGTTTTATTTGTTTGTTTAATTATTATCAGAGATTAAACCCAGAGGTGCTTAACCCCTTAGCCACATCCCCAGCCCTTTTTTAGATTTTATTTAGAGTCAGGGTCATTTGAGTTATATCAATAATTGGTGTTCACTTTTTGTAATTATTTAAATAGCATGCACAGCTGAGGCATTTGGGAACAATATTGCATTCCTGCCTTCCTCAATGTTTTCCTCCCATGGAGTTAGTAAAATCTAGTTCTTTTTTTTTTTTTTTTACAATATCTTTACTTATTTTTATGTGGTGCTAAGGATCACACCCAGTGCCTCACACATGTGAGGCAAACACTTTACCACTGAGCTACAGCCTCAGCTATAATCTAGTTCTTATTGTTGTTTGATTAGTATCCTGCATCTCTAGTATCCTGCATCAGTAGTTCAAACTCAAGACCTTTGACTCAGTGCAACAACACATTCAAAATCTTCAGACAACCGATCAGCTTTGTCTTCTCCAGGAGCCAGTCTGTCCTACTACACACTGACAGCTTTCTGGAACTGCTAGCATCTTCTGCTTCATTGTTCTTTGGCCACTCATTGTCTCACTCACTTCTGAATTCTCTGTTTCCTGGGTCCCAAATCTTCCTGCTTCATCTTTCACTTCTGCATTTGGAAGAGCACATTCTTCAGTAATAATCAGATAAAGGATGCAAGGATCAAAATATATATCAAGAATCATAGAGTTGAAGATACCTTTATTCTGGACTCATCCTCCATAATTTGGCTGGTTATAAAAATCTATCTGGAAATCATTTTGATCTAGAAATTGTAAGGCATTGCCCCATTGTTTTCTAGCTTCCAGCATTGTTTCCTCTTCCCTTTGATGTGCTATGGTTTGGATCTTTATTCATCTCTTTTACTGGACACTCCAGTGAGGTGGGGTGGCATTTTGATGATTCTTTTTTAAATCCCTCTAGCTGCTAACCAGATCTTGATCTCACAGAGCTGGTAGAATGTAATAGCAGAAGTTGATATGTACAGGGCCATTTTTAAGCCTCTGCATGTGTCGATCTGCTTATACACTGAATTGTTTTCCTGTGGCTGCTGCAATATAAACACAAACCTGCTGGTTTGAACCAACACAAATCTATTTCCTCATAGTCCTAAACGTCACAAGTCTGCAGACAGATTCATTTGGCTAATGTAAAGATAAGAAGCAGATTGCATAAGAAAAATAATAATATTGAGAATGGTTCCGCACTTACTTCTCTTTCCACCACTCTATTCTGTGTTTCTATGCATTTGATGATGTTAGACACCTCATGTAAGTGGAATCCTGCAGTATTTCCCTTTTGGCCTACGTCACATAGCATAACGACCTGAGGATTCATCCCTATTATAAAAAAAAATCATAGAATTTTGCTCTTTTCTAATGCCACTTTTCCATTTTCTTTATTCATTCATCTGCCAATAGACATTTGGGTTATTTCTATATATTGATGCCTGTGAATATGTTGCAATGGACATGAAGGTAGTGATACCTACTTACTGAAATTCTTTTGGGAAATGTGCCTAATAGTGGGTTTGCTGAGTCATATGATTGTTTAATTTTTAATTTTTTAAGAACCTTCATACTGTTTGCCACTGTAGCTGTACCATTGTACATTCCCATCAATCCAGTACAAAGGTTTTAATTTCCCTACATCCTAGCTAGCAATCATCTTAATTCTTTTTTATATTAGCCATTGTAACAAGTGTGAGGTGATGGCTATTGTGGTTTTGGTCTACATTTCTGTGTTAGTGATGTTGAGCCTCTTTTCATATACCTGCTGCTACTTTTTTGGGGGGTACCAGGGATTGAACTCAGGGGCACTCTGCCACTAAGCCACATCCCCAGCCCGATTTTGCATTTTATTTAGAGACAGGGTCTCACTAAGTTGCTTAGCACCTGACAGTTGCTGAAGCTGGCTTTGAACTCACAATTCTCCTGTCTCAGCCTCCAGAGCTGCTGGTATTACAGGTGTGTGCCACCACACTTGGCTTCTGCTGCCATTTATAGGTCTTTTTTGGAGAAAAGTCTACAGAGCTCTTTTTTTTTTATAACATAGTTAGCGATACTGTATTATGCACTTTAACATATGTTAAGAGGGGAGATCTCATGTTAGGTATTCTTACCAAAGCACACACACATAAACACAAGGCTATGTTTAGAGGTGATGGGTATGTTTAGTATCTTGGTTGTGGTAAGGCTATCTAGGTGACTGACTAGAAATGCTTAAACTCATCAGGAATGTCTATATTAAATATGAACAATTTCTAAATATCAATGATACTACCATAAAGCTGTATTCCAAAAGATGTCAACAAGGCTCGCTTATTTTTCCTGGAGGCTCAAGAGGAGAATTTGTCCATTTGCCTTTCTCAGCTCTTAGAAGCTGCCTGCCCTTTTGCATTGCTTGGTTCAAAGCTCCTTTCTCCATCTTCAAAGCCAGCAGCTTATCATTTTCACTCTGCTTCTATCTTCAGCTAGCCTTCTTCCTTTCATAAGAATCTTTGTGATTGTATGAGGCCTACCCAAATTACCCAGGATAAGATCCTTCATTTAACCATGTCTACAATGTTCCTTTTGCCATAGAAGGTAACATATTCAAAAGTTGTGGATGTTTGGATGTGGAGATCATTGGGAAGCCATCAATCTACTTACAAACACCACTGGCCACACAAATGACATCCCTGAACTCACTACTAACTGGCAGTGAAATGACCTCTTCAGTGAGAACTACACAAAGTTATAACTATACAAAGTTCTAAGAAGAACTGCAGAGTCAAGTGACCAAAGAGCATCAGTGTAGCATGAGGTGAAGAACCTGGACCATTAGCATAATTAAGCAATGGCATATATGAATGTCATCTACATTTATTTAGATCTTTTACAATATCATTCAGTCAAGATTGAAAACTTTTACTATAGAGCTCTTGGACTTCTTTTGTTTGGTCTGTCTTTAAAGAGTCAATGTTTTTTATACTGTTTAGGTAGTATATTGACTTTTTTTCATTCTCTAATGTTTTGCTGATATCATATAGATGTGCAATTGATTATCATGTCACTTTTATATCCAATAATATTTCTAAACATTTTTATTAATCCTGAGTATTTATTTCTTTTTCTTGCCCTTTTTGCTGAGATCACTAGAATAATCTTGAGCGGAAGCAGATGTAGTAAGACTTGTTTTGTGCCATTGTGTTTCAACAAGAAGTATAATGTTTGCTAGAGGACTTTTGTTAGTGCTGATATATTTATAAGTTTGTGACCATTTCTTTCTATTCCTAGTTTGCTAAGGAAAAGTCTCTTTTTCAGATGAGATTCATGTATGCTATAGAAACAAAGCTGTTCATATTTTGATAAGTATATTTATCTGATGGCAGAAAATTCCTTCCACAAAAAGGAGAGGCTCTTGATGTCTTACTAAAACATGTATCTCTTGATGTTTGTACAATTTTGTTTTAAATCACAGTCTTCCAAGAATTTATCTGAATCATTCACTCTATGTTCTAACTAAAGTTAGAACAAACAGAAAATAACTAGTTCTAATAATAGCCCTACTCCATTTTCCAACTGAAAAGAACCACCTCATAAAAAAATCTTGTAACTCTCTGATTTCTACATACAATATTCACAGCAGTGGCCTGACCAGGTGGATTTCCCTAAACTAATAAAGTCAATGCAAAAGACTGTGAATAGATTGTATTAAAGATTCAGAAGGGACAACAATCTTACTAATTTGAGTGAGTTCTTCCCCTCTCGGAGAGCATAGATGTCAATAAAACATTGAAGAATTAGTAGACAACTTTTGACGTTTCTGGATGTGTGTCTACTCCTCAGAAACATCTCTGCTCTACTAGAATTTAGATTGTTCGTTTATTCTTCACTCAGTGACTTAGGAAATATTTTCCAAGAGCCTACTATGTCTTGGGGACTGCACTGGGGTACAAATAGTGAGCATGGCTTCATCTGAATGCAGTGAAGAGCAAATATCTCAGTCTTGGGAAAATTGAGTTATAAGTGTCTTGGGACACCAGACAAATAAGCAGGAGACAGCCAAAGAGCAAGAACACCATTTGGATAAAGGGAATAGCATTTGCAAAGACCTGAAATGAAACAGGAATCACATTTTCAAGGAAATTACTCTTATAATCTGAGGATTAAGCAAGTAGAAATAGAGATGAGCCTAGAGAGGTAAAAATAATGAAAGCTTTATAAATTAGGTGACCAACGAATGCACTAACCACTCCAAGCATGGTGGCACACAACTGTAATCCTGGCTACTTAGGAGGATGGCAAGTTCAAGGCCAATCTGGGCAACTTATTGGGAAAATAAAAGTAAAATGGGCTGGAGATGTAGCTCAGTGGTAAAGCACTCACAAGTTCAATCATCAGCCACAAAAAGAAAAAAGCAACTCTCCAAAACTGTATACTTTGGAAAGTGAAAGATGATACTAATAATATAAATAAATTGGAATTTCAACAAATAGATAGGGACTTTCCTAGGCAAGTCAAGACTTACAACCACCCTACTGATAAACTATGTGAATATTCTCCTCTTGATCTAATCAAAGATATTGAGGACCCACTAAGGGATCTTCTAATTTGAAGATCTAAGGATCTGAAGTATGAAGGTGACAGATATATTCATTTTATAAAGATTGCTCCTGCTGTAGTATGGGGGGGGGGTGTTACTTGTGATTTAGGGGAAAAATGTATGCAAAAAGTAAAAGAATAAATATAACGAAACTGACACATAGGTTGTGATAATTTAGGTAAACAACAAGGCTGCCTCTGGACTAGAAGTATTGTAAATGGCAATGGCAAAAAGTTGATGAAATCTAAGATTTTTAGTAAGTAAGCAGCAGAATTTGCTGAATGAGTTTTTGAAGGATTTAGTAGTGAAAATTGCAAACACTATGTACAATGTCTATGTTTCTGTCTTGTGCAAATTGGTTGAACCATAGAATGGCTCAGACAATGGATCAGCCCCTGAGGGAGTTGCTTATAAGTGATGAGCATGGGGGTTTAAGTTCAGTTTCTGAAGGCCAGGGTAGTCGGGATATTCTTTCCAAGTGTAAGATAGAACTCTAAATGGTCCAATCTAGGATGGCTGCAGTAGTTGCTAGAATAGAAAAGTCCACCAGTTGTGGACCACAAAGCCCCTGAAGAAAACCAAAATTATGGCATGGAGTAGGAACGAAGGAGTGTGGTCATATGCTATTTATTGAATGTGAAAGGAACAAACTAAAGTCTATGTGAATGAGGACAGCATATCCATTTCCCAGGCACAAAAAAAGGGAGAGTTCACAAGATCTCAGCAAAATCTTGGATGCTGTGTAGTAAAGTTCCTTAAGTTGATGGTAATTTGTTTATTTATTGAGTTTGTAGGGTTTTTTTTGGGGGGGGGGTGTTTGGTTGGTTTTTGTTTGATTTTGGTCACTTTTTTCTCTCAAAGCACCTGCTAATACAGAGTCACAGGATGAGAGGACAGGCTTCACAAAATTACAGCAATGAGAAAGAATTAAAGATCAGAGTAAGGGTGGCAGCCGTCCACTGATGACCATTGTGAGGTTCCAGTGAGGCTGGACTATGAGGAGTAACAACCATTAACAGAAGATCCATGGCCAGAGGGGCTCAGAAACCAGTAAGGAGGAGCCAGGAGGGATAAAAATATGGCAGCATTCATCATGAAATTAGATAGACAAGGGGAGAATGCCAGAGGCTGAGTCCAGTGCAAAGCCCTGGCAAAGATATTCAGAAATTCAACAATGTCAACTGCATAATCTATGTGGGGTGATCAAGCCAAGACAGGAGACTGCTTCATTTATTTATGTTTGTCCTGCAGTCTCTGAAGCCCTGCTGTGCAGAACAGGAGCACTGTCTCTGGGCTGCCAATCTCCCAGCTCCTCCATTTTTGTTGCCTTCTCACTGTGATGGGGTAGAAGGGGCATTGCCAGCAGCTTCCAGCCCTTCCAAAGCTCTCCCTCCCTTCACTTCCTAGAGCCCTTCTGCTCCTTCTTCCTGTGCAGACCTGTCTCGTTGCTTTTCATGTGGGTATTTTCTGCACTTTACATTCATCACACATTTGATATGTTACAAAGTAGTTAAGAGACCTGCTTCAGCCAGCGGAAGGACTTAGTTTTTAAATTCCACTTGAAAGCTTGAGGCTTGATCTTGGGCAAGTTACTTAATCTCTTTGGAAGTCGATTTCTTCCCCTGTGGTGGTGGGGGAAGAGATGACAATACTACCAAACAAATTGAGTAGTTTTGAAGAAAAAAGTGATGATGTGAGAAAAAATAAACAGTACAATGCCCACCACATGGAATGCACTAAAAAAATCAGTAATTGTTAATATTATTAATGTTGCTAAATCTTACTCATGTTACCACAACCCTATGTTATAGACAGTATTATGAAAGCATGCACACATACACCACACATACACCCTGACCCACATGCAAAAGACTCTTAATAAAATGATCTGTTCAAAGTTAGTCATCTCTAACCTGCAGAGCTTCGATCCACAATAGGTTTTAGGTTCAGGACCTCGCTGGACAAAACTGGACATAGAACTCAAACAATTCAGGGGAAACCTTCTCTCAGAATGCAGCCTAACAGAGCCATGCAAGGATAGGATGCTACTAAAACAGGGTTCATGCTGGAGTTTTCTTAGGGGGGAAACTCAGCGATTCCATTCTCAACACACCCAAACAAGATGGTTTCAAGTTTTTTCATGTTATGGTTTGGAGGTGAGGTATCCCCCCAAAGTTCATGTGTGAGACAATGCAAGAAGGTTTAGAGAAGAAATTACTGGATTATGAGAACCTTAACCAAATGCATTAATCAATGCATTAATTCTTGATGGGATTAACTGAGTGTTAACTGAAGGCAGGTAGGGTGTGACTGGAGGAGGTGGGCATAGGGGGTGTGCCTTTGCCGTATATACTTTGTATCTGGTGAATGGAGTCTCTCTCTTCTTTCTTATCATCATGGAGCCACGTTCTTCCACCACACTCCCCTGCCATGATGTTCAGCCTCACCTTGAGCCCTAAGGAATGGAGCCAGCTGTCTAAGGTTTAAGACCTCTGTAACCGTGAGTCCCCGAATAAACTTTTTCTCCTCTACAATTATAGGTCTTTTAGTCACAGAGAGAAAAAGCTGACTAAAATATTTCATTTGCCATCTCCTCCTGAAAACTGGAACGAACATGCTCCATACAGCTCTGAGCGAATCCGTTCTGCATCTGTACATGCACTGTGCTCATTCCATGTCTTTGTGGGAGATACCATTATAAACTCCAGTGGATTAAAAATATGACAGTGATTGATTTCTTTATAAATCTGCAGTTTGAGGCAGGGCTCCATAGGGGAGACTGGTTTATGCTCCAGATGACCTCACTTGGGGCAGCTTAGAGGAAGGTTGGAGGTTATGCTTTCAAAAATGGATTATTCACATGACGGGCAGTTGGAGGGCTGGGATGAGCTCAGCTGGGGCTGGGAGCCTGTGTTCCTCTCCATAGGAATGAGGCTCTCCATGTTTCCTGGAATACTTTACAACAATGGCAACGGGGTTCCCATGAGAGACAGGCAGATGTTGTATCCACTCTATGACCTAGCTGTAGAAGCCACACAGAGGCACTTCTGCTTTATTCTTTAGTCAAGGCAATCAGGTCAAGATCCACCCCTTTTCAGGGAGAGGGAACATGAACAATTTCTGTTGGTACTAAGTGGCAAGGTTCAGGAAGAACATGTGAAATCGGAAATACAGAGGCTTAGAAAATGTGTGTGTGTGTGCATACACTATATATGAATATGTAAGCATTTACATACTTTATACCAGATATATATACTTTGTATTTATATATGCATATTTTATATACAAATATATATTTCATATTCATATTCACATGTGCACATACATATATATGTATAAAAACTATTTGACCTATATAATAAGTAACCCTATTCTGGCACTGCTTATCTCTATTTTTTTTAACAACAGTTCTAGTCACTGGCTTATTGTATATTTATTAGTTTATTATCTGTCTTTCACTGGAACAAAGCTCCACAGAGGCAGGAGCTTCATGATATTTTGTTTTCTGCTATATCCTTATTACCTAGATCATTTCCTGACACATAGTAAGTGTTCAATTTATTTGTTTTTTTTATGGTTCCTTAATTTTTTTTTATTGTTGGTCGTTCAAAACATTACATAGTTCTTGATCAATTTATTTGTTATATGCCAGAATGCATGTTTGAATTGATACAGCCTCCGATTTATGGGACCCTACATTCACCAGCATAGTTCTGCTCATTCTCAGGCTGACACTGAGACATCACACATGATGATACTTGGTGGCACTGTCTGCCATGTATAACACACTTGACACATGACAGAGGGAGAATGTCACCATCACTGATGCTCCTAACACCTGCATTTCCAATCCGTGGAAAATGTAACTTCTATAACCACTTTTCGTCTGCATTTTATTCCTCTTTCATCAATGGCCATAGCCAGAAGCTTCAGGAGAGGTAATTTTCGGCTGGCAGCTGTGAAGTATTAAGAAAAAGGCAGCGCCAGATGTAAGGATTGTGTTTGCCTTCCTCAAGATGGAATTCGTGACGCCTCATAAAGTCATAGTTAATAAGTCTCCTGCTTTGCCCTGAGGTGTTGTCAGTAGCTTGTCATAGCATTTATTTCAGAAAGCGTGGAAGTTGCTTCTCACAAATATCATTTGGCACATTAAGGGTCAGGTAAAAGTGATGAAAAAAGAACTTGTTTGGCTTTAGAAAAATTAAAGCCCGCAAAGCATAAAAAGCAATAAAAGGGTATTGTGTGCCTTCTATCCAATATGAGATATATTATAATGAACCTCTTGTGACAAGCACCTCCACAGCTTTAGTGTAAACACCTTATATTAAATGCTAAGTGGAATATCCAGTCGACTCCTTGACACTATCATGTAATCTCCGCAGATATTTGGTTCTGATGAAACACCCCCTAACAGCTATAGTGGCAAGAAACAACTAGAATATTCATGAATTACACAATGTTTCTGTAGTACAGCATTTTTAGCATCCAAAATCTTGATCACAGATGCCAGAAGAAGAATATTAAATGCTATAATGTGATATTCAACACTCCTGTATATTCAAGTTCTCATCAAATGTATTTTTATGAAAGCCCAAAAAAGTTCTCATAAGAGAACTGCAACATAGCAATAATTTATAAATTCTCTTAATTTTTCTTCTAATACTAATATTAGTCTGTAGTTCCATATAACCACATCATCTATGATCAAAACTATTTATAAAATAGATATACAGACAAAAGTGCTACTTGGTAACCATTAATAGGACATGATCTTTAAGACTATTTTTAAGAATAGTAATGACTTTGACTCATTCCTTCCAAAAATTCTGGCAGATAAGCAACAGAGATATGAACTTTGTCTTTGAAAATTTTATTATCTGTTCACATTTCTACTGGATATGATGTGGGAGAATAGCTAAGAAGGGTCAGGTTGGCATAGTGTAGATTTTTCCATTCGCGGAAAACAAATATCTTTAGTTGAAACATCAGTAAAGGAGTTCATTACTGCCACTAGTATTATTATTAGCATTAATATCATCAGCAACTAGATTATATAGTTCTTGAAACAACCCAAAGAAGTAAATACTTGATTTAAAGATGAAAATTAGTCTGAGAAAAACCAAATGACTTATTCCTACAGATAGTTAATAGCCACTTTGAATTTAAGTCACATGATTCCAAATCTTGTAACCACTCTCACTGTAATTCTGCCTCCTGAGTGCAGGAGAATCCCCCACAGGGCCATTAATAACTGCCAGTGGCTATGTCCCACTTTAAAGACTCTATTTAATTGGTCTTTGGTGGAGCCTGGAAATAGGTAGTTTATAAAAACTCTGCACATGAATTTAATATTGTTAGATGAAAAACCACCACATTCTCTGGTACTGTTTCCCACCCTAAAGTCTTCATTGATCTCAACCTCCTAAAACACAGTAGTCTAGATTATTCTTTGGGGTATGGGGTAAGGTATGAGCAGGAATAGGAAGGGACTGGAAACTTTAAGTGCTTTCTTACATGGGTTTAAAACACAAGACATGGACATTAGATGTGAAATGGATTCCTTTACCTATCCATAGATAACTAGGTGGTTCTGGGCAGGATGTCACAATTTTAAGTTCGTTTGTTTTTCTGATCTTGGGGCAGGTGATTTTTCCACAATATATTATCTATTTCATTTTCTGCTCTCTTATTATAGTTTTATCTGGTCCACACTTTTTAGCTAGTAATCTCTCATCCACAAAATTATAACATAGGGGTCATCCAACTTATGCCACTTGTAGCTAGCTAAGCTATAGTGTAGATTGCAATAACAATTCATTAACTTACTATATAAAAATCCATCTCTCTGCATTCTATGTGTATTTTTTAAACAGGAAAAAGGAAAAAAAAGGAAAAAAAGAAACACTGAACTAAAAGGAAGGTCTGAAAAAGAATATTACCTTAAGGGTGAAAAAATATAATCCCTAATATAGAATGCCTACCATCTGGAACATAGTGTGTAGGTATTTGGCAAAGTAAGTAGAAATACATATCTGGACATCTGTAATTTGACCAAATAAAAATATTCAGAAGAAGCAAACATGCATTCAAAAACTCTGATTTAGCAAATAGGCTAAATCAATAAATAGGCCATCAATAGGCTTTGTGTGAGAAGAGTTTAGAATGATTACAGAAGCTGTCATACAGTAGTGGGTATTGTGTTCCAGAGACAAATCAGTACAAAATGGGTAAGTGCTTTGACTATCTTTGAAATGTTGGCTAAAGATTCAGAAAATAAGAAAGAACACATGAAAATACAATTTTCTTTGGTAATGAGGGCCAGGAAAACAGGGTGTTCTGAAAGCATAATTCAAAATTAATATTACTTTTCTTGTCACAACGCTCAGACAAATGTGCCTATGAAGAATAGACTTTTCCTTTTCTCTTTTTTATCCCATCTATCAAAAGATAGGTAAAGCCTACCTAATGAGAATCTTTCCTGTGACTAAGGAAACACTTACTAGAAAATTCAACTTTTGGTAAACAAATAGAAAAACACTGAGTAATCTAATATTCATAATAATCTTAATGTATTTAAAAATCATAGTAGGGCTGGGGATGTGGCTCAAGCGGTAGAGCGCTCGCCTGGCATGCGTGCGGGGCCCGGGTTCGATCCTCAGCACCACATACCAACAAAGATGTTGTGTCCGCCGAGAACTAAAAAAAAAATAAATATTAAAAAAATTCTCTCTCTCTCTCTCTCTCTCTCTCTCTCTCTCTCTCTCTCTCTCTCCCCCCCTCTCCTCTCTCTCACTCTCTCTTTAAAAAAAATAAATAAAAATAAAAAATAAATAAAAATCATAGTAGTCACCCTTCATTCTGAACTGTAGCACATGAATCTAAATTTTGTTAAATTAATTCCATACGTTTCTCACTTTTTTACATTCTTTAGAATATCACATTATTAGTCAAAGATAGAGGATATGAATTTCAGATTCATTTTACCAGCATCATAAATTTTTAAACTTTCATTTCCATTTATAGAGTAGAGCTTTACACTGTAGTCAAACATGATTTCTTCATTGAGTATGAAGTTTCATTTCTCAATATCTATTATCTTTTACTATATCACTTTCTGAGTCATTTTCTACAGTAAAGAGGGTTTTGACAGGGAAAGAAAGCATCAGGTTGTAGTGTTAGCGGGGCTGGACTTGGAACCACCACTTATGAACCCAATGCCTGGAGTTATCCTGGATCTGATTCTCTGTACACAATGTGACCTATTGATAAGCCAGCATCTCTTCCTCTTAATATCATCCTCTGTAGGACTCCCTCTGTCTGTCTTGCAGGATTGAAAAGAGGATCATGATAAATGTGAAATTGCTTTGAAAACCACTCATTGCTTTTTAAGGACAGAGACATGTAATCAAGAGCTTCTTGATTCATGGAATCTATATCTCTCATTGTTTGACAGCAAGATAGAGATTAGAGCTTCTAGCTACATATCATGTGTATCTCAGAAAGGATTTGTGGATCAAGTTCTGATTACAAGAAATTTCATCTAGTGACCATGAACAAATCATTTAAAAAGCTTCTATGTCAAAGAAAACATTCGGCATTTGGTTTTTGGGGATTGGCTAACTTCACTTAGCATGATCTTCTCTAACTCTATCCATTTACTAGAAAATGCCATGATTTTATTCTCTTTTATTGCTGAGGAATATTCCATTGTGTATATATGCCGCATTTTTTTAATCCTTTCTTCTATTGAAGGGCATCTAGGTTGGTTTCACACTTTAGCTATTGTGAATTGTGCTGCTATAAACATTGATGTGGCTGTGTCCCTGTAGTATGCTGTTTTTAAGTCCTTTGGGTGTAGACCGAGGAGAGGGATAGCTGGGTCACATGGTGGTTCTATTTCCAATTTTCCAAGAAGTCTCTATACTACTTTCCATATTGGTTGCACCAATTTGCAGTCCCACCAGCAATGTATGAGTGTACCTTTTTCCCCATATCCTTGCAAACACTTATTGTTGTTAGTCTTCATAATAGCTGCCATTGTAACTAGAGCGAGATGAAATCTTAGAGTGGTTTTGATTTTCATTTCTCTAATTGCTAGTGATGATGAACATTTTCTCATATACTTGTTGGTTGATTGTATATCATCTTCTGAGAAGTGTCTGTACAGGTCCTTGGCCCATTTATTGATTTGGGAGGAATAGACGAACTTTAGATAGGGCAGAGGAGTTGAAGGGGAAGGGGATAGGACATGGGGTTATTAATGATGGTGGAATGTGAAGATCATTATTATTCAAAGTACAGGTATGAAGACACAAATTGGTGTGAATATACTTTGTATAAAACCAGAGATATGAAAAATTGTGCTCTATATATGTAATAAGATTTGTAATGCATTCCACTGTCATATATAAATAACAAAAATAAAAATAAAAAAAAATTTAAAAAGCTTCTATGCCTCTGTTACCCCATTTGTGATATGAGTATTGTAGCAGGTAATTGTGTATATTTCTTGAGGTAGATTTAGAAGGAATCGCCAGAGATACTTTAGCTCTAATGCTACCAAGGACATAAAACCCATTAAGTTATCAAACTATATTACTGTGAACCCCATATGTTCTTTCTTGCAACATTTTCATCATAAAACATTTTTTTAAAAGACCAGGCCTAAAGCAACATTCTCTGATTATAACATATCTCCATTCACCCTGTTTTTTTTTTTTTATTTCACAGAACACAAGAACCATAAGATACTTTCCTGTATTTGTATCTGAGCCAAATGTAAAAACATAGCTGTCTCTTGCTTCTCAAAAATATGGAGCTCTTATGCAAGCAGATACAGCAGAAAAACACATACAGGGAAGGCTGGAGTTCTCACTGCTAAAGCTCATCTGTTTTCTCTGGCCCCTGGCCCTAGCATTTCCATTAGCATGCCTCTATTGGCATCCATATTATATGATTTCATTATGTCTTTCTTGTGCTTTCAAATTCCATTATTGCTATTTTTGCCCATCTCTTCTTTGGGGATTGAGACTGGGTCTTCTATTTCCATATAACTCAGACAATAACTGATACAGTTTTTATCTGAAGGATGCTCTATAGAAAACATTGACAGCCTGAGTCCTGGCAGCCTCACCTGAATGCTGGAAAGGGATGAGGAGATGAGAAGAACTATACAACTCTGGTTTCCCTGTGTCCTGTGGACAGAAATCTGTCACCCCTACCCTCTAGCCAAGCTAGAGGATTCATTGTTTCCCAAAAATGACCTGTAGTCTCGCACCTTCACACTTTATTTAATGTCTGTGATAGCCTGCCCCTGCATCTATTCCTGCTTTTAAATGTTTTTCATCTTTTGTAGATGTCCCAAATGCTACCACGACAAGGCTTTATTTCTGGCAAATTTTTTTGAGCTGTCTCTATAAGAATCGTTATGACTCAAATGTGTAGTACTGTATGTGACTTGGCACATTCCTCCTCTATATGGTTATTTACTTCTTTTTCTTATTGTTTGGGGCCTCCAATAATAAGGAGTAGCTCTATCACCTTGGACAAGTTGTTTAGCCTCACTATGCCTGTTTCTTAAAATTTATTTGATGCCCATTACAATATTAAACCTATCTAATAAAATTGTATTGAGAATTCATAAGTCAATATAGGCGTAGAACTTGGAGCATTTAACTAAGTGTAAACTTTTAGAGAAATTCAAAAGGTCTTCAAACACAGGGCATAACATTTCATTTTTAATTTATTTGCTTAGCTTAATTGTTAACAAAAGCAAATTCAAGATAAGGTATGATCTTTATGTTATGGTTTTAATTCCATAACAATCTTAAATTGTTCAAATATCTAGACAAAATGTTGGTATGTAATGCTGGGAAGTAGATGGCCCATTGTTTCAATGCTGTCGTAAATGTGCTATGCCATGGTTGGTTTCCATAGTTTTATACAAATAGTTTCCAGGCACTTTCAGACAAATAAATAACATTAAATCCTCAGCTTGTGTATTAATTTTGTTTTTAATTTAAAGAGACTGTTTTAAACTGGCTCTTTTGTGAAATCATCCTTCCATCAAATACAAGGCCCTGCCTTCTGTAAATGAAGCTGTTTACATTTAAAACCAAGACGATCCTTCTCAAAATGTAGGCAGATCTAAGTTGAGGGTAAACCACGTTAGACAAGTTCATTGAACCTTCTATAAGGTGACACATCCGTGGGAGTTGCTTGCAGATAAAAATATATATTAGACACACTCCAATTTCCATTAGACTAATCCTGATCAAACTCTGACTATAAAGTTTAGGAATAATTTTCAGTGGATGAAAATCTGTCTAGTAAATCACTTGAAGTTTGAAATTGCTTATTTGCCATCTTAGAAGTAGATTTGGAATTCTCAGCAACAGAATGAACTATGAAGCTCATTTTACAATATTATAAAATATAAATAGTGATACCTTTAGTGTCCTTGGTACAGACCTCCAAAAATAAAATTTATTTCAATATTACAAGTTAAAAACCTTCAGATGTCTGGTCTAATAAAAACTTTTTTCTTACAAAGCCATCTTATTGATTTTACTGATCCTCATCTATTTTCATTTTACATGCAAACATGGGAGAGATGTATTTATTTAAGAATAATGTTCTCTCTTCTACCCAAAATTTTCCTTTGTATTTTACCTGTACTATAACATTTAATGTTTACTTCCATGTATTTTACCTGTGTTACACACTGCAAATTTACTCTTAGCTGATTTATTCTATTATCCCTTATTAGCTTTGGTACATAAAATACTGATCTTTTCCAGAGGTTTTGTTCCTTAGATTTAGGTACGGTCTTACAGTGAGTATACAGCCTGTGTGGTCATGCAAGTGCATTGGAATAGTAACTGACTCCTGTCATCTGATTTGAAAGGAATCTGGCAACTGAGATGGGGTGAATATGATGTTTTTTTAATAAGAGAGATATTTATTGAGGGTATGAGAGTGTGCCGCTCAGTTTTCTTTCTTTTTTTTTTTTTTTTTTTAGTGAGATGCTTCTTTACTCTTCAATGATACTCATATTGTTACTAGTCAAATTCCAGAATTTAAATGTGAAAGTATAAAAGGAGATCAAATATTTATGGTACTATAATGTGTTGTATTGTATTAGACAGTAACATCCAATCTAGCTTAAAAAGTACATTTGTAGGAGCAGGGATATAGTGGTATGCAGTATTTGTCTCTCTTGTGACTTTTTCCCATAGGAAAAGCCTCTTCTGAATTGTTACCTGTTTTCAATTTGAAGCCTTGAGGCTAGAATTGTTATTTATTCTCCTACCAGGCCTTCACTGAATTTATGATTCACTTTTTCTGCCTGTCCATATTTCATGTTTTAAATGCTTTGATCAATAAGAATCGACTCTTCTAATCCTGTATTTGGAAGCTGGGGATTATCCCAACCACATAAATAATTATGGCCAATAGATCTGCAACAATATAAGCTTTAAGAATCTTTCTGTTTAATTCATCAAATAACACTTATTTGCTGATTGTTAGTGATAATATAAATTTAAAAGGTCTTTTGTTTCATTTTTCAAATAACACTTATTATCTAACAACTGAAGAGTATAATTTTTATACGAAATTGCTAGGTCTCTAAGTGGTATTTTATGTCTGCTTCTGGCTTGGATTTCAGCAATCACTTGCACCTCTGATTTTAGGTAAAAGAAATGTGTGAAATCTGTGAGGATGACAATGCTACCCTTATATTACTTGTCTACTTTTATTTTTCCAATCTGGTTCTGATTAACCCTTACTCAAATTATCAGAGTCTCAGAAGAAAGAATAAAAACAGAATTGGCTCCCAGTAAGAGTCAACAAATGTAAACCTGGCTCTTTCTCTTCATCAGCTCCACTCTGCCAACTTGGAAACGCGCAAATCCATCTCTCACTTAGTTTCTATTTCGTTTTCCTCCAAATTAAAGCATGTTTTTAAAATCTGAGTGGATTGGAATATTAGGAACAGAATTACTATTTATTTTTTAACATAGTAGCATTTCACATTTTTCTACAGACTTTTGTTAATTTATTATTTAGCTTTGAAATTAAAGCAAATGTCAAGATTTGGGAATATTCCATAGCAGACTTTATGCTACTCTGGTATGCACTCTTGTTCTTGTTGTGGGAATAGATAACTAGAGTTAGCTTCTAAGTGTAGCAATTATAGATGCATGTCTTAAGCCAAGTTCTTTAATCAATTCTTGACTGTTGACATGTTCACTTTGTTATCTCAGCCATGGCCAATTTCATTTTTCCTGCTCTCAGCGTTCCTGGCATGAAAGGCCCTTCTGCATAGCACCTGTCTTCCCGCACATCATTTGATGCTTGGAAGAAAGCAAACTAGTTCTAAAATTAACCTAAACAAGTCCCTGTAATATCAACATCTTAAAATCAAATGCAAGTCATTTGGAAATCAAATACCTTGTAGAATAATTTGATATTCCACCATGCTGTCGACATCCTGCTCTTAGGTTGCTTAGGGAAGGGTACCCCAGGAGAATTGCAGTGGACAGTCTGCATAACCATACTCAGGAGCCCTGCCTCACTTCTACTAGTTTAATGGATTCAGTATTAACCTATCATCATGTTGGTGACAACAATCATGTTTGAAAATGTTAGATAGCATACTAAGATTTCCCAGGTCTTGGTTGTTCTGTGTTTTTAGTAAAATTGTACCAGAAACTCATTCTTTTTCAGAATGTTTTATCTGAGTTCTGAATACCATTCTGAAATCAAGGGAGGTTAATTAAGAAGGATTCTCTACTTGCTAGCTTTGATCTTTGGCTTATGTGATTATATCCTCCTGACTATCTCTGACATTTTCCTACCTTTTTTATTCTCTTTTTTACTAAACCCCTTCTTTCTACTGTCTCCTCATTAATTTCATTTATAATAGATACAACAATGTGACTTTTATTTCACATGTATTGTTCAGAAGTACATAATACCAAGTTGATCCATTTAATTTTATTAGAAGCTTGTTAACACTCTTTATTTTCACAAAGGAATATAGTAATATTTGAATAAATATAATTAATAGTTTGACATTCATTGCTTGTGTCTAAGCACTCTTGTTATCTTTACAACTTAATTTTTATTTTGTTATTGTTCAATATGTTTCTATTAGCCTATCATCATAGTTAAAAATCTTTTTGATCAAATTACTAGTTTATCGGGCCTTCATAAAGTGGCTTTCTATTTTTCTAAGTAAACTTCTTAAATTCATAAGTTAATTGGAAGCCTCACCATTTCATAGTCACATACCCATTCCAAATATATTTTCAAGTGTACAAGATTCCATTCAAACAATAGCTAAGATATCAACTTTCTATCTTGACCCCAAACTCTCATCTTAAATTGCATAAAAAATGTCTTAATTATTATCCTCATTAGAAAATGAGAAAAGTTCTTTGGAGGAGTGTCCTGAAAAGATGATTGTAAATATTAGGACCAGATACCAGAATATTGAGGTGAACAGAAACTTACATAGTTATATTTTATTTCTTTCCTCAAAGTTCTAAAAATTCTTGTCCATATCATTTTTAGCTCCCTTTTTCAATAAATATTTTAATTTATTAGCTCTCATTACCCTTCATTTGGACTATTAAAACAGCCTCCTCTATCTTATTCACTGTTATTAGAATTATTTTTTTTTAATCCAGGCAGGAACACACTATTTATCACTTTGTAGGATATAATTACATACTCGAAAGCATTTAAAACTTTATAAAATATAATCTATCGCACCACTATATCTTTACATTCAAATGCATTCTTCCATGCAACCTAATCAAACCACCTAAAAGCACTCACCACGTGTTCCTACTGTTTCAATCCTGCTCACCCATTAGCCAATAATTTGCTTCCTCCCTCTCTTTGCAGATTAAAACTGTACTTATCCTTTTAGACTCAGCTTGAACACCACCTACTCTTTGAAATTTTCTGTTCCATCCACTCAGCGGAAATGATTGCACATTTCTCTCTTACAGCATTTTGCAAGTATACTTATATTTTAAAAGCATGTTTAATTTAGCCTATCTACACTACTTGTCTTCCCAACTAATTATAAAATATTTGAGGTTGGAGATTCCATACTTAAGTATTCTCCTTATCTCGTGCTGTTTTGTGGGTGCGTTGCAGCTCTGGATGCCCACTCTGCCTGCAGTGTGGCAAGTTTTCTGAAACTGGTATCTTTAACTAGTTTTTTTGAAAAATAAGTCATGAGCACAGCTGCCCTACGTCCCCTCCTCACATTATCATTCCTGAAAGGAAACTGTAGGATGCCTTCGATTCTTCATCCCCATTTAATGTTTTAAGTGTGAACTCACACAGTTCCATAGAAATTCTCCTCACCAGGTTCACCAGCAACTCTGATTGGAAACTTGGATGAACTATTTTTGGGGATTATTCTTTTTAACACTTAGTGAAGCAACTAACCTTGTGAATGACTTGAAACACTCTCTCCTAATTCTCCCCCCCGCCCCTCTCTCTCTCCAGGTTTTTCCCTTTGATCCTGTACTGGTTCTTCTATACCCTTTACTGAATCCTAAAATCTTGACTGCAGGAAAGTTTGAAGTAATGGCATCCAGGAGTCAGTCATTATCTATACCAATGTGAATCAACGGCAATCTAGTGGATAAGATCACCCAGGAAGAATACATTCAGGGAGGGGGGAAAAAGAGCAACAAGGATGGAAAAAAAAAAACAGGAAAAGCAAATTTACAAAGAGGATTTAGCTGTATAGACCTTAGATTGCATTTAAAAACAAATTTTGCTTGGAAACTTTCCAATTTATTGCTAAATATATATACATAGATAGATAGATAGATATCTCAGCGGAATGCACTACAATTCTTATTATATAGAGAGACCTCAATTTTTCATATCTCTGGTTGTATACATAGTATATTCACACCAATTCATGTCCTCATACATGTACTTTGGATAATAATGATTATCACATTCAACCATCATTAATTCCCCCACGCCCCCTCCCTTCCCCTCCAACCCCTCTGCCCTATCTAGAGTTCGTCTATTCCTCCCATGCTTCCTCTCTCTACCCCACTATGAATCAGCCTCCTTATATCAAAAAAGCATTGGGCATTTGGTTTTTTGGGATTGGCTAACTTCACTTAGCATTATCTTCTCTAACTCCATCCATTTACCTGCAAATGCCATGATTTTATTCTCTTTTGTTGCTGAGTAATATTCCATTGTGTATATATGCCACATTTTTTTATCCATTCATCTATTGAAGGGCATTGGTTTCACAATTTAGCTACTGTGAATTGACCCAGCTATCTCTCTCCTTGCTCTATACCCAAAGGACTTAAAAACAGCATACTTCAGGGACACAGTCATATTAATGTTTATAGCAGCACAATTCACAATAGCTAAATTATGGAACCAAATTATTGCATTTTTAAAATGTATGTTGTTTTAATATTATAGCAGTATATGAAAAACAGAAGAAACAGTTATCTACAGATTCCTTGGAAATCCATCATTTTTTAAAATTTGTTCTCGTTAGTTATACATGACCGTAGAGTATATTTTGACATATTTATACAAACATGAAGTACATCTTCTTCTAATTAGGATCTGTCTTTCCTATTTTGTCCAACCCTCTTTCCTTCATTCCCCTTTGTCTAATACACTGAACTTCTATTCTTCCCCTCCCCACCCTTGTTGTGTGTTAGCATCCATGTAGCCAAGAGAACATTCGACCTTTGGTTTTTGGGGATTGGCTTATTTATTTTAACATAATAGTCTCCAGATCCATTCATTTACTGGAAAAAGTCATAAAGTCATTCTTTTTTATGGCTGAGTAATATTTCAATGTGTATATATAACAAATTTTCTTTATCCATTCACCATTGAGGGGCACTGAGGTTGGTTCCATAGCTTAACTATTATGAATTGAGCTATTATAAACATTAATGTGGCTACCCCACTGTAATATACTGATTTTAAGTCCTTTGGGTGTATACTGAGGATGGTATAATTGGGTCAAATGATGGTTCCATTTCTAGTTTTCTGAGTACTCTCCATACTGCTTTCCAGAGTAATTGCACAAATTTCAGCCCCATCAGCAATGTGTGAGTGTACCTTTTTCTCCACATCCTTATTTTAAATGCAGTCAGCTATTTTTTCACATTAACAATTACAACCCTATCAAAGAAATAGATTTTAACATTTCCATTTTAGTGACAGAAATGGGTGAAGTCAAACCAAATGTGTAGCCCAGAAAACTTGCTGGTACCTCACAGATATAGTCAAAGCTATGGCAATTTTTTTAAAAAAATGATAATTAAAAATTATTTTTAAAAATTACTTAAAAGTGTGAGCCACAGCGGTGTTGGCAGTAGCAGTATAGGTGGCAGCCGCACTTGGAGAATTAATAATTTATATATATATATATATATATATATATATATATGATTTTAAAGGGAGGTACCCAAGCCCCTGAAGTTAACGACCATAGTTGGGACTGAATCTTAGGCACAGAATAAGGCCAAGAGCTGTCCATGGGTCCACACTGCAGTGGGTATGCTGGAGGTGGCCACACAGGGAGAGGGGAGTATTAAGTGAGTACATATCAGAGTCAGAGATTGCCACCCCAAGACCCACCCTCAAATCTGCTAAGCTGATTCAGTTCTATTGGCCAGAATGGGAGGGATCAGGGCTCAGTTTGCCTCTGTTTCTTTCTCCCTTTCTTCAAATGAGGGAATGAAGCCATCACCTGTCCTCTTAGCACCACTCCTCCCACTTCACTAAATTGTCCTTGTTGGTCCCAATTAGGAAATTAAGTTTCCCACCCTTGCCACCTGGTGGTTCTCCCAGGCCACCATTCAGCCACCTTGTGAATGAAGTCTTTGTCTTCAGCAAAAGTTCTTGTCTGTCTGTGGCTGCTACAGAGGGCAAAATGGGCCTGGGTCTGTGACAGGAGATGGATTTGTTCATCACCCCAACTTGATCAGTGCACACTGTATGCAGGTATTAAAATATCACATTGCACCCGAAAATTAAGTATAACTAAAAATTAAAAAAAAAAAGAATATAAAGCTTCTCATTGTGCAGAATGGAACTTTGTTCACCTGGTCAAAGTATCGCTTTAATTTTCTATGATAATATTCTCTCTGGAAAACAGAACCTACACGCTCGGGTTATTCTAATGAAATTTTCACCCATACTAAGTAAAATGTCCACTTTTTACCCCTGAATTTAGGAGCTTGGAATCTATTTAATTATTCTTCATTCCTCTCCCAATCGTGGAAAGGGTTCCTATTTAGCTTTTTTCCAACTTTCTATTTCCTGCAATATCAAATGAAAGATTCTTGGGAAGTTCTGCATCTGGTTTAGACCATATTCCTATATGGTTCAAGGAAAATCATTCAAAGGCTTAATCTGAGCTAAAATTTTACACTCCTACTCTGCGCCCTTAAGATTTTATGATTGCGATTCCATGTTTGCTATTATCAAGGCTTTACATCACATTGGTCATTATTCTTACCATTCAGTAAGAATAATCCTTATTTTTTCATTACAGTATTAGCTCAGATTCTCCAGCCTAGTGCATTCATTGTGAATAAAACTATCACAGGATTTTGTTCTTCTTTAAACACATATTTGTCTTTTTATACTCGTTCCACAGGCTATATGTGCCTTAAACGCTGAAAAAAAAATCATTTATAATCAAAACCATGGAGAATTGGACAAGTTGGCCAATTATAGTATCTTCAGAGTCTCATAAACTACTTTGAAAATCAACTGCCTTGTGAAGATTGTTATTATTCATCCCCTAAAAATCAGAATATTGTGATCAATTTGTACAGGACCAGATGCCATAGCCATGTGGAGCTTTACATATATACCCCAGTCAGAAAGAAGTTCTCTTTCTAGTTTATCTTTGATAATAAATGAATATTTAAATTCATTAAATATGTGCTGGAGAGGCTGTGGGCTGAACTACTACATTAAATATGTTTAGCTAATAGATTTTGTCACTTATACTTGATCTTTCATCTAAAGAAGTGGGAATTAATGCAAGAGTCAAGGTAATTTTTAAACCAACTTCTCCAAAAAGAAAATGAATACAACTTTTACCATATTTGTTTGACTACTTTTTAATTCTCTATTATGCCTGTAAGAAGTGTGTTGTAATAAAATATGTAAAATATTATGTTCTAATAATTTTATTATTTCTCTTTCCTCCCAATAAATATGTGATATTTTTGACACTGGGAATTACATCTTCTATTTAATGTTTTTAACTTACTTATAAGAAGAGAGTATTTAGCATATAGTAGGCTGCCTTAAACGCTTGACAAATAAATTTAAAAAGTCAGACTTTAGCCCAAGAAAAAAGCACTTACTATGTGATAGGTGAGATCTGTGTTTTGTTTACGCTATTGTAATTTAATAGTACCAATAGTCTGAGGGCATAGATGTTACTAACCACATTTTATAAGACAGAATATTGAGGTTTAGAGTTAAAGATATTGCCCAATATCACACTGTTAATAAATTATAAAGTTGTGATGTGATTTGTGATTTAATTGACTTCATAGTCCATACTTTCTCCGCTATGTCACACAATCAACTAGAAAGTGGTCAGATATCAGATTGCTATGAGACATGTCTCTGAAGCCATCATTAGTTTTACTGAAATTGTTAATGCACCACTAGATCTAGGATGTTTTTTGTATATGATTAAAAGTATAAGGAACTTAAGAAAAAAATATTTAGTGTAAATATTTTTAAAACAAGGGGGAAAGGATGATTGACATACAAAATGATGCATCAGACTCAGTAAAAAAAAATAAAAAATACCTAGGGAATTTTAAGAATGCACAAGAAATTAGGAACTGTGCTGTTTCTCTGAATTGCATTAGATTTTTTAAAACAAAAACAAAACAAAATGAATAAATTCTATTGGGCTCACATGAGCCAAAGTGAATAATAAATTAATGAAGTCAGTATTCAGTTATTATACCTTTGCATACCAAGGCTATTATAAATTTATAAATGCATTGATTTGAATACTTTTTAATGTAAAGAAAATGGCCTAATCTTTTTCATCAATTGGATTCTGAATAAAAACATGATAATAATCACATAGAGTTCATGTAACAAAAGTGACCCATGTTAAATGCAGCCAAATTCCATCCCTTTCTTAGATCTTTTTGCACAAATAAAGTTTTCATTGGCATTACTTAGCCTTCTCTGTGATCACCTCTATGATCCATAACTATAGACTATGACTCCTTAAGACATTGTAAAGAAAGACCAGCAATTCCAGAGCTAATAGGTTTCTGTTTTTTCTTTTATATATATATACATTTTTTTATTGGTTGTTCAAAACATTACAAAGCTCATGATACATCATCTTTCATACATTTGACTCAATTGGGTTATGAACTCCCATTTTTACCCCAAATACAACTTGCAGAATCACATCGGTTACACATTCACATTTTTACATAACAGCATATTAGTGACTGTTGTATTCTGCTACCTTTCCTATCCCCTACTATCCCCCCTCCCCTCCACACCCATCATCCCTCTCTACCTCATCTGCTGTTGTTCAATTAATTCTGCCTTCTAAGTATAGTGGAACCACAGCGGGAGGCACTACTCAGCATTAGAAAACAAGTTTAGCTATACAGGAGGCCCTGAGTCAATCCTCAAAACCACTAAATAAGTAAATGGATAAAATATAGCAGAACTGTTTTCAAAAGACAAACAGAAATATGCTTGTTTTTTTTTTTTTTGTTTTTTTTTTAGGGTGAAGAATAAAAGGTTTGAGGGGAGGGAGAAGGAAATGAAAGCAGGTAGTACTTGGGATTAAAATGGAGAAAACTATGCTGTATGCATTTATGAATGTGTCAAAATGAACCCCATTCTGTATAACAACAATGCACTAAAAATTTAAAAAAATAAAGATGAATAAAAAAACACCTTTATAAAAAATATCATTCTTTTACTGTATTGAAATGTTTAATGAAATTAAGGTATCATTTTATGTTGAGCATGGTGGCACATACCTGTAATCCCATCGACTGGCAAGGCTGAGATAGGAGGATTGTAAAGTTGAGGTCAATCTAGGCAACTTAGTGAGACCCTGTCTAAAAATAAAAAATAAAAAGCGGTTGGGGATGTAATTCAGTGGTAAAGTACCCCTGTGTTAAATGTTCAATCCACAGTACCACTGAAAGAAAAGAAAAGTAGGAAGGAAGAAAGGGGAAAGAACACCTTTTCAATTGGTAAATGATACAGAAATGTTAAAAGGAAAAAATTGGAAGAAATCTTTAAGAGAAATACTTGTGTTAAATTTCATTCAGAATGTTTTTAATTGCACCTAAATGTCATGATTATTGCTTTCTTAAAGTCTTAAAATAGTTGCAATAAGTTTCACTTTTAACTGAACTTATTGTTTGGTATAAATGTTCTGTTTTCTCACTTGACTTTCTGTGCCCTGTGTTATTGAGCACTTGTGTGCTCCATAATTGTAGACTCTATGACTTCTTCACAGAGTCTAAACAGAGACCAGACCGATATTTATAGTGTAATAGAGTTAAGTCATTTAATAAAAATCTAAAAACTATTTCTTGTCTCACCAGGTCCCAAATGAAGACTAAGATTAATGCACATTATTAAATTTACATTCTTTTTTTTTCAGATCCAAGA
The DNA here is from genome assembly GCF_052094955.1 of Ictidomys tridecemlineatus. Lineage (NCBI taxonomy): Eukaryota > Metazoa > Chordata > Mammalia > Rodentia > Sciuridae > Ictidomys > Ictidomys tridecemlineatus. The sequence goes on along the minus strand of NC_135485.1, from coordinate 101,045,719 downwards.
AATGAGCAGAAATAATGATCAAGAAAATGACTATGAAGAAGATATTTTCTCATTTTCTACATATTCTCCCTGTAAGTTTTCTTACATGTTATGTATATATATATTATAGTACATATGCTGGAAATATATGACTGAAGAGAATTCAGAAAGGTATTTAATTAACAGAATGACTTTTACTTTATAATATGGTAGAAATGCCACTACATTTGCTAGTGTAGATACATTTAAGAAGGTCAAGGTCTAATAATCACATATTAGGTTTCCTATCCAGGAGAAATACACAAGTTATACTGGTATACATTTTTTTTTCTATTTGACAACTGTGTTTTTTCAAGTGTTTGTTGTTCTCCAAACATAATCACATTTTTTTTGCAGTTCTTATTTTTCTCAGCTATGAAATGAGAAGTTTGGACCGGGACACTCTCTAAGGTCCTCTCTGAAGTAACAACATGAAGTTCTAGGTTCTAATGTCTGAAGACAGATTCAAAATGTTCCTGCATTTTAGGCCTGTGTCATTAACACACAATGACTTGTTCAACATCTTCATCAGCATTTCTTATCAGCATCTACATCCTAACTTCCGAAAACCCTGATTTCTATCACTTCTAAGCGTCTACATGTGCTGATTTCCGTATCTCAGCAAATGGAAATGCCATGTTTCTATTGTTCAAGCTACGTCAACATCCTTGAAGTCACCTTTGCTTTTCTACTTTCTCTCTTACCCTGTATGCAGTCTACTGTATAATCTTATTGACTCCACTTTCAAAATATTGCCCACACTGAATCTTTTCTCACCCTTCTCATTGCCCTTCGTCCTAGTTCACACTGTCAGTAGTTCTTCCCCAGATGGTACAGTGATTCCCAGTGGAGGGGTATTGACTGTCCCCTACATTGCCAACTTGACAATGAATGGAGATTTTTCTGATTGCCATGACTTGGAAATGAAGGGTTGCTACTGGCATTCAGTGGGTAGAGATATCAGGAATGCTCTAAATATCCTACAGTGTACCAGACAGCCCCTCACATCAGTCCAACATGTCAATAATGTGCCGCTATCAAGAAACCCTGAAACAGTTTCCCTATTTTTCACCTCTCACGCTTTAGGCTTCATGAAGGAACTAATCACGCTTCTGTCCCAAATCATCCAAAACCTTCCCATTTTACCTATAATCCTTCTTATCACCTACAGGGTCCTAGATAATCTTTTAAAACTCTCTCTGGTCACTGTCTTACTTGCTCATGGCCAGTGACATCTCGCACATCAAGCTTGCTACTTCTACCTACGGGCATTTGCAATATCTGCCCCCACTACCTACTCTTCTTCTGTGTGTCCCCTTAACTCACTTCATCACTTCTTCCTTCAAATCATTACTCCTGTCTTCTTCCTTTACTCTTTATTTCTCTGTACCTGCTATTTTTTTTTTTTGTATTGCACTTAGCATTATTTTGGCAAAGTCAGTAAACTCCTTCAAACATTTTTTGATTGCAGAATACAAATACACAAATGTTAATTAAGCTAAGAAGTTAATGCACCAAGTTTGAAGGTTATATATTTTATCATTTTTATGATAGCAAAGGTGATGATAAAGACCAACATTGATACGGATCATATATTTATCATAATACTGAATCCTCAGAACAGCCTAGAATAAGAAAACATTATTTCAGTTCTAAAGAGACAGTTTGGAACCAGAAACTCTCTCATATATGAAACTGTATGAGTCAGCAGATTTCCATTGGCACCACCATTGCTCTGGAGCATGCCAAAACCCACGGGTGCACTAAATCCAGCTCTCCAGGGCTGAAGTCCAGGTTTGGGCATATTTGACAAGCACAAGGGAAGCTCTATTACTTAGTCAGTGTCAAGAAACACTGAATACACAAACAAAACTGAGGCTCCGAGTCATTTGCTACAGCGTGAATGTAATTCTAAGTTGATGACTGATTTGCACCTACAGAAAGAGTGAAGTATGTTTGCTGGCCTGAGCAATAATTTTTCCAGTCATTTTATCATCGATTCCATCAACATTTCCAAGGACTACTTTATTTCAGGCTGGTGTTTTTGTGTTAGGAGTAGAAAGATGAATGATTTCTGTACAGGTAGATCATTTGAAAATGTCTCCCTCTGCTCTGAACTAGGATCTTGATTCAGTTCTAATACTGGAAGCTATATTTTCTTCTTTCTCACATAAAATAAAAGAAAAATGAGAATACATGTAGTAATAGGGGGTAACATCATGGATATGATTTTTCCTTACTAAGCTGAAAGAACTTATACAGTGTTACTCTTTATTTAAAAACAAAGGTTTTTATTTTCTAAATTATGCTATCTGACTTTTTTAGTTATATTTAAGTTCAGCAATCCTTTGAAACAATTGATTACATTGAGAAGAATGACAACTCAAATGTTCAAAATCTGTTATGAAGATGCCAAAGTTATTTGGAAGTTCCAAAAGTCTATCCTAAATTTTTTTTGAATCTTTTCTGTAGAGATTGTTTTAAAAAGAAAATTTAATAAAAGTATTTTAATGTTATTACATTGTAACATTTTTCTGTGTTCTTCCTGAGTGGTTAAGAGCATTTATTAGGCATCATAAACAGACAAATGATGGCATGGTTCCTGGAGTGAAGGGAATCAAACCTGATTATTGGGTTAAATTTCAAGATAAAATGCATTTTATAGGTAAGCAAACCAAGCCACAGAAAGATGTACCCACTGTGAGTGATTTGGATGTCTTCTCCATCAAAAAATGTGAACGTTTTCCTCAGCAATATTTTCACAAATCAATATAGCATGTATAATAAATTATAAAAGTCATTATATGTTTTTTTTAAATATTTATTTTTTAGTTGTAGTTGGACACAATATCTTTATTTTTATGTGGTGCTGAGGATCGAACCCAGGGCCTCACACGTGCTAGCACTCTACCACTGAGCCACAATCCCAGCCCCAGTCATTATATGTTTATAATAAAAATTAATATATAATAAATGTATTAAAATAATAAATAAATGCCATAAATTCATTTGTATTCATTATTTACAAGCAAGTCAACCTTTATTTCCTTTCCTTGTTCTATAACTTTCCCTCTCTTTTTACTTATTTCACTTGGTCAATTATGTTGTTTTCTAATAAAAATTCATAATACTATTAAATACATGAATCTACTCAACAATAACTCTAAGAATCAGAATGTCATTATATACAGGAGTGTGTCAGGTATTGTTGTAACAAGATTTAATGGAGCTTTGACTCTTCTTTGAGTAAATGCTTTTAAATCCCAGAAATGACAATTCAGTAAAAGTTATGCAGTTGATGGCTTTCCACTATATCAGGCCATGAAAGTTTTATTAGCAATACTACTACTTCTCTACAAATTTACAAAATATGAAATGCCTCCAGATGGTCCATTTAAATAAAATTATACAATCTTTCTTCTCATAAATAGCCACGCAGTACCCAGCATTGCATCATGAAAGCTGGAAGACCTACAGGCAGAGTACAGATGGTGCCGAGGCAACTGAAGGGACCAGGGAGGAAGAGGAGCCTGAATCAGGGGCCCAGGAGAGGCACAGCCCCTCAGAGGCTGGCAGTGCAAGTCCTGAGGACCAGTATGATGACTTGTATGTGTTCATTCCCGGAAATGACCCAGAAAGTCATTCACAAGAGCCACTCGTGTGCTGCAGACCACCTCTTCCCCCACCAAGACCTGTGTCTGCTGCCTTCCAACTGGAAAAACCTCACTTCACATTGCAAAGTAAGTTTAAAGTTCAAAGAAAAGAAATGCTCTTACAGGCGTATATAGCATGAGTGCAGTGGTAAATCCATACAGAGAAGATCATCTTTTGAAACCTTTGGAAGCTTTTCTTCCAGTTCTTTAACAAGTAGGGCCCATGCAGTGAAGCAAGAGATACCTGCCACCACCCTTTCTCCCTTCCTTCCTCTTTCTCCCTTTATTCTCTTCCCTCCCCCGCCTTCCATCCTTTCTTTTTTCTGGAACAAAAAAATCTTATTACAAAGCTTTAAGAAAGCAAAGTAATAAAACTTGGAAGGAATCTGTAGTTCAGCACATAAAATGAACCTCAAGTATCCTGTGGAAAAGCAAATGACAACATTGCTTTTAAAAAACACTCTTAGTATTCTGGCAAGAGGGGAAGGCTAATGCTTTACAGATGATTTACAGATGACTTGCAAATGATCTTAGGCATCACTCACTTTGTAGCTGTGGAAGAATGAAGTGGTAAGGAGTTTATTGCACAATGCATTGAGACTGAAGTCTAAGAATACGAGATTTATATAATCTATATATCTCCAAAGTAGAACAGCCACCATGGCTGTCACGCCACTTGTTCCCAGAGGTAAAATTGGGGTGTGTAAGGCGGGGGTGTGGAGTATACTGTGGAGGACAAACCTTATAGTGAGCATGAAGAGGAGTTTCCACATTGGGCTTTTCTACTCCAGTGTTCAACAACCTGAAAAACTTCCACCTCCAGGTTCTCTCCTTTAGTCACTAATGATATCCCACTAAAATCAAACATGATTTTATATTTGCTTTCCAAATTCACAAAGCATTATTACAAAGCAAATTTAATAGCAAAGATTTAAAAATACCCATTAAGATAATATATTTGTCACTACCCTTTAGTTGTCGTGTCCTAGAAAGCTCTTAAGTACATTAACATTATTTCAAAAAGGAGAATTTTGAAGCCAAGAAATTTAGCATTAGTGTCCTTGAAGGCCCTGCCTGCAAAGCTCTATTTTGTCAACATAAGCCATCCTAAGGTCAAGCACTGCATATATAGATGCAAAATTTTGCTCAGTGGAAAGTACCAAAGCCTAATGGGAGCTCCTCTGAATCAGTCACTCATAAGCAGACATTTATTGCTTACCTACTGTGTGCCAAGCCCTTGAAGACCCTTCATTGACCTATATCAATGAAGTAGATTATGAAAATCGGTAGGGCAAGGAAACATAGGTGGTTAACTCACTGATAACCAAATCCTGGCATGTTTTTCTCACTTTGGGTATTTGAATAATTTGATGTAATTATTAAACTCTATTCTTTAGAAGACAAGATTTTCTTGTGTCAGGTCAAATCTCTTGCAGGAGTTAATATTAAATTATATTTTCCCTAATGTAAATTTCTATATATAATATGTTGGATAGGAGGTATAAAATTACTCCAGTATTTACCAGATACCTAGACTAAAAAAGTAATATTGGCTAATGTAGCTCTTGAAAACTACCAAATATAAAAAGTAAAATAAAACAAAGACTTGCTGCTTTTATTTAAAAACCCTATTTTTACATTTTATGTGTGGTGATGTTTTTCAACTTCTCTTTTAATAGGGTTGATATTGGAAGAAAATGGAAAATAAAAGCCAATTTTTTTCTTAAAATTCCTTTAGCTCTTTTACAAGTAAGCCTGCAAATTTCCACTTAATTTTTGCCAGAGACAGAGATGCACAAAGTTCTTTCACTTTAGCTAGTGATAACTTCAGGAATTGCTTAGGTGTAAATTTCATCTGCCTTCAGTTATTGTAAAAAGAGAGACCAGTTCATCTATAGCCAAGGACTGAAATTCTTCACTATGGATTTGTGGACATATTTGTTTTGAGAAACTTAAAATGTAACATTATGGATCCCTTTTCACTTTACAAGGAGCATATGATCTTTATCTTCACAATAATTCCAGAATGTAACTATCAGAATGATCCCTCTTTGACTCAGATGTAACACCATAGAGCCTATGATTAGAATATATCAAATACTTACATGAAGAGGTTTATTGGACTTCTAAGGTTCTTCTATTTTCTTCTCTTTTATTCTTCTTACTCCAAGTATTTCAAAAGTTGGAATTACGGAAGTGACACATTTCAATAGTTATTTGTTAGTGCATAACCTGAATTGAGTGGAACATGAGCCACTCTTTAACAAGAAGTATAATCTGATACTTGGGAAAATAAAAAGTAAAATGCATTCTTTCTAGTGCAAACCTAACTTTAAAAAGTTAGGAAGAGTGGTGGGTGGGGAAACAAAAAAAGTTAACAGCTCAGGAAATCAGTTCATAAAAGTAAGATGGCTGACACATTTTGCTAAAAATGAAGCACTGTAAAAGTGTTTCCCACACACTTCATCAGCGTTCACCTGTGATGCTGTCAATAAAACAGAACTCATGAAGTTAAACCGTATTATTCACAGAGGAAAAGGCAAGTCACAGTGATTTTAAATTCAGTGTGAAGCTTATAGGTAATTAGTATTTCTTGGATTAAACTAAGGGGAGCAGTGACATTTAAGACTCCTATGTGAGATGAACTTGGCCACTCCACAAAAACCTACCCAAAACAATTGTCTTTTCTTCTGTACTATTGGTGTTTCCTCTTAGATTCTGTTTTTCCACTAAAATGCCCATAAGTAATAAACTACTTTATTATCATTTTTTAAAAATATTTTTATTAAATTATATATTTATTCTAATTTGTTATACATGATGGCAGAATGCAATTCATTTCATATTACATATATAGAGCACAATTGTTCAAGTCACTGATTGTACACAAAGTATTTTACACCATTTGTGTCTTCATACATGTACTTAGGGTAATGATGTCTAACTCATTTCACCATCATTTCTACCCCCTAAGCCCTTCCCTTTCCCTCCCTCCCCTTTTCCCTATCTAAAGTTCCTCCATTCCTCCCATGCTCCACCCCCCCATCACCATTATGAGTCAGCATCCTCATGTCAAAAAAAACATTTGACCTTTGGTTTTTGGGGATTGGCTTAATTCACTTAGCATTATATTCTCCTACTCCATCCATTTACCTGCAAATGTGATGAATTTATTCTCTTTTATTGCTGAGTAAAATTCCATTGTGTATATATACCACATTTTTTTATCCGTTCATCCACTGAAGGGCATTTTAGCCCTTCAGCTATTATGAATTGTGCTGCTATAAACATTGATGTGGCTGTGTCCTTGTAGTATGCTGTTTTAAAATCCTTTAGGTATAGTCTCAGGAGAGGGATAGCTGGGTCAAATGGAGGTTCCATTCCCAGATTTCCAAGGAATCTACATACTGCTTTCCATATTGGCTGCACCAATTTGCAGTCCCACCAGCAATGTATGAGTGTACCTTTCCCCCCACATTCTTGCCAACACTTTGTCTTCATAATAGCTGCCATTCTGACTGTAGTGAGATGAAATCTTAGAGTAGTTTTGATTTGATTTCTGTAATTGCTAGAAATGTTGACCATTTTTTCATATGTTTGTTGATTGATTGTATATCCTCTTCTGAGAAGTGTCAGTTCAATTCCTTGGCCCGTTTATTGATTTGGTTATTTAGTTTTTTGGTGTTAAGGTTTTTGAGTGTTTGGTATATCCTAGAGATAGTGCTCTATCTGATGTGCTTGGGATAAAGATCTGCTCCCATTCTGTAGGCTCTCTGATTATTTCTTTTGTTGAGAAGGGTTTTAGTTTGAATCCATCCCATTTATTGATTCTTGGTTTTAATTCTTGCACTACAGGAGTCTTATTAAGGAAACAACATATGGAGATTTGGGTCTACTTTTTCTTACATTAGGCCCAAGGTATCTAGTTTAATCCTAGATCCTTGATCCACTTTGAGTTGAGTTTTGTGCATGGTGAGAGATAGAAGTTAATTTAATTTTGTTACATGTGGATTTCCAGTTTTCCCAGCACCATTTGTTGAACAGGCTATCTTTTCTCCAATTCATGTTTTTGTCAACTTTGCCTAATATAAGGTAATGGTAGTTATTTGGGTTAGTCTCTGTGTCCTCCATTCAGTAACATTGATCTACAGTTCTATTTTGGTGCCAATACCATGCTGTTTTTGTTACTATTGCTCTGGAGCGAGCATAGTTTAAGTGTGGAATAGTAATGCCACCAGTTTCACTCTTCTTGCTAAGGATTGCTTTGGCTATTCTGGGTCTCTTATTTTTCCAGATGAATTTAATGGTTGCTTTTTCTATTTCTATGAGGAATGTCATTGGGATTTTGATTGGGGTTGCAAGAATCTGTATAGTGCTTTTGGTAGTATGGTCATTTTGACGATATTAATTCTGCCTATCCAAGAACAAGGTAGATCTTTTCATCTTCTAAGGTCTTCTTCAATTTCCTTCTTTTGTATGCTGTAGTTTTCATTGTAGAGGTCTTTCACTTCTTTTGTTAAGTTTATTCCCAAGGTTTTTTGTTTCTTTATTTTTGTTTTTGTTTTTTGTTTTTGAGGCTATTGTAAATGGGGTAGTTTTCCTAGTTTCTCTTTCAGAGGATTTGTCACTGATATACAGAAATGCCTTTGATTTATTTATGGCTGTTGATTTTATATCCAGCTACTTTGCTGAACTCATTTATTAGTTTTAGGAGATTTCTGGTGTAATGTTTTGGGTCTTCTAGGTATTGAATCATATCATCTGCAAATATTGATAATTTGAGTTCTTCTTTTCCTATCCATATACCTTTAATTTCTTTCATCTGGTCTTATTGATCTGGCTAGAGTTTTGAGAACTATATTAAATAGAAGTTGTGAAAGAGGGCATTCCTGTCTTGTTCCAGTTTTTAGAGGGAATGCTTTCAATTTTTCTCCATTTCAAATGATGTTGGCCTGGGGCTTAGCATAGATAACCTTTACAATGTTGAGGTATGTTCCTGATATCCCTAGTTTTCCTAACATTATTATCCGATTCTCATCCTCCAAAGGCAATGTGGCAATGTTTTTTTTTAAAAAAATGGGGGTTAAAAAAGCCAAAAAACAAAAAAAAAACAAACCTCTCATTGACCTGATAGAGAGCCATAACATTCAAATTCTTTTCAACTTATTCACCAAAGTATTTCATGTATCTGTCTTCTAAATAAGAGCTACTAAAATATTCTAGCATATTCCTATAAAAGTATGTGTAGATTTTACTGAATATGGAGCCACAGGATTCTGACATGTCTACTTTTATTCTTTTCATATGAATTAATACTCAAGCCATTGGTTGTCGAAGCTGTCTTTTGTATCCTAAATGCTATTTTCAGAGTCCTTTATCTAAATGGCTTATAAAAATCTAGACTTGCATTTTTGAAGGTCAGTTTTGTCATAGCCAGAAACCAACCAGGAGGATATAGAGTAGTGATATCTTTGGCTATTTTCTCCCATCATTTCCAGACAAAATGAACTCTAGGCAAAATATTCAGTGCAAGAATCACGAAAGTGTATGGCTGGTGGAGAAAGAAGGCGGTAAAAAGTTATGTTTTCAAAAAATTCATTGCTTAAACCAAGTGGTTTTCTTAATAAAATTAGCAACTACAAACTGCAGAAAGTTCTGTTCACAAATTACACTGTTCGTTTTTCTTTTGGAATTTATTTATGATTATTTTTCTAGAAACAGGACCTCTTCCTTTATATTGTTTCCTATGGCATTTGATTAAGCTACTTTGGGAAACCCAATTGTGTCAGATGGACACCAATAACATTGCATAGAATAGAAGCATAAACACAGTCTAAATATTTCATAAGCAGGGAGAACCGCGGAAGGACAAGTAGAAAGGAGTCAAAACTGGAGTTATTCTAGTGCCAGACAAGAAAAGAGAGATGAACCCAAAGTAGAAGAAGAAAAGAAAGAAGATGAAAATAAACAGGAGGAGGAAGACCCTTACACTTTTGCTGAGATTGATGACAATGAATATGACCAGATCCTGGCCAATATGAGTGTAAAGAAGAAAACCGGAAGTCGGTCCTTCATTATAAACAGACCTCCTGCCCCTACACCTCGACCCACAAATGTACCTCAGAAGGAGGAAACAACACCTTACATAGCTCAAGGTAATGTTTTGGTTTGTTTTTGAATGTGTAGACTTTTTTCTTCCTTTTGCACATGGAAAGGTGGTACAAGGTGATGTGATTAGTGCTCCAAAATAACTCCAAAAAGTTGAAAGGCACAGGTAAGTGATATTGAGTCATTTTTTTTAATTTAGAAAAATAATGAATAAAGAAAATAAAAATTATGGTGTGAGTTCTTCTTTCTAATTCTTCATTAAGAAGGATAATTTTGACAAACCACCCCAGGCATGTGAAACAAGAGAATACACAGATAAATTCTATTTGAGACTTTTTTCACAATTCTACAAGAGGGAAGGTGATTATCTTATCCTACAGATAATCAGATAACTGTGTAACACAAAAATATTTAAATATATACCCCAGATCCACCTCAGAGAAACACATTTAGTTGTCTGTATTTAAAATTTTCAAAAGAAATCATTCTACTTCTTAAGCAGAATATATTGAGAGATTTGAATAGATACCTAGCAAGTATCCATAAAGTTATTTCCCATTGCACAACATTCTTATTTAACAGTGATCTACTGGTGATAATGATCAAAAAAACTGCAACAAATTTTGAAATTATTAAGTGTTTCAGCAAACACAAAATGTTAATTGGAATGATTATCTAGATGATGAAGACAAGAAAAAAGATTTAGCTAGAAATTCTCAGACTGTCTATCATAGCAATCTCAGGATGTCACTATCTCTTTCACAAAGTTTCTAAACCCCAACAAATATACGTGAAGCAAAGAAAGTAGACCTGAGTTGGTACAATAACTGAGTCATATTTTCAAAATGTTTGAAGAATTGCATTATCCTGTGTAGTCCGGTCCTTGGGATGTTGCCCAAGACAATGACTCCCATTTTTTTATTGTTGTCCTTTTAGGTCTTTACCTTCCTGTCCTTCTTCTGGCAATCATATTCTTGTTTTCCAAGATAACTTTCTTGTTCTCTGTTCTTTTTAATACCATTTTCTTCTTCTTCTTTTTTTTTTTTTTGGAGGTAGGAGAGGGAGAGAAGTATAATTTACTGTCTTTGTTACTGCTTTTGTTTTATTCGTTTGAGATTTTTAAATTTTTTGTTCAGATTTTTATTTTTCTTCTACTCTCATGTCATCTCCATTGTATTTATTTGTTGTTCATTTATTCTGTCTGTCATGCTTGACACTTCCACCAAATATGGCTATTCTTGGCTATGCTTGCATGTTTAAGAAGGAAGTTCTAAAATCCTGAGTGAAGATGTCTAATTGTTAACTGCATTATGAGTTGATAGGGAGGTAACCAGCTTTTTTCATTGAGTAACTTCCAAATATAAACTTACATAGCTCTGTTCCCCTATGTTTTTTTTTTTCAGTTTTTCTAGAATAAAATCCAACTAACTTGAGTCTGAAATTGTACATCTTGTTGCCAGCACACTGAGATTGGAATGCTCAAGGAAGACCGGAAAATTTCAACCAGAATGAACAACTTAATTTGTTCTATTTCCAGTCCAGTGTGTAACTCTTGTCATTCATAGTGCCTTAGATCCCATATGCCACTGTCACCAGAAGATATCTATGGAGCTCCTGGAGGCAGTACCTTGACTCAGGACAAGTGGCATACTTGACATATGTGAGAGAAAAGAATTTCGGCACATACCAGAGACAAAGATGGAGCTTTATATAGGAGAGCAGAGACATTTGAGGGAGAATGTGGGCTATCTAGAGAGTGAGAATTTGGGGAGGTAAGGCATGGAATATACATTCAAGGGAGAATGCAGTCCAGCTCAAGAATGAGAGGTAACAATCCCTTGCTTTGGTGTTCATTGGTATCTGTAGAAGGGCAGCAGAAGGGGATACACTATAGGTTGTTACTATAGTATACAGTTACTTCTGTTGGCAAGGGTACAAGCTACGTTGCTCTTGTGTGGCTTGTCTCACATTTGAACAGCCTTGAGAGTTTTCCTGCATTCCAAAGGTTTGTGGGTACTTCTCTTTGAGAGTCAGCATATTTTTGAATCCTCAAACTCCCACCCCATCACAACTGCTTTTCAATATCTGTAATGAATAACCTCCCATTATGGTTCACTGGCTCTGTTCACAGATTGGAGAAGAAATTTGAGTCTGTGACTGCTTTAGACTTTCAACCAATCCCCACATTAAATAAGTCAATTAGAATGGTTTTCCTCCATGCCCATTTATTGATTGATTACCTAAAGATTTATTGAGTACTAATGACAAAGTCTTTCTGCATATTAATTATGTAAATTCCTTACGTGGTGATGATACAAGTTGCCCTATGTGTGGGCACTTGCATGGGAGATTGCCTCATCAATTCATTTTTTTTTTCTTGATGTTCTTTGGATTCCACACCATAAACATCTTTTACCACTTCATTCCTTTTTCTTTTCTTCCCATAGCTCATATCTATTAAATAGAATTGCCACTATTTCCCAGAAAAACCATCCAATCAATTAGGAGAACATTAATTTGCCCCAATTCTTGCCAGAGGATAGAAGCACTAGCCGAATTTTGGCACACCCATGCTATTACATAGCCAAAAGAGAAGGATGTGGAACAGGGGATGGGAGAACAATATAGGATGCAGAATCCTAGTTTACCTTTCAGAACCTCAAGAAAGTACTGGCAAAAAGATGGGCAGAGGAAAACCCAAAATGTAGAGGAAAACCGTGTTTTCTTTACAGAAAAACCTGTTTTCCAATACAGTTGATACTACCTAAGCAAATAACCTGATATCCAAGATTTAAGTTCCTCAAAGATAAATTGGGGTAAAAAGAATAATATCTACTTCATAGATTTATAATCTGTAGTAAGATAAATTTAGCAAAAAATCCAGCATTTGCTTGCTATGGCTCAATACATTATAATTCAGACAAGTCTTATTTGTCTTTACTCAATTTCTGGACAAAGGATGACTTTGATAAACTAACTTTAGTAGAGAAAAAGTATCTCCATGTTTCTTGAATTCTGGTGGAGTCCGAAGTGAAGAAACATAGATAATGGAACTGGAGTGAGTAGGGGAAGGAAACCTGGTCTCTGATGAGACAAATTGGCTTAGTCTGCTCCTTAGGATTACTATTAGGCAATTTGGGTGATAATTTCTAATTCATGGAATAATTCTTCTTGGTTGGCATAATAGTCTCATTTTAGAGGTACAGGAACTAATACACAGTGAGTTTCAGTGTCCTGCCCCAATAATAAAACTAGAAACAGGTAGGATTTGGACCCAGATCAATCTGCCTTCCGTGCCTGTACACGTGGCACCACAAATTTCCTTCACTTATATATTTATTGCTATGTATTTATTAATATTTATTTCTTCCTTCTAACCAATAAAACTCATAAAGGAAGAGGACAACCTTATCTGGTTTTGTGCACCATTATATCTCTAGTGCCAAGTTCAGTACTGAATTCATAGTACAGAATATGAATATTTGATAAATTTTAACTGAATGCATCAGTGACAGAAATGACAAGATCCCTATCAAGATGGCTAAAAGATGCCATTATCACACTGGAAGATGATTTGAAGAATGCATATGTTCACTAATTCCTAAGTTTTTCTGTTTTAAAACACCCAATATTTGAAGCACTGTCAATGTGAAGGACAGAGCCCATGCAGAATGAAACAAAGCTCTAGGATATTCATATATGGCCAAGCTTTCTAACTGCTAACATGAAGCTGAATGTATGAGAGAAGCTCTATTTCCACCACCATTACCAGGCCCTACCCTCCAAAAGTGTAATTTATTAATGCACAATTGAACCCATGTTGGTTCATTTTATCCAAAGATATGTTTCTGATTTTTGTCTGGTTCTTGTCATATTGAGCGTAACCTTGCATTAGCAACCACAACAAGAATTACTCTTTTTTCTTAAAAGGTTTTTGACGTCTGCCTGTTTCCAGATACCAATGCTCTCCACCTTTTTCTACCTGTTATATTGGAAAAGATCTGATTCATTAAAAGGAAAGACTATAGAAGTATTATATACATGGATTTACAATCTTCTTTAGTGACATTATTCTTGATTTAAGGCAAATCAAGGAAGGAAAATGAGCACTTGGCATAGTGTAGATAGATTGGTAGTAAAACTCTGTCTATATTTCATGCAAAGAGATGAATGCCTATGGGGGAAAATTTTTCTACATCAATGGACAATTTTCCATGTCTCCCTCACACAATTAATAGGGCAAAGATCCTTCTTCAGAGTCCATGTGGTTCATTTGGGGTAGAATATAATTTCCTTTCAATTTTCAGTTACTGCTGCATTACCCTTGGCATTTAGCAGTGCAACAAAGTTGTATATGACCTTTCTGAGAGCTACTCAGCTACTGGGACCCCAAAATGTCAAGTACAACTCAGTTGCTCTCAGAAAATTTCCACTTGCAATTCACTTGTACTTGAAATTGATCACATACAATGCAACTGAAATGCAAAAAGAAAAAAATAAATAAAAGACCTTGTAGAAACTCTTGGGGAAATTAATCCATATCATTGTAAATGTGACAGAGTAGAATGATCTCTGTCCTCATTAGTAAAGAAACAGAGTCAAGTGGATTAAATTGGGCCTCAGATCAAGTGCTGTGTGTCCTACTCTCTGGCTAGGTGACCTTGTCCAAACTATTTAGCTTCAGGACCTAGTCTCTATATCACAGATGCTCTATCAGAACAGAGTGTCATATTTATCATTCTGTCGGTAAGTCCCATGTTCCTGCCTTTCCCTGGGACTTGCTGCCTCTCTTCTTTCCATGAAAAGGTGCTGGTACACCTCTGCAAAGGTGAAATCATTCTGACCTGTGCTCCTACTGTCATTTGAAGGGAAGCAGTCTGCTTGTATGACACAAGTGTGTCAATTTGCTCTTTCTGTCCTTCTCACTTCTCCTAGCTTTTTCATAGACTGAATAAAATCTGAGAAGGGTTTTCAGCCCATCCATTGGAGTGTTGGGATAGTAATGGTAAACTTTTCAGCCTCCTCTTCCAAGCATTCAATTCCTCGATATTATGGAAGTAGGTAGGAGACAGTAATCATCCATGGTGTTGACTGATATTAAAGAATCTGCATTACATGAGAAAATAATATTACCAAGCACAGAGGTGCTCAAGCAGTTACAGTGTGAATTATTCTTTTTCCCATTAATTGATGATGCTCTTAAACTCATTGTTAAATACTTGGTTAGCAAGAAGATTCATTGACCTAAACCAGTGATTCTTAACTGCTGGTGATTTGCCTTCAGAAGACATTTAGTAACATCTAGAGAGATTTTGATTGCCAAAACTAGGACAGTACTTGTGGCATCTACTAGGTAGAGGCTAGGGATGCTACTAAATGTCTTAAATTTTATAGGTCAGTCTCTACAACAAAAACATTATCCAGTCTGAAAGGTCAGTAGCACCCCTGTTGAGAAACTCTGACCTTAAATGATTTCCATTTTAAAACCCGAGTGAACATCTAAATTCTTTAGAGACTGGTCACTGGAAGAAGAAATCACAGTTGTGTCAAACAGCTATCCACACACACACACTCTTTTTTCTCACTTTAGATTGTGTGAATTCACAATGTTTTCCACCAGGACTTTTAATGTGTGCTCTATGTAACTCTAAGTTGGTACCAATTAAAGAAACATAAGATTCTCTGGTGAGAGATGTCTCCTTAAAGGAACCAGGAGCATGCCATAGTAAATTCATGAAGACTGTGAAACCAAGTGGAACTGAATTTGCCTTATGACTTTGCCACTTGAAGTTAGATAACTTTGTACAAGTTATACAGCATTGCTTCATTTTCTGTTTGTTTGTTTTTGTTTCTGTTTTGAGCAGTGGTAACACCTGCTTCCTAGGGCTTTCGGGAGGACTAGAAACTACATGTGTTCCATGGGCAACACAGAGCAGTGGGAGGAAGATGGCAGTCAGTCACTGTGACCAAAGGAACATTGTACACAGAGAGCTGAGGAAGACCTGCCTCATCTCCCCAGGCAGTCTGCCTCTTGCTTCTTACCGTTTACACAGGGTTTTGTGTGCCGACATGTCATCTTGCATGACTTTTCCAAAATATTCTTTAACTACCAATATTGAACACCATCTACAATGATTGGGCACAGCCCTGTTCTTTTGAAATTGTCAATCTTCATTTCTATAGGTGGAATCTTATTAGCAGTATGAGTCATTAATGGTTGTTCAAAGTGAGCATAATTGGAAAGCTTATCTTGATTTCAGGGGAGAAAAAGATTAAAGGGCCAAGTTTTATCATCCTGAGAAATACAACAAAATGAAAATTAATCTAGATCCCATTGACACGTTGTAAGAGAGCAATATTTTCTGACACAGAGGGGGAAGGGGCAGAGTAGTAGTTTTAGGGTAATCCACAAACATGACCTAAAAAGTGAACTCAGTTTCAAGAGTCTTCCAGTAGTTTCCTTACTATCCAAATCATTTCTTTTTGAAACAAAATTTCATGGCATGTTACTAATATCTACATTCATACTATTGTTTGCTTATTGAATACAAATGGGCAAAAACAGAAGTCAATCAATGAGCTCAAATGAAGTCTTATAGGAGGAGATGGACCCAGTAGTGAGTCGAGGTTTGGCTAACAAACTTATTGCAATGGCCTCAAGCTGTCGTTATACAGGATTCCACAAAGCAAACTAACTTCTTTTAGAAAGTCCCAACTTCTCAGATAAGAAACAATTCTAGAATAGAAATATTCTTATTTGCAGGAGAAAGAATATATATGCAAATAAAAATAGTTTGTTTTCTCTTCTGGCAAAAAAAAATTAAGCTGCTCAGAAGTAGAAAAGAAAATTTTATAGTGAAATTTCCTGTTTGGGGAAAGGATTTTTATGGGAACACATCTATCAGACTTAGTTTCTGTTCCAAATGGGAAAGAAAATTACATTTTCTCCTTGGGAAGTGCACAGATCTCTTGATATGGCCATGGACTTGGGATTTCTATGCTGTTTGCCTTCAGGCGGATATGTGCTTCCCTCTTTCCCTCTCGGCCAGTCTCAAGAGTGAGGTGTCACCACATCAGTGACTTTGTGTGTCACTGATCCTTTACAGATTGTCCTTAAAGACAAATTCCACAACCCCTGATTACTCATGTCCGTTTACGATGCTTTGTTTGACCTTGCTCTGCCTTTTTGCAGTTAGTTCTTACATGTACAAAATGGGAGAATGAGGTTGAGAGAGTGGAGTTTGCAAGGACTTGATCTTGACCATCTCTGGTTGTTCCTCCTCTGTGTTCTCTCCCCTCTCTAGGCACTAAGGGCACATTTGGCCTTTATTCAAGTGAACACGTGGAGGGCAGTGTGGGGACTTTTGACTGTGTCTTCAGTGCCTTTGCACCCTCAGGACGCAGCGTGGCACTTGGCTATGTCATTGGTAACCCATTGACAGATTTTAAGTGAATGATAAACACCACTGCTGCCATTCTGCTCCCTATTATTCCTTTGAGAGCTCACAACACAATACATATATGCACATTTTATTTTGTATCAAATCTCTAGTTACGAGAATAATCATCAGTGACAGATGCACATCTCTAAACAATATTTCACTTTTCATTTCTGATGGGCATGGAACATCCAGGGTTTGTGGTTATACTGCACATTGTCATGAATGTTGTTGGCTGTTACCCAGACTTTCTATCACCTTGGCCATTAGAACACAGTTCAAAATCAATTTTATCAGATTTTCTAAGGAGGGAAGCTCTGGAAGAGTCATTTTGCTTACAATTGGCCACAAACGAGGTTGACATGAAAAATGTTCTTGCAGAAGCAGCCTGAAAGGACAAATAGTGCAAGTGAGTCTGTTATATTTCACCTCCTCCTCCTCCTGATTTTCTGCTAGTTCTGCTGTGCTTAACATTTTGAATATTTAATACTATGCTAATTTTTCCATTCAATGTCATTTCTATTCTAGAGAAACTTCTACAGAAGTCATTCTACCAATATTTAAAATAAATGAGGCTGTTATTTGAGACATTCATATTGCTTATGATTATTTTAAACCTCAAAACTTGTTTTTCCTCCTCTATGAAATTTTTTTATGTTTAAAGGTAGTGACAAGAACAAACCATGTACTCATGTTTCCTTTTTCTCAAATTCCAATTTTAGGTAGCAAGAGGAAAAACATTCACACGGTAGAAAGTCATCGAAGTTGACATATTACATAATTGCCTTGATACATTCTTTGAACACCAATGAAGTAAAATGTAGTTGAAATAATATCCTACAACTATTCAAACACATAGGACCAGAAACATCTCAATATATTATAAAAAATTAACGTTGCTCTGTCATTGAACTTTCTAGTTTGTATTATTCTAAGCCCTCAGATTGCAAATGATCTCTTCCTCAAAATACAGCATTCTACTTGAATCCATACTCTATTAAGAATTTACTCCAGTACCACTACACCTGAAATGGCCATGGAAATCAGAATATCAGAGTTGCCAGCATCTCATAGTATGAACTGAGTGAGACATTCAAAATCCGTGCATCTAAGCCCTAATCTTATTGGCAAGAAAATAAAGGCCTTTTCCCATGTTATGCATGATGTTAATGTTAAGACACTACCCCTTCCATTGTGCCAAGTTGGTAACAATTCTGTAATACACTTTTTCAATTACTGTATATTGAAAATAGACTCTGATTCAACACATCACAAATCTTGCATATTTAGGTATTTGTATGTGCATGTGTACACACACACACACACACACACATGCCATCATCCAGCGCACAAGTCTCACTCTATTGTGAATTATATATTTATCTCTTCTAAAAGAGATAACCTGGTAAACACAAAGTATATAAAGCTTTGTAGAATACAGATTTTGCTGGGAGATACCATTAAAATGTTTTGTCTAATAAAAATGTGAAAAAAAGAAAGAGTAAAAAATTCTAGAATTTTATATCCATTCTTTTCCTAAGACCGATGGAGTATGCACATTTGCTTCAGTAATAATTTTGATGGACTAGATCTTTCTTCAGGAAACAAGTTAAAATGGGTCTTTTTCCCAAGGTTACTTCATATTTTAAAAATACCTCCTAGCCTTTATATCAATGGGAAAAAAAAACTGTTTGGCAATGTTAGTTGATAACTGGGTTTCCATAAGGAAGTGAAGCTTATCAGGAGGGAGAAAGGTAATCAAGAGGGGTGGGTACAGCTGGAAATGAATTAGGAGTGAATTTCCAGGAAGGTTAGACAGTGGAAAGGACCCTTGCACTGTGGGCTGTGACCTACTTCACATCCTGCTTTTATAGTCTGCAATCAACCTTTGCATTATCACCCCACTCATAGCATCCGACTTTTTCGTCCCAATATTCCACCCCCATCCTGGGTTATGGTGAACTCTCAATGGTAAATAAATGCTCTGCTTGTAACTTCTTAACTTAGCAACTCAATGACAGCATTTATTTGTTTCACACTTACTGTATTTCCCACAAGCCAAGTGTTTGTTGTACCAGAAAATATTCCAATAAAATATAGGGCATAAAGTGATTTTTAGCAAATTAACACCAAAAAAAAAACTGGAAAAATAATTCCACTTCCAAATAGTCTGTAGATTCAAACCTCAGCAGAATTCTTAAAACTTACCAATTAATGCACTTTTTAGCTGAAGAATTTATTTTCTGAATTTATCTTTGGATTCAAATCATTTCCCATATTAAAAAAAACAGACTACAGCTTTTTAGTCTTAAGACATTCTCAGTTATATCTTAATAATATTGGCAAGAAAGCACAAAGAGTCTGTATTTTATTAAAATTTCAAAAGTGTTGCATTTTTTCAAGACTTTTAGAACTAGCCAATGCAAAAAAAAAAAATCAAGTACTGCTTAAAAAAATTTCTTTCCATATCCTAAAATATACTCACAAACCATATATCCCTCAATACATTTTATTTTAGGAAAAATGTAAGCCACAAACCCAGAACTTGAAGAGGAAAAGTGATTTTTTTAAGCAGAAATGTGATTTATATATGCAATTTTTCTTCAACACCTCATACTTTGAAAATACATTTGTATCTCCTGAGGACAGCAGAGAGAGATACCCTTTCTATTTACAGCATCCAGCAAATTATAAGCTTAATAAATAAATGTTAATTTGATTTGATTTGGGGCACTTTTTTAAAATTCAAAATATGTCTTTCGCATTAATCCCAGATATGACCTTGATATAGATTGGTTTAAAGGATGTTAAAACCAAGGCAGAGATCCACGAGAACCACTTGGATGTTTCTCCCAAAGTGGTCAAGCATCATCCTGCTGGACCATGGCCACTCCAAAGTGCCTGGAATCCATTAAGCCAGGAAGTACTGTAGAACTGAGACCCAAATGTGTTAGAAATGCTCTCACATTCATTTTGATCAGCTCCCTCTGCCTCCTGCTTTACCTCTAAAAGGGAAGACAGAATGGAAGAGGCAGCAGTTCTGTAAGGATCCAAGCAACACACGGAAGTTCAAGGATCTAAATCACTTCTCCACTAACAACAGCTCTGGGATCATTGCAAAATTACTTAGCCCTTTTACAAGCTAGTTACTTCCACCTCCCTCATCTATAAACATGCAAGGTTGGACTAAATCTCCCAGGTCTCTTCCAGGTCCCAAATCCTATAATTCAGACTGCCAATAAAACATGACCGTAACTCTGGGATATTCATTTTCCAAAGTAAAGTTGTAAACGGTCTGGACTTTTTCATTAACAAATGCCAGAAGCTATTGGGAACTTTGTGGGTGCTCAATAAATATGAAACAATCAATTTTATCTTTCATCTGCAAAATGGGGTGAGTAATGCTGACTTGTCTCCCAGAATTTTGTGTGAGAAATAATAGATGAGAACAAAGCACTTTTCAGATAATGAAGTAATTCAAATAAGCTGCTTTAATAGGTCTGAAGTCTGGATGGATGATGCAAGAATAAAGTGCCTTTTTTATTATTACATCTGTGAAATACAACAGTCTTTTCATCTGTTTAAGAAAAAACAAGTCATTATCCTTGCTTATCATTGAAAAGTCAGCTTGAGTAATTTCCGTGCAAATGGAATTTTTCATGTGATTTTAACATTTATCACTTTTAACAAAATGCAGCTTTTATCTTTACCTGATACCAAAATGGAATCATATCTTGATTTAACTAGCTTAATGAGGCATTCCATCAGCATTATACTACTCTGCCCCCCAAAAAATGCTTTCTGAAATGACTGATAAACTGCACAAATGAGAAAATTGCAAATTTAATAATCCTCCTACTCAAAAGAGAATACAATCAGGAATTATTACTAATGAAAATGATATATTGCATCCTAGCTTCCTGGGGACTTGCACTGGATAGGGTGTTGTTTTTTTTCTTAGTGTTTATAGCCAAAAAATAATATGCTCTGTATATTTTACAGTGTTCCAACAAAAGGCAGCAAGAAGACAATCTGATGATGAAAAGTTCCATGGTCTTCCTAAGAAACCAGGTACTGACACTAACTTCAGTCTAGTTAATAATCTTTAACATTTAAAGAAATCTTATGAATACTGAATAAAGCCCCCAGGGTAGAAGTAAATGATTGTGTTTGATTAATTTCACTCTCAAGTTAGTGTCTTGCCCAAACGTAATTTTGACATAATAAAATCAATGCAAGAAATTTATTTTAATTAACAAAGACAGGAAATGGCCTTGTCAGAATGCCTGTGGTGATGCTGTTACCAGGGATTCAGGAAGGTTAAGTAAGACAAATTGTAATGTGCATCAGAGGTCACATATTCCAAGACCTTCAGAGGGTGGAAGGGTCCAATGCTTGATCCCCCAAAAGCATGAGAATTCTATGTGATGCCCTTTTATCAGTATTCTTTTGCCTTCGGCCCTTGATTCAACATATTTTGAATAATTGTTTGTAATGCAGAAAAGTGCTGAAAATTGAAGCCACAGAGATATCTCACAGAGTAGGAATATTTTCTACCTCCAGTTTCCTCTAAAATACTTATTTCTTTTTGAAAAGAGAGACTCTAGCAAGTTATTAATCATGATTTTTAAGACAAACAGGACTGATTTAATGTTCAAATATGAAAAACATAAAAGGTGATAGAGGTAGGGAGTAACAATAGCTGACTCTGATATGAAAATTGGCAGACCCACCTTTGAAATAATGTAAATCCTAAATCATGTTATCTTGAAATTGGTATCAGGAAATTATTGAGAGAAACATTAAAACAAAACCAGAACATTATTTCCAAGCAGTCACTAACCAGTCCTGTGGTTGGATACTAGTTTTTGTACTATTATAGAAATTGTGAGGTGTAGATTGCACCAACTTCTAACACTCACTGAACTATTAAATACATAACCCCAACAGTCCTGCTCCTGTGGTACTATGGAATGTCCTTCAAACACAGTTGTGTCTTTAAATGAGTGATCTTCACCCATCACTTCAAGTAGCATTTCCCATGGCAACCAGGTTGTACTTAGATAGTTCTTGCAATTAAGTTCATGGTGTTTGAATGCAGTACATGAGGAGGCTGAACTTCTCTTCTCCCATGAATCACGAGGATAGATTGTTTCCAAATTTACATGTACCAAACTCTCTTTATCTGGCAATTTTCCATTTTTAGCAATTTCATATTTGGTGGGGGGAGAGGTCTTTTTAAAATCTGATGCTATCCTCCCACTGAGCCTTTAGCTCTCTCGAGAAATCAATGCAAAACTTCATGTAAGATTTTTGTGCAACTCAGATCAGAGCAGCTCCTAACGAATTAAACAAAGTAGATAAGATTATTTCTATCTGGACTCCCCCACACATCGCACAGAGCTTTAGAAAGAACAAAGAGAGGAGATGCTTTGAGCTCTTTGGGATAAAATGTCCCTGAAGCATTTTTCTTATAAATTATTCTAGTATCATGTTTTTAATTAAGTTCAGTCAGAATTAAGGGGAGATGAAGAAGGGTGACAAGTGTCAAGTGTGATGAAGAGATTCATGAAAAGCTTGATCTTATCAATTAGCCTTCTGGGTGTTCCACAGAGAACAATGTGAGGGAAGGCATCTAGTATCCACTTAGCCTCGAAGAGCTGATTATTATTCCACCACGTGGATAGAAAAGTAGTTTCCATCTGTGCCCAGACAAAAGGGGAGGAGAGAATGGTGAAAGGAAACAGGATTCTAATTATACGATATTTTACGGGTTTATCTGTCCATAATTTATTACCCAATTTGCTTCATCAAGGTCAATTATCACTAGATTTTTAGAACTCTACAAAGACTAGGATACTGAATGTTTTTTTTAAATATGTATTCTTAAGTTTTAGATGAACACAATACCTTTATTTTACATTCCATGTGGTGCTGAGGATCAAACCCAGTGCCTTGTGCATGCTAGGCGAGCACTCTACCACTGAGCCATAACCCCAGCCCAATACTGAATGTTTTGATCATATTTTATCTGACATCTTTCTTCTTTCTAGATTCTTAAATTCAACTTATGGGTAACATTTTTTAAAAATTTACTGTATTGAATTTATTTTACAACTTATTACAATTTAATATTTATAAATTATATTCCATGTAAAATAATCAGGTCTCCCAGGTTCACATGAAACAAGTAAATTGAATAATAAACATATGTAAGAATAGATGTATATATATATATATATGTGTATGTGTGTACATAATTTTTGGAGAAACGATTGTTGTTAAAGGTTTACCAGCAAATTTTTATTCAAATCCAACCATGTCAATAGTTACAGGAAATGTGAAAAGATAAAAGCATCAATTAAAAGGCAAAGATGGTCAGATACAATTTTCAGATGCAAAGCCTACTACAAGCTTCTTTTAAAAGATTCAGTTTACAAGTAACAAAACAACAAATATATGCATAAATACACACAAATACATTATAGATTATGCAAACCTTAAATTTGTGCCAGAGTAGATATGATGCAAGTGCTTTAATTGTGAAGAAAGGAAAATTTCATAATTTGAAAATAATTTACCATCCAGATTTAAATGTGTAACTATTATGCAATAAATTATATGAGAAAGATTGACTTGGCCAAAATAACAAGAAAATCCTCAAAAATAAGAAGCCAAAATAAGAAGCCTGATTAAAACTTTAAGAGAAATTCACTTCTTTTTTAAAACTGGTTCTTTTTAGTTATACATAACAGTAGAATACATTCTGATATAATTATATAAGCATGGAATATATCTTATTCTAATTAGGACCCCAGTCTTGTGGATGTACATGATGGTAAGATTCATTGTGTTATATATATATATATATATATATACACACACACACACAGGAAAGTTATGTTAGATTCATTCCACCATCTTTCCTTTTCCTATCCTTCTTCCTTTCCCTGCATCCCCCTTTGTCTAATCCACTGAACTTCTTTGATTTGTCACTGTATGATGGTTTCACTCCATTCCTTTAATCTTGGGCATCAGTAATTTACAAGAACCAAGATAACATCAAACCTTATGAAACATTAAAAAAAATCTTTCTGATGACTGCAGTCTGCAGGGCAACCAGCATCTAGCATGAGAAAAAGAAGGATAATTGGGAAATAAATGAACTTATCTAAGTACCTCACTCCAGCTATATTTCCTAAACCGTTTAGATATTATAATCATCCAGACCATGGCACATACTAGGCAATCAAATCTGCTTGTTATTGGATTCATGAACACTCTTCAGATATCCTGAGTTCTGTGGTATAATAAGAAAGGCAGTAGATCCTTTCATCAACGATGACCTCTTTATTCACTGGAAAAAAAAAGGGAGTGAGGAATTTTCTGAAATTTTGTCAGAGTCAAAATTTTCTCACTGTTCTCTTAAAAAGGTTATTTAATTCTTCAGTTGTATGCTTGAAGAAAAAGGGATAAAGAGGGCCAGATATTTTTCCCCAGAAAGAATAAGCACCTCCAATGCCTTCAGTTCAAGATTGCCAAGGGATTGCCAGGAAGCAATGATATGGCTCAGCCAAGGAATTTTCCTGAGGAACAGAAAAAAAAAAATTAATTGGCACCATTTCCATGGAAACTCAACAGAATTCTTCAACTCAATACTTACATTTTGGAAAAAAAAAGGAAAAGTGCTAAGGACTACAAATCACAGATAGAATTTTCCATTAAAATGATTTTTAAAAATTAATTTTCCCAAGTTGGTTTTTAAATGAGAAAAATGCCAAGAAGGCGGTCACAGAACATGGTACCACCAGACCTTCACTCCAAAAGTGATCCTAACAGTCAAGGGCATATTCTCAGTGTTACAAGCTGTTGCTAGATTCTGTCTGTGTGTTAGGAGCTGATCAGGGTTTTGAAGTCTGAATCATATTAAGCGGGAGGACAGAATGGTAAAAGGAACCAGGGTTTCTAAGTATCAGTTCAATTCTATCTGAGGTGGGAAAATAAAAGGCAAATCAAAGAGTCATGCTTTTGAGAAAAAAAAAATAAGGAGCTCATTTAAAGCTTATAAAATTTGCATAAAACATTTTTAGTAACCAGAAGACTCCTAGATGAACATGTTCAAGTCAAAGGATACTAGAGGAAGGTAGGGTTCCTTCTTCAAAGACATGAAAACATGTAGCTAATTTTCCCTGCCTCACAGTCTAAGGTTAAGACTGGCCTTTTCTATGCACATCAAGATCAACCCCATTTTATTAACACAGTCTTACTGCAGATAGGACCCATGGCAACTGAGGAGGTTCAAGCCCTCATAACCAACTGCCTCCCTGTGATGGTAGATCAAGTGCACATCTATCTTCCGACCTACAGCTGGATCATGAAGTTCATCAAATACATTGTTGCCATCACCTTCAAGGGCAAACCATTTCTTTGGGGGATGGGATTAGGCAGTTAGGAGAAGAAGGTCCACCCTAACCACTGTCAATGCCAGTCACCCCTAACTCTAGAGGAGTAATAAGAATTTCTTGTAGAGCTTCTGAACTTTGGTGGCCTGAGCCCTACCTTAGACACAGACTAAAAGTAGACAGATGAAAATACTTATCAGCAGTAATCTCAAAACCAATCTATAAAAAAAAAAAAATCCCACCAAAAGAAACTGTGCTTCGGAAACCACATTATGATAAAATTTACCTCCATGTTAAAAATAAACCATACGATATAATTTAATTCTTTTGCTAGCATGTAAGACTATGTCTTCTGTAAAATTTCAAATTTCCAACCAGGCTTTATTATGTAAATGTATCATTTGCCCCCAATGATTTTTGCTGTTATCATTCTTTTTGTGTTGTTTTCTTATAATGAAAACTCATTTCTCTAAAACTGTAATTCTATCTAATGTGGGAAAACAGAAGTCATATCAAGAGTCATGTTTTCAAGAAAAAAATTTAAGAGTACATTTGTTCATGATAATAAATACTATTCTAAGGGGTTAAAAAAATCAGCACTAAACTGTCTTTGTATGGTGAATTTTATCTTTTGCAGTCCCTGGTACGATCCCTGCCTACTAATTCTGTGGTGCAGACTACAAAGTCAGTATTGGCTGGTCTTTTTGAGGGACATGCAGGCCCATGGGAAAGATAGACTCAGGGAACATATTTTTATGTGTTCTCTAAGTGCCCAGTGCTGTGGCAATTTGAAAAATGTTAAATAATAAAATTGTCTATAAGAAAGGGACCTGGGGAAACGTGGAAGGTATTACTCTTATGTAGGGAAGAAAGAATACTGATCTCTGAGGTATTTTCACAGGCTGTGTTTTTGCCAGTATTAGATATATTAAATAGAAAAGAAGGAAAATTGTCAAAATGTGGTCATTTGTACTCCATAAAAGAATAATGGCCTCAGCTCCCTTTTCCAGTATAACTTACATTTCCATTTGTCATGCTGCTCACAAAAGTTTTCTTCCTTTTTTGATTTTTTTAAAAAAGCCATACCTGGAAAAATTTGTGTAATAGCTGAGTTCTTTCCTAAAATGGTGATGTATTAGCAATCCACCAAGTGGTCTCTTTCAAAAGTAAAGGCAAAGCATTAAAAGAAATAAGATAAAATTCTTAATAATTGTGAAAACAGAAACTGGAAAAGAGGCTTGCTAGAATCTGGGACTAACTCCAATTAATTCTAAATTTAAAAAATAGTGACGGACACAAAAAAGAAATCAGTAGTCTACCCCTGATTTGAAAAAAAAAAAAGCAGTCCTTTAGTCATAAAAGAAGATAGGAAGATATTCCATTCTTCCCTTCCCCACCAGCTTTTATAAGTGTTCTGGTTCTCAACCTTGATCTTTCTAGGTAAGTGCAGAAAGTTGTCCTCCCTGTTGAAAGTGGAGTAGGGTAGAGGTCAATGTTGTACTTGCTAGTCCTGAGACCCTAAAGAACAGCTTGGTGATAGATGGATGGCATTGTGAAGAAGGAAGAAGGGACTTATATACATAGTGTATGGAAATCATGTCCCATCTCTGTGTGGCAAAGCATCATTAGATCAAAACCTTGGGATCTTGAGTTGTGAAATGATTTTTATCAAAATCCTAAGACTGAGAATAAAACCCAAAGGACAAATAAACATTAAATTTCTAGCTGAACAATGATCATGTAGATGTTTTTGCTTTTGAAAAGGATTGGAGAACAAAAACTATGATCACTCTGAAAACTACTCTGGGGTATAAAAAGAAAATTTCCTCCTGAAAACTCAAGATAGTTATACTTCTGTAAATGATTTTGTTTATTTAATAAAAAAAATCATTGACAGATATCTTCTTTCAAAGCACCAATGTGGGGATAATAGGAAACACACACACACACACACAAACACACAGACACACACAGAGAGAGAGGAAAAGAGTATTTCAACTAATGATTTGTAATTGTTTAAATCTGAAACTCTTGATAAGTATTTTAACTTTTAAGAAAATGTTTGAAGGCAACAGCAGGAGAACATCAGGGGTCAACATCAGGCACAAATGAAAATGAAACAGGTGAACAACATTT
Organism: Ictidomys tridecemlineatus; assembly: GCF_052094955.1. Lineage (NCBI taxonomy): Eukaryota > Metazoa > Chordata > Mammalia > Rodentia > Sciuridae > Ictidomys > Ictidomys tridecemlineatus. The sequence continues at coordinate 101,017,963 of NC_135485.1, read as the reverse complement.
TAGCCTGTGGACAGGAAGAGATTAAACAGGTGTTACGAAAAAAAGATACTGAGCAACAAGAAGAGGTACAGTAGAAATAAGCTAGAAAGTTAACATTTCAATAGTACACTAAAATCCACATTTGTTACAACCAAAAGACTAATGCCGGTACAATCCATTTAATAAGTAGAGAACATATTGGGGAAGTGTTTGTTCACAGTACAAGGAAAGGCTAGACACAATAAGATGATAAAGGAAACAGAAATCCAACTCGTGTGTGATAAGTGTTTTTAAAATAGAATAAAAAATTCAGTCCATGATCTAGTTAAGCAAAACTTTACAAAGCAGGGGAATGGGAGAATGGAACACAGATAGAATTAGTTCACTGTGCTCCAGGAAAGAGTAAGGAAATCACCTACATGATTTGAAAGCAGCACAGCAAATCTTATTAACTACAGGAATGAGGAATTAGTCCTAAAGTATTTAAGAAATATTTTGACTTTTATGTTATATACTAAAATGAATCAAAATCAGTTTTAAAACTCAGAAAATCTGGGTAGCCAAATAGACTGTTGGGTTTATTTGGGAAAAAGATTGAAACTTAAGTTTATATGAGGTATTTTGTTCATGTACAAAAAGTCAAATATAATCATTGCTTGATATTGAATAAGGTAACACTTCAATCTCCTCATGAAGGTGTTGCCCAAAATATTTTCTGAGTTAATGAGAGATTAAGCAAAATGAAAAGTTTGAATCAAAGTTATGATACTAAAATTTTTCAGCAAATAATAAAGCCATTTAAATAATTAAATTTAGGTAATCACTGAAAAATTGTTTATAAAATGTGTAAAAGACTTGCAATTAAGAAGAATATGTAATGTAATCAATGATAATTTTTTAGCAATCATCTAGATCAAGTGCCCAAATAGTATAAAAATGTCTAGGGATCAGAATATAATTAAAAATCCTTTTTTATTCATTTTATTAATCAAAAAAATTTTTTTAAATCTCTAAAGTTTTAAAAAGTAGTCCTTTTTATAAAAAAAACTATGCTTCCAAATCCCTTAAATATGCATATAAAGAATAATAGTTATGTATTAAAAACATAAAATATATGTATAGTTTTCATATAACCAAAGTAAAAAACTAGAAGTAAAGTCAAAAAGAAAAAAAAAAAAAGATTATACAAAATGAGATCTTGTATAAGAACCGAAGTTATGACAATAGATGTGGCCCCCATGAAAATGTCCTCACACAGCACTAACATTTAATGAGAATAAATGGTACCATGTAAAATATTTACATAACCATAGTTCATTAAAACTCACAACTGTCTTACGGAGTAGGCATTCTTTTTCAAGATAGATTGGATGTCTGCAACCGAGGTTGCAGAGCTAACAAAGGTAGAGGTGAAGTTTGAACCCAATCCAGTCTTACTCTGAGGCCAGTGTTTACAATCCTCTCCTCTACTGTCCTCCCAGAAAATTGTAATTCCAACTGTCTTGGCAACTCCCTTACTTACAGCACAAGCCTGGAAAACCACAGAGCATGTCACACACGTGTACTCCTTTAATTCTGGAGATGACTCTTGAAGAAAAGTATTATCTATCTTCATTTTAGAGGCAAAGACATTTACAAGAAAAAAAATATATAATGATATTAGCTAATGAAAAAGACATTAATCATTATTATTCAACTATTCCTTTACTTTTTTAAAAAATCTTACAAAACAAGATGTAGAATAATTTCTAGCAAGATTGTGAATAAAATATTAGTTTAAAAGTATGACTATTCCTGTTGAGGTTAGGAGCAGTATGAGGATGCTCATTAACAATATTTTTATTTCTAGGTTAGCAACGGATAACATATGCATCTGAAATAAAACATATTATCTATCGGGAAGAAGGAGATTCCTTATTTATCATTTTTAGATGATATATGTGCATGACAAGAAATCCTGAAAAAAAATCAACTCAAAGACAAAAATTATTTTTAAAAATTGGATATACTGGGCTGGGGATGTGGCTCAAGTGGTAGCGAGCTTGCCTAGCATGGGTGTGGCCTGGGTTCGATCCTCAACACCACATACAAACAAATGTTGTGTCTGCCAAAAAACTAAAATATAAATATTAAAATTCTAAAAAAAAATTGGATATAATTCAGAAATAATTTACTTTTTTTATATACCAGCATTATTTGTTTGGAAACATCATGAAAGAAAAGAACTCATTCACTACACATTTAAAACACAAGTATCTATTAAAAAAAAAAAAAGGGGGGGGCAATGGCACAAGCCTGTATCTCCAACTAACCAGGAGGCTGAGGCAAGAGGACTGCAAGTTCAAGGCAACCTGGGTAACTTCACAAAACCCTGTCTCAAGATAAAATGAAAAGGGTTGGCTCAGTGGTAGAGAACTTTTCTAGCATGTAAGGTCCTAGGTTCAATTTTCAGACAGCAAAAAGAAAAAGAGAGAGAGAGAGAGAGAGAGAGAGAGAGAGAGAGAGAGAAACACTGTTTTCCTGCATTGAGAGATTAAATACCCTGATTTCTTCCTAAAGGGATTTACAGATTTAAGCAAATCTCAATAATTTTGAAATGATTTTTTTCTCCCTTTAAGGAGAGAAACAACAGTTTGGAAGAACATTTAAATTTATAGAAAAGATGAATAGTTTAGAGCAAAAAGTCATTCATTTAGGAAAATCAGAGGACAGGGAGAACTACTTACCCTGTGTGATAGTAAAATCTGTACATATGCAATAATTGAAGCAATAGCACTTAGTGTTATATCGGCAAGAGAATCACTAGCAATGATAGTAAGTTTTCAATGATAAAATTATTAAAGCCTTTATTTTTTTTAATTAAGCAATGAAAAATATTCTCAAAAGTGCCACACGGCAGGCACTTATCTTGCTGACGAGACTGTAGATGTCAGCACACTTCCATGAAGGGTGAGTGTCAGCAAGGATACAAAGCTTGGAAACTGTTCATCCTCAAAAACTACCTTTTTAGAGCTATCACAACAAAATAAACAACAATGCAGGCTATGATGCCTGTGAAAGATTTTTAAGCTCATGTTAACTGTTCTGAAAGTAAACTAAAAATATATACAAAATTGGGGAGGAAGGAAAATCTTTTCCCCCCAACCCCCATCCTCCACGAAATAGTAATCTAAATGCAATATAGCAGTCTTGAAACCCTTACCAAAAATTGCAGGTTGTACATTTTGGTTTAACTAGTCTGTCCATGAAAGAAAAAGTGGTAAAATGGCTAAATTATTTTTCCTTGCAATTTGTCATGCCTAATAAGTAATTCATCAAGATAAAATGCTTTAATATTTCCAGTGTGAAAAAAGTAAAAGAATATATATATACATACATATAATCTATTTGTAAACAATTCATTTTGAGGACTTGATATCTGGGACTTCTGTTGCTCTAATGTTTTTTTCTACTGTTCCCTCTGCACTGTCATAAAAGGTGAATACCTCACTCTCCCAAAAATGTTATTCACACTTGAATAGTGAGAATTTGAAATAAGAAGAGGTCATTGAAATGGGTATTCTTAAAAGGATTCAATAATTTTTTAATTCAGCTATAACCGTACATAAAGCGAAATTGAAATTGGTATGCTTTTCTGGGAAGACTTTGCTTGAAATAACTTGTGCAAAAGTAGAAAATTCTTGCATAGGTTACTTGAGATAAAAATGGCTTCATGCTTAAGCAGTGGATGATGGAAGTGAAGTGATAGTTAAATGGCGTAGCTGTTAAATGATGATGCGAAACCTACACATTCTGGCAGTGATGGCACAGAGAATGCTACTGTAAACTGCATTTCACGAATTGCATGTGAGTGTAGAAGACTATAAAAAGCAAATGGTGTAAGAAAGCAGGATCTCAATTGTTATCTGTGCTTTTTGCCGCTGAACCAGTTAGCCCTTTGGCCGACTTGTGCTTCTCCACTTCCCCTGAGATTTTCAGGCTCCCTCATCCCTGAAGGAAGATTTAGAGTATAGAATCTGTTGACATCTTGTTAGTTCTGGGGGAATAGACTTCTGAAGAGAAAAGACAAGTCAGGAAAGCTCCCATGGGATTCATAATGACTGGTCATAGAGCAGTTTTATATGCACGTAAATCTTTTCAAAAAAAAATTGTCTCCATGACCCTATTTCAAGAATTGTTGTTACCACCCTGCTCAAAACTGAGAGGGACATTAAAGGTCATTTCAGGAAACCCCTGATGCTTGAGTCCCCTACAAATGCTTAAAACATGCTGTCAAAGACTTGAAACATTTTCTTAAGGAAAAACCAATCCTAATTTTATTAACCAATCTGTATTTCTATAGAATTTGAATGTTCTACCTATCTCCCAACTCCATGTCAATATGGTCTAGATGCCTCACAGTTTATTTCTTTCTTGAAGCAGAATTCCCCATACATCTCCAGGGACAGCTTCCTAGGCACATGGCAGGACTAGTTATTCTCTCCTTCTTGGCTTCATGAGCATATTTAGATCTGACAGTATTAACATATGTGCTGCTGCTTCATTGCCCTGCCTCCTCTGTGATACCACAGCAAGCACGTTGGACTTCATGGATTTGTAAATGAAAAGGTACAAACTCAAGTGAGTTCTGCAGCTGGGCAGGTAGCACAGTGCGTTTTTCCAGTGACAATTGAGATAGCCCAGACAAAGAACACTTATAACATCCCAAAAAGCAACATAGACCATCTTCTGTCTTTAAATACCACTGTGGACTGATGAAATAAATGCTGGACTTTGTCCACTGTCTGCCAATCTGTGACCCTGGAACCTCAGACCAGGCTCTGGTGTTCCAGTCACACATGTGACACTGGGCCATCTAATATTCTTACCATACTGAGCAGGTAAAAGACAGAAGGCTCCAAAATGAACTCTTTTGCAAATGAAGGATTTCACTATAAATGACCAATGATTTATTTTAAATCTTTCAGGAATAAAATTTCAGATGATCCTCAGTTTCTCATGACATTTAGATTTTGGTTGAGGTTCCTTTCTCCAAAGTCAAAGATATTATTTATTCAGCAAATAGTATTAATAATATTAATATTTATTTAGCTTACTATGTGGCAGGCCTAGACTAAGTGTATGCACATAATTTCTTTTTTTTCAATATAATTTTTTTACTGAACAAGTTTATGGGTTACAGGGTGACTTTCGATATTATATATAATATGCACTAATAAAATCCAGATTATTATTAAAGTTTCCATCTCCTTATCACTGTTTTGTTTGGGACCTTCAGGCTGTTCTCATTTACTTATTCATAAAATACATAATAGTTTCATTGTGTACTATAGTTCCTCCATGGTTCTATAGTTTTTTACTTCTGTCTGCGTTTTAGTATCCATTATCCAACCTCCCACCGTCCCACTTTCCACCACCCTTCTCAGACTCTAATAATCCATATCATATATTCCAATCAACTTTTTTAAGCATTTTAAGAAAAATAATATGTGGAAATTGACCTTCTGTGTCTGGCTTATTTCACTTAGCATAATAACCTCCAGTTCAAATCATTTTGCTGCAACTGATAGATTATTCGTTTTCAATACCCAAATAATATTCCATACTCTGTGTGTGAGGATGTGCGTGTGCATGTGCATGTGTGTGTTTGTGTGTGTGTGTGTGTGTGTATGAGAGGGAGAGTATACACAGCATTTCTTTTCCGTTCCAATGTGCATCAAGGTTAAATTCCATTTCTTAGCCATTGTGAAAAGTGCAGCCATAAACAGGCATACAGGTGTTTCTTTGGTGTACTGATATAATTTCCTTTGAGTGTATGTATACTCAGAAGTGGGATAGCTATATAATATGGTAGTTCTATTTTAATTATTTAAGAAACCACCATAATGGATGTGATCATTGACATTCACACCAACAGTGTATATGAGTTCCCTCTGCTCCACATCCTTGCCAGCATTTTTATTTTTAACTTTTATACAATAGTCTAACTGGGATGAGCTGTTATCTCATTGTGGTTTTGACTTGCTATTTCCCTGAAAGCTAATGAAGTTGGGCATTTTTTCATGCATTTGTTTGCCATTGTGTTTCCTCTTTTGAGAAAGTGCCCATTCATATTGTGTGGCCATTTTAATTGGATTATTTGGTTTTTGTTATTGGGTTTTTAAAAATTATTTATATATTCTGCATATTAGTTCTTTGATGAATGCTTTTCAAAGAATTTTCCCAACTGTAGATTGTTTCTTCGTTCTGTTGATGTACAGAAATTTCTTAGTTTGATATAATACCACTTGTTAGTTTTTCTTTTGTTATTTTATCCAAAAACCTTGCTACCTATACCCATATCTTAAAGCATTTCCTCTGTGTTTTCTTCTGCTAATTTCATAGTCTCATGTCTTTCATTCAGGTATTCAATCCATTTTGAGTTTCTTTTTTATAGGATGAGAGGGAGTAAATCTCAGTCTTCTACATGTGAATATCCAGTTTTCGCAGAATCATTCATTGTAGAGGCCATCCTTCTCCTGAGTGCACTTTTAGCACCTTTGTGAAGAATCAGTTGACTTTAAATATATAAGGTTACTTCTGACTCTACTCTGTTACACTGGTCTTTGTGTGTTTTGATTTGTATAACTTTCAGTATACATCGAAGTCAGCTAATGTGGAACTGACCAACTTAGTTCTTTTTGGTCAAGATGGCCTTGGTTCTTTGATATCCTTTGTGCTTCATATGAACGTTAGTACTGTGTTTTCTAGTCTTATGAAGAATCCCTTTGATATTCTAATGGGGATTGCATTGAATCTGTGGATTGTTCTAGGTAGTCTGAACATTTTTACAATATTCATTCTCTGATCCAGTAGCATGGGAAGTCTTTCCCTTTCTTGTGTATCCTCTTTAAATTTTTTATTAGAATTTGGTGATTTACATTGTAGAGGTATTTAACTTCCCTAGTTAAATTGATTTCTAGATATTCTAATTTTTATAACTATTATGATTTTGCTTTCATGATTTCTTTCTTAGTAATCTCATTATTTGTGTATGAAAAAGCTACTGATTTTTGTATGCTGATTAGTATCATATGGTTTTGCTGAATTTATCAGTTCCAATAGTCTTTCAGTGCAGTTGTTAGGTTTTTCAATACATAGAATCATCTCATCTGAAAATGAGGATAATTTGACTTCCTTCGCTCCTTCTTTCCTATCTGTATCCCTTTTATTTGTTTTTCTTGCCTACTTTCTCTGTCAAAGACTTCTGGTACCATGTTGAGTAAGAGCAGTGGCCTTGAACATTCCTGTCTTATTTCAGATTTTGGAGGAAATGCATTGAGCTTTTCCCTGTTCAGTATCATGTTGGTTATAGGTTGATTGTATGCAGTATTTATTATGTTTAGGTACAATCCTTCAATGCCTAAACTATTCGGTTTTTATCATAAAAGGGTGTTGAATTTTTCCAGATGCTCTTTTTATATCTATTTAAATTATGATTTTGTCCTGCATTTTGTTGATGGCATATTTATCCCTGGGATAAATCCCATTTGATTATGCTGAATGATCCTTTTGATATACTGTTGGGGTTTTAGTCAGATTTTTTGCTATTGTGACTAAAAGACCCAACAAGAACAATTTTAAAGGAACAAAAGTTTATTTGAGGCCTCATAATTTCAGAGGTCTCAGATCATAGATAGCTGGTTCCATTCCTTGGGGAGTGAGGTGAGGCAGAACATCATGGTGGAAGAGTGTAGGAGAGGAAACAGGTAGGGACATGGCAGTAGGAAGCAGAGAGAGAAAGTATTCTTGCTGGGGACAGAATGTAAATCCCAAAGGCATGCCTCTGATGACCCACCTTTTCCAGCCACACCTTACCTGCCTATAGTTAATCTCTATCAGTGGATTAATGCACTCATGAGGTTAAGGTATCATAACCCCATCATTTCACTTCTAAAGTTTCTTGCATTGTTTCACACACCAGCTTTTGGAGGGGGCGGGGCATATAATATTAAAACCGTAAGAATCAGGTCTGAAATGCTAGCATTTTGTTAAGAATTTTTATATCTATGTTGATCAGGGATATTGGTATATAGGTTTGTTGTTGTTGTTGTTGTTGTGTCCTTGTTAGTTTCAGAATAAGGATAATGATGGCCTTGTAGAATGAGTTTGGAAAAATTCATTATTTTTCAAAATTTTTGGAATGATTTAAGAAGAATTGATATTAATAATTGATATTTTTCCTTAAAAGTTTGGTAGACTTCAGCAGGAAGCCAGTCTAATTCAGGACTTTACTTTGTTGGGAGAATTTTTATTATTGTTTCAACATCATTGCTCATTTTTATATCTGTTTAGGTTTTCTGGGTCTTCATGGTTCAATTTGGGTAGGACAAGAAAATGACATGTCCTACAAATAACACAGTTAGAACTTTTGTTTCAGCTTTTTTCTCTCTCCTGCGCCTTTATATTTTTCAGTGCTGAAATACATTCTTTTACTTGTAACACTAGATGCCAAACAAGCCCCACCATCCTTAGGAAAAAAAAATGCACTGGTTTGTACTGGTTTATTTGGTAACTACTTATACACAGTTAAGAATGAGAAACACCAATGGCTTATTTTAAGAGTGTCCTTTAAAAGTGTATTTTGTCCCAATTTTCCATATGTTGACTGCCCTTTAAAACACCCTCCCCTCATTTTGTAGACAAAGCTCGGACGGAGAGTCCAGCCTTTTCTACTGCGAGCGGCTATCTGGCCTCTGGGCAGGAAGAGCTCATTCTCCTGCAGGAGAAAGTCAAGAAAGGGAAAATATCTGTGGATGAAGCTCTGGAGAAATTTAAGCACTGGCAAATGGAAAAGAGTGGCTTGGAAATAATTCAGCAGGTAATACTGACCCCAATCTTTTCTGTAATATCCTCTCACTTATGGAGCTCCTAAACTCTTTGTAAATGTTTAGTCTTCACAAGAAATACAGGTAACTCTTCTTTTGTTTTTAACTAGTCATTGAATTATGCTTCAAACAACCAATTAAAAATTTGAAAATAATATCCAAATTTCATATTTACTAGTTCATTTATTCAAACTCAGTCCTGCTACCCAATGTATCAAACTGAATGGCAAATGAGCTTATAATACCCATCTATACTACAGCGAATGTTTTTTGAAATCTAATTGTTGAAATTAAGGTGAAGCCTATTTACACAAACATGCTCTTCATTCCAAAGAGTGTAATATAAACCAGGCTTAACAGAGCAAGAAAATGACAGAAATCACATCAAGGAATTGCCCTAAATGTAATATGTTTTATTTTCTTTCTCCGTAGACTTTGCAAGGAGTGGGTAGAAACATGTATATACCAGGCAAGATTTATAGAAAACTTCCAAAAATATTAAGCTGAAATAACCATGTCTTCTGCAAATATAATTTATATACTAAGAGAGGATTAGAGGAATAAGAATGAAAACCAAATATATCATTTAACTCAGTGAAGGGTGTCAGGACCACATTCTATCTCTCACACAGTCCTTGTCACTCCCAAAATATTATCATATTTTTTCTTCTCATCACAGGAAAACTTATTGCCTCAGAAGCCACTTCTAAGGTAGCTATTTGATTAAACATGCTTAATAAGCGAATTTAGGCCAAAATACAAATAATAATAGTTTCATATGCTGCATTCACCAGGAAATGATTTTTATTTTAAAGGTAATGCTTAGGACAACACTTTTTAAACAATAAAAAAAAAATGAGTCACAATGATGAAATTTCAAACAATGTGGCATAGAGGCAAGAGACAGTGTAGACAAAGGGACTTTCCAAATATATCTGAAATGGCACCTTATCAGAAACCACCTATCTCTAAGGGCGGTTCTGGTGGTGGAATGATTGCTGGACCTTGTCCAGATTTTGCAATGCTAAGTAAAGAGAGTTATTTTGCCAAGCAAATGCTAAACAACACCCATCCCAACGTTCTGAAACTGTTTTTGCTCATGATCAGAGTTACAACATTGCTTCTCCACCCTTTCCAATATCATCATCATCATATCCCCTTATCCTGAAATAAGGCAAAATCTGCATAAATACAAACCTACTAAACATTTTCCTAGCAGTGCTACATTTTACAGGTTTTGCTGAAGTAAGTCAAGCATATTTATCTTCCTCAACACTTTAATAAAGATTTCAGTTGAGAGTAATCTCATTTCTTGGAAATGATTTCACTAGTTGTTTTATTAAACTCCTGGTTGTTTGTATTTTGTCTGAATGTTTATATCCAGTCTTATTTTTGAAAAAATTTAAGGGAAATCATACTCTCTACATGGAAACAGATCTGACTAATTTGACATAGAAGGATAATGGGAGAATAAACAAGCATTTATGAAAAAAATGTGGGGTTTTTTGTTTAACCTATAAATGTAGGCCACCAGACACTAAGACTACTTTTTATAAGAGGCCAACACTTAGTGACTCTGTTTGAATACTATTAGAGAAATTAGTACTCAATAGAGGGGCCTCAACAAAAGTCCAAAGAGAAAAAAAAATTTTAAAAAGAATATTCTCCCTGGTCCCCAACACACACTCTCACACACACAAATTCATTTCCACATAGTTTTAAATATTCTCTTACAGTTGCAAAAGTAGTCATTTTTTCCTGGGGATGAGTTAATCAGTGGTAACTGTGAAATTATATTTTTTATTGAAAATGACACAAATGGAATTAATGGTAGAAGAGTTTTCAGAATAATGAAGACCCATGTAAGATCCCCGGCAATGGAAAGGAGATAATGGAGAAAGTGAATGCTTTTTGCTCTTCTCACTCCTCATCACTTCAGGGCCTAAAAAGTGTGGTTCCACTCAGAGGCGAAGATCTGTAAAGCAATGGAAATAGTTTTTAGGACTCTAGGGAAACACATGAGGAAAATGCTCTATCTCAGGTTGTCTTCTAAAAAGAGACTTATTGAATGCTAGTTTTTTTTTCTCTCCTGTGAAAAAATAGATGTTCCACATAGAATATCAATAAAACAAAAAAGGATCACAAATGTGCTAAGAAGGAGAATCTCTCGGCAGACATCATTTTTTCCTGAGTACCTAATTCCAAGAACTAAAACACAAAGAAATAATAATATCCTACAGAGACAGGATGGGCTCAGGCAATTGTAAACCATCACTGTGTAGCTCTTCTGCTTTGGGACACTGTGTTGGTCAGCTTCACAAGCTACAACCAAAATATCTGACAAGTACAAGTCAGAGGAGGAAAGTTGATTTGGGGCTCATAGTTTCAGAGATCCAGTCCATAGATGGCTGACTCCATTGCTCTGGGCTCAAGATGAGGCAGCACATGGTGGAAGGGTCTGGTGGAGAAGCTCTGCTCCCCTTATGACAGCCAGAAAGCAGAGAGAAAGAACAGGCCACATGAAATGCAGCATTCCAGGCCATGCCACCAGTGAATCACCTCCCCCAGAAATGCTCCACTTGCCTATAGGCACCAAGAGTCCATCCATTTAAATTTAGATGGACTAAGTTACAATTCTCACACTCCCATCATTTCACCTCTGAAAATCCCTGTATTAACATAGGACCTTAAGGGTAACACCTCATATCCAAACCATAATGGACACCAAACAGCCAATGTGGTAGACCCCACATGTATTAAGGTGGGAAAACAAATCCCGAAGGCATTAGGATATGGTTACAATCCTGACTCTACCACTTATTACTGTCTGATTTGGGACAGTTACTTAACATCTCTGTACCTTAGTCTTTATGTCTGTGAAATGGAATGAGGATATTTTACATCCAATCCATAAAGGGCTGAGAATTAAGTAAGAAATTCATGAAAAGTACCAAGGATGGTGATTGGGACATTAATACCAATGAGTTGTGATGGTGTTGATAATGGTAGCCAATGTTACATCTTGATCCATGAAAAAATTTTAACCCTTGACTTCTGTGTCCTGGTTCTATACTCTATGTCCTGTGTTCTCATTCAGGAAAAACTACGTCAACTCCGAGATAGCATTATTGGGAAAAGGCCAGAAGAAGAACATTTCTATGGTAAGTGAAATTTGACTCAAAAATACAAATAGAATAGAAAACACAGGGACTGTGTAGTCAAATAGACCTAAGTTCATAACTATACCTCATCACTTTCCACCTGCCTGACCCTGAAAGAGTTTTAAACTCTGGTTCTCAGGTTCCTTGTCTGGAGAACAATAGTGATTTTATATATATATATATATATATATATATATATATATATATATATATATATCTGGAAATGTTTGTGTGAGTTAACATTTCTATTCTGTATCCCACAGTGGACCTTTGATCAATGCCATTTCTTACTTTTGATAGTTACAAATAAGATAATTCTGCTCCAGTTATTTTATTTGCCATTACCCAGGGACTCAAATAATTAAGGAGTCACGTGTTTAATAAGGTAGAATATTCTCAATGTAGTTTATTCTCACAATTATCCACATGTGAATAATTCAAATTATAAATCTCAGATTGACTTTTCCTAGCACTCATATTTCTTGGCAATGCATGTTCCCCACACTAATAATTAACAGTTGTTCTAGTGGGGGGCAGTACTCAATGTCAATACAAACCAAACATTATTAAGATGGTAAATCTTCTCCAAAGATGAACAACACACTCTAAAATTGCTAATAAATTATGTTGTCACTATCTGACCATTCTTTTCCCAAATCTCTCCTCTTGCACAGGTAATTAAAAACTAACAACCACTAAAAAGGCTTGAAAGCTTCTATCTCTTCCATTTTCAATAATATTAGGTAGCTTTTAGCTAGTGCTTCATGTTGAAATTCACCAGGTGGAAATTCATTTCTCTTTTCATATTATTGAGCACTCTATATTTCCCCTAGATAATTCTTTAAGCTCTTTCAGAAATGCTTTCTAAAACAGAGATATATTTTCTAAACTAATTAAGGTCAGAAACATGGGTCAGATTAATAGACATCTGAACCCCACAAACCTTCATTCTAATGTAGAATAAGATTAAATTTTAATAACTTCTAAAATTAAAACTTTTGTAGATAATTTTACCAAGGAACATGAAGTAGTAGTAGTAGTAGTAGTAGTAGTAGCAGCAGTAGCAGCAGCTAATATTTACAGAGCACATACTACACATTGTTGTTTCTTATAATAACCCTATTATGGAGGACTTATTCCTAATCTATAAATAAGGGAACAGGCTTTGAAAAACTAAAAAATAAACAAAAACAACCAAGGACATGAAGAAACTACCACCCATTTGTTTGAATTCAAAATCAGTGTTCTTAATCATTGGCATTTTAACCAAGAATCAATTGGTTCTCCTTTCAGCCACAATGGAACAAATAGTACTACCAGACATAAACTCTCATTGTACAGAATATTAATATTAGTCAAAGATAGGAAGCTTCTGATTTCAGAAAATATACAAGGGGCAGATGAATATTATAGAGACTGTGGATCAGGGAAGCTGAAGCTACTGGATTGTATGTGGTGGGTCATTGAAGAGGAATGGCCTCAGAGACCCATGTGAGGGGCTCCTCAAGCCTAAAGCTGAAAGATGAGCTGTAAGTGCAAAGTTAAACCACTCAACGCATACAAAAGGGCAATGTCTAGGGCACTGAAAGCAAGCAGAAGCACTAGAGGTTGAGCAGAGCTACAGAAAAGACCTGTTGAGGCTGTGTTACTGTCTTGCCTACTTAAAACACCTAGAATCCTATTGTGACATTCAAAAGATGTACAGAGGAAGGACCATGACTTAGAGTAACAACTCCTCTAGATGCACCCCAACAAAGCCTAAAGCTCACCCCTACAAGATGCATATCAGAGACAGGGTTTGTGTGCTGGGTCCTTCCAAGCCCACAAAACACCTGGGCTTTCTACAAATCGATATCAACAACAGAATAAGATCAAACCTACACAACCACATGTCAAAATTTGAAACTTCTGCTAAAAAAGAATCTAGGCCATCTGAGGAATATTACAAAATTCATAATATGCACCAGATTATAATTGGCAGAATTCAATTTTCAAAATAAGGAAAAAATATGACATACAAAGATATAGGCATCTATAGTGAAGAAAAAGAAAACCATCAACAGAACCTGAACCTGAGATGACACCATTGTTGACCTTAGCAGATGGAGACTTTAAAGAAGCTCTTATATAAATATTTAACTAATGAAAACAAATGGTTTGAGGAAGTGAATAAATAGGAAATATCAACAGAAACTACATACAGGAAAAAGTAAAAATTGTAGAAAATAAAATTATAATAAATATAAAAATGAAGAAGATATCAGATGAGCTCATCAGCAAATTGACTATAGCAAAGTAATAGTTAGTGAATATGAATATAAAGCAAGAGAAATTACCCAATATGATAAGCAGAGAGCTAAAAGAACTTCAAAAATGAATAAATTCCCAAGGATATTTAAGATAATATAACACTTTATTATGCATGTGATTAGGTAGAGCCACAGAATAAGACAAAAAATTTTGAAAGAAATAATGTCCAAAAACTTAATGTTCAAATTTTATGTAAACCACTTTATGGATTTCTAAGAATTTTTTTAGAAACCCACAAATAACATAATTGTTAAAAGAGTGACAACTAAGCAACTTGTGGTTAAACTACTTTAAGCCAAGATAAGAGAAAATTTTTCAAAGCACCTGAAGAGAAATGAAATAAGAGAATTCATAGTAAAACTTCAATAAAATAAACACTAAAGAATGCCATACAGGTTGAAAGACACATTAAAGAAAAGAAGCTTAAATATGCACTAAGGGAAAAATAATGCTTAGAATTATACAAGGCAGATTGATATAAAATATTACCTTTTATTTCTTTTTATAAACTATCTCAAAAACAATAACAAATACTAAAACTTAATTTAGAGATCAAAGCATGTGAGAGAGAGAAAAGATTAAAATAAGCACAAAAAGAAAAGAGGTTGCAGATAAGACAAACTATGTGTTTGAAAAAGTTTTACATGATAAAGTATGCTGTAGAATATGAAGTTAAGAGGAAGGGATAAAGTAGGAAGTATGAGGAGTCAAACATGAGGTATAAAACATAAATGGATAGATATTTATCTATCTGATAAATTAAAATTACTGATTTTAGTCAGAATGCAACCACTAAAAATAAACAAAAAAGAAGTATATCTATGAAAACAGAAAAGGTAATTTAATGGAGCACTAAAATAATTGTTTGAAGATCATAATGAGAGGAAGTTAGAAATCAACAGCAAGAAAAATAACAGAAACCACATAAACACATGCAGATTGAAAAATACTCCCTCAAAGGAAGAATGGATCAAAGAAGAAATGAGAATAAAAACAAGAAATTCTTAGAAAGGAATGAGAACAGATACAACATCAAAACCTGTGGGAGAGTATTAATTTTCCTCTTAGAACCATTTCATAATGGTTCTAAGAGGAAAATTTATAGCACTAAGTACTACATAAAAAAACTAGAGAAATTTCAAATAAATAAACTTGTGTTACACCTCAAGACCTTGAAAAGAGCAAACTAATGCCAAAACTAGTAGAAGCCAAGGAGTAAATAAGATCAGAGCTGAAATCAATGAAATTGAGAATAGGAAAACAATATATAGGATCAGAGCAACAAAGAGTTGATTCTTTGAAAAAAATGAATAAGATTGACAAAAAACTTTAGCCAAACTAACCAGAAGAAAGTGTGAGAAACAACTCAACAAGATCACAAAGAAAAAGGAGATCTTACCACAGATCCTTTGAAATCCAAAGGATTATCAGAACCTATTTTGAAAATTTAACTTCAATAAACTGAAAAATCTGGAAGACATTCACAAGTTTGTAGACACATATGACCTTCCCAAATTGAATCAGGTAGATAAAGAACACCTAACCAGATCAATATCAAGTAATGAAATTAAAATAGCAATTAAAATCCTTCCAAAAAAAAAGCCCAGGACCTGATGCTTTCTCAGCTGAGTTCTACCAGACCTTTACAGAATAACTAACACCAATCTTTCTCAAATTACTCATGAAATTGAAAGAGAGGCAACACTCACAAATATATTCTATAAAGCCACTGTAACCCTGATACCAAAACCAGACAAAGACACATCAAGGACAGAAAACTACAGACCAATATCCCTTAAGAACATGGATGCACAAATATTTAATAAAATATTATTAAATTGTATTAAAAAATATATCAACAAGATTACACACCATGATAAAATGAGTTTCATTAAAGGGATGCAAAGTTGGTTCAACATACACACATCAATAAGTATACTTCATCACTTAAACAGAATTAACAACAAAAACCACACAATTATCTCAACAGATGCAGAAAAGGATTTTTATAAAATCCAATTCCCATTCATGTTAAAAATTCTGGAGAAGGTAGGGATTGAAGGAATTTAACTCAACATTGTAAAGATCATTTCTGAAAAACTCAAAGCCAACATCATACTAAACGGAGAAAGACTATTTTAGAGCATTTCCTCTAAAATCAGGAAAGAGACAAGGCTGTTCACTCTTGCACTCCTATCTAATGTAGTCCTTGAAACATCAGCCAGAGTGATTAAGCAAGAAAAGGGAATCAAAGGGATACAAATAAGGAAAGAAGAAGTCAAACTATCTCTATTTAAGAACAATATGATGCTATATTCAGAAGACTCAAAAACTCCAACAGAAGACTTCTAGAGCTTATAAATGAGTTTAACAAAGTGTATAAAGTTAATGAGCATAAATCAATAGCTTTAATATACTCCAACAGTGACTCAGCAGAGGAAGAAATCAGAGAAATCATCCCATTTACAATAACCTCAAAAAAGTGAATATCTGGGAATTAATCTAATTAATTAATCTAAGGATATAAAAGTGATTTACAATGAAAATTATAGAATACTTGTCATCCGCTGTAGCCAGTGCAGTGGGTAAACAGTTAACCAACACAAGTAGTGAGCTAGATTAAGAAAATTCATTAAAATTATAGAAATAAGACAAGACTCAATTATTAGTGAAAAGTGGGAGATGATCCAGCTCTGGTGGACAATGGCTGTAACAAAAAAAAATGAGAATATGTATTTTATTTTTATAGGTAGGAACCCCAAAGGGCTTCAGTATGAAAAGATTCTTGAAGTAATAAGGATAAAGTTTGAGAAAAACAATATGGTTGAGGCTTAGCAGCTTATGCCCATTTCTTTTACCTCTGGGCAGCTGGGATTTGAAACTAAGGCTTTTTAAACTAGCAAATTCCTTGACAAACATAGAATCAAGCAATTAAATGGAATTAATGGAGCCATGATTTTTGCAAATGGACATTCCCCCAGACACTTTCACACCACAAGATTCCCAGAAGCAATGCCTCATTGTCCAGGTTTTGCATAATTCAAAGCATTGATTTATTAACTGCTTTCAACATCTCCCCCTTCTTTATTTTTTAAATGCAGTAACTTGAAGTTCCCAGATCTCCTCTCTGAAGTTACAGCAACCTATTATTATGACACAAAAGAGAATTAGTAGCAAACATATCATCCCAAAAATATACCACATGGAATGTTTCAAATTATTTCCAGAATTAAAACCATTTAAGTCATGAAGTATTTGTTCAGCTAAAACTGCAGGATCCAGGGGATCAATCATGCTATTCTGAATATCCTGAATTGATGATGTAAGTCCAAAAAACCCAAACTGTTATTATTGCTGTGCCAAATGCCCATTAGATGATTTTTTACCTTTTCTCAACTCCATTGGGAAACATTATATTTGGCTGCAATAATGCAGACATACTTATAACCAGCATGGCAACTAATCCTTTGATTAAATTTGGGAGTGGAACATTCATTTTCAATATTTCCAATTCTTTGGATAGTAGCTTCCAAAGAATTTAATTTAGTCTCAATCTTTTCATCAATATTTATCTGATAATGTAGGGCCTTGGAAGCATTTTGAGCCAAATTATTAAGAAAATGAGCATTTTAAATGTTTTAAGATAAGACACAGAAACTTTCACAGTAGAGGCTATAAAGAATATTTAAACAACTACTCTAAGAACTATAAATCCAACAGCATAATCAGGGTCTGTCTAGCTGGGCATGCATCTGTTTTAAAACTTGAACTCCAACATCAGCCTACCATGGCCCTGAAATTTTAGCTAGAAGTAAAACAAAGGAGGGTTGGTAAAGAATGATTATTCCTTTCCTTCTATTATATCTGGTGATACAGTTGGTTAGATTACAGCACACATGATATTTTTCTCCTTTTCTTTTTACTCTTATGTGTCCAGAAGTTAAAGCAAAAGGAGATTGAACACAGGCCCACAGGGCCATAGCAAAGCCCTCTTTGCAGTTCCTGTCTATAAAATCAAGCTTGTGGCCTTCTGTGTGCTGGAGAAAATCTGAGGCAACTATTAAGTTCCACAGATCATTTTGCATGCCACCATCACGGAAAGTCGGGACATCACCAACAAATCCTCCAGAAGTCAAGGAATCCTGATGTAGCTGTCTCTTATCAATTCTTGGAGACCAATATAAAATATATCCATCATTTCTAGAGACTTCATGTTACACTGGCAAGATATTTGCACATTCCATCCATTTAGGAAAGGTGCCAAATTCTATTACAGAATGATTGGGGTGGTAAGGTATTGGTTGATGTTCTATGAGAATGACTGGCTTGTTTTGAGAAAGTCCCATTTTAATAAGTGTCCAGACATATGATCTTAAGTCCCAGGGGCCAGTGTGATTAGCTGATGTATGTCCCCCATATGCCATCTTTTCCTCAAAGTTTACTTTTAAACAGCCAGCATGTTTATCATGGAACCAACATATAAGTAGATTCCCACTGTAGCCAGTATAACTAAATCCAGTTACATGAATAAGTGTGATGTGTTTGTCTGTAAATACTGGGATGGATTCTCAAGTCCACACCGCTAGGTATACTAAATGTGGCTCTGGAAAATAGGTCCAGTAAGTTTCCCCATAAACTCCACTTACCTGGCAGCTCGATTAAGCCAACATAGCCACAATATTGTGATTGGAGACTCAGCACCTCCCTTTGTTCCATCATCCACTCAACCTGATATGTCAGGTTCTTTAGTTGTGCCCATGTTGGCAAGTTGGCCTTCTGAGTTTGTAGAGTTCTCCTCTTCCTCCTCAGCCTGTTGTTCCTGCTGGGGTCTGGATCAACACATCCAGTCCAATCTTTAGTCATTTGCACTTTGGCTCCAGGACCACCATGTTTGATGAGTAGAACCTTCTTGGGGCAAAACTTTCCAGCAGTAACCTTTTACAGGGTCCTTGAAATTCACAGCTGGGATGATAAATGCAAATCTCTTATACTCTGTTGGATGCAAAGGTATAGTGAAAAACAATCTTTCAAAGTTATTACTATTAATTGCTGATCAAGAGGAATAGCTGCAGGAAAAGGAAGCCCAGGCTCTAAAGCACCCATTAATTCCAATTGATTGCTTGAGATCTTGTAACAATCTCCATCTACTAGATTTTTTTCTTTATTACAAAATTTGAGGTAATTGCATGGGCTAAAATTAGGTTCAATGTGACCAGCTTGAAGCTGTTCTTGAATTAACATATGAACCACTCAAAGTTTTTCCCCTGTGAGGGGCTGTTGATCAACTCTGACAGGATCATCCGACAGCCAGTTTATTTTTGTGCTTTTTTCTGGGTCCAAGAAGAGATCAATGCCTTCATTAAAAAGGCTGATTAGGTAAATATCCCAATCCACGTCATCCTTGCTGAGGGGACTGTGGTATAGGTGCACACCTTCTCTGTTGATCTTTTCCCAGGTCTTTAGTAGAGATAAATCCTTGATTAAGCATTTGAGAAGTTACCACTAAATTACGATTCACTAATAAAACTCCCATATTGCTTAATATATCACAACCCCATAAATTTACTGGCAAACTTTGAAGGACATAAGGTTATAAAAGTCCTATGTTGCTGTCTTCATCTTTCCATTGAAGAACTGGGTACTCTGGGCAGGCTTAGACATCTGACTAATAGCTTTTAAATAGCAGGAGCAATATGTATAGTCCATCCTTTGGGCCAATGTCTTATTGAGATCACAGAGACGTCTGCTCCCATATCAATTATCCCTTTAAAATACTGAGGAAAAAAATTGAAAAAGATCTTATAAGATGGAAAGTTATCCCATGTTCTTGGATAGGCAGAATCAAAATGACCTTACTACCAAAGCAATATACAGATTCAATGCAATCATCATAAATCCATATTACCTTCTTCACAGAATTATTTTTAAAATTCTTAAATTCATTTGAAAGAAAATAGATCCATAATAGACAAAGCAATACTAGGCCAGAAAAGTGAAGCAGTAGGCATCACAATACCTGATCTGAAATTATGCTTCTGAGTTGTGCTAACAAAAACAGCATGGTATTGGCATCAAAACAGACATGAAGACCAATGGAACAGAATAGAAGACACAGAGATAAATCCACATGCCCATAGCTGTCTGATATTTGACAAAGATGCAAAAAATATATCAGGACAGCCTTTTTTTAACAAATAGTATTATAGAAAAGTGCAACTAGATCTCTCTCTCTCTCTCTCTCTCTCTCTCTCTCTGTCTCAACCTGCACAAAACCTAAATCACAATGGATCAAAGACCTAGGATCATAGACCAGAAACTTTTTAACTGCTACAAGAAAACATAGAGTCAACACTCCATCATGTAGGTGCTGGTGCCATCTTCCTTAACAAGATCCCAAAAGCATAAGAAATAAAATCAGTAAGTAGGATGCTATTAAACTAAAAGCTCTGTACAGTAAATTAAATAATTAAAATCATGAAAAGAGAGAGAGCCTTATGGAATGAGATAAATCTTGGCCACCTACACCTCAGGGCATTAATTTCTAGGATACAAAGAACTCAAAGCACACACATACACACACACACAAAAAAAAATCCCAATCAATAAATGGGCAAAAGAATTAAACAGAAACTTCTCAAAAAAAGAAACACAGATTTCCAATAAGTATGTTGGAAAATGTTGATCACTTGAAAAAATGTTTAACATCTCTAGCAATCAGGGAAATGCAAATAAAATCTGAAATAAGATTTCATATCACTCCAATCAGAATGGCAAAAATCAAGAATATAAACAACAATAAAAATAAATACTGGCATGGTTCTGAGGAAAAAGGTACACTTGTACATTGTTGGTGGGACTACAAACTAGTACAAACACTCTGGAAAGCAATATGGATATTCCTCAAAAAATTAGAGATGGAGTCACCATATGACCTAGCTATTCCACTCCTTGGTATTTTTCTAAAAGATCTAAAATTATCATACTACACTGACATGGCCACCTCAATGTTCATAGCAGCATAATTCCAATAGCTAAATTATGAATCAACTCAAATGCCTGCCAGTAGATTAATAGATTAAGAAATTGTGGGAGATATATATACATACATACACACACAATGGAGTTCTACTCAACCATAAAAAAGGAATAAAATTATGGCATTTGCCAGTAAATGGATAGAAATAAAGAAGATTATGCAAAGTGAAATTAGCCAAATTCACAAACTCAAATGTCAAATGTTTTCTCTCATATATGGAGTGAAGCTAGAGTAAAATAAAGGAAATAAAGAGGGAAGAATAGGATAAAAAAGAACTAATCAAATATAAATTAATAGATGAGCAAAAGGAAGTTCAGTGAAGTAGAAGAAGGAGAATGGGAAAGGAGGGAAAAGATGGGAGGGGAAAGGTTGAAGGAAAGAGGGGATTATGAACTGAAGTCAATTTTCACACATGTATGAGTTTTTCAGGGTGACCCAACCATATGTAGAACTATAAAGCTCTAACAAAAAATAATTGTTTGATTCACAAAATAGGAAGCAAGAAAGCAGCAGAAGAGGAACTTAAACAAAGCAGATAAGTGAAAAACCAAGAATAAGATGGTTGCATTAAGCTGAGCCATTTCAATATTTATGTTAAATATAAATGGATTAAATACCTCATTTAAAAGGCAGTTATTTTCAGACTGGGTAAAAAGCAATACCTAAGTTTCCATTATCTGAAAGACATACATTTAAAATATAACACATAGATAATTTGGAAGTAAAAGATGGTGATGAATCTGCCACACCAACAGTAAGCATAGGACAGCTGGCACAGTCACATTAGCAGAAGACAAAATAAACTTCAAAGATTACTGCAAGAGACAAAAGAGAATATTACATAATGACAAAAATGAAGTTCAACTAGGAAGAGATAATTATCCTAAATCCAAAATTAAAAACTCATGAAGCAAACCTGACAGTGCTCAGAGATATTCTTACTTTTTTCTTAGTAATTAATAGAACAAATAAACAAAAATCAATGAAAATACAAAAGTCCAGAACTATACTTCAACTAACTTGATCAAATTGACATTTACAGAACAAGGCATCCAAAAAACTCATGTTTGTTAAAGGTGTGCATGGGACTTCCACCAAGATAGAAGATATGTTGAACCATCAAACATTATTTTACTTAAAAGAATTGAGACCTCACATGTGTCCTGAAAGATTTTGATATCATATTGTCTTGCCAGAGTAGAAGTAAATTAGAAAATAAACAAATTAGTTACCTAGAAAATCTCTCTAAATTTTTTAGGAATTAAATATAACATTTCAAAATAATCAATGGGTCAAATAAGAAATGAAAAGAAAATATTTCAACTCAAAGGATAATGAAAGAAATGTATCAAAATGTGTAGAATGCAACTCCAATAGTTTTGTGGTTAATAGAGGAAATTTTATAAATAGAAAAATTATGATAGAAAAAACAAAAATGTTTTAGATCAATGATTTAACTGTACATTTAGAAATAGGCAAGAGTGAAGAAATAATATCAGAAAATAATTTTAAAAAGGAAAGAAATTAACAAAAGGGAGAATTTACAAAGCCAAAAATAAGTTATAAGTGATAAATAAAATTGATAAGGTTGTGAAGGAATTATCAAGGAAAAAAGAGAAAACAAGTTATCCAAAGTAGAAACTAGATAAAGTGGGTTATCACACCAGATCCTATAGGCATTAAAAACATGTTAAGAAAATATAACAACTTTTGCCACCATATTTATTATTACTTAGATAAAAAAGACAAATTACTTCAAAAATAATACTTAACCTAAACTGGCTCAAAAAGAAAAAAAATCCATATACTTATGTATACTTCTGACTTTCAGAACTATGTAAAAATTTTGTATATTTAATAAACAAGAATGGGGTAGGGAAAGAAGGCAAAATTTTATACAAGCAGAAATAAATTAGCTGAAGGGTATTACAAATAAAATGTTCATACCAAAGGAGGATGGGAGAAAAAGAATGTAAATAAATTTAGAAAACAGTGTGTTCTGAGGCTAAAAATAAAAAAGAACAGTAGATGAATTGTTGGAAATAATCCAAAAGTTGAACAGGAAAAATAGGTAATTATATCATGATATATTTATACTATAAGATACTACTCAAGCAGTAAGAAGGGATATTTACTATTATAGATAACAGAAATGAATCTCAATCAGTATACTAAGTAAAAGATCATCAGACACAAATGATACATGCTATATAATTCCATTTATCTGGAATTCTAATCTACAGAGATAGAAATTGTTGGCTATCATGAGTAATGTTCCAATGAAGATTGACATGAGAGTATAAGGGAATATTCTCTACAGATGAAATTATCTCTATGCTATTGATTTGGTGGGTAGGTGAATTTTCAGATTTTTCAAAAATCATCGAAGTATACACTTAGAAATATTTAAATTGTACCATATGTAATTATTCCTGAATAATATTGATGTTCTAAAAGAATGGAATAGCTCAGGCTAAAGGAATTTCAAGACTGAATAGCAAGCTTTTAATTGTCAAACAAAACTAAAACCATATACACCTTGGGACAAGTGTTGGAAGAGAAAAAAAAAATTAAAGTAATGAAAGATATGGTTTCATGCTTAGTGACCAGAGGGAGATAAATTTAGGGTGAGTAATTTTTTTAATCAGACTGCGAGATTCATAGCCACCAAGATACACCACTGTCAGACAACAAAAAGAAAAGACCTTGGGGGTAAATGTTGAACAAAACTCAGTAGAATGTGTTTTGTTTTGTTTTTCTTCTAGATAAACTCACCATTGTGCATCATCCCAGTGGTAAGTGTCTGTTATTAATGGAAGAATCTAAGACTAAAATGAAGTTACATTAAAACCAATTTTGATATTAATGAAAACCCAATATGACTAGGTAAGTCAGTGTAAACATTCACCTAGATTTTACGTTTATGTGTAAAACAACTTGATATCCAACATAAATGTTAGGTGATTCTAGAATAGCAATGGCAGAGGAATTGTAATAAAGTGAAAGAAGCATGTGCATTGACTGACTGACCTGGCTATTCACAACTTACTAGTTGTTACCTGTGGCATGTGACTTAAGCTCTCCAGGCTTGTTTTCTCACATGTAAAATGTAAGAATTGTACATGGAGATGGTCTATAAAGACTGATGATGATTTACAGAAATGGAGGCCAGTGGATAAATGAAACTATTGATAGAGCAAATGAAATTTGAGTAACATTTGAGAGAGCAATTCACTGGAATATGATGAGGCAGGAGTGTGTGCTGAATACTGGGAAGGTAGAGAGGATCTAGCGACCAGTTACAGAACTGGTGAATGATCCAGAGGCAACTGTCTACAGCCTGAACCAAAGCACTGACTGTGGGATGGAGAAGGAATAAGACTGAGTCCTGTAGTTGGGATGGAAAATAGGAACCATGTGGTAAAACCAGGAGGAGCAATGGTGGAGGTCAATGGTGTACAGAAGGAGCAAGTATGTTTTGCAACTGGCCAATCCTGGTGAATGGTGAAAAGAAAATGAAGAAGGTATGAAAAAAGGGAGATTGTTCCTCAAAGGCATTATAAAGATTATTTCTGAAGAGAAGTAACTCTGCCATATCTGACCCAAGTCAATCCCTGTGAGTAGGAGAAAGTAATAGCACACTTGCCAAGGGGACTTTTTCAATACACCCTTTTGATCTGTTTACTAATCTTTCTATTGACCCATATCCCAGACTTTGTATATGTCATGTTTTTAAAGTATTGAATAAGTGAACCATTATATATGCGAATGACTGTAGAGGGAGTAACAGAGTTTGTATTTCTAGGTAACACTTCCCAAAATGAAAATATGTTGTATAATAACCCCTTCAGCAATAAGGTAGGTTATATTTAATTTTTATAAAATATAAAAAAGAGAGAGAGAGATCTGGATATATTGCTCAGTGGTAAAGCACTTGTGTAGCAAGTGTGAGGTGCTGGATTCAATTTCCAGTACTGCAAAAATAAAAGAAGGAAAATGGAAGGGGAAGGGGATGTAGGGGAAGGATGAATTTCTCTTTTGATAAAGAACATGGCATGAAAAATTTTTCTATGTTATATGTACTTTGAAATAAATTATGAACCAAATAGGTTAGGTGAACATTTGACTACAAAAATGTATGAGCCATAATTTAAGGAAATTATTTGGAGAAAAAAAAGAAAGAACTCAAAGGGGAAAAAAAGCATTTAAGCCAAAGTGTACTGAACTCAACATGTACAGACAAAATAAATCTTAGAGGAATTATGAGCGCATATGCTTTAACAATAGGAATATGATGATTATATTTGCACCAGAATGGATAGTACTTAAAGTCCACTTATAGGAAAAATACAGCCCCAAAATATTGTTGATACAAGTGTGCATTACTTCACATCATAAACTTAATTGGAAAGAAACTGCTAACAAGAAGCTAAAAATAACACTAAGCAAGGAGAGCAGCAATTGAAAACAGAGACCAATTCAAAACAACACTGATAATGTCCTGACCACAGATTTTCCTTTGTAAAACTCATGTTATTCCAACTATCTACATATCTGATATAGGGAATTTACACTATTACCAAAGGTCATACAGCAGACAGATTTCTGGCTAAAATTCAAAATTAGAGTCCTTGGTAAGCTCTCATAATGAAACAATTTTAGTTTTCTTAATTTTAGTGACTCTTTAAGCACTCTTCTGTTTTAAATAAATCATAAGTAACCATAAAAATCATTTGCCCTGAAGAACTGTTGGAAGCTTTTGTGTTTCTGGATCATTTTATGGCCCACCGATGAACTATAGAGCTATATGATAGAGATTCATTACACTCATTCATCTACAGCAGAATTGTGGGTTGTACCACAATCCAGGAGTTTATGAGTATCTTTGCCAATCAAAGATTCTTCCACGAAAATCTGAAGTACTAAACAATCATGCCATATCTTTTTGAGAATAATATTTTGGATAAAGTAAAGAGAAAGCAAATTCCCAATGCTCAGGTTATTTTCCCCTCAAAATCAAAATAAAATTTTGGCTTTGATGTACTTGAGATTTGTAATGATTTTGTTTTCTTTTAAGATGGAGATTGTCTTGCCAGTTTCTTCTGTAAAGCTGTTTTCCCCATGGCTGTGAAAGGCAACCATGACTTTATCATATTTCTTTATTCAGCCTTAAAATGGAGAGATGCTAGCTCTGGTTTGTTTGTTTGTTTGTTTGTTCCAGCTTCCTCTTCGACTCCAAGTTGAAAAGGAATTCGGTGTCTGTTGCAGGAAAAATCAATAAAAAAGGTAAAGTACTAGCTATATGTTTTTAGAAAACCTAAATCAGACTTGTTAGGGACCTGAAGGAATCATTTGTCTAGGAAACCGAAATCTTTAAATACTTCATTGTCTTCTCCTAAAAGGATAAACGGGTATTTTTCCAGCTAAAGGTGATTGTTCCTCATAAAGATTTATGTATAGGGGTGATTTTATGCTAGTTAATAAATTTCATTTGATGTGCCATTATTTACTAATACATTTCCTGTGATCTCATTTTCAGGTTATGTTAATGAAACTCAAGAATGTACAGACATTGTGCTTTCTGGGTGAAGCAAGCTTGCGTTTGAATTGTCTGCTCTCTCTGGGGCAAGTCTTTACCATGAAAGCGGAAGCAAGCTCTGAATTTGGGAATTTGTTATTGCCACAATTTATCAGTGTCATACCTACTCCAAATGGATGTTATCAATGTTAAAAAAAGAATATCCTAGGCCAATAACATATGATGAAAATTCTTGCATTTTATAATGCACTTTGCACTTAAGAAGCTAGTTCTCATTTTGAAAAGTAAAGAAAAACAAAAGCAGAGAAGTTAAATGCTGCATAGCAAGTTATTAAACCTGTTTATGGCACTAATAGTAATAGATTATTCCTGTGAAAATACAAACCGACTTAGTACATGTTTGCTTTTCATGTCTAAAGTCGAGAGTCCTCACATCTAGACAATTGCTTTTGTTACACTGTTTGAAGAAATCTTCCTTTTGTTAGTTCTTTTGGGTTTTTTTTGCTTATATCCCTGAGAATATTATATTTTTGAAAAATTTTGTATATCTCAAAAATAATACACATTTATAAAACCTATCATTAAGTCTTTATAATTTCATCAACCTATTTCTTAGAAACAATTTGCTACTTAGAATAAAATGTAATTTTTTGTGGTTGTGGTTGTGGTTGTAGCTGGTACTGGAGATTGAACTCAGGGGCCCTTTATCACTGAGCTACCACTGACCTACATTCCCAGCACTTACCCACCTCCTTTTTTCTTCCTTGAGAAGGTGTCTTGCTAAGTTAGGTTGCTTAGGTCCTCACTAAATAACTGTGGCTGGCTTAGAACCTGTGATCCTCCTGCCTCAATCTCTAGTGTTGCTGGGATTACATGTCTGCACCACCAAGCCTGCAAAATGTAGTTTTTATCATATAGTGATTTCCATTGATAAATGCCACAAATAAATTGCATGTCTAAAAATATGTCTGATTTCTCAAAATAAATTAAGAACTACTAAGATTTTCTACTTGTGAGTTTAAAGAAGATCTATCAGTTTTTTAAAAAATAAAATCAACGAATTTCACTAGATAACATCCATATAGTAGAATACAAATATCTATTTAAAGTAATTCTGTAAGATATTTA
Organism: Ictidomys tridecemlineatus; assembly: GCF_052094955.1. Taxonomy (NCBI): domain Eukaryota; kingdom Metazoa; phylum Chordata; class Mammalia; order Rodentia; family Sciuridae; genus Ictidomys; species Ictidomys tridecemlineatus. The sequence goes on along the minus strand of NC_135485.1, from coordinate 100,989,943 downwards.
TCAATGGTTTCTCCTATCTATTAACATCCTCAAATAAACACAAGTATTTAAAATAATGCAGTAGCTTAATCAATCCCTAACAGAAGCTGCTTTTGAATGACTTCTGGAAATCCAACCCATATTTTCACATCGAAGATTTTTTAAAATGGCATACCTTGCTGTGCACTGAGCCTCAATTTCTGTGAACTGTCATAGCCAAGAGTTAGGATAAGCAATGGAAAACTGATAGCTTTTCTACAATTTCCAGATTCATAAAATTCAAATAATTATATCATTTCTCAAGTAAGAAGTTCCATATTGGCCTGTGACCAATGCCTGCTGTTCCACTATTGGCTTTGATCTCCTTAAAATGTGAAATTCAATGATGATTAAATTGGTAACTTTTATCACAACAGTGCACTTCTTTCTTGAGACTCAATTAGGGGTAAAGGTGGGAGATAAGACCTGTAGATTATTCAGTTCTTTAACAAAGATTGAGATCTAAAACTAGAACTCTAACTGCTACCCTTATGAACTGAACTAACATAGGTGAACACCATGGTCAAAGCTTCTCTAATGGCCTCTTTCCCTAGACATTCTGGCCCTTGGAATTGTACTCCTTTTTCATTACAAAGAGACAGAAAGATCAACCTAGGAATAAGGAGATCCTCCCTAAACTTCCTTCACCATGGCTCCCATACCTTACCCATTAGGCTTTGCCAGAGCTGGGAAGAAGCTTAGAGAAGGTTGGAAATGGGGAGTCAGAAGAAGTCTTTATCCCACCTGTTGCATGAAAGAAATAGATGAGAAATAAAGAAATGCAAACAGGGAGGAAGGATGATCCAAATGTGGAAATAATCCTAACTGAAATGTTCCATAAGGAAGTAATGTGTTTTCATTCCTGGGATGAGGCCCATAGATGAGGTCCATAGATGAAGCTCATAGATAGAGAACATATAGAATACTATCTGCTAAATTTCATCACATAACACCAGCTTCTCCTTCTAAGGGAAAAAAGAATCAGGGAAAGGGGCAGGGAAGTGGAATGGAAAAGTTTGACTTTTCCTTGGTGATTTGGAATATTTCTAAAAGAAATAAAGTGACTTTTCTAAAAGTCACTGTCAGAAAAGGAAGGACTGTAGGAGATCTTCTAAAGACTTTGCACTAAACCTGGAAGCTGAGCAGCCACTTGCTAATATATCTTTACCTTGTCATCATCCTTCTTCAAATCAGCTTTATTCTCAAGGCATATCTCCAAAGCCCCTGTTCTCAGGTTCTTAAATTTACCAGCATTCTTACTTTCTAGACTAAGATTCTTAAATTTACCAGCACTCTTGCTTTCTAGAGATGTTTGAACTGGTACTGAATGCTATCAAAGGAGTTTTAATATTAATTCCATTTCTACACAGTTATTTTTCAATAATAACAGAAAAATGCAAAGAGTCACAATATCTAGAGACACTTTTGATTATCATGAGTAGAGAGTCGGTAGTCCTGGCATCTAGGGTGTGGAGACCAGGGATGCTGATAAAAATTTCAATAATACACAAAGAATTATCCAGCCCAAAATATTATTTGGTACTGAGGTTGAGAAACCTTGATCTAGACTATAAAGTGAAACAGGATGAAAACTTGAAACACAGTTGTTAAAATAAAAACAGTAACTTTATATGGAGTTGTTGAAAGTGAGAACCTGTATGATAGTATAAGTGAATGTCCTTATTTTGAAGTGTATATGGCTTAAGCTTAAATGGGTCATTAAGTACTCACTGGATGAATCTCATATATTTTTATAAATCAATATCATTATATCAACGGAACCTCTAATTTTTAGAAAATGAGTCTATTCTCAGCATTTTATGATGAGAATATCCTTATACTTTGAGTCATTTTTACATCCTACTTGTATACTATTTGCTCACCTAACCATATTCAGGAGGCCAATTTTAATAACTGGGACTTATCTGCATTTTCACTTCATATTGCTTTTCTGAATCAGTAAATATTTAGGAGAGAGCTCTACATCATGAGCCTGACCTAGTGAGTCTCAGCTGATCAGCACAGATCTAGTATGAAGTCCCACTTGCAGCCCTTTGTGTTGCTGGGTGGACCAGGCACACTGCTGACCTGCCCTAACATGTGAGGCCCACTCTTAAAGGCAGGGCTACCACAAAAAAAAAAAAAAAAAAAAAAAAAAAAAAAAACAGCAAAAGGTACATACGACTCTTAACACAACAGACCTCAAATGTACAAATAACAACGTATCATTTCTTCAATAACTCTCATCTTCAAAATGCAGATGACAAAGCTTCTTACGTAATTTTATGGGTGTTAAATGACAGCATGTACTTACACAGCCAATACAAAATGCTGCCTTTAAGAGCATTCGCTTTGAAGTAAGACCAATCTAGTTTGACCCTTGGCTCAGATATGTCCTAGGTATATAAACAAAGTCCAATTTTTCATGGTGTGTGTGCTTCATCATTGATAAAATAAGGGTATCAATAATAATGTTAGCAGATGTTTGAGAACTAAATATAGGGAGATTGTCGAATTAATTTATCACCCAAAGAAGACACTGATGAGTAAAGCAGAATACTGTTAATGATTAAGATGGAAAACAAGGCATAACCTAGGACTGTCTTGAGCCATGAACTATGTGTATGTAATGACCACTTTACCTAAATGAGATATAAGTTCTTGGAACATTTTCACTCAGTAAATAAATGGTCAATAATGATAGTTTTCAAAAACCTGTCTTCCATGAAATGTGAACTTTGCATGATCCTTTAGACTGGATTGTCCTGAATGGTTCTTATACACAGCCTCATAGCAAGTGATTCAAATCTTTATCATTATAAAAAAATAAAAACAATGATTACAAATGCTTGAATAATCCTCAATCATCCATAAATATCAGAAGCCTATAGAGAAAAAAAATCCAGGAATGAAGATACCATAGCAGCATTTCCCAAGTGATGTTCTCAGGAGCTTGAATGGGGTATCCTGGACTAAAATGAGGTTCAATGAACCAGTAAGTTTGGAAAGTGCTATTGTGTTTTATACCATTTTAGAATAGCACACTATATATTAAAATATTGAAAATGAATCCTGCAATACAGAAATCTTCACATAGTTCATGCTCAAGACAGTCCTAGGTTATGCCTTATTTGAGAACACTGGCTTACATTTTATGTATACATAATTTAGCCTCATTTTCCATGGAATTGGAAAATAAAGACTGCATACAGGATGCCTGGAACGTGTTGAGATGGAGTCTGAAAACTGGTCCCGTGGGAAACAGTGTCCTGATGAGCAATGATGCCTGCCGTGGCTGCAATGTTGTGTGGGAGGACTGGTGGCACATGTGATACATATTTTTTTTTCATTCAGGATTTGCAACTACTTGTCATAAAATTGAAGAGTAAGTCCTGAATTTTTGAAAATAATAAAAGGTTCACTGAATAAAGTTATACTGACAGCTATCACTTGTTTTCAAATGACTTAGTAAACATATCTCTGTATAAAACATGATAGTTTATATTGTAAGATTTTGTTTAGTTTATCCTGAAATCAACATTAAGCTGGGTTTCACTCAAACTAGTGTTAGATCATTCAGAGATGCTGTGCATTGAAATGCAGGAGACCCGGGAGCTGCTTCAGAGTCTGTGGGATTAAGTGGGAGAGCTTTGTTCCCCCTACTCCTTGCTCGGAATAGCAATAAGTGACCTTCAGAGAGAGAAATTAGCCCTTGGCAAATTAACTAACAACTCCTGATGGATTGTCTCATTTCTCAAGGTGGAATAGACACATTATATCAACTAAGTTAAAGGTGGACAGTTTTTGCCCCTAGAACTTTCCATTTCTTTGTTCAAGCAAAAGAAAAAGGATTCAGGGAAGTGTCAACTGATGTTGTTTTGGCAGGCAAGCCTGACACTGAAGTGAAAGCATCTGCAGTCATGCAAGGAGCCCTGAGCTCCCTTGCAAGACATTGGCATTTGTCACAATGTAAAATGAGGTGTTGTATAACTCAGATGTGACAAGTCATGCTTAGTACCTCCAGATATTCCGCATCAGCTGACTTGGGGAATTCCAGCAGGTGAGTTGTCATTAGCAATAACATTGAAGGGCATAAAAAATATTTATGATCTCCATCTGTTCTCTTTACTCTAGTTTCCATAAAACTGTGTTTCCTTAACGGAGATATTTATATACCTTTCCACTTGGATTTTGGTCACAGATGATCTAGCCAAGTTTATTATCCAAGTGTGGGAAAATGGCAAACTGAAAGATCAGTTTTATTTTCTGAATTGTGTCCCACAAAAACAAAATGTTATGTTGAAGTCATAACCACCAGTATATCAAAATGTGATGCTACTCAGAGATAAGGCCTTTCAAGAAATATGTAATATAAGAAGACATCCTTCAGAGGGGACCTAATCTCATATGACTTGTCATTCTTATTAGAAAGATGTGGATGTATAAAAAGGTAGAGTGATATAAAGACATAGGCAGATGATGACTATCACTAAGCCAAGGAAAAAGACCAGAACAGACCTTCATCAATATTATGGTTTGGATGTGATAAGTCCCCAAAACTCATGTGTGAGACAATGCAAGAATATTCAGAGGTAAAATGATTGGGAAAGCCTTAACCCAATCAGTGAATTAATCCTTGATGGTAACTGAAGGCAGGTAGGGTGTGGCTGGAGGAGGTAGATATTGGTGGCATGCCTTTGGGGTACATATTTTGTGTCTGGAGTGTGGGGTCTCTCTCTGTTTTCTGATTATCATGTGAGTCGCTTCCCTCCACTACATCCTTCTGCCTTACCTCGAGCTCTGAGGAATAGAGCTGGTTGTCTATGGACTGAGACCTGTAAAACCATGAGTCCCCAAATAGACTATTTCTCTTTAAAATTGTTCTTGTCAGGTCTTTTAGTCACACCAATGAAAAAACGGTTTAAAACAGCCAGTATTTTTATCTCCAAAATAATAAGAAAATAAATGTCTTATTTGAGCCACCCAGTCTGTGTTATTTTATTATTATTAAAGTGGCACTAGCAAACTAAAGCAATTAATATAAATGAATTTGGAGTAGTAAATAGGAGCAACAGCATGTAAGAAATTTTGTATTTGACTTGAAGTACAGTGAGAAGCAATTTAAAAGTTTTAAACAGAAACAAAATCCCTCACATTGCAAAATAGATAATAGATTGTAGACAGACAGAAAAGGAGAACAATGGAAATATGAGAAGAAATAAAGGGAGATGTGTGTGTGTGTGTGTGTGTGTGTGTGTGTGTGTGTGTGTGTAGGGGGACAGAGGAAGGAAAAAGAAACTTCTAATCTAGTTTCATCTTGCTCTTAGATTTTCACCACTAGACTGCTCTAACAAAAATAGGATCCAAATATTAAATTGAATTTATAGTTCCATTTTGATTATGAGGGAAGTAATCAGTGAATTAAAAATCAGAAGCTGAAATGCTGGTTTGCTGGAATTTGGGGTTGTTTTCTGAGTATCTTTGCGAGCAATGTGAGATTCCTTGATGATTCTGAATAATTCTGAAAAGAACTTAAAATTGGAAAATGTAAAAAAACTTGCTAAGTCTGAGAAAATCATACAGAGCTTATTATTCAAGTCAGTTATTTATTGGTTCCCATTTTTTTTCTTTTCATTGGCAAATGTGCATCTATACTAAAGGAGCTGTGGTGCTGGAGAAAACCACTTAGCTAAACACAATGGAAAAGCAGATGCAGGTGGAAATAGAACCAGAAAATACCAGAGATATCCCAATTTACTGAAAAATAGCAAAGGATTGCAGGATATTCACATTTCTTGGTAGGTTACATAAGAAATTGAATCTGTTGGTGAGTAGCACGAAGAATTACATTGTGGAGATATAGAAAAGGGAATCTTCTTTTAACAATGTTCTTATTAACATGTAAAAACAAGATCTATGCATGAAGTGTTAGCATAGGTGCTTAGCTAAAGAGGAACAGGAATGGGACAGGAGGGAAATGAGAGAAGGGAGCCACTGTAAAAAGGCCCCTGAGCAGCAGATTCCCATCATGAAATACCATTAGGACATAAACTCCCCCACCCCTATGTGGGTGAGGCTGTGGAAGAAACCCATCTTAGGAAGTTGCCCATACTTCACAGAACCACCAGTGTTTCCCACATTCCAGAAAGAGACCCAGGACTCTCTCCTGTAGACTGACAGGAACGCATATATTCCCAAGGTGGCACATATGTACACATGATGCTCTGAGGTCAGATGACTGTAAAAGGACCTTTCACTGGTGGTGCTAGACCAGAAAGGGCAATTTTCACCCAGTATGGGCAAAAGACTTCCCCCAAACAGGCAACAGCTATGCTAGTGACCAGCTGCCACTCCAAGGTTTCACACCATGAAAAATTCCAACTCCGCATCCTGAAAAAAAAAGCCCAAAACCTAATCATTTCATTCATTTTGGTCCCCAGTGGATCTGGGCACTCCGTCTCTGGGGTATATCTCCCCTTTCTTTTGCCTTTCCCTTGCCTTGCAATAAATCTGTTCTGATTTCCATCCCTGCCTTACTGTACCTCCTATTCTGTACCAGGTTGTTTACCCCAGTCTTAGGCAGTACACCCAAGGACAGAGGATCATTCCACAGTTGACTATAAACTTCTTCCAGAACATCCCACTGGTACTTGGAACTTGTTTTCAAAAGACTGTGATATAAAAATTAAAGTATTTGGTAGTATGGAAAGCAAAATTCTAAGATGGTACCCTAATTCCTGCCCCTGGAAGTTCAGGTCATGTGCGGAATTCTTCCTCATGGGGTGTGAGTGGGACCTTTGACCAGCATCTAGATGACAAACTATGGCAAAGGCAAAAAGGATTTTTCAGATGTAATCAAGGTGTCAAATCAATTGATTTTGAGGTAATAGAAAGATGCGATTCAATGGGTGGGCCCAGGTCTCTCCTGGGCTCAAAATTAGCAGCCACCTTGAGGACACCAATTTTCAGTATATTTTGATGGTAGAACCATAAGACTTGCTATAATGGTTTTGTTATAAGAGTAGAAAAAAATGAATATGGACAATGCCTGCATTTCTTATCTTTACTGATTTTTAGATGACTGTATTATTTACTAACATAGAGAAGACAAGGGATTACATTTGGGTAGTTTGTATGACATTGGCCACGTCAATCAACCTAGCTGTTTTCCTCATGAACTAATAATAGTGATACTCTGTGAGGTGGATATGTTAGTTTTTCTTCACTGTGACCAACTTCCTATAAGACACCTTAGAGGAAGAAAAGTTACTTTGGCTTACAGTTTCTGAGGTTTAGTCCATGGAAGGCTGACTTCATGCTCAGGGTGATGCAGAACATCATGGCAGAAGGATGTGGCAGAGGAGTGCTGCTCCATCATCCACTGCAGCCAAGAAGCAGAGAGAGAGGGAAACCAGCCACTGGGAAGATAAACCCTTCCAGGTCCCACCGCCAGTGACCCACCTCCTCTAGCCTGGCCTCACCTGCCTACAGTTTCCACCCAATTCCACCCTTTAAGCTCAGATGGTCTCATTAGGCTGCAGCTCTCACAAAGCAATCGTTTCACCTCTGAGCATTCCTACTTAACACAGGAGCTCTGGGGAGACACCTCATATCCAAACCATAACAGTAGCTGTGAAGATGAAATTAAGCAATGCTTATGAAACACTTGAAATTTAGTTAATGCCCAATAAACACCGAGTTATCATCATCTTTGTCAGTCTGTTCTCATTTTGAAACACAACAGGCAAGTAAAGCTAGATTAATGTTATCAGGGACTTTATAATTGGGCTTAATATTTCTCTTTGTACTAAATACAGCAGCTAAAAAAAGTATTGAAGTATGAATTTTAGACATATAGGATGTCCAAAATACTTTAATTCAGGGAAGCCTGTATCAGATTCTGACAAAGTTAAATTTTAGCTATTTGTGAAATTGCCTATGCATGAAGAATAGTTTGAGGAAGGTTTCAGAATATTATTGTTTATCTCCCCAAAAAGCAGATAGAGGCCTATCATGGTTCTTCAAAATAGACTAAGCTTAGCATATGAATTCAGTGTCCATTTTCATGGCCATCTAAGAAACCCTTTGTATTGAAGTGGCTGGAAGGTGAAAACATCCGTTTCTCAGGCTTCCCTGTAGGCAGGGGCGAGATATCCATTCTACCGGTGAGACAGTCTCATGGTAGAAATTACAGAAGGTGGATGGGGTCGGAGAGAATCTCCCTTCAGCGGGATCTAGCTAGATGGGATCCCATGGGTGTCTGTGGTCAATGGCACCCACACTCAACTGACTGATGACAACTTCATACATCAGAGTCAGCTGTGGTGGCATCAATGGTAGCATTAGGCCTCAAGCCTTTCTGACCTCTGCATTTTAACCGCGGTAGTATTAACTTGAACCAATTCCTCAGGATCACTAACAGACTTTATAAGCTCTTAGTTCTCTGTATTTAAATCTCTTTTATATTAAAAAGCAGAGTGGCTTCAGTTTCCTGAATCAAAATGTGACTGCTACACTGAGTCACACCAAGGTTCTAAATTTAACCCAGATCTTCACTAATTAGACTTTATCTGGTAGCATATTTGTTAACTAAATTTCCACCCATTTACCTCGACTCTCCGTTCTCATTTCAGGTACATTCACCAGAGGGAGGTGCTTACTTAATATTTGCTAAATGAATAAACGTTATCAGGTCATCTTCTGGGTTACCTGATTTTATAAAATAAGAACTTATCCCTATGAGATAAACTTTCAAGTTAATTTAATACTGTACTCATCAAATTACTCAGATGTTTCTAATCAATTTGGAATTATTTTGAACTTCACATAATCAAGCACATGATAGCTTACAGCTTAAATGAGAAATTAAAACGCCAACATAACCAAAGGTGTAGTCAAAACTTTATTCATTGACTCCCTAGTTGTGAAAGTTATTTCTCAAGAATATTTAGCTAAATCAAATGACCTTTATTAAACTAATTTTTCATCAAAATCTAAATGTACTCAATTATGAATTATGTAATAACTTCACATATCTATAATCAAGTAGATTGCTCATTGATAGTTATTTGGTTATAATTCTGTTCTTGACATACAAACTTTTAGCTTGTGTTGAGTTTGTTATTTCCTCTTTAAATATGTTTGGACCCCCCCATTGTTGATAGCGTAATAACCCGACTTATACTATAATTTAGAGGTTCAGATTGCAGAAAAATAAACTTTAGTAAAACTGACACTAAGTGGAACATCTATTGGACCTGTGGCTGGCTTGTAACTTTCTCAGTTTTAATGTACAGGGCTTATACAAAGGGGGAAAGTTGGTGAATTTAATACTAACAGTTGGCTACCATCAGTTTGAGTTGCTTAATAACATTTGCTTATATCTAGTTTCCTTCCTAGATTGTGAGGCTGAGCAGAAAAATATTCCTACCACCACTAGCACCTCATGCAGAATCTCATCTGTTGAAGTGCAACACTCCAAAAAGGAAACTACATATAATTGAATCCACTTTATTTACCATGGGCAAGGACTATTATGGGTTTGATGAAGAAACAATAGACTATGGGATTAAGCTTTTTCTGAAATGGAAGTAGTCATCCAATAATGACTGAGCACATCTTTCTTCTCCACTTCTTATGAGTACAGAAAGGGAACAACATCAAATTGGACAGTGTGTTCATCATCCTTTATTGGAAATATACTGAATATTTGCTTTATAACATCTGAAGTTACCAGGCTCATTGGCACATGCCTATAATGCCAGTAGTTTAGGAGGCTGAGGCAGGAGGATCACAAGTTTAAAGCCAGTCTCAGCCACTTACCAAGGGCCTAAGCCACTTAGTAAGATCCCTTCTCAAAGTTAAAAACTATAAAGGGCTGGGGATATGGCTCAGTGTTAAGCACCCTTGGGAACCAGTAACAGAGACAGACAAACAGACAGAAGACACACACACACACACACACACACACACACACACACACACACACACTCACACATCTAAAGCCTACTTTATGTTCAGATAGCAATCCCTTCTCTCATCCAGATTTACTAACCCAATAGATCTTCCCCTTATTTAAATTAACCCATCTCACTGAACTAAACTAGTCCATCATAGGATGCTTTATTGGATTATTCTTTTACCCAACCAAATTTACCCTCCTAGCGCATGCTAGGGCAAGCAATAATGGAAACTTAGTATTTGACCAACATTGGCATTAGGTTTTAACATGTTTTTAAGTGTTTTCATTCCAATTTCATGAGTCACCACATAAGACATAAGTAATGCATACTGACTGATAATTTAAGGATGGGCATTCTCTAAATTACTTATTCCACAAACATGCTGCTTTAAAAACGACCATAAATCCCTCATGGTATGTGTTCTGAATACGTATTTAACTGACAAGCATTTGACTGGGTTTTCTGCTATGACTGTGCTCTCTGTGGGTTATGAAGGTAACTCTGCTGATTTTGCTGATTGAGGATGGCCTGGACTGGGACTTTACAAGTTGTTTCTGCATGATGATGTGTCTTTTACCTAACAGTAACGTAGCCCAGGCACAGTCTCATGACAACTGCAACAAGCAAGAGTGTGACAGCAAGTGCACAAACACTTTCCTAAGTTCAATTATTGCCACATTTACTACATGTCACTGGAAGTCATATGGTTGAACCATCATTGTGGGAGAGAATAAAAAGGCAACGGATATGGGTGCAGGGAAAGGTGAGAAATGAGGTCTCTTAACAAAATCAATCTACCAGAGCAGCTTCTTAGTGGCAGTTTATCTAATTCAAACGCATACAAAATCACAAAGAAAACCTATGTAGTGAAGAGTGGCAGAGCCAAAATTTAAATAGTAATGGCACGCAGGGAGAAATATTTGCGTCTTCAACATATAAGGATCACTTTCAAATTCATAAAAAATCAAATTATTAGCGGTAAATTTCCAAGGAATAAGAACAAAGAAGAAAAGCAAGAGGTGAACAAATTCTTGAAACAAATATTTATCCTGATATGGGTATAATTTGCAATCAATAAATTAACAGAAAAATAAAAATTTTAACCAAGATCAAATAAAATTCCGGCAATACTACTCCATTTGAACATAACATAGCAATACAGATAATACTGCAACAAGATTTTTATACTTGCTATTCCATCTACTTCCTGTATTCAGATGCCTCAACCTCTTCATTTAAGAATCACCTCAAAACTTACCTTCTCAGAATGGCACTCCCTGACATCCTTATCTAAAACAGCTACTTTTCTTCTTCCCTGTTTTAATTTTTCTCCACAGCAAACATCACTATTTCATTATCTATGATATAATTTATTATATAATTGTTTTATCTCTTTATTATTTTGCTTTCCTCGTGAGAATAAAACTTCCCAAGGACAAGAATTTCATCCATCTTTTTCACAATTTTGTCTCTAGAATTAAATATTTGGTTAATCAGTCAGTGAATGACTACACGAATGAATAGCTAAATAAAAATAGGGAATTAAAATAAGCATCCCCTTTATCAGCGTATTCATAAAAAATTTAAAAGAAGTAAAAACTCACAGGCAATAAGATATTTATTAGTGCATTAACTGTCATAGCAGAAGAGTAGAATCCATCTAAATATCTAAAAACAGAGTTTTAGGTATTAAGTTTTTCGTTCAACAAAAGCTTTTTGAATTCTCATTATGGGCTAAGCACTTCTATCTGCCTTGCTAGATGGAATTTGTTTTAGTAGGAGAAATAGTCATGAAAAAAATTAGCATAGACCATAATTCTAGGAAGTAACAGATGCTCTGAAAAGATACAAATCTGGAAAGGTAGGGGACAGAATGGGGGACTCAACCCAAGTTTATTATTCTGAGGTCTTTATAGAAAAGTGCTAGTGATACACATGAAATAGAACACAGCATTATTTGTTGAACACTTTAACAACAGTACAGAAATTTATAGTCATGGTAGTAAGAATTGGGAAAAAAAAGAAGAAGAAAAAATAATTTAAGTAGTAGCTCAGGTAGTAAAACTATGGAAATTTTTTTTAATTTTAAAATTCTTTATTATTACTTCATTTTTGCCATTAGAAAAAAGAAGTAAGATGGACAATAGGAAAAAAGTAAGATGGAAAGTAGAGCAGGAACTCTTTGTTCCTGTTCTTTGGGAATTCATCAGTGATACCTTGATGGTTTCCTTATAAATTTGAAAGTAATCTTGATTTATTAGAGACTCAAGAAGACTTAAGGTCTGGGATTTTCAGAGTGCATTGCTCATACAATCTTCTGGAAGAGCCTCCTAGCTGCATACAGAATAGCATGGGCTTGTATCCAATATGCCCCAAGTCCTTAAGGAGCATAACTCATGTGAGAACACAGATGTGGATGATTTGGCTAAAACTCTGGAGTTTCATTTTCCTGTGTAACCACGGATATATCTCCTGCCTCACTTCTTCTTTTAACTCATTGTCTGATCCACCTAGATTTCCTGGTGGACCCAAAAACATCAATCCTATTCAAAATGAAATATTCTACAGGAATCATCTACCATTCATTTCTGGTTAAGGTCATTTATTATAATACCTGTATTTTATATTTTTAAAACAGGTTTTCTCTTCCATTCATTTTGGAGAATTTCAATAACCTATGCAAATGAAAATCCTCTATGGAGAGTGGAATGTCCAGTGACTAAATAACTATCACTCGTGGGTTTGTCTTTTCTAGGCACTATGCAAGTCACTTTATATATAAAACCTCTTATTCTTATAGCACTCTTAGACTGTAGGCTTTATAGATAAAGAAAAGTTTTTGAAAATTTATTACTGACTTTTCTTCCATAACTGATGGACAATGAGTAACATCGAACACTAGCTTATTTATGAACTTGAAGATTTTTTTTTTTAATTCTGAGAATTGGTCATTGTTAATTTGGTGTCATGGATTTTACCTCCCCAGAGCAGACATTTGTTATATCTGGCTACCCAGTCTCTGAATTTTCCTTTCCTTTTCCTATCAGTTCCGCCATTATCCTTTGAGAGAACTCTCCATTGACCATAAAGTTTGACAAGAAAGCAATTTTAGCTGATTCACTCCCACTTCAAAAGCTGAGGGTGGCAGATTCTTCTTTGACCCATCCCTTAGGACAGCAAGGTTCTTAAAACCAGGCAATCAGACACTCACTCCTGGGATGCTTCCAATCAATACTTGAGAACAGATTAATGATGGTACAAGAGCAGAATGAAGGTCAGACTATTCCTAAGACATGACCTTGCCTGCAAGTTTTCCTACTCATCCCCAGAGCTCATCCCCTGCTTCCTGTCCATTCTCCTAGTTTGGTTCACCAGCCTCCCATCTATTGTGTCACTCTCAAATATCCTCACAATAAATTTCCATCTGCTAAGACAGCCAAGGTTATTTCTGTGCTTGTAACTAACACCCTAAGCTGAAGAAATCAAAATGTATGCTATGGGTTAAACTGTGTCCCCCACCAAAAGATACACTGATGTCTTGATCCCACAAAGAACGTGTGAACATGACCTTACTTTTGGAAATAAGGTCTTTGCAGATGTAATCGAGATTAAAATGTGGTCATCCTGGAGTAGTGTGGCCTGTGATCCAATATGCCCCAAGTCCTTAAGGAGCATAACTCATGTGAGGACACAGATGTGGGTGAAAAACACTACTGAAGAGTTGCAGCTGCCAGCCAAGGAGTGCCAAGGATTGCCACAAGCCACCAGAGGGGAAGGAAAGAGCCAGGAAGAATTCTCCCCCATGAGAGTCAGAGGCAACAGCATGCCCTGGCAACACTTTGATTTCAACCTTCCAGCCTCCAGAAGAATTGAGAACCCAATCAGTATGTATAAGCATACAAATGAATAGGAGCCACAGTGCATGGTGGAAATACCCAAGAAATTGTATATCTTCTATCTCATTCTCATCTCAACACTTTACTTCATCTTTCTATCTACTCATGAACAAGATATTTTTCTAATCATCAACCATCTTCTGAATATTCTATATTTGCCCAAACAAATCAAGTTCTTGACAAACTAAGAATTAGATAGGACATAATAATACAAGGTTCTTAGGGAATCTAGATTTTCACTATGACAACATTACAACCCTGAAATGAATAGAAATAAGGAAATAAGGTTATGGTATTTTTTCAGATCTATTCGTATTTGATGAATTATAAACTAATTAGACAGGTAACATAGGGAAGATTTAAAACAGAAAGCATATAGAGATATCGACTAAGAAGAGAATATCCAGAAAGGGCTCAAACACTGTGTGCAACTATCTGGCTGGCCGACCAGATGTCAATCAGTGTAGTAAGCAATTTTTAGATATTTAAACTGCCTACAGGTTTCTACATTTTATTCAACAAAGTCAAATGTGAAGGTAGAATATCAGGCAAACAAAAAGGTGTGGGATAGGTACTTACACGCTGGCATTTTAATTTTCTTCTTGGGACTTACATTATCTATTAGCTCCTCAGTCATTTTTAAATTCCTTGAATTTCTTTCTGGTACTGCCATTTGATTTAGCAACTGGATAGAAACAGCTGAAAGCATTTCTTGGTCTTAAATTAGAGTTGGCCATGACAAATGTTCCTGCAAGAATATAGGATGGATCCCACACATTTATCACGGCATCTGGGCCATGTTTGTTTCTGTAGGACAGAGGAGAGGAGAGGGAGGATTCTTATGTTGGTAAACTGGAAGTCTAAGAATTACACTTGCCATCTGGCATTGGTTTAATGAAGACACTGGCCTGTCTTTCTCACTTAATTACTAAAATGAAGTATCATCATAAAAAAGACAATGATCTTGGGGATCTAGACTTAACTAAAACCAGCAAAAATGATCACTTTCATTTAAATATGGTTGTATTTGTTTACTATGATAGTCAATAAGCTTTTAGAGTTCATAGAAAAAAAAATTACCTTATCCCATAGAAACATGAAGACGTTATATAAACCGAATATAATTAAAGCAATTTATATAGGGCATAAACTTCATGGCATTTATAGTCAACTTGCAAGTAAAGAAGGCAACTAACAGAAATAACTTCTCCTAGAAAAAAAAAAAACACTTATGTGGTTTTTACAGTTCCAAAATACCAGTCTTTAAATATGTACTATTCCACCAAAGTGCCAAAAGGAGACTAGCAAACTAAATAGAGAAAATATGGCCTCAATTTAGAGATTTGGTAAGAAAGTAAAATGAAGACCTACTTTTACAGGTACTGTTGTAAATAATCAACTTAGTTTCTCCATTTAATTTTACTAAATCTGTTAGGGAATACATTTTCCAATAAATAACAGGTTTATCTAGATCCATTGAACAAGTAACATAATTATTAGACTTGTGTTATAATAGCTATTGAGTTCCAGAATCCCCAAACTTTTCCAGTGCAGAATCTTCCTTGCTAAATAATAGAAATGTTGTATTTCTAATGTCAGATGGTCAACTAAATCACATGCTAAGTGGCTGCCTGAGGTCATAATCAGAAGGACTCTCCATATCCCGTATGCAAATAGCACTAAGTCCAGATTCTTCCTCTAACAGCCAAGTGTCAGACTAACCTTAATACATAAACCCACACTCATAGACCACTGTTAAGCAGATATCCAATAGAAATTTTTTCAGTGAATGTGCTATCAGGAGCCTCCAAACTTGTTTTCGACAGAATTGTTCCAACAGTAAACATTGGCCCTGGGTGCCAACCTGACACAATTCTTTGATGAGCAGTTTTCCTCATGCAGTGAAGAGAAAAATAGGTCCCATTCTTGCCTAATTGACTTAGCAGTAGCCTAATATAGGAATGATGCAGATACGAACTAGTAGTAATAGAAACCAATTGTATAATTCTGCATTCTAAAGCAAAATTTTTGTCTTTTGCAATCAAGTCTCAAAGCTACTTCTTTAATTAGCAGCACTCTCTCCAATGCCAATTTTAAGCACACTTATCCGGAGGTTCACATTAACTTATTTTTAACCCAAGTATTCTCATATTCAGAAAGTACCCTTATCTCTGTGGAAGGGAATAGCCAAATCATTTGGAGGAAACCCTTAGGAAAGGGTCTACACAAGTGAGACTACACAGATCTGATCTTTTGATAAAGAACAGAGGGCATGGATGTGAGACTAAATTCTAAATAGTGGGGTGGGGGGTTGTTCAAAGCATTTATCTCAAAATCCATTTCATTAATCCCTTTTCTCAAACAACCTTTACTATAGATTTTTTAAATCCTTAGGAAAGGTGGCATATCAATGTTAAACACTATTTTCCTGATGCCTCTTCACAGTACTCCCCTTTCAGAGTGAAAATATTCTGCCCTGATGAGTCCTAAGAGGAAGAGAGCAGAGCCCAGGGGATCACATCAGAGCAACTTGTTACTGCCCTGCTGTCCAGGTTTGAAAGGCAGTAGGTGTGGGCTGAGCATTCTCCTCGGGCCTGTGAGCCTGAGGGTGTGCTTGGATCTAGAGCAGTGTGAAGCCCCAGATGCTTCTTTTTAATGGGATTGTATCAGAATTGGAACATTCTGTCATCCTCTTGAAGCAGAGAATTGGGCTTATGAGTAGGAAAATCCACCAATCTTCTTTCCACTGAGAGCCAATATTCCAATGAGAGCCAATAGTCTCTCATTCTCTCTCTTGCCCACCACCTGTCCTTATAAATGGGCTCAAAGAGGTAGGTACACTTCCTAAGAACAGTCCTTTATCTTAGAGATGAGGATAGACTCATTCAGTAAACAATGCATGACACACATTGAGGAAAAGGCTGAAGAAATAACACTAGTAAAAAATATATCAGAAGTGGTACGAATTTTGAACAGTCTCAGCTGTGTGACAAAGATCAGTTACAATTCTGAGACAAATTTTCTTTAAATCACACATGTCATGGAATCAGACAGCCTAAATGAGCAGAGTGATTTGGGCATCCATGACAATTACAGAGCAAAGAATGAATGCACTTTAATGAAATGTGTGCTAAAACCCTCAGGCCTCAATATAGGAACATGAAATCTGAAATGAGGCAAAAATGCATGAGAAAGAACAAAGTTAGGAGTTCAAATAGATTTTTCAATGGGCAGAATTTCCATGCCCCTCCCCTACCTCCAAACTCCAAGCATTGAAATTCTAAGCCTCAAGGTGATCACACCAGGAGGTGGGGTCTCTCCTGAATGGGATTGGTGTCCTTATAAAAGAGGCCCAAGGACACCTCTGGCCTCTTCTATCATGGGAAGACTCAATAGACACTGAATCTACTTTATTCTTGGACTTTTCATCCTCTCAAACTATAAGAAGTAAGTTTCTGTTGTGTATAAACTAACAAAATTATAGAATTTTCTTTCAGTAGCCTTAACATAGTAGTCAGCATTTAATAGTATGGTAGCCACAGAGGTGCACTGTTCAGATTGGCCTTCAAAAAAGTACCCTTTGCAAAGACTAGGGTGATATGACAGCTCCAGGTAGCCCATCTTGGGAATCTACCTCAGCATTCTTGCTGAGGCCACAGCTTCCCACACGGTACTGTGCCAAGAATATTTCTGCCCAATGTAGGATTCCTCCAAAGATCAACTTTAGCTTTGGGTAGCCTCTGAGCCTCACTAAGACTACCTGGGAGAGGCACTGCAGTCTTCAGCTAGATGATCCTTCTCATTCCCTCTCTTTTTACAGGTGCCAGGCATGCAGGGCAACCTACAGACTCTCCTGGCCTGCTCCTCAGCCTCTCCCCTTATCTTTCACAAGTGTTCGCTCCACCAGTGTCCTGCACCTCTGATCCTCTCCCAATGTCCACTCCCTGGAGGATCTGAACTGAGGCCAGCTAACACACATAATATGCATTTTAGTACAGTTTGATCAATGATGTTCTGGCTTATCTTGTCAGTAGACAAAATAATAGGTGGAAGTTTTAGATTAATGTTGACCATGGAGACAAAAAGTAGTAATCTCCACCTCTCCCTTCAACCAAAACATACACTATCTCCAAATTTAAATTTTTTAAATTATTACTTCCCCCGCCAATCATTTCAAATAGAATCTTCCTTTTTCTTGACTTTCTTACTGCGTCCATTATTTCATGTCTCTCTCAAAGTTTAATATATTCTCTTGACATTGATGCAGAAGTCACATAGAGAGCAAATAGGCCTCTTATTATAGATTTAGGCATTATCTAAAAATAAGTATTCACTTAAAAAAAGGTATGCATACTGGGTAGTTATAATTCTAAACTTCTATATTGTGTGTTTTTCAGTACCTAGAGAGAGAGAGGAAATTGCATATTAGCACAAAAAGACCAGGCCGGATGCAAACTTCACAGATCAGCCCAAAGCCTTTATTCAGGAATAGAGTCATGATTCTGACGGACCCACTCTCCTGGTGGAAAATGAGCCACTGAGAAAAGGAGGGGACTGGACTTATATAGGTTCTACTGAGAGGTGACTTCATTATTGAGCATGTCAGCATTTGGAGTCTGTTTTACTGGGCAAAATGGGAGGGAGTCTGAGGTCAGTGGTCAGTCTCTGGGATTTATCTTACTGGTCTGGATGGAGAGCCTGGAGTCAGTGGTTGGTATCTGGAAAGGATTTGCTTATGGAAGGATTAATGCTTTGGCCTTTTCCCAGAGACTTTTCTAGATTTGATGCACATCTCCTCCCCAGGGTTTGTTTTATCACCAGGAATGAATGTATTGGGAAAGGATCACTGCTCTCAGTGTATGGCTTTCTTTCTCACCCCCCTTTTCCTAGGTCTCACTATTTGGAGGGGGGTGTTATTTTCCATATCTAATAGTGCACATTTAGAAGTTAATTTAATCTAAATAACTTGACTTCAGAAGTAAGTAATGACCAAATGCTCATAATTCATTTGATCATAATTATTAAATAAATTCTTCATTAAGAATGACTCACTCTTATAAACTTACTCTTGGAAAGACCATTGGAGGTAGTCCCATTTTTATCCTTAGCAGTTGTTTATCGAGTTTTAATTGACCCCAGGTTTGCCTGCATCACTCACCTTCTTCCTCTGTATGATTCATGGCTCTAAATCATTCACTTGCTTCACTTCCATGTGAACTCTTCTTTATAAACACCAAGAAAGGACCCCACAGTATGATCAACCTCCCACATGATTCCATAAACCCTGAGGATGAATTTTTATTGGAGGGTAGGGTGGGAGGAGAGAGAGAAAGCAAGTGCCTGCTCCATCGTGAGTGCCACTTGTATTTCTGCATTTGAGGGCACAGACGGTGCCCATCCTGGGAATACTGCAGCCCACAGATGAGCCCACACAGTACCCGTGATAGCTGCAAACAGGGAACAGGAAAGCTGGGACAAATGTGACACTCACTTTAAGACTGCACATTAGAGCCATCAAAAGATGCAGAATGAGCCCCAAAGGAACAGAAATAGGAGGCTCACTTTTAAGTTTTAAAATCAGATTTTAATTCCTCTAGCAGAAATGAGAGTTTTTTTTCTTTTTTAAGGCCTCTACTTCCCAATCTTTTCAGAGACCTACCTCCTTTTACAAATGAACAAAAATAGATGTGTTCACCAACCTCTGAAATGCAGTGTAAGAAATACAAATTGCTTCTTTTGAATTTCTTGCAACTCCACATCTTAAATTAGATAGACGGAAGCAGGTCCTTTAAGAAGGAAGAGAAGGTGCTGCCTGAAGTTGTATAAGAAATCTCATCCTAAAGTAGGAAAGGTGTCAGCAACAGATAAATGAGAAGCCTAAAGAAACTGATAGGAGACAGAGGAGGGAAAAGGGAAAGAAGGAAAACAAACAAGGAAGGTGAAGAGGAAGAAAGAGAAGCATGGTGGTAGCAAAGAAAAAGGAATGGGAAACAGAATTGATTGGACATATCAGTGAAATAGACTGCACTGCTTCCATGAAAAACAAAACAACATTTAAAAAAAAGAACAAAAAAGGGATCCAATAACTCTCCCAAAATAAACACATAAACAACGGCAGATCCAAAAAAAATTAAAATAATAAGGAAGAATTCAGTGTCTATTTGAAAAGCAATAATTTTGACAGGTGGAGGCACAAAAAATTCTTGTGATTTTAGGAATAAATAAGAAATGGATTTGTTCTGATGGTAATTTGTACAATCCAGTGTCCTGACAGTTTTAGATTAATAAATAGCTTATATCTGAAAAGATGTGATTCCCCCCACTTGCAAGGCCCTTCAAAAGGCTTCTGAGATGAAATTTCCCTGGCTTTTGCCCTTGGCAAGATAAACCTCATAAGCTGAGCAAATGAACCACTCCCAACTGGGACTCCATTTTAACCTCATTTTCTTGATCCGAAAGAGCTTTCTGTAATGATAGGTAGTTAGAGTGCGGACTTATACTTCAAAGAAAAAAATTCGGTTTCTTTTTTTTTTTTTTTAATTTCAAGGAACAATGTTATTAAATAAACCCATATGTCTTTTCTCCATCTTCAAATATCAGTGAGGAAATTTGCAGATATCAAAGTTGATGTGAAGGAGTTTTAAGAAATTCTACCCACACTGACTGTCCTCCAACCTGGAGCTCAGCTAAATCCCTCTTTGAAGATGGAGTAATGGCAGCCTGTACTGCAAACGTTGGCAAGTTTAAAGCTGCTTTTCCCACAATGCCTTGAGAAAAGGCTCTAGATGTGTTTAGGTTATGACACTCACACATCCTCCCACAATTCCTGAATTGAGCTGTTACCCAAGGAAAGAAGCCGTGGCGGAGATCCCCATTTTGCTGGTGCACATCTAGTAGACACAGCATGTTCCAGGAGTTCATACTTGTGCAAATTTCCTGACCTCCAATTCAAGCCACAGTGGAGAGATTCTAAAGGCAGACCAGCGATGAGGACAGTAGGTTCCCTGACTGTGGCATGAGAGTTTTGAAGAGTCAATCAAAGATTGTCCTAGAGCCCACAAGTACCCACATTCCTGTTTCAAAACAGTTTATGTTTTTAAAAATAGCTAGAAAAGGCTTGTCTGTAACCACAACTTAAATGACAGATATCTGAAAGGCATTCATTTCAGTAAACAGTTGTTTATGGTTTGGATATCAAGCGACCCCCAAAAGCTCATAAGTGAGGCAATGTAGAAATGTTAGAGGTGAAATAATTATATTATGAGAGCTATATCCTAATCAGTGGATTACTCCATTTGATGGACTAATAGTTTGAAGGGATAAATAAATGGATGGTAACTGTAGGCAGGTGGAGCATGACTGGAGGAAGTGGGCTGTGGGAGGGTATGCCCTTTGGGATTACATTATCCCTGGTTCCTTGCTCTGTTTCTGCTTCCTGGCTGTCATGAACTCAACAGCCTCCCTCTGGGGTACCCTTCTGCCAGATGTTCTTCCTCATCTTGTGCTCAGAACAATGGAGTTGGCTGACCATGGACTGGACCTCTGAAACTGTGAGCCAAAACAAACATCTCTGCCCCTAAATTGTTCTTGTCAGGTCTTTCAGTCACAGCATCAAAAAGCTGACTAAAACAATAGTATCAACAATTGCATAGTTCCTTAGGGCAAAACGTTTATTTGAAATTTATGTTATAAATTTCATGGCTTCCTCATCACTTACTCCTCAGCACTATTTTCAAAGTATGTTCTAAATCATCCTTCTTCTCTTTACCACCTAGACTCTGACACTGTGCCCAAAGAAAATGAAACACGGCAATATTTATTAGAACAAGAGTTTGTTTCATTTGAAAAAATATTGACAGTAATTACAGAGTAATACTAGATCTCTTCAAGAAAGCACAAAATAAAGTCTCTAAGAAACTGCAATAGAATAATGAAGGCTACAAAATTTTGCTGAGAGAAATTAAGGAAGACCTGCCTTAATGGAGTTATATACCATGTTCATGGCCAAGAAACTCAATATTGTTAACATGTCAGTTCTCCCCAGGTTCATTATAGATTCAAAACAATTCCCATCAAGAAAGTAGCAAAGCTTTTTTTAAAAAAAATAAAAATTTAAAAAATGGATATAAAATTAATGTAGAAAAGTAAAGAACCTAGGCTATACACAACATTTTAAAATCAGAACAAAATGGCAGCCCTTATGCTATCTGATTTTCAGATTTACTATAAAGCTTCAAACATTTTTTAAAAAGTGAATTATTGACCTAAAATTAGTGATATAAATCAATGAAACAAAATAAACATTCCAAAAATAGGCTCACACATGTAACGTTAATTGGTTTTTTGACAATGATGACAAGCATTTAGTAGAGAAAAGACATTTTCTCTAAACAAAGATTCAAAACAACCGGATATTCACATAAAAAAAGCACTTTAGTTCTTACCTCATACCTCACACAAACAGTAACAGGATAAAACACAGACCTGTTTATAAAGCTAAAACTACAAAATTTCTGGAAGAAAATATACAAGGAAATCTTATTATTTTTGATCAATCAGATTTCTCCGGACATCATAAGCAAAAACTATAAAAGAAAAGCTGTGATAAATAGGGCCTCATAGAAATTCTCTTTAAAAGACACTATTAATTCCTGAGCTTTAGGGGTTCTATTGAGAAAGTCATTGCCTGCATCTATATGATGGTGTTTTGATCCTGCATTCTCTTCTAGGAGTTTCATAGTTTCTGGTCTAATTCCTAGGTCTTTGATCCATTTTGAGTTGATTTTTTTTTTTCGCAGAATGAGAGATAAGGGTCTAGTTTCATTCTTCTACATATAGATAACGAGTTTTTCCAGCACCATTTGTTAAAAAGATTGGTTTTTTTCCAATATGTTTTTGGCACCTTTGTTAAGGATCAAATGACTGAAGATATATGGGTTTCTTTCTGTGTCTTCTATTCTGTACTGTAGTTTATATGTCTGCTTTATGCCCATACCTTGCAGTTTTTGTTGGTATAGCTCTGTAGTATAACTTGAAATCAGGTATTGTTATGCCTCCACATTGTGTTTTGTTTTGTTGGGGTTTGTTTGTTTAGGTTTTTTGGCTTGAATTGTTTTGACTATTCTGGATCTTCTATTCTTCCAAATAAATTTTAGGATTGTTTCCTCTAGCTCTTTGAAAAATGTCATTGGTATTTTGATGGGAATTACACTGAATCTTATTACCTTTGTTACATAATGGAAGAAAAACTTTGCTAGCTACTCTTCTGACAGGATTAATATCTAGGATATATAAACAACTCAAAAACTTAACATCAAAAAAATTGGCAAATGAATTAAACAGACATTTCTCAAAAGAAGTACAAGTGGCCAAAAAATATATGAAAATCTGTTCAACGTCAGTAGCAATTAGGGAAATGTAAATCAAAATTACGAGGAGATTTCATCTCACACAAGTCAGAATGGCAGTCGTTGAAAATACAAACAATAATAAAAGTTGGAGAGATTTTGAAGAAAAAAGAACACTTTTACACTGTTGGTGGGATTGTAAATTACTACAACCACTATGAAAATCAGTATGAAGGTTCTGCAAAAGACTAGATGTGGCACCATCATATGACCCATCTATGTCACTCCTCAGTATTGATCCTGAAGAATTAATTTCATCATACTATAATGATACATGCATACCCATGTATAGCAGTAAAATTCACAATAACCAAACCCTGAAATCAGCCTAGGTGTCCACTAATGGATGAATGGATCATAAAAACACATGGTATGTTTTGTATAAAACACACTTGAGTTTTATTCAGCTACAAAGAAAAATGAAATTATGTCATTTGCAGGAAAATGGATGGAACTTGAGACCATTATGTTTAGTGAAATAAGCCAAACTCAGAAGGTCAATGGTCATATGTCTTCTCTCATATGCAGAAGTTGGAGAGGAAAAGAGGATCTCATGAAAATCAAAGGAAGATCAGTAGAGGAAAGAGACCAGAAGGTGGGAAATGAGGAGAGACAGGGAAGTGCTGGGGAGTGACATTGGCCAAATTGTATTGTAATGTTGTGTATTTTGTACATGTACAATATGTAAAAACAAATCCCATCAATATGTAGAACTATAAGGCACTAATAAAAACTCAATCAAAAACAAAATAAAAGACTTAAAAAATAGAAACATATACTTTAGCCTGAGTGGGAGAATATATTTCTCTCTCAAATACATAAAGAATACTTAGAACTCAATAAGAAGAAGAAAATCCTAATTAAAAAAGATCAAAGGGTTTAAACAGACTCTTCACCTAAGCAGATATACATATGACCAATAGCCACATAAAAGATATTCATTATCATTAGTCATCAGGGTTATACAAATGAGAATTTCAATGAAACACTATTTCATACCAGAGCAATTAGAAATTTTGTGCATTGCTGATGAGGATGTAAAATGATAAAAGCTACCTTTTTTAAAGTTTGGCAATTTCCTTATGAGTTAAACATATACTTAAAAATGACTTCATGAATTTATTCCTAGTTACATATGTACCCAAAAGAAATGAAGGCATATGTCTTCACAAAGATTATTAGAATGTGAATGTTCCTAGCAGTTTAATTCTTACTGATAAAAAATTCAAAACAACCCAATATCCATCATTGGTGAATGGATAAACTAAGAGTGGTGTCCTGTGTAATGGAATAGTACTCAGCAATAAAAAGAAACTGCCAACATACATGTAAAAACAAAGATGAATCACTAAAGTACTAACTTAACTGAAAAAAAGGTAGCAACAAAAATATATGCTGTATGATTGAGTTTGGGTAACTTTCTAGAAAAAGCAAAACAAGGGAATAGAAACCATTCAAGTTGTTGCTAGTTCCTGGGAGTAAGAGGAAGAGATTGGCTTCATTGAGGCATGAGAGAGTTCACTTAGGTGTAGAATTATTCCATGTCTTGATGGTGATGGTTATGTGATTATGTAGATTTACCAGTGTTATGGTTTGGATAAGGAGATATCTCCCCCCCAGAGTTCCTGTATTTATGTTCTGACAAATTATTAGATTATGTGAGCTGTGACCTAATCAGTCTATCCTAGTTCAAGTGATGTGGCGGTAGCTGTGGGCAAGTGGGACATGCCTGGAGGAGGTGGGTTACTTGGAGAATGCCCTGAAGTCCATGTGCTATAGTCCCTTCTCCCCGTCTCTGTTACCTGACCTCTCCATGAGCTGAGTACCTGTCCTCTGCTGAGCCTTTCCCCGATGTATGTGCTGCTCACCTTGGGTGCAGAGCAATGGAGTCAGCCATCCGTGAACTGAGACCTCTGATATCTTGAGCCAAAATAAACTTTTCCTCCTCTAAGTGGTTCTTGTCGGGTGTTTTAGTCACAGCAATAATAAAGCTCACTAAATCAACCAAGTTCTCATCAAATTATACAATTAAAAAGTACAAACTTCATTATGCGTGCATTATTCCCAATCGCTTGATATGAAAAACAAATAAAAAACCTCCTGGAAAACTGTTGGGAAACTGATGAGTATGTGCCTCCCATCACAATTGCTTCCTCCAAAAATTATAGCTTCTATTAACATTTTGTCCCCAAAAGTTAGGCAGAAGAAGATATTATTTCATTTAGGCTCTGACACATAGAGGACTCAAGATTGAGAACTTAAAGTTAACCCCTAGCCCAGGTATCATAAATTCAAACTCCTCCAAGGGCAAGGACAATAATCCAAATAAGCTAAGAAAAATCACTTTCAAGCCTGATAACTGTTAGCAATTGACTCAGCCTCAGTGGCAACAGATAGTTGTTGAAACCCGGACAACATGAAAGACAGTGGGCCCTGAAAAAGGGCTCAGGGCATGTGACCAACTCCTGCAGGTTGTTGACTGCAAGATATAGGACCAGTTTTTCCACTATCACAGCTTTTTGAGAAGCTAGAAATTTGAATTCTGTATGCAAAAATCAATCAAGGTAACTATGTTTTGAAGCCTTCTGAAAGTCAATATGTGGAATCCAAACCAAAGGTGTTTGCATAACAGATTTAGCTGTTGGCCATCAGTTGGGAACCTCTACATCAATCGAATTAAAAATAAGGGATGCATGTCCAACATTAATAAAGAATAAAGTACAGGAAAAAAATTGATAAATATAAAATATAAATTGGTAACACAAAAAAGAAAACCAGAAAGCATAAAACAACATGAAAACGGTAAGACAGAATATTTATAATTATTAATGTCAAGATGTGAAATAGCCTTACTAATATCAAAGACATTAAATTGGCTCAAAATAAAACAAAAATAAATCTTATACTGAAAAGTTCATTTTTAACAAGCTCTAAAAGCTAAAATGAAAGAATGAACAAAAATGAAAAAGAAAAAGAAAATTCTAGATGCTATAATGATAATAACAGGAAAATTAAAAATTCAAGGCAGAAAATAATACATGAAGAAAGGATTTACTTTGCATCCTTAAAATAAAAAGTTCAAAATGAAAATATGATTTCTGGTCCCCAAAAAAAGCTTGGAGTTAAATGTTCAAAAAATAAAATAATATAAGCTTTCTTTCAATAATGAGATAGAAAAGACTTTTTAAAATCATGTTGTCAAAGACTATATTTATGAAAGTGAAAGAAAATGAAAGATGATAAATTTAACTATATAAAATTAAAAGCAAAAATTTCTAGAAACAAAATTAAACTATAAATAACAAAATCAAAAAAAATATATATTTGAAACTTAATGAGAGATTTAAGATCTTTAAAATGTAAACTCCTGCTCCTAAATTTACTAGGAAATGGGCAAAATGTCAATAAAATATATCAAAACATTGGCAGGAATTTGATGTCAAATGAAATTAGATAGATGACATTTAACAAGAAGAGAAGCACAAAATATAATTGAAAGATAAATAAATCAAGGAAAGATATCCAAATCCGGGGCTCACAAAATTTTTGTTCTAGAAATACACATGTAAATGTCTAGAGATATATATCAAAAATATTAACCAGAGTTATGTGTTAGTATAAATTTATGGTCCTTTTAAAATTGTTTATTTTTTATGTGTGTATTTCTGTACTTATATGCCCTATTCTACAGGAGGAAAACTAGAACCAAAACTAGACAAAAAAATAAATATCTCTTGTGTGAAACACCAAAGTTTGGGATTTATTTGGCCCAGCAAATCATGTTATATAACTGACACACTATGGATATTTTTAATTATGTTAAAAGCAGCATGCAGAAACATATCCTTTGGAATATAATATATTGTAGCACAATTTCAGAAATAACAGCTGAGAGTTTAATAAATAAATGTACATAAAATTGAGGTCATTATTCGTATTGAAAATTGTACTTAAAAAGATAATATAAAGCTTTCAATATTAACCATAATAAAAATAATTTTTAAAACTAATGTGACAAACTCCTTACTATGTTCAACAACTATTTAAGGGGCTGTCCCAGTTGAACACCTTGATATAATACATTTCAGATCTTCCAAATCATCAATTTCCACTGATTCAAATTCTGCAAACTATAGAACTAGTATAATAGAATTGGATTATGATTTCTAAGCATATAACTATAAACATATCAATCTTTTGCCTCATCTGTTGTGGAGAGCTTCAGTAAGAACATTAAAATCACACAAACTAAAATGACATACTTCTCCAGTGACTGAAGATTCTCATTTGCAATTAATTAAAATATAGGCTTTGGACATGGAAAATAAGAATTTACTCCATACATCATGCACTCAGTTCACTAAAATTGAAGGAGAAGCCTAAGGCCACTAATTTATCCATCTGATTCAGAAAGCAAACACATCAATTAAAAACAACTTTATCTGCCAACAATGAATGTTTGATAATTATCCAGTATAAATATCTAATTATTTTTAAAATGTGCTTTTTTGGACAACAATTTCCCTAAACCATGTTCCTAATACAGAAATGATAGCAAGAGGTATCAACTGAAAGCAGTTGCCCTGTTGTGGGTACACTAAGTTGAGAAGTGTTAATATCAGGCTGGGTGAATTCTCATTACATTCACAAGGCAGCAATGTCAGCATTCCCAAACCTTGCACACATTTCTCCTTTGAATGTTGCTCTGTCACAGACAATGGATGCTTAAATTACTCAGGCTTGCAATACTGACTCTGCCCCATCCCTGGTCTCATCTTATTGGACCAAGTTACCATCTGACCCAGCAGAGACAACTGACGGATCATCAGAAGCCCACTGGGATCTGTTTAGATTCTTCAATCGAGAGAGAGAGCAGCACAGAAAAAGAGTCAAAAGAACCTCCTTGAATTACCTTGAATTCTTGCTGTAGCCTTATTAATTCAATAATTTCTGATTTCCATAAATTCCTATAGAAGCCTTGCTTTAATTGAACTTGTGTTTGTCTAAGATATTCTGAAAGAAATTGCTGCGATTCAAGGCAACTAAGTTGCAATAGATAGTGTCACCATGGAAAAAACCACACAAATCTTTATTTAACTACACAGTATCATTCATTGATTCAACAATGTAAATCAAGCACTATTCCAAGGTCTGAGGATATAGAAGAAACCAGACAGGGAGTCTTTCAGTTTCCAGTTCTGCATGTAAGAAACTTGGAAGCTGACACCCCAACCCAACAAGTAAAAACGCTCAACAGACTGAAAAAAGATACATTTGTTGGATCCAAGAAAACAGAATACACAGGGAAAACCCACTGTTGCCAAGACTGGAAAGGGACAGCAAATACAGGAAGTAACTGTTTTCCAGAACAGAGACTCAAGAGGAGACTGGTGAGGGCCCATGCAAGGGAAAGACCCCCTGCCCTGTAATTGACAAATTGTTAGGGTGGACAACTCAGAGATTCAAAAACTCCAGGGAAACACAATGATAGTATGTCCCCAAGTTTGTGTTAGTTTTGCCTCCAGGAGTTCCATGAGGTTCCCATAGTAAACATTAAAGAAAATTCCCTTCTTTCTGCTGAAGGAAGAGGGCAAGAAACCTTTTCCAAATATGCCAGAGCACACTATTCTGAACAAGGCGGTCCTTTTAAATTTAGTTTAAAATTTTCTAACCTGCAGGGCTAGTATCAGAGCTTAACTGATCTAGGGGAAGGGAAATACCCAACTTCTGTCAGTGCTAGCCTTTCACATGAGAGAATGGAAATACCCCACTCTAGTCCAGTCCAGTCATCCTGTTCCACCCAAAGAGAGAAAATAAACTGAGCAACATGTGTGATGTTCACAGTCATAGGAATGGATCACTAAAGGATGAGAACTCAGCATAGAACCACTAGACCCTTCTTCCACATCTTACCACCACAATACGAAAGGCTATCTACAAAAGCAGATCCTTTTACCTTGGACATCATGGACAACTATCATGTAAAGAGAAAAGGCATCCCAAAAGACAAAAACCACAATTTGAAGAGACCCAAGATCAGAATCAGAGAGCACAATAATGGAATTATCACACCAGGAGTTTAAAACAAACACAATTATTATGCTAATGATTCACAATATAAGAGATAGAAATCCTTAGGTAAAAGAGATGCTAGAAATCAAAAACATTTAATAGATATAAAGAATGCCTTTGACAGACTTATTAGTAGACTGGGTACTGTTTGGAGAAGAATCTCTAAACTTAAGGATGCTAACAGAAACTTCATTTCTCTAATTGCTAGAGATGTTGAACATTTTTTCATATAGTTGTTGACCATTCATATTTCTTCTTCTGTAAGGTGCCTGTTCAGTTCATTTGCCCACTTATTGATTGGATGATTGGGGGGCGGGGGGGCTGTCATTAAGTGTTTTGAGTCTTTGTATATCCTGGAGATTAATGCTCTATTCAAGGTACAAGGTAGTAAAGATTTTCTCCCATTCTGTAGGCTCCTGATTATTTCCTTTGCTGTGAAGAAGCTTTATAGTTTGATACCATCCCACTTATTGATTCTTGATTTCATTTCTTATGCTTTAGGAACCTTGTTGAGGAAGTCGGTTCCTAAGACAACATGATGAACAGTTGGGCCTACATTTTCTACTAGTAGATGCAGGGTCAGTGGTCTAATGCCTAGGTCCCCAATCCACTTGAAGTTGAGTTTTGTGCTGGAGATGCAAATTAAAACTACACTGAGCTTCCATCTCATTCCAATGATTGGCAATTAGCAAGAAAACAAGCAACAATAAATGTTGTTGAGGATGTGAGGAAAAAGGTGCACATACATGTACATTGCTGGTGGGACTGCAAATTTGTGCAACCACTAAGGAAAGCAATATGGAGATAACTCAGAAAACTTGGAATGGAACCACCATTTGACCCAGTTATCCCACTTCTTGGTTTATACCCAAAGGACTTAAAATCAGGATGCTACAGTGATATAGCCACATCAATGTTTATAGCACCTCAATTCACAATAACTAAACTATGGAACAAACCTAGGGGCCTTTCAACAGATGAATGGATAAAGAAAATATAGTATATATACACACAATGAAATATTATTCAGCCATAAAGAAGAATGAAATTATGGTATTTGCCAGTAAATGAATGGAATTGGAGGCTATCATATTAAGTGAAATAAGCCAATCCCAAAAACCCAAAGGCCAAGTGTTCTCTCTGATATATGAATGCTAATACACAATAAGGGAGGAAGGAAGAATAGAAGTTCAATGGATTAGACAAAAGGGAATGATTAAAAGGGAGGAGGTGGATTAGCAAGATAGTAGAATGAATCATACATAACTTTCCTATGTACATATATGAATACATGACCAGTGAAACTCCACATCATGTACAACCACAAGAATGAGATTCTAATTAGAATAAGTTATACCCCATGTATATATAATATGTCAAAAAATACTCAACTGTCATGTATATCTAAAAAGAACATACAAAAAAAGAAAAATCAAAAACTGAAAAGTAAAGAGAACCAAGACTGAAAAATTCACAAAAATACCCATGTGGGATAACTACGAAAGCCATAGCATCCATGTATTGAGTATATAAGAAAAAGAAGCGAGAAAAGAGCAGAAGAAATACTTGAAATGATTATGACCAAGAAATTTCCCAAATTACTGTTAGACACCAAACCACAGATCCAGAAAACTCAGAGAATACCAACCAGAATAAATGCAAAGAACCACACGGAGGCATATCCTGTCAAACCACAGGAAATTAAAAGAGAAAAATGATGAAAGAAGTCCTGGGGTTGAGGGAAATTCCTTACCTTTTGAGGGAAAAAAATGGAATCATATCCTTTTCATCCAAAAACATACAAGAAAGAAGAGAGGGGAGTAAAATATTAAGTGTTGAGAGAACAAAACCACTGAACTGGAATCCTATACCTAGGAAATTATTCTTCAAGCATGGAGTAATGGAGAAATTTTCAGTAAAACAAAAATTGAGGAAAGTTGTCAGTAGACCTGCCTTCCATGAAATGTTAAAAGAAGTTTTCTAGAGAGAGAAAAAAGTAATATAGGTGAGAAAACTGGATCTACCTAAGGAAAAGGAAAATCAGATATTATAATCCAAATTGGGTTGAAGAGTTGTAGTCGCCCACTGAAGAATTGTGAAGCATTGTTGAGTAAGGAAACACATTTTTTCCTCCCTTGCTAAAGACCTTAAGACATGATTCTAAATCTCCACCTAGAGTTTGGCATTTAAGTAAAGCTTTGTCTTTTAAGGAGAGAATTTCTCCTAATAATGAAGTAAGTTGTTTCTTACAGCGTTGGGATAAGTCTGCTCTACCATGAATCCAAACATGTTCCCTTTTCTGACTTTTCTCCTCTATTTCTCTATTTCTCTTTCATCACAGTGTTATTAAGAGCCAGCTTTTAAAATGTGAGGACCTTTTATCACTCTAGCAGGTGAAGGTCTTCACAGATATTTGCTTTGTGTTGCCTTCTTCTAAAATATATAGCCATTATCATTATTATTATTATTATTATTATCATTATTATTATTATTATATAATGGCTTTTAAGATGACTTCTGCTTTTAATATTTTATGACAATTTTTTTAATACTCTGTACCTACCTACTCCATTTCAAGTATGTGTGATATTTCACCAAACATCTCAAGCAATTGTTATGGTTTGGATGTGAGTTATACCCAAAAAGCTTACATGTGAGACAATGCAAGAAGTCTTGGATGAGAAATGATTGGATCATACCCTCAACCTAATCAGTAAATTAATCCCTGATGTGATTAACTGAGTGGTAACTGGAGGCAGGTGAGGTGTGGCCAGAGGAAGTATTTCATTTGGGGTGTGCCTATGTGGTATATATTTCTATCTACAGCATGGAGTGTCTCTCTCTCTCTCTCTCTCTCTCTCTCTCTCTCTCTCTCTCACTCTCTCTCTCTCTCTCTCTCTCTCTCTCTCCCCCCCCTTTCTGATTATGATGTGAGCAGCTTCTCTCTGCCACACTCTTCTATCATGATGTTCAGCCTCACCTCCAGCCCCAAGGAATGGATCCATCCTTCTATGGACTAAGACCCCTGAAACTGTGAGCCCTTGAATAAACTTTTCTTCCTAAAATTGTTCTGGTCAGATCCTTTAGTCACAGCAGTGAAAAAGCTGACTAAAACAAGCATATTCCCAGCTCAGGGGCTCTGAATTTGCTATTTTCTAGTTCCAGAAAGTTCTTCTGTATCAGCAAACCATGGTCTTTTATTCTACCAATTTTTTTTAATTTGTAGAATGCAGCAAAAGCAGAGTTTAGAGATAATTTAAAGCATCGAAAGTATATATCAGAAAAACAAGAAGGATCTAAAATCAATCATCTAATTTTCTTACAAAATGTTCAAAATAAGAGGTTAGAAGATTTGAACCAATTCTTTGATGTATAAGTTTGTCAAAATTTACACAAGAAGGAATAAATGATCTAAATAGGCCTATCTGCAAAATAAATGGAATTAATAATTGCTTATGTATAAAAACAGAAAGCAACAGGTCCAGGTGGGTTCACTGATGAATTTTGGCTAATATTTAATGAAGAAATATACCAATTCTTAATAATCTCTTCACAGGTTAGAAACAGAATAAATACTTCTATGAAATTAATATATCCTAATATCAAAAATAGACAATGACATTACAAGAAAACTACAGATAAATTTATCTTTCAAGAACAGAGATGCAAAACTCACCAGCCAAATATTAGCAGATTTTATCGGACAACATACGTAAAAATTATGTGCCATAACCAGGCAAGATTATCCCAGGTAGGGAAGGATGATCCAACATTCAAATATCAATTAAAGCAGTCTATCACATTCACAGGTAAAAAGAAAAAGCTTCATGTCATAACAACAGATGAAAAAAAATGCATTTGATAAAATCCAGCACCTGAATATCTATGATAAAAACCCCCAGTAAAATATGAACAGAGGGGAACTCCTTCAGTTGGATAAAGCACATCTATAAAAACTCTACAACCAAAATTTCAATGGCGAAGACCTTAAAGTGTTCCCACCAAGATGTGGAAACAAGCAAGGAAATCCCTCTCACCTTTTCTCTTTAACATTGTCCTGGAATCTCTATTCAATTCAGTAAAATAAGAAAATGAATAAAAAGTATATAAATTGAGAGAAGAGAAAGAAAATATCTTTGTCCACAGACGATATGGCCATCTATTATAAAATCCAAAATAATCAACAAGGATACATATGGAATAAATGATAATAGCAAGATTACAATTATACAAAGTTAATATACAAAAGCCAATTTTGTATACAACCAATAAACAAGTAGAATTTGAAATTAAAAACACAACATTATTTACATTAGCACCCATAAAAATGAAATACTTAGGTATAACTCTACAACATCCATAAGAGGAAAACTATAAAACCCTGATAAGTGAAATCATAGAAGAGCTAAATAGTGGAGAGATCAATAATTCCATGTTCATGGATCAGAGGAAGACTCAATATTGTCAAGATGTTGGGTCTTCCCAACTTGATGTATAGATTCAACGTACTTCCAATCAAAATTACAGCAAGTCATTTTGTGTATATAAACAAATTCATTCTACATTTTATATGTAGAATTAAATAGTCAAACAATATTGAAACAGAAGAAAGTAGTTGAACTGAAAATATCTGACTTCAAGACTAACTATAAAACTACACTAATTAAGACAGACTAGTGATGGTGAAACAAAAGACACCTAGATGAATGAGACAGAATAAAGTCCAAATATAAATAAATATGTTCAACTTACCTTTGACAAAGGAACAAAGGCAATACAATTGAGGAAATATAGTATTTTCAACAAATGCAAAACTAGAACCACTGAACATCCACATGCAAAAAAAAATCTAGACACAGATTTCTTGCCCTTCACAAAAATAAACTCTAAGCGGATCATAGACCTAAGTGTAAAAGACAAAACTATAATACTCCTAGAACATAACATGGGAGAAAAATCTTGATGATCTTGGCTATGCCTATGATTTTTTTAGTTTTAGCACCAAAGGAATAATCAACAAATAAAAAAATTAATAAACTGTGATAAATTAAAATTTAAAATATATGCCCTAAAAAAACAACATCGAGAGAATAAGAGAGCACATTCTTGAAGAAAATATTTGCAAAACATATAATTAATACATTTAATTAATGTAATTAATATAACACTTTTATCCAAAATATATGAAGAAATCTTAAAACTCGACTATAAGAAAACAAGCAGCTAAATTAAAATCTGTACCAAGGACATTAATAGACACTTCATCAAAGAAGATAGGAAAATGTAAATAAATATATAAAGAGATGCTCCTCACTTTATTTAATCAGAAATGCAAATCAAACAACAATGAAATATTACTACACACTGAAAATGGCCAAAATAAAAAATATTCATAAGAATATAGAGCAACTGGAGCTTTCATTCATTCATTGCTGGAGAGAATGTAAAAAGGCACTACTACTGCAAAAGACAGCTTGGCAGTTTCTATTTTTTTTTAATTTTCATTTTTTTATTGATTGTTCAAAACATTACAGAGCTCATGATATATCATCTTTCACACATTTGACTCAATTGGGTTTTGAACTCCCCAAATACAAATTGCAGACTCACTTCTGTTACATACTCACATTTTTATATAATGGCATATTAGTGACTGTTGTATTCTGCTACCTTTCCTATCCCCTACTATCCCCACTCTCCTTCCCTCTCCTCCCATCTTCCCACTCTACCTCCTCTGCTGTTGTTCAATTCTCTCCCTTTTTCCCCCTCCCCCTTGCCCCTCATAACCTCTTATAATTTTGTGTATCACTGAAGGTCTCCTACCATTTCCATATGCTTTCCCTTCTCTCTCCCTTTCTCTCCCTCCATTTGTCTTAGTTTACTGTTAGTCTTTTCCTCATGCTCTTCCTTCCTGTTCTATTCTTAGTGGCTCTCTTTATATCAAAGAAGACATTTGACATTTGTTTTTTAGGGCTTGGCTAGCTTCACTTAGCATAATCTGCTCTAATGCCATCCATTTCCCTACAAATTCTATGATTTTGTCATTTCTTAGTGCTGCATAATACTCCATTGTGTATAGCTGCCACAATTTTTTTATCCACTCATCTATTGAAGGGCATCTAGGTTGGTTCCACAGTCTAGCTATTGTGAATTGTGCTGCTATAATCATTGATGTGGCTGTATCCCTAGAGTGCGATCTTTTAAGATCCTCAGGGAATAGTCCAAGAAGGGCAATAGCTGGGTCAAATGGTGGATCCATTCCCAGCTTTCCCAGGAATCTCCATACTGCTTTCCAAATTGGCCTCACCATTTTGCAGTCCCACCAGCAGTGTACAAGTGTGCCCTTTTCCCCACATCCTCGCCAACACTTATTGTTGTTTGACTTCCTAATGGCTGCCAATCTTACTGGAGTGAAATGGTATCTTAGGGTGGTTTTGATTTGCATTTCTCTGATTGCTAGAGATGGTGAGCATTTTCTCATGTACTTGTGGATTGATTGTATGTCCTCCTCTGAGAAGTGTCTGTTCAGGTCCTTGGCCCATTTGTTGATTGGGTTATTTGTTATCTTATTGTTTAATTTTTTGAGTTCTTTGTACATTCTGGATATTAGGGCTCTATCTGCGGTGTGAGGGGTAAAAATTTGTTCCCAGGATGTAGGCTCTCTATTTACCTCTTTTACTGTTTCTCTTGCTGAGAAAAAACTTTTTAGTTTAAGTAGGTCCCATTTGTTTATTCTTGTTATTAACTCTTGGGCTACGAGCGTCCTATTAAGGAATTTGGAGCCCGACCCCACAATATGTAGATCGTAGCCAACTTTTCCTTCTATCAGACGCAGTGTCTCTGTTTTGATATCTAGCTCCTTGATCCATTTTGAGTTAACTTTTGTGGCTGGCGAGAGAAAGGGATTCAATTTCATTTTGTTGCATATGGATTTCCAATTTTCCCAACACCATTTGTTGAAGATGCTATCCTTCCTCCATTGCATGTTTTTAGCCCCTTTATCAAATATAAGATAGTTGTAACTTTGTGGATTACTCTCTGTGTCCTCTATTCTGTACCATTGGTTCACCTGCCTGTTTTGGTACCAGTACCATGCTGTTTTTGTTACTATTGCTTTGTAGTACAGTTTGAGCTCTGGTATCGCTATACCTCCAGATTCACACTTCCTGCTTAGAATTGCTTTTGCTATTCTGGGTCTTTTGTTTTTCCATATGAATTTCATGATTGCTTTATCTATTTCTACAAGAAATGCCTTTGGGATTCTGATTGGCATCGCATTAAACCTGTAGAGAACTTTGGGTAATATCGCCATTTTGATGTTAATTCTACCTATCCATGAACAGGGTACGTTTTTCCATGTTCTAAGATCTTCTTCTATCTCTCTTTAGGGTTCTGTAGTTTTTATTGTATAAATCTTTCACCTCTTTTGTTAGGTTGATTCCCAAGTATCTTATTTTCTTTGAGGATATTGTGAATGGAGTGGTTTTCCTTATTTCCATTTCAGAGGTTTTGTTGCTGATATACAGGAATGCCTTTGATTTATGCGTGTTGATTTTATATCCTGCCACTTTGCTGAATTCATTTATTAACTCTAGCAGCTTCTTTGTGGATCCTTTTGGGTCTGTTAAGTATATTAATCATGTCATCCACAAATAGCGATAATTTAATTTCTTCTTTTCCTATTTTTATGCCTTTAATTTCTTTTGTCTAATTGCTCTGGCTAGTACTTCAAGAACTAAATTGAATAGAAGTGGTGATAGAGGGCATCCCTGTCTTGTTCCAGATTTTAGAGGGAATGCCTTCAGTTTTTCTCCGTTTAGGATGATGGTAGCCTGAGGTTTAGCATATATAGCTTTTATGATGTTGAGGTAAGTTCCTGTTATCCCTAGTTTTTCTAGTGTTTTGAACATAAAGGGATGCTGTACTTTGTCAAATGCTTTTTCTGCATCTATCGAGATGATCATATGGTTCTTGTCTTTAAGCCTATTGATGTGGTGAATAGCATTTATTGATTTCCGTATATTGAACCAGCCTTGCATCCCAGGGATGAATCCTACTTGATCATGGTGCACAAGTTTTCTGATATGTTTTTGTATTCGATTCGCCAGAATTTTATTGAGAATTTTTGCATCCAAGTTCATTAGAGATAATGGTCTGTAGTTTTCTTCCTTTGAAGTATCTTTGTCTGGTTTTGGGATCAGAATGATGTTGGCCTCATAGAATGAATTTGGAAGAGCTCCTTCTTTTTCTATTTCTTGAAATAGCTTGAAAAGTATTGGTATTAATTCTTCTTTGAAGGTTTTGTAGAACTCTGCTGTATACCCATCCGGTCCAGGGCTTTTCTTGGTTGGTAGTCTTTTGATGGCTTCTTCTATTTCTTCCTTTGTTATTGGTCTGTTTAAATTGTGTGTGTCTTCCTGTCTCAATCTGGGCAAATCATATGCCTTAAGAAATTTATTGATATCTTCGCTATCTTCTATTTTATTAGAATATAGGGTTTCAAAATACTTTCTAATTATCTTCTGTATTTCTGTAGTGTCTGTTGTGATATTGCCTTTTTCATCCCGTATATTAGTAATTTGAGTTCTCTCTCTTCTTATTTTTGTTAGCATGGCTAAGGGCTTGTCTATCTTATTTATTTTTTCAAAGAACCAACTTTTAGTTTTATCAATTTTTTCAATGTTTTTTTTTTGTTTCAATTTAGTTTATTTCTGCTCTAATTTTAATTATTTCTTGTCTTCTACTACATTTGCTGTTGTTTTGTTCTTCCTTTTCTAGGTTTTTGAGGTGTAGTGTGAGTTCATTTATTTGTTGGTTTTTTTCTTTTTTTGATGAAAGAACTCCAGGAAATGAATTTCCCTCTTAAAACTGCTTTCATTGTGTCCCATAGATTCCGGTATGTTGTGTCTGTATTATCATTTGACTCTAAGAATTTTTTTATCTCTTCCTTTATGTCTTCTGTAACCCATTGACCATTCAATAACATATTGTTCATTTTCCATGTGGTGTAGGATTTTTCCTTCCTTTTTTTATCATTGATTTCCAATTTCATTCCATTATGGTCAGATATGGTGCATGGTATTATCTCCATGCCTTTATATTTACTAAGAGTTGCCTTATGGCATAATATATGATCTATCTTTGAGTAGGATCCATGTGCTGCTGAGAAGAACATGTATCCTCTTGATGATGGTTGGTATATTCTATATATGTCGGTTAGGTCTAGGTTATTGATTGTGCTGTTGAGTTCTATAGTTTCTTTATTCAGTTTTTGTCTAGAGGATCTGTCTAATGGCGAGAGCGGTGTGTTGAAGTCACCCGTAATTATTGTGTTATGGTCTATTTGACTCTTGAACTTGAGGAGCATTTGTTTTATGTATGTTGCAGCTCCATTGTTTGGTGCATACAAATTGATAATTGTTATGTCTTGTTGGTGGATGGTCCCTTTTAACAGTATATAGTGTCCTTCTTTATCCTTCTTAATTAACTTAGGTTTGAAGTTGATTTTATTTGATATGAGTATGGCCACTCCTGCTTGCTTCCGAGGGCCATGTGAGTGGTATGATTTTTCCCAACCTTTTACCTTCAGCCTGTGTATGTCTTTTCCTATCATATGAGTCTCCTGAAGGCAGCATATTGTTGGATTTGTTTTTTTGATCCAGGTTACTAGCCTATGTCTCTTGATTGGTGAGTTTAGGCCATTAACATTTAAGGTTACAATTGAGATATGATTTGTACTTCCAGTCATGCTTCTTTATTTATTTATTTTAGTTTGGCTAGTTTTACTTTTTGGTTATTTTCCTCCTCCTTTACTGAGATACCTCTTGTTGTTAGTTTTGGGCACTATTTTTCAATTCTTCTTCTTGTAGTATTTTGCTCAGAATGCTTTGCAGTGCTGGTTTTCTTGCTGCGAATTCTTTTAGCTTTTGTTTATCGTGAAAGATTTTAATTTCGTTGTCAAATCTGAAGCTTAGTTTTGCTGGATACAGTATTCTTGGTTGAAATCCATTATTTTTCAGCATTTGAAATACATTGTTCCAGGATCTTCTCGCTTTCAAAGTCTGTGCTGAGAAATCAGTCGTTAACCTAATTGGTTTACCCCTGAATGTAATCTGCCTCTTTTCTCTCGTAGCTTTTAATATTCTCTCCTTGTCCTGTATGTTGGCTATCTTCATAATTATGTGTCTTGGAGTTGGTCTATTATAGTTTTGAATGTTTGGGGTCCTGTAGGCTTCCAGGATTTGGCAATCCATTCCATCTTTCATCTCTGGGAAGTTTTCTACAATTATTTCATTTAATATGCTGTCCATTCCTTTGGTTTGAATCTCTGTGCCTTCTTCTATCCCGATGACTCTCAAATTTGGTTTTTTAATGACATCCCATATCTCTTGAATAGATTGCTCATGGGATTTAAGCATCTTTTCTGTGTTGACTATACTCTTTTCAAGTTGATAAACCTTGTCTTCATTATCTGATGTTCTGACTTCTACTTGATCAAGTCTATTTGTAATATTCTCGTTTGAGTTTTTAATTTGGTTTATAGTTTCCTGCAATTCTAGGATTATTGTTTGATTTTTTTTAAGATCTCTATCTCCTGGTAGAGCTCGTTCTTTGCCATTTGAATTTGTTTGTTTAATTCATTTTCAAAACATATTTTTATTGCTTGGACTTGCTGTCTCATGTCTTCTCTAATATTCCTTTCCATTCGAGTTAGGTATGCCTTGAGTTCTTTCCCTATCTCTGCTTCTGATGTTTCTATGTCCTCTTGTAGAATTAAGTTGTCTTGCATTGTTTGTACTCCTTTTTTCCCTTGTTTTCTCATGTTGTCCCCGTTGCTTTCCAGCTCTATATAATTGTTGTGTTTCTGCTCTCTTCTATAGATTTGTTTTGGTTCTGTATTACTCTGATGTCTCTCCTTTGTGTTGTTAAACTATGCCTGCTAACGTGGATTCCGCTGTGAAGGACGTTCCAACGTCCGAACTCCAGTGATGACACTACTTTGCTAAGACCGGCCCCAGTTCCTTGCCGGGGTGTCCTGATGAGGGGGTGTGACTGGACTGTCTCTGTTTGGTTTCAGCTCCCGGTCTCGGCAGGCGGGCAGTCTCCAGCCGCCCAGTATCACAGGCCGCGGGCGGGTGATCGGTCGCCTGGGGGCGGGTGTTCTCCTACCGCCCAGCTACGCGGGTAGTGGGTGAACTGTCGCCGGCGGGCCTGCAGTTTCCAGCTGCCCAGTCTCGAGGGCCTTGCCTCTAGCCTCCTGGTTTCTCCTGCTAGTCTTGGTTTCTCCTGCTAGACCAGATTTCCCCTGAGTGATGGTTCTCGGCAGTTCAAACTGTACTCTGGGCCTGCCGTTTGTTGGGTGTGGAGGGTGACTATTGGGAACCCCGGCACTCTATTGTTTTGTTTCCGTTGTGGGTGATAGAACTGTACCGCTTCCTTCCTTTATGCAGGCTCACTCTGATACTCCCTCCCACACCTTCTGTAGCCGCAGGGCAGGCCGTGCGAATCAGTTGCCTGGATCTCCGTGGTCCCACAGTTGGCAATTGGGATCCCAGGAACTCTGTCCTTTTGATTTTTCCTGCTTGCCCCTCCCCCAGCGCTAGCTAGACAGGTTTCGTTTTGGCTGCAGATGGGGAGGGGGGTTGCAGGTCAGGTGCCTCTAGTTCCCCCCTAGTCTTTATGCAGGCTCACTCTGATACTCCCTCCCCCAGAAAGCCTAGGAGAGATTTTATGCAAGTTCCCGATGTATGGGGGATGGGCTGAGTGCCACACACCTGTTTTGTTGTTTGCAATCTGTCATAGAGTGGCGGTGGATACTTCAGCTTTTCAAGATGCTGGCTGCTGATTGCCTTGGTGGAGTGTCCGCTGTGGGGGATGGGACTGTACCGCTTCCTTCCCTGTCTAAAATCCCATACTCAGCCCAGGGGTCAGTGCAGGCTTGGCTGGCGGGATTCCACCTGATCGCAGCCGCTTGGCAGTTTCTTGCAAAACTCACTCTTCATAAAACAAGCAATTGTGCTCCTTGGTATGTACTCAAAAGGAGCTTGACATCTAGGTCCACACAAAATTCTGCATATCATGTTTATACCAGCCTTATTCATAACTGCTTAAACTTGGAAACAGACAAAATGTTCTTAAGTAGGTGCCTGAATGAATTAACTATAGTATATCAAACAAAGGACTATTTAGTGCTAAAATGAAGTGCTTTCAAACCATGAAAGACTTGGAAGAATCTTGATATTTTTCAATGAAAGAAGTCAATCTGGAAAGGTCAGATAGCATATGGGACACTCTTG
Organism: Ictidomys tridecemlineatus; assembly: GCF_052094955.1. Taxonomy (NCBI): domain Eukaryota; kingdom Metazoa; phylum Chordata; class Mammalia; order Rodentia; family Sciuridae; genus Ictidomys; species Ictidomys tridecemlineatus. The sequence continues at coordinate 100,948,292 of NC_135485.1, read as the reverse complement.
AAAAAGGTAAAACTAGGGAGATAGTAAAAGGGTCAGAGGTTGGCAGGGATCATAGGGAAAGAGGAATGAACAGGCAGAACACAGAGGAAACAGAGGATTTTTATGTCAATTAAAAAAACTATTGTACTACAATGCTAGATAGTTGTCATTAATCCATATAATTCACAGTACCAAGAGTGAATCCTAATGTAAATAATGAACTTTTGGATGCATAGCCTCCCCCCATTATCAACATCCTCTACCAGGATGTTATGTTTGTTATAGTTAATGAACAAACATACCACACTGGTAGAGAATCTTGATAATGGGGGAAGCTCTGCATATGCAGGGACAGTGTATAAATGGGAATTCTCTGTATATTTAACATTACCATAAACCTAAAACTGTTCTAAACAAAATATAAAGTTTTTTTAAAGAGAGAGAGAGAGGAGAGAGAGAGAGAGAGAGAGAGAGAGAGAGAGAAAAGAGAGAGAAAAAGAGAGAGAATTTTTTAATATTTATTTTTCAGTTTTCAGTGGACACAACATCTTTATTTTTTTTTTATGTGGTGCTAAGGATCAAACCCAGCACCCCACGCATGCCAGGCAAGCGCGTTACCACTTGAACCACATCCCCAGCCCAAAAATATAAAGTATTTTAAAAGACAGAAATTTCTTGCTCTGATGGAATTTATGTTCTATAATTACTGCATAGCAGTTCTTTTGCTGACCTTTGGTACAGGTGACCATAGAAAAGTCTAGTTATTTTCCCATGGTGCTTATGCCTAAATATCAACTCTTAGTCAAGCATGGAAAAATATCATCAAGTAAACGTGTTTGTCTTACTATTCTTCATAATACCAGTTAAACAGTCACCAATTTAGCAATCTGTGCAGTAACACCATTTTGATGCCAACCTAGACCCAACTTCAATTCTTCCCTCAACAGTTAGTGACAATGTGACCTGTTTCATACTTTTTTTCATATACACAATGGAGTTTGAGATGGCATCCTTCATTCTGTAGGTGTGAAATAAACCAACATCTATAATGTACTTAGCACGTGCCGTGCCTGACTTGAACAGTCAGTAGTTTGTAGCAATACAATACAGAAAGTACATAGTTAATAATTCTTAAAGTAAACTAAGGCATGGATACTAGATAACACTCATGTATTATCCATAAGCGACATAGGTAGTAGGAGAGTCAGCACACCATCTTTGGGCACATTCTCCTAAGGCTGAAACACTCCAGACCATGGAGTAAGACTCATACAAAAAGTCTTCACAGGAGAGCATATTTTTTAAGTGTTCACTTCCCCTAGTCTGTCATTATTGGAGAAATTGCTCAAGATTTCCTAACTTTGACTCTATTGGCATTTTCTGCCAGATATTTCTTTGAGTGGGGGCTGTCCTTTTTAGCAGCATCCCTAGCCGCTACCTACTAAATGGCAGTAGTACTCCAAATTGTGATAACCCAAAATATTTCCAAATATTATCCAATTCTTTCCCCAACCTCTATGCTGGGAAATAAGATAAACTAAATAGAAAGATCATCAAAATCTTCATTATGTCAGCATCAGTTCAGCTGAAACCTAAATGTTATACGGAAAATCCACCTTCAGAGTTAGGAAATCCGTCTCTTCCTGGTGAGAGAGGAGCGTGACTCATACACATGGCTAGTTCTATAAGCAGTGAGGAATCAGACCCCAAGTTACCACAATTTAAACATTCCTATGAAGGCAACAATCAAGACTAAAGAGAAGGACTCAGAGTGAATAGATTCCCACACATTCTTAGAAATTGCTTAGAACTTCACTAAAGAAAGCTTTCAGCTATGGACAGAGCTGAAAGAATATATTGAGGAAGGAACAAGTATTTTTTATTCACTACTATTTTTTCAAATCAGCTTAGCCACTGTATGGAAAAAAGACCAAACTTACCAAGGTACCTGAAAAATCCTTTTGGTGATTGCAGAAGTGATTTGCTTTTGCCAAAGAGGTCACTCCTATTCTTGACTGCAGGCTGAAACTACAACGGCTCCAACGACAGCAGCTGATTTTGCTCCTCAGAGCTGGAGTCATGAACCTGTTAAACTACGTTTCTTTTCACATGCATCTTAGACTCTTTTGCTATCAGAATGTATGGGGTGAAATATATTGAAGAAAGCTAATCACAAAGCTGAATTTAAAAGAGTCTCTAAATGATCCCTGATCTGAAATAGGATATTAGTGCTACTAGGAGGGTAGCCAGTACCCCTAAGCCTGTCAGGAGAATTAAATTCTGTCAAGACTGATCTAGAAGGGTGTCTTATAAATGTGACTGTGAAGTTTTTAAACAGCCACTACCCATGACCTCCATGTCTGTGCTGGATTTAACATATTCTAGCCATGTCACAAGTGCTTGAAGGTCTCTTCTGAATGACAGGTTTCCAGCTAAGTTCTTTGGGGCTATCTGCCAGAGTCAATCTCAGCTAACATCCTCAGGATGTGCTTGGATATCTTAATAATGCAGCCTCTGTAGAAAGAGAGTGTACTATGGGATGCCAGAAAGTTCAGGAGAGAAACAACTCTCTTGCCCATCTCTGTCATACCCAGTCAGGCAAGGAGCCAATGTGTTCTTATATTGTGTTCAGAAATCTAGAGGTTTCCCTTATAATTTTCTTATAGCTCAATGGCTTGATATACTCCTTCCAACTCAAGATTACTACTGTCTGCTATCGAAGTAAAGGTATAATATATCATTTGATTATATCCAGGCTCCTATGAATACTAACTCAGAACATTCCCTTTCTTGTGTAGAATGGAGGAGCAAGTCATGTTCTAGTTCTTTATTACTCCTAACTGCAACAGACCTGAATTTGGTTGGAGTCTTTTTCATATGACTGGCAGGTCAGGCAAAATTGCAAGGAAAAAAAAACTTTGTTTTAATAAAAGAAGAGAAAAAGTATATTAAAGAATAAGGAAGAATAAATCTATACAATAAATACTGCATTACTATTCTAACATATCCAATCATAAGTAGCTAATCACTTCCTTCCTATCAATTTGATATTAAACTTTCTTCCTATAATATATAAGGCTTTATTTCCTCCAAATCCCACAAGCTATAGATTAGAGGAAAAGGTAGGACAAGTTACTTAGATACTTTTCTAAAAAATTACAATCATAAGTTGTTTTTTAAAAGAGCAATTAGCAGGGGCTGGGGTGGTGGCTCAGTGGTAGAGCGCGTGCTTAGCATGTTCCAGGCACTGGGTTCTATTTTCAGCACCACATATAATAAGGTAAATAAAATAATGGACAACTAAAAAATTGGACAATTAAAAAATAAATTATTAATCGCTTCAGCGTTCTGTGTCTCTTTTTCTTCTGTAGTGATCTTTGGGGTAATTGCCTATAATTTAAGGGAACCTGGAGCCAACACTTTCCCAGACTTGGTATCTAATTCAGGATTGTTGGAGACCACACCAAAACAATACCACCTGTGTTCCCATCTCAGGTTACGCTCCCAGGTCATACTCACAAGCAAAAATGACACTGTCAAAGCTCATATCTCAAATGCTTTTAACATCTCAAATGTTGAAAGCATTCAGTTCATGAAATCAAGATTGGAAACCCAGTCTAATTCATACTGAGATCAGAGCAGATGCTATCATTCTATTCTATAGCTATAGGTTGATAAGTCAGAGATGCTTGTCCAGGTTAAAGCATTGCTGAGTGGACCCCGTTAACACCATGAACAAATCTGGAAAAATGTGTATACAAGAAGTCAAATCAAAAATTAAATGGTGGCAGACATGTCCAAGGAATATTGTGGGAATTTGATTCTTTTTGAATCTTGTGATAGATAAGTGCATGAAGATGGCAATTAGTGGCTGCAGAATACCAGAATGATGATTCAAATCTTGGAACAAGTATAAACAATAGCTATTCAGCAGCTCCAAAGGGTCTGTTTTACTATAATGCAAAAGTGAGGTCATATCCATTTTCATATTAAAATTTTTGTTAAATAAATTTTTGTAATAGTTTTAAAAAATTGCTTTCTCAGGATAAATAAGGATAAGACAAGAGGATATGATTGGATGCAAAGAAACCCTCTATTCTCTGTTGGAAAAACAACTCTAGGGCTAGCACACAGACATGGGTTAGCAAATGCACCTCTGGGTGAGGGGAAAAGGGGCTGGGATATAACCTTGCAATAACTTAGCTACTGAGAATACAATCCAACAGCAAAAACAAAAATTACTTACATTATGAGGTTAGTTATGAGTGTTTTTAGTAATCTTTTTTCTAAGTGACCATGTGAATTATTGCCTATCATAAACATGTCTTAAAATATAGGCAAGAGAAAGGTCAACAAAATCCCAAGTTCAACTGTCTTCTCTGGTACCAATAAGGAAGCTTGTTATTCCCTACCCTAGACCTCACCAGTTTTGCCTACCACAAAAGGAGAAAGAGGAAAAGGAGGAGAGAAAAAGAAGATAATTGGTTTTACTACAGTAATCACTATTGCAACACCTTCCCTATTTATGTCCAACATGCTTACTAAATATTTGAGATAGAAAAAATATAGCAACACCATTTTTTTCTGTAACTAAAACCATTTCTTTGTGTTTTATAGACATAAGTTATTCCCTGCTCTAGTCTTTCTTAACACCCAAAGATGAAAACTTCTTTAAATGACTTTCTAATCATTCTTCACTTTCATTCTTGACTTATCTGTATAAGCAAAATAAATATAAATATTTTGAACTATTTTTTTTCCAAAGTCTTATTCTACCAGAAGCAGCAAAATGTTCTACCATGACTCTACTCTCCCATTCCAAATGAGTGTCAACAGAACTCCTGAATGCTATTAAGCTCTGACTTCTTTTTTCTTTCTTGATGACAGGAAGCTTCGGGCCTGGGAGTCTGGACAGCTGTCATCTCTTTTGAAACACTTTGATTAACTGTTTCATAGGAAAATGGTAGTTTTCTTTATACTACCCCAACACTCACTATATTCTATTGCCTGCAAGAATTCTCCTTTTTTCATCTTATTTTGTTGATTATTATTCATGTAATATTGAAAAAATACCTTCCAGAGTCAATCACTACATTCTGTGACAAATAGCAAAAAAAAAAAAAAAAAAAGGACAGAATCCCCTCATCCCAATAAGATGCCTGGGAAGACAAATAAATAGTAACACTGTCACGTGAGCTATTTTATCCCATAACTCAGACAATGCTAACCACTATGTCCTGTGCTGTAATCACTCTTAAAAATAAGAATGATTTTTTTACATCTTCTTTATGTCCAACAGAATTTCTGCAATGATGGAAATTTTCTTTGGCTTTACTGTCCAGTGTTGTAGCCACTTACCATATATGGCTATTCAACACTTGAAATGAGGATACTTTGGTAGAGGAAATGATTCTTAATATTAACTAATTTAAATTTCAATGTAACTAGCAAGTGACTACCATGTTGAACAGTGCATGAATGGATAGACATCCTTAGTGATATAAATGTATCTGTTTGATTTTGCTGTAAATTATCATTTGAACTGTAAGAATCCCAAGGAACTAATTATTCCAAGGTACAGTGTAATGTCAGGGGAGAAAGCATGTCTGATGGTTCAGCTGGATCAGAGGCAGCCTCCTATCTGAGTGAAATCTATATATGTCTTCTGGTAGCAATCCATCAGTGGGGACATATAAAATCAAGGGCACAGTTCTTTTTGTTGGATTCAACTATGTCAAGATAAAAGAATTTAAATCATTCAAAAGTAAATACAATCTTTCTTTATGTCTGTAGATAATTCCTGCCATCTCACCCCCCCCAATCCAATAATAAATTTATACTACTCTGAATTAGTTCAAAGTTATTGAACAAAGAACTGTTTTATTTAGAGAAGTTTTGAATGTTAAATGTGCACTGAAAATACAAACAGGGCTTTGGGACCCAGTATTTCAACATTTAAATTACTCATAACCAAAGCACTGATAACATGATGCCAAGGAGGAAAGATCAAAGGTTCTTCAATAAAGGCAATGAGTCAGCACTGGGAAGATAAAACCACAGTAGACTGTTTTGAGGGTGAGGTGGTGAAGAGGTGGTGATGTGAGAGCTATGGGCATCGAATGCTGGCCCATGGGACTCCTAGCTCTGATGTAGATAGATGAGTGACTTTGCAAAATTTGCTTTAATTTTCCCATCTGCAAAATGATAATATCCATCACATAGATTATTGAGAGGGCCATAAATAACATGTTTCAAATTCCTAGTGCATAGCAATAATTGGTAGTTGAGGTCATTATGATAAATACGATTCTAAGAATTAGTCACAGCAGACAGTACCATACCAGTACCATTTGAATGCCATCAAGCCATGCTTTACATTTAGAAGAGAGAGAACCTCTTTTGCAATAAGTGAACACCTATTGATCAATTGAAGTCCTGTCCCAGGTCACGAGGATATTCACAAATGGAAGAGTAAAATGAAATACAGAAGAAATAACTCCCTTGTCCACAAGTTTCACTTGTTAGGATCAGGATTCCTTTTGCCTACATTTTCTTCTTTTCTTTTGTCCTCCTCCATCTCCTCCTCTTCCTCCTCCTTTTTGTGCTAGAGATTGAACCCATAGCCTCACACATGGTAGATGAGAGTTCTACCACTGGACTCTGTCCCTAGCCTATTACCTGAATTAACACACTCTCAATTTTACTACAGAATTAGGAATACGAGAGAGATGCAGAATACTGCTGGATGTTCAAAAACTTGATGCAACACTTGTTTATGTTGAAAGCCCAAATCATATGTGATCTCTGGAGAGTAGAATATGGCCTCAGAGAAGGGATCCAGAAAGACAATGATTTTTCAAATCAAGCCTCAAACGCTTCACTCCACCGCACCAGAATCTTAACCATTTTTATACATTTGATTTTTATTCTACAACCTGCTTTTCTAGCTTGGTTTCAAAACCAGACCTTGTGGAGCAACTCTGGAAAACAACAGATGTGTGGATGACAAATGTATACTCCCATTGACAAAGAAAAAGAGGCTTATAACCCTGCCTGTGGCACCTAGTTAACTATTCTTCCAAATGTGGATCTTATATTTGTTTTACTAATAATGTGATTATTTCAACAATAACCACATGGTGACAGCTTATAGGGACAGAAGTAATGGGCAAATAGTGCTTCTAAACCACTGCATTTGACAGCCATTCTCCTCTCTAACAGACTCTGTAGTTATCACCACAATGGTACCAAATTATTAAAAAAATTCTCAAAGCAATTTAAATGAAAATTCTCCCTCCTCCACCAGATATAAATATAAGTAATTATGTAATTTCTTTTTAGTTGAAATAAAATTCCTTCCTAAATAATAAATTATTAAACTAAGCATCTATGTTTGGAGTAATAATCAATTAAGTAAATTTGTCACAGTGTGTGTACATATAAGCACAGAGACAGAGTAGCAGCACAAATGTGAAAAAGAACTTGAGTTGAACAACCTGGGGTTAGATCCTGTCTCAGCCCACTGTGTCTTATCTCAGTGATACTGGTCAAGTTATGAACATGTTTTAAACCTCAACTCATTCATCTCCTAAAACTGGAGAAAAAGTAGTATTTATTTCATAAAGTTGAAATAATGGCTAAAGAAATAACTTATACAAAACTCTGCACAGAGGCTAATGAAAGAAGAATCAATAAATGATAGATATCCTTGATAAATAAATGTATGTGTGTGTGTGTGTGTGTGTGTGTGTGTGTGTAATTATTATTTCCTGCATGGTAAATAGATGTGAAAAATCATTCAAGGAGGTTAATATATTCAGCATTGTGTACATGTGGCCAAACCACTTCTTGTATTTTTCCAATATCTAAAATAAAGAGTGCCAAAAAGAATCAATAATTTTTTTAAAAACCCACATCTAAACACATTATCATAAATTACAAGAACATCAAAATCAAAACAAAATTCCATGAGCCAAACGCTAGAGAGAAAGAGCAAACAACCTAAAACAGCAGTAATAAAATTGATAGCACACACCTCATCGGGGCTGTTGGAAACAAGAGCACAAGAAGTAATGCTTTTCACACTGTGAAAGGATGGTAGGTTTAAACTTACAATATATTCTGTTAGAATATTAACTTTAAAATTAAATTGAAATAGATACTCGGATATAGAAGGCCTCAAAAATTTTACACAAACTCACTTTTAAAAGATTCTTAAAGGAAGCACTCTTTAAAAAAAAAAGAGAGAGAAAACAATCTAAAAACACTTTATAAGATATGAGAAATATGCCTGAAAAAAAACAAATTAAAATCTTTAGGGATTGTCAGTAAACAATTACCAAACAAGAAGATCAAAACATAAACAAAAAATGAAGAAGAAATATCCATAAAACCCAGAAAATCAAAGTCTAAATGATACCAATATTAAGAACATTATCTGGCTATGAAAACAGAAAAAATACCAGGAAGCAGATGCCAAGAACATTGCTATCCTTAAGGAAACAGTTAAGCATGACCATCATCTTTAATACTTTAGGGATAATCACTAAATGAGTAAACAGAATATATGGCTTCCAACTAATATAAGAAAAACCCAAATACTCAATGAAAAGTAAGGGAAAAATGATAAATACGTGATTATCAAACAAGATATCAGAAACAAATGTAATAAATTTAATGTAAGCAAAGAAACTTCACAAATGAAAATAGCAACATTCTACCTGCACTTAAATAAAAAAGATCAGCCATATGTTGTCCATAAGACATTTAAAAGTAAAAGAATACAGAAGAGTTTAAAATGAAGAGATGAATGAAGACATTTCTGGAAAATGTGAACCAAAAGTCAACTGAAGTAGCAATATTAAAAATAGACAAGGAAATATGAAAAGTATATAACACCAGAGAACTGTTATGTACCTGAGGAAGAGATAGTGAATCTCAAAATTAAGAGAGAAGTGAGAGAGAAATATAAAATGGTTACAGGCATGTGTGTGCATGTGTACTGTGCATGAAACACAACCTCAAGCAAACAGAATTATGGTGAGGAAGAGATGAACTGATATCACTCAATGTTTTTTTCCATCTAACGTCATAATTTATTCCCTCTCTACTGAGTCACTCCATTAGCCTACAACATTTCTAGATGCCTCTTCTACTCAAAATACCTCTCCTTTTCTCTGCACCAATTTACCAGAAAAACTCCAACACGTGATCTAAACTCCCTGCTTTCCATCCTCTTCTTTCTACCTCTCTTGAACTCCTTCCCATCAAATTTTCACCCCCAATTCTCTACCAAAACTGCTCCTTTCAAGATCCCCAATGACTTTCACAATTCTAATTCGGGGATCCATTGTATTCTTATGTTTGGCCAAAGTTTATCATTTTTTTCTCCTTGAAACAATCATATCACTTGATTTCCAAGACATCATTCTCATTCCTAGTTTTCCTTCCACTACCTTGGATGTTCTTCCTATTCTTTGTTTGGTTCCCTCTCTTCTTTCTATCATTTAAACATGGAAGAACCTAAAGCTCAGCCCCTAAGATTTTCCCTATCTACCAGTCTCATAATGTTAAATATCTCTTATTTGTTCAGAACTTCAATTTTTTTTCTACCTCCCACCTCTCCTGGAGCTTTGTATTCCTATATATGAATCCTACAAGGTCCCTCTACTTACATATCCAAAACGCACCCCACATTAGGTTTCTAAAATCAAATTTCTGATCTACATCCCAAACACCTGCTCCTCCCAGAACCTTCCCCTTTCCAGTAAATGTCAACTACCTTCTTCCACTAGCTCAGACCAAAATTCTTGTTGCTTCTTTAACCCCTCTTTCACCCCACACATTTAACAGACCACCAAGGTCCAGTTGCCTTATCTTCAAGACAGATGCTGATTCTACCCACTTTTATGAGTCTCATTCTCACCCAGAGACTATCATGTCATCTCTCACCTAATGTATTGCAATAGCACCAAACTTGCTCCAATGCAATCTGTTCTCCTCACAATAATCACTACAATGCTTTTCAAATCTAAATTAGATCATGTCACACTTTTCCTCAAAGCCTTGCAACAGGTTCCTTCCTCATCCATGACGGGGCATATGAAAATATTCCCTGTGGGTCAGTTATTCATTCTACTCTGATACTGACTGACCACACTGGACTCCCGCCATTCCATAACACATCCATTTTGCCTTAAAGCCTTAACACCCGCTCTTCGCTTTTCCAGGAGTGATTTTGTAAAATGAATATCCATGTATCTTTATTTTCTTCTGGTCTTTGCTCAAATACTATCTTCTCCGTGAATAGCTTGCTTTATGAAATTCCTACAAATCAGTTTATTAAAGGAAACGGAACACTCTTGCCTGAGCAAAAATAGCATGCTCATCAAACAGTAGTTTATTTATCACTTCAAAACCCTAGCCTCACTGCATCCCAAGCCTAAAACATATCACAACATGGCCCAAGTGGATAGAAAGATTGTCACCAATACTCTAAACTACCCTTCTTGGAATTTGATGTTTATTTAGAAAGAGAAAGCCCAACTCAGTCAATAGGAAAATTCAATGAGCTTAATAGCAAACCAGAAACCCTAAGGCCTAATAACTTGCTAAAGTAATAAAAGTTATTTTTCCTTTGTTCATTTCCCTATCTGTTAAATGGGAATAACAGCTCATGCCCTCCTGGCACAACTCTTAAATAGATTGTTGAATAAAGTGCTATGTAAACGCTTATTATAAAAATGAGACAAATGGTGGTAGAACAAAAATCTGGCAGAATTCCCAGTGCTCTCTGGGGATAAATGGATTGCATATGAAAAAGTTATCATCTGTTTTGCAAGAGCACCACCACAAGTAATCAATATGGAAAGATCAAGAATGTTTTTTCTGCTGTCATTGGTAAACTTGACCACTTCTACCTATAGCCACATGCTGCAGAAGCTTTAAGTAATTAACTTTTTCCTTCTTGCAGATTTACCCGGGAGAAAATAGAGTATGCCCCTTAAAAATAGAAATTGTATCAAAACAAGTGGATCCCATCTGCTAAAAAGTAAACATCATGAAGAAAATTGGACTTATTTGAATAACCACCAGGCATGGAAATTAAGCAATATAACCCTGCTAAATCTTATTTGATGATTTCCTTAACAGCCTGCATTTTGTGATGCTTCCTGGGTTTCTATAAAATGTGCAATTAGTGAGTGGTGGCAGAGGACTAGAAGCAAAGCCCGAAAAGTGCAGGAGGACAGCGCCAAAATTTCACATCACTGTTAACTTTGCTTTTCACATGCAAGAAATTACTAATATTAGGCATTCAAGTTTCTCAGGGCCAATTGCTCCATTTGTGCCCTTGTGAATAAGGTAATAGCCAAGAGTAGTAAATGGTTAAAAAGAGTAGAGCAAGGAAGAGGCAGAAATAAAGGGCAGCAACTGAGAGTAAATGCTTTTAACTGGCAGAGGGAGCATTAGCCTTCTGCTTGGGCAGTTCTAGTAATTGGGAGGGTGAGGAGCTCTGAGGATGCAAATGACCCCATAAATCGCAGGCACAAAGACTACATTATAGTCACAGAAATTCTACCCGATGTCAAGGTTGTTCTAACTTCTCTTGAGCAGAGCTGGTAAAGTCCTTTGTGAGCTAGCTTTCGTTGTTCCTCCCCAGTCCAGCCCCAGTCACACCAGCTACCTGTCCTTCTCTTGTGGCTGTGAGTCTGTACTGGCAGTCTTTCCCAACCCTTGTCCATGCCGCATGTGCTGAGCTTTTCAATCACTCAGTAGTAGCTCCCTTGGCTAGCTCCTTGCATGGTGCTCAGTGCTCAGATACCTATTCGTACGCCCTAAGAGCCACAGTTAAGTCCCCAATGGTTCCACAACATTTTATCCATAGTTAAGTGCTCAATAAGTAACTGCCGGCTGGGTGTGGTGGCACACAGCATACCTGTAATCCCAGCAGTTTGGGAGGCTGAGGCAGAAAGATTGCAGGTTCAAAGCCAGCCTCAGAAATTTAGCAAGACCCTATCTCAAAATAAAAAATAAAAAGGGCTGGGGATGGGGCTCAGTGGCTAAACATCCCTGGGTTGAATCCCTGGTACCAAAAAAAGACAGAAAGGAAGAAAAAAGAAAAGAAAAGAAGAGAAAAGAAAAGAAAAATAATAAGTAGCTGCTGAATACTAAATGTTAATAGAAGAAGGTTAGTTTAGGTTTTAGAATTAGATCAACCTCTGACTCCTCACTTTGACACAATAATCATGTGACCTTGGTCAAGGTAGTCCTCTTTTCTGTAAAACAGGGCACAAATACAGACCATGCACAGGTTGTAGTGAGAAAACATATCATTTCCTCAGGGTGATTGACAATGTATAGCAAATAGCAGTTATTTTGATACTAACATAAAATATAGCAAAATTTGGATTTAAATGTATTTCTCTGCCATATAATCAGTATTTACATAAGGCCTAAATTACAGAAGTTACCGTAAACACAGGGACCTACTTAAAATTACCCTTAAGGAAGTGCATTCATCAGGTCCAGGCCTTTTAATTTCATACAATTGTGTGTACTTTGGTTTTAATGACAACAAACCATAGAGGTCTCCCTTATAGGAAATAAAAAACATACAAAATGGAGAATGGAAGGAGGATGAATAGAGAAATAGAATCATCCATAGGGAGAGAAACAAAACAAAAAATCCATATTTTGAAGTGTTATGTCCATGTTCACAGTACCAGAAATTCTCAGTCTCCTCTTTCAAGATTTAAAGAGACCATATATTTTTTTTCCTCCTGTGATAAAAGCTGTGTTTTCTTAGCCCAGAATTCAAGCTTAAATTTAGAAATGAGAGAAGTAAAGTAACAAAGACAGCAATTTCAAAGGACAGCCTCAGGCAAGGTCAAAGTGGAATTCTCAGGGCATTTTCTGACCAAGTTAGAGCGGTTACCACAAAACTCAGGATCTCTTTTTCCATTAATATTCAAGGAAGGGAAATATACTTTCTAAGAATAAATTAGCCAATCAGTTGTTTCTAATGTTGTGTGGTGGAATTTGCAGTTTGAAAGCACTTTTTTTTTCTTTGTTCCTAGGATTCACCATCCCTAGCCCTTTTTAATTACTTATTTTTATTTAGTTGCTTAGAACCTCACTAAATTGCTGAGACAGACTTCAAACTTACAATCCTCCTGTCTCAACTTCCCAAATTATGGGGATCATAGGTATGCACCACTACACCTGGCGTGAAAGCGCTTTTGAGGGGAGTTTGGATTTAATTTCTTTGTGTTTGCTTTCTTGTTGTTTTTCTTAAGGAAAGCTACCCCATCCCTATTGTATCGTACCCAGAGTAAGTTGTATACCACCAGAAGGGCTGTCATATTGGGTCTGTAATTATGTCAGTTATCCATGCTGAGCTCAGCGGCAATTATATGAACACAGTATTTCCTATTAGGTGTACCTTTTCCATTATGCTGCATATAAGAGATAGGCATCAAGAATGGAAATATTAACTATGAATGTATATAGCAATTTTTGCTCAGTGCCCTAGGAGTCCAGCACACATGAGACTCAAACTGCCCTGGCTTATTAGCTCTACGAGGCCACACTTTGCCTTGTTCCCTACTGAAACCCATGTATGTGGCACAGAGCTGATGCTCACAAACATGTGTGGAACTGACCTTAAGTGACTTATGTGAATTGATTGGCTTCTCAACCTGACTCCACCACTTGCTCAAATGTTTATTTTGCTCAACTTTCCTGAGCCTCGGTTTCCTTATGGGTAAACTTAACATCATAGGACCTAATGTACTGCTTCTTGGTGGTGATTAAGATGAGATGGCACCTATAGCCATTAGAGCAGTGTCTGACACAATAGGTGCTCCGTATTTGAGTCTGTTCTTATTCTTCAGATATCAAGAAGTGAAGATGGATCCTCTGGACCTTGTTTTCCAAGTCATCAAATTGGGCAATGGAAATATACTAACAATCACATACAAGCAATTATGCCCACCCCAAATCCGCTGAAACGTACAGTAGTGGGTTGAGATAACAAGGAAAGGTCAGCCAACATAATATTGGGTAACTGGAGTACTTTCCTAAGTTTTGGTCTGGGGGAAATGACCATAACTGCCCCTCTAGAAGGCCTGCTTTGCACACTTTCGATTCACAGTCTTGGAGTTTGGATAAAGCTGCCTGATGCATAACTTTCCTTTTTGTGGAATATGATTTTATTGGCAATACCCTTCAGACAAAAAGGAAAACATTAATAACAAAAATACTTCACATATAATCAAACATATATAGTGAGACTGTAAACTTTGGAGTAACAGACTACTGTCCAAATCTATCTCCACTGCTACATTGCTGTGTACCATTAGATAAGCTAATCTTACTAAACTTCAAGTTTTCACCTTTAAATTGGGAATTATCATTATCCCCCAAATCACTGAAAGCAGAAAATGAAATAAGGTAGTTAATGCATATATTTAATGTATTGGCCTTCGTACCTGCCAGATAGGAAGTGCTCGATGAATATCCACCACCATCATCATCATCACCATCACCACCAAGGAAATATGGGTGGACCTTGACTGGTGAGATACTTTGATGTCATTCACATTTAGTTGAGAACACACTGAGTTTAAAATACTCATTCATGTAGCTGGTAGAAAGAGAACTAGAAGGGGGAAGAAAGTGTAAGAGCATTGAGATCCTGGTTAATCTGTCTGATAATACAACTTTGATGTTCCAAAAGTAGAACTTTGATGTTCCAAAAGTCATCAGAATTTTTCCTGTGCCTTAGAAGTCTTTTTGAGGATTTTCCAGAAGTATCCAAGCCACACCAAACAAGAAGAAAGCTTGTATTTTGACATGTCAGTTTATATGTTCATGAAAGCCAATCCAAGCACATTGCCAAGACTTGTCTCTTTTATTTCCAGTTCAGTTTATTCCCAAGTATAAAATAGCCGCAGATAAAACTATTACCACCTCAAAACTGAAATGGCAAAACAAATGAAAAAGGAAACCAATAGCCATGATAATTGACCCCTTCCACCTCCTACCATTGATTTTCCCAGAATAATACCCCAGAGTCCACAGTGCTTCTCTCTGGCTCACACCACCCACTCCACCACCCCTACATTCTGCAGCTCTAGTGTGTCCAATCAATCATTCAGCTTCCTGCCACCCCTGCCCACTCCTCCTGGCTGACTGCCTGGCTGCCCGAATGAGTGAAGAATGACATAGCAACTAGTTGTTGAGATTTATCTTGATATTCAATACAGAAACATATTTAAAAAAAAAAAATATATATATATATATATATATAGGCTGAGACGAGGTAATGATGGGACAGAAGCCAAAAATCCAACACTATGATACAGATGAGGGACCTGGTTTCACAAGACTCAAGAAAACTAAAGGTCTTTATAAGAACAAAACGTTCATTTCCAGAAAGGATTTTGTTTTGATCAGGTCTGAAGAATGAAGGCCATGTTGTATACAAAGGGTAAAAGTTCAAAGTCATATGTTATCATCTGAAAAGTGAGACCCCATGGGAGTTATCCTCAGTACACTTTATACAACTTTAGGATGGAAAAGTTCAAAGCCATTTACTGCTGCTGTTGCTGTGTTTTTCCAAAGCTATTTCCTATTGATTGAGCACCTCAGGAAACTGTGGCCGGGTTCACCTTGCCAAATACTGATGGGCTGACATCCAAGAGCCACATTATACTGGAGACAATAAGTACCTTGCCTTTGAAAGGAACCATTTGTGTAGGCAAGTAGGGAATGTCTCACAGATCCCTCCTCAACTGTAGTATTGAGATATCACTTTCCAGACAACCCTGCGATTTAGATTGTTGATTATTGATTGTACTACACCTTGGAGACCAGCTCTATATCTGGGTTGGGATGGTTCAGACTTATCCAAACCCTTCTCTACGGGTTTTAATTTTTTTTCCCAAAATCAGACTCTGGTGGAACAATATCACAGAGGAACATGTGATATTCACTCATCTCTTTGGTATAGCAGGATGACTAATAAAGAAACTGAATATGAACTAAATCTGACTTTAAAATAAGTCCTGAGTTTTAGGATATTTATCTATAAAATGAGGATGATAATATTTGTGTTTCTGCTCTACAGGGTTGTTGTTCGAAGGAAAGGAAACGTATTCAAAATGACTACACAAAGTAGACAAATGGAGGGAATTATTTTGTTAGGCTGACAAGAATTGAAAGATTTGGTTTTGCCAACAAGAATTTTGTCCTTTAGGGACAGAATATTAGAAAACAACTTGTTCAAATACATTTTTTCCCAGTTTTCTGTTTTCACAGGTAAAAAAAGTCCTGGTATGACTGTTTTTATTTTATTTTACTTTTTATGAAACCAGGCAAATATAGCTGAGTGGACATTTAATTATCCCACTGGAGAATGTAGCAAGGCCACATCAATCATTTGGAGGCTCCCAGATGACAAGGCCAGACTAATGACTCAACCCATTTGACAAGTGGCAAATGACAGGCTTGCCAAAAATCGAGAGCTTGGAACATCAGCTCAAGTCCAAAGTAAATCTTTGAGACGGCTCCAAATCCAATTCCCTCCATTTCCAACCACACCTGCCTGCGGCATTATGCCGTCGTTGTTGCCAGGAGCACTGTGCTAGGAAACGATGGATAAATTATGAAGAAGATATTCCTGGAATGAAGCGGAGTGCTTGATGTTTTCCAAGACAAGTTTATCCGGGACTGGCACTTAACCTCACAATCCTGTCTCACTTGTGTCTCAAGAAACACACTCACATGTCCATATGGCCTTGACAGTTAAGTACATCATCTCCACTAAACAAAACTCAATAAGGAAGAAGTGTGTGCTAACCACCCTGTCATCTTAGCAACGGGGACTTAGCACCCTAGCAATGAACATAGACTTGTCTACCAGGATAGAGTGGTAGTATGTGAAAGGTGCTTTGTAGAATGAATTTCTCCCAGGGAGTATGAAGGGAAATCTTTTCTCCCCCCAGTGCTGGGGATAGAACCCAGGACCTCCCATACACTAGGCAATTCTCCACCGTGAACTACATCCCCAGTCCCCAGAGAAAGCTTCTTAAAGAAAGTGCCATGAGTTAGTCTTGAAAGATGATTAAGAGTTTGCAATGTGAACAAAAGGAAAACTGAACTATAGATAGAGAACATGGGGCGTGCAAGGCAGTTGAGAGAAGCCATGCTGAGGAATCTGAATGTGGTGGGTGTAGGTTGTGAAGGCTGGGTTAATTTTTTATTTTTGGTAATTCCTCAGGCTTCTCTCTGTTTTTGTTTGGTTGGTTTTGGTTTGGGTTCTGGGGATCTAACCCAGGGGCACTTTATCACTGAGCCACATCCCCAGCCCTTTTGATTTTTTCATTTTGAACAGAGTCTCACTAAGTTGCTGAAGGTCTCAATAAGATGCTGAAGATGGCTTCAAACCTGTAATCCTCCTGCCTCAGCCTCCAGAGTCACTGGGATTATGGGCATGTGCCACCATACCCAGCTTCAAGTTTCTCTTATAAAAATTCACCTGCTGAAATGCTGGGAGTAATTACGGTAGGAGTGGTGGGGTTAAGGGTGGGGGGGAAATTATAGAAGGAGGACAAACCTGAAGAAAACTTTAACTCAGTTCTTCTGAATGTGAAGTTTTATTGACACTAGAGCATCAGTAGTTTCTGTTAGAAAGTGCAAGGCAAGATAGCCCCATGGTTGAAGGGTACAGACAGAACTTGTGCTGAGAATGAATTGCTTAACTCTGAAACTTGCCTGAAATAGTCTCTCTTATGATATTCCTTGCTCCCCAGTATTCATATCTGCTCCTGCGTTTGGATGTGGGTCTCCTGTTACTTTTGTTTGTGTTAATCCTCTGCCAGTTCCACCCAAACTGTTGTCTAAAAGCAATTGGTAGAGGAAAGCATCCTGCCAAAGGGACATCGAGAACTAGGAACATCCTGTATGTACTTGGTGGTTAGTAGAGCAATCTGCCTTTTTTTGTTTTCAAGTTGCCTATGGAGCCTTGACATAGCAGTGACATCAAACCTAGAAAAAATTCTTAGGAAAAGGATTAAAGTAGAATAAAACTCTTGAAAAATACAGTTCAATCATTGTATGTGACTTTCCACCCAATCTTTGGTAAAATAATGAGATAGGTTATAAAACAGAAACTTATTTCTCCATGAAGGCCATTAGAGCTACATAGTTTGAGTTTCTAAAACACAGAATTACCGGAAAATAATGAAATAATATTTTTCTAAATAAAATAAAAATAAGATAGTTGGACAGCTTTTTGTTTATTTTTTGTCAAAAGAACAAACAGGTATAATGGATTTTATTGACTCTCATCATTGTATCATTTGCCTAAGTCATTCCTTTGCACATGCAAAAAAACCTCTGAAAGTTTTCTAGGGGAAAGGAGCTACTAATTCAAAAAAAGACCATCTTTGAAATTGGGGGTAGAGGTGGAGGAGAATAAATCTGTTCCCGTGTTCAAAAAGAACTGAGGACACTTAGCCAATCATTGTTCCCAAAGGTGATGTTCATCCCAACCGGATAAGCAAAACTAATCACCTCATTTTATCTCCAACTGACACATGTATGCAAACTTGGAATGCCAAGTGATGACAGTGGATTCACAGAGAATTGGGGAAAAGGATTATAAGGTTATCCAGGACCACAAATGATTGCCAAGGCCTGAAAGAAGGAGTATGAACACAGATTGGCCATCCTTAAGCTAAATTTTCACCTCTCTGAGCCTTTCCCTGCCCCCTTTTCCATCTGTCTTCCAATTAACTCATTTTCTAGTTTCTCTTTCTTTCTAAATTTTGATTAGTCAATAATGTTCAATCAGGTAACTCCTCAAATAATGTGAAAGCTCCCTAAGGCACAGACTGCTTGGGATACTTTAGAGTACAGTGTATATGCCATGTAGTGAGCAGTAAAAGAAACATTTATTTTCTACCAAAAGTCAACCATCCAACTTTGGAATACTACTGCAAGAATATTATCATCCTGTAACAATCCTGAATAGAGTACACACCAAAATACAAATGCTGACAGTTTTGATGGCTGTTGAATACCCTCAGAAATTTCATACAAACTATTCCACCCAATCCTTGCATCAGGTCTATGAGTAAAAACAGCTAAGATTGGGTTGGGGATGCAGCTCAGTGGTAGAGTGTGTGCTTAGAAGGCACCAGGCACTGAGTTCAATCCCCAGTACCACATGCACACACACAAATTATTAATATTTAATGAGAATTTACTATGTGCCACATGGCTTTTCTAAGAGCTTTATAGTCATTAAGACATTTATTGGTTATTCAGTTTTCACAACTCTATACAGTCCTATTATCCCATTTTACAGCTGATAAACCTGGGACACAGAAAAACTAAATAACTGAATTCCTTACCCATGACAAAGCTAGGCTGTGAACAGAAGTGATCCAAGGTTAGGGCTCATACTTTTAAGCCAAAGAGAGTGCTCATTTTTCAATTGAAGAAACCGAACCTTTTAGGCTTAGAACAGTGAATTCCCCTAGATAGCTAATAAGAAATACATTAAAGACTAAAACTCAGCTTTTGCACAGCAAAGTAAACAATCAACAGACTGAAAAGAGACCAAGAATGGGAAAAAATTGCACACTATTCATCTAATAAAGGATTGATATCCAAAATACATAAGGAACTCAAAAAACTTAATTAAAAAAAAAATCCTAGCAAAGTGAATGAATCTAGAGGACATAGTGTTAAGTGAAATAAGTCAGACACAGAAAGACATGTTCTCCTTCATAAGTGGATGATACGAACTCAATCTGAAGGTGGAAGAAAGATTATTAGAGCCCTGGATGGGTGGAGGAGAAGTTGGGCACCATATAATTGATACCAAAACAGAATTAGATAGAAGTAGTAAGTAGAAGAGTGGGGTGACCAGAGTTCACAATAACTTATTATACATGTTACGAGTAACTAGAAGAAAGGGGCTTAAGCCTCCAAACACAAAGTAACAATGACACAGAAACACTAATTATCATGATTTTATCAGTATATATCATGTATTAAAATATCACCCTATGCCTCATAAATGGGTACAATTATTACACATCAATCAAAAAAAACAATGTTTAAACATTTAAGGAAATGGAAATGCCAAATACCCTTATTTGATCATATACATTATATCCATCTATAAATATGTGCAATTAATATAAAAATTCATCTGCCTAAACTCAACATCCACATTCAATATACCATTTCACACTGCAAACTTCAGTAAAAAAAAAATGATTTTTAAAAGTATTTAATTGATATTTAATTGTATCGTGCATAAAAGTAAATTTCTTATTCGATTTTTTTTCTTATTAAGCTTAATTCTACAACTAATCAAATACAAAACAAGTAGAGAAAACTCTTCTGCTTTACAAGACAATAAACTGTTATCAGCTGGAGTCCAGGCCCTAAATGGCTTTTTCTGTGACTTTGGCCAGAGGGCAAGTTGAAGGAGGAGGAGAGACGAGGAAAAACAGCATTGAGAGGACCTTCCTGACTTCAGTCAGGAAGAAAATATTAAGCAACTTGAACCTGAAAACCAGTGAAGGCAATAAACACAACAAATGAGAAATAAGCAAGCAAAATGTGATAGAACTGGAGAAAGAGGAATTATGTCGGTAAATTGGTGTGTTCCTTCGCATGTACTGGTGTTCTGATGTTTAATTTTCAGAAGTATTTTCAAAATAGCTGCAATATAGAGGAAAGTTACTCTTCTACCAAGTGAAATCCTTCCTCACTGTGTTTGGGTCATCGTGACTCACAAAGCAAGTGCATTTTAACATCCATCAACTATCATTCTTGACTGTATAATCTGCAGCTCTTACAAAATTTTAGTTTCGTAATCAATTAATAAGCTGATGCAACATAACCTCCAGCAGTCGATTCTGAATTGTTACTCTAGATTTTTTTTAATCATCTATTATGAGTATAGAAAGATTCTTTCAGTGCTTAAGAACTATTCATACAAATAGAAATGGCAACATCATTCAGTCAAGAAATACGTGTGATAGCTACCAGCATTTTAACCATTTAACCAGGACTTAGAAATTACCTTTATCAAACAATTACGAAGGAGGAGGAGGAGGAGGAGGAGGAGGAGGAGGAGGAGGAGGAGGAGGAGGAGGAGGAGGAGAATAGTAGTAGTAGTAGCAGCAGTAATAGTAATAATTATCTTCAATATCATTTATTATGACCAATCATTCTTCCCATCTTTTAAAATAAAGATTCCATTAAGTCAAATGAATTCTCTCATCCAAATACAGAACCTGGGAGATATTTTCAGTTTACATAGAATTATTCTGAACAAAGTTTCAGGTGATTTAAATTTAGTTTAAAGTACTTCATGCTGGTAAGTCATTATGGCTGCTAGTCCATATAAGGAAGATTTTGTTTCTACCCATACTCTCTTTTTTTCCTAAGACTATCACATGGTATTAGCAACATAGGAGATAGGCAGTGATGATAGTAATTGCTGATATTTAGTGCTTCCTGTTGACCAAAAGCAATTCCCAGTTCTCCATAGGGATTAATTCATTATTCTTCAGAAAAAAACATGTAAGGCAGGTTAAAATGATGTTGCCATTTTATAAAGCATCATAGAGAGATGAACAGTTTAGCCAGGTACACAAAACTCCTAAATGACACAGTCCAAATTCAAGCCACTATTATAACTCCAAAAGTACTCTCATAGTCACTATGCTGGGATGGTGTCCTGGTGACCTCCTCCATAAGAAAGTACAAAGAGGAAACATATATCACTTAAGCACTTTTGTTAATACAGAGCATAAAAATCATCTAGAGTCAATCAAGTTTCACAAAACCTGGACCTATTCCTGACCCATGGTCCCGCCACTTCTAGCTGCACCTCTGCCTGGCTTCTCTCACTGGTAGTCAGCTTCCTGTGCCCACTTGCTTCTCTGGCTCCTGGGTCATTTCAGAATCTGCCCTGTCATGGCTGCACGGAGCAGACCTGCTAACATTGAGTCTTTCTCCATGTCTCTTAACTCAGATTCCTAAGTGACAGAAAATAATGGACTGGACCCCTCACCAACAATTCTGCGGGCTGCCTCTGTGTGCAGGCCCTGGAAATGCCAAGGAGACAAGACTTTTTAATAGAATAGCCTCATTCTTTCTTTCTTGACTGTTAACATTATTAAGAACTGAAAAACAAGAAATTTCATTTCTGCTTCAGTCCGGGGAGAAGAGAAAGACCCAGATTATGTTCATTAAAAAAAAAAAATGGCATATCACCATGCTTAAAAACATTTTTCCCAAACTGTAACATTGTATGTTAAAAGTACCCCAATACAGACTGTGGTAACATGGTGTGTTATGGTTTGGCTATGGTGTCCCCCAAAGCTCACATTTGAGACAATGCAGGAAGTTTCAGAGGAGAAATGATTGGATTGTGAGAGTCTTAATATGATCAGTGAATTAATCCCAGATGGTACTGACTGAGTGGTAACTAGAGGCAGGTGGGTATGGCTGGACCAAGTGGTTAATTGGGGGAGTGGCTATGGGGTATACATTTGGTATCTGGAGCTGGAGTCTCACTTTCTCTGCTTCCTGATGTGAGGTGCTTCCCTCTGCCACACTCTCCTGCCATGATGTTCAGCCTCACCTCCAGCCCCAAACAATGGAGCCGGCCTTCTATGGACTAAGACCTCTGAAACTGTGAGCCCTCAAATTCACTTTTCCTCCTCTCCAGTTGTTCTGGTCAGATCCTTTAGTCACAGCAGCGAAAAAGCTGACTAAAACATAGCTAAAGAGATCTGTTGTGCTGCTTGGATTTGACAGTAAAAAATGTGTATATTTGTTGACCCTCAAAAATATGGGTAATTTTTAAAATGTTATTTATTTATTTATTTACTTACTTACTTATAAATATTTATTTAATTCTTCCTACATGCCAAACTTTAAGTATAAAAAGAGGAGTGGACAAAACAGACAACATTCCTGACCTCATGAAGCTTACATTCTGGTGTAGGGAAGAAAAAAAGTAACAAGAAAAAAACAAAAATATAGTAGTCTCGATCATTAAAATTTTAGGGAAAAAATAAAACAGAGAAAGGGATATGGAGTTTGGGGTGATTTTTTAAATGTTTCCCTCTAAACATTCATAATTATGTAAATTTATGGTATAATCTTCATGTCACACACACAAAAAAATTCTAACTAACTGACCATGTATTCGTTCCTGCTCTGTGAATATGCTATGGAAATCTTTAAAGTAACATAGTGCCCAAAGATGCAAAATAACTTTAAGACTATTTACTTAAAGTATCTAAGCAGAAAGTCAGGTGTTGCCTACTGCTCAATATGGGACTACTGAAAAATTAAGAGTTTTTTTTTTACTCAATTGATCCCTGGACTCAACAATCCGTTGAAGCTGTATGGAGTATCAATGACAAAAGGGATAAACCAATTGGGCCCAACCTTTTGCAGAATTTTTAGACTTTCAGTTAACTGTATCTGCTCAAAGAATTCCACACACATGTTTTTGATAATTAAAATTACAATCTGAGTTATACTCTTTTTGTACTACAAATATGAAATATGCGAAGACACCCACTCCAAATGCAGCCAGATTGTTGTAATACAAGCATTGTAACAGCATGTTGACTGGAACTTTCTGTTTTGTCTTTGAATTACAACCCATGTCCTAGAATTGGAAATAGGATGCTGTATACATTCTGAAGAGAAGCACTAACAATGGGGGTCAAGGATCCCTCCCCAGGGCTTTCCAAAGGTAGCAGACTGCTGAGTATGATCACCCAACACCTAACCTCTCCATGCTCAAGTCTGTAATATCAGAGGGCTGAGAAAGAGGGGAAGGCACCATGGGGTCCTCAGAGGCCTGCAAGTTTTGTTGCCTAATAAGTAACAATCCCTTCCTTTCTCCCAAGCTTTCTCATGAAGCCAAAGTTGCAAAGATTATGAGGCATACATTCAAGTAAAACCATCATCTCATTCCTCTTTTGGCTGCTGCAAAGGCAACAAGACTCACTGATCTAACCCTGAACCTACCCAAGCAAAGGAAAAGATGGTTGGAGAGAGGTAGCAACAGGGCAGCCCGTGCCTGTACCTCAACTCTATAAAGGTAGCAATGCTTAAGATGTCTTAGCTGGTGCTTTACCCAAGAGGTCAACCTGTGCATTGAAGAGACTCAGCAGAAAGAGTTGGTGGGAACACCACTGAATTAAGCAGCCAAAAGGAAGTGAAAGAGGTTGACAGAACTGAATCCCCCATGCCCAGAACTTTACATAGCGAAGATCCTGCAGGATCCTCTAAAACCCACATCTGTCCCCTGAGTAAGTCACTCTGAATCTGTGCCCCACCAAGGGTCTCAAGGCTTAGGCAGTACTGATCATAGGATTATAGCAACCAAACAAGAGATGTTTGCCGACTGGAAAGAGGTGAACAACAAGATGCTTGCTCTGTTGCCTCTCTTCTTCCCACCCCAGCAAGATAAAGGAAGTCTAGAAGCAGTGGAATTACATCACAGAAGAAGCAATATGATCAGTCTAGCAGTTAGAGAAATGCAAATTAAAACAACGCTGAGATTCCTTCTCACTCCAGCCAGAATGGCAATTATCCAAAATATAAGCAACAATAAAAGCTGGCTAGGATTTAGAGGAAAAGGTACACTCATACATTGCTGGTAGCACTGGAAATTGGTGCAACTACTCTGGAAAGCAGTATGGAGGTTCCTCAGAAAACCTGAAATGGAACCACCGTTTGACCCAGTTAGTTATCCCACTCCTTAAAATCGGCATACTATAGTGACACTGCCATATCAATGTTCATAGCAGTTCAATTCACAATAGCTAAACTATGGAATCAGCCTAGGTGCCTTTCAACAGATGAAAGGATAAAGAAAATGAGATACATTTACACAATAGAATATTACTCAGCCATAAAGAGAAATGAAATTATGGCAATTGCGGGTAAATGGATGGAACTGGAGAATATCATGCTAAGTGAAATAGGCCATTCCCAAAGAACCAAAAGTCAAATGTTTTCTCTGATACCTCTGATACTCAAGTGCTAAACCACAATAAGGTGGGGGGTGTAGGGAAGAATAGAAGTACTTTGGATTAGACAAAGGGGAATTAAGGGAAGGGAGGGAAAATGGAATTTAAAAAGATAGTAGAGGAAGATGGCAGCGAAGGGAGTGCATCACCCCAGTGCGCCCTGAGCCAGAGAAAGACGATATGAAACGGCTGAAGGCTATCTTGTTGGGAATTTCCAGTGAAATTGAGGCGCTCCAGAATCTAGTGGACAGATTTCCATCGTGCGAGGTTCGGCTGTGGGAGCTCCATTTCTCCGCACGGAGGGTCGCATAGCCTGATAGGCAATCGCCCCGCGGCTGAAGTCTGTGGCGCGCTGGGGAGCGGCAAGGTGCCGGAGCGGGGGAGCAGCGATACAGATTTGGGGGGCTCCCACCAGTGGTACATTGGCAGCGCTTAGTGCTGAGTTCCAGTTTTGAGACAGAGGAGAGAAGCGGTCCAGCTTGGTTCCAGTCACCGGTCGGACCACAGAGGAGGACAGCAGCCGCCATTTCAGAGAGATGATGTAATCATCCCCATGTTCTGCTGATCTCAGCTCATTCAGCTACGGAACAGGTGATTTCAGGCTGGTATTTGCCTGCGTCTAGCAGACAGATTTCTTGCTCAGGATCGGGACTGGGGATCTTGTGGAGAATACTCCTAGAGGCTCGTGCCTGGCAAGGCGTGCGCCGGGCACTGAGCAGCTGGATTCAGGTTCCCGGGGCTAACCTGGCCCAGGTCTGAGGAATCTGCAGAGACTGCCGGTGGAGGCCAGCTCCAAGTGGAGCATGCGCTGAGCTTGGGGCGACTGGGTTCTGACTCCCAGAACAGTTTTGGCCTGGGGCTGGGGAAACCGTGGGGGTCGCTTGCTGGAGCCAGCTCCCAGCGGAGAGTGTATCTGGATCGGAAAGGCGGGGTTCTGGCTACCTAAGCTGCTTTGGCCCAAGGCTAGGGAACCGGCGGTGACTGCTTCTCAGCCAGGGTCCTGCTGGGTGCTGTGGGGGCAGAGTGGAGCTTCCACCTGCGCCCAGAGCAGGCCAAGTGACCCGCTGGCATGGTATCATGACACCCCAAATGCAGCTGGGGCTGAAGAGAGAAGCTGCCCACGCCTAGAATAGGACCAGCGACCCCGCGGCGCGGTAGCCAAGTAACCTCATTTGGAGTAGGGGCTGTGTAGAGCTGCCATCTGAGCAAGCAGGGCAGTCAGACCTGCAGCCCACTGGCAAGACAGGCCAGGTAGCTTGCCAACGTGGTGGACACGTAACACCGAGGCAGTCGCGTCACACTGGTTGCAGTGGGGGTGGAGCAGGGTCGCCGACCGGGTCCGGAGGGGGCTCAGCGACCCATTGGAGAGGTAGTCAGGTTCCCCCATTAGGAGTGGGGGCTGTGCAGAACTGCGACCCACCGGCCTAGAGGCCTGCCAGCATGGTAGACACGTCACACCAATTGGAGTGGGGACCCAGCAGAGCCGCCACCCACATCCAAATCAGGACCAACGACCCAGGGCGTGGTAGTTACTTTACCACAATTGGAGTGGGGTCAGAGCAGAACCGCCACCCGTGCCCACAGGGGGGGCAGACCTGCAACCAATCAGCGTGGTAGACAGAGCACCCTAATTAGAGGAGGAGCACAGCCACTACCTGCCCTGCAAGGGAGACTTCCCAACTATACAAGAGCAATATAAATAAATAGGGGGTAAATTTCAAAAACACAACAATTGCACCAAGCAGAAAGAAACGCGAGCAGTATGAAAAGACAAGGAAAGAAAGGACCACAAGCAATGCAGGTCAACTCAACTTTAGAAGAGGTAATAGCTGCAACAGATGGAATGTCAGATAAAGAGTACAGGATATATATGCTTCAGATGATCTGGAGTCTCAAGGAAGACATGAGACAGCAAAATCAGACAATGAAAGATCACATTGACAAACAAATCCAGGAAGTAAAAGATCAATTTCACAGGGAGATAGAGGTAATAAAAAACAAACAAATAGAAATCCTAGAAATGCAGGAAACAATAAACCAACTTAAAAACTCAATTGAGAATACTACCAGCAGAGTAGATCACTTAGAAGAGAGAACATCAGACAATGAAGACAAAGTATTTCAACTGGAAAAGAACATAGACAGCTCAGCAAGTCTGCTAAGAAACCATGAGCAAAACATCCAAGAATTATGGGACAATATCAAAAGACCAAATTTAAGAGTCATTGGGATACAGGAAGGCACAGAGCTCCATACCAAAGGAATAAACAGTCTATTCAGTGAAATTATACGAGAAAACTTCCCAGACTTGAAGAATGAGACAGAATCCCAAATCCTAGAAGCCTACAGGACACCGAATGTGCAAAATCATAAGAGATCCACATCTAGACACATTATAATGAAGATGTCCAACATACAGAATAAGGAGAGAATTTTAAAAGCTGCAAGAGAAAGAAAGCAGATTACATTTAGGGGCAAACCAATCAGGATAACAGCTGATCTCTCAACACAGACTCTGAAAGCTAGAAGATCCTGGAATAACATATTTCAAACACTGAAAGAAAATGGGTTCCAACCAAGAATCGTGTATCCGGCGAAATTAAGCTTCAGGATAGAAGATGAAATTAAAACCTTCCACGATAAACAAAAGTTAAAAGAATTCGCAGCTAGAAAACCATCTCTTCAAAAAATCCTTGGCAAAACATTACAGGAAGAGGAAATGGACAATAACATTGAAAACCAACAATGGGAGGTAGGACAGTAAAGGGGGGAAAGTAGTCAAAGAGGATAACAAATCAGGTTTAGTAACATCAATAAACAAATATGGCTAGAAGAACAAACCATATCTCAATAATAACCCTAAATGTTAATGGCTTAAACTCACCAATTAAGAGACACAGGCTAGTAGAATGGATCACAAAACAAGACCCAACAATATGCTGCCTACAGGAGACACATCTGATAGGAAAAGATATTCATAGACTGAAGGTGAAAGGTTGGGAAAAATCATACCACTCATATGGACTGCAGAAACAAGCAGGAGTGTCCATACTCATATCTAATAAAATAGATTTCAAGCCAAAGTTAATCAAAAGGGATAAAGAAGGACACTTCATACTGCTCAAGGGAACCATACACCAATAAGACATAACAATCATAAATATATATGCCCCAAATAATGGTGCAGCTGTGTTCATCAAGCAAACTCTTCTCAAGTTCAAGAGTCTAATAGACCACCATACAATAATCATGGGAGACTTCAACACACTTCTCTCACCACTGGACAGATCTTCCAAACAAAAGTTAAATAAGGAAACTATAGAACTCAATAACATAATTAACAACCTAGAGTTAATTGACATATATAGACTATACCACCCAACATCAAGTAGTTACACTTTTTTCTCAGCAGCACATGGAACCTTCTCAAAAATAGACCATATATTATGTCACAAGGCAACTCTTAGACAATATAAAGGGGTAGAGATAATACCATGCATCTTATCTGATCATAATGGAATAAAACTGAAAATCAATGATAAAAGAAGGAAGGAAAAATCAAGCATCACTTGGAGAATGAACAATAGGTTGCTGAATGATCAATGGGTTTTAGAAGACATCAAGGAGGAAATTAAAAACTTCCTAGAGTTAAATGAAAACACAGACACAACATATCGGAATCTATGGGACACAATGAAAGCAGTTCTAAGAGGAAAATTCATTGCTTGGAGTTCATTCCTCAAAAAAAGAAAAAACCAACAAATAAATGATCTCATACTTCATCTCAAAATCCTAGAAAAAGAAGAGCAAAACAACAGCAAAAGAAATAGAAGGCAAGAAATAATTAAAATCAGAGCTGAAATTAATGAAATTGAAACAAAAGAAACAATTGAAAAAATTGACAAAACTAAAAGTTGGTTCTTTGAAAAAATAAATAAAATTGACAGACCCTTAGCCATGCTAACGAAGAGAAGAAGAGAGAGAACTCAAATTACTAACATACGGGATGAAAAAGGTAATATCACAACAGACACTTCAGAAATACAGAAGATAATCAGAAATTATTTTGAATCCTTATACTCCAATAAAATAGAAGATAGTGAAGGCATAGATAAATTCCTTAAGTCTTATGATCTGCCCAGATTGAGTCAGGAGGATATAGACAACCTAAACAGACCAATAACAATAGAGGAAATAGAAGAAACCATCAAAAGATTACCAACTAAGAAAAGCCCAGGACCGGATGGGTATACAGCAGAGTTTTACAAAACCTTTAAAGAGGAACTAACACCAATACTTTTCAAGCTATTTCAGGAAATAGAAAAAGAGGGAGAACTTCCAAATTCATTCTACGAGGCCAACATCACCGTGATTCCGAAACCAGACAAAGACACTTCAAAGAAAGAAAACTACAGACCAATATCTCTAATGAACCTTGACGCAAAAATCCTCAATAAAATTCTGGCGAATCGGATTCAAATACATGTCAAAAAAATTATACACCATGATCAAGTAGGATTCATCCCTGGGATGCAAGGCTGGTTCAATATACGGAAATCAATAAATGTTATTCACCACATCAATAGACTTAAAAATAAGAACCATATGATCATCTCGATAGATGCAGAAAAAGCATTCGACAAAGTACAGCATCCCTTTATGTTCAAAACTCTAGAAAAATTAGGGATAACTGGAACATACCTCAACATTGTAAAAGCAATCTATGATAAGCCACAGGCCAGCATCATTCTGAATGGAGAAAAATTGAAGGCATTCCCTCTAAGATCTGGTACAAGACAGGGATGCCCTCTCTCACCACTTCTGTTCAACATAGTCCTCGAAACACTGGCCAGAGCAATTAGACAGACGAAAGAAATTAAAGGCATAAAAATAGGAAAAGAAGAACTTAAATTATCACTATTTGCAGATATGATTCTATACCTAGCAGATCCAAAAGGGTCTACAAAGAAGCTATTAGAGCTAATAAATGAATTCAGCAAAGTGGCAGGATATAAGATCAACACGCATAAATCAAAGGCATTCCTGTATATCAGCGACAAATCCTCTGAAACGGAAATGAGGACAACTACTCCATTCACAATATCCCCCCAAAAAATAAAATCCTCTGAAACGGAAATGAGGACAACTACTCCATTCACAATATCCCCCCCAAAAATAAAATACTTTTGTTAGTTTTTACTAACAAAAGAGGTGAAAGATTTATACAATGAAAATTACAGAACCCTAAAGAAAGATATAGAAGAAAACCTTAGAAGATGGAAAAATATACCCTGCTCACGGATAGGCAGAACTAACATCATCAAAATGGCGATATTACCAAAAGTTCTCTATAAGTTCAATGCAATGCCAATCAAAATCCCAATGGCATTTCTTGTAGAAATAGATAAAAGAATCATGAAATTCATATGGAATAATAAAAGACCCAGAATAGCAAAAACAATGCTAAGCAGGAAGTGTGAATCAGGAGGTATAGCGATACCAGACTTCAAACTATACTACAGAGCAATAGTAACAAAAACAGCATGGTACTGGTACTAAAACAGGCGGGTGGACCAATGGTACAGAATAGAGGACACAGTAACCAATCCACAAAACTACAACTATCTTATATTTGATAAAGGGGCTAAAAGCATGCAATGGAGGAAGGATAGCATTTTCAACAAATGGTGCTGGGAAAACTGGAAATCCATTTGCATCAAAATGAATCTGAATCCCTATCTCTCCCCATGCACAAAAGTTAACTCTAAATGGATCAAGGAGCTTGATATTAAATCAGAGACACGGCATCTGATAGAAGAAAAAGTTGGTTATGATCTACATACTGTGGGATCAGGCCCCAAATTCCTCAATAGGACACCCATAGCACAAGAGTTAACAACTAGAATCAACAAATGGGACTTACTCAAACTAAAAAGTTTTTTTCTCAGCAAAAGAAACAATAAGAGAGATAAACAGGGAGCCTACATCCTGGGAACAAATCTTTAATCCACACACTTCAGATAGAGCCCTAATAACCAGAATACACAAAGAACTCAAAAAATTAGACAATAAGATAACAAATAACCCAATCAATAAATGGGCCAAGGACCTGAACAGACACTTCTCAGAGGAGGACATACAATCAATCAATAAGTACATGAAAAAATGCTCACCATCGCTAGCAGTCAGAGAAATGCAAATCAAAACTACCCTAAGATACCATCTCACTCCAGTAAGATTGGCAGCCATTAGGAAGTCAAACAACAATAAGTGCTGGAGAGGATGCGGGGAAAAGGGCACTCTTGTTCATTGCTGGTGGGACTGCAAATTGGTGCAGCCAATTTGGAAAGCAGTATGGAGATTTCTTGGAAAGCTGGGAATGGAACCACCATTTGACCCAGCTATTCCCCTTCTCAGTCTATTCCCTAAAGACCTAATAAGAGCATCCTACAGGGACACTGCTACATCGATGTTCATAGCAGCACAATTCACGATAGCAAGATTATGGAATCAGCCTAGATGCCCTTCAATAGATGAATGGATAAAAAAATGTGGCATTTATACACAATGGAGTATTACTCTGCATTAAAAAATGACAAAATCATAGAATTTGGAGGGAAATGGATGACATTAGAGCAGATTATGCTAAGTGAAGCTAGTCAATCTTTAAAAAACAAATACCAAATGACCCCTTTGATATAAGGGGAGTAAACAAGGACAGGGTAGGAATGAAGAGCTTGAGAAGAAGATTTATATTAAACAGGGATGAGAGGTGGGAGGGAAAGGGAGTGAGAAGGGAAATCGCATGGAAATGGAAGGCGATCCTCAGGGTTATACAAAATAATATATAAGAGGAAAGGAGGGGTAAGACAAGATAATACAAATGGAAGAAATGATTTACAGTAGAAGGGGTAGAGAGAGAAAAGGGGAGGGGAGGGGAGGGGAGGGGGGATAGTAGAGAATAGGACAGACAGAAGAATACATCAGACACTAGAAAGGCAATATGTCAATCAATGAAAGGGTAACTGATGTGATACAGCAATCTGTATACGGGGTAAAGTTGGGAGTTCATAACCCACTTGAATCAAACTGTGAAATATGATGTATTAAGAACTATGTAATGTTTTGAAAGACCAACAATAAAAAAAAAAAGATAGTAGAATGAATCAGATATTACTTTCCTATGTCATATATGAATACACAACCTTTGTAACTGTACATCATGTACAACCAAAAAGTTGGAAGTTATGCTTCTTGTATGTATGATATGTCAAAATACATTCTACTGGGAATAGTCCAAGAAGGGCAATAGCAGGGTCAAATGGTGGTTCCATTCCCAGCTTTCCCAGGAATCTCCAAACTGCTTTCCAAATTGGCCACACCAATTTGCAGTCCCACCAGCAATGTACAAGAGTACCCTTTTCTCCACATCCTCGCCAGCACTTGTTGTTGTTTGACTTCATAGTGGCTGCCAATCTTACTGGAGTGAGATGGTATCTTAGGGTGGTTTTGATTTGCATTTTTCTGACTGCTAGAGATGGTGAGCATTTTTTCATGTACTTATTGATTGATTGTATGTCCTCCTCTGAGAAGTGTCTGTTCAGATCCTTGGCCCATTTGTTGATTGGATTATTTGTTATCTTATTGTCTAATTTTTTGAGTTCTTTGTATACTCTGGATATTAGGGCTCTATCTGAAGTGTGAGGAGTAAAAATTTGTTCCCAGGATGTAGGCTCCCTATTTACCTCTCTTATTGTTTCTCTTGCTGAGAAAAAACTTTTTAGTTTAAGTAAGTCCCATTTGTTGATTCTTGTTATTAACTCTTGTGCTATGGGTGTCCTATTAAGGAATTTGGAGCCCGACCCCACAATATATAGATCGGAGCCAACTTTTTCTTCTATCAGACGCAGAGTCTCTGATTTGATATCAAGCTCCTTGATCCATTTAGAGTTAACTTTTGTGCATGGCGAGAGGAAGGGATTCAGTTTCATTTTTTTGCATATGGATTTCCAGTTTTCCCAACACCATTTGTTGAAGATGCTATCCTTCCTCCATTGCATGCTTTTAGCCCCTTTATCAAATATAAGATAGTTGTAACTTTGTGGATTAGTCTCTGTGTCCTCTATTCTATACCATTGGTCCACTTGCCTGTTTTGGTACCAGTACCATGCTGTTTTTGTCACTATTGCTCTGTAATATAGTTTGAAATCTGGTATCGCTATACCGCCTGATTCACACTTCCTGCTTAAAATTGCTTTTGCTATTCTGGGTCTTTTATTTTTCCATATGAATTTCATGATTGCTTTATCTATTTCTACAAGAAATGCCATTGGGATTTTGATTGGCATTGCATTAAACCTATAGAGAACTTTTGGTAATATCGCCATTTTGATGACCTTAAAAGAGCATGCTACAGGGATGCTGCCATATCGATGTTCATAGCAGCACAATTCACAATAGCTAGACTGTGGAACCAACCCAGATGCCCTTCAATAGATGAATGGATAAAAAAAATGTGGCATCTATACACAATGGAGTACTATGCAGCAATAAAAAATGACAAAATCATAGAATTTGCAGGGAAATGGATGGCACTAGAGCAGATTATGCTTAGTGAAGCTAGTCAATCCCTAAAAAACAAATACCAAATGTCTTCTTTGATATAATGAGAGCAACTATGAACAGAGCAAGGAGGAAGAGCAGGAAGAAAAGACTAACATTAAACAGAGTCATGAGATGGGAGGGAAAGGAAGAGTAAAGGAAAATTGCATGGAAATGAAGGGAGACCCTCATTGCTATACAAAATTACATATAAGAGGTTGTGAGGGGAATGGGAAAATAAACAAGGAGAGTAATGAATTACAGTAGATGGGGTAGAGAGAGAAGATGGGAGGGGAGGGGATGGGGGATAGTAGGGGATAGGAAAGTTAGCAGAATACAACAATTACTAATTGGGCATTATGTAAAATTGTGGATGTGTAACCGACGTGATTCTGCAATCTGCATTTGGGGTAAAATTGGGAGTTCATAACCCACTTCAATCTAATGTATGAAATATGATATGTCAAGAGCTTTGTAATGTTGTGAACAACCAATAAACAAATGTTAGCTATTAAAAAAATACATTCTACTGTCATGTATAACTAATAAGAACAAATTTTAAAAGTAGTGGAAGTATAGAAGTTTGAATCAAGATAGGTCTTGTGAAGCTGGACTGAGATTTAGGAACCAACAATACTGGAAGAATCAGCAAAGATGCCCATTAAAAAAAAAATGTAACTCAGTGGGAAGAAGGGATTGAACATTTAACAATTGAAATTGAGTCTTAGAGGAAAAAAAACACAACTGCCAATGAAAATATGATGCATATAACTAGTTATGAGAAGCAGCAAAATAAAGACATTCCCTTTGGCTCAAAATCTAAAACCCTAATAGGTGCTCGGTAATGTCTGTTCTTGAATAAATCCATGAATAGGTTGATTTAGGCTCAGCAAGAGATCAGTCAATAATTAAATACTTATAGTTGAAATAATGTCCTATAGTCTCTAAATGTTGTGGTATTTCTATAGTCTAATCCTCTGAATACGATCCCAATAAACCATAAATACAGGCTGAGAAGTCATAGCTTTCTTTCAAATTGATAACATTCTTCTGAAATCATAGATAAGTTTGGCTATTAATTGCTGAAAGAGAGCCATCCTTTCTAATCACTCCTTTAGTCATAAACAGCAATCTTACTCATACCAATTCAATTTTTATTCACCAGTCCAGTGTAGTATATCTCTTTATGGGAGGACTGAGTGATCTTTCTGGGTTCCTGAAATACTGTCTTTACTCCCTCTCCTATTTTCGGCAAGGCATCCACCTTTGATGACATCCTTATACCAAAGCTATCTCTACAGAGGAGTGTAGTAGGTATGACCTAAGTTAATGCTCATTACCTTTATAATTCCAAGCCCTGAAACATAAAGATGTAAGTAATTTTCCTAAGATCACATATAGCTGGGCAATGTGCAAGATAAATTCCCAACCCTTTTGAGTCTCTTTATACTTGTTTATGTTAAACATGATTACAGCTTTTGCAACAGTTATTAATCATGGATTTTCATATAGATTAAATGGTATAAAGAAGGATGAATTTCCTAATACCTCTTTTTCAATATTAATCAGGATAA
This sequence comes from Ictidomys tridecemlineatus, assembly GCF_052094955.1. Classification (NCBI taxonomy): domain Eukaryota; kingdom Metazoa; phylum Chordata; class Mammalia; order Rodentia; family Sciuridae; genus Ictidomys; species Ictidomys tridecemlineatus. The sequence continues at coordinate 100,913,050 of NC_135485.1, read as the reverse complement.
ATTATAAATGATTTTTAGGCAACAAACACTACACACATCTCTCTCTCTAGTTTTCACTCCATGATCTAATATTCTAGAATAAAAGATACTTCCCCAAAAGATTCAAATTATTTCAATTTTTTTCTTGACTGCAATGAAAACAAGTAATTGAGATAACTATGCCTTTTTTAAGGGTGCAGAGAGGGCTTAGGGAGTGGGGAGTTTTGAAAGCTTCTTATCATGCTCCCATGACTGTACTGATTAATAGAATAAGAAAAGCCCAGCATGAAGCTATTCTTCTGGTTTCTCATACACAGAATCATCGGGTTGCTTTTACCTTGTTTTTCTAAGGTTTTAAAATCAGATCTCATCAAGCTCTATATAGTCCCAAATCCTCTGCAGCAGGTATCAACATAAATAAATAAACTCCTGCAGATACTCACAGCTAAAGAAAAGAAAGATTGGAATTAGGGCTTTGCCTTAAATCAAAGACTGCCTTGCTGTAATTACTGCTACAACTGAGATAGAAACTGCATCAACAGCTCTGCTAATCTAAACTCCATGCCTCCTGGTTGGTAACAGTCTTCTGTTTTTCCCCTGAATTAAAGTTGCTCCATATTTCTCTGCAAAGGATCTGGAGTAGCTGTTGTTGTCACATATATAATACTGTAGACTTCACCAACAGTAAAACTCTAACCAAATGGGAGCAGCCGAGGACATTTTAGGCAGAAATACGGAATGGTCATTAGTAAATCAGAAGTGTGGAGAAGAAATCTTTCAAAAGATGCTTTTGCCACAGACAATTGCTTTGCAGAAGAAAAAGCATTTTACAAAGCTATGGTTGCTATAACAACTAGCCCATCAAGGTTTACACTCTAGTAAAGGATTTAATAGTTTAATAAGCTTGGAAATTACCATTAGACCCTGACGTTAAAGGTTAAGGTTAAAAGAGATTAAAAGTTAATAATACTGAGGGCCTTACTAACACTTCACTCAGAAATCTTTTTAAGACTAATTTGACACCAAAAATAGCAGACAAGAAAGTGAGAACCAAAGTCATGAGGCAAGAAGATGGGCTTAGTTAGGAAAGCATACACAAACAGCCTAGAAGAAGATCTTTAATGCTCTATCATCTATGCCAAGAATGTCCCATTTAAAAAAAAAAAAAAAAAGATGTACAGGAAAGAGTAGACAGGAGCAGAAAAGAAACTGAAGCAAAATTCCAGAGTTGAAATATCTTTATTCTAATGTAAAGTTGGTAAGACTTATCACTGTCATCATAGATTTCACAAATCTTTTCAGAATTCAGTAAGCAGAAAATAATAAATGGCACTGTAATACAACACTAGGTGATATATTGTGGGAAGATGGCAAAGGAACATAAAAGTCACTTTCCTAAGAAAAATTTCAATTTTGAGTTGAGAATTAAGAGAAAAATACCTATATACCTATACATATGAGTAGGAACACATAAGGGCTAGAACCTTGTATATTCTTATGTATATGTATTCTCTTAACTTAAGAATTACACTCTAGACCAATGCCTACTGGGGAAACCACACAGGAGCAAGACTTTACAAATATGTAGTAGCATGAATTTAACAATAACGGTATAGCATTCTGTGCCATCTTATACCAAGCACTTAAGTACCTTCATTCATTTAATTTCCACAACAATGAAAGCATCAAAACAAGTGCAACTGAGAAATGAAACTTGTCTAACATCACAAGCTATTAAATGCAAAGTTAAACTATAAAAAACTCTTTCTGACTCCAGGATCATCATTCTTTCCATCATACAATGCTACCTCTATAAATTAATGCACAAAACATTTTAACAAGACTAAATGGTGTATACCTTCCTTGTTTATTTGATTCCTGGTTTTTACCTAATACCGCTGTCTAATTCTAAGCCACCTACCTACATTAGGCCCACAAAAGGGCAGAATAGGTGACTCACGCAGAGAATGAATAGCCTGTCATTGTTTACTTTAGGAGCCCCTAAAAGAGATAATTCATTGTGATGCTATGTGAAAAGAAGAACAACACACATTGAACTACAGTGATGTATGAAAGGAACACAGGAAATGAACATGCAGGATGTAATGAAAGGATAATTGAGATAACTGGCACTAAGATTCTCAGTAAACTTTGTTGGTAACAGAATTACAAGTAATTTGACCCTGCTTTCTGTCCTGGGACAACACCCTGGACTTCCACCGCCTACACTGAAGCTGGGCAAAATGGTCATTCAGATCATTTTTACACTCCATGTACGTGATTTTTTCTAATCCACCATATATTTCCATTTGTGAAAGATTTGCCCATGGGAATAAGGCACCACAAATTTATACTGACAAGCAAATAAGTCAGATTTTTTTCATTGAGTCTATTTGGTACAGAACCTAAGGAAAAAAAAACATCACATTACAGACAATGTCCACCACCATCATTGCTTTGGCAGGCCTCACATTTTCCCTTAGTGCTTCATGAGCACTAAAGTTTTAATCTGAATGATATTTATTTTTATATAAAATAGTCTTCTTTCAAACACTCAAAATCACTTTATCATTCTCTTCCCTGTTGACTAAGTTCATAGTCACAGATGAGGATTGTAACCAAGTGTTAGACTTGCCTTCTTCAAGAAGCCACTCCATAGGTATTGAACCTTTATAAAGCACATGGTACTAGTAAAGTACATGGTACTCTGTGTACACACATACCCTAGGGAGTATTTTCCTTTCATTGTTTTTTTTTTTCATTTAAAAAGCCAACTCTTATAAAATAGAGATAAATGATTGATTGGTAGATAGATAGAGAGATAAATAGATAGATAATCCTAAATTCAGAAAATACCAATGTAGAAGGTACATAGATATGAAATTTGGTATGATGATGTAGATTTGAGAAATTCAACCAACAGTTGATATTTAAGCTTTGATTTGGATGAAAACAACAATGAAATGGGGATATATAGAGATAGAAAAGGGCAAAGATTTGAACCCTTGGTTCTATTAACATTGAAAAGTCAGGTTGATGTAGAAGAACTAGCACCAGAGACTGAAAAGCAGTGAGAGGAGAAAAACATGGAGAGTTGGGCTTACAGACCAAGCACAGAATGTGTTTCAGAAAGTAGGGATCACCTTGGTAAAATGATATTGACCTTTGTTCAGGCTCCTAGAAAACATGCTATGAGGTACATTCTTTACTGAAAGTTGCAATAAAAAGGCATCAGAAATGAGCAAGGAATGTAAGTGGGAAGTAGAGAAAACAGGGGAAAATGGTGCACTACTGAGCCTAACAGAACTTCATGTCTGTTAAGAAAACACATGGAACCAGGACCTTTCAAATAGTCCTTTGGTATAGAAAAAGAAAAAATTCTAGGAATGTGTTTTCCTACCTCCTCTCTCTCATTGGTCAAGTTTGGTCCAAAGGACATTAATTTCCCTGCACTTTCTAATTTTTACCTGGTTCCATGTACCATGTGAACTCACATGTAGCACTTCAGGCAGGCAGACCTTCTTTGGTTCCATCCAGGCCACATGGTGCACAGGAAATACACACGCTATGGTTGACATAATGGAGGTGATGCCAAATCCGGTGAGTGAAAAGAACATGAAGCACAATTGCCTGTGACTCTCCATTGAGAAAACAGCAAGGCGCAGAGAGACCAGGGGAGTCCAGGGAGTCAGGGGAAGTATGTAAAATGAGTGCGGCATAAATAGCACTGAGAACTGACCTTTGAATTTGGCAACTAGGTTGGTTACTATGTCGTTATAGACTCTCAACTACTATTTTTATCAATGAACCTCAGTCAGAACTATTTCTTCAACTGGGTAATCTAAAAATTTTTTAGGAACAAAAGAAAAGGATTAAGATCTTTGTCTTTTTGTTCTCCAGGTGGCTTCTTGGTCTTCATGCAAATTTTTCTAATTTCTCCACAGAGCTATACATACCAAATTTGGGGACTAAATGCCCCATTTTGTTAAAGAGAAGCAAATCTTGTCACACCTTTCCCAGGGAAATTGGGGCAGCTTGTTGCCAATAACTAAATTAAAAGAGGTCATTTCAGGTAGATCAAGATAAAGAGATTTGCATCCAAGAGACCTTCTTGACTCCATCATTGACAAAGAAGGCAAAGCAATTGAAAGCGGAATTAAATTAATCCTGCCTCATTAGAAGATGTCTTCCCTTATTTGCATATGGCAACATTATTTTCAAAATTGAGGGGAAAATGAGTGCCAGGTGATATTCTTTTATAACCTATTCTGATTATGGATAGCAAAACTAAAACTGTTAGCATGTCTTGAAAAATTGGGTACGTCAAAGTAGATATCCTAAAGTAGCACCATCATAAATGCCTTTTTTAAAAATTCAGCAAAATCCTACGAACCACATTGCAAACATCACATTCCAAAACTCTCAACTTTTTACCTCAAGAGCAAGAGCTGAAAATGTCTTCATTTTGACTAAATCTGGGCCACTGGTGGAGTCTTTTAAATAGTACTCTTAACTCCTTTAATTTTAAAGAACTTAGAGAAATACATCTTCAGCTTGCTATAAACTCTAATACTTCCAGTTATTTACAACCAACCTAATTCACAGTTATTTTTTGACCTGCCAGTCCCATATAGATACATGAAATTATGATTCTGCCTTGAAGTTACCCACTTCCTTGTGCTCATGCTTGGAAATTAAGTGCATATGTATACACACAAAGACACACACACACAGGAGTTTAAAAATTAACTTAAATTTTGTACATACAAAAGTCAGAACAGATACCTTGGTAGATACCTTTGTCCAGCTACTTAGGAGGCTGAAGCAGCAGGATCCCAAGATCAAGGCCAACCTGGGAAACTTAGTGGGACCACGTCTCAAGATAAAAATAAAATGGGCTGAGAATGTAGCTCAGTGGCAGAGTGCCCCTAGGTTTAATCTCTAATACCACACACACACACACACACACACACACACACACACACACACACAAATAAAAGCCAATTTAATCTGAAGTTGGATTAAGATATGCCCAATGATGTCCTGTAGCAAGTTGAACAATTGTGATTGACAACAATTGAATATTTCATTTCTGAACTTATATGAACTACCATGTTCAACTCTGAATTCCAGATAGCCAAGTACTAAAATGGAACTTTAACAAGCTGGAATATATATAAACATTGAAGGAATGTAAATCATGCTTTAAATGAACATTTGACTAAAATATTGGTAGGTAATCTTCAGAAAAAAAATCTAGAAAAATCTGCACAAAATTGCTGTGAGGATTAATTCATGAATTTTTTTTTTTTTTTTTTGCTAAACAGAAAAACAGAACTAGAACCCAAAGTTGGTCTAAGACTATTTGGTTTAAGGTTAAAGTTTAATACAAACTTTTGTGCATTTCAGCTGTTTAAATAACAAAGCTGGTGATTGTAGAGAAAATGCATTTTTTTCCCATATAGATATTTGGAGAAGCCTGGGTAAACTGGGTGGGTGGCTACACTAACATAGTATTTTATGGTTCTATCAGAAACATCTGGGAATCCTTTAAAAATAGATACTTCTGGCCCCACTCCAAGTAAAATAATTTAGAATATTTGGAAATAAAACCTGGCTATCTACAATAAACACTTGTCTACCACCATCCTGTGTGTACAAATTCATAGGAGGAAACTCTAACTCCAAGGTGATATTAGAAGTGATGCGTTGAGAGGTGATGAAGTCATGAAGGTAAAGTCCCCATGAGTGGGATTAGTGCCCTTATAATAGATAGCCAAGAGAGCTCCTTTGCCCCTCCCACTGTGTGAGGTCACAGGTGAAAGGCAACAGGTGAAAGGCACCATCTGTGAACCAAAAAGTGCCTTGATCTTGGACTTTTCAGTCTCCACATCTATGAGCCATCAATTTCTGTTGTTTATATGCTACCCAATATTTATTATTTTCATATAGCAGCCTAAATGGACCAAGAAAGAATGTCTTTATTTAAAACAAACAAACAAAAAAAAAGTCCTGGGCATCCACAGATGGATGAATGGACAAAGGAATGTGATACACCCACAATGGAATATTATTCAGCCACTAAAAACATGAAATTCTGTTTGCAGCGACATAGTGAGTCTGAAAGAAATCTTGCAAAATAAGTCAGGAACAGAAGGACAAGTACTACGTGTTCTAATTTACATGTGGAGGCAGAAAAACAAGCAAACAAACAAACCTCATGGAAGCAGGGACCATACTATAGAGGCTGGGGAGGGTGATAGGGAAAGAAGAGGATGGAGAGAGTGTGGTTAAATGGGTGCAGAGGCGCAATTGAATAAGTGAAATAACTTATGATGTCCTGTAGCACAGCTGGACAATTGTGATTGACAACAAGTAATTGGATATTTCAAGATAGCTGGTAGATCAGACTTTGAATATTCCCACACAAATAATAAGTGTTCGAGGTGATAGATACTCCAGTTACAAATATCTGATCACTACAAATTGTGTGTGCTATACTGTGGATATGGTTTGAGTGAGTCTCCCCCAGGAATTAATGTATTAACATTTCATCTGTATAGTGGGGATTAAGAGGGTAAAAACTTTTCACACATGGTAGTGCATATCTGTAATCCCATCAGCTCAGGAGACTGAGGCAGGAGGATCATGAGTTCAAAGCCAGCCTCAGCAAAAGCAAGGCACTAAGCAACTCATTGAGACTCTGTCTCTAAATAAAATGCAAAAAAAAAAAAAAAAGACTGGGGATGTGTCTCAGTGGTTGAGTACCCCTGAGTTCAATCCCCAGTACACACCCCACCCCCCAAAAAAGAGGGTAGAAACTTAATCCAACTATGTTGATTAGAGGTGGGGCTTTTGTGAAGTGGTCAGGATTGAATAAAGTCATCAGGGTGGAGACTCTGTACAAGAAGAGAAAGAAGGTGAAGGTTTGGTCAGTGGTAAAGTGAAGGCCCTGGGTATAATCCTCAGCACCACAAAAAAAAAAAAATAATAATAATAATAATAAGGAAGGGAGGGAGAGAGGCAGGGCAGATGGACAGGGGGAGCAAGATGCATACACACCTGCTCTTTGTCTCTTGCCATGTGGTGTCCAGTACCACCTCTCAACTGTGTCAGTATGAAGGACATCACCAATCCAGCCCCTCAAAGGTGGACCTCCAGAAACACGAGCCCCCACAATAAACCTCTTCACTTCATAAGGTAGCCTGCCTCAGACATTTCAATAAATAATATAGCACATAAATATTGAAACACACTGTATCCCACAAAAATGTACAACTATTTTTCCCGCATGTTTTATTGATGCATTATAGTTGTACAAATTAATGGCATTTGTTGCTACATATTTGTACATGCACACAACATATAACAATATAATTTGGCCAATATCATTCCCCAGCATTCCCCCACCATCCCATCCTCCCACTCTTTGGGCCTTTTCTCTATGACTGCCTTTGATTTTTAGGAGATCCACCCCCACCTTTGTTTTCTTTCTTCTTGCTTCTGCATATGAGAGAAAGTATATGACCCTTAACCTCTGAGTATGTGAGTATGTATAACTCTTATGTATCATATATATATATATATATATATATATATATATATATATATATATATATATATATATCTTACAAGGATGTATCTGATAGTGCTGATCAAATCAGTGTTTAAGTCTCTGATAGTACCACAAGATTTATATTGCATAACCTCTGTCATATTCAAGCACATGAATCCGGAATTATTTAAAGGTCATCTTTTCAAGACCCGTCCTTCAAGAAAGAACAAGTTCCTTTGTACATTTACTTAGGATAACCTAGAAAGTCTTGTTATCCCTCTGAAACCTCAACTGTGCAATTGACCTGTTGCTTAAATAACCTAACTTTTATCAAGTACCCAGCTATCTTTCAGAGAGTGTTTTCCCCTTCTGGAAGTATGGGTCTTTCCTAGAATATAGCTTTTTCTCTTTCCAGCAAGTCATTTTTCCAGATTTAAGTGATTCATACTAGACATTGTTTCTCCGAGTGTGCACCTGTATCTCCAGAGAAGCAGCACCTGTATTTCCTGGGGACTTACCCAGAGTGAGATCCAAGCAATCTGCATTACAACAAGATTTACAGGTGGTTCTCACATATACTCCGGTTTAAGACCACCACCACCCCCAGCCTAGATGAATACCCAAGGGGGTAGAAAAACCGAATTCTTTATCAGAATAGAATTTGACCTTTTTGAAAGGTTATGGAAAATAATGTTCCTACAAGAAGCTTCTCAAGAACAAAAGAGAGACAGTACAGCTCAGGAAGAGGGAGGGGGAAATGAGCCAAACATTAAACCTCTCCTGGTACATCCTTTCCCAGTAACAATGGGCCCCAAGGGAAAAAGCAAACTTTCATTCCTTCCTGGTTTCATCCCCAGCATCTCCACCAAAAGCAAACATTTACTCCTTCCCAACCACAATGGGTCCTGGAGGGAGGAGGCAAATACTGAAGTACTGAGCCCTGGACTTTTACCCTTTCCCACTGCAGATGTCCCAAAGGAGAAAAGCAAATAGAGAAGCTCTAGGTAACAGTGGGTCCCAGAGGAAGATAAGGTGTGAGCTCTTCCCAAGTGACAATGAGTTTCAAACTTTTTACAACTGCCTTCCTGAGTTAAAATTTTAACCTGCACAACTAGATCCCTGGCTGTCCAAACAGCATAAGTGCAGTCTCCAGTGATTCATTCACTCTCATTGTAAAGTATAAAACCCAGACTCCATCTGTAACAGGGGGAGGGGGGACATTTCTCTACCAGAAAATGAGCCCTCCCATGCCTGACTGACTGACTTCACCGCAGAATAAAAAAAGCTTGCTGATCCGAGGTTTGCTTCCTGTCTCCCTCCTTCAGTATTTGTGTGCCATGTGCTTACAACTTTAACATTCCAAATCCTGCAAAATGGTAGTCTGTGGTTGATATGGACCTTCTAAATATATTTTGCTGAAAGGTCTTCCAGAAGCATGAGTTGTAAGGACTGCTTATTCTCCTGGTTTACAATCAAGAATCTTTAAAATATGCACAGGTACACACACATATCTTAAAGACAAACATTAATTCTGAGAGAAAGAATAAATAAATTATGAGGATGCTAGAAATGTATTTGTATTTCCAAGGGCTCTATAATTAGGGGAAACACAAGTTTTCACAGTCACAGTGGAATCAGTGCATCATGTTAATATGCAGAACAATGTTGATTTCTTACATCATCCCCTTTGCCAATTTATCAACCCCTTTGAACCAGTTCTCTCAAAACATGTTCATTGAGTATGAGATCCCAGAGGCTTTTCAGTTTTAGCCATGATTCATTCTCAGCCTCAGTCTCTGTCAGGTTTGAAAGTGGGGAGAGTATCTTTTTTTTTTTTTGAATCTGGAAAGTATTCAAAGTAAATTCAATGTCCCCATGAACAGAATTTGATTGAATGAACAAATGAATGAGTGTGGGATTTCTTTACTTCTCTGTGTACATGTAAATGCTTAAGAGGCAATTGTGTCTCTGTTATATTATTTCAATCTTTCAATAATACTGCTACATTTTATAAAGAGTGAGAACCTGCCTACATACAGTAATACAGGCATACATATTTAAGGTAAAAGTCATGGCCCATTGAGAAAGAGTCTCTTTCTCTGCATTTTTATGAAGCTTAAATACTTTATTTGATGGAGATTAATGTTCCCTCTATAATTAAATACAAACCCGTGTTCAGTCACTGCACCTCCCCAATTATCAAGGCATACTTGACTTATCCTCAACTTCGGATGAGCATGTTGATAAAATGTCTTCAGAATTAAGCCTTCACTTTCAGCATATTTTCTGCTTACTGTGTACTTCTCGTGAATTATACTTTAATTATAATGAAAAAAAAATGTTTTTCCTGTAGTCACCTTGAGCCAAACTGACTAGTTATTATAGGGATGAAGAGTCTTTCACTATTACAAATAGGAAAAGTAGGAAACACAATTAAAACAGGTATGCAATGTGTCTTTTAAAAGATGATTGCCCAAATGCCTTCCAGCTCTAAAAGTCTAAAGCCCAATAATATCTAAATAAACATACTGATCTTTACAATACAGCCTTTGATAACCACATAAATACCAAGGGAAGAGGGAAAATTGCCTTTTGTTTGAGAAACAATAACCTTGGCCACCAAACTGAATGTCTGGTCAGCCAAAAGATAAAAAAAGAAAAAAAAAACAGCAAATGTGCAAATAAAAAATGACAAAGAGGCTCAGGGCTTTGCTTTGTGAAAACCCCTCACTATTCAACTCTAATCTCTTCCTTTGATGATTTCTCTGTGCTGTTCCAAATCATGGTTAAAGAAGATAGAAGGGTATTTGGAGTAATGTTCCTATTAATTCAGCCAGGTGGGTTCTACAGACAAGAATAAATTTGCCCAAAACAGAAAAAAAGAAGTTATTTGGCAATAAAAAGTATAAAGGATAGATAGTTATAAAAATAATGCAAATTCAATTGAAATAAGAAATGGAAAGGCCTGAAAACTACTAAAAGCCATCTAAGAACAAAACTGGACAAGAACAAGCATAGAATATTTAAATAGATCAAATGAACTTCAGAGAGAGGTAGAAATTTGGATGATGGACACAGAAAGGAAACAAATACAAAATAAAATGAAGTTCCTCCAGGAAGAATGTCTGAATCCAAAGAAAAAGAGCTTGAGGGAGAAAAACTAATGCACAAGTCACAGGTTTCAGAGTCAGAAAAGGGACAGTGAAATATAAATTAAAAACCCACTGTCCACATAGATATGCATCTTTTGTTTATGTCCCCTGCCCAAATTCGTAGGTTGAAACCTAACCCCTAATGTATTTGCAGGGATCTTTGGGAAGTAAATCATGAGGGTAGAGCCTAATGAATGGGCTGAGTATCTCTATAAAGGAGACCTCAGAGAGCTGCCTGTCCTTTTCTTGCAAGTAAGAACACAGCCAGAAGACATGAACCGGGAAGCAGGACCATACAATGAATCTGCCAAGGATGTGATCTTAGACTTCTCTGTCTCCAGAACTGTGAAAAATAAATTTCTGTTGCGTACAAGTCGTTTGGTCTCTATTTTTGTTGTAGAAAAATGCAAAGACATTGTTATTCCAGAATAGTTTCATAATCTCCCCTTACATTGAAAGATATTATTTAGATATTGAGCACTTGCAAAACAACGGAGACCAATATATATTACAGATTGATTGAATTGGTATTACAGACGTGAAACTGAGCAGAATCTATATATTTAGAAATAAGAAAGGGCCTACATATCTCAAATAAATTCCTCCAATAACTTCCAAGTTGTATGTGGTTCACTCTTTTCGAGAACAACAGCCTCCTGTCCCACCAAGAGCAGGATTTTACTCCACAGGACAAATCTACTATAAAGGTCTCTTACATGAAGCATTGAGTAAAGCTGAGAGCACATAAAATTACATAAAGCAAATAAAGGTTTAAATATCAGGAGACAGTAAAAAGCCAAAGTTCATATAAGCCAAAGACAAGATTAAGGTTCAAACCACATAATCAAACACTCAAGGAACAAGAGGAATTTATGGGATTCCTAAGTGATGGTTTAAATAGATTTGTGTGCATACTTCTCTTTTATGGATGAAAGAGGATACATGCAGTGAATGGGCTAAGACAAAGGAAAGTAGTGCTCAGAGGGGTAACCTTCCACTAGGGCCAGTGGTGAAGGCAACAGAGTTAGGTAGCTTGCAGAATACTACATAAACAGCTCCACTGGCTACTTCAAATCAAGAACCAGTAAAGCTGATCAATCACACCTTTAATTGTCTTAATATTTGTGCTGTTATTTGATCTTGAGGAACATCAAAAATATGGAGACTACCAAAAGAAGAAACTTCTACCCAGTTCAAACAAATAAACAAGCAAACGAAACGTAAGACCCTCCATATCCCAGTGAAAGAGCAGCTGATCAAAAATTTGAATAATACTCCTTCAAAAAACATGGCTTCCATGGGGGGTCCTTTCAGGATTTTGCAGTACATAGAGAATCATAAGTCTGCAGATCTAAGGAGAGAGCTATGTCATTTGATGGCACTTATACAAAGAATAGATAATTTGCCTTACTTTATGACCAAGTTTCCCAAGTCTTCAAATAACAAACTCAGTCTGCTAGACACATCCTTAGCTATTCATAAAATTCAACCTTCTACCTTTCTGACAGAACATAAACGTGTCCTTTATTTGAGAAATGGAAATAAGATATTTATCTTTGACTACATTTCATAAAAAAGAACAAAAGGGAAAATCATCTTCTAGTGACACTTAGTTTTAAGGCACTTTTCCCAAGACATGTTAGGACCTCAAATTTTGAGAGTGGGAAATAAGAAAGGATTAATGTGTTAGTTAGATATAGATGTGACCATGAGTGACAAAAAAAATTCAAAATAATATTGTTATAGTTTAGATATGAGGTAGCCCCCCAAAGCTTATGTCTGCAATGCAAGAAAGTTTAGAGATTCAATTTTTGGGTTATGAGAGTTTTAACCTAATCAGTGTGTTAATCTCCTGATAGAGATTAACTGGGTGGTGACAGTGGGCAGGTAGGGTGTGTCTGGAGGAGGTAGATTCCTAGGGGCATGCCTTTGGGGTGTATATTTTGTCCTTGTTGAGTGAAGATCTCTCTATGCTTCCTCTCGGGATGTGGGATGTTCCATGTCTGGAACTGCTTTCCTCCACCACACTCTTCTGCCTTACCTCAAATCCTGAACAACAGATTGGCCATCTATGGACTCTAAAACTCTGAGTGCCCAAGTAAACTTTTCCTCCTCTAATTGTTCTTATGGGGACTTTTAGCTAACTAAAGCAAATATTAACTTTAAATAAACTAAAGCTTCTTTCTCAAGTAAAATTCAATGGAATCCTGCTATCTATGGACCATCTGGTAAATATTCCATGTCAAATTCATCACACGGTCCAAGATGGCTGCTCTAGTGCTGGCTACCATGTCCCCATGCCTGCCAGTAAAAGTAAAAAAACAAGGAGAAAGACAATCTTAATGTAAGAACATTTCCCAAAAGTTCCCCATTGATCAGTCCCATTTATATCTATCTCACTGACCAAAAATTTAGTCAAATGACCACCTGGCTACAAGGAAGTTATAGAATACTCTTTATTCTGGTTGGCCATATACCGTTGAAATCTGGGAATTCCATTAGTGACAAGGAAGGGGAAAGCTAGGGTCTGTCATTTTTCTTCCAAATGGAGACACTACTAAGTTACAAGAGTGTACCATTAATAATTAGGACAACACTTGGGCCTGGGGGGGGGGGCAGGGGGTGTCCATGCTATCTCTGTGAGGAGTGGAGTGGAAATGGCTTGTGCTGCCACACACTCCCATGCAGACCAAGACAGGCTTATTTGTATCTGTTCTGCTTAATTAAAAAATAAGAAGGCCATTGTGGAGGGAAGCGGGATCTTAGTAAGCAATCCTACAGCTACAGAGATTCAAGATGTATGCTCAGCAGTTGGACTTAACGTGTTTGTTGAGAAAAATAAAATGTACTCTAGAGAGTGGAATGGTGATGTTCAATACAGAGGCAGAGTCCAGGTCCACTCAAATAGGAAGATGGCAACCACTGCCTTGTCCCTACCACCTAAGTCAGTAATGTAAGCAGCATAAATGATACCTAAACTAAAAACAAGGCCACAAAAAACAGGAGGTAGTGACCTAAGTCTTCAGCAAGGAGAAGGAAGTAAAAAAGAGAAAGAAAAAGAAGTGATCTGGTAGGAGCAACAAGTATGTGGTCCTACTATAAGAGACATCAGTGGAGACTTTATATCTGAGGAAAAGAGCTTTTTGTTTGCATCATTGGACTGAACTGGGAACATTTATGCCTCCCATTTTCATCATCAGAGTTGACAATAAGAAATAAATCAGAAGTTTGCATTGAGCATTTATGCAGTATAAAAGACAAGATTTTTGATGCTTTGGAGGTTTTGTTTTGTCTTTCAATGAAGAGGTTTTGTGAAAGAAAGAATATTTTTATTTTTATTTTATTTTTTTTTATTGTTGGTCATTCAAAACATTACACAGTTCTTAATACATCATATTTCACAGTTTGATTCAAGCGGGTTATGAACTCCCAACTTTACCCCGTATACAGATTGCTGTATCACATCAGTTACCCTTGATTGACATATTGCCATTCTAGTGTCTGATGTATTCTGCTGTCTGTCCTATTCTCTACTATCCCCCCTCCCCTCCCCTCCCCTCCCCTTTTCTCTCTCTACCCCTTCTACTGTAAATCATTTCTTCCATTTGTATTATCTTGTCTTACCCCTCCTTTCCTCTTATATATCATTTTGTATAACCCTGAGGATCGCCTTCCATTTCCATGCGATTTCCCTTCTCACTCCCTTTCCCTCCCACCTCTCATCCCTGTTTAATGTAAATCTTCTTCTCAAGCTCTTCGTCCCTACCCTGTCCTTGTTTACTCCCCTTATATCAAAGGGGTCATTTGGTATTTGTTTTTTAAAGATTGACTAGCTTCACTTAGCATAATCTGCTCTAATGCCATCCATTTCCCTCCAAATTCTATGATTTTGTCCTTTTTTAATGCAGAGTAATACTCCATTGTGTATAAATGCCACATTTTTTTTTATCCATTCATCTATTGAAGGGCATCTAGGATGATTCCACCATCTTGCTCTCGTAAATTGTGCTGCTATGAACATCGATGTAGCAGTGTCCCTGTAGCATGCTCTTATTAGGTCTTTAGGGAATAGACCGAGAAGGGGAATAGCTGGGTCAAATGGTGGTTCCATTCCTAGCTTTCCAAGAAATCTCCATACTGCTTTCCAAATTGGCTGCACCAATTTGCAGTCCCACCAGCAATGAACAAGAGTGCCCTTTTCTGCACATCCTCTCCAGCACTTATTGTTGTTTGACTTCCTAATGGCTGCCAATCTTACTGGAGTGAGATGGTATCTTAGGGTAGTTTTGATTTGCATTTCTCTGACTGCTAGCGATGGTGAGCATTTTTTCATGTACTTATTGATTGATTGTATGTCCTCCTCTGAGAAGTGTCTGTTCAGGTCCTTGGCCCATTTATTGATTGGGTTATTTGTTATCTTATTGTCTAATTTTTTGAGTTCTTTGTATATTCTGGTTATTAGGGCTCTATCTGAAGTGTGTGGATTAAAGATTTGTTCCCAGGATGTAGGCTCCCTGTTTATCTCTCTTATTGTTTCTTTTGCTGAGAAAAAACTTTTTGGTTTGAGTAAGTCCCATTTGTTGATTCTAGTTGTTAACTCTTGCGCTATGGGTGTACTATTGAGGAATTTGGGGCCCGATCCCACAGTATGTAGATCATAACCAACTTTTTCTTCTATCAGATGCCGTGTCTCTGATTTAATATCAAGCTCCTTGATCCATTTTGAGTTAACTTTTGTGCATGGTGAGAGATAGGGATTCAGATTTATTTTGATGCAAATGGATTTCCAGTTTTCCCAGCACCATTTGTTGAAGATGCTATCCTTCCTCCATTGCATGCTTTTAGCCCCTTTATCAAATATAAGATAGTTGTAGTTTTGTGGATTGGTTACTGTGTCCTCTATTCTGTACCATTGGTCCACCCGCCTGTTTTGGTACCAGTACCATGCTGTTTTTGTTACTATTGCTCTGTAGTATAGTTTGAAGTCTAGTATCGCTATACCGCCTGATTCACACTTCCTGCTTAGCATTGTTTTTGCTATTCTGGGTCTTTTATTATTCCATATGAATTTCATGATTCTTTTATCTATTTCTACAAGAAATGCTGTTGGGATTTTGATTGGCATTGCATTGAACTTATAGAGAACTTTTGGTAATATCGCCATTTTGATGATGTTAGTTCTGCCTATCCGTGAGCAGGGTATATTTTTCCATCTTCTAAGGTCTTCTTCTATATCTTTCTTTAGGGTTCTGTAATTTTCATTATATAAATCTTTCACCTCTTTTGTTAGGTTGATTCCCAAGTATTTTATTTTTTGGGGGGATATTGTGAATGGAGTAGTTGTCCTTATTTCCGTTTCAGAGGATTTGTAGCTGATATACAGGAATGCCTTTGATTTATGCGTGTTGATCTTATATCCTGCCACTTTGCTGAATTCATTTATTAGCTCTAATAGCTTCTTTGTAGACCCTTTTGGGTCTTCTAGGTATAGGATCATATCATCTGCAAATAGTGATAATTTAAGTTCTTCTTTTCCTATTTTTATGCCTTTAATTTCTTTCGTCTGTCTAATTGCTCTGGCCAGTGTTTCGAGGACTATGTTGAATAGAAGTGGTGAGAGAGGGCATCCCTGTCTTGTACCAGATCTTAGAGGGAATGCCTTCAATTGGAAGAAAGAATATTTTTAAATGCACAGTAAGTTACTTAAAATCCTGTTTGTCCTCTATGTAAACGTACATGTCAGATAAATATTTAATAAGATCTGAAATACATATTTTGTTCACCTTTAAAGTTAATGAAATAAAATTTTCAAACTGAAAAAAAAATTAGGACAACACTTATAAATTGTAACACAAGGTGACCCTGTGGAGATCAGACATTGGGGAGCCTCAAGCAGTCTCTGACACTGTTAGTAATACTGGTTTACTACTTTTGAAGGCCAAAAAAAGGCATTAGGTATGTAGTAATCACTTGATTTTCTACTTACATATTTAATGAAATGTTTCTAACTTACTAATCCTCATAATAACCTCCTGAAGTTGATTTTTTGCCCCAATTTTAATTGTTAAGTGAACAATGCTCAAATAAGTTGCTTAACTTGCCCATGGCTACACAAAGAGCAGAGTCAAATCTAAGAATAAATTCACTGCTTACTGAGTCTAGAGAAAGCCTCTAGTTTTTTCACAGTGCCAGTCCTAGCTGCTATCAACTTATATAAAAAATGTGTTCTCATCTCAAATGCATTATGTTAAATTACAGAAGCTCAATGTAAAAGAATACATTATATATATAAATTCCAGAAAAGGCAAAACCAGAGTGATATACTGTAGATCAGTACTTGCAAGGGAGGGGTCAAAAAATTAAGCTGCAAAGAGGCAGAAGGCAGTTTGGGGGAGATGGAAGTATTTTGTTTAATAAATGGTTGAATTCATTTATTATACTCATCCAACTGTACACCTAATATTGATATATTTTATTGTGGCTAAATTATACTTCAAGAACTCTTATAAGAGATACCAGAGAAAAAGGAAGGAAGGAAGGAAGCGGGGAAGGAATGAAGGAAGGCTGGCCAATCACAGATAGATGATAGATAGATAGATAGATAGATAGATAGATAGATAGATAGATAGATATAGATTTATATATATTTTAATGGTGGCCAAGGATATCTGAGATGTGGAAGGTGTGAGTCTGCTTCTCTCTACTCACAACCCAATATTTCTTTTGGTGTTTCCAGACATGATACAAATGGTATGCACTCCACTTGACTAGACCCATTGGGACATGGGAACTTCTAGGTGAGCTGGAGTTCTGGAGGAGGCCTTTTCTTTATAGAACCCCAGACACCTCTTCTCTAATAATATAATACTTCTTCTGAGGGCCCACTTGATTCCACACATGGTTACCTTCTTATGTGTTTTTCTTCCTCCACCTATTTATTTGATTATCTATACCTCTATGATAACGAATGATCAAGACCAAAGGTCCTCTAGGTCCTATAATATCTACAAAAACTACAAAAGTTCAACACTACAAAAACTATAAAAGCTCTAGAGTAACCACAAAACTTCCTCCCACGATAAATAAATACATACTAGGACCTTCCGTAGAAGAGTTGCTGTGGTCTTATCCTGAAGCACCTTTCATATCCGAGAGAGAGAAGTTTTTATCCAATCAATCCCCACAATGAGAGCCCTTTGAAAAGATTTTTGTAAGGGATGTGCAGGAGGGTAATGCAATGAAAGCCAGGTTTCAGTATGATGAATCTAGCAAAGATTTATAAGATAGACCACAGGAGGGGGAGAGTGTAGGAGGCAAGATCAATTAGGAAGCTTTCACTCTGGCCCAAGTAAGAGCAAATGATGGCCTGGACAAAGTGGGGCAGAAAGCTGTGGAGGAAGTTGTAGCCATAGACTATTCTTCCTCCACCCACCACCCTCCAGCTCAGACCCAGAAGTGCAATGGGGAGGAAAGGGTACAGACTAACAAATCAAGGTGTGGGTGGCCCCGGAACAACCTACTGAGACACTGAAATTGTTATTCTCTCCCTGTAATTTCCATTTTTTCCCATCCTACACATAGTATTTAGGTTTTTGTTTTTCTTTTTTATAACCACATATATTTCTGTAACAGCTAGAGAACACTGACATTAACTATCTAGCAAATTCCACTTTGTTAAATGAGGTTCTCATATCATTGGATCCCATCAATAAGATTATGATCCCATTGAACTCTTTTAGTAATTCCTTCTCCTCCCTTTTATTTTTCTGGTTACTGTACATGTGCCTTTTCCATTGTCTATACAGTTGACAACAACATAATTTTTCCTCTTTCATTATTTTATTTTTCCTACTTAGCCATTTTTTTTGGAAGCAGGTTTATAAACTTTAATTCCCACCATAACTCAGATTGAAGGCAAAAAAAGGACAGTTCTTTGCAATTCCGTACTTCATCTGGCCTTCTGTGTTCCTCCCATCCACACTAGTTAGCAGGAAAACAAATTAACTAAATTGAGCTGAAACAATCTCATTCAATAGTGCTGACTTCGTCTGAGGAAATAATCAGCCTCTCCTAAAAGATCATTTAGTCCGTGGGCCAGCCCTGAGCCTCTGAGCCTCTCCTGTGATGGCACATGGTGCCTTGTGTTGGGGGTGCAGAGGAAGGCTTGGGAGCCCTGTGTGAAAGGCAAAATCCAGAGCTTTTCGGTGCAGTGTACTCTGGTTCCCCAAGTCTCCATGGCAACCCAGGCTCCTAGTGTTATTTGCCCTCCTGTCATTCTGGCAATGGAGCTCAGGTTCCTCTCTCCTGGCTTCCTTAGCACTAAATCCTGGTTAATTTAACCCTGTCTCTCCCCTGCTCCTACTTCCTGGGATCTCTGCAAAACAACCACAACCTCCCTCCAGTCCATGGGGCGGGTGATCCACCAATCCCCATCCTGCTGAGCCCTGGGCTCGGGATTTAGCTTTTCACTTTGGGCCACTCTGTGAGAGCTCCCTCTTCTGACCACACGGGGTAGCTGCATTGCCACGGCTGTGCCTGAGGTTCTGAGGTGAGGCTGTGCGGTGAATTCTGGGTCCTGAATGGGCAGCAGGGTCAAAAGCTGGGGCCCTCCTGGTCTTCTATGTTGTCTTCACCAATCCAACTCTTTTGGAGCTCCTGGAGCTGAAGAGCACAATTCAGCTCTGCTACTTATTAAAGTATGATCTTAGTTATTTATTGACTCAGTATTGCAATTTCCTCAAATGAAAAATGGTAATGAAATAATAATTTACCTCGTAACATTGTAAGGATTAGATGAGTTATATGTAAGAGTATATGTACATATATTAAAGTCATAACAGAGAAGGTATCCAGTAAGTTAATTCTTAACTCCTTTTTCTTCTCACATATTTCTGGGGCTAGAAAGGTAGTATAATTTTATTTCCTCTTTTATTGATGTTCCCTTCTGGTCTCCATCGGATCCTTCATGGCAGGTTGTTAAACCTCTTCTCCATGACACAGCTAAACTCAAAACAAAACAAAGCAAAAAAAAAAAAAAACTAAATCCTCTGTACTAAGTTATGGTGTGCAAGAGGAAATCAAGAAAATAGGAAAACTCTCTCTCAAGATCTTATGATGCCTTATCAAACTCTGAACATTCTCCTTTTTTACTCTTGATATTTCCCACCCTATAATCTCTTCCCACCTATCTACCTCTCCCCTCCAGGTAATTAGAAACCTAATGCAAGTTAGGACAGAGATCTTGGGAAGGCAAAAGCAAAATCGAATAGCATGTTAGTATTTGTGTTTGTGTTTGTGTTTTGTTTTCTCTTTAGTGAACCATAGGCCTTGCATGCCAACCAGGCACTCTACTACTGATCCACATGCCCAACCACAGAAATTTTAAACATTATTCCTTTGATTTTATATTCCCAGATTTTCTCTCTGTACTTGAAGAGCTTTCCAAATATCAGAATTATGTTCAAATGTCTCTGTTCTACTAGCATTTGCATAACTTGCCCTCTTGTTTAAAATTTAATAAACTGCAACTTCATCTGTTACCAATAATATGTGCTGAAATATGCACATATTCCAAACTTACCTCTTGCTTCCCCCCCCCAAGAGATTGTCTATATAATTAAACTTCATTAGAAGTGCCCTATCCTGGACAAATTATCAAAGAAAAGCAAAAGATAACACCAGATACCATATAATATGACTATTTAACTTTTGCTAAAAGTAATAAAGCTAACTGCTTGTGATTTTAAATCAAATCCTCAAATCATTGATGTAACTCAAAACTCAAGAATAAATTGCAGTGGACAGTACACATCCCTGCATATTGACCATCAGTACTAATTTTCAATAATATGGATTGACCATATGTAACAACTATCTAAATTGAACCATGTTTGTTTAGACATGAAGGTTAAACAGCGATATGTAATTATTACACAATGTGCATTTTTTATTCTAATTAGTTATACATGATAGTAGAATGTATTCGATATACATATATAGAGTACCTGATGTAGAATTATGTTTGTAATGTAGTCATATATACACATAGGATAGTAATGTCTGATTCATTCTACTATCTTTCCTAGTCCCATTCCTCTTCCCTTCTCTTCATTTCCCTTTTCCTAATCCAAAGTACTTCTATTTATCCCTAACCATCGCCCACCCTTATTATGAAATTAGCTTCTGCATATCAGAGATATTGGTTTTTTAAGATTGGCTTCTTTCACTTAGCATGTTATTCTCCAGTTCCATCCATTTACGGGAAAATGCGATAATTTCATTCTTCTTTATGGCTGAGTAATATTCCATCATGTATATGTACCACATTTCTTTATCCATTTATCTATTGAAGAGTACCTAGGCTGATTCTGTAGTTAAGCTATTGTGAATTGAGCCGCTATAAACATTAATGTGGCAGTGTCACTGTAGTATGCTTTGGCTATAAACCAAGGAGTAGGATAACTGGGTCAAATGGTGAATCCATTCCTAGTTTTCTAAGGAATCTTCATACTGCTTTCCAGAGTGGTTGTACCAATTTGCAGCCCCACCAGCAACGGATGAGTGTACCTTTTCCCATATCCTTGCCAACATTAATTGTTGCTTATATTCTAATTGCCACAGAATGTGCATTATTAAAACATTTTCAGCTTCTCTTTTGGAGGAGACTGGCCATGAAGTATGATTGGTGGGCTCAAGTGCAGTTTATCCAGTTGTGAACCCTTGGGGTGCTTCACTCTACCTCACAACGGCCTACTCCAGCCCCAGCCAGCAGTCTCAAGTTCCATTCACTCAGAGCTAATAAGTCCAGAGTCACTTTCATAATGAGGACAGTAATTGTCACTATGGAGCAAATTTGGATTTGTTTATTCAAGACCATGTACAGAAACAAGAAGCTACACAGGTCAGGGGAGGGCAGGAAGATCCAAGAAAGTCTATAAATTTGATCAAAGACTTAGATAAGAATTTAAACAGAGATATTTATCAATTTGGAGAAAACAATCCCCAGAGGATTTTTACCAGTCAAAAATTTCAGAGTAAGCTTCAGCATAGTTTTCACCATCATAAAATCCGAACTTAAATTCTGGCACTTCTGCTTATCAACTCTATGGGTTTGGGCCAATTACATAGACTTGCTGAGCTTCAGTTTTCCTATCTATCAAATGGAAATATTTATCTCATTGGAGACTTTGTTCCAAGATAAGCTTATTAAAGAGAGTGAATTCTCTCTTGCTAGTAGGCTCTCTCTAGCATTCTCTCTCTACTCTTTTGGATGCAGCCAGCTGTCTTGTGAGATACCCAATGGGGACGCTCATATGGTAAGGAATAGAGGGTGGCCCTGTGCCAACAGATTATGAGAAACTGAGGTCTCAATTCAACAACCACTGAAGAACCAGGTCTTGCCAACAACCCAGGAGGGAGCCAGAGAAGGATCTGTCCCAGTCGAGGCCTGAGATGACTGCACACTCATGGGAGCCTGACAGCCAGAGGACCCATCTAAGGTTTTCTTGGACCACAAAAACTGCGAGCCAATAAATCTTGTTCTTTTAAAACACAAAGTTTTAGGAGCAACTTACTACATGTAGTGCATAACTAATAAGAATAATATCTGCAATGTTATCTGGGGGCCAACATATAAACTTGATACTGAAGTCAAGTCATGTGATGAGAAAGAAAGTTATAAGCCAGGCTCACTCATGATTATGTATGAAACAATGTTAAGCAAAAAATTAACCAAACAAATCTATTTTTACATAAAAAGATAATGCAAAACCATTATTTGGGGGGTTTCCCCTGAAATACAAGTTTGTCTTAACATTTGAAAATCAACCAGGTATTTCGCTACATTAAGAAATAAATGGGGGAGGCAGTGTTGTAATCTATTCAAATACAAAGGAAAAATATTTCATTTTTAACAGTATTCATGAAAAAACATTCTTACAATCTAGGAACAAAAGGAAATAATCTTTAAGGATACTTAATATAATCAATTATGAAAAATAAAACCCATATTAAATATCACTTAATGATGACATTATTGGAAGTTTTCCCTGTAGTTCAAAATGAGACAAAGAATCCCTTAATTGTTAGATCTATCCAAATTGTACTAGAGATCCTAGACTCTAGTAAGAAAAGATCAATAAATAAAACATAATGACTATAAAGGAAGAAAAGAAATTGTCAAGACTCACATTGTATTTTATGAATATATACAATTATTTGTCAATTTTTTTCAAAAAGAAAAAAGATCACATGGTATGTTTGCATATCTAGAAAATCAAAACTCTATATAGATAAAACTTGAAGACATGTTAGGTAGCATTGATAAATATAAGCTCATTATACAAAATTCATTTGCATTGAAGGAAAAAGCAATCAAAATTTCAAATTTACTAAAATAATGCAGATTTTGAGATAGTTATTCCCATACATTATTGGAAAGTGTTCTCAAATTCAATACTTGAGGAAAATAAAATTGAGTGAAGGAAAATCTGAATTGCAATGCTGTGGCAACTGTTTCAATGCAGCTAATCCCACAGGGAACTCTTGAAATTGAAATGGCTTTTCAAAATTGTCCCAAATAGAGACAAGAGGATTGTATTAGTGTATTTCTTTATAAATCTACCTGCATTCAATCATGAAGGCTCTACCTGAATAATTTTATATAATCCTAATCACCTCCCAAGGCTCCACCTCTAAACAACTTAGGTTAAGTTTCCAGCCTCTTTAATACCTCTTAGTGGGAATTACATTTCAACACATGCAAACCATATACAAACTCTAGCAAAGACCGACAAGGATTTTATTTCCTTACATCAAACAAGCATTGAATATTCCCTGGAAGGGAGCACAGCTTTAGACCAGGGGGTTCTTTTCTGATGAGTAAAATTCCAGGGAGAGACTCAGCTGAGCACTGCCAACCCTTTGCCCTTCCAGTAGCTTAGGAAGTGAGTGTTCCAGTCCTATGGAAGGACTGGGGTTGTGCCATGGCATCCACTATGATGATAATATGCATTAACATCAGAATTCTAACAAAATGTATGGAAGCTCTCAATACAAAAAACTATAAATAATATTGAAAAATATCAAAGAAGGCCTTACTAAATGAGTATTTACCAAAATTTTATAGAATCCTAATAAAAATTCCAATGTTGTAAATGTGTGTGAGGTGAACTTGATAAGCTACTACAAAATATATGTAGAAATGTAAAGGGCTATGCCTAGCCAAGAGTTTCTTAGATAAAAATAAATATGTGGGAGAATTTGTTCCACTGAATGTTAGCTCTTATTATAAAGGTGTAGTCTTTAAGATAATAAAACACCAGCATAAAAGTAGAAAAAAAATAGCTCAACAGCATATATTAAAAATCTTAGGTACTAATTCATGCACATATGCAATTTACTGCAAATATGGCAATACAGAACAGTGGGGGGTGAGATGCCTTTTTCCAAAAATGGTGTTGAAACAATTTAATATCTTTATGGATATAGATAGGAACAGAATGAAACTTATTCTTTACATTATTCCGAACACAAAAAGTCAACTTCAGGTAGATTATATAAGTAAATATGAAATACAAAGCAATCAAATTGAGACAACCAAATTGAAAAAATTTGATTGCTTTATAACCTTTATAACCTAAAGAAAAATAAATATGTGGGAGAATTTGTTCCACTAAATGTTAGCTCTTATTATAAAGGTATTTTTATAATAAGATGTATCTCGTATTTTCTTTGTTTTCTTTGTATTTTCTTTATAACCTTAGTATAGGGAAAGATTTCTCAAACAGGACACATAAACCACACAGAACCACGAAGAAAATATTTTTAAATATGGCTGTATTGGAGTTTTTGTCAAAGACCACCATTTACAGGATATAAAAAGGAAGCCACAAAGTGAGAGAAGGCATTTGCAACATACAGAGCCAAAAGAGGTGCATATCTTGAATTTCAAAAAAAAAAGAAAGAAAGAAAGAAAAGAAACAAATTTCTTTAAAAACAAACAAAAAAACAGATTGTTATGGTTTGGATGTGAAGAGTCCTCCCAAAGCTTACATATGAGACATTGCAAGAGAGTTCAGAGGGAAAATAACTGGGTTGTGAGAGCCTTAACCCAATTAGTGAATTAATCACCTGATAGGATTAATTGAGTGGTGATTGAAGGCAGGTAGGATGTGGCTGGAGGAGGTGTGGCATTGGGGGCGTGGCTTTGGGGTACATATTTGTATCTGCCAAGTGGAGCCTCTCTCTCTGCTTCCCCATCATCATGTGAACTGTGTCCCTTGCCACATTCTTCCTCCATATTGTTCTGCCTTACCTGGAGACCTGAGGAATAAAGCCAGCTGTCAATGGACTGAGACCTCTGAAACCTTGAGCCCTCAAATAAACTTTTCTTCCTCTAAAGTTGTTCTGGTTGGGTGTGTTAGTCACAGCAGTGAAAAAGCTGACTAAAACACAGATCAAAAAATCCAGTAGGGGAAAATGTTCTTGGTATTGGAATAGACAATTTCCAACAGATTACTCAAATAGCCAATGAACAACTTCACTAATAATGCAAATTAAAACCACAAGAAACGCCCTTACATGCCCATTAAAATGGCTTTAAAAATATTAATGACAAGACCAAGTACTGGAAAGACTCTGAGGCAAAAGGGACTACACTGCTGATGAGAGTAAAAAGTTTGTCATCACATACTTAACTTGAAGTGACACATCCCCTATAACTCACAATTCCATTGCTAGAAACTCAACAGAAACACACATGCAGATGCACCAAGATATTTGCACAAGAATGTTCATAGCAGATCATGAGAGCCTCAAACTGTGAATAAGTCTAACATCCATCAATAGTAGAATTATGAAGTATGGTATATAGTATATATAGAGAGTATTATACAAAAATGAAAATAGACCCCTATGCCTTGCAATATGAATGAATTTTATACACATAATATTGAACAAAATAAGTCCTCATAATAGAATTCATAATGGATTATTCTATTTATCCAAAGTGCACACACAGAGTTGTTCTACAATGTGTAAAAATGCATGCTTAGGTAGTAAACTCTAAAGAAAAGCGAAGATGTAGGAACTATGAAAGTCAGCATGATTTTTAATTTTTTACAGGAACAGTGAGTGGGAGAGAGCACAATGGGGGATGAAGGAATAGTGGTAATTTCATATTTCTCCATCTAAGTAGTAGTCTCACAAGTGTGGAGAACAAAACTTATATGGCTATGAAAAGAAATGAAATGTTACTTTACCTAAGAGTTTTACCAACTCCAAACCCTGAGAATTTCTGCTGGATACATGATCCTCTATGCATAGAGCATCAGATCCCTGTAGGTATCATGTATTTTAAATAAATTTTACTCTTTATATTAATATGTGATTTAGTGTCTTCACTTAAAAACATATGTAAACATATATCCTAGTCACTGTGTATGAATTAGCCTTATTTCGTAATATTCCATTATATGGATATGACATAACGAAGTCAACCTTTTATTGAAGGTTATTTAAATGCATTCTTTTGCTTTTCTCTTTGAGACAAGACTTCATTGAGGATTTTGGGATATATAAATATATGAACACTGGCACATGATTGTGATTCCAGCTACTTGGGTAACTGAGTCAGAACAAACACAAATTTGAGGTCAACCTGAGCAACTTAGAAAGATTCTGTTTCAAAACAAAAAATGAAAACAACTAGGGATGTAGCTCAGTGGTAGAGCACTTGCTAACCATGCACAAGTCCCTAGATTCAGTCCCCTGTGCCTCAAAACTGAAATAAACTTTTTAGATTAAAAATATGGGGGGAAGGGGCTGGGGATGTGGCTCAAGTGGTAGTGCGCTTGCCTGGCATGCGTGCGGCCCAGGTTCGATCCTCAGCACCACATACAAACAAAGATGTTGTGCCAGCCGAAAACTATAAATAAATAAATATTAAAAAAAAAAATATGGGGGGAAAAGCCAAGTCCTTAAAATTTTTAGCATCTGGTTCACTGTTTCTTTCTCCGGAACAACTCAGCTTGTGTTTTTGGAGATTCCAACATTAGTGTACATTATCCTTCTGATGCCCACCTTCCTCTCAGTTCCTCCATCCTCATCTCCTACTATGGCCAGATCATCCTAGCCCACCCTTCTCTCCCACTCTCCTGCCTTGGAGTCTCTTCTTTGCCATGACCAATGCTAAATGTTATACTCTTAAACCACCATGACCATTTTCTGCTCCAACTCCAACAATTCCTGGCTTCCCCGACATCTAAAATTCATGAATCAAACACATCTTAAGTGTCCCTAAAACCTTCATGTCCTTGCTTCCCTACTTGCCTTTCTTACATTTCATAACCCATCATTATAGCCCTCCCTTGATTATACTTCCCTCTCCCTCATTCCTCTCTCACTTCATTATAGTCCCCTGGAAAAAAAAACCTCAAACCTGATGGATGACATATATCTATCATATTGTGCTGCCCCCATGTTCTTAATGTGACATAAAACAAGGCTGATTGGCTTCACTTTAAATTATCTAAGAGAAATGGTACACACAGGTGTTCCCCATGACGGATTAAGGAACATTAAGCAAGTGGCTCCACCTGGGTGCAGTTACTCTCCTGTATTTCTCTAGAAGCCTCCCAGAAAATTACATCCCACTCCTCTTGGTTCCCAATATCTTTTCCCCTAACTTCTCTCTCAGCTGAAGAACATGCTTGCTATTTCACTGAGAAAAAAAAAAAAAAAAGAATTTCCAAAGGTGCCCCCACAGCACATTTACTCAAATACCAGCCTCTGCACCCACATGGTCTCCCTCCCCACCAATTACTCCGGATGGATTATCCCTGTTTCTGTCTAGAGGCAATCCCTCTCGGGCACTAGACACCAACGCCTCTCGCCTACACAATCACATCAGCACAGCAATCCTTTCTCTTTCTTCTATCATCAATTTTCTGCTTGCTGCTGTGACATTTCGATCAGTGTACAAACAAAACTGCTATAATTTCTACCATCTAAAAAATGCAGGGAAAAAGAAATCCTCTCGATGAACTCACTTCTCATTCCAGTTTCCTCCCATGCATCCATCTTCTCCTCCATATTGTAAATTTCCTTTAAAATTTTGCTACACTTGCTATCTCCAAATTATTCCCATTTTTTTCTTGAATTCTCTGTAATGTCAGAAGACTTTCACTGCCCATCTCCACTCAAAATTCCTTTTAGGTTGTGTGTATGTGTGCTTGGGTGTGTGTGTTTCTACATCCCACATTTATGTTTGTAGCCAAGATCTCTCTCTAGAACATCAGATTCATACACCAAACTCCCTAGTCTAGTGGACTTCATTTGGTGGTGGTGGGGTGGGGGGATGTGGGGGGGAGGGGGATGTGGGGGGGAGGGGGCGGGGGAGGGTACCAGCAATTGAACCCAGGGACACTTAACCACTGAGCCTCTTCCCCAGCCCTTTGTATTTTTTTTTTTTGAGACAAGGTATCCCTAAATTGCTTAGGACCTCTCTAAGTTATTGAGGCTGGCTTTGCATTCACCATCCTCCTGCCTCAGCTTCCCAAGCTGCTGGGATTACTGGTGTATGCCACCATGCTTAGCTCTAGTGGACTTCTTAAATTTAGCACATCTTAGACAGAGCTTCCTTTTAAGCTCCCCTCCCACAGCCTGCCCCATTTCAAGAGCATTTTTTTCCATTCTTCCAGTTCCTCAGACCAAAAAACTAGGAATCATCTTTGAGTCTTCTTTCTCTTGTATTCTATATCCAATGCTTTAGCAAATATTATTGCATCTATTTTCAATTCATATTCACTTCTTACTGCCCCCAACCATTACTGCACTTGCTCTGATCATCATCCTTTATCTGGATTGGTACCACAGCCATCCAACTAGTCTTCTTCCATCCTGTATGCAATCTGTCTTCAACCCAGAAAACACAGCAATCCTTTCAAAATGATAGTCGAGCTAATGTCATGAACCTACTCAAAACCCTCCAAATACTGTTCATCCCACTCCACATAAAAGCCTCTTTCCTGACCATAGTCTATAAAGTCCCAACATAATCTGAGTTTCTGCAATCTCTCTGTTCCCATCTATCACCACTCCCTTCTTTCCCTCCACCAGACACACTGGTCTCTTTTCTATCCTACCAAACACTTGAGCGCTTGTTTTACCCTGTACCTAGGAACTTCTTTCAGGAATTGCTAACTTTCTCACTTCCCTCAGACATTTACTGAGTTGCTTAAATGTTAAGGATGTCCAGAAACACCCTATTTAATATTTTATAGCTGTATTTTTTTTCTTCCCTCCACTTCATTGGTTCTATGGGCTTCACAAAGCATATTATTCTGTGACATACATGTATATATACAATGCATACACAAAAATTGTATTTATTATCTCTGCATTCTAGAATGTAAGTCATATGAATATAGGATTTTTGTACACTTTGGTTCATTGTTACATTCCCAAATTCTACAGCAATTCCTGGCAAATAGCTGGGGCTCAAAACACACTCGTTGAATTTATATGCACATTCATATTTTTAACAGATATAAACTGTCCATTATTCAAAGACTGACTCGACTCTACCTTGGCATTACCACAAAGCCTCCTCCTGCAGTTCAATTCCCATACCCAGATTTAAGAAGAAAACATTTTGTTATTATTTCCTACTGTTGGCAGCTTAATGAATGTCCTCTGTGCGGTTGTTTCATTTTAAAGTCACGCTATTTCCTCATCTAATCATTGGCAAGGGCAGGAAGTAGAATTAATGGCCAATCTTTTAGAAGGATTCCCCCTGAAGTACTATTGCATGAGACAATAGAAGTCTTACTAGGACACATTTTCATGTCCTGGTGTATATTTAGACACTGAAACCCTTTGAAACTAATGGGAGGTCTGTGGGCCAAACACATTTATAGGAAACGAAAGGAAATGGCACAGTAAAAGCAAGCTGTGAGAAAAAGATCTTCTAGCTTGCTGTTACCTAATCTGTCACATGAAAGACTTATTTTAACATTTCTATTAGATAAAATGAGCAGAAAAATACCATGGATAGTATTCTTTCAGTGTTCCTGCTTTTGTATCTGTGAATGCCTCCTCTTCATTGGAGTCATAAATTGAAGTCAGAAAAAAACAGCATGGAATATAATTTTTTTGCACTTATCTTAAATCAGAAATGCCATCTAGATCTGATAAATAATTGCAAAAAATAAAAATTAAATTTTTAAATGCACATAGAATTTTGGAAAAGCCGAGAGCTATAAATTGTCAGTAAATAATTAACCAATTTATATTTTTCTATGAAAAATATCATTTGGTCAGATTAGTTGCTTGGTTCAGGTTTTTGTTTTGGTTTGCTCTTTAGGACAGCTGCTAGTAATTTGTTCTAATGTTGAGTATTAACTTAGCTTCAAAATATATTTAGTATTGCATCTCATACACCATCTTGCTGCCATATGCAATTATTAGTCTCTACTTCTTGGCACATTTTTGTGTATATTGCAGTTTATTCAAAGAAGTGAGCTTCCTTCCTTTCCTCTCCTGTCAAGACATATACCTTGTCTTTCTGTTCTCTTTCAGAGACAAAAACAGTTATCATTAAGTGTGATCCAATCTCACATACCAAAAATGTCCATCTAAATTAAAACAGGAATGCACTCTGTTGACATCTTGATTTTAGATTTCTGACCTCTAGAACTGTGAAAGAATGATTTTGTATTGTTTTAAGTCATTGTTTAGTCTAACTTATTCCAAATCAGCTTCCCCATGACTCAAACTTGACCTTTGTATCAAGTAACTGTGATGACAAAGGGATCTTTGTTGTTTCCCAACTTCCTTATTCTATCTACACCACAGTGTGCCCCATGGTCAAAGTAGTAGACAGAAGAGATTAGGCAACTATGGATATTGTATATAATCACAATAGCAGATGCCCAAATGCTGTCTCTCTCATGGGACACATTTGGGTGCTCCCTAGTCATTGTCCTCGAGGACCTCCAGCCTGCAAATTTCCTGTACATGAATTATGCATCTCCAGTTGACCTGTTGCCCTCTTTGGTGTATCTCTTACTATCTCATGCTCGGGGCTCCTTTTACCATATTTCACTCTTGTGTAAGAGCTCAATAAGATAGGGTTATCTCTTCTTGACAGCCACTTTGACCATGGAATATTTGCATACTCATAACCCACCAAATGGTGGAATACCATTTGTTAGGATCTTGTCTTCTCTGAATAGCTTGCCTTTGCAAGTTGGTCCAGTCAGCTTCATGGCTTAAGAATTCTCCAAGCTAGAAACAGGTAGGAAGCATCAGTTTTTTGTTCATCTACATCTCTGCTGTATGGGACTTAATAAAGTGTAAAGGCTTTCTTAACAGAATCCATTCTGGTAAGAATATTAAGTGAACTTAAAAGTTCCTACAGCTAAACAAATATCCAGTCAGGAAATGAGACTCCAGTCCTCCTACATCCTGGCATCTCCAGCTTTAAAGATTTATTCTCTTGGAGATTCATCAATTGCCTTGAGGTGACTGCCAGCAACTGATTGTTCCTTTGCATGAGAGGGAAGAGAAAATACTATGGTACTGTACTCCTAATTAATTCAAGGACACACTATTTTAAGTTCTCTTCTCCCTCCCCACCCTCTTATAACTCTTTTAAGTCTCTTAAATAAGATAGAAATTGATGGATAGATAAGAGAGGCTTTGCTTTTAATAATTTGGTAATGGAAAAAAAATAATTCGGTAATGGATGTATTTAGTATCTCTATTTAAAATAGGAGCGTACTTACTACCTACAATTCTCAGGTTTATGATCTCAACTGAAATCATAACGCAACAGAAGAAGATCCAGTTCACTTTCTATGCCACCTATTTTACCACTGCAGAATCTCTGCCACAAGATCAAAATTACAATTTTTTGAAATTTCTGGTAATTGCACTAAGCCCTTAGATGATCAATTGAAAAGTCAAGGGAACATTATAGGAAAGTGGAGGAGAATGCTATCTACTTCAGTTGCATGATCAACTGAAAGCCAAAAATATCTGTAAATAAGACTCTCCTGATAACTTCTTTGGCTGCTTTTCTCTTTTATCATAACCAAATAAACACACATTCCCTCTGCCAGCACCATCACTTGGTTCCCGAATTTTGAGAGCCCCATTGTCCCACTGTTCAGGTGAATTCATTTTGATGGCATCATTACCATTGTCACTCTTGGCCTACAGAGTATAGACACCATAAAGCCCTTCTATGATAGTGGTGAGGTGCCCTTCATGAATTTTTTTTCTCATGACCTTGAAAGTCAGTGTCCTCTAGAGCATGGGGACATGATGAGACTGCAGTGAGCAGGTCTTACATTGTAAATCCACTCTAACATTCCAATTTTTCCCAGGCTTTTCCATACATTTCTCTGGCATTTCCTGGAAATTCTGATATTATAATTTCATTTAGTGATCTTAGGTTCAAGTTTCATTGAACTAAATTTAACTTTTTTTAAAAAAACTGTTAGAGTTTGTTTCAACTACTCAAATTAACTTATTAAATACAGAATCTCTACTCAAATCATTAAATATCAATTAACTCAGCCTGTCCTAATTCCTGAGAATCAGTGTGCTCTAGGTTTCTATCATTACAAGTGAGCAAAATTTTACCACATGTTATAACTGCTCATGGCTCACACTTTGTACCTCACCTTCTGGGCTCTTCTGTAACTTAAGTCTGGTTATAGTTCTAAAATCCTGAGGACGATTGGCAGTATCTTATAAGGCCACCATCTCAGAGGAGACTGTGACAGGTCCTTCAGGAAAGAGTTGACAACCTGGCTGAGCTGAGGAACGAGGGCTGACTCTAGGGACAAAAGGAACTTGTTGATATATGCGGGTTTAAGTCTTCAATTTCAACAGAATCTGTCCATACACCTCTATCCCAATTTTAAGAATCCCACTCTTTCTCAGACAATTACCTAACTCTCACAAAAAGAGCCTTCCAGATTGGGAATTCAATTTGCATTATAATAAACCACTCCTAAAATTAGACTCTGGGCTTGGTTCTCAGAAAACTCAGCAATGCAGCTATAAGAGTCTTGCACTCCTCCCATACACATGACAGACAGGCACACTTCAGTACACATACCACAGTCACAGCAAATTTCTTTTTAAGTTTCTCTTTATTTTAGTGGTCATTGAAGTTTTCTATTCTATTTCCCATATTTTAGCTGAGAATTTGAAAGCTTAAGCTCATCATTTTCTTTTCACAATCTCCAGTGCTCTTAAAAACAACCAACCAATTTCATCATGTTTGTGTTAGTCAGCTTTTTTATCACTGTGACCAAACAACCTGACAAGGACAATTAAAGGAGGAAGAGCATAATTGGTACTCAGTTTCAGAGGTCTCAGTCCATGGGCAGTCAACTCCATTGTTCTGGACTCAGAGTGAGGCAGAACATCATTTCAAAGGAAAGCAGCTCAGGACATGGTTACAAGGAAACAGAAAGAAAGCTCTCTGTCACCAGAGACAAAATATAAGTCCCCAAGACAAGCCCCCAGTGACCATCTCCTCTGTCCACAACTTACCTGCCTACACTCCTTGGCCAGTTAATCTCCACCTGTGGATTGATGAACTGATTATGTATAGGCTCTTATAACCCAATGATTTCACCTCTGAAATTTCTTGCATTGTCTCACACGTGAAGTTCTGGAGGCACCTCATATCTAAATCATAACAATATTCTTTATTTTTCTATATTCAACAATCTGTGATGGCAGTCACTTGTTCATCCCAATGTTTTTTTTTTTCCTTTAAGCACATGAAAAAAGTTGATTCCACACCTGATGTTGAGCCTTAGGTTGTAAGGGAAAGCCATGCTGGCAGTTGGTAGGCAAAGGTGGATGTTAAATGAGGAAGAATAATGACAAGAACACACAAGGATCAACGAGGTCCCGTGTCTGGCCCTCTCAATCCTTGATGGCTTTGGTGTTCTATAGGAGTTGGTATCTTTCATCTCTGAGATGCGTGGGCATCTGTCTCAAGACTTTGAGGAAATGAAGGTACAGCACCTCAAGAGCCAGAAATACATGGACTCTGCAAATGCTCCAGGGTGACCCAGCAGATGAGCCACAGAATATATGAGAACAGCACCTCCTGTCTCCCATTGCCTTTGGAATGCGATGGCCACTGCTTTAGTACCAGCTTCCACGTCTCTTATTTTCCTCATTCGACCAACCCTAACTAAACCACATGGTAAGGGAATTCTGGGAACCACAGATCTAGTTTAGCTAAACTGGTAAACTGGTAAAGCTAAACTTTGAGGGTAATTATTTATAAGGTCTCACATGGTTAATCTCCCCTTAAGTTTTGAGCTCAACCAAGTCACCCTGTTATATGTGTATATGCATGTGTGTGTGTATATATAGATAGATAGATATGTATATAGTGCATATATTATATATATGTGTATATATATATATTATGTGTAGACTAGGCATATATGCATATATATAGGCATATATTTATATTATGTTTAAGTAAATGTACATGTAGTATGTATACACATGAATATATATATAATATATATACATATATATGGGTAGCATTATACATATGAATATATACATGTTAAAATCAAGTCCTAGTTTTTTTTTATTTTGAAATATCATACTCATAATTCATGATTAAAATTTTACTCTGAAGAAATAAACTAATGCCAGAATCTCAAATACACATGAAAACAATGAGTGGTGTTTCCATCACAATAATGTAGACACAAGGATGCATTTCTGCAAATGTGAATCAACTAAATTAGAACTAAGGTCAAAAGATCTCATTGTTTCTTTATTTTTCTTTCTTTTACCTCACTACAGTGTGACTAAATAAAGTCAAATTCCAGAAGTATGACTATCAGGAAAGTTTTATTATCAACCTTTTGTGATGTCTCATTGTTAAATAGCTTCTAATGAGAAGTACTTATTCATTATCCACATTCTATTTTATTAAAGATTGATTTTGAAAAAGGTTTCAGATTCTTATAACATTCCATCTTTGGTAATTTCACCTACATTTGACATTTTATTAAAAAGAAACTAATTTCAATTCTTGATGATTCACTGAGATCTTATATCAAATATTCCTTTGTAGAAATTTGTTTATTATATGAACTCATGGCCCCATACCACCACCCACACTCAAACACACACACACACAAATTAATAAGTAAATATGGTCCCCTGCATCCTCCTCTTTCCTCCTACTTCCACTGGACCAATGGGTAGGTTTGGCTAAAGAAGAAACTATAATATAATTACAGGGCTGACACTATTCATCGTCTGTGCTCCTATTTGATTTTCTTCCGTCTTCCAGCCTCCTGCATCACCCATCCACTCTGACCTCCTACCAAAAAGAGATTGGATCTTTCTTCTGTACATCTTTCCACTTAGCTAAATGAAGTACTCAGCACTTCAAAGTTATATGACATAGATTCCTAGTGTTACTGACATTTTAAGTAGGAGCATTCAAAGAATAAAAAATGAAAACCCCAAATTTATTAGACCTACAAATGTAGCTCTCAGGAAATGTGACAGAGACATTACTGGTATAGTGTTCTGCCTTCCTGTCTGTTCATGGAGCTGACTCTTCCGGTATTGTCCTTAGCAGGAAGAATGGGACACCACAGCAGGGCCATCTTCCAATTTCCCCAGGCTGTGAAGAAAAAATAGGACTATGTCATTCTTTTCAGGCTTCTCAAATGAAATAATCTCTGCCAACCACAGTTTTATCTGTATATATCAAAAATTTACTTCCGTGACCTTTTAAAAAGATTCATGATTTAGATCAACAACCTTGAAAAATGTACACGCAATAATAATGCCTAACCCTGATGAGAACTGAGATAGGGTTATACTCTATCTTTTCAACAAATGATGGAAGTCCACCCTTGGGAAAAAGTACTCAGAATGGTAATTTATGAACAGGTCTGAAATAAACACTAGGCTTTGCTAAGAATTGCAAAAGTTATTCAAGAGAGAATGCAAGAGCAAAATATAATTTCAATTTTAACCCAGTAAAAGCTTTTGCATCTTTTAACATAAAAGTTATAGAAGATTTCTGCCCCAGCAGACCATAACACAAGCAAAGCTTTCTGAATAATTAAAGAAGAATATCTAGGATACTTGGGGTGTGCATTAACTGTTGGATTTGTTTCCAATGTAAAAGATTCTGTTTATTTGCTTGTTTTTAGAAACAAGAACCTTCCAGAACATTTAAATCCTCCATTAGAAATATGTACTTACTTTGATTTTTACTGTTCTTTTCTTCATTCAATATTTTATAGAAAACTTTGGTGCTACAAGCCAGTTTTATTCTATATGCCACAGTGCAGAATTCAGTACAATGCAGGACTATTATGGATTATCCTTCTGAAAGTACAAAAGCACCAGGAAGATTCTCTAAAACAGAAACGAGAAGATTGGCTGTTTTTTACATTTCAAAATCTGGGTATTTTCAAAGGCCTTGGAATTGAAATGCTTTTTAAGTCTTCTTGTAAAACTGAATCAAAATGCTTCATATCTATATGTTGCTATTTCACAAAGGTACACAGCAGACATCCTGGTCACCACTTCCTCCACCTGAATCTTCAAAGGTTTTATCTCCTGGCTCATTTTCTCTTCCTCCATAATTATTTCCTATAATTATGTCCATATATGTCTATCCAGTGCATAGGATCCACATTTAGAAAGTAGTTTAATTTGTCTGAGATGGAACCTGGCCTTTGGTATTTTTAAAAATCTCTTCAGACAATTTGAATATGCAGTCAGGATTGGAAGACTGAGGCAGACAATCCTCTGTACCTTGGACTCCCTTGTCCTAATGTTCCTCCTCAAAATACTTTGTTCTTCAACTCTTTTCAGTCACTCTTCCCTGGTTATACAAAGGCCTTAACATCATCTTCAGCCCTTCATGATGTCAATTTCAAGCATACCACTATCTCTACTAATCCTTTAGGAATTCTCTGAGCCCACTTTGACTGATACTTCATGGAATACCTTTAAACCAAAATTCACCTCCTCAAGGTTTCACTGCCCATCACCATGTACACCTAAACAGTGCCATGGCCCAAGACCTTAATCACTCTTCTGCAGATACCATATTCTCTTATCCCTCTCACCTTCCCTTGTCAACATCTAGCAAAATCCCAACACTGGAAAAATCCAATTTTTCCACATGCCCTATACCTTGGTGTGGTTGGATGAAAACATAGGTACAGTGACTGGTCTAATTGTAACTCTTTGACCACAGATAACAAATAAATTCAAAGATGTTTCTAGCAATCCAGTTATATTGCCTCCTATCACACTGTCTGTGGTCCTCAGTGACAATTTTATTCTTTTTATTTGTATTCAAACCTCTAATACCACTTTCATTTTCTTCTTGCTCAGGTAATGGGCTTGCTTTTCATTAAGAAATTAGAAACTATCAGAAAATGAACTTCTACAAGTTTCCACCATAAGATCCACCAACCTACCTGCACTTGTATCTGTCTTCATATGTTATATTCTACCTCACCTACACATATTTTGCCTTCTCTTCTGTCATTCTAATTGAATTGCTTATGCTCTTATTTTAAATCAACCCCTCTTTTTTTCTGGATTCATTACCTTAAGTTCTATTCAAGACATCCTTACTGCAATTATTTCCTTTTTCTCTCAGATCTTCAATTTTTTCTCCTCCATTTTTATAAATACTGAAACATGCTAAATACCATCTGTCAAAAAGTTCTCTTGATCCTACATGCTCCCCGCCTCCACCTTCTACGTCTTTCCCTTCATAGCAAAACTCCATTCTTCCATTTATTAGCCAATAATCTTGGAGTCACTCTTAATCCCTTCTTTTTCTGATAACCCTACATCCTAAATAATTCTGTTAGCTCAACCTTCAAAATATACTCAAGAGTCTTAAAATTTTCACTACCTCCACTATAGCTGTCCTGGTCCAAGCCATTGTCCTGGAATTTCACCATTCCTCCTTACTAGTCTCTAAGCCCTCTGACCTGGGCAGTCTTTTCTCTGTCCCTTGGAGTAAAAGCCTCTACTAGCAACTCTCTCATTCAGAACCAAAGCCAACCTCTTACAGGCTGTGGCCTATAAGACCCTCCCTCCATCAAATCCCTGATCATCACTTTCCCCTGATCACTGCTCAGCCTGCACAGGAACCAGGATCTCACTGAAGGGTCCTTGCATTTCCTTTTCCTTCAGCCTGAAAATCTCTTTTGCAAGGTCTGTCAAGCTCCCTCTCTCATCTCCTTCAGAACTCTCTTTAAATATCATTTTATTTTGAGGTTTTCCTTTCTCATCCTTCATAACCCATCCCATTGGCCATCAGATACAATCTATTGTTATAATACCAAGAATGCCATATTATAGACTGTTTCTTGAATATAGTCAGCTCTGACCAAATAATTGCTAATGATTGTGTTTTCCTCTTTATTTCTTTCCCTACACTATCTTCTTAGTGCTACCATCTGGTACTGTTCTTTGCACATAATAGATGCTTATCTTTTGAACTGAACTAAATTGAACCAAACTGAACTACAGTTTATTTTCCTTGAGCACATACTTTTTAGGATAGTGAGGTGAGAGTAACCTAGAAACTGAGTATTTAGGGAAACTCATGGAGTTTAGCCAAGGGCTTGGAGTTTTTAATTACTGGCAATGATATTTTAAAAAGACATAACAATATGCTGATTTTATATCTGTGAACAATGTTACATTTTGTAACAAATACGCCAGTCTCTTTTAGGTACATATTTTTAATGAGCACAAATTCAACAGAATGTCATCTACTTATTTGATGGTTCATGGAAATGAAAAACATTGTTCACCCACTTTATCTGTTTCTGTGTTTCGGTGATGACATTCTCTAAGAACTAAAACAGAGAAAGCAGAAGTCTTCCTGCTTTAGTTCTCAGACAATTTCATCACTGAAACTCAGAAGCAAACAAAGCACATGATCAAAAAACATGGGTGTTACATAAGCTTATGCAAAGCTAATTTTGCTGTACTTTATGATTCAGAGTCTACCTTTCCAGTGAAAACACCGAGTCTTCTCCACTAAGGTCTTTAGCATCTGTTTCTTATCAGCAGGGTCCCTTCTCACAATATACTTTCTTTAAGTGTTGATAAAAATTTCTTCCATCTAGTATTCTTCAGAGCTCTGGGGACTAAAACTTCAAATGGTCTCATTTTATTTTGTAATAGATAATCTGGCTTATATCTTTATTTAAATTTTTTGTCACTAAAATTGGAACCCCTCATCTCAATAATGGCCACCATTTATTTGAGGGTACTAATATAATCCTCTCAACAATCTAACAGGCAGGTATTATCACAATTATCACTATTATTAGTTCCATATTACAAATAAGGAAATTCAGAAACAAAGAAGTTATCTCATGTATCCAAGGTTGCACAATTAGGGCTCAGATAATGAAGCTCCAGAAATACCACACTTACCACTATGAAATAGTCAGCCCCAGGTCCACCCCACCATCATGTATATGAGTAATGTGTGCCAGGGCTTCATCAGGACCTGCACCTTTGATGCTTTAAAATATGGGCTGAGAGTAGCTATGGAAAGCCTCTTTCAGAAATACTAACTTCCACTTTACCTGAATATCTGGGAAATTACTATCACCTATTTTGTAGCAATACCAAAACTGGCTGAGCAATTGCTTTGTCCCTGATTCCAAGCAGGTCCCCAAAAGATGTTCTTGAGATGGAAAAGGAGATCCCAAGTGAAATTGTGGTGTTGCATTCAAAGCTGAGTAAGTAGAATAGCCACTGTGTTCATAAACATAGGAAATAAGATTGTAATCCTTGCCTTCTCTGGGAGTCCTTCAATGTACATGCTTAATGCATAT
This sequence comes from Ictidomys tridecemlineatus, assembly GCF_052094955.1. NCBI lineage: Eukaryota > Metazoa > Chordata > Mammalia > Rodentia > Sciuridae > Ictidomys > Ictidomys tridecemlineatus. The sequence continues at coordinate 100,873,457 of NC_135485.1, read as the reverse complement.
AGTATTTAAAAATGAGCAATCTTAGTTGATATGCTTAAGAGTCACTTTTCTCTATCTTTAATTATTCTTTCAAAATCATTTTCCAAATTATTATAACGTTCCCTACTTCACTTTTATTTACTCATTTTTATTTTTAAAAGTTGCCTAAATGGTGTTTTATTTCAGAAGATTCAAGACATTTTTTTCTTTAATGGATCTCTTTGGAGAAGAGACAAAAATTGTTCAGTATCATCATTGGAAACAAACTGAAATCACCAATTTATCAATATTCCAAGAGATAATTAGGGTTGGTATGGGGTGTTTCAGTGTGCAAGATGTTAGAGCAATTATTTGCAAATGCATTTACTTAAAACTATACCATGAAGAAAGCTTGGTGAAAAAGTTAAGAAACAGCAAGAATTTTTTTCCTAGAATATTTATTTCAAACAAGCATCTCTTAAAAAAAAAAATCAAACAAGCATCTCCAGAAGAATAGAGTTGGGAAGAAGAATTTAATCAAAACCTGTAACTAGAAAATACATATGTTTCAGTAGCAAAGAAAATCTCAAGATACAGTTCAATGTAAAAAATCATGTTATCAACTATACAGAAAGTTTGACCTGAAATAATCTCTTCCTGGTCTACTAATTTTGCTTTTTACTTTCATCTTCATAGGAGATCAAATTGATAGTGAAATCTAAGGCAGCCTTCTCTGTAATTAAAATTTTTTTCAGTGTCTCACATTTAACCTAAAGTTATTACTCTGATCAAAAATGATCCAGATAGCTGGGAGGTATATACCAAGAGTGCATAAAAGTACTGTGAATTGATATTTGTTAAGATTTATTACTCAATTTCTTATTCTAACTGTCAAAGGTGTTAATATGGTGAAATGAGAAGTGAATTTCATCAAAATCCACAGATATCAGCATTTACCTTGACCATAAATATATCCAGAACATTTCAGGATTTAGCCGGTTACAGAAAGCAATGAGATGCTGCTGTCATTTTAAAAATCAAATGATTTCTTTCTTCTTAAAGGATGAAACATTTCAAAAATTGGAACTGAAGAAAGTTTGTACTTTATAGTGAATGTGTCCAGAAATCTGTCAGATGTATAAAGCATATCAAAAAAAGCATTGAGACTTTGCTTCCATGAAGAATAACCAGTTCTTCCATCTTTTATATTCTACACTTCTAAGCCTGGTGTTCCTTAATGCAAAACAATTTTCAGCAATGTTGTCTGGATCATGAAGTCCTGAATATAGTTAATAGCACAAGGTGACAGCAGTGGAGGTGCTGAGAAGAAATGAATTATGTATATATGTCAAAAACAAAGCCATGGAATTTCCTGACCGAAGGAATATGAGGTAGGCTTGGCATGTAGCTGAGGGTAGAGTGTTTGCCTCACATGTATGAAGCCTCACATGAGTTCAACCCTTAGAACCAAAAAAAAAGAAGAAGAAAATGAAGAAGAAAAAATATGAGGTATGAAGAAAAGAAAGGGCTCAAAAGTGGCTGTAGGATTTTGTCCTAAGAACTTAGAAGGATGGAATTTACATCAAGTAAAACAGAGAGAGCCACAAAATAAACTGGTTTAGATGGACATAGCAGGACTTCCATTTTATATATGTTGACTTTTAAATGTTTGTTAGACAGTTAAGGGGAAATGTGGAGAAGATAATTAAATCTGCAATATTTAGGCCTAAAAATTAGAAAGTTATCAGCATATGAATGACATTCAAATCCATAAGAGTACATGAAGTCACCAAGAAATTGAGTAGAGATGTTGAAAAGGAGAAGCCAAAGCACTGAAACCCTGGGCACTCTAACATGAAGTGTTCAAGCAAAACAGGAACACCCAGACCGTGGCTCTAAGCAGCCACAGTGTGTAAGATAGAGGGAAAGCCATGAAGCTGATATCTTGGAAGTCAGGTAAAGAATGAGTATGGTGCAGAAGTCAGTCAGAAAACAGAACCCTTTACTATACTTGGCAATGTAAAAGTTACTGATGACCTTGATCAGATTGAATGCAGGTTTCCAATCTCAGTTAAAAATTGCACTCTCTCCAGATAATCTTCCTTGATCTCCAAAATTGAGGCAAGTAATGTTCCTATGGGCTCCCATATTATCCTATACCCATATATCATATATAACATATTTCTGAAGAGGAAGAAGAAGAGGAGGAAGAAAAGTGCAGAAGTCACACGAATTGTTTTCAACTAGACTAAATGCTGATATTGTTTACTAGAATGAGTATGTCAATCTGTTTGGACTGCTATCACAAATTGCCATAGCCTAAGTGACTTATAAACAACAGAATTTATTTTGTACAGTTATAAAGGCTGGGAAGTCCAAGACTGAAATGCTGGTAGATTTCATGTCTGGTGAGGAACAATTTCCTGGTTCATAGACAGCAGTCTTGTCACTGTGTCCTCACATGATAGAGGGACAAGGGAGTTTTCTGGGATCTCTCTTATATGGACCCTAATCTCATTCATGAGGGTTCTGCCTTCATAATCTAATTACTTCCCAAAGCCTTGACCTCCTAATACCATCACATTGGAGGTTATGTTCTAATGTGTGAATTTGGGGGAGAGACACAAATTGTCATCTAGTGCCGCTGTCCGGCTGCAGCAAAATAACCAGGGGCTGACGAGCAACTTGTGTAGATTGATACAGCAGGAGTGGGAGCCGTTTATTGTAGGACAGGAGGGGTATTTATACATTCCACACAGCTTATCTTAATTAACATAAACTAGATACAGCAGTCAACCAATAAGGAATCTCCACACTTAATGGCTCACTGGCCTTACTTCACAAACCACTCCCTCTGGCAAAATGCCAGGCGCCATCCTGACTTGTTTACAGACCCTAACAATCCAGAGCAATGTATTCACAAACTTTATCCTAAGAAACCAGCACTAAATTAGGAATTCCATAGCTATTTATCCTCAGCTGAAAGTTATCTCAAAGTTACCCTTTTCAAATGAGCCTCTGCAGTCTCAACCAATAATCACAAGACGTCCTGCCCTTCCTGTGGTAATCAGTGCAAACATAAAGTCATGTAGCAGAGGGCCTTACGGCTTCTGTTCTTCATTCCTCCACAGGCCTAACACAGCCCTGCTTTCCCTAGCCAGCCAATCTTTCTACTTCTCTCTCTTGTCCTCCCACTTGCCCAGGCTTTAACTAATTCACTAATGAACACAAGATGTTGATTCCATAGCTCATTCTAACCTAGATTTGGCTTCAAAAAATTTTTAAGAAGTTCACAACTAATGTGTTTTCTTTTGCCATTTGTATTGTGATACCCAATGACTATAGGAATGGAATGACCTGTTTTCTAGTCAGACATCCTTTGTAAAGTCTCAAAGCCAGTTTCCCATTTCCCGACTTATTCATTTTTGCGACGTTAGAGTATTTGGAGTTTAAATATTTAATTTTGGAAAACATTTACAGAAGAATGTGGTAATGAAACCATTGCTCCTATAGTGTGACTATTCTCTAGGTGTTATTTTTCTCTTTCATTACAATTACAGGCACAGAAAACTGAAGGAAATTTTGAAATTCTGGAGTATAAACATTTTCAGACAACAGACAACACTGTGAAGGACCAAAGTGGTACTCAATTCATTTAAATATTGTATAGAATGGCTTTTGTTTCATAAACTCTATAAAACAATATATGCTCTGTATTACTTTACCCTTTAACACCAAGATACATTATTGGAAGTAGGTATTTATTGGGTAGAAATTAATATGTTCTCCATGATAATGTCTATTGTGTTTTTTCATTCTTTTTTAAATATAAAAATCATATTAAATTAACTAAGTTAATCATAGAAATTAAGGAAGTGTTCCATTCTTGCTGTCTGGTTCAAAACTAGATTGGATTCAGTAGTTTGCAACCTATTGATAAAATGTTAAGTAGAAAATAATAAAGTTTATGTAAGAACATTACCAATATTTTATATAAGCAGTTTTTAAAGAAATTCACTGGATTATATTTTCTATTTTCATCATAATTAACTTATATCCTATTAACTGATCAACTTATATCCAAACTAAATGAGATTGTGAATTTCTCTGTGACTGCACCTAGCCTCAATGTCTTCTTATCACATCAGATAGCTCCTTATGACAAATTTGGTCCTGAACAAGTTAAACTTTCATTTCCAAAATCATTGAAATTTCCTATTGTTTCTTAAGTATTATTTTCAGTAAAGCAGAATTTTTTCATAAACGGGAAAATTTTTAAGTCCTCTTGAAAATTAGCCTAAGCAAGTTCTTTCTTTTATTCACTAAGCCATATTAAGATGTTGCTAAGCAAAGTCACTGCCAGAATAGATCATTAATTAGAAGGTAAACTTTAGGATGCACACCTCTGACTCCATGATATTGGACATTTCAATTATTTTCTGAATAATTAACAACACAGAAAAAAACACAGTAATAGCTATCACTTGACAACTACCATGTCATGTCTATGTTTCCATGGAGATACAGTCATTTGATTCTCTTGCCTAACTGTCATCATTTTAAAATCTAATCTGAGCATCTGCTTTTGGATCAATTGGTTTTATGCATTTATATTTATTATAATTGCTGTTACATTTGGATTTATTTCTGACAGACTATTTTGCATTTCTATTTAACATGTTTTCTTATTCCCCACCCCCTCTTCTCCTGTCTTCCATTGGTGAAATAGACCATTCTTCTGCTGGTTTTATTTTTATACTCTCAGTGGTTGCCACTAATTTATTGACAACACACATCTGCTTACCTTCCCCTATTTCTTAAAAACCTATCATAGAAAAATTGCCCCTCTTTAAAATGGCAGCTGTTAACTCTGGGGAAAATTTTGTATGAATTAGAAAAAGGGAAACTTTCCTCAAGAAAAAATAATTTTAAATTATATACATAGCTACAGGCCCACATTTGCTATCCTCTTAGCAGCTCAAACATCATACATGAAAACACATGCAGTTTCATGCCTCAACCCTACCACCTTCCCGGAAAGGCAATGATGTGAGTGGGCAGAACTCAGGCTCCGATGATCTCCTGAAGATGTGCCTATGGATAATATGATGCTCTTGATCCGCATAAACCTGAAGACCCACAGTGTTGCATGCACAAGCCAAAAGCTTTACCAGAAATTTCCCTTCTCACAGTGTTCTTCCCTCTTGTGTGGTCATCATATAAAATACTTCAACTCTGGATTCTTTGAGATATATTTTGGTTTGGTCCTTTATCATTTACTAAGTTATTTACTCCTCCTAATTTCCTTCATCTCAAAATCTCCTAGATTTATTTATTTTCTTGCTTAAGGGGTTAAAAAACTTTTCCTCTAATGGTAACATTTCTCTAACAGTAAATATTTTAAGCTTGTGGAATATATAATCTGTCATATCTTAACTATGCCATTACAACAGGAAAGGAGTCATGGACAATATATAAATGAATGAACAGAACAGTGTTCTCTTAAGGCTTTGTGTACAAAATGAACAAGCTTTGCCCCACAGTCTGTATTCTCTGATCTTTGTTCTAGAGTATTTTTAAAAAGAAGCTTTGCATGATAAGCCTTCTGAAGCATTATGCATGTGAGAATTTGTTTTTCATGCATTCAAGTGATAATCAAATATCTTTTATTCAACACTCTAAAAATAGTATTTCTGGGGTGGAGAGAGGGTGTGAGTCTGTGGTAGAACATTTGCTTAGCATGTATGAGGCTCTGGCTTTAAACATCAATATCAAAAATAAAAATAGTAATCCATTATCCAATATTGCCATTGAGCAATCTGATAACACAGCTCTTGAGAGATTGGGGTAATCTGCTTTTAATTTCTCTAAGCCATCTGATTTTTTTATATTTCATCATAGATATATTGGTGTAAGCTCATTTATCTATTTGCTTTATACTGCATAAAATCTTTCAATTAATGCGTGAATATCTTTCCTTAATTTGAGAAAATCTTAGCCATTATTTTTCAACAACTTTTTTTTCATTGTTTGTCTTTCTATCAGAAATACCCCTTATTCTGATATTGGTGCTTCTACTTCATTTTTTCATAACTCTTAATTTTGTTAAATGTCTGTATCTCTTTCCGGTTCCTTCTGGGAAAGATCCTGGACGTCATCTTCCAGCTTTCTAATTTGTCTTTCATCACATCCATTGTTGCTGAACCGTTCTGTTTAGATCTTGAGTTAAGCCATCATATTTTTCTTACTAAGTATTTCCAGTTGAATTACATAAATGACTTTTTCTGCTTCATATGTCCAATTTCCTATCTGCATCAGTTAGGAATGACTTATCCTGTGAGTAACAGAAAATCAGATTAAGTAGTTTCTTAAATAAATTAGCCTGTTTACTTTTCACAAATAACAAGAGGTTTGGAAGTGGTTGCCAGCATTGGATCAGTAGTTCAGAATGGTCAGGCCAAGGTCTCTCCTTTCCACTGCCTTTTCCTTATAGTAGCTAGATGATGATTGACCTCCAAAAAGCAATGTTTTGATGGTAGATTTTCAGTTCCCTGGACTCTATGGCAGAGAAAGGCAAGGCAAAATCTGCCTGAACACAAAACTGACTGAGCCAACCTACAGTATTTGGAACAATCCCCATTTCTCTGAAAAGATTTTGTTTGCTCATTTAACTCCTCTCTCGGGTCTATGTATCTGTTTATCTATATTGTTGGCTTGTTTGTTTTTAATGTTGTGGTGCTTTCAAGTTTAAAATATTTTCCTTTCCTTTGGTTTAGGAAGGAATGTTAGTTCAGCTAGTGACAATTCCTCTGGGGAGAAACGTGCAACCAGGGCCTTGACTTTATTTGGAAGGAGGAAGACACCTTCAAGGTAGAAGTCTCTGGAGTTAGGGATTGTACTTCTGCACTGGCACTGTTCCCTTGCAAGAGCAGCTTCCCACAGGTAAAACCCTGTAGCCTCACTATGGGGAAGCTGTGGGATCTGTCTGCGTCTTTATCAAAGCAAGGCTCCATGTCATTCAAATACACATTATGAACACTGGACCTCAAGCTGGTAAGCAAGCTAGCAGAAAAGTTCTCTGGGATTGTTAAAAAAAACAGCCCTCATAAACAGAAAGCCAGAGAAAGATGCACAGATAGGACAGATTAAAAATCTGCCAAGCTTACTGTTCTTACCAAGTTTCAGCTCAATACATGCTTGAATAAATACTCCACAGACTGCCACAAACCTTCAATTAATTTTCAGAGATATGAAAAGGCTGGTCAATATTCTTGCTGCTCTTGTGGAGGAATTGTATCTTGGAGATCCTGCTCCATTTTTCTGGAGGTGCTTCTTTCTTATTTCTCATTTTTTTTTCTATTTATGTTCATGTCAATGATGATTAGCTTCATGATTTGAAAGTATTGACAAAATAAAATAATTTTCCTAGGTTCAACAGTAGGCATAAAAGCAAATAAGAAAATCTGTATGGAGGGCTGGGGTTGTGGCTCAGCGGTGGAGCACTTGCCTAGTACGTACGGGATGCTGGGTTCAATCCTCAGCACCACATAAAAATAAATAAAATAAAGGTATTGTGTCCCACTACAACTAAAAAAATATGGCATTATGTAAAAATGTGAATGTGTAACCTATGTGATTCTGCAATCTGTATTTGGGGTAAAAATGGGAGTTCATAACTCACTTGAAACTATTGTTCGAAGTATGTCAAGAGCTTTGTAATGTTGTGAACAACCAATAAAAAAAAAAGAAAAAAAAATCTGTATGAATAAATGGATAAATACATAATCTAGAGTGCAATAGCCAACTTTTGATTTTTGTGACTTTAGAACATTTACCTTTTGTTTTACTCGTATACAGCAAGTGATTTTAAAATTATTTGTATTTTATCCAAAATTATTACATATTTGAGGCAACAACCAATTTCCTATACTTAAATTTCTAAATATTTAAATGGTATATAAGAAGTACATTTTTAAGGAACTTTTTACTTTTACTTCTAAAAAGTATGATTTTTTTTTCCCTAAAACATTATTACTCTGCTTCCAAAAGAGAAGTGCACTAAATACTAATTAAGTACCTCTCTTTTGGAATTCAAATATTATTGAATTGTTAGTGAGCATGCTAAAATACTGAAAAATCAGATAAATTCATTCTGTATAAAATAAAAAAACTAAGAACGAAGCAACCATTTCTCTGAAAAATCAGGATGAGGAGTGTTAATTGAAGAAGGAAATCTTCATTCTCAGGGAAGGGCAGAGGCGTCAACTTTGGAAGTAACAGAGAAAGTTAAATTAGTCAATTAAGGTGAACTTATCGTGCTGGACAGCCAAAATTTGGAGTGGGAGAAAAATACTAAGAAGAGATCAAACTTGAAGAACTGTGAAATAATTTGTATTCTTTTAACACTGAGTAAGGAAGGACAGGAACACAGAAGGAAGCTGACCATGGAGTAAGAGGTCTCAGTCGGCTACACAGTGCAGACTCCTCTTCTGGTTTGTCTAACTGTACGAAATCCAGCATCTTCCAACGGCAGCATAATGAGAAGAGCCATAACCAAACAAAGCAGGCAGTCAACAGCCCCAAGTATTATGTGGTCTAGTTAGTTCTGCCCTGATGCAAAATCTGAGAAAGAAAGTGGAAGGATTTGTGCCCAGGCTTAGAATGGTGTTACAATGAGAAAGAACATTATATAATATATAATAATATATAATGTCCTGATTTGCCTGGGATGGCCCCGCTTTAAGCCTGTTGTCCTGGCTTAATCATCAATAGTTTAGTGACTCTCAACTATTTCACTGTTTGGATGCTAAGTCACGTTGGCCGAATGTACAGCTACTATACTCACATGTGATAACTTGAGTCAATCACTTTGAGAGAGAACTTGCTGGCCCTGTTGCTTCTTCTGCTGCCATCAGAATCAGCGTGGCTGAAAACTCGTATCATTATCCATCCATCCTCCATGTCGTTTCTGATCAAGTCCATATTGCTTAGAAGGAATTCCCAGCTGCTCAGGAAACCCACACTGAGAGAAGACAGATGCTAACTTCCCTCTCGCTTTGAGCAGGGATTCAGAGCAATCTGGAAGCTCACTGCTGGACTTGCTTTCTCTCCCCAGCCTTCCCATCACCCTGAAGAAAGGGCATCCCTGGGGAAGGAGAGGTAAGCGGGGAAGAGGAGAGAGGGAAAACCAACAGGAGGCCACTCCGTGCATTCTCTCCAAGTGCCCATGTGTTTCCCTTTCAGACTTCTGGGAGGTAAACAAGAGCATGCATTCTCATAAGGTAGACTAGGTTTCATTATAAATGAGGATTAAGTTTTAATTTAATTATTTCTTATTCCTTTCCATTAAGTTTTCCCATGAGACCTATAAAGTCCTTTTTCTTTCTCTGAATAGTTTTTTTTTAAAAAAAAAAAAACTGTCTTCATACTGTATCAAAGGAATTTAGATAGAAGGTATGTAATTTTCAACAAATCATTTGATATCGTACATACTTATCCAGAAAATTGATATCCTGTGTCACCCTCATTTGCCCTACTGGAGATTTCTGTCAAATTTTTTGATCTACTTTAGACTTCCTACTTCCTTGATGCTTGTCAGAGAGCAATGCAACACACTGGGTTACCAACTCCATGGTTCTGTCAGCAACCCCAATGACAACAAAATTAAGCTTTGCATTTGAAATATAAGAGACACCTTAGAAAAGTAGGAACTTGAAAGACTAAAGATCCTGTAAATTAAGCACAAGCTCTTTTTCTTAGGAAACATAACCATGTTTTAATCACAGAATAAGATATATTCCCATGGCTGTAATTGTCCAAATTCATGGTCATTCTACTTACAACATAAGATAGCTTAAGTCTTCCACTTAATCATAGCTTTATAGACAACCACAAGTATGATTTCTTTAAACAGAATGTCCAGTTAGCCTTTCAAAGAAAAGAACTACTTCAAGGAAAAATGATCACTAAAAAAAATTTGTGGACTAGAACTCAATTGTTTCTTAATTCATTGAACTGATTCTGGCTAATTTCAAGAGCAGCTATGTTTTAATTAGCTTTTTCATTACTTTGAACAAAAGACCTGAAAGAATAATTTTAGAAGAGGAAAAGTTTATTTGGTGCTGGCAATTTCAGAGGTCTCAGTCCATAGACAGCTGATTCCTTTCCTCAGGGACTGATGTGAGATAGAACATCACAGCAGAACAGTGTGATGGAGGAAAGCAGTTCAGAACATGACTCCAGAAAGCAGAGAGAGTTCTCCTCACCACCACAAATTATAAACCCAAAAGCACACTACCAAGGAAGCACCTACTCCAGCCACACCCTGCCTGCCTACAGTTACCAGTTAATCCCTATCAGAGAATTAATGCACTGATTAGGTTAAGGCTCTCATAAACCAATCACGTCATCTCTCAACTTTCTTGCATTATCCTATGCATGAGCTTTCCAGGGACACCTCACATCTAACCATAACAAGCTACCATAGAAAATCAAAGCTCCCTTAAAGCAAAAAAGCAGAAGACACATAAGGGAAAAAATTAACTAATGAACAAGTAAACACTGATTCCAATTGTAGAACAAGAGAAAGAAGATGTTTTTTTTAACATATTTACCACACTATTATTGTGAAGATCAATATTTTCATCATTGTTTACAACATGTGAAATCTTTCTTTCTCAAGGTCTAGGAAATAAAGCTGGACTTTTTTTTAATGATTTCAAAGAAGCAAATAAATAAACCAAATGAATGATCACAATGTCTTTTGAACCCAGGAGTTTATTTTTCACACAAGGCAATTCAGTTTTAAAAATGTGATCATGCACTGCTCTTAGTAACACTGGATGCAAAGCCTGTGGTGTTTCCCTATACCTCTTACATGGGTAAAACATAAATGGTACAATTTGCAATTTTTATAAATATCTCACCCTCTCTGTTAAAGCAAAAAAAGTTGATGATACAAGTTTTGGAGCAAATTTGGAAAAGTCTGAGAAGACTAAACTACCTAATAAATCGAGTCCCTTTCTTACCTATCACTTTTATTTAAAATTGTTTCTTTTCTAGAATTTCTTAAAGAAAGATAGGTTGAAGCAAAATCAATAATTCATAATAGAATTTTCTCCATTCAATGTCAAAGCTTAAAAAGTATTATACTCAAGCTAAGAAAAGACGTTTGACCTCCTTTCAGCAAATGTCCATAGCACAATCACGTAAAGGCTCTACTACACAGGCATGCATTGTCAAGTGCAAAAATATATCCAATATGTGATCCTTCCTTCTAGAAACCCTTACATGATAGAAACAAAGTCACATGTAAAAAGCGCCATTGAACATATAAAATGTTCACAAAATATTATGAGTATGGGAAAGAAAGGCACTTTCTTTTGAGGAAATCTAGAGAAGACTCTTTGAAGTTGTGGCATTCAAAGTAAATCTTAAAGGATAAGCCAGGCATCAGTAGTGAAATGCAAGCTCTTACATCCAAATAAACCTCAAGTGGCACACGCAGGCAGGCTACCAGAAATACTAAGACGTGCTGATGTGATCAAACATGAGCTGCTAGGGGCAGGGTTTTTTTCTAACACCTTCTCCAATACAATGCACAGATATGAACTTAAGAAGTCATTATGATCCAACAACCCCCATTTCCTGTTTTAGACTTTCAAGTAGTGGCTAAGAGCAAATGAGAAGTGTTTTAAAGTATAAATCCCAGGATGAAGTAACCTGGTATAAAGATTGAATTCACAAGATTTGGAATAAAAACTGAGTTGAAAACCTTCCTACAATAGCAGCTATTAGACCCTGGAAATATGACTAAACACTTAATGCCTCATATTTCCTTTCTATTAAAAAAAATGGGATAATAATATCTGTTTCATAGCAATGTTGGAAATGTGAAAGGAATAATATATGTAATTTTCTCATCCCTATTTTGCTATTAAGAATTTGTTACATTTCTCCAAATACAGATATTTTATTACAAGTTTTACCGAGTTCCTTGTGCTTATGGTTATAAATCCACAATGATGGGCACTATTTGTCTATCATTTTATGGTCTCTTAATAAAAGAAAATTATACACATGACATTCTGCAGAAGGTCGCAGAGGGCATCCCTGGGAGAAAGGTCACAAAAAGGGGAAACCAGTGAAGTCATAAGTTTTTATGAGGAGCTCATTTTTATGGCAGATGTAAAAATTTTAAAAAACCTACACAGTGGACCTAAGGAAGAGGTTCAGGGGAGGAGAGGGGCTGCCTGCATCAGTGATTTCATGGTAATCTGACAAGTCCCTTCCTAACAGGGGACCCATGAAACTCCCGCAGAGAACCAGGGCCTGAGCTTTCTGCTTTCCCATGGCTCTAGTCCTTCTTCCTTTCCATCACAAATCCTAGGGTCTTCTTCCTTATAACCCATCCCCCTGCCTGTCTCCCCAACAGGGAGGAGAGTTAAATGTGTGAGATTGTAAAGGGGCAATGACTATTCCAACAAAATGGAGATAAGATGAACTGGGCACCTGCATCTGAAAACTGGGAATGACAGACCCACCTGACCAAGCAGTCTCTCTCTCCCCTTCTGCTTGTCTTTAGGCAAAGCTTTTGTGATAGTTAATATGCTCTCCAAGGACATTTTGCGATCCCTTTCATTGGAGCTGAAAGGAATTTCGAAGTCACAACACCAGCATTGATACCTTGAAGATAAACGTCTATTGGGGGATAATGGAAGCATTCCTAAGTTTGTTCTTTTCCATTCTTGGTTTCCCCAGATAACACGGTGAAACTGAATATTTATTACATAATATAAATTATAGTGGTGATGGAGTAGGGGAGGCTTCACAGATTGCTCTTCCTGCACACGCAGACTGGATTTCCCATCATGTGCCCCTCCTCACTTCTCTCTCTCTCTCTCTCTCTCTCTCTCTCTCTCTCTCTCTCTCTCTCTCTGAATGCAGACACACCCTCAGGGTGAACATGGAAGCTCTCTTTGTAGAAGGCAGGCTTCCATCATCTCAGGTCTTGTTATGTAGGAAGACATGCTAAGTTCAGTAACACATCTTAAGGTTTTGGTAGCCAAATTCTCCTGGATTTGCTAGATTGGCACAAAAATTCAACAAACTTGTAGCAGTTGAAAGGAGTTTCTGATGCTGTCAACAATCTGTTTACTTGCTTCTGAGACTTTAGGGGGGTCATAAAAGGGTTATGATGCTATAAAACTTAGTATCACATTTCTACACACACCAAAAAAACAAGCAAACAATAACAATCACCACAGCTAGTAAAGACGCTGCCGCAAACCTTCCTACTATCCATTGATACACCTAAACACATAATTTGTCTCCAACACTGCCAGCAACTTGAGAAAGGGATACTCAAATCCTAAGTTTATAACTTTTGTCTTCAAAAGCTATCATCCAGTGAAAAGACAAGATTCTCCTACATGAAAGCGTACAAAAAAAATGGTTATGTGCCTCGTGGGTTGCTCTAAGGATTAAATGCTGAGGGAATTCGAGAAAGATACATATGATAAGTATGTAGGTATAGACTAAATTCACAAAGGCTTCATGGTCAAATTGTCCTGCAGGAAAAGCATTTGAGGTCTATATGAGAGCAAAAATAGAGGACAGGGTGGAAAGGAGAGGGACTCTAAGTATTAAGCACCTGAGCTCCTAGAAGCTTATCAGAGAAACTGATACCTAATTCCTTTATCCTCCTCAAAGATATCCCTAGGCTGTACTTTAGCAGAAAAGGAAATGTTTCACAACTATTTCAGGAATCCACTCTCCCATTTATTATTTTCACAACCACGAACAAATCTGCTTGTATTTAGTGTTGTCCTCTGTGATACTGGGAGATTGTATGGGCAAGGCTGTCCATCTCACAGGATCAAGTGAGCCAATGAACATAAAGCAGGTTAAAAATGTGGGAAGAGCTTTAGACATGAGAGTTATTATTATCAATATTTCCACTGTCTCTCTTGCTATTTGCAAAAATAAACTGTGTAGTTTAGATGACTTCTATTATCTTCTGGGCTGCAGAGCCAAATATTCAAGGTAAGTTTTCTTTTACTCTTACCAAGATTTGGGGTTGCACAGTGGGCACAGAGCACCAGCTAGGGTTATGCAGTTCACTTATACAGTCAGATGGCCTTTGGGGGCAATTTGAAGGCTTCCTGGATGATCACTCGCTCTTCAATGATTGGTTGTACCTACTGTTTCCAAGGCAACTCTAGATCCATTCTGCATTCACCAACTTTCTGTTCCTATTCACTGTAACATCTCTTTAACAACAAGAGACATAAAATTTAATAAAGTAGAAGCATTTTAATAAATGGAGGCATAATTTAAATAGAAGCTTTGGGGGTTTTTTTGGAGGCCTGGGGCTTTTTTACATGTTACAGTAGAATCATAGTTCTTTCCTTTTAAGGGGATGGAGGAAAGCAAACACATTTTATACAATTCCTTTATGAACATTGAGGAAATATTTCCATGAAAATCCATACCTTTGTATGCACAAAGATCCCTCACTAACATTCAGTTCAACTTATTCTCCCAGAAAAGCAAGTACAGGCTTTGAATTCTCTGTTACCATACACCTATCTTCATGACTGTCACCCTTCTCCATGTTCCCAACCTAACATTCCTCCACATCTGGTCAGAGGGCAAGTCCAAAGGTGGGGCAAGGATCGTAGCTCCAACAGGACTCTTCTGTCAGAGTTCTGAGCAAGCTTGCCACAATCATATCAAGTAACATCATTTTTCCAATTTTTCCATTTGAGTTATTGAGACTCCGAGTATTTGAGTTGCAGTGTTGTGAGATATATAAGTGACAGAGACAGGATTCACACACCTACACGAAAGTGCTTTGACCATACGGAGTTGGCCACAACCTTGGAGTTGTACTCTCAGTACCACATAAGCATCATAAATTTTGTATTTTGATAAATCACTCTGGTTCTCAGTTTGTATCCCCCTGGAAAGCAGATTATGTTTAGAGACAAAGACTGTAATTATGTACAGAGAAAAAAATTACGTACAGAAATGAAGACTATATACAAGTGCTGATCCTAGATCTGGGGCAGTAGATCCTAGACAGCAGGAGTAAGCAAGCATAGAGGCTAGGCAGGAAAAAAGAAAAATCACCATAAGGTTTGCTATCAAGGTCACTCATAGATTCTTCTAGAATGGATCCTGCATTCTGCCAAGCACTCGGAGAAGTCTATGGAATGCCTTCTAGAATTATCCAACAGACAATGAGAGGCCAGAACATCCATACACGACTCTCACCCCACCCCATTTGGCTAAGTGTTATGCCTGGCCTTACCTCACTCACACTTCTCACTGCTTTTGTGCACTGCATGAGGAATTCCCCATGTTACTGAATCAGGTACTTTTTGCCCACTGCACAATATGCCAATCACCAAAGTGATGAGTTTCGCAAAAAATAAAATGTATTCATGAAGTGGCCAAGCATGTGGAGTCAGGAGAGCAAGTCTCAAATCTGTTTCCTTGGGATAGAGTTTTTGGGTAATCCCAATGGCTTGGGAGGCTGAGGCAGGAGGATCACGAGTATAAAGCCAGCCTCAGCAAAAGTGAGGTGCTAAACAACTCCATGAGACCCTGTCTCTAAATAAAATACAAAATAGGGCTGGGGATGTGGGTCAGTGGTTGGATGCCCCTGAGTTCAATCCTTGGTACCCACCCACCCCCCAAAAAAACAAGGTATTTTAAGGCATGGGGAAAAAAAAGAAATTGAAAGTAAAGAATAATGAAGCAATTGGTGGTCTTCACAAACATAATCATATGTAATGGCTCCTCATAGGATGCATGTTCAGAAAATTGCAACCTTAGCATGACCTGCGGGTATTTGGTCTTCTGATATTAAAAGGTCAACCCATCAGTCACCCACACAGGCTCAACTGAAAGGGTCAGTAGTTTCAACCATTTGAGCTAGACAAGACTACCTCCAAATTCCTGAAAAACAATTTAAATAACAATATCCACTGTGACCATACATCAGAGATGTTATCTACAGCAAAGCCAGTGGGGGGTCTAATACTTTATTGTTTAGGTAAGCAACTTCAAAATCAGTGATAACACCAGTAACTAGAAGAAACTGAAGCTAGAGTTTGTTCACACCCACATCTGACATGAACATGACCTTGATTATGGCGAGAGAGCATTACTGTCATGGCGCACACAATTGATGTGGCAATAGCGTCTCTGGAGCAGCAATCGCAGTCCTAGTCTGGGCACTGAGGCTAACTTGCCGGGTTCTGCTCTTGCTTTTATCACTGGTAAATTTAAGTGCACAAGTTACTTAAACACAATATCTTTTAGTTTCTTCTTCTACAAAAGGGACCATAATAGGATCTACTTCATAGTTGGATGTTGAGTTAAGTGAGATAATGGTTGTAAAGCACTTAGTAGAGAGCCTAGACATAGTTAGTGTCCCAAGGGGTCAGTAGAACTTTATCAAATATTTTATAATTACCACATATCAATTTCCTTCTCTCATAGCAGGAGGTAAGTGCATCAAAAGCACTCCATGCCTTCCCCCTCATGGTTATAAGATGCTAAGTAAGGGAAGCAAAATAACTACAAGTTCAGAAACCAAGCATCATGGTGACAGGCAATTTCAGCACCCAAATCCCAACGTTTTCTTGGCACTGCTTCATAATGATGAAAACTGTGTAGGGGCTTACCTCTCTCACACAAACGAGAAAGATTTTAAAAGGCTCATGTTTCCACTTGGTAAAAATCCTTTCCTCTGACAGAATAACAGCTGGTTGGAGAGTGGGAAAAAACAACCAGCACAAGAGCTAAGTAGCTTCAGGTCTCCATGGTAACAGAGTGCCCTATTCTGACCTCTTTAATCACCTGATTCTCATAGGATACAAAAAGGAGCAAGGAAACAGAAACCCTCAGACAAAAAAAATGTAGCCATTTGTGGAGCAAGTGATGACAAGATGGCAAATGTGGCCCAGAGGTGATTCTAATTACCTTTGGCTACCTGATAGTCCCTTAGAATTGTCTTCTTCACCGTGATAGATTAATATTCATCAAGCAGAGCTTAGTTGAAATCACTCATTCCCCCCACCCCACAAGCCACAGTACAAATGCAAGATGGCACCCTGGGGATGGTGGACAGTTTGTAGCCAAGCCACAACCGGTAGCAAGACAATGGTGTGGAGTGGATAGTCTCTACAGGAATGAAATTTATGATATTTTTCTCCTTACCATGAGCCTTTGCTTGATTTCTAGGAAAGATACTGAACATCTTTTGAAAGATCAGAGTAATACATCACAAAGCAAGGTCCTCAGAGCACCTGCACCAGAATCCCTGGGGGCATTGTTAAAACACACTTTCCCAGGGTTGAACTTCAGAGATTCTAGCAGAGCAAGCCTGGAGTGGAGCCAAGGAAGCTGTATATGCCAGGCAGCTCCAGGGGGTTCTTTTGCACCCTACAGTTCCAAACCACTTATTTAGAGCCTGGGTGTTACTTAAAAATCTAAAAATCTAATTTTAACTAACTTTTCTCCACTTTATTTGTGCTGGCATTCAAAAGATCACTTGTCAATGTAAATGTGACAGATTCTACTCGTCCACAGATAACTAACAGGGATAATCCATTTTTTGAGACATAAAAATACAGGGAAGAATTCCAAACCACTAAAGTAGAAGAAAACAAAACTAGTTTGGAAAAATACATCTAAGCTAACAATGAAAAGGTAAACTTTGGCTTGAGTAGCTTTATTTAATCCCTCATATTGCCTCACCAGTTATAATAATATCTAATATTATAATAAGCGTCATTTACTTTTTATACAATTGAATTCTTCGGTTAAAAGAAAAATACTGAATGCTATGAATCACTATTTTATTTCATACCTCCCCAAAAGTTGTACAAGTTATATTTAGATGCCATTCAAGTTTTTCATACATGTATATATTCAAATGTTTACAAAGTACTTACTACATGAAGGTCAGTGCTCCAGTTTAAACAACCAAGTGCAAGATATACCAAGTCTGGTGGTTAAAAGTACTATAGAAAACTACAAAGCAAGTGTGTTGATTGCTGTTTTAAATAATGGGCGGGAAGAGACCTCCAAAAAGAAGGTGATATTTGTAAAATCCTAAACATGATGAAGTAGCAACTCTTACCAATACCTTTTGCAAAAATGTTCAAGACAGAGGAAACATCAGGTGCAAAAGCTCAGAGGCAGAACATCTCAGAGGACAATGTGACATGAAGGGAATGAACAAGAGGAAGAGAAGTAGATAAGGTGAGACATAATTCGGGGAGAGATGAAACGTAACATGACCTTTGACATTTATTGCAGTGAGACCAGAAGAAACCAGGAGAGGGTTTCAAACAGAAAGTACAGGAACTGACTTACACTGAAAAGCATCACTTTGGGATCCTGAACTGAGAATAGACTGTAGAAGAGACAAGGCATAGTAAGAGGGAGACCAGATGGAAGACATTCTAATACTTTGGGTGTGGAACCATGGCAGTAGTGAGAAATGGGAAAATTCTGGAACTAGACCATAATATGGAAGACTGGGCAGTTAACGGTTTTGAGAAATTTAGTATTGTTGCCAGTAATGTAAGGGTCATCTTGATAAATTCAAGGTGATATTTCTCAGCAATTGTGACCTTACACGTTTAGGGAAAAATATAGTCAGATCAAAAAATCGTATTTAGCCATTGTAAGAAGTTTTCTCCTTCACTGAATAAATTTTCATTTAGTTTTGTCAAAGACCAGTTTGAGTATTTCTCATTCTCCTTGGGAAGTGCAGTGTCATGACTATTATCTCTGCTTGCTAGAGAATTTTGGAGGGTTGGTTGCTAAATCTACAGGTCTTTCACTTTATAAGAAAGTGAGGCATATTTTTCAAACACCTCACTCTTTCCAAACCCCATCCTCAATGGCCTAAAGATGTCTGTGGCATAATTTTGGTTGACATACTTTCTAAGTGTATTCCTACCAATAGTGTGCTAAATGCTAGTCACCAGAAATCATTCTCAATCATGAGTTTTTGAAGACTCATTTATAACAAAGGCTGGTATAAAAATTCTCAAAGCAGAAATAATTTTAGTGCAAAAGCATACGGCATATTACACATATCATTTATTAATGATAAGAGAGGTAATACTCAAATTAACCAAGAAAGGTTTTTAGAGCTCAAAAGGGATATATTATATGAATCCCAGGAACATTTACAGTCGGTCCTGCTTCTGAGTTCCTCACTTATCATGAGCTTTTATTCGCTGTTAACTACCATCCTGCTTCACATTCTTTCTGCAGTTTCCATTCATCCATTGATCTCTGGGTAGTGATTTAACTGAGGTACAACCAGCATTTTGGAGGAAAACATCATCCATCTGCCATCACCAGAAATGACTTCTGCCTCGTGTTTTCCAGTTACACATCACAAGCCTATTTCCACCTTTTTTTGAAACTTTAGAGTACCTTAAAGTTGGTAAGAGAGGGGAAGAACATTTTATCATGCCCACGTATGAGACTTAACTTATTTTTATTTTAAAATACGTTGCAAGTTTATATTCAATGTATTTGCCTCTGTCTTATGGCATATATTGTCACATTTGTGATTGACTTGATAATGGATACTTGACACCAGAGCCCTGATTCTAACATGTCCCCTATAAAAAACAAAATAGGATTTTCCTTATCACTTTGTTAATATGGTGTTAAGGGGACAAATAGATGAGGATAGTGGGAACATGAGGCTGAGAGAATAACTCTATAAAATGAGTCCATTATACTGACTCTCCAGACACTTTCATTGCCAAAAAGCAATCAATCTGCAGCTAGGTCACGCCTATGGGGACAGAAAATGTCACATTCCTCAATAAACTGAGGCAGGGGGCAGAAGGCCCAGCAGTAAGCGTAGGTAATGAATGATAGAGTTGAGAAGATGAGGACTAATTATCAGCAAAGACAATGAGCTCTAACAAGTAATTTCCAGATTACACTTGCCCCCTCAACCTCTGGTCCACTCAACCAGTGGCTAAGATCTCCAGGGGGATCAGGGATCCCACTTCTCAGCACAAGTGATTATCCCCTGCCCTGCTCCTGTCTCCCCTTAGGCACAAACAGAGAGAAGAAAGAAAAGGTGGAGGAGGAGGGGATTCTGGGAGTCTATAAAAGATCAAGACATGCATGCCCCTTCCCATGGGCAACCGGGTCCTGATCCCACTTCTCTCCAGAGAAGTCCATCTCTCTACCTCTCTTAATAGAACTGGCTTTCTTTCCACGCTTGCCTCAGTCTTTTGGATGTTGAATCTTCAACACCAGAGGAACAAGGACCCATTTCTGATCTCTAAGACAGATATCAGTGTCATTTCAGGGACTGCCTGTGTCTCCTTTATTGATCCTTTTATTGATTAACTTGTTTGTCTACATGCTGTAACAATTAAAAAATATTCCAAGCATATATAAGTTTCAGGAGAAGTATTATTTCACCTTTGCCTTTTAAGAATGCCTTCAAGATCCAGTCACTGATTAATATAGCACTAAATTGTGTTTTTGCTGTACTATGGATGTTCTGCATCATGATTTTAGGCTTGAGCTTTACATCATAAGTCTTTTCTATTGATGATCTATTTAGTTAGGAAGTGACTCAGATGATGGATAATGGACTATTCTCTAGAGTCAGATTATCCAGGTTTCTGTTGTGAGCTCATCCCTTGCTTCCTAGGTGATTTGGGGGAAATTGACTTAAAACCTGTAAGTCTTTTCTGTAATGTGGACAATAAGAATAATCCCTCTGTCAGAATGACATTGTGAGCATAAAACACACTAACTCATGCAAGGAGCTTCGCACACAATGCCTGGCTAACAAGAAAATTTTCACTAAGGTTTGCTTTTACTACATTTTTATTAAATATTTTTTTAAAACACCTCACTCTTTCCAAACCCCATCCTTAATGGCATAAAGATGTCTGTGGCATAATTTTGGCTGACTGCACAGTAGATGGGAAATATTTATTGATTCCCAATCCTTCCACTTACAAGTTATTTAGCCCTCTCTGACTCAGTTTTTCAGATTTTTTTTTAAAAAGAAATCATTCCATCTCAAGTGAGGGTTCACAAAGGCCTCTTAACAATTTTGTAGGTATTCATTAAAAGGTAGAATTAATTACCCTTTGTGAACATGCCAAAAACAAAATACCACAGAATGGATGACTTGAAAGAACTAATTTTCTCTCAGTTCTGAAGACTAGAAGTCCAAGCCAACATGTCAGCAGGTCTGGTTTCTTCTGAGGCTTCCTTCTCTCCTTGACTTGATGACGGCTTCCTTCCCACTGTCCTCACAATGTCTTGTCCTAGTGCATATCCCTGGTGTCTCTCCTTAAGAGAGCATCAGTTAGATTGGACTCAAGTTCACCCTTACAGACTCATCCTCACTAATTATCTGTTAAATGCCCTATTTCCAAGCATAGTAACATTCTGAGATATTGGGAGTGTTTCAACATATGAATCTGGGGGTGGGACACACTTTGGCCAATATTGGGAAAGTTTCGACATATGAATGGACGGGGAGACACACTTTGGCCAATAACACTACCTTCAGTTTTCCCAATCTTTCTCATCTCACATAACCCACCTCCCTTGAAAGACACACCTAAAGAAACAGGGATTGAAAAGCTACAGACAACCACAACTTGAAGAAATCTGTCGATAATAACTTTCTTTTCCTTCAATAATTCCCTTATCCTGCTTCATGTGTAGTTACTGAAATTTTAGGCAGTGGTGGTTCTAAAAGTACAAACACTCTGATAAAATGTCATCGCTATAAATTGAATTCTAGAGCAAGTTATTTTAAAATATTTTACAGTGCAGATGAACAATGAGTTCTCGCAGCAATACAGTGAAGAAAATCAGAATATTCTGAACTGAGAGAAACTTTTAACATATGTAAGAAGAAAAAAAAAATACTTTTACCAAAATTTATAACATTAACTTGCCAAAAACGACTTCAGAAAAAATCATAGCTTGTCTATCCAGCAGTCATTTGCTCTCCTTTTGTGTCAGTCCACTAAATTGTGTCTGTTTTTTTACAAGAAGTCATTGACCTCAGGGAGGCTCTCCAAGTTTCGTGGATAAATCAGGAATGGCCAATAAGTCAATCACAATAGTTCCATTTCCCCTTTGCCCTTTGGCTTAAGTATAGGCCAATGACTCACAAGGAGAGTCCGCAAAGAACTTTTAGAAAAAGAACATAGGAAAGATAACACTTTCTTTCAAATACTGTGAACATGAGGATATGATTCTTCGGGCTTCTGCAGCCATCTAGCCCCTGAAATACATCCCTGCCCCCTGCCCCCTGCCCCAAGATTAAGCACAAAATCATAGAATGAAGCACGGCAGAATATGACCCTTCAAAATATGCTAGTTGGGCATAAGGATTATCATGAGTGGTAGGTTCTTGGAAAACAGTAGATACAAAAGGACACTCTCTCCTTTTTTCTCTGTCCCAGCAGAAATGAAACATTCTTGTCACCAGACACGGGGGATTGAGGCAGAGAAAAGTCTGTGCTGATAGATCTTGATAAGACAATCCTTGTCTTCTTTAACCTCCTACACGTGATAGTTACTTTTCTCCAGCTGCCACCTTTTGTTCAACCTACGACTGTTGGTCAGCATTTGAGTTTTGTCACTTTTGGGGGTCATTTTCCGGTGGAGTCCTATGTACATGCAAAACCTGTTTTTCTGCTATCAATCATCTTTGATCAATCAGTTTGATCCTCAGGCCAGCAGAGATCCTAAGAGGGTAGAAATAAAGTTGTGCCTTCCCTGCACAAACAAACTCTCTAAAATCAGAGTCTAATTTTTACCAATACAGATATTAATTTAACAGAACTCTTAAAAGAGAAGGCAGCCTGAATCACTTTGACACTCAGCTAGATGAAGATCCAGAAGAAAGTTCTGAGGGAAACTTCTAATTCCACACCAGGATGTTGAAGAATGATAAAGAAAATGTTCAGGTCAGTGGGAAAGGCAACAAATTGCATTTAATTCTTCTAAACAGCATTAACTTTGAAAATTCTTTTTTAATGATTTTTTTTATATTTAACAAATATACTGAATTGGACAAAAACCATTGCTCAAATAAAAGATACTCAAGGAATGAGCTTTCTTCTATGGTATCAGGCAAAATCTACGGAAGGAACAGAAAGCACTCATTGTTGGCATTTGGCCTCACCTTTTGAGAATTAAGACTCCAGTTTTAAAATATTATGCAAAGATAGCAGTTATCAGAATGATAATCCCCTTTGGTCTGAATGAGTGATGCTGAAGTATTTTCAACATGTGAGTCAATCTAAATTTTGTATAACCAAGAAAATCAACTTTTTTGTTTTTTTGTACTGGAGATTGAACCCAGGGGTACTTCCCCACTGAGCCACATCCCCAGACCTTTAGTTTTTTTATTTTTCATTTTGAGACAGGGTCTCACAAAATTTCCTAGGGCCTCACTAAGTTGTTCAAAGAGGCTTTGAACTTGGAATCCTCCTGCCTCAGCCTCCCAAACTACTGGAATTACAGGCGTGTACCACCACTCTGTTAAAAAAAAAAACTCTTCACACTTTCATTTTCAAGGT
This sequence comes from Ictidomys tridecemlineatus, assembly GCF_052094955.1. Lineage (NCBI taxonomy): Eukaryota > Metazoa > Chordata > Mammalia > Rodentia > Sciuridae > Ictidomys > Ictidomys tridecemlineatus. The sequence continues at coordinate 100,849,878 of NC_135485.1, read as the reverse complement.
AACCATGATAATTTTTATACATAAATGAGGGGTGGAAGAGTTACACATTCTCATGGTTTAGGGGAGATTCCAAGTCACATGACACTACAAGGTACTTACCAACCATCCAGGACACTACATTCAATAAGAATAGAGAGTGGTCAGATCTGTTTGGCTCTGTCTTCACTGACTAAGAGCTCAGTAAATATTATTTTTATTACAATAATAATATTAATGATGCAAGGTAAAAGGTAGCCTCATACATTACTGGTGGGACTACAAGTTGGGGTAACCACTCAGGAAAGCAGTATGGAGATATCTCAGAAAACTTGAAATGAAACTACCATTTGACCCAGTTATCCCACTCCTCGGCATATACCAAAAAGACTTAAAATCAGCATCCTATAGTGACATAGTCACATCAATAGTTATAGCAGCTCAATTCACATCAGGTAAGCTATGGAACCAGGTAAGCCCTTCAACAGATGAATGGTTTAAAAAATATATGGTACATATACACAATGGAATATTACTCAGCTATAAAGAAGAATGAAATCATGGCATTGGCCAGTAAATGGATGGAACTTGAGACTATCATGCTAAGTGAAATAATTCAATCTCCCAAAACCAAAGGCTGAATGTTTTCTCTGATATGTGGAGGCTAACACACAATAAGGGCAGTAGGGTGGGAGAGAATAGAAGTTCATTGGAATAAGACAAAAAGGAATGAAGGGAAAGGAGGCAGGATTGGAGTAGGAAAGACAGTAGAATGAATCAGACATAACTTTCCTATGTTCATATATGAATATGCCATCAGTGTAACTCCACATCATGTACAACCACCAGAATGGGAAGTTATACTCCATATATATATAATATGTCAAATGCACTCTACTGTCATATATTGCTAAAAAGAACAAATTTTAAAACTCCTTAAATATAAAAATAAAATATAATAATAAATAAATGGATGAATGAATGGGTACTAAAAAGAAATAAAAGCCATGACATACATATCCTTTCCCTCACCCCACCACAATTACTACTTTTAACTATTTATTATCCTTCACTGAATAATATGACTTTTGTCTAATCCAAAATATTCACTCAGTAGTGATCATTAAATTCCCAATTCAAAATCTAGATTGACCTTTGTAATCATTTTTTAACTTACCATTGTTTCAAGATTTTTCCTATTCCTGTAACAGCTTTTGGTGACCTTACCTGTCTCTCTATGATCTGGCATCATTTCAAAACAGACCATTTTAACTGCATTCACTAAATAAAACTATTCTTCACAACTCCTAAGAAAGATGAACTTATCCACATTCTGTTTTCAACAAGCTAGGAACCAAAAATGTGACAAAGCAGGTCAGAAAAAAAAATGATCATGTTGGCTGTGCACTGTAACCCAGTAATCACACAAACCAAAGTGGCAAGATGATCACAGACCTTTGGTGACAGGACTCATTATCCTAAAGAGCAATTTAGCAGGAGAGAACAGTTCATCTTGTTCACTAAATAGAAAATGTCGGAGTTTAATAGCCATCATTTTTATAGCATCTGTAGCTCAGCATCCAGGAAAAAAAAATATATCATGAAGTTTAAATTCAGGTGACAATTCATTTGTGGTAGACACATTATTATGTGAGTAAGCACTTAAGAGTTTAAACTGAATAAGTTAGTATTCTCCTCCAGGACCCTACCACCCCCCTTCACTTTTCAGGGAATGTGGTAAGAAGCAGCAAGGGAAGGGGCAGTTCCGTGATCACCAATTAACAACCACATTTACTTCCTACACTGATTCTAAAAAGCTCTTAGAGTCAGATTGTCTCTTGAAGCAAAGAAATTTGCCTTAAGAATATACACAATTATTCTTCATCTTGGCAAAAACAATTTTAGAGAGAGTAGGCTCTAAAGCAAAAGAAATACCCACTCTTTGCAGCAGCCTAGAATAATGATGCCTATCCTTCCAAATGTTCACTGAAACCCTCTTTGTTCAGTGAAAGGACAGGCAGGTGGAAATCCCTAGAAACAGCAGTAGAAAATCAGGAACTGTTAGATCTACATAGCAATTCGGTGTTGTTAATGTACTAACGTTCAATGTTCTCATTTTCAACTAAAAAAAAAAGCCACTAATACTTTAGAGCAAGAATAAATAAATCATCATGATGAAATCAAGGTAATGCATATAGCATGAAGGAAAGCAGTACAAATTCTGGAATCAGACACATTTGAGTTCAAACCCACACCCTCTGTTTCTAACTGTGTCAACTGGGGAAGTGACTTAACTTCTCCAAGCCTGTTTTTTCAGGTGCTACGCATATCTACTTCAGAGCATAGATTTAAAGATTACATGAGATTATTTATGTAAAGTACTTCCCAGACTGCCTGCAATTACTGAGTGCTTGAGAAAATATTATTTATTATTATGCTAGTAAAAATAATGATCTATATTCCCATCTCACAAGTAAGCACTGTTAATGTTTTAGCAGGCAGTCTATCATTCTGTTTTCTATATGTATGTTTGCACATATTTGAATGCAATAATGGTATCATACTATGCATAATGTCTGTGGCTTACTTTCTCAAAAAAAAAATAGTATATTGTGACCATCTTTCCATGCCATTCACTAAATCTCTGTATTATAATTCACCATGGTGACATAATAGTCTCTTTCATATCTCCACAATAGTTTCTTTTACTGATTACCCTATTACTGAACTTTTTAAATGGGCTCAAATTTTCTCTATAATAAACATAAGTAAATAACCTTGCTCAGAAATACTTTGGTATAATCCTCATGGTGTTAAATTCTTGGAAGAGAAATCACTGGGTCAAAGTATATATGCACTTTTCCAGTTTTCTTGACATATTTTGACAAATTCCCTTCCAGAAAACATAGAAATTTTAAGATTCTCTTTTACTTTATCCACACAGAGAACTGCAAATTCACCTTTTAAGAGACAAAGATATTACCAATATAATAGCAGTGAGAAGGTGTTTCACTGCTTTCTCTATAAAACAAAAGCACCTAAAAGCAAACTGAAATCTCCTAATTGCTATTTCCTCACTAAAGTTTATTCTACGGCAAGAATCCACAAATCATGATCTGTTAAATTAAATTTGTAGAAGGCCATTTATTTGGACTAGGCTCCTACACTGGGCCCATCACACCAAACAAATATGAAGTCATTCGTGCCAAATAAAACTAAAAAAATTAGAAGTATATTCATCCAAAAAATGGCTGAGCTTCCCTTATTTACAGCAGCTGAGCTTTAGTCACCCGTAGGCAGACAGTAGATTCAAATGAGGTGAACCAATTAAGCACTTTTCCTCACCTTCTGTTTCTTTACCTCACTCTCACTTTCTGTCCATAACTATTGGCTGATCATGTTACACTCCCAAAGTTCTTTAAAGTTATTCTGATTCTGAGGCCTGCCTAATTCTGGATCTTTAAACTAAATTTTTTGTTAGATTAAAAGAAAAACTGAGACCACTTGAATATATCAAGGTTTACTTGAGAAAGAAGAAAAGGTTCTAGAACAGGACATCATTTTAGATTAAAGATGGTTCAGAATGCCCCCATCACCACCACATGTGGAGGTTCTAGGTATAGCCAGAGAAGAGGGAGGGACATGCAGAAGCAATCTGATTGGCTGCATCAGCATTTGCCTTTATATAAGTATGGACCGCATCAAGAGGTTTTATCTTACTTGGATGTGATCAGTTGGCAGCCTGTGATTAGCTGAAGCTTGACTGCTGTGATTGACCGAGACTCAGTTGCTTGGTTACTTTTAGGGTAAAAAAATAGGTTAGATTTGCTTATCCATCAAACTCCATGTTTGGAGGCTTCTATGGGCCAAACTTTATCATCTAAGAACAGACAGGTTTGGGCTATCTTATTTTGGTTAAGTAGTAATTTTGTCTTTTGACAGGCCCATGAATCAAATCCCACCCACCATGTGTTTTTGTACATTTCACAAGAATTGTTTGTACAGATGAACATCTGCAATCAATTTGGTGATGGGGAATACTAACATGAACCCCAATTAAGCAAAATGTTATTTTTCAAAAATAGAATTTGGTTCTTCTCATTAGCCAAGACGTAGAACTTTTACACAAGGATGATTATTATTATCATACTTTGCGTTTTGTCAAAAGATGTTATGAGGATTTGGTTTCTCTCTTATTATAGAATATCTACATCTTATTCTGAGTTTCATATCTTGGCTCACAAAACCTAAAACATTTCCTACCTAAACTATTTACATAAAAGTTGACCAACCCCTCTTCAAAGGTATCCACTACAAATGTGAAAATTTAAATATCTTTTTAAGTGCTTCAACTATTAAAGTGACAAATTTAACAAGGATATTCCTGGATTCTGTTTATTAGTGATTCTTAAACCTGGAGTTCTCGAAGTTTCCCAGAGAGAATCCTGTGAGAAAAATTAGAACAAGGAAAAGTCAAGGGATATTCACACTTCAACCATTTTTTATGGTCTCTTTCTTCAAGTTTAGGTTCCAAAAAATGTTTATTTAGATAATTAATCTTACTGTTAGAGAGAGAGAGAGAGAGAGAGAGAGAGAGACTGACTGACTGTACAGACTTCAGCCAGAGATCTCTTTTACATATCTTTATCCAGTTTATCCAGTGACTATTGACAATAGAGAGTTCACAACAGGCCCATAGCCTGCCTGCTTTCACTTTTTTTGAATTTTAATTTTTATTCTAACTTGTTATGTGTGACAGCAGAATGCATTACAATTCCTGTTACACATATAGAGCACAATTTTTCATATCTCTGGTTGTATACAAAGTACATTCACACCATTCGTGTCTTCATACATGCACTTGGGGTAATGATGTCCATCTCATTCCACCATCTTTTTTATCCCCATGCCCTCACCCTTCCCCTAACACCCCTCTGCCCTATCTAGAGTTTGTCCAATACTCCCCTTTTCCCCCTCCCTACGCCACTATAAATCAGCCTCCTTATATCAGAGAAAACATTTGGCATTTGGTTTGGGGGGATTGGCTAACTTTACTTAGTATTATATTTCCAACTCCATCCATTTTCCTGTAAATGCCATAATTTTATTCTCTTTTATTGCTGAGTAATATTCCATTGTGTATATATACCACATTTTCCTTATCCATTCATCTACTAAAGGGCATCTAGGTTGGTTCCACAGTTTAACTATTGTGAATTGTGCTGCTATAAACATTGATGTGACTATGTTCCTGTAGTATGCTGAGAGATTATAATTCCAATTGAAAAAACACAACTAATGACCAGTCCAAATAAATCTAAGTTGGTATCTGTAATTTTTCTCCTTTTGGGAGGAAACTAACCTTGATTTATACAAACTATTTCACATTTAAAACTATTGAGCAAGTATCCCTGCAGTAAGGGCAGAACAATTAAGAACAAATACACATAGAACAGAAAATGTAGGCTAAACTTTCCTTGTTTTCTCAGAGCCTTTTGTTTAGGTTATGACAGCAAACTACACTGAAGCTAACCTTTCAAAACTCACAGCAAAATGGGATGACATGGTTCAGGGCAAAAATATAAAATAAAACACAGGAATAAGGACTGGGTTGTTTTGCCATTAACTGTGGCTTCCTTAATGATTGTGCATTTCCAGAAGGTTTAACATAATTGCCTCTTCTCCCTTCCTGAAGCTCGTTTAGTTACATCCTGACACATTCCCACACGCACAGCTCTTCTACCCTCAGGTTCAGTTTGGCACCGAAATTCAAACAAGCAACAGAGAAAATAGTCTGTTCTTTACTGCATATAGGCTATTAAAAATCAACCAAAAATGTATCAATTTCATGACAGAAACTTTAGACACTGCAATTAAAATTTTTGTAAAATGTTTATATCCAAGTAATCCTCTGGTGACCTGTAAGTCAAGACAATGAGAATATAACCAATAAAACTATCAGAGTAACAATGAGGCTAACAATAGATAATGTTTGGATGCTTAGTATGTAACAGGGCCAGTAAGTTCAGCTGACTTGTAATAGTAATAACAAACACTCACTTATGAGCCAGGCTCTGCTCTAAATCCATGGTGGATATGCATCGTTTCAAGTGAGTGGCACCTAGGAGGCAGGCACCATTTATATTAACATTTTACAGATGCCGTTTGGTAAATTGCCTTGCTCACAGAGTTAGTTCACTGTGGATCTGGGATTTGAGCCTAAGTCACTTGGCCTGAGAAACAACAAGCTTATCCACAGCTTTTTTCGTCTTCTCAAACATGCCTGATAAAGGAAAGTGGGGTAATAAGTGTTAGTCTCAACCATTACTGAAAGAGTGAACAAAAAAAAGTTTTAAAAGGCAAACAATACAAATAAGCCAGGCACGGTGGCACACACCTGTAATCCCAGTGGCTCAGGAAGCTGAGACAGGAGGATCACAAGTTCAAAGCCCATCTCAGCAAAATTGGGGCACTAAACAATTCAGTGAGATCCTGTCTCTAAATAAAATACAAAATAGTGTTGAGGGTGGTTCGGTGGTCAAGTGCTCCTGAGTACCCAAAAGTTAATTAATTAATTAATTAATTAATTAAAAATAAAAGTAAAAAATAAGAATAGAAACTGCTTAGAGGGAAAAGGGCAGTAATGGCTACAACAGGTGCATTTGATCTCTTTCTATTGTCTTCAAAAGCTATTAGAATAATAAGTAGGAAAATGAGCTCCATATCAATCCCAGTGCATGGACCAGAAGACGGAACAAGGGAACAGTCCTCAAATCTGGCCAACATAGAAGTGATAACCACTAAAGACCTAGCAGAGTTTCCAAATGGTGGCACAACCACTCAGCATCAGGAGGTACCAAGATAAAAGGGGGTAATGTTAAGAACTGCAAAAATTTAGTTAAAATAGTCCCCATTGTTTTAGATGATGCTAACAAGAAATTTTCATATAGGTGGAAGGAAAAAAATCTATGTAATTTGATAATCTGGGGAGAAGATGGAGCAAAAAGAGTTATATAGGTTGCTTTCTTACAGGACTTCTAGAGTTTTTGACATGCTTCAGTGGATCTTCATGAGAATAATGTAACATTAATATCTACCATTTTCTAAATGTATCTGAACACAGTATTCTTTTTTCTTAGAAAAAGATGTTAACATTTTGTAGATTATGCATTTTCCATGCAATGCCATTTAAATGAATTACTTAATCTTTACTGGTCCTCTGTGGTGAAAACAATTGAGAGTACATTGCTGGGAGAAGAATTTATACTATGTGTACGGGTGTTCACATCTATGTACACTTACATGCAAAATATCATAAACCAGAAAAAAACCCTACTAAGTGGACTTCAAAGTGATCCATAAGGAGGATTACTAAAGTTTACTGGATTAGGTGAATTGGTGAAAGAAGAATTATAGACAAATGGATATAGATTTTTTTCTTGCTGTGATATGATGAGAGACAGTATTGTGTTCGTTAGATTCAAAAAATTCCAGGACCCCAAAAAGCTTAAGAACTAATTGAATTTATGCAGTAAAAATAACCTTGCAAAGGTGATATTAACACTGAATTTCAGAAAAATCCAAGTCTCTCTGAAGCTTAGTTTCCTCATCTAAATTGTGAAAATAATAGTTGTATGTGCCATACAGAGTTAAAATGAATATAAAATTGTATAATAGATAAAGTTTTGATAAGCATAAAGTTCTTTGCAAATATTAGAATTATTATTATGGTAACATTAGATTATATTACTTCCAACAGAGGAAACATAAGAAAGAAAATAATATATAACATTTTGATTTTAGAAATGTGTATCTGAAAACCACTACAAAAAAATTGGAAGTAATCAACAAAGAACTAAAGCCAAGGCAAATCTCTCTGTCAGGCAAGCTCAAGATAAGTCACTTAAGGAATCTGTCTGAATCTAGGCAGATATCCCACAGCTTGTACATACCTGTGGTTTAGCACCACCATTTTAAGTGAAAATGTTGTTCAGGTATATTAGTAATATTCTTGCTATACACATATATGTGCATTAAAAGGAAGTAAATCTAGAGCAATAAAAATAGAATGATTGTAAACTGTAGTTGAAAAGAACTCTGTAGTCTTATAAACCACAATGAATAAACTACTAATGGTTCCTAAGTGTCAGTCAAAAAATAACAAGGGGGTGGATATAAAACAATACAAACCAAGTGCCTACCACTTAACAGGTATGCTCCACGAAGAGTCACATTTAGCTGTGTAAGGTGGGAAAAAAAATTTTAACTTTTTAAATAGCTGTAGATAGACACAATACCTTTATTTTATTTATTTTTGTGTGATGCAGAAGATTGAACCTAGTGCCTCACACATCCCAGGCAAACACTCTACCACTGAGCCACAACCCCAACTGGGAATTATTATCCTTATTTTACTGATAAGGAAACTAAGGTCCAAAGAGATGTGATCTAGTTCACACAGCAAGTAGTCACCAGAGGTAGAATTAAAAGTCTGGTCTCCTCTGATTTCAAAACATTTTCTCCTTGAACACATCTATGGTTGTTCTAGTTTAAAGTAAACAAAGCTAAAACTAAATGTAGAAAAAAAATGTTTTGGGTGATCTAAAATCAAATCTATAACTTTAAATATCTGAAATGAAACTCATGGTAAAGTTTTAATAAGAAAATATTTCTATAATTATCCAAGAGATTTGTTTTCATAATTACATAGGTAAAAGAAATTTCAAAAGGAAAATTACTTTTAACAGATGTAATGCTTACTTAGTGTTATTTATAAGTGATAAATGAAAGGAATATTATAATTTAAAATTCCAGAAGCACTTCATGTTTAATCCTTATTGCCTGATTGTCCATAGACCAGCAATAAAAAAAATATATAAAAGTGTTACATTTAATAAAATGTTCTCTGCTCAATATTACCTATTTTTATACTGATCTTGAAATAGCAATAGCAAGTTCTGTATTTTAAAACCAGGTTGAAGGATGATCTAGTTTCTTTGCCCCCGTCTGAGTCCTTTTAAGAAAGTTTTTACCACCATAAGTTCTGTAAGGATGTGTCACAAATTATTAATTTCAGCTCTGATAAAGCTGAAGACACTTCCCATTCATAATTCATCAGCAGAAAAACACCATCTTCAAAAAAATACATTTTCCTGATTATCAGTCCACCATTTCTTCACTAAATAAATAAAATGAGAGCCCAGACCAGAATCCCTGGGTAAAACTTCAAAAATTTTTCCAGGAAATCCCTTACGCCAGTGACCCACACAACACAAATAGAAGCAGGATAGACCATTAGGAAGTCTGTCTAGAAATCAGAGCTAGATGGCTTATGTGAGTATAAAGAATGATTATCTTCCTCCAAATTCATATCCAATTCCTCTGTGGAAGTGTGAGCTGGTTTAGCAGGTTCAAAGACACAGGGAAGCACACGAAGAAGAGAAAGTCACAGAACTCTGAACTGTTGTGTCAGCAAAAGGAAAAGTTTCTTTAGTGTCCTCGCCTAAGCAAGTTCCAGGGCAACCAGCATCAGCAACTGGGTGTCCAACAACAGGGAGCTGCACAGGGTCAGGTTCAGAGGCAGGGCCTGGGAAATCAAAGTAGATTTGATGGTGGCCTAAGCATCTCCTTTTCTCTCTCTCTATCCCTCTCCCCACCCCATCCCACCCCAATCCCTTGCCAATCACCTCTCACTTTTCCTTTTCTCTAGTAGAAGAGGTAAAACTCACTCCACTTTCATTCTCTTAGGGTCCTGGCTAGCTTTGAGAATTAAATTGACATGAGAGAAAAACAGGAGAAATGCGTACACATTCACTCCATACTGAGTGAAAGAAAAGTGACCACAACACTCGGAGCAACCAAGAGATTTTTATTGCAGCAGTGCATCAGAGGAGAAAAGAAAGAAAGAGGGGAAAGAGAGAGAGGGGGGGGGGAAGCATGCGCAAGAGAGAGACAGAGAAAGCAAGAGAGAGAGCAAGAGAGAGTAAGAGAGAGAGCAAGAGAGAAAGGGGCCCGGCAGGAGGGAGTTTTTATAGCCCAAATCTAATAAGGTCTTTGGGTCTGCAAGCTGCCTTGTTGGCACAAGGGGGGTTAAGTGTTCGGCCTTGAACAGGGTGTTGAGTGTTCAGCCTTGAGCGGGGGCTTGGACATTTGGGCTTGAAGCAAACAGGTGATAAAGAACCAGACAGAGGGTTTGAGTGGCCAGGTCATCCTGCAGCTAACTTTGTTTGGCATGCCCTGCAGAAAGCTTACTCAGCCTGTCCCGCACCTAACACTGAGTTTTATATGGCACAGGAAACTTATAAGAAAAATGAAAACCCAAGCAGCTAAAGTGAGTCACTTATATACTGAACTGGATAAAGAGTAGCAAGTTGTGAAAAAAGGAACTAAATTATCTGGAGAGACTTAAAAGATAAGAGTTATTTTAAAAAGGTCTGTGCAGAGCTCTCTTGATTTTAACTTCTCATCCTTGATGACAAGAACGTGTTTCCTTCTGCTATAGGGCGGACATCTTTCACAAGGGAATTCAACTCCTGCTATTATGGAGCAGAACGAAGGTCTGATTGATCTTGTATCTGCTGTTGTTTTAAGTGCCTTCAGTTCAAAATAGCCAACATGCCAGACCCATGAGTTTTGAGGGGGCCTGTTCTAAAACCCCTTTATTCTCTTCCTCTTGGGGATTGTAGTCAAGCTCCAATCTCACTTGCCTCTTCTCTCCACCATAGTCTGAATATGAAATGGCTCTCTTTCCGCACTTGGAGGCACCTCAAACCCCAAAACTAACTCCAAAATTGAGTAGCACAGGCCTGAAGTTGCTTCTTTCCCATTTTCCCTGAAATAATCAGATTCTCCCTTAACTGCCATTAAGGGAAGGATGCATAGCAATGAAGGAACTGTTGGACAGACTGTCTGTCTGGGCTTCCTCATAAAGTGTGGCATCTCAATGCCATTCAGGAGTAGTAACTGGGCATGATTCCCACTGGTGAAGAATGAGATAACATTCTTTCTTCTGATTTTCACAAAAGTAGGGAAAGCTCTTGGGGGAAAAAAAGTTTTAGCCTTCTTTTCCTTTGGGTTGAGATAGAGAGATTTCTAGGGACCAAGGAGGAGGAAAGTGTTCAGGGTCCAGAGTTGGTCATCAGAATTTGGATTGCAAAAGGGAACTCTGGGGACAGCTGAATTGGTTAGCTTGTTTTAATTGCTAGTATTTGAAAAGCCATCCAAGATAGTTTTCCCAACCAGGAAAAGTGATTGTTTTACGTACCAAGAAGTCCCAAGGAAAAGGGACTTTTCCCACGGAGGAGGCTTTTTAATTCACCTGCTAAGACAGTTGTCATGGACCATCTTTCCTCTTTCTTCTCTTGCGTCCTCAGCACATCACTTTGTCCTCATGTCATGTCTTCTTAAGGTAGCTGCATTAGTTTGATAGGCTGCCAAAACAAAGTACCATGACCTGGTGGCTTGAACAACAAAACTGATTGTCTTAGTTCTGGAGGCTAGACTTCCAAAATCAAAATATGCAGAGGATGGGTTCCTTCTTAAGGCTAAGAGGAAGAGACTCTGTCCCAAGCCTCTCTCCTAGCTTTTGTCTCACGCCTCTCTCCTAGCTTCTGATGGTATGCTGAGAACTGTGGTTGACATTTATTGACTTATAGACACCTCATCATGATATCTACACTCTTCTTACATAGGATTCTCCCTGTACCCAAATTTTTATTATAAATCCACCCTACTTCAGCATGACCTCATGTTATCTAATTATAACTGCAATGACTCAATTTCCAAATCAAGTTTGGGGCTGAATTTTCTCCCCCCAAAAAAGATAGGTTGGAGTCCTAACATCTTCTAAATTGTAGTCCTAACACATTATTATTATTATTATTATTATTATTATTATTATTATTATTATTTTATTGCTGAGGGACAGGGAGAATCAATTTCAAACAGTAGCAAAACAGCTATTCCCCAAATCACATCTACACACAACATTCAGAGGAAGGAAAGGATATATCATCCTTACTCCTTTCAGGTAACTCCCCAGTACATACCGGTCATATCTCACACTGTCTCACATATTTGTGGTTACAGCTATGTCACATGCTTCCCTAAAACTAATCACTGGGGAGGATTGGGATTGCAGACATTTGGAGATAGAATGTTGTAGAGAATGAAGACGCTAACTTGACAGATAAAGGAAAGATTACACTAAGATTTTAAGCATGTCAGTTACCAGGTTCCCCTAAATCTTTCAGACCTCTAAATTGTTAACGTCTCCTTTCCCCATCCCTAATCACGTCTGTAACCTTCTTTAGAATTCATGCTCATTGAAAAATTGAAAATTATTAAAACAAATAAATTTGGAATAATGACTGATTCGATATTCCACCAAGTAAGATTTCTATTTTCTTTCTTTGTTGAGGGTGAGGGCAGTAACCAGGGATTGAACTCAGGGGCACTCAACCACTGAGCTACATCCCCAGCCCTATTGCATATTATTTAGAGATAGGGTCTCACTAAGACTGGCTTTGAACTTGTGATCCTCCTGCCTCAGCCTCCCCAACTACTGGGATTACAGGCATGCACCAATGCACCCGGCCTGAGATTTCACCTAATGCATTGATAAGCATATGTTTATTGAAAATTATTGAGAAAACACTAAAATTTTTAAAATAATCAACTTAAAATGATTTGTAATCCCACAGAGATATGCCCTGGTAATGTATTAGATAATGTATTAAGTTCTTTTTCATCTGTATATTTTATACATTCATACATGCATAACAAAAGATGCTGCTGAGTAGCCTGCTTTCTTCAGCTCATGTTAATTTTTAATTTATTTTTTATTGGTACATTATAATTTTCCCATATTGGTACATGCACGTAACAGTTAATATTAATTTAATTGTTTTTACTTTCATTCTCTTTGTAGTTGCACTAGTCATCATACTATTGCCAACAGCCTATTCCCAGTACGTATTTATACTCTACAGTTCTCTCTTGGCATCATTAATTGCAAGAGTTCCACCTTGAGTTAAGTCCAGTGTAAGTTTCTTTGTTCCACTGGAGAAAAGGAAAGGTGTGGCCAGAGAAGAATTAGCCATTATTCACTAAAACCAAGGTCAGAAGTGCTTGACCTCCTCTGGGAGATATTTCTGACTAACTCCCACTCCAACCAAAGGAGAATTATCCTGTGTGCTCAATTATGATTTTTCTGTCTGTCTCCGTTCTCTATTCTCTATCATAACACCTCTGAGCACAGTAGAGTTAGTTTTTCACATGACATGGTATCCCTGAAAACAGAGATGAGCTCTGAGTCATCTTTGTACCCTCCAGGTTTAGCATCAGATCTTATATGTACATTTTATTGCACAAATGAATTTATTCATTCATTCACAGGTAAACAAGCTCGAAATTCTTTTTCTCACTTCCTGTAGTTTTTTCCTGCAATGATTCATCTTATTTTTAAAGGAAGTTTGAATGATTAATTTTTAAAGTATTATTTGCAAGAAAGTGAGTGCAATTATTCCAACACTGAACTAAATATTACACTTAAATATCAGTGAGGCAGGGGCCTAAAAAAAAAAAACAAGTGTCTATAAAAATCAAGTAATAATTTAACAATCAGATGATTGTTGCTAAGAAACTACATTTTTCTGTGAATACAGGTGTATAAAGAATGGCCTAGATTCATATCCTACATTACGCATCTTCCTTGGAGTTATCTAAAAAGTCTGATTTGCATGACCTGTCAAAGCATATAAGTGAGTCCCTTAGTTATTCCGCTCCTGCTATTAAAAACCATATGGTTCTATACATAGAATATTATTTCAACACCATTATCTGTTTCTGAACCCCAGGTTGTTTAGATAACAGACTGAAGCTTCCTTTAGCTCCAAAACATTTCATGGCATCGAGTGTGACTCCTCCTATAGGAACCACAGAGAAAAAAAGAAAAAAAACATCACTTCTACTTTTTTGGAGGGCAGGGGCAGGGATGGGAATTGAACCCAAGGGCACTTAACCACTGAACCACATCCCCAAACATTTTTCATTTTTATTTTGGAACAGAGTCTCACCAAGTTGCTTAGGGCCTCATTAAGCTGCTGAGGCTGGCCTCAAACTTGCAATTCTTCATCAGCCTCCAACGTCTCTTGAATTAAAAGCATATGCCACTGTGCCCACCTAAACCATCCTAGTTCTGATGTATCAACTATGCTAAATCCAAAAATATCTGCAATGTTTCTATGTAATCCAAAGTGAAATAAAAATGAATTGGAAATTCTCTGGCGATTTTGAAAGACTTTTGCTCACCACTTCTGGAACATAATGACGATTTTGCTATACTCTATCTGAAATAGGAGTGAACTCCAGAGCTTGACTGTGGAGATCTAAAACATGGTGAGGGACTGTGTTAAATTCAGGAGCTGGGAATTATTTTTGAAATAAATACTTTCAATATTTAACTGTTGCATTGGTTAGAAAATTCTTTAACTGCAATCAAGACACTCAAATAGAATTAGCTAAAGTAAAAAGAAAAAAGACTTATGAGACATTACAATAACTTGGATAACTCACAATATTGAAGGAACTGCTGGAAAAAAATGAAAGCAGTGGGGATGTCAGGAACTAGAACCAAGGACAACTCAATGACTCCTTCTCTCCATGCCAGTCCCCACCCACATCATCTCCTTTTCTGTGAGCATCTGTCTCAGTTCCTCAAGTTTCTTCTTGTGCCAGGGATGCAACCACCAGCACTCTGCAGTCATGCATGAAAGACAAGAACTTTGGCTCTCTATCTGCCTGAGGGACTTACCTAGCTTGTGGCCTAGAAGAGGATTAGGTGCAGAGGTTGATAATCCCTCCTGAGCCAAAAAGGGTGGGCCCAGTCAGTTACCAAGGAGGAAGAGCAAAACTGTTACAAGAAGTAAAGATGAGCAAGGAAAATCAACAGAGATACTCCATGATGGACAATGATTTAATATGACTTTTACTAGTTTTGTCACCACAAATTTATAGGCCTGTTCAACTCCAACTTTATACAACTTCACTCCTAATACTCACTATTCTAAAATACTTTGAATTTTTTTTTTTTTTTTTGCCTTAAACCTGTAAGGGATCACTAAGACAGAGTGGTTGGTCATTAGATCTCACATGCTTCCTTTTATAGAATGTTCATCCAGTGAAATTCTATGGCTTAGTTTTCTTAAATTAAAAGAAATTTTATTTATTTATTTATTTATTTTTTAAATGAATTTTTTTTAATATTTATTTTTCAGTTCTCGGCAGAAACAACATCTTTGTATGTGGCGCTGAGGATCGAACCTGGGCAGCACGCATGCCAGGCGAGCACGCTACCGCTTGAGCCACATCCCCAGGCCAGAAATTTTATTTTTTTAAATCAAAACACACACACAAAAAAAATAAAGATGGAGAAAAGAGAAAGATGCATATGAACTACCTTCCCCCATGGTTCCTTAGATTTCAAAAATTAATGTTTCCCAATTCATTAATAAACTCTTACCTAATTATAAGAGTAACAACATTAGGATTAACAAATATAATGGCTCCCAAGGGGAGAATTTCTTCTGTTTACAAGCGTTGGCTGTGAAAAATTGGAGCCTCTCAGCTCTATGACATAAGCTGCTGTCTCTTGTTTTCTCATTCTCTGTGCCTCTTATCAATTCGTAGTACATTTGGAGTGAGGAAATGTGACCTATAGACACACCTATGTGGGAAAGTATGCATAAGCCTCTTTTTATTCAGTAAGCATTTGTAGAAATCAATTCACTCTTTGTCTCCTAGAAATCAGTTTTTATTTTAAAATAAGTGATGCTGGTGCTTATGGATGTTGTCAGACAAATAGTTGGAATTGTTTGTTTTCAAAAGATTTTTACCTGCTAGAAGTATAAGCTCAATTTTGCTAGTCTCTCAAAAAATTGTGGATATTCTTCTCTGTTTGAAGTTTACTCACACAAAAATTTTTAACCTAATTCCATCCCATTTATCTAGGAAGATCTAATGCAAGATTTCTAATCATATTTCAGCCCTATAAGTTTTCACTTTTTGGTCATATGGTACCAACTCCATGCCCATATACCCACCCTCTCTTGTATCTTACTTTATTCCCACCAAATTCATAGGCACCTCCTCTTTCAGGATAAGAAGATATTTACTGCTGATCAATCATAGTCACCTCAGGAAACAAAGGGCCACCTCAACTTAGGTAAAGCCAGTTTATTTATTTCCAAAAACAGCATATTATAAATATCTAAGTGGGATGTAGGGAAACCTCAAGTGTTGCCGCATGAACACTGAGTCAAAGACAACAGAGCTGTGACTATACCTAGGCCAAGGGACAAAAGAGCCTGATCACCAGAATCAAAGGACAGTCATCCATGATCTGGAGCTGGTCAGTAACTGTTGGGTGTGCTAGGTGCAGACACTGTGAGCTAGGTATGGAACTTAAAAGTAACCACTTATAAATGTCAATAGTGATTTAATAGAAATTATGTCTAGTGTATCTAACAATGGAAATGGAGTTCAAATGTCCTGTGTCTTCATTTTTAATTTTATTTCATTTTCTCTAGAAATTCCTGTGAATCCTATTCTCAAAGATACCAACCTGTGACAGACTAGAAATAAGAAACCCAAGCTGGGCCTTCACCACAGGAATATAAACTCTATTCTGGAAAAAAAAACTTATTTTTTAATTCATGACATATGCATATATTTATGGGGTGACATTTCAATACACCTATAAAGTGCATAATGATCAGGTCAGGTGATTGCTATGTACATCACCTCAAATATTAACATTTCTTTGTGTTGGGAACATTCAGAATTCTAATGGCTATGTTGAAATATTCAATTAATTATTATCCACCATAGTTACCCTTTTCTGCTACAGAATATTAGAAGTTATTCCTTATATCCAACTATGTCCCAGTGGACCATCCTGTCTCCCTCCTCCCCTGTCTCCATCCTTCCCAGGCTATGTTGATTTTTATTTTTTAATCAGGTTTTTAGATTCAACATATGAATGAGAATGTGTGGTATTTCTCTTTCCATGCCTAACTTATTCCACTTAGCATATTATCCTCTGATTCCATCTATATTGCAACAAATAACACGATTTCATTCTTTTTTATGGTGGAATAATATTCCTTTGTGTATATATGCTACATTTTCTTCATCCATTCATGCACCAACAGACATCTTGATTGATTCCATATCTTGGCTATTGTTCATAGTGCTGCAATCAATATACATGCAAATGCAGATTTTTTTCTCAACATAAAGATTTCATTTCCTTAGTGAGAGTGTTGGATCCTATGGAGGAGAAGCATTCTTTTTTTTTCTTCACATTTTCTTATTGGTGCATTACTGTTGTACGTAATGACGGGATTTGTTGTTACATTTCATACATGCACACAATATAACTATAAAATTTGGCTAATGTCACTCCCAGCAATTCCCTGCTCTCTCCCATGAGATCTGCCCTAGCTTTCTTTTCCTCTTTTCTTTCAAACTTTCTCATATGAGAGAAAACACATGTCCTTTGGCCTTCTGAGTTTGACTTATTTCGCTTAACATAATGGTCTTTAGTTCCATCCATTGACCTGCAAATGACATGATTTTATTTTCCTTCATGGCTGAATAAAGCAAGGCGAAGGCATTCTTAAGCAACCCAGGCAGCCCAAAGAGACCAGTAGGAAGACAGTCAAGGAAACTGACAGTCTGTCTTCATGCTCCCTTCTTCCTGCAATCTCCTGTTGAAGTTCCCCATTGACTATGAGGTACATCAGTCTTGTCAGCCAAAAACAAGATACAGAAAGATAGAGAATGGAACTCTATTTAATACAGTTGAAAAGTCTGTGCCCTCTTTGTGGGAAATGCACAGTCCCATCCCCATAAAGTAGTATTGTTTTGGTCACACTTCCTATACCATTATTAAGTCAGTGCCTCTCAGCTTCACCTCAACTGCTCCACACAAGCTTTACCATAACAGACAGAATTCCTTTCAGCACTTGTCCTTCACAGTGAGCAAGCAGCACATGGGGCTTTTTCAGCCCAGGCATTTGAGGCATATTGCTGGAGGAAGGGACCCTCCTGCTATGTGCAGCTTCCACGAGGGGCCAGCAGCTTAGGTGGGAAGACTCTGAACATGGTCTTCCCAGCCATACACACAGAGCATATGTTCTCTCTGTCACTTCTCAGCTCCAGCGTGGCCTAGCATTAAAAATAGAACCCCCTTTCATAGGGTTATTATGAGTACTAATTTTTAAAGTGCATGTGTAATCAGTATGTTAACATGCAGCTCTCATGGTGTGAATAAACACTTTGATTTTACTCCTTGCTGTTCTTTTAAGACTGCTTGGAGGATAGGGACTGACTAGGCCTTCTCCTATATTTGGATGAAACTTGAAATGTCATCGGGACTGTTCTGACACAGGACTCTGGGGGAACATAAAATCCTACAATCACTTTAAGTCATAAAAACAGCCTCAAGTCAATTATTGAAAGTGTTCATTAAATCCATCTATTTTGCAATCTTTATTCAAAAGTAGGACTTCTGTACCCCCTGTTTGCTAACTGTGGCTTCTGGCCCCTCCATTCTTAGATGGAGGAGAGAAAATTGGGGGTAGAAAAGTTCTTACTTAGCAGGCTCAAAATATGGCTCCAAGCTGTCTGAACTATGCTTAAAAATAGCCTTTCTCTTATTGGCACTTCCAGGATTCTTCAGAGGGACTCCTCTCCACTGATGTATTCTGGCTCTCCAATTCCCCTATTTGGCATAGTCCTTGATTTTCTAGAAGTCTACTCCATGACCTCTGACGTCAAGATTGTACCCCTCTTACACATGATTGTATATTGTTCCAAGCCAGATCTCTCACCCCCTGCTTGACTCATCCTAGACCAAGGGAATACTCATCTATCCTTGGTCCCAACAAACTGCAGGACAAGGTCCAGCCAAATGCAGCAGAAACTGTCCTCACTTCACCTCCAGAGCCCTGCCCTGATCCTTTATCTCCCGAAACTGCAGGAGGTCCCCCATGAAGTGTTCTGTGGGGCCCACTGATAGAACTTGCCTCAAAATAGAGAATGAGACATAGTTGGTTTGCCTTCTCAGCTTTTTAAGAGAAGGAAACATTTCCAATTTGAATTCTTAACTAAGAGATTTTAATCTGTAATTCAATTTTCATGTTTATTCACATACTTTTCATTTTTGTCACAATTTTATCCATCTTTTTCTTACCTATGAGACATGACGAAACCATCCCTTTGGAATCATAATCATGGTCCTAAATCCTGTATGGGGCCTTCCTCAGGTTTTACCACAAATTGGACTATACTGTGGTAAGGTGACACACACAATCACAACGGGCTCTATAGATCAAAATATGCAAGGGCTACCTGTTTACGTTTCTCCTTGGTATTCTTACTACATATACCCAAAGTAAATGAACTTGAGGTTTGTGAAGAGCCCATTTAATTATCTATTATTTTTGCTTATTCTAAAAAAAAAAAATTGAACTATCTAAAAAAACTTGTCTACAAAAAACAGATAACAAAGAACATTTCAGACCTCACCTTTCTTATACTAAATATCTGTAATGCCCCATCTAGAGAAAAGGGAGAGAAAAAATAAATAATTTCTAATATTTTCTGCTGATAGTAGTTAACTTCATAGTTCTGGATAAGAATCCAGTAATCTAAAGAATTTTAAACACAAAGACCAAAGTCCACAGAAAAAGAGTTTTGTTTCAGTTCTCTTCAAATTTAGAGCATCCTGGGGGAAAAAAAAAACCAGAATTTCCTCAAGGCAAATAAATAACAGGCTGAGACCAAGAAACTATAAAGACAAGGGTATAAAAATGAAACTGATTGTCAGGTAAGACTGGTCAGATTGGCCAGCATTATTAAAATAGTCAAGAGTGACAAGGGATTGCTATGGAAAAAACCCCAAAGTCAACAACTCCCTGGACGGGCTATAACCAAACCATCTTGAGTAAAGAGCTTCCCAAGTGAAACATGCAAACCTGTCCAGAACTGAGAGATGGCCAACCACCCAAAATTCATTTTTTGCTTCTTCTTAGTAATAGAATCCTGATTTTCCTGGGGAAGAGTATACAGCCCAAAGTAACATTTTCTAGCTTCTTTTGCAAGTTGGTACCTCTATGCGACCAATTCTGGTCAGTGGATGTATGTGGAGGTCGTTGGATCTAACTTATGAAAAAGTTCCTCACACGGGGACAAAGAGATGGGTGTGAACTCTTTTAGCCTTTCTGTCCATTTCTTCTTCCTGCTCTGCTGAACTTAGCTTTGAAGGCTGGACTCCTAGCAACCAGGTTAGAATACAAAGCAAGCTTGAAAGTGGGAGTCACAAGCTAAAGGCGACACAGCTGATGAATGGAAGGAAAGCTTGGGTTCCTGAGATCACAGTCATGCCAGCCCTACACGGTGCTTCCACATTTCTTTTATAGGAAAGAAAGAAAGAAAGGCTTATATGTTGAGGCACCTGTTTTTATACACCATCAAGTCCTAAACAGTGATGCTAACACTTTCCTCGCCTTACCAGATTTCAATAAATAACTCTCACTTTCACAGTGCCACCTATCTGTCAGTGATTACAGCATGCCATTTGGAAATGTTAAAATATGGGGGAGGAGGGAAAAGTGTGTCTTAGAAATAATGGAGCTGTATTTGGAGTTTTCCATTTGTCCAATTGCTTTAGCTCACCTGAAATTCTGCCAGTAAAGTCATTGATTCTGGAGTCATATGGAAGTTAGAGATTTCCATACAGGGATCCAAATAGCCTTGACCAATGATGTATGGTACATACCCAGCAAAGAGAAAAGCAACCTAATGCAAGTATTACAACCCACAGCCGTGTGGAATTCAAAGTAAAAGTGAGAGAACAGCTGTAGTAACATTGAGGTTAGACTAACAACAAGGATTAAGAATCTCTTGTTATATAATGGAGCTTATATAAACTCAAAAGGAACCTGGAAATAATGGCAGGCTTTTGATTAAAAAATAAATAAGTAAAGGGGAACTAAAAGGAAGAGGATGCCAAACAGAGCAAGGAGGACATGCCCCAGGCATTGGCCATCAGTAATGAGCTATGTGGATCCCCTCATGCTAATTATTTCATAAACCCATGGTATTGTTCGGGCTTATTTCCACTGGTTCACTTTTTATAAATTTAAGTTCCTAGCTAAAGAAACTTTTATAAATGTGGTAAATCAGAAATACTCCATTCAGTCATACTAAGTGAAATAAGCCAGTCCCCCCCAAAGCCAAAGCTTAAATGTTTTCACTGATATGTGAAAGCTAGCCCATAATAAGGGGAGATAGGGGAAGCACAGATATTCAGTAGATTAGACAAAAGTGAATGAAGAGAAGTGAGAGTGGATAGGAAAAGGAAAGACAGTGGAATGAATCAGAAACAATGCTCCTATGTACTTACATGAATACACCATAGTGAGTCCCACCATCATGTACATCCATAAGAATGGGGTACTAATTAGAATAAGATATATTCCATGCTTGTATAATTATATCAAAATGAATTTTACCATCATGTATAATTAAAAAGAACAAATAAAGATTGTTTCTTAAAAAATGTTCCATTCAACTCCTAGAGTTCATTATAATCATAATATTCAAGGGCTGTTCTAATACTAATCCTCAGTCAGAGTGAACCATTTCACATATAAGCTTTCACATATCAATAAAAACATTCGACCTTTGACTTTTGGGAACTGGCTTATTTCACTTAGCATGACTGAATGGAGTCTTTCTGATTTACCACATTTATAACAACCATTATAATCTGTATGGGTAAATGAACAAAAATACTAAGTCCATAAAAAGAAATTAGAGGTAAGTAATGGAAGAGGGAAATGTGCTAGAGGCATTTGCTATATTATTATTCTTGGATACTTTCTGCTACATGAGAAAAAAAATAGCAGATAGTTCATGAAGGCTAAGATTGAACCAGTTTGGACTTCTCCACTCTCTGGAATTATGTAACTCTGACCTTTGCCCAATGACTTTGCAGCACCTGCCACAACAGTGACCGAGCAGGGTCACACCACAGCCTGAGGTCAAGGAGGGCAGAGGCCCCAGAATAGATCAGCTGACCCTCTATCAGCAGACCTGTAGCTTGAGTAGAGTAGCCTGCTGTGTTAGCCAGGGATTCTTCAGGTGGTTTGCCACATTATCGTGGTAACACAGAGTCTAATGCAGTACTCAATAAGTGCCCACTATTGGGTATTTCTAAAAGTTTAATGATGAAAATCAAAGTATATAACCCAATATATGATACATTGAAATATTTTTGTTTAGTCCTGGTAGCATCTTTAAAGTCTAAAAATTATAGGATATTCAACTGGTATATGTAACGAATGTCTCAGTATAAGATATGTGGACTGACAGGTTTATGCCTTATTAAAATAAAGGTATCCAAGATAATATAAATGTAACCATGGCTTTCCATATCCTATCTTCTACATTCAACCATAGCTTCGGATAAGTAGCAATTTTCTTTTTGTCTTTTGAGTCTTTACTGCCCTGTTTCCTCTGTTCTCATGGTTGAGGAAAATGGTCAAGACATGGAGAGAATAGAATACCCCAACCCAAGCATGGTGGCACATGCCTGTAATCCCAGCCTCTCAGCAGGATGATGCAGGAGGATCACAAGTTCAAAGTCAGCCTCAGCAACTTAGTGAGGCCCTGTGCAACTTAGTGAGATCCTATCTCAAAATTTTAAAAAGGGTGATAGTCTGGGGACGTGGCTCAATGGTAAGCATTCTGGGGTTCAATCCCCAGTACCAAAAGAAAAAAGCCCAGACGATCCACCTACACAATCAAAGGTCATTAAACTACCCTATTTTAATATAATTTTGTATATGGAATGTTAAATAATATACAACCCATGTTTTAAAATGCCAAAGACCACTTATTAAGATAGAGAATAAAAAGCTGATAAAAATAGATTCTGTTTATTGAAATGAACAATGATAAATCTTTGTGGTGATTATTTGCTAAATGTTTTTTTTTTTTAAATCACCAATTTCCTAGCTCTCTACCCCCATAATATCAGATACATGGTAGTCACTCAAAAAAGATATGTATTAAATGAATAATGTAAGACACAGTATATGGTTTCAAAGATGTTTACTATTTGGTCAAACAATAAATTTTTAAGTTGTCAATCATACAGTAAAATATACAATGGCATACATATTCACCAAATTTGCATTATTGCTATGTAAAAACAGGTTATGATCTGTAGAAAAATGCAATTCCTGAGATTATTATTGGCTTTTATCAATCATTTTCCTGACAACTTGTCTTTCCTTAAGTGACTTGGGAGTGTGAATTGTAGTTAGGATATTCAATTTTAGACTAAATTTTTATTATCTGTTAAATGAGCAAACAGACTCTCTTTTTTATAAAAGACAGAGAAAAGACCCATGGTGTGCTACCTTTTTCCCCAATGTATACCATATGGAAAAACACAGGCTGAACATAAAAGAAGTCTTTTCTAAATGACTCTCAATCACCCATGAGGAATGTATGTTTTCTAGTTAATCAGTCCTTGATGTACAGCAGTCCAGCTGTTGTTGTGCATTTATTAAAATATTCTCTACTAAATAATTATGTTCATCTTGAAAAGTAAATGGCTTAAAATTCCATTCAATTTCTTTCTGCAAAAGAGCACATCCTCACTGTCACAACACAAAGGCATGATACACTGACAGAGTTGTCACGAGCTTTATATACTCTTCTGTCATTTCTAAGAGGGGCAACCACAACATAAGTCATTAAAAAAAAAAAAACTCTTCTGGCCCGTGATGGAGTCTGGTAGAGTTTAACTTAAAGATAAACCTCTAAGACCAAACATGATAGGGCTAGCAAGCCACTGTTGAGTTCCTGGTTTCTGTTTTGAAATGGTTTTCAAAACAATCCTACAAGTTCCTAACTGAAGCATAAAACAGAACAAACGCTCCAAGCAATCTTTCTTTCTTGGGTTCATTAAGGCCTTGGAATCATGTGTTTTATGTGTTTTGATTCTCTTACACATTTTGAGGTACCTTGCACTTGAAAGCACTAGAACAACTAATTGAAAGGAAACCACTCTGCAACTTTGATCCTACCAAATTTTAAAGCCTTACATGACCTATCTTGTAAATCTGTCTCAGGGCTTAATGTGTCTACGTGATTATAGAATGCATGAGTCTTGCCTCATGATGATTTTCTAATATGCATAAAATATTGAAAAATAGGTATTTACCAAAATCCCCATAGACCAAACCTTTCAGACTGGAACCCCAAAACTCTTGAAGTCTTTTAACAACAAACAGTAGCCTATTTCACATACTTAGAACCAATAATTAGTATTCTTGACCTACAATTGAAGACAAATGATCTTTATAACTAAACAGGATAAACATAAAAATCCCTTTGGAGATGTTTTTTATTTATGCAATGCCTTCATTAATGACACATCATCCTCCATTTCTTATTACTCCAATTCGATTTCTCCTGCAAACAAGGTAATCAGCAGAATAGCTGTGAATCCAGTTAACATTCCGGCATTCTGAATCATGAAAAAGGTGAAATCGGTTTTTCTTCCAGTTACCTTTTCTCTCAGCATATCATTCATTTCTGGAAACTAGAAAGAAGAAATATTGTTAGACAACGTTTGCCATCTAGTGGTCAAACATAAAATAATCACTTCCAGATTTCTGTGGGGAGGAAGATCATTTATTTCCTGATGATTAAACATTTTAGTACAGAGTGTATAACTGGAATATCTAGCGCTTTCAGGCATTAAAAGTGTTTAGTGGTGTTGTTCCCCAAGTGAGTCAATCAGCAGGATGTGACCTACCTTGTTTTGTGCATTCTCTCTCTCTTAGGATCTCAAAGGCATTCTCCTTCAAAATCCATGTACTTGCTATAACCCTGACCTGAACGTTTCCAATTTTTCAAAGGACTACACACTTCAGATTTCACCTTAATTCCTACCTTCCTAAAACACTTCCCTCAGCCTTTCCTGATTTATACTAGATTCCCTTTTATCTTCTCTTGTCATATATACTGCTTTTCCTTTTATTTCATAGCATTTTAAAATTATTTGTAATTATTCATGATTTGTTTGTTTGTTCAATTTCTAGTTTCTCTCCTTCTAGATAAAAAGTCCCACAGATGCAGCAACTGTCCCTATTTTGCTCACTCCAAGGTCCCTAATGCCTCACAGACTTCCAGGCTTGGCCCAAGAACATAGCAATAGTAGCTGACTGAATAATTTAAAAAAAAAAAAAACTAAAAATTTAACTCCTTATTTCTTCAATTTGTTTACTTTTATTTGCGTTAACTTCACAAAATTATAAGGGTTTTAAAGAAACTATGCATTATTCTAGGATTAAAGACTACAACAATCTCATTGCAGTATAAAAACAATTAAAATCCCAAGTATTTTACTTAAAAATCTACTCTTTCTCAGCAATAACATCTATAGAAAGTCTACATAAGGAGACTTGTAAATGTCAACTTTTCAAAACACATTCCAAAATGATTTGCTATATATGCTGTGGTGCATTGTATCAAAGCATCGGAGAGGTTTCCAGAGTCTACAGTTAATCTGTGGGCTTGACTTAAAAAGTTCTTTCTGGGAACCGTGTACCATGGTACACACCTGAAATTCTAACAATTCGGGAGGCTGAGGCAGGAGGATCACAAGTTCAAAGCTAGCCTCAGCAAAATACAAAATAGGAGTGAGGATTTGGCTCGGTGATCAAGTGCCCCAGAGTTCAATCCCTGGTACCCCATCCCCCAAACAAAAAATTCTTGCTAGAAAAAAAATAATGATAAGATGTGAGACCACTGGCAAAAAGGCAAAAATGATGAAAGTACATATGGCATCATTTACCAGTACACTTTTTTTTAAGAGAGAGAGAGAGAGAGAAGTTTTTAGTATTTATTTTTTAGTTTTTGGTGGATACAACATCTTTATTTTATTTTTATGTGGTGCTGAGGATCGAACCCAGCGCCCCGTGCATGCCAGGTGAGTGCATTACCGCTTGAGCCACATCCCCAGCCCAACTAGTACACTTTTTAAGCAACTCTAATAGATTCTGTTCTTATACCAGAGAAAGATGTGACCACCTAGAATAAAATAGTATGAAACATTAATTTTGCAAAGAAAAATGCAAATGCAGTGGGTTGATCTAAGAGATAAAAATCCTTGCTCTTAATAGGGTCTGCAGAGAACAATGAACAAGAGCTAGATGGTTTTAATTATGGAGCTAATATAGATGAAGAAAAGAACATATTAAATTATATATAATATATTCAGTTCCAAACACAAAAGAAATATACCTTGATTTTTATATCCTAGCACATTTTTATTTTCTAGAAAGCTGTCCATGACTCACTCAAAAATGTACAGATTATTTTCTCTCTTAAACATACACAAATGGGCTAGAGTTGTGGTTCAGCGGTAGAGTGCTCATCTAGTACATGTGAGGCCCTGAGTTCGATCCTCAGCACCATATAAAAATAAATAAATAAAATAAAGGTATTGTGTCCAACTACAACTAAAAAATAAATATTTTAAAAAACATACACACATAAAGACACACTCAAGTTGGCATACACACACACACACACACACACACAGATAAAGCAAGACACAAACACCCATAGACATAAATATAGATGCAAATACACACTGACACAAATAAATACTATCAAATTTAATTTTACCAACTTCCATGTAGTAATTTTAGTTCAACCCAAAAAACTTTCACTGTTTAGTGTCATTTCTTTTATCAAGTTATTCTTCTTCCAAATGTGACATCCTCATAAAAGAGGGGGGAAATGTTTCATGTAATAGAAGAGAGTTTTTAATCTACCACAAGGCAAAGAAGACCTGCAAAAGTAACTCTACTTCAGCAAAAACATATCATTTCATCCTCTACCAATAAGATCACAGATAAAAGAATCAATGAGAACCAGTTTCAAGTTACTATTAGTGCAAGCTACTCAAGAAGTGAGATGTGTTCAAACAGGAATGTTTAAAGGTACAGAGGCCTTGCACACTGAGAAAAGCAGAAGGTTGCTCTTAGTCAGCTCATCTGTGAATTTTAAATTACAACAAAATAAAATGTTAAATTTCTTACCATATCTGCCAGAGAAATGTAGAGAAACATGCCTCCAGCAAGTGCAAATATAATATTTGGAGCAAAGTTGTTGCCCACCAAAATGCCAAAAGCCAGCCCGAGGTAGCAGGAACAGGCAGAAAGGAAGTTGAACAGCAAGGCCTGTCGAGTGCTCATCCCTGCATTGAGCAGGATCACAAAGTCCCCTGGAAGAAGAAAAAACAAGTGAATTGCTTTTTTTCCTTTTCTTTTCTTTTTCCTTTTTGTATCAGGGATTGAACCCAGGGTCACTTAACCACTGAACCACACCCCCAGCCTATTTTATTTTTTTATTTAGAGACAGTGTCTCACTGAGTTGCTTGGAGTCTCACTGAGTTGCTGAGGCTGGCTTTGAACATGAGATCCTCCTGCCTCAGCCTCCTAAAGCTCTTGGATTACAGGCATACCCCTTAGTACCTACCTAAATTACTTTTTTTCTACTTGGGGATGAGATCAAAGATAATCATCAATTGTATATCATCTCCTGAGAAGTGTCTGTTTAGTTCTTTAGCCCATTTATTGATTGGGTTATTTGGTATTTTTGGTGTTAAGTTTTTTGAGTTATTTATATATCCTAGAAATTAGTGCTCTGATGTGTGTGTGGTAAAAATTTGCTCCCATTCTGTAGGCTCTCGCTTCACCTCACTAATTATTTCCTTTTGCTAAGAAGCTTTTCAGTTTGAATCCATCCCATTCGTTGATTCCTGATTTTATTTTTTGCGCTATAGGAGTCTTGTTAAGGAAGTTGGGGCCTAACAATCAATCAACAAATACATGAAAAAGTGTTCATCATCTCTAGCAATTGGAGAAATGCAAATCAAAACTACTCTAAGATTTCGTCTCACCCCAGTCAGAATGGCAGCTATTAAGAATACAAACAACAATAAGTGTCAGCAAGGATGTGGGGGGAAAGGCACACTCATACACTGCTGGTGGGAGTGCAGATTGGTGCAACCAACCTGGAAATCAGTATGGAGATTCCTTGGAAAACTTGGAATGGAACCACCATTTGACCCAGATATCTCTCCTTGGTTTATACCCAAAGGAATTAAAAAACAGCATACTACAGGGACACAGCCATATCAATGTTTATAGCAGCACAATTTATAATAGATAAATTGTGGAATGCCCTTCAATAGATGAATGGATAAAGAAACTGTGGTATATATAGACAATGGAATATTACTTAGCAATAAAAGAAAATAAAATCATGGCATTTTCAGGTAAATAGATGGAGTTGGAGGATATCATGCTAAGTGAAATAAGCCAATCTCCAAAATCCAAAGGCCAAATGTTTTCTCTGATATGTGGATGCTGATCCATAATGAGTGTGGGGAGGGAGCATGGGAGAAATGGAGGAACTTTGCCCCTTTGGATAGGGCAAAGGGGAAGGGAGTGGGTATGGGGGTCAGAAAGATGGTGGAATGAGATGGACATCATTACCCTAAGTATATGTATGAAGACACGAATGGTGTGATTCTACTTTGTGAACAACCAAAGACATGAAAAATTGTGCTCTATATGTGTACTATGAATTGAAATCCATTCTGCTGTCCTATATAACAAATTAGGACAAGTAAATAAATTATTTTTTAAAAGATCATCATTAATGTCTGACAAGGGCTCCTTCATTTTGGTACATCAGCAGGATTTAAAGAATGTGTTATCTGAAATGTCTCACTGCATAAACCACCCTTTACTTTAAGAGTGAGGCCCTCACCTAACTCATGAGGAAACTCCTCGCACAGGATCGCGATAGAAGTGCTGATGCCCTGGAGAAGAGACAAGGTACAGGAAGCCCCAATCGCCAGGCCATCGATGAAATTGTGGAGGGCATCGCTGAGCGTTATCATCCAGGCAATGGTCCCTATTTCTGACAGTTTGGGCCCCTTCAAACAGGTACATGAACTTGACTCCCTTTTTCCATCCTGTAAAATAGTAGAAAAATCGATCAACCTGATAACCAACATTTCTTAAACTTCTAAGAGGTACAAAGAAATAGAAGATGAGTTAGGTTATGTCTTGGGAGAGACAAATTGTTCAACTGAAAGCCCTGCACAGGGATGGGAAACCTTAATAATATCTAACAGAGAAAAATAAAACTTACAGTAGGGAGGAAGAAAATAAATCAATTGATACATCTTGAGCAAGCCACTTACAGACATTTTACATTAGTTTCCCCCTAAATCAATCCCTCTGGCTTCCATGAGCAAACTTACAACTTACTTCCTGCGATGTAGCGGATATTAACCTAAGCATTTGATTTATGCATGTTTTAAATTAAGAAATTTGCTCAAAGACCACATTTAAACTCTTCTCCATGTTACGACTTGAATGTGAAATCCTTGATTAAACATGATGACATCAAGGAATATTTATTACAGTTCCTTCTGTAATTATCAGAGTCAGTTTCTTCCACTGTGAAATTACATGAATGTACTAAACGATACACTTATTTTTCAACAACTTTTTGAGTTTCCACTCCATTCCAGGTACTATGCCTCGTGTTTAGGCTATAAAAGTGTGGTCCCTACCAGCTCTAAATTTAGATTATTCTCTTAACAAATTTCATGAATTGTTATTAGAGCAGGATTGCCTTTGCTCTAGCATGTCTTCCCATTTTGAGATAATAATAAAAATAGAAAATCCCATGAAAAACCCTTGGTGGGAATTTAGAGTTCATAAAATTTGCAAAATGGTACAAAATCAAATGATAAATGCCAACTAAAGCATTGTACAGAAGTTGCAGGAAAATGCAAATTCATTTTCAAGCAGGAAAGCAATTTGTAATTAACTGGAGAACATTTTATTTCTAACTCTACTCCCCCCACCTCAACATAAGCAGTTAATCACCACATTTATTATTGAGCATCTGCAATTTGTAAAACACTGTGCTGAATACTATGGGAAAGATATGGAAGTAAAAAACAGCTTCTGTCTTCATGAAGCATATCTGCATTGAATAACCAAGACGTAGAGTATATGGCTGACTTTCTTCCTAATGCACGACATGTATTCAACAGAGAGGGGCTTCTTTCAGAGCAATCATCTAAGAGGTTCTGCATTTACTCCAACATCACTTCATTGCTCAGTACACTATGGGGACCAACACTTTCAGAAGTGACTTTAGATCTTACATCTTTTCACTGTTCACTGGAGGCAAATCTGCATCTTTGTGGGATGTGGTTTGTTTTCAGACACCACCAAAAGTCACTTGGAGCAAATAAAGTCTTAAAATGAATATAGAAGGACTGGGAACACAGCTGTCATCCTCATTGTCATCGGGGTCAATGTTGCAGTGGAATTTGGAACAGCAAAGGCAGATAGCATCCATTATGTGCTAGGTGCCATTTTAAGCACCTCCATTCATTTAAACCAATTCTTTCAGGTAAGTATCACTGTTATTATCATTTTAGAGTGAAAAATTTAAAACACAGAAAGATTAGTGAATTTACCCACTGATAAAAAGGGAGTAAGTGGATTTTTTTTTTTTTTTTTGGTAACAGTGTATTACCACTCCAAACTTATAAAGGGACAGAGGGTTCTTGTTTGTAATAGGATCTGAAGACAGTTCATGGGGAAAACTGCTCTTCCTGTCAAAAAGCTCTTCTAAACATTTGAAGCAACACTGAAATACAGTTTATAATCTCCTTGATTTTAAAAAGCCAAACTCTTGTGTATGAAAAGAATTTCATTTTGTCTTTCCATGTGGTTTTTTTTTTTTCACTCTATAGCTAATCTTCATGAGTCCATGTCCAGTGGGCGGCTTGGGTTAAAAAAAAAAAAAAATGTCCTGGAGCAGGAAGCAATGACCACAGAAGAAGTTGTGAAAAGCCTTAGGGAAAGTGACCCGGGCTTTGTAAAAACTTCCTAGCCAGATACACTTAATAAGACTGCTGTGAATTAAAATGATTATTTTCACCTTCCAACTTGGCTTACCTAATCATACATTTATAATTTCCTTATTTACTGGTGATGATTTAGGGAAAAGTCTAGCAGACCAAGTCATAGCTACCCGATATTACTCACACAGTGGGATACAAACACCTTTAATACAAAAAAGAAATTAAATTAATACATCAGGCCTGATTTTCTTACCTCTAAATACAGATTGGATTGACTTTATTTATTTGCCTCATATTAGCTGTATGAGTTTAGGTCCCAAATGATACCACTGAGGTTATAAGTCTTACATTTTTAATAAGTTTGGAACACACCAAAATAGGCAAACATTTACAAAAAGTTCCTTTGTAACTCACCTGGAGCTAAATCACTGAGCAGAAAGAACACTAAATTCAGGTTTCTCTAATTAAATGAGTAAGGGCTCATCTCTTTCCTTTCTTTATTTTAGCTAGCTGCTGTGGCTGCTGTTTGCTTCCTTATTTGATTTCACTCTAAATATGAGGCTATTTCTATCCCCAGCCATGATGAGGCAGTTCAATCTAGTGAAAAGATGGTTAAGTCTGACATCCAAAATTGAGTTTCTAGGGTGGCTCTGACAAGAATGACTGCACCATCCAGCAGGGCTCTCAACACATCTCACTCACCTTAGTTATTAATGGAAACAAAAATCAAAGCACAGTGCAGTGGAATTGGAATAGGAAGAGGAAGCATATTGTGACCAAAGGTTTAAAAAAAAAAAGGAGGCACTAAGTAGAATCCAACATCAACTGGAGAGGAGGAAGCAAATTAAAAATAATAATAATAAGAAGAAGAATTTAAAATGGAGAAAGCAGGTGGGCTCATTGTGGAAGAGTTTAAGCAAGGTGGAGGAAGTCGAGAGGGGAGGAGTAAAGGAGAGGGAGAAGTGGCCTGAGGAGAGGAGGAGGGACAGAGGGAAATGAGGAGGAGGAGGAAAGGATGTGGAGGAGGAAGAAGGGAAGACAAGAACAAGGAGGAGGAGATGAGCAAGGATGAGTAAGAGCGGAAGCAGGAAGAGAAAGAGAAGGGACAGGAAGACAGAGAAGGACAAAGACAGGGAGCACAAAACGGAGGTGATGAAGAAGAAAGGAAAGAGAGTAATAGGAGGAGGAAGATGAGAAAAGAAAAAGAAACTCTTGGCTAGGTAAGTCAGACACTGATCATACATAAATACAGCAAACCCCTGTCAGGAAATACTCTGAAGATGGGGAATAGCTATTTTTTCCACATGTCCAAAACAAAATATTCAGATTTTTTTAAAGTATAATAAAACCACCTACTTGCTAGATACCTATTTATAAAAATAATGTAATTTTTATTTAAAAATAATGTAATGATATTCTAAGTGCAAATATGTTTGACCACAATTCTTTTTTTCTTATTTCAGTGCTGGGAATCAAACCCAGGATCTCAGTCATGCCAGTCCAGTGCTTTACCATTGAGCTATATCCCCAGCAGGGGTGGAAATATATTTGGAAGAATATATACAAAAATTTTTGTCCTGGTTCTACTTGAGAAGAACATCATGAATGATCTTAGTGATTTTATCCTTTTATTTCTTTATGGGTGTTCTGGCCATTTTTTTCATATTCATGAATTTTAGTACTCAGAAAATAAAGCAAACCTGGGCTGGGGGTGGGGTATGGGGTAAGAAACACCAGGCGGGAACTGTGAATCTACAGACTGACATTACCATCAGCTAACCATGTGGAGCTGGTGAGCAGGCTGCCTGTAAGGTATGGCACGGACTGGAGACAGGGTAGAGTGTTCCACCGAGGTGAATCATTTTTTGTCTGTTTAATAGCTCAAGAGATTAGCATGGGCACAGTCAGACCTCATTCTGCACTGAGGGAGGCAACAGAGCCAAGGGGAATGGGCAGGTTTGAATTGCTTATTGTCTCCATGCTTTATTGGTAAGGAAGCAAAAGCAAACAACCATCAAGATGAATAGTTAAACTCCATATTCCACTTCCCATCATGAAATTCTTTTTTCAGAGGAAGAGTTCTGATAAAAAGAAAATCAAGCCAAAAAGGAAAAGTAGCAACCCACCAAAAAAATACAGTGATGGCAAAATGAAATATAGATGACAACCAACAAAAGATGCAAGCTGTATGTAAAGAAACACACAAAATCCATCCCTAGGAAGGAGAAAACACGGTAGTACAAGTGGGAATAATAAAATGCAGCTTTAAAAGACTTCAAGTAAAGTCGGGTGAGATTTAAGAAAAGCAACCTAGAATGCAAGCCAGTTTATTGATTAGTAGGCATGAGCCTTGCCATTAAGCCAACTTGCATTTGAGGCCTAGCTCTGCACCCTTGGGAAAGAGATTTTCTTCTCTGAGATTCAGATTCCTTATCTACAGAATAGTGAGAATAATACTTCCAACTTAATGGTCCAACTTAATGGGACTGTTGTGATTAAGTGAGATGGTGTTTATCAACTAGTGAGTGCTCCCGAATGATTATTATTAGGTTCCAGAGCTGCATGGATGAACGTGGCTGGATGACAAGGCAGGAAAACTAAAACTGCCCAAGAATGTATAAAATAAAATATTTACTGCTTAAAGATATTCAGGAGCTTATTAATCAAAATTATTGAGAAAAAAGAAAAGAAAGAAAAATCAGATATACAAAGAAAGTTTTACAAAAGTGAGTGGGTGCAGAGACTCCTTGAAAGGAAAAGAGAAAAAAGTTTAACAAGGATGCTTGAGCTTGGGCATAATTATGCTCTTGAAGGAACCTCACTACTAAAGGTATATGAAAGAGTCAGGAGATTAATTAGGCAGAAAGTCAAACTCCCTGTGAAAAGTACAAAGTCTGAGTTAATAAGTTTATATGAATTGACAGCTGACTGTTACAGGAGGTATGAACTCAGAAACGTATAAAGTGATAATATCTTACAGATACACAGCACTTCACAGCTTACAAAGCACTTCCAACTGCTCATTTCTTCATCTTCTCTTGACCTTTACATTTGTCCTCACAAGTGAAACAGGACGGATACTGGTATCATAATTTTAGAGATACAGAATAAGATAACCTATGTCTATAAATACTTGCTCAAAGTCACACGGGAGATATTGGAATAGCCCACTTAATTATTCACTGAGCATCTCTTTTATAGCAAGCAGAAACTGTGCTTAGAACTGAGGACAGAAATATAAATAAAAGAATCTTCACCTTGTTGAAATTCATAGCCCAGAAAGAAACATCCAGGATTCACACTTAGATAAATGGCTCCCATTTCCCCTTCCAGAATGGCTCCCCACCCTCTTTCTGCTCTCTCATGAGGCTGTGCTGAGTTAACCAACTGGACATGCTCATTTTTTTCCCTAATTTCCATTTGAGATTGATCCTTAGGAGGAGTTCAGTGGGGAGGACAGAGGAGAGGTCAGGGTATTCATTCCTCAGAGCCCCTTTATGGGCTTACCTCAGGGCATGACCCTCAAATGAAGGCCACACCTCCTCCCAAGAAAACTCTTTCTAGGTTCTAGAAACTGCTTCCTTCCCTCCATCTTTGGGCCTGGGGGTAGTAACACCTTTGCCATTATTGGTCCCTGGTTCACACTCTAGCCCTTGCAGATCTCTTAAGGAATGTTCTCATCCCACTTCACACTTTTTTCAAATTATCCTAATTTGAGAATGCAATCAATCTACTTCCTATTCAAACCCTAACTGATAACATCATTGGTGCTGGAAAGGGGCATAGGAAGCAAAATTCAAAACTAAGAAATTTTAATTGGGTTTTTCATAATTCAAAGTTGAGAGCAAAGGAACATAAATTATGCACAAGGTGACAAATGACACCCAGGGTGTGCATGGTCTCTGAAAAGTGTGTATTCCAAATTTCCCCACCACTTGGTTCTTATGACCCCCACAGAACCAATGGAATTGGAATAATCTGTGGCATTCAGAGATGCTATAAGGAACCCTAGACCCCTAGGATTTTAGTGTAAAATCATGTCCCCTCTTACATTAACTACTTTTTTAAGCAGTTTCTTATTTGTTCATCGATACTGATCTCTGCCCATGGAACACTAAATAATGGTAGAATCATGAACAACATGAATTGGATTTTATCTGATTCCAGTAGACCATTAAATTGGATGTTCACATCACCATTCCACTATTAAATTGTACTTGGAAGAATAGGCTCACACTGTTCTTGAAGGCACAAGTGAATTGCCTCCAAACCATTTTTCATAGAATTCATAGATCCTATCACTCCTTCCCTCATAGAAACATCCAGATAGGTCTGTGGAATGCCCTGATCATGAATGCATACCTTATACCAGCAGCCAAATATATGGTTTCATTTCTGATACAGAGAACACACAATTCCAGGAATAGCTACAATTGTGCTATAGAGAGTACACCCCTTTGGCTCCAGGTATAGGGAAAGTAGCCCATCTTATTTTTACACCCAATAACTCATTTGGAGAATTATCGCTTCCTGTCCTCAAAACCTTAAACTTGGTGGGTTTGAAGAACCTAATGTTCAAGAGAGTGATGCTTCTAATTGGAAACATGGTTGTTTTCTCTGATCCTTTGGAAGCAATCTAATCCATGGCAATTGGAGGTTCTTTATGTCCTGAAGCCAACAGATAGATGAGGAGGCTTTAATTACTGACTAGGAAAATGGTGCCCAGCTGTCAGGGGCAACTGATTTTCTGCTACAGAATGAGGACAAGAATAGTGCTTAGAACTCCCTCCCTGATAGTCCTGGTCAAGGAATTACAGCAACAACCCAATAAAAAAAAAAAAAAAGACCATCAGTTTTTACAGGACTCATTTCTTGCAGGAATGAAGGTTTGGGACACCCAAACTGGAAAAGGATGCAACTAGTCAAGATGAAGCCAGATAGTGAGGTAAACACAGGATGGATATTGGAAGGACAGGTGTAATAACTAGCCTATGTCTCATATCCAACAAAAAAAAAGTAAGCAGCAGCTTTAATTTATTCCTCAACTACATCTTTTCTCCCTCTCTTCTTCTCCCAGTACTTTATTGAAGAACACTGATTGTGGCCAATATTTTAAATTAGATTACAGTGTAAATAAAATGATCTCCCATACAAGGATGATATGGAAGTTGATGGTATTTTGTACATCTCCCATGTTAGGTACCTGAATTTTTTACCTGCATGAAGGATAAAAGTAAAGGCTCAAAGGGGTTTTTTTTAAAAAAAAGGAGTGGAATGTTAACAATGTCATTCATTTACCCATCCAGATTCACTATCTGTCTTTCTTTCCCCCAGTTGCCTCTCCCATGAGACTGGTATGTAATCCACCAAAAGGATCCTAAGCCCCTAGCTTTCAGTTGGTTTCATACGAAGGCCTTCAACATAAAATTAGAGGTAAAGGAAGAATTAGAGATGAGGATGTTTATTCTCCTGACTCACTCCTTGAGGAGTAATGTAGACTGACTATCCTCAATTAAAGATCATGGTTCCATTTACAGTAGATTTCTGTGCAAGACCAGCTTGTTCCAGGTTCTAGTAACTTCTTCCTTCCCCTTGGTGTGGGGCATATGTTGCTAACAGTTCTACTATTACTAGCCTCAGGTTACTGCATCTATGTATTATTTTTTTTATCCTTATTAGGATGTGCCATCTCTTTCTGGAAAGGACATGACTGATTTAAAGTCAAATGCTCATTCCACAAGACACACAAGACAACAGTCACACTTTCTACATATAGTGTTACATATATTTTAATGGAACAACTAATAAATAAGACTAAAGGAACATGAATGTATATGAAGAGTGAAAGACACTCTAACAAATGGAAAATTTCGATGGGCTTTGCTTTTATGACTAGATTTTCTAATGATTTCTGTGTGTGTATTTTATAAACTGGGGGTTCCTTAGTCCTTCCTTTAGCTTTGAAAAGGCAATCTCAGTTCGCTAAAACCAAATGAAACTTCATATAAGAAAGGAGAAATAAATTTTATTTTTATTGCATATAACCAAATATAATTCAAATGCACCAAATCTCCTGCCATTTGGTTTCAGGAAAATCTCAAAACTATATCCCAGACTCTCTTTGCTATAGAAAATAACCATTCACTAAAAAACAATAGTTTCCAAAAACCTTGAAAATTGTTTCCTTTCTCTCCAATCCTTCTGTGAAATTCAAGTAAAGTTGTTTTGGTCCTTAGGAGTTGAAATAATTGTCTTTCATTTTCAGCTTGGGAGCATAGCATTTTACTGCCTTTAATATTTATATATATATAAAATTCAGAGGAAACCTGAGGGATTTTCAAGAACTCTGCTACTATTTTGCCAATGGAACTTAAAGTATGTACTAATTACATATTTACAATTATCCTAATGGAGTATTTATCCACTCTAAAAGGTTGTCTACTATTGCTACAGAGAATGGCATTAATGTTCTGGTACATTCGGGAAACCACATCTCATTTCTTATAAAGAAAGATTGTATAATGTACTCCCCAGCCCACACAACTCTCATTGTTCCTGAGAATTCTTAACGGAACATTCAAGAAACACCAGAAATTGGTTAAGTTTTAATATGAGCTATAGAAATCAGTTGCTAGGATCCTGAAAATTAGTGTTCCCAAAATGCAGGAAGATCTACACTGTCCCACATCAAGGCTTCCAGAATAATGCAGATGAGGAAGCAGGTATAGGTGGGTACCATGGAGGTACCACCCCATCCAGCGGCTGCCTCTCGTGTACTTACTACTTGACGTGAATTATGTCAAGAAGGGAAATATAGACAATCCTGCCCAATGTAATACAAATGATTAGTTGTCTGGCTCTGCAAAAAAAAGGGGGGGGCACTTTCTGTTGACAGAGAAGATTAGAAACACAAGCCTCTTAAGGCAAGAAGCTTAGAAGATAAGAGGCAAGGAATGACAGATGAGAAAACGGAGCAGAGCCAGTGGTGACTGCAGACACTGCGATGGGACAAGCAATTAGACCCTAGTGGAGTGTTGGAAAGAGGCAAGCTGCCAGCCAAGTAGACGTGAGCAATGTGGAGGCAGAAATAAAAATTTAAAAATTAAAAAATCCCTTCTCTGTGACTGGGAACTAGCAACTGGCCAGTATTTAAAAATCAGAAAAACAGAGGCCATTCCTACTCTGTATATGGAGAGTAAGGGGTGGGAGCCACAAAAGATAAGAGTACCAGGACTTGATGTGCTCTTCAATATGTCATTGCTTGCATGTGAAGATTTGCTGACCAGTTTAAGAATAGATATTTTCTAGTGATTGATAGATGCAGAATATACCTCTAGAGCACTCAACAGTAACAATGCAATATTAATCATAACACAATCTCATAGAGCAATTTCACTTATTATGTTCCTAGTATTGTTCTATGCATTTTACATATATCAAGTCACTCCTCATACCAACACTACATGGTTATCATTTTCATTTTACAAATGAGGAAACCAAAGCATAGTGAGGATGAATTAACTGACAAAATCATACATCTAGACAGGAAATGGGACAAGATCTGAACCCTTACATCAAACAAGCTAAGCCTGAGATCTCTAGGAAATGTGGGTTTCTATTTTCTGTCTTATTTACCCCTGTTCTCCCAGTACCAGTACTGTAGGTGCTCAGTAGAACATTTATTGACTGAATAAAGGTGTAGACATAGTAAAAGAAGTACATCTTCTCTCATATGTTCATAAAACATTGTCCCATGAAGCATCTATTCAAATCTTTTCAAAGAGCAAACATGTGGACATGTACCCATTATATGCAAAGAATGTGCAATAAAAAAACGTTCATTAATCAATTTCATTTTGATTCATCTATATAATACAAGACTCATAAAGTACATAGGTTTTTTGTTGTTTGTTTACCAATTCTTTATCTCCAAAAGTTGAGGAGCAAGATTTAAAAACTCTTGAAGGGTAAGGATATTTTTTTTTTCTTATTTCAAGCCAGGAGTTTTTAACATTCAGTAGGTTCAACAAATGTACCTTTGAATTAAATAGGAAGAGGACTATTTTGCTAAACTGAATGAAGTAGAACAGCAAAATCACAATACAGTTAACTATTTCAGAGGGCATCCTCCCCACCCCCATTCACGCCAGTGATGCAGCAGAAGACTGGTTGGCAGCCATCTTGCATCTAACTCTCTAGAACTTACAAATTTTCCGATACCTTGGGGGCAGGGATCAAAACAAAAATAGTAGTAACAAAGACAACTAACCTGTTAACCTGTTAAATATTTGTTTGCTAAATACTTTCCCAACTGCCTGAGAGTTGTTACTAGCTTCCTGACTCCAGATGAAGTCAATTAAAAATAATTACCAGTGAGGTCTTAACCAGAACCACACAGTTAGAAAACAGGAAAGTTAGGACTTGAACCCAGACTATTTGACTCATAATCCAATGCAATAAAAAGCCAACAGACTACTCAAGAGAAATAAGTTTTTTCAGATAAGACATTTCTGAGTTCAGTCATTTATTACTGTGATAATGAATTGCTTTATTGCTCTTTGCTAGCCTCCATCCTGGAAGGCACTCGTGATTCAAGTGCCTCTGGTCTTGAGGAAGGAACACTCAACTGATCCTCAGAGGTGTTCTGAGGTTTGCTAGCACTTTAAACATACTTAGAATGATACTCCAAATCATCGAGGAGAAACAAACATCATCCTTGAGCTGTCAGAGCTACTCTGTATAATCTGTTGTTTACAGAATGCAAGCATGGATGGAAAACTACAATTGTCTTTGTAGCTGGCCCTTCCCGAGTTTATCACATTTAATAAAAAGCAGTTTGGGAACCAAAGTCTTATTTTTAGATCAGCAACACTATTTAAGCATTCGAACACAGTAATGCTTGATTTCAAGAGGAATTTCTATCTAGAATTTTCTCCAATGTCATTTTACAGCATCCACTGTGCCACACCTACTCTGGCCATCTTTCTCTTCCTATAACCTACCAAAGGTGGGTTCCTGCCCCCTGAGACTCTTTGTTGTTTCCTCGGCCATCACAAAGACAGCTCTTTCCTGTGATTCAGATTTGAGTTTCAATGTATTGTCCTTACAGAGATCATCCCTGACCACCCAAACCGTTGCAATCACCCAGATCATCACATCCCCACATTTTAATACTCTGCACAGCATTTGTTACCCTATGATGTCCCAGTAGGAAAAAATCAGAATGCCAGCAAGTAGGAACATCTCCTGTCTCCTTTGCCACAGAATCTCCAGGGTATAGAACAGAACCTGGCATGAAGCAGGTGACCACTGGATACATAAGTGAGTGAATGAGGGAATGAGTGTCTGAATACCGTGTTTCTCCCCATTCAGATGACCACTGATTGATCATGTCTGAACCAGGATGTCATGCAGAACATGAACTGTTACCAGAAAAGTAGCCTACTATATCTTAGAGGCTCAATTTAAGATTGCTTTTATTGTTTAATATAAAAATTTCATGACTCTGGAATTTTGGCCAAAGTCAAGAACACTATAAAAAATAGAGAGAAAATATGAACCATTTCTGCAAAAATGATGTCTACCCAATAAAGAGTTTTTATGATTCTACTTTCTAAATGCAAAACAAGCTCTAGATTTGTGGATTTGTTTTGTAGCCTAGAAAACTATTAATGATGACTGATCCCTCACTTCAGTTTTTCCAAAGTGTTTTATAACCTAGCAGTAAAGGAGGTAAACTAGAAAGCATCAAACCAGAGACTTAAACGGTTTACTAAACCTTCAAAGGTAATCTTTCTTGTTGCTTTCTTCAGTACTAAATGTTTCTGACTTTATCTGCCTTCACTGAAGGTTTTAAAAAGTCATGTTCATCAAGCTCTCTGATATTCCCAAGAAGATGGGTAAAATAAAATAAAGTCTGGGTTTTTTGTTTTGCTTGTTCTTTTTTGGATTTTGAGGGTGTTTTTTTGTTATTTGTTTGTTTTAACTTTTAATCTTCAGATACCTGCCAACCGAAATAAAAAGTAGTAGTATCCCAATCACTTCCAAAAGAATTGGGCTCACACACAGGTCTCTCCTTCTACTAATTAGAACTCAAAACTAACCATACTTCTGAATAAATTGAGGCATTGCTAAGAATGGTGAACAAACTTGAAGGCCAGAGAAAATCACCACTTAGTTAAAATAAATGAGAAGCTATTAACTTAATTGAATTGAGATCCTCAGAAAGGAACTGAAATTCTCTATCTAAAAGCAGCCATAGAATAAGATTAAATTTTACCACCCAATCAATTGTCTAATTCCAGCCTGAAGGTACATTTATTAAGAGTGAGCACTTAAATTGGTCTTCAAGCACCTTCGGTTCTTTTTTATTCACCAAGGTTAACAATAAAGTATTAATAATTATAAAAGTATGATTCATTATCTGAACATTTGCCTCAGACATAGAACTGAATAGATATTACAAAGATAGACAAACATCTTTGTGTCAGCGGTAAGGGGGGGTAGAGGGGGGGAGGTCTCTGCTAAGATTCTACTATGTAACAGTGATGTCAGACCCAAAATGCATTTTGGCTTCTTTTTCAGATGGTTTCATTCGTGATCTTTCTAATTTAGAATCTTTACTTTAAATATATAGAAAAATACAATGTAAAATAAATTCTGCCTCCTCAAGAACTTCTTCAAGGAATAAGAATTATATTCATGACAACCATAAAACCCTCTTGCTTTAGCAAACTTTCCCTCAAGTAATCCACTGAATAAAAGTTACTCACCAGGTCTTGGTTCAGTATTCCCAAACTGCAGAATGTAGCATGCAAAGAATAGAGCACAAAATAAATATTTTTGAAAGTGCAAACAGAATAATGCAAAGAAAAGAAAGTGGCCTATTTAACAAGTCCAATAATTATGAAATAAACATTCTCAATAATGCAACCTTTAATAAATAAAAGACCTTGAAACACTGACATTAAAGACCCACCAATAATATAATGTGTATTTAAATATTCCTTTGCTTTGCTGATTTTCATCTGGGCTTTCTATAGAGTGGAATTAAGTAACTCTTTCTGATACCCAGAATAATTTGCTTGAACCTTTTACATTTTTTTCCCTTATTATTTAAAGGGAAAATATGCTGGCTCTCATTCTCAATTTTTTATCAATCAGCATGCATGACAGAGTAATACAGCAATTCTTCATTATACTAATGGGGAAAACATTAACTCGACATCAAGCCTAATTGAGTAAAACCTCACTAATTCTTCTAAATAGGAATAAGTCCTGCTTGATTAGTGAAAGCAATTTAGTATAGAACATGTTTAGATAAATGCACTTATATTGCCTTCCATAAATGACACTAACAAACTGGGCTCCAATAGAAAACATACATGTGGTAAGATCCCTAAGAAAACCTGCCACAATGTATGGATAAGATTAATGCAACACACATAATAACAATTTTGTATTTCTTTAGATAGCTTAAAAATTTTAGGTATAATCTTGCAAAAAAAAAAATATGCTTCAAAGGCAATTTTTAAAGACCTTGCCAAGAGAGTCCATAGTGCAGCCTATAAGCAAAAAGGAACAAACCATAATTTATCCACGATTGTGGAAAGGTAGTCAAAATTAATGAGGTTTGGGCTGGGGATGTGGCTCAAGCGGTAGCGCGCTCGCCTGGCATGCGTGCGACCCGGGTTCGATCCTCAGCACCACATACCAACAAAAGATGTTGTGTCTGACGAGAACTAAAAAATAAATATTAAAAATTTCTCTCTCTCTCTCCTCTCTCACTCTCTCTTTAAAAAAAAAAATTAATGAGGTTTCACTATGTAGGAATTAACTCTTGGAACTCAGAACTGATTAAAGCAATGTTCCCATTAGGAAGTTAGTCGTATGGATATGGAACAAACACAGGCTTGGGATGCAAAACCTCACGAGAGGGTCTCATTATAATGTTTCTATTTATTATCTGTGTAAACTTGAGTGAAATGCAGACTTAACTGCATCTTAATTTACTCATCTCTAGTAGGTTTAAATACCTGTATCTCAGGACTCCTATAGAAATTAAGCATAATAATTTTTTAATTTTCCTAAATTTTTTAAAATTAGAAAAAGACCACCAAATGTTTCAAAATAATAATTGGAAGTACCCTCTGCATCTAGGTTAGGGTTCTTTAGGGTTCTAGTCAATCTAATTAATCCAGGAACCTCTTACCTTCAAGGTTGGTACATGACTCATCCATCACCTCAGGAAAAAATCCATGACCAACCACTTCACTTCCATCATTTCCCACCCAATGTGTGCCCCATCTTCCTCTGCACAGTGACTTGTGAATCTCTCTACTACAGTACTTACCACTCTACACAACAACTATGTGTTTACACGTTTATAACCACCTTTAAGGAGCACCAAGTACCTGATAGATGCTCAAAAAGTTCTTGTCCCATAAATAAGAATATTTTTCTTACAAAAAGGAATTTATACTTGTCTTTTATTTAAAACAGTCATTTTTCCAGGTGTGAGAGTGCACACCTGTACTCAGGAGGCTGAGATGGAAAAAAAAATACCTTGATCTTAGGAGTGTAAGACCCGCCTAGGCAACACAGAAAGACCTTATCCAAAAAGGAATAAGTAAGATTCTTCAGACTCATGTCCAGGCTCCCTCTCCTGGGCTCAGGAAGACCAGGTTGCTTGGCTGTGCAGTTACTAGTAGATCTACAGGGAGAAGACTTGGCACCCTGAAAGCCAGGAAATGTCTATCAAATGAAAAAAAAAATCAGATTTGGATACCAGATAAATTTATTCTAAAGAAGTATTGCAGAAAGGAAGATAGCTGAGCAGATCTAGGCAGCAACCATCGACTCCCCCACAGCCAGAAACAAATCACTGAAAGAGCAGCTGGTGGTCAGGGAGGCCATGATGGAGTACACACTCTAAAACCCAATGCTGGATCGCTTGAGACTTGGAGAGACAAATAATTTGGTTACAAGAACAGAAAATAAGGGCAGAATTCCTTGACCCTGAACCCTGACCAGGGTGAGGTCAAAGGGGAGGGGTAACAAAGAAAGAGGGAGGGGAAAAAGCCCATCAAGCCCACTTCCTTAACAAGAGTTGTAAAGAAAAACAGACCAGGTTAAACAGGACAGAGGCAGCAAAGACAGTGAAGGAGATGACATAGTTTGGCCCAAATTGTGGGCTGAAAACTGAGACTGGCAGCAGAGATATTTAATAGAGTTCATAGTCAGCCACCCTAGAAAAAAAATTAAATCAATATAGCTTCTCCCTATGTTTTAAGAGTGACAAATAAAATCAGAAGGAATATCTCTGAAATGGGCTGTCCCAGTAATCCCTCTAGAAAGAACTTTTTATAGAGGGATCACTGCTAGCTGAAAGTTACTGAAACCCCTTCCCCTCACTTTGGGCAAGGGGAGTTGTGT
This sequence comes from Ictidomys tridecemlineatus, assembly GCF_052094955.1. Taxonomy (NCBI): domain Eukaryota; kingdom Metazoa; phylum Chordata; class Mammalia; order Rodentia; family Sciuridae; genus Ictidomys; species Ictidomys tridecemlineatus. The sequence continues at coordinate 100,805,414 of NC_135485.1, read as the reverse complement.
GGAGCTGACCCAAGAGTAAGTCACTCTCAAGGAGTGCTGAATCTAACCCAGCACTCTCCATAGCCTCTGCAAGAGCTCAGGAAAAAAACAGGCCAACTGACATGCTACCTCAGTTATAGACAGTCTCTAGTGATCTACATCAGCCAGGGGGGAGGTTTCTAAGCCAAAGACCACTCACAGAGAGCCTGCATTCACAAGCTCTACTGTTGCAGATAGCCTGCAAACTGTATGTCTCTGGGGAGCAGGTATACAGTGTCCCACAGTAATCAGTGACAGCCCTGAGCCCTGCACCCTGCCCTCCTGTGCCTGAAAGAAACAACCAGCAAATACAGCACCCTCCAAGCTCACAGACTCAGGCCTCTGGGCTGGATTAATAAGCACTGATTGGGGAGAAATCCATAATAACCAGGGAACTAGCTTCTGTGCCCAAGCATCTCTAGGAAAGTCTACAACTGCAAGTTCCAAAGTTGCTGAATTGAGTTAATCACTCAATTCTCATTCAGACTCATGGACCCTAAAAAGTCAATTCCTGAAGATGATACCAAGTCGTCAGCAAAGAACTTCACATATACACAATGGCTGTATACCCCACAAAGGGGCTTACAGAGAAGCAACCCAGAAACCCCAGCCAACACTCAGTGTACCCACATAAAACTCCAAAAACCTGCAACTTTTGCATTCCAGATGAGACAGCTGTCATATTCCCTCTCCCCAGGCCACCCAGTGCCACATCAAACAGACTGCAATACCTCTACCTTAGAATATCACACTCTGCATACTCTGAAATATACATGGGGATTCCCACACTGGATCTGACAATACTGGATACATGAAATTTTTTCTTCAGGAGGACGCACAACACTGCATTCCCTAACAGGGAAAACTTGGCTTCTAAGTCACAAACAATTGGGGACCATTGCCTCTTATTCAATAGAAAGCTGGTAGATACCTGAATACACCAAAGATTTGTAAGAGCTTCCTAGAATTGTATCCAAAGTGAGCTGGTATAATCACCATCTCTACGCCAGGAAATTAGAGGCAAAGCAGAGGAGTGATGGGCATCTTCTAAAGGTCCAAAATCCTGATGAAATCCAAATCAGGAAGACAATTTAAAAATCTCCCCACCTTGGCATGGTTTAGAAGACATATTCTCAGGCCTCATAGATAAAGTATATAATCTTTAAAATAAAGTCCACAATAAACAAAAGATGTTATAAGACCACAACCAGAATACTCAAAATAATCTGAGAGAACATTGAAACCAAATATAAGAAGTATGGGCATAAAGGAAGGCACCAAAATACACACTAAAGGAATGGAAAACCTTTTCAATAAAATAGTATCAAAAATTTTTAAAGCCTTAGGAATGAGATAGAAATACAAGAGATATGTAGAAACCCAAATAGGCAAAATCAAAAAAAGATCCTCTCCAAAACACATCCCAATTAAAATGCCTAATATACACAATAAGGATAGAATTTTTTTAAAGTGACAAGAAAAATCAAAGGTCACATTTAGAGGTAAGCCAATTATAATTTCTACTTGTTTCTTAGGCTGGACCCTCCCTAGGAGTAGCTACTCTCATATCTAACAAAGTAGACTTTAAGTCAAAGTTATTCAGAAGAGACAAAGAAGGTCACTTCATACTAGTTAAGGGAATCATCAAACAAAAAGATATAATGATTATAAATACTTATGCCCCAAATGTCAGTGCACCTATATATGTAAAACAAACCCTACTCAAAATAAAGAATCAAATAGACACCAATATAATAATATGAGGTGATTTCAACATACCTCTCTCACCAATATATCATTCAGACATAAGTAATGTAAACACCCTTCAGAACTGAAAAATACTATTAAACAAATAGACCCAAATGCACCTATAAAATATTTTATCCTTAAGCAACCAAAGTTACTTTCCTCTCAGTGGCTCATGGAATCTTCTAGTACTTTAGTACAAAAAAAAAAAAAACAGGTCTTATCAAAAATAAATAGAAAATTCTTTGCATCCTATCAGATCATAATGAAATGAAATTAGAAACCAATAACAAGATAAAAAACAGAAAACATCTTAACCTGGAAATTAAATAATACATTTCAATGAGGAATGGATCATAGAAGAAATCATGGGAGAAATACAAAAATTCTTAGAAACAAATAAGAACAGATATAAAACATATCCAAATCTCTGGGACAATATGAAGGCAGTTCTAAAAGGAACATTTATAGCATTGAATGCCCACATTAAAAAAAAAGATTCCAAATAATGTTACCACTTCAAGGCCCTAGAAAAGAAAGAACAAATTAATTCCAAAATAATAGAATACAGGAAATAATTAAAATCAGAGCCTAAATTAATGAAATTGAGGATAAAAAAAGCAAAACAAAAGATCAATGCAATAAAGAATTAGTTCTTTAAAAAGATAAACAAGACTGATAAACCCTTTGTCAAACTAACCAAAAGAAAGACCCAAATAAACAAAATGGAGATGAAAAAGGAGAAATTGCCACAGATACTTCTAAAGTCCAAAGTATCATTAGAAACTATTTTTAAAATTTATAATCCAATAAACTTGAAAATATACAATATATTGGCATATTTCTCAACACGTATGATCTACCCAAATTGAACCAAGAGAATGTAGAAAACATAAACAGACTAATATCAAGCTTTGACACTGAAGCAGCAATTAAAGTCTTCCAGAAGAGAAAAGCTCAGGACCAGAAGAATTCTCAGCCTAGTTCTACCACATCTTTTAAGAAAAACTAACATTAATCATCCTTAAATTTTATTCCATGAAATAGAAAGGATATAAAAACACCAAATTCATTCTGTGGAGCCAGTTTCACCCTGATACAAAACCAGACAAAGGCACTTCAAGGAACGAAAACTTCAGACCAAAATCCTAATGTACACAGATGCAAAAATCCTTAATAAAATATTGGCAAATCACATTCAAAGACACATTAAGAAGATAATATACCACAATCAAGAAGGTTTCATCCCAAGGATGCAAGGTTGATTCAATATACACAAATCAATAAATGTGATTTACCACATAAGAAGAATTAAGTACAAGAATCACATGATCACCTCAATAGAGATAGTCTTTTCCTCTGTTTACTAGATTGAGCCTTTTTGTTATCATCCAATGCAGCATAAAAATTCCATCAAAACTAATAGAACCTGGGTTCAAAAATACCGAAAATTTATATATTCGTTGCCAAAGCCTTTGGAAAAACACCAGGGAAGGAGTTGTACAGGATGTGTAGACATGTGCACACATAGATACACACACCACAAAATTTCCTAAATATCCTCTATACCTCTCACTAGCCCACAGTTTCAGTCATCAAATACTGCATAATCTCACTTATGCCCAGAATCTAAAGAAGTTAACCTTATAAAAACAGAGAATAGAATAGAATGGAATGGAATGGAATGGAATAGAATAGTCTGGGGTGGTATCAGAACCACTGTTCCACAGAGATGTGAGACACAAAGAACAGAAGTACTTGTGGTTACAGTCCCATACTGTTGGGGAAAGGAAAGATTTTGGTCAAAAGGTACAAAGTTCCTGTTAGACAGGAGGTATAAATTTTGGAGTTCTGTTGCTCAGCATCACAATCATAATTAATAATAATGTATTTGCAATTCTTTGAATGTTCCTAGCACAATTCCTGTTGAAATTTAATCCCCATTGTGAGGTATTAGGAGAGGAAACCAAGTGGGCCTTTAAGAGATGATTGGGTAGAGGTGAATGAGGGGAGGGAAGGGGATGGGGGGATAGAAAAGATAGTAGGATGAAACAGACATTATTACTTTACATATATATAACTACATGACCAATGTGCTTCTATGGCATATCCAATCAGAAAAATGAGAAATTGTACCCCAGCTATGTATAATATATTAAAGTGCATAAACACATTCTACTGTCATAGAACCAATTAAAACAAATTTAAATAAATAAATAAAAGAATCCAAAAAAAGAGATGATTGGGTCATGAGAACAGCCCTTGTGAATTGATTAATCCACTTATCAATTGATAAGTTAATGAATTCTCTCCAGAGGGCATCTGTCATAAAAGCCAGTGTGGTTCTGTCCTTTGTATGCATGTTCCTTTGCCAAATATGATGCCCTGTGCCACCTTAGGACTCTGCAGTCCCCACAAGAAATAAAGATATCACTTAATATGACCCCTCAACCCTGGGCCTCCCAGCCTTCAGAACCATGTACCAAAATAAGACTCTTTCCTTTATAAATTACCTAGTTTTAGGTATTCTATTATAGAAACAAAAAACAAACTATGACACTATTAAATTGCTAAAAGACTATGACAGTTCAAAATTGCTAAGAGAAGACTTAAAATGTTCTCACCACAAAAAAAAAAACCTGAAACATAGATAAGCGGATAGATCAGTATTTTATATATATGTATTTATACACATACACATATGTATACATATATGAAACATTACACTATACCTCATAAGTGTATATAATTAGTACTTGTTCGTTTAATTAGTTTTAAAAATTCGACTCAACCACCTTTATATCCTGTGTTTGAACGTGCTGTTTAGTGTTGTTCTCTGAGAAACTACCATAGAAGTCTTGTTCTACTTGTCTAGTTTGGAAGAATAGAAGAGTCATATTCATCAATATAACTCTTGGCTATAAACTGCACCTGAACTCAAGTAAGTCATCTATTTTTGAATTCTCAAAATGTACCCTATCTTGCCTTCACAGAAAACACGCTCATAGGTTGATAAGTGCTTATAAACCTGACATATGATCACACAACTTTGCACCAGGTCATCTACTCTTTCAAGAGCTACTGGATATTCCACTACTGATAGAGAGTTTTGTGGTTGCAACCATGTATGAGTTATGGGTTTGTTTGAGCTATCACAAGGCAGGGGGATTGCTTTCCTGAGAACTCCTGGTGTAAATCCACCAGTTGCAGATTGCTCAAATCAAAGCTGATGCCCTACCTTAGCTCCCAGCCCTAGGTTCAAATGCAGCACCCAGAGGTGGGCGTAGCCTCCCCAGCCCCAAACATCTTGTTTTTCGTGTTTATGCTATTTTCCTACACTACAAAAATATTTTATAAAATATTTCATAAAGAAGTGAAAACTAGTAAAAGGAGAAACTACACTAGAAGAATAGTCAATCAAAAGAAAAACGAATTCAGGGTAAAAACCAGAAATATATCAAAATGAAATGGAATAAAAATCATTTCTTAATAACAACATTGAATGTAAATGGCCTAAACCCATCAACCAAAAGACACAGACTAGCAAATTGGATTAGAAAGCAAGACCCAACAATATACTGTCTTCAATAGACACGCCTCATAGGCAAAGACATTCAAAGAATTAAGGTGAAAGGATGCGTAAAAAATATTTCACATGGATCTCATAAGCAAGCAGTGGTTTCTATCCTTATATCAGATAAAGTGGACTTCAAACAGATGTTAATCAGAAGGAACAGAAGGACATTCCATACTGCTTAAGAGAACTATGCATCAATAAGACATAACAATAATAAATATTTATGCCCAAAACAAAGGCGCATCTATGTGTATCAAACAAACCATTCTCAGTATCAAGAATCAAGTAGACCACAACACATGATACTGGGTAATTTTAACATGCCTCTGTCACCACTGGATAGATCCTCCAAACAAAGTAAAGAAACCATAGAATTAAAAAATACAATTACTGATTTAGACTTTACAGATATATATATAATATTTTATCTATAATGGCTGAATACACTTTCTTTTTAGCAGCACATGGATCCTTCTCTAATATAGACCATGTTATGCAAGCTATTACATATATGGGCATGTAATTGTAATATTACCATAATAAACTTTTAGCATTTGTAGGGTTATTTTGTTAGCTCCCTTTCCACTGATATTAATTTTTGTGTTCTTGCTTTTTTCTTGATTAGATGTGTTTGATTTTTATCAACTTTTAACTGTATTACTTCTTCTCTAATTTATACATTTATGCTCCTACTCTTATTTTTTCCTTCCTACTACCTAATTTGAAAATAATTTGATTGGTAATCTAGCCTCTTTCTGATGTAAGTACTTTAAGTTATAAATGTTCATCTGTATATTGTTTTATCCCAGAAACATTCTGATATTTAAGCATTTATTATCACTTCATTAAAATCACTTTTTATTTACTTTTCTTGTGCTTTCTTCCTTAACCTATGAGATATTTATAAGTATACCATTTAATTTTGAAGTAATTGACATGTGGAAGTGGGGTTCTATATACCTTAAGGTGATTGATTTCTAATGAAATAAATCATGCAGGAAACACAGTCTGCATGATTTCAAAGTTTTAAAAAAAAAAAAAAAGTGATGAGGGCTGGGGATGTGGCTCAAGCAGTAGCGCGCTCGCCTGGCATGCGTGTGGCCCAGGTTGGATCCTCAGCACCACATAGCAACAAAGATGTTGTGTCCGCCGAGAACTAAAAATAAATATTTAAAAAAATTCTCTCTCTCTCTAAAAAAAAAAAAAAGTGATGAAATTACTTTTTCATATTGATTGTGTTAGTTACATAAGTGTCAAGAACATGTCAAAACTGATCAAATTGCAGACTTCAAATATGTGCATTTTATTATACTTCAATTTTATCTCAATAAAGATAAGTGGAAAAAAATAAAATCAGCATACTACATATCAATAATGATCAATTAGTAAATATAATAGGAAAAATATATCATTTATGAGACCGGTAAAGATATGGAGTATATCAACAGAACATTTTTTAAAATACTTAAAGAATGGATTATAAAACATAGAAAATCTGAAATAGCATAAAGATGTCAGCTGTCCCTCAACTGAGTTCCAAGTTCAACACAACATCAATAAAAATCCCAAAAATTATATTGATATGGAAGAAAATGACAAAGACTTTCTCATTGATCAAGCTGAATTAAACTCCTCTGACCCTCTTCTCTAATTAGACCTCAGTCTTGGGCTCCCAGTTGTAGCAAGAATCCTGCTGAATTAGTTCATCAAGAATTTCCCACCCTTGATATTTGATCACCCTCAATATCTGTAACATTCCTCGTTGCCCACAGATGATGTCTGATCACCCTGGCTTGCCCTCAGCAAGAATTCTAAGTTGGTTTGACAAAGCACTCCTCCCCTTGATGTCTCCTATTAGCAATTTTCCAAACACTGACCCCACACACATAAACACACGCACTCTGCTAATAAATAATAAATGCACGGCTGTCTTTGCTGTATTTGCAATTGAATCTAATCTCTCTCTCTCCTTTCACCAGAGTTGACCTCTATTGCAATAGCCTTTAATAAAGTCTTCCTTCACAGTTTTAACAAATGTTAGAATAAGTCTACTTTAACACAGATTACTAAGAAAAAAGACAGATCAACCAAAGATAAATAATACCGATGAACAGGAAACATAAAAGTAAACATGGCCAATCAGTACATTAAAAGATGCTCAACTTTACCAAAAATCAGAAATATTCAAAGAAAAATTGCAAAAGGATACTATTTCAAACTCATTAAATTGTCAAGAAATTTTTTTTTAAACTCTGAAATTTCCAAGTCTTTCTAAAGATGTGGAAGAAATGTGACTTCCTTTTTTTTTTTTTTTTTTTTTTGCTGATCGGAAGGTCAATAAATGTAACAGTTTGAAGAATAATTTGTTACTACTCAGTGAAATTAAACGTGTTCATAGTCTGTGACCCATTTCTTACACATCTCACTATATACCCAACCTTTCCCACAGACGATTAAGCCCTAATGCCTTAAGTCATTCACTACATATAACAAATTAATGACTCATCTGTGCACACAAAGGACAGAAAACTCTGTCATAAATACCTAACTTCCTACAATACATGGGATATTTTCATACTCAGAATTGTTCTGCCTCAAATACTATTATCACCCTAGCCTCAGTCCTAGACAAACTTTCACGCACAGGCACAAAAAGACATGTGTACATATCAAAGTATTTTTTAGTATCAAAATGTAAAATGACACAATATGTTGTTTATGGTTGTAGAGCTATATATAAAATATAAAAGCATGAATAGATATGGGAAGATTGAATTCATGAAAATAATATTAATGAAATATATGCAGAATTGAATGCTATAAAGCAATGAAAATAAAACAACCATCCCAGGCAGTAGTAAAAATTAATTTTATATACATCATTAAAGAATGACCAATAAAAATAAATAAATATAATATTGAGCAATAGAAGGCAGATAAAAAGATTATATTCTCTATGAAAAACTATTCCATAATATTAGGTGTGAAAACAACAGGGCATAATGACCACAGAGGGGCTCAAGTGAGGCCTCTGAATTGCAGGTGATAATCTGTTTCATGGTCCAGCTGATGGTTATACAGGCAGATATACAAAGTGATTTGCAACATTTAGAAAGCCCTACAATGATGGTGTGCGCATCTTCTTGTGAGTAGACTTTGCCTCAATAAAAACATTTATCTGGAGAAAATTGTCTTTCCTCTTCTTCCTACCTCTCTAGGACTTTCTACCTGCTTCTCTCATTTCTGCTAATGACACCATAATTTTTTTTTTCTGTAACCCAGGCTCATCTACTCACTTTTGGTCTTTCAACCCCAGCAGACCAACTCTTGCCAAGAGCAATCACTACTAACTGGACATCATCCCGAGTTGGTCCAGTTTGTCCAGAACAGATCTTGTTCTCTCTCTCTTTTTCTGCATTTCATACATCAAGTTGGGAATCAAGAAGTATTTGGAGTCTTATACTGATAATATGTACCAAAAGTTTCTGTCCATTTGAGTTATATTCTCCAAATGCGATTTTAAAGATTCTTAGGTTTTATATATATATATATATAGAGAGAGAGAGAGAGAGAGAGAAGAAATTGGTCAAAGTTTCTCTGGAAATTTCTAGGGAAATAGGGAAGGCCTATCTAGGACTATCTTGTCTTTGAATAACTGTTCTTTCTTTTCTTTTTTATTTCAAGATATTCATTTATTCAACAAAAATCGTGTGTGTGTGTGTGTGTGTGTGTGTGTGTGTGTGTGTGAGAGAGAGAGAGAGAGATGCTATATATAGAGGGAAAAGAAAAACTTAAGTTTCCAAGTTACATCCAGAACTCAAATTTTCACAACGTTTTAGTTATGTTAGATCTGAATGCACATATCAATGAATTAAATAAGCTCCATAAAAATATTAACCATTTAAATGTTCATTGCATGATTAACTTAAACAGGAGCCAGAGGTGTGATTTCTGCCCACATCCTGCGTGAGCAGAGAATGGATAACTGTCAGAGGTGTGGGCCGGCTACAAAATAAAAGCTATGAAAGTAAAACTAAGAAATAAGCAGGAAATTAATTGAAAAGGGGGCACTTGGGAGGATAGACCTGATGTGTCTGATCCTAACAAAGAGGAAAGCCCAGGAATTCTTTATCTATAGAGGTACACACCAAAGGGAATCAGTAAGGATTTTCCTCAGAAAAACAGGCTGTTCAGTGCTTGGCAGGTTACACCCATCTCCTGGCAGCTGTGTTTGATCCTAGGGCTGTGAGCTACGGCAGCGGGCCAGTGTGATCTGGGCTTTCTCAACCAGGGAATTTCACCCAGGAGTTCCCAGAAAAACAACTTCCCTGCCTTAATAGCTCAAACAAAATCCATAGTTCATACATGGCTTCTATCATTTAACTAAAATATTGCCTTTTCCCCAGGTAACAAAAGCAAGCCCTGACGGAGACCTGTAAGCAACTCTCCATCCTTCATAGAGACAAAGCAGTACAGATTTGGAATCTTCCAAAGCACCTTCATACACACAATCTCATTTGATTATCCTAGCTGGCCTGTGAGTTGGTGGTACTAATGTTTTCTCCGTGAACTTCATATGCATTGACATCTTCTATATGAGGACAAGAATGGGGAGGTCCAAGCTGACCATATAATTATCTGATGCAAGGAGTCACAGCAGACAGACTTCATTCCTCCTGACCCTGCTCTATCTGACCTTTCAACTACCATTTTTATATTTTGCACCATTAAATTTTTCATCTCTACAATTAAAGTGTGATAACATTTCTATACCCAGAATTTAAAAATCAACAGTGCCAACTATAACCCTTAATTCAATTTTAAGAGATGTGATGTGCCCCAATTATTTCAACTATGTGATAAACATCTTTCATACATGATCAAGGCATTATTACTTCATGTTCTTCCAGATAAACTGAATGTGTCAGATTGTGACAGATATAACTGGACTTATTGGGTGCAGAGTTAGACAACTCTGTCAGAGAATCTGGTGCAAAGCCTGATAATATCATCATTCAAGTGGTAAATTAAATTAGACTTTGAAGTTCTGTTCCATTAAGTGAGAGTTAATGTTCCAAATTCCTTTAATATATCTGACAGATCAATGGCAGGCTGGCAAGCATCTATATTCAGATGGTTATCTTTATTAAATTAGTTACAAGTTTCAAAAATCACTTTACTTTCTAGGAAAAGTATTCAAATTGTAAGAAAGACAAATAACAGAGATGAGAAGATATGGAATTCTGTATATTTTTATCTTCTTGTTGTATTATTATATCTGAGAGGGAAAATATACAAACAGATTCAAACATCTGTAAGGTTTAGTACCAGAAGCCATCTTCAGAGGGTAATCTGTAGATACTCAACATTTAAAATTGAAGTTATTCCCAGAGGAGTGAAAGGTGAAGAGATAGGACTTGATGAGATGACTATGATAAAAACCAACAAAAGACAAAAAAAAAAAAAGTGAATGGAAGAAGCAGGAAGACATAAGTTTATCACATGTGTGCAATGTGTCCACACTGTGTTGCATGGTCAGCCCATAATAAACCATTTGATTTTCACAAAAATTGAGTAGTTAAGGATTTTTGCTCCTCACTTAACCAATAAGCAATCAAAGGCTCCTAGTTGTTAACTGTCCCCAAATCACACAATATAACATGGCTAAGATGTGAACACCGAGCTATGGAACTCCAAGGCCTCTTAGCTTCTTCTCCCATACCCAGCAGCTGCTCAAGAGCAAGGAGATTCAGAGAAAACACCAGGACAGTGATAGCCACAAGACAGTACTGGGTCACTGAGACATCTGGTGAGACTTCCCTGATACAAAAGGGAAGGAATGGGTTCCTGAAAAATTTGCCTTCCTTTTCCAAGCATTTAGTCAGTAAGAAGTGCTCAAATATTAACGACAGGAATAGCTCAGAAAAAGAGGGGATGAAAGTTACAAATACAGAAGGCTGCCCAGATGAATCACTTGTGTGCCAAAGAGAAAGTTCAGAGAATAGGCAATGAGTTTAAAAATTATACATGATTAAGCATTTGGAGAGATGAAGAGGAGGAGGAGGGAGCACATAAAAACTAGTCAGCAACAGACATAGATCAGGGAACAATGGTCAGCCACACACTGAGAATACAGAATGTCTTGGTTTAAATCCTTTCTTTCTACCTTTATGCCCTTGGGTAAGTTACTTAACTTCTCTGGATGTCAGTTTCCACATCTATTACAATGGAAATAATCCAAGTTCCCAGAGATTAGAAATAGGGATCTCGGGTCCTCAGTGAAGTAGGAACAGGGAAGAGTGAGAACTTTGTGGAGCATTTAAAAAATTAGACCAGTTTTTATTGAAGATGTGGGATGGTGTTAATAGAGATGAATAAAAGAATAGCTACCATCAGTGAAGTGTGTGCTCAATTTGGAGGGATCCAGGCACCATCTTCACGACTTTAGCACCACTTAGAGGAGAAGTGGATTAAATGGCCCGCAGAGGGCAAAGGAGCAACGAGGTGGACCTGGTGAGAACAGATTCCACCCACAAAGGGACCTGCCCAGAGTCCCTCCTGACTGTCCAGCTGTACCATCCACCTCTGCAAGCACCCATCAAACAAGCTGTAAAAATCACTTCTTAAGTAAATTTGTATTTTTTGTTGTTGGTTGATTATGGGGGGAAGATGAAAAGAGAAGGATGAACTCTTTTCTTCACAGATGAAAAAAATCAACAAGAAGCAAAGCGATGCTGGCCCCAGAACCACAGAAAAGTTTAGTGATTGGAAGCACCAAGTACCTCTGAAGGTAGAGGCTAAAGAATGAAACTAAAAATAAGAGAATTGGTTGCAAGTTAATTTCAGAAGCAGTTAGAACCTCAGATCTTTCTTTTCCAGCCAAGGACTGCAAGGCAGGCATTGCAAGCGATTGAATGGAGATTTACCCTTTGGGGAAACTGAAACAGAGTATGCGAGGACTCAAAGCAAGCTGAAGGCTGAAGTCAAGTTCAGTGCTGGAGACAGGGGTACACGGTCAAATATTGTTAGTGTCCCAACCCCCTTTTCCTTCCCACTTCCCACCACAAGCAGCCAGGAAAGAATACTCCAGCTTTCTTACCACCAGGTAAAAATGAAAAAAACCAAACTACTCAAAAGAATAGTAATCAAGACCCACATGTATATGCACAGAGGTTCCAATCAGTTTCAAATCAATCTCATACTTAAATATACATATATATATATACATATGTGTATATGCATATACATTAAAATGTGTGTATATATGTGTGTATGTGTTTATACACATATGCATTTTTTGCTTTTCTATGTAAAATATATCATATTTCTGTTATCAAGGGCAGAAAGTTTGTTGATTCTGTCCCACTGATAGATTAACAGTACTTAGATCAGTGCCAAGTATATATCACATATTTGATAAATACTTGCTGGAGGAATTACTATGTGTTTAAACTGTTAGACTCTCACAGAGACCCAAACACTTCAAAAATGTTCTTTTTATATTTGAAAAGTATAGCTTAATATGAGTTATTGACAAAGTAAGTCTCCCTAGCATCACCACACTTAACAACTAAATTCCACTTTACTGCACCTCAATTTTAAACATAAAATTCCCAACTTAGAATTCAACTTCTAAGAAATGGCTGAATTAATTTTTCTTTTGTTAGAAAAACAGGTGTATCATATCACATTCTTATCATCATCTATTCTTAAATGAAAGCACAAAAGATTTCATAAGGAGACTGATTACAGACTTCTGGAGGAATAAGCTACACTGTCCCTCCCATAGCCCTGAAGAGCTAACACTTCCCTTCAAAGACCATACCATTCCTGGGGAATCAGCATCTGGTAAATACAGTCCATCAAAAGCTGTGGAGCAAAGGAGGGAAGCCCCACCTAACTGCCTATGTACCACTGAAATGAATATTCCACATGGCTATGTAGGAAAGTCAGAACGAAGAACAAAGTATGTTGTGATGTGACACATTATCTTGTGACAATAATTGAATAACTGGAGAAATAAAATCCTATACTCCTCTTCTTCCTCCTCTTCCCCTCACCTTTCCTCACAAACACTCATGCCCCCTGGGTATCCTGGCACTGCACAGACACATGCACATACCACACAGACTGCAACACCTCTCATTTCCTGAGTCTGGAGCAGGGGTACTAAGGAATCTCATGTCATCTGTCTAAATACTTAAGTTATAATCAAGCTGCAAAATTGTTAAATGCATCCATGAGAACAAATTTTTTAAATTGTGTAAAGCTATCATTTTTATATGACTAATCAAAGACAAAATACCAAAGACCACTAAATGTAACATTCTCGCATAAAGACTCTTCTGTGATGGGCCAAATTGTTTGGCTGAATAATAAAATAATGACATCCCTAAGTCATATATTTTATTTATTCTATAACATTTATTTTGTTCTTCCTACATTTCAGAAAAATCAAGAATCATACTGTTAAAATCTAGATTTACTACATAATTCATGTTCTATTTGTAGCAATGCCAAATTAGACTACTTTTCTTATGATATTTAAGTTGTTTCTTACTTTATTAAATTTGGGGGAAAAAAAACCTTCAGCTTTAGTTGAAACAGTAGGAACTAAAATTGTCAACAAAATTCTTAAAGCTTTGCTTAGACTCCCATCACATAGGTTAAATTATTTTATCATACAAAAATATAAGAAACTATTTTAATTTTATTATTAAAATCACTAGCATTTATATTATAACACCTACTGTCTTCTTGAAGCAATATCTATAACTTTAATATACATTGTTCCTTGGATTCCACTCCTTTTCCTGTTTTATACAATCAAAAGAATACAAAACAGTAGTATGTTGCTTAATTTGTAAAATCTTGCTTCCTTTAAGACTCTTCCTCCAATGAAATGTCCAGAAAACAGTTTTCTTAAGAACTGGTGTAGTCCAGGCACAGTGGCACACACCTATAATTCCAACAACTAGGGAGGCTGAGGCAGGAGGATCACAAGGCAAGTCCACCCTCAGCAACTAAGCGAGGCCCTAAGCAACTTGGTGAGACCCTGTCCCAAAATTTAAAAACTTAAAAGGGCTGGGGGTGTGGCCCAGTGGTTAAATGCCCTCTGAGTTCATTCCCCAATATTAACAAAAAAAAAAAAACTGGTCTCAATATCATTTTTGCATCTCATCTCAAGGCAGGGGACACAGCTGCTATCCAAGCATGCACTGGATGTCTCTGCTTTCTTCAGTTGACCTCTTATTCCTGGAAGTATATTTCCAGAAGTCTAGTTCATTTTATTCTTTCAGTAGATTGGTAGTTTACATAGGTTTACGATCCCACAGTTATTTTCATTCAATATATTGAAGGAATTGGGCCACTAGCTTGCAGTGTTGATATTGGGAAATTCCACATCATTCACCTGCCAGTTCTCTTGTAAGTGCCCTGTTTAATTTCTCCCAAAGTTTTTAGAACATTCTCTTCTCAGATACTTGTGTGACTAGTTCTTCCTCTTTATCCAATTCTCTGCTGACCTCTTTAGGGATCTTTCCTGACCAGTCAATAAAAAGAAGCCCCCGCATGCCACTCTCACATCACCATATTTGATTTCTGTCAAAATACTTATTACTGTCTGATATTTTCTTGATTTACTCTTTGCTACATGGTCTGTTTCCACCAAATAAACTGTGAGGTCTATGGGATTTCGTTTGCTTCTGAGTCACCAGTGTTTGGGATAAGAGCAGATACTTTAAAATGCTTATTGAATAAATGAATGAAAATCCCGTTCACAGCAGTACTGCCAGAAGTAGAGCAAAAATAACCTTTTGATTGTATTCGTATGGTACCTAAAACAGGATCATGTCTAGGACCCACCTTTGTCAGAGTGCTTAGATTTAGTACAGACATGTCATCCAGCATAGCTAGTCCTAAACCAGGAGACTGACAACTTTAACTACATTTGAACTTTTGAGCAGTTCAATTTATTTGTTAAAAAATATACATATTAACCTCTTAAGAAGCTAAAGCCTTTGGGAGATCCTCCTGTGCAAATAAAAATATTCCTTTCAGCTCACTCTGATACTTGAGGCACATTTGGCAGGTAACTCAGCCTGGTAAGTTCCTGAGCAGGAATGGTTCTGACATCAGATTTTCCAGAGAGGTCACACTGAGGTTCTCCTATGGTTAAGGAGGTCCTCAGCCATCCAAATATTTTAAATCCACAGCCCTTTCTCTTCCATGCTTTGTGAAACAGGACTTGGGTATTCCAATGGAGAACTTGAGTTCAAGTCTGGACCAAGTTCAAGCTCTTTCTCCACAGAACTGTAGCCCTCCCTCAGAGTAAGAATTCAAGTTGGGCTCCAAATTTCATGGCAGAGTATCACCTCTGCCATCTAGTATCTGAAAGACTATTAATCATTGTTTAAACCAGCAAAATAACTGAATGACACTTCCTGAACCACCATCAGAGTTCAATCATGATTTCACTATGATCCAGTATTTGCCAAAAGTCTGTATAATACATATAGAATTAAGATATATAGTGCAAGGGAGGGGTTGTGATTTTCTGTTTTTGTTTTTGTTTTTGTTTGTTTTGTTATTGCTGTTGTCGTTTGGTTTTGGTACTAGGAATTGAACTCAGGATCATGTAACCACTGTGCCACATCCCCAGCCCTTTTTAAAGTTTTTTATTTTGAGATAGGGTCTCACTAAGTTGCTTAGGATCTTACGAAGTTGCTGAGGCTGGCTTTGAACTTGGTATCCTCCTGCCTCAGCCTTTCCAGCCACTAGGATTACAAGCATGCATCCCTATGCTAGGCACAAGGAAAAGTGTTAATTATCATTCTCTAAGTTCTGTCGGCTATGCCCTGCATTAAACTGTATCTTCAGAAAGCAATATCCTTGAGCCAAATTATCTTTTTCCCCCCTCCAAAAATAAATATTTATTAAGTTAAAAAGTTAATGTGGTCATCTTGTTTCTAGTAGAGTTACATGAGGAAGGAAATCCATAGGTTTCAGAAGATAGCCTCAGTACTCACTCGCTTTGACACTGAGGGTTTGAAGCTGAGGGTTCTTGGATTTGTTATGTCATCTCTCTAAGCCAGTCTTCTAATGATAATGGACTTGTACCCTAGGCTATGAGGGACAAATGAGGCAATTCACCTAATGTTCCATACATAGTCCTTGAGCTTTTAATAATTGTTGTGGCAATTATAAGAAATTATTTGAAATCCCAGAGACTCAGGAGGCTGAGGCAAGAGGATTGCAATTTCAAGATCAGCAGCAAATCAGTGAGTCCCTAATCAAAAACAAAAAATTTTAAAACAAGGACTGGGTGTGTAGCTCAGTGGCTAAGTAACTATGGGTTAAATCCCTGGTACCAAAAAAAAAAAAAAAAAGGGGAAAGAAATTATTTCAACATTTTCATATTATTTGCAAAATTTTGGTTTAAAGCATCATTCATTACATTGCATAAAATATTTTTCTCTTTGGTTTGTCGTAACACGAAAGTGTCTCTTCAAACACACAGGTAGGGAGAATTATACAACCAACCATGTTTTCTTTCTAGCAGGAGACTCAGGTCATTTGTCACAATAACCTCTTTCAGGTATCTATTTTCTTCTATTTCCGCCTCTTAGTTGGTTATTCTTTTCATTTTTAACGTACACCTTTATATTGTGTTTATCTTTGTAGCTGGTAATCTACCATTTACTAGCTGAGTAAACCTGGAGAGGTTATTTAACACCTTAAGCTTCACTGTCTTCACCTGTCAAATGGGAATTTGGAACATACTTTGTAAAAACTTCATTGAGAGACTCATGTATAGTTAAATAATCTTAGAGACCAGTGAAGCCCAGACCACTAAGTAATTCATAATCTCTTTTTTAAATCAACTTTGTTTGGAACAAATATGTAGAAGGAAAGTGGGGAAAAGATGCAAACTCACATTCTACTTACCTCATATTTATAGGAAGAAGTCGGATACACCAAAATGTAAAAAATGCTGGCGCTACGGTATTCACAGCAGTCTTTGCATAGTAAAAAGCACAGAGTACAGTAAAGGAAAAAGTGAAATCAACACAACATACCTGGAGAGAGATTACACTGACATTATCAAAATGAATATGTCCATTAGGCTCTGTGACAGCAGGATTTGCATAGCACGTCACACCATTGATTGCAGGTAACGTTTTAGGTTGATGCACTTTTTCTTGAGGACCAAAGTCGTCATTTCCAAAGTGAGTATGATCATTCTACATAAAAAAAGGAGCATGAATAGGTTATAAGACGAAAAAAAAAGACAGCTCACACAGACAAGCAAATAGTTTACTGCTTTTCATTTAAAGACAACACTTTTTATTTCTGGTCTTATGTAATGCACACTTTTTAGATTTATAACATCTCTCTCTGTTTAAATGTATTCTCATTTATTAGATTCTGTCGCTTCTATTTTTCATGTTAGGGTACATATACTTCTCTGTTTTGATGAATATGAATGGAATATAAATTATACACATCTGTTACTTGACATTAAATTGTTGGTACTTGTTCCAAATTCTACAATATGAATCAAGTATTTTCTTATACTTGTCAACACATTGACCTTTTCATTCTCCTCACACATAGGAGTCCAATAACATAATTCTAAGAACAAAATTCCTGCCCACATTAAGGAGTTTTAGAGGGTAACATATCACATGCTTTAAAGTCCATCTACCTGACCGTATGTCTTTAATAACATCTTCAGTGTTCTTTCAAAAAAGAAAAATATGTAAAATCCACCAAACACAGCAACTGCTTTCTCAACATAGTTGTCAACTTTAGGATTAAATCCAAATGCCTGAGGGAAGAAAAAGGGCAAGTCAGGTAAAACTAAGTAATTTAACTTGGTTTCTAGAAAATAATACCACAATCTGTCAGTATACAATTTTCATCAAAGTTCTAAGTCCACCTTCACATCCAAGTAATATCAGGAACTCACCTGCCAAAATCACAAAACAAATATTCTGAAATTTGAGGAGCCAAACCCTATGGGATGGCAGAGAAATCTTACAACCAGAAGTCATCCCATTAAATAAAGTCACCAGATGATCTCACAGTTTCCTCCCTGAAACACCTAGGGCAATATGGTTTTGAAAAAGTCAATTTTTAGCAGTGAAGAAGCAGCACTGATTCTCATCTTTATGAGATAATAGTAGATCTAAGTAATGAAGACAAAGGAGATATTGACTACCCACTTTCTCTAAAAGTAGTACATTTCCCCATGATATCCAGAGTAAAGAGAACTCTCCCCGGCTGCCCCACCACACACACAGAGAGAAAGATGAGAATGAAATAATCCAATGTTGAGGACAAAAAGACAAGAGTTGGAGTTTAAAGTCACAAAGAGTCAAGGTGTCCCTAACACATGGAAACATTAACTTAAATAAAATAGGGGCAGAGAGTTAATATGTGAAAAGTAAAAAAAAAAAAATCTAAATTTGTGGTATTATTTTTTGGGGGGGAGTGGAGTTGGGCTACTGGGGATTGAACTCAGGGACACTTAACCACTGAGCCACATTCCCAGACCTATTTTGTATTTTATTTAGACACTAGGTCTCACTGATATTTTGTATTTTATTTAGAGACTAGGTCTCACTGAGTTGCTTAGTGCCTCGCTCTTGCTGAGACTGGCTTTAAACCCATGATCCTCCTGCCTCAGCCTCCTGAGTGACTGGGATTACAGGCCTGCACCACTGTACCCAGCTTGAGATATTTTTATAAATACAGATTTTTGGGGGCGGGGGGTGGGAGGTATCAGAAACTGAACCCATGGCCACTTAAGCACTGAGCCACATCCCCAGAAGTTTTTTTTATAAATTTTTTGAGACAGGATCTTGTAAATCCTTAGGGCTTCACTAAATTGCTAAGGTTGTCTGAATTTGTGATCTTCCTGCCTCAGCCTCCCAAGCCCCTAGGATTACAGGCATGTGCCACTGTACCCAACCAGATTCTTTATACTAGAACATTTTCAATAAAATATAAAACTTTAAAATCATAGATGTAAAATCTCTAGTCTACATGTAATACTAGTTTGTTTAATTTGTGCGCATATGTGTGTGTGTGTGTGCCTGTGCGTGTGTATATGTATTTGGTGCTATGAACTGAACCCAGAGCCTTACACATGCTAGGCAAGTTCTCCACCACTGAACTACCTCCCTGACTCATTTGTTTAATTTCATTGGACTTAAAAGCAAGAGAGATGATAAATACATATAGTATTGTGTTATATTAAATGTATAAAAATTATTTTTAGTCATAAAACCTGCACTGTCAACTTAGCTATATTACTAGTCAATTGTATGAGTATATCAAGTCATTTAATTCTCTTGGATTTTAATTTTCCTCTCCATAATTGAAGGTTTGAAGTAAATCCTCTCCTATGTTCTTCCTGTATCAAACAATAATAATAAAATCTATAACTCTAAGAAGTTGTACTCCCAAATTTCCATAGAGAGCTGTAAAAACTAAACAAGGTTTCAGTAATTTTCTAAAACTTCCTGAAATATTATTTTCTCTCTCTCTCTCTCTCTCTCTCTCTCTTTCTCTCTCCCCCTCCTTCCCTCCCTCCCCATTATGTGTAGAGAGATACAGTCTGTGTATGCACAGATTTCTCTAGTTCTCCTTTATGACTTCCTCCTACAAATGTCTCTTTCTTTTTCTCTCCTCTTCAACATTTCCTTTCTTTTCTTCTCACTAATTTCCTTCTTCTATTACTTTTTCCTATATGGCCATTATATATATATATATATATATATATATATATATATATATATGAAATAAAACATACATACCACTTGAATACCATCCATGAATAGTGCATGGTAATCAATATCAGGTCAATAGCACGTTTTATCAAAGAAAAAAATAAGTCGCTATTTATTTTTGGCCCACAATTGATTTTTTTTTCCTTCAATCGAAAAAGAAGGAAAAGGGTTGTTAACGATGCTCTCACTGATCCTCTGGTAGTAAATATAGGAGGGCCTTTTGTGGTGTATCTTCAGTAAACCTGACATTGCATGCTCTTAAGGAAATAAATAAATAAATAATGAAACAGTGCCCAGAAAAATTAAATTCACCCAAATGCGAAGCACAATAAAGTGTTAACGGCCCTCAGAGGTGTCCCAGAGCTGTCTGAGCACGTCCTGGTGGCTGGCCTCCTAGAATATTAATTTTGTCTCTGACACTGACAGCCACTGCAGCTTCAGACAAGCTTTTGCATTTGCTATGATTCAGCTTTCTCTTATCCAAAACACTATAAACCAGACTGTAAAATTCTAAGAGAATTATGGAGGTTAAAACTGTATAAAATGCTAATGCCTTTAAGAGAAACAATTATTCATAGAAACCAACAGTCAACATCCTTACCTC
Source organism: Ictidomys tridecemlineatus (assembly GCF_052094955.1). NCBI lineage: Eukaryota > Metazoa > Chordata > Mammalia > Rodentia > Sciuridae > Ictidomys > Ictidomys tridecemlineatus. The sequence goes on along the minus strand of NC_135485.1, from coordinate 100,784,674 downwards.
TGGAATAAGTTGGAAAATTGCATTTGAAAAAAGGGTCCCAATAGCCAGTCCCACAAAATAGGTCAAAATTTTTGGGAAATAAGACTTCTTTATCAGTGGAGTCAAAATTAATCCAAGGAGAGATGCCAGGTTAATAATTGTCACTGACAGGAATCCATATCCCCAAACTGTGGGTCAGAGGGAAAAGGAAGTCACAATTAGTCAGAGCCAAGGAGCCAAATGAAACCTTACTGTACATCACTTGGAAAAAAACTTCTTCTTTGAAAGCTTGAAATGGAAACCTTCTTTAAAACCAAATTTTTGCAATGAAAATTATACACAAAACTGAGAGCATATAACAGCATAATATTAAGAGAAATAGTGTCTGACCTTCAGTCTGTCCTAAATCATCATTATGGGATCAAAGAGTTTTATAACTTGCAGGAACTTGGAAAATATCTGGAACAATGACCAAGAGTCTGAGGTCCACGGGCTCCACGCCGCTGAGTTTCATCTATGACTCAAGGCCTACTTCTATTCATGGAGCCTAGAATCTGGATCAAACCATGGTTTCTCCTACAAAGAAGCTTTCAATTTTCAGCTTTTGTAGGAAGATAAAGGAAGTGTGAGTTTCAAGGAAAAGATATGGGATGACGTGCAAAGGGCAGTGGTAGAGGTGAGGTGGAGTGTGTTAGCCTCCAGGTGAACATCACTGCGGAAGCTGAGCTTGTCATAAGCATTTGTCTGCAGACTCCTGAATGCACCTCCTGGGAGAAGACAGAAGCACCTAAGTCCCCCACTCCCTGAGGCCTCCCAAGACCTAGTGCATGAGACACAGGAAGTGAGCACTTCCTGTGGGGCTGGAGGGAAGGTGGCTGCATTGCACAGTTCACCTTGCCAGGCCCAGATCAAGGCAGAGATTCTTGGGACAGATGGAAGTGACGCATCTTTCATCTTTGGACACCCAGGGCCCGTTGGTCAACAGGTACTCAGTAACTGTTGCCTAGAGTGAAATGAACAAATGCCGTCCAAAGTTCTAGAGCTAAGGGTAGATGTGACCTATGACCACTGGGCCTCAATGTTCCCTCTTGCTTTAGAGAAATCAGTTTAAGGAGAAAATAGAAATGCAAGTGAAACATATGCAGTGCAGACTGAGACACAACATGCCACTGGAACCATGCAACGTGTGGCTTTTCCGATGGCCTCACACACTGTACACAGAGGACAGTGTGAAAGAGGAGAAAGCTGCCTCTACTGCCATTTCTTTAAAATACATAGAAAATACTTTTAAATATTGGACCAATTTTCTCCTGGCACTCTCAGACGAATTCATTGGTGACAGCTAAGGCTCAGTGGGCATTTGCCATGTGCCAGTACTGTACTAAGCCATCAACAGGTATGAATTCATTTGCTCCTCACAGAGCCCTGTGAGATGAGCACCACTATTACTACCTCCTTCATACAGTTGAAGAACCAAAGCACAGAGGGTTCAAGTAAGCTGCCCCAGTCCCACAGAAAGGAAGCTGGCTTTCCAACCCAGATCGTCTGGCTCCTGAGCACCCATCTTTAGTCCCATGCTTCATTATTCCTGTAGAGGTCATCCAACTTTTAAAAAGGCCAAAGGATTCAACAAAACTGTAAAATTGTGTCCTGAATTATGCCTCATGAATTATGCCTATGGAAGATTACTCACCATTATTCTAGTCCAGTATCCATGAATAAAAACACTTAGCAAATATTCACGGAGCCTAGAATCTGAACCAAACCATGGTTTCTCCTAAAAAGAAGCTTTCAATTTTCCGTGTGGGGAGCTGGGAAATGTGTGTGCCCATGCACACGCACACAGAGCCATGTACCAAATGAAAAGGACAGAGAATAAATGGCAATATCTCACTACAAGAACCATCACGCACTGACACAATGACTCTGTCTTCTCCAGACTCTCTCCTATCCGCTCCAGACCCTGGCCATGCCCTACAAAGTCTTCAACAACCCATCTCATTCCCATTTACTAACTTATCACCAAAAACAATACCAGGCACTCCCCTCAGACTCTCCGATACTATGTATCCACTGGTAATTTCCCTTAACACAAATGGCCCTCAATCCTATCACCAGCCTTCACACATTTATTCATCAACAAACACTTCTAATCTTATTGGGTAGACAAGATGTCTACGTGTTGAAAAATAAAAAGACATTTTTTTTTTTTTTACAACTGAGTAGAGGAAAAGTCACATACTTATCAAGCTTCCCCTGAGAAATCTTGTTCCAAATTCACTTAGTATCTCCATAAATAGAAGAAATACCAGGATCAATTTCAATTTGTCCATCTCCACTAGTCAATTCCGTAGACAATTGGTGACCAAAGCCTATCAATTCTGCTTTAGATATCTCTATCTTTCAGCTTCTCATTCTTCGTGCTTGTGGGAGTACAGGTCCTGCCATCTCTCACTCCTTCACCTGATGCAATATGACAGCTTTCTGTCTGGACTCCCTCCCTTTGATTGACAAGGCCTTCAAATTATTATACCAAGACATAAAAATGATAACTCATGCCCCTATTCCAAACCACCCTTCCTATACCTTTCTCCTCAACATGGTCTCCTTTGGAAAGCCTGTTTTCTGTTTTCTTCCTCCCTGAGGCAACAGTCTCTTGCTCAACAAGATTCTCACAGCTATTTGTTTGAAGTCAGCTGGTCAAAAAAAAAATCAATTCATCTCCTTATCCCATCTTTTTAATCTTCCTTGCCTTTGTGGACATTTATCAGAACTATTTGAGAAGCTGGGAATATAAGTCATCGCATGCTAGGGACATTGCATAGAGATGTCCCTTCATGTATTGGTAAGCCATAATTTGAAAAAATTAAAATCTATTTTTCCACTCAACTAAGAAACACCAAAGAAAGAACTGGTACGAACATTTTCCTTGTACTTTTCCATTTACACCTAGGACTTATTCTAAGGATCTGTTTCAGAGAGGATACTTTATATGAATTCTGAACCATTTTAATAGACTTCCAAGGAATATCAGTAACAATAGCTAACATTTACCGAATGCCCACTGTGTGGGTCAAAGAACTTCGCTTATTTTTAACTCATCTATTTTATTACAGCTGTATGAGATAGCTAGCATTATTATCCCCACTTTGCAAATTAGGAAATATGATTTTTATTATTATCCCCATCTTATAGGGGTTTTGTTGTTATTGTTTTTCATTGGTTGGCTGGTTTTGTTGGGAGGGGGGTTGGTTTTTTGGTTTTTGTTTTGTTTTGTTTTGTTTAGTAGTGCTTAGAATCAAACCCAGGACCTGTTGTGTACTACACAAGCACTTGAACATAAAACTATTCTCCCAGCCCCCCCAACTTTACAGATTTATAAACAGTCTAAACTTCAATTTCTGCCTGGCCCCACTCAAAGAGCAAGCAGCACAGATGGTGTTTAACAATGAAAACTCTGGAGGCAGGGTACTTATACTTAAAACCCAACTCTTCCCTTTACGACTATCATAGGCTTGTCCTTGACTTCACTAAGCCTCTGTTATTTAAATTGCAGATAAAAACAGCTCCTATCTCAGAGTTTTTATAAGAATAAAATAAAATAAATGCTATTCTTGTAACATAGTAAGACTTCAATAAATGTTGTTTATTATTCTTTCCAAAAAATGTAGTAAATATTTCATCATGTAAATTTTAATCCATTTAGATCATTGTTGTACATCGAAAAAAACAATAAACTTGGAGTTAGGTGCCCTGGTCTATCTCCTACCTCTGGTTATTATGCCTATGGAAGCCACTAACTCAGGAATGTGGGCCTAGGTCTTTGGTTTGAACAGAATAATCTTGAAATAAAATTCTATTATTCTTATTTATAATCTGAATTAAACAGTGGTCTGTGAACTCATAACAAAATGAGGCAATTTGGGGCCATGAAGTTATTGCTAAAATGTGGTTCATTTCTCTCCTAGAGATTTGAATTTACTATTAATCTCTTACACTCATTGATATAACTTTATATATATATATATATATACATACATACATACATACATACATACATACATACATATATAGGACTTCAAAAAAATCACACAATGTAAGATCTCTGACAAATGAGGCTATTTTATCTTCCGACTGAAATATCAAAATAAACACACTGAAAAAAATTATTGTATCATGACCCCATTATTGCTTTTATTTTGATTTTTTATTCCCTTGGATGTACTAAAACTTGTCTCTCTATTAAATGAACTGGTATATCAAGATTTGGAATCTTCCAAAGCAACTTCATACACATTATCTCATCTGATTGTCCTAGCTAGCCTGTGAATTGGTGATGCAGTTAATCATTTTGAAAAACTTTTCCTTGTGGGAAAATAGCACTGGACAAGGGCGAGGGAATAGAGTGAAACTGAGTAGGCTTATATAAGAACAAAGACATAATTGTACTACTGTGCCCAGGGCACTTATATATATTAACTCATGATGCTCCCAACAATCTATAGGAGAAGTGCTCTTACATCCATTTTTCCAATGAGATGGCTGAGGCATAGAGACATCAAATAAGTTGCTTAAGATCATACAACTGCACTGAAATAAAACAATAGATTGTCACATCAAAAAGGAAATATATTGCCAAATTAAATAGATTAGTAGTGCCAAGTACTCTGTTCTTGATATTGGATCCTCAATTCAAGTATTAGGTTCCTTTCCTGTCTTGTAATTAAGAATTATTGACTTTTCTCTTTATGACTTTACAATATTGACCCTAGAATTCCTGCTTCCCACTTCCCCGTTTTCACATTTTGGTTTCTGAACTGGAGTAACCTTTGAGCAGTTAAGGTTAAAAATCACTTTTGCATATAGGTAATTACCTACATGGAGTAGGAGATTTCCTTTTTCTGAAGTCTAGCTTCTTGTATTCAGAATTATCTCATGTTAGATATATTTTATTTTTTTTAAAAAAAAAAGATATATTTTATTTAACAGAACTAATAGCATTTATGTGCCAGATAATATTCTAAGTACTTGTCAAACATTAAGTTATTTAATCCTTATAACAGCCCTATGAGAAAGGAACTGTTTTAGATGAGGAAACCGAGGCATCAAGAGATTAAAGTCATGTGCCCAACACAGCTGGATACTTACAAAGCTGGAATTTGAGCCCAGGTGAGCTGCCTTCACAGTCTGTGCTATTATTGTCTATACTACTAGCAAATGTTAGAATATTAAAGCATTTGCAAAATTCACTTTTGAGTGTGAAGTATAAACTGTATCGCTAAACAGGCTGTATCGAAATATAAATGTTCTCTAGCAAAATATTTGCTTGAATAATTAGCAATTATTCACAATTGCTATTGGTTCAAAATCAAAATTGTTTTTATTCACAAAACTGATAATTAAGTTGATAACTTATGCTTGATGATTTCTATTCTTCATATGTATTAATATAGAAGATAAATGAGAACATGGACAACTAGGGTTGAATCTGGCTCTCCCAAACACAAGTTGGGTAACTTTCTTTGAGCAAAGGATTTCAAACCTCAGTTTTCTTGCCTATAAAAGCAAGTTTCTACATCATAAAGGTGTATATTAAATGAGTTAAGGTATGTAAAGTATTTGGTATCTGTTAAATAGAAAATACCACAGAATTTGGCTATTGTTAGTCATTATTATTGTTGTTCACATATAGAGGATTGACACATACATACAAAGCAATCCAAAAGTAGGTTAAATGATAGTTCTTGTTGAGTCTCCTCTTGTTTTCTCTATATTTACTCTCCTTGCAGTCTCTGTGTATACTCATGTTTGATGACCTTGCTCAGACCAGCATCTTGAAATGCCACCTCTATGATAATAAATCTCCTATCTCGATCTTTCCTTTGAACTCAACTGTGCGCACACCATTACCTACTAGATATCTCCACTTATGGGTCTATTTCAATACATAAGGCTGACTGTGCCAAATATTCTTACTCCTCACCACTCCCTTTTGTCTACAATGAATGGCTCCTCCCTAGTCTTCATCCCCAGAAATGGATACAACCATGTATTCAGCTTCTCTGGCTCAAACCTCGACTCATCTTTCTCTTTCCCACATCTGCCCCAGTAGCAAACCATTTTATCACAGTCTCCAAAATCCACTCTGTATCTGACCCCTTCTCCCTAGTTTTACTTTCTCTACCTTAGTCCAAGTTCCCATATCTTGAGCATCCACCCTTGGCAATAGCCTCCTGACCAATGTCCTTGCTTTTGCTCTTGCCCCATGACAATGCACTCTTCAAATTGAAAGTAGAATTCCCCCTTCAGGATTCAAATAAAACTGTGGCACTCCCAGTTTAGAACTCCATGTTGGCCTCACACTCTATTCACAACAAACTCCAATCAGTTGGGCCACACCCTCACAGGCCTCCCCCATCTGGTGTCCTCTGCTTCCAGGACAACACTTCCATCTATCTCTGTCCCCTCACTATGCAGACACACAGGCCTTCTTGCTGTTCCTTCCTCAGCCAAGCTCACTCCCAAGCTACACTGTCTGCTCCCTCTACCAAGAAAGCTCTGCCCACAGAGGATCTGCAATGGCCCACTCCTCCTCAGCCAGGACTCTACTCAGCTGTAATCTCACCCCTTGAACGTCTAAAATCTCATCCACCCACACCACCTTCTCTGCCTTACCTATTTTATTTTCTTCTGAGGATGCAATGCTCTGAAACTACATTCTCTTATTTGTTTAAATGTGTATTATTTTTCTTCTCTACTATGGGATAAGCCCCAGGAAGGCAGGAAATTATTTTTCATATTCATTAATGAATCCTTAATGCAGAAAACACTTATTGCATGAATAAGCTAATTAAAAAATGAAAATTAAAATACCCAGGTGGAACAAGTAAACAATTTTGGGATATTGAGAAATTGCATATAACTGGGAAATAGAACCATTGAACAACTGGTTTATTTCACTGGTGAAAGTACTATTCCACGTGCTTAAGCATGTGAACTGTATATTAAGCAACAATTACTTTTCTTATATTTTAAAATCTGTTCACAGCAGATTGTTCCTTAAAAATGGAGTACTTATGGCAATACTGTTACAGACCCTTGCAATCATTGCTGACATTTTCTTTCATCTAAGATTATTAAAAGATTAATAACTCCATCCCTTAAGCTTTAATCTAGTTCCCTTATCCCTTCACTAACAATAGCAGATACACTGGCAAGTTTTAGAATAATGTGATACAAAAATAAAAATAACATGGTAAGCAAAAGGTGATGGAAATTAATAATTAACTATAAGACAAATAATTGATATGCAATCCAATATGAATAGCATAGCATAAAGTATATATTGTTTAAAATCAAGGATTAAGGTTTACAAAGTCTTTAAGTGATACTCAGTATAATTCTGAGTCCACAAGTACAAGATCCTTACATGAATTTAATTCTAACTACTTTCAAAATATAAGTAGATTAACTAAAAGGAGAAAAAAAACAGGAAAAGAAGCATATTAGCATCATTTCATACTGATTCAAAGACATTTCAAATAAGGGAGAGAAAATGCTTCAATGTACCTTCTGAGAGGCTTGGTTTTGTTTTGTGCTTGGTCCGATCTGTACAGGGGTGGAAGCTCAGCTGTTGTACAAGTGCTGGACAGATGGCCGAGAAGTTTGAGCTGGTTATCTGGGAGGCATTTGAAAATCCATGAAGGGAAAAGATCTCAGCAGCAGATAAACACTGAAACAGAATAAACCCAATAGCACAACATGTTAATACTATAAAAGCACATGAACAAAGAGACATAGAATAGTTCAGCCAAAACCCACTACAGAAAAGTACACACCCTTAAAATAAGGAAATAGTCCATACCTCTTTACACCTAGAAAAAAAAATAGCACAAAGTCATCTTAATCAACAGCCTGCTGATACAAGATAAAAATGACAGATTGGCCTGTGTGCAAAGACTTTTAAAAATAAATAAATAAAAAATGGGACTGGGGTTGTGGCTCAGCAAAAGAGCGCTGGCCTAGGGCATGCAAGGCCCTGAGTTTGATCCTCAACATCACATAAAAATAAATAAATAAAAAAGGTATTAAAAATAATAATAATAAATAAATAAATAAAAACTGTGCTGGGGTGAGCCTTAGTGGCGCTCTTGCCTAGCATGCATAAGCCACTGGGTTTGATCCCAGCACTGCAAAGCATAAATAAATAAATAGAAATATTTAAAAACATATCATCAGCATTCAAACAAAGGGTTTTGAGACAATTTCAAATTCTCAATATTCCCTCCCAGTTTCTTTATTTATTTGTTAGTTTGAATGGATTTTTATGGGAGCTATCAGAGTACCTATCAAATTTCTTACAGATAAACACCTGGTCCCCCACAGTTTTATAGTAAAGAAATTCATCCCTCCTTTACAGAGCAATAATAATCCTAACATATAAAATTATTTTAAAATGTGTCTCTAAAAGAAACGATTGTCTCCAAAAAAAAAACTAAATATGCTTTATTCTCAATGATAGCTTTTCTATATCATACGAAGTTTTGAAAACAGAATTTTTGAAATGTATTAATTCTTAATGAGGAATAGAATCTGCCCTAGAAAAAAAGGAGGACTGCAAATTCAAGGCCATTCTGGGCAACTTAGTGAGATGTGGTCTCAAAATAAAAAATAAAAAGGGCTGGAGGTGTGGCTCAGTGATAGAAAATGACTAGGTTCATAGAAAATGACTAGGTTCAATCCCCAGTACTCCAAAAAAAGAAAAAAATATCTGGAAAAAAATAACTTTTTATTCTCACGCACATTTTAACTCTAAACCATCTTCCATATACTTGCATTATAACAAAGAATATAAAACAAACCAAATACTAATACATGCTATAAAAACTATAGCATGTGAAAATAAAACATTTACTCAAGTAAAAGTGTCTACTTTTTAATAAATAAAATTGGGAAAAGTTCTTTGCACATTCTAGCCAGTCCTGAAGCCCCACTAAAACCTTAACTATATTCTAGGGACTGAATTGCCCCCCCCCAAAACTCCTATGTTGCATCCCTAACCACCCAATGTGATCATATTTGAAGTGGGAACTTTGGTAGGTAATTAGGGTTAGATGAGCTCATGAGGGGCCTGATCTCATGGGATCTATGTTCTTATAGGAAGGAACACCAGACAGTTTGCTTGTTGGCTTTCTGTGCCATATGAGGTCATCAGGAGAAGGGCACATTTTCAACCCAAAAGAGAGCCCTCCCCAAACAACACCTCCTTTGCATCTTGACTTCCAGTCTCTAGAACTGTGAGAAAATAAGTATCTGCTGGTGAAGCCACTTGGGCTATGGTATTATATTATGGCAGCTGAGCTGACTAGTACACTAGGAATGGTTTTGAGGACTCAAAAGTTGAGTTGTTTCACTAAGGTGCTGTAATTCCCTTCATAACAGAAATGATAAAAGTAAAAATGTCAGATTTTGATACAAAGAAGCCACTATTGCTTATAAAGGAAAAATTGAAAAATACCAAATACAGCAAGATGCACACAATTGTTAAAGCCAAGATTGCAATTACCTTACAGAAAATTCACATTCTTTTTTATTGATTTTTTTTATTTTTTTAAATACACGACAACAGTGGAATGCATTACAATCTTTATTACACATATAGAGCACATTTTTTCATATCTTCTTTTTTTAATGTCTAAGTATGCATCTAAAGTTGCTCTTTATTCAACTTACTCTCTCCTTTGAGTTTAGGATGATAGCTGACCACTGGCCCTAGAAGAGTACACAGCAAACTGACTGCTCATTTAATAGTCTTTGCTCTATTAACACTCTTCCCTGGGGCTGATAATAGGGAATCCTAAGCTAATAGATGGAGAAAATACGCAGATAGCCATTGCAGAAGAGAAAGTGGGTATAGTTCATTTCATCACCATGAAGACACCCAGGAGCATCATTGCTAGACTCAAAAATTACAGAGCCTGTGTGGCTCAGCTGGCCGATGCATGACTCCAGGAATTAACCAGTTGATAGACAGCAGACAGTGGGACTTTCAGCCTCCAACACAATTGTGTGAGCCAGTACCTCACAATGAATCCCTCATTCACATGCTTGTGCGCTTACACTTACACTCGCTCTCGCTCTCTCTCCCCCCTTCTCCATTTTTCTCCCTCTCTCTCTCTCTCTCATATATATATATATGTGTGTGTGTGTGTGTGTGTGTGTGTGTGTGTGTGTGTGTGTATCTGTATATCCTACTGTTTCTGTTTCTCTGGAGAACCCTAATACATACCTCATACCTATCACATTATTTTCTGACTAAAATATGATTTCACTACTTTAAATGCTATCAGGCTCTGGTTTTCTTTAACAATATCAAGTATAAACAGCCATAAAATTATACTACACTTTGCATTAATTATTTCCTTCTTTCTACAAGTTTTTATTGAATCATTGAAGTCTGGGTATAATATTGATGGAGAAGAAGAGGGTGGGGAAGATAGAGGATGACAACCAGGAAAAAAAAAAAAAGAGTGCAAATAAATAAGCAACATCATCACTCTCCCATCAAGAAGCCTAAATAACGGTGGTGGAAATGAAGTAAATATGCCAAGAACTATAAAACCAGAGTGAAGGAAATAAATCCAAGAAAGACACCACAATAAAGAACCACAAGTGTTAACGTGTTAACATGAAGGAGAAATCATACACAGAGGAAAGAGTCAAAAACAACTATGAGGACAGGACTCTTGAAAAAGATAAAAAGGATGTGACTCAGGGTCTGATTAAGGGACTTAGGAGGAGAAACACGTGGGGCAATTTAGTTTTAAGATATTTGAAAGTTGCAGTGCCTGCAGGGCCTCAGATGGAGATGATCTGAAGCTTTCTCTGACAAAGGTAGATGCCTGGGAGAGAGATGAGGCTCTCTTCTGTGAAAAGATACCTGAGCAGGCAAGGAAAAGATGATCAGGAGAGAGAACACATAGAACAAAGAAAAGATCTTTTTTTATATATAGAAAAAGGCCTCAGGAATATATGTGTAATTTGTTCAAACACAGGAAAAAAAAAAGAGCCAGAGAACAAGATGGAACAAGAGAATCCCATAACATAATAACCTAGAATAGCAAAATGTAGTGAATGCCCAGGACTTTGGCCTGCTTGGCATTCCTTATTCGTGGGCCAGTCAGGACAAGCCACCTGACCGCCAAGGGAGCCTTCTTTCACGTCATGTGAGTGGGGCTGAGCAGGGAACAAATGATCAAGATTTGTCTACTCTCTGATAAAAGTACTGATAGTACGGGCAGGAATGCTGTGAGTCTAACGACTCCTTCAGCCATTTTGCCACCATGTGAAAGAAAACTGATGACTCAGAGATTTTCAACATCATCATTATTTCCGTGGATACCGCTGTGCCTGAAGCTAACGTGCCCTTGACTCCTCAGTTACCTGGTTTAATAAATCCCCTTCTTGTCTTAGGTTAAAAATAAGTCATAGTGGTTTTTTTTTTTCCTTTCACTCTTCAAATGAAAGATCTCTAATTATTTAAAAGTCCCATTTTCTAAAAACTAGTGAAGGAATGGCTATCTAGGTGAAAACCACAAGATATGTTTCCACTTTTTCTCTATTTCTTCTTCCTTTTCTCAGCACATGGACCATTTTCTCTACTTGGCTGTCTTGTCAAGTGGCACCCGTTAACTAACACAAATAACAGGACCATCTGATGCTATGACCATTATGCCAAGGCCTTTGCACCAAAACCTGAAAGGAAAATCATCCCATTCAACTCAACCCAGAACTGGTTTCAGATTTTTTTTATCATGGACTGGGACTCTGTGGGAAGATAAGAAGTTGTCAGTCCCAATGAAGGACACTGCTAGGTGTGGCTTATACTCTCTGTGTGACTAAAGGTAGGGAGAAAGAGTAACCTGAGATGTATTTAAACTCACTGTCAACGTTAGAATAAAATATCAAGTCCGGGTAATTTTCCAAGGTGGTAAAGTAAGTGGGACACACGAACTTCAAATTCTATTACAAATCCCCAAAGGGAGTCAGAGAGTGAAGTTGAGTTAGGATCCAAGTCTGAAAGAACCCTACGTTCATTGTCAGCAAGCACTGCAATTACCTTACGGGATTCACCACATGCACAGCCAGGCGCATTCATTTACTCATTAACAAAACAAGTTGATCACACCTTCTGTGGGCCAGAAGTTGGGCAGGGACTGAGATTAAGACATGGTTCCCGAAACATCTTCAATAAGGTCACCATTCATCAGAGAAAACAGACAGATGCAAAACTGGTAAATATAATGATATGAAGGAGGTATTGTGAGATACAAGGGAAGAAGCCAGGATCGCTTCCTGGAGGAGAAGTCACACATACACAGTCTTCCGTATTATTTTGGTGCTTCTGAGGGCTGGGAAGATGAGACATTATTCACATAAAATAACAATCAGTAATGCAAATGAGTATGCCGTTAATTGACATGTATTTTCTATACAACAACTATCATAGGAGTTCTATAAAGGCTACAGATAATAGGAACTATAATATATGCTTAACATATTCAAACTCTTTCAACCAGCACATTAATTACTAATAGATTTCAGAAAAAAATCTGGATGAAGAAATTATGTCTGATAGTAGAATGAATCAGAATTATTACCCTATGTACATTTACAACTATATAACCAGTGTGATTCTACATCATGTAAAACCAGAAGAATGAGAAATTATACTCCATTATATATAATGTATCAAAGTGCACTCTACTGTCATGTATAACTAATTAAAACAAATTTTTTTTAAGTCCAAGCTGTCCAACTTTATAAACGTAATGACAAAATTCAAACAGGTTTTCTCACATTTTCTGGCTTTTAAGCCAATACTGTGCTGCTATGTCTTGCTCAAACACTGAGAATAACTCAAAGGGGAAATGATTTTGATCCTGTCATGGAGTGCATTTCATTGCCCCTATTAGTGACTTGAGTCATAAAGTTAAATTGCCTTTCTACTCTTTAGAATCTACCCAGAGAGAGACCTCAACAACAATGCTAAAATTCAAACATCAACCAGATTTTCTCACCATGGTGTGAATTAAGAAGAAAATGAAAGATGGTTATGATAACTTGCCTCCCAGTAAGCCCACCTAGCTATCATTCAAACAGGAAAACTGGGTGTGGGGCAAAAGCTGAGCTCAAACAACAGATGGCCCAGAGCCTGGCACAGCAGGAATAGGCTGTGGCAATTGCTGGGAAGTGATCCTGCGGTGTTGAGAGCCACAGCCAAAGGGGCCCCAGCAAACTTCCAGCTGCCAGCAAGCTTCAGACTGCCCCAGCAACATCTAGCTGATTGGCTCCTCTGCGGTGATGTTCATTGGGCTGTTTCCCTGCCCTTCAGACTGCCAGCTGATGATTGGCTCACAGCTGCCCCAGCAACATCTAGCTGATTGGCTCCTCCACGGAGCTGCTCATTGGGTGACTTCTTTGGCTCTGCCCACGCAACCCAGCCAATCGGCCTCAAGAGGAGGAGGATTGTGGGAGGAAAAGGCTGGTGTGGGAGAGAGAGGCTTGTGGAAGCCGGTGGTGGCAGTTGGGCTCTGAGGGTTTTTCCCTGGAGCTGTTTTGTTTGGCGTTTGTAGTTCTAAAAATAAAGTTAGTTTCTTTTTGACAAGTGGCTCCTGATTTGTGCCAAGCCAGACTTCGGCATTTGGTGGCCCGTACGGGGAGCAACTGAGGGTAAGTAAACTGCTCGCCCCTGAGGGCAGGGCGAGAGGATGGGGAGCCATTCTAAGTCTCCTCTTTTGTTTTGCTTCGTTTTTGTTTTAACTTTCCTGTCCCTGGAGATGAGTAAGAGGGAAGAAAAACCACTCACATCTGAGGAAAAACTATTTGCGTTTGAGGAACAGATAGGGAGAAAGGACGGATGCATATGTCAGGAGGATAGAAAGGCTGTTATAATGATTTTGTGTGGTTCCCTTTTTATTGGATTCTGTCTCGGTTTTGTTTGGCGTCATCTTGTTGGGTTGTATTATAGTAGAAATACGGGATCAGCAATTAGTAAAAAACAAACCGAAAGAGTGTTAAGTAAATTGTTAGAGGAAGGAAGCTTCCCAGTAAAATCAAGAGCAGTCAGGGCATACGTTGATGTAATACAAGAATATAGCCCATGGCTTTTTAAGGAGGAGCTGTTAGATATATCACAATGGAACCATCATGGTGAAGATTTAAAAAGAATAGAAAAGAACAACCCAGGGACTCTGCCAGTTGGCACATTGTCATTGTGGACGTTGGTATCTAGTTTGCTTAGTCCAAAGCCTTCAGTTCAGACAGAGGTAGAGGAAGAAGAAGACATATTGATTCAAGTAGAAGAGGAAGTCTCTCAAGTTAGTCAGAAAGAGGAAAAGATTCAAGTGAAAGAGAAGGTCTTTCGAGATAGTGAGACAGAGGAAGAAAGTTTAGAGCAGAAAAATCTATCAGGGGAAAATTTAAAACAGGAGACTGCTAATAAGACCCTTTTATTAGAGAGCGTAAGTGTCCAACCAACAGCACCGCCTCTACAGGAGACTGCTACTAATAGCATTCTATCACCAGAGGGCATAAGTGTTCAACCAACAGCGCCACCTCTACAGGAGACTGCTACTAACAGCACTCTATCACCAGAGGGCATAAGTGTCCAATCAACAGCACCACCTCCATATGCTAAGAGACTCCCAACCCCCGCAGTTGATAGTTTGGATCCTGAGACAGGATCTCAAGTATGCCCTGTATTTGAGGTAGGAGGGCAGCGAACTTACCAGGGTTTAAATTTCAAATCAGTGAAGGAGCTAAAAGAGGCTGTAGCAACCTATGGTCCTCAAGCACCCTTCACTGTAAGCTTGGTCGAATCCATTACCAACTTAAGCATGACGCCAGCAGATTGGGCTAGTTTGTGTAAAGCTGTGCTAAATGGAGGACAATACCTGTTATGGAAGGTTGCCAATGAGGAATTTTGCAAGGAGACGGCTAGTCGAAATGCAGCAGCTGGTTATCCTCAGAGAAATCTAGATATGTTGTTAGGAAAGGGACCTTATGAGGATCGGCAGCAACAACTTGCATATGATCCTGGTGTATATTTACAAATTGCTGTAGATGCAGTTAGGGCATGGAAGTCTTTACAAGAACCTGGAGGTTTACAAGGTCAATTATCTAAGATAATACAAGGAGCTAATGAACCTTACGCTGAATTTGTAGATAGGCTTATTCAAACAGCTACCAGAGTTTTTGGGAATACAGAACAAGCAATGCCATTTATAAAACAACTGGCTTATGACCAAGCGAATCGTTGGTGTAGAGATATCATTAGACCATGGAAACAGGAAGATTTAAACACATATATTAAATTATGTAGAGACATTAATGAACAAGGGCAAATTGTGGCAGCTGCAGTAAAACAAGCTTTAGATGCCAGAGACATTAATGAACAAGGGCAAATTGTGGCAGCTGCAGTAAAACAGGCTTTAGATGCCAGAGACATTAATGAACAAGGGCAAATTGTGGCAGCTGCAGTAAAACAGGTTTTGGATGCCAGAGACATTAATGAACAAGGGCAAATTGTGGCAGCTGCAGTAAAACAGGCTTTAGATGCCAGGCCAAGAACATGCTACAATTGTCAACAAACAGGACATTTTAAAAGGAATTGCCCCATAGGAGGAGGGTTTAACAAAACTAGGTATCAAACAAGTAGAATACCGGGTATTTGCCCACGATGCCGTAGAGGGAGACATTGGGCTAATGAATGCCGTTCTCAAACCACCATAGAGGGTACTCCATTATATTGGGCTAATGAATACCGTCCTCAAACCACCATAGAGGGTACTCCATTATCAAAAAACGAACAAGGACAAGGTGTTTATCCACAATATCGTGGACAAAGGCATCAGGCTCCGTTGCCAAAAAATGGACAGGGGGCCCCAATGCTCCGGGGCCCCAAACCACAAATATACGGAGCACTGGAGGAACCCAGCAACCCCAGCAACCCCATCAGGGTAGTGCCCAGCACATCAGATCCCTCATCAGACAAACCAGAGGGAGCGCAGGGTTGGACATCTGCGCCTCCACCAAATCAGTACTAACTCCAGAGATGGGAGTTCAAATCATTCCCACAGGGGTAAAAGGACCTCTTCCCAAAGGAACAGTAGGCTTATTATTGGGACGCAGCTCTTCTACTCTAAAAGGACTTTTGATAAGTCCTGGGGTAATTGATTCCAATTATGAAGGTGAAATAAAAATTATAGCCAGTTCTCCAAAGGGTATATCAGTAATTTCACCAGGAGATAGAATAGCACAGTTACTAATAATACCAAGCCTACATGATAAATTTTCCAGTCATGTTGTAGAAAGAGGTTCCAAGGGATTAGGCTCCACAGGTGTAGATTGGGCTATGCTTTCTTTAAATTTAGATTCTCGACCCATGCTAAAACTAAATATTCAAGGACATGAATTTAATGGGCTACTGGATACAGGTGCAGATCTTAGCATCATCTCTCGTCAAGAATGGCCAAAACATTGGCCATTACAACAAGCCACTCAATCGCTTCGAGGCCTAGGAGTGGCGACTAATCCCGATAGAAGTGCAATGCTATTAGATTGGAAGGATCCTGAAGGATGTGAAGGAACTATACAGCCATATGTATTGGATTATCTTCCCGTAAATTTATGGGGACGAGATGTCTTAGATCAATTAGGTTTGACATTAACAAATAATATCAATCAAAATGCACCCACTATTATGGCTAGACAAGGTTTTAGGAAAGGAAAAAGATTAGAAAGACAAGAACAATGTATAGCAGCACCAATACAAATAGATCAAGGAACAGACAGACATGGGTTGGATTTTCACAAAGGGCCACTGAGACAATAAAAATTACATGGAAATCAGAAAGACCAGTATGGGTTCCTCAGTGGCCCTTGACTAAAGAAAAGACACAAGTAGCCCATGATCTGGTCAAACAACAATTAGCGGAAGGACATATACAACCTTCTGTATCTCCCCATAATACTCCCATTTTTGTCATCAAAAAGAAATCTGGTAAATGGAGATTACTGCAAGATTTAAGAGCCATTAACAATGAAATGGTCATTATGGGACCTGCTCAATCGGGGATTCCTCAATTGTCTGCTTTGCCAAAAACTTGGTATGTTTTAGTTATAGATATTAAAGATTGTTTTTTTTCAATTCCAATTCATCCTGAGGATAGTCCACGTTTTGCATTTACTATCCCTGCACTAAATCATGAAGGTCCTGATCAGAGATATGAATGGAAAGTACTCCCTCAAGGGATGGCTAACAGCCCAACTATGTGTCAAATTTATGTTAACAAAGTAATCCAGCCACTTAGAAATCAAAATCCTGAACTACAAATATTTCACTATATGGATGATGTGTTATTGGCACACAAAGCTAAAAACACATTGCTAGAATGTTATGCCACACTTACAAACTTATTAAAAAATTATAATCTAGAGATAGCAATAGATAAAGTACAATTAAATTTTCCAATTAATTATTTAGGAGTTCTATTATCCTCAACCATGGTCCGTCCACCAAAAATTCAAATACGAGTTGATCAACTCAAATCACTTAATGACTTTCAAAAGTTATTAGGAGACATAAATTGGATAAGGCCTTATCTAGGTATTCCAACAGGAGAATTGGGACCTTTATTTGATATCCTAAAAGGTCCATCAGATCCAAATTCACCCCGAATGTTAACGCCTGAAGCAAGAAAGGCATTAAAAATCATTGAAACATATATGGAAAATATGCATTTGGATAGAATTGATATAAGTTTGCCTTTATTATTTATTGTACTACCAACAAAATATATTCCTACAGGAGTATTTTGGCAAGAAGGTCCATTATTATGGATACATTTATCTTATTCTCCTAACACTATTCTTACTAGGTATCCTGAGGCTGTAGGACAATTAATACTCAAAGGAATAAAAACAGCAAAGGCAGTGTTTGGAATTTCTCCCCATAAAATTATTACTCCATATACTATGAATCAAATTGATGAATTAGCTAATGAGTTAAATACTTGGGCAATAATAATGTGCAAATCTAATGTTTCATTTGATAACCACTTACCATCTAATCCTTTATTGTCTTTTTGGTCATTGCATCCTGTAATTTTTCCAAAAATGACAAGAAAAACACCTATCATGAATGCTCCAAATATATTCACTGATGGGTCAAATAATGGTACAGCAGCAATAATTACACCTAATCAAACTTTTACATTTTTAGTACCCAAACAATCAGCTCAAAAGGTAGAGCTTAATGCAGTATTACAAACTTTTGTGATGTTTAAAGATTCTGTATTTAATTTATTTTCTGATAGCCAGTATATAGTTAATGCTATAGTATCCCTTGAAGATGCTGGTAGAATTTCCCCTTCTTCTACTGTTTTCTCTTTGTTTTCCACTATACAAAGTTTAATCTGGGACAGAAAAGATCCATTCTTTATAGGACATATCAGGGCACATACAGGATTGCCTGGAGCCCTTAGTTTGGGCAATGATTTAGCAGATAAAACTACACGTGACATACATATTTTCTCTATACTAGAAGAAGCTATAAATTTTCATGAAAGATTCCATGTCAATGCTAATACTTTACAAAAGCGTTTTAAAATAACTAAGGAACAAGCTAGACAAATAATAAAACAATGTCAAAATTGTGTGACCTTTTTACCACAAGTTAATCTTGGAGTCAATCCTAGAGGATTGATGCCTAACCATATTTGGCAGATGGACGTCACACACTTGCCAGAATTTGGAAAATTAAAATATTTGCATGTTACAGTTGATACTTCTTCTGGATTTTTGATGGGCTCCCTTCATGCCGGCGAAAAAACTAAAGATGTTATAGCTCATTGCTTACAAAATTTTGCCACTGTGGGCATTCCAAAACAGTTAAAAACAGATAATGCCCCTGGTTATACGTCTACTTCTTTTAAACAATTTTGCTCATCATTTGGCATTACTCATATAACAGGAATCCCATACAATCCACAGGGTCAAGGCATAGTTGAAAGAGCTCATCAAACTATTAAAATGTACTTATTAAAGCAAAAAGATGGAATTGGGAAGGGGTATATATTCCCCAAAGATAAACTTAAAATAACGCTTTTTACTCTAAACTTTTTAAATTTGGATTCATCAGGACTTAGTGCTGCAGAAAGGCATATGTGTCCAAAAAATGTACATAAGCCCAAGGTACTTTGGAAAGATATTCTAACAGGACAATGGAAAGGTCCTGACCCAGTAATTGTCTGGAATCGGGGGTCTGTTTGTGTGTTTCCACAGGAAGAACAGCAGCCGATTTGGATTCCAGAGAGATTAACCAAGGTTCTGACCCAGAACAGCAGCCGATTTGGATTTCAGAGAGATTAACCAAGGTTCTGACCCAGTGATTGTCTGGAGTCGGGGGCCTGTTTGTGTGTTTCCACAGGGAGAACAGCAGCTGATTTGGATTCCGGAGAGATTAACTAAAATCCTGACCCAGTGATTGTCTGGAGTCGGGGGTCTGTTTTTGTGTTTCCACAGAGAGAACAGCAGCCGATTTGGATTCCAGAGAGATTAACTAAAGCGATTTCTACAGACCAAAAAGAAGATGATTTAGCTCAAATCCATAATAGCTGATATCCAAAACTCCAATTTGGCTATCCTTACATCTGCGACAGAACCAGGATGCTTTTTTCAATATCTATTTTATTATTGCCCTTTCCCATATCATGAAGTTCTATTTTATTTTTTTGAGCTCATACAGACCTAGGTTAATGTTTTGCTGATCAGTTCTATTTTTTTTTTTTTTTTTGACTATAGAGTTTTTAAACATTGCAATAGAGATTTTACCTGTAAAAAGTTATAAGGCCTTTACTATTGTGTTATGTGTTGTATGTATTATGTTATGTGTGCACACTTGTGTTTTGTGTTATATGTTTGAATGTACGTATGTCCAATGTACATATTTCTATATATCATATATGATGAGCGCTCATGAAAAGATGGATCCAAATATTTTTTTTTTTATTCACGTGATTTAAATGGTTTAATTTAAATTGGGTAAATAACTGTTAAGAATTGTTTTAATATGTAAACAAAAAAGGAGGTTAACAGATCTGTTTGTTTGCTCTCACCTTTAGTTTTCATTATATTTAATAATTCTCTTCACTATAATGTAAATTGTTAAGAAAATTGTTTTCTTTTAGTGTCTTCTGGAATGTTACCTAATTTTTTCTTTAGCCATTATTGCCAGAATTTCTATCTTCATCCCAGTGCCGATGAAGATAATATAAATTGTTAAGAAAATTGTTTTCTTTTAAGAAAATTGTTTTCTTTTAGTGCCTTCTGGAATGTTACCTAATTTTTTCTTTAGCCATTATTGCCAGAATTTCTATCTTCATCCCAGTGCCGATGAAGATAATATAAATTGTTAAGAAAATTGTTTTCTTTTAGTGTCTTCTGGAATGTTACCTAATTTTTTCTTTAGTCATTATTGCCAGAATTCCTATCTTCATCCCTGTGCCGGTGAAGACAAAGATAAAACTAATCTACAGTTTCTGCAATAGCCATCACTGAACTGCTTACAGAACTTACACTGAACTGCTTACAGAACCGTCAATTGACTTGGTATATCTTCCTCCCTTCTGCTTGTCATGATCATTCAGCTAAAATTTGGGGGTCAACAGAGGTGAGGCAAAGAACCTCACCCCCCCCCCCCCCGCTGAGACCTCTCCACAGGTGTGGCTGTACTGGACCGGTAGTCAATGACGGGTAAGATCCAATTACAATGGTACCAACCTAAGACAGGAGGCTGACGCCCTGAGGTCAGCTCATCCGAAGACGGGTAAGGACCATATGTATTGGACAACCTAAGGCAGGCACGGTCCATAAGCCACATGCTTGTTGTTTAAACAGAGAGGGGGAGATGTTGAGAGCCACAGCCAAAGGGGCCCCAGCAAACTTCCAGCTGCCAGCAAGCTTCAGACTGCCCCAGCAACATCTAGCTGATTGGCTCCTCTGCGGTGATGTTCATTGGGCTGTTTCCCTGCCCTTCAGACTGCCAGCTGATGATTGGCTCACAGCTGCCCCAGCAACATCTAGCTGATTGGCTCCTCCACGGAGCTGCTCATTGGGTGACTTCTTTGGCTCTGCCCACGCAACCCAGCCAATCGGCCTCAAGAGGAGGAGGATTGTGGGAGGAAAAGGCTGGTGTGGGAGAGAGAGGCTTGTGGAAGCCGGTGGTGGCAGTTGGGCTCTGAGGGTTTTTCCCTGGAGCTGTTTTGTTTGGCGTTTGTAGTTCTAAAAATAAAGTTAGTTTCTTTTTGACAAGTGGCTCCTGATTTGTGCCAAGCCAGACTTCGGCACTGCGGCAGGGTTACCATACCTAGGCACCTCTGTGTTGATGCCATCTTAAATGCTTTGTTTCCCTAATACTATTTTAAACCCAATACCCTACTTTTGCAGGTCCAGCAGAGGAGCCAGCTTGTTGATTGATTCTCCTGGGCTATCATTATGTAACTACATGACTATGAAACTGATACAACTGGCCACAGGCTGTCAAGAATGTATTCAGAGGAAAAGGTGAAGATCTAAGATGATTATTTAATGAGACAGAAGCCTCTGGGATCCTTGAGCTCATATGACCTTAATATTTACTAATGCTAATAAGAACACTATGTTCCTGCCACAGGGAAATGCTCAGTAACTCCATGTTGAAATGAATGAATGAATGAATGAGCTCCTCGTGTGGTTTCATAGTATTCTTTAGAACCAAATGCCAAAAAAAAGTAATAATGTAAATAAAATTATGAAAAAGTAAAAGAAATAAAAATCAGAAAGTAAAATACACTTAAGAATGTTTCATTAAGGTGACAAGCCAATATACCAAGAGAACAATTTAATAATCAGGAGGACATTTCTGACCCTAGAAACAAGTGACCAGTCCCATTAATGAACAAATGTCATGGAGTTGGTGATTCAAATGCTCCACACTCAAGGCAGGAACATTCAAAGCTGGAGTGACTGAGGAAATCTCTTCCAGATTTGGTATTGCTGCAATCTTAGAAATGTCTTACCTCAGTTTCAAGAAACTTGAGCCTCATTCCTCCTTGGTATTGCTCAATCTGGGTAAAAGCTGAATCACTATCAACCTTCTCTTGAAGTTTTGCCCTCTTAAATGACTATTCAAAGTTTATGCCTTAGTATTTTATCAAGATAAAAGACCGGTTTTCCCAAGATTTGAACAAAGAACAGTCTAGAAAGATAATCCCTAGGTGTGGGAGATAGCTAATCAAGTGATCCCAACTCTGTTTCCCTGACATTAATTCTTCCATTTTTCCCTCAGTTTTTCTTTTTCTTTTTCTTTTTTTTTTTTTTACCATCTCATATATTTATTTTTTTAATTTTTATTTGTTTTAATTAGTTATACATGACACTAGAGTGTACTTATATACTTTGATATATCATGCATAGATGGGTTATAATTTCTCATTTTTCTGAGTGTACATATTGCAGAATCACATTGGTCATACAGTCACATACATACATAAAGTAATCAGTCCTCCTCCTCCTCCTCCTCCTTCTCTCCTCCTCCTCCTCCTCCTCCTCCTTCTCTCCTCCTCCTCCTCCTCCTCCTCCTCCTCCTCCTTCTCTCCTCCTCCTCCTCCTCCTCCTCCTCCTCCTCCTCCTCCTCCTCCTCCTCCTCCTTCTTCTTCTAATTAAGAACCATCTCTGCTATTCCAAAACATAGAAGAACAGACAGGGAGGAGCAAGGCACGGGGAAGTGTTCTGGGGAAAAGAGCCTCTGATGTCTCTCAAGGTGGAGGCAAAGAGACTCCTGGGTGGATCCAGATGTGCTGCTTGATACCTGTGTGAAGCCTGAGCCAATTTGCACACCTCACACCTGCCGCTGTCTGAGTTCACACCTAACTGATGCCCACACTATGATGTCAGGATCTACAGGGCTCAGGGTCCCCTGGCTGTCCATCAGTCTTGTCTCTCTCAGCTCTCCATTTTCACAGGAGTCACCGTTTCCGAATCTTGTGTTTCTGCTCTCCTTTCATTGGAGACACACAGAAGCATGGTTTGCAACAACACAGCTGTCACCCCCTCCCAGCCTTTGCTTCTTTCATGGGTATGGACTGTGGGCCCACCTGTGGAGGGCAGTTTTCTTCTGACCTAGACCTTAAGAGCACTTGCTGCTCTCTGATGTGTCTCATCTACTGATCCTCCAGGAATGAGTATGGGCGACACAAGGTCATGATGGGAAACCAGGCTGGGAGTGGGGGTCCTCATGGTGCCGGAAGCAGAGACCTTCCTTACCCTGGCTCAGCCATGGTTGCCCTGGGATTTGTGCTACTGTTGGCCTCTGTGTGGTGCCACAGCCAGTGTTTGATTGATGAGGCTTCCTGCTTCAGCAGAAATGTGCAGGTGGAATGTCGTAGATTTTTC
The DNA here is from genome assembly GCF_052094955.1 of Ictidomys tridecemlineatus. Classification (NCBI taxonomy): domain Eukaryota; kingdom Metazoa; phylum Chordata; class Mammalia; order Rodentia; family Sciuridae; genus Ictidomys; species Ictidomys tridecemlineatus. Next base: position 100,761,202 of record NC_135485.1, on the reverse strand, counting down.
AACTCTCATAATAAGAATAAGACTTTTTCAACTCTCATAATAAGAATAAGAAAGGATTCTGGAAGCTTTTTGCCTTAATGAAATATGAAGACTGACATTCACTTGTTGAGAAATTAAAATTTGCAGTAGATTTCGATGGTCTTTTCTTGAGTCTGAAAATCAGTAATAACTTTCTTTTCAATCTTTAGTTCAATTGGGGATTGAACTCAGGGATGCTTAACCACTGAGCTATACCCCCAGACATTTTGTATATATATATATTTTTTTTTGAGACAGGGTCTCACTAAGTTGGTGAGGGCCTCACTCAGTTGCTAAGGCTGGCCTGGAATTTGGGATTCTCCTGCCTCAGCCTCTCAAGTTGCTGGGTTTACAGGCATGCACCAGGAGGTCCAGCTATAATAACTTTCAACTTTTAAACCCCTCACTATAACGACACTCAAGGTATTCAATTTCTTTTTCTTCCAACTCGGAATGATTGATATCAAAGGGATGGTAGCACTTCACTCACATTGTAATACTATAACACAATGCTCTGTTCCCTAAGACCCTGTAAAGCACAATATTAACACCTATGGGGTTGAGAGAGAGCAAACATTCATCAGGTAGAAACCCTAGAATGTAAAAGACATTGATATATTCAAAGTGATAAAGGACAAAATATGGAAGCCAAGAATCCTAGAACCAGCAAAAGTGTCCTTCCCATAGCGGGGGAAATGGAGGTATTCCCAAATGCTTCTGTCACTTTGTGCTGCTATAACAAAATACCTTAGTCTGGGTAATTTATTAACAACAGAAATTGAATTGCCACGGTTCTGGAAACTGGCAAGTCCAAAGTCAAAGCACCTTGTTGCCATAGCATCACATGATGGAAGGGGCAGAGGAATGAGCTCATCTCCTCAAGCGCTGTTTTTTTTGTTTTGATACTTTCCTTTTCTTTTTTGATGTACTGGCAGTTGAACAAGGGACCTCAGGCATATTACGCAAGTTTTCTATCACTGACGTACATCCCCAGTACTTTTTATTTTGAGACAGGGAGTCTCTAAGTTGCTTAGGCTGGGTTTGAACGTGTGAACCTCTGCCTCAGTGTCCCAAGTGATGGATATGTGTCATGCTCACATACACACATATGCATGCATACACACTCACACATACTCACCTACACACATCCATACACATCACATACACACTCACATAAGTGTACTCATACATACTGACAAACATGCACACACATATCCACACATTCACACACACACCTATACACACCCACATACATTCACATAAATACATTCACATACACACACTTGCAAACCTACTCACATACACTCATACACTCTCATTCTTAAAATTTCCTAAAAAACAGATGAAAAGTACTGAATATATTAATTCAAAGAGAAACATGTCTTGTCTCATAATACATTGTTAAGGGGAAAAAGATTTTTATAAAATAAATGTACAAAATAACACTAGTGCCAGAAATAAGGTTAAATATAATCTGCAGCTATCTGCTCCAAAATGTTAACAGTGCTTATTTCTGGGTGGTGAAATTATGGGGATTTTTATTTTTTCCTTTCTGCTTCTCTGTATCTGCCAAAGTTTTTATCACTGCACTTACATTCCTATTTCATTGAGAAAAATAAAATTAAATCGATGGGAATTTTTTAACTTTTTTCTCTAGGTTGTCTCTCTCTCTCTCTCTCTCTCTCTCTCTCTCTCTCTCTCTCTTTCACACACACAGACACACACACACAAGATGAGCTAGAAGTCTAAGATATTACTAAAAATGAAGAGAAAAAAGAAATAGTAAAAGCTACAATACTTTTTTTCAAAACAGTTCACACACAACAGAATATTACTTGGCAATAAAAGAGAATAAAATCATGGCATTTTCAGGTAAATAGATGGAGTTGGAGAAGATAATGCTAAGTGATGTTAGCCAATCACAAAAAAACAAATGCCGAATGTTTTCTCTGACATAAGGAGGCTGAGTCATAGTGGGGTAGGGAGGGGGAGTATGGGAGGAATAGATCAACCCTAGATAGGGCAGAAGGGTGGGAGGGTAGGAGAGGGACAAGGGGGTAAAAAAAAAAAGATGGTGGAATGAGATGGACATCACTACCCTAAATACATGTATGAAGAAGACACGAATGGTGTGAATATACTTTGTATAAAAGCAGAGATATGAAAAATTGTGCTCTATATATGTAATATGAGTTGTAATGCATTCTGCTATCATATATAACAAACTAGAATAAAAAAAATTTAAAAAAACAAAAAACAGTTCACAAACTTTTCTGACTTTATCATAGTAAACCGACAAGTCCTCCAGCCCTGTTCCATGCTCCCTTCAGTTTCTCAAGCCCCCTTCACCTCTAAACACCTGGTGTGGTGTCAGACAGAAACCGGATCTGGATTTCTGCCTCTCAACTCTCACCTGACCCTACTTCTCATCCCCTATAAGATGGCCCCACAGGCTTTCTCCCATCTGCTAGCAAGACCAAAAGGCCTTTTTGCCTTGCTGGTAACCAAGGGCTTCACTCAGTCCCTCTGGGGATAAAGGGTACAAGGCATGCCTCTTATGCAAGTCAGAGCATGAAGAGACCATGAGGAATGAGCACATCCTTCAAAACCATATTATCTCTGTATGCAGGGACTGGCCTTGTCCATCACATAACCAATCACACAAAGAGACCTTTAGCACACTGATTCTCAAAGCATGATCCAAGGCCCCTGAGGGTTGCCCAGATCCTATCAGAACATAACGCAAGTCAAAATTATTTTCATAAAAATACTAAGTCTACATTTCTCTTTTTCACTCTCACTCTGTTATGAGTGAACAATGCAGTTTCCAGAGGCCACAGATGTCATAACAGATCAAATGCAAAATCTCATCTGGGGATCCAACCCTCTGCTAGTAAGCTAGGTATTAAATCTTTGCAAAGCATAAAACAACGCCATTCTCTATTTTTATGGTCATATAAAACACGGTTATTTTTTCTTTTAACATAGAACGAATTCATCATTGTCATTTTTAATAAATTCAATAAATATTTCCAAGTTTTCTCAACTCTAATTTCTATAATGGTAAATATGAATAGCTATGAATCACACATACTAAGGCTCTTTGATGTTCTCCATAATTTAAGAGCACAAGGAGATCCTTGGAACAAAAAGTTTGAGCACCTAGAACATAAGAAGGATGCACAGGAAGCTCCAGTGCCAAAATTAAAAAAAAAAAAAAAAAAAGACACAGACAATGCCTTATATACCACGTAGCAGAGGAGTTAGAAGCTTGTAATACAATCCTATCTAATATACCTCTTATCCTATTTATCCCACTCCAGAAGATTGTGTCCACTGAAGCGTCACCCTCAGTTTGCTCCTCTGCCACTCATCCTAAGGCCTAACACTTAAGGAACTCAATTATCTGTCTTTAATATTCCTCTCCCCCCCTTACCATCCTCTACAAACATATGTGAACTCTCTATTCTAACCCAACAGTTCTAATAAGCCATGTATTCTACCTCCGTCGTGACATTGACCTTCATGGCCTAGGAGACTGATGCCCCTCCTCTCAAACTATCCAACTACAGTTTGTCCTGTGAAGCCCCTTTTGGAACCCACCTCCTCAGCTATGCTCAACCCTTCTTCTCCAGACTCCTACATCCATAGTGTTCATTTGTTTAGACTAACTGGTACTTCCTCATATGATTATCTGTTCACAGAAACCGGTATCTCACCAGACACCGTGGCGCACACCTATGATCCAAGCAATTCAGGAGGCTGAGGCAGGAGGATCATGAGTTTGACGCCAGCTCAGCAACTTAATGAGACCCTGTCTCAAAATTAAAAATAAGAAGAAGATGATCTGGGTAAATAGCTCAGTGGTAAAGTAGCCCTGGGTTCATATCCACCATATCCTCCTCTCCAAAAAGGGGCATCTCTTCAGTAAGATCATAAACATCTAGAGAGGATACTTCTTCCTTATTTTGTCTTCCTCAAATCCTAACAAGGCTTTGGACATAAAAGACACCCCATGTATTAAAAACTCACTAATTTGATAGGTTAAGCAAAGAGGATGCATAAAAGGAGATTTAAAACTAGCTCAGGAGGCTGAAGCAGCAGGATCACAAGTTCAAAGCCAGCCTCGGCAATGGCAAGGCACTAAGCAACTCAGTGAGATTCTAAATAAAAATACAAGATACAAAAAATGCCTTGTCTCTAAATAAAAATACAAAAAAAAAAAAATGCTGGGGATGTGCCCCAGTGGTTAAGTGTCCCAGGGCTCTATCCCTGTACCAAAAAAAAAAAAAAAAAAATTGGAACTCAATGTCTAAATATAGTTCTGGGAAATAAAAGTCAATAACCCGAGAGTCATTTACCAGGACCTCTGAAGAGCCAAATTTTACAGTCACAAGGTTTTCTGCTCATTCTATGAATCTCTCCCAGAATCAGTGTGGCCCTGATACTACAAATAAGCAAATACTGACACTAGTGCTTCCAAGTTGACCTAGACATATAGCAATGGAGAACAACCAAGTCCAAATGAGGAGAATAGAATTCTGAAAAATTCAGAAATCAAGAGTCATACAAAATTTATTATCTTTATTATTTCCTTTTCCTCAGACAACACATGGGTAAAATTTCAACTATTTCTTTTATACTACTTTTAAAATTTATTTGTCTGCATCAAAGGAATTACTTTTTTACCTTGACTTAAACAAGTTTTTAATTTGATTAAAATAATTTAGAAAGTTGTGTTGTTACAAAGTATGGTTTAAAAGATTGAAATTATTTATCAAGCAAATAAGTATTCGACTACTCAACAAATATTTCCTGAATTCCAACTATCTGCTAGACACTATGCGGTTCAGTGAAAACAGAAGGTGACAGAGACAAACACAGTCTCTCACTTCACAAATCTTACGGACTATTAAAGGGTTCATATAAAAACATAAATAATTATACCATGGCCTGCTACAAGTTAGGGTAGGATCCGTGAATGGCAAGAAGACTGTGTAATTAACTCATCCTCAGGTAATAGGATTGTCAAAGACTTTCTAGAGAAAACAACATCTAAACTGAGACTTGAAGATAAAGTAGAAATAAGGTTGAAGATATATGGGAATGGGGGCAGATGCCGCAGGGTCCTAAAGGACAGTAGAATTCATTTTAACTGTACTGGGAAGTCTGGTGAAAATGGAGGCCTGCTCGGATTTGCATATTAATAATATAAGTTAGACAGAAATGTGGAGGATAGAGAGAGACGGGAGCAAGACTGGATGTAGAGGGTAGCAGCAGCCATGTGGGGGGCTTCTGAACACTCACAGCATGCCAGGCACTGCGGAGAATGGCTGGATACAGAATGCGATTTCATCTCCACTACCATCCCACTAGATAGCTACATTTTGTTCATTACATGAAAGAGAACACTTGAGTTTCGGAATTAAATAGAAGATATTTAGAAACTAATGTAATAAGGCTTATGTGCATTTGACAAAGAAAGAAGAGAAGAAGCAGAAGAAGACGGAGGAGGAAGAGGAGAAAAGAAGGGAGGGAGGGAGGACAACATCTATTTTCTCAGCCTAATCCATGGAGTAGATGGTGATATGTATCTCTGAGATGGGCAAAACAGCATTACCAGGTTTTCGTGGAGAAAGAGATGGAGTTGCTGAGTTCTATTTGAGACAAGTTTAGACCTGATGATATGGGGAAGTTGGTAGAGTTAGAATCCATCCACCCTGGATGTCCAAAGTTCAAATCAAAAGAGAAATCTGAAAAGCAGCCATACAGAAAAACACAACCTTAAGAATGACTGGGGGGGGGGGCCTGGGGCTGTATAGCTCAGTGGTAAAACACTTGCCTCACATGTGAGAGGCACTGGGTTCAAACCTCATCGCCACATAAAAATAAATAAAGATACTGTATGTTCATCTACAACTAAAAAAATATTTTAAAAAAATAATGACTGAGGTTGGGCTGAGGTCGTGGCTCAGTGGTAGAGCACTTGCACATGTAAGGCCCTGGGTTTGATTCTCAGCACCCCCAAAAAATAAAGGTATTGTGTCCATCTACAACCAAAAAAAAAAAAAAAAAAAAAGAGTGACTTGAGATTGTATGTAAAGTCAATAGAAGACGGGCTTGTGATGGAACCCTGAGGAACACTAGTAATTAAAGAATGAGCAAAGGAAATCAAAATTGAAAAACAGCAGCCAGAGAGACAAGCCAAACAGCAAAGTTTCAGGCAAGTAAAAGATGCTTCATACTTGAATATAATCAGCACCATCAAAATTTACAGAGGTCAGACAAGGCGTGAGAAGCATTCATTATGTTTAACAATAAAAGGAATAAAAGGTTCTGTGTGACCTTGTGTAGAATAATTTCAAGGAAGTGGTGGGAGAAGCTCAATCACAATGACTTGGGGAGTGACTAGGGGATAAGGAAATAGGTATTCATACTTCCCCATCCAGTTACATGCAGAAAGTGAGGCACAAAAACCAGGGAATATTCAGGGGGTCATAGTACAGTGGCCTCACTAATACAGCATCTGCTTAAGCACAAGGGGAAAGAACTGAGGATTCAAAGTTGGAATATCTCATGTCCCAAACAAATTTGGGTACTTGGTCTGAACTTTATTTAAACAATTTACTTGTACCTCAGATTCCGGAGAAATTGATATGTAGTAGTTCTCATAAAACCGTTTGGCAAAGCAAATGTCCATAGCAAGAAATAACTTTGAAAGGTTAGAAAAACAGCTTGTAAAGGAATTAATATTGGATTTTAGAGTTAGCTGTTCATAATTATTGCAATTTGGTTAAACTAATTTAGAAAGTTGTGTTGTTACAAAGTAACAAGAGGACAAAGAAAATAAATATTTTTTTTTCTTTTTTATATTCAAAAAGACAATAACATCAGCAAAGAACACCCCCCTGCCTCAAATGAGTGCACAGTTCACAGTAGTTTCAAGAAACTGACATCAGTTTCACCTTGACCTCCAGGCACTTTCAAGGTGAGCTAACCTCTCCATGGGATGGTATTCTTCCCACGAGAAGCAACCATGGAAAGGACACAGGGTCTGAAGTCAGTCACCCTAGAGTGGAATCCTCACTCTGCACCTGTGATCTATCTCATTTAGAGTCATCTAACTTATCTGAGGCTGTGTTTCTTCCTGGTTAAAAAAAAAAAAAAAAAAAAAAAAAAAGTCTTTTCCCCCAGGGATTAGAAGTATTAGGATATAAATAAGAAAGCACTAAGCACAATACCTGACACACAAGAACCTCTCCATAAATGTTAGCTATTATTCCTATTAGGAAAAGAGCAGCTTCCTCTGCTACCTGTGAAAGTACTACCCACAACATTTACATAAATAGCAATCATAACATTAGGAACAGAGCCAGTGGTTAACTTCTCATATTAATATATGTAGGTGAAGTAGCCAAAGAACATACCAAAGTTCTGAGACACTACTCCTAAAGAAACTGCAGTGCATCATGATTTCATATACAAACTCAGCTACTGGATACCATCAATAGCATGCAATCCTCAACAAAATGGTCTGTGTGCTTTATAGCTCATATGACCAAGACTGATGTAAAATGGACTCTGACACCCAACTCAGAATCAACCTACTGATTTTGCTGGCTTATTTTCTCTTTCCCTGCCCTTGAAAAGCCACATCTCTCCTGTTCTCCCGCATGTTCTCCAATTAACAAGGTTCAGCTGAATAGGAAGGGGCCTGGATTCTTTGGCTTGCAAAATCCATAGAGAGGTTTATATAGATTTAGAAGTATATCTAAATTTAAAATCACAATTCTATCCTTCTAGAAATATAATATGGATCTTAACCACTCATATTTTAGTAGTAATGTAAGTTTTGGAAAGAAATAACATATAGCCTCAGAAGTTATAGAAGAAAAGGAATCATTTCAATGTGTATTCAAATACTAAAACTATTTTATTTATTTCCACACCTAGGGTAACATTCTCAGCAATGTATTATGAGTGTTTGATGAAAAAGAAGAAGAGACACTTAAAGCCTTTTTTAAGGTGAGAGTCATCATGGAAATGAAGCTACCAGACTGACTGACTTGCCACAGAATTTTTCCTGTCATTAATCCCTGCGGTTTTTTATAGCAATACTTTTTTCTATAAACTGTCTACCTCTAAGGTGCTCAGGTCCCCAATCAAGGACAATTTTGCTACAGACAACACACCAAGTAATGTAGCATTATGATGAGAGTAACCATGTATTAAGCACATAATTTGAACCAGATATGATGCTAAGTATTTTATAAGCTTTGTCTTTTTTCGTATTTACTATATGTATATAAGTAGTGGGGGGCGGATCTTACACTTTTATTGTTAGTTCATGTAATACACTAAATATAGAAAAGCCATGGATGTTCTTATTTTTATTTTTTCCTTCAAACAATCATTCTGTGAGTAAGGACCATTCATTTCAATCTCCAGATGTGAAAACTACGAATTAAAGAGGTTAATTTGCTTGCCTGTGACTCAAAATAAGCTAATAAGTGACAATTAAAATTTCAATCCATGTCTGTTGGACTCTAGAGGCCAAACTGTTAACCATTATTCTGTACTCTCAATATAGTCAGAGAGCTAAGAAACTCATTAAATAAAGCAATGACAAATCTAGATTATTTTGAAGTAGATTCACAGAAATTTTAAAGCCTTAAAGCCTTTATCAATGCTTGCTTAATTTTTCCCTCTAACTATTCAGTATATTTTTTAAAGAATTACAAAGCCAAGGTGTTAAATATTTGAAAGGCACAATACCACTTTTCAGGTAAATACCTTTGATCTAGATTCAGATATTTTTGTTTTTGTTCTCCTTAAACTTCAGGCCAAGAAAAACAAAAGAGGAGCTTTGGAAGGAGACAGAACCTGCATTAAACAAGGCTCCATTCTGAAGGTTTTCTATGTTCTCAAATCCCATCATGGCAAAGGTAATTCAATGATAGCTTCACTTCTTTATAAAATAAATCTCAAGACCCAGCAAACCTATTCCATTACTGAAACAGACAAGGGGGAATTTTTGAGAATAAACTAATTCATTTCAATTACAAACAGCAATCTGTTAACTGGAGTTGAACTTGGGGAAATCCTCTGAAAACTATATAGTTTCTAAGATTGTCCAGAGTTTAGTAACATTGATTTAAATGCTGCATTGGAAATGATCCCAATGTTAGCTGACTGTACTTGGTAAGTGTACATCCTTTGAGGAAAACACCACCTTTATACACATAACTCACAGAGTCATTATCAACCACCCAGCTGCCAGCTGCCTTCACTTGGGACTTTCCCCACCTCCCTCCAAAAATGTTGATCCTTCTCAGCCTCAGGCCTTTTTTCTTTTCTTTCTTTTTTTTAAATTTCTTTGGTGGTGGTGGTTCTGGAGATTGATCCCAGGCCAAGCTCTGATGCCACTGAGCTAATTCCCAGCCCTTTTTATTTTATTTTGAACCAGGGTCTCATTAAGTCACCCATGATGTCCTTAAACTTAAAATCCTCTGGCCTCAACCTCCCAAAGAGCTGGGATTACAAGCAGGTACCATTACACCCCACAGATTTTCCATTCATATTTATACTCTCATTTCTGTCCCCAACTCCTACTCCCCCAAAAGAAACTGATAACATAGAGGATTTCAAAATGTATTAAATTTAAAGAAGATATGAGTTTTTATGATGAGGAAACTAAGTGCTTCCTCCTCAATATCCCCCAAGATGAATATAACTAACAAACAGAAATACAGCATGAGCCATGGAAAGCCCAACACCTACAAGCCTCCTACCTATCAATTCTACTTCCAACATCCCCAGGGAGAAATAAAGATCTATCCCAGTTAAGGAAAGGAGTTTACCAGGCTGGAGATGTAGCTCAGTGGTACAACACTTGTCTACCATGTGCAAAGTCCAGGGCTTGAAACCCCAGCACTGCCAATAAATAAGGAAAGGAATTTACCTCTCCTGGTAGTGACAGAGCTCAAACTCCCACCTGCAGCGAAGCTTCACTTAAGGTGGAGCCACTGATGCTACCAAAGTACTTGCTCATCAGCTCCCATTCCTTGCTTCAGCTCATTCCCCAGCACCTATGAACAATCATTTTCTCCAGTGCCATTACCACGGACCAGAGAAAGGAAGATTTCCACTGTCTGCTACCAGAAGTGCTCACTGACAGAACCCTTTCCAAGTCATATAGAAGAACTATTGTTGCTCAAAATACTGTCTGAAGAAAAATTCCGCACATGAGAAAGCATAAAAGAAAATTTCATTCTCTACAAAAGAAAATGCATATAAATTCACAAGGAAATCCAATTTGTAATTAATGGTACAGACACACTTGGTAGAAGCAGAAGTTCAATTAGTACAGACATTTTTTTTTTAAATGAAACCAGATAAGTAAAATTGATTGAGTTGTAACTCCTTATAGGGTATTTCCAATTTATTTGGAGCCAGGGTCACAAGAGTCCTTCAGGTCCATGCCACAGGTGTCCATTTGACAATCATGCAGGGCCTTGTGATATGCCTCCTGTTTGCTACGGTGATTACTTAGATACTGCAGTTTTACCTTGTGCGTTTACTTTTCACAAGTTTCCATCTTATTCCCTGGTTGTATGATAGGGCCTTGAAGACAAGAACTAATTGTCACTCTTGTGGCCCTTTTGATTTAATGTGACCAAGCAATGGAGCCAGACAAGAAACTGATGCTTAGCAACTTCTGTCCATGGTTCAGAATCTGAGGTGATGATTGCTTGGGCTGGAGGAAGGATACTTTTCTAGACTATGGACCCCAAAAATACACCACAGCCTGGAGCTTAGGATTGCCTGAGGTTCCACCTCTTACTTTGTGACACTGGGTCACTGACACAGAAAATGTGTCCCCATGCCACATTTTCCCTTTGTGCAAAGTGAAGATAATCATAGTACCTTTACCATAGGACTGATGTGAGTATAAAATGTGATAATACAAATAAGTGGGTTAAAAGAGTTATGTCACCTAGTAAAAGGTTGATAAATCCCAGCTACAATTATTTATGTTATGTACAAAACAGTCCATGTGATCCCCAGGATAGGGAATAAAGATGAAAGTTTAGGTGTTAGATGTGGAAAGAATGAAAAGCATTTTCCTATTCAGATCCCAATCACACCTGGAATCCAGGTAAACTAAACTCTTGAAGCCATAGTCAAATGACTTTTGAGTGTTTCTCAAAAGTTTTCCCAAAAGCCTTGAAACACAGCACACTGGGCACAACTTATGTAATAGTGATATAATAGGGCAGAATAGAGCCATTGTCTTTGAGGACACTTGACAAGAGACCAACACAACTTCACCCTTCTGTGTCACCTTTCTGGTTTCTCACTGAACGAGCAGGTCGGAAGGCATTCCTAGCAGGTTTACTCCTGCTATGTCTCGGCACATAAAAGCCAAAAAAGAAAAGACAGATGATGTTCTTTATCTCTTCCATCCATAGTCAGTGCTGCCTGGAACCTTCCTCCTTCATATGTCTATCCCCGGAAAAAAATGCAATAGACAACAATAAGCAATGCATAGAATATGTATGTAGTGACCACACACACACACACACACACACACACACACGCGCACACACACACACACATATATACACACACGTGCACGCGGGTACCTTCTGTATGCTACATACCACTATCCTCACCAGCCATTGATCTGAACCAGGACTCATCACTGTCTCTCCCCTTCTGGGATTATAATAAAGAGGGATAATGAAGGAATAGATCTAATAGTAAATGACCCTTATAGACCAAAAACCTGAAGGTATATCTCTGTGTTAAAATGTTTGCTGGGCATGAACAAAGGCCAGGATTCAATCCCCAGCATCACAAAAATAAAAATAAAATGAAAAATTGTAGTTGACAGTGTTTATCCTTGGGGCCTTTTGAATATGCTTCATCCATGCCTACTACCTGTCAACTACCTTCTGACTGTTTCCAACTGCAATGGTCATTATGCCTCATGCAACCCACCGTTCCTGCCTCCCTTAGCTCCCATCTTGATGCACTACCTACATTCCACACTCCAAAGTTAGATTAATTTTTTGAAGACACAAGTCTGATCCAACCAGACATATCATTTTATGGTACATTATAGTTATTTGTGCATGTCTTATCTCCTCCAATTATCCGTAAAGTCATGTGTAAACCCAAATTATTTTACTCATCTTAAACTATCTTCACTCACTTATTCAAAAAATTTCTAATGAATACATCTTATGAACCAGGCACTACACCAACCCCTGGAGAGATGAATCAGGATACACCTTTCAATTTGTTTATAATCTAGTGGGAGAGGAGAGAGGGGCATAGAGGGAGTACAGCCATGTAAAAAAACAAAAAACAAAAAAGTAACATAAAATCTGTCCATGTTATAATTGCAATATTTATTATTAATATTATTATTATAATAAATATTATTATGATTTCACAGGCATCGATTAATACAAGATCACATAAAAGAGATTCCTACTAAATGCTTTAGGCAGATCAAGAAAGGTCTCAGAAGAATTAATACCAGAGCATAAGCAGATATAAGTGGAACACTGAGCACTATAAACAGCCTGTTATGGGCTGGGATGGTGGCTCAGAGGTTGAGCGCTCGACTAGCATGGGCGGGACCGAGATTCGATTCTCAGCACCACATAAAAAAAAAATTCTCCATCTACAAAAAAAGATTCTCTTCTCTCTCTCCTCTCTCTCTTAAAAAAAAAAAAAAAAGAAAAAAAAGAAAAAAAACCCAGCCTGTTAAGATTGTAGCAGTGGGGGGCTGGAGATATAGCTCAGTTGGTAAAGTGCTTGCCTTGCATGCACAAGGCCCTGGGTTGGATCCCCATCACCCACACACCTGTAATCCCAGGGACTCAGAAGGCTAAAGAAGGAGGATCTCGAGATCAAAACCAGCTTTAGCAAAAGTGAGATGATAAGCAACTTACTGAGACCCTGTCTCTAATAAAAAATACAAAATAGGACTAGGAATGTGACTCAGTGGTCCAGTGCCCCTGAGTTCAATCCCCAGTACCCACCCACCCCCAAAAAAAGGTTACAGCTGTGGCCAGATACAGTGGCACATGCCTGTAATCCCAGCAATTTGGGAGGCTGAGGCAGGAGGATCACAAGTTCAGGGACATCCATAGCAATTTATCGAGGCCTTAAGCAACTTAGCAAGACCCTGTCTCAAAATGAAAAATAAAAGTGGCTAGAGATATATAACTCAATAGTGAAACACCCCTGAGTTTAATCCTCAATTGTGGCTCAGTGGTAGAGTGCTTGCTTGGCACGTGTGAGGCACTGGGTTCGATCTTCAGCACCATGGAATACTTTTATACTTTTATAAATAAATACTTTTATAAATAAATACATAAAAGTATTGTATCCATCTACAACTAAAAAAAAAAAAAAACTTTTTAAAAAAGGGAGGGGGGGCTTTTATTGAAATGACTGAAGTTTAGGGGATGGGGTGGAGTTCAGCGGTAGAACACTGACCTAACAAGTATGAAGCCCTGAGGCCCTGAGGCCGTGGGTTCCATCCCCAGCACTGCAAAAAATAAAACAGTGTTTGAAGTTTATCTTGAAAGGACTGAATTGTTTTAATAGGATGAGCGATAAGATCAGATCTGTACTTCAACCATTCTAAATTAGAGTGCAGGAGTCAGTCAAACTGTTTATTGAATAGTTAATTGATACTAGCATGATAAAAATATTTCATGAACTGGGAAAACAAAAATCTGTGAATCAGTGTTGTTTGTGAGGCTCAAAAAAATTTTTAAGGCAAAGTTTAACTGAACTTTGTAAAGCATAGATTTTGATTAAGTGATTCAAGGAAAAAAAGAATGTTCTAGTTGGAGGCAGGAAGGGTCTAAGGAAGAAAAAGAGCTAAGAAGAGATTGAGCAAAAGCTTACCAAATTGTTGAATTGAGTGGGTGCCGGGCCTGGAGAGGTAGGTTGACCCCAAAGGAGGAGAGCCTTCAATGCCAGCATCAAGAATTTCCCCAGTGAAAAGACAGATATGAGGGTTTTTGAAAGAAAGAATACTATACTCCTTCAGGAAGAGTTGATATAAATTCAAAGACATTAAAAATACAGTTCAGGCAATGGGATGAGAGTAAAAATGTGAAAGAGAGAAAATTCATATATTTTGCAGGGGGCAGTCAAGAGTCAGGTACAAGAAAGTATGACACAAAGGTTGCTTCACACAGCAACCTGCCACCTCCTCTACCCTCCGGGGCACCAGATTATGTGAATGGAGTCATTCCCAGCAGCTTAAGGTGATAATTGGGAAACGCAGATCTTCCCTTTCATGGGCTGTTTAGCCTGTGTCACACAAAAGAACTTGGAGATAAGGTGTTGAAGAAGAGGAAATGAAGAAAAAGAATGATAAAAGAACCTAAAGCTCCCAGGGAGGTTCAATCCCTAGTGTAAAAAAAAAAAAAAAAAAAACTTTGAACCAATAAAAAGTAGCAAATAGGCAATTCTAAAATCCCCAATATTCCAGACACTCCCCTACATGGACCAGACCTATGCTTGTGGTCATGGGGGCCACAGAGACCCACCTGCCTAAAAAGAGTTCACTCCCTCCTCTCTGTTGTTTGGGCTGCTTCTTGTATCTAACTCTTTGTGCACTTAGTAACTATAAGAAGCAGAATAATGAACTCAATTGTTTTACTATCTCCAGTTTGAACTGAGGTCACTTGGGTTTCCCAAAGCGACAATGTAATAGTAGTTAGAGACACCGGGGGAAAAAAATTAGAAAAATTTCTAAAACCATTTAATAAATCTCCAGAATTCAGTAGTCTATAACTTGAGAGAAGCTAACCTAATACCACAGCCCACATCCAAAAGAACACTATCTTTTGAAGATAGATCTTGTAGAAGATGCAATAAATTTCTGGCCCGTGGAAACAAATTCTATTTTCTCAGGATTTTTTTAAAGTCAGAAAATTTAATTTTTTCACAATACAGTACAGTGTTCCCTGTGGCAGGTGAGGAAACTAAACTGCATTCTTTGAAATACAAAAATGTTCAAAGGCCTTAAAATGTTATTCTAAATTAGATGGTTTCACACTGAAGTCATAAGAATATGCCTTGGCTAGACTCCATTAGTTACCAGCAAATTAATGGATTCTTCTGAATTAACATTTCATTTGTTTTCTTTTAACCAATGAATTGTTGTTTTCATTAGGACTTCTTAGAACTTCAAATAGATGTTCCTTAAGCAGACCTGATTAAGTGGTGAATTTTCCTTGGCTTCCCTTTGTATACAAGTTAATTATGGGCTTTTTCCTATCTCTTTGGGATGCCCACAGAGGTCATAATGAGTTAAATATGCAAACTTGAGAATGAGAAACACAGTGTTAACATACATATAATTTCTCTACTTAAACATCCTATCTGCTAATAAAGCAAGGATCATATTACTAGTGAATTAAGTAACTGAGACATATTTTCCAGTATCTTAGGAAGAGTGATTAGGGGTCTTTGTCCCCCTTAAAATTCACCTTCAGACACTTTGAGATAAGGATATCACTTAAGTCAAAACAGTGTGTGGGCCACAGATATGCAAATTCAAGTCAAGTCTCTAAGCTTCTTTCCAAGCATAGGACCACACCTACTTGGAAATGCTGGTGTCCAGTTCTCCTTCTTGAAGAGGAGCTCAGAAAATACATCAGAAGTTATTTTTTTTTATTTTCTAAAATATCACATAGTATGTGAGCATTTCAGTCTTTCTAACATATCATTTCTCAAATATTAAGCCAAATATAATAACATGCAAGAACAGGAATAATAGGAAACTAAAAATATCCATAAGGGATCACAAAATCCTTCTGGATCAAAGACAGACTGCCTCTGAAACCCCATGGCATCAAAAATTTCTATCTCCTGAGAAATTTCTATTTCCATACATTTTAATTGGGGTATGAAATCACTAACAAAAAAAAAAGAATACCAACCTATGTATTTATCTGATTAAAGTTTCTCTAACTGTAATGTAAGGTCTGATTCATTGGGAAATGTTGTATTTCCAAGATTAGAGTATAGTATACAGAATTGCCCAAACATCTTGAAACACAAAAACTTTGTAACAAACTATCATTGCCTAAAAGTGATATAGATAGATAGATAGATAGATATGAAATACTATATTCTGTTATTCAAAAAAAAATCAAAGCATTGATTTAATTGAATCTGCCCCCTCCCCACCTCACCCCAAGGTCTCCCACATGCTAGGCAAGGGCTCTATCCCTCAACTACATCCCCAACCCCACAACAGGTATGATTTCTACTTGCTTCTAGGTGGTTGGAGGCTGCCCTTAAACCCAAGATTTTGTCGTTAACTAGATAATACTGTGTTTATGAACTGAGAAATGTTATGTTTTTATTTTGAATGAATTTTGGAATCACTTAGCCTGACATGACAAGAAACAACCCCCTTCAAATCCAGTCTTGACACAAACTCAACCACCAGCTGTGATCCTGGTCTCTTGGTATCCTCAGCTTCCCCATCTGTCCAACAGGTTCTTCAGCTCTAAATGTAATGCTCTCAGGAGTCAGAACTACGTTGGACATCATTTTTAAATGGAAATGCCCACACGACAACTGTTAATGAGGGTGGCATGTAACATATTCTTTCTGCTGACTTTGTGGAAAATTAAGTAAGCCGTTGTCTTACTGGGAAGATTTAAATGAAATATTCCTATCTTTAAAAAAAAAAAAAGAAGAAGAAGAGGAAGAAGCATTTCTTAAGGTGTCTTCCCTTCCTCAACTACTTCATAAACTTTTCTACAACACCTTAAAAGCACAAGCCTCTGATCTCTCAGCTTATCAGACAGAACTGCAACTTCTGGCTGAACTGTACTAGTCCTTTAAACCTGATTAACTAGCCAGATCTAGTGGAAATCAAGCGCCACCGATCAGTTGCGGTCCCATACCTGAAAAACCTAAGTTCTCTCTCCTGCACTTTCCCCACGTGAAAACGGTTCCTATACAAATGGAAATCTACGGACACCCACGGGGCTTTAGGGCCGCTCTGGGCCCGCGATCCTACCTGGTTGAAGTGCAGCTGGCCCAAATCCAGGACGCCCTTGACTGGGGCAGCTCCCAGCTGCTCCAGCAAGAGCTCGAGCTTCGCCGCCGACAAACTCCGATTGGCGCCGAACAAGCTCAGCACATCCTCGCTGAAGGCGAGCCCGGGCCCTTCCGCTGCCCCTCCGAAGCCGGTGGCCGCCAGCAGCAGAAGCCCGGCCACTGCCCTGCCTGGAGCCATCCTGGCCCAAGCTGCCCTTCGAGACGCGCGGGTGCACTGGTGTCGCCAAGAGTGGCCGAGAGTGAGCCGATCAGGCGTCTCCGCCCGTCCGGGTTAGCGTGGCGCGCAGCGCTCCTGCTCCGCCGCCGCCTTTGAAAGAGTAGCAGCCCACGACCTTCGGGACATTGAAGTGGCAGCTCTGCCCGGGGGGAAGCGATAGACAGAGTGGGGCCCCCCGGGCCTCCTGGAGAGCCTGAGATAAAAGGGACAAAGGAGGACAGAGATAAAGGCCACCGAGCCACCGGCCGGCCAGCCCCAGGAGCTCTGTGTGGCCAGAGCCTCGAACGGCCCGGCTGGGCTTGAGGCCAACTGCCCGGGAGCCGGGTTTGCAGAGGCCCCAGGATTTGCGCACAGTTTGGTGACACATGCTCCTCCCGGATATAAAGCCCCAAACCGCGCCACTCCTAGGAAGAAGTCAAACCGCACTGACTGTACAACCCCATCTCCTCTTCCTGTCTTTATGCTTTATTCCCTCCGCGGCTAACTTAGAAAGGTTGAAATGTGTAGTCAGTCCCCAGGGAGCTGCAGAAAACGGACCCTCCGGAGTCCCGGGGTTTGAGCGTCTACACAGAATCCTCCCTCCTGGAACCTCTGGACTTGGCAAGTTAAAAGGAAGGACTCGCTAGCCTCTCACCTCTCCTATCTGTCTCTTTCTCTGCGTCTTTCTCTTTCTGTGACTAGATCGGTGTCTGAGTCTCTCCTCTCTCTTTCTGTCTCTTTCTCTCTTCCCTTTTTCCTTTATCTCCTGTCCGCTGGGAAACTCTGGGATTGGGCCCTACGCCCTTTACAGATAAGTGGAGAGTCTAGTCCCCGCCTCTGTAGCACGTGGTGACACACTCCCCCAGGCTGAACTCCCGGGCGTGTCCACGCCGGGGCGCAGAGCTGCTCTTTCTCCAAGCGCTTCATTCCAGTTCAGCGGTGCCCTCTCCCTACCCTCGCCTCTGAGGATTACCTGGATGCCACCTACAAACGGGGTCCCTAGCCTTCTTTCTGTTCTCAGTGGTCCACCTCTTTGTTACCTTGATGAAAACAACTTCCTGGAATGGAGTCTAGGGCCCCTTACATTGTCTAAGAGATTAACAGGAATTGCTTTTTTGTCTCACTTCTTAAAATCAGAGGACAAAGAGGAAACCCAAACTGTAGAACCCGGGCGGGCTAGCTGAGCCAGCACTGCCCAAGCCAGCCCTTCCTGACGCCGCGAGGGATATCCGCCGATCAGAAGGAATGTTTATTTGTTCAGATGAGGTTCAAGAAAAGCTGAGGTTGGGTGTGAGGTCAACAAGTTTGTGTAAAGTGTATGTGGTGTTTGAGGACAAAGGTTGTGTCTGGTGGATACAACGGTCCGGAAATAAAGTGAGACCATGCTTCCCTCTTAGATGACAAAAAAGGAATTCGACGTGCTCTTCTTGCCTTTCATCGGGGCTGTGCATAGTATTCTAAAACAGTACATTTTAAATAAAGTCGGTAAATCCAGACAAGGACAAAGAAAAGGGAAGGAAAAAGGGTCTCTTATAAGGCATTCATATCCATGGAAGGAAGAGACCAGGGAAAGAATGAATATCCCAGGAGGATGGGGATCTTGGTGGACCCAACTGACGGACTGTCTTATGGAAGGGTTTGAGTTATTTTGACCAACTCAAAAAAGAGGCAGCAAGAAGGCACGGTTACCAAGTGGAATGTTTCTGCAAAAGCATGTCACAGCCTTAATGCAGAGATGGTGATTCGTGCATGACTGAAAGTGATTCAAATCAGCAGATCCTGAGTGACCACTTATAAGAATGGGCACAAAGATTCCTGCCTTGAAAGAAGATGAACTAAATGATCTTGAGGCTATGTTCCTTTAGTTGTAAAAGCTGTGCATTTGTTCACATTAATTTACAGAATTATATTGAAGCTCAAAGGGCAAATATTTCACTTACAGGCCAGAATGAATTGACCTCAGAGTTGAGCTCTTAAATCTTTAAGGCTTTAAGTGGATTTTAAAACAGAATTAGTTGCCTGTTTTTCCTTTTGACCTTCATGACCTAAGATGACTTTTGTAAATCAATGTTTTAAACAGCTCATCTATACCTAGCAAGTTGTTCATTTCCTGCTTCTCCACAACTAACTTTGTTGATAACAAAGTTACCTGTTGGTGATGGATTTTTCAATAGATGTACTGGGCTTTCAATAATACAAATTTCACAATGTGGATTTCTAAAAATTAGAATTTATTTATCAGTCATTCATATCCACATGTAGGCATTTTGCTAACCCATCAAACTTACAAGACAATAAACAGCAAAATAAATAACCATTAAAATGACTGGCAATTTTACCAAGTACAGTTAACATAATGTAAACATGCAATTAAGAGAAAGCATTTGGAAAAAGAGAGAGAAAGCATTTAGAAAATTACAAGCTACTAACTAAGGCTAATTTCTATATCTTTCACCCTATTAAATTATAACACAAACTACTGCCCAGTTAATGTTTTGAGGCCCCAAAATGGCATTTTATCATTCATATCATTACCAAACAAAAAGACTTCTAATTTTTAAAATACAAAGTATGATCCATAAAACATATTTTTCTTGTAAATTCGCCTCAAAGGCCAAATAGTTCTGAATGATAATAATGAGAGTAGCAAGCCAAGAACATTGGCCAGGGTTTTGAAAGATGTCTTTTTTATTTCTGACTTGGCCACCTGGGAAACCTGGGAAAGCCATTTAACCCAACCAGGATTTCAATTCCCTCATCTATAAAACAAGGTAATTGGGTTAGGGATGTCAAGAATCCTTTTCAGCCTTTTTTATTTCTAAATGTCTAATTTAGAAATCACCTAACAGAACAAAATATGAAACACTTAGAAGAGAAGTAAAAATTTAATTCTCCAGTTGAAAGGGTAGTTAACTTCACATCATACTTTCTTGTAAGAGCTTCAAATGTTTCTCAGTCCAAATCTTTTGTTACTATGGTAAATATAGAGCAAATTTACTTCTTTTAAGCTTTTTCACGTTTGCATTTCCTTGCGGAAGGACTAATAAGAAAATCTAAAAGAAAGCCCATACTTTCTCTGCTTCCCCTTCTCTTTCTTTGCCTTGTAGTTCTAGAGCCATTAGGTGGTACATAACACAATACTATCTGCATGGAGGGAACACACAGTGGCCAAAAGAGGGGTGTTGGAGCTTGAATAAGAGAAGAAGGTATCAATAAGAAGGAAACTTACAGTGGGCAGCTAGAGCCCAGACAGTATCATAAAGATATCCAGATTGGGGCTGGAGATGTGGCTCAAGCGCGATTGCCTGGCATGCGTGTGTCCCGGGTTCAATCCTCCACACCACATACAAACAAAGATGTTATGTTCGCCGAAAATTGAAAAATAAATATTAAAAATTAAAAAAAAAAGATATCCAGATTGGGAAAGGGACATGGCAAATCAGAGAAGCATCCCTAATGGGGTAAGGACATGTGCATGCATCCCAGCACAGTCTACTGCAGCTCAAGTGTGATGAGCTTTTCAGCATGGTTCATCTGGCCCCATCTGGAAGAGGAGGCTGTGCAACAGAGCAGTGGCCTGGCATGGTCTACCAGAACCTAAATAGAATGGAAGGCATCCATAGCTCAGTAGTACAGAGAGAAAGGCAACTATCATAGAAACTCAGAGCCTGAGTAGGTAATGAAGGTATCTATGCTTGATGGTGGCCATGCACAGAGTTTCAGTGTTGGAACAGGGAGAGCAGGATGACTCTGAAGAGCAATGGCATGAGATATCAGTCCGTGCAGTTAGGAAGGGCAGCATGGCTGGGGCATCACAGTAATAGCAGTAATAGTATCAAGAACCTAGAGAGGATAAGGAAGGAATCAGATGGAAGAAGAAAATGGCAGGAGAAAGAGATAAATTATACACAAGGGAATCGGTTAAGTAAGTAAGCATATTATAGGTTATAGAAGCAGAATTTCTCACTATCAGAGAAGAGAATTATAAATATGGAGAGAAAGAATGAATCTTATAATCAGGTTGAAATTGGCGATATCAGTGTCAATTAATGGTTTCTAGTATAGAAACAGAAACATACATAATAATGATTCCTAGCCTTGTCCCCGGACAAGGCCTGGAAACAACACAGTAATAGCAATGAGCGTAACTAGGGCACTGAGCTTGGCTTCTAAATACTGTTCTCCTCTAAACAGAATCAAGTCTCCTTAGAAAAAAGGCTGATTCCTGGAACAGGCAGGCAAAGAACAAATGAACCTGGAATATCTTGTTGTACTTGAAAGAAAGGAAATAGACCTGATCAAAAAGAATGTAGGAAATGAGAAAAGTGAGAAGCTCTTGCAACAAATGACACTGAAAGTAAAACTAAAATTCTGCTAAAACATGAATTTCAGTGAAATTAATTACCTCATTCATAGAATATTTTTATCATTTGCCTCATGATCCATGCTTCCTGGAAATATAAGAGTGAAAAGACACACCTTATTTTATTTTGAAGAAGCTTGGGTTACAGATTAGAGAGAAATGAGATGGTTGTTCTAATGGAGATTTTAAAGGTTATAGTGGAGCTTAACATGCGAGGCCCTGGGTTCAATCCCCAGCGTGGAAAATAAATAAGGTTGCAGCCCAGAGGTAGGGGCAACTATGTCTGCAGATGATAGTGAGCAAATAATTCACAGAGCAGGTAACCCTTGAGCTTAAAGGGTAGGTAAAAGTTTGACAGAAAGACAAGAAGTAGATGCATATTCCAAGATAAAGAAATGGAAAATAAAAAGCCCTGAGCGAGCTAAGAACCTAAAAAAGAAAGAACTGCAAGAAATTTCTTGATTCTACAGAAACTGGAGCATTAAGGAAAGTTCTGACAGAATCAGGAAAGATATCTAGGGATACACCAAAAAAAAAAAAATACCTTCAGTGAGTTTTAAACTTCCCTTTCCCTGTATTATCTGTACCAAATAATATGCATTCTTTAATTATAAATATACCACATCTAAAATTCTCAAATAAGAGCAAGATAATGAGTCCAGCTAGATCATATATATCTATTTCACCATCAATGCCAGAAACAATGTAAGTAAGAATTGGATTTCTGCAATGCCTCTCTGAATTTCTTAATCTATAAAATGGGGATTAAAATAATATCTGCTCAGTTCACATCTCTGAATAACTATGAAAACCAGGTGTGATAAGATATGCAAAAAACCCTTACCAACTGTAGTACAGATGCAGGCATTCTCATGAGCTATAATGGCAGGTAACACGACCTGGGTAATAGGCCTAGCAAACTGCTAATGAGAAAGGGCAAGAACCATCAAGAATATCTTAGAACAAAGACTGCTTTATGCCTACCAAGACTCTTGAGGGTTTTTTCCTAGGAAATTAAAGCATTAATCAGGAATAGTTAAGAATCATAGATAACATCAAGCCTAATCTGGTAGTTCCTTGGGTAAGGAAAAGAAAGCTCAAAAGAGTTAAGTGAGGAGTGACACAATAAAGGAACACATTTAGGCTGGAACACAACACCTACCCTGTCTTTTCCATTTGCCATCACAAAATAAACACCAGTCCACTTCTGTCGGATAATACAGGTTGGATATCCCTTTTCTGAAATGCTCAGGATTGGAAGTGTTTCAGATTTCAGATTTTTTTTTCAGATTTTGGAATATCTACATGTGCATAATAAGGTATCATTGGGACAGGACCCAAGTCTGAACAGCAAATTCATTTATATTTCATATACAGTTAAACACATAGTCAGAGGTAATTTTTACAATATTCATAATATCTTTGTTATTGAAACAAAGTTCCATGGTATGGAATTTTCCACTTGTGGTGCCATGCTGGTCCTCAAAAAATATTAGATTTGGAGCATTTTGCATCTCAGTTTATTGGATTAGGTAAGCTCAACCTGTATATATAGTTGTGATACAATTGTGAGTCAATTTGATTTGTGTGTGTGTGTGTGTGTGCATGTGTGACACCAAGTGACCTATGGGTGTTCTATCACTGAGCTACATCCACAGCCCCACAGCCCACCCCACACTTTTTTTTTTTTTTTTTTTTTGTGTGTGTGTGATACGGTCAAACTAAGTTTTCCAGGCTGGCCTTGAATTTGTCATCTCCCTGCCTCATCCTCCCAAGTAGCTGGGATTACAGGCTTGCACCACTATACCTGGCTCCCAATTTATTTTTTTTAAAGATTGTTGTTACTTTTTTTATATCTTTATTTATTTATTTTTATGTGATGCTGAGGATGGAACCCAGTGCCTCGCACATGCTAGGCGAGTGCTCTACCGCTGAGCCACAGACCCACCCCTCCCCAATTTAATTTTATTGAGTAAATGAAACTTCAAATTATACTAACCTCTGTTTCCCTAGCTCTTATTTATCCTGTTTTCTTTAATTCTTTGCTAATGAACCAATAGCTTTAGTGCTTTGTCTCCCATTCAGCTCAGCTTGCCCAATATTACTTCACTGTGGTTTCTGTGCTATTTTATAATTCTGTAAATTGTTTAAGATATTCTTGGAATTTGTAGAAAATTTGTTGAGTTCTATTCCAAGCACCATAAAAAAATTAATATACATGTCTTACTCTTATAATTAAAGGAATAAAAAGTTATTATAAAGTAGATGGTGGTTTTAAGTTTGAGTTGTCTCTAAATGGAGACAGGAAAATAAGAATCAATCAGTGAATGTGTTTATGTGGCTCTATGTGCACATTGAGGAAACTCCTGAGCAGTAGATAGAAACCCTCATGTTATGTGGCTGGCCTGCTTCTTTATCACAAAAAGCCAACAAAAATAACATAGATTAGCTTTTTTTAGAACCTAAAAGGCATTCAACTCCTTTCCCTCTATGAACCCTGAATAGCAATAGGTCTTTGATGAAGAATGAGGTAAACTGAATAATTGGTATAAATAATTCTGCATGGAAGAAGTACTTCCCACATCTCAATCTTCCAGGATCACAGTCCCAAAGCTACTGAAAAATGTAAACAGGTGAGAATAGTTAAAAATGTTTGTTTTCAAGATACAAAGTCTAGCATTAGACATTTATGAAATGAAATTTCAACATAAAACAACTCTATTTTAAAGGAAATTTTAAAATAGTTTATTATGAGCCAAAGATGAGTGACTATAGCACAGGAACACACAGATTCAAATTATCTTAAATGGTGTGTTTTGTCATGGAGGAGGTTACATGATCTTTTATAGCCATAGGACAAAGGTCATAAATCAATACATTTACATAGGTAAGAGCATTAGGTAGGAGGGAGAAAAAGAAAGGTGAAATCTTTTCTGTAAGCTTCAATTGTTACAGCATTCTTAGCTTTAGTGTTGGTAGCTGTTAGAAGGTGGCTAAGCTTGCCATACATTTGGAGTTTTACCTCGTGTCCCGAGGCTGTAAGGTCAAATACAGAGATTAAAAGTAAATGGCTATTAAAGGGACCAAGAAAGCCCAAGGTAATTTTGGCCCTTGATCTGAAATATTCCATTTCTCCACAATCACAATGTTCTTGCTTGGCCAAGTTCAGATAGTTTGCAGGATCTTTAATACAGATGTGACTTCTTCAGAGAGCTTTGGCTCTACAGTTCCCCCTGTTGGCCAAGCACTGTGCTCTATGCATGCAGAGGCCAAATGTCTCATGTCCCACGGAGCTAGGAAGGTTGGTTACCAGGTTCGTTACTAGAATCTGTTGAGTATCTGGGCTGAGCGCAGTGGTGCACACCTATAAGTCCAGGATGGTAAGTTCAAGACTTGCCCTGGGCAATTTATCAATTTATTATCTCAAAATAAAATAGAAGGGCTGGGGAATATGGCTCCATAGTAGAGTGCCCTGGACTCAGCCACCAGTACCACCAAAAAAAAAAAAAAATCCTGAGTTAAATTAATGTTATTACCTATCTTTATCAGGTCTGGGTTTTCCTTTTGCTGTTCTTTGTACCTGACATATGTAATATGTAATGTGTAGGAGGAGTATTATACCTAAAGTAATAATAACCAAGAACCTAGTATGGTCTAAAGTAGAGAAAGTAGCTGATGAGGGAACTAGGCATCCCAACCAATTAAAACGTCCTCTGCATATATCATCATACTCTTTGATCAGACTGCCATTATGTTTTCCCCTGTATCTGCAGTCTTATCTGTGATTTCCTAAATTTGATGTTGGGATTAGTTTAAATTGTTTGTTATCTTCCAATTCTAATTTTTCTTCCGGCCAGTTTGATTCCATGGCTATAACCTTGTATGGAGAGGCTAGTCCTAATTCTAAAAAATCTTGGTCTTCAACTCTTATTCATTGCTAATAATTAGATGTGTCCTATTGCTGTGATACAACAGATTCTACTTTGGGAAAGTAAATGGTTAGAGACATTATAGAAGTCAGACAACACAGTATCACTTTAAATTCCTTCCCAACCAAATCATCCTTTCCCATGTACCAAATATTATTAGTAATAGGAGTAGAGACCAAAAGCCAGGCTTGTGACAAATCAAGATTTCACAAATTTTTGTGGGCATCACCAAATCAGAGGCCTTAGTTTGCAGTCACAAAGGGAAACAGAACTCTAATCGATGTTGTTTTGCAGGAATTACTCATCTACTTCCCATTCGCATATTATAAATGCCATATTTTTTCTTGATTTCAAAGAATTCTGGGGCCAGGCAGTATCACAAAAGAAAATCATCTTTTCCTCTTCCTGGCTTCCTAGCTGAAAGAGAATGCAACCCAACAAGCTGCATGTAGGAAATGAAATAATATTTCCCTTACCTTAAAAATTTAGACATGCTGGTCATAAGTATGTATTTATTTTATTTATGCTACAACTAGAACAGCCCTCAGGACACTCACATTGAAAGCCCAAGCAGACTAGACTCTTTTTTTTTTTTTTTTTCCTGTCATGGTGTATTGCCTGAGGATTCTAATTCAGCATGCAAGAAAACCAGTTTAGGAATACCAGATGTTCCTCAGAGAGGAAAATGTAAAGCCCAGTCCTCCTTAGTTAGAGTCCCCCACTTTTCCGAATATTTGCAAACTGAGGTGACATAACTACGAAATCTAAAACCCACTAGAGTACCAAATAGTAGTCTCTCCCCAAACTCCTCTTCCTTCCTTGAATTTCTGCTCCCCATTTTAGCGAAGGTGTCTCTGGTCTCCCAAGTTGCAATTTTCCGTGATAGCTGATGGGATTTGTGTTTGGGGTTGGTTTCTGTGTATCTTTCCCTGTCTCAGTCTGAGGTCTGTTCCTCCTGTTGTATGTTGGGTTTATCCTGAACCCTTTATGGAAGGTGAGGGGCTCCAGATACTGGATGATATAGGCTCTTTTGTGTGAGCTCCTGGATGAGCTAATGAAGCTCCTTCTGACCCAGGAATGAGAGAAGCTATTTTGGGACTTTCCCTGTGAGGTCTTGCACATTCTTGGGAATTTCCTCTGATACCTTCAGGAGATAATTAGTTATCTAATTGTACTCTTTTAGGCTAGAAGGAAGGAATATCTCATTATCTTAAATGCCTTTAGGATCAGGTATTCATGGAATTTCTATACTAAAAGGTTGTGATAAAGAGGAGAAACACACAAAAAAAGCAAAAGGCAAATTTATAGAATGGAGGAATAATGGGAGTAAAAGAGCAATTCTAGCAAAAAAAAAATTCTGGCAAATGATCTGAAACAATAGGATAGGCAAATACCAATATTTAATAACTAAAATTATTGTCAACCAAAGCAAAGGGAGGCCCAGATCCCAGGAACAACTTGCCAGTGTCCACCGGAGGAGAAACCAAGATCTGGGCATAAAGGGCCCAGGCCAGTACCTGGTACCAGCCAGGCAACTCCTCCAGAGAAACCAAATCAATTCTGGAGCCCATATTAAATACCAAAATTTGTGACATAAAATAACAATTCTACTTTAAAGGAAACAGGAAAATTGTTTATTTTGAGCAAATATGAGAGCCCATAGCCTGGGAACACATTATTGATCGAATCCATGTTCCTGTGGTCACTCATATTGGCTTGAATAAACTAGTTTCTTATTATCATTAAATCAGTTATTATTTTATGTCAGCAGAAAGTAGAATGGGGACCTCTTTTCTCCCATGGGTTCTCAGCCCCTTAGTACCTTTGACCTATACCCTCTTCTCCTCTTTTCTTGCCCTCTCTCCCAACAAGTCTTCCAAACCCAGTATCTCTTCATGCTAAAATATACAAGATTAATAATTAAAAGTGATCATTGAAAACTGACCTAGGCATTTTTCATGTTTTCCCCCAATGGTGCCAACTTATCTAATTTGCAAAGTACTCTTCACTTAAGTGAGACTCTTTAGCAATTTCAAGGCAGAGACCAAATATTCTCTCTTAAGCACCTCTAAGAAGAAGTTTCTTCTTGACCAGCATAATCATTTCTAGTCTTTTCCAGAGACTTATTCACAAGCACTTTTTTTTTTTGGGTTTTCATTGTTGTGCTGTTGTTGTTGTAATTGTTTGGTACCAGGGATTGAACCCACTATCACTGAGCCACACCCCTAGCCCTTTATTTTATTTTAAGACAGAGTCTCACCACGTTGCAGAGGCTGGTGTTGAACTTGCAGTCTCCTACCCCAGACTCCTCACTCACTGGAATTACAGAAAAACTTTATAAAATGATAGTATTTATTATTTTCATCTACAACTAATGGTGAAGTAATAAAACTGTTTGAAAGAGCTATCTGTTCTCTAACGAACACATCACAAACCACTATAACCCAAGGTTTCTTACACTGTAGAGGGGAGAAAACTATGAAATTAGAATTGGAAGACTTGACTTCTCATTCTACCTGATACTATGTGGACAATTATGTGGCCTTTGTAGTTTGTCTGCCTTAGCTATTCTGTGTATCTCAGGAATTTGTTATGAAAGCTAACAATAGAACAAAGCATCTTATCACATACAAAGCTAAAGAAAACTAAAATCTCAAACTGGCTAAACCAGAACAATAAGTCAATTTGAGCACAATTTGCAGGACTAGATACTACTGGTCTATCTGTACATACATAACAACATCAAACATGCTAGATTCTTCTCTAGACTGGAAAATACTTTCTTTTCAGATCCAGAAAACTTACTTCAGAAATTTCTGCTCTTTAAGGCTTTGTTGATTTTGTAATTTTAACATAGAAACTTTAATATTTTCTACTTTTATTTCTTGTTCTGATGGCTCTGTTTGGTATGCTTCAGGAGAAACAAAATTGATTTTGACACATACAAATAAAAAAAACAAAATGTGGTACCTGATATTTTACAATTAAATATGACCCAATATTATATGAAAGTCTTAATGCAGATAAATGTACTGGAATATAATATGATTTACACAAAAATAAAGTAAAATCAGGATATATATTAAAGAGAAAGATAATGGTTGGTATACATAGGAAACTTAGAGTCCAAAAATAACTTTTATTATATCCTAAAAGCTATGAACTATAAGGAAGTGTTCAATTTGTATTTATGACTGAAGAAATATTACTTGGACATAAAGTCTAATGCCTTGGAGACATGAGGGTTCACTAATACCCATTTGTTTTTATGTTCCAGGAACCATCTCTAGAAGCCTCTGCTCTGTTGCAGAGTATCCCACTCCCATGATTGTGGTCT
Source organism: Ictidomys tridecemlineatus (assembly GCF_052094955.1). NCBI lineage: Eukaryota > Metazoa > Chordata > Mammalia > Rodentia > Sciuridae > Ictidomys > Ictidomys tridecemlineatus. Next base: position 100,732,244 of record NC_135485.1, on the reverse strand, counting down.
AACCCAGGGCCTCACATGCCAGGTAAGCACCCTCCCACTGGGCCACATCTCCAATTCTGCATGCATATTTCTTAAAGTCTGTGGACCACTGACATCTTTGTGCGTCTTCTAGGGACCTTACAGTCCATTTCTTAATTTAAGTATTCAAATCATGTTTATTCTCTTTCTCAAAGTAAAATATATACTTTTCACTTCATTTGGAAACTAAATTAGATAAGAAAAATTTGTTCATGTCCAAAGAAGTCCAAATATTTAATCAGACAAAAGCACCATAATTCTTTTTAAGGTTAATGACATGCAGTAAGTAACAAGTAGATGCTTTGTTCCAACATTTCATCTGCCTGTGCCTTAGAGTCCTCTCACCTAAAAGAAAGATGAATTACTATCGTGGAGTTAGTAATTTGAAGTTAACTCTTTTTCAGTTTTCTGTCATTTGTGAATTTCTGGGGAGGAGGAAGGAAGAAATAAGGAAGGTGATGTGTATTTTGTAATGTGTTTCTTTTACTTTATTAAGTTTTTATTTCCTTTGACACATCCCAATTGGTTTTTTAATTAAAAATGAAAATTTAAATCTAAATTGTAACTTCAAACTTTTATTTTCAAATTAACTTGAGGTTTTGTTATATAATTTGAACTCACCTTAGCACTGTAAGAATAAAAACTGAATCTGTAAACCCTATACCAGGGGAGGGAAATCCCGTTAGGCCAGAATTCTTATGCTCCATAAAACATTCCAACTGCAATTGCACCCTCCCACATGTAAAGGGAAAATTTAGACTAGAACTTTAAAATCCAAACCAGCAAAATATATTAAGTAACTCAGTATGCTTTAGGCAGCTCCACTTTGTAGAAGTTTTATCTAAGTTATTATATAAGAATAGTAAATAATTTAGAGTTGTAATCTAAAATATCACTAAGTACTAAAATAGCTAAGTATAATCTAAATATTTAATTTAAAATAAAATCATCCAAAATATTTAATCTCAAGTATCTAAAATAAAAATATCTCCAAGATGTTTCTTCCTATTTAATCCACTGTAAGTCAGTACAAAACATGCTTTTGCCAACATCATGTTCAATTTTTTTTCAATTTTTAGGATGTAAAATTGTTACCTTTTTGGTTCCTTAATGATTTTGTGATTCTAGGATTTGAATTTTTTAAGAAAGACTCAGAAAAATCTTGGAACAAAGTTGGAGCTAGGAAAAAAATATTATCATCTAGAGAGTTCAGCACAGAAATCAGAAGCTGATGAGCTTTCAAATCATTTCTGTTCTTTTTTATCTTGAGAGAGGAATATAAGGTCTCCATCTTAGCCAAGGCTAGAGACTAAGATCTGAAAAATAAGTGGAATTAGAAAAGGAAGAGGCTTTATAGCCTCTTTGTAGCCTTTTAGTGTCATAATCTGTATACACTGCACCTGGCCCCTGAAGTAGGTATAGAACCAATGAATGGGGCTGGGTGTCACTGAAGACTAGATCTGGATTTTAGGATGAATTGAGAACATGTGTATCACTGTTATTTTTTTTTTTTACTCACCTACGTCTCTGCTGACATTTAATAATTCAATATTTATAACTGTAAAACCAATGTCGTCAACAAAAATAATATCTATAATTATTCTCTTTAACCCAAAGTATGATGACATAATCACCCTAGGGCAATTTGCTCTATGGGGCAGCTCTAGTCAAATCCTATGGTGAACAGTGTTATCACTATATCATCCAAATTAATGTGTAGCTGGCTAAATGCCATCGTTGGCTAACAGATGTTATTTTCCTCAAATAACCTTTGCTTGAATTATTATCTGGCATTTTAATTCTAGTATGTGAATATGTGGAAAATTGAATTATTTCTTTAACCAGACAAGAACACACTTTGTATATAGTCTATATTCTTAAATAATAGGAGTGAACTTAAATCTAAGATAGACCTAATATAGGAAAAAGCATGTTTTTAAAAAATATTGAGTCACTTCAAGGCCAAAAGTAAAAATCATAAGCAATGCATATTTCAAATTTGTAGTCTTTCTTTGATATAAATATGGAGATAGATAGTAACAAATTGATCTACATTTGAGAAGCAAATAAACATTTTTTTTAAAAAAAATGCCTGCTAACTGGGCTTCTGGCCAAGAAGCCCAGGTTAAAGTACAAAGAGGTTGCAGTGTTTGATCAGCCCATGAAGTTTGTTATGATGAACCTGAGTGTGCTTTTTCACAGTGTATTTTTACCTTTGATTATTTAAGAACATTTAAACTAATTGTGCTTTTTGTCTTTTTATTGATCTGTAATCCATATCTCAAATATTTTAATTTTTTTTTCAGCACTGGAGATAGAACCCAGGGCCTCCTCATACATACAAAGTCTTGTCCTGCTGATGAACAACAGCCCCAGCCAGCCCCCTGAAGAACTGAAACTCTATTCTTCTCAACTTTGAACTGGCTACATAAACACCTTCAAAGGACTGTATGTTCCTCGGTCTCTGGACTACTGTGTGAACATATAAAATTCTTATGTATTTTACCTGTATAAACAAAGAAGTTCTTTGCCAGGAAATACCATTGTCAAACACTGTGAGGCTTAAAATAGATAATACATATATAATGTCTAGCATAAAGGCACATAGTAACATAGTAGACAGTAAATGTAAAATGTACAAAAGTGTGTGTGTGTGTATGTGTGTGTGTGTGTGTCTTAAGTGTTGTGCTGTAATCTCAGATAGTTCTTTCTTTTCTCAAAACATACCAGGATTCCCTAAAATGGTAGTAATGATGATTATGACATTGATCTGAGTTTTTCAAATGAGAAACTTTTGTTTATTTTTCACTGAGAAAATAGTTCCTTATTGGCACATCGGTGATTTGTCATTGTGTGAGCATCACAGAATGTACTTGCACAAACTAAAACTCCTTCCATGTCGTTAGGTGATATACTCTTCTGGTACCAGTTTTGTACAAGCAGCCCATCATTGACTGAAATGTAGTTTTGCAGCACATGACTATGTAAATACTCGGAAAAGAAATTTCTCTTTTTGTCATTAAATCCACAGCCCACCTTTATCTGAAATCTTAAATTCTGATTTCTCTATTATTACAGAAAATGAATTTTCTAAGTATTTTTTTATAAGGCCAGCTCTCCACTGGTACAACAAACCCCTTCTCTTGTCTACTCAAGTTCTTTTTCCTACAATGATCTCTTTTCTCTTTTACTGTATCATCAGTTCTCACCGATGTACAGGATTATTCCCAAGAGCAGAAAATATTATTTCTTACCTCCTAGAAGTTCCTTTCACTCTTTATCTATATCAAGATGCCACTGTATTTTTTATGGGTTAAATTGTGTCCCCCGAGAAGATATGTTGAAGTTCTAATGTATAGTAACTCAGAATGGGACCTGGTTTGAAAATAGGATCCTTGTAGATGGAATTAGTTAAGATGAAGTCATACTAGAGTAGGGTGGACCTTGATCCAGTGTGACTGTTATCATAAAAAGAGAGCCAGGTGGAGACATACAAAGACACACAGGGAGAACCATGTGACAATAAATACAGAAATTGGAATAATGCAGCTTCACACTAAGGAATGCCAAAAAAAAAAAAAAAAATGCCAGCAAATCACTAGAAGCTAAGAAGAGACAAGCCAGAGTTCAGAGGAAGTGTGATCTTCCCAGAGCTTGATTCCAGGCTTCTAGCCTCCAAAACTGTGGGTTAGACAGAAATTTTCTGTGTCCTCATCTACCCAGTTTATGGCATTTGTTATACCAACCCTAGGAAACCAATAGACCATCAGTTTTCCACTCCATACAAGATGATTTCCATTAATAGAAAATACATTACCTCTTATCTCTTGAAAGTCCCCTTAACCTGACATCTCTCTTAAGCTAATACGCTGTTTCTTTGCTTCCTTTCCCTTTGCTTCCACTTAAGAGTCATTTCTTTTTCTCCAGTACTGGGAATCAAACTCAGGGACTCCACACACTGAGGGACAACTCTAGCCTTTCAATTTTTATTTTGAGACAGAGTCTTGCCAAGTTCCCTGGGCTGGCCTCAAACTTATGATCCTCCTGCTTCAGCCTCCTGAGGAGGCTGGGATCACAGGAGAGCACCCCCATGCCCAGTCTTGAGAACAGATTTCTTGAAAAAGTTGTTTACAATTGCTCTCATCATTTTCCCTTCCCCTTCTCTAATGCTTCTCACTTTAATCAAGGTCCCCACCCAACTCTCCTCAGAAGAAGCTATTTTTGTCAAAGTAATTAACTGTATTTTATTTTTCTACATAACAAAAATATTATATATTGGGGTCGGGGCTGTGACTCAGTGGTAGAGCACTTGCCTAGCATGCATGAGGCACTGGGTTTGATTCCCAGCACCACATAAAAATAAAAACAAATAAAGGCATTGTGTCCATCTACAACTAAAAAAAAATAATTTAATATTATATGTGTATTTTTAATGTAGCTTTTGCCTTTCTTCCTTGCTAGAAGCTAAGTTCCAAAAAAAAGAGGAAAATGGTGATTTTTTCCATCAAACTCCAGGCCTAGCACTCAGATGGGCCTCACTGAAAATGGATGAAATGCATTTGGTTTTAGATTTTTAACTGTTAGTAGTACATAAAATTTCCATTTGCATTTAAGCATTCTTTGTTTATGTGTGTTGAAAGTCTTTCAAGGATTTCGGTATAATTTTTCAGGAATTTAAAAGCTGCTAATATTTTCATGCTTGGTAATCATACATTATCTCTAATATTTTATCCTAAGTAAACCAGGATGTCTTTAAATTTTGTTATGTTATACCTTCCATAGCTACTAGCAGATATTTATCTTCATATTCATCCTATAAATTGGGGAAAGGAGGTATTTAACATCTGTCTTACAGTTGTCACATCTAAGTGAATAAATGCAAAGTGAGATAAAAGCTTTTGACTATTCTATCAACTTAATTTCCACTAAAATCCTCTATCACTAATGCATCTTATAATTTCATTGACATTCAAGATAAGTATCTTAAGATTATTATATTAAATGAGAAAAAGCATCTTCCTGGATATTAATGTGATTTTAAAATACGAAATGGGAAATTAAAGATGTTACATAAATAAATGCAATAATTGAAGATGTTTGCTCAGTTCGTGCTCTGAAAGGCAGCAGAAATTGAATACAATAACCTGAGTAAAAGGAGAATATTAAGGAGCACTGTTAAACATATTCCTAAAATGCATGTCTATAGTATGAATGGGATTATAATCATATTAATCTATGATGTGATAGTTCACAGTAGTGAACCATCTGTGTGCACATAAGCTTGTCTTTTCCACCTGCTCATTGCTTTCTTTATCAGTAGTAAACGGTAGCTTACTAGCAAGATAAGACAGCATAATATAGACGCTGAAACTTTGCTAACTCCAGGTATCAGAGACCATTTGTTCCACTTTCTAGCAAGGCTTCCATAGAAGAACAATATATGCTTTCTATATTTTTAGAAATGCAGTAATATAACAGCAGCACTGTGGTTCAGTACACAATTACATTTTGTTTGGTTTACACTAACTCATCTTTGAAAAAATCTTAACTTTACAAACGCAGCAGATTTAAAAAGTGTCAATGACAAAGATACATTGTATTTCACAACATACAAATTATTCATTTATTTTTGAGATAGGTTCTCACTCTGTTGCCCATACTGGTCCTAAACTCTTGGGTTCCTCTTACCTCAGCCTCTCAAGCAGCTGGAATTACAGGCATACACCACCAAGGCCAGCTAGAAATTATTTTAAATATATTTCTTCGTGCTTTCTTTTAATGAGATTATACTTCCACCCTTAGCTTCATTCACTATGACTTCTCTCTGCCCCCAAACTCCGCCCTCACCATGGCCCTTCCTCACATTCCAATCATGTTTTTTCCCATCATTTCCTCCTTTTAACCTAATCAAACAGATGAGGTGTCTCTACACCTGAGGCAAATTCTGTATCTCAGCTCTAGACCTTTCCTCTTCCTGCACCTCTAGCAATGTTCTCCTCTCCCTCCTGCACCCTTAACCCTTTTCTCTCCCATCAGTGGCTTCTCCCCAACAGCAGCCAACCCACACACCTCTCCACACTGCTCGGGAGCCACTGTCCTAGTTTCTGCCTCTCAGCCAAAGTGTCTACCTTCTTTTCAAAGATCAATCTCCTGGTGGTCTCCTCTAACTAGGTCTCTTGGCAGAATTTGACCTTGGCTGACCATCTGTCCTTGCTGGGGATTGAACTATGGGCCTCACAGGTGCCAGACAAGTGCTCTACCTGAGCTACTTCCCACCCCACCCCCAACTCCATTCCTCTTGAAACAGCCCTGACCTTGTCTTTACAAAGCTACATTTTCCTAGTTCTACTTTTTTTTTTTTTTTACATTTCTGATCAGTTAAATAATAGTACTATTAAAGGTTTGATTCCCTTCAAGCTCTGTTTTTCATCCTTTTTCCCTGATGGTACACATGCTTCTTGACCAACCTGATCTAATTCCTTCATGTCAATTATTACCTATTTGGGCTCTGTTATATCCCTGACCCTCAAACTCATATGCTGAAGTCCTTACCCTGAGTCCTCAGAACGTGATTGCATTTGGAGATATAGCCTCTAAGAGGTAATTAAGGTAAAATTAGATCATTTGAGTAGGCACTAATACAATATGACTTGTGTCCTTATAAGAGGAGGAGATTGGTACACAGACTCAGAGGAAAGACCATGCAAAGACACAAGAAAATGACCCTTCTCAGGAGAAGCAGAAATACCTGAGCAGAAATCAATCTTGTTTATAGCCTCCAGAACTGTTAGACAAGAAATTTCTGTTGCTTAAGACACCCAGCCAGTGATCCTGTTAAAGCAGTCCTAGCAAACGAATACACTACCTACGATTATGCCATAGCTCCTTAACTCATTCCTGTTATGTCAGCTCTGAATGCCAGATTATACTCTGTACTGGACCTCACCAACTGGATACCTCAAAAACATTCCAAGATTTCAACAGACCCTGGCTCCTCCTATGACCCGAGCCAGAAACCTGATCATTTTAGTGGATCCTACATGTGCCCACTCTGACTCTAGTTTCACTTTAAGAAGGTCTCAAATTTTCTGTCTCTGGGTTTCTCCAAGGTTTCTTCAAGATCTTGCTTAGCCATTCCCCAGTTTAAAGGAGCTGATGTGCCTGGAGGGAATCCTAAACCAAAGAGAGACAAGAACAGGGAATAAGGGCCCCGTCTGACAGTTCTAAAGAGCTTTTAACATCACTTCTCAGGGGATCCCCCACCAAAGGTCCTGCCCTAGTACTTTGCGGCAACAGATGTTTTGTAATACTCCCTTTATGAACTTTCTCACTTCCCTGACTCACTCTCCCCATTACCTCACTCTTACTTCCTGAGATCATCTTCTACAGCCCAGTTCTTGGCTGACTCACTCTTTCAAGGGGAACCTACAGAAATCCTGTCAATGGTGTTCTTTTAATCTTCTCTATTTTCACTGGCCATCCATGATCAGATACTGGTAGTTCTACTGTGGCTTTCAAATTGGTCTGCTCTCTTCAAGTGTTCTGTCTTCATCACAGACTTGGCCACGGTCAGCTCTTACCTGGATCATCTACTGTCTTCAAGCCCATCTCCCTGCCTTTCGAACTGCCCCTTACCAATTTGTTCTCCATAGAGAAACCCATGTGTTCTTTCTAAATGGACTGTCTGATCTTCCTGACTCATAAAAACCTTCAATGATTCCCCATTCTCTTTTGTGTGATGGCCTTAGGATTATTTTCAAGATCTTTCCTAGTTAAAACCTAATCTTACCACCCGAGTCTCATGGCTCATCTTCCCCACCTCTTATTTGCTATACTAATCATGTTGAGTTACTTTCAGGTCCCTGACCCACTATGCAGCCTCTCAACCCAGGGCCTTTTCACATGTTGCTGCCTTTTCTTGAAATGCTCCTCTGCTCTCTCTTTCTAGTTTAAATGTCACTGCCTCTTAACTTTTGATTAGCTGTTCCTCTTATATCTTCTTAATACATATTATGCGGTATTTTAATTATTTGTTTTTATGCATGTGTGTGTGATCCACTTGATAAATATTAAGGTTTTTCCTCCTATTATATTTACAAAACTTCATATATCTTCAATAGATATAAGTATATATTATCGCACACATTTATATACACATATACATATCTATACATATACATATATGGTACTTCATACATCTTAGATATATATTTCATATGAGTATTCCATAAATACTGGTATAATAATAAATTAATGAGTAAAAGAAAAATTATTTAAATAATGGTACTAAATATGTTTAACAATAAAAAAACTGGCAAGCAAGTTTTCAGATCATACAGAAAGAGTTAAAGCAAAACAGAAGAAACTTTAATAAATAGAAACTCTATAAAAATCTAGGACAAAAATGTCATCTTTGGAAATGAATCTTTGCTACTATTACCACCGTCACCATGGATACACACCTACTCGGATTTTTAAAAATTTGTTACTTAGAATGTAATCTTTCAAGTTTATAATACAAAACAGACATTTTCAAATGGGAAAAATTAAGTCAGCTCCATAAATTAATGAATACTTTAAATGACTTTTTAGTGAGATTGCTTTAATTTGTGACCTTACCCCTGGAACAAATGGGCGTAAACAGGACTAGCACCAAAAAAGCTGAGAAGTGAAATCTGTTTTAAGACTGTGACTTGGTGACTTCTCACTCTGACAATGCCCTTTATCCTCTGCCTATTTCCACACCAGGTCCTCACTCTAAAATCTGAAGGCTCCTTTTGAATCCAGAGGTGTTTTAGCACCAAGTTACATCCCCAACCCTTTTTATCTGTTATTGTGAGACAGGGTCTCCCTAAGTTGAGTAGGGCCTTGTGAAGCTGCTGAGGCTAATCTTAAACTTGTCATCCTCCTGCCTCAGCCTTTTTAGTAGCTAGAATTACAGGCATGCACCACCATGCTGGTCGAAGTTTTTTGAGTCTTCCTGCTACCTTGACTTTCACTAAATCTGAAATTCTCACTAATTTCCTGGTGATCTTCCCTTCCCACCTATCACCTATCTAAACAGCAGGTTTTTTTCCTTTATCACTACCACTCCTCACCTTTCTACTTTGAGAGATACAAAAAAATGCCAGCACTTGAGTGGATTCATGGGAACTTCAGTTCTGCTAAAATCAAGAGGTTGGTTTCCTAGGACATTTATAGGAAATACACAGAGGGCAAGCTGTTTTCTGTGAATGATTCTCACAAGATTGCCAGGAAATTATGTTTTAGCTGAGATCCCACCAATAGGGCATTGCTGCCACCAACTTGGAGTTGTTTTCAATCTAAGCCAGATAGTATTTCTTGGCTCAAGAGCATACTGAACTCACATAGCCTCCTAGCAACAGTGTGCCATTACTGAAAAACACTGTTTGCCACTATATAATCCATTTTTTGTTACTATAATGACATACTTGAGGCTGGGTACTTTATAAAGAAAATAAGTTTATCTGACTTATTTAGTAACTCTTGCAGGGATTACTTGGGGTCCCACAAGAACTACATCACCCTTCCAGGGGAAGTGCTTCAAATGACCTAATTACTTCCCAGAATTGGAGTCCTTAGATGTTTCACCTCCTCTCACATTGACACCTTGAAGTTCAAGCTTCCAATACATAACCCTTGGTAGAAATACTCCACTATATTCAAACCACAGCACATGCCTTGTAAGGATAGGTTAGTAGAGATATGTCATCACATACTGTATGAGAAAGCCAATATAGTAATCAGTCACTTAAATGTATGTCTAAGACTGCATAGTTCTTTGGATCCTCTAGTTAGCAGGAAATAACTTTCATCATAAGCAAGTTTTGGTTTGATTCTAAAAAGTGGCTAATGAAATTATACAAATTTCATAAATATAATAACATTCTTTTACTTAACAAACATTTTTGGAGTGTCTGCCAGATTCCCTTATATATATACTAAAGGATTATTAATGAACAAAACATACTAGAATCCTTGCCTTCCTGGAGTTCATAGTAGGAGTAGAGTGAAATAACATGCACAGCTCATTTTCAAAACAGTTACACAATGATTTACTCTGTGGTTATTAACTATCATGTTCTCAAAAACATTTAAATATGTGGAAATAGGTACGTATAATGTTAAATGGGGTAAAATTAGGATAAAAAAAACTATATATATAGTATGATACTGAAGTTTGTAAAAAAATAATAGAAGCACACAAACATAGTTATTATAGCTTCCAGGGATAGATATGAATTTGGGGGGAAAAAAGAGAGTATAGATATATACTAATAGTTCCTGATGTTATCTTTGGAATAACATTGCCAATAATATTTATTTTGTATCTTGTATTTCCTAAACTTTTTAAAATTTCATAATGGATACACTACTAGTAGCTGTTAGAGTTTGGATATGAGGTGTCTCCCAAAAGCTCATGGTGAGACAATGCAAGAAGGTTTAGAGGAGAAATGATTGGGTTAGGAGAGCCTTAACCCAATCAGTGATTCAATCCCCTGATGGGATTAACTGGTGGAGGCTAAAGCAGGTAGGGTGTGGCTGGAGGAGGTAAGTCACTGGTGACGTGCCTTTGGGGCATATATTTGTGTTTCGCAAGTGGAGTCTCTCTCTTTGCTGTCTGATCATCATGTGAGCCATTTCTCTCTGCCACACTCACCCACCATGATGTTCAGCCTCACCTTGAGCCCTGAGGAATGAAGTCGGCCTCCTATGGACTAAGACCTCTGAAACCATATGCTCCTGAATAAACTTTTCCTCCTCTACAATTGTTTTTGTGGGGTCTTTTAGTCACAGCAGTGAAAAAGCTGACTAAAACAGTAGCAGACAGATGCTATATTATGTATTCTTAAATGTAAAAAAAAAAATAGGCTAAGATTCAGCTTTATTTATAATTGCCAAACCAAGATATCCTTCCATAGATGAATGGAAAAACAAACTGTGATATGGTCATACCATGGTATATTATTCAGGGATTAAAATCAATGAGTTATCAAGTCACAAGAAGGCATGGAAGAACCTTAGATACACATCCACAAATGAAAGATTCGAGTCTGAAAATGCTATGCACCATCTGATTCTAACTGCTCTATGGCATTATAAAAGAGGCAAAACCCTGACACCAGAGAAAAATCGGGGGACCAAGGGGACCAAAGGGCCAAGGGGAGGGCAGGAGGCAGGAGGAACAAAGCAGATTTTAGTACAGTGAGATCACTCCTTGTGACATTGTAGTGGGTGGTATCTGTCATTATACTATCAAGACCCAAAGAACAACAGAGTGAACCCTAATGTAAACCATCCACTTCAGTTCTTAATAATGCATCAATATTGGCTCATCAATTGAAGCAATTGTGTCACACTGCAAATTTCAATACTAGGGAAAAGTTTGGGCAAGTGTATAAGTAAATTTATGGAAATTCTCTCTACTTTCCACCCATTTTGGGGGGGTGGTCCAACCTAAAACTTCTTTAAAATAAAATGTATTCATTTTTAAATGCAGTTTTTTAACAAATAGACTAAGATGAGTTCTATTGTTCTGACCTTCTAGTGATATGAGTCAAAATGCTGTACGAAACAATGGTTCCCACTTCAGAAATATGGACATTTCCCATAAAGAATTGAAGACAGAAGACAAACTTTTCTACTTGTTCTTGACTAAGTGAGCACAGTAAGCAAACACATATGCGCTTTCAAGTACACACACACACACACACACACACACACACACAAATACCCTCTCACTACAATATTCCAGAGACAGAACTTAGTTTTTCTTCAATAAAGAAAATTCCTTTAAATATGATAAACTTGGGGCTGGGGATGTGGCTCAAGTGGTAGCGCGCTCGCCTGGCATGCATGCGGCCTGGGTTCGATCCTCAGCACCACATACCAACAAAGATGTTGTGTCCACCGAAAACTAAAAAAAATTAATAAATATTAAAAAAATATCTCTCTTTCTCTCTCTGTCTCTCAAAAACATTAAATAAATAAATAAATATGATAAACTTGGCCTTCTAAAACACTCTTTCCATCTTGTGAGTTTTCTCATCTCACATGCCCTTCGGATCTGACACTTGTAACCACACAAGCTGAGAATCCCTGATACATTGTGGCCCAGAGTTTTTCCCATCAAAGTCCGGGACAGAGGAGGCTCTGCTGTACTAGCCAACCCTGTCTGTCTGGTCACATGTTTTATATTATTCTTCGTCATTCAGCATGATCATGAGGTCATATGAAATGCACCAATGCTAACTTAGTGCCGACAGTGAGTTAGTTTTCCAAGAGGCATTTGACATGTTTATTTGCTAAAAAGTCTCCTACCTGTTCCCATGAGGTGAAACTAGGAGTGTATGTTCACAGAACAGATGAGACCTTCAGGATATGGTTCACTGCAGAATCAATGAAGGGATGAGGGAGCGCTGCCAGAGAAGATAGCTATTATTACTCACCCCAAATCCCAATAGGTACTCACCACTCTTCCGTGAGAAGAGGCTCAGAACTTCCAGATCTGGCACTGTGGTCTACTGCTTCCTCTCCCAGGCCCATAGTAGCCTCAGGTCTGGATTAAATAGTATTTATATCTACCTCTGAGAGAAAACAGAAAGTGGGGAGCATTTGTATTAAGGGCCAGGGTTTAGACCCATGTGGTGGTTGTACGTTATTTTACAAGATTACTAGAAAGAGCAGGTGTCCTTGGCATGCAACATTCAGGGAAGATTCCTGATCCTTCCATCCAGTTAAATTCTTTCTCCACATCATAGAGCAAGCGGAGACTTCTGGGATAAAGTCAGATGTGAAAGTGAGGCGGGGAAACACACCCATCCTTCCCTTCCTTTCTCAAGCAGGGAAGGACAGGTCTTTAGGCTTCCTCTCAAACTCTTGCCAATGATTAGAAGTTCATAGAGCAGTGCCTCAGGCTTCTCCTCAAACTTTGAGCAGCTGTTATTCTGAGAAGAAAGCATCATGGCCCCATCCTCTTATCTGGCTGCTCCTTCTCTAAATTGAGGAAGAGAAAAATGGGTGAACTATCTGGTTAATTCCGCTCCCACTGAATTTACTCCTCATTAACAGGAAAGTTTTCGGTGTAAATTTTGAAGATCTAGTTGAAAATATTTCAGCGAAATACTTCTATTTACGGAATAAGAGAAAACTGACCTTTCTTCAAAGAAGGGTGTGGTCTTTCAGGAGAAAGGTAATCTCACAAAACTGATAACATAGATGCATGTGTGAGTATGTAACAATGAACCCCACCATGATGCACAAGTATAATGTACCCATAAAAAATATGGGAGGAAAAAAAACTGATAACAGAGATCAGAGCTAGGTCAAATTCAATGCACCCACTGTGCTCTATCTAAGTGATTCACTTCAGTCACTGACTGCCTTTGGTGCTAAACTGACACCTCAGAGCTGAAAATGAAATTGCCGTATTCTGCCTACCAACAAAATGGCCTTGTGCAAAATAACCCTGCAGGGCTGTTCCGGAAGCCTCCCAGGCCAGACAATCAGAGAGATGCAGACCACAGGACAACACCACAAAAGTGAGGTTGTGGATGAGAACAATGTGGGACCATCACAACAAACCAGCAAGTGTCCTTCTCCACATGCAAAGACAGGCCTGTGCCCTCACCACCCTTACCAAAATGGTTCCCCTCCCCACCCCAGTCTGCAGAGCCACTTGGAGAACACTAACTTCTCAGCTCTCCTGTTCTCCCAACAATCCCATTCACAACTTTGGAACTGGTTTTCCTGATTTTCCATAACATGGCTTTACTTCAACAGGCTGCTCACACTGAGTCTTGGCATAAAAAGACAAAGAACAAAGAGTTTGCCAACCTGAGAACCAGAGTCACTTTCATCATGGCCCATTGATGCCTCTCACTTAAGAGTCGAGTGCTACCTTCTCCACCCTTTCCCACTCCTGGCAATTCCAGTCCACTCCCCTTCTGCCCCCCCATTTCCCAGCTGCACTAGTCAGTACCTTCTCCACAGTCGAGAAATGTTGCATTATAGTCCAGCTTGCCCACCAGGTTTGACCTTCCCCCTGGTGTCTTTCTTCCTCAGTCAGAGCATGGACTGCTGAGGTCTTATCTTGGCAGTAAATACTAACTCTGTTTTCAACTTATTGAGCATCCCCTAGGTAATATGGTAAAGGGCATATTTCTCCTTCACACATCTTCCCTGTGGCCCCTGGCAGGCACTCGTTTTATTCTGCCACATTTTTTCCCACTGTCCTCTATAACACAACTTGCTTTCCAAAAATATAATAAATCACTCACTCTAAAGTAAAAGGTTGCCAAGTTTTATCTTCTTCCCAGGTTATTTGCTTTATCAGAGCACAGAAATTTCAATTTCCAAGGCAATATCAGTAAAGAGTCTTGGAGAAGAATAATTTTGTAATGTCCTTTAAATTATACCTCTAAGGCATTGTACTCAAGTTGTGGGTAACAACTCACTTAATAGGTCATAAAATCACTTTGGTTAATTAACATCGATTTAGTTTTTAATAAAATAAAATTGAAAGAAACAAATATATCAAGGTAGACCACTTAAAATAAAATTAAACATTCTTTCTTCAAATTTTCATTTGTTTTCCCTTTAACCATATAGGTATATATATATATATATATTAATATATAAAATAAATGCATTTCTTTTTTACTGGTTCTTTTGGGTTATGCATTACAATAGAATTCATTTTGACATAACTGTACAAGCATGAATTATACTTTATTCAACTCACAACCCCATTCCTATCAATGTACATGGTGGTAGGATTCACTATAGTGTATTCATGTAAGTACACAGGAAAATTATTTCAGACTCATTTCACTCTTTCCTTTTCCTATCCCTACTCCCTTCCATTCATTCCCCTTTGTCTCTTCTACTGAATATCTATTCATCTACTCACCACCCCCTTATTGTAGGTTAGCTTCCACATTATCAGCAAAAACATTTGACCTTGGCTTTTTGAGACTGGCTAATTTTGCTTAACAGGATAATCTTCAGGTCCATCCATTTAATTGCAAATGTCATAAAGTCATACTTTACAGTTGAACAATACTCCATTGTGTATATATACCACAGTTGATTTATTCATTCATCTATTGAAGGGCACCTAAGTTGACTCCTATAGCTTAGCTATTGTGAATTAAACTGCTATAAACATTGATGTGGCTGCATTACTGTAGTATGCTGATTTTAAGTCCTTTGGGTATATGCTGAGGAATGGTATAACTGGGTCAAATGTTGGTTCCATTCCAAGTTTTCTGAGGAATCTCCATACTGCTTTCCATAGTGGTTGCACCAATTTACAGTCCCGCCAGCAAAATATGAGTATACCTTTTCCCCTACATCCTTGCCAACATTTATTGTTACGTGTATTCTTGATAATTGCCTTTCTGATTGGAGTTAGGTAAAATCTCGGTGTAATTTTAATTTGCAATTCTATAATTGCTGGAGATGTTGAACATTTTTTCATGTATTTGTTGACCAATAAATGCATTTCTTATAATGATGATCATCAAAAAGTTTGAGAGTTACCTGCCCATGGCCCCTAGATCAAGTTGATAAATGCTTTCCTAATATCTAGCCCTACATTTCCATTCTCAGCTCAGGTTAGAATCTTCATTTTCATTGTAAAGTTCTGCAATAATCAGAGTCCATATAATTGTAGTATTTACAGTATTTATAGTGTGCTTTCCACTATTTCCTTAACTCTCAAACCTTTGCAAGAGAAATCCTGACTTCCTCAGCCTGGCTCTCCACCATTTGGCCCATCTGTCTACTTTGTCACCCTCAGTTCCTACAGTGACCAGTTAGCCTCCAAGCTCTCTTCCATTTTCTGTGTCAGGAGACTGTGATCACATCCTTCCCTTCCCATCCTTCTATCTGAAAGAGCCTCCTTGACCTCATGACCTTGGTATCCCAGCAGAGCTCTGAATCCAGGCCCAGTGCACTTTCTACACCTCTGCGCCATATCCACCCCAGGAAATACATCTATTAACCATCTGCCTTTCTCTTTCTTGAGAATCCCTAAATCTTATTATTTTTAAACCTTCTATGGACCATAATTGTTGGTGTCCTCATTTTATTTTCCATATTTTTGTAATGCCTATTCAAGGAGATTGTAAGCTCTTTACAAGGAAATACTTGTTCAGTTTCTCATGTCACCCTCAGTACTAACAATAAAGATCCTCAATAAACTGTTTCAGTCATGGATTTTCCCAGGGATTACCCAGGATGCTAAAATCACTCAGATCTAATAATTGAAAAATAAGCCAGTAATTTGAAGAAATGCCAATCTATTTTTTATTTTTCATCCAATTGTATTTTCTATATTTATGAAATAAATTAATTCTTTTCATATTTTTAATTTTTAATTGACATCCTATTCCATATGATAGTGATTGATACCAAAAGTTTGGTCCTTGTCCCTATACAGATTCAATAACAGGGACAAAGTTTTCAGAAAAAGGAAAAAGAACTGGGCCCATGGCACATGCCTATAATCCCAGAGACTCCAGAGGCCGAGGCAAGGCTCTAAGCAACTTAGGGAGACCCTGAATCAAAATTAAATTTTTTTTTTTTTAAAGAGGGATGGCTAGAGATGTAGCTCAGTCGATGCACACCTCTGGGTTCAATCCCTGGTACCAAAAAAAAAGGAAAGGTTTTATGGCTTTGCTAGCAAAGGAGAATGGCAATGGACTCACATCACAGAGGCTGCCATTTTAACTGCTGGGGCAACAGAGGACTTTAAAAAGGGGGATAAAAGGGTTGTTTTCAAGGTATCATTATCGGTAGATCTAATTAATATTTAACTTATGTCTGAAAGAGCTGTTGTTTCAGTTTCCAGATCTGCAGTTTTTCTTTACTCTTGTGGACAGTGAGCAGAAGGGCAGATAACTTGGCTTAGGACTAGAAGAATGTTAATCTTGCTTCTCCCATGGTTGGGGAGGAGACCAGGGAGAAGAGGAAAGAAGCAAAAAAAGCATGTCAGTTTCCAAATACACCATGAGCGTTTAAGCCAGCAAGGTTTGTATTCAAAGCATAAAGTTACACAATCACTCTGATCTTATAGTTGAAATATTGGCCAATAATAGAAAGAAAATCCATTCCATTTATTTTTTATTTTTGATCAAATTCCATTTTCTTTTTTTAAAAATTTGTTTTAATTAGTTACACATAACAGTACAATGATCTTGACATATCATACATTTGAATCAGATGGGGTATAATTTCTCATTTTTCTGTCAAATTCCACTTTCTAACTTAAAAGTTAATTAATAGTTATTGTTTTATGTTTTTAATTGACACATAATAATTGTACCTATTTACAGGGTTCAGGGTGACATTTTAATACATATATATAATATGTGATCAGATCAGAGGAATTGATAAATCCATGACCTCAAACAGTTATCATTTTTTTATTTGGGGAACATTCAAACTCTTCTCTACTTGCTATTTTGAGATATACAACTAATTGTTGTCAACCATGGTTATTTTACTGTGTTTTAGAATACTAGAAGTTATTTCTCCTATCCAACTGCACTTAGGTCTTATTTTTTTTCCATGCCTTTATTGAGGTAAAATTGAAGTACAATTAAATGTACATATTTGAAGTATTCAATTTGATCATTTTTAACATGTATGTAACCAATACAATCAATATAAAAAGCATTTCCATTACTTTTTTTAAAAAGTTGAAATCAGGAAGATTGTTTCCTACATGATTTATTTCATTAGAAGTCAATCACCTTAACATATATAGAACCACAGCCCTACATGTCAACTATTTCAAAATTAAATATCACTCTTATATATATATATATATATATATATATATATATATATATATATATATATATCAGAGGTCAAGGAAGAAAGCACAAGAAAAGTAAATAAAAATGCACTTAGGTTTTATGATATGTGAATTATATCTCAATTAAAAATATTAAGAGAAAACCAAAGTACTTTTCATGATATTAAGTAAGAAAACATTTAAATCAAAGGGTAATTCTGATGTCAAGGAACCTAGTGGTCAGTTAAGTACTTATGGCTCTTAATGGAACCTTCTAATCTGATTACCTGGATTTATTTATGAACACATCTGACTTATGTCTATAACCAGTGCTTCTCAAACTTTCAGTGGTGTAGAGCCATGTATTTTTTAATTTCCTGTCATTCTCAGACCAATGCTTTTAAAAACTGCAATAAAAATAAATCACTAGCAGAATGAAATGAACACACTTAAAACTGCTCTGTGCAATTATGATAATCTTTCCTAAAAGTTTCTTCTCAATTACATATCTATTTAATGATGGGCAAAGAAACAGTTTGTGGGCTGGCACAGGTCCGTGGCCCACACTTTGAATTGCACTATTTTCAAGTTCGTTCCTCAAGGATGGCAACACAACACAATTTATTTAACATTTTACCTTCTCAGGTAGCGTGGAGTCGCTCAAGTAACTCCGATTGATTGCTGTGTAGTTGGATCAATCAACCTAGTCACCAATGGCAGCTCCAGCAATAAATAATTTGATGGCTTCAAAATTCAAGCATTAGAAACTGCTAAGATCAGCTCAACTCCTAATCAGTAGTCTACAGGGGCTCCAAGTTCACAATGCAACACTAATTCTTTTTCTAGATTAATTGTCACTTGTGCCTTTTTCATTTCACATGTTTCTATATGAATTCCATTAGGTACTGGACGTAACCTAGAAAATAAACAGATAATTGCAACAAACCCAACAATAAGGAAAAGAATGGCTCTAAAATGACAAAGAATTTGAATGTTGAACCTTGATACATAAGTCAGATGATTTACAGAAAGTGCTTTCTAAGATGGCTAAGAATGTACCTGGTTTTTTTTTTTTCAAGGTAAGGATTAAGGAGGAATTTGAAAAATATTTTGTATAACTCACTTACCTGCAATGCTAGTAATTATGCAAGTAGCTACTAGATGTCTAATGACCAAGAGAATAAGAGGTGTTTGAGGAATGAAGTTACAAACTGGGCTAGGCACCATCACAGATTCCCTAATACCCCTTTATTATTATTGCAAAAGACATGAAAAACAATTATTGAAAATCTCTACAAATCCCATCAGTAATCTAAAAGAGAGAACTTTAGCTGAAAAGGCCCTGGAGATAAGATTTTTAGGCTTAGGGATATTGCTTATCTATCTGAGGCTTGACAAATATACTCCATTTACTTGATCCTTGTGGAAGGCAGGAGATGCCTAGCCCTAGTTACTCCACTTTATAAAGCTGTAGTTTGCCATAAGCCACTCCATTTTGAATATAAAGTGCCAAGGGAGAATACTTCTACACCTTGTTTGCACAAGTAAACAATCACCATCTACCCAGCACAACCATAGGCACAAATGAATAAATAGTTTATTTGCACCAACTTTTCAAAGTAAATCAGGAGCACCTGCACACTTGGGCATGTCAAATCATATCAGAAACCCCAGACACAAGAGCCTATCATTTCACTAGATATAACCCCCTCACCTAGGAAACATGAAAGAAGGAGCCTACCAGATCTGAGTATAGCAACACACTGACTCCATCATTTGTCACTCATCATGAGCCTTGCTCAGGAAAATTGTCACAACAATGAACCTCCAACTCTCTGTCCCTGGACTTTAGCTTTCCCTGCGCTTGAGGATGTGTGGATCACTTCAAGCTGACACCTCACGCTGAGACTTTGAAACTGTTATCCATCTGGACCCTTACCTCCACTCTGTAGAACTGGTTTGTTAAAACCTTTATCTGACCACCTACAATGACTCTTGCATTTGTATTTGCTCTCTGCCTTTGCTTTAGCACAACATCCTGAAAACCTGTGGCTACCTTAATCCTTTCTTAGTGTTTCTATAACACACACACACACACATACAAACATTGTGTGCAGTGTGATGTGTGACTGGAGTGTTATAGACATTAGTAATTACGACTGGAATGAAATAAAAGATGTTGTGATCGCCTCAGTCACAAGTGAGCCATGTATATTGTTGATGAATTAAATCCAAGGAAAGTGATGTAGCTTTCGAATGTATTGTTATTCAGTTAATTCTCATGTGGAAAGACACTTCAGAATTATGTTAGTGGTCTGGCTGTCTTGTGGTGATCTCCTTGTTATGCAGGAGAATAAGCAAAGATTCCTTATGCTTGCCCTTTAAAGAAGTGCAGCAGTATGGGCATGCCTGGGTGGAAGCCACAACCATCGAGCCCAGATCAGAGCTGACTCCATATCCCAACGTGCATGTCCACCCAAGGACAGGGTTTTGACCAAGCGTGTTACCTGTTTTTTACTTGTTGGAAGTGACATTACTCTACTTCCTGAATGAAAGAAAGTAAGATTATGTAAGTGTGTCTGGTCAACTTTAGATCATATTAACTCTTGATTAGAGAACTCTCTAATTTCTAACTTTCCTTTACCCTATAAAATTATATTGCTGAAGAATTTGTGAAGCAAGGAAAATGGCTACATAAAATTTTTTTAATATAAGGTCAAAAACTTCCATAAAGATAGTGATTGAATGCACTGTGTTATCTCATAATAGAGATACATAAAACAGCAGTAATTTGTCTTGTTTACAGAAAAATTACTTCATGGAAAATGAGAAGTGCTAGTTATATTAGCCAAAGAACAATTACTTATCAAGTATTTTATTGTGCCAGTTTGTTTCTCCTTCAGAAAAAAACACACACACATACACACACACGCACACACACACACACAGTATATCTTGACAAAACAGCTATTTCTTTTGAATACTAGTACAATTGGCAAAATTCCAAGTAAGAGAATTTTTAAAAAACTTTTTCAACCCCTCCTCTCTGTATTGGGTTTTATTGGATTTGAACTCCTGTGGTTTCTGCCACTGAGCTACATCTCCCTGTCTGTCTGTCTGTCTGTCTATCTGTCTGTCTGTCTTTTTCTACCTATCTAAAGACAGGGTCTCACTAAATTGCCCAGGCTGCCCTCAGACTTACAGTTCTCCTGCCTCAGCCTCCTAAGCAGCAGGGATTACAGGCATGTGCCATCACACACAGCCCTCCCTCTCCTTAAAAAAAGAAAGAAAGAGGGGTGTGTGTGTGTATAATTGCTCATTCTCAGAGGATGTCATAGAAACAAAATTGCACCCCTAAATGAAATAAAGTGATGAAATAATTACTTATCTTCCCTTTCCTATATAAATTGTACTACTCAGTAACTAAAGAGGTGAAAGAAGTATCTTTATTTTTTTTAAGGGGAGTGGGTACTAGGGATTGAACCCAGGGGTGCTGTAACACTGAACTATATCACCAGACTTTTTTATTATTTATTTTGAGACAGTGTCTCTCTCAGTTGCCTGGTCTGACTTTGAACTCTCAATCTTCCTGCCTCAGCCTCCTGAGTTGCTGGGATTACAGGCACGTACCTAGCAAGACGCATCTTCTTTATAAAAATAATATTTTTAGCTAATAATCAGAAACCAAGTGATAGAACATCACCCTTTTGCAGTCCCCAATGAGCTAATGAATGAAGACAATGAAAACCAATGTCTCCTAACATCAGAAAAAGATCAACAGCCAGACATTATGGATCAATGGAATCAAACCTGAATCTGATCAATTCCCTAAATCCTGCTGCCAATTTTCAGAAATAGAGGACAAAAGAGCACACCGAACTTCACCATGAGGATCCAATTAAAAATAAAAACTAACATCTAAGTCGGTGGGACACTTTATATTAAAATGGCCCAGGTTCTTCAACAGATAAACAGCAAGATAAAAAATGACATGGAGGATGAACCCATAGATTAAAAGAGACGTGAAAGACATCAATTTTTCACACAGGCAAAATCAAGTAGAATGTCTAATGTTGGACACTCAAGTGATGAAACCATAAAAAAGGTTACTTCTGGAGAGAAGGACAGATGACATTGGTAGAGATCCCCTGGAGAGGCTTCCAGAATAGCTGACCTATCTGTACTCACCGGTAGCCTGGGTGATAATCAAAAGTGTTTGACTTATAAATAATCAAAAAAGCTATACAATTCCTTTGTGTGATTTTTCATAGATCTATATTTCATTTTACAATAAAAAGAAAAAGATATATATAAGTTTTGTGACTAAAAGAAGAAGACAACCTGGACACATGGCCCTCAGTTGGAGAAGGCTCACAGGAGTATCTTCTCTATGTGACTTTCTGTGTGACACGCTTCTCTGAAATGAAGGATTCAGGGTGTTAAATTCCTTCCATACCTCTGAAGTACACAGATGAAACATGTTCTCTGAATCAGTATCAGTTTTACTGGCAATTAAAGTTACACAGATAATTTAGAGTCTCACTAAAACCAACATGTAGGTTCTGACTTTCAGTTATGAGGATATCCTGATTTCTTGGCTTTTATTTTTGTCCCCTTATAATCCTGCCCCAAATGATCACTTTTAAAAATCAAATGAGAATGTTATGAGCATTCTAGGAAAAGATATAATTTCTCCTAAAATAAAACCTAAATTTACTTAAGAACTCATCAATTCTGTCCCAAATATTTAACCCCCCCCAAAAAAAAAATATTTACCCAAGAGAAATAAAGGCATATGTTCACAAAAGGATTTATACAATAATGCTCTTCAAAACATTACTCATTATTACAAAAACTGCAGGAAGGCCAAATGTTCATCAATAGAATAGATAAACTGTGGTATATTTATGTAATGAAATACTAGTCTACAATAAAACAAAAGAAACAAATTACAGATACTTGTAACAATAAGGATGAATTTCAAGATTATGTTGAATGAAAAACACCTCACTCAAAAGACTACATACTCATTCCCTCTAAAATCTGGAACAAGACAGGGATGCCCTCTCTCACCACTCCTGTTCAACATAGTTCTCGAAACACTGGCCAGAGCAATTAGACAGACGAAAGAAATTAAAGGCATAAAAATAGGAAAAGAAGAACTTAAATTATCACTATTTGCAGATGACATGATTCTTTACCTAGCAGACCCAATATGGTCTACAAAGAAACTGTTAGAGCTAATAAATGAATTCAGGAAAGTGGCAGGTTATAAAATCAACACGCATAAATCAAAGGCATTCCTGTATATCAGTGACAAATCCTCTGAAATGGACACGAGGACAACCACCCCGTTCACAATATCCTCAAAAAGAATAAAATACTTGGGAATCAACCTAACAAAAGAGGTGAAAGACTTATACAATGAAAACTACAGAACCCTAAAGAGAGAAATTGAAGAAGACCTTAGAAGATGGAAAAATATACCCTGTTCATGGATAGGCAGAACTAACATCATCAAAATGGCAATATTACCAAAAGTTCTCTATAGGTTTAATGCAATGCCAATCAAAATCCCAACGGCATTTCTTGTAGAAATGGAGAAAGCAATCATGAAATTCATATGGAAGAATAAAAGACCCAGAATAGCAAAAATAATTCTAAGCAGGAAGTGTGAATCAGGCGGTATAGCGATTCCAGATTTCAAACTATACTACAGAGCAATAGTAACAAAAACAGCATGGTACTGGTACCATAACAGGCGGGTGGACCAATGGTACAGAATAGAGGACACAGAAACCAATCCACAAAACTACAACTTTCTTATATTTGATAAAGGGGCCAAAAGCATGCAATGGAGGAAGGATAGCATCTTCAACAAATGGTGCTGGGAAAATTGGAAATCCATATGCAACAAAATGAAATTGAATCCCTTTCTCTCGCCATGCACAAAAGTTAACTCAAAATGGATCAAGGAGCTTGATATCAAATCAGAGACACGGCATCTGATAGAAGAGAAAGTTGGCCACGACCTACATGCTGTGGGGTCGGGCTCCAAATTCCTCAATAGGACACCCATAGCACAAGAGTTAACATCTAGAATCAACAAATGGGACTTACTCAAACTAAAAAGTTTTTTCTCAGCAAAAGAAACAATAAGAGAGGTAAATAGGGAGCCTACATCATGGGAACAAATCTTTACTCCTCACACTTCAGATAGAGCCCTAATATCCAGAGTATATAAAGAACTCAGAAAATTAGACAATAAGATAACAAATAATCCCATCAACAAATGGGCCAAGGACTTGAACAGACACTTCTCAGAGGAGGACATACAATCAATCAACAAGTACATGAAAAAATGCTCACCATCTCTAGCAGTCAGAGAAATGCAAATCAAAACCACCCTAAGATACCATCTCACTCCAGTAAGATTGGCAGCCATTACGAAGTCAAACAACAATAAGTGCTGGCGAGGATGTGGGGAAAAGGGTACACTTGTACATTGTTGGTGGGACTGCAAATTGGTGCAGCCAATTTGGAAAGCAGTATGGAGATTTTTTGGAAAGCTGGGAATGGAACCACCATTTGACCCAGCTATCCCCCTTCTGGGTCTATTCCCTAAAGACCTAAAAAGAGCATGCTACAGGGACACTGCTACATCGATGTTCATAGCAGCACAATTCACAATAGGAAGACTGTGGAACCAACCTAGATGCCCTTCAATAGACGAATGGATAAAAAAAATGTGGCATTTATACACAATGGAGTATTACTCTGCATTAAGAAATGACAAAATCATAGAATTTGGAGGGAAATGGATGGCATTAGAGCAGATTATGCTAAGCGAAGCTAGCCAAGCCCTAAAAAACAAATGCCAAATGTCTTCTTTGATATAAGGAGAGTAATTAAGATCAGACTAGGGAAGAAGAGCACAAGAAGAAGACCATCATTAAACAGGGTTGAGAGGTGGGAGGGAAAGGGAGAGAGAAGGGAAATAGCATGGAAATGGAACGAGACCCTCAGGTTTATACAAAATTACATACAAGAGGAAGTGAGGGGAAAGGGAAAAATAATACAAGGGGGAGGAATGAATTACAGTAGGGGGGGTAAAGAGAGAAGAGGGGAGGGGAGGGGAGGGGAGGGGGGATAGTAGAGGATAGGAAAGGCAGCAGAATACAACAGACACTAGGATGACAATATGTAAAGCAATGGAAGTGAAACTGATGTGATTCTGCAAGCTGTATAAGGGGCAATATGGGAGTGCATAACCCACTTGAATCAAAATGTGAAATATGATATATCAAGAACTATGTAATGGAGGGGTAAGACAAGATAATACAAATGGAAGAAATGATTTACAGTAGAAGGGGTAGAGAGAGAAAAGGGGAGGGGAGGGGAGGGGAGGGAGGATAGTAGAGAATAGGACTGACAGCAGAATACATCAGACACTAGAAAGGCAATATGTCAATCAATGGAAGGGTAACTGATGTGATACAGCAATCTGTATACGGGGTAAAGTTGGGAGTTCATAACCCGCTTGAATCAAACTGTGAAATATGATGTATTAAGAACTGTGTAAGGTTTTGAACGACCAACAATAAAAAAAATAAATAAATAAATAAAAGACTACATACTGTATAAATATATTTTGTGAAATTCTACATCAAATTCTACATTAATTTGATGTCGATGGTAGAAAAAAATTAGTATAGTAGTTGCCTGTTCGGCAGTGAGTACAGAGATTGACTGAGAATGAACACAAAGAAATTCACTTTTGGGAAGATAAATGGGCTATATTCTGATACAAGTTTGAATTGTTAAAGTACATATAAAAAGTCAACAATTTATGTATTTCATTTTATGTAAATTTTTCATCAAAATAAAAAGAAGCCAAAACTCAACAGACGTGATGGTGCACATCTGTGATCCCAGCAACTCCAGAAGCTGAGGCAAGAGGATTCCAAGTTCGAGGTCAGCCTCAACAACTTAGTGTGACCCTAAGTAACTTAGTGAGACCCTGCCTCAAAATAGAAAATAAAAAGAGATGGGGATCTCAGTGGTTAAGTGCCCTGAGTTAAGAACCCAGTCCCGGGGTAGGGGTCGGGGGGGGCGGATCTAGGCAAAGATATATACACTGAATTATTTAGGAGAAATATACTAGGGCCTGAAATTGTTTTAAAACACATCCAAAAATAAGACGAAAGACTAACGGATAATTCCAGGGATGAACAAATCAATAGATAATGCGATTAAAAAAAAAAAAAAGTTTGGCAAAATGTTAATAGTAGAATCTATTGGTGAACATATAAAGAGTAAAATTCTTTCAACTTTATGGTATGTTTAAAATTTTCATAATATACATGTTGATCAGGGTGAGCAAATGAGATCACACTGCTAATTTTGAAATTTATGGAATTTGATTCAGAATAAAACACAAACTCCTCACCGCATAGCTGTGTGAAATCTGGGCCTTCCCTATCTCTTTGTTCTCATCCCATATCACCCTGCCCTCTGTCTTATACTAGTGACCTTGATTTTGTTCTTTAAGTATAACCAAACTGGTTGACCCCAAAGTGTATGTACAGTTTCTACCTGGAATGCTCTTTTCCCAGATCTTCTCATTACTGCTCTTTCTCAGTTCTCTCTTGGTCACCTATAACCCTTCAGAGAGGCCTTTCCTTATCAACTAACCAAGACCAATGTACCAAATTACCTTCACTCATGATGATTTTTTTTTTGCATATCATTTATCTTCATTGAAATTATTTATTCATTGGTGAGCTTCCTAAACTCTAGAATCCTTCCCAATCCCTGCTTGGCGACAGGTAGCTGATAGTCCCTGGGAAATATTAACTAACTACCTACAAAACTAATTACCCAAGGAATATTTCCAACATAAGCGGAAAAAAACCAAACAAACTGAAAAGAATTACCTGAAAAATAAGAATTCAAAAGTAAGTAAAATAAATATATTTAATGACATTGGATATATTAGTAATATGAACCATAAAGTCATAAGAGTTGAAGAAATATTATAATTGAACTGAAATACAGTAAGTAGGATGGGTACACTCAATAAGTAGATCAATAATCTTGAAGGTAAGCTGAAGGAACTCTCCCAGAAAGTATCAGAAAAGTTAAAGGGACTAAAAATATAAAAGAAGGACTATGAAATATGGAGAAGAGAAGTAGAAATGCCAAGCCCTCAAAAATAAAACTCTCAGAAAGAGAGAAAATGACAATTGGATGGGAGGAATCATTACCCTTTGCAGAAAATTTAAGATTCTATGAGAAGACACTTAAAAGGGTCTGAATAAGTGAAATGATATTCCATATATTGGGTAGGACAACTTAATTTTTCAAAGCCCTCAATTCTCATCAAGTTAATCTATAATTTTAAATTCATGCCAGGTGTAGTGGCATAACCTATAATCCCAGGGCCTTAAGCAACTCGAGACCCTGTCTCTAAGTAAAATATTTTAAAAGACTGGTGATGTGGCTTAGTTATTAAGCACCTCTGGGTTCAATCCCTAGTACAAAATATATATATATATATATATATATATATATATATATATATATATATATATATATATATACACATATATACATATATATATATATATATGCCAGTGAAAATTCCAGACAGATTTTACTAAGATTCAATTAAGTAATACTCTAAAGCAACTTTGAAAAAAAAAAAGAGAGAGAGAGAGAGACATAATTTTCTTGTTAGGTATTACAATATATTATGGTGCAAAAACACATTAAAGTGAAATAGGAAGTGGAATGATGTACTGGAATAGCTAATTCAGAAATAGATATAGCACACGTGAGAATTTAGTATCTGATGAAAAGGCATAAATCCATGAGGACAGGAATGACTACTGTGGTCACTGTTGGTGGAAAACTGTGTCACTCAGTGAGCAAAAGACCTAACACCCCAAACAACAGAGATCATAGAGGGATTAAAGACCCAAAATTGAAATACACTTTAGACAGGAGGGTGAAGGAAAATCCTTATGAACAAAGGAAAAGAACTTCTCAGACCGAACTTTCAATACTGAACCAGAAAATAAAATTTTATTAAATCAAAAGTGAAGATGTCTTTCCAGTTAATATCATTGTCAACAAAGTAAGCAAATAAGTATCAGATTGAGAGATACATGTGCGATTTGTAAACTGCAAAGATCTAATATCTGAAACAGACAAAAGAATTCTTTCAAAAACAAAAAGAAAGGGTTAAGTTATAAACAGGAAATTCACAGAAGAAACCAAACTTATCAGTATGCAGAGAGATCTTTATTTCCATTTGATTGACAAATAGCACTTTATTTCCATTAGATTGGCAAAGATTAGCAAGCAGAATAATGATGCATTTTGAGAGGGATGTGGTGATATAGAACTCCCTGTTCAGCTAGCCAGAGTGGAAACTGTTGCATACTTTCTGGAGGGAAATCTGTCAGTCACACAATCTACAATGAAGGAGGGTTCATTACAGTATTATTTGTCACTAAGGGAAATTGAAGACCATCTTACTGCCTCCCACCAGGGGAATAGTTAAGTTCAATGTAATAGATAACCAGTAAGGACTATTTGCCATATTTAGATGAACCATGCTAATTAGCAATTATATATAAATATATACGTATATATATATACATGTATACACACACACACACACATACATGTATATAAATATATATACACACAGAGAGGAGGGATAGAAGGGAGGGGAGGAAAAGGAGGAAGGAGTGGATTTCTACAAATTAAAAAAAAATAACAATAAGTGAATCCAGTCCACACATAACACTGGGACAAGAATATAAATGGAGGTCTACATATATCTACTGTTATGGTTTGGATATGAGATGTCCTCCAAAAGCCCACGTGTAAGAATGCAAGATAAGGTTTGGAGGAGAAATGATTAGATTGCGAGTCTTAATACAATCAGTGGATTAATCCCAGATGGGATTAACTGAGTGGTGACTAGAGGCACGTGGGGTGCAGCTAGAGAAAGTGGTTAATTGGGGGCGTGGCTATGGAGCATATATTTTATATCACAGCTGGAGTCTCTCTCTCTGCTTCTTTATCACCATGATGTGAGCTGCCTCCCTCCACCACATTCTCCTGCCATGATATTCGGCCTCACCTCAAGCCCGGAGGAATGGAGCCAGCCTTCTTGGACTAAAACCTCTGAAACCGTGAGCCCTCAAATAAACTTTTCTTCCCCTACAGATCCTTTAGTCAGTGCTGGTGAGATCCTTTAGTCACATCAGTGAAAAAGCTGATGAAAACATCTACCAATTTAAAAGTTACAAATCAGATTGATAAATTACTAAGTAAATTCTATAATTCTTTTATTTGAAGGATAACTCCTTAATGATAAATTTTGAAGATATTTTTAGTTATAAATGGACACAATACTTTTATTTTATTTACTTATGTGTTGCTGATAAAATTTTAAAACATGCCAAGATATGCTTAGATACATATGACTAAACGCTGGCAAAAGTCAACTACAGGTTGGGGAAAGGTTGCACATCTCTATTTTGTTGGTGAGCCTACAATGTTTGAGTAATTATCTAATATTACAGACAATTCTTGAGCTGTTATGAGTAACTGTTGCCAATAATATGCTACTTCGCAAATCCTTCTTCAGCCATGATTTGAACTGAGAAATGGGCACAAAGAGAAATCAAACAAATATTCACTACTGGAAACAATATTTGATGTAGCCAGAATCTATGACATTCATACTGAGAGCAAAGATTTGACAAGTTAATTTGTCTTTTCTCCTAGCTAAGATTTGTCACTGTTCAGATCCTTCCTGCACTGCAAACAACCTGTTTTGGTATTGGCAAAAACACAATAAACAATGTTTCACTATATTTCAACATAGATGATACAGGCAAGAGATACTGAGTCACACTACTTTCCCTGGAGTTATTAGGAGGGTGTGCATTGAGGGTTACAGGTAGTGCTCTGCCAGCCCTGAGCACAGATGCTGAGTGAAAGAAGTACTGGGTATTATTAAATAAATTTCTTTTCATGATATTCAGAACCCTCTAACGTGGGGTTTAGGTCAAGAATCAAGAATCAAAAAAGGACATAGGTAGGATACAGAATAAATATAGTATCAGAGTTCCTACAGGAGGGAGTTGAATGGAATTAGCAAATGCAGTGAAAACAGATTAGATAAATGATAGATAAGAGAGGATCCTAATCATACAAGAATGATGGTTTGCCATAGCAAAACAATTATTAACACAAGCTTCTCTACTTGTGGTCCAATAAAGGAGGAGAGAAATGAGTAAAAATGAACCAAGTATTGTTTGAGTTTTGGGTGTTTCTTAGTAGCATTTTTTTTTTCTGACAAAATCCCGAGACCACAAAATTATATCCTTCACATTTGGTTTGTGCAGCATGATGTAAATCTTGTTATTTTTGCAGAAATATATGAGTGCTTCATCAGTTTTTCTGAGTACATGTCTTAATCCTTTGATGTGCAAATCAAACTTTTTTGAAGTACTGATTACTTCATCATCTGGGTAGATATTTGTCATCTTTTAATGTTATCTGATTTAATTGTGCCTAATGTTCTTTTTGTTTTTGTTTTTGCTATAGTGTTGAAAAGTTCTTCAACTTTGTGCTCAACAACTGCATGCAATCCTATGATTTTTGTAGAATTTGAAATTTCACTTTGCATTTGATTTACATTTTATTGTGGCATCCAAAATGAGTGAAGAGCTTATGGAAAAGTCATATGATATTCTATAAAATCCTCAGTGATGGAGCTGGAGTTGAGGCTCTGTGGTAGAGCACTTGCCTGGCATGTGTGAGGCCCTGGGTTTGATCTTCAGCACTGCATATAAATAAATAAATAAAATAAAAGATCCATTTACAACTAAAAAAATATTTTTAAAAAAATCCTCAGTGATGTCAACAGGAAGAGAAACACAACTGGAAATTAATTTTGTAAACACAAGTTCATTAGTAAATATTTTCATGTTATAAGGATTCTTGCTCTCTACTGCAAATTTTTTACCTTTCTTTGAGGATTTGCTTAATTGGTAGTGAGTGAGGACTGCCTAAGTGGTTATCTCAGGTTCCTTTAGTGGATGTTATTAAATTAATTGATCCAGTTGGCAGAATGTTGAATTGTGATTCTCCTTGAGCTTCAGAAGTATTGATCTCCTTTAATATATGTATTTTTTATTGTCAAGTAATTGAAACTCTTTTCCAATATTGCTAGATCTGACAGTGAAAAGAGTTATGGTATTTTAAGTGAGATTGCCATAGGGACACTAAAGGAAGAATTTAAAAGAACACAGCCTAGAAAAGCAGTCCGCTGTGTGAATAGGGCTGGCTGAGAAGGGATCACAATGACTGCAGGTTCAAAGGGAAGAATGTCATCGAACTTGCTCAGCCAGACTGCAAGCAGCACATTCGGATGAAAATAGGAGGAATGTATACTAGAAATACAAAAAATATTCCACTAATTAGCACAGTTCTAGATTAAAATAAAAATCTTCCAACCCATACAAGGTTTTTTGTTTTGTTTGGGTTTTTTTCTTTTCTTTTCTTTTCTTTTCTTTTTTTTTTTTTTTTTTTTGTTATGTTCACCAAAACTATTTGCCTTCTGTTGGTCTTATTCAAGTCCTATCATCCCATTTCATTTACTTATTTAGACATTCATTAAAGTCTCAATTATTTAACAGCTGACTATACAAACAGTTGAATTTCTTGAGTTCCTTTAACCTTCTTCTCTTCCATTGCATATTGGGCAATTCTTTCCTGAAATCCAAGGGGATACCAAGAAACAGAAACATTAACCAATAGTGGAGTTTTATTTTTAAAAAGCCAAGTAAAAGTTTTATGAAAAGAAAATTGTATAATATTTTATTAGAACTCCCCAGAGAAACAGAACCAATAGGATGTGGAGAGAGAATAGAGAAAGAATGTTTTTAAATGATTAGCTCACACAGTTGGGGAGACTGGCAGGTTGAGAATCTGCAGCTTAGGCCAGCAGGCTGCAGACCCAAGGAAGAGCTACAGCTGGAGTCTAAGGCTGTCCACCCACAAAATTCCCTTCTATTCAGGGTGTAGGAGAAGTAGGCTATTGGGGGATTAGTACTTTTTCTTTTAAGACCCTCAATTTATTGAATGAGGCCCATCTACATTATGGAACATGAATCAGATTGTTAATTTCATCTAAAAAAGACTTTCACAGAAACTTCTAGAATAATATTTGACCAAATATCTTGGTACAACGGCCTAGCCAAATTGACACATAAAATTACCTACCACACATGCAATCAGTCATCACAGCTATCACATGATATTTAACAAAATGTAATTACTATTTGATGTGGCAAAGGAACTTACCTGGAATATCAGTTAAACTTCAACAGGAATCTACCTTGGAGACCAGGATTCTCATAATTCCTTAACCTTTAAAAATAGGAATAAGTTTTTTGTTTTTTTTTTCTTTTTTGCTTCCTCAGATTATTGTGAGCATTTCATGTATTAATAATGTAATACCACTAGGTATTCAGTAAATATTACCTGAACATTTTTTAAATTAAATTATATTGAGCCTTCCTTAACCTTCTTTTTTCTTTCTTTTTTTTTTCTTTTTTTATCTTCTTTTTATACTATGAATTGAACCCAGAGGTGCTTTATCACTGAACTACATCCCCAGCCATTTTTATTTTATTTTAAATATTTTTAGTTGTAAATGGTTCATTTATTTATTTATCTATCTATTTATTTATTTATACGCAGTGCAGAGGATCAAACCCAGGGCCTCATACATAACAGGCAAGTGCTCTACCACTGAGCCACAACTCCAACCCTTTTCTTTTTATTTTGAGACAGGGCTTTTCTAAATTTCTGAAGCTGTCCTTGAACTTGCAATCTTCCTGCCTCTGCCTACCAAGTTGTTGGGATTATAGGTGTGTACCAGCATGGTCAGCTTTTCTTTAACCTTCATATTTTATAATTGAAACATATTGAAAATCATATTTTATACTTGAAATAATTACAAAGTAAATATCTTTTATATTTCCCCTTCAAGTAATCTCAGAAAATTAGCATGCATTCTTTAAAATGTATTCTTAGAAGAAATATCAGAAGGAGTCAAGCCCAGTGGTGCAGGCTTGTAATCCTAACTACTTGGGAGACTGAGGCAGGAGGATCACAAGTTCGAAGGAGTCCGTGACCCTAGAAGCAGAAGCCAGTAGGCAATTGATGGCCAACCACCCGGGCCACTTATCCCTACAGGGGCAGGAATTTGTGCTGTCCTGCCTCAGAAAACAAACTCATCTATTGCAGCCTACCCTGGATTGCTGCCTTTGAAAACAAGGAAAGTCTAGTAGAGAACAGCGTGGAATTTCCAGAGACGTCTCATTTCAAAATTTCACAAAGAATGAGAACCACATGGACTTCTTGGAGGGAGAGTGGACTGGCCTGAGTTTAAGATGATATGTGCCCAACCTGTAACTAGCACCAAGGGTGCCAGGTGGCAGAAGGTCTTGGATGGGCACAGGCCTTCCCTGATAACTACGTGGACCTGTGGTTCCTGGAAAAGCTCCAGAGGAACCTCTGTGCCCACAAATACCAATTTCGGGCTGTGGTCCTCGGGTCCAGTGTGGTGATACAACAGCTGGGCAGTGTCAGTGTTTCATGGTCATTTGGTGGTATATGGACCAGGGTCTTCTGGACCGCCCCCCCCACACACTGGCTTTTTAGAACTGGCCTGACATCTTCATTGATTGGTTATGTTTTGTTGGATTTCATTGATGGGGGCCAAGGGTGGAAGAAGAGAGGACAGACCCAGTGGGCTGACCTGTGGGGTGCCTGGGTCTTCATTACTTTCACTTATGGTTTTTCACCAGGGCTGAAGACCCTGATAGTCCATTAGCACTGACACCATCTATGCCATGCCAGTCTTCATGCTGTTGGGCCACCTCATCTTCTTTGACTGTGGGGCCAAGGCCGCCATTGTATCCAGCATGGCCATCTTCGCTTCTGTCTGCCTGGCCTCACTTCTTCCCCGGTCCTTGCATGCCCCTCCATCATGGTGACATTTCCTGTCCAGATTTTTGCACTGTGGCCCATGTTACAGAAGAAACTGAAGGCCTGTACTTCCCACAGCTATGTGTGTGGGGTGGGGGGGGGGGGGGATGGAGAGTCACACTGCTTTTTGCATTTTCAGCCTTCTGAGGCCTGCAATCCATTAGTGCTGTGGGGACCATACTCTTGGCTCTTCTGCTGGTTTCCATCTCCTGTCTCTGCCCTTTCTACCTTATTCCCTTGCAGCTCTTTAAAGAAAACACCCTTGGGCCTTGAGATGAAGCTGAAATCAAAGAAGACTTGTCCAGGTTCCTCAGCTAAGTGAGGGACCCCATTACATCGTTAAGGCAGCTGGTAGACTGGCATCCTAACCAGCACAAACTCTGAAGGCAGAGCCCATTCTGGAAGCAGCAGGCTGATGTGCCTGAGAGAACAGAGATCAAAAGAAAAAATAACCAAAGGCTTGGGTGGTTGAAGATACTTTCCCTTTCTGCCATTTTATGATTGATGGAAAGGGTTTCTGGTGCCCTCTTGAAACATTGCCTCTCATTTGTTATTCACTATAACAGATGAAGTGATGTGGAATTTATTTTAAAAGTAACAATGAAAACAAAAAGAAGGAGGAGGAGGGGAGGGGTGGGGGAAGAGGGAGAGAGATAGGAAAGAGAAGGAGAAGAAAAGAATAACCGAATAAAAACAAATTAATTTCGGCATATCTAAAAAGAACAAATAAAATTTTAAAAATTATTTTCGTAGCTTGGCTGCCTTGTTGCTTTGGGGGCTCAGGCTTTCACATTATAAAAGTAATATATGATTAACATAAAAAAATTAAGAAAATAAAGTATTAAGAAGAAGATAATAGTCCATCAAATCTCCTGGTTCTCTCTCTTTCTCTATCCATTTGCGCACACACCCTAGAATATTAAAGTGGAAACCACTATTAAAGACTCAAGAAAGAAATCAGACATAAATTTAAGTTATGAGAGAGTCGCCAAGATGCAAATTCCAAAGGAACTATTCAAGAATTACACATTCACCCTCACTCCCTTCCCAATTGGAAAGGAGTGGACATTTGTGGGGAAGATTTATTTGAAGGGAGCTCCTCAGGCAAGAGGTCACAGCAAGCCCTGAAGCACAAGCCCTGGGCACTAGCCTGCTCTGCTCACCCTGGCTTCAGGCATGTCAAAGGCCCACAGGTAATTATGTTCCATAATTAGATCCCCAGTACCAAATCCCTGGATTTAGAACCTTCTTTAATTGAACAGCATGTCTGGGCCAGACTTTAAAATGACAATGCTCTCATGGTGACAGCTACACGCAACCTCTGTTCTGCATTGTTTAATCCCTATGGAGGTAAATCACTAAGTGATGTGGAATCTGGGGTTTTTCTATTGTTTTTCTTGTTTTGTTTTTGTAGTGTTGGTGCAGTGTGAGGAAGAAAGGGACCTGTTCAAACAAATCTCTCCTTCCTAGATTTAGCAGGGCTGGCAGACCACTGGCAAAGCATTTATGTACCAGGAATCAACAGGCAACGTACGGTAGTGTGTGTGGCCCAAAACTCTGCCATCACTCTGGCCTTCTCTGCCTGCTTGTGAACTACTTTTTCAATTTCATAAAATGGGGAAAGACATACTCCACTGCACCAAGCAACAAAAAAGGCAGCAGTCTGAAATTTTCTCAAGGATAGCTCAACTACTAATTCATTCCCTGGTGAAAATTCCTAGTACATATTGAGTTTAACTACTCAAGGGTCTGAAAACAGAGCTCATGATCTATCTGCCTTGCTTTTCTTTGACTATTGATGATTTTTTTCTTTCTAAGTGGAAACTGTAGCTCAAAGTTTTCT
The DNA here is from genome assembly GCF_052094955.1 of Ictidomys tridecemlineatus. Taxonomy (NCBI): domain Eukaryota; kingdom Metazoa; phylum Chordata; class Mammalia; order Rodentia; family Sciuridae; genus Ictidomys; species Ictidomys tridecemlineatus. The sequence continues at coordinate 100,696,476 of NC_135485.1, read as the reverse complement.
TGAAAGAAAACATCAGATAACACACTACCTTAGATTTATCAGAGCTAAACTATAAGACTGAAATAGTTAAAGGCCTTTCAGAGACCAGATACACATCGTCATCATTGGATTTCTAAGTCACCCCAGTGACCCTAAGAATCTTGCTTTATTACCATTTCCTTAAAAAATATGTTCCTTCTTCAAATTTGAAAAAAAAAAAAAAAACCCTGCCACACCACAAGGGTCTGGTTTACAAGCTTACAGTCCTCTAAATGGAACTTCAACTTGCACCAGCCTGTTATCCTTTCTGCCAATGCTCAGTTTATTTTAAACTCACCAATGGAGAGAATTTTCACACTAACCACTTCCCACCTCCTCTTCTTGCCCCCCCCCCACAGCCCTGAAGTACAGGAGATGGAACCCAGGGCCTTGCACATATTAGGCAAGTGCTGTACCCCTGAGCTACACCTCCTCTTGAATCACAGTAAAGAGCCCTCCTGGGATTGCTTTCTTGTATGCTGGGCAATGCACACAGTTTTCACTTCAGCTGTGTAATGTCCCCTAACCCCTCAATTTTTAGCCTCCCCTTATATCTCTGCCTGAAGTATAATTTTCAAAAAGAACTCTATTTTCCCTTAAATAAATGAAATTAAACTGGGCAGTAGTACATGCATATAATCCCAGTGACCTGAGGGGCTACAACAGGAGGATCACAAGTTTGAGAACAACTTTAGCAACTTATCAAGGTTCTAAGCAACTTGGAGACTCTGTCTCAAAGAATAAAAAAGGACTGGAGATAGCTTAGTGATAAAGCACCCCGGAGTTCAATCCCCAGTGTCAAAAACAAAACAAAATAAATGAAATTTAAATGAACCAAGCTGAACATCTGTTTCACGTTTGACTAATCATTGTGGTACTGTCACCAACACATAAATCTTATTAAGAATACCTACCCAACTGCAAATTGGTGCAACCACTCTGGAAAGCAGTATGAAGAATACTCAAAAAACTAGGAATGGAACTGGAATTTGACCCAGTTATACCACTCCTGAGTATATATCCAAAGTATTTAAATCAGCCTACTATAGTGATGCTATGTTTATAGCAACTCAATTCACAATGGCTAAGCTATGGAACCAACTTAGGTGTTCTTCCACAGATGGATTAAGAAAATGTGGTATATACACACAATGGAATATTATTCAGCCATAAAAAGAAATGACTTTACTATATTTCTGGGAAGTGGAAAGATCTAGAAACTGTCATGCTAACTGAATAAGCCAATCCCCCCAAACCAAAAGCCAAATGAGCTTTCTCTGATATGTTGATGCTAACATACAGCAAGTGGGGGTGAGGGAGAACAGAAGTTCAGTGGATTAGACAAAGGGGAATGAAGGGAAGGGAGTGGGGACAGGAATAGGAAAGGCAGTAGAATGAGTCTGACATAATTTCCTATGTACATATATGAATACACCACAGTGAATCTCCACATCATGTACAACCACAAGACTGGGATCCTAATTAGAACACTATGTACTCTACTGTGATGTGTAACTAAAAAGAACAAATAAAATTAAAAATGAAACATAAGATCCATTGAGCATAGTGGCACATGCCTATAATCCCAGTGGCTTGGGAGGCTGAGGCAGGAAGCTTGTAAGTTCAAAGCCAGCCTCAGCAAAAGCAAGGTGCTAAGCAACTCAATGAAACCCTGTCTCTAAATTAAAAAAAAAAAAAATACAAATACAAAATAGGGATGAGGATGTGGTTCAGTGGTCAAGTGCCCCTGAGTTCAATCTCTGGTAGCCCCTCACAAAAATAATAATATCCATCCTTCCCAATCCCTCCCAATGCACATACATGTGCATATCTCATAGATAAAAATAATTCTGACATGGGCAGGGTTTTGACACTTGAGGTGAAGAGCAAGGAAACTAACATTTATATACTAACATTATAAATGGCATGCACAGTCTTAGCTCCTCTCAACAGCACAGAGAGGCAGGGCAGCATTATTGAGGCCTGTCAAGTCCAACACGTCTGGCTTCATTCTAGCCACTCAATTATTATGATTATAGATGTACTATTTAACCTCTGTACTTCATTCCCTCCATAGTTTCTGAGGTTATTTAGAAGACCAAAAACAATAAATGTGAAACACATGCCAATAAGACATGGTTATTGCGATTGCCTCCATTTTCTTTCAGAAAAGGAAACTGAGGCATAAAAGCATGCAAACCAAGGTCAGGTGACTCTTTGATTTAAAATTTGGTCATTCTCTACGTGGTCATCTTTTGGTACACATGTGCTTGACTGTATTTCTCCAAGTAAGATTTTTCAAGTAAGGTATTTAAAAGACGAATCCAGGCTATAGGCTGGCATGGTCCTTCATTCTCCTCTGTTCTGAAGCCAAAACACCTCCCTAGAAACAAAGTCTGTAACCCAATCACTACTATAGAACTTTGTTCTCAGCTACCTGTCAATTAATCTCCCTAGAGTCTATTAAACCACTCTGTATTTCATATTTTACATCCATCACTGGATGTGACCAAGGATAAGCATCATCCACAGGGGGGGAAAAAACTTCCACTTGAATAAAAGAATAAATCTATACTTAATAGTCACTATTAAGCATTTCAGATCATCTTTGAATAAAACTGCATTTACTGAAAATCTTATGATAGAAACATTTTCTGTCTTTTTTTTTTTTTTTTTTGGTCATTCCAGTGTTGAGAAATTTAGTAGATTTAGTAGATGTTTACTGAAAGACCTGGACCATCTTCAGAACTTATGCAAACTTCAAAATACTTACTTTATTCAGCATGTGGAGCTTCCACTATTGCAAAATTGCCACACCCTTTCCAAATTCCTTAGAGACCTGTAAATGTGAAACTAAACAGGGATGGTTCATTTATTTCCTTCAGTTCCAACTGCCAAAAAAAAATTTGTTCTCTCTCCTAGAAAAATTCAAGCTCTTCCCAGTTGTCATCAATAGACTGCAGTTAGTTTACTGTCTGGTACTGTCTGGGTCATAAAATTAGTGCCACATTCATAGCTTAATAGTGGGGAAGTCCACAGCACTTCCTGTCATTTTAATTGCTCATCTGGCTTTGGACTAAACTGCTGGTCAGCTAAAAAGGGTGTCTAGTCACATTGGCCACTTTCATTGAGTGTTTACTATGCAGTAAATAAACCTGATCTCAGCTTTTTAGAATATCAGGGTGTTAGGGGAAACATACTCAGAGAAGAGTAACTATAAAAATAGAAGAAAAAATAACCATTTCTGTAAGTACAAAGAAAAAGATCAAGTTTTTCAGATTTTGTAAGGCAGAACTCAATATTGGGAAAGAAACTAGAAATAGTTTGAAGAGTGAATGCAATATTCCCTTCAACAATTGAATGGCTAAACCAATTGTGGTCCATGCATGCAATGATATACTTAGCTTTAAGAAAGAACTGCAAGAGGAGACATCATGGCTGATTCACAAAAGCATTATACTAAATAAAGGTTGCTGGACATTGAAGACAACATGATGGAGGATTCTATTTAAGTGAAATTCTAAAATAAGAAGGAGGAGGAGGAGGAGGATGAAAATCATAGTGACAGAAAGTGGGATCAGTAGGTGTCTTGGGGTGGGAGGTGACATGAGGGAGATACAGCAAGGTGAGAGGAGAATTTTTTGAAGTTCTATATCACAATTTGTGATAATGGTCACATGACTTACATATATCTGTCAAAAGTCATGGAATTACATCTACAGTTAAAATTGGTAAATGTTATTGAATATAAATTATATGTCAATAAAACTGATTTTAAAAAATGTATGAATGGAACTCTACTATGTAGAAAAGGGGCATGGAGGTTTGTGGAGAAAACCACAAAGAGAGGCATCCAAGGACTGGGAAATGTGAAACAGCATTAGGGATAGAAAGGGAGCAGAAGTGAGGGCCCAGGAAGGAATTAGATCAAGGGGACACTATGGCTGGGTCTTAAATTTTAAGGCAGGAAAAGTAGTTTCTGCAGAACACTTTTGTTTCTGTACAATTCTACCTACTTTATCACAGTAAAAAGTTTTATCCTAAGGGATTTTTTAATGAATAATACTGTTTTAAAATCTCTTGCCGCCTGCCTTTTATTAAATTGATTTTATTTTTTAAATACATGACAGCAAAATGCATTACAATCCTTATTACACATATAGAGCACAATTTTCATATCTCTGTATGTAAGGTATGTTCACACCAATTCATGCTTTTGTACATGTACTTTGGATAATGAAGTCTATCACATTCCACCATCATTGCTAACCCCCTGCCTCCTCTCTTCCCCTTCCACCCCTCTCCCTATCTAGAGTTCATCTGTTATTATTATTATAGTTGTAGATAGTCAGAATGCCTTTATTTTTATTTTTCTGAGGTGCTGGGGATCAAACCTAGTGCCTCACACATGCTAGGCAAGCATTCTGACACTGAGCTACAGCCCCAGCCCTTGCCTCCTGCCTTTTAAGGATGCTAGGGTAAAAATCCTCTCTCCCTAATGTATGTGAGTTTGAAAGTGCTCTGGCTTCCAGTATGGGGCAGGAATAGTCATAATGGGAAGGGAGACTCTTGCCTATGGATTATGCCAATGTCGGTACTTAATGAGAATTGTTTGACAGGCAGGCCATATGAAAATATTTGTGCTGAACTCCCAGATGTGTGAGAACTGGGATGGAAAAGCAGAGATGAAAAGATAGTTAAAGAAAGTAAAACAAGTTGCAAAAGGTTTGGTGCAAAGTGAAGGGAGGGTCTCTAAGCAAGAGTTCTCCTTTAATTGAGCTCATGTAAGTCATATAAACCAAAAAAAAAAAAAAATAGAAAATTTGAGGAAGAATCAGGAAATTTTTCTGTAGAGTTAGAAAAGATGTGTGAGAGATAAATATGTAGCATACAGGATGGGTAGACCCAAAGCAACAAGTTCAGAAAGAGTAGAGGCCAAAGGAGGCTGCAAAGGAGACCACTAACACAGACCAGATAGAAAGCTAAAGAGTCCCTTTTTTTTTTCTTTTTCTTTTTATTAGTTTTTCTTGTCCAATTTTTTTTATTGTTATATTATATGACATCAAAATGCATTACAATTCATATTACATATCTAAAGAGTGACTTTATAATAGGAAAAATACATGTATTCTGTCAAGATGGTCAAATTTACTGGACATCACTATATATCAAGCAATAATGTTTATGTACTTTATATGTGGGTAGGATGTTTTCACAAGTATCTCTATAGGTAAGTATTACTTTGTCCACTCTGTAGATGAGGAAACTGATGATTAAAAAGTTGGGTAGGCTGGGGATATAGCTCAGTTGGTAGAATGTTTGCCTCACCTGCACAAGGCCTTGGGTTCAATCCACCACAAAAAAAAAAAAAATGGTTGACTTGCTCAAAGTCACCCCATTAATTGAGTTGAGTCTTACCACAGTCTCCTGACTCTGCAGCCCAAGTGCACAAGTTCTCTGCTCTTAGAACCTTGACTTGGTACTCAGCTATGCATCTGTTACATTGCTCCAGATCATCTGTTATAAACTGGATTGTGTCCTCCCCAAATCTATCTGTTGCTCTAAGCTTCCATATGACTGTATTTGGAAATAGAGCCTTTGAGGTGGTAATTAAGGTTTAATGATGCATAGGATAAGGCCCTAACCAACAGGACTGGCATCCTTATAAGAAGCAGACATTAGGAATGATCATACATGTGAGGACACAGTGAGAAGACAGCCATCTACAAGCCAAGGAAAGAGGCCTCACCAGAAAGCAAACTTACTGGCACATTGATATTGGACTTCTAGCCTCCAAATTCCAAGAAAATAAATTTCTGTGTTTAAGCCACCCAGTCCATTGTATTTTGTTATGGCACCCCTTCCAACAGAACAATATACTAAGTAACAAAATCTAGCCTAAAATGTAGGATTAGGTAAATTACAGACATATGATCTGGAGAAAACTCAAAATACAAAACAAAGTAATTGTCCTTGACCCTCACCTGAACTACATTTTCTCTCTCTCTCTCTCTCTTTTTTTTTTTTTTAGAGTTACATCATAACTTTGGAAGGTAGCTGGTGAGGAAAATTGGCATAGCTCGTTGATTTACCTGAATCTATCGTGTTCCTGCAATAGCTAGATGCAAAGCCTCTTGCATATAAATGGACAAGATATACACATGAATAAATCAAAATAATGTCATAATGAAGGCACAATGGATAGGACATGGAATCGGAACCATGTTAATCTGTGTCTGAATTTCTGCTCTACCATTTACTGTAATATTATGAACCAGAGGAAACTACCTCATCTCCATCCCCAGGCCTGTATTTTCTCATCTATAAAATTAAACACACATTTAGGTAGTTTAAACAACCTGCTAGGTATAAAATAAATTTAATGTGCATGGCACATAGTAGGTATTCAAAAAAATGTAGATAGTATCATTACTATAATTACAAGGTACAAAGTCTGGAGAGGGTAGAGGGAGCATTTCCTTTACATGAGGATATCAAGAAGACTTTCCAGAGAATACAAACATTTAATCTGAGTATTGAAAAATGAATATGCATTTACCTGATTAACAGAGAAAATGTATTTGAAAATTAAGTTCAAATACAGAGAACAGCATGGGTAAAGGTGAAAATATACAAAATCAAACTGAAAGTTCGGGGAACTATATAAAATTCAATATAACCTACAGATTAAGGGGATAGCATATTAGGATACGGCACAGGCTATTTATGACAGACACAATGCAGCAGTGCTTACATCTGATAGTTTATTCGACTCTTGCATGAAAGTCTAAGCAGGTATGGTACCTCTGCTCCATAAAGTCATCAGAATCTGGCTCCTTCTATCTTTGTCTTCTTCCACATGGTCCAACGTAGCTCTCTACCATGTCCACATTTCAATCAGTGGGAAAGAAGAGACCAATAGAGGGGACCACCATTTCTCTTAAGGGCAGAAGCCCCAAGTTGTGTGAGTATCTTCCACCCACATCCTTTGGACCAAAAGTTAGTTACACTGAGCACATGGAAACTCAAGGGAGCCAAGAAAATATGATCTATGCAGAGATGTCATTTTCCTATACTGAACTCCTACTTGTGGATTTTCACATTTTTGCTCTGAAGCTGCCCAAGGTTCACTATAAGAATGTTTTGTCAGTAATATTTCTAAGGCGATTGACTACTTTTGATAAACAACGAGTGTTTCACTAATTATGCGTTCCTTCAAAACTGACCTCTGTCAGCAATCCACCTGTGTCCTCTTGAGTCTTGTGCTTACTATGAGGAGGGGAGGATCTTTCTTTTATTTGAATTAAAGAGAGAAGAACAATTTCCAGACCAGCTGAGCAATTACAGCTTCTCCATTGAACAGAAAGAGAATGACATGATATCTCCCTAGCTCTCTAACTTTATTGTTAAATAATTTTACAGAAATTTGATGGGAGTTACAATTCTAATTTTAAACATATGAAGCACATTTAAAAAGACAATTTAGATGTCATACTTAAAGATTGACCTGACTAATCTAGAAAAGATGATAAGAAAAAAAGCAAGTATTTCAAAGTAAAACAAAAAGAATTGTATATATACTAAATGTATTTAAATATCATAAGAAAAACTTTGCCCATAAAAATTGAATTAGATTTAGATTTCATCAAATAAATCAATAGTCTTAAATTCAAAAACTCAATAGGAAAACAACTAATTATTATTTCTTTTTATAAAATAGGCCTCAAAACTCTCTGTTAGTTGGGATTAAAAAGTTAATTAATAGTCAAAAAGAATTATTTCTTTTGAATACCATCTAATGATACTGAGGAGGCAACTTAGCCTAATAATAACAAATTTACTAATTGAAGAAATGTTTAATTCAGTGTATTCAAAACCCTGTGTTCTGAGATAGATGATATAAGGAGTAAAAAGGGGGAAAAAAGGTATATGACTGCATTTTCTTCTTTTTTTTATTATTATTATAAGACAATGTAATAATACAGGCAATACTAACTTAATTCCGTGACTCTCAATCTGTTTTCACTAGAATAAACTTGAACACTCTGAAAAACACGTATCAATGCTCAGGTCAGACTCTAACAGAATGAAACAGAATTCCAAGGGATTCTTATATGCAGCCATGGTTGGGAACTGCTGCCCTTACTGGAATATGAGCTCCTTGAGAGAAGAGATTGGTTCATTTACCCCTAAGGCCATCACAGTGTATGATATATAGAGATAGTCACATGTTCAATAATTGAATGGACAGATGAATGGATGGATGGATAGATGTATGCATGCATGAATGGATGGATGGATGAATAGACAGAAGGACAGAGGAAAAGTTAGCCCTCATAGTACTTACTGCCAATTGAGAAAAATATAACTTACATACAGATATATGAGTCAGTAGATATTGCATGATTACCACTGTATTTCACAACAGAGATTATGATCTGAAAGAAACACTAGTTAAATGCATATAATGAAGTACTTTCATTTTAAGCCAAACAGGAAAGGTTTCAATTACATTGCTGATTAGCACTTAATTTTAAAAGAGAAGAAAGGAGCCATCACACAGATCTTATCACTTAGAAGAAATAAAAATTAAAATGCTATTAACAATGAGGGAATGCAAAGACTAAATCTGGAAAGTGAATTTCAGATGACTTTAAGCCCTTTTCCACTATTACCTTGTCAGCTATGGATTTGGTTGAGTTGGGTTTTATAGTGACTTTCCTCCCCTCTTGTCATTATTTCCAGATCACCTGTCCACTAATTTACAATCAGTCCTTTCATCCAGCCGGATAATCTAGAATTTGGATAGTAATCCTTCCAAGCCAGCACCATTCATACCTGACTCCACCATACCCGAGTGTCACTTAGCCCCTAAACTGAGCCCAGATTCTTTGGTACCACACTCTTCTCCCAAGGGACGATACAAATTAAACAACTCGTCATAAACAGCAGGGCATTTATAACTAATATGCCTCCCATTATAAATTAAATTAATAAACTATGGAAAACAAATTTGAACCAAAATCTTTTTTTCACTTAAGCTTATATATTTACATCTGATGAGGAAGAAAATTCTTACAGCTTTCTTGAATATATCCAAAAAAATTGAAATTTTTTCCAGCATAAAATTTCATAATGCATGTACTCAAAAACAGCTCAATAGAGTCGTTTTGTTGTTGTTGTTGTTGTTGTTGTTGTTGTTGTTTTATTTTTGTTTTTTGTACTGGGGATTGAACTCAGGAGCACTCACTGGATGTGGCACCACTGAGCCACATCCCCAGCCTTATTTTGTATTTTATTTAGAGACATGGTCTCACTGAATTGCTTAGCATCTCATTTTTGCTGAGGCTGGCTTTGAACTCAGATTCTCCTGCCTCAGACTCCTGATCTGCTGAGATTACAGGCGTGCACCATCTGGCCTCGCCACAGTGGAGCTTTTTGTCAGAAACCAAAAGTGATGCCCAACTAACAAACCCATTGGACAAATGAAATTCAGGCATGGAAATTGAAAAACTGGTTTAAGTTAAAGCTAACATGTTATTATCCCTCCCAAGATGCAAAGATTATGTCTCACATGTTTTTTAAATTTCTAATTCCCATTTTCAGGCGTGAGACCAAGCTAAGGATGTCCTAACTGCATTCCAATTCCTCACGGATAAGGAGACAAATAAAATATCACCCTGGGTGCAGCCGTCAGTGATAACTTCCTAAGCCACAGGTCTGACAAGTGATCCTTATTATCTCTCTGTCCTCGCATAGAACTTTAGTCAACCACAGAGTAATACTCAGGTATTTGACCTTTCCTCTCTTCCAGGAGGCAAATCTTTGCTGATTTTTCTCGTGGTTTACTGTTTTCTCATTTTATGTTGACCTTTTTCCTCTTATTTTTCAGGTATTTGATTAATATTCTGTCCATTTGTCGCATTGATGGCCTCAAAAAAATGGGACTCCAAAGGCTCCTGGTGCAGTGGCAGATCACTTGCCTAGCATGAGAAGCACTGGGTTCCAATCTAAGCAGTGCATAGAAATAAAATAAAATAAAGGTCCGTTCACAAATAATATATATAAAAATGGGACTCCAGCCCATCTTCTCTTCCATTTTAGGTAAAATCAAAAGTCTCCAACTACCTCCTATTGATCTTCACTTGGATATCCAAATCTTTAAAACAAAATTCAGTATCATCTTATTTTCACAAAATTGTTCCTCTTCCCTCATCTCCCATCTCAGACTCACTGCCTTCTCACACCCAGTCACTGTGTTCTAGATTATACCTTAAAAGTACCTCTCAGAATTAATTTCTACTCCCTGCTCCCTCTTCCAGACTCTTCATTCAGACTCTTCGGGTTTAGTTCTCATCTCAGCTAATGTGAGTGTCCTAACTGACCTCCCCTTTTTGTCTCTTCCCCACTCCCTCAATTATCCTCCTGGGTTTTCTCAGAAAGCTCAACAAATCTATTTTTGTTGCAGTCTTCCTTGTACACGTCTGCTGGCTTTCCCTGGCCTCCAGGATTAAATCCAAACTTAATCAGAAGGGCTAGCCAAGGCCCTTCCCAGTATGCCTCAAATCTACTCACAGTTGCACGCTCAGCTACACCCTACCACACTCCTCAGTGGATTTCTTTTTGTATCCCCAAATGCCTTTGTTTTTTCTTTTTTATTTTATTTTATTTTATTTTTTTGCATGTGTTACTTGCAAGAGACCCATGTGATCTCAGAGGGAGATCTACCTGCCTGGGGGCTCACCCTGAATATACATTTTCTGTATAAAATACCTGATCTTCCCTACTTCATCTCCACCTCAACTGGTAAAACTTGTATTTTTTTTTAAATAGATCAAATGTCACTCATTAAGAAAACTTCCCTGATTTAAACTACCCACATTGGACTAGGCCAAGCACATAATTTTAAGAGCTTTGGAGCATCCTTCTGGAAAGTAAGCTGCTTGCCACAGAAATCTCCTGGCTCCCTACTGGATCCTCAGCATCTAACATTTTACACAGTATGTAATTCCTATTCATTTTATATCTTAAATGGATGAATCTCTTGCTCTCAGACTTTTCAGGACAGAGAAAAGTAACAAGATTAAGACAGGATACTGGTGGGAGGGAGAATGTTAGGGAAAGAAGAAAATATACCAGTCATTAAATTTAAAAAAAAATAAATTGAGTTTGAAGTCTACCAAAGAGACATACAAGAAGGCCAGATAGAAGATAAGGTTCAAAGGCTCAGGTGTGGACAGAGGAAGTGGTTAAAGATGATAATTCAGGGTGAACCCCAGGCAGGTAGATCTCCCTCTGAGATCACATGGGTCTCTTGCAAGTAACAGCTTGTGTTGCAGTTGATCTGTTCACTTGTCTCCAACACTCCTCACATCATAAGTTCTTTGAAGGAAGTCACTTTACCTGCTTTATCTTTATTTCCTGAGCCCTATTAGCATGGCCACTGCGCCAATGTGTGACTGTAAACACCTTCCTGTATTGAAAACCCTTAAGACCAGTTTTTACACAAAACTATTAGCCTAGTTAGTCAACGTTAAGTACATGTATTTGATAAAATACAACATATGCTTTTCAGATAATGTATTTCACATGAGGGTTCTTAGGTGAGGGTTTTAACTTCTGTATTCTTCTTCCTCTAATATGCAGATACTGACCCACAATAAGGGTGGCGGGAAGAAAAAAGTTCATTGGATTAGACAAAGGGGAATGAAGAGAAGGGAGGAGGGATGGGGATAGGAAAGACAGTAAAATGAATCTGACATAACTTTCCTCTGCTCATAAATGAATACACGACCAACATAACCACATCACGTACAACCGCAAGAATGGGATCCTAATTAGAATAAGTTATACTGTGTGTGTATAATATGTCAAAATACACTCTACTGTTGCGTATATCTAAAAAGAACAAATAAAAAAAATGAAGGGGAAAAAAATAGGTGAAGCCCATGTGCCCATCCCTTGAATCTGGGTGGGCTCATGACACCTCTGACCAAAATGGCACAAATGAGGAAATACCATGTGATTTCTAAGGTGAGGTCATTAAAACTCCATGGCAGCTTCTGTCTGGCTCACCACTGGGAACACCTGAGTCAGCACAGAAGAGCTGTGACGACCCTGAGACCACTGTGTTGGAGGAGACCTGAGGAGGCCTCCGTGGACAGGCTGTTCAGTCATCCTAGCCCTGGAAGAACAAGGGAGTGACCAAGCTGTCCTGGGAGTTAAACTCCAACCCCCACCATTTGGGTGATCCCAGCTGAGTTTCCAGATCTTTCTCTACTCTACTCTTTCCAAGTTGTTCACTATACCTTATCTTGTCGTTCTGACTGGGGATTGCAAGCACTTGGTATCTATAGGAGAAAAAGAGAGTCCAAAACCAGGTCCACTGAAAGAGTGGAGGAGTGAATTCAAGACCTGTGGGATTTGACCCGAACTTCCTGGGTCACAGGGACATGAAGGTAGACAAACCTGTCACTAGGTGTGCCTCTGGAGTCTCTCTCTCTCTGGGCATTCCTGAACCCAGATATTATTTCCAGCTTCACCATTTTCTCAATTTTTCTCCTCCCTTTCTCCTACATTCTTCATTGTTACATAGAGGAACTTTTCCAAGTCATTTCAAATATTCTGGGGGATCAAAGCGAGGTATAAATATACAATTTTATGTGAAAAATAGGTTGAATAAAACATTAGTAGTTCAATCAATTTTTTTTAATTTTTTATTTTTTTTAATTGGATGTTCACAACATTACAAAGCTCTTGACATATCATATTTCATACATTAGATTGAAGTGGGTTATGAACTCCCAATTTTACCCCAAATGCAGATTGCAGAATCACGTCGGTTATACATCCACAATTTTACATAATGCTCAATTAGTAATTGTTGTATTCTGCTAACTTTCCTATGCCCTACTATCCCCCCTCCCCTCCCCTCCCCTCCCTTCTTCTCTCTCTACCCCATCTACTGTAATGCATTACTCTTCTTGTTTATTTTCCCATTCCCCTCACAACCTCTTATATGTAATTTTGTATAGCAATGAGGGTCTCCCTTCATTTCCATGCAATTTCCCTTTTCTCTCTCTTTCCCTCCCATCTCATGACTCTGTTAAATGTTAGTCTTTTCTTCCTGCTCTTCCTCCTTGCTCTGTTCATAGTTGCTCTCATTATATCAAAGAAGACATTTGGTATTTGTTTTTTAGGGATTGACTAGCTTCACTAAGCATAATCTGCTCTAGTGCCATCCATTTCCTTGCAAATTCTATGATTTTGTCATTTTTTATTGCTGCATAGTACTCCATTGTGTATAGATGCCACATTTTTTTTATCCATTCATCTATTGAAGGGCATCTGGGTTGGTTCCACAGTCTAGCTATTGTGAATTGTGCTGCTCTTGACCCTGCTATTGCCCTTCTCGGACTATTCCCTGAAGACCTTAAAAGAGCATGCTACAGGGATGCTGCCATATCGATGTTCAATCAATTTTTAATTAATTAACTAAGCTAAAAGCAATGATAAAGCCCTACCTTTCCCTCTGTTCAGGTCCTATCTTTTTTATTGCCAAAATACTATGGACTGAATATTTGCTCCCTGCTAGATTCATATGTTGAAATCCTAACCACCCAATGTGACAGTATTAGGAGCACCTAATAGGGGCCTGTAGTAGGTGATTAGTTCATGAAGGCTCTGCCAATTTATTCACTTGACAATTTGTAAATGTATAATGGTATCAGTACCCTTGTAAAGGGAACCCCAGAGAGTTTCCTTACTCCTTCCACCATGTGAGAACACAGTGAAAAGATGGCCATCCATGGAGTAGGAAGAGCCTTGAACTTGGAATTCTAGTTTCCAAAACTGTGAAAAATAATTTTTTTTTTTGTTATTCATAAGCCACCCTTTCGATAGTCGTTTCTGCTAGCAGCCTAAACAGTCTAAGACATAAGAGTAAGTGAAATCACATCAACTTTGGTTTTTCAGATTGGTGAAAACAACCTGGAAGTGGTAGGAATTTTCCAAGTCACTGATACATTCACAGCATGAAATATTAAGCAACTTAAGAGAAAATATGGAGCTATCCTAAAGGGATGTTATGGAGGTGTGGGGAATAGAAAAAAATAAACGATAGCCTAGTGCCTGTAGTGAGACACCTATCTTTATATAAATAGTGACAACAAAACACATGCATATGCACATAAGCATGTAGAAATATGTGAAAGGACCCTCACCTTATTGTTAATATTTGCCATTTATGGGGACCCAGGAGATGAGTGGTAAATGAGGAAACGGAGATTTAAAAAATGATGAATAGCCCATTTTTTTCTTTATTTCTCTTAATATTATTTCACTTGTCATACACCGTTGACATTATTTTTGAAATTTTCAAAGAGACCGGGAAATAGTCATAGTCTTTATTATTTTTTACATTTTTATTCATTTTTGTTATACATGCATAATAGTGGGGTTCATTTTGTCTTAATGATTATGTTCTAAATGACTTTAGAACACACATGCCTTCTTTTTTCTTCCCCCTTCCTTCCACCTTCCCATGAAGGTAGACATGGTGATGTCTATTGATCTAGCCCTTGAATTCCACTGGCTACAGCACCTGGGGGAGAATTCAGTATTTTAACAAAGGTGTGAGGTCCCTGGCAAGGGAGAGCAGCCATCCCGTGAGTGACTGAGGCAGGGCTTATATATGCAGGTCCAGTCACTGAGAGCTACTTTCTGGTCCATAATTAGTAAGTAGAAACTCAGAAGGCTACTGTGTACTTATTTTTTTTTAATTTTTTTTTTTAGTTGTAGTTAGACACAATACCTTTATTTTATTTATTTATTTTTTTATGTGGTGCTGAGGATGGAACCCAGCATCTCTCATGTGTTAGGCGAGCGCCCTACTGCTGAGCCACAACCCTAGCCCCTTCCTTCTTGGATAGTTGTGTAGAAAATTCTAACACTTATATGTGCAAAAATTTATAAACAAATACATAATTAGCAATCTCATTGCGATTATCAGAAACTAAAAGAACCCAGTCTTAATTGTGTAACTCAATTATCACTCTTCTTGCCAAAAACTAAAAAGAAATATTCTATGACAGTACTGGATTCAATGCACAATTTTGCTACCAGGTATCCAATCAGAAAGAATTTGCTTAAGGCCAATTCTTTCCAAACACAAATTCACATTTTTGAAAGATAGCCTCCCATGGTTTAACTGGTTTATAACTCTAAACGTCAATCACTTTTATTAGTAAAGGGTATGTTTCACAAGCAGTTTTCCCCAGAGGGTTCACTAAGAAGCTCTCAAACTTAGATATTTCACAAATGGATTTTTGAGATTTTTCTATAGATGAATCTGCTTTAAAAATTTTCCAGATTTAAATTGTCAAAACCATGGCCTACAGTGTAGAACTTTGGAACCGTGATGATTGATTTGCCCTTATCCTGAAGCACACTCAGAATTGTTTTCTGAGAAAAATCTATAAACTGTCTATAGTACTCTCCAATCCTCCATGCACAGTAGGCCAATGTCTAGGTTAAGCACCTTCATTTTTACAAGGGGACACCAACTTTTTTTCTCTCTGTTCAGCTAATTTTCTGAATATATACTTTTTGAAGTATATGAGTTTTTAAAAATACATGTATTTAAATCATAACATAAATAATTGCTCTAAGACATCTGGAAGATAATATCTAACAGTCAGTGCCCAACTTTTATCAAAAGTCGATATAAAAGAAATGATGTAAGTGGAGGACTCAATAAAGGACATATCATCTACCCAACCCTATAATTAGCTTAGATTTTGATCCCTGGATCAATCCAGGCATGCAGTGTGGCTTAAGGGACACATTTCCCTTATGGAAAGGGAGAGGCTGGGTTGCTTGCAGAGAGGTAGATAGGGTAGGGATCATGGAGCCCTTCTAGCCCATTTATCACCATAAAATGCTTTTGTCATCAAAGGAGGCAGGGCACTGTCACATAAAATCAGGTAAAAGGTGATTAATACCTGAGTGAAACAGTAATTATATGCATTTAAATCCAATCGTATTGAAAATCAACTGGATATAAAAGAGAAAATGGAACAATCAAGATGGCTTCCATGGTATGGTCCCTGAATGGAAAACAAAGGAGAATCATTTTGGGGAAAGAAGTTGTTGAGCTCAGTGATAGAGATGGTGAGCTCAATAGCCCATGGATAATACACAGAAATGAGTTATTGACTTATCCAAGAGTCTAAAACTAAAGAAATATATGCTGGAGATACAGCCTGAAGAAAAATCAGCAAATAAATGAGAATTAAAACTGTAAACAACCAGGGTTAGGGTTGTAGCTTAGTGGTAGAGCACTTGCTTAGCATGTGTGAGGCACTGGGTTCAATTGTCAGCACCACATACAAATGAATAAAACAAATATCCATTGACAACTCTATATTTAAAAAAAAAAAAACTGTAACAACCACCCATGTACTAACTATGGCTCCTAGCCAAGTCACTTAACCCCTCTACACTTTGATTTCCTAATGTGTGAAGAGCATCATACTTACTGAGCTTTACTTGAGAAAATTATTATAATTTCACTTAGTAAACGCTTGTTTGAATAACTAAATTATTGCTAAGATCACCTTGGAAGATCATTTAGAATATAGATTATTAATCTTTTAGACAGATGTAAATGATTTTGAGAATAGTTGTAAGATAATAACTTTATTATTTGAAAATTAGACATCACCAAACACCCCAAATTCTGCATATAATTTCAGAGGTTTGTTGATACCTTAAAAGAAAAAAGAATCTGTATTTGAAAATTCTTTTTTGGGGGGGAGGTGGACTACCAGTGATTGAACCCAGGAGTGATTAATCACTGAGCCACATCCCCAGCCCTTTTTAATGTTTTATTTAGATACAGGGTCTCACTGAGTTGCTTAGGGCCTCACTAAATTGCTGAGGCTGGCTTTAAACTCATGATCCTCCTGCCTCAGCCTCTCGAGATATTTGAAAATTTTTGATGTACAGTGCTAAGAAGGAAAATCTAGAAATCAAATGGGAAAAAAAGACATTTAAGGAATGAGCAGCTTATGAAAAGACCCAGAAGAGGCTTTCAAAAAGCTACAAAGAGAACAAGGACGAGATTGTAACCAGTTCTCTCAAATTTGTCAAATAGGTTCAACATGAGAGAGTTAAAATGGTCATCAGCAACTTTCACAAATTGCATCAGTAAAGGGTGGGGTAGGAAACTAGATTTTAGTCATTCGAGGTGGAAAAGTAGAGTAACTCATGGACCAAAAAAAGGAAGGACAGAGGTAGAATCAAAGAGGAAGGAGAACTTGGGGTTAGAAAAGTGATTTTTGTTTGTTTGTTTGTTTGCTGTGTCTGGTTTTGGGGGGAGTTTTTGGTTTGCTTTTTGTTGTTGAGGTTTTTTTTGTTTTGTTTTGCCACAAGTGTTATCTTTTTGTTGGTTTGTTAGGTTTTTAAGGATGGGAGAGTTTTGGGGTTTATATTCTTAGGATTAGAGCCAATAGAAAGATCAAGGTGGAAGACACAGAGTGGGAATGACTGATGAAGCAGCCTTCTGGCAATGGAGATGGGGAGGGAAGGAACAAAACCAAAGGCTTCAGGAAAGTGTTTGATTTTTGAGCAAGAAGAGGAATACATCATCCTGTAAGCATGAGGAAAGTGGGTCGGGAGTGCCTGTATATCATTACATGCGGGGTAGGGCTGACAATTGACGGATAACTACAGATTTCCCAGTGAAGTAAGACACTAGATACCCTACCGAGAACGTGGGGAGTTGAACGTTAAGAAGACTGATGAAGATCTGGAATAGAAGCCAAAGAGGATGATATTTAAAAAAATAGTAAATATCATAACACAGAAAATTCTAGTACCCTGTGATAAGCTATGAGAATTCACTCCTCATAAGCCTTCAAAATCCAGAGAACCACTAAAGCCAGAACAGATTCAGGAAATATTTGGCAATTAGTCTTCCTGTTTTGCTATGAATGATTTTAAATGGAATCACTGTCATTACATCTTCACCAACAGTATATTCAACCTACAAAACTTCAAAAATCATAGTAGGCATCATGGATGGATATGTTACAACTACAGGACGGATAGATACACAGATAATATGTATTATGTGGTACAAAGTACCAAAATTTCATTTGATATTTTGATGTACTTAGTGTACAAATTTTAAACCAACTGTTGTATATTCAAACATTCAAATATTGGTTTGTTGTATCCTTCTCTTCCTTCCAAAATAGAAGGAAAGTTAATTGATTTGAGCAGCTTCTTCCAGAATCTGCTTATTGGAGTAAATGTAATAAATTCCATTTCCATTGTTACTAGTACCAAATTCGTTGGTATCAAAAGCAAAATGTAACCCAAAGCCTGTTCATATAATAAATTGCTAAAATTTCCTTAACTCACATTCCTTTTTAATTTTTTTTAAATTGGTGCGTAAGCATAGGCATTTCCTTTTTTTTTTTTTTTTTTGGATCCAAGCTTTGTGTCCTTTCATCATGAGTCATGATCTTAAAAATGATATTAAAAAAATATATCATTTTTGTGGTGAGAAGATAAATTTCTCTCCCGCTAGATTTGTGCATAAAATGGAAATTATTCCTACTACCACTACACTTTCTAAATACAATGATTCCTGTTATAAAATAGCTTCATCTGAGTTGCTTCTCTTTCTTCTTTTGGATTATGTAGGAAACGTGTTGAATATTTTCACTCAGTATTTGTGCAAATGTGTAAGACCTTTTCCTTCAATTTGAGATGGGCTTCGTTTACAACTATATGGATAAGGGAAATAAAGGGACAAGAGAACACACGAATCTTATTAACTATTTAAAGCCTTACATTTTCAAAATCAGTAATTGAATCTGAAGGTGTTTAAATGTCTCATGACCTATGAGGGTTTAAAAAGAAAAATATGGCAGGTTTCTTAGAAAATGTCATATTTTCTTAGAAAATATGTTAACTTGAAAAGGAAAACAATGTATAATGCCACATTTAACAAACTCCCAGGAACCAAGATAAAACCAGTAGCATAAATGTGGTTTTGTGCCTTTAATGTATATGTCCATAGTGCCACCAAGCGGTTGTACCAGTTTTACAAGTATTTCAGAACACAGTAATTCAGTTATTCTGGGAGTTAGACACTAGGTGGCAATAGATCTCCTTTTAAAGAGACTGAGAAACTTGATAAGCGTTGGAAACCATTTGCTCATATTCAAGGCCGTTTATCCAGAAAGAAGGAAACAAACAAACAAACAAACAAAAAAACTGGACTAGCAGTAACCTTGTCTGAAGGGAGAGAAAATGTGTTATCTTTCTTTTTTATAACATAGGTTGATCCTGTTTAAAAAAAAAAAATGACCCATTTCTCCTACTTGTAATCATCCTTAGTTCTTGAATAGAAGCCAAATATGAAAACAACTACTCATGTATTTTATTAGCATGCCAGGTCTAAGAAACAGATCTCACCAATTTTCTTTACTTCTATGAAAGTCCTGTGACGAGAATAAAATCCAGCCATATTGACTCAATGTCAATAGTTACTAATTAATAAAACTGTACTAAGAAGCCAAAGAGAAGTTTATGCAACTAGTTAGCTTAGGTTCATTCATGTACTGTTTTCAGTGACTTAAAATTAAATATAAGGTGGGTATCATTCTGTTTCCTTTATTCCTGCTTCTAGGCTAAGAATTTCTAATTTATCCTGCTAATAACTCTATTCTCCCTGGAAACACAAATACAAGATGCATACTTTAGGAAATTTCCCTAGTTGCAAACAGTACCAAATAGAGCATGGGAATCCAAATTATGGCTTTTTTTAAATAAAAATTTGTTTCTTCTTTAATAGAAATCAAATTTAGATCTTCCAGAATTGTCAAGGGGATGGTAAGAATAAAAAGGTATCAAGGGCATGAAGACTCATCTTTAGTTGATAGATTAATTTCACCTAGGGATTGCACCTTGGACACACTACTAAGTGTGGGCTGAGAGAAGAGTAAGGGCGTGCCCACTACCCTTAACATCCTATTTTTAGACACAGACCCTTCCTTTTATGCCAACAAGGAAAGATACAACGGGACTAGCTAGCACAGTTAAACAAGACTTGACTAAATAAAAAGAAATAACTATAAAAAGCTTGACAGAAAAAAAAAAATTATATTAGCTCCATTGGGGAAACCAGTAGAGTAGAGGAGGGGGACAAAAAGGACATAAGATAGGAGGGGAAAGGGAAGTACTGGAGAGTAAAATTTTCCAAATTATACTTTTATATTGTGTAAATTTATTAATATGTAACAACATATGCCCCTATTATATATAATTATAATTCATCAATAAAAAGGAAAACACTTCAAGATATTGAAATAGAGCCAGGTATGGTGGTATATGTGTTATCCTAACAATACGGGAGGTTGAAGCAAGAGGATCACAAGTTCAAGGCCAGATTCAGCAACTTAGTGAGACCCTCAACAACTTAACCAGACCTGTTTCAAAATAAAAAATAAAAATGACTTGGGCCAGGCATGGTGGTGCATGCCTGTAATCCCAGCAGCTCAGTAGGCTGAGACAGGAGAGGATTGTGAGTTAAAAGTCAGCCTCAGCAATGGCAAGATGCTAAGCAACTCAGTGAGACCCTGTCTCTAAATAAAATACAAAATAGGGCTGGGGATGTTGCTCAGTGGTCGAGTGCTCTTGAGTTCAATCCCCAGTACCAAAAAAAAAAAAAAAAAAAAAAAAGACTTGGGATGTCACTTAGTAGTAAGGCACCCCTAATTTTCAGTACCAAAAAAATAAGTAAATAAAAACAAAGACTAGATATAGGCACCTATTTTGCTACATAAGATCCCAAAATACAGACACAAAAATAAAAATAGACAAATGGGATATTATCAAATAAAAAAACTTCTACACAGCAGAGGAAGCAAATCATTAGAGTGAAGAGACAGACTGGAGAATGGGAAAAAAAAACTATCTATGAATCATCTATCTGATAAAGGGTTAATATCCAAAATATATAAGGAACACGAACAACTAAAGAGCAAAAACTAACAAAACACTGATTTAAAAATGGGCAAAGGAGGGGCTGGGGTTGTGGCTCAGCAGTAGAGCATTCACCTAGCATGTGCAAGGCCCTGGGTTCTATCCTCAGCACTACACAAAAATAAATAAAGGTATTGTGTACAACTACAACAAAAAAATAAATATTTTAATAAATAAATAAAGGTGGCCAAATAAGCTGAACAGACATTTCTCAAAAGAGGACATAGGAATAGTCAAGACCCATATAGAAAAATGCTCAGCATCACTAATTATCAGAGAAATACAAACTGTAAGGGTCCGAAGAGACCACAAGAGACCAGCTTCATGCAATGAGCAGGAGGGAGTTTATTGAAGAGGATCCTAAGTCAGCACGCTGAGGCCCAAGGCTCACTCAGGAAGGGAGAGTGGCCCAGAGCCCAGAGCAGAGGTCAGGCAGAGCTTAAGTACACTTTTTGGGGAGGGCAGGGGGGGCCTTGCATATATCAGAACAAATCATCATGAGGCTCAGGAAAATTGAACAACAACTCTGAGACATGATTAGCACATTCATTGGCGGGAACAGGCGCGGGGTGATTGGTCACTCCTAAGCAGGGTACACATTCAAACTGATTGGTTCGGGCCCTGTGACAAACTGCACAGGGCCCTAGGCTAAATGGCCAGTAGGGCATTGTCCTAACTATCTCAGGAATTTCAGGTTCTGGGTGTAGCAGAGGAACTTAACAATACCTAGTCTTTTACATTTTAATTCAGGCTTTGCAGCTTAGAAACTTTACCCTTTCAAAACCCAAACCATGAGTTTACACTTCACACCCACTAGAATGGCTATTATCAAAAAGTCTAAAGATTACAAATGTTAATAAGGATGCAGAAAAAATGAAACCCTTGTACACTTTTTGTAGAAATGTAAATTATTGCAGCCAGTATGAAAAACAGTATTGAAGTGCTTCAAACAACATTGAAGTAGAACTACTATAAGATTCAGCAATCCCACTGCTGGGTGTACATCCAAAGAAAATGAAATCAGTATCTCATAGATATGTCTACCTGTGTATTCATTGCAGCACTATTTGAAAAGCCAGCCTCTACCTCAGAGCAAAGCCTGTCCAAGGAAGGGACATGACCTTTGTCCTTGGAAAGACCCACAGAGCACTCCTAGGCACATTCCCACCCTGCTAAGTTGTTTATCTGCAAATAATAGGAGAGATCTGCTGCGACAGGTGTCCCTGACTCAGTCAGGCTAGGTGGGGATCCATAGCAACCCCCTAGCAGCCACCAATCAGCATGAGACAGGAAATACCTGGGATGCCAGATGACCCTCCCAGTAGTTTATGGTGGTTGATAACATGTTGGGAAACCATGTAGTTCAGCACGAACACCCCTCATGGCCTAAACCAATCAGTTCAAATGAATACCCCTTTTGTACTGACCAATCACCCCTCCCCAACTTGTTCCTGCCAGTGAATGTGCTAATCATGTTTTAGAGTTGTTATTTGATTTTCCCTCGGTGTGTGATGATTTGCTAAGAGATGCTATGATGTATCTGCGTTCTCCAAAGAATGTATAAAACTGCTGCAAACCCTGGGCTCGGGGCCTCTCAGCATCACCAGTTGCTGTGTGCGTGCGGAGGACCGAGCTAGCTTGCAATAAACACCTCTTTGCTGTTTACATCGATCTTGGTCTCTGGTGGTCTTTTGGGGGTCCCGAATTCGAGCATAACATATTCACAATAGCCAAGATATGTGAGCAGCCTAAGTGTATGCTAACCAGATGAATGGATAAAGAAAATGTGGACCCAATCAAATAGCCTTGGACCTTTTTTGTTGTTTGTTTTGGTACCAGTGATCAAACCCAGGGGAGCTTAACCACTGAGCCACATACCCAGCCATTTTATTTATTTATTTATTTGTTTGTTTGCTTATTTATTTATTTAGATACAGAGTCTCACTAAGTTGCTCAGGGCCTTGCTAAGTTCCTGAGACTGGTCTCAAACTTGCAGTCCTCCTGCCTCAGCCTCTGTTGTCACTGGGATTACAGGTGTGGCCCTTCGGCTTTGAAATTGAAAGAAATCCCACCACTGTGAAAACATGGATGAGCCTGGAGATCACTATATTAAGTGAAATAACAGATACAGAAAGACAAATACTGTATGATTTCACTCTATGTAATCTAAAACATATTGAAATCATAGAAGCAGAGAGTATAATAGTGATCAACAGGGGAAATGGGAGTGGGTAGGAAGATATTGGCCAGAGGATACAAAGTTTCAGCTATGCAGGAGGAATAAGTTCTGGATATTTAATGTATAATATGGGAACTGTACTTAATGGAAATGTATTATATACTTGAATCATGTAAGAGAATAGATCTTAAGTGTTCTCAGCACACACATACAAAATAACTATGTGAGTTGATGAACATGTTAATTAGCTTGATTGTGGTAACCTTTACACAATGTATAAGAATACCACATTGTATGCCCTAAATCTGTACAATTTTTATTTGTCAATTGTACCACAACAAAACTTGCCCAAATGCAGCCTCCCAGATGTGGCAAAGCATCATATACAGAATACACTATGGGAGCCTGAGACCCTGTGTTGGGTCTGGGAGACTGAGCAGAAGTTCCTATTGTTGAGTACAGCACAAAAGAAGAAATCACAGACCAAGCCTTGACCTTGAATTGACTACAGTGTCATCCAAAGGAAAGTGATAGCAATAACAATACAGACTGAAAACTGAAAGCTTACCTTATCTTCCCAGATGAGTAAGGACCAGGTTCCTCATGCAATGCAAAGCAGAGAAGGTATCCTTTCCAGGTATGAACACTAAAATTGTTGTTCACACTTTTTGTGCCAGGGATTGAACTCAGGGGCACTTAACCACTGAGCCACATCTGTGGCCCTTTTTGTATTTTATTTAGAGACAGGGTCTCACTGAGTTGCTGAGACTGGCTTTGAACTTGTGATCCTCCTGCTTCAGCCTCCCAAGTCTCTGGTATTACACGCATGCGCCACCACACCCGGCAAGAATGATGCTTTTTTATATAGACGATAGAGATTACAAATGATGGTGTGCACTCCTTGAATTCCAACTGAATTGAGGTTCTCGAATTCAAGTGACAGACACTATCTTGGAACCCACCTCAAACAGCAATGGCCAGTGTCTACAAATTGACTGAGACTAAGAAATTAAGATCCAAAAGAGGAAGGAACTCCATTCCTCCAACCAGTGTCATTCCAGCTCAGGGCTGTGAAACTCCTCTTCCCAGAATGACTGGTCTCAGGGGTACCAATTCCTTGAGAGAAGATCCACACACAGAATCTGTGACCTTCCAGCCTCCACAAAGCCTTGCAATAAAACTAACCACATTTATTCACACAGGAGACATGCAAAAAAAAAGTACCTCTGTACAAATATGTGTTCTGTTGTAGTTCCAAATCCCATGTAATGATTATTAAATAGTCTTATTTCAGAGAAACACTTCTTGTTTCAATCTTTAGTTCACCCTACATTGATATTGGGAAACATTTGTGGAAAGAGGAAATAAAGCTTCTGTTTTCCACTGTACTACTATTAAAAACATTTGGTTTTCAGGTTGGAGAATTTCTGACATGTATTCTCAATACAATTTGACAAAGTGTCTTTTTTTTTTTTTTTTTTTGCAGTCCCTGGAAGTAGTACTTCTTGAATTCAACACACAGGTGTGTCCAAGTATCATGGAAATGCAATAGGCCTCAGATGACAGACTAAATTTTAGAAACTTTATGACAAAGCATTTTGAGATCCACAGATGTGCCAGGCCTTCACAGAGTGGCCTTTCCACACTTAGAATTAGGTTAATGTTTCCTTTGGGTAATTTGAACATCTCAAGACCCCTGGGTTGCAGATCCTAAAGTCTTTTGTAACATGGGGAATGTTTATGACTTCTGTGAGTTCTGGCTTAATAATTATAACAATTATTTTACACACCTATATAAAATGCCAAGTGTCACCTACCTGCTTAATCAGCACATCGGGAAATAACAAGCCATTGCCAGTATAAGAAATCCTGATCTGATGAAACATCTTTGAGGCACGCCTCAGTACTAATTAAAATAATAGACATTGTCACATGGTGTAATTATTTTCCAGAAAACAGCTGACGTGTACACACTACACTTGGCAAAATTCCTGGCCAATTTCGTAAGAATGTTTATTCCAGACTGAGATCATCTTTTTAAAAAGACAAGAAATAAAAAGAAAGAAAGACTAACAGAGGAGCTGAGGACAGAGAGGGAGACAAGAAGCAGGGTAGGAAGAAAGGAGAGAAGAGAAGAAAGGAGGATTCTTAATAAATCAAAAGAAGATTTTAAAGTTGCATTTTCTCATTCTGACCAGATACCTGCATCATCCTGTAATAAAATTTTGATAATTACAGAGGAGGCAAAATATTTTTACCAGAAATTCATGAGCTTAAAAAATTCTAACCTCAAATTCACATTGAAAAGTGGAAGCATTAGGTTGTGTTTCATTTTGATTTTAGTGATTTTCTGAACTAACATAAATGATTGTAAGAATGAGATTTTTGAGTTCTGAAGAAGAAATAAGAGTTTGTACTTTGCCTCAAATTTACCGTAGCCCCCAAAATATTATTAAGATTTTAAAGTTTATTATTATTATTAAAATTGTCCTTTGGGGGTTGAGGTCATGGCTCAGTGGTAGAGTGCTCGCCTAGCATGCACAAGGCACTGGGTTTGATTCTCAGCATCACATAAAAGTAAAATAAAGATATTGTGTCCACCTAAAACTTAAGGATAAATATTTTTAAAGACTCGTCCTTTTGTTCATCTGCATCCTCTTTTTCTAAATGTTGGGTTCTAGAGAGATATATTTAAGTAGAACTTACAACTCCCCTGAGTTTACTGTCAATAGTAAAGTGGTCCCAGATAATCTGAAAGAATATATATAGTTTTAAGATTTCTCATGAAGTTTTCCTTAAATCCTCATTCAACAAGCTGTGCTCAGGAAATACAGTGAATTTCGTGAAGAGTTGGATTAAATTGTGGACTTGCTGACTCTCCCACATTGTAGATTCTCCTTCAGAAAGTTTAATGTGGAAGAAGTAGCACAGTGTTAATATTGGAGGATGAAGTAGACCATTGAATAAACATTTCTTTTGTTAGTTTTTAATCAATAGGATCAAAATTATTCATGGTGATTCATTTAAGTTTAATCAAGATAAAATATTATCAACACAGTCACATTTTCTCTTTGCCATGTTTTCATTTTATAGAGATTCTATTTTTAGAAGTAAAAAAATTTCCCACTATATTATAATATGGTAGAGTTTAGGTGTCTATAATGTAACTATACCTTTATTAAACTTTCAGTTTTGTTATTATCTAAGGAGGTATGTTACTTTGTGTGTGTGTGTGGCCCCAGGGATTAGGGACCAAAGCTCAAGCCTCTACCCCTGAGCTATATCCCCAGTCCTTTTTATTTTATTTTGAAACAAATTCTAAGTTGCTGTCCTCCAATTGCAATCCTCCTTCCTCAGCCTCCACGGTAGCTGGGATTACAGGTGTGCACCTCTGTGCACTGCTAAGATATACTTTTGACAGGATAGCTTTAAATAACATAGCTTTCTCAGGTAACCACCCCTTTTTATAGATTCCTGAGAAAATATATTTAATTAATTTTTTTGAAATTTTTGACCTGCTTTTTTCTCTGCATGAAAAAAATTCTTAACCCACTTTTAAAAATTTAGTTATTTAGTTAGTTGTTGTGCTGGGGATCAAATCCAGGGCTTTGCACACACTAGGCAAGTCCTCTACTGACCTACATCCCAAGCCCCCCCCACCCTACTTATATTCTTTAAAAAAGCATTCATGAGACCAGAAAAGATCAATATTACTGGGACAAAATAAATATTATAGTTGCATTCCTTCAATCCATTATGTATTAAGCTTCTATTATATGCCATGAGCTCTGTTAGGGATTGTGGATACAAGTTAAATAAGATGTGTGAGCTCTTACCCTAAGAGGTAGCATCCTTCTAGAAAACACTCCAACAACCAGAAAACGGTGTAATACTTGTGATTGAGGCCGTGTAGCACTTAGAAGACTTTGGTTGCAAGTGTCGTGATTCAAACTGACTTAAATGATAAAGGAAATTTGGTTCTCACAACCAAAATGCCTCCAGAGCAGGGGAAATGGTGCAGATAGTACGTCTCAATCCGGGAATTCCAGTGGGGTCCTGGAGAAGGGTGTGCTCCTCTCTTCCCTCCATCTCCATCAGCATTTGGATTTGTTCTCAGGCTCCAGTAAAGTCCCCTGGCAGCACACAGCTCACTCCTAACCAGGTATTATTTGAGGTTACCCTTTTATTATCCAATAGAGACAGAAGAGTAACTGATTTGCAGAACTTCAGAAAGCCTCCTTCTTTTGCCTTTCCCTCCTTTCCCAGTGGTTCTGTACTTCTGCTTTCCAAGGATTTTATTTCTGAGAAATTTGTTACACATAAGTCTTTACACCAAGCTCTGCTTTGAAGAGACCAAGACTGGGGTATTATAATTCCCCAAATTCGCCTCCTGTGGTTTATTAAAACACACTTCCAACAACTTCAACCATGCAGTCCTGGTCCCCTGGTGACAGTCGACAACAATTCAGGGAACAGAAACCTGACAGACAAGCTGGGCAACCCAGGATTTTCCCCAGGATGTTGGAAATTGATCCAGAGAAAGCCGTTCCTTCACTGTGGTGGCTCATATCTGGTGAAGCTTAATGGCGCCCTCCTTTCCATGGCATACTGGAGCTAGTGGTTAAGCACTCAGGAATTTTGTCCACAAGCTGTTGTTAAACCACTGGGAGCTGGAAACAAACCACAGTGAGAGTATTTACCAAAATCAGCAGCTGTTACAAATCCAGCCCTGTCCCCCCAGAGGAACAGTTTATTAACACACCACTTCTTCCCTTCCTCTGTATTCTAAAACCCGACAAATATTCATAATCATCCAGTTGCAGAGCAAAGTGGGAAACAAGAATTACAGGTCAGGCAAAACCAAATCATTCCAAAACAAATGGCCTTAGGAACTTGTGGTAGGCAGCACAACAGTGAACTGACACGTCACCTGGAATGCAAACCTCTTCTGAAATGAAGTCCCCTGGGCCACAGAGCAGGCACCATTTGATTTACTAACCCATTATCAGGCTTAGAAATTAAACTAGGCCTGCCAAAGGCTATCTTGGATCTAGTCTTGTTACTACCAGGAGACAAAGGACCGATGGCAACACAGGTCCACAACTAACTAACTAACTAGCAGGAGACAAGAGTGACAAAGCTCAGCATGTGCCGCTTATTGCTCCATGCCACCTGAAAGATGAACTAGTCTCCTGCCTAGTTCTAAAAGAAAGGGCTAAAAGAAAGAAAGAATCATTTCCTCAATGTTGCCCCTTTGTGGAGAGAAATGGAGAAGGTGTTCTGAAGCATTTTGGAGTTGTGGACAGCATTACTGTAACAGAGGTCACATCTCAACAGAAACTCAAGCAGCTATACAGAAGCCATGTTACCTGGCACGAGGCCTGAGGAGCACAGGCAGCCTCTGCTGCTGAGAAGAAAGACAGGGATGAGGTGAGGTAGGATGCTGCTGCCTTGGAATATGGCAGCTTTTAGCTCCTTTCTGATGCCTGGCTTGTGAGGCACTTAGAGCAGTGTGAACATGGTACTATATTAGCATTGACCTCTATTTGTCTATGAATGCCAACCTGCTATTGGAAAGTTTATGTTTTTAAATTCATTTAGTCAATCCCCCAGTACTAAATATTCAGAATGCTTCCAGTTCTTTTTTCTTTTTCTCCTCTCTCTCTCTCTCTCTCTCTTTTATATATATATATATATATATATATATATATATATATATATAATATATAAAATATTCTGTTACTTATTTTTAAAATATTTATTCAAGATTATTGCAAAACAGATATGCTATAGGGGAAGGAGATCAGGTTTAACTCTGAATACAGCAAGTACAGGTAAGGATTTATCTCCAAGGAACAGGGTGAGGGGTCAGTAGATAGAAAATTACTAAGAGGAGACCTCAACAGTGGGGGGATTCTTACTAAACTGACCTAAGAGGATCCTTACTAAAAATGAGCTAAGGGCCTATGCATCAAAGGTGAGAGGATGAGGAACTTGACCAGACATCAAGGGTGACCCCAATGGGGAGTGGGGTTCTTGCTAAACTGGGTTATGAAAGGGCAGGACAGACAAAGAAGGCCAAGGTTGAAGCCCAGTGGAAGACTCAGAAAAGCTTGCCTAAGGTTTGGTCAAGGAGGGAGTCTTTGTCAAAAGACAAAAAGAAAAATTATTTGACTTAAACAAATTCTCAGAAATGGAATTGAGTCAAAATGCATGAATGTTTTTTATGGTTCTTGTTGCACGTTTTCAATGGCTTTCTGAAAGAACTGGATTTATAAAGAAATATATGACAATATAAGTTTCTCCAAGTTTTAAGAGTTTTATTTTGACCAATTATTAATATACATCAAGTCTAAAGTTCTTCATTCTGAAGAAAAAAATAAGCCCAATATTCTAATTTTGCATTGAATCAACACATTTGAATGCTTTCCTCATTAAACTTGGGTGCTTCAGAAGCTTTTTGGAGTTATGGCCAGCATTTCTGTAACAGAAGTCAGGCATTCTGAAGTACACACTGGAATTTATTTCAGATGAAATGGTTTCTACTTTCCAACCACATGATCCATTCAAATCTAGACCACTGTTCCACACAGGAGAATTAGCCTCCTGGTATTAATATTCTGCATGACTTTTCTTTCTGACTCAGTTCAGAGCAAGGCAACTTCTCAGCCACAGCCCATTGTTCATGGGGGTTTTCTGCCAGTTACTGAACCATTCAGTAGGTATTTGCCCATTTTCTTCATACAGCTTCCTTCCCAATGCCACAGATACCATCACATTGAAACAGCACAGAGAATGCTTAATAAGAGAGCTCTTGGTCTCTATTAGATGCAACATTTTCCCATTTTCTTCTTGCTAACCATTGGGAACAGTTATGACAATGCAGTTTATACCACACAGACAAAGCTAGCACATCACTAGAGCATTCCACAGTGAAGTTCCTGTAACACAGGAGAAAAAGTTATCTCCGTTCTTCCAAAGATATCTGCATTATCTTCCTAAAATGGAAAACTCTTGCCTTGGACCAAGCACCTTTCATGTGCTTGTATGCAATAATTTAATTTCATTCAAAAGTAATCTGATCAATTCTCTCTATACCTGTGATTTGAGGATCATTAGTATCCCATTGCACAAATCAAGAAATTGAGGGGGCTGGGATTGTGGCTCAGTGGTGGAGCGCTCGCCTCGCATGGGCGGGACCTGGGTTCAATCCTCAGCACCACATAAAAATAAAGGCATTGTGTTGTGTCCATCTACACCTAAAAAATAAAATAAATTTTAAAAAGAAAGAAGTTGAGGAAGTAAGAAATTAAGAATTTTGCCCAAGGTCACATAACAAGAACAGAGGTAAGACTTAAACTCAGGTCCATCTGATTCTAGATACCAAGCTCTTCCATATCTATCTCAAAGACAAAAATGAGTAACAAAGCCAATCTTTCCCTAGTGACACATTAGGGATATGTATCCATATTCATTAAAGACAAATTCATATATTCATCCCTATTGGTCTAGTAAGTCTTTTAGCTTACAACCCAATGTCTAAAACTTTATTTACAATAAATTCTGGAAACAAACTGATCAAGCGTCAGTGATACTTTGGGGTTGTTTTAGAACTCAATTCTATACTTTGTAATGCTTGGATGTATATGAAGTAAAAACACATTCACCACCAGCTCATTGTCTTCCTGGACTGAAGCACACTCATTTGCTACCAGGCCAGTAGACAGACAACTGCCCTGACATTCCTTTTCCTTGTAATTGTTGGGCTTTCCCCAACAATTTTCTTAAAATGTGTTGACCAGAGCCACAAAGAATATTACAGGACTATACCTAAAAAGGCTTTGTTGAAGTTTCAGGGAGTTTTAGTTTTTACTATGATGATGAATCTCCTTGACCTTTTTTGGCATTGGAGACACACTCTTCTTGGAAATTTCTGTCTCTGGGGTCATAATGAAATGTCTAGAACTGTGGTGTAGTGAGAAGAGCCTTAGTATATATAGATGGGTATCTCAGGTCCAGTTTGCCACAAAAGTACAATTATGGGAAATCTATTGAAAACTGAAGTTCCTCACCCACAAAATTGGAAAACCAATGAGCAACTCTATTAGAGTGGCGAAGAGCATGGATATTGGAGGCAAACCACTGAGTTTCAAGCCTACCTTGATTCTCTATGGGTGTTACCTTAAGCAACTTTACCCTTTTATGCCTCAGTTTCGCCATCTGCAAAGGAAAATTATAACAGTAATTCCTATTTTTAAATATCAAATGGTTGTGGAAAACATCAGGTGAATGAATAAACGAAAAACACTTAGAACATAGGACACTGGCAGAGTAAATATTAGTTACTGTTACATTATAAGGGCATTGTGAGAATTAAGTGAGAAAACCAGAATATTCAGTGCCTGAGCTATTACCAAGCACCTAGACATTCACCAACACTGAGCAATTGCTACCTGCAAGGTCATATGGTAGGCACAGGGACATTGCGAGTGAAAATATCAAGGCCCACTCACTAATCACATTCTCATGAAAAAAAAAATGAAACTATAAACCAGTACATAAATGCACCACAACATAATTACAAGCATTTTTTTGCATGCCTCCTATGTGCTGGCCCCTTTCTAGGCCAGGCAGATGCACACCTTCAAGATAAGCCTTTGTCACATGTGGGCAATGCACACCCGTGGGCAGTGCCATTCTTCCCAGTGCATTTTCTTTCTCTTGCCACTAGCTCCATGACCATCCCAAGGGTCTGTCCTCAGACAGAAGTCGGCCCAGTCTCAGGCATAACTTGAGCCTGCATTCCCTCGGAAGATGCAAGGCACAGGAGGCTTTGTATACAGGAGCTGACTTGGAAGATACCTAGTTTAGATCATTTGACTCCATTGAAGAGTACATTATTAACAACCACTGTAAGTACTTTCCTAACTTTAGGCAAGTTAAAACAGAAAAAATGTTCTTTCTATTAAAAAGTAGGCATGTGAGTTAATCACAATTAGTTGAAAAGCAAATAAAAAATTAGCAAGCAAGTGATCCAACCCCCTCCATAAATTTACATCATCTCAGAAAAAGTTGTTTTTTTTTTTAAAAAAAAGACCTAACTGATGTTAAATAATTACTTTCTCTTTCAGGAGCCATTCTAAACATTTTGTGGCAGGAAATCTTCCTTCAGGGTAGTGCTGATTGTGCACCCTCACAAGCATTCTTTTAAAGAAGAAAACTACCTAAGTACCAATGTTTTAATAGCCAACATTGGTTCAATTGTTTTTTAAATTGTTTTAATCAGATGGCCCTACAAGGGAGTTTCCCTTATAAAAAGCCCCCTGATTCACCGTATGGGAGTAGGAATTCACGCACTTTCTAAGCTTGAGCAACCCTAGAATTGAAAAAAGGAAACAAAGCTGTGAAAAACGTATTTTGTGTACACTCAATCAGAAAATAGGAAAGTCTGGTCACAGAATAATTTTATTTAGGAAAACAGCAATCTCTGAGGCAATGGATTTTATAGCTAGCTAAAAATAATGATGGTGGCTTAGGCATCTCTCAGACTCTACTATGCATATGAACCACCTGGGAATGTGGTTAAAAAGGCAGATTCTGATTTAGTGGGTCTTGGTTAACACCTGAAATTCAGTATTTCTCATAAGTTCCTTGATGATGCCAACCATGCTGACCTCTGAACCGCACTTTGTCCAGCAAAGAGAACACATTTGCTTATTGTGATAGCCAATCCACTGTTAAGTTTAAAACATGATTTCATAAATTCATCTGAAGAACCACACATTTTACACATAATAAAGCTAGAAAGTAATCATTCATACAGTCGACATTTCTGAGCTTACAATATGTGAGGCCTCATAGCAGGTACTAACCACTGAACAATAACCAAAGCAAAAAGTACCCTTGATAATTCTCTTTTTGACTGTTCTCCCAAGAAAGCAATAGGCACGTGGATTAAGACTTTTCCTCATAATTCAAAATGAATCAATCATGTTCCTTCTGTTAAATTTTTCTTGGCCAGCTATTTTTGTATACATAAAATTCAGGTTCCTTACATGTTGAAAATAATCAGCAATTTAATCCAATAAACTAATATTGCTCAATTTTATATGAAATAGTAATAAAATCTTAAAGGTTTTCATATACATGATCTCATTTATTGGCAATTACATTCAATTTTAATTGGATCATTTCAATTAAAATTAAAGCAAGCATGTCTAGCAACGAGGCAAAAAATGTTTCACCTAGTTTTGATGTGGTATGATGAAGTGCTCCCGATGAATGTCACTGTTTCTGACTCAAACCTGTATGAATAGAATAAACAGCAAGAAGTTTGCACTCATCAAAGAATTCACCTGTTTTTTCATAACCACCAAGTACTGCCCTGCTGCATATGAAATGGCAAAACAGAATCACCAGTTAAGTTTCAGATTCCATTAGGTTGGACAAACTAGGAGAACCGATGACCTATCCAAATTGTTCCCCCCAAATTGGATGAGTCTAAGCAAGAAGGGAGAATAAATACATGAAGAGCCCTTATATCAGCAAATAGCTTATGAACCAAGTGGAAGTCTTTTCCTAGCAGATTCCACCTCTTCAAAAAGTGCCAGGAGGTGGCAGCATATGTTGCAGCTTGCATGACTGTATGACTCAAAGCACAGGCTCTGGAGAGAAAGGCCTGGCATATCAGACCTGGGAATGGGAGTGGCGACAAGGATAAGGAGGTAGGAAGCGGTTTGGACTGAAAATGCATTGGAAACAATACTATTGATAATTTTGTACTTGAAGCAAAAGGAATCCATTATCACTGGTGTTCTTTCCCATCTTAAAATTTTGGCTAATGGGAGTATACATAAGTTACTGTCATTTTCAAAAAGGGGGAAAGGAGCACAAAGGGAGCATACATTTTAATTGAGATATAAATGACTTCAGTGTAGATGCAGAACAGTGTCCATGAACAATTTGCTTCACACATATTTGCCAAAGGTTTTGCACAGTGCCAAGTACAGAGTAGGAAAGTTCAGTAAATGTTTATTTCCTTTTCTTAACCAGTCCTACTGCTTAAGGAGATTTGTCCCAGGGCAACTGCTACTTCATCAACTCCTAAGAGTACTATTTTTGCTTCTCATACTTTTCTCATAGGAAAATCATTTAAAATATGAATCATTTAAAATATAACAGATAACCTTGACAGGCAAATAATTAGGATGAGTGGTTCTCTCTGAGCAAAACTTTAGACCATAGTCAGTCCGCAGAATAATCACAACAAATATAATTGTCCTAGTTGTCAGAATATCTTAGGGAAAAAAAATACCCATTCTTAAGTTTTAAGTTTTAAAAAAGAGTAACCTGAATTTATCCTGTTGAGATCCATTCTTAAGACTCATGAATATATACCTTAAATGTCCTGCTACTCTTGTTTTCCTATAAAATTTCACCTCAGCATCAGTGAGTAATATTTTTATTATTAGAAACATTCATTCAAACTTTAGAAACTAAAATTTGTTCTGGGGTAATGTCTCCTTTTTTGCACCTTGTGAATCTTCATCTAACACGAACTAAAAATGAACAAACAGTGAATCACTCATGGTTCAGAATGACTCAAAATTCTAAAGAACAGATGTGCTAATTGTTATATATTATTTCCCAGAAAAATAATATGCATGTTTGTGACCCAAACTGCTTTCAAAAATAATTCACCAAATTTTACTTATACTAAGGTTTCAAAACGGAAATTTAGAGCTAGAGGGGGTACATAGAAATAATATAATCTTGCATTTTTACATCACAGATGATAAATTTTTAAGAATTCAACCAGATTGTTTTTCAATTTTAAGAATGTTATTTTGAAATATTCACAGCTATACCCTGTTACTAGTATCATTCCTGTATGTCTTATATATGAGAATATTTAAATATCTGGTTTTGATATATTACCTCTTTTTAAGAAAAAGGATGTGTGTGTTATTGCAAAAATTAAAATAGAAAGAATATAGAGTACGTGTGTTCAGTTCCTTGATACAGCTGTTTCATGAGATCTAACTGACTCAGGCTGGCACACTACCAGAGCAAATTTAAGAAGAAATGAACCAACATTTAGGTACCTAGGTAGTTTGAAAAGAGGAGAAAATGCTTAAGGTAGAAAAAATATTTGGGCAAGCAAGAGGAAAAGGGACACAACGTGTTGATAAGTTTTTTTATGGCAATAAAATGTATTGGCACACAAAAAAGAAGAGTGCCTTTATGTTTGTGAGTAACAATATGGAAACTACAGTTGTTGTTTTTTTTCAGAGATTTTGTGAAGCAGGTTTGATTCTCCCAGTGTGCTTCTCCCTCAGCTTTCCATTAAACTATCTATACATATAGATGTTTTATTAAAATGAAATTAGTTCAGTAAACTCAAAAGGCTTTATTACAAATTTAGGGTGAAATTTTCACTAAAGGTGGTATCAAGGGAGATGGATGGAGACTGTGATATCAGTTTCTTCCAGCCGCTGAACCACAGCCACACAACTGCACTGAAGAAAAACCTTTATTTAATATCAACTAACTTCATTGGTCTTCAAAATGTAGGAACAGAATACCTGAACATTCTTCAGATTCATCTACTGCAATCCAGACCACAAATGTGAGAGCAGCCTCAAAAGTTGGATATAAAACTACATACATTTAAGACACAATGTGTCTGTACATTCTAATGTACAATTTCTGTAAAAGGGCAATGAGCATTTTTAAATTATCAATGCATTTTACTCTTTTCTCTTTCATCTAGTCTTCCCTAAATAACTACTTGCCTGGGTTACAAAAGAAATGAAAAAATAAAAAATAGAATACTTTTGACCATTTCGTCTAAAAATAATATTTTGTAACAAGTCAGCAAGCAACCATGTAAGTCAGTTTAGACCACAGAGTTTTATATCAGTTCAAGGAAGGCCCTGGGGCGAAGAAGGAGAAAGGCAAAAATAAATATTGTTGTAATATGGCTAGTAAACTGAATGCAAAAGCCTATTACCTTAAAAGCTGAACTTGATATGTTTCTAAATATATATATATATATATCCAAATCACTCTCTTAGCCTTGGTTACATGAAGAAAGACTGAATTTTGAGTTGAGGGATTAAAGCTTAAAAATTAAAGTTCTACTTTCTGACACTCCTTTGACCACATGCCATGACTG
Organism: Ictidomys tridecemlineatus; assembly: GCF_052094955.1. Lineage (NCBI taxonomy): Eukaryota > Metazoa > Chordata > Mammalia > Rodentia > Sciuridae > Ictidomys > Ictidomys tridecemlineatus. Next base: position 100,660,045 of record NC_135485.1, on the reverse strand, counting down.
TTAATAGGATGTTGGATGAACTTGAATTTGTTACAAACTCAAATGTAGCAGAAATACAGTCACATTTATTTTTTTCTACAAATCAATTTAATATCTGCTTCAAGTACTCCTTCCACCAGGGGTCATTCAATTTAGGTCTTTCTTCTCTTTGTTTTTGTTTTGGTTTGGTTTGGTTTGGTTTGGTTTTGATCTTTTCGTTGTTGTGGTTCAAAGGGTTAGTTGTTGTTGTTGTTGTTTTGTATCAAGGGGTGCTGTACCCAGGGGTACTTTACACTGAGATACATCCCCAGACCTTTTTATTTTTTTATTTTGAGGCATCAGGGTCTTGCTAAATTGTTCAGGTTGACCTCTGCTTTCCAAATCACTGGGATTCTAAGAGTGTGCCACCCTGCCTGGCTCCTTCTCTCCTGTAAATAAAGTCACTCATGTTGCTCTGGGGCGAGAATCAGGGTATCTCTTCTTCTTAGGGGCCATCCACACTGGCACTTGCTGAGACTTCAGTCAGCCACTTGCATCATCTTCGGGGCTTAAACATCATCAGTTCAAACAAACTGGGACTGAGATGTCACGACACTCACGGACACTCTGGGGCACTTTCTGTGATCCTCCTCAGCCTAGACTCATTACTCAGTTCCCCCACCCCACCCTGCCCTCCTTGGCAGGTGCCCTTTGCCAGAGCTCTGCTCACGAGGCAGCACTGGCAGCTCTACACAGAGCTCCAGGGATGATGCCTGCCCCCACCACTACCACCACCACCTGGGAATTCATCCCCACTCTGTTTCCAATCCAATCTCTTTCTATTCTGGGTGAGATGGGAGGAAGTATCAATAAATGGGCCAAGGACCTGAAGAGACACTTCTCGGAAGAGGATATACAATCAATTGACAAATATATAAAAAGATGTTCATCATCTCTAGCAATTAGAAGAAATGCAAGTCAAAACTACTCTAAGATTTCACCTCACTCCAGTCAGAATGGTAGCTATTATGAAAACAACAATAAGTGTTGGCAAGAATGTGGGAGAAAAGGCACACTCATACATTGCTGGGGGGACTGCAAATTGGTGCAGCCAATATGGAAAGCAGTATGGAGATTCCTTGGAAATCTGGGAATGGAACCACCATTTGACCTAGATATCCCTCTCCTCGGTCTATACCCAAAGGACTTAAAATCAGCATATTACAGGAACACAACCACATCAATGTTTATAGCAGCACAATTCACAATAGCTAAATTGTGAAGCCAACCTAGATGCCCTTCAGTAGATGAATGGATAAAAAATGTGGCATATATACACAATGGAGTTTTACTCAGCAATAAAAGGAATAAAATCATGGCATTTGCAGGTAAATGGATGGCGTAGGAGAAGATAATGCTAAGTGAAGTTAGCCAATCCCAAAAAACCAAATGCCGAATGTTGTCTCTGATATAAGGAGGCTGATTCATAGTGGGGTAGGGAGAGGGAGCCTGGGAGGAATAGATGAACTCTAGATAGGGAAGAAGGGTAGGAGGGAAAGGGAGGATGCAGGGGGTTAGCAAGGATGGTGGAATGTGATGGACATCATTATCAAAAATACATGTATGAAGACATGAATTGGTGTCAACATACTTTATATACAGAGATATGAAAAATTGTGCTACATGTGTGTAATATGAATTGTAATGCATTCTGTTGTCATTTACTTTTAAAAAAATCAATAAAAAACATAAAAATATTATTCTAAAACCACCAATAGCCAAATGTTTTCTCTATACCTCAGTTTTTCCCTAAAAGATTAATTTTCAAAGACAAATTCCATAATTGTTTAAAAATAAAAAGTATACAAAATAAATGATTTCCATCTCACACCCCTTTCCAAAGTCAATAAGTGCAAATGGGCCTAGATATTTGAATGTTGAAGTAACTGAAGAGAATGAAAGGAATACCAGGTTACACAGAGAAACATATCCTCAGTACCCCCTTAATGACAGCATCTTCATTTTTTGCTAACTTCAGACTTTCTTTTTACCCTATCATAATTACGGAACGACTTCTAAATTCCACATAGGTCTTTGTATTTCTTTAACCTTGGATTTTATTGCTAGATTTGCTACATCTTAGAGAACGTGTTTCTTCAAAGTTATGTTTGGAGGGCTGGGGTTGTGGCTGAGTGGTAGAAGGCTAACCTAGCATGGGTGAGGCACTGGGTTCAATCCTCAGCACAATATAAAAATAGAGAAATAAAATAAAGGTTCTGTGTCCATCTACAACTAAAAATAAAAAAGTTTTTTAAAGATATATTTGGAGAATAGAGTGAGCTGGTTTTGTAGCTAACATATTATTTTCAAAAGAAATACAATCCATATTATTTCCAAAGATTTTGCACTATTAACACATTATTAACTACAGTTGCCCCTTGATATCCTTAGGGATTGGTTCCAGAATCCTATGGATATCCGAACCCCCAGATGCTTAAGTCCCTTATACAAAATGAATAATATTTGCATAAAATCTATGCACATAATATACTTTAAATCACCTCTAGATTACTTATAATACCTGATACAATGTAAATGCCACATAAATAGTTGTTATATTGTTTAGAGAAATAGAACAATAGAAAAAGTCAGCACAGATACAGTTTTTTAAAAAAAAAAATGTTTTTTAACCTTTAGTTGATTGAATCCATAGATGTGGAAACTGTGTATTCAGCAGGCTGATAGTATATTATGAAAATTCTCTGAAACCTTATTTATTCTCTTCCTGCTTCACATGCTCTACTGTTAGAAATCTTTTTCTTGCAAATAACATAAATCCAAATCAAAGTAGTATAATTTGTTAAAAGAACTAGTTAATTAGAACTAGCTAATATAACTGGTATTACCAAAATATAAACTTCGGCAAAGGCTTGATCCAGAAATGCAAATGATGCCACTGTTGTTGTGTTTCTTTGTCTCTGAGTTTTGCTTGCCTCTGTTTTCTTGGAAAGGTTTTATGTGTAACAAGATAGCTCCTGGGTAACCCAGGCTTATGTTCCATGCACCTATTCATAGGAATAGAAAGACACTCCCTAGCACGCGCATCAAGACAATGAGGACTCTGGTCTAGTTTTAATAGTTTACCCACCTCTGGCCAATCCTTGGGTCAGAAAGATAAGGCATCAGAATCCACTGGCTCAAGTGATGTACTATCTCTGATCAAGTTTCACAGATTCAAATCTTAGATATGACTGAAGGTTATTTATTAAGGGCATATTTCCATGCAGAAGTTGTAACAGTAATGGAGAAAGCTAGTAAAGCATTTCCAAAGCATTATATAGGAACTCTGGAGCATACGTGATACTCAAATCTTGTCAGTCCTCTGGCAAAGGGGCCCAAGGTTTGGAGGGATTGGAGGGCCATAAACTTCCAGTCATTTTCAGCTCAGCATTTGGACAAAGCAGATCCAGTGCTCAAGGTCTAGCCTCTGAAGGACTCAAGTCCAAAGCCTTTTCAGTAGAGCACACAAGAGCTGGGAATAGGCACACAGGACTGATAAAAAAAAAAGAATCCCAAGGATTCTGAGTGGGTCATCCAGTGTCCACTGAATCGGCCCAGTCCTGTGGTGGGGAGGATGCAGCCTCTTCACCAACACCAACACATTCTCAAGGGTTGGAGAAATGGCAGTTCCCAAAGGAAAGAATGAGGAGCTTAAAAAAAAAAAAAATAGTGACCACCACACTATCTTTGAAGATTGAGATAACACTCTTCAATTTTCCTGCAACTAAAATATTTCCGTAAATTCCCCTTTTTTTCCTAATATTTTTTGACGATAGTGTTACTGCTAGTCAATGCATAAAGGTATGTGATTGTAATTACTTGATCATGTACACGGTATACATGATAAGAACCACCCTTTTTCTAACCATTAATGTTCTGACCATTGGTACCTATGCTGTCTGATATCATTAATTCCATCACTTTTAAAATTTGCCTTATAAACCTTTTTTTATCCTCTTACTTTTAAAATTGTGTTTTGTTTCAGAGGTGCTCCTTGAAAGCAGCATATTGATTCTGTTTTATAGCCCTATTTGGACAGACTTTGTTTTAATTGGGGCACATAAACCATTTAAAATTTTTATCAGAACTCATGTATTTGGTTTTACTATGCTGTCTTATTATGCTACTCTTTGTTTCTTTTCAGAGTTTTGTGCTGCTTCCTCCCTCTTTTCTGTCATTTGCTCTTTGATTTTATCTTTTGCTGATTTGGAAGATAACAAACCTGTTTTAAGTTCTACTGAAACTAAGTATTTAAAAATCATTCTTTTTCATTCTTGACTAACTTTCACATAAGATTTTAAAAACTAGTTATGTTTTTTACTTTCTCCCTGTTCACATACTTCTCATGGATTCATGGTCTTTATTCATGTTATCTAGACATTTAGACACACATATTGTAATTTGGTTTTTATTTGTAACGTTTATGTTTTTCTCTTCTAAGAACAATTTATAATATCGGCATTCATTTTTATAGTGAATTTTTCAACAGTTTTTTAAGCCTAGCATGCTTGTTCATTTTTGGTACCAACTTGACTGAGTCATCGGGTACCCAATGTGTGGTTAAAGATTATTCTCCAAGTATCTATGAAAATGCTCCTGGATGAAATTTACATTTGAATGGATAGACTGAGGAAAGCAGATTGCCCAAGGTACATGGGCTTCACTGAAGGCCTAAATAAAGCTAAAAGTAAGAAAGGAAGAAAGAATTTGCTCTTTCTGCCTAACTCTCTTAGAGCTGATCTCCTGTCTTAGATTCAGACACAGACTGGAACTTTTCAGGGGTCCTGAGTCTCCCACTTTCCACCTTGCAACACCTCAGCTTTCATAATCATATAAGCCAATTCCTTACAATAATGTAACTGATGACATGGCAGCCTTAATTGAAGAGGCTTTGTAAAATGTAACGGCAGAAAATAGAAATATATATGGTAGAAAAGATGGTAGGTAGAGAATGACAATCTATGTTAAGAATTAAAGGTGTTCAGGGTGGAAATCAAAAGCAAGTCAAAGATGAAACAAATAAGCAAGGGCTGGGCCTGGGGCTCGGTGGTAGAGCACTCGCCTAGCACATGTGAGGCACTGGGTTCAATCCTTAGCACCACATCATACAAATAAATAAATAAAATAAAGGCATTGTGTCCAATTACAACTAAAAAAATATTTTAAAAAAAACAAGCAAATGAGCAGAAAAAAAGAATCCCTTAAGTGTATTACTTTAACAGAACTATCTTGTTACAAACAAAATTAGGGCATAGCAAGCCATATCTTGGAAAATTTCTTCAATTTTAAGGATAAAGAATAATTTTAAAGCAAGCTTTTTGAAATAAACATGCACATATATAAAACATATGGGTGTGTGATACACACACACACACAATTGTTTTTGTTATTTTAAAAAAACTTCAGGGCTGGGGATGTGGCTCAAGCGGTAGCGTGCTCGCCTGGCATGCGTGCGGCCCGGGTTCGATCCTCAGCACCACATACCAACAAAGATGTTGTGTCCGTCGAGAACTAAAAAATAAATATTAAAAATTCTCTCTCCCTCTCCTCTCTCACTCTCTCTTTAAAAAAAAAAACTTCATTATACATCTAGTTTTATACTTGAATTATTTCAATGATTATTTAAGAATTTTCATAGTATAACTCCCCTATTTTAAAATTTTGATTTTCACAGTAAGCTGAAAGATGTAGTCAAGTACATATTTTTTTTAACACAAAGCAACAGGATAATGTTTTCTGAGCCATTTTATATTCTTAAAGTATCTTTATGCTGCCTTTACAGATAAACAAAAATTAAGTAAATACAGAACTACTGGTTTAAAATTTTATCCCTTTAAAATTTTACAGAAAAGATTCCATTATATAAACTGACATTACTGTAAAAGAGAATTCTCAAGTCTTTCTGGCTTTTGTTTCATAATTAACATGTTTTAGTTCAAAAAGATTATTTTAATTTAGCAAGATAAGGTTCTCTCTGTACTAATTTTGCTTGTAACATGGTAATTCTTTCAAATTAATATACTTCGAATTTCTCCAAACTCCTTTCTTCGTCCTTTGCTTATCTAAAAGCATCCTACAGGTATTTAAATATAACTGCCATTATTACAATTGAACTTTTTACTCAATGTGATTTTTAGAATAACTAGCACAAATCGCCAACAAATTTCACTGGGAACACACATGGAAGAAGAGGAGATACAACTGATAGCAGAACTAATTCAGGTAAGTCAAATCAACATTTGGCCCAGTGTTAATGGCTGCACAAAGATATGCTTGATCTGTGATGCTGGTTCTGATGGTAAAGAGATAGTATTTTTTCAATGCATCACGTCATTAAATGAGTTATTTCCTGCATTCAACTTCCTTCCTTCAGCAGGATTTAAGCTTGTTGATAAGAAGATGCTAAATTTGTGAGGGAGTAAAGTTTCCTATTCCATGACCTTTCAGTTAAAGATCAGATTCAGAATTATTAAGAACAAGTGATTTAGCTTTGTCTATGAAACTATAAATTAGATTTTTCTGTAAAGGAATTTATTTTAAAAGACCAGCTCTTTAACTTTTCACCATGTATGTTACTAGTTTTTAAAAATTTCCAAACTCTAAACAATACCTAAAGTATTGTTGTAAGAATTGGAATTTCAATCTCAAATTTGTCATTAAGTACTTTACAAAAGGAAGACTGGAAATAAATATTCCACTTAAGTATAAGCACAAGTTGTGTTGAATCACAGTTGTTTACAGAGTGGTAGGTTTTTAGGATAAAAAATGATCTTAATGGATTAAAACTCTCCTTCCACCCATGACCAACTATAATCTAAATGGGTCAAAGAGAAATATCCAGAATAAGACAGGACATATTACTACAAACCCTGCAGAATCAGAAGGCAGTAAGGGAATACTATCAGTAACTCCACATACAATTGGTAGCTTAGATGAATGGGATCAACTTCTATAAAATATAAATTACCACAACTCAACCAAAAGAAAATAGATATAGACTTAGTATCCCTTATCCCAAATGTTTGGAACCAGAAGTATTTTGGATTTTGGATTTTTTTTTTTTCAGATTTTGGAACATTTGCATGTATATGAGATATCTCAGAGATGGGATGCAAGTTACTATAGAATTCATTTATGTCTCAAATATACCTTATACACATGGCCTGAATGAATTCCATATACTATTTTTATTACATAATTTTTATTATATAAAATTTTGCTTTTATGATATTTTATAAAATATTTTATTATATAATGCTTTATTACATGTGACCCATCACATGGGGTCATATGTGGAATTTTCTGCTTGGAACTTTATATATTGATACTCAATAAATTTGGGATTTGGGATAACAGATTTTCAGATTAGGGATGCAATAGCATTGTAACTATAAACAAAATTGAATTTGTAATTTTGGAACTTCCATAAGAGACACCTCCAAGAATAGAGAATACCAACTTCCACTCATTTCTCTCCCCCACTATACCTTCCCCACTCCCACCCCAACCCAGAACTGAGGATTGAGCTCAGAGCCTCACACATGCTAGGCAAACACTCTACCACTAAACTACATCCTCAGCCTAAATTTTATCAAATATTAAAAGAAGGACCCATTACTAATTCTGTGCAATTTCATCCAGAAAACAAAAAAGAATGAATTCTTCTTAATTTATTTTATAAAGCTAGTATTATCCTGATGCCAAAACCAGCAAAAAGATGGTAAGAAAAATAAGAGAGTCTGGGGAGAGAGAGAAGAAACACTATAGACCAATATCTTTCCTGAATATAGACAAGAAGATTTTCAGATAGATTCAGAAACATTTAAAAATAATTATACAAAGTGGGATTATTCCTGAGATGCTAGACTGCATCAAAGTTTTAAAAACCTGGGCTGGGGATGTGGCTTAAGCGGTAGCGCGCTCGCCTGGCATGCGTGCGGCCTGGGTTCGATCCTCAGCACCACATACAAACAAAGATGTTGTGTTCGCCAAAGATTAAAATAAATAAATAAATAAATATTAAAAAAAAAAGTTTTAAAAACCAGTTAATATAATCCACCATATGAAATCTTTAAAAAATCACATGATCATATTAATTAATGAAGCAAAAGCATTTGGCAAAATTTAACACCCATTCATGATTTAAAAAGAAAAACTCTCAGAAAAATAGGAATAGAGAAGAACTTTTTCAACTTGATAAAGAGTATCTACTAGAAAAAAAGAAAAAAGGCAGGAAGACCTTGCCATTAACATTATACTAATGGTGAAAGATGAGTGTTTCCCCCTAAGACTGGAAACAGGGTAAAGATCCCACTGTTCCTACTCTTATTTAACATAGTACTATAAGTTGTAGTCAGTGCAATAAGGCTAAAAAAGGGGGAAAGGGCATACAGACCAAGAAGGAAAAATAAAACTGTTTCTATTTACAGGTGACATGATGGTTTATGTAGAAAATTCCAAGGAATCTACAAGAAGAATTCCTACAACTAATAAATGCGTTCAGCAATGTCACAGGGTATATGATATATAATCAAAAATCAATTGTGGAGCACAGAGGATTTGGGAGGCAGTGAAAATACTCTGTATGATACTATAACACTGGACACATATCATTACATATTGTCCAAAATCATAGAATGTATAAAACCAAGAGTGAACCCTGAAGTAAACTCTGGACTTTGTGTGCCAATGAGGTGTCAATGTAGGTTTATCAATTCTACAAGTATAACAGTCCGGTGAGGCCTGTTGATACTGGGGGAGACTATGTATGTGTAGGGGCAGGGGGAAATATGAAAATTTTCTATACTTTTCTCCTGGTTTAGTTGTAAGACTGAGTCTTCTCTAAAAAAAAATAATAATAAAGTCTTTTTAAAGTTGTATTTCTATAATATTAGCAAAGAACATCTAAGCATAATTTTTTTTTGTACCAGGGATTGAACTCAGGGGTGCTTTAGCATTGAGCCACATCCCTAGCCCTTTTATTTCATATAAAAATATATTTATATATATAAATAATATGTATATTTTATTTAAAGACAAGTTCCCGCTGAACTGCTTAGGGCATCGCTGTGTTGCTCAGGCTGGCTTTGAACTCACAATCCTCCGGCCTCAGCCTCCAGAGCCAGTGGGATTACAGGCATGTACCACCACGTCTGGCCAGAGCACAAAATTTTAAAATGCAATACCATTTATGATCACTCAAAAAAGATGGAAAAAAACAGGTGTAAATCTAACAAAATATATGTACAGAATTTAAATGCTAAAAAAAAAAAAACTACAAAATGCTGATGAAAGAAATAGAAGATCCAAACAAATAAAGAAATGCTGTACTCGTGAATTGGAAGGTTTAATATAATAAATATGTCAATTCTCCTCAAAGCGATGGGCCTGGGCTTGTGACTCAGTGGTAGAGCACTTGCCTCAAACGTATGAGACACTAGGTTTGATCCTCAGCACCACATAAAACTAAACAAATAAATAAAGGTATTGTGTCCATCTTCAACTAAAAATATTTTTAAAAAGAAGAAGAAGGAGGAGGAGGAAGAGAGGGTAGGTGTAGAAAGAGGAAGAAAGAAGAAAAAGTCTACCCAATTCAAGACCATGTAGAGTTTTGGTAATCAAGTTAGTAAGTTTTTGGAAGTGGGATACACATAGATCTGTGGAAAAAAATAGAAAATCCAAAATTAAACTCACAAGAATAGCCCCAGCTGATTTTTGACAAAAGTGCAAAAGAATTTCAATAGAGGAAAGACTGCCTTTACAAAAACCGGTGCTGAAACAACTATATATCTATAGACCTAATAAAAACATTAACTCAAAATGGATCATGAACATAAATATAAAATGTAAACTATAAAACTTTTAAAAATTATACATAAAATCAGGGGAAATTCTGGGAAATGGTATTAGTCAAATTACATTGTTATTTTGTGTGCATGTACAAATATGTAACAATGAATCTCACCATTATAATGTATCGCTAAAAAAAAGAAAAGAAAAGAAAATCTTAGTGTTCTAGGGCTAGGCAAAGAGTACTTAGTCTTTACAACAATGTGTGAAAAGATGAAACAATGATATATTGGGTTTCATCAAAATTTATGCAAAGAAAAAAAATTCAGTTAAGATTAAAAGCCAAGCTACAGACTGGAAGCATATGTCTGCAAACCACATAGCCAAGAAAGGGCTGGTACGTAGAATAGATGAAGAACTCACAAAATTCTGTGTAAACAAATAATCTAATTAGAAAATGAACAAAAGTCATAAATGAAACTTACTGAAGAGGATAATCAGATAGAAAGCAAACACATGAAAGTATGTGCAACTTCATCAGCCCTTAAAGATGTACAAGCCAAAGCACAATGAAATATTACTGTACACTTAGAAGAATGGCTAAAATTTAAAAAAAAAAAAAATGACAGCACTAAATGCTGATGAGGATGTGAAGACACTGGCTCACTCAAGTACCTCTGGTTGGAATGTGAAATGGTAGAGCCACTGGAAACCAGTTTAGCAGTTTCTTTAAAAATTAAACACGTTGCTATCATACAATCTAAAAATCACATTCCTGGGCAATTATCTCAGAGAAAGGAAATTTTTATGTTCATACAAATACCTATGCAAGAATGTTTATAGAAACTTTATTTTTAAAATAATTTTTTTAGTTGTAGATGGTCACAATACCTTTATTTTATTTGTTCATTTTTATATGGTGCTGAGGATGGAACCCAGTGCCTCACACATGCGAGGCAAGCGCTCTGCCACTGAGCCACAACCCCACCCGAAATTTTGATTTTTAATAGCTAAAAAGTAGAAACCACCCAGATGCCCTTCAATGCGTGAATGCGTAAACAAACTGTGATTACTACTCAGCTATAAAAACAGAGGAACTCCAAATACATACATACACACACACACACACACACACACGCACACCTGGATGGATCTTCATGAAACTATACTGAGTGAAACAACCCCATTCTAAATGGTTACATACCATCTGACTCCATTTATTTAATATCCTTGTTGTAGCAGAATTATAGAAATGGAGAACAGATTAGTGGTTGCCAGGGTGTGAGAAGGGGTCAAGGACGGGGAGAGGTTGGTGGAGCTGTAAAGAGCTGCAGGAGGGATCTTCCTAGTAATGGAAATGTTCTGTATCTTGACTTTATCAATGTCGAAATCCTGGCTGTAATATTGTACCATAGTTTTGCAAGATATTACATTGGGGGAAACTAGGCAAAAGGTACATAGAATCTCTCTGTCTTCCTCCTCACAACTGCATGTGAATTTACAGTTATGTCAAAATACAAAGTATAATTTTTAAGTGGGTAGTAAGGAAATACTGTGACAACTTTATGATGACAGATTCAAGAACTTAGATGAAATAGCAAGAGACAGATTAATTGCCAAAACTCACTCAAGAAAAATAGCCTGCATAGTCCTAGATTTATTAAAGACAATGAATTTGAATTTAAAATTTTTACAAATTAAATTCCAGGTCCAGGAGGCTTCACTGGTGAAGCCTATTAAGTATTCGTGGAAGCGGGAGGCAGGGAACATTCTACACAGACACAAAAATAGATTGAAGAGGAAGGAAACATGCTTCAACTCATCCCCAAATTCTAACATTACCTTGAGCCCTAAACTAGATAAAGCTGCAACAAGGAAAAAAAAGGGGGGGGGCAGGGCGAGTATGGCCTAGTATGCCTCATGGACATAGATATAAAAATTCTAGAAAATTGAATTAAATAATCTATAAACTGGATAATAAATATTAACAAGTAAGATATATTTACTTATATTTATCTAGGATTTATTTAACATTCAAAAACCAATGTAGTTCAATATATTGCTAAAATAAAAATTAAAAATCATATGACTATTTCAGTGGATGCAGAAAACACATTCGACAAAATCCAACACGTACAGGATATTTTAAAAAATTCTCACAGGACACAGTGGCACATGCCTAAAATCCCTGGGGCTCAGGAGGCTGGGGCAGGTGAAGCACAAGTTCAAAGCCAGCGTCAGCAACTTAGTAAGGTTCTAAGCAACTTAGTAAGACCCTGTTTCAAAATAAAAAGGGCTGAGGATGTAGTTCAGTGGTTAAGTGCCCCTGGATTCAATTCCTGGTATAAATAAATAAATAATAAATTCTCAGCAAAGTTATAATTAGAAGGTTACTTCCTTAAACTGACATAGATCAGCTATAAAGACTTACAGAAAATATTATACTTGATAGCAAAAAAAAACTTAATGATTTTCCATTAAAATCAGGAGTAAGACAAAAATGCCCACTCTCACCACATATATTCAATGTTGCACCAGTAATTTCTAACCAGTGCAATCAGGCAAGAAAAGTAAATAAAAGATGTCTCAGTAAAAAAAAAAAAAAAAAAAAAAAAAAAAGGACTGCATTTTTTAAATGGCATGACTATCAATGTAGAAAATCCAGTGAAATCTACAAAAAAAAAAAAAAACCTCTTAGAACTGCAAAGTAAATATATCATACAAATTCAATAAATTAACAACTCAGTTATATTTCTACATATAGGTTGACCCTAACTTATGAATGTCTTTTTTACTTTATGATAGTTGTGAAAACATTATACATTCAGTAGAAATCATATTCTGAATTTTGGGTTGATGTTTATCTAAGACAGCACTATGCAGGATAATATTTCCTTACTGTGCTGGGCAGTGGCAGCAAGCCACACCTCCCAGGCAGCCCTGAGATCCGGAGGTAAGCAACCAATGCACCACAGTGCACTCTGTTGCTCAGCTTCAATGGCTGGCAGTGTAGGTGAAGTAGACAATTTTTACTTATGATCATTTCAACTTATGACACAATTTTTACTTATGATCATTTCAACTTATGACGGGTTTATTGGGATGAAACTACATCGATAGTCAAGGAGCATAGGTATTAGTAATAAAAAAGTAAAATTAAACGTTAAAATAAAATTCCATTTAAAGTATATCAAAACATAAACACTTAGGGGGGAAAAAATTTAAGTACTAGGGATTGAACCCAGAGGCACTTTGCCATGAACTACCTCCCTAGTCCTTTTTATCTTATTTTGAGACAGAGTCTTGCTAAGTTGCTTAGGCTAGCCTCAAACTTGTGATCCTCAGCCTTCTGATTAACAGTGTGAAGACATGCACCATTATGCCCAGCACTTAGGGATAGATATGACAAAAGATGTGAAAGACCTAAACACTGAAAACTTAAAAAACAAACAATGCTAGGAGAAATTAAACAATGCCTAATAAATGAAGACATTCCTTGTTCTTCCTTGTTCATGGGACAGAAGAAAAAGGGAAAGAACATCAATCCATATTTTTACTATATGCAATACTTACTCTACACTCTACCATAAATCTGAATTTAAGTCTTCAAACTATAAGAATTTAGAAGAAAACACAGGAGAAAGATTTTGCAAGTCTGAGGTAAGCAAAGATTTCTTGGATACGACAAACATTGAAACCACAATATTGTAAAAATATAATAAATTACACTTCATCAAAATGATAATATTGTCTTCAAAAGATGAAAGACAAGCCACAGACCAAAGGAAAATATTTGCAAATCATAATCTGATAAAAGATTTATCCAGAACATAAAATGAACCCTCTAAACTCAGCGAGAAGAAAACAAACTACTAAAAATGGGGGGGGGGGATTTGAACATGGATTTCACTGAATGGCAAATAAACATATGAAACGATGCTCATCACCATTAGACAGTAGGATAAAACGTCAAAGTCAGTGAGATATCAATACACACACCAATTAGAATGATTATAATTAAAAAGACTGGCCATATCAAGTGTTAAAAGTATATGGTGGAGCTCCTGGAGGGAATATAGAATAATAAAATCTCTTTAGGAGAACAGTTTGCAACATATGCTCACCATATGCTCCAGTCATTTCCCATGAGAATAGAAAGTACATGTCTCTATAAGCAGTTACATACAAATGTTTTAATAGCTCTATTTGTATAGCCCCAAACTGGTCACCACCCAAGTATCCATCAACAGAATCATACTCAGTTTTAAAGAGGACTGTTATTGATACATACAACATTGTGAATGAATCTTTGGATAATCATGCTGAATAAAAGAAGCCAGATTTAAAAAGCATGCGTGTTGTATATGGGCAGTATATGTTCCATTTATACAAAACTTTAGAAAATGCTGAGTAATCTAAAGTGACAGAAAGCAGATCGGGGAGTGGGAATGAAGAACTCCAGAAAGCCATGAGAAGACTTTTCAAGTGAACTGTATGGTCACTACCTGTATTGTGGTAATGATTCATAGGGTTATTCATACATGGACTTGTGTACTCTAAATGTGTTAAATTCATCGTACGTCAGTTATAACTCACTGAAAGCATTTTCTAAAAAGAATGAGCACATGACCCAATTCAGGCCAAAGAAAACATTGAAAACTTCTGGAAAAGTTCTTCTCTGATCTGAAGAGAGAGGCCTAAGAACTGTCTCTCTGACTCTCTCTCTGTCTGCCTCTTTATCTCATCTCTCTCTCCCTTTCTCTGGATGTCTCAGTGTGAAGAAATATTTTGTCCATATTACAGCTGGAAGCCATCTTTTGGCCAGTAGAAAATCCAGCATGAGTAAATTGTTAACACAGATACAAAAAAAGCAGAAACAAATTCCTCTGAGAGGAACAGAGCCAAAGTCCTGATTGAACAGAATATGAAGATCTCTTTATCTAAGAACTATTAAATACTTGATCTAATAATATTCTATAATGTTTAAGTCATTTTGAGTCAGGATTCTATGGCTTCTAGAGTAAGCATCCTAACCGAATCAGCATATTCTCATGTGCAAACCACTTTAACAATTATAATATACCATCAGAATGGAACTCTGGTATTTAATGAAATTACTTACTTGATGTAGTTTTAAAAAAAAAAGGGTATGTATCTATTGATATGGTTATCAGTAAAATTGGTATGTATGTTAGTTTTATAGATCT
The DNA here is from genome assembly GCF_052094955.1 of Ictidomys tridecemlineatus. NCBI lineage: Eukaryota > Metazoa > Chordata > Mammalia > Rodentia > Sciuridae > Ictidomys > Ictidomys tridecemlineatus. The sequence continues at coordinate 100,645,031 of NC_135485.1, read as the reverse complement.
ATGTATATCAATTTTTATATATCTACAATAGATAAAATGAATCAGTGCTACAGTATCAGGGATATGAGCTGTTTAGAGTCTTTCCTCATCCCTTGTTCCTCCTTTTGGTAACAGTTTTCCCTTAATGAATGATTGATCTAACACTCTTAATTCATGACTTTTAGGTTCCTTGTACGATTCAAAGAGTACTATAAGAATGTGGGAAAATGAGCCCAGGCCCACCAAACTTCCCTCCTGACACTCTCTCAGCTACTTCTCCTAACAAGAAAAAAAACTGGAATAAGTAAGCAGGGACTCAAGAAGGATGCATCTGAAGTCAGAGGCTCCAGGATCTCTGAAGAAAGCCCTTCTCTCTTTGGGATAGATGGGAAGTCCTACAACAGATAGGCCAGCCACAAAAGAGCTACACATGCCTGCTGATGTGGATTCTTAGGAAGGATGGTCTAGTCTGGCTGAGGACAGGTAACATCAAGGGGAGCTGTGCCCATGAAATGCATTACTTCCAGCCCCTGAGGCTAGGCAGGAGTCCTCACCTGCACCCAAAGAGAGTTGGGAGAAGAGAGGCTTCCTTCCAATAACTGGGTGTTGACAGGTTGCCAGCTGGTTCACTGCCAGCCCACAAGAGCAGAAACTTTCCCCTGGTAGGTTTGCCACTGCATGAAAGACCCTAACTACTTGGTCTGTAATTATAGGTCAGTGTATACAGAGCAGGAAGTGGAAAATAACAACTTGCCCTTGTAGTACCAGCAAGCCAGAGAGGAAAACCAAGATAAACAAACACTTCAGACAGGTGTTTCATTTGAAATAGAACTGTTAGAAGAGTCAAGATAAGGAGTTTTTCAAAAGCAATAAATACCCTCAAGAAGATATAATTAAAGATTTGAAGGTAAACCGTTAAATATATGATGGATACTTTAAAATCATTTTTAAAGTATTTAATAACTCTGTGTTTCTGACAGTGTGGTCCTCCTAATTAAATAACTAAAATGAACTAACTGATGGAAATAACTGAAATACTGCATAACATATTTTTTTAAAATGAATACATTGTTTAGCTGGCATGAATGTTAATAATTCATCTATTTCCCAAAGTGAAAACTATAAGGAATAGCTGAGAAGTTTTCTGTCTAGCCCTTGCCACTGGGTAGGAAGGGAAGTTTTCACCTGTGACTTCATAACCACTCACACTGTATGTGGTGATCAAAAGCATTCAAACAAAGAATTTAATTTGTATAGTGTACCCAGAGTAGAGGCAACAAGAAACCCAGAAATTCTATAGAGGACTCAGTTTCAACCTAACCTTCAAAGAATTTCACAAGATAACATTTTAAGAAATACAAGCAAATTATCATTGAAAACTTAGTTGTTGCATTAAGCAACTTATGAGATATGGTTGAAAAGTGAATTAGTGAACTAGAAGATAAATCCAAAGAAATTATTGAGAATGCAATATAAAGAGGTAATGATATAATAATATTAAGAGTGAGAAGGTCTATCATATACTTAATTTAAATTCCAGGAGAAGAGACTAAAGAACATAAAAAGAAAGAGAATAACTTCAAGAGATAATGGACTAGCAATTTTTCAGAACTTTTTAGCAGAGAAAGTACCAGGACTTGAACTTAGGGGCACATCCCCAGCCCTATTTCATATTTTATTTAGAGACAGTATCTCACTGAGTTGCTTAGTAGCCTCAAAGTTGCTGAAGCTGGCTTTGAACTTGTGACCCTCCTGCCTCAGCCTTCCAAGCTGCTGGGATTATAGGCATGCACCACCACATCTGGCAAATTTTCAGACTTTTGGAAAGATAGCCAATCTTGAGATCCAAGAAGTCATATAAAACCCAATGAAATTCAAATAGGGCATACAAAAGTATGATAGTTTGGATTTATTTCTCCTTCTCTTCCTCCTTTGTGTGGGCAAATTGAACCCAGGGTCTTGTATATTCTAAGTATGTGCTCTACCACTCAGCTGCATCCGCAGCCCCCAGACTGACCCTTTAATAGAAACAATGAAAACTAGAGAATTGAATGAAATCTTTAATTTTTAAAAAGAAAATAATTCCTATAAATTTGCACATCAGTAAAATAATCTCTTAGGAACAATGACAAAATATACTTACATCCAAATGATACTAAAGAAATTCTAAAGTGTAAGGTTTTTATACACGAATCTGGCCATATTGTTCTATTTTTTTTTTTTAAAGAAATTTACACTGTAAGTTAGATAAAATTGTACTTCTATTCTAGAGGTTGAAGGCCTGTTGCTATTTTATACTGTGATTTTGAGCAGACACTAGAAGGAAGTGGGGGAGTGAGCAATATGTACATTCAGGCCAACCATAGAAAACAGCTTTGGTGTAAGCTCCAGGGGTTGGGGAGGGGGTTGGGGGGAATGTTCGGGGCATCAAGAAGACCTTTCCTGGAGCAACACAATGGTAGAAGATATGCAAGGTGACACTCGGATCATGAAGAGACTTTTTATAGAGTTGACTTTGGTATCTTTACTGAGTGATAAAGGAAGCCATTGGAGGACTTTGATCTGAGAAGGGATTTGATCTGATCAAGTGGATGAGATGCTTCAGAAATAACCCCTACTTGAGTCAACAGAGATTATTCTTTCATAGGCCAGGTATGGTGGTACATGCCTGCAATCCCAATTGCTAGGGACCCTGAGGCAGGAGGATTATAAATTTGAGGCCAACCTCAGCAACATAGCAAGACTCTGTCTCAAGTAAATAAACTAATAATAATAATAATAATAATAATAATAAAAGGGCTGGGGGTATAGCTCAGTGATAGAGCACCTCTGGGTTTAATGCCCAGGACTCCCCTCCAGAAAAATTTTTTGTTGTTGTTCTATGAACTAAAATAATCTGGTCTTTTAAAAACTTCTGTGGATACGGAATTTGATACAAGGATAGAAAGAGAAAGCAGACAGCATGTCTTTTTTTCGTTGTTGATCATTTTCAACTAACAGGGTTTTTTGACAGGAACTGGTCACTAAGTGTTTAAGAGTTTATTCTGTGGTGAGGCCTACTTTATGCTCTTGACACTTTGATCATATGATGAAGTTTCCAGGCATTATTCCATTCTACGTCTCACAGCCTCCTGTCCCTGTCAGGATGCATTAGCTACAGCTTGAGCCCAAATAGACCATGACACACTGCCTGCCTGAATGCTTGTTTTACTGTAATTCAGTGGTTATTGAATGCCCTGTTGGCATTCTGTTCTGGAAGCCCTGCATTTGTCCTCCAGATCTTCTTTTCACCATACTTCATTCTGCTTTGTGCCTCTGGCTTCCATCTGGGTCCCATATTTTGGGAAACACTGAAGATGTGAATGGTGGGAAGAAAGTTTGCACAATACCTTCTCTGGCCCCCTGCCCACCATGCAGGAAGTTGTCAGGGGCTGGTTTCTCCAGTGAAGTGCCCAGCTCCTTTCAGAAACTCCACAGCTGCACCACTTCTTGGTTCCAGCAACGTTCTGTCCCCTTGCCCTTCCACACATAGGGGTGGTTAAGGCTTGTGCACCCTAGGCTGCTCTGGCATTCCTTACAGCATTCCCTGAACTCTGCCCACAACCCTATAAATAATCCTTCATTAAGAGCTCCTTAATTACTCTCTGGAGAGTGCCATTTGTCTTCTCACACTCTCATACACGGAGCAAATATTAGCTGTATTTATCAGTTTTGCTTTTTTAAATGTTTTACTTTTGTATTTATCTTATGAAATTATATTTTGGGATTTTCACCTATCTTTATATTCAGAACATGTATTCAATACAGTACAACTCAAAGCAATGAGCTAAATGCAATGTTCCCAGGTACTAGAGAAGCAAATAGGGGGGTCCTGAGGCAACGTTGGGGTTCAGTAAAGATTCCCTTAAGAAGGTGCCATTTGAGCTGAATCCCAACCAGTAAGCAGAGCTCAGCTGTATCTCAATCTGGGGCATCCCCTTTCTACTCTGGAACTGTGGGTCTCACTATGCCACAGCTACAGAACCACACAGTTAGTGGTTCCTACAGGCTCCAGGCTTCCGTCAGAGTACCTAAGCTCTGTAGCTGTGAGGACATTCACCTGAAACCATCAAACTCCCCAATAGTTCTTAATACTCACTTCATTCCCCAGGGAAGAGGTAAATCTGTTATCCAAGACTGAGCATCAGGGAGTAGGACCCACACTCCCGCAGCCCACTTTTAGAGGCCAAGTCTTAACCACCAGGCCTCTCTCTGACTCCTGTTGATTTATGGCCTAAATGCAGATTATCAATAATTTCTCGGTGTTTTGGGTTTATTTGGGCCCCTAACGACATCCTCCAGCACACACTAAGCCTAGGATTACTCTTGAATTATGTTTCTATTTCGGGTAGTGAAAGGCTGAGATTGCCAGGGCTCTGCAGGGATCACAAGAGGCAAGAGCTACCTCAACTCTTCCCATTACCTCTCACCTCCAAATTATACTCCTAATGTAATCAGAAAACCTGAGTTCTTACTTCTACTCCGTCACTTGGGACCTCAGACAAATTACTAAACTTTTCTCACTTCAGTTTCCTCATCTGGGAAATAGAATAAGTAATTAGATTGTTGAGGCGATTGAAAGCCATGTGTAGATAAAACTCCCAGCATTTAGGGGATGACAAAGTACCAAAAATCTAAAGAGGTACTAATATATATCTTTAAATGTCTTTTCAGCAGGTGACAGTAAGTACCAGAAGTCTAGAGAGGTACTAATATGAATCTTTAACTCTCTTGAAGTACTGTTTCATGAATAAGGGAATAAAGTTTTCTTGTTGGTCTACAGGACAGAAATGGGGAATAAAGTACAAATTACAAAAAAAACAGATTTGTCCTCAACATGAGAATAACCTTTCATAGTGACCTCTTTAGGCATGGAAAGGGCATCTTATAAAATGGTAAACCCTCAAGCTACTCACTGGAATTATTCACAGGCTTTGGGTTTCATGTTGGATTTCAAGGTCTTTAAATTTCCTTCTACTTCTGTTAAGTTTTCCATAATTCTAAAGAATTTTCTGGTTTTCAGCAGACAAATGAATGACTTCTAGCTAAAACATCTCCTTTCAAAAAAATTACTGGTTTTATTTAAAAAAAGTTTTGAAAAGAAATACTTACATAATTTGCTATAGGAAACACTATTCTCTATTCTGAGAAATTAAACATTTCTCAAATATTTCCATCTGCTTCCTAAATAAGATGAATCATTAGGATAGAAACGCTTTCTCAAATGCAAATCAAAACTACACTGAGATTCCATCTCACTCCAGTCAGAATGGCAATTACCAAGAAAACAAACAACAATAAAGGTTGGCGAGGATGTGGGGAAAAGGTACACTCATACATTATTCATGGGACTGCAAATTGGTACAACCACTCTGGAAAGAAGTATGAAGATACCTAAGGAAACTTGGAATGGAACCACCAGTCATTCCACTCCTAGGTTATACTCAAAGAACTTAAAAACAGCATACTGCAGTGACACAGCCACATCAATACTTACAGCAGCTCAATTCACAACAGCTGAGCTATGAAATCAACCTAGGTGCCCTTCAACAGATAAATGGATAAAGAAACTGTGGTATATATACACAATGGAATATTACTCATCCTTAAAGAAGAATGAAATTATGGTATTTGGCGATAAATGGGTGGAACTAGAGGATATTGTGCTAAGTGAAACAAGCTAATCCCAAAGACCCAAAGGCTGAATGTTTTAATATACAGATGCTAATTCACAATGGCAGGGGGATACAGGTATTTTGAACTAGACAGAGCAGAGTGAAGGGAGGGGAGGAGGAATGGGGGTAGGAATAATAGTAGAATGAATTGGACCTTACTACCCTATGTGTATGTATGGTTATATAACCTGTGTGACTCTACATCATGTACAACCAGACCAATGAAAAGTTATACTCCATTTATGTATGAAGTGTCAAAATGCATTCTACTGTCATATATAACTAATTAGAACAAAAAAATTGTTTTTAAAAGAAATGTTTTTCGAAGCACACATGCACATGTGTGTATACATACACTTATTTGCACACACAGAGTTAGCTCTGAAGACTGTGTGTTAATTCCTTTACAAGCAATGAGTGTACTTTTAAAACACACTGGGATCTGAAGTTTTAAAAAATAGTTGAAACTGCAAAATAATGAACAGGAAAGCAGCACTGCATGAATTTTTACTTTAACAAGCCCTGACAATGTTCTCCTTAAAAGTATTGCAGCCATTATAACAATAGAGATCTATATAATAACTGATATTATTACAATGGGTTGTTTCAGATTTCTATAAATTCTGGTCAGGAGATATATGCATGGAAAGGTAATTTTATCCTATTTAAAAAGATATGTAGGCACTGGGGCTGCAGCTCAGGGGTAGTGCACTTGCCTGACATGTGTGAGGCACTGGGTTCAATTATCAGCACCTCATATAAATTAATAAAATAAAGGTTTATCAACAACTAACAATTTTTTTTAAAAAGGCTATGTATATGCATCAGAACATGACTTTAAAATAGACTTGACAGCCAGATATAAAACCTCTCAGAAGACCCCTCCAAAAAACACATTAACTGGCAATTGTCTCAATGGGATGCCCACTAGCTATGCTGATTTCACTTGAAACAATTTCACTGGCTTCATATAGCATGATCAATCACTATGGTTTACTGGGGAACTGAAGGGCTCTTGGATGCGGGACCCTATGTGCTAAAACCAAGACAATCCCAGGCAACTGGAATGAATTGGTTCTCTAGTTTTTGTATTTTTGTGCAAATTGATAAAATATATTTCTGTTATTTTCTCAATTTTGTATCACTGGACTTCATAGGTTGAAGTCCTAACCCCTAGAACCTCACAATGTAACTGCTTTGAACTTAGGGTCTTGAAAGAGGAGTTAAAATGCGGTCAGTGGGATGGATCATCATCTAATATGACTTGTGTCCTTCTAATAAGGGACTAGGACATGGACGTAGGGAGAAGGTAGCTATTTGCAAGCCAGGAAGAGAGGCCTCTGAATAATCCAGCTCTTCTAACACCTTGTTCTCAGACTTCTGACTTCCAGAAAATAAAATTTTAGCAGTTAAGCCCATCTGGTCTGTGGAATTCTGTTAGGGCAACCCTCACCAACTGACACAACTCTCTTATAGTTATTCCTATGAGATTTTGTGTGGTGCCTTTCAGCCAGTGATTAGGGTCTAAGCTTTACCTCCTCCTCTTCTCATTCCTCACCAAGGAAGACCTCCCTTCCACTTCACCTCGATCATGACCTCCACACTTTCCGCTTCTCCTTTCTTCTGATACCTTGTCCCTTCAGTAGTCTTTATCTTATTAAATCTACTAATTCATTAAACTATCTTCCTCTTTTCCAAACTTCCTTTAGCCACAGCACTCCATAAGAGGTTCTCAAGTTAATGAAGGATGACACTAACTTCTGCCTCCTTTCTTCTCACTCCAAACTTTTGATGACCTTCTTTAACACTCACCACCCTCTTTTCCCATTCCCTACAAGTCTGGTTCTTGGCTCTCTTCTTTATGTGGAAACAACTACCACAATTTTATAATAATCTCTTGATTTAGATTTCTAACCCTATGTATCTCTGAGCGTCAGACTTTAATTTCCAAATGAACATTAGTTATCCCCACATGGACATCTCACTGAGCCTATCACGTTGCATATATCTAAGCGGAACACATCAAAACTGCAGATCCTTTCTCAGTTACGGTGTTACCACTGTAATCCACAAGATTAGAAACACAGAGCTGAATCTTCCTCTTAGAAGTAAGATCACAGTCACTGCTAGCAGTGTTGAGAATTAATATAGTCCCCTTGACTTCCAAGCAGAGTGAGCAGGAATGAGCAGAGCAAGAACCTTGTTTCTGTATTAAGCTTCACCAGCCATGCCCTGAGGCCAAGTTCAGGATTTTGTAATTCCCAAATTCAACTGCCGGTTCTCATCTTCAACTTGTCTTAGGAACCTGCTGCAGTATCTGATAGTGTTGAGCACTCTCTCACCCTGGAAACTCTTCTCTGGTTTTCCAAGCCTTCTTCCTGCATTGGATGGCACCTCAGGAGCTGTTGTTGTTTGCCTTACTGGGGATTGAACACAGCAACACTCTACTACAGAGCTACATCCCCAGCCCTTTTAATTATTTTTTTTTACCATTTAAAATTCATATTCATCTACATTTATTTAAGTCACATTACGTTTGGCTGTAAAGGTGTGGAAAGGGTAATATCAAATTTTGTAGTGAGCTAGGGTTAGGGTTAGATAATTCACATTAATATGGGGAAATATGAATATTCATCAGGAAGTACTTGTGAAAATATGGGTGGAAACATATAAATATACAAGATCGGAAACAGGGAAGATTAAAATATGAATCCTATAAATATATATTGAAAATATGGGGATGCAAGGATGAATCCTATATAAGATCTATTATGGTATGTATCCAAATTTAACATTGAAAATTGAAGTCAAAATACCCTTTAAAATTCATATTTGTGTTCATGGATTTAAAGCACATAAGGTTTAGATGTAAAGACAGGGTCATCCTAAGTTTTCCACTCTGGTTTCAACCCTGTGATCCTCCTGCCTCAGCCTCCTGAATAGTGTGGATTACAGGTGTGTGCTGAGAGCCATTGCTGAGTCCGAATGACGCATGGCATTTTTGCCAGAACTGAGTGGTTGAGAGGTGACGCCAGCAAGCCATTGAGATGATAATGGTTATGTTAAGCTGTGTATATTAGACCCCTGCTGTCCGCCACTGCCTGCTACTTTGGAGGTCTCCAGGGATTCCCCGGAGAGTTCCCATTGGTTGGGGAAGGGCCGGAGGAGGGATTTCCGGTTGGTGGTTCCTGGAGGAGCCTCGTGGTGTTGGGGAGAGTTGGGGAGGGGGGAGCGTGTGTGGAGTGTGCTGGTAGAGTTCAGAAATAAAGTTTGTTCCTGCTTCAGTGGCTCGTGATTTGTGCCCAGCCAGACTGTGGCAGGTGTGTACCCCTGTGCCCAGCCATTTGGGGAGTCTTCAAGGACAAGTTTCCCTCTCCCTATCTCACATCAGCCCCAGAAATAAAGTCATTTATCAAATTTCTGGTCTTGGTCTTCTTTCCTAACTCTCTGTGATCCTTTTAGAAACATGCTCAGGACAACAACCACATCTTTATAATAATCTCTTGATTTAGATTTCTAACCCTATATATCTCTGAGCATCAGACTCTAATTTCCAAATGAACATTAGTTTTTCCCACATGGATATCTCAGTGAGCCTATCATGTTTCATATATTGAAACGGAACACATCAAAACTGAGAAAATCCTTTCTCAGTTACAGTATTACCATTGTAATCAAAAAGATTAGAAACACAGAGACAAATCTTCCTCTCAATGAAATGACATACATAATCTGAAAACATGTCCTATTAACTCTACCAATAGGGCAAATATGGTGTCACCTTTAGTCCAATGAAGTTAGAAGACATACTTTCCCTATGTTCTCTTCCCTTTCTGAGGCACCTGTGGAAGAAACACTTGATGATTGTCAGCTGGTGGAGGGAATCTGAGTCACTGGCTCATGACGCCGAGGCAAGTAGCCAGGTGAGCCATGCAGTCAGGAGCTTGTGCAGTGGGTATTAGATGTGAGAGAAATACACTTTTATTGTGTTAAATTACAGATACTCCCTTTTTGTTTTTAAAAACATTTATAATAGGTGCTAGTATTATTTACCCCAAACATCATGTAAATACAATGGAAACAGTATCCCAAATAGTAAATACCCAATAAATGACAGAGATCACTCTTTCTACTGCTAGTATATTAGACCGAGTCCAAATCACCTTTCACTTAGAATATAAGGACCACATAAAACATCAGATATTGCCTGGGAAGTTAATTTACTTAGGATATATTTTTCTATACAAGTTTTTGCTCTGCTCCATTGTGTCATTGGTGAATTCCAGGGTAATTATGAAATGGCAGAAAAAGAATATTATTTTGTGTCTTCAATGCAAAGAAAAACATTAGTTATTTCCTTTTCTTCTTCACTTCTTGAAATAAGCAGGATAAATGACACCAGGTCTTCTCCTACACACTGCAACTTTTCTCCCACCACCCCGTGCATCTAGGATCCCTGAATGTAGATGTTGAGTTGACTCAGGTTCAAATCCTGGCTCTCTCACACTGTCTTTATCTTCCTGAGTCTCTCCATGAATAGAGTATGCTTTTATAGTCAATCTTTGGTAAAACAATGTGTATTTTCTTTGTTTTCATCAGGCCCTAAGTGTGTGTGTGTGTGTGTTTGTGTGTGTGTTGTTGCTGAGGATTTAACTCTGGGCTTCCTTGTATGCCAGCTCTGTGCTTCATCACTGGACTAGAAAGAAGAGGGTCTTTCTGAACATGTCTACATTATTTATGGAATATATTTTAGGCACTATAAAACTGTGCTATAAGCTGTGTTTTAAACCCTGACTTCATGTCTGTAAGTCTCACTCCCACTCATCCATCTGTTTTCTTTCTCCTGTTCATTTTGATATCATATTTTATCCACCATTTCCAACATCCACTAAATACTAACCTTTTCATCAAAAAACTTCTTTTGAGAAACAACAGTATTATTAAGAACCAAAATAAATGAGGTTTCCTGAGAATCTTGCATCTCAGTAAGTGCTTCATTTACATGATGTCATTTGACACTTATGCTACCACTATGAGCTGGGCATTATCGTCATCCCATTTTACAAAGTGAGTAAAAAGAGGAATGATCATACTCGTTCAGGGTCACACAGCTACACAGGGAAGAACAGGAATGAATTATTTTCTGTGAAGGTGCCACTCAGGCTCTGGCTTCAAGTTTGAAGGGAGCACTGGATTTCACAGCCTGAGATCTTAACTACCAGACCATGCTCTTAGCACTGTAATCTCTCTCCCTATGTATTTGAGTATACCTCCATGAAAGCATTTACTGTACAATCACATGCACTCCTTTGTGCTTTGTGAATCCTTTGAAGACAGCAATGACAGAGTATAAATATTCATTTAAACTGACAGAGAGGGGCTGGCGATGGGGATCAGTGGCAGGGTGCTTTCCTAGCATGTGTGAGGCACTGGGTTGGATCCTTAGCACCACGTAAAAATAAACAAATAAAATAAAGGCAACCTGTCTATCTACAACTATAAATTTATTTTTTTCAGAACTGACAGAGATGTAGTATCTGTAAAACTAGTGACATTCTCCTTTCCAGTTTATTGATGTTTCCATTTCAGTATGTTTTCATCATTAAGGGAATACAATTCTGGACTCTCTGGATGAGGAAGAAGCATTCTTGCGCTTCTTTGTTGGGTTCACTCTCAGTGATAAAATCTATTGTACAAATCCCTTTTGTCCTGGCTACTATACAAGTAGTCATTCTTCCAAGCTTTATGTTAGAAGTAGAGATCATAATCTTCTTTTTCTTTTGAAACACTTATAGAGGCTAATGGAGTACTCTTTCAATAAGACATGCCGTTATGCAAGCACAAGATAGAATATGGTGGTCATTTTAATGGAGGTTTCATGAAATACTCCACTATGAATAGGAAGAGATGTAACATGATGCACATATGTTCTAGTGGTCAACAGTGCAAGCATTAGGACTATGAGGAAATTAATTTCAATTTGTTTTACTTTATAAGTTCTTATACTAATTGTTTACATTTATATAGACCTTCTCATTCTTTTTCTCCTGTGACTTAGGATTATTACAATGTAACATATGTTGTTATTATATATTTGCATAAGGAAGCATACATGTTAAACATATATTTAAAACATCCATAATGGAAACTATTATATAAAGTGGTCATATAGCTTATAAGCCATAATGATATAGGCTTAATAAACAAATGAAGAAACTGAGGCTTAAACAAGCTATTACTCCACAAAAGTTACACAGATAATTCAAGACAAAATTAGGATTCCACTTAGGTCTGATTTTAAGTCTGGTGAGTCTTCCCATTCATCCTGACTCCTTATAGCTAAGACCTGAGATCTGTGTATTCCTAAGCATGTTGAGGTTGTCCTCATAACCTGTAGCAAGTTGTATCCTTTACAGAAATACAATTCACTCCTATTATCAGCATGGTTTTTTTTTTTTTTTTTTTTTGAGAGTGAGAGAGAGGGATAGAGAGAGAGAATTTTTAATATTTATTTCTTTTTAGTTCTCGGCGGACACAACATCTTTGTTTGTATGTGGTGCTGAGGATGGAACCCGGGCCGCACGCATGCCAGGCGAGCGCGCTATCGCTTGAGCCACATCCCCAGCCCCATCAGCATGGTTTTTAAGAGTTTGCAAGACTCAGGTGTATGTCCGAATCACCTTCATACATTGTACAATTTCTCACTGTCAATGAGTATACTATACAGATCTTTTTTTTTTTTTTTTTTAATTTTAACATTTATTTATTTTTTCTTAGTTCTCGGCGGACACAACATCTTTGTTGGTATGTGGTACTGCTGAGGATCGAACCCGGGCCGCACGCATGCTAGGCGAGCGTGCTACCGCTTGAGCCACATCCCAGCCCCCTACTATACAGATCTTAATCTCAGAACTCTCTGTACACCATTTCCACCTCTCGGATTCATGAGAAATTCATGTGATTTCAGAGATCTAATGACAAACACAACCTACCTTTTCTATAGTATTGGTGCCCAAAATCCTGCATTTTTTCTTTGTAGCCTGAAAATAGCAAATACCTTCTGACATTATAGACTGGACGAATTTTTCAGAAGCTTTCCTGAAAGCAGGTTTATAGAGAGCATACAGAAAATGGGCAACAAAGCAGGAAAATGGGAAGGTTTTAATAGAGAGTCCAAAAGAGCAAATGGGGAGCTCTTTTAGTTTTGGATGCTGTACTGCAATAAGTAGCATCTCCCCCCAAATATATGTTCATGTCCTAACCCCAGGTATCTATGAACATGATCTTATTTGAAAATAAGACCTTCATAGATGAAATCAAGTTAAGAGGTGATCATAATGGATTAGCGTGAACTCTAAATCTCACCAGTAGTTTCTAAATAAGAGAAAGGAGACATGAGGAAGATGGTCACATGGCAATGGAGGCACAGATTGGAATGATACCGCTGAGCCAAGGAATGTCAAGGATTGCCAGCCAAAAGGAGTTAGAAAGAGGCAAAGGATTTTTTCCTAGCCTTTGGAGAGAGAATGGCCTTGAGAACACCTTGATTTCAGGCGTATAGCCTCAAGAATTGTGAAAGAATAAATTCTTGCTGTTTTACACCATCCAGTTTGTAGTAATTGTTAACTGCAGCTGTAGGAAACTAATATACCTGCTTAACACTCCAGCCTCAATTTCAAGTCAGAGACCATTTTGAGTTTGAAATTTAATCCCCTTCAATTTTTGTTCCCCAAATATGTGATGATTCTATCTTGTACAATCCTACCTCTACATCTTTTGGAAACACAGCCCTCTTAGAATGAAGGGCCCTTGTAGAATGCTCACAACTAGTCCACAAAGAGGAGAAGATTCATGTCAGGAGCAAAAATCATTTTATATAGATTATACATCCATCTACTACAATATAATAGTGGCACAATTTCTAATAATGTCCCATAGTAACACAGACTTTCTAAAAATAACACAGACTTTCTAAAAGCCATTGCCTTTTATGTGTATGAATCCTCTGAATTCTAGGTGTTTGAACAGCCTCAGGAGCTAAATAGCTTGGACGCATATTGTTAGGCAGCCCCAAGTTCACCACAGAGGCTCACTCAATACCCAGTAAAATGGAGATCTCTCTCTCTCTCTCTCTCTGCCAAACCTCCGCCAAGAAGGTTCTTATAACCTCATAAGGAAGGGGAAATAGGAAGTAGATCTGAAAGGAGGAGAGCAACCATGCTATGGGCGATCTGGGTACCATAGCAACACCGCCTAGTTACTACCTATTCCTGATGTTTCCAGATTAAATTGACATTTGACTTCATTACGCTCTAAAATATCTACTTTGGCTCAAAACTTATTTGGGGAGCTAACCCACCCCGTGATATCCCCAGACTGTGCCTGCCTGGCACAGTGTCCGTGGAATACAGAAGTTCAAATGCCAATGAATGGTCATCACTGGGAGTCCTAGTAGCAGATTCTCCAGAAATAAAAGAAAACTCACCTCCACCAGATGAAGATTTCTTTCTTTCTGAGTTGTAAATCTAGATCAGTCGCTCCCTTAGCTATAATTCTCTCCAAGCAATTGTAATGGCCTGAAAGTGCTCTGCAAATGAAAGTTCTGAACAACTGACCTATAACCAAGATATCACCCAAGTCCCCAGCAGATGTGCATACTTCACTGGGCAGAAGTCAGTTATGATATCGAAATTCCGGCTTAATCTGTAAAGAGATTTGAGTATAACTGAGACACAGTTAAATGGAATATACACAGGAGACTTATTTTTATATGCTGGCATACTTGGATCCCTGCCGAACCCTCTTCCCCTCCAGCTGCCGGGGCCTGCCCTTAGGGGCTCTGGGCGGCCCAACCCTAGAAGCCCAACAACCACCGCCTCCGCAGCGCCCGCTCCCCTACACAATCCGGTCCCGCAGGCGCTTCCTGGGGGCGTCTTCACCCGCTGCAGCCCTAAGAGTTTCGGGAGCGCCAGGCCGGGAAGCCAGAGCCGCGGGAGGGGGACCCCAGCATCCTGGGCCGCCTAGCGCGCGCCCTCGCCCAGCCCCGAAGCGGCCGCGGGGCGGGAGCGAGCTGGGCTACGAGGCCGGGCTGGGGGCGATAGGCGCCCCCACAAGTGCGGGCTTCCCCCACCCCCGGCGGCGACCCCACCTCCCGCCCCCGCTGCGTGCGCGCGTGTGTCCGTCTGTCTGTCTTCTATCTCGACGTCAGTGGGAATTTCCAGCCAGGAAGTGAGAGAGTGAGCGAGAGAGAAAGAGAGAGAAGTACACTCGCGAGCCGGGGCAGGAAGAGGAGGTTTCGCCACCGGAGCGGCCCGGCGACGCGCTGACAGCTTCCCCTGCCCTTCCCGTCGGTCCGGCCTCCCGCCGCCGCCGCCGCCCTCGGCCTGTACGCCGCCGCCGCCGGCCGGGCTCCGAGAGCCCCGCGCAGCCCAGGCCCGAGACCCCGCGGCCAGGAAGGCGGCACCGCCGCCGCCCGGCCACCGCGCGCCCTGCGCTTCCCTCCGCCCGCGCCGCGGACATGGCGCGGCGCTGAGTGGCCCGGCCCGACCCGGCCCGGCGAGATCGCGCGCGCGTTCTCCAGACCCGACCCGACCCGACCCGCACCGGGCCTCTTCAGGCTCCGGCTGGCCGCCGCTCTTCCTTCCCCAACCCGCTGGCCCGCGCCGCCGCGGAAGGGGAGTCCACAGGCGCAGGGAGGCCGAGCGCGGACCCGCCACCAGGGTAAGCCAAACTCGGGCAAGTGGGGGCCACTCTGGGGACGTGTGGCCCGAGTCCCGCTGCCCACCCGCCCCGCGCCCCCTCCAGCAGCACTTGGACTTCCTCATTCCAGCGCTAACCTCTGGGCTAGACCGTGGGACAAGGTTGACAGTAGTTCAGAGACACATGGGTTTGGCGACAAGGGGGAAAAGGCACATCCGGACTTCGTAGGGGTTGGTCGGCCGAAGGGCCGCGGCCTCGCGGGCCGGCATTTCTGTTCAGGTCTCCACCGGCGGGAACAAGAGCCGGAGGGCACCTCTTGCAAACTTTTTTTTTTTTTTTTTAAATCCCCACCTCCAGCTCTTGCTGCGGGGTGGCGAGAAGGCTGAGGTGCGCTGCGGTGCGGAGGAGAGAGGGGAAGGTGGTTGGTGCAGTGCAGAGCCAGATTTCACCTAAGGGCGTTCCATGAAATGAAAGCAGAAGTGCTTGTCAGTCCTCTTGGCTAGGAAAGTCCTTCCCAGCTCCCCAAAATTGAACAGGAGATCCTATTCCTTCCTTTCCTACTTCTAAAAGAAGCCCCCCTACTTCTCTCTCCCTCTTACACACACGCACACGCACACACGCATACACGCGGCATAAAGTATTCACCTGCTAGAGGACCTGCATGATGATTTTCAAAAAATAAGGACTTGATACTTACCCTTCAATGTCTGGCATTTGAGAAAGAAAAGAAATTACCTCCTTAAAGCACTGTTTAGATACTTGATTATGTAAAACTCTTGGACGGTGGCACCCTGCATTGTGCATGACCTCTGAAAAATAATGATATAAACAAAGCCTATCCTAAACAGGTTTTCTAGTGGTATTTTAAAATAGACACCGATGGAGATATTGGCCCTGATTTATTGGTCTATTCTGTACCTTAAATGGGACTTAATGATACAGGATTCAGTCATCAAGATTTAAGACATTTTTATGGACTTTGTTAAGTAGAGCTTAACTTTGCTCCTTATGAAATAACCATATTTATCTCTTAGATTTTTGTTATAAAGCTCATAACTGAGTAATGGCTGTGATATTACTAAAACATTTAAAAGCTGTGTTATCAACAGACTCTTGTACTAACTGATGTTCTTTAGTAAATACTAAAACTTGGGATCAAGATGCTCAATTAGTTTTCTAACAGAATTCCTCAACTGAATATTCTTGTGTAATCATGTTTATTGAAACTTTATAGGGGGAACTTGATTAAAATAACGCCTTTAATAAGTAAGTAAGTTGTTTTTCTGATTTTAAATTTGTGCTTTCTAGAGATGAATTATTTTAATGTTTGATGCCTTAAAAACTTATGTAAACTTAAAGTACTTTTTTGAGCTTATAAACTTGGAAAGACAGGAAATACAGAGCTTTGTTTCCTATAGCATTTTACATTTATCATTTAATTGAAGTGCTAAAATAAAAAGAACATATATAATGAATGGAAACATGAAATCTGTTGAAACTGTTCATCCATATCCATATACCCCAAATTCCTAAATGTTCTCCCTCACTTGTTTAAATAAAATGTCTTCCTAGGTTGCAGACTACTAAACAAACCTGAACATGAAGGAGGACTCATATATAGATTTAATGCTGGAACTAAAATACTATTTGCTGGGAGAGATAAACTACTTCTAAACTGTTTGAAAGACTTTTTAAGCAAAATAGTGTCTTCCTATTGAAGGTTGGTGGCAATTTGACAACCTGTTATCCTTAATTTGAATTTTCAGTTTTATCCTATGTTCTGCAGTTGGCAATCATTTGAGCTGAATAAATGCCCCTATTTTTCAAACTTAGTAAATACTGGAGTATACGTACAGAGGTAGTCATTCTCCTTTGTAAATACTGCTTTGATCTTTGCACTTCCTTTTTTACTTGTACCTCTTAAACAAGATCATCTTTGATGACTGAGTTGCATTTGGTTAAAGCTCAATTTGTCTGAACTAGGCAGAATTTTAGATTTAGTAATCATATTCTTTACATTTTTCTTGTCATTGTTTCTTGAAACACATTGAACAGTTTGAGAAACCAAAGTTTGTGCAGGCTGTTTTTACTCCCCTTTTAGAGTTCCAAAAAACTAATTAAGTAAGTTACTACCTTGACTTTCAGGGATTGCTTATTGTGGTAGGTAGGAGGTCTAGATAATGAATTGGCAGCAGCATGGATCTTGGGCTACCATTCAATCAGCAAGTCCATACTTTTACCTAATTTATGAGAGAGGTATTCCCCTGTTCAGCAGAGGTGAAAGTTCTGGCTTCTAGGGGAAGTGGTTACTTCATAACCTTCAATTAATTTGAACTCAGGCAAAGTAAGAAAAGTAGTTAACATTTTTAAACACTATGTTAAAATAATTATATTGAGTTGCTATAAGAATTTTTTTGTTATGGTTGTTATTGCTTTGAAGTGTTTGGAGCTATGTACTGCAGCTCTGCCATTTGCATTTTTTATAAAGTATTCAAAATATTATATTTTTTGTCTTCAGAATTTATTAGTAGATCTTTTATTCTGAGCCTAGAGATGTCTGCAATAGGAAGTATACCTGGAATGCAGATAGATCACAAATAAATACTCACATTATACTCTTCTAGTTTACAGACTATACAGGAGTCCCTGGAGCAGGAATGGATGTATATGAATCTATGGCTATGCAAAATGTCTCACTAACTTGTATTTTTAGTGGGAAGATTGTTGTTTGGTTGGCTTATTGATTTTCTGTTTATACTATGAATTACATAAGGTCATGTTAGAAGAAGCAGGAGGAGAAAAAAATAATAGAATTTCAGTACTGGAGGACACTTCAAGGTAGATGTCTGCTTCTGCATTTACATTTATTTCTGATCAGGGTTAATTGACCAATGTCTTTTGGTAACCAGTAAACCACTTGGAACAATTTATCCTGTTTTCTGGGAATTAATTATGATTTGTGCTGTGCATTTTTTTGTAAGTGCTCAGCCTAATTGTGGCGTTTCTATAGAGGTAAGCAGGTAAATCATTAGGAGCATTTAAATTAGGAGATTTGAGGTTTTAAACAACTAGAGGCACTTATTCAGCCTCAGGAATGTTTGGATGTTGTGGCATAGTCCTGCAAGTGAGTTTGGTCCTTGAATATGCGTGTGTATGTGTGTATATTTGGGTGTGTGTGTGTGTGTAAGAGTGATATTTTCACAGACTTAATAGTTAAGGCAACATAAACATGTCTTTTGTCTTTGTACTGTTTTTTAAATGAGTGTACAATGCCTTTTAAATAAAGAGAAAAAGGATAAAGTAGTAATATGTTCATAAGGATGAAATTGCTTCATATCTTTGGTCTCTACTGTTTTAGAGGGTGTCCCTGGTGCGAATTAATAGACTATATTTTGGGGGTAGACCTGGCCTTGAAGATCAACCAATTGCTTAGAAAATAAATTGTGAAACAAATTTGTATTGTTTTACCACAAAGAATTTAAAGCCTAATAGTTTTATGCAAAAAGAATATAAGATGTAATTTGTTAAAGATTGTAGAAACCATCAGAGTAGAGAATATGGATGAAAATATTAGTTTAAGTTAGAGAATTAATCAAAACTATTGTATTGTATTTTAAATTTTAAAAAGAAATCCATTATTTTTTAGTCCTTATGTCTTGTATAGTAACAAGTGCAGATTTATCAGTAATGCAAGTTTCATCTGCCTTAATTCATTGCCTGTTTTTGAAATTGAAATAGTGATATTTGTGTTTTAATTATCCATTATAAATTGGCTTATTATTTTTCATTTCTCTTTCACCTTTAGACCAAAAACCTTATGACTAGGGTCTTATTCTGATCCATGCTGTCAACACATATCAGCAGTTTTAAACTATCTGTAGATGCTATTTCTTGAAACTGTGAAAAAGTATTAAACTTTAAAGAAGAATGTAAATATTCTGGATAACTTATTCTTTTGAAGAACCTAAATTATTTTAAAAAGAAAAACAAAGAGCTATTTGAAAAATAGCTATAGAACAAATTCTATAGTTCTAGCTAAAAAGAAGCAATATCTAATTTAGATTGAAAAGAAATACTTAGCATTGTGCTTATTGACGCATAGTGAGCAATAACTGTTGAATGAATGAATGCATTTAAGTTATTTTTATTTCACTTTTTAAAATGGGCATACTTTTGCTTATGGAAAAAAAATACAGTTTTCTTGCCTTCTGGTAAGAAAGAAGCCAAAACATAGTTATTGCCTCCTAGATATTATATTATCTAAAGTGTACTTGAAGATTAGTAGGACAAGTAAATTATTTAAAAGTACCCAGTGTCTTCCCAAAAGGAAGCATTTCATTTTAAAATAGAAGTTTATGAACTGGAAAGGGTTTTGTAGTTTCAAAGTTTTAGAGGCACTTGTCAAGCAAGGCAGTAAAGTAATTGAAATGATAAATGGTGCATGTACAAGATAAAAAAAAATGTTACTTTTTGGCAAAGTTAGAATTTCTCTAAACTCCATTGAAAATGCAGTTTCAATATGAGCATCTCCAAAAAAGGAAACATTACTGTAAATACTGCTTTCTAATCTAAGGATTATTAACACTTAGGTAAATTCATCGACCAAAAAATACAAACAAAATGTGTTATGACCTCCAGAATTAAATATTTGCCATCCATAAATCTGCGACTTTTAGAATTTTTAGATGGGAAACCTTAGAAACAAATGGGCAGTTAGCAGGGTTTACAGTACTTTCCACTTTCATAGCTTAACGGTTTTGCAACACTATAAAATCCCGGCCTCTTCATGGTGAGGTTTGTACATTATTTCTCAGTTGAAATTTTTTCAAAAAATTGACCTTGAAACCCTGTTTCTGACCATTTATTCTTTGTGGACACAATTTATAAAAGAACAAAATGACAACACTCCCATCCTTGTGTTGTGCTCTGGGAGAGCCCTAAGACAATCTTTGAGGAAGACAGAGCCATTGAACACTGCTCACTGAGCTTTCCTGCCCACCTAATTCTTGTTCTGACCCTGACCTCTCTTTGCATCCCTTGCAAACACATTCAAGTTTTTAAAATCAGTTCTAAAAATCAGTGTATACATATGTGTATATTAAATCTTTTTTGTTGCCAACAAACAAATTAAATGTCTACATATATAACCAGTACATTGTTAACCTGTCATTACTGAAAAGTACTCTGAACTTGAATAGCTGCATTGTTTGTTACTTAGAGTAATAAAATAATCCAAGCACTTGCTTCTACTTCCCCATGGGATGGCTATCAGAGAATGATAAATTTTTCTATGTTCCATTACATGATCAATTCAGCTTCTGGGCATAAACAAAGCAAACAAATCTATAACTCTGTCATAATCTTTACAGTGCTATTCAAAAGTATATGGACAATTCATACATTTCATGGTAGACTTAATAAAGCCATTGAACTTTTTTTTTTGATGGGAATATTTTGATAAATGAGGTTCACTGAAGTTTCTAGGATAGATTTACTTTTTGCTAACTTGAACTAAAGAAAGAACAAGACCTGCATAAATTAAGTACATTTCTAGAGAAAATATTGGAACATTAAAAATATTTTTATTGTTTTGATGCATTTTATTTGTTAAAATAGCAGCCATTTCAAAAAGTATTATTTTTATTATGTGTCATGTGGTTTGAACTAGACAAACCATATTTCAATGTCAGAGCATACTCATCCCTCATTTTCCCCAAATATTGATTCTAACATATATCAAGCATGCAAAGAAGAAAAATTAAAGTGATGGCAGACTTCCTAATCAGTCTATATATTTTCTGGTTCTCTTCCCAAGCCTGCAAATAATTTAAATAGTGAAAATAAATTACTTAATTATCTTAGAAAACATGCCCTCCAAGATGAGAATTTTAGGAATGAAAAAATGACTAATTTTGGATGTCTTAACATAAATTCCTAACACGTTTTATAGCTATTTGAAGAACTGCTTTGTCTACTAATTCTTAAGGATAGGTTTATTTTGTAGGGTTAATCCTACAAAATTGGTGTTTGGCCATTAAGACTTGATTTATAAGATCCATTGTCTTTTTCTTTTAAATGAGTTATGTATTCTGTTTCTTTTAGAAAGTCTGCTATAATAACTAAATAGGAGTAGTTAGTCCAAGTTGTTTGGAGAGGTAGTCTAATCCCTTGTATGGTATTGAGGGTAAAGGAGAAGAATTCTTTACAATTTACAGTTGTAGTGTAATGCTGTGCATGTAAGACAAGTACTTTTATGACTTAGAAAATTAAAATCAAGATGATGTATAAGGTTGGAAGAATTGGAAGAAATTTGAAGTAGAAAGGAAGAAACATGAAGAAGGTTAAGAATAAAAGTAACTCAAATTTAATTTTGCTTTATTAGATATTCAGGAAGACACTTTAAGGGATTATATAAAACTGTCGATTTACATAAAGTCAAAACTGAAAACTGAATTAAAATCTAGGAATTGGAAAAGATTTTTTTTTAACTGCGCACAAATTGCTAATTTCAAACCAACCAGAAAGCCTGGGAGGAGACAGATTAAAATGAAACAAAAATATAGCAGTTTTGTACCCTATTCATTTAATTCATGCATTTCTGAGGCTGCGAATACACATTAAGATATATAAGTAATATGTCTGCTTAGGGGTGTGTGTGTGTATTATTAAACCAAGAGACTTGATGGATTTGGTCAAAACAAAGGATAATAAAAGAATAGATAAAGGATTAAGAGGAGAGCATATACAAAATTAAGTCTTGAATGTGAAGAGAAAATAATCTAGAAAATGAATCAGAAGGCGGGCGTGGTGGTGCACACCTGTAATCCCAGTGACTTGAGAAGCTGAGGCAGGAGAATTGCAGATTCAAAACCAGCTTCAGCAGTTTAGCAAGGCCCTAAGCAATTTCTGGACACCCTTTCTCAAAAAATAAGAAGGGTCAGGATGTGGCTTGATGTTAAAGAGCCCTTAGGCTCAAATTCCGGCACCAAAATAAATAAATCAGAATTTCAGAGAAAAGGATCATTTACATATTGCATGGTTAAAGGAGGAGGTTAGAGTGAAAAGAACAGAGAGGTTGCCCATCAATATTACCATTTTGCAGGCATTCCATGGCATAATATCCTATTTTAGATAAATTGAAAACCATGGACACTCTCCCTGTACTCCAAGAGCATGTTAGAAGTCTCTTATGACTGAGTAAACATCAGTTCACCTGGGAAATTAATTTCAAAAACATGGTATCTGGCATCAGTTAAATGTATTTCCTTGCTCTCGTGCCATATTATAGCATTCATTTGACATGTCTTTATGGTTTCTCTCCATGAGTTTACCCAATTTCCCATTTAAGACATTTAACTAAATTTAACAAGCACCCAGAACCTTTTAAATATTTCCTGATTATTTTAGAACATTACATTATCAGTCATTTACCCTGCAATTATGGTTCTTTTTTATGATGGGTGGGGAAAGTATTCTGTTTCTTTTAGAAAGTCTACTGTAATAACTAAATAGGAGTAGTTAGTCCAAGTTGTTTGGAGAGGTAGTCTAATCCCTTGTTGAGACAGAGAGGTGAGGGTTTTTTTTAAATATCTGTTAAACTGGAGAAGTCCAGCCATTCCAGGCAAGTCTAGAAAAGGATCTGATGGTAAGGCACTTAGGTATGTTCATGAGGATGTCCTCATCAACATGCAATATTAAATTTATCGCCAGCATTGTTACCCCCAGCACATTAGGGAATGCAGTTGGTAGCCCACTGTGGGCCCTGCAGTGGGTTTCCCAAGCTAGCAGTCTCAGAGCCCTTCTTTATACACTCCTTCAGTCTGTCAAGTTCTATCAAGTCATCCTTCTCAACTCCAGCATCCCTCTCTTCCTATTTCTGCCATGTCTTCTGATGCATCATCTCCTGCTTCCTGGTGCATCTTTCTTTCCTGTGTAAGGGTGAGCTTTCTAGAGTATAAATCTGACCAGGTCATTGTCTTTAATTTCTGAAGTGCATCTCAGTTGTCCTTACAAGTGGATTCCTGCATACCTCACCTCCCACCCCTACTCCTCACCTATCCCCAAGTCCTCTCTAACAGCTGTCATGTCCTTATCCTCCTTCTATTTGTTCACTTTGGATGCTTTTGCTTAAGCCCTCCCTGAATGAGAACTTCTCTCCCCAGCCCTCCTGCTGATCGCAACCTTCAGATCTGGTCAAGCATCACCACCTCTGCGGTCCTCCTTCACTCTCCCTGACCTCCGCATCAGGAATTCTGTCCCAGTCTGTTATTTGTTCCAAAAAACGAAACATCTTCAGGGCAGGGTTTATCTTATTTACTTATTCAGTAACTGAATAAAATATTGGGACACGATGCCACTAATTAAGCTCTGTGGCTCTGTGCAAGTGGTTAACCTCTCTGTGAAAAAAAAAAAAATGAGAGGGTTAGATTAAATGGGCATCTACCTCTAAAATAATGTGTTTCTTTGATGTAATTGCATTAGTTGGAAGACTTCAATTTTTCTTGCTGTAATTGAGATAGATTGACTTAAGAAAAATTCATGAGTAGTTGCAAAGTCCATTCTTCATTATCAATATAAAGATATGATCAATGGTCTATTTTGTGGATAATAATTATAATCTTTGGTCCCAATCTAGTTTTTTCCCCGACATCCAGATATTTTATTATTAACGATTCTCTTATTTATATTTCTCTAAAGAAAGTCATGGCAAACTTAAGACTGAAATTGAATATAAAATTAAATATTAAACTCCAGATCAATGCTAGGTCTCATTAATTATAACTTTATTTGGAGGAGGAAAAAGGGAAAGTGATAGAGTCTGAGCTGACTCCTCATCTGTCATAGAAGGAATGTCTACAATTGATAAGTCAAGAGAAAAGATATAAAATTATTGGATATGTGAATAGATCCATCAGATAAACCAAACACAGAAAATTATGAGTGTTAAAAAGCTAGGATCTCTGAAAAGCAAGATTGGCAGTATGAAGAGGTGTAGAGTAAGGGAACCTTTGATTATTTATGTGTTCCCATCCTTATGTAGTAGAAATTTTTTACTATTTTCTCCTTTATTTTCTCCAGCTTTATCACAGTACAGTTGAAAAATAAAAATTACATATATTTATTGTACAAGAGGAAGTTTTATGCATGTGTGTGTGTGTGTGTGTGTGTGTATAAAATGATTAAATCAAGAAATTAACATAAGTAGGATTTTAGTTTTTCAACAGTAATTCATTTGAGTGTATGTCAAGGTATTTTTATGTGCCAGGCACAGTTCTGAGAACGGGGAACACAGTGTTGAGCAGGACAGAAATCTAGACCATCAGGGAGCTTAGGTCATGTAATGCTTCTTGGTTTTAAATTTTTCTTTTGTAGTAGTCCTTTTTTTGAAGTTGAGGAATCACCTAACTGAAAAGTGCACAGATCGCAATGGTGCACCTTTAATGGTTTGTCTCACTCTGAGACGCTTAACCTAGGTGGTGGTCAAGAAGTAGAACATCACCACGCCTCAAAAGCCCCCTACTGCCCCTTCTTAGTCAGGACCGCACCCTCCGCTCATCTGAGAGGTTCCATTAATGACTCTTGGATTACGTGTACATTACTTCCATGACTCATAAGACTATCAAGAGTTCACTGAATGGATTAATAACTCTGAACTGCCAATAATGAGGTTCACACAAATAAGAATTCTGCTATGGATAAAGACCCTACGGTCAGTTCAGATATTCCTCATCAAACAGAATGTTGTTGTTTTGTTTCTGTTTTTGTTTTTTGCATAAGACATTAGTTAAAAAAAAAGTATATAGAACAAATCACATTTCACATTAATTTATCATTTATGGATTTAAGACTAAAATTATCTTCATTGCTAAGTTTTCAGGGTCACTGACAAAGAGACTTGGAAGAAATAAGGATGCACATCTGACTCTCAGATATAAGACAGTGTAGTTCATCTCTTCCTAAAGGGTTTATTTATATCAGTCCATGGTCGGTGTGGAAAGGACCTCATAACTGGATCTAAGGACTGAGAGCTCCCTGCATAAGGCCTGATTTTGATGCATGCAAATCATTACATTTTTATATGTGTAACTGGAAGGTCTTTGCTGTACTCAGTACTCAGGGTAGGAGCACGTGGCTGTGATTGTTCCCTCAAGGCAGCCTTTTCTCCCTCCAGGCCCATGGTAGCCATAGACATAGAACCAAACATTGCTGGTTCACATGATGAATCATTTTCTTTTAAAACAAAGGACAAGGGGTTGGGGAATATGGCTCTGTGGCAGAGCATGGTCTAGCTTGTGTAAGGCTCTGGGTTCCACCTCTAGCACTGCTAAAACACAAAGGATATATTTTTATAGGTTTTTGAGGGTTAATAAGATGAAAATCCAAAATAAATCATATTCAGAGTCAAGAGAACAGGATTTGTTTCTTTATAGTTGAACAAATGAATACTAGTCTCTTAACTCATAATCCATGAAGTCTGCTTCTACCTTAATCTGATAATGTAAATACTTAAAAATGGTACTCAAGGCAAAGGCCAGATATCAAAATTAAATTGCTGTACTGTTTTTAAAGGGAAGGAGAAAACCTGTAACATTAGAAATGCAGAAGCGAAAGGTCAGAACAAAGTCCAGTATATCAAACCTTTTTTTAGTGACACCTGAATGAAAGGCTTCAAATCATAAGTAGATGCATTGAATGGGTTTTTTAGAGGAAATGGAAAGCAGGATTGTATCAAAAGTTACTTAAGTGATAACACAGGTTTTTACCCAATTTATTATAATCCATAGAGCTTCTATAGCTGTACAATTTATTCTCAGCAGGTTGTCCTACCCTAACATTAATAAAAATGAATTTCACTTAGAATGGAATCTGCCATTTGATATAAATGACACTGTAATTAAAATGTGTCCAAAACATCTTTTTGATCCTATGAATGTTAGCTGTGATCAAGAACACAACCATAGGCAAAGATTTGTTTCTTATGGAACACTTGGAATGCATTCTAATCACTTCACTCAGAAAATCCCTGTCCCCCTTGGTTATAGTGAACATGATAGGGCAAGAATTTAAATTTTTTTTTCCAGACAGGGCAAATGAGGTTATTATTTATTATGTTTAATTGATTCTAAGAGGCACATTTTCCCCTTTGACTTCATTACATATATATTTGAGGATTTTATTGGTATCTTACTGTTACTAGTTTCTGATTTGATTTCATTATGTCTAGGTAATATACTGTATTAGTCAGCTGTCAGTGTAGTGAAATACTTGAGGTAAATTTCTCATAAGAAGCAAAGGTTTATTTTAATTCATGATTTTGGAGGCTCCAATTCCCAATCAGGTGGGCCTATTATTTGGAGCCTCTAACGAGGCAGTACTCAGGGTAGGAGCATGTGGCTGTGAAAGCCACTTACCCATCAACCAAGCAGCAAAAGGGAAGAAGTGCATTAAGGACTTTCCAATAGGCCCTACCTCCCAAAAGTTTCACCACCTCCCAATGCTGCCACCCTTGGGGACAAAGCCTTTAACATTTGAACCTTTGGAAGGCCCTTAGCCAAACCATAGTCCATACTCTGTATGCTTTACCTGAAATTTATGGAGACTTGTTTTGTAGCCCAGTGTGTGGTCTGTCTTTGGGAATGTTCCATGTGCTCTCAAAGAGTGTGTGTATTCTGCAAAGGTTGTGGTATTCTGTACATGGACTTAGGTTCATTTGATTCATGGTATTGTTCCTAAATCTTATAGTGTTCTTACTAATATGGTTTAAAAATGTATCCCCTTCCAAATTCACATGTTGAAACTTAATGACCAATGTGATAGTATTGAGAGGTAGAGCCTTTAAGGGGTGTTAAGATCATGAGGGTTCCTCATGACGGGGGAGTGCATTCCCTCTAGCTCCTCCACTCTCTATTATGTGAAGCACAGTGTTCTTCCCTTTGGAGGATGCATCTCTCAGCAGACACCTAATGCTGGTCCTGTGTTCCCATGTAGCTGGAATCCCAGTCATATGTCACTGTGCCTGGTCCTAGGTTGCCCTTTCTTATCTCTTTGACACTTTGGAGATTTTTTTTTTCTTTAGCATTAGTTTTCAACAGTTTGGCTATAATATGCTTAAGTATAGTTTTATTTATCTTTCTCCAACATGAGAATCTTTGAGATTCTTAGATAATAGGCCAATTTTTTAAAAATCAGCTTTGGAAAATTCTCAGTCATTATTTGTACAAATATTTGCCCTATCTTTTTCCCCTCCTCCTGGGATTCTAAATTACAAATATGTAAACTACTTGATATTTTGCCCTAGACCACTCAAGCAAGTCTTCATTTCTTTCTGCGTGCTCTCCATGTTTCAAGTTGGAGAGTTTTTATTGATGTAGTTTATTAATTCTTTCTTCTATGTTATCAAAGTTCTTGAAAAAATCCATTTGTTGAAATTTCATTTCAGTTCTAGAATTTCCATTTAGTTCTTTTTAAAAAAAGTTTGCTTATTACTGCTAAGATTCTGTATCTGTTCATTCATTATATCCATCTTTGCCTTTACACTTGTTGAATATATTGTTGTTAACTATTTTGAAATCATTCATTGCTAATCTCACTATTTGTTTTGCATTTTTTCTTCTGGGTCATATGTTTCTGTTTCTTTGCAGGCTTTATAATTTTTAATTGTGCCTTTACATATTACACTGTGGAAAGCTTGTGTTTTTGTCTTCCATTATGCAGTGTTGAATTTGTAGTAATAGGCAGTAAGTTTACTGGTTAATCAACTGGTTTTATAAGATGGATTTAGAATAGCTGTAATTTTAGGGTGTGTTCCTAACTCTCATTGCATGGTTTTTGAGCTGTCACAACTGAATGCTTAGAATGTTCAGCATTGTCTCTCCACCCTGGGATGTGGCAATTTCATTGTCTCTCAGCACCATGTAACTTCTTGAATTCAACTCTTATATCCTGAATATTTGCTTTTTAGTTGGCTTTTCAGGGTCTTGTCTTGCACTAGCATAGCTTAATATTTGGCTAACGACTGGAGGTGACCTCTATGCAGATTTCTGAGGCTCTTATTCCTGTTGTAAACCTTTTCTGTGACATTGCTGCTCTCTGTTTGGGCTCTACTCCATGTAGAAAGTGACCATGGTTCAAAAAGTAAGGATGGACTTGGAGCTGATAGCCTATGATATATAGCACTATGATATCTGTTGTTCAGTGTCTTAACCTATTGCATAAAGTATTTTGTGTAGTTTTGCAGTTGAACATGATTAAGGAACAAGTTCAGATAACTGTTAATCTGTCAGGATCAAAACCAGGAGTCAATATTTTCACAAATTTGATATTTCAATGCTTCTTACAGTTAATACTATATTAATCAAAAATACTTATGTCTGCTGGTTGGGAAGTACAGAAGAGCAAAACTCCCATTTATATTAGGCACTTATACTCCCTTGAGAAGATTTTAAATATATAGGAAAAATTAAGTTGCAGTAGAACATGTGCTGTAAAGTGTAGAATCACCACGACTGTAAGTGTTCTAGACGTAATGTGGATTACAGGGCTATAAATTATAAGGAAAAGTACAAGGTTTTATGGTTAAGGTTGGGTTTAAGTAGAGCCTTGAAGAGTGGGTAATACTTAGATAGGAAAGATGGCATTTCAGGATGTAGGGCACACTAAACAAACACAAGAGATGGAAATGAGCAAGACGTTTTTGAATAAACAGTCTGCCTGAAGTAATAGTTTTGGTTGGAACACGGTAATAAGTGATGTTATAATATGCTTATACTATAATATCATTTAACATAATATGATGATTGTGTGATATGAGTGGTTGTGGTCCTTGGACTTAATCTTTTAAGTAATATAGCAAAAATATGAAAGATGTGTAAGAAAGACTATGGTGAGGAAGAACAGTAGGGAAGCTGTTATTGTGATTCAGGGTGAGGCAATAAAGGTCTCACCTAAGGTGTGCTAGTGGAAATGGACAGGAAAGAAAGGTCAAGACACAACTTGAAGAAAAAGAATCAGCAGAAATTGCTTATTGACTGGATGCTTGAGAATGACATATTGGCAGAAATTGGGGAGTCAAGAATAGGGTTTACTGCATCAGAAATGATAAATTGGGAGCTGGCAGTGTGGCTCAGTGGGAGAGTGCTTGCCTAGCATGTGCGAGGCCCTGGGTTTGATCCTCAGCACCACATAAAAATAAATAAATAAAGGTATTGTGCCCATCTACAACTAAAAAATTAATATATTAAGAAAAAAGAAATGATAAATTGGCTTTAGAGATTAGAAAGCGGAGGAAATTTAAAACATCATCACTTATTTTATAATGTCATCATTACTTAATGTTAAAAGTTGACTGAATAATATTTGCATTTTGAAAATTTTAACAGTTCTAATTTTGTTCTCACAGCAAAGTATTTTTGACGAACTGTACTTGTTTCTTCTGTTCAGTTGGGAATTGAATAAGACAATAAGAATAAAAGCCAGTCAGTGCAGGAGTGTAATTACTGAATTGTATTACCAAGATAACTAACTCATGCCCCACATACTCTCCGTTTCCCGTAACACTTACTAGGTTGCACTTTTTTTTTTTTAACCTGTTCATCTTCCTACTTACTAAACTGTTACATTAGTTAACTTCTACTGCATAAGAAATCACCACAAAGCAAATTGAAACACCAGCATTCATTATTTCTTCCAAGTCCGTGGGCTGTATAATCATCTGTCTGGACTTGCCTGGCTGATCTCTGAAGTTTTCGCCTGCTCAGCCTGTGCTGCTTAGTCGAGGGGAGCCTCAGCCAGCCTTGCCCCTTTCTGCTCCATATGGTCTCTCATCCTCCAGTGGGCTAGCCCAGGCTGGTTCACACAGCAGCAGTGTTCCAAGAGAGAAAGAATGTGATCGCTTTTTGAAACCAGTGTGCAGTACCCA
Source organism: Ictidomys tridecemlineatus (assembly GCF_052094955.1). Classification (NCBI taxonomy): domain Eukaryota; kingdom Metazoa; phylum Chordata; class Mammalia; order Rodentia; family Sciuridae; genus Ictidomys; species Ictidomys tridecemlineatus. Next base: position 100,614,722 of record NC_135485.1, on the reverse strand, counting down.
CACTTTTCCTTCATTCTCTTGGTCAGAGCTAGTTACAGGACTGCCAAGATTCAAAGCATGGAGACATAGATATTTTTCCTTCTGTTGGGTGAGGGTAAAGACAAAAATGTGACCATTATTTCATTCTACCACAACTATAAGTTCTGTGAGTACAGGAACTGTGTTTTTCTTATTGTGTAGCATCATGTCTTTGGAAGTGGACACAGTAGGCATAACTGTTTTTTAATGAATGAGTAAACTAATGAAGGAAGGAAAACATCCAGGTAACATTTCAAATAAACCTGTCACACAGTGCACAGCATGTGCCACAACAACCACCGGTTTTCCCCTCTTGGCTGCCAATACTGGCACAGCTCAAATTTAGCTTTAAATTTGTATATATTTTTGTAATATGGTCAGTGAGTATGTTTTTCCTACAGACATGTTTCAGAGAGAATCTCTTTATTCTCCTTTGAAATTTACCAATGAATGGAGATATATAGATATCATCCCCCCTTACATATCTCTCTCTCTTTCTCTCTCTCTCTATACATATATGTATATATTTTCATATGTGCATATAGGTTTAAAATATCACTTGAACTCATATTATTTGGTGTTTTTATTTTCACATTTGATTTCTTGTAAATAACTCATTTGAATTTCATACATTGTCAGAGTCTTATTCTGCTTTTCAGGCTATGCTACTTGAACCAAATAATGTGTTGACTAAGGCTTTGCTGTTTTGTGGGTGCATAGCCAATGAGCACAACCAGGAAATCAGAGAGTGAAAGAAGGTTTGCAGCAAATAAGGAGAGCATGGGGTGACTCCCAAAGTGGTATCTCCCCCAAAAAGGAGGCAAGGGAATCTAATTGGGGAGACTTGTCTGTATGTCAAAGAGCACACATTTCTATGAAAGTGCATTTTGAGATCATCTTCTTCATATGTTCAAAAATGGTGCATTGGGAGCTTCTGGGGCAAATATAGCATTATAGTGAGATTGTAAAGAGCAAGTTCATTCCAGGACATCTAGAAGAGGGGTTGATTGTTTGGGGGCTGGTTTAAACCGGTTCCTTACATTCTTCTCTGGAGAGCTTTCCCTGAAAAAAAAAAAAAAAAAACAACTTGAATGTTGGCTATTATCATGGGAGACAGCAGCCACTTCTCCACAAGCACAGGTGACTGGTCCTGTGAGTTTCTATTTGTAAGTTTCCAGCTATAGCAGCTACCATTGCAAGTAGACCAGCTCCAAGTAGAACACTTGGGAGACCTGGAGCAAAGGTCTGTATTAAAATAATGAAGTCAAGAAGAAAATCACATCTACCTCCAATAAACGTGGTAGTAGACAGATTAGCCAGCATTACTCTGTCGGCCTGAGCAAATGATTTAGTCTCCCTAATTTTCAGTTTTTTCAGCCGGGGCAATCAGTATTCCTCAGGATTAATGTGAGAATTAAGTGAAACATGTGAAGCACTGTCCACAGTTCCTTTCTCATGGGAGGTAGTAGTAAAGTTTAGTTCATACTCTGTGTGAACAGAAGTACTGTCCTGGTACCATAGCATTCATCAGGGTTTCTTCTCAGCATTACTAACAGTTGGAGCTGGGAAATCATTTAATGTGAGGGGTTGTCCTGTGCATTATAGGTTTAGTGGTGTCTCTAGCCTCTCTACACTAAAATCCTCTAGGACCGCCCCCAACAGCACAAAATAACTCCTGGTTGCCAGATGTCCCCTGGGGGCATAATGCAAACATTTTATTCAGCAGTGACACATAATCACTTTAGAGAAATAATATGGCCGTGTACCTGTAAATGTAGATGGAAAAGAAATAAAATACTTGATTCTTCTCAGAATACTTAAAAACTTTTGCTGTCTGTATTGCTCTTTTAATAATTTATGAACAGATTATTATGCTCTTCTACTAAAATGGCTAACATTTGCTAGGAAATCATTCACTGTGCTAATAGGCTTTGCATGAATTAACCAGCTGAATATTTTCTGTGTGTCTGCCATCCCTGTTAGGTTGACATTCCATCCTCAACAGGGACCTTATCTTTACCAGTGCTGAGCATGATGTATTCGTAGTCACTAGGTAGATATTCCACATTTTAGTTGGTCACATTATACCCAAATGAAACAATACCAGTATAAAAATGCAGAGAGCAGTAGAACAAAATGAAAACTGTGTCTATACATATCTCAGTATGGTAGCATACAAATAATTATTCTTTTAAAAAATTTTTGGAAATCATCTCTTCTGAAAAAAACAAGTCTACTGTCAACTTATCTTTCATCATTTCTAGCACCATATAGTATCAGCAAGATGTAAATGAACAGACATTTTAAAGTTAAATTTTTTTTCTATTGTATTTCTTATGAGAGAATTCCAGGAGTACTTAGAAATTTTGGGCTCATTCATACTTCATGTTTTATTCACTGTATGTCATCATTAAGATGTCAAAGTTAAACTGATAAACGGAATTCTTTAAATTTGAAAAAAAAAGATGTCAAAGTTAAACTTTAAATTCAGGACAGGTTTATTAATTTTATTGTTTTCTTTTTCCCATTAAGGATATATTTCCAATTATATAATTGAGTTAGAAAATTAAAATATAGCAATATATAATTAAATGAGTGTTTTCGTGTCATTTTATATATCTGAATTATTGTTTTTAACAGTTGCATAATATTTAACTTATTCATTAACAGTTAGGCAACTGTTAAACAATTTGTTACCAAAGGACATTTAGATTGTTTTAGTTTATTTGCTGCAGTGACTATCCTTATACTTACTTTTTTTTTTTTGCGTACTTGCTCAGATAATTCCTGAAATTGAAATTACAGAAAGAAAAGTTACAGTTACTTGAATGTTTTACATTATATGCAGTGCGCATGTGCATTACCTTATATCATGCTTTTTCTAACAAATTCCTATGTAAAAAAGAGGCTTCAGCAGATTTCTTTTTCTTTATATATTTATTACCTTACAGAAATGGTGAAAAGTCAGCTTTATTTCTTATGAGTTTCATCCTTATTGCTATGCAAGATGACATACTAAAATTGCACATAAATGATGTGTGTTGTGGCTGAATATACTCTTGAATACAGAGATACTTCATCTAATTCCCACTGTATCTTCTGGATGGCACCTAAAATTCTGTTTTTCAAACTGAAAATTGTGAGCCATAGTGAGTCATGAAATCATTTTAATGAGTTTGAAAAAATTGAAGTTAATGCACTCAGTCTAGTTTTCTTCAGAGAGAAGCCCCTGAGGTGTTGGGGTGTAGAAAGTAAACCACTGGGCATTTCATTGAACTCATCACATATTCAGAACTAGGCTAGTTGTAACCTTTTGCTTTTCCTATAGAAAAATAACAGTTCACTGGATGTTTTCTTTGTTGCTAGCTAGTTACATTTTCTGTTTCTCTTTTCATGTATGAAAATCTTCCTTAAAAACCTCACTGTTGTTGGGGGGAGAGATGCAGAGATTAGACCCATCTTCTCCCCAGACGACTCAGTATCTGCTTTTTTGTTTCAGGGTCCTTCCTCAAAAGCACAGAACTGAGCAAAAGGAAAGCGAGGGGAAGGTCTGGGGACCTGGGGGACTGAAGGGGCTTTCCCTGGTTTTTTCAAATCCTTCAGTTCTAAAAGCTTAGTTGGTATTTCAACATTTTAGAAGTAAAACCTGCTTTTACAATTAATGCAAATATTTCTTTATGATTCATTCTTTCCAAATGATTCTTGGTTTCTTTTGACATTTTATTTTAAAATTTGAGTTAGCATTGACATCACCCTAGGAGTAGCTCTTACCTCTCAGTTCTCAGTGAATTCAGCTATCTTTGAAAGTGGTACAAGTTCAGCTTTTAATATTCACCCAGGTGTCTCTCAAGTTGCTGTAGGGTTTTTAAAACTATTTTTCATAGGTATGCACTAGTGCATAAATCTTGAAGTGGGATGTTATTGGAGGGAAGACTATTTAATTTGGTGGTTTGTTCACATACCTATAATTTGGAGCTCTTCATTAAGGCTTTCTCTACAATATGTGATCACGATACTTAATCTGTGTCAGTTCTGCTAAAGGAAGTTGAGTTGACTTTTTAAAGTTACAGTGAAGGCTACTTTATGTTAAATCCACACTTAAAGTTATATGAAATCATCAACAGTTTTAGTATATACATAAATCAGTACCATATAGGTAACTGAATGGGTTCTGTTGGTTCAATACGTCAACCATCTCACCTCTACTTTGGAAGACTCTGGGTCAAGATTATTTGGAAAGAATCAGGACACCACCCCAGATTAATGGAAAGTCTAAAATGAAAATAATATTTTTAAAATTTTTGTGAAAGTTTGAGCTCCTGGGTGGTCTAAGTTTAAGGGTTTTCAAAAAGATTGTTGTAACTGATATTAACGTGCAATTTCAATATAACATTTTTTACTGGTATTCTCCATGTAACTGAAATTTATGATTCTTTAATATAGAAATATGATTATAAAAAATATGTATACAGAGTTTTAATGTAGATATCCACTTAAAAATGCATACAAAAATTCAAGTTTACCAAAGAATGACTTAGAGCATGTATTCTTTGGATAGCCATTTATTAGCTAGCACATATTCCAAGCTCAACAAAGTTCTACCTTTTTCAAAATTCCATTCCATCCAAATCTCTCATTTTTACAAATGAGATAACAGGCCACAGTGAGTGAGCTAATCAAGGTCACCCACCCAGGCATGAAAGAACTCTTGAATTTTGAATTACTTAATTTCTCTTTACTATATCAAGTCAATTTTCTCTTTTAAACTGTTTACCTTAATAGATATGTATTTAATTGCACCTGTTGGAATATTTGCACTCACTATTTCTTGTAGAAAGCAAATATTTCCCTGCCAATCTGCCTGGACTTCCTGTTCTATAGACTGGGAGCTGTTCTTTTCCCTTTTGTTAGAGTTGGACTCTGCCTTGCATCCCTGAGAATTCTCAGGAAGCTGTCTCTCTCCATCAGTCATTCAGTGTCGTTCAGGGACCCAGATTTGGTACCTCCTACTTATCAGCCATCTGCTAGGCTGTTCCTCGTTACCTGCATGGTAGAAGCTTCATCTGGGTTTTATCCATTAGGAAAGAGAAGCAAAATATGGAGGGAGTTTCTCAAGGACCTTAAGCCCACAGTAGTTATGACTTTCCATCGGTGAGCATTTTGTCAAATGGCCATCTCTAACCCGGGAAGTATGTGGCAATTCTAGCTGAACTGTCACAGTCCCTTCTCCACCCCTTCTGCTGTGGAACACGAGAGAGCACTTGTTGGTAGACAACATTCTCAGCTGCAATCCCAGGTGTCCTTTCATGCTTTATAGGCTTTGTGGAAAAAATTGATAAATTTGTCTCAGAAATTAATATTTGCTTTTGAAAACACTTTTTCCATGTCACGTAGCTTAAACTTGATCTAAGTAAATTTCAACTAAATAACCTATATTTAAAATAATGAAAGGATATCTCTGAATTAAGTAAATCCCTAATGATACATGATTTTAGGTACTATCTTTATGTGATCATTTTCATGTTATCAGGATTCGCAGCGTCAAACAAGATTGCTAGGGCCTGCAGTGTATTAATAATACCTGGCTGGAGTTAAGTAAGTTGAGATCCATAGCCTTGATAAGAAGGGCTCTTATTTTTGTGTTTTTAATTATACTTTTGATATTACAGAGTTTCTATTCCACTTTGACAGTGGCAGGAAAATGGCTTCAATGGAATGCAGTAGAAGACAGAGCCTGGCAGACTGTAGCCGTCCTCCCCGGTGCTATGCAAAACTCTGATCAGGCCCTTTGAACTTCTCAACTGGAGTGACTTGCAGAAAATTTGGAGGCAGTTTTAGAACATCACAGAGTTCATGAGGGCCGAAAAATAATATACATAAAAGCCCAAACTGTAAATTCTTGAAGTTTAGAGGGTGATACAAAGAAATGGCCTCAAGTATGCATAGTTTTTTATAGAGAGGATGTAGACCCGTTGTACCAAACTCAGGACACTGTGTGAGCTCAGCAAGAGGTTCTGTATCATAGTAAGTGGCAATTCCTTAATTATGCAATCTCCCTGCTGTTAGATTTAGATATCAAAGGGGAACTATATCGTGTCCTCCTTCTAAAGGTCTTTAAAAGGATTGTATTTAATCTTCATAGAATTTACAGTTTACCATAATCATGCATTCCATGTTGATGGAATTTTTAAGGTTCACCCCAATGTTACAGTTTTGTTTTGTTTTATTATACAGCTCCAGAATGGCAGGAAACAATCCATACGGGGGAATGCCTGAACAAGTAAGTGTTACCATCTTACTGCTAATTTTATTTATTTTTTAATTTCATTTAAATGGATTCACTTTTCAAGATGGATACAGGCAAACATAGTAATTCAATACCAATACAACTCTAAAATTAGTAAATATTTCTTTTAAATTTTTTCTTCAGTTTCCCTGTCCTTCCAGGTAAGGTTAGAGAAGACATGTCATACAAAATGAGTCACTGAAACTACTAAGCCTTATTGTATAAATATTGTTGATGTTGTAGTTAAAACAATAGCCCTTAGTTTCCTAGGGCTACCGGAACTAATGATCACAAATCTGCGACTTGAAACAACAGAAAAGAGTCTCACAGTTTGTGAGGCTAGAGGTTGAAATCGAGGTGTTGGCAGGGTTGGTTCCTTCTGGATACTCTGATGGGACTGGTTCTGTGACTCTGAGGTAGCCTCTCTGATGCTCTCACTCCATGGCATTCCTTGGCTCCTGGATGCATTCCAGCAATCTCTGCCTCTATTGTCACATGCCCCTTCCCCTACTGTGTGTCTGCATCCGAATATCTCTCTCTCTCTCTCTCTCTCTCTCTCTCTCTCTCTTTTTCTTAAAGAATATGATGAATTTTATTTAGTGCAAAGACAGTTGAAATTCAAATCAAAATAGTATCTATTCTGAACTCCCACCTTAAACAAATGTTAGTAGAAATTAAGCAGTAACAATGATTCTCTTTTCTTAAAAAGGTATCTATCAGACATTGGATTTAGAGCCCACCCTTATCTAATCTGACTTCATCTTATCTTGTTTATCTGAAAGAATGTTATTTCCAAATAAAGGCACATCCATAAATTCCAGCAAATAGAAATTAAACATTTTTACATTTAATTTAACATAGTTCAGTTCATTATAGCCCATTAAAATATATATTTAAAAATTTTATTTATATATATATATATATAAACTCTTCTACTGAGGAGCCAGAGTTGTGTAGTTGAAAAGAACCTTTTGGACTTAAAATTTGAAGATCATTATGTAAGTGTTGACTGCTACTAATCAGCTCTTCTAAGTGAAAAATCACTTATGAAACATCCCCATCCTCACTTTTCATTTGAAAAGTAGAAAGCTACACATTCACTGTGGTTTTAAATATTACATATTTAAGTAACATGTTTTGGGAGCACAAAACTGTTCTTTCTTTTTAATTAGCAGCATGAAGGAATACCAGTGTTCTTTTTTGGTTTTCCCTAACTTTTTACTTTGAAAGATTCCAACAAATCTTTGCTGGTTACTAACACTTTGCTTCTTTCTCTCTCTTCTATTTATTATGCTCCTGAAGCATTTTTATGTACCAGAACTTTGATGTAGTAGAGATACAAAAATAAGTAAAATATCTGGGCATAGTGGTACATGCCTGTAGTCCCAGTGACTCAGGAAACTGAGGCAGGAGGATCACAAGCTTGTGGCCAGTCCAGCAACTTAGCCAGACCCTGTCTCAAAATAAAATAAAAAGGTCTGAGATGCAGCTCAGTAATAAGCACCTCTGGGTGAAAATGGCCAATACCAAAACAAACAGAAAACCAAATAAGTGGTACATAGAGTCTAGTCTCAGAAAGCTGCCATTCTAATAAGAGGGATGGAGACATTGTTTCCCTAGGGTAATAAATGCTATAGTAATAGTGATCTGCACAGAGCTGAACTGAAGTGTTGAGAGGGATTACTGGGTGCCACTTTGGGGATGAACAGTTAGGGAGGACTTTCCAAAGAGATCTATAAAAGCTGAGATTTAAAAGATGTAATTTTCTAGGATAGACCAGGAGAGAGAACCGCAGGTACCAGGACATGCTGGTCCAATATTCATTATCATGTCTCATTTAAATTGTAATGGCAATCATCTAAAACAATGGATTTCCCAAAATTACTCATGCACAGAATTAGCCAGAAAACAGAACCAAAAGTGAGAAGTTTTAAGGAATCTGGTGTTGCTCTCTTAAAGTAGACTTAGAGCAGTCATTAATCTTTTTAAAAAAAAATGTTTATTTTTTAGTTGTCGTTGGACACAATACCTTTATATTATTTATGGATCAAACCCAAGGCCTTATACATGCTCTACTGCTGAGCCACACCTCCATCACCCCTCAACCCCCTCACCCCCACAGTCATTAATCTTGATGTAATATTCTGATTGATTTAGGAAGAATGAGTAGCTTTCCACATTAGGATGCTCTTTTCCAATTTTGTTGCAAAAATGGCAATATCAGGTAAATCTAGGAACATTTTCTTTGATTGCAGAATGAAAGACATTTGGCTACTCATATTATCAAAACCCTTTGTTTTACCTTTCACTTTTAATACGTGATTTCTAACAATTAAAGGCAAACTCTAACCAGCATGAGGGTTGTTTCTGCTTGGTTTTTAAACCAGGCTTTCCTGTCTCTATACACAGGAAATCTTATCAATCAGAGATGGTCCTTTATGCCACACAAGAGTAAAACCTGCTGAAAACATTCATTTTGAAAGTTTCTTATGTAGGCAATTTTGTGCTCGTTAGCAACAAGGGTGGAGCATATTCTTGCAGTTCCATTTTTGAGGGGAGAGGACCTTGAAGATTTTTTTGTTGGCATTTTTGTTTTGTTTTGTTTCTGTTCGCTGTTGTTGTTTTCTTGTCTTGAGCTTCACGGTCTGTCTTTCCTAAGGTTTACATGTCCTTGATGAGATATCCTCTGTGTTTCATTTGTGTGTGCTGCAGATTGCTCTCCACCCTAATCTGATACTAGAAGCTGCAGCACAACACAGTGTTATCTTTTCTTGCTTTTGCTATCAGTTTAGCCATTTTAGCCACCTCCAGGCCCATAGGAAAGGAAATTTTTTCTTCTAGGTCAGCCTTTCTGCTCTGATACTGGTAAGGTGGGGCCCCTTTTTGTAGAATGTGTTTTCTTATTCCTGTATTTCCTTTTCAGCAAACAGTAAATAGCATCAATGAGATTTACTCTGAAGCATTGAAGTAGAGCACACTTTTTGTTCCTCAATTGAAAATTTGCAACTCTAACAACTAAAGTGTTATTTATTTAAATACTGCTTCTCTTACTCTTGATTTGACTAGGTTCTTAAGTACCCAAGAGCCTTCAGTAATTTACGAATAAGAAGAGGGTACTCTCTATTAAAGAAAATTATTGATATCCAGCATACTTGCTACCTATCATAAAAACTGAAGTACGGTTGGTTCCGATGTTATCCACAAACACTTCAAACAGATGTGAACTAAATGGAAAATAAATTTCTTTGTTTTTGGTACCAGGGATTAAACCCAGGGACACTTAACCACTGTGAGCTTCATACCTCATACCTTATATTTTATTTTGAAACAGGGACTCACTAAGTTACTTAGAACCCCTCTAAGTTACTGAGGCTGGCTTTGAACTCATGTCCTCCTGCCTCAGCTTCATGAGCTATTGGGATTATAGGTATTACAGGCATGACCCACTGTGCCAGGCTGGAATAATAATTATTACCTTAGAAAATTATCTGCTTCTTGGACTGAAAAATTCTCTTTTTTAGTAATCTGATATTGTTCCAGAGCTGCTGTCAATAATTCTTTCAGGTCTTGAAATTGAGTGGCTAGATTAGATATATTTGCCATCATAAAAGAAATATTTATTTTAGGATTATATTCTTTTTTAAAAAATTTTTTTGTAGTTGTAAATGGACAGAATGCCTTTATTTGTTTATTTTTTTAATGTGGTGCTGAGAATCGAATCCAGTGCCTCACACATGCTAAGCAAGTGCTCTGCCACTGAGCCACAGCCCCAACCCAGGATTATATTCTTATATTTCTAAGAAAGTACTAGCTCCAAATCATCCAAATAAGTAGTAACTTATCAAGATAGAATTTAATTTCCTCTAAATATACTGTGTGCCTACTGTTTTAATTTTGTGTTGCTGCTATAAGTACTGACCACCCACTTGTGGCTTAGAACAAACACACATTTATCTTTTATAGTCTAGATGTCAGAATTCTAAAGTCAAAGCAGCTTGGAAGGCTGAGGCATGAAAATTGCAAGGCCAAGGCCAACTTCATCAACTTAGTGAGCCTCTGAGCATCTTAGCAAGACCCTGTCTCAAAACATGGTCTGAGGATGTCGCTCACTAGTTAAATGCCGCTGGATTGAAATATTTATTAAGCACCCACTCTGTGATGAGCATATACTTGACTCTGAAGATGTACTAGTAAGCAAGCCAGAACCTTGCCTTAGGGATTTCTAGCTAGCTTATCCTTTCTCATTCTCTTCATTTTGCAAATTCCACACACATGAGAGTTTAATTAGTCTTATAAGGTTTTCTTTTAAATCTTGATTTTAAATATTTTCAGGCTTTGGGTTTTTTTCTTGAGTTTTCATTTTTGTAATTTTTAGGTATATCAACATTACTTTCTTAATATAATGTTGGAAAAGTAATGATTACATAATTTGTAATTTTTTCTTTACAGATATTTCACTTGAATCCTTTGCCTCATACTATATTTAATCCAGAATTATTTCCCCCGGAGATGCCACTGCCTACAGGTAAGAAAGCTATCACCTTTGCCTTATTGTTTTACTTTCACTTAAAAAAAAAAAATTCAAGCTTTGCTAATAGTCTTAGAAATTTGGGATATGAATAGAAAGGAAATAGTGGTTTATGTTTTAAAAACCCATCTTTCAATACATTTTTCTCAACATATAATTGCACAAAATTGTTTCACCTCACTTATCTATTATATTAGCAACCACAGTTGCTCTGTCTGCTAGGACAATTCAGAGGATTTTCTTTTCTCAATATAAGGATTTCCCTTTTCTCCCAATTTTACTATCTCAGTTCTTTTTTAATTCCTGTGTTTTGTCCCACACTCATGCAAAGTGGTCTGTACTCCTCAGCTCTGTTCTAAAAACATATATATATATATATATATATATATATATATATATATATATATATATATATATATGACAATCTGTTGTATGCCTGCCAGCCAAAGGAAACATCATAAAGATCAACTCAGTAAAAAAAAAAACCAAAAAAAAAAACATATTTTAAAAAATCTTTTTTAGCTTTGCATTCTGTCCAATTGGACAAAATTTACAATAATAATCTTCTCTCAGAACATGACTATGTTCGTTATCTGAATTCAAAAATTGTTTAATCTCATATGTAATAAAACATTCAATCTCATCTGGCCTCTTTTTTACTGATTTGTGCATAAGCATGGTTTGAGGGCTCTATTTTGTTTCACCCCTCACATCTGTGGGACTGAACAGATGTTCTGAATCAGTGTGGGTGAATTACAGAGATTGTGTACCAGAAAGTTTGGTAATCACTGGCGTGGACAGCAAGTGTTTTGTTTACTGTGGATTTGCTTGTCTCATGGGGAGACATGACCCTGTTTTTATCATTGTCACTTAAAATTACTGTGGTGACTCTGGTACTCGCCATTAATGCTTTAGAGAAGAATGTTTCTCTGCATTTGTATCTTTAATATTTCTGGAGTTTATGGGAGGGAACAGTCAATCTGCCACACTTGCCCTTCGATAGCAGAAGTTATATTGGTAGAGGCCCTTCTGTCTTTACCCCACAACATACTTTTCAGGCTATAGTATCTGTGGTCTTGTGAAGTGCTGTCCAATTTGAGTTCTAGGTCAGCTTCCTGTGAACAAATAAACGGCTTAGTAGCATCTGTGTTTCCTGTCCACTTTTTTATTCTGGGGTTCAAAGTATTTTTCTTAGTATTAATGTTTTATTGAAAATGTAAGAACTTGATTCTTCCCTCAGGAAGTATACACATTTCTATTTAATACCTTGTAAACACCAAAGAGCTATCTTGAGGAAGATCTTTCTTTTTTAAGTGTTTTTTTTTTCTTTAGGTTTATAGACATAGAAGTAAGATTATCAAAATACCATCTCAGTGAATATTCTGTGTCAGAGCTTCATGTTGTAGAAATTATTTTGCTGAAAATATTGGAAAATCTCTCAAAATTATCTCTGAAATCTTATTTTCTGATTGATATTACCATCATCTTTTCTGGATGTTTCCTCCTCTTTATTCCAGTCACATAGTTCTGTTTTTATAGTCCAAGATACATGAGATGTTTCCTTCAAATTTTAAAGGAGTTAGGGAGCCTCTCTAAACTAATATTAACTTGAATTTTAATATGGATTTTTTTTTTCAGTCTTCTGGATTTCTAGAAATCTAAAACCATTGGTAAATCTGCTCCTTGTTGAAAACTATGGGATATGGGACAACTGTTAGTTTTGTAACACTCTACGATAACTTAAATTTCTATGCACAGTGGGATGCCGCTTTCATGGCACAGAAACATGTCCAAAAGAAAGTTGGCCTTAAAACAAATATGTGCATATCGAATCTAATTTTCTAGTTGATTTAACTTTAAATGTGTTCTCTGAAAGAGAAAAATGGAGCCATTTCACATGGAATTTCACATATTTAAAGAAGATTAAGTCCTTTAGAAAAACTAACACCAAAACTGAAAGTATTTTTAGGAGAGTTAACAAGAAGGGAGAGACTTGAAGTTTAATGTAAATGTGCTTCCAGCTCTATCTATTTCCCATGGCATCTTATCCAAATATTGCTTTCTTAGAGAGCTTTCTTCTTAAGGTGTTCTTTTAACATTTTACAGGAAATATTTCCATATCTGTTACATTGTCCTACAGGCTGTATTTTAGTGGTGTGAAAATATTTTTATTTCTAATCAGTGTTATTTCCTTAGCAAAAATTAAATTTGTGCCATTTTTTTTAAATTTTAAGATTATTTTCTAAAAGTACTTTAAAATGTTAAGGGATGAATTTCATACAAACAAAAAGAAAGTAATCTGATACATACCATATTGGCCAGTGACACCCAATTTTTCCTTTCTTATCTATATTTCACTTCAAATTCAGTCATTTTTCAGCTGACTTATAAATTTCTTGAATACTAACAAAAATAATTATATCCTTTTCTCTACAGTTCTTTAGTTTTATCCTGATTCAACAAAATGCTGAAAAGACAAAAAATTATGTTAATTTTTATTTTATTTTAAATTTCAACCAGATTTATCTCTTTTTTGCAAATTGATTTATCCAAAATAAGTCTTTAAGCTTCTAGCAGTAGAAACAGTGAAGATTCAAATGGACCCAGAAGTATTCTTCTAGAATGTTTTTAATACCAAACATCTTTATTTATATTCAAACAAATATGAAATTCCATACATCATAATTTATTCCAACGGTATGGTATGGGTTATGGTATTTTTGACATAAAAACCAGTTATGGTGCTTAGTGACTTTCTCACTTTGAGCAAATTCATATTTATGCTCTCAGAGGTCCTGATTATCATCTGAATTTCAGGAATTTTCAGGTCAGATAGTTGGGCTATGGATTAAGCCTGTAGCTTTTGTTGTGCTTTTATAGTTATTAATTGGTATGCACCTAACTTCAATGAAATTATTTTCAGTGTTTTCTAAATGCTCGTGGTGTTTATTTAGAAAGAGTTCATATGATAGCACAATATTAAGAAATTCCATATAAACGTCCAGAGCTACAGATTAATAAGAAAAATTCACAATGTGTTATAGACAAAATTAAATTATTAGGGGGAAAGGAAGAACAAATTAGTCAGATAATGAAGGCCAGATTCAGGTAAGGGAAAAGAACAGAAACGTAGTGTAAGGAGAAACAGCTGGCCTGGGATCATCTTTTGCATCTTTCACACGTGTAGATTGCTAGCTCCATCCTTAATTTCACATTGAGCCCATAAGGACTAAAAGTCCAGTGATGTGAAGGAAAAATAACATGTCATAACACCTAGAAATCGATTGCTGCATGTAATTGATGTTCGTGTTTTTTGGAAAATGCTGTGCTGGGAGACAAGATGGTGGAGTTTATTGACTTCCCCTTCCTGCCCATCTGGGCACCCTTAGTTGAGTTGGGCAGTGTGCCATTGCCAGTCAGCATACATTCACTTATTGTGGCTCTCTAGAACTGTAAAACTACTATTTAAAAAAGGGTAATATTGGAAATTTAATAGTTCAAACGAGGAAGAGAAATTATGTCCTTGTGGAATGTTAAGTACAAAAATGATTTGAAACCTCAATTTACAAACATAATTTCAGTTTTTGACTTGCTTTACATTTTATACCACATTTGAGAAGCCTCACAGTTTCTTTTGGTTTCTGTTTGTTGTTTTTGTTTTTAGCAGATGGCCCATACCTTCAAATATTAGAGCAACCTAAACAGGTAAGAAGATGAAAGGGATGGGACTTTTTCTGAAATGTTAGAGCCCTACATCTAATATTAAGCATTACATAATATTAAACAATGGTAAATAAATTTTATGAAGGAAGTAGCTTATCTGGAAGATCAAAGCTGCCAAATTATGTAACACTTTGTTCATCCACTTTACATTGCTCTTAGTCATTCTTTAAACGGTCTTGAACCTCTGTGCATAGTTCTGTGGAACTCCAGTTAATTATAGATCCTTATGTAGTCTGCTATCTCTGGCAGCTTAGTTTATCAGCACTCCTAGGAAAGGCATAGGTTATTTCCAATCGTTTTCGCTGATAAAGAAATACATGCACTACACAGCCTTTGAGTTAAATTTATCAATCATGTCCACTCGTGAATAGTATTTCTTAACCTTTCTCCGTGCTTTCATAGTTTCGACTTTTTCTCTTATCTGTGGAACATGTAACTTAAGGCCTTAAAGTATCAGGCAGAGGTAAAGTATTAGAATGGATTGTTGAATTCCTTTCCTTCTGGTGTTAGCTTTAGACTCAGTCTCTTTGCAGCAAAGAGAGGAACATTTTATCTTATTGGGCTCTTCCTCTGAACATTAGATTTTATAGAGGATAGCTTGAAAATGGAAATGGCCTCAAAACCATGTCTCAGCTGTGTGCATGAATATTTATTGGAAACTGCATGGCTCCAGTGCTGTGAAATAGGAGGAAAGAGAATCTTTTATATTTGCCCATAGGACATTTCAATTATTAGGGGATAAAAGTAACAGCATAGTCTCCCACAGAATGACAGTCACTAAATCTCTGAACGGATGTGCTTATCATATCTGTGTGAAACTAAGCATACATATACCTGTCCTCCTGCAGTTATATTACCCAATATCTTTCCTAAGTGTTCTTTGAGGTAACCCAGGTGAATGAGTGTAGCACTTTTATATTGAGTAACATTTAATAAATATAAGAACTTAAATGTCAAGAGCTATATAAAGCAACCACTACATTTGTGGTTTCCAGAATCATGGCATTATATATGTAATAGATTTGGTCAGAATTTAAAGAATAGAATATCTTAATGAAAACCAGACTTTCCTTACAAGGTTGAAATTAGATGAAAGGTTTTGTTGTGGGGACAGGAATTCCATGAGAAACTTTGGAGCATTGTTCTAGTTGTTTACAAGTGGCACATCCTGACTCCACAGTTTACCAAAAGCATTTTCTTTTGCTTTACCTCCATGTCCAATTCTTGTACCAGTGATTTCTCGCATGAATTCACCTGTTCTTTTAAACAACCATTCAGAGGAATTTTATTCCCTGAAATTTTACACAGGAATCCAGCATCCCAAAAAATTCTGTTTGTAAAATTTAGTAATCCATGAAACTGTTAAGCCAACTAAAATTTTTTCTGCACACCAAAGTATTTTTTTAAATACCTATTTTTATAAGGATAACACTATAATAAATTTTTAACATATAATTCTTCTTGGGGCGCAATGATCACAAAGAAAAATTTGACATTTATGATTTGTTTGAAGAGTTAATGTCATTCCAGAATTCAAAACAATTCATTATGTGTGACTATATAAAAACTCATGTGAGTAAAGCAATGTGTTTGTTTATCAAAGTGGTATTGTTTTGATATCTGACTACAGTGAAAGTAAGCAGGTCTTGTTTAAGTCAGGCTTTCTGACTGGATGAATGTAGCCCTGCCTTTGAGGTCAGTGACTCATTTTGAGCAAATGGAGTTACTGAGATGAATGGCTGTGGATTGGCAAATCTTTAATCTCAGAAATTTAGAATCAGAAATATATCTAGACAATACGTTTGAAAACATCTATCTTCCCGAAATAAAAATTATAAATTTCCATCCTCAAGTTACAAATTGCTTTTCATTGATCTTTCGATGCTCTTTTGCAACTAAGAATAATATCTTTTAAGTGTCTTTAAAATTATAAAGCCTTGACTATTTACTTATAGTCAATTTGATACCTCTGTCAATAAGAAAAAAATGTATATGTATATGTTTTTTTCAACTGCCCCAAGGGAACTTTACGATTAAAGATAATAAATTATTTTATTATTATTCTTATTTTAAAGTTAGAAAATGTTCTTTTTCTTTGGGGCCTTTGTGGTACAGGTTTTCCCCTGCTCTGATGGTGATGAGTCATAGCATAGATTACTAATCTTCAGAATACCCAGTTCTGTTGTGCTTTTATTTGGTGTTAATTATCTAATACAGTTTTAAAAGTGAAGTTGTGTTTGAATTGATTAGCAGCCAAGTAAATGTCTATCTTCATGGTTAGCCAGTTCTGGAGACTAACTGTAGTACATGCTCTTATTTTCTCATGCTCTTAGAAATCTTATTACTATTGCTTCCAAAAGATGTAGAGCTGAATTTGTAGTTCATTTTTAAATTTGAATTTTGTGAGAAGTGAAACAGATGAATTGCCCCTAAAAACTCACCTTGAAGGCTCCACCAGTATTCAGGTTTGGGGTCTCCTATGGAGTCATATGCAGGAGTTGCTTTAGGTCTTACTTTGATGAGTTGAGTATCCCATGTAGGCCTTGAGGACTTTCCCAGACTAGGGAATTTATTTTGGGCCTTTCTCATCTAGAGGACCAATTTTCTTTGGAAATCAGCAAGTCCTCAGAGAATTTAGAGACAGTTGCAGATGCAATTGCAGAGATTTAAGTAAATGCAAGGCACCTGGACCACTTAAAGATTGTAGGACCCTAGTAGGCATAATGAACTGTAGTACAGTCTACGGAGACAAAGATTTTACTTTGGTCCATGAGCTCAAAGTCATTAAAACCTTCCTGTTGGCTGCAGATCTGTAATGTGTGAGTACATAAGGCAGAAACCCTCACCAGCAAATAGTGAGCATGGGAGTTCCTGATGACTAACGATCAACACTGAGGATGAGGCACCTGCCCCACAATAAAAGTAAATGAAAGATGAAGATGTTTCTTAAATTATGGCATTGAAAGGTGAAATTGAAAAAGAAAAACCCATACAGTTGAGTTATTATATAGTCATAAACAACTAACACTGCCATCAATTGAATTATTCATTTTAAAGCTGAGTGTTTCAGAAAATACAATGAAATATTCCTTAATATTTGCCTACTTTTCTTTTTCTCTGTATATGAACATGTGTAAATATAGTTAAGTTACTTTTTTTTATAAATTACAAACTGTTAGAACTGGAGACCTTAATGGTGGTCTAGCACAGTCTTCTCATATGTACAGATGGAAAAACATGGCACTTAGGTATTTATCAGTCCCCAATAATTCACATAGAAAAGGCTTCCAGCTGACACTTTATTGATTAACCACATCTGTAAAATTTCTTGATCAGATAGTATAAGGAACTATCTGGTTTTGGATTCATTCAAGTCAGTTAGTATTCAAGCTGGAGCTCAATTACATGAATAATCATAAAATCAAAGATCTGATCTTCTGAATGGGAGAGAGAAGCCCACCAGATGCAGAGTGTAGCATAAAGTGTGTTCTACAATTCTGAAGCAATCAATATTTGTGTCATCCCTCACCCCAAACAAAATGTAGTCAGAGCAGATAAAGGAATTCCTTTAAGTAGCAATCAAAGAAGCATAACTTACTAAATATGGCAAAGTTCAGAGCTTGGCAGCAGCAATTTGAAATTGAATGTCTAATTCAGACAAGCCATAGCACATCACATCCAAAAGCTTGAACTCCAGTAGTTCACTGTCCACATCTGTGCCGCAGGGGAGGAGAACCCAGGTGCCACAGCTCAGTGCACAGGTACCAGTTAATAGGGTAGTCATGATAATTTAGGGAAAGTAATTTTCATTCCCCATGTTCTCATTGTTTCATATTTTTTAAATCTGGGACACATGAACATTAGAAATTTGTGAGTAACTTTGTTTCTCTCATTTTTAGTAAGTATTTCTCAAAACTTATTGGCTGTGTATTCACCTTTGCAGAGAGGATTTCGTTTCCGTTATGTTTGTGAAGGCCCATCCCATGGCGGACTTCCTGGTGCATCTAGTGAGAAGAACAAGAAGTCCTACCCTCAGGTTAAAGTAAGTTTATAGTATCCTACTATGTGGATTCTCAAAGATTTAATTTTCTAGGAGCAAAACCAAAGAATTGCTTTAAATGAGTACAATTTACCTTTGCCCCTAAGCAAATGTGTTCACATGAGTATTATAATTTTTAAAGAGCAATTTGTCTCATAGCAATAAAAGTGACAGGTTTTCAAACTTTGCCAACATTTCCATTAAATAACAAAATCTTTTTAGCCTCAGCTAAGAAATTTTTATTAATGCTTGGCCATCTTAAAAGGTTTCTATATTGTTTACTCTCTGAAACCTTAATAAGATTTTGAAACAAATGCTTGATTTGGGCTCTGTACAGATTTACGGGGAAATAAACAGGTAATGAGTATATGGATTGTATAAGATGTCATTTAAGATCACGGAGTTCAGATCCAGACAGTGTGACAAGCTATGTAGGATTTGAATAGGTTTACTCAACCCTTCTAAACCCCATTATCCTAATGTGTAAAAATACAGAAATATTCATAAGGTCTTCTAGGGATTGAATGAGAAATTATATGTAAGTACTCTATTGAAAACTTGAAAGTCCCCCACACCCTATCTGTGCAGTACAGTCATATGTGTTGGCCCTTCTTGGAATGCGTGGCTTCCTGATATGTTGGTGGGGTGCTTGGGCGCTCCTTTGCCATCTTCATGCTCTTCTGTTGTTAGGTGAATTAATGGAGAATGTCTTCTCTAAGTTAGGTTGAGTTTGATTTTCATAATATGGTGCCATGTTTCATAAATTGACTGAGGATAGTTTTGTCAGTCAACAATTGGAGTTCAGTCATTTATAAAAGTTTTTATATATTCAGTAATTCAAAACCTAGACAAAAAGTTACCAACACTCTCCCCACTAGGAGTGTGCATCCTTTCAG
Source organism: Ictidomys tridecemlineatus (assembly GCF_052094955.1). Lineage (NCBI taxonomy): Eukaryota > Metazoa > Chordata > Mammalia > Rodentia > Sciuridae > Ictidomys > Ictidomys tridecemlineatus. The sequence goes on along the minus strand of NC_135485.1, from coordinate 100,595,232 downwards.
TTTTTTTGTTGGTATGTTTTTGTTAGTAGATGTTCAACAGAGCTGTCCCTCAGCAAAATTGCAATGTCAGGGAATTTATCTTTGGTTTTACCAGTCTTGGATTCTGTTTTGTTTTTTTTTTTTTCCTTTTCTTATATCTATCTCACTTCTAGGCCCAGGCCTTTCTAATTTCTTATCATTGTTCTATAACAAAAGAAAAGCATTGTGATGCTACTCTTTATCTTTCAAGTGAAACTCACCCATAGTCATGTCTTCATTTTGAGACTTTTAGCTCTAGTTATGGAATGAAAGGTGTTTTCCCTGTTAAAGGTAATTAGACAGGGAAATGCAATGTCTTGAGTCCATAGAAGAAGAATGCGGTTGCATTACTCCAGATTCTCCAGAGAGACAGGACCAACAGGCGAAAATAGATCAATGGATGGATGGATAGATAGGAAGGGAGGGAGGGAGGAAGGTATAGTCCCCCATGGCAAAATATAGACTCAGAGGTGCTGGCGGCATGGCTCATTCTAAGTCCAGAAGCTTCAGAACCAGAGAAGATGGTGGTGTAACAGTCCAAGATGGTAGGCTTGAGAAACAAGGGGTAGCGGGGAGGTTGTTGGTGTAAGTCCTGGAGTCCAAAGGCTGAGGATCCTGGAGTTCTGACGTCCAAGAGCAGAATAGGAGTATCCTACCTTCTGAGGGGTGGGTAGAGAATTTTCTCTCTGCCTTTTTCTCCTTGGTGCCTGCCAACATTAAGGGCAGATCTTCCCCTCAGTTCAAAGATTCACATGGCAAGCTCTTCTGGAAACACCCTGACAGATACACCCAGAAATAATTCTGTCCTAGCTCTCTAGGCATCTCTTAGTCCATTCAAGTTAACACCAAAAATGAATCATTACAACGGTCGTGGCTTCAACCCTTTACCACCCTGGGTGAAAAATCAGGAGCATAGGGAGCTGGAGCTGGAGCTCAGTGGTAGAACACTTGCCTAGCCTGTGTTAGGCACTGGGTTCCATCCGCAGCACCACACAAAAATAAATATTTTTTTTTTTTTAAATGAGGAGCACCAATAAAGAAAGGAATTAGAATCTATTCAGCACCAACAATTTGCCAGGTGTGTGACACCCAATATCACTTTGAATATTCATAACAACCCTAGTGGATAAAAAGGTGTGATGCCTGTGAGCAAACTGAAGCTCAAAGAGAGGAAGTAACTGGCTCTTCTCACAGGACCAGAGGTTCTTCACCCTACAGAGGACTGTTTCGCACTGAGCCTCTTATTTAGGATGTGCACACTTGAGGTGGTGGAGACAGGAAGACAAGGGGCAGGGACATGGGAGGACAGTGATGGAATAAGGCATGGAGAATAGGAATCGGAGAAAACACGGGAGAGAGAAGGGTAGGGGAAGCATGCTCAGTACCAGAAAGTCAGATCCAGCACTCTTTAACACACGTGTCTGTCCCGTATGTCACACATGTGTGTGTTTATGTGTATGTACAGCTGAAGGGTAATGGAAGTCAGCCCTGATACTGATGATAACTACTTAAGAATTAATGTTATGAGAAAAGCTATACAGTCCCGTACAGTTTTATGAGCTATTTACTTCTCTGGCTCCAGTATTTTGTGGCTAAGTAACATTCTTGGTACTAACAAATCCATGGCATTAACTTTGTTGTAAGTTTATTGACTAATAAAAAAGTTTATATCTCCATTTATGCCCAGTCTTCATGCCTCCTTCTCATGTGGTGCTTCCACCCACTCAGAAACTTTCCTGCCTCCCAGTCACAAAATAGTTCAGAATTGAAACAACTTCATGGGCATTAGACTTTCTTGTTGAACCACATCTACATCAAGGAGTTGAATACTTGGTGAAAAGCATAGAGAAGTGAGCAACTAATAATAAAACAAGTCAAGTATAAATGTGGAAGGTTGGTCATTATCTCTTTAGCCAGAGTACATTATTTCACCCAGCCATTTATTTTTGTTCATTAATTCCACCCATATTTATTAAGCACTTAATGAAGTTGAAAGAAAAGGAGGAACTTAGAGCTTACAGAACCTGGCCATTACAAGTTGTCCTTAGGCCTCTCGTTGTTCGCTGAGAGTTTAAAGGGCTTTTTTAATTTAATTTATTTACCTATTTATTTTAGAATCTCTTCATTAGAAGGATGGGAAAGAGGGAAAGAGAGATAATTGTGAGGTCTTTTTTTTCCCAGAGGTTTTCTTGCAGTGTCCCTTCTAATAGTTTTCCTTGTAAAGAATAGCTATGGGTCGGGCTGGGGTTGTGGCTCAGTGGTAGAGCGCTCACCTAGCACAGGCGAGGCCCTGGGTTCGATCCCCAACACCACATAAAAATAAATAAGTGAAGAGATTGTGTCCAACTACAACTAACAAATAAATATTTTAAAAAGAGTGGGTGAACTTTCAGTTTACAAAGAGATTGTAAATCCCATTTTCCTACAAAATGTAGGCATTCAAAAATCTGCTCTCAGTCTTTCTTTATCAGGAGTGCCTTCTCAGTTGTGTGTTTCTTTTCTGCAGTACTTTACTAAGCATCTGCTCTGTGTGAGGCTGCAAGGCAAGTAGTGACAGGTTCACCTAGATCAGAGTTTCTCAAATTCTGCGCTATTGACATTTTGGGCCAGAAATTCTTTGCTGTGAAGTGCCTTACAGAATATAAGCATTATCTCTGTTTCTACCCACTAGCATCTCAACAGTTGTGACAACCAGAGATGTCTGCAGACATTTGCAAACGTCCCATGTCGTACAAAATCAGCCCTGTTTGAGAACCACTGGTCTAGATGCAATGTCAAATTAGTCTTAACCATACTCCTTTGTGTACCTTTTTACTCAGAAGCTGTATCACATAGAATATTGTCCATATACATGTTATTTTACAGACACATGCTCTCTTCCCAATTATTAGCAGACATTTATTTTAAAGGTGATCATCATGATGTCTGAATAAGGAAGAAATACATAAATCTTAAATGTTCTGTATCCTATGGTGACTGTATACCTAAACGTTAATATGGAAGTTCTGTTGGCGATCTGTTATAAACTTATAGAGGAGAAAGGGGAAGTGGAGGCAGGGGCTCCATCCACCTGCATTAACAACAGGAACATCTATGGATGGTGCTTTCAGGTCAGGGGAGGTCTTATGAGAGTGCCACAGAATCCATTCCTGCAGGAGCCTCAGAAGGAAGGCATTTGCATTTATTGAAGAGAAATTGGGGAGCCATATTTAGTAAGTGCACTTGTTCAGGTTTGAAGGTAAAAATGTCATGGGCCCTGCCTTTGCCTCACCTGAAGTCTCTCTCCCCCTCCAGCCTCACTCCCGGCCTCTGTGAAGCACCACCACCTTCCTTGGAGAGGTGCCCAGGAAGGCTGGTGGTTCTTGTGTGTTCAATCCTGTGGAGGCTTCAGCAAGGGTCAGGGGCCAACATGAAAGTTCTGGAACTGACTGGCTTGGGAGCTGTGCAAACTAAACATCACTTTATAGAACATGTAAATATATAACCCATGTGGGTGACTCACCGACGTCTAGATTTGATGCCTCAAGTTAAACCATTTTAGAACCAACTCTAGGGCCTTACCCATGTCCTTCATTTTCTACTGGAATTGTGCCCCCATTCATAAAACTCTGTGGCAGATAAGGGGGGTGCAAGCTAGGCTTAGACACCCTCTTGCCATGTTAACATTGTTTCTAGAACTTGGGCTACTGTACTATGTGGTGGTATGTATGTTTCTTTCACGTAGCTGAGAGAAAGAATCCCATTTAGCTTTCTAATGTTGCATGCAAGTATTTCATATTCTTTTTACAAAATATTTTAAATTATAAAATATTTCAAGCAAGGGCTGGGGTTGTGGCTCAGTGGTAGAGTGCTCGCCTAGCACGTGTGAGGCTCTGGGTTCAATCCTCAGCACCACATAATAAATAAACAGATAAAATAAAGGTATTGTGTCCAACTACAACTAAAAAAAAATAAATATTAAAAAAATATTTCAAGCAGAAAGGAAATTTAAAAACTAATAACAGATACCTTATGCCACATTGTAGACTTAATAGATATGAACATTTACCTGTATTTATTGCTTCTCTAACAAAACATAATTGCATTTAAGGCCCCACCCATCTATTACTTGTCCTTCTTCCTTTTCCATAGGTTAACTACTGCTATGAACTTCTGAGTTCTTTTTTAAAATATTTTTACTACCTAAGCATACATTGATAAATATTGGCATTTTGAAGAAAATTAATGTTTGCTAGCATCATCTCAAAATTTTGATTATAGATGATGGCTTCTTTTCGGGCCAAATGAGTGTAAAAACTGGATCCCACTGAAGATTAAACAGTGCTTGCTTTGCTCCTGCTGATTCCTCTTTATTATCTGGTTTAAGAACAGTTTCCTTCACTGTGTGGAGTTTATGCTAACTCTTAAAGCAAAAAATAACAACCAGAAAAAAAAAAATCTAGAGAAAGAAACTATGCAGACTAACTCTTATATCTTGCCCTATTTTAAGAGGTTTTCCTGTTGTTAAACATGTAATATTCTATTGTACTGTCCTATAAAGCTTCGCTTTAATGTTTACTCAGGTCTTATTTCATCATGGAACTCCTAATGGGGGAGGCTGGCAGAAGAGCAGGAGAACCTCCTCTAGGCCAAGCTTGTCCCTGCCTGTCTTTGACTCAGCAAGGAGTGCCAGGGGAGGCTCATCGCCCTCTACTTCCCGAAAGTTGTGCATAAAAAATTTTAAATCAAACTGCCTTCCTTTTTACAGAGGTGGAATGAGGCCAAGTAGAGTAGCCCCTTGGGGCATCAGAAACTAATCTCACTCCCATTCTCGGCCTCTGTGACATCCTCCTGCATGCCTCACTGTGCAAAACACACATCAACAGCAGTGATTTTGTTTCCAAGATGCAAATAGCTAACACTTGGAATTCTTATTTCCTCTTTTGTTATAAATATCAAATAACAAGGGACTTGAAACAACTGATAGCAGTGTACTTATTTTTTATCAAATATTTTCTGAAAGCTGCTTCTTACATATGCTTCTTTTCCTGAGTGTTTTATATTGAGCAAAAGACATGTGTTGAATGTTTAGTTCAACAGCAGCTTTTTTATGCCCCTTCCACTCCCCACTCCACCTCCATATCCCCCCCTCTGATTAAAAAGAATATCTATTCTCAGTACCTCTTACTTAAAAATCCTAAATGTCAAGTTTCTTTCAAGGTCAAATGAAGACTGACTGATCTGCTTTGGCATTTAAGGATATCACATATCTTTGCATAACCTCCCTTTCCTTTGTATAGACTTGTCTGATTCAAGAAGTTTTCCATTCTGAGGATCTGGTTGAAAAACTAATTTTGAATAATTCAGTCTGACTCATTTACTTAAAACACCAGGAAAGAAGATCACCAATAATCAATTGGGCATGCATAAGAAACATAGATCATACATTTGTTAGAATTTCCATTGAGACCCTTAAGTTGTTCATTGTGTGCATATGTTAATAAGAGAAAACAATCCTACCCCTTATGTACATTATATATAACATGTACTCTGTAACTCACAAAGAAAATAGATGCCTAATGAAGAGAAGGGCTTTGTAACTTGAAGTCCACAGACCCTTTTAGTGGTTTCTGAGGGCCTTTGGACTCCTAAATTTATATGCAGAGTTTTATGTCTATGTGTATGCATTTTTTTTTCTGGGGGAAATGCATGTAACTTTTTAAAATCAGATTTTCAAAGACAAACATGGTTAAGAATTAATGCCATAGGGTACATGTCACTTTGACTTTTTGATAGCAGCAAATTTAAAAAAAAAGTGATCTCTATAATGTTTCTTACTTTTTTTCTTTTTTCTTTTAAATTTTTAATATCTGCATGTTTGCATTTTCTGTCCATTTTAAGTGAGTTAAAATGCTTTAGGTTGCTCAACACAAAAGTCAATAAAGTTTTCCTTCAGTGTGCCAGTTGATAAAAAAGATATTGATAAAAAAGAAGTAAGACCAGTGTCAATAGGTGGAAAAGATGAATAGGCTTTACTACCCTCCCCCAACACATACTGACTAAGCGTGAAGTTAACTATGATTAGGGCTTAAAGCCAAAAGAGAGAAAACAGTTATTTCACAGATATTCATTGAACACTGTGTATCAGGCAAGCAGACAGAACCTCCCATGTATAACCACATCCTAGACTTCTACATAATATTTCTTTTAACTAGTTCAGGAGTTTTGCATTTGGCTCCTAGAACAAAATATTACCTTGTCAAATGTTTTTGAACATAGCCCTCTAAATCAAAATCACCATTATAAACTGGAGAAAGCTGCTCTTTAAGAGAAACTTTTAATACAGATCATAACTATGAAAATTAGCCCTCATAAATTATTAGAGATCCACAGACTTCTTGAATTTGTGAATTGTCTGAATTTTAAATATGTGACTTTTCAGTACTGGCTTGGTGACCTTCTGTTGGCTGTTTGCATTTTTCTTGCCTCTATGTTTCCCTGAATATGTTTATTCCTGGGATTATTGTTTAATCTGAAGCAACTTTAGAATGGCTTCTAAACCCAGTGGTCTTCATTTGAAGATTACATAGTGTCTCGCTATTCTATTCAGCAATCCTGTTTTCATTAAATTGCATACAGGTAGTTCTTTTCAATAAGGTAAGGTGGCTACACAGAAGCACTAAGGTCCTCAAATGTCTGCTGCTGCGTCCCCCACAGACAACTTGTTTTCCAACCCATCTGCGGATCTAGAGGTGATGCTGAAGCTTTCCTGTGGTCTCCATCCTTTCTCCCATCCTGGTAGAATCCTCCCCTGGTGGATTCCAGAGCAGAGTCCTTCAGCCCACCTTCACTTCCTTGAAGTCTCCTGGAGGTGAGCTGGAAGATGCATGTAGACTTGCACACATAGTGCCTTTCACTTTTAGGTCCCCATCCACCCAACAGAATAATTATTTACAACATCCCATTTAATCTCAAGGGCAATTCACTGAGAGAGCTTCTGTGATCCTCCTTTTATCAATGAGAAAATGGAAGACTGGAGCAAATGAGGAAGCCCCCCCCCCAACCTCAACCCCCAGTCTCCAGCCTCTGGGGGATGCAACCTGAGGTTTTCATTCAGGCAGTATGAGATAAGAGCCCACCCACACTCTTACATGCCATAGAACACTATTAATTATCATAATATTAAGGATTTGTCTCTTGCAGGGTGTCCTTTAAATTTGTGGTTCTTAATCATGGTGTGTATCAGAATCATCCAAAAATATTTCTACAGAGATACCTAGGACATACTCTACATGTGCTGAACCACACTAGAGCCTATAATTCTGTGATAACTTCTAAGGACTAGGATTATTATATAATGATGACATATAACCACAGATGATTAAAGAGACTAATCATAACATAACCATGAAATAGAATGGTGTTTTTTAAAAACAGTAATTATAAACACTCCAAATATGACATTGAAAACTGCTTATAATCTAACACTAAGGAAAAAAGCAGGATTCCAAATTAGTTATATTAGTATTTTTTTAAAAAGAGCTTTTTTTTTTTAAGAGCTTTTTTCCTTTAAAAAAAAAAAAAATAAATGGGTGTACCTTTAGCTGATTTACCCATGAATTAAACTGGTTGAGTGACATGGGACTCTGCCTTGAGTGTCAGGACCTTATACTGAAGGGAGAAAAATGTGAAGCACACTCAATAGCTATGCTTACCAGCTGTTTCAGTTGAAGGTGAGAGATGATGGAGATGTAGAGCTATATATACTGATTTCATCACAAGATCCACAGGAGAAGGTGCAGTCTGGTCTGTGGACAGCACTTTTAGGGTTAAAGCATTGGCTTTGACATCAATTATTTGAGGGCCAGGCATACTATTGATTCTTGGTTTTGCCATTTTATTAGCAGTGTTACTAAACTTGGCTAAATCTTAGCTTCCTTATCTGCAAAATTGACAAAAACGATTCCTCCTTCATGGGATATATGTGTAAATTGAATAGTCAGTGCATGGTATATAGTAAGCACTTAAAAATAATGGCTGTTTCTGTTTTTATGTGCCTAAATACACTAATGTGAATATTGAAAGACAGCTTTATTGATTGATTTATGGATTCATGGAACTATCTGAAAGTTTTACCACATCACTAAATTTCTTACTTTCAGAAGTAGCACATGATGTCTTAGGAAAATCTCACAGGTAGCAGGAGGCTAGAAAGGAATTTATAAATTCTTATTATATTCTTCAACTGTGTTCTCTTACGCACTATACATATGCTAATTTCAACAAGTATTATATTATTGTCCTAGGGCTGCCATAACAAATTACACAACCTGGGTCCTTTTTTTTTTTTTTACTAGAGCATCATAATTATATATAGAATTTGTATTCATTTTGACGAAACAATAGGTGCAAGAAATTTGATTTCCATCCTCATCCCCCGCTTTTCCATCCCTCCTCCTCGTCCTATTCCCTCTCTTCTGTTCTATTGATCTTCCTTTCACTCCTTTATCTATTTATGTTTGATTGGTGTTTTACACACACACACACACACACACATATATAATATGGTATATTGGTATTATATACATATATATATGTGTGTGTGTAAAATTCTTTTATATATATATACATATATATATATGTATATATATATAAAACAAGCTACTGTTTATTTCATTCCATTTTCTACCCCCTTCCCTTCCTTTCTCCCTCCTTGTTTTCCTTCCTCTTCTCCTATATCTTCATGGTATCCAGTCCCCTCCCCCACTATCATCTTTCCCTTATTTTGCTGTAGCTTCTTTCATATGAGAGAAAACATTCAGCTCTTGATTTTCTGAATCTGGCTTATTTCACTTAACATGATTTTCTCCATTTCCATTTCCCAGAAATTGCTATTATTTCAATTTTTTGTGGCTGAGTAAAACTCCATTGTGTATATATACAATTTCTCGATCCATTCACCTGTCAGTGGTCATCTGGGTTGATTCCATAATTTGGCTATTGTGAATTGTGCTGCTATAAACACTGAGGTGGCTGTATCACTGTAGTGTGCTGATTTTAGTTCTTTTGGATAAGTACTATGGAGTGGGATAACTGAGTGGTGGTTCCATTGCTAGTTTTTTGAAGACTCTCCACACTGCTTTCCATAGTGCTTATATTAATTTACAGTCCCACCAGCAATGTGTAAGTGTACTTTTCCCCCACATCTTCTTCAGCATTTATTATTGTTTGTGTTCTTCATACTTGTCATTCTGATTGGAATTAGATGAAATCTTAGTGGAGTTTTGATTTGCATTTTCCAGATGAGTAGAGATGTTGAACATTTTTTCATATATTTTCTGGCCATTGTATTTCCTCTTTTGAGAAGTTTCTGTTTAGTTCTTTGGCTCATTTATTAATTGGGTTATTTGATTTGTTTGGCATTAAGATTTTTGAGTTCTTTATATATTAGGGATATTAATCACCTGTACGAAGAAAGCTGGCAAAGATTTTCTCCCACTCTGTAGGCTCTCTCTCTTCACTTGCTTAGCCGTTCCTTTGATGTACAGAGCTTTTTCGTTTGATGGCATCCCGCTTATTGATTCTTGGTTTTATTTCCTAAACTTTATGGGTTGTATTGAGCAAGTCATTGCCTGTACCTACATGATGGAGTGTTGACCCCTTTAAAGCAACAGAAATTCATTCTTTCACAGTTCTGGAGGCTCTAGGTCCACCCTCACGTCAGCAGGGCCATGTTCTTTCTGTGGACCCGAGGGAAACTGACTTCCTTGCCTGTCTCCAGTTCCAGTCCTTGGCATTCTTTGTCTGTATCACTCCGATTTCTGCCTCTATTTTCATGTGGTTGTTTTCTCTCTGTGTGTCTGTTCAAATCTCCTTCTTTCTCTTACAAAGACACCAACCCATGTTTGGGGGATGGGGGCACCATAATTCAGTAAGACCTCACCTTAAATAATTGCATCTGCAAAGAATCCACATCCAAGTAAGGTCACATTCTAGAGTTCCAAGTGGACATGAATTTAGGGGGACACTATTCAACCCATTACAAGTGCATACTGGTATTGAGCTGATAAACCATTAGTCCTGAGGTATGGATAATGCTTATTTCAGCCCCATGACGTACTCAGTAAGAAATTTACATGTATCCATGTGGTGTTCCCTTGTATGTCATTTTTATTTATTTAGGAAGTAGTAGAAAATCTTTTTAAGTTACAGGTGTTTGCCAGTTTTACCAGTGTTTTATTCTATTCAAGAAAAAGAAATCCCAACGATATTTCCTCATTGAGTCAATGATGGGTGCTAGTAAATGTCTGACAACTAGCTCAGGTAGGAGCCCTACACACATACACACCCCTACACATGTACACAACCTGATTTATAACATCTGTCAATTTTCTTGCATATTTAATTTTAAGATATTAGTGTGAATTTAAGTGGCTTGCAAAATTTCTGAAAATGTAACCTTTGACCCTTTGGAGCTGGTCAAGCTATTTCCAACATACCACTGCAAGATTTCATAAAGAAAACAGATATGAGATTACATCCTAGATATTAACCCAATGATCAGTAGTCAAATCAAGAGAAGATAATAAATTGCTTCCTATAAGGTTCTGTTCTGATGTGTTACATAATGTAATTACCAAGGACTTTGTAGGATCTGAGTAAACCAATTAAGTTGCTGAAGTGGAGACATCTGTTGTAGAGTAGTTAAAAAGAGCTGTGGTTTAGTGGGCAAAACACCATACTTGAAAGCAAAAGCTAGATCTTACTCCAGATTGTGCCACTTGCAGACTGTGTGATCTTCAACCACTTGCTTAATCTCTTCAAACTTTATTTTCCTCATGTATAAGTGGAAAATAAAAATATCTACCTTGCAGGAAGAGTCTAGGAATAAATGAGTAATTTACATGCAATCAACTAGCATAGTTCCTGGCATGCATATAGCATTAGATGTTCATTCAGGACATATTTATATTTTTTAATTTTTAAAAATCATGAAGAATGCCTGAAATGTGATTGTTAGTTCCATAAGAGCAAGGAATTTCGCCTGTTTAGTCTCCAGCACCTGGAATGACGACTAGTGTATACAAGGTGGCCAGTGGCTGTTTGCATATTGAATAAATGCTCAGTGGGCAGAAAGCGGTGAGAATCCTCTTCCTATAAGCAGCACTGCTTCTGCCATGATGTGACTAAGGAAGAAACAGATAGCATGATGTGATAATACCAGGTTGTGACTGGCAGCAGCACAAGTCTTCAGCCAGGCCCCCAGGCTCCCTCCAGGTGTGCTCCCTGTGCTCCCATCTCCCCAGCCTTCTTTTCCTGTTCCTCTCCAACCTCACTTGACTTGTAGTGAGGACGGCCATGTCTTAGTCCCAACTCAGGTCTTAGACATATCACCAAACCTTTTCTGGGTTGAAATGGCCTTTTCTGCATCCATTTTTCAATCCATTGGAAAAAATGATAAGCTGAGATAAAAACCAACAAGGAGACATAGTTGTTTAAAAAAGTGAGAATTCCTGGGGAAGAACTAAGTGGCTTCTAACTCCACTAAATTCGGGGATGAAATGATACGGTGTGGCTTCCGTTGGTATGGGCTTCACCTGCAGCTGGGAAGGTGGCCCTCATGGCAGCTCTAGGCTCACCTGGAGAGCACCTGTATTATATGTCCAAATGCAGCAAAGAGTCTGCTTTCCTGGAAGCTGAAAGAGAGGTTTGAGAGATCTGAGACTGGCGGTGTCTAGGTTCTGGTTGGTCTGAGTTGTTTGGCGACCCACCTCTCAAGGTAACCCTAGAGATAGGGAATGTGGGGCCAAGTGAGTGACTTCCTTAACAGACATTCCTAGGCTTTACCCCTGATTCTGGAAGTGGGCTTAGCTGCACCACACACATGTGGGCTGAATTGGGTTGTGTGTTCCAAGCAAGAGATCCGTGTACTGGTAAAATTCAGAAGTAACATCAAATAATTTCTCTCTCCCACAGTCTCCTAAGAGTTCCAAACCTTTTTCATTACTGATTGTGTGATTCTGTTCTTCCTCTCTGGAAATCATCTTCTTGGTGCTATCCCCAATGCATGACTTCTTTCTTTTTTGTTTTTTTTAAGTAAGAACTAGTTTTTAATTTATTTACAAGTATCATCTGCATTTAACAAAAATTCAAGTAATTACAAAGAATAGTGAAAAGCAACTTTCCCTTTTATCCAAAATCTCTGTCTTCCTTGGAGAGAATCACCATTACAAATCTCTTAAGTAGGCTTCCAAAAATACTCCATGCATTTACAAGCTTGCATGCAAATGTGTATTCTTGTAAGCACAGGTATATTATATGTCCAAATGCATACCAAACATAAACAGTAAGCATATGTATGTGTACCTAAATTTTATAAATGTATAAAATATTCCATCCTTTGATTCTTTCACTTAATGAATTTTAAACAGTCTTTAGAATCTCATAGATATCTAGGGAGGTGAGATTGCAAAGTGATTAATAGAAACCTCAAAAGGCAGGCTATCCTGGGTTCAGATCCAGCTCTGCCTCTTATTAGCTGTGTAACCTTGGGCAAGTTAGTTAACTTCTCTGTGCCTCTGTTAAAAAAAAAAAAAAAAAAAAAAAACCCAGCATCTACCTCACAGTATTGTTGGGAAGATGAAATGAATAGTATTGTAAAGAGCAGTGCCTGTCCCATGGTAAGTGGTCTGCCAGGTTTGAATATCTATCTTATTCTTCATAATGACTGTGTGCCATTTCATTGACCATATACAGCTGCTTATTGCTGCTTTTGTGCACAACATCTTTGCCAGCCTCTGAATCCATCTCCTCTTCTCTCTTTATCACGGACATGCTCCAAAGGCCTGTCATGATAATCCCGCTTGAACCCCGTCTTTATGACTTTTGAACACATTTTGTCATTTAGTTGCCTTTTACTATCCATCAAACTTTCCTTTTATAAATGTTCCTTATTTCTTATGAATTCTTTTTTTGTTTGTTGGGTTTTTAATTTTTTATTTATTTTTTGTTTGTTTTGGTTACTAAGGATTGAATCTATGGGTACTTAACCACTGAGCCATATCCCCAGCCTTTTTATTTATTTGTTTGTTTGTTTGTTTGTTTGTTTGTTTATTGAGACAGGGTCTTGCTAAGTTTCTTAGGGCCTCACGAAGTTGCTGAGGCTGGCTTGGAACTTGCAATGCTCCTGCCTCAGCCTTCCAAGCCACTGGGATTCCAGACATGCACCACTGCACCCACAAATTCCAGTTTTTTCCCCCCTGGCTTTATTTTCAGCCCTTTGTCATTTCATTTACTTCTTGTGTATTTTCATGATGTCTTTTTCAGCGCAACTACTTCTTCAGAAGGTCTGCCCTGATTTGCCCTCATTTGATCAGCTGTTTTACAGGTGACATTTTAGTATCCCTCCATAATGGGCCATGATACCCTTGCATGTCTCATTGCTGTGAGCCTCCTATTGCTTCAGTTACTTACACTCCTGTCTCCTCATCTCTAGATTGTATTTCTTGAGGGCAGGAACCATGTCTTGTGCTTCATTATATCATCTCCAGCTGGTAGATGTACAATAAATATTTGCTGAATTAAATTGAAGTCCTTTTCATTCTTTGGGCACTCAATTATTGCCTCAATGAGTAATAGAAGTCACATGAAACATGTTATGCTGTTTCCCCTTGTCATTTATTGAACTCTTACTGTGTACCAGGTGTTGCATAATTCTCATACAACTCTGCAAGGGAAATCTTATTATCTCAATTTTTAGTTTAAGAAACAAGCTCGATGGATAACTTAACTAAAAGCAGTTTTTCTTTCTTCATTTCCTTCCTCTCATGGTTTTATGCTATCTATCTGTCTATATATACCAAACATAAACAGTAAGCATATGTATATGTACCTAAATTTTATAAATGTATAAAATATTCCATATATATGTATGTGTGTAGATATATATATATATACATCTCACAAGTTTCATATTTGGGAGCATTTCCAATTTCCGATTTTTAAATTAGGATGGAAAACTGATAAAATCTATGCAGATATTCCCAAATCCAAAATACTTCAAAATCTGAACCATTTCTACTCCCAGGCATTTCAGATAAATGTGATCATGGATTCTCTTGTTACTCAAGATACTGTAAGCCATTTGTCTTATTCATTACAATTCCTAAATCGTCCTCATCTTGGCCAATGGGAGCCTTCCATCTCACAGGAGCCAGCAGCTTAGATACAGAGGCCCAAGTCCTTCTTACCTCCACAGTAGTTCTCCCTATAAACCCACCAAGTTACCATGTGGCTGAAGAAGCTAGCTCCCTTGCCTTTTTGACGTGCCCCACCCATTTTTTAATGCTTTCTTATTTCTGAAACCATGAGCTGTTCTGTGTTCACCCTCTACTTTCCCTGCCCAGTCCCGGAATATCATGCATCTCTCCAAGAAGCCCTCATTCCTTTTGGCAGAAAAATTTCTTCTAGACTCTTTCATTAGAACTAGAAAACTGATTTTTTTTTTCTTTTTTTTTTTACATCCCAGCCCTATTTTGTATTTTATTTACAGACAGGGTCTTACAGAGTTGCTTAGTGACTCGCTTTTGCTGAGGCTGGCTTTGAACTCAGGATCCTCCTATCTCAACCTCCTGGGCCACTGAGATTTCAGGTGTGTGCCACCACCCCTGACTAGGAAGTTGATTTTTTTTAAGAGTCTTAGACTCATACTCTAATCCACATCACTAATTCCATCCCAACACCACAGGCTTCTTCCTGCCCGTTCCCCATCCCATATTTGCATCTTTCTTATATAGTGAAAAACCCTATTGCCAGTGATGGCAATGTACTCACTCATTTGCTGAGTCCTGTAATATACACAAACAAAAACATTAATAGAAACGTTGTGGGCTGGGGTTGTGGCTCAGCGGTAGAGCACTCGCCTCATGTGCGAGACCCTGGGTTCGATCCTTAGCACCACATAAAAATATATGAATAAAAAAAGTATTGTGTCCAATGGCAAATAAAAAATAAATATTATTACCTTATATACAATCAGAGATATGATAAATTGTGGTATAAAGGTGTATTAAGAATTGTAATGCAAAAAAATAAGATAATAATAATAAAAAAAGAAAGGTTGTATAGTTTTAGAATTACTGTGCCAGTACCAATTCTAGCTACAAATTTACTAAATACAATTTGAGATTTCTTTGCAGTTCTTTTGTCCAAATATATTCAGGATATTCAGAGTAATGTTCTTTTGTATTATTTTTTTTTTCCTTCTAGGTAATTAGATTTTCATTAAGCTACAGAGTTAAGCCAGATCTTTATGTCAAGTTTTAGGAATTTTCTCATTCCTATTGATTTAATTTTATTTTTGAATATAGCATTTATTAGTCTCACGTAATTTTTCATTTATGTGAGTTTCACTAGACCCTTTCTAAATTATTATAAAGTCAAGTTGTTTTATTACTTTTAAAAATAGGAAAATAAAACCCAGCAGGCAGAGCCTTGATTTAAAGTGCATCCTGAATGGTTATTTCAGGAACGTGAACTCATCCACACCCGGAATGTTCCCTTGTAGGTTTCAGAGCCTCCTTGGTTGGCCTTTCTGCCTCGCCTTTGTGTAGCATGTAGTTATCCAGTGCACACCACCTGCCAGACGCAGTGCTGTCCTCTGTGGTCACACACTTGAATGTGATCAGCTCTCTGCCCCAGGGAATTGCTGGAAGAGAGAGAGAGAGAGAGAGAGAGAGAGAGAATGTGTGTGTGTGTGTGTGTGTGTGTGTGTTGGGGAGGGCTGGGGGAATTGTATCTTCCTAAGATCACTCCCCAACTAGGTGGTCCTTCCTATGTTGGCCATGGGGGTATACCACAACTTAGTGAGGCCCTAAGAAACTTAGGGAGATCCTGTCTCAATTTAAAAAAAAAGGCTGGGGATGTAGCTCAGAGGTTAAGTACCCATAGATTCAATCTAGAAAGAAAAACTGTTTTCAGTTAAGTTATCCATCAATGTGAGGTGATAGATCACATCACCTATCACACTGTCTTCTGGGTCAGGCTTTCTAAAATAGTGAGATGGCAAGATGCTGGAGATCGCTGTTTTGCAACTTCAGAGATTAGCTGTATGTCCCATGCTGGTGACAAACAACCTGAGGGACGTTCCCAGTGATGAACCCTAGGGATCTATTTACCCCACTATTTTAATATACTTCCTCAATCTTGAGCCCTTTTAAGGTTCTTACCAAATTTTCAAGTGACATAAAGTAATGGATAGCAAATAATTTAAATTTAAATTAATCTTAAAAAGCTGGGACAAAGTGCCAAATTCTTAGGTAATGACGTTTAAAAAGAGATACGTGCATCCAGAAAACAAATTACCACAAGTACAGGGTGGGAGTGATGATTTAGCAGGAGTGCATGCAAAAAGATCTAGGAGTTAATGATAGACTCATCGTGAGCCAAGAAGACCATGTGACTGCCAAACAAGGAATTTAGGCTGCATTAATAAAAGTATAGTATGTAAGCCCACGGAGGTGGTAGTCTCTCACTCTATTGAAAGATCACACCAGGAATACGTGTCCACTGCTGGGCCCCTCGCTGGCAGAGATAGAAACCCACGTGAGTCTGTTCAGAACAGCATAGTGACAGGACTCAAACTTTGCTGAAATGGGGAGTGGTTATTGTGCCCAAGAATATTTACAGCCTGGAGGGTTGTCTGGTTGTCTTCAGCTAGTTGAATGGCTGTCATGAAAAGAAGGATGAAACGTGTCCTGTCACTAGAGGAATGGGGAGCCATGAGCAGGAGCCCTGGGAGAGCAAGGATTCAGCTGCCTGCGGGTGGAATGCAGAGCATCAGGATGAGTGAGTTCATTGCCACTGCAACGGTTCAAAAATTAACTGGAGGACTACAGGGCAGGGAGCCACCTGGACTAAGATGCTCCGCACAGACTTACAACTAGCCAGTCAATTCAGCCTGCCTGCCTCCGTCCATCCTCTCTCCCTTCCCTTCCACCCACTTTGTCTTTAGAAAGAATTAAATAAGCCATAACTTTATAATAACAGCTAAACAAGATATGGTTATAGGGCAGTTTAGATTCTCTGAAAAATCCCCAAAATAATGGAAACCAGTAGCTTGCAAACCATTTTATCCAAGGCTCAAAATGTGTGACTTATTTCATATACTTGTGTATTAATCTATTTATATAAGCTAAACATTAAATTACTTACCACCCGAAAGGAGTGTTGTTTTTTTTTTTTTTCCTGGTTTAAAGTACTGTTATACTTTAAGTTACTGGCTGATGTTATCCTAGAAGTTGGTAGAAATGTTGGTGTTTCCCCCTTCCTACTTTTGTTTACATCATAGTATGCAGATGGTACAATATTTTGGTTAACCTCAGTCTGACACTTAGAGGATGATTTCTTTTTTGCCGTACTAGTGTCTGGGGGTGTGAAATGACAATTAAAGTGACACCAAGAAATCAGACAAAGAAAATTTCCCATTTCTACTCACTTGTAATTCTCCTAATATAGTAGGGGGTTTCCAGAGGAAATCACAGGAGAATAGCTCAAGTGCTCTTTATCTTATGTACTTTCCTTCTAAAGGAAAGAGCAGCTCATTGTCTTCTTCCCAGAGTAGCCCAAATTCTTATACAAGGCAGCTGTATTTACTAGGGTACAAATTAAATTCCAGACAGAAGGAGGTCTCTAAGTACTGTCAATCACGGAAAGCCTCACTGCTCCTCTAACCAGAGGCTTCTGCGAAGGAGATAGAGTAGGTTTAACAAGCAAGAAGAGTATGAGGTGACTATATGCCTCCACCAAGAAAGAAATCAGTCATGTTTAATTCCAAATGAGTTTCATATTTAATTCCAAATGAGTTTTCAGAGTCAGAGAAATCCCTCATTATCTCAAATTAGATTTGGTTGAAAAACATTGTGGTAGCCAAGCATCATGGCGAATGCCTATACGTAATTTTAGCAACTCTGGGAGCTGAGGCAGGAGGGTGGTGAAACCCTGTTTCAAAAATAAATAAAATAAGTAAAAAGGGCTGGGGGTGTGGCCAAGTGGTAAAGCATCCTGGGTCAATCCCCAGTACCAAAAAAAAAAAAAAAAAAGAAAGAAACAATGGGAAAAAGAAGAAAGGAAGGAAAAGAAAAATACTGTGTTGAGGGTCAGGGATTTAGCCCAGTAGCTTGCCTAGTGCACTGGAGGCCCTCAGTTTCATCCCCAGCATCCCACCACCACCACCACATACAAAGTATTAAGAGACTTAAAAAACAGTTTAAAAGAATGGTAGAGATTTATACATTTATATTAGCAATTTCTGTTTTCAAAAAACAAATGTCAGAGTCCTAAAATATTTATTTTGGAGTTATTTCAATCACACCTAACATGTGTTTCAGTCCCTCTAATTATTTTTAAGTTATTCAAAAGGAATTTTTAAAACTTTTTTGATTAAAATTTGTTATTTTGTTGGCTTGCCTGACCCCCACCTCCCTGCCAACTTGTATAACTGAAGCATTTCTGACATATTTCCAGAACAGACAGTTCTTTATTATCAGCATTTAATGACCCAGGGCAGGGCACTCTTTGGATTTGTTGAAAATAAACACTTTGGGTACTCAGTTTCAGCTTTAATGACAAAAGTTGAAATCTTTGCCTAACATAAAGGTTTTTCTTTGTCTCTAAATTTTGATTTTCCATGCTACCAGAGGCCCCATTACAACAGGTAATTTGAGTGTTGACTGTATGTTTTCTCAGTTTGTAATTGTGGTAAAATGTATTTAAAATGTTCTCAATTTTTCAATTAAGTTGATCTATAAGGTTTTTCCATCTCTGAAATTCTATGGTGTTAAACTCTTTCCTTCCTTCCTCCTTCCTTCCTCCTTCCTTCCTTCTTCCCTCCTTCCTCTTTCTTTTTCTGCAGTTTGAAATTGTGATCTTTGGGTATTGTCTTTTGTGTGTCTTATATATATGACTAGGAATCATAGAATTTTAGAGCTGGAAAATATGTCATTCTAAAAAAAAAAAAAAAAAAGTTAAGAGGTCCAGATGGCTTTGTATGGTGGCACATGCCTGTAATCCCTTGAGGCTTGTAATGCTCTTGAGGCTGAGGCAGGAGGATTGCAAGTTTGAGGTCCCCTTCAAAAACCCTGTCTCAATACAAATTTTTTCAAAGGGTTAAGGATGTAGCTCAGTTGTAGAGTACCCATGGGTTCAATTCCCAGTATTGCAAAATTAATTAATTAATTAATTAAAGTAAAATAGAGCTTTGGATATGTTTAGTGGTAGAGTGCTTGCCTAGCATGTGCATGATCCTGACTTTAATCCACAGCAACACACACACACACACACACACACACACACACACACAAAATGCCCAAAGTGGCAAGGTGACTTACGCAAAATCATAGTAATAACTGGTGACTAGGACCCTGGCCTCCTACTACAGCACTGAAAATTAACCCAAGTATTCTTACCTTAAAAAAAAAAAAAAAAAAACAACTGCAGATTCAACCAGGCCTCTAAGTGAACAAGAAGTTAGAATATTTTTGACAAAGTTAAGCATGTCATGCCATCTTCAGGAAATGATTTGCTAACTCTAATGTATTTAGTAGAAAGGGGAACATTCTCCCATTATACCATATGGAAATTTTGGACATTCTCAAATTTGAGAATTTTGAGGCAGATAGATTAAACCCAACTTATTCAGACTCTTCATCAACATCCAAAATGCTTTCTCCAAACCTGGAATCAGACTTGAAAAAAAGTACAACTTGAGGTAGTGAAAAGTTTCCTGATTTTTCACTTCTAGATATTTTCAAATGACTCAGAAGCATAAACTGACGCTGTAGGGCTGGGACTCTTTGCCAGTGGGAGAGTGACAGCGTGTCTTGGGGACGCTGATGGGAAGCCTGCCTGTGGCTGTCCTGGCACCGTTCGCTGGCAGTGACATGTGAGGTGCATGTCCAGATGACACGGACACGGGGCCTGCAGCCCAGGCTGGGCTTCTCCTCCCACCCCCGTCTCAATTCTGCTTCATCTAGCTCCGACTCTGACTCTTCATGATCATTTTCCACCCGTCCTGCCACCTTGGCCAAGCCCCAGCACAGTTAGGAAATTGTGCTTCAGGGTTGAATTCTACCTGAGAGTTAAACTTAGGAAAATTAAAGATGTTTTAGCATTCCTGCTGCCAGCCTCTCTGGAAATGAAAGTTGTTATTTCTAAGTGGAAAAGGCTAAGAGAGTACAAGGGCTTCAAAAAATAATCCTCTTGGAAATGGCTGTGCCAAGGTTAGGTGTTCCCAAGTTGGATATCAAGCCAGTGAGTCAGTAAAACTTCACAAGTTAATTGGCTTCATTTACTCACCTTTGCTGGGACTTTTCAGAAAGTCCTT
Source organism: Ictidomys tridecemlineatus (assembly GCF_052094955.1). Taxonomy (NCBI): domain Eukaryota; kingdom Metazoa; phylum Chordata; class Mammalia; order Rodentia; family Sciuridae; genus Ictidomys; species Ictidomys tridecemlineatus. The sequence continues at coordinate 100,574,855 of NC_135485.1, read as the reverse complement.
AGGGATTCCTAGAGTCAGATGATTGAGATGAACCCCTCAGGACAGGAACGCTTCAACAGTCCTTAAAGGAAAATGGCTTGGTGGCCCTGCTATTGGCATCCTTTCCTAATGCTGCTCGGGGCAGTTGACCACGTTTTGGCTCCCTCCTTCTTCAGTGTAACCTGGAGCCAGTGATTAGTTCTATATACAGATATTGATTCAGCAGCTTCTAGTTCTGTGCAGAGGATTGGGGAAATACAATTAATGTCTCTGTCCTCAGTGATCAATCAGTTGAACTGAAGCCCTAAGAGAGGCCCTTAAATAGCTGAAATACAGTGATATCTTCTTTGTTGTACTCAGCCTTGTATAACCAGTAGTTTCTGCATGGGACCTGATGAGTAAAATATTTTTTTGAGTAAAAGAATAAATGATCTAATAGCTTCAAGCAAAGATAAATTTCTGAGAATTAGCTAGCTCATTATAGAAGATTTGAGGGAATCAAGCATGTGTGCTGGATCTTGAAGAGAAAAGTAGATGTTTGAAAGCAAAGATCTATCTAGAGAAAATCGCACAAGCAGAAAAATCAGTAACAAAGCCTCAAAAATAGAAATCTCTGAGCTCAAATAGGGACTAGTGAGAGATTCTGTTGAAATGAAGAATACGTGAGAGGACAGGTGGTAATAAGGCCAGAAAGATATAACAGGACAGATCATGCAAGAATATAGACTAACCTTTTTGTGAAAATGGGGCAATAGAAGTTTTAATATATATCATAATCAGCAGTGTGCTTCAGGAATATAAATCTCATAGTTTGAAAGGGAAAAGCCCAGGGACACCAGTTAGAAGAATTGCAGTGATTTAGCGTAAGTTAAACTTAGAGTTCAAGCTAAAATGTATAACCTATGGCAATGAAAATAAAGAGACAAATGCAGAGATTTGGGAGGTACCGCTTGGTTAAAATGTAGCCATTGATTACAGAAGCTAAGAAGCAGAGCAATTCAAGATGATAGGAGGGTTTCCATGCAGTTGCTTAGAAGATGGTAGTGCTATTTAACAGAGGTGGAATGGGTTTGAGAAGGAAGGTGCTCAGTCCAGCCTTGGGCACAGAGTTGTAAAAGTGGTATAGATAATAAGATGTTCTGAGAGCTGATGAAATGTCAAATATGATTAAAAGAATAGTGAGAACATGAGACTTAAATTTAGTTATCATCCACATGGAGTAGACAGTTAAGTCCAGAGTGGGTAAGTGTCAAAGGTGTCATGGTAAATATTAGAAATGGACCAATGAGCAATCTCTGGAGAGACTTTGCCTTGGGAAGGAAAAGAGTGCCTTAGTCAAAGCAGCCAGTAATGTGTGTGTGTGTGGGGGGGGTCTGAGAGGGAATGGTAACACATCCCATGCTTCAGAGATGCCAAGTGGGGTGAAAAAATAAGAAGTGACTAGTAGGTTTGGAAACTTGAAGTCAGTCATGACCTTTAAGCACTTTTTTTTTTTTTTAAGAATAGGGGAATTAGTTAATTTACGAAAGGCTGCAAATGAAGTAGATGATTCCACTTTGGTAATTAGAGACTTTCTTGCATTCTTGGGAGGGAGAGAGAGAATGCTGTTCCAGCAGATATGAGCAGAATCTTTTCTCATTTCTCATTGGATCCGGGAAACATCAAATGAAAGAACAGGTCTTCATTTCTTGGTTAGTGGCTAGCTCCATAGGTTTCAATAAATGCTAAGCTTGAAAGTCATCCCCTTATCAAGAAAGGGTTGTTTTTAGAATAAGAAAGGGCAGTGTGCTTGTCTGGAAATTGAGGTAAAGAATGGACCCCTCAGAGAGGAAGGAGGGAGCTGGTGATTCAAAGTCTGGAATGAGCAGTGGAGTACTTATTCCTGGAAAAGAGAACAGACTTGCGTTTCTCTGAATTAGGAGGGATATGTGAAATAGCAGGGTGTTTTGAGCCTCAGTAACAGTAAGGAGAAGGGAGGTTAAAGGAACTCAGGCTTTGTGGGTTCTACCTTCTCATTAAAATCAGAGGATATCTCTACTGTAGATGTCTGTTAAGGCAGGAAAAGAAAAGTAACAATTGCTGTCATTTATTTCATGCCTGCTTTTTATAAAGAACTGTACTAAACACTTGGTCTCCTTAATCCTCATCAAAATTCAGAAATTATGCATTTGTGTTCACATTTCAACAGATGAAAAAAAAAAAACAGGTAGAAAAGGCCAAGTAACTTGCTCAGGGTCACCAAGCTGGTAATGGAAGAGCCAGGATTTAGAGTCAGGTCCATCTGATTCCAAAGCCTGTGCTCTTTATTGAAAGAGAGAGTCCATTGGTTTGAGATCTTGGAAGTGTAGCCCTGCACCACATCATGGTAGGATCTTTTGATAAGATCTATGGTAAGATTCCTATCAGCCACTGATAGGAGGGAGGGACACTCTCCTTTGAAGAGTGAGGGATGTGAAATTGGATGGACCAGAATTGTGAATCCTGGATACCTGAGACAGGCGTAGAGGAAATGTGTGAGGCTAGTGCTGAGCCTCACCAGTACAAGGGAGAATACCGCATGGGCAGCAGCAGTCAGGGTGGCAAGAGGGATGTACGAGGGATGTCTGAGATCTAAGAGGAGAGCTGCTCCCTTGATATTCCAAGGATGATGAGGTAAAAGTCACTTTCCCTTCACTGCCCCACAGATGCTGGAACTCCTGTCTCTTCAAGGTTACATTCCTCTTACCCATAGGTCATGGCAGCTACCAGAGTCCCTAGCTAGACATCCTTCCACCAGCATAGGCCAGTGTTCTGCTCTGGTGCAGGGTGGTTACAGTGTATTTTAAATCACCTGTTGAGAGGCTACTTTAGGTCTAGCCTTCTTTTTAAAGACAAGATAATAAAAGAAAGAATATAGTCTCCTTAATTTTTTTTCCTAACACAACTCTATATTTCAGTAAACTGCCTTCACTAAATAACTTTTTAAAAATATTTTTCTTTAGTTCTAGGTCGACACATGACTTTATTTTATTTGTTTATTGTTATGTGGTGCTGAGGATGGAACCCAGTGCCTCACATGTGCTAGGTGAGCACTCTACCACTGAGCCACGACCCCAGCCCCTAAATAACTTTTTAATTATGCCTTAATTATGTAATTATGTGCTCGTTGAAGAATTAATTATTGAATGTCCATAATATAAAAAAACCTTACTCCAGGAACTGGGGAATAAGAGGAGAGAGATCAGTGTTTTCTTTCTTGATAGAGCCTGCAATCTGGTGGAGAAGAGAGGCAAAATTAAAACACATGAAATGTGTAGTATATTAAATGGCAATAATGTCCAGGGAAAAATAAAATAGGGAGAGGAATAAGGAATGTGGGGATGGGATGGGTGAGCGTAGGTAGAGGTACAATATCCAACAAAGCCCCCTGAGAATTGGCAGTTATGCAAAGCCTGTAGGTAAGGGATGCACACAGATCCTGGCTAGAGCGTCCTAGGCAGAGGACACATCATGAACAGTAGCTTTCAGGTGGGAGCTCACCTGCTAGTTCAAGAACAGCATGAGTCTGATGTGACCACAGGGAAGTGTGTGAGAAACCAAATCAGAGAGGAAATGAGGGGTCAGATGGCCTCAGGCCTCATTGGCTGTTATAAAGACTCTGGCTCTTAGAATGGAGAGGCATTGGAAAGTTTGTTTCATTTTGTTTTGCTTTTTTACATGGAGATTTTTAATCATGTATACTCAGAAGAATAGAATGAGCTCCCTTGTACCAATCACTCAGCTTCGACAACTTTCATTTTTGGAGAGTTTTGAGCAGAGGAATAACAAGCCTTGGCATGACCTGACTTGGACAGGGTTGCTCAGGCAGATCAGTTGTGGGGAGGCAGAACAGGCTCAGGAGACTTGTTAAGAGCAAAAACCTAGGAGACAGAGGATACTGGCTTGAATCTAAGTGGCAGTGTTATGTGGGAAGTGGTCAGACTTGGGGTATCTTTTGAGGACCTGACTTGATATTGTAGATATTATATCTGATTCTAAAAAGGAATTTGAGAATCCATTAATTAGAGAAAGAAACGGTACCAGAATTCCACTATGTTAAACTTTTTTTTTATCTGCTCAAGAATGCACCCAACTGGCAAAAATTGGTTTATGTAGGAACATTTCTAACACAATTCATCCCAAAATCGCCAACTCTACTTTTTCCATATCCTTTTGCAATCATGGTTAATTGACTGGACAAAGGGTGAGGATTTATTTATAATTTGTTAATGCTTTATTGACACTTTTTGAGGTGCAAGACCCTCAGCAGTTCTGTTAACAATAGTATACTTCTTGTACTTGATTTTCTTAAAGAAGCACGATTTATAAACAAGTGTATCTGATGTCATAAAACTGAAAATTAAGATAAAAACCTAAAAAAGGAAACCCTAGGTTAGCATGAGACACACACAAAAAATTAAACTTTCAGAGCAGAGTTATATGTAGATAGAGATTTTATTCATCTTTTCTGTGTCGTGGATGAGTCCCTCTCGGCCTGTGATGTTGAGATATGGTGGTTTGCTATTTTCCACCCAGCCTAACATCTTGAACCATATGTGCCATTGGTCAATCAAGTAGGGCACTAAGCAAGGTAAAAGAACATCAATAAATTACTGCAAATCCCTGGGCACTACTGGAAAACAGTAAATGGATCAAAGACATTCACAAGACTTCCAGAAGGATTTCCAGGGTCCTCTGTGTCTTGGCTGTCTAACTTAGGGTGATATCTCTTGCTACTCAATCTGTCTAAACTTGTTTTCTTATCTGCAAAATGGGGGTAATAGTGCCAACCATGCCTACCTCACAATTTTGTCAGGAAGCTTAGGAGGCCTTTGCAAAAAGAGAGAATGGAAAAAACCTATACTTCCATGGCACCTACCACATGCCGGTCACTGTGTAGTTCTCACGGCGGCCCTCTGATGTCACGTTATTGGCCCATTTTGTAGACATGGAGCTTGTGGCTCAGGGAAGTTATCTAACTTGTGTAGGGCCACAGATCTGGGAGGGGGGAAAGCTAGGAATTGATCTCAGAACTTGATATCCCCTGCTTTAGAGAGAAGGAAGAGACTAACTTTACTGAGCATCTTCCTATGCCAGTAACGACGTGAGACACAGCTTTGCATGCTGTCATTTAGTGAAATTAATCTGTACTTTCTGGTTGTTCAAGTAATAAATAACAAGGAACCAGTAAGAACTGGATACTTTTCATCCTTGAGAGAAAAGGCAAAATAATTTTCTTTCTTTCCTTTTTCTTCTTCCTCTCTTTTTTCCTTATAACCTGACTTGCAACCTGACAGAAAAGAATAAATGTGTGGTTTCATGTCTGTCACATGATTTTTTTAAAAATATTTATTTTTTTAGGTGTAGATGGACACAACACAACGCCTTTATTTTTATGTGGTGCTGAGGATCGGACCCAGGTCCCACCCGTGCTAGGCGAGCGCTCTACCGCTACCGCTGAGCCACAATCCCAGCCCCACATGATTTTTTTAAATGAAGAAGACATGCAAGGGGACGAGAGAACTTTTCCCACCTTTCACAACTGTCTGCGAGGCCTTTCTCACAGCACACACCAACAATACCAAACAAACAGGTTTTTCAGGAATAACTGTCCTGTACCAACACTGTGGTAGACAAAGTAAAGCTATAAAACCCTGAAGAGTTTGCACATATACCAAAGTGATGGAGTCCAATGGTAGCACAGTGTAATGAAAAATGTGAGTTTTGGAGGTGGACAGATCCAAGCTCAAGAAGCTGCTCAGTCCCCACATGAATAGGAACCATGGCAGTTTACTTCATTTTACTGGGTCTCCTTTCCTTCAGCTGTGGAATGGGGTATCACTGCTGACCCCATCCCAACCCTGGGCTGTTGTGGGGATTGACTGAGTTGACATCTTCCTTCTCCTTTCAAAAACACAGCAAGTTAGCCAGTAAAGATGGAGATGGCCTGAAAATTAACTAACAGGTAAGATAATGACTCTTTCGTAGCTGATGGCATGTGATTTTCCTGTCCTGTCCCCTCTGATCACATTCCCGAAACAGGGACAGTAGCAGGGCCTTAGTGGGCTAAAGTAGTGAGGACAGTGTCACGAAAGATTCAGATTTAGCTCTTCCCTTGGAGGAGTGGATGGTTCTTGGCTGGAAAGAGAAAGGACCCCTGGGTGGTAGAACCACTTGAAGGAACACCATACAGTGGCAGCGAGAAAGTCTGAGGGTCACGGTGTTGGGGGGGGGGCGGCACTCACCTTTGAGCTCTTGCACACACTCTGGGCCCCTACCACCCCTCTTCTTGTTAGACTCCTACTCTTCTTTTAGATCTCAGCCCTGATTTACTCTCTCAGAAAGCTCTGAACTTCCTGACCAGGTCAAAACCCTATTACAGATCTTTTCTTTGATAAGTTCTTCACATTTATGCCTTTATGTGTTTTTGTGTGTGAGATTATTTGATTGGTATCACTCCCACTCTACTTCCTGTAAGAACAGGGTTCAGACCTGTTCTGCACTCACGGCGTGTCCCTTCTTTCCCTGATGCACGACCGTGGGAGGAACATTTCGAAGGGGCTTAATATATGCTCACTGAATAGATAGATGAGTTTTGGTTATCAGTGAAGTCATAGCCCTGCTGAGAGAGAGGATCTATAGTTGGGATTGCTGATCCCATTAGGTGCCAAGCACTGTATTAACAACCCTAAAACAGCAAGCATATTCATGCTTTTCAAGATGGAAAAACTGAAACCCAGAAATGTTAGCCGTCTTTTCCTTCTTCACTGTCATCATCGCCATTATTACTTCACAGGAAAATCTAAGCAGAGAAGAGCAATTTCATGTGTCACATCCTACATTCATGCTGCCTGAGCTTTCTGCCAGTGTGATTTGGCCAAATTGACCCAGAGAGGAAACTGGATATTTCAAATTCTGATTCCCCAAAAATTCTAGACTAGAATGGTGTCGTTGTTCTGATTAGTTATACATGACAGTAGAGTGCAATCCGACCCATCATACATAACTGGAGTACAACGTCTCGTTCTTCTGGTTGTACATGGTGTAGAATCACACTGATTGTGTAATCATATGCACCTAGAGTAATAATTTCCAATTCATTCTAGACAACTTCTTTGAGCCAACTTTGAAGAACCAACCTGCAAGTGCTTCTCCATAGTATGTCAGAATTATTTTGAATGAAAGTAGTTGATTTGTCTACGATCAGTACCAAGACCCTTGGTTCCTAATTCTTTGGGGGGAGAGGTGGGGGAGATTTACTGGGGATTGAATCCAGGGTTACTCTACCTTGAGCCACATCCCCAGCCCTTTTTTAAAATTTCATATTTTATTTTGAGACAGGACCTTCAACTTTATCTTACTTCAGCCTCCTGAGTTGCTGGTTTCTACTTCTTATTTGAAAAGCAGATGTAATCTGCGAGTCCCAAAGCTTCTGGAAGAAAGTCTCAAATGTCATCAAGGAAGCCAAGAAGGCTCCCAACAATGTCAGCTGCTAGTATAAAGACATTGTGATTACTAGAAAATTAACAAAGCCTGGTAACTCAGGACTATAAAAGACTTACCCCAGGAATAGAAGGGGCATGAACTGGTCGTTCATTCCTGCCACCCACTTTTAAACAGGATGTTTTAAAAAGTCGTCTCAGGGCGATTTTGTTATCAAACGATCTGTAGGGGGAAGAGCACATGACAGTCATAAACAAGCTATCAGTTAACACTGTATCCTGCTATTATTTGCTGAGCACTCTTTTAAAAGCTTTGAGTGATTAACATGGGCAGTTCTCACCACAACCCGTTAAGGTACTATGATCCCACTTTATGGATGAGGAAACTGAGCAAGGTCATGCGGCTTGCCTGGCCTGGTGTCCATGTGCTTACAGTGTCCCTGCATACCTGACTGCTCGGTAACTTCACCTTTATCTCCTTGGCTGTATTGGGAAGTTTAATTTATGTTTAAGCCAGTACTGATCAAAAGTCAGTCTTGTACAGACTCTTTCAGGAAAACCTTTCCAACAGATACAGTTGCTCTCTATCAACTTAATTTTCAAAGACGTCACTGTTCCATGAAGTGAAAGGGAAAACATGAAGACAAATTTTCCATAGATCAAATGAATTTCTGAATCAGTTGCAAATAGCTCTCAGTCATGGCATTTTTTAAATTTATTTTTTATTTTTTTTATTGGTTGTTCAAAACATTACAAAGCTCTTGACATATCATATTTCATACTTTAGATTCAAGTGGGTTATGAACTCCCATTTTTACCCCAAATACAGATTGCAGAATCACATCGGTTACACGTCCACATTTTTACATAATGCCATATTAGTAACTGTTGTATTCTGCTACCTTTCCTATCCTCTACTATCCCCCCTCCCCTCCTCTTCCCTCCCATCTTCTCTCTCTACCCCATCTACTGTAATTCATTTCTCTCCTTGTTTTTTTTCCCATTCCCCTCACAACCTCTTATATGTAATTTTGTATAACAATGAGGGTCTCCTTCCATTTCCATGCAATTTCCCTTTTCTCTCCCTTTCCCTCCTACCTCATGTCTCTGTTTAATGTTAATCTTTTCCTCCTGCTCTTCCTCCCTGCTCTGTTCTTAGTTGCTCTCATTATATCAAAGAAGACATTTGGCATTTGTTTTTTAGGGATTGGCTAGCTTCACTTGGCATAATCTGCTCTAGTGCCATCCATTTCCCTGCAAATTCCTTGATTTTGTCATTTTTTTAGTGCTCCGTAATACTCCATTGTGTATAAATGCCACATTTTTTTTTTATCCATTCATCCATTGAAGGGCATCTGGGTTGGTTCCACAGTCTAGCTATTGTGAATTATGCTGCTATGAACATCGATGTGGCAGCATCCCTGTAGCATGCTCTTTTAAGGTCTTCAGGGAATAGTCCGAGAAGGGCAATAGCTGGGTCAAATGGTGGTTCCATTCCCAGCTTTCCCAGGAATCTCCATATTGCTTTCCAAATTGGCCGCACCAATTTGCAGTCCCACCAGCAGTGAACAAGTGTGCCCTTTTCCCCACATCCTCGCCAGCACTTGTTGTTGTTTGACTTCGTAGTGGCTGCCAATCTTACTGGAGTGAGATGGTATCTTAGGGTGGTTTTGATTTGCATTTCTCTGACTGCTAGAGATGGTGAGCATCAGTCATGGCATTTTATGAAGGATGGTCTCCCTGGAGTGAGTTTGCTAAGGTCTTCATGTACCATATAACTTGCAAATAGTATCATTTTTGTCTGTCCTCACACTTCAGCTTTCTTCTTTCAGTTGGTATTTTGGAAAGTCCACAAAGCCCAGGGACCTCCCTGTTGTTGCCCTGTGGTCTGTGTAAAAACCAAACATTGCTCTGCTGAGTTGGACTCTTTCAAATGGATCAAACAGCACATTAGTCACTGGCAAATCTTTCAGATCCTTTACCTCAGAGACTACCCAGTTCCTCATTCTTGCCACCCTCCTGGCATGAAGTCATCGTAAGAAGAAGATGTGAGTGCTTTGTGAACACACCTCCCACCACTTTCCATCAGTGCTAGTGAGTAACTCTGTCGTAGCAGTAACATGGAAGGGTCCAAGTGTCCAGGGCGATCGGGTTAATCCCGGACTTCTCAGGTGGTTTCACCCATTTAAGGTCATTTATCTTTTTATGCAAGTGAAGTTTTTTATCACGCCTCACTCTCCTGCTCTTGTGCTCACTGTCACCTTAGAAGTGAAGTTACTTGGTTTATTTAGTGCTCTTTTATTGTTCATTAATGAAGACTGATTTCAGATGTCATTCCAAGGCCCAGAACTACAGTAATCCAGGGAGTACAGTTAGCCTGGAGCAGGTCGGGCACTCCATATTCCCTGTCCTGCACTCAGAAGCAAAGGCCTCCTGCCTGTTGTAAAACAGGGAAACATGCTCAATCCATAATGAGCTTTATGCGCAGAAGGGTTTTTAAACACTGTGCCTCAGACATTGATTTGTGCTTTGAGGTGGTCAAAATCAAATTTAATCTGAAACCCCCTTTGTAATTAGTCTCTGCAAGGACTGGAAGCCCATCCCCAGCAGGTGGCCTTGGGCCTTGAGAGTGAGGATGTCTTAGTCTGTTTTCTGTTACTATAACTGAATGCTATCGACTAGGTCATTCATATAAAGTCAAGGTTCATCTGACTCATACTTCTCAAGGCTGGGAAGTTCAGGACTGGGCAGCCACATCCTTCTTTCTGGAGGGACTGTCTTCAGAGTCCCAAGATAACACAGGCCATCACATGGTGAGACAGAATGTCCGAACTCAAGCATCTCCTCCTCTTCTTAGAAAGTCCCAGCCCCGTTGGATCGGGGCCCTCATCTTGTGGCTCATTTGACTTTACTCACCTCCCAAAGGCCCCGCCTCCAGTCTGGAGTTGGATTAAATTTCTACCTCCTTAATACTCACAGCGAGCGTTAGATTTCTCCACAAATGGTGGCGTGCGTGTCCCAACCATTGGTAGGTGTTAAAAGAGGGTTCAGAACTAATCTCTGCCACAGCTCAACACTAGAGCTTGGGTAGAGAGGCCCAAAGCACCTAGCAGAGCCACACAGTTACTGGAGGGGAGTCTGCCCTTTGCTCAGGGGACACTATCACTCCTTAGGCATCAGGGGAATAATCCCAGCAATGATCAACTCTGGCAGTCAGAGACTGGACTGGGAAAAAATCCGTACTGGGAACATCCTACAAAAATCCTGCCTCCGTGGAGTATGGATCCAGTTGACAGGGTTTCTAATAGAAGCAGGCTGGTTATAAAGGACTCTCCCTCCTTCCAGGGAGTTTCATTGGCAAGTGTAGGTTCCACTTTAAGTGTATGTCAGAAGGAGTTCCAGAGACACCGTGCATTTCCAAGAATTTGCCTGAATTTACAATTGGGTTCTAACTTAATAGGATTCAGTAGAGTAAAAATGAGGCCACGGGTCTTTTCTGTGGGTCTGATTTCAGTGTTGGGACTTTCTCAAGGAAGGAGTCTGTGGTCTGCTGATAGGCTGGATAAACAACCGGAGGAGAAGGGGTGTCCAAGATCTTTTGCTTTTCCCTTTTTGCTGTCCTCATTTTAAGGATACACAAATTAAAAAGATAAATGACCTTAAATGGAAAAAAATCTGATTTTATAAACTAAGAACTAAACAACTAAACAGGTGTGAAATCTAAGAATTTGCAGTTAGGGAGTGCACTTTTTTTTTTTTTTTTTTTAACTAAGGAAACTTAACAGTGACCTGAGTGTGTGTGTGTGTGTGTGTGTGTGTGTGTGTGTGTGTGTGGTGCATGTTAATTCATTGACAGAACTCATGGCAGTGAGGACTTCTGAATGCTGAGGTGTTCTAACAGATGACTGTCAGCCAGCTCAGTCGGCTTGAGTATTCAAAGCCAACTTTCAGAGCCAGGTCCTTGGCAAGCTCCTGCCTAATCACACCGCAGGGGCGTACAATGCACTATTCTGTCTACCTCCCTTATTCTCCTGGTTTCCATCAATCACCCGTTCCTTTCTCATTGATCATTTACCCAGATTTTGTAACTAGAAATTGTGATGAGGGTTCAGAGAAAAAGCACATTCTCGGTGAGTGGTAAAGGGATGCTTCATGACCACACGGCATCCTCCAGGATGTGCGGAGCCAGCCTGAGCAATGCATACTGTCTTCTTCTCCATGGCCTGCTTCTGGAGTGTGTTCTTCTCAGCACATAAGACAGCTTCCATGAACATTTCAGTTCATTTCCTTCCTTTCATTTATTCATCACATTTCAAAACAGAACTGCAGGCATATGTATGGATATGCATGATTTCGTATTTTACTTCTTCTACTTAACCAGTTTATCATACATTTTTTCATGTGATCTTGCAGTCAGATATGCTAACTTATTAAATGTTTTTCTTACATAGATTTGCAACTATGTGGGACCTGCAAAGGTGATTGTTCAGTTGGTCACAAATGGGAAAAATATCCACCTGCACGCCCACAGCCTGGTGGGAAAACACTGTGAGGATGGAATCTGCACTGTGAATGCCGGACCCAAGGACATGGTGGTCGGGTAAGCGAGGGCATCGATCGGGTGCTGCGGAAGGTGGGAGCAGATAGACTCCAGATGCAGAGATGAGGAATAACAAGCCTTTCTCACTAGGCACCTTTCTAAGACCCTCGGCAGGCCTTAAAAGGGAAGGGGGGGGCATTTGCTCTCAGTTGGACTCCAAGGAGGAGGGTGGCCACAGAGCGGACTTACCTGAGACAGCCCTTGGATCTGTGATCCTAGACTAATTATTTGTAGCACCCTCTTCTGCTCTCCAAGGTGGCCCAGTTTGGATGATAAATTACATGGTTACTTGACTAGAAGGCATTTGTGTCACTTTCAACAATATTTTCCTTCAGAAAAAAAGATCAGGACAAATTTGAAGAACCCTAACGGTAGCAGAAAGCAACACTTTAGAGATAGTTTTTGCATTGTTCTTGATGATGCCTTTAATAAATTTCTAGTGTGAACCTTTGGGGCATGAAGTAGATAAATATGGTTCCGACTCTGTGCTGCTTTAAAAGTGTGCACAGATAAGAAGCCAAGGAATGCAGATTTGTTTGGTCATTCATAGACTTGAAATGTAAATAGAAAGTGACATGTTCATTCAAGGATTGGCCAAATAAACAATTTTTAATGAATGAAGTTTTATAGAAATAATGTAAATCCAAAAGAATCAAGAAAATTTTTAATAAAACATATTATGCTAAAGAATAAATTTTTTCTCATTTTCCTAAAATAGCACACTAAAATAGCACACGACATGGTAATTTAACACATGACATAAACTGATATCTATAGTCAATAATCCCAAAAAATGGTTTTTTTTAATATTTATTTTTAAGTTTTAGGTGGACACAATATCTTTATTTTACATTAATGTGGTGCTGAGGATCGAACCCAGTGCCTTGTGCATGCTAGGCAAGTGCTGTACCACTGAGCCACAACTCCAGCCGCCCCCCTAGAATGGTTATTTTAAGTTCTACTTTTGGATTCGTCAAAAACCAGAGATAAGAAATTTTTAATTAATCTTATTTAATTTTTAAAAATATCTTTCACCATTTTCTAATCCTGGTTTAAATAGTTTAATGCTAAAATTCTAGATAATGTGGGCTATTCACTCAAAAAGAAGGAATTGTTTAACTCATCTATCATTAAGCTGATGATAGCATTTCAGGTTTTAAATTCTGGTCAAGTTTCAGGTTGGTTGTTACCAAGGAGGTTGAGTTGTTATGTTCCCAGGTATTTCTTTGTTTGACTGTGAAAATATTCAAGTGTGAAAAACCTAGAGAGAGAGCTTTCTTTTAAGTTACTAAAACCTGATTCTTTTGATGTTAGAAAAAAAAAAGACTCTAGACTGAAGGAAGAAGCTTAAGTTGATTTGAAAAATTCAAGTATGTTTCATATGAACTTGTTTCAACATCCTCTTGAAAGACTGGCCTGTTTCCTGCCGAATGTCACCTTCGGTTGGAGGTCTGTTCTGGAATACCCCCTCCAAGTTTCTGACTGGCCTAGGAGAGCTTTGAAATGGAGGGTAATTGTTATCACTTTAAACTCATTCATCACTTAGTGTTTCTACAGATTTACTCCAATGGGTTCCTGTTAGTTTGAAGTGTTGATTCTCTTTGGTCTTGTTTAATCTGTGTGCTTATCTTTCTCTTGGAGGAAATTATAGTTAAAGCTCCCTACTAATAATATCTGTTAACGTAAACTTCCAGTACATTGTCTAGTGTTTCTGGAGCTTTGTTTAGCAATCTTTGATGATTTTAGAAGGAACTAATGGGCATATAATAGTACAAGTAAATCCCCTATCTATCTCCAAGTAAGGTGAAAATTTAGTACCTTTATTCCTTCAAAGTGTGGAGGGGAAGGGATAAAGAGGGCTTAGAAGCTGGAAGCATTCATCGTTCATTGACTCATTTATTCATTCATCAAACATTTTGAACATGTTAAACTCCCGAGTTTGAACTCTCTGATGTTGATTTGGTGGTAGCTCTGTGAGATTTTCTCACCCTAGACAATTTCATTGAGGAATTTAATCAAGGAGAAGCCCCCGAGTGCTACATAGACTCAGCGGCCTTTCTTGTTCCGTAGCCTGTGAAGATTGGTACTCCTTTCTCACTTGATTGGTTAGCGGAGAGATTTTTGTCAAAGCACACTGTTTCCTTTATAATTCATTTGTCTTTCTCTCTGTCACTCTCTGTCTCTGTCTCTCGTTTTTAGTTTTCAATATCAGAACTGATTGCTCTTTTGTAGAAAGAAAACCATGCAAGCATTCTGAAAACCAGAATTCTATTTTCAGTTCTATTACTCTATAAACGAGTAAGACGAGGGGCAAGTGGCGTGACATTTTTGGAGACCTTAATCCCTTCCCTTATAAAATGAGTTTGTATTACAGAATCTATCTCCAGGCTCTTTATATCTCCAAACTTCTAGACTGAGCTAACACTAGCTAATATTATGAAATAACATGAGCAAACTTGCCCACATATGTTTTTTGTGGCATGACATTGATTATTATTATAACGTTCTGACTTGCAGGCCAGAATATCAAATGGAAAAATCAGGAAGATAGCCAGAGTTATTCCTTAGACTTGTCAATACTAGAAATAGAATCAAGATAATCTGTTTTCAATAGTACAGATTAGACTAAGAGTATGGGTTCACAAGCAGAACACTGATCTAACACACCAAATAAAGATACATAGGGCTGGGGTTGTGGCTCAGTGGTAGAGTGCTTGCCTAGCATGCAAGAGGCACTGGATTCAATTCCTGGCCCCACATTTAAAAAAATAAAGATATTGTGCCCATCTACATCTAAAACAAATTTTTTAAAAGATACATAATAAATTACATTTAAAAGAAATAGCCTTAGAAATTCCTAAAATCAAATGAATTACCTTTCTCTGGAGTGTTTATCTTCACCTTTCTCTCAGCATAAATTTTCAATAATCTTGGTTTCTGTAGCTTTCAAAACTATTTTATCTTTATTAAATTATTTGTTTTAAATAACTTTTTTTTCTTTTAAAATGTTCCTTATTTTTTCCCACATTTTTTTTACTGGTGCATTTTAGTCGTACATACTGATGGGATTTATTGTTATATATTTGTACAATACATAATGTAACAGTCTAATTTGGCCAGTATCACTCCCCAGCACTTGAAGTCTTAACTATAGGGTTTTTTGCTTTACTGTGAGAGATTTGTCTTTTTTGCTTTTTTAATTCTTTTTTTAGTTATCTTTCATTTTTTTCTTTTTTTTTCTTATTCATTTATTTAGTTAGCTTTTACTATCTTTCTTGAAAAAAAGAGCCTTAGTTTGGTATTTTATTTTGACCTGGAATATCAACAATTTTTCCCATTTTAAAAAGTTTGTTCTTTTTCAATATAATGACAGTAGAGTGTATTTTGACATATTACCCATACCTGGAGTATAACTTATTCTAATAAGGATCCCATTCTTGTGTGCGTATGTGATATGCAGTTTCACTGCATACATACAGTGATGTGTTCATGAATGAACATAGGAAAGTTATGTCAGATTCATTATTCTTTCCTATTCCTGTTCCCCCTCCCTTCCCTTTATTCTCCTTTGTCTAATCCAATGAACTTCTCTTCTTCCCCTCCTCCCCACCTTGTTGTATGTTAGCATTTCATATCAAATAGAACATTCAACCTCTGGGGTTTGGGGAGGGGGGTGATTGGCTGAGTTTGCTTAGCATGATATTCTCTAGCTCCGTCCATTTACCTGCAAATGGCATAATTTTATTATTCTTTAAGGCTGAGTAATATTCTATTGTGTATGTGTATTATATTTTCTTTATCCATTCCTCTGTTGAAAGGCACTAGGTTGGTTTCATAGCTTAGCTGTTGTGAATTGAGCTGTTTTAAACATTGAGGTGGCCATGTTACTCTAGTTTGCTGATTTTAAGTCCTCTGGGTATAGACCAAGTGGAATAACTGCATTAAATGGTTCTATTCCAAGTTTTCTAAATAATCTCCATACTGCTTTCCAGAGTGATCTCAACAGTGTGCAGTTCCACCAGCAATATATGAATGTACCTTTCCCCCACATTTATTGTTACTTCTACTCTTGATAATTGCCATTCTGACTGGAATGAGATAGAATCTGAGGAAATTTTAATTTGCATTTCTATAATTGCTAGAGATGTCGAACATTTTTTCATGTATTTGGGTTTTTTTATTTTTCAAAGTTTATTAAAAACAAATGGTCATATTCTATTCTTATTCAACAAACTGTAAATTTTACAAAACAAGATCAAACTAATATAAGACATTTCAATAGAAGAAAGTCCAGCTGTTAATGTCATTAATACCAATCATCTAAAGAAAAGTAAATATATCAAATAAATATTTGGAATTGGTGAAACATTTCTATTCTTGACACTATTTAAACTGAGCCCACAATTTGGGGCTGTGTTTTTCATTCAGATATTTCATCACTGAAAAACAAATATCTAATAATTAATCATAGTTTTATTTTTTAAATAACAGAGCCTTTTTATTCATTCTTTAATTATTGATACATATTTGAATTGTTTCCCATTTGCACATAATGCAGTTGTAAACATTCTTTCACACAGTGACAATAGGTTCCATATTATTTGTATTTCTTCTGTGAATTGCCTGTTCAGTTCCTGATTTGTTGATTGGGTTATTTATTTATTTATTTATTTATTGTGTTAAGTTTTATGAGTTCTTTATATATTCTGGAGATTAATGCTCTATCTGAAGTGCAGATGGCAAAGATTTTCTTTCATTCTATAGGTTCTCTCTTCAAATTCTTGGTTGTTTCCTTTGCTGTGAAAAAGCTTTTTAGTTTGATATGGTCCTGTTTATTGAATATCAACAATTTCTTCAACATTTTAGTTCCTTGAAATTTTCATTCAATGGAAAATTCTGTAATTACTTATCTTTGCTGTAGGTGGCTTTCCCCAGCAATAATCACCACACATTGTTTGCTTCCTGGTAGTCTGGGTTTAGAGAGATATGGAATACTTTTTTCTTTCACAATTAACACATACAGTATATAGCAACAGGTAAGCCCTAGAAGTGGAAAAATAAATATAAAAATGCAAAGGAGAAACATCAGGCCTGCTACTGAGCTAGTGTAAACCATGTTAAATCACTGTTTTATAGATCCAAAATCAATTGATGATTGATAATTTATTGGATTGAACCTTAACATGCATTAAAGGAGATGACTGAAGAAAACTAAGTATGGACCAAAGGTGGGAAGTATCAAACTTCCATGTTAGACTGTGTATTTTGAGTCAGAGGCTGCTTTTAAATTCTATGAAGTCAGTGGCAGAGTCCTGAGAAAAAGAAAGGCCACAGAAAGGGGCCCCTTTTGAATTCCAGCCCAATGACAGGGATTCAGATGTAGCTGGAGGGCAGCAACGGTCCCAGATGATTACATGATGGAAGCATCTGGCAGACTGCAGCAAGTTTGAACTTGGCTACTATTTAAAGACACCCTGGGTCACTCTGATGCCAGGCCCCTTCCCAGAGACCCTAATCTCCTTGGAAAGAGTACTGTTGAGTCAGGCGCTTACACCTCAGGATACATCTGAAGCAACCAGACGGTTTGGTAAAACACTGGTTGATAAGACTCAACCCC
Source organism: Ictidomys tridecemlineatus (assembly GCF_052094955.1). Classification (NCBI taxonomy): domain Eukaryota; kingdom Metazoa; phylum Chordata; class Mammalia; order Rodentia; family Sciuridae; genus Ictidomys; species Ictidomys tridecemlineatus. The sequence goes on along the minus strand of NC_135485.1, from coordinate 100,557,199 downwards.
AGAGTTTCTGATTCAGTAGGTTTGCAGTAGGACCTAAAATTTGTATCATAGTAAGTCTAAGTTAATGCTGCTGCTGCTGGTGGTCTAGAAACTACGTGTTGAAAACCACTGTGCCAAAAATATGTCATTTTGAGTAAGAAACAGGGTTGTAGTCTCAGTCTCATTATTAGCAGTGATAACCTTTCTTTAAAAATGTTGTCAAGTATTTTGAAGCATAATCTAAATATTATGGTAGTCTCCCTTTAAAATATCAATTTCTATGAATTTTGACAAATATTCATATAACCACCACAATCAAAATACAGAATAGTTCCATGACCCACCAAGTCCCCTGTATACTCTCTTTTATTCAATTATTTTTCCCAACTCACCCTGAAAACTTCTGGTGTTTTCTAACCCTATAGTTTTGCCATTTCCAGAGTGACATGTAAATGGAACCACAGCATATGTGGCTTTTTTTTTTTTTTTTTGAGTATGGCTCCTTTCACTTAGTGTCATGCAGTAAGATTACTCCATGCTGTTCTGTGCATGAGTGGTTGATATGTTTTAGATAGTAAGTAGTAGTATTTCATGATATCAGTGCATTACATTTATCCATTCACCTATCGAGGGATATTTGGTTTCTTTCCAGTTTTTGATGAAAAGCGCTTTTTATGTAAACATAGTTTTCATTTCTCTTGGGTCGATATGGAGAAGTGGAATAGCTGGGACATATGCTAAGTGTTTGTATATCTTGTTAAGAACTACCTAATTGCTTTCCAAAGCGATTGTACCATTTTGTATTTCTATGCATTTCATATGTGTAATCCTGTTTTTTCCTTTATTCTATTAGTATTAACAGTCTGCTCTTGTTTTCTTTACATTTTATTATGAAACTTTCAAATATACATAAAAGAGGAAAGAATGGTACAATAAGCCTACACTTTGAACCCATCACCGGAGTCAACAATTATTACATGGCCAGTCTTGATTTAAATATACTCCCACCTGAATGTCTTTTGGCAATTTATATCTGGTTCAATTCCATTATGGTAAAAAATAGTATATAATTTGTATATTTTATAAACAACATAATATATATTATTTACATGATATACAAATTATATACTATATAATATATATAGTATAGTATATAATAGGTATAATTTGTATTCTTATAAATTTTTAAAGACTTGTTTTATGGCTCAGAATATGGTCTTTTAAGATTTTTTTCCATATGTACTTAAAAATAATGTTTATCTTTGTCTCGCTGAGTAGATATTCTATAAATGTCAATTAGGTCAAGTTGTTTGATAGTATTGTTCGAATCTTTATGTTGTTACTGGTTTTCTGTCTACTGGTTCAATCAATTATTGAGACAGAGGTGTTAAGATCCCTCACTATAGGAGCTGGGGCTTGGATTCAGAGGTAGAGCGCTCGCCTAGCATGTGCGAGATGCTGAGTTCCATCCTCAGCGCCACATAAAAAAGAAATAAATAAACAAAGGTATCATGTCCAACTAAAAAAAAATTTTTTTTAAATTCTCACTATATTTATAGATATATCTACTCTTCCTTTCAGTTCTATAAAATTTTGCTTCTGGTAATGTGAAGCTCTTTTATTAGGTGCATAAACATATAGGATTCTTATGTCCTCTTAATGATTGATCCCTTTTTCATTATGAAGTGGTCCTCTTTTATCCTTGATAAATTTTTTTGCTTAAAAAAAGTTTTTTTGCTTAAAAATCTACTGATACTAAGCTACTTCAGCTTTCTTTTGTTAATGTTAGCATGGAACATTTTCTTCCCATCCTCTTAGTTATAACCCATTTAAGTATTTATACTCAAAATAAATATATACTATGTATAGTTCAGTCTTGCTTTTTATTCAGACAGTGACTTTTAATAAGATTGTTTAAGCCACTTATAGTTAATGTGATTATTGATAAAGCTGTGCTTAAGTCCACTATCTTGATTTTTTTCTTCTGTCACATCTGTTTATTGTTTCTACTTTCCTTCTTTTGAAGTAATTGATTATTTGTTATGATTTCATTTTATCTTTGTTTGTTTTGTTTATACATCTTTGTATTTTTAGCAATTATTTGGGGGTTCATACTACACATCTTGTACTTATCAGAATCTAACTTTAAGTAACATTATTTCCTGTTCTGTATAATGTGTGAACCTTACAACAGTGTACTTTCATTTCCCTTCTCCACATTTCATGCTATTGTGTCATACATGTGCCATAGATCTTACACTTTTTTTTTGCCTTAGACAGTTATCTTTGAAAGAAAAAAATTTAATTAGGGAAAAAATTATATTTACACACATATTTACCATTTGCCTCACTCATCATTTGTTTTATAAGTCAAGATTTCTATCTGGTATCATTTTCTTCTGCCTAAAGCGCTTCCTTTAGCTTTTCTTGTACTGGTGATCTGATGTCGATGAATTCTTCCAGTTGTCATATATCTAACATGTCTTTACTTCAGCTTTGTTATTCAGAGAGATTTGTGAACAATAGAGAATTTCAGGCTAACAGTGTTATTCTTTCATGTACTTAACATTTGTTGCCTCACTGTCTTGTGGCTTGCCTATCTCCGACAAGTAATCTCCTGTCAATCTTATATCATTGTTCCTGTGAACATAGTGTGTAATTTTTTTCTTCAGCCATTTTTCAGATTTTTTTTTTCATCATTAGTTTTAAGCAATTTGATTATGATGGACTTTAGTGTAGTTTTTTTTTGTTGTTGTTGTTGTTGTTGTTTGTAGTCCTTGTGGTTCATTGGGATTCTTGGATCTGGGGCTTATATTTTTATTAAATTTTGAACTTTTCAGCCATTGTTTTTTCAAAGATTTTATTTCTCCCTACTCCTCTTTTTCTCTAATTCTGTAGCCTTGATTACACATATTTAGCCATTTGAAATTATCCCAGAGCTCACTAATGACTCATTTCCTTCCCTTCCCTTTTCTTTCCTTTCTTTTTTTCCTTCAACAGGTAAAGAACCTAGGGCCTTATCCTGAGCATGTTTGTGCTCTACTACTAAGTTCCACCCCTTCTTATTATTATTTTAAATTCTTTTTCTCTATGTTTCATTTGAATAGTTTTATTCGTATGTTTTCAAGTTCACTAATCTTTTTTTTCTACAGTGTCTAGTAGGTTATTAATCCCATCCAATGTACTTTTTTCCTTAGAAATTGTAGTTTCCATCTGTCGGTTTGTATGAGCTCTTTTTGGTATCTCCAGTGTTTCTCCTTTGACACACCAGTGCTTGCTTTCTTTTTGACCATGTGGAATCTATCTATAATAGCTATTTCAATGTACTTGTCTACAAATTTTGTCATCTGAAACATTTCTGGATCTGTTTCTATTTGTTGATTTTTATCCTCGTTATGAATTATATCTTTCTACTTCTTTCTGTGCCTTGTAATATTTTATTAGGTGCCTTACACTTTGAATTTTGCATTGTTGGATGCTGGATTTATGTGTGTGTGTGTTGTGTGTGTGTGTGTGTGTTGTGTGTGTGTGTGTATGTGTGTGTGTGTGTATGTGTGTGTGTGGATATGCCTTTAAATAATTTTGAGAATTAGAATGAAGTTGAATTTGGGAAACTTGTGACTCTTTCTAGACTTACTTTTAAGCTTTATTAGGGAGACCAGAGAAGCCATTAGTCTAGGTTAACACCATCACTCTGGCACTACCTTCTGAATATTCAATCTGATGCTCCATGCATTATGAGATTTCTTGAATGCTTATAGCTCTCCTTATGCTATAAGAATTGTTGCACCTGCTCCTTTATGGTGGCTCCTTTCCCAGCCTTGAGTAGTTTCCCCCCATACATGCTATGATTAGGACTCAGCTGAAGATGTTAGTGGATCTCTGAGTCTCACTGCATGCCGTCTCTCTCTGCTGCTCTGCCTGGGAATCCCAGCCTCCTTGGCCTCCTCAGATGTCTAACTGTGCCTCCTCAAATCAAGTGTATTGGAGGCTAGGATTAGGTTCCCCATTCCTATGCCATAGCCTGGGACTCTTTCCAAGTCTTAAGCTAGAGAATTGTAAGACTCACATTACTTATTTTCTTTTCTGAAGTCTGGCTGTTCTGTGCTGCCTGTTTTCTGACAACCATTTTTTTCACATGTGAGTTTCCATGCAATCTGTTACTCCATCATTAACCTAAAGCGGAAGACTGACTTTCACATTGTTTTATAACCAGATTAAACCATTCGTGATTCACCTAATAAACAAGAATGATGTCTTTCTCATAGAAGGTAAATTAAATATACATCAAAATAAACATCAAAACGTATTTTATAGATGATGCAGTGTAAAGTGCTGCATAGGTGTCTGACATTCTATTCCTAGAAGATGGATACTCCTAGGAGATCACCATTTTCTTAAATATTTGTTTTTCTTAAATATTTGTTTTCCAATCATTATGGATATTCTATATAGGAATAGGATTTAAAGGGACAAGTAATACAGGTGCTGCTGAGGGTTGATGCCTCTGTGCATATTGGTCTTCATAGTGCATAGTTTTCTGGGCAGCATTCGTGTATTCAATAGACATGTACTAAAGTCCCACGTGTCAGGCAGCGTCCCAGCCATTAGAGATCTCTACCCTCAAGGAGCATATCTTTTACTGGTATATTTTATTCTCTGCATGTGTCTCTGCTGTCCACCTTATCTCCTCTGTCTAGACACATCCCATGTCTGGGCTTCCATGTGAAAGCTTATTTCATTCTGTCTTCACCTCTTCTCTTTCTTTTCCCTCATTTATATGACCTTCCCACTTTAGTTTGTTCTTTCATTCAGTCCAGTTGTCATAACATCTCATTCTTTCCTCTACTGATTTATATGATATTATACTATATTACATAAGTTTCTGTGGATACGGACATATTTTGTTTCTGAGAGAGAGAAAAAAAAGTCCTTACAAAAGCTCACAAGTGCTTAGGAGGTCTGGGCCCCATTTACCTCTTTGAACTCTTTCCTATGGGGAACCCCTTGCTCATTTTGTTCTGGCCACATTGACCTCTGGACACTTGTGTTTTCAAAACACCAGTCTGGTCCCATCCCAGGATGTGTGCACTTGCTGTTCCTCCTGCATTCTGGTACTCTGCATCCCGGTATCCACATCTTCCTCAGATTTTGCTCAGTTTTCACCCTTTTGCTGAGTTCTTCCTGATCTCTCCTTATTTTAAAGTGTCATGCCTTTTCCTACTGTTTCTTCTATTCCTCATTCCTATCTTATTTTTCTTAAATATTGTTGAACAAATAAGTCTCCTTGATAAAGTGCTTTTTTATCATTTATTAGTGTGTCACATCACATTTATTAAATAGATTTCTTTGTTTCATGCACTTTAAAAATTTGATGGGTGGAGCATTTAATTTTTTTAAAACCTTTCAATTACTTTATTTAGCTTGTGAACATATTTTGCTCTATAAATATGTAGCCTTCGTGAGATAAAGCTTCTCCGTCCCTGATTATGTGGGCACTTTTAGTACATGAGTGCTGTGGAATTAGATGACATTCTGGTGGTGATAAGTAATTCCAACCTTATAGATCACCAGGGAGGAAATGGGATTCCAAGTAGACTTTAAATCTCACCCAGCATGATCCATAAGAAAAAGGATGATCCAAAAGAAAGAAAGATTTCTTCCAAATGTAATGATTTTCTTGTTCTTCAAGATGAGATGATGACAGGAGGACTAAACTAAAGGACAAAATGGGCCAGGTGTGGTGTAATCCCAGCAACTTGGGAGGCTGATCAGGAGGATTGCAGATTCAAAGCCAACCTCAGCAACTTAGCAAGGCTCTGAGCAACTCAGTGAGACCCTCTCTCTAAATAAAATATAAAAATGTGTTGGAGATATTAGTATATATTTGGAATTTAAATTTTATTTCATATGATCCCATAGAAAATGCCCTAAAAGGAATCCAGGTACAGCTTCCTTATTGAGATCTATATGCAAATACAACCCACTCCCTTAATCACAGTTTGGAATTCATTTAAGTTTACTGCAGACTCACTTGGTAGCAAAATCTGCTCTGACCTGACATGCAGCTATTTATAATCTTTATTTTTCCATTTGGTGCGTCTAGTTATGGATTTCTCTGCAGACGTTAGCATGTTTGATGACATTGTGCCCCTTAGACCTGACGAGAGCATTATGTCATATGCAGTATATTCCATATAGTGCCCTTCTAAAGTATCTAGCTCAAGAGATTTGGATAAAACATTGTGTATTTCTTTAATCTACCTTACAAAAGTGAAGCCAGACACTCCGTTTATTAAGTAACCTTGTACTGTTTTTGCTGTTGCTGTCACTATTGTCCCTCCAGCTTTGCAAACCTGGGTATACTTCATGTGACAAAGAAAAAAGTATTTGAAACACTGGAAGCACGGATGACAGACGCGTGTGTCAGGGGCTACAATCCGGGACTTCTCGTGCATCCTGACCTTGCCTATTTGCAAGCAGAAGGTGGAGGAGACCGGCAGCTCACAGGTGAGCATCACTTTGTCCCAGCCTTGCTCCTCTGAGGAGCTCAGGCTTTTGTTTTCTCAGGCATGGAACTCTACGTTCATCTATTTGTTTTAGGCTTTTCCTTTTCCCAGTCTGTACCCCACACAGCTCCCGCCATTTCCCTGCTCAGAACCTTTGATGGCGTCCTGCAGCCTCTAGAATAAAATGGACACCTCCGTGGCCTGGCGTCCAAAGCCCTCCCATTCTGTCACCTGCCATCCTCCCAGGCTCATCTCCAGCCCCACCCTGCTCTCACCTCTTGCTCTCACTGCTCTGGGAACACCTGATGCATATTCATACTGACCTACATGTCTTCTCTGCCAGCAGCACCCATCCTTTCCTTTCAGCCAGTCAAAACCAAAGCATGATTGGTCCAAAGAACACCTCCTGTTATACCCACCCCCAGCTTGCTTTATTGTAAGGAAAACATCCAAGTATTATTTTTATCATCATAATGAAATGATTTTCTATTTTTCTGCCTGTAGTCAGAATGTATTCTGTCTTTGAACTTTATTCCCTGTCCCCATCAAATGACCCATTTCTATTTTACATTTTGTCCTTCAGGGATTGTTGGGATTTTTCTACTTGGTTTGGCTTGTTGTTGTTTGTTTGTTTGTTTATATTGGGGGTAGTCTTTTTTTTTTTTGTACTAGGGATTGAACTCGGGCGCACTTAACCACTGAGCCACATCCCCAGCACATTTTTGTATTTTATTTAGAGACTGGGTCTTGCTGAGTTGCTCAGGGCCTTGCTAAGTTGCTGAGGTTGGCTTTGAACTTGCAATCCTCCTGCCTCAGCCTCCCAGGCTGCTGGGATTACAGGTGTGTGCCACCACACCTGGCCCATTTTGTCCTTTAGTTTGGCCCTCCTGTCATCATCTCATGCTCATGTAATCATAGAACTGAAGGTCATTTCTCTACTAAGCATTTCCGTCTTCTGCTACCCAGCCTCTGAGCTTGCCCCTCATCCTGGTCTCCTTCTCACTTGTGCTGCCTCTTCAGTCCCTGCTCCAGCTCTTCGCTGTGCTCCCTGGCATTCCACTCCATACCCCATTTTCATGGCTTCAGTGAGAATCTTCTCCCTGGTCTCTGTCCCTCCACTTCTGGTCCAGTTTACACCCTGTGGCGGATAAATCTCACTAAACCCTGCAACTCACCATTACTTGGCATCTCCCCATTGCCTACAAAATCTAAATTCTGCAAGCTGCCATCTTAGGCCTCCCAAATGCTGGGCCCCCCCCATCTGCATTTCTGACTCTTGTTCCCCACTCCACCCTTTGCTGTCAAACAGAACCGCTCCATAGAAGAACCAAGGTTTCTCACTTCCCAGAGTTGGCACATTTTTTCTATTCTTGCTCTCCTTTCTTCCTGAAATGCCCTTATCCACAGTCTGCACATGTTCAAATTCTTTCATCCCTTCAAGATTTAGAGCAAACGTCTCTTCTTTCTGCTTCAAAGCCTCTGAACTCTCCTCCCTCAAAATCCCACGTCACTCCTCTGTAGCTCTCTGGCAGTACTTATCACTTAAACTGTTCCCTTTTAGGATACTATAAATTAAATGTGACTTTATCCATCAGGGTGTAAGCGTCATTAGGAGGAAAAGAGCAAATGTGATCAAGTCATTTGGTTTCTTCCCAAATATTTCTTGAGCACCTATGTGCCAGGCCCTGTGCTCTCCTCTATGAAAGGAGCACAGTTCCTGTGCTTAATGAACTTTTGGAACAATCGTTTTTCACATTTCTCTGTATAGCTGGTGCATAATAGAATTATTCCATCCCACTTTATCACAATCTTTGTGCCTTTGACTCTTGTTGAAGGCAGGCAGAATGAGGGAGGACAGGAGAAGAGAGGCAGTCTGATACATGGAAGACAATTTTTACCAAAATCCAGAAAAAAATTCAGATCTTATTTTGATAACTTTAATTTAGATGACATAACTGAGACTACTTAAAAATGTTTACTAATAATATAAAGAATTTCAAGAGAGGGGAAAAAAAATAGGTTTTTAAGGCCCCATTCTTTGGGCTTTATAAAAGCTGTTGTAAAAGCCCACACTGTCCACCGTCCTTCGGCATGAACGACTGTGCTGTGTGATTCCAGATCGGGAAAAGGAGCTCATCCGCCAGGCAGCTCTTCAGCAGACGAAGGAGATGGACCTCAGCGTGGTGCGGCTCATGTTTACAGCTTTTCTTCCCGACAGCACGGGCAGCTTCACCAGGCGCCTGGAACCCGTGGTGTCAGACGCCATCTATGACAGCAGTGAGTAGTTGGCTTCTAACAGGACGCAGCTCGATAACAGTGTCAAAACAGGCTTCCAGCCCTGCCCTACCACTTAGTAGCCAGCTCTGAGCTGTATGGAAAGTAACTTAACCACTTTGACCCTTGAGTTTTAACATCTACCAAATGTGAGCACTGCGGTCTAGCTTATGTCTCCATTCAGTATTTTTAAGAAATGCTCAATAAATGTAGTTATCTTTCCTCAGGTGTGCATGATAGACTCTTACAAGTCTCTCATTTATGAACGAACGCATTATTACTCAAGGATAGACTGTTTGTGCTCTTCGAAGGGAAAAAGTATCTTGATATGTTTTCTTGGAGGTTCTGAAAAGACGTTAATAGAAGACAATTATCATTCTTGTCCATCTTCATTCCCACATGGTTACTAAACATTACCAAGATAGGAACTTCAAATTAATAGAATGAATAGTGTAGATAGTATGTGCCTTCAATTTTAAAAAGTTTCACGGTGGTCTTTAGCATTCACCATGCAACTTGTTTGGTATGCATGGGATTTATTAAGCAGATATTTCTAGAGAACCTGCAAATGCAGTACTTGGGCTTCTTATATGGAGTTTGGTATTGGTAGAAAACTCCATGCTCAAATACAACAGCTAACTGATTTCTCTAATTTAAACAAGATTGAAGGGAAGTGAAAGGTTTACAAAATGATACAGACATATATATCACAGATCACCTTAAAATGCAGCTGTTGAAGTAAAAAAAAAAAAAAAGGAAGCTTTACAGTATTACCACATGAAACTTTTTGCCCCCTAACCACATAGAAATTCTAATTTAGTTTGGGGAAAGGAAATACAACATCTCCTTTTTTTTTCCTTTTGTAGAATAAAAATTAATCAGTAGTTCAAGAAAAAAAACTGTATTTTTCCTAAGAAATTTTGGACTTTAATAAATGGGATAGCGTTAGCATGGAAACAAGTTTGGGGTTGTAATCTTCCCCTAATTGAAATTCCAGCCATCTATTGGCTTGGTACTTCCTGAAACACTATAAAAGCTCTTTCTCTTTCTGTATCGATCTCTGTGCTAGAAGGAGAACAGGTACCATCATCTAATCCACCTCATCTATTCCTTTCTACCTCACCTGTTTTAGTGATAAGGAATGGCCCATGCCCCAGAGGGGCTCTGAGGACCTTGGAAGCCATTCTTGTTTTATTTGTACCTTTGTTAAAGTGATAGGAGTGAAGCATCTATGTGAACTTTGCTCAGGTAATGTGTGGTCAGTGCAGCATCCCTCAGAGGGGATTAGCCTGTGAAGCTGAGAATAAATCTTGAAGTCTATTATTTTTCCCCCTTTGAACAGAAGCCCCCAATGCATCCAATTTGAAAATTGTAAGAATGGACAGGACAGCTGGATGTGTAACTGGAGGGGAAGAAATTTATCTTCTCTGTGACAAAGTTCAGAAAGGTAAGCATACACTCCGATTTCAAGATGTGGAATATAATTTTCTCAGTGTATATCAGTCCCTTTTCAGCAACAGAATAGAAATATCCCCTCTTTTCCATAGAACTCTTAAAAACTTGTGCACATTCCATATTTCCCAGGTGTAAATTGTCTGTGTTATATTTTAAAACCAAACCAAATAATTCATTTTAAAATTTCCCAAAGAAATAAAGAGAAATTTTTAAAATAATGATGATTGTAACTAGTGACTCTCCGTAATTTTATGCTCTAAGCTTTGCTATCTGTACTTGGTTAGACTCAAATAAATGAATAATAGCCCATGTACAGACACATGCAGAGAATAAATGTTAAGTTTTACATGATGTAAAATTGTTGAGTCCATGTTATTTGCTCAAAATTCACTCACTTTTAAAAATAAAATGGTAAATGGAAGCCAGGAACAGTGGCTCACTCCTTAATCCCAGCTACTCAGGGCTCTAATGAAGAAAGATCACAAGTTCAAGGCCAGCCTCAGCAACATAAAAAGATCTGTCTCAAAGTACAAAGGGCTGTGAACATACCTCTTAGGCTAGGTAGAGCACTTAACTATGATGCATGAAGACCTGGGTTTGATCCCTGACATTATTAAAACAAAAACAAGAAAACCCCACTTATACAAAGTAGACATTTTCAAAGTAAGCAGATATATAACAGGAAATGGTCCTTAAATAAAGGAATTATAGCTTTTCAAAAAAAAAATCACATTTGAGATTAAATGCCAGAAGAAATGGGATCAGATTATAAAGTAAATATATACTTTATTTTAAAAAAATGTTTGCACAATGGGCTGGTGTTGTAGCACAGTGGTAGAGTGCTTGCCTCGCATGTGTGAGGCCCTGGGTTCAGTCCCCAGCACCACGTAAAAATAAACAAATAAAAATAAAGATGTAAAAAAAATGTTTGCACTTTCTCTGCTTACAGTGCCTTCTTCCAACCACTCTAATGAGTAAAGTAATACTCCATTCCAGATTCCTGAGTGTGTGCACATGAGTAAATGCAATTCTAGTACCTTTATTTGCCACTGTATTTCTTAATCTTGCTCCTTGCATTGGGACATCTTCGTAAGAGAAGTCCTATACTTGGCATAGAGGAGCTGAATAACTGGGCCCAGGATAGCCTAGGACTGAACCAGGAGCCCATGAGATGTTTTATCCAACTCTACTATTTCTAAAATTGTATTAAAATAGAAATAGAAACTTCGTTTCATTAGTCCATAGTGTGGTCCTTCCTACAAAATGGGAACTGAAGCTAGGGAGATGCCAACCTGTGTGGATTATCCTGTTATTGCTGAAGTGGAGCTTATGCCTAGAGTATGAAATTTAGTCTGATTTAATCACAAAGGACCTGACCATCACAGTACTTTGACCAGTTACTCAATATGGACTGATAAAGTATTATAGGGAGGCAGCACAGTAGTGTTTAAGAGCCTGGACTCTGAAACTACGATGTCTGGGTTCAGATCCTGGCTTCTTCGTCCACTTTCTGTTCAACCTTGGGTACGTTACTTGAAAAACTCTCTGGACCCTTTTCTTTTCTGCAAAATGAGAATAATAACAGGACACCTACATCACAGGGTTTGGGGAAGATTAAGTGAATAATATTTACATGTAAAATTCCTAGAACAGCATCTGCCATATAGTAAAACATACAAGTTAATTATTATTATGTGCATCTATATATCAAGTTGAACCACATTTGGAGATTCCCATATTCTTCTACTCTCATTCTCCATGTTTCTCAAGGAATGATTTGGTTTAAAGACGAAAAAGTGGGAAGGTCAAACACTGATTAAGAGAACACTCAGATTGATTAGGTAAATCTAATCTAATTCTACCATTGAATAAAAAGTCAGCAACTTGAGAAAATTTTAAATGCGTCAAAACCTATTCATATTAATTACTTTTTAAGTATACAGTAGGTTAAATCAGCTTTATTTTTCAGCATGCTTTAAAATATTATTACATTATTTGCAATTACACCTGGATGTGACTATTTACAGATGATATCCAGATTCGGTTTTATGAAGAGGAGGAAAATGGTGGAGTTTGGGAAGGATTTGGAGATTTCTCCCCCACAGATGTTCATAGACAAGTAAGTAGATTATTACTGTTGTTATCGTTCTACATTTTCTGCCTTGTGGACTTTCAGTATTTCATTTCCATATATGAAAATGGAAAAAACACAAGTGTTTACATCTGTGAAACAGTACTATTTTTAAGACTCTTGTGGGTTATGCAGAAAACTAACCTATCATAGAATTACGGGAAAGTTTCTAATAGAACTTTGGTTCTGAGATACAGGCAAGGCATTTCATTTGGTGTCTGAGCCTCTGTCCCATAAGGCAGTGGCTCTCAGTCCTTCAGTGGAAATGTTTAGGTATTCTATTGAAGTGGTTAGGGTGAGACCTGTTAAGAAGGTACTGTGCTGAGTATGGACAGGAGTGATCTTCTAGTAAAGGCTGATGTTACCCTGATAATGAAGATTTCCCAGGGACAACTGGTTATATAACCAGAGGATAAACATTCTGAGTCCCCATCCTCAGGATTATACTCCTTCTTATGAGTGATTGAGAAATACTGTCTTCATTAAAAGTTGGGAACAGTCCTAATGTTAATCAGGAAGTAGCTAGTTAAATAAATTATGGGGCATCCATGTGGTGAAATATTATGTAGCCATTACAGGAAATGAGAACCCTGTGTATTAAGTTAGAAAGATCCCAAAGATACAAATGTAAAATCTCTTAAAGGACAGGTGTAGAACAAAGTGTATGTAAAAGTGGTTCTGTGCTCATATATGGATATGCACAAACTCTGGATGGGGATGTAAGAAACTAACAAGTGTGCATGTCTCTGGGGGCTGGCATTCTTAGGAATTGTGTGGAAGAGGAACAGGGATGGCAAGGAAGATTATTAATGTATACCATTGTGTATGCCTTTTATATTTTGTAGTCTTGATTCCTATGAATATTTTACATTGTAAAAAAAATCAAACTAAAAAAATGTTAAAATGCATAACTATTCCAATGCCAGCAGAGGAATTAATGTTCTGTGGTGTCTCCTGAATAGGGTTGGTTTACTCCCTCTCACCAGCCACACTGCAGGCTGATTAGTTAGACCCTTTGCTTCAACTTTTTCTACACCCAACTTTTCTGACATTGCTTTTAAATGGTTTTGGAATATTTTGAGGCTGATTTGAAAGAGAATAAAGAAGTGATGCAGTGAATTTTGTATGTATGACATTTATGACTAGAAGACATTTGAAATATGAATAAATTGAAATAATAGAGATTTGCAATCTGTTGACACAGTGTTTTACTTCAATTTCACAGTGACAGTGTAATAAAAATGCGTGTGTATTGAACACTGAGTTTTGAACTTTTTCTCCAAGGTGCTGTGTTTTTTAGCATACTTTGTTTAAGCGCTGGGTATAAATAAAAGCATAAGGAATGTGTTTAATGTACAGGGTTTCTAAGAAAAAAAATGTACTTCCAAACCAACATTTGGATCTTTGTATCCTGTAGTTCGCCATCGTCTTCAAAACCCCAAAGTATAAAGATGTCAACATTACAAAGCCAGCCTCTGTCTTCGTCCAGCTTCGGAGAAAATCTGATTTGGAAACTAGTGAACCAAAACCTTTTCTCTACTACCCTGAAATCAAAGGTAACTAAGGTGTTCAGACTCCCATGCTTGATTAGAGGACAAGCTAATTAGAAAAAATTGGCTAGTCGCCTCCTTTGACCAGCTTCCTAGAAGCAGTCCCTGCATCCATGGCACTTATCTTTTAGAGAAGAGACGGGTACGTAATGTACTATTTTTCAGGTCATGGAATTAGTCCAACTTAAAAATAATGTTTTCTCCATCAAACTTGCATGAGGGCTGGGACTGGGGCTCAGTACTAGCACACTTGCCTAGCATGTGTGAGGCACTGGGTTCAATTCTCAGCACCGCATATAAATAAATAAAAACTAAAGGTCTATCAACAACTAAAAGAAAATATTTTTAAAAAACTTGTATGAAATACTGGCACTTGAGAGTTGGTCTTTGAATTTGGGAATCCACTATTTATTGAGTAACTCAGGCTTCAGACAGTTGAGATGAGAAAATAAGTCTTGCTGTTGGAGAGAATCAGCCGCTGAGACAACCAGCCCCAGGTCATGGAGCAGAAAACTCAGCCACCGTGCACGCAGGACTATAAAATGAATAACGCACCTTTCTTTTACACACACACACACAGAAAAAAAAACTTCAAGAAAGGGACAGAATAGTCTTAATTAAATTTATTTTGCAAAGTATGATTTTAGTAAGTACCCAAAGTGAAGCATCTCCAGAAGCAGGGAAGAGTAGGGAGGAGACAGCCCTTGATACCTTCACTCCGAAGAAGCCTCCAAAGAGAAGGCCTCTTTCAGGAGATAGCATTCGGAATAGAATTTGAAATAAAGATAAACAGAACTCAGAACTTTTCTAGATTTAGGACGCTGGAGGTACTCAAGTGCAATGGTGTGACAGTTTGTATCTGTATTCAGAGAGAAGTGGCCATTACAGTGCTGAGGTGGACCGCTGAAGGCCAAGGCAAGTGCAGGAGGCCAGGGCTGGGCCGCCGGAGGGTGCTGTGAGTGGCAGCTGAAGAATTTTGCCTTGATTCTGCAGAGGGATGGGCAGGCCCACCTGTGTTGGAATGATGGCCCTGACTTGTCTGAGCCAACACTGAGGGCACTGTCTGGGAGTCAGACAGTGAGTCAGAAGAGTAATGCAAGAATCCAAGTGAGCAACCGTGAGGTTAGCAAAGGTGTCTGTGTTCAGGTGTAAAAGGAGGGGTGGATCCAGTCGACAATGTGGCAATGGCGTCAAGAGGACCTGGATGTTCGGTGAGCTGGGAAAGAGGGAAGATTCAGGAGTCATAGATGATTCTAGGATTTCCAGACTGGGGAGCTTATATCATGGTTGACTAGATGAAAGGAACAAGGGAGAAAAAGTAGGTTTGGGTGGAAAAGAGGAGTTCAGCTTAAAACATGTACCATTAGGTTTCTGTGGAAGTTCAACTGCAGAATCCTCATAGGCTGCTCAAAGGGCAGGAATGGAATTCAAGGAAGGGAAGCATGGGAGGTTCAGCATTCAGAAGCATCTTGAGATGAGATAGGACCGGCACCAAACTGGAGAGTTATTCAGAGGCATTTCTTAATCCAATTGCACTGACCCCTGTGGAGAAACTAACTATATTAAAGTGTTCTTTTCCCCTTATTTTGTATAGTACATATTGAAAACCATGATTCTGAGATGTTCCTACACTCTGCCAGGCTGCATAAGGGCCTGGGGTACAATAAAGTTAGAAACCTCTGGATTAGATGCGAGTGAGACTGGAGAGGGAGGTCAGGTAGACAGCACCCAGGTCCTGGCTGAGGTTGGAAACCACAAAGGTGCAGCAGCAGCAGCAAGCCACACGATGTTGGATCCTGTGATAGCAGATCATGAGGGTGATCTATGAAGAGGGCTTTCCTTTCCTAGAACTCACGCTGAGGCAGAGCATTTGTAAAATTCTACTCTGAGTTCGTGTTTCTTTCTGAAGCTGTGACCTCATCGCTGCTTGGTCAGACTGGCAGAGCACTTGGGGCAGGGGGTCAGCAAGCATGGCCAGCATAAGAGCCTCCTTTAACTTCACATGAGATATCGTGGGGAATCCTAGTGTCCAGGCCAGATGGGCACCAGAGAATAGGGCAGGAGGCCACCTCTTGGCCTCTCCTGGAGGTTCTCCTGCCTCTTCTCTCTTCCCCACCTTCAGGCACTGCCTAAAGCCTTCTGAATGCTTCCATCTACACAAGAACTGTGGAAATCGTCATTTTGGTTGAAACACCCTTCTTCTAAAGTAGACACAGAAAAAGAAATAGGAGCCTAGAAATAGTCAAAGCCGAACTTAGTTTCTAGACTACCTGTCTACCTTTTCCAGTGGTGTTTGTACATCAAGAAAGTGTGCTGTAGCAAGGGCATGTTCAGACTGTTCATAGTAGGTTTAGAGAGTTGTCTCCTGAAAATTCAAAATTGTATCTGTGTTTCAGGCACTTACCTTAGAGGCTAACAGTGATTCAAACTCCATACAGTACAACCATTGTAAGAACCATCTAGAAAAGGGAGAATTAGCCATTGAGCTCCAAAGGAAGAAATGGCCAACATGTATATAATTGAGTAATTATTAGAACTGCCTTGGCTGGGCACAGTGGCAATGCCTGTAATCCCAGTGGCTCGGGAGGCTGAGGCAGGAGGATTGCAAGTTCAAAGCCAGCCTCAGCAAATTAGTGATAGTGAAGCCTTCTAAGCAACTCAGCAAGACCCTGTTTCTAAATACAGTATAAAAAGGGGTTTAGTGCCCCTGCATTCAATCCCTAGTACCAAAAAAAAAAAAAGAAAAGAAAAGAAAGAAAGAAAAACTGTCTTATTAAGTCTAGCAGTCTTATTTTATAAAATCTTCAGAGTTATACTAGAAACCCAAGAGAGTAGATCAAAGGAGAAATAACCTTGCCAGGTTGCATGCATCCAAACTGTACAACCAACAGAGTCATTATTTACAATTCCCAGAAGTCACTAAACACACCTGTCATTACCCCAGTCCCTGTAGTCACTCCCTATCTCATTGCCTAATGATGTATTCTTAATTATTTCTATCAGTATGTAAACTTGTCTTATCTACTTGTCTCTTGTCTTCTTCCCATTCCTAGTGGGAAGAATCTTCTTCAGTACAGAGACTTGGTGTTTGTGTCTCTAACATCCAACAAAGCATTTGTCACATATACTAGATGCACATTAATTGTCTGTGGGCTGACTTCTTGATTGGCCAGGCAAGTTGCCATCTGATGCAAAGGGCCAGCAATATGTTGGGTGCCATCAAGTAAGACGCTAGATCATAAAACATTGTCCTCTCACTATATAGAATCATCCAATCCTGAACTCTTGTGTCCTCTGTGGTCATTGGCTTTGCACCTTACAAAAACTTCATGGAGAAGGTTGGGTTCAGGAGACACAGTTACAGTAATCAAAAGGAGGATGATTGGCAAGGGAAGAACATAGTTGAGGAACTGCTATTTGAAGGCAGAGAAAGACCACAGTGACCTGTCAGTCTAAAAAGGTGGAGATGAGGAAGAAATAGAATCATCGACTTTAAGTTAGGAAAGGTCTGGTCAGAGTAAATGCAGGCATCTCAACCTGTAAACTAGAACCCAAAAAGTGAGGATGAGCTACTCTTAGAGCACATAAACAGGAAGAAGAGGTAGAGGCTAAAATTCTATCTGTATAATTAAACTATGATCTAAAATCATGAACCACTATCTAAAATCATTGATTATTAATCAGTTATTACCACAAAACTATTTTGGAGTGTTTCCCAGAGGATGGCAGTCAAATATAATAAAAGATCACTAGACTTCAGATCTGATCTTCACTCTGCCCTGACTTCAGACCAGTCACTTAACCCCTGCGGCTTCAGTTTTCTCTTCTGTGAAAGGAGAATCTGTGGTGGTAGCCACTTGGGTCCCTTCTGGAGTAGGTCACTCTTTCATTCCCTGGTGCCACTGTCAAAGGCAGTCCACAAGGGTGCTGTCATCCTTTGACCAAGTGTGAACATCATTTCCACGCTTCATTCTGGGGAGATTCTGACCTTTAGGTTCTTTTTTAAAGAGTGTCTCACAGGATTTTCTGAATCGGTTTCTTGTCATTGGAATCATACTGGCTGTAGTATAGCTAATATTTTTAGAATTGTTTCTTAAAACTTCCCATTGTAGAATCAGACGTCACTTTCCCGTGTTTACATAGGAATACATAACCAGTGAAACTCCACATCATGTACAACCACAAGAATGGGATCCTAGCTAGAATAAGTTACATTCCGTGTATGTATAATATGTCAAAATATACTCTACTGTCATGTGTATCAAAAAAGAACAAATTAAAAAATCTTTTTAATGGGCTGGGGTTATGGCTCAGTGGTAGAGCACTTGCCTAGCATGTGTGAGGCACTGGGTTCAAACCTAAGCACCACATACAAATAAATAAACAAAATAAAGGCATTGTGTCCATGTGCAACAAAAAAAAATTTTTTTTTAAATCTTTTTAAAAATTCCCATTGTACAGTGAAATGTAAGCAGTGAGCATGTCTACTTTAAAAGGCAAAAAGAGTTCATAGAAAATACTGACCAATGTCTTTGCTGGAAATCATGTCAATAAATAACAGTTATTCCCAAAGATGAATAAGTTGCCTGCTCTCCTCTTGTAGTTCATACTTGCACAATGGAGTAATTTTCTATGTGAGATCAATAGTTTATATGATAAAATGAATAAGTACAGCCATTAATTAGTTATGGTATAACAGATGGGGAAATTTTACAAATCTGTCCATAATTCTTTGATAAGGAAGTTGTTAGATTTTATTCCCTTCTAGTGGAAGCTTATTTTTCTAAAAATTCACCCACCTTGGCCTTTCTCTTCTGATAAGTAGGGGCATACTCAGTTTTTAAACTATTCAGTGCACTTTGTACCCTACTTTCCTCTGCTCTGTCTTTCAACTGCAGTGAGATGATCACAAGATAATCAGTAAACAGCAGCCTCCGTCCAGCCTTGAGATGATTGAAACAACCACAGAATTAGAAATGAGCGAAAAAAACTGACACCGAAGCATCAGAAATAGGACAGTTCTTAAGTATTGGGAAGCTGACTGAAAAAAAGCTGACTAAAACACATTGACTGTTTTTTTTTGTTGTTGTTGTTGTTGTTTTGTTTTTTGTTTTTTAATGTAAACTAAGAAAAACCTCCTTCACGGCTTCAGCCCAAAAGACAGAAGGGAGAAAAAACAAAGTATAGGTAGGAAAATTACAGAAGAGAAAGAGAACACAAAGGTGGACATCAAAGGCAGTGACAGAACTCAGAAGGGGCATTGGAGCTGGTGGGAAGCAGAAGAAAACGAGGACCACACAAGGAATGGGGGAAAGAGTTCCAAATGGCAGCCGGACCTGGACCATCGAGGGTCTCAGAGGCTGTCCCTGCATGTTGGTCAAGGAGTGTTCTGAGACTCCTGGACCCCTGTAACATCAGTCACCAGCGCCTGCAGATGCCTCTCTCAGTGTGTTTCTGGGATCCTCCCCATTTCTGTTATCATGGTGACCGTTAAGGAACACGTCTCCACCACCTTGTCTCTGCACTGTCCTGCCTCGGTTGAGTCTTTCCTAACCCTGTCCACAAGTGACAGATGAATCTCCTAAAACTACAAGCCCAAACACATCATTCCCCCACTCAAAAACATTCAATAGCTTTTCCACCTGTGAATTAAGAACTTTAGGTTCATACGCCAGATACATCTCAGCGTGGTCCCACCTCTCAAGAATTCCTCATACTAACCTTTCAGTTAAGCCCAAAACATCTTGTTCTCTAAGCACCCCAGGCACGTCTTCCCTTCATTACCCTGTTCCCTTCGTATTCCCTTCCCAGAACATCCTCCTCATCTTCTTCCTCCTAGTCCATGTCCTATGAATCTGCACCATCAATCTACCATGTAACCACTAGAGTGCTGTCTTGCTAAATCTCTCCCCAGCTACCTCAGAACTAATGTTGGGGAGGAGAGTTCTTGACACCAAAGACCTGTTGTGCCTCTCCTTATCCCCAGCATTTAGGTCACCCTAAGTGCACAATGAATGTTAGCTGGATAGGGTAATAATTTTGTGTGACCAAACGTGTACAGTCATGTTTTTGTATTCCGTATCTTTGATATCTCAATCTTTGATGGGCAATCTAATCTCTCACAATTTTACCAATGCTGGGGACTCAGGAAGCTGTCGCTTGCAGAGTGGAATTGGGTGTGTACTACTCTGTGGTCTCTCCGAGGCCCGTTCTCATTCTTCGTACCTATTGGAATAATTATAATGCTTCTTGAAATTTGGCATCTCTTCCTCCTTGAGTGCTTTCTATTTCCCTTTACGATGTTTAAAAATACCATGAGAATCAATAGTCTTTCTGTGGCTAGTGGTGGAACCGAATCAATCTTTTCTCCTCTGGTTTCTCTTCCTGTAAATACAGATAAAGAGGAAGTGCAGAGGAAACGGCAGAAGCTCATGCCCAATTTTTCGGATAGTTTCGGAGGCGGCAGTGGTGCCGGGGCTGGAGGTGGAGGCATGTTCGGTAGCGGCGGTGGAGGAGGGAGCACTGGAAGTACGGGTCCAGGTACAAAACAGTCTGTTCTTTTGAAAGCTTTCTCAAATTGGAGAGAGTACTGTTTTCCTTCCCTGGGTTTCTAAACAGGTCTCTGGGTTGAGTGGCAGTGGCATTGTCAAGTACATGAGTTTCAATTAACGAAAATTTCCCTACAACTGTAAATTTATTTTTCAGAAAACACATGTTTGTCTTACAGTGCAGACTCCCTTTATCCACAGTTTCACTTCTCATGGTTTCAGTTACCTGTGGTCAACTTCAGTCTAAAAATACTAATAGTTATCTTGACTTTCAAGAGAGAAACCACATTCACATAACTTTTATTACAATATATCATTCTCAGCATTATATGTTGCTACTATTGTTGTTGATCTTTTACTGTGCCTAATTTAAAAAAAACTTACAAATTGCATACCTTTGTCATAGGTATGTATGTATTAGAAAAAATGTGGTATATGTAGCATTCAGTATTATCCCTGGTTCAAATATCCCCTGGGGATCTCAGAACCTATCCCTTGTGAATAAGAGAAAACTACTATATATATGTGGTGTCTTCCAAAAACTTTAAGAAGAAAGAAATTCATCCAGTGCTGGAATATAGCTCAGTGGGAGCGTGCTTGCCAAGCTTGTGTGAGGCCTTGAGTTGAAGCCCTTATACTGTCAGAAAGCAAAAAATTAAATTTTAAAAAATCATCTAACTACAGAAAGATACCTCTCTAAATATTATAGTGTACTAGTTGTCTTGGTATTGTTTGGAAACATTTAAAAGATTCCATATTATGCTGGTTGCGGTGGCACATACCTGTAATCCCAGCAGCTCCGGAGGCTGAGGCAGGAGGATCGTGAGTTCAAAGCCAGCCTTAGCAAAAGCAAGGCACTAAGCAACTCAGACACTGTCTCTAAATAAAATACAAAATAGGGTTGGGGATGTGGTTCAGTGGCCGAGTGGCCCTGAGTTCAATCCCTATTACCCACCCCCCAAGAAAGATTCCATATCATAATATACTTGATTGTCAATGTATATTATATATCTACATAGGCTACATTGTAGATTATATATACTATGTTACAGAAAAATTTGAAAACATAAAATCCTGCCATTGAAGTTTAAACATTTTTAATTTACCATATCTTATGGTAAATATTTATGAATTTTCCCAAGTGCAGCTATGATCATCATGCTAATTACTTTATTATTTATTTATAGCAGCTATTTATTATCATCATTTCATGATTGTGTGTCTAGAGTCACGTGCTGCTTTCACCTAACATAAGCATATTTCCTCGTGGTAATATAGACTTCACATAAGCACAGTTTGTTAAGCATCATTATTAATGACTCATAATATTTCATCAAGTGAACAAACCATAGTGTAACTTACTTGAGTGTTTCTCCTATTCTACATAAAATCCTGCACCAAACTCCTATCTAAATGGTTTTCCTTTTATTCAAGATTGTTTTTAAATTAGATTCTTTGAAGTAAGTGTACAAGGTCAAAGGGTATAACATCTAATGCCAGCTGCTTCCCTATAGAATTTTTCCAGTTTATTCTCTCCCCCAAAACGCACAAGAATGGACAGTGGTGGCCATTCTCCTCTGAGGCGTCAGTAGGTTTTCTCTGTTTTGTTTGTTTTTTTCCTCCTGAGTTTATTTTAACGTCTTCTCTATAGACCATTCTGAGTCTGGTGTGACCCTTCCTCAGTAGCCTCTCTCCTTCAGAAGGGAGAGGGACACATTCTCAGCATTAACTCCTCCATGTGCCAATCTGAACACTGCCTGAGCTGCCAAAATTTAACTTTGCCAAAGTGGAATTCAGTGGCCCCATCGGTGTGTCTTACAGACTCTAAGCTGATGCTCCATTTGTGGGCACCACACTATGCTCCCACACCAAAATCTGTGTTCCACTAAGGGACCAACACTGAGTTTTACATGTGCTTTACCTGCCATTCCAGGGTACGGCTTCCCGCACTATGGATTTCCTACATATGGTGGAATTACCTTCCACCCTGGAACCACTAAATCCAATGCTGGGCTGAAGCATGGTAAGTAGTACTTTAAAACAGGGGAAGAGAAGAAATCAATGCTGAAAAGGATGTTTTTTCATCGTTACTTATCACAATAACAAAATCGTCTTTTAAAAAATTTTAGAAAATATTTTTCCAAAAACCTTATTATTTCCTCTGGAGAGTATAGATTCTGTTTCTAATATTCGTTTATGTATTTACTTTTTAAGTAGCATAAATGGGGGCAGAAGAAAAGAACATTACAGAGAAGTTGACAGAGACTTGACTGTTCAAACATTAGAAAAAGATCCACAACACTTACCTGTTGTCTTTCTCCCTCAAGTGCTACACTTTTGAAATCGTTTTGAGTTTTATGGGCTTGGTCTTTTCCAATCAAGTGTTTTCCCTAAGTAGCAGTTGTTATACTATGTGTTCCCAACTTACATTAAAATTACATACTAGTGTATGCACTGAAGAAATAATTCTGTAAATCTTCCCACTTATTAAATGCCTGTTTTGTGCCTGGTGTTTTTGTTTTTATTTTAGCTTTTAATTGACTTTATTTTGTATTCAGGAATCAGGCAACATTTCATTCCATAAAATAGAATAAGTGTTTCCCTTAACTCTGATCTTTGTACTCTGTAAGGAAAATATTAGCACCTGTACATGAAAGGTGCTGAGGCTCAGAAATGTTCATTTACTCGCTGAAAGTACATGGCTATTAGTGGCAGAATCAGAATTTGAACTCAGTCTGCCTGTAAACCCCAGGTGCTCTCATAGAACCTTTAAGATAACAAATTTGTACCAGAAAGACCATGATTAGAAATAGAGCACTGGGAGACCTCCCACACTGAAGAATGCGAATCAAGAATCAAGATCACATCTTTGCAACTTGCCTTAAAAAAAAAATAAAAATAAGAGCTGTCCTTTCAAGAACTTAAAAAATTTCCATTTCACTTCAATACACAGCAGAGCTTTATTTCAATTTTCTCCTTTACAGATAAACAAAATGAGATCTAAGTTTTTTAGAAGTATGCTTGAAAAATATTTTTAGAAGCTATTTTTAAAATAGCTCCACAAAATATTATTTATGATATGAAAATTTTAAAAAGATCTCGAATTACGATTTTTATTTTCCTTTTGCAATTCACTTGCTTCTTGCCTTTATCTGATCTACTTTGAAACAGTGAATTACAACTTAATTAATAAATTTTACTGAGAAATGGCTGATGGTTTTGCATTTCTCTTAGGAACCATGAATGATGTATCTAAAAGGGATCCTGAAGATTGTGGCAAGAGTGGTGGCAGAGAGATTGTAAATCTCTCTGGGAACATTATCAAAACCACAGAACAAGATAAACTGGGCATGTCCATGGACAGAAATGAGGAGGTGACGCTGCCGTGCACCAGGGGAGTAAAGGAAGAGGACTCTCTGTTTCAGGGTAGGTGGGTGCACAGAGCAGCACTCTGTGTGTGCTGGCTAGGGAGGGGTCTAGGTACCAAGCGGACTTCAGAATGGAGGTCTCTTTTCTGTTAACCTGAATGCACTTATTATGTTCTCCTCCAGTTCTGTGTGCTCACCTTTTGAAAAGCAGATGTCGGTCATTTTATTCACACTGGAATTCCCATTTTTTCTCTGTGAACCTAAAGCACAGAAATGAGCATGTCCATCCTCCTATTGTCCTTGTGCCGGTTGCGGGGATCAGGAGAGACCATCAGCTTCTCTTCTGGCACAGATAATAGGGAATGGTTTCCACATCTTTTAGTCACCCCTCTCTAGTGTCTAGCTTGTGGACATACTAGATGGAACTTTGCCTGAAAACGGAACTTTTCTTTTTGTCCTGTTGCCCTCTTTGAAAGGTAGGATTCGGAGGGAAAGTACTTCTGTGTTTCCTTTGAAACAGTCCTTGTTTGCTATGTTGTGACTCTAGGTCACCTCCTGTAGTACTCAAAAGACCTCTGTAAAGGGAAAGAAAGTAAATATGGGCTTGGCGGCCACATGTGGCCACTATTGCATATTCTTTCTTCTTCCTTTATTTGTAATACCCCTTTAAAAATGTATGAACCATGTTTAGCCAGGGAGACATTTAAAAAGTGGTTAATGTGTCCTGTTTGGAGCCCAAAGATCACAATTTGCCATCACCTGACTTCAAGGGAACAAATCTCATAAAAACACCAATGGCTGATTGAAAGGTACCTGCCTGTGTTTTTTAATACATTAACTAGACAGGTAGTTGCTAAAAATTCCAGAGAAGGATCATTTTACCAAGAAATTAATTATTGAAAAATCATGGCAAATCTAATCAACAATGGGGATTGATCAGTTGCCCTTAGAATAATGCACATTGGTTTTTCTCCTTAAAATAACAGACATTCCTAAATTCTTCCCCCTATCAAGCCATAGACAGATTTTTTAGGTCAATCTCTGTATTTTTCAGTGAGTCAGTATCTAATTGTGCTTTCTCTAGTGAACACAACCCAGAAGCGCTGAAAGGAGCATTTTTGATTAAAATGTGTGTCGGTGTCAGAACACCAATGCTCATGGTTCTGGCCTGGAGCCTGCCCTGCCCTTGGAGCAGGTGTAGGAAACTCAACTGTGCTGTGGTCATTGTCTTGCAGATAACCTCTTTCTGGAGAAGGCTATGCAGCTTGCCAAGCGGCATGCCAACGCCCTTTTCGACTATGCGGTGACGGGAGATGTGAAGATGCTGCTGGCTGTCCAGCGGCACCTCACTGCAGTGCAGGATGAGAATGGGGACAGGTAAGTCAGGGCTTCTATAGGACAAGGGTTGCTTTAGGTTAGGGCAGAGAGGCTAGAGATACAAAAACTTGCTCAAAGTTATTGGGTCCTATAACAGGAACATCCTGTCAAAAAAAAGAATGTGTCATGAGATTGAGTAGCATGATTTTATTTTCCTGTTCTGCTGAAGTCACCCTGTTAGATTCTGGAGTCGCTGAAGGGCTCATCTAAGAGTAGGTTTCACTGGGTGGGGGCCTGGGACTAATCTGTGTTGGTGATGGCACTTTTTTGAAAACTTTGTCTTATTTATTGAAATAATATTGGGAGAATCATTAGATTCCAAATTCCTGAAGCATTCTGATCCCAACCGTATATTTGAAAGGATAGTGTATTCAGGAAAAGCCCAATAAAAGACAGCAGCAACAGTAAAGTGATTCAGAGACGGTTGTCATTCTTTGCCGGTTACTGGTTCTTCTCTGCCTCTATTTGTAGTCACCAGTAATGTGAGTGGTTCAGACTCTTGTGACCGCTCCAACCCATGCTGTGTGGGAGTCTGACATTCCAAACACCATGCCTTCCATTCCTGCTATTACTGAGATTCTATTTGCAAAGCCACCTGGCTTCCTTCTAAAAAGGTCCTCTTGGTCCTTTCATTGAGACTTCTAAAATGATCTCAAAAGCCTACAGAAATAACAAGAGACACCAGCCTTCAGATTCAAGTCAAGTGCTTTATCTAAAACTTTCTAAAAATAGCTTCAACGCTGAGAAATGCTTTTCTGTGGAAGATCTCTTGTGTGTCGTGTTTTAAGTCTCTGTTTTAAAAACTCAACCAAATGCTTTAGGAAAGTGCCAACCTCAGGGTTTCAAGCAGAGACCTTTGTTCTCATTCCTTGCAGCATAACCAAGGATGTGGTATAACCACTGGCCTTGTTATACAGTACAAGAGGAACTGGTACAAGTCTCTTTGCGTAAGGACGTGAACAGTAGAATGTTTTCTCAGGGTTAAATAATCTAATTAGCATTCTAATGGCATATAACCACAAGAGAAAACAGTTAGCCAAGACAGGACAGCCGCGTTTCAAGTGACATTTTGGGGACCTGCTGAATTGATGAGTGTCAGGAAGATGAGCACAGGCAAGTTAGAAAGGGAATGCTGATACTTGAAGGGAGGACTATGGAAGGTCTGCAGGGCACATCATTCCAGTGGGTGTTTTGGGGGAAGCACACATAAAGACCCTGGACGTACCTGAAGGGGCTGGGGAGGTGGGCTTCCCTGGCCTAAGCAGGAAATTAATACTTATCTGGGACCCACTGACTCACACAGTCAGGCTCTCTGAGAGGCCAGAGAAGTGGAACCAAAACCAAATAGGAGTCCTCTTAGAAGCATAGACAGGGGCAGCTTGGGGCCATCGTAGCTCAGCCTCTTATTTTCATTGAGTTTGTCTTATTTGGCTAACAATCTGAATCCTGGGGCCATTAGTCATCATAGAAATTAAAATAAAGAAAAAAATTATAAAGCCCCTTGGTATTGGGGAAATTCCCATGAGGGCGTGAGGATTTGAGGGGGAGGAGGAATGTACTTCTGCTATGAAATGCTGAGCTGCACATGGAAATTTTTAGGCAGTTTTTGAAGTGAATTTTTTTTCTTGATACATGTGCATCAGGTCCACATCAGACTGTGCGTCCTTTTCGGAAGTCTTCTTCCAGCACCCCGTGAAATAGTGAAACCCATTGAAAAATATCTGTCAAGTGCTAAAATCACAGTTTAAGAGTCTTTGAACCTCCTGTGCCAAAGTTAATCCCAAATAAATTATACATGTTATTACTAAGACAGAGAGGCCTAGGTAAAATGGCACCTATATCTTTGAATTGAAAAAAAATCTAGCCTGCTTCTCCAAGCCCAGATGTACTGCCTCTGTCCTCTGCATCTTAGTCTGTCCATGCATGGAGTAGTCCTCTTAGGTGTTCATCTCCAACTTTGTAGAGCAGGGTACATCTATCGCTTATGTAGGATGGCTGACGACAGGCTTGGGCTTGATTGCAAGCTTCACAGCAGCTTACTGGCTCTGTTGACCTTGGCTGAGTTATGGTGCACCTTTAAGTCTATTTTATCCAAGACACAAAGATAAGATTACCTTGAATTGTTGCTGTGATTACAGTGTACATCAAATGCTTATCATAGTCTGGTAAGCAGAATCTCTCAACAAACAGAAGCCACATTTGTCATTATGAGTTGTTTCAAATTAATTTTAATAATTAGTGCTCTAACAACTTAAAAGAATTATCCCAGGATGATGCTTGACACCCACCAGTATTTTCAAACTCTTTATCATCAGCCCCCAACATTCCTTTATTCTTGTGTTCCTGCCTAAAGCGTGTGCGAGGGCCTTCTAGGCTGACTGGACATTGAACCTGCCCCCCAAAAGACCACAAGCTAGAGAAGGAGTGTAGCATACAGAAAACTGCAGTTGCCTAACCTAGCAGGGAATTCAGATTTTTCTCCCAGTAGTTAAGTCTGCCTCCATTCTCTTGGGATACAGGAAGATCTTCAAAAAGGCACAACACTATACCTTGAAGCAGGTGGAAGGGCTAAGTAACTAAATTTTTCTGAAAATTTCCTTGTCTGAGAACATCAAAGAAGAGGTAGCAAAGAAGAAGCCCAAAGCTGTGGTGACGTAAAGCTAGGATTTGAGCTTAGATTCCTCCACCTTGAAGCCGGGGTGCCTCTGTACTTCAAGGGGTCATATACAAACACTCCGGAGGCCAGGCAGAGACCAATAGCAGTCCTAGATGAGGGGTTAGGAGGGGCAGATCCTCTGGAGAGAATATTCTACCTCCAATCAAGACATTTTATAAATTTAAAACGTTTTAGGACCAAATAAAACTAAGTATGAGAGTCAGGTTCTATTTTCAAGTCGAATCATTTCTTGAGACTCTTTTTGTTCATTAACACCTTAGTTAATTCTGTATTTCCATTCCAGTGTCTTACACTTAGCCATCATCCACCTTCATGCTCAGCTTGTGAGAGATCTGCTAGAAGTTACATCTGGTTTGATTTCTGATGACATTATCAACATGAGAAACGATCTGTACCAGGTAAGCAGAAATCTCAAGGAGGAAAACTGAAGAAAAACTGTTTTGTTTTGTTTTTTTTAATATGTGTGTATATATTATTTTGGTAATGTTTCCATCAAAAACATAACAAAACTTTGTTGGTAATTCTAAAAGCCTGTGAGTTGGGAATGTTATTTTTTGAATTAGAATCTTTTTATCTATGGTGATGATAGCAATCACCCTATACTGAAAGTCAGCATCCCGCTGGGGAAAGGCACACTTTAAACTTTAAAAATCAAAGAGTTACATTTTAGACAGAGAACCTAGAGTAAAAAATGTCACATCTGTCAAGAAAAATAAAGTTGAAAAAAAAATTGGGTTTTTCTGAAAAGCCAATACTATATGAGAATTCTGAGGTCTACCGAAATGCACTTTGACAACAGCCAGATTAAATGTATATCAAATCAAGAGTACCGAAATCTGAACACAGAGAGGTGAAGGGGTTACATGAGGAGGAAAAGGTGTTTTTCAAAAACTGAAAAACAGATCAAAGTGGAAAAATTGGGTACACCAGAGTTTTTGCCCTAGTGAGTTTTAAACAGAAATTAGCCGGGCCCTACCTGCAAAGCTACCCAAGGGGCTCTACATTAGAAAACGAGGGTAACTGGAGACTCAGTGAGAGCCTGATGGGTACATGCAGATTTCAGGGTGAGGCAGGGACGGCCAGTGGAAAGTGCTTGGACATATCCAAAGCCTGGGTGCAGGGTGTTGGGAGCCCAGAGTCCAAGTCCAAGATGCCATTCCACCATTGAGGGATTCTTCCTCTCCCCTCCCCTGGACCCTTTGCCCACAGAGCTGTCTTTCCAAAATATGCCCAGCCATCGTGTATAATTATTTACTAGTAAGAGCTCCAGTTCCCTGGGATTTATTTGTTTTGAGTGCAGAGCATTTAAGTTCATTTATTTCCTTTTTATTTTCATATTTTAAAATGTGCTTTAAAAGTACAAAAATATTAGCCAGGTGCTGTGGCACATGCCTGTAATCCCAGCAGCTTGGGACTGAGGCAGGAGGATCATAAGTTCAGAGCCAGCCTCAGCAATGGCGAGGTACCAAGCAACTCAGTGAGACCCTGTCTCTAAATAAAATACAAAACTGGGCTGGGGATGTGGCTCAGTGGTTGAGTGCCCCTATATTCAATCCGGTTACCTCTACACAAAAAAAAGTACTGAAATATTGATTTGTAGTTCTCAGTAAATTTCTATCTGGAAGTAGGTATTTCACTCAATATTGGACACTAGTTTTGTTCTCTAGCTGTTGTGCTTCATATCAAGAGGAAAATAACAGTAGGGACTCTTCACTAACTCACTGTATAAAATAACTAGGATGACGTCTGATTTTAAATTTATATTTAAAGGAATATCTTCTTCAGACTTTCATATCATTTTGGGGGCTGTTGGTATTTGGAAAGTCCTTTGTCCCACAAAGATTTATTCTCTCAGAGTCTTGATTGTTTCTTTAAACATCACAAGTGAATGAATCAAACCAAGAGCAGGATGGCGTAGTTTCTCAGTCCTCCTTTCAAAGACTACTTGCCTCCACTGTCTGTAGGTCAGATTCAAGGAAGTGCTGCTTGTTTTTCTGTTTATAAATAGGATCTGCAAAGGACACAGCACAACAGGATTAGTAGCTGAGATTTATTATGTGCTAAACTCCTTTCTGTATCATTTGGTTACATATATTGAGACTCTTCAATCCATTAGAGACTTCAGTTCATTACACAGCCAAGAACACTTCTGCCCCTTTTAATTCAGAAACCCTCAGGAGAATACAGCTCCATTTTCCCCAGCTCCCCACTGTTCTGGTTAATGGGCAGACAGTCTGGATTTCTTGGTATGCCTTTTGGTGACAACCTTGAATTTGAGAACAAGAAAATGCTAAGAAGTGAACTCTCGTTTATCTGTTGTCAAGTTTTCTGATAACTATTTTTGATTAAAAAAAAGATACAGTTATCTAAGTTATATGGATTATTTGGTATTCATCTTAAACATTTTCCCCAGATACCTTTCACTAATCTTGAAAGTACATTTCTGTGACCATCTGTCATGATCAAATTCCTCTCCCACCCACCCTGTAGAGAGATGTTCAAAATAGACCAAGAGCATGGAGTTAGGATTTTTCTGAGAATATTCTCTTTAAATTATATTTACCTTCCCCAACAACAACCACTCCATTATTTGACATTAATTGTTATATTGTATATGTTCCATAAAACATTAGTGTTTTCCATGCATGTATTTTTCTTTTATGTTTTTAATTTTAATAAATATAACATACAGTTATTGTTTTTTAAAATACTGCAAAAGGATAAACATTGGGAAGTCCAAGTTGCCCTCCATGGCAATGCACAAGTCCTCTAGCCCTACTTCCAAAGCTAACTGTTGCGTTTGTAGGTATAGTACTTTCCCAAGAGCTGGCTATATGTGTACGTGCAGTTGAAATACGTACTGTAGTACTCTCACATACAACCACCCAAATTATATTATACGTGCATTTGCCACATGCATTAACCTTTTTCTTAATTTTTAATTTGATATGATTATAGATTCATAGGAAGTTATAACATAGTGAGAGATGGTAGTGTATTTAATGGCTGCTAATAGGAGATTTCCTCATCCAGTTTCTTCCACTGGTTACGTGCTTCATAAATATAGCACAATATATAAACCAACAAATAATGCTGATATAATCCACAGGTCCTAATGAGATTTCTCCAGTCTTACATGCACTTATTTGTGCATATGGTATTGCCAGGAGTAGTGACATGTAGGTAGTCCCAGCTATTTGGGAGGCTAAGGCAGGAGAAGCCCTTCAGCCCAAGAGTTCAGTGCAGCCTGGGTAATGCCACAAGATCCTGGCTTCAAAAAAAATAAATAAATAAAATTGTGGGTGTAATGTTAATATACACACTACTGTATAATATATAATTATATTAAACATAATTATATGTGTATATATAACATTTATATATAACACATATAGCTTTTATTTGTAAAATACATATAGTTATTCGTATATGCATTTTTTAAATGTGTGACATTTTATTCTGTGTCACTGTTTCTACCTTGGCTATTTATTGAATTTATCCATAAAGTTCTGCATATGGTTCATTGTTATTGCTCCTGAACAGAATCCCATAGTGTGCCTCTTCACCCACGTCCTCTGGTAGATTTGTGGGTTGCTGCGACATTTGAGCATGTACTTGGTCCTCCGTGTGACATCTGCTGGAGACACACGTGGTACCACAAGACATGGCATGTGTGGTCCCAGAGTCCCACACTTATAATTGTTTAAGATACAACCCTGGGTTTTAAGATCCAGAAACCTAAAATGTCACAGAAAACATTTGGTGGCACTGAAGGAAAAACTTTTTTAAAAAGAAAATTTTTTTCCTGATAAGAAAATTTGTATGGCATAAAAAACTATAGTAAAACTAGGGATAAATCTCAATTTCTGAATTATATGTATAAGTACCTGTAATTATACACATACACACACACCCCTTATAACTTGAGGTCTTTTTTACAGTGTCATTCTTTCTTTTTCCTACTTCCCTTGGCAGTCTAGTAAGCACAGCCTTTGTTGACTGATTCATTTTTGAGTTGAAGGCTCTTGGTAACAACACCACAAGTTTTGAGAAGATCATTCCATTTCAAGCCAGGATTTATAATTCTAGTATGTGAAAGAATCGAGCGAGAATGATAAGTTAGCAACACACACACTCCGGTCTCATTTCTGCTGGGTTCCAGAATTGCTGTAACTGCCATGTACACAGCCTGGCCATCTTCATGTGGCAGCTCCCTGTGGCGTGGCCGCCCACAATGTCTAGGATGTTGGTGGCTCCCCTTCCACTGCGGCCGTGGCCAGCAACTGCTTGCTATAAGGGAGTTTAGACAAATCGCCGCTGGGCAGGCTGGCTTTTCTAGTTAGGCTCCTGTGAAATAGACTGATTTTTATTCTTAAAAATATACCCTGTTCTCTGTCAGCGATTCAGTTTTTTTTGAAAGATGCTTTCAAGGTTGGGTTCGTTGCTGTGTTTTGAAAACACAGCTTTTGAAACATCACATTTGCATTCGCCCACCACTTTGTGGGCAGGGTAGTCTAATGAACTGTTTTATCTCTTAGGTTCCAGCAACTCAGCTTTTCTGTTCATCTGAGCCCTTTTAGTGACATAGTTGTATTGTCCTCATTATGCCACTTATAATCACCAACTATGAATCGGAAGTAGGGGAGTTACAAGGAACCCAGTCTATGCAACAATATTTTTTAACTTAATGCAGTTATTTTCTGTATCAGTATATAATGATGGCCCCTTTGTTAATCTTTTTTTTTTATTGGAAGTCTATTTACATTCCTTCAGTAAAATCATAGTCTTGATTTGCTAACAAATGGGATTATCAACTGAAGTTAGATTGTTACTAGAAACTCAAAAGGACCATATTTACTATGATATGAGCTAAAGAAATGACAAATGGGCTATGTTAAGAAACAAGAAATCTAGGGCTGGGGATGTGGCTCAAGTGGTAACGCACTCGCCTGGCATGTGCGGGGCACTGGGTTCGATCCTCAGCACCACGTAAAATAAAAAAGATGTTGTGTCCGCTGAAAACGGAAAAATAAATATTAAAAAATATTTTCTCTCTCTCTCTCTCTCTCTCTCTCTCTCTCTCTCTCTCTCTCTCTCTCTTTCTCTCTCTCTCTCTCTCAAAAAAAAAAGAAAGAAACAAGAAATCTAGATAGGGAAGAGGGATGGGAGGGAAAGGGAGGATGCAGGGGATTAGCAAGGATGGTGGAATGTGATGGTCATCATTATACAAAGTACATGTATGAAGACTTGAATTCGGTGTCAACATACCTTATATACACAGATATGAAGAATTGTGGTATATATGTGTATTAAGAATTGTAATGTGGGCTGGCGTTGTGGCTCAGTGGTAGCGCGCTCACCTAGCAAGCGCGAGGCCCTGGGTTCGAACCTCAGCACCACATGGAAACAAATAGAGGTATTGTGTCTAACTACAACTAAAAAAATAAATATTTTTAAAAAGAAAGAATTATAATGCAAAAAAAAAAAATAACAAAGTACACGTATAATGGCAAAAAAACGAAACAAGAAAGCTGTTGAAAGTGATAAATGTAAAATCACCCTAATAATCTCAATTATGGAATGATTAAATGTTAGTTTAGTGCACTTGCTTTGTTAGAAGATGGTATGCAACAGGGAGCTCCTTTGCCAAGGTCAGGAGATAATCTAGGAATGAGAAAGGGCCCTGGAGTCTGATGTCCTGTACTGCTATGACAGCTCCCAACCTGTGGGCTGTAGATGCTCACCACTGACAGTGAATCTCCTTCCCTTTCTCTACTTAGACGCCCTTGCACTTGGCAGTGATCACTAAGCAAGAAGATGTGGTAGAGGACTTGCTGAGTGCCGGGGCTGACCTGAGCCTTCTGGACCGCTTGGGTAACTCTGTTTTGCACCTAGCTGCCAAAGAAGGACATGATAAAGTTCTCAGTGTCTTACTCAAGCACAAAAAGGCAGCACTACTTATCGACCATCCCAACGGGGAAGGTAAGAGTCACCATTGCTAGTACAACCTTCTCCTGTTCACCTTCTAGATGCTCACTCATGTGTGTTACTTGAGTTTCACTCACAGTGCTTTTCCTTAGTCACCTGGAGTTGGTCCTATCTTGGTGGAATTTTGTGGCTCACTGTAACTAATGCCTTTAAAGACAATTTGGAATGGTTAGTCAGTAGGAGGAAAAAGCAGAGGCTTGAGCAAACATTCGTCTTGAAGTACATAAAGCATCATTTATTTGGAGAATGTTTATTTATTCAGTGTCTCTTGAGAGCATAATAGGAGACTGTGGGTTTTTAAGACAGAACAATAGACTTACAGAGCCTTTACAGAAAACCCTGAGCTGAGACTCTTTCAACACTGTTAGTGCTGAAACCTGACGGCTTCCCTCCCTGGGATCCAGTTTTGCCATCCCTTCAGCTTCACTGAGGGCTGTCAGTGAGCAGCATCCCCACCCTGTGTCTGTCCCTGTGCTTGGGCCCTAGGTCTGAATGCCATTCACATAGCCGTGATGAGCAACAGCCTGCCGTGTCTGCTGCTGCTGGTGGCCGCCGGAGCAGACGTCAATGCTCAGGAGCAGAAGTCCGGGCGAACAGCACTGCACCTGGCTGTGGAGCATGACAACATCTCCTTGGCAGGCTGCCTGCTCCTGGAGGTGAAAGACACACTTGTCTTTGCATTGAATTCCCAGGGGAGAAATCTTTTCAAAGAATGATGTCAGTAACAGCCTTCCTCCTCACACCTAGCTCTACTTATTTGACATTTTTGCAAGACTTCAGAGTAGCACCTTCAGGCATTCCCCCAACCTTTTGCCCCTCATCTCTAATTAGGGATTTCTTCAATGGCAGAGCCAGTCCAAGTAGCAACTTGGGGCTAGTAATGTGACCTGAGGGGTCATATACAGGGGCAGGTGGGGGCAAAAGGCCAAGAGCACCTTTCACTAACTCTTCTCTGTGTGGGCTTGTCCTTAGGGAGATGCCCACGTAGACAGTACCACCTATGATGGAACTACACCCCTACACATCGCAGCCGGGAGAGGGTCCACCAAGCTGGCAGCTCTTCTAAAAGCAGCAGGTAGGTGGCCCTGCCATCATTGATGGACGGTTATCTGAAATGCAAACCTGACTTAAGAGCAGCACTGTTGCTGCCTTGTGGCCTCAGACATGCTGCTGAAAGTGTGGGTATAAATATTATATGAACAATCACATTTTCTTTGTTTTTTTTTAAACTGGGTGAAAAGTGAGATGATATTTTTTTAATTTATTTATTTTTTAAATACACAACAATAGTGGAATGCATTACACTCATTATTACACATAATCAGCACAATTTTTTGTAACTATTTAGAGTATGTTCACACCAAATTATGCCACTATACATGTACTCTTTTTTGCATTATAGTTCTTAATATACATATAAACCCCAATTTTTTATATCTCTGTTTGTATATAAGGTATGTTGACACCAAATTCAAATCTTCATACATGTATTTTGTATAATGATGACCATCAAATTCCACCATCCTTGCTAATCCCCTTCCCCTTCCCTTTCCCTCCCACCCCTCTTCCCTATCTAGAAATAATCTTCTTTCCATACTCTCCCTCCCTACCCCACTTTGAGTCATCCCCCTTATATCAGAGAAAACATTTGGCATTTGTTTTTTGGGGATTGGCTGACTTCACTAGCATGATCTTCTCTAACGCCATCCATTTACCTGCAAATGCCATGATTTTGTTCTTTTGTAAAGTGCTGAGTAATATTTCATTGTGTATAAATGCCACATTTTTTTTTATCCATTCATCCACTGAAGGACATCTAGGTTGGCTCCACAGTTTAGATATTGTGAATTGTGCTGCTATAAACATTGATGTGGCTGTGTCCCTGTAGTATGCTGTTTTTAGGTCCTTTGGGTATAGTCCGAGAAGAGGAATAGCTAGGTCAAATGGTGGTTCCATTCCCAGATTTCCAAGGAATCTCCATACTATTTTCCAAATTGGCTGCATCAATTTGCAGTCCCACCAGCAATGTATGAGTGTACCTTTTTCCCCACATCCTCGTCAACACTTATTGTTGTTTGTCTTCATAATAGCTGCCATTCTGACTGGAGTGAGATGATAGAGTAGTTTTGATTTGCATTTCTCTGATTGCCAGAGATGATGAGCATTTTTTCATATATTTGTTGATTGATTGTATATTCTCTTCTGAGAAGTGTCTGTTCAGTCCTTGGCTCATTTATTGACCAATCACATTTTCAACTATTATTAAGGCACTATTTGGACCAGATCAGGGTTTTACTCTCATCATCATGTTAGTTTTTACTCTCTGACTTATCTGTATGTATTGGATTTGGATTATTTAGGTTGATTCCCAAAGCAAGGGATCTTCTTAAAGTAGAGTTTACTTCCTAAGAGAATTCTGAGCTGCGTCAGTCTCTGATTACATCAGAAGTCTCTAGAAGAAAAGTATTTAAAGACTTCCTTCACAAGAAAGGAAGAAATAATTTAAAAACTTCATTTTACAAGAAAGGTTTCTTAGAAGTTGAAAGAATAGGCAAAAGCCAATGGGCTACCTATTGACTATTGTTACACATAAAACATTGAAAACTGCTATCACATATTGGCCTTACTGTGTATCAGGCACTGTGCTGGTATTTTACATGCACTGTTTCATTAGTCTCACTAAATCCACAATAACCCTTTGAGATAAGCATTGTTCATCTAATATCTTAGAACCAAGGAATCAGACTTGAGAGGCCACTAGACCCCATTCCTGTGTGTCACACCTCCACAGACCAAACTCCAGACTTTATCCTCTCACCATGTTTTTCCCATCTTCCTAGCTTGTGAGTTTGCAGATGTTATTCCATTTAATTCTCTAATCCTGCAAAGTATAGAAAATTATTTCTACTCATCTTCAAATTTCCAGTACCTTGCATATTTAGAACCTTAAAAAAAATGTTTAATGAAACGGGTATCTCAAGCTTGCCCTGACATATCTGATTTAATTTAGAAGTTATTTTAAAATTTTTAGAAGGTAAATGCTTCAGAAATTCAAGAAAACAGAGCAGGCTATGGTGCCGTCCTGAAGATATAAGAACTTTTCTTTGAGGGCACCGTATTTTTCTGCAAAGTAAAACTCATACCCCACATTCGCAGCAGCCTTTAAATTGAATGTGTTCTTTGCTGAGAGGCCCTGGTCTCAGAGGTGGTAAATTGTTTTAAAAGTCACCAGTTTTATGGAAGAAATGGCCTTCAGGCTAGACAGCAGTTTCTCAGATGAAAAGCCTAGTTCCAAACTCAGAGGCATGAAGAAGAGCACTTAAGGAAGAACAGCCATAACTCGACCTCTCCAGTTGTTAGTCCTGGAAATTGTTGGTCTTGGTTTCTCCACGTTCGTATGTTCAGGCCAGGCTTGGTGGAGTGAAAGCAAGACATAGTTCGGCAGTCCTTCTTTGGCTTTCATTAAGCAGTCCTCCATTTTTGAAGTTGGCCCAAAACAAATGTTCTGCCAGAAAAATAAAAACAAGTTCTTTGTCCCAAAAGGGTGTGCTGAGTAGTTCATTAGACATCAGGCTAATCACTCTCTAATAGGAATAGTCTTAAAACCTTTGATAAGTGATTTCACCCTAATCTTTGAGTTACTTTCGGTGTTTTGTGCTAGAAGTACAAGAATAGACTAGATTTCCCAAGATTCATTGGCCCTAAATTTTTTAGTAACTACACATCCTAGCCGAAGATTCTTTTGATGTTTTTCTATTTAAGGATCAGGGCCCTGGCAGTGTTGTACCCAAGAATAAAACTGACCAGGCTGTCACTAGACATCAAGCGTCTTTGCTCTTTTGAGTGAGGGAGAGAAGAAGGTGAGAGATGCTCATGGGCAGACCTAATTTTAAACATTTAGGACACTGACCCTCAGACTGCACCCTCGTCTCTATTAACAACTGTCCATTGGTCCTCAGATTAAGAGACATCTTTCAATTGAAAAATATCCTATAGAGTTGAATGTAAAAGAGTATTTGGAGTCTTATTTTCAATAATGGCCTTGGGTACTAGGACACCTTTATAGTGGAAGTAAATTAGAATTTAAAAAGATGTTCTTAGGATATTTCAGTAGAAACATGTCTCATGCATTAGAAATCGTCCAGGTAATTACCTCCAGCTTTGCTTTTGAAATGCAACCCCTGTAGGCTGTTGGTGGTTGAGATCTGGGTTTACCTAACACAGTGCCACCCAACTTCACAGGAGCAGATCCCCTGGTGGAGAACTTTGAGCCCCTTTATGACCTGGATGACTCTTGGGAAAAGGCAGGAGAGGACGAAGGGGTTGTGCCTGGAACCACACCCCTAGACATGGCCGCCAACTGGCAGGTGAGTGCTGCTCCGCCCATCTGATGGCTGCTGAGGAAGCCAGAGGTTCAGGAAGGTAAGAACAGATGGCCTTCGGGTGCTTTATTCCCTAAAGAAACATGCTTTCATTGTTAAGAAAGTCTGCCTGTCAAGAGCCAACTTTATATTTATCTTGAAAAGCCTATCCATGAAAGATCTAGGTCAGATGGGCTCAGAATGTAAAAGCGTATGTCTAATCAGATCAGAGTCGAGATGTGAGCCAGGTTAGAAACGAGGGAGCACAAACTTCACATGAGAGTTCTGCATTTCAAGCACGTGCCAGAATTATTACCGGCTGGATTTCTGAAGCCAGGATCAGTACTATCCTTTGCTTAGAACTTAGGTGAGTGATTTTGGAACATAAAAATAAACGGGGAATTCTTCAGAGGATTTCCATAAATATGAACAGATAAGTAGATTCAGAGCTTTCTCAAAATGCCACTGAACTGAGATCTAAAGGGGAAGAGCAGATACTAGGTCTTTGTGACCCAGAGAAAAGAGCCAGAGGGAGGAGCTGTCGTCATACAGACTTCTGACACCACAGGGGACTTTTCTAGGGGCAAGCACTCCACATCTGAAAAAAGAGAGAGAGAGAGAGAGAGAGAGAGAGAGAGAGAGAGAGAGAGAGAGAGAGATGCTTATGTGCTTCCTGATGGCCCAGTTCAGTTCGTGTAGGGCTGAGTGACCTGGAGATTCCACAGTCATCCCATCCCCCTCAGCCCCCTTCATGATGGTACCTCATCTGAAGGCTTTGCCCCAGAACACAGAAAGCTCACCTCCTTCAGTGACCCTGGATCATCTTCACCAGGTTCACAAAGAGCACTGGAAAGACTGGCATAGCTATGGATTTTTTTTTTTTTAACTTAAGACATTTCTGTGTAATGTGTTCCTGTGTTTTCCTAACAGGTATTTGACATCTTAAATGGGAAGCCGTATGAGCCAGAGTTTACATCTGAGGATTTGCTGGCACAAGGTAGGTTGTGGTGGAACCAGCTTCTCTCCACCAGTACTGGCTCCACACTGCCTTTCAAAGGGGGAGGGGGAGAGGCAGCACTATCCAGGGTGTCCTGAGAAAGGCACAGTTTTCATTTTAGAATCAAAAGGCCCTAGAGTTTTGAAAAGGGGACTATCTGGACTTAATCTACCATAAATATATCCTGCTTTGGCTCAGCTGGGCCTTCAAGTTGAGTAGCTTGGTTGCTTCCACTAGGAGGAAGGGCAAACCAGGTGGCAGGAATCTGTCCCTCCAGAGTGTCTCTGTAGGTTAGGACGAACGGTGTTTCTTCATTTCCTTCAGGAGACATGAAACAGCTGACCGAAGATGCAAAACTGCAGCTCTACAAGTTGCTAGAAATCCCTGATCCAGACAAAAACTGGGCTACTCTGGCACAGAAGTTAGGTCTGGGGATACTTAATAATGCTTTCCGGCTGAGTCCTGCTCCTTCCAAAACTCTCATGGACAACTATGAGGTACCACATCTCCTTATATATTTAACCATTTTTATTTAACTCTGTCCTGTTACCATCCCTGGCCAAGGCACAAGCCCCTTCCCTGCTCCTTAACTTGGACAAAGAAAACCAGTTCTGTCCCAAGGGCATAGGTGGGCACCCAGGTCAGGATGGAAGCCCATTTTCTGTGTTCAGAAGCTTTGAGAAGCTGCCTGTTTTTAAACACCTGGAGACTTCCTGAAGAAATGCTGCTTAGAGAGTTGAGGTTGTCACAAAACCACACATCTTCCTGACCCCAGGAGAATGCTCTGGTCACATGTCAGGACACGGAATCGTTGTTGTGCTGGGTGATTCCTGGTGGAGCCATTACCAGGTGGTGGCTTCATTTCTAAAAATAAAAGGGAGAAGAACATGGAATGTATTTATTTTCTTTTGAAAGTGGCATTGTTAGCTATTGTCTCTCTGTGTATTTCACAGTGTTGGCTTACACAAGGGTACTTTACTCCAGGTAGTGTTTTATTGCCTCAACACATGCTCTGTGTGTGTGTGTGTGTGTGTGTGTGTGTGTGTGTGTGTGTGTGGTATGTTTTCTCGATAAACTGCTTCTCTGTGATTTCCTGAGTGATCTTTGAGCAGAAACAGGAAACCTGACTCAAAGATAGAGTGTTTTCTCAGTCACTTTTCCCTCTGCCCTTTCCAGTCCCACATTGCTCTCTCACTGAGCAGACAAGACAGCTTGGAAGAGGACAAGGGATGGGTGTTGGTGTCTACAGCCTGCATGGCGACTCAAACACAAAAGAACACGCTCTTGGTTTTCCTCACAGGTCTCTGGGGGGACCATCAAAGAGCTGGTAGAGGCCCTGAGACAGATGGGCTACACCGAAGCAATCCAAGTGATCCAGGCGGCCTTCTGCACCTCGGAAGCCTCCAGCCCCGTGAAGACCACCTCTCAGGCCCACTCACTGCCTTTCTTGCCTTCCTCTACAAGGCAGCAAATAGGTAAAGATAAAAGACAGACAAAGCAGTGGAGACACCTCCCTGCTCCCCGAGGCTGGTGTCTTCTTGGCATATTCCAGCTCCCTCCCCATCGTCTCCTGAATATATCCTCTGGTAAGACTGGTCTGTCCTCCGTTTTACTCTCTACCCGTCTGGACGCTACTCTTCATGAGGGTACTGTTCCTGTTCTCGCTCTCTTAAGTGTCAAGAGAGGGAGATTCAGAGAGAGAAAAATGTCAAGTCTAAGGTCTGTAGAATGAGGACTGGAACCCAGACGACAGATGGGTGTCTACCCCCACCCCCGCCCCGCAGTTCTCCATGTGCTTCCTCTTTGTGGTCCCCTGCCCTCGGCTCCCTCTCCCGTGCTCGCTCGTGGCACTGACTGCATCTCCCCGTGTTGACCTGCCATCTGTCATCCCACCGGAAAGCACGGACCCGTAGGGAGTGGACCCTCCACACAGCCCACGCGTCCTGTATTTCTCGATCATTGTATTCTTCCACTCTGGACAACCATTTCATGCTTTCTGTCTCTAAGCCCCCCAGGACCCCTCCGCTCTCCTTACTCGTCCTGTACTCTGGCCTCACACACCATGGGGAATAGAAAAGCCACAAGAAGTGTCTCATCTTGGCATCGTCAAGTCTGCAGCCCCCAGACCATGCCCCGTGCTCACACGGACCCCTTCCGAAAGGGCTTAGTGCTGAGGGTCCCTCCCCTCCCGCCTCCTGCGGGTCCTGGCTTCCCTGATCCTTGCCTCTCTCGCCCCTCAACCCGCCACCCTACTGGATCACCTAGCAAGCAGGCTAGAATTTCCTCATCTCTAAAAACAAAACAGAAAAAAAAAAAAAATGGCCCCCTTGATCCCACATCCCCTTTAGCTGCAGCCCAGTTCTCTGTTCCTCTGCACAGTAGCACTTCTCAAAAGAATGTTCTGAAGCTGTTCTTTCCTCCTCTTCACCTTCTGTCCTTTACCTGAACCCCAGTGGGTTCTGTCCCCAGCCCCCCACCAGCTCTGCTGTTGTCATCCTTCCCATTTTCTCAGCATCACTGTCAGCCACTCCCTCCCACTTCAGCCTCCACTCCTGGCCTTTCCACAGCGCGTCCACCTTGCAGCTTCCTCCATGCCCACCTATTCAAGTTATAGCCCTCTAGAGCCTGTCCTGCGCCTGCCTGCCTCTTCTGGGCAGCCCTCTTGAGACCCACACCACTCCATTTGGCTCCATCTGTAAGAGGCACTGCCCCCCTCCAGGGGGTTAAGACCAAGTCTAAGAATTGCCCATGAGTACTTCATGGCCCTCCTCCCCTCACATCCAACCCATCAGCTCCCCAGTCCAGTCTACCCTCGTTTCTTGCCTGGTTTCCTACTGTAGCTCCTCGTCCTCCTCTGTGTTTGTGTTCTGGTGTCTTCCCTCGGCCCAATCTCTGGTCCAC
The DNA here is from genome assembly GCF_052094955.1 of Ictidomys tridecemlineatus. Classification (NCBI taxonomy): domain Eukaryota; kingdom Metazoa; phylum Chordata; class Mammalia; order Rodentia; family Sciuridae; genus Ictidomys; species Ictidomys tridecemlineatus. Next base: position 100,515,084 of record NC_135485.1, on the reverse strand, counting down.
CAGTTACTGGGATCATGGGTCTCCAGTTGCGCTCCCTCCAGTTCATCCACTCAGCAAATCCTTATCTGGCATATACTGTAAGCCTGGCACTAGTTCAGGTTTTAGAGATCAGGCCAGGACCCTGCTTTGCCCTTCACTCTTTCAAAGACGGCTTTTTGACTCTCCCAAGTGTGTCCTCGGCTCACAAGGCTGGATCTCAAAAGTCTGATGCAGCCCAAGGGCTTTTGAACCTTCTTTTCCCCTTCCCTGGAGAGCTCCCTAACCAGGCGGCTTCTGGCCATTCACTTTCAGTTCCAATGTCACCTTGACAGCAGGGCCTCCTTGGGTACTAAGACAGGTAGGATTTGCACAGTGCTGAAAGGAATAATGTGTCCATCAGGAAAACACCCCAGATTTCCTGGTATTCCGTCTACACAAATATTTAAAGAAAAAAGTCAATTAGTATTATTTTTAAAATACCACGTTTCCCAGCACTCAATAGATACCAAAGATGATTGATTGATTGAGTAAATTAGTACCAAGACAATAGCATGGCACTATCATTAAAGTCTTAATATCCTAACACATATCTATATAAGAAGATAGCATTATGCTTAGTGTGTTCTAGACTTGTGCCTCGTCTCTGTTTACATATATGTAGGAAATAATTTGCATTGATTAGATTCCTAAAGACACTTTTTAACAAAGAATTCACATTAATTTTCCAGTATAGGTGCATTTGTATTAAAAACATCTTTCTTGCTACCAGAAATGTTTTTGAGGCTATGTATACTGTTAAATAACATGTGAGGCTCAGAGAGAGATCTCATTTTTAGTTCCTACTTCGATTACCAATTAGTTTTGTCTAGGATCAGCAGTTTCTCCAGCTATAAAATAGGTAATGCAGTGGTTGGAAAATTATACCTGATTTCTAAGAAGAAAAAAAAAAAAAGGTGTATTTTGAGTCAAGAGAATTCAGAAAAGATTTTGATAAACAAAGGCTAGATTGCAGGAGAAAGATGTGAAAACATTGGCCGGATCTGACATCTCCACAGTGTGTAAGGTCACTGATACCCTCTCCCTTCACATCACTGTGAACAGTACTGATGAGCAGGAGTCACAGAAGGGGTATGTGGTGGCTGGTGGAACCAGCGGGCAGGCTGTGTACATCAAGGTCCATCCACAGCCTTTCAGAGGCAAACTTGGTGCCTAGCTGGAGCATAAGGTGTATGAGAACAAAGGCTTTATCTTTGTCCTAGCTGTGCCCCCAATGAATTCATGCTTTCTCTCCTTAGATGAGCTTCGAGACAATGACAGCATCTGTGACAGTGGTGTGGAGACATCCTTCCGCAAACTCAGCTTTACAGAGTCTCTGACCAGCAGCAGCTCATTGCTAACTCTCAACAAAATGCCCCACGATTATGGGCAGGAAGGACCTATAGAAGGCAAAATTTAGCCTGCGGGCAGTTTCCCATGCTGTGTAAACCAAAGTCCTAAAATTCCACTGCATTGTCCAAAAGAAGGAAGGTAAAGTGCATCCAGAGGTGCTCAGAGGAACAGCGGCCTGCCTGAATCATGCTGGATTTAATTCAAGGCCGTCTAAACGTGGCTTCCTTTCCTGGTTTTTCAATGAGTTTTAGTTGATTCACTTGCAGATAAGTATCTAGCAATCCCCTCACTGCACTGAACTGATGTGACCTGGGGATGAGGTAGTTTATTGAGCTTTACTGGCTGCTGCTGGATTACAGTTGCTTTTTTTGTCGTCATTGCTGCTGTCCCTCTGCTGCATTCCCACTGTCATTAAAGGGTGTCCCCACCTGGTGTTCTTTCTAGCCGTCCAAGGCACAGTTGTGCATTCAGATTAAGGATTAAGAAAAGAGGTGTTTTAAAATCAGAGTCACTTAGTGTGCAATTAAAAAAGAAAGGCTCATTGCTTTTTCTAATGTGGTTATCTCAGTGATTTGGAAAAAAGAAGAACTTATCAATATTTAAACATGGTTATAATCAGTGCCGAAAATGATATTTTCCCCTTTTTCTGCATTTTGCTATTGTAAATATGTTTTTTTTTAGATCAAATACTTTAAAGGAAAAATGTTGGATTTATAAATGCTATTTTTTATTTTACTTTTATAATAAAAGGAAAAGCAAATTGTTGACCTCACTTTGTTTGATCTATGCTAATACTTTCCCAAGATGATTCTGTTACCACCGTTGACCAGTGACAAGTCCTTGCTTCCCCAATGCTGAAGTATAACACCAGAGAAGGACGCAGAGGCAAGTGGAGAGTGGAAAGTGGAAGGCTTTATTAAAGGACAGAAGAAAAGACTTCCTCCCGGAGGAAGAAGGGGACCTGAAAGGCAGAATCCGTGGAAGGGGAGGTCTTCCCTTTTTTATAACAAAGGTCTTCTTTTAGTCCTCCCACATTCCTGTCCTTTGTTTCCCTGTATCCTGCAGAGATAGAATGCAGGTGAGAAGGCCGAAGGTGGGAGATAGGTGGACTGGAGGAGCAATCTGCTGGCAGCCACTTCATTAACAGTTCTTTAGGAGGGCCTTGGGGATATTAACATTTCAATTTCCCCAGGTGTTGTTCTGGTCACCTGGACTCCATTCTTGTTATGGTCTCCATTTTCTTTATCTTACTCAGTATTAGACCTGATTTACCTAACTACACTAACTACCTATCTTTAAATCTGGCTCCCGTTCCAGATAATCATGGTGGTGGTGGTGGGGTGGGGGGGTCATTCCATATTCTGGTTATCACATTAGCATCCCCCTTTAGAGTCAACTGTCTGATCTAGAACAACAACAAAAAATTATCACAAGAAAAGTGGTTTAATCTAAGATGAAAAGTTCAGGTTTGCCAAATCCTGGTCCAGCTCCTCTCTGTCAGCCATGTTCGTCTTCCTGCATCTCACACACACTGTACATCTTTAATGTCTTTTCTCTGTCGCCATGATGCTGACAATAACGAAATTTCAACATACAAGAGACCCTTGCACAAAAAACCCTTCAGTATGAAGCTTTCTCAAATGGCTCTTCACTCAGAGTTGGGGAAAAAAGAAGAGAAAAACTCAAAACATTTTTGAACAAGATACTGGATACTGTGATGTGCAACCAAGATCCCTTCTTAACCAAGCACTTGTCTCCTAGATGCTGGAAGTCCACTAGCTATCAGCTCCTCAGGGAATGTCCTTAGCCACACAGAGCCACCTCTTCCATTTCCATGGTGGCTCCCAAGCAAGGACTCACTGGTGTGGGTGTACAAAAGCCTATTCAACACCAGGCAATGCTGCGGGGCTGTGAGTTCAGACTTACCCAGTAGGTGAGCTGAGGCTGTGACTCTCATCTCCCTCCACCCAGTCCTGCTTCCTTCCCCGCCCGTCTACATCTGTTGATCTTGAGAGCATTGCAAATAAACATCCTGCACATGAATCTCCATGTGAGAGTTAATTTCCTGGAGAACCTAGCCTGCAGAAGTGCTGGAGACCATGCTGACCAATTGTGCATATATTAAATCACCTAGTTTTGAAAATAACCCAATAAAGTATGCATATTTACCCAAACTTAGAGAGAATTTGAGGCTTAAAGAGATCAAGTAGCCAGAGTAAAGGTGCTTCTAAGCTTACACCCAACTCTGGCTAATGGGTTGGGGTGTTATCTTACTAGGATAAGGTAGATGAAAATAGATAATTGATTACAGAAGTAGACTCCAAAATATACAGGAATTTAGTATAAGAATGTAAATTTTATTTATTTATTTTTGGTGCCAAGGATTGAACTCAGGGGAACTTATCCACTGAGCTACAATGCCAGTCCTTTTTTTGTACTTTATTTAGAGACAGGGTCCTGCTAAGTTGCTTAGGGACTAGCTAAGTTAGTTGCTGAGGCTGGCTTTGAACTTAGGATCCTCCTGCCTCAGCCTCCTGAGCTGCTGGAATTATACGTACACACCATTGCACCCAGCTAAAGTAAAATTTCAAATAAAGATGATTATTCAATAAACATGTTTCAACTAGTTAATCACTTAAAAAAATTAATCTGAACACCTACCTCTCTCCTTTCATCAAAATAATTTCCAGGGGCTTGGGTTGTGGCTCAGTGGTAAAGCATTCACCTAGTATGTGTGAGGTACTGGGTTCGATCCTCAGCACCACATAAAATCTACAACTAAAAAAAAAAATTCTTAAAAAAAATTAATTTCCGCATGTGTCAAAAATTAAACCATAAGAATACTAAGATATGGATGAAAATCTTATTTGTGTGTGAGTGCGTGTGTGTGGGTGCCTGTATGTGTGTGTGTGCCTGTGTGTGTGTGGGTTGGGGCGGGGAGGGGCACAGAGGATTGAACCTAAGGCCCTGAGTGTTTTAGGCACGTGCTCTCTCTACCACTGAGCTATATCCCAACTCTGGATGAATAATCTTGTTGTAAGGAAGGCTTTTCTAGATAAGACAATTCTTGTGTGAAAACAATTTGGGTTCTTCATTTTACAGCATGTTCCAAATTATCTCCTTTTTCTTTGTTTTCTAAGAAAATTCTGTTTCCTATTACATTGCCAGTTGTCTACCCCCACCCACCATATTTTTCCAGTCTTTTGAGAACTGTTATCTATATAAAGTGAAAAAAATAACAATCCTGTCTTCCCTTAATTTTCACACAAGCAGCCCAAGACTCCATTCCTCTGCCAGTTCCTCTCTGTGGCAGGAAGCTATTGTCCAGCTGGCCACAGCAAAGTCTCCTGTTTTGTTATGCTCGAATTCGGGACCCCCAAAAGACCACCAGAGACCAAGATCAATGTAAACAGCAAAGAGGTGTTTATTTCGAGCTAGCTCGGTCCACGCACACAGCAACTGGTGACGCTGAGAGGCCCCGAACCCAGGGTTTGCAGCAGTTTTATACACTCTTTGGAGAAGGCAGGGACCCCCACATACATCTCTTAGCAAATCTTCACACACCGCAGGAAAATCAAATAACAATTCTAAGACATGATTAGCACATTCACTGGCAGGAACAAGTTGGGTAGGGATGATTGTTACTACAAAAGGGGTATTCATTTGAACTGATTGGCTTAAGCCAAGAGGGGTGTACGGGGTTTCCCAAAACGTTATCAACCACCATAAACTACTGGGAGGGTCATCTGGCATCCCAGGTATTTCCCTGTCTTGTAAAGGTCCAGAGGAAGAGACCACACAAGAGACTGGCTTCATGCAATTGGCAAAAGGGGATTTATTAATTCAGCATGCTGAGGTTCCAGGCTCACTCAGGAAGATAGAGCAGCCCAGAGCCCCGAGCAGAGGTCAAGCAGAGCTTAAGTACACTTTTTGGAGGGGGGGGGCTTTGCATACATCAGAACAAATCATCATGAGGCACAGGAAAATTGAGACATGATTAGCACATTCATTGGCGGGAACAGGTCGGCGGGGGTGATTGGTCACTCCTAAGCAGGGTACATATTCAAACTGATTGGTTCGGGCCCTGTGACAAACTGCACAGCTTAGAAACTTTACAATGCCCAGTCTTTTACATTTTAATTTAGGCTTTGTAGCTTAGAAACTTTACCCTTTCATTCTCATGCTGATTGGTGGCTTCTATGGGGTTCCTATGGGTCTCCACCTAGCCTGACTGAGTCAGGGACACCTGGCGCAGCAGATCTCTCCTGTTATTTGTAGATAAACCACTTAGCAGGGTGGGAATGTGCCTAGGAGTGTAAGACCAAAGGTGATGTCCCTTCCTTGGACAGGCTTTGCTCTGAAGTGGAGGCTGGTTTTTCAGTTTTACAAGGAGACTTCTCCCACGGTGGGATCAAGCCCACCCTCTTTCCCTGTGAATCTAGGCAGCCTGTGGTGAGGGTAGAAGAGATGCTAAGTGACTTGCAGAGTTAGGTCGTAAAATGTCATGTAACTTCTGCTCAGCACCCTCAGGTTCTCCCTCTTGGAACCCAGTTACAATGCTCCCAGGGAGCCAGGTGGCCACATAGAAAAGGTAAGTGCAGTTCTCAGCCTTAAATGAGGTCCCAGCCGCTGCTGCATGCCCTGTGGGATAGGCAAGGGAGCCAGTCTTTTAGCAATCCCAGTCCCCAACCAGGTGTCCTTGTGTGGCCTTCAAGCTGCCTCAGGTGGTGCTGCCCATAAGTGTCACTGAGCCCTACCCGAATTGCAGGTTTGTGAGCCAATTAAATAATGCTGAAGGTTTCACGACTAGGTGTGGAGTGGATTGGTACTGTTCTCCAGAGCTCTGACTTCACAGTTCCCATGCCAGAAGTTCACTTTAAAGAGAAACTGACTTGAAGAGGAAGAAGGAGGAAACAACTCATGCTGAGATAGAAAATTTATGCTTCCCAACTGAATAAAAAGCCCTGTTTCTCTTATCATCCAGAAACTGACTCTTCTTCCTCCAAGATCTTGGCTCAGGCCTGAACCTATGCATTGAGCTGAAACATGAAGGCTACCAGAGCTGCCTGAGTCCCCGTGGAAGGAGTGTCTTTCACGCTGTACCAGCAGATGGAGATAAATGCCAAAAGGGATGCAGAAGGTCAGTGGGAAGGCTACAAAGGGCCTGAAATAAACCTGCCCAGAAAGCTTGTTGAACAGCAGGAGCCTGGTTAAATATAGCTTCCGCAGAACTTTGGTCATCTTTTGAAGTTTCTATACTCTGCAGGCATAACCAGGCTGCTTTCAGGATCAGTGGTCATAATTTTTCAGCAGAAAGGAGGTCCTGCTGCTGCTCATTGACCCAACCAGGGTCCCCTGTGGTGGTTCTATGTGGCACGGGCATCCCCGGTCACCAGCCACAGAACACGCAGCCCCACAACCTGGACCTTGAATGGTTTTAGCAGGAGAAAGGGGAGTGGAAGGAGCCAGGGAGGGCTGGGTACCCGTACCTTCCAGTCCCTTTGAATTAATTATTTCTAACGAAATCCTCCAGACATCCCTATGAGGTATATATTTAACCCCACTTGATAGTAAGAAGACAGGTGATCTGAACTTTTAAGTAACCCACCCCAGGTTCAAATCCAGGTCTGAGTCCAAAGACTATTCTTGGATGATATCTGAAGGCCTTTCAAGAAATGGGGCCATATTTAAAAGGGAAAGAAAAAAATGCTGAGACCTGTTCATGGAGTCATCCTGTAACCAACCCAAATGCAAAATGAATTCAGAACTCCACTAAAAGGATAGATTGTTTGGTTAAAATGACTTGATTTTCCCTCTATTAACAAGCTAAATTGCTTATGAATGAATTATTCAAGGACTAGAGGTTATTGCATTTCTTTCTTCTTCCTGTTTTGTGCCTTTGGAGGCAGGGGAGGATTTTCTTTCTGATGTGCAATTCCTCAGGTAACAGTCCTGGGAAGGCAAAGGAGTCAAAAAGAGTGAAACTGAAATTCCAGTCATTTTCTTAAAGATCATGGGATTTACAGTTGGATAAGATCTTAAAGATCACTGTCTAAGTCAGCTTTTCAGCTACTGTGACTAAAAAGACCTTACAAGAACAATTTTAGAGAAGGAAAAGTTTATTGGCGGGCTCACAGTTTTCAGAGGTCTCAGTCCATAGGCAGCTGGCTCCATTCCTTAGGGTTCAAGGTGAGGCTGAACAACATTGTAGAAAGGTGTGGTGGAGGAAAGCAGCTAATATGATGATCAGATATCAGAGAGAGAGACTCCACTTGCCAGATACAAAATATATATCCCAAAGCCACACCTCCAGGGACCCACCTCCTCCAGCCACTACCTGCTGGCCTTCAGTCACCACTCGTTAATCCCATCAGGGGATTGATTCATTGATTGGGTTAAGACTCTCATAATCCAATCATTTCTCCTCTGAATTATCTTGCATTGTCTTACACTTGAGCTTTCAGGAGACACCTAATATCTAAACCATAACAATCATGTATATAAGGGCTGAGGATGTAGCTCAGTGATTCAGCTCAGGCTTAGCATGCACAAGCCTGGGTTCCATCCTCAAGACACCCTGCAATGTGAGAGCAGCTACTTCCCATTGTCCTCACAGGGGCCAGCTGTGTCAGGTAAATGCCAATCCTGGAGACTGAGTTCTTTTCTACTGGTTTCACTTGTCTATGTCATTTGGCTTTGGGTTTGGGGAGGCACTGGGGAGGAGCTATAAATTAAACAAAAGTCATTACATTATCATGGATTCCATTATGTGTACAATAGCCTTCTTCCATTACCCCAGACAAGTGAATAGTTACACAGACTATTCAAGCATCTTAGAATGAGATGGAAGAAGGGGCCACAGAAGCATCTTCTGATTTCCGTCAACTCGATCTTCCATGTCAACATCTCTTCACAAAAAAGGTTATTTCATTTAAATATTACAACAGCCTTGAAGAACAAAGGTATATATTTAATCAAGATTTTGTAGGCCTCTGTGGTGTGCCAGGCACTATAATGGGTGGTCATCACATATTACTCTACCTGTTCAAGAATCCTTCAGGGTATTTTGTCCATTTTACAGGTGAGCAAACTGAGGCATGGATTAAAGCATTACCTGCAGGATCTCCTGACTCCAGTAGTTTTTAATAAACCACTCTTGCAGCAAGCTCAGGAGTGAGTAGGGTGTGTCTCTTCTACTTAGCCATGAAGGAATCCAGGGTAACGGTCATTATTTCTCCACTACTTGGATCCCGAGGTCTTGCTGGGGTGATGGTCCCTGTCATCTGGAAGGGGAGTCAAACTTAGAGTATGTGTTGCAGGATTGAATGTTCCATTTCCTCTCATGTTGTGCTAGAGAAAAATTTTAGTCCCGTGGCCACACTAAGACCAGGGAGGCTCAGAGAGTGATGTTCTGTTCCCAGTATTAAAAACACTGTTGATTTTGGTGAGCAGATCACAGCCTGAAACCTCAGACTGTTTTTAATTCCTACTCATGCAAATATTCACTCTGAAAGTACCATCAAAGTAAATAGACATCATCAAAGGCAAAATCATTTTCCAAAATTGAGAATGAAGGAGGTGGGGATGGGGATGTGGCTCACTGGTAGAGTGCTTGCCTAGCATGCACAAGGCCCTGAGTCAGATCCCCAGCACAATGCCCCTGCAGAATGGAAGATGCATTTTAAGTACAGTCAGTTTATCTGAAGGAAATCCTCAGAGACAATCAAAGGCTATGAAGGAAGGTAGGATGGGAGCCGAGAGTACAGCAGCAAAACCTCTGCCCTTGCAGGGAGAGTTCTCTCCATTCTCCATGTTCCATTGTTCCTTCAATGCTGTGCAAAAGGTCTTGGCTCATATATGCCAAGATTGATGTTTTTAAAACACCATGCCCTTTGGGATCTGTATTAGGGATCTCTAGAGGAACAGGACCAACAGGAGGTACACACACACACACATACATATACATATTACATACACTATATATGTATATACATACATATATACATACACATATAGTTTAGTTATAGTTACAATTATAAAAGGGGACTTCTTAGATTGGCTTACAGAATCAGAAACTAGATAGTTTCACAGTGGCCACCTGCAGACTGGAGTGTTGGGGAAACCAGTAGCTTCTCAGTCCAAAAAGCCAGAGCCTGAGAAGAAAAGGGACCACTGATGCAGCCCCAGTCTGGGACTGCAAGCCTGGGAACTCCCTGGAGTCATAGCAGCAACCCAAACACCCCCTGAGAGAGAGAGAGAAAAATGGCGCCTGCATCCATGTTGGCTTCCTCCTCCCTTGACCCTCCTTCCATCCTGGCCCCCAGCCCATTCGGCCATACTGCCCATATTTAGGATGGGTCTACCCTCTCAGTTTCCTGTCTCACATGTCAATACACCCTCATCAACACACACACAAAAAAAACCTCCTAATTCAATCAAGTTGACCATCCATATCAACAATCACAGGATCCCACCCAAAGGAAAGGGCAAGTTTCATCTTTCTTGGGGTCTGCAGAGAACTGCTAGGACCTTGACTCCAAATTTTAGAGAAATGATACGTTTTTCAGGCCAGACGCATAGCAGACAAAACAGGATTCTAGAATTCCCTTCACCAGGATTGCTTCCTTGGATCCAGGAAGCAGAGTGCTGAGATAAAAGCTTGAAGAATATGATGGAAGTACCCACATCAAGGGAGGTCAGAGGTGATGCCAGAAGCTAGCTAACCAGATTATTAGGTCTCTTCTCTGGCAAAAAGAGATAAATACTTTCTTTATTTCTGTAAGGGTCCGGCGAAAAGTCGGAGGAAGAGACCACCAAGAGACTGACCCATGCAATTGCAGAAGGGGATTTATTGAGGATCCAGTTCAGCATGCTGAGGCTCCAGGCTCACTCAAGAAGTGAGAGCAGCCCAGAGCCCAGAGCAGAGGCTAAGCAGTACTTAAGTACACTTTTTGGGGAGGGGGGGAGGGGGGCTTTGCATATATCGGAGCAAATCAGCATGAGGCACGGGAAAATTGAACAACAACTCTCATACATGATTAGCACATTCATTGGCGGGAACAGGTCGGGCAGGGGTGATTGGTCACTCCTAAGTGTGGGGGGGTACACATTCAAAAGGATTGGTTCGGGCCCTGTATGCTTATGTGACAAACTGCACAGGGCCCTAGGCTAAATGGCCAGTAGGACATTGTCTTTAACTATCTCAGGAATTTCAGGTTCTGGGTGTAGCAGAGGAACTTAACAATACCTAGCCTTTCACTTTTTAATTCAGGCTTTGCAGGTTAGAAACTTTATAATGCCGTCTTTTACATTTTAACTCAGGCTTTGCAGGTTAGAAACTTTACCCTTTCAATTTCAAAACTGTTTTGCAGTTCCCCTTCCCTTTCCTAAGGCAACAGTGCACAACTTAAGGTATTTTTTTGCTTCAAAAATTTGAATGAAAAAAATTTGAAAGAAAGACTCCACACTGTGGATTATTTTTCTTCTGCAGCACACGTGTTTATCAAATGTTCTCTTGTCCTTGGAAAACAACTTTTTTTCTATAATTTCAAAAAATTATCTTGCAAAAAAAAAAAAACCTTTAAATGTTGTTATGGTTTGGATGTAAGGTGTCCCCCAAAAGCTCACATGTGAGACAATATAAGAAGGTTCAGAGGAGAAATGATTGGGTTGTAAGAGTCTTACCCCAATCAGTGAATTGATCCCCTGACAGAATTAACTGAGTGGTAACTGAAGTGGTAGGGTGTGGCTGGAGGAGAATTGGGGATTGGGGATGTGGCTTTGTAGTATATATTTATATTTAGCAACTAGAGTCTCTCTCTGCTTTCTGATCAGCATGTGAGCTGCTTCCCTCTGCCACACTCTTCCTCCATGATGTTCTACCTTACCTTGAGCCCCGAGGAATGGAGCCAGCCTCGTATGGACTAACACCTCTGAACCGTGAGCTCTCAAATAAACTTTTCCTTCCCTACAATTGTTCTGGTTGGGTCTCTTAGTCACAGCAGCAAAAAAGCTTACTAAAACAAATATGCATGCTTTCATTTACAAAATCGTTTCAAATATTTACTCTTTTAACAAGAGGTAAACAGGAAAGGGTCTTGCTTCCGGCCATTTTCCAAAGAAGGACCAAGATGCAGATAAGTCCAGAGATCTGTGGTCCAGAGGCCAGAGTGGGACTCAGTCTTGACCCCCCACACTGTGCTCTTCAGCCTCACTCCATAACCAATCACAAGGGAGCCCTGAAGGTACATACAGGTCATTGAGATGTGCATGGGAGAGGAAAGGAAAGCTCACCAGCTGGGGGCACTGAAGGGCATTACCCTTGGTTGGTCAAGCAGCAGGAAGCTGGCAGTCCACCAAACAGACATCTCCAGCACTCACAGCCCTGGGCAGGCACCCTCAGGCCACAAGAGTGTCCCCAAGAGTCCATGATGGCCTTTCTTCTCTTTGCAGCCCCGTTTCTTTTGTTTTGGGGCCTTCAAAAGCTTTTTTTCTCAATATCCTGCCTTGTTCTGTTTCCCTGTGCCCAGCTCATTATTCCAACAAAGAGCCACCCATGGGCCACCCATGTTCACATAGAATTCTGCTTCCCAGCACAAGCACAGCCTGACCAAAGTGGCCAAAGACACCAGAAATGACACTGCTGTGAAGACCCACCACAGCCCCATAGGCAAGTCCTGTCACAAAGCAGAACCTTCAAGAAGAAACCCTCCTGTGCTCTTCTGGGAGATCCCACAGCTCCTGTGTCTCTCCCGTCCCTCCTGGGACCATGGAAGCAAGTGTCACTTTGCCTCCCCCAAAAGGTGGGCATAGTGGTGCTCAGGAAGTACTCACAGGCTCACGGAAGAAGGAACTACTCAGCCGGATGCAAAAGCAGCCCTTTGCATTCTTCTCCATTCCAGTATTGACCTGGGAAGGTCAAAGCTACCATTTGGCCCATCCTTCCTCACCTCAGCCAACTGCATGTCGTGAATGATGAACAGCATATGCACACAGCATGTGGGCCAGGGACAGTTTGGGTTATGAAAGTCAAAGTCACTCTAGGTTAAAGCTTCAACAAGGAGGGAATCTGTGGGGAGCAAGTAACCCACAGGATGCAAGCCCATTTCTTTAGACAGAAGAGGCCAAGCCAGGCCAGAGAAGACTCCTCCAAGCTGCCTCTTCCTCAGCAGAAGATCCTTACCTCATGCCACAACACTTGGTTGCAGTCTGTTCCCATAGCTTTGTTACTGTGCCATTTCCCAGCTCATCTGACTCCCCCTGACCCCCCCCCCATCAATCATCTATTCTGGAGGCTTTGTGCCAAGTTTTCAGAGATCCATAGTAATTAAATTGAAATTAAAAATCACTCAGATGCTCCCTTTTTGCTAAGGTGGTTATGACAGAAATGAAATGAACCAAGAGGCAGAGAGCAGCAAAAGTTGCTCTGTACATCTGAACCTTTCTAACATGCCCTGCTGGCTCCCAGCTTGTTAGCTCTGAAGCCTGGGAAGAAGTCTCCTTTCTCCATAGGTACAAAACCCTCTGAGCAAACCAAACTAAGCACTATGCAAATATGGCTGTCAAGGTCACAGTGGAGGAAAACATCCAGACCGATGGCAATTAATAAACCGTTCCTCAAATGCAATCAGAAGTTGTCAAGAATCTGTAAAATTCTGTGTCTCCTTGACAGGTCCAGTATGTTAAATCCCAAATTTTAAATCTTTTAACACTTCTTTCCTAACATATCTCATTTCAGAATGAAGACCCTTCCCCACAAAGCACTGCATCACTAAACTTTAGAGAGAGGAAGAGGGAGAGCTGGGGAAGCTCAGTGAGCACGCTGCTCTCTGGGTTCCTTCTTTCCCTTCCTCCTTCCTCCCTGCCCTCCTCTCTCTCTCTCTCTCTCTCTCTCTCTCTCTCTCTCTCTCTCTCTCTCTCTCTCTCTTTTCCTCTTTCTCTTTATTTCTCTCTCCCTTTCCTTTCTCTATCGCTCATTTTTCTCTCTTCCATTCTCTATCATTTTTTCTTTCTCCCTTTCTCTTTCTCTTTCTCTTTGTCCTTTCTCCCACTCTCAAGCTTTCTCTCTCTCTCCCTCTCCCTTCTTTTCTTCATCTCTTCCTTCTTCCTTCTCTTTCTCTTTCTTTCCTTCACTACAGTAGCTCCTCTGTATTCATGCATTCCAAGCAAAGCACTGACCCCCAGCTCCTTGAACCCTGGGAGGTGGTAGGGGAACCCCCCCCAAGTCCCTGCTGCCCCATGAGGTCTCCCTTACACTCCCCTCCCCACCTGAGGGCAGCAGAGCCCAGTCCTTGGGGAAGCCTAGCCAGCACCCATCCATCCCAGAGCACTGCCCCTCCACCCACCACTAGCCTCATTTCCTGTACACAAGAGGCCTCTGCTGGAAGAAGCAGAACTTTGCACAATCACCTAACAGCTGTCACATCTCTTTTACTTTTTTTTTTCCCTTTGATAAAATTGGAAATAGCCTGACTTAAAAAAAAAAAAAGAAGAAGAAGAAGAAGAAGGAAGAGGAATTAGAACCCTCTTTCTGCCTGAATTTTCTCCTTCAACTCAGGTCACAAAACCTTTGGTAGAGAATCCTTAAATGATTTTCATTTTGGACAAGGGGAATATGAGATTCCTGGCTGGAATGATCAGATGTAGATAGGGTTCTTATCCTTGGAGGAATAATTGTAAGCCTGCATTTACTACCTGCTTAAACTGTCCTGGGGACTGGGAAAACTTTATCTTATTGAATCCTCACAATAATGCTATGAAATAGTCGTTGAATTAATCTCATCTTGAAGATAAGAAAACTCAGGCTTAGAAATTAAGTGACTGGGGCTCAGCGGTAGAGCGCTCACCTAGCACGTGCGAGACCCTGGGTTCAATCCTCAGCACCACATAAAAAATAAAATAAAATAAAGGTATTGTGTCCAACTACATCAAAAAAAAATATTAAAAAAAAAAAAGAAGTTAAGTGACTGGTTCAAGGTCAGTCAGTACATGTTTCAGCCAAAATAACAGGTTCAATATCAGAGCATGAGCCCATGGCCACAGCGCACTATAGACACTCTTCACATGTACACATGCACGTGCGCGTGCGCGCGCACACACACACAAATGCACACACACACACAAATGCACGCACACACACACACAAATGGATCTTTTACAAGAAGAAATCTCAGTTGTTGTGTTTGTAAGTTGACTAGTTATAAAATCTTTCAGTTCAAATACCAATAATGTGGCTAGAAAAGTATAACAACCACCCAATTTGGGCTGGGGATCATCTCATTACAAAAGAGTAGTGGTCCTTCCCTCACCCATCATGGAAAACTCTGTCCCCAAGAGCCTTCCTCACTAAAAAGATCACAGCCACTGACACACCCAGGTGCAGGGGATCAAGGTGTCTCTTGTCTGAGGGGAATCCAGTGGCCCCACCTTGCCCTCTCCAACACCTAGCTATACATCTGACCTCAAAGCCCTCACCTTTATCTGTGAGGATGCTCTTGACTGGAAAATGAGAACACCTGGCTATCAGTGAATTTTTAAAGTAAGGGCTGTTTAAAAATATCATTACAAGGTCAGAGGTAGAAAGATCTACGTTATATATGAAATCTTCCCCCTTTAAATGTTAGCAAATAACTCAATTTTTAAAACCATGGTCTGGCTGTCATCTGCTGGTCAAATATGACCTATATGTGACCTGACCTTCCTTTTCTCCCCTCCATCCAATACTTTCACAGGTTCCTACCTGTCCCCCTCCCTAGGCTTGCTTTGATGGCTTACCACAGGGGCAAATGATAACTATAACAGCTCATATTTGTTGCATAGCTATTGTGTGCTCTATCAATATCTATGCATCATCTCATTTAGTCCTCACAACCTATGAGGCGGGCATTGGTACGATCTCCATGGTTAAAAGTAAAAAAACTAAGGCACAGAAAAACTCCGAATTTGTATCCAATGTTAAAGAGCCTGCTAGAGTTAATGTGATTCAAACACACTGATTTCAAAGCTCATAATCTTTAACTGCTCTATCAATTATGATGCTCTTTGTTGTAAAATCAGATCACCTGATACTAACTGGATTTAAAAAGTAAGGCCATATTTTTAAAATTGCATTATATGAAGAGCAAAGTTAACAACCACTATGGAAATCAGTATGAAGTTTCCTCAAGACTAGATATGGGACCACCATATGACCTAGTGATACCACCCCTTAATTTTTATCCTGAAGAATTGAAGTCATTATACTATAGTGATACATGCATACCCATTGTTGGGGTGCAGCGGAGCGTCGGAGGGGAGGAACCACACAAGAGACTCACTTCATGCAATCGCAGGGGGGAAGTTTATTGAGGATCCTGTTCCAGCGCACTGGGACTCTGTGCCCACTCAAGAAGGGAGAGCGGCTCAGAGCCCAGAGCGGAGGTCAGGTGGAGCTTAAGTACACTTTTTGGAGAGGGTGGGGGGCTTTGCATACATCAGAACAAATCATCATAAGGCGCGGGAAAATTGAACAACAATTCTGAAACATGATTAGTACATACATTGGCGGAAACAATTTAGGCAGAGATGATTGGTCATTTCTAAGTGGGGTACACATTTAAACTGATTGGTTCTGGGGCCTAGATGCGTACGTGCCATGCTACCTAGAGCCCTTAGCTATTAAACAACCAGGGAATCAATGGAGACATTTACTAGGTAGTTCCCTCATTGTTCTAACAACTTTACAGGGATTACAAGTTCCGGGGATAGCAGAGGAATTGTAACAATAGACTTGTATGATTGTAACAATTGTCTTTTACCTTTTAACCCAATCCCTGCACTTTGGAAACTTTAGGATGCCTGGTCTTTTACACTTTAACTCAGGCTCTGCGGCTTAGAATCAGCTTGGAAATTTTACCTTTACACCATGTTTATAGCAGCACAATCCATAATAGCCAAGTTATGGAACTAGCCTAGATGTCGGTCAATGAATGAATGGGTAAAGAATATGTGGTAAATACACACAATGGAGTTTAACTCAGCCACAATGAAGAATGAAATTATGTTATTTGCAAAAAAAAAAAAATGGATTGGAACATGAGAGCTTTATGTTAAGTGATAAGCCAAACTCAGAATGTCAAGAGTTGTATGTTTTCTCTCATATGTGGAAGCTAGAGAGGGCAAAGGGGGAATAAAGCGAGGGGGAAATCTCATGAAAATAGTAGAAAAAGAGGACGGGGGTGGGGGGTGCAGATGAGAGAAAAGGGAAATACTGGAGAATGACATTGACCAAATTACATTATGTGCATTACAAATATGTCATAGTGACACTTTTATGTATAATTATCACGTGCCGATAAAAAAAAATTGTTCAAAAAATAAGAGCAAAATTAAGATGATGGCAGGGTTGGTTTAGCAGCTTAATATCTCTGCCATCCCTGTGTGTCAATAACGTTCAAGGTCACAACAAGGCTCCAAGTATCAGGTCCTCAAACTGTAGCTTCTCAACTTCACCCAACAGCACGTTTCACTTCAGGTCTCTCATCAGGCAGGAAAACCATCCCCCAGAACATCAACTGGTGTTTCATTTGCTAGAATTGTGTCACATACTTAACCCTACACCAATCCCGGGCAAAGAAGAATAGGATTAAGTGGAACAAATTATGATCCAATTCCTGAGGCTGGAGCAGAGAAGCACCTGACTGGTGGTCAGCCAGCAGAAGCTGCTCCAACTACTGGGAATGTGTGGATGGTCTCCTAGGACCCTGTCAGGGACTAGAAGGAAATTCTCCTTCAAAGATTAGCCTGACAGCCCCCTGGGAGACATCCTGCCTGGGAGGCATCCTGCAGCTACCTATCTCCCTGGAACATCCTGCAGTTATCAGGATCATCAGACATCTTGCAGCTGGCAGTTTTACCACCCACATGCAGCAATTGCTGATTAGAGAGCTTCCCCATCCCCAGCATATGAATACCCACCCACATCCAGCAATTGCTGATTAGAGAGCTTCCCCATCCCCAGCATATAAATACCCCTGTGTGAACAATAAAAATTTGCAGCTTGATCAGACTCCTGTCTTGCTGTCACCTTTTGTGTCTCTTGCCCCTTCATTCCTCCCCATCTAGGTTCGCTGCCCACGTTGATGTGTCCTGCCGGATGGGACAGGACCCAATGAAGTTTATAAAATCCATAATGAACAACAATAACAGAATAAGAAGAGGATGCTCCCACATGTATTATGAAGCAGGAATCCGAGCTAGCTCTGTAATAGGAATGTGCATGATTGGGAATGTACCATTTCCAGGGAGCTCTAGGTAATTCTAGGCATCATAGTCATTTTTACTACTCACTGCATGGCATGACATGTCACAAGGGGGAACTCAACAAACCTCGTTTAAAGACTGAGACCAACCAAAGGAGTTCAACTATATTATCATTGCAAACTTTTCTTCCAAGAAACAGTTCTGTGACACTCATCTACAGATATGAGATTTGTAAAATTTGAAACTGTGATGCAATGCCCTCGTTTCTGCTAAGCCCATTTACTGTTTAGCCCTCACTCAAGAGCTCAGCAACGTCTTGAGCAGTTAGTCTGCCCTAGCTTGTCCATCACAAGCCCAGAGCCCTGCATCACTGAGCAGCTGATCTTACGCTTTTCCTGTCTTATACATTAATTAAAATGAAGGTCTTTAAAGACTCATTGCTCAATTAAACTTTTTTTTAATCATAAACTTTCCAAAACACCTTTTCTTTTTGCTTTGTTGATTGATACTACAGATTGAAGCCAGATGTGCTTTACCACCAAGTCACATTCCCAGCCCTTTTCTATTATTTTTATTTTTTTGAGAAAAGGTCTTGATAAGTTGCTTAGTGCCTCACTAAGTTTCTGAGGCTGGTGTTGAGAGCCACAGCCGAAGGGGCCCCAGCAAACTTCCAGCTGCCAGCTGATGATTAGCTCACAGCGGCCCCAGCAAACTTCTAGCTGCCAACTGATTGGCTCCTCTGCGGTGATGCTCATTGGGCTGTTTCCCCGCCCTTTCAGACCACGGAGCTGCTCATTGGGGGACTTTTTTGGCTCCACCCACATGACCCAGCCAATCGGCCTCAAGAGCAGGAGGAGTGGGGGAGGTTGAGAGGCTTGTGGGAAGCCAGTGGTGGCAGTTGGGCTCTGAGAGAATTTCTGAAGAGCTGTGTGGTTTGGTGTGTGTGTTCTAAAAATAAAGTTCGTTTCTTTTGACAAGTGGCTTCTGAATTGTGCCCCGCCAGACTGTGGCAGGCTGGCCTTGATCTTGCAATCCTCCTGTCACAGCCTCCCGAGCCGCTAGAATTACAGGTATGTGCTACCGTGCCCAGCTGTCCTCAAGTGTTGAATAAGATGGCCTTATCTAACATGGTTGTCCCTCCCTATCATCTTAACCTTATAGGACTTGGCACCAACTGCAGTTGCCTTATTCATTGTCTGGCTTATTGTCTGTCTCCCCTACAAGAATGGTTTACCAAAGCAGGGACTTGTCTTCTCCTCTCATCACCTAGTGACAAGGACAGTGCTTGTCAACAGTGATCCATAATAAATGCTTGAAAATGAATGAATAAAATCTTAAGCAAACAGTTTTTAGGGTCCGAATATAAATGCATCTTAACACCAGTTTTGTCTGTGACTTTTAGAATTTTGTATATCTTCTGGTTCCTACCTCTGATAAATCAATGAGAAAAATAAGAATTCTTCCATTCACTTGGAAATATTACTAAATGTCTTTTCGGCATAATCCTTTTAATTTCCTGTGCTAATTGAATTGATAAGATTGCATTCAGTCAAGGGGAACTCTGGAATATTATCAAATGCTTTGAATTTCCCACAGAAACAATGCTTACTTGTTCTTTTCCCTAAATCTTACCAAGCTAGGGAATAGGTTTCATATCTGAGAGCTGGAGGCAGCCCAAGAGAATATTCTTTCTGTTTCAGGTCTTTGTCACTTGAGGAAAGTTGGGGAAACATATCTTTATTTCTCTTGTGCTCCAGTTCACCTTCATTCCAATAGAGAACAAAATATTTCCATGTATTTTCCAAGTGACTTCCCAAGGTTTGGAAATGTCTCACAGTGAAAAGTCAAATAAAGAGAGAATAACAGTTATAGTGAATGTGAATGAGGAAATTACCATTTTTATTGTTTTCCCTGTCCTGGAATGGGAAGATATAATCCTGTGAACTGACCTCTCTTTATTCCACTCTCTGGAATGTCCTTTGAAAGAACACAGCTAGGACCTGAACCTGGTCTATCGTCTCTTGTTTACACAGTTACTAACAAAAAAATTTCTCAGAAACCCAAGGCTGAGGGTAAGTATATCAAATTCAACTCCAGCAAATGTGGCGACAAAAATCTATTAAAATGCTAACAGTAACTATCCACCGTGTAACATGTGAACTGTGGAAGAACAGTTTGACTATTACTATTCTCTCAAAAATACCATGGGCACACTTCTTTCCTTTTTATAAGTAGTTGTCAGCATGTGTTTATGCCTATTTATTCTGCTTTTTGCAAATTATTCTTTTATGATATATTTTTCTGAAGGAATGTATATATATTTGCTTTATTTTCATTGCTTCATGCACTAGTTGAATTATAATGATTATTTCAAAAGGTACAATCACAATAAAAGTGCAACTTATTTTGTTCTAGACCCTATTTGTCCTCAGTACTACCTTTGACAGTCAGGGATTATTATCTACATTTTAGAGAGGAAGAAACTAAAGTCCAGAAGGTCAAATTGTTGCCCCAAATCACACAGCTAATAAGTCTCAAAACATGGATTTAAATCCAGAGAAATGTGGCTGGAAACTCTGCCCTCTCCAGGACACCAGGCGTAGGACCGTACTGAGGGCCTGCAGGGGCCAGGCCCTTCATCTAAGTTACTTTATTTATTCTCTAAAACGAAATTACAAGATATGTGTTATTATTCCCATTTTAGGACAAGAAAATTGAACTAGAGGTTAAGTAATTTGTTTAAGGTTGAAGAAGTATTTTTTTTTAATTTTTAAGAGAGAGTGAGAGAGGAGAGAGAGAGAGAGAGAGAGAGAGAGAGAGAGAGAGAGAGAGAGAGAATTTTTAATATTTATTTTTTAGTTTTTTAGTTCTCGGCGGACACAACATCTTTGTTGGTATGTGGTGCTGGGGATCGAACCCGGGCCGCACGCATGCCAGGCGAGCGCGCTACCGCTTGAGCCACATCCCCAGCCCCCAAGGTTGAAAAAGTATTAAGGGCAGATTTACGATGTAAACTCTGGTTCATCAACTTCCAAGCCCACTTCACAGGGCCCCTGTCATAGAATCTTCATGGTTAATGAAGAACAGTGAACAGTGTCCTCCATTCTCAGGTCCAGCCCTTGATAAGCCTGTGTGTGTGTGTGTGTGTGTGTGTGTGTGTGTAAGCACAGAGATGAGAAAACTCTTAAATACTGAAGGACAGGACTGGAATATCTGTATTTATATTCTTTTTCAAGTTACTGAAACTAATGCTTCTGTTTTAAAACCAAAACCAGCCAGGTGAGGTGGTGCACACCTGTAATTCCAGTGGCTTGGGAGCTGAGGCAGGAGAATCACAAGTTCAAAGCCAGCCTCAGTAACTTAGTGAGGTCCCAAGCAACTCAGCAAGAGCCTGTTTCTAAATAAAAGGACAGAGGATAGGGTTCGGTGGGTAAGTGCCCCTGGGTTCAATTCCTGGTATCAAAAAAATAAATAAATAAAAATAAAATTAATCAAAATTTAAAAATAAAAAAATATTGAGTCTCAATTTTAAATCTAAGTCTTCACTATTGGTCCATTCCATAACCAATTACATGATTCTTTCCATAGAAAAATCTCTCAAACATCTTAGTTTTTAGATTCTTCAAATTCTCTCATGTATCAAGCAGAAATTAGTGTCCATCTCAATAATGGGCACAATGGAATATTTTAGAATGATTAATTAGGCCACAGATGAGCTATCAAATTGTCAGTGCAATTTATCTAACTTTTATTTTTATCATTCAAACTTACAGCAAAAGTGTAAAAGTAGTCCAAAAAAATTTCACATACCCATCTATACCCAATTTAGTTACTTATTAACATTTTGCTCCATTACTTTTATTATCAACATACTCATATTGATATGATAATGTGGCATAAAGTACTTTTATAGCAACTTATAAGTAATCAATATAAATAAACTGATTTAAACTTAAGCTAAAGGGAATGCCACTTGGTGCCAGAGCCAGAAAGTCTATATTCAGTATTGTTGAATCGGAAAGCTCACTGAATTTAGCCAAATCTGAAGCCCACACACAAGCCCCATGTCAGAATATCTCAAAATTTCCAGCATGAACATAGCGATGTCCATGTCAATGTGAGCTTATTTTTCAAAGAAGGATTCTTTTCAAAAATAAGTTATTAAAACTGTTTTATAACAATTCCCAAAATGAAAAAAGAATCCTATCCCAGAATAGGAATCATATACCAACGATCAACCTTCTAAACTGTTCAGCAACAATAATCAATATGGGTGCCACCAAGAAATCTCTATTGTGACATTTGACCCTCCAATTCCTCTGGAAATAATAACAAAACACTTCATCTTAATAATTCAGTATTTCTCAAGGCTACCTATGAAAGGCCTACAATTACTTCAAAACCTCCCACACTTGGCTCAGTAGACATTACCATGGTCATGTTCTTGTGACTCCCTGAAAGGTAATCTGCTTGACACTGATTCATTTAGTACTAAAGCTGTACGTTGAAGGGCTAAACAGTTCTGGCACAGATTCAAGAATACCTAAACCAGGTGCGGTGGCACCTGTCTATAATCCCCGTTGAGGCTAAGGCAGGAAAATGGCGAGTTCAATTTTTATTAAGAACATTTATTATTTGTATGAAAAAATAAAAAGGGCTGAGGTTATAGTTCAGTGGTAGGGCACCCTGGGTTCAACCCACAGAACAGCAAAACAACAACAGCAAAAAAGAACACCTAAGCACAGCCTTGTCTGAGGCCATCCCTGGAGGAACAGCCTTCCCTGACAGTATGCACTGTACCAATTGAGAGAGTGTCAGACGCCTGTGAACAAGCAGATGCACCTCTTGTTTCCTCAGCTTCTCTCAGGTTGTCTTCCTCTCTAGCCGGTGCTCAACAAAGGCGTTGTTCCCAGTGTACACTGAAAATACAGCCGGATTCCTTCAGTAAATATCCGCCAGGGAGGTCACATGAAAAGACTGCTCCAATTTATACTTGGTGGTAGGTTTCCAAGGGTAAAATAATACAGTCCGTGTCTTTTTGGTCATAAAGAAACCATTGTCACTAAATCTCCCTGGGATGCTTCCTACATCCAACCAAACAAAGGGAGCAATAGCTGAGGTTTCCAGAGCAAACACAAAGGTGTCACCTTTCTGAGAGATGCTGGCCTGGAAAAAAGAAAGAAAAATGAAGTGAAGGTTGAATGAAGAACTACATAGCCCATGGCAATGTCTACCAGGAATTTAACGAGGGCCTGGTAGGGAGCACATTGCCAGTGCTTTCGTTTTGCCACTGTTAAAGTCATATATTCCATGCATGGTTTCAGATGCTTGAACATCACTTGGAAAATGACTTAAGTCTGTGGAACATTACCAAGTTGTAATCTCACACCGAGGAAACAGGCAGACTCCTCTGGTGAAGGAGACTATTTCAAAATAGGCCCAAAGTTTTATATATTTTATAATTTTTCTCAGAGGAGCATCAAGGAGGGAACATTTTGGCATAGGGCTGGCTATTTTTAATGACCACATGTAATTTTAATAGATGTGGATCTAGCTAGAGAGTGCAGCCATGGAGTGTACATTAGAGCCTTCTGAAAAGAGCCTGCGTTCTAGAAGCTAATCGGCCAAGCCACTGCAAAACATCTACCATTCTCTGTCTTTTTAGTAAAGTCACATTATTAGCATGTGCAAATTCTATACAATTTCAGCAGACAGAGTGAGAGACAGAATCCTCTAGACCCATTCCATTTAATTAGCCGACTGAGCATAAGCCCCAGAGAGAGGATGAGCCACTCCTCAGAGGCCACAGGCTTGTGAGCCTTTCTCAGAAGAGCAAAGAATCAAATGTCACCTGGTCTTTAAAGCTGTGCATTTGTCACAGAACACGGCTCCTCAACATGCATGCACACTACACTGTAAAGTCTTTATTATATGTGTGGGGCATAAAGAATTTCAAAAGACAATTTTTACTGTACACAGTTCAGCTTCATGGACTTGCATGATTATCGTTCAAGTTATAAACAAGAAAACCGACATTGATAGAAGCAGTAAAAGACCTGAATAAAGTGCATGAGGGAACTCTAGGAGGCTCTGAGACTCAGGCTGGAGGTTAGATGCCAAGTTCTACCTGGTGAAGATCCTAAAGCAGCCACGCACTCACTCAGAGGGGGCCATGGAAGCCTTAGCTACTGCTGCTCAAAGCCAAGGTCACAACAGACCCAACACAGCACCTCGCTAACTCTTGCTGACTTCTTCTAATAGGAAATCTCATCTCTGGGCCTCTGACTGCAGAACCAGAGGCTCAAGCTTGTACCCTGGCTTCAGAAAGACCAGGAGAACAAGGACCTATAGTAAGCCTGAATAAATGTTAACTAACATTATTACTATTGTTGTTATCTCTTTAGGATGGACAAGTCTCACTGAAATGCAAGTCAGGAAAAACAAATAAGGAAGCCCTATCTCTCTTGTACCCTCAATTAATTCTAGGAAATAAAGGCCTTAGCTAAAAGAGAAAAGTTTTTGTTTTTGGAGTCATAAGTTTAGAAACGACAAATTTGTTCAGTATTTTTTGTTTCTTTGCTAGATGAAATGATATGTAAGCTATGTCACTTATTTTTCTTTTTTTCTTTTTGTACTGGGAATTGAACCCAGGAATATTTTACCATTGAGCTACATCCCCATCCCTCACTCTCCCCCTGTTTTGAGACAGGGTTTCACTACATTGCTAAATCTGGCCTCCACATTTCAATCCTCCTGCCTCAGCCTCCCAACTGTTTGGGATTACAGGCATGTACCACCATGCCTGGCTATGTCATTTCTTTCGTGTCTGTCTATTCTATCTCAGTTGTTACAGATAACTTAGATTTCATTATGGAAAAGTTCACTATAAATCCAAAAAGAACCTATGTTCTCAATTGTCAGGGCTCTTTCAATAAAACATAAGACTAGGTGTTTTTATATCACTATTTCTAAAGTCAATTTTAAAAATCTTTCTCAATAAATGAAAAGCACAAAACAAACTTAAAAGTTGTTAAAAATAAAGAATCAGCTTTCTAGAAAGATTCTGTCTGTTACTATATGTAGGAAGAAAAGATGGAAAGGTTTTCAATCAATTAGAGTCCAAATTCTCTAGCTGCACAAATTTTGTAACAACACAACCTAATTATTCTATTTTTTCCCCCTGGAAATTACAAAGTGATTTGGTGATTAAACTGCTTTGAAGCAATAAACAAAAGAAAGAGGAGTGATTAATAGATTGTACTTAAAAAGTCAAAATTTGGAGTGCGCCAACTGGGCTCCAAGCTTTCGTAGGCTTAGGACCTTGAGCTTCTTGTCTAGGTTCTCTAAACAGGTTTTCTTACTCATAAAACACAAAAGATCACACCTCAGGGTTGCTGTGAAAGTTAAGAGGTTTATCATGCAACAAAGTACCTAGAACAGAGCCTGGAACCTAGTGAAAGTTAATCAGTGAGGATGGACGAAGCCTCCTCTCCCACCACTGTCCCAGCCTCACTAGGGAAGGATGAGGAGCCAGCACAAGCAGCAGAAACTGAAAACTCTTGACAAATCCTGAATTAGACTTAAAGAAACTCATTTGGCCTTTGCTTCCGGTGGGAAGGAGTCCATCTTCCCCAGGCCTCAGGTCAACTCACTACCAAGAAGGAAACTGGCAAGTTGCAGGATGCAATGTGCTGGCACAAGAACAGGGCGCTCCGCAAAGCCATCGTGCTTACTGTGATCTGGGGCTTGAGGAGCCCCTGGGCATTCTTCAGAGAGGACAGGAAGTGATAGTTGGTGGGGCTGACGCGTTTACGGTCAGTTGAAAGGTAAAAGGAAACCACACAGTTTTGGCGGGTACAATTCCCACATGTCTTCAGCAATGTATTCACTGGTTGCTCATAGATGGACACAGCCTTCCCGGCTTTGAGGACAAAAGGTTTAGTCACAGTGAAGTACAAAGGTGTCAGGGAATTCCATGCATGGATTCTCACCTGTGGAGAAATGAAACAATAAAAACATTCTTGGTTTTTATGTTTTTCAAGAATAATCATGGTACTCATAGCTGACAGTCAGAAGAACAGAACTGGTTGAGACACTATGAGACCTGAATGTCAATCGCAGACGCATTAAGTTATGTGACCATGTAACTTGTCAGCCTCCATTTCTTCATAGATAAAATGGAAATAATAACAGCTCTAATTTCACAGGTTGGTGTGAGAATTTAAAAAATAATCCCTGAAAGGGCACTACTGGCACACTGCAAGGATTCTATGATTATGACCTACTTCCAGTGTCCTCCAAGCTGTAGCCACCAGAGACATGGAGCTTCTACCCCTGTTTTAAAAACAAGGTTGTTGTTGTTGTTGTTTCCCCTACACACTCATTCTGGATAGTTTTACTGATTTCAATTTTTAACATATCATTTTAAACTATTTTTGCAAAATCTGGACTACTTCCTGCTCCTCATAATTATAAATAATCTTACATTTATGTGGCACTTGACACTTATATAACCTGCTTTCATCTATCTCCTTTATTCACCGTTCATGGAAATCCTTAAAAGAGGTAGGCTGGTATCATTTTACAGAGGATTCATCAAGATGTTCAGGGTTTTGCTCAAGGTCATGTAATAAAAATGGCAGGTTTAGCCTGAATAACAGACTATATTTCTGATTCCAAGTGCAACCCATTTTCTGCTACAGGCACTAAAAATATTTTGATACAATTAATTCTCTCTTTTTTTTTTTTGGTCCCAACAGCAATATAACCAAACAACTAAGGAAATAATCATCTGAAAGTCCTCCTTTATCTTAGAGAGAAAAAAAAAAAATCCAAGTGACTTACAGTGAGCTGCACTTTAGAGTCTGAGTGAAGGTCCGACACACCATAGACATAAAATATACCTTGATCCTCAAAGCCTATTGGCAACAGTGGAGCAAAGAAATTTCGAGCAAAGTAATGCAGCATTTTCCACTTTCCTCCATACTCTGTAAATAATCAAGAGAGTTAGGGGAAGGCAGGGTCAAGCATTCAACGTCCTTGTGCACATGGTCCTGTTGTGTGTGGCTCATCAGGATTTTCTGGAATGAGCATGTGAGGGAGTTGACAACGGAGGGAACCCCAGTTTGTTAAAGTCTCTAATCAGGCATTTTGGATACCACCCTCACAATATCTGAGTGAGGCAGGCAATAATAACTCACTTTCCAAAGGAGGAAACAGAGGCTCAGGAGTGAACTCAAACATGCTAGAGGTGGTGTTTTGAGCCAGGCCTGATTCTTAGACAACATGTACAGGTAACTCTGCTTCAGGAGCTCAATTTTCCTTTTTATCACAAACACATAAAGGAGAAGGTTGCCTTGGCAGTGAACACCTGTTGCAAATATTCATTTATAAGAATTACTTAGAACTCAAAGTCTCCTTTTTCCATAGGCACAAAAACCTCTGAGCAAACCAAACTAAGCACTGTGGTGCCAAGGTCAGACTGGATGAAAACATCCAGACCAATGGCAATTAATAGCAGTTCCTCAAATGCAATCAGAAACTGTCAAGAATCTGTAAAATTCTTTGTCTCTTTGGCAGGTCTTGTATATTAAATCCCAAAACCTAAGCTTTTAACATCTTCCTTTCTCAACATTTGACATTTCAGAATGAAGACCCTTCCCCACAAAACATTACATTACCAAATTTCAGAGACAGGGAGAAAAAGAGGAAGAAGAAGGGTGAAGGAGTCTTTCTCAATGATCTAAAAATATAAAACAAATTTAAATTTTGCTAAAAACAGAGAATGAGACTTTCTATAAAAATATCGTCAGTTAGTATGTGTAGGGAGAAAAGAATGGGGAGGTTTTTTAAATCAGCTAGACAGGTACCAAAAATTTTCCAGTTGCACAATTTTTGTAAGAACAAATCCTAATCATCCTATTTTTTCTTGGCAATTATAAAGAGATTTCATGATTAAGCTGCTTTGAAGCAATAAATCAAAGGGAATAGAGTGATTAATAGACTATACTTAAAAAGTCAAAATTGGAATATTTCAACCAGGATCCAATGCTCCCTATCTCAGAGCCTTGAGCTGGTTGCTTAACCTCTTTAAACTGATTTTCTCACTTTTAAAACACAGATGAAAACACTTCAGGGTTGCTGCTAAAGTAAGAGTAAAGACCATAAAACACAGCCTGGAACATAGCACAATCACCAGGGAAGAAACACCTGGATACATAGTGCAAACTGTTGAGGTAGAAGAATAACAGAACCAGTTTCTTTGGAGTTTTGCAAAATTTCATTCTCTATAACCCCGAATGTTAGTACTTTCACATAGCAACAACTGGTGGGAAGACATGCGAGGTAGAGAAGTTTTTCTATCAGATCTACAAAATGAACAAGAGCCAGGTGGGGTGGTGCACGCCTGTAATCCTAGCAGCTCAAGAAGCTGAGGCAGGAGGATCTCAAATTCAAAGCTATACTCTCTCTAGGCCCTAAGCAACATAGAGAGACCATGTCTCAAAAAACCAAAAGGGCTGGGGATGTGGCTCAGTGGTTAAGTACCTCTGGGTTCAATTCCTAGTACCAAAAATACATAAAATAAAATGAACAAGAACTCACATTTGAAAAGTCCTCTCCTTTGTAGAAGATGGCTCCTGAGGTAACTATACACTCTGATGTGTGATATCCATGGCAGGGGAAAGACTGTAAATGGGTAGTTCCAGAGGTCAAGGCCACAAACAGAATAACTCAGGAGAACAGGAATTCAAGCAACAGGTCTCACTGATATACAGTCCATGTTACTAATCAGTATTAAAGTTTGGCCAACAGCCTAAAAATGTCATGTGATATCTGGCTTTGCCATTAGCTCTATGACTTTTCAAATTTATGAATGAAGCAAAACTGCCCATGTGGATTTTTTTTATTTGCAAAATTGTAACTCTAAATTAGACTAATTTTTAAAGAAATATATTCAAACCTACAGATTCTAAGCCACTATGGAGCCCTTTAGAGTATCACCATTTCAGGCAATAAGAGATGACCCAAAACCCCCAGTTGCACTCACTATGAGCAGGGGCTTTATTGAGCCAATTCAATAGAATTAAACAGAAGCCAAGAGACTGCCCAGAGCAGGAGCAGATATAGCAAACACAGTCATAGCCTCTCTCTGGTACAGGTGGAGCATCCCTAAACTCAAAATTCAAACTCCAAAATTTTCCAAAACCTAAAACTTTTTGAGCTGCAGCATGACACCACAAGAGGAAAATTCCAAACGAACAAAACATACACACAAAATCAGAAATACTTCTGGTCCCAATCATTTCAGATACTTAAACTGTACTTGTTTTCTCTAATAAGTATAAGGAGCCCATGACCCTCTCCATGCAGGAAGGGTCCTGCTGGAATTTAGAAAACAGCCAAACTCTTACTCTGCCCTTATGCCCTTGTATTTGGAGCTACCTACCCTTCCTGAAGACTCTTACAAATAATCCACATGCAGCCATTTAAAGCAAGATTTCCAAAGGCTGCACTCTCCTGTTTCTTGAACCAACTCAGCTTTAGAAGCTCACAGCCCCTTCCACAGATAGCAAGCAGGGTCAGCATCCAAGTGTCTCGGAACAATATCTTTTTGTCCACCTTTCTAGCATCTCAGCCATTCCCTCACAGTCTACGCAATTCTCACTCAATGCTCTTTTATGTGGTTAGTGCTGATAAAAAGAGTTCAGTCACAGAAACATGATCAAAAATCCAATTCCCTGTAGGAGTTATCCATTTGGCACTAATAAAAGCATTTGGAATGAACCCTTTTGGATTTGCATCCGTAACCAGTTTAAGAGCCTCCCCCAGCCAAATGGCCTTTTTATTCTATGGCCTTGCCTCGATTTTGACCCAAACAACTGTTTATATTACAAACTAAACTTTGCTTCAAATCACCTCTAGTAAAGGCCAAAGATATATTATTTCTCCTTAATTTTTTAATGTAACAAAATAGATGGGATCATCCAAACTTCAAGTTCCATGCCAGTCTTCTCACCTTTGGCCAACTGAACTGGTTCAGCTAGTATTTTACTACCTTCTCCCTCCCAAAAATAAACAAGGTAAAATGAAGATGATTTTATGAATTTAAAGCACAGTTAGAGAAATGAGCACATTAATGCTCAAGGAGGCCAATTTTTCCATGTGGTTGAATTCTCTCACATAGCACAAGGGACACTAAAATTCAGAAGGGATGCTTAAGTTCATGCCTCTTTGGCCCTGGAATGTCCTCTTAAATAAACTCAAAATTCTATGCAATATAATTGTAAGACACAGGACTGAGGTCTTTGCATATTCCTTATTAGCTTGCTATTGTGACTTCCCATCCCTTACCATCCTGCTATTGTGACTTTTCACAAAACACAACTCATGAGCTATCTCTAGGGCTCTTGGAGAGACAGATCATTAGATGAGTGGGGTGGCTGTAGTCCACAGCCTGGTGGAGAACAGCCTCCCTTGGCCTCACTTCTGCTTGGGTTAATCTGATCCCTCAGGCTCTGAGCTTTCTAATTCCCTCTCCCCGAAGGTATTGCTTTCGCTCTCACCCACAAAGAACACTGAAACACTTACCTAGAGAAGACCAGGAAGGAGCCTGCCAGATGTCATTCAACTGCCAATACAGTGCCCCCATGGTGTGGCCTTCTCCATTTACTATCTCACTGCGACTGCGGCGATAGAACTCAGTTTCTGTTTTGACACACTGGGCCTGCATCACCTGATTCAGGGGGAGAGGAGTCACACAAGTGTTATTGTTTGATGTAGACTATCTAGATCTGAGAAAATTACAGGTTTGGGGGATATTATGTTTTGTTTTTTAAACAAATTGGATTAGCATTAGGAATACCGTTATTATACTGGTCCTGGAACTAGTCTCTTAGCCCAAGAGAAACTGGTCCTATAACAGTGGGTTTATCTGGGAGGCTTAGTGTTTGATTTATTATAACAATGCATGACAGAGGAAATAGAATGGTGGGAAGCTTTTTGGCTAATGACAGTATAGGAAATGAGGAAATCAAACACCATTATTGTACAGCAAATGTAGTCAAACAGCAGGTATTAATACATTCTTAGCTATTAAAAAAAACTTTTATTGGAAAAAAACATACGAATTATGGGTTGGATATTATCCAAACTTTAACCCCTTTTTCTAGTTCAAACAATTGTTTTTATATCAAGATTTTGATGATGTAAGATTCTTACAAATGCAGTTGCTTCATGATAGCAGAGCGAATGGCAAATTTCAGCAATGAGACAAGTGGACTTAGCTCTTGTTTAAGAGGCCCTGAAGACTTTCATGGAGGATCCTTACTTACTGCAAACTGAAAAATGCCAGTCTCCTTTATTGCTATCACTAACACTGTATATCACATGCTTGGAGTTACACTCAAGATTGAGACTCATGAATGGGTCACCAGAGAGAACTTGGAGAGATGGTCAGAACTGTGAAGTTTTCAGTCAGAGAACAGGATGCTCTTGTAGGACCTGGATTTGTACCCAGGATGACAAAAAGGATGCATATACAATCATCAGAAGACTAAACTCAGATGCCTTCCAACAGAACACCAAAAAAAAAAAAAAAAAAAAATCTCAGATCAAGGTACAACCTTTGGATAGAAGTAAGCTAGCTAGTAAGGAATTGTGGATAAGGTAACTTACTTACATAATTCAGAGCCATAAAACTCCAGAAGATTGAAGCAAGAGGTAGTCATGGTTATTTGATAAGTGCTTTTTTAAAAATATCTTTTAGTTGTCAAAGGACCTTTATTTTATTTATTTATATGCAGTGCTGAGAATCGAACCCAGTGCCTCACTTATGCTGGGCAAGCACTCTGCTACTGAGCCACAACCCCAGCCCTTGATAAGTGTTTAAAAGTAAGTACCTACAATATGTATTATATTGCTGCTAATGGTAAGCCCTTTTCAAGCTAAAAAAGAAAAGAAAGAAAAGGCCATAGCCCAGCCTCATGGAACTTACTGGCCTGTGTAGAAGACAGGCCTTAATCAAAGAATAACACAAAAAACTTCAACATTAAACAGTCCTGAGTGCTGAGGAGGAGAGGTGCATAGTGTTATGTGCTCACACAGTAGGGTTAAAAAAAAAAAAGGCCTAGTTGAGGGGTGAGGAATAGCCTAAAAGAATGGAAAGGGACAGAACCTTCAGCCAGAGAAGGCAATGCATGGTGAGAGATAAGAATGCACAGGCTGTCAGCCAAGAACTGAAGGAGGACTAAGGGGAAAACGGAAGAGGCTGGTGAGAATTGTGGAAGGCCATGGAAAGCAGGAGAAAAGTATTGGGACACCCTAAAAGCAATGCTATGTCATTAAAAGCCTTTAGGTTAAAAGGTCATCTAACTGATTTTCATTTCTAAAAGATGACTCACACCACTGAGTGGAGAAAGGACTGTAAATGGGCTAGAGTGGATTTAGGGAGAACATTTAGAAAGCTATTTGTTCCAGGCTTCCAGGAAAGGGATGAGGTTAGCTATGAGCAGATAAGGAAATGCCCTTGTTCATTGAGAGACCAGACACTGGAACCACAGCACTGATGGCTACAAAGCATGCTGTAAGGAAAATAAGAATCTCACAAAGCAAGCAACACTGGTGCCACCTCAGAATGCCCACAGGATATAGTCTGAATATGCAAGTCTAAAAATAAGTCAGAGGGGATGAAATAGAAAATAAGCCTAAGAATTTTTCTCTGCCAATCAAGTTACTCCACAATTACACTCAGGATCTCTAGCCACTAAGTTCCTTGTAAAAATACCAATCTTGTCTGAACTAAAGTGAGAGAGAGAGAGAGAGAGAGAGAGAGAGAAAGAGAGAGATAGATAGAGAAATTTATCTACTTCAAAGCCTAGCTAGCTAGGCACAGGGAAATCAAATCCCTTGAGCAAGTATCCATGTTTATTGAGTTACTGTACCAAAGCAGTGTTATAGAGAAACTTCTAGAAAATTCAATGAAGATGAAGCGGTTCGAAATGAAATGTCAGTAAATATAATCAGGAGGCTGCACAGAGCATCAGTCCATTCCCACCACATATTTTACCCTATCACCAACTAACTGAGCTGGTGACTTATGCTGGGTTCACAAAATCTGACTACATCAATAACATAAAAAAAAAGAAGAAAGGACACAGAAATACCTTTTCGAAATCCAGGATGGCTCTTGACCTTAGGGGTTTGTTGGAAACAGAGAGGGCCACTGAATTCTTTATTCTTATATAATGGGGGACACACAAAGGGAGGTTCAATGGAATGTCCTTTCCAAATGAGGCAAAGGGTCAGGTTTCAGGGGGTTGAGTCTAGCTTCATGATGTCTTGCAGTCAGCAGATTGATTAATATCTTGGCAAGTCAGACCCATCTCAGGTGCTATGCGAGAACACAGGCAGAGTGAGAGAAAAGTGTACATGGCCCAAAGAGCAACCAAGCCAGTTCTCTCACATACTCAAATGCTCATAGCTCCCACACACAACCCATGGCTGACCTGCGACATTACCCCACATCAGCATGGAAAGCAATGTTTATTTTTGTTTTCATGATTCAGTACAATCTGAACTCATTTAAATCACTCTGAGCCTCCAAATAACGTCACCATCAACCAAAATAAAGGTAGTCCACAGGCACAAAGTCAGCCAGCACCCCTGCCCAATGCACCACACACACCCTAGCCCCTGAATGACACAGTCTGTTTCTTATCCCGAAGTTCCTGAAAAAGCTGCCATTATGGATCCTGTGTGGAGGAATCATTAGAGAAGAGGAGCAGAAGTCCTTATTATACTGGTGAGTAACCAAAAGGGGAAAAAGGATTTGGGTCACCACACACTGCAGAAGCTGCTGGCCAAGCCCTAGAGGCTTCACACAGAAAATGAATGGCACCATCATAACACCCCACTCTCAATTCCAGAACGGTGAGGACCCAAGGCGTCCCCAAGGGCTGGACCATTCCTGATGTACCAAAAAGGAAAGAAAACCTGCAATGCTTGGATAATACCCTTCAGGGACTTGGTTCAACCTTGATTTACAAGTTACAGTACCAAAGAGGGGGATCATTCAAGGAGGTTGGGACAGGAGTTACTTTCCTTAGATTCAGATTTACAAAGTAAAGTGAAAAGGAGAAAAGAAAAGCAGAATTCTGATATGGCAATAAAATATCAACGTGCACAGGTGTAAGTCATTAAGCCATCCAGTTCAAGCAGAAGTCAAAACTTCTAGGACAAAGCGATAACTTATCAGGAATCTAGCCCATGCTTAGTTGGACCTAAACCAAAAGACAAGGAGATATTTTCCTGATAGACTTGGTAATGGTAGCTTATATTTTCTATTTCTTCATGGTAAATTTAATGTTTTTTTGTTTCGGACAGGAAAAATATGATGAGAACCAAATTATTTATCTGGGTCTAAATTCATTTCCAATCTTTGTTATATATTATAGTTCACATACATTTAATTATACTGCTCACTTAATTTTGACACATGTACATTTCCAAGCTCTGGCACTTTATGTTTTGAATGGCTATGTAGTTATATCATAGTCTGATTCATCATCCTTCCAATATTAGGAATTAGGAAAACCAGTTTCCTGTTTTTTCCTTTAAATATAAGGGCTAAAAACATTTACTGTTCATATTAATTTTCCCCTTCTTGTATTGTCTCTTTGAATGATAATAAGGCAAAATCTAATATTCTTGTTCTATATTGCTATATTATATTTCAGACAAGATGCTGCCATTAATTCGAAGTGACCAGGCTAAACTTAGCTCCCAACAGGTATTAATTGGCCCACATGGTGTGTTTTGTTTCTTGTTGTTGTTGTTGGTGTTTATTAATAGTCTTAAATCAGGGCCAGTGCACCCCATTTTGCCACAATCCTCAGTAATCATATATTCATCCATTTAAATTATCTGCCAGCTACTATAAACATTTGAGTCATATTGATTTTCATAACTAATTGCAAGATACAAATATTTATTTCTGTTCATCCATCCTAACATTAACTTCTCAACTGTAATTTACCTTTCCTGGCTTCATCGGTAAATATAATTAATCCCTTAGAATTTTCAAATTAAAAAAAATTTTAAGTGCATGCAGGACTCCTAACCCTTGCTAGCAATGAAAGGGAAGTTTCACTGCTAGTGTCCCCTAATAGCCTATTATGCCTGAATCCAGCTCGAAGGAGGATAACCAAGGCTCTTGAGGACCTCCAGCTCTCGCATAGTGTGGCACACTTCTCTTACAGACAGTAACGTGCCAAAAACATGGATCTCAGTCTATCCAAACCAGTTAGTAACAGTGAGGGATAATGAATGGCACACGCTGCTATGGTGTGGGTAAAGTTCCCTGTGTTAAATGTTTGAACCCAAGCTTATCACTATTGGGAGATGGCTGAAACTTTGAGAGGTGGGGCCTCGTTGGAGAGCTTGAGGTCACTGGCCTCTTTGATCTAGCAGGAATGACCCAGGATTTGGGGTCTTATTCAGGAATTGTGGGTAGGCACTCAGAATGGGTTGTCTTGATGGTGCCATTCGTTGCCTGTGTAGGGCCTGGCAAAGGGGATTGTGGAACCCTAGCCTCTTTCTCTTCTTCACTTCCTGGCTTATATAAAGTAGTTTTGCTCTGCCATATGCTTCTGCCATGATGTGCTGCAACATGCCCCGAGCAATAAGACCAAATGATCATAGACTGAAACCTCCAAAGCTTTGAGACAAAATAAACTTTTATCTTTTGAAGGTGATTATTCTTAGATATTGCCCAAAACAACGAAGCCAAAAATCATGGACTGAAACCTGTAAAACTGTGAGCCAAAATAAGCTTTTCTTTTAAAAGCTGATTATCTCAGATTATTCATTATTGTGACGGAAAGTTGACTAACAGAAAATTGGTACTGAGAAGTGAGGCAGCCATTGCTACACCTGAGATGTTGTAGAAAGCCTTTGGAATTGGTTTGCAGGATGAATTTGGAAAAGTTTGGAGGAATAGGCTAGAAAAATCCTAAAATGCTATAAGCAAACTTAACAGTGTTCTTTTAGGGGTTCAAGAGCCCAGAATGCTGATAGGAATATGGACAGTAAAGACTATACTAATGATGTTTCTGGGGAAAGTAAGAATTCTACTGGGAATTGGACTAAAGGCCATACTTGTTACACCAGGGCAAAGAATTTCAATGTATTTTGCCCATGGCCTGAAACTTTGTGGGAGGCTGATCTTGTAGGTAACAGACTTGTGTGTCTGGCAGAGAAAATTTCAAAGCAGCAAACCACTCAGGCTGTGGCCTGGGTATTGCTGGCTGCTTCTGGCAAGACTTCCACTGAAAAACAAAGAGAAACAAGTAACAGAAGAGAAAAATTTTGAAAAAAATTGAAGGTTGGCCAGAAAAGAAGCACATGTAACGTTTCAGCCAAGGAAAATACAGCTAGTAAGCCAAGTTCTCTGCATGGGGAAAGATGCCTTAAGGGCATCTCAGGAATTGGCAAGGGCCCACCCATCGCCAGCTCACAGATGTAGAAGAGAAATCCAGTTCAAAGGCTTTCCAAGTGTGAGTCTTTTGAAAAGAGGATCCTAGGGTGCCCTGCTCATACAAGTCTGCCTGGGCTGGCAAGGCACTCAGAGACTGCTCAGCCATGGTGCAAGCAGACCTAAGTATGCCTTGTGTTAGCAGAAAGCCTTAGCATCTTCCATGCTATGCTGATTTTCCTTGTTATGCTCTCTCAGAAGGTCATGGGGGCTTCCACTGAGACTTCATAGGAAAGCCCAGGAGGCCCAGGCAGTGTGTTGCTGGGTCAGAGTCCCTGCATGCAGCCCCCAACAGGGTGATGGAGCTGTAAGAGGAAAGCCAAACTTGCAATGGAAACCCTAGAAAGTTAGAGTTGCCAGAAATATTGAACCACTGCAAAGAGAAGCTGCAGAAAGTATGAAAAGCCTTCCCATGTGAACTGCTACTAGTAAAGCTATAGAGGTAAAGCTGCCCAAGCCCTCAGGAGTCCACATCTCACCATAGAGTGCCCCAGATGTTGGACATGGAGCTTTAGGATTTAGTACCCTATGGATATGGGTCTTGCTTTGCTGATCTCTCCTTGCTGTTTTCCTGCTTCTCCCTTTGGGAATACAAATGTTTATTCTGTGCCACTGTACCTTGGAAGTATATAACTTTTTTTTAAAAAAAAACAAGAGTTTGCAGCTAAGTTTGTCTTGATTCTCAGGAGATTTTTGGACTGAGACTTTTAAGCAATGCTAGAATAGTTAAGACTTTGAGACTCTTGGAGGTGCATTTTGCATTGAGAAAGGGACATGAACCTTTGGAACTTAGGGGTAGAATGCTATGGTTTCAGTGTCTCCCTGTGTTAAAGGCTTGGTCCCAGTTTGGCACTATTGGGAGGTGATGGAAACGTTGAGAGGTCTTTGGGTCACTGCAGGGGTCTACCTCCAAAGGGGATTTTGTACACCAGACTCTTCTTCTCTCTTTCATTTCTGGGCCATGAGGTGGGTGGTTGTGCTCTGCGGCGCACTCCTGCCATGATGTGCCGCCACAGGCCCAAAGCAATGGGGCTAACTCCTTATGGATTGAAGCTAAAACTGTAAACTAAAATACATTTTTTCCTCTTATAAGTTGGCTATTTCAGGTATTGTTATGGTGACAAAATGCTGACTAATATGTGCATTTTTTTCCATAAAAAATCAGAAGCTATTTCCCCTGCACATCTTAAAGGAAAGTTATATAATCAAAGTTCTCTGGAAAATCTCAGAAATGCCCCTTCCCTTAAAAAAAAATGTACCTATATTTATATACCCATGCATTCTTTCCTAAAGATGGCAATCTTTACATATAAGAAGATAAATGCTTAGTCATTTCCTAGGTTACTCAGTCCCACTGTCAGCAGACAAATCTTATTTTAGTTTTTAAAATATGCCTACTTTCAGCAGCTTGCTTGATTACACTTATGAAATCAGTCTCCTTACAGAGACAGATGGTACAGTAAAAAGACCAGGACACCAAGACAGAGGTCCCAATTCCAGCGTCTCCACTGTGATGAGATTGCTAGTTGTCTTCTTAACCCCATATCCCCTTCCTCCAGAGTGATGTAATTGTAGCTGGGTTACTTTTTCTAGAAGCACCACTCCCAAACTTGGAAACAGAAGTAGCCATGTAATTAAGTTTCTCCAATTTTTAGATATTTTATTTACTTAAATTTTGCTGATAATGAGTATTTTCCAATAAAGCTATTTTAAAACTAAAATATAATTCACAAAGCACATACAATTCACACTTTTACAGTTTATAAATTCATTGGGTTTTAGTTATAGTATAGTCATAAGATTGTGAAAATCTTTCCATTATCTAACTTCAAAATATTTTCATCACACCAAAAAGAAACAACATTGCAAGTTAGCAGCCACTCTCCATTCTCCCCTGTCTCCTGATTCTGGAAACCATAAATCTACTTCCCGTCTCTAAGAATTTGCCTATCCTGCCCATTTCATATAAATGGAATGGTTCAATATGTCATTTTTGTGACTTCCTACCTTCACTTAGTGTTTTCAAGATTCATTCATGTTGCAGTATATGTACGTATGTGTGTGTGTGTGTGTGTGTGTGTGCACTTCATTCCTTTTTATTTTTGAATATTTCATCATATGGATATGCTACCTTTTCTCTAACCATTTATCAATGTTTGATTTTGAGTTTTTTCCCCTTTGGGCTACTATGAAAAATACTGCTATAAACAATTGTATGCACGTTCTTTTTATTGTTTGTTTGTTTGTTTGTTTTTAAGAGAGAGTGAGAGAGAGAGAGAGAAAGAATTTTTAATATTTATTTTTCAGTTCTCGGCAGACACAACATCTTTGTTGGTATGTGGTGCTAAGGATAGAACCCGGGTCGCACGCATACCAGGCGAGCGCGCTACCGCTTGAGCCACATCCCCAGCCCTGTATGCATGTTCTTGTGTGAACATTTCAATTTTCAATTTTCTCAACTATAACTAAGAGTAGTATTATTGGGTCATATTGTAATGATATGTAAACATTTTGAAGATTTGACAAACTGTTTTGCACAGCAGCTAACCCATTCTATATTCCCATCAGCAATATATGAAGGTTCTTATTTCTCCACATCTGTGCCAATATTTGTTATTTTTCTTTTTTTAAAAAAAAACTTCTAGATAGGAAAAAAAATTCTAGCAACTTGGCCATTTTATCCAGGTTATCTGATTTGTTGCCATGTTCCATTGTTTATAGTGTTTTCTTCTTACTTCTGTAGGGTGAGTAGCACCATTCCCTCTTTCATTCCTAATTTAGTAATTTGAATCTTCCTTCATTTTTTTCTTGGCCAGTCTAGCTGAAAATTTTGTCAAATTTTTTTTTGATCTTTCCAAAGACCTAACTTTTGGCTTCATTGACTTACTTTAGTGTTCCAGTAAATTTCTTTCTTTTTTTTTTTTTAAAGAGAGAGAGAGAGAATTTTTTTAATATTTATTTTTCAGTTTTCGGTGGACACAACATCTTTGTTTATATGTGGTGCTGAGGATCGAACCTGGGCCGCATGCAAGCCAGGCGAGCGCACTACCGCTTGAGCCACATCCCCAGCCCCCGGTAAATTTCTTTATTAATGTACTATATTTCTTTTATATCATTTTATTGGTGCATTGTAACTATACATAATAGTGAAAATTGTTGCTATGTATTGTGCATGCGAACAATATAACTATCATCTGGTCAATTTTGTTCAATGTGCTGAATATCTGCTTTACATAATTGCTGAAAAATTAATGCTATAGGTCAACCAAATATCTCAGAAGTTACAGAACTTTCCTTATCTCAACCGTGAAATAGTAGAATATTATACATAGTTTAAAAAGCAGAAACCCTGCTCCATTCATTGCCCTGAGTCCTTGACAAAATATTAATCTTTCTGAGGTTCTATTTCCTCATATATTAAATGTAAATAGCAGTATGGATGCCTGGAGATGTTGTTAGAATTACATGAGAAAATATAGAAAGCACTTCAAGACCCACAACAAGGCATTTGGTGGACATTCAAAGAATGCCAATTTCTTGACTATCCAATCACCTGATTTCTATTAAGGATTCTAACATACAATGTTAGTAATCACTCCTTCATCCTCCTCTTCTCCCACTTGCCCCATCATAAAAGCTCAGTGTAACCTGGCCTTTCCATCATGTCTCAGGGCTGCTTATTGACACCTGGGCCAACAGCACAACCAGACTTTGTTCTGAGTTCTAGTGAACAAGTTACTTGAAGTGCAGGGAGACAGAATGGGCCCCTAAAGAATATGAATTTCCAGCCTTAAAAAACAATGAAATTATGGGATTTGCCAATAAATGGATGGAACTGGAGAATATTATGCTGAGCGAAATAAGCCAATCCCAGAGAACCAAACAACAAATGTTTTCTCTGATATGCAGATGGTAATTCACAATAAGCAGGGTCAGGAAGAATAGAGGTACTTTGGACTAGAGGAAGGGGAGCGAAGGGAGGGGAGGGGGTATGGGAGTAGGAATGATAGTGAAATGAATCAGATATTATTATCCTATATGCATATATGATTACACAACTTGTGTAACTCTGCATTATATACAACCGGGCAAATGAGAAGTTATACTCCATTATGTATGATTATGCATTATGTCAAAATGCATCTACTGTCATGTATAACTAATTAGGACCAATAATTTAAAAAAAGAATATGAGTTTC
Organism: Ictidomys tridecemlineatus; assembly: GCF_052094955.1. Taxonomy (NCBI): domain Eukaryota; kingdom Metazoa; phylum Chordata; class Mammalia; order Rodentia; family Sciuridae; genus Ictidomys; species Ictidomys tridecemlineatus. Next base: position 100,474,749 of record NC_135485.1, on the reverse strand, counting down.
TCAGGGATGTCTCCAAGTAATCATTAGATGATCAATAAATATGCAAAGAATAAATGAAAGCACTAGAAGATGCTTAGTAGGCTAAGGGGGTCAGTAAAGACTGTCATTAGCCCAGCTTCCGGTCCAGGTAATGAGTAAGAGGCTAGATTGGTGCAGTCATCACTCAAAAGTTAGTTTAGGCTGGGCATGGTAGTGCACACCTGTAATCCCACCACCTTGAGAGGCTGAGGTAGGAGAATTGCAAGTTTGAGGTCAGCCTCAGAAATTTAGCAAGACCCTAAGCAACTTAGCAAGACTCTGTATCAAAATGAAAAATAATAATAGCACTGGGGATGTAGCTCAGTTATTGAGTGCTCCTGGGTTCAATCCCCAATACAAAAAAAAAAAAAGTTAGTTTAGGAGTGTGTGTGTGTGCACAATTTTTTTTTTTAAGTTGTCAATGGACCTTTATTTTATTTAATTACATGTAGTGCTGAGAATCTAACCCAGTGCCTCACACATGCTAGATGAGCGCTTTACCACTCAGCCACAGCCCTTGTCCTGCCCTAACATTTCTTGTCTGTATTTTGGTCAAGAAATACCAAAACTAAAAACAAACAAACAAACAAATCACTCTCCTTTCATTGCAGATCCCATCTAACACAAAATAGAAATCACCAAGGTGCAAGTAACAAACTGCATAAAGGTCAAGTTCAATTCTGAACCAAAGCTCAGTAAGAAACTAGTACTAAAATCTAAGAAAAAACCCATCAGCCACAAAAAACAGCCACAGATAATTCCATTTGTACACCCAGCACCTAACTCTGTACCTTAAATGCTAATCAATTCAGAAAAGATTATTTCTATAAGGTCTTTGAATGTGGTTTTAAGGGGGAAAATAAAGTAACAATAATAAAATGAACAACTACAAGAAGGAAAGATAACAAAACAACCATAAAGGTTCCTCTCCTTTCTCTCTCACACACACAAATATGAATGACCTAGTTTATAAATCAAAATATTTACACAGAACGTCGGCTATGAAAATCTTAAAAGATGAACTGCAACACTTTCAAGGGACAGCTATTACTTTAACCTTGTGTTCTGATAAGTTCATTAGTTACACATCACACTGGTGAAACTTCCTAAGATTAGGGATTAAACATTGAAATTCTCTTCATCATTTCATTGCCTTCTAAAAATAATTATCCTCTGGCTCACTATTTTCTGCTGCAGTTCGTACCCAAGGATTTGTGTTTTCATACAGGGTAAGTTTAAGTTTGGATAAAAAATGGCACAATTTAGCAGGGCGCAGTGATACATGCCTTTAATCCCAAGCATTTAGGAGGCTGAAGCAGGAAGATTGCAATTTGAGGCCAACCTCTGCAATTTAGTGAGGCCCTAAGGACATAATAAGACCTTGTCTCAAAATAAAAAAACAAACAAGGCTGGGGATGTGGCTCAGTGCTTCAGCGACCTGGGTTCAATCCCCAGTACCAAAAAATTGGTACAATTTTTGATGCTAAAATAGAAAAGATTGAAATACGATCATGTTTAACAAAAACTTCTGATCTACTTCAGAGCAACCAATATGATTGGAATTGAGTCTCACCTTCTTTTTGGGAACTTGAAATATACACAAGAAAAAACAGGTAAATTAGTAACAGTTTTAACATAATCTTAAGTGTGTGAAGTCACAGATGCAAAATATTCAAACTTAAAAAGTAATATAGAGGGGCTGGGGTTGTGGCTTAGTGGTAGTATGCTTGCCCAGCATGCATGAGGCACTGGGTTCGATCCTCAGCACCACATAAATGTAAAATAAAGATACTGTGTCCACCTAAAACTAAAAAATAAATATTGAACAACAACAATTTTAAAAAAGTAATATGGAGCTGGGCATGGTGGGGCAAACCTTAATCCCAGTGGCTTGGGAAGCTAAGGCAGGAGGATCATAAGTTCAAAGCCAGCCTCAGCAATGGTGAGGCACTAAGCAACTCAGTGAGACCCTGTCTCTAAATAAAATACAAAATAGGGGCTGGGGATGTGGCTCAATGGTTGAGTGCCCCTGATTTCAATCCCCAGTACCAAAAAAAAAAAAAAAAGTAATATGGAAACTTAAGAAGAAAACACTATCCGATATTCAGTTTGGCAGTTTAACTTTCAAACTTAAACATAAATTTGCCATATAATTCAGCAATTCCACTTATACATTTATACAATTCCACTTATACATTTCCTAACCCCCCAAAGAAAGAAAAAATATGCCCATACAAAGATTCTTATATGAATATTTATAGCAGTATTACATAAAAGTCAAAAAGAGGAAACAGGGCTGGGGCTATAGCTCAGTGGCAAAGCACTTGCCTAGTACATGTGAGGCACTGGGTTTGACCCTTAGTACCACATAAAAATAAATAAATAAAATAAATAAAATAAAGGCATGTTGTCCATGTACAACTACAAAATTCTTTTTTAAAGTGGAAACAATCTAAATGTCCATCAACTGATAAATGAATAAACAAAATATGTATATCAATATAAAAGAATACTATTTGACAACAAGAAGAAATGAAACACAATATACATATTCTAACACACATAAGCTTCAAGAACATTTTCCTTGGTGAGAGAAGCCAGATACAAAAGACCACCTATTGTATGATTTCATTTGTCTGAAATATCCAGAAAAGTCAAATCTAAAAAGAGAGAAAGCAGGTTTATATTTTCTTTGGGTCAGAGGCAAGAAAGAGGAGTGATTATACACAGGCATAAGGGATCTTTTGAGGATAACAAATATTCTGAAATTGGATCATGGTGATGGTTGCAAAACTCCATAAACATATAAAAAAACCACATAATTGTACACTTACAACAAGAGAATTTTATGGTATGTCCTATGCTGCTATTGAACTATTTTAAAATATATCCAATAAGATGCAGACTGTCACAGCACAAATCTTTTTTAGATGTCTGTTGGTGAACATATGCACTTGTTTTTCTTAGGTACAAAGCTAGGAACAGAAATGCTCATTCAAAAGGAAAGCAAATATTTAGCTTCAGTAGAAACTGCCTTAAATTTTGGCAAAGTGGTTAAACACATTTACACTCCCACTAACCATGTCTAAAATTTCCAGCTATTTTACTTCCTCACCAACAGTTGGTACTGTCAATTTTTTAAAATTTTAGCCATCCTGTTGGTTATGGTGAGGTATTCTGGTATGGCCTGAATTTGCATTTGCTTGGTCAAGGATGAGATTGAACACATCTTCATATATGTATTGACTATATGGGTATCTTTTTAGGTGAAGTGCCTGTTCAAGATTTCTATTTGTTTTAAATGTTTTCCATCTCTTTCTTGCTTTATATGTTCTTCACTATGGATATCTTTGTTAGACATATATATAAATTGTGGTAGGAGAAAAGCTCAACAGTGAAGCACTCACCCAGCATGCACAAGGCTCTCGGGTGGATCCCGAGCCATGCCAAATGAAAAAAATGATATATGAATTACAACCTGCAGTCCCCAATCATAACCTGCATTTTCTCTTAGTGACACTTTTTGTATTCAGAGGCCCATAAGAAGTACAATGTATCAGTATTTTCTTTTAGATTTAGTGCTTTGATGTCCTAAGAACTCTTTGCTTATCTCAAAGTCATGAAGATATTCCCCTATGTTTTCTTTTGGAAAATTTATTGCAGTGCCTTTCACATTTAAGTCTTTGGAGTTTTGTTTTTGTTGTTTGTTTATTTGTATGTTGTTTTTGGTGCTGAGATCAAACCCAGGGCCTTGGGCATGCTAAGCATTTTTTCTACCCCTGAGCTATACTCCAGCCGCCATAATTGAATCCTTGATCAGTAATCAAACTCATTTTTACATGTGGAATCAAGGTTTGTTTATTTTCCCATGAAGATGTCCACTTGATAAAGCACTGCTTACTGATCAAATTATTTTCCTACTGAATTGCAATGGTATCATGGCTATAAATCAGGTAGCCATATTATGTATGGGTCTATCTCTGGACCCTCTTGTGTTCCACTGTTGTTTTAGCTTTTAGAAATGATATCATCTTAGTTATTGAACCTTTATAGTAATCTTGAGCTAGGGAGCATTTTTATACACAATTTGTTTTAGAACTTTATAGACTCTTCCAAGAGAAACAAATACCAAAATTAACTATGTCAAGTCTTTTGTGTTATCATATGTATTGTGAAGAAAATATTGCTAGAGTGAAAAACCTGAATGTTTTCCACAACACCAAACCTACCAAATCTACATGATCACTTTATTAACTACAGAAACCTGTTCAGCTTCACAATGAAAAAAACCTACCTGCGTAATGTAGATGGTGTCTTTAAATTGACGTAAGGGGTCTGAGCTTTGGGGCAGTGTGAAATGAAGTCCAGCCTGATACAGCATTTCATCGTTGCCATGTTGATGATGTTGTCGATGAAAGGAAAAATTGCTCTTGTAAAACCAGTCCTTTTCAGATGAGACCTTTTGAATAAAAAAGGAGAGTTACAGATTGAGAAGTTAGTGGTAAAACTGCTTCTCCATGAGCTCCTGACAAACCTAGAAAGCACTCTACACTATGGGAAAGTGCTTAGGCTTTGCTCTGTGACTTTAATTTCATAAATGTTTTTGTCATCATGCTTGTTATTGGGAAAAACTATCCTTGTGCAAAGTAGAATCATAAAACTAGAATTTGACACTTAAAATCTCCCTTATTCTAACCTAGAAAGTTATGTCTTGGTATCTCTCCCCAAAAACACTGCCTTATCAAAACATATTTCTGGTTTTTAAAACATTAATTATGTCTATTTTAGAATATTATTTCATCTACTTAGGTAAACATCATTTTATGTTATTATTTTATCAAAACAGAATAATAAACTATAATCAACAGATTTAACAGAAATTGTCACAGTCCTTAAAGAGGAATATTGTAATACCACTATTACAATTGTAAACGTTTTAAATGTTTTAGAGCTTGATCTTATTACTTATTCATTCCTCAGTGATTGCAAAGCAAAACTGGTAAACATGTATTGAGTCTTGATAAAGACACAAACCAAACAATGACACACCTCTCCTCTAAAAATCAGTATTTTGTTAAGGCCTCTCCATAAACAGTGTGGGAACAACTAGCTACCCACGTAAATCTAAACACCTACCTCATACACACAGAACAAAATCACTCACAACAAGTCATAGACCTAAATGCTAAAACTATAACATTTCTAGATGATAATATAGGTGCAAACCTTTGTCATTTGGATTTCTTAGCTATAACACCAAAACCTCAAGAGATTGGTAAGTAGAACTTCATTAAAACTAAAAGCTTTTTTGTACTTTAAGTGTTCCATTAAGTTAGTAAAATGATAACTCACACATTGGGAGAAAATATTTGCAAATCATATATCTGATTTAAAAAAAAAAACCATAATATAAAATCTCATAATGAAATAAAAGAAAGACAAATAACTCAATTTAAAAACAAACAAAGAATGTGAATGTATATTTCTCAGAGGAAGATATACAATGAAAAGAGGCTCTCTGGGCTCGGTGGTACAAGCCTGTAATCCCAGTTGCTCAGGAGGCTGAGACAGGAGGATCATGAGTTCAAAGCCAGCCTCAGTAGGGGCTACTCAGTGAGACCCTGTCTTTAAATAAAATATAAAATAGGGCTGGGGATGTGGCTCAGCAGTTGAGTGACCCTAGGTTCAATCCCAGGTACAAAAAAAAAAAAAAAGAAAGAAAGAAAGAAAGAGATGAAACTCAACAAAATCAACATCGAAGAAATGCAAATTTTCTGTGAATGTATACTTCCAAGAAATGTTAAAAAAATGGAAAATAACAGGTATTGGCAAGGATGCAGAAAAATCGCAGCCCTCGTCCATTGTTGGTAGGGATGTAAAATGGGGCAGTCACCACAGAAAATAACTTGTTAGTTCCTCAGAATATTAAACACTGAGTTATCATATGGCTCAGCAATTCTACTCACAGGTACATACCCAGTACAATCAAAAATGGGTTCACACAGAAACATGTGCAGAACTATTCATGCCAGCATTATTCATAATAGCCAAAAGATGAAAATGATACAAATGTCCACTAACAGAAAAACAGGTAAGCCAAATATGGAAAATCCATATAACAGAATACTATTCAGCAATAAAAGAGTAATGACATACCAATACATGATACAATACGGATGAACCTTGAAAACATTATGGTAAGTCAAAGAAGCCAGTCTCAAAAGACCACATATTGTTTAACTCCAATTATATTAATTGTGCAGAATAGATTAATCTATAGACATAGACAATAGATTGGTGGTACCTAAGGCTGGGGTAGGAGAGAGAGAGGACAGTGGAGAGTGGCTGTTAATGGATTCAGGGTTGCTTTTAAATGATGAAAGTGTTCTAAAATTGGATTGTGGTAATGATTTCAGAACTCTGAACATATTGAAGACCACTTAATTGTGCACATAAAAGTAATAGGAGTTATAATCTCCAAAATGATAATTTTAAGAACTTAGCTGGTTAAGTTAAAATAAAAGTTTAAGAAAAAAAAATGATTCTTTTCTTCTATTCATAATATGTAAATTGTATAGCAAGGAATTAAATCTCAGTAAAGATCTTTTTAAGAGTGAAATATTTTCCTGCAAACTGAATATATGTGTTATTGCATGTATATTCAGATTATTAGTGGGCTTATCTATTGTCTTAAATATAGAAATAATCTTAACTATTGTTGGTGTACACATTTATTCAGATATTTGTCATTATAATCATTTATTAGATATTTGTCAATATAATGATAAATGTGTTCTTTTAAAAAAATAGTTCATTTTTTAAAATTTTTTTTTAAAAAAGAATGCATACAAATCTGAAACAGAATCTTTAGGATCAGAGAGCATGGAAATCCATACTGAAAATCAAATATACTTGCATGACAAAACAGGAGAATGTAATGGGAAAGGAGAAAAAAACTTAAAAACTTAATAACATTAGATCAAGATTTATTTATCACACTCACCTTTCTTACAGTAGTGAAATATCTAGTTCTGAATCTCTATAAATGATAAAACAGCTATAGGATTAGAGAAAGAACAAGTAAGAGATACTTTCATGTGCAAGAAGAATTCAGACTTCAGCAACCACCAGTTTTCATTTAACTTTCAAATGCTCCTAAAGGAACATAACTAAAACTGATATGTAAAAATAAATCCCACCATTTTTTATAATTATAATGCACCAATTAAAAATGCAGGAATATGTGAATATTAAACAAAAAATACACAAAAATTAAGATACAGAAAAGTTATAATCTCCAAAATGATGATTATAAGAATTTAGCTGTCCAAAAGTTGAAGGAAAAAAGTATTTTTCTTCCATCTTCTTCCTAAACTTTCATTTAAATAAGTAGATTTGACCCTCTGTAGCACTGATCAAAAGCAACATTTGCCCATAGTCTACTCTCCTGAATCACCATAAATCAAACAAATGATGGCTTACCGTCTGTAATGTACTGAAGGAAGGCCAGGACTGATATCCATACTCAGAGACGAATCTAGCTTTTGGGAAAACTTTCCAATCCCAGCAATCACTATGATAGTCATAAAAATGGACATCACCAAAATTCTTGCTGTTAGGGTCATGAGAGACCCAGCCTTCTGCAATGGATTTGGCTCCATTTGAAGGACTAGACGTTACAAAAGGACGACTCTTGTCCCGCTGAGTACAGAGATAAATTGGTTTTAAAGATAATAATTTCATTTGATAAAGTACAGATCATTTATTCTTTAAAAATACTATCAAGACCCAGAAATATCGAGTAACTGATAGAAAATTAACAGGATGATTTACCTCCTTCCCCAACAGTAACACTCTGCTTTTCCCAATCCTCTGTATCCCTTTATAATTACATTTAACCTCATTCCTCACAACAGCTCTTCCTAATCTTTTCAATCACATTTCGCCCCCACTCTTATCCAGCACAGGTAGCATATAGTTGAGCACAGAGTTAACTTTGGCACTATCGACATTTAGACTAGATATGTTGTGGAGATGTATGTGGAGGTGGGGGAGGTCTCATGCATTATAGGATATAGCAGCATCTCTGGCCTCCACCCACTAGATGCCAGTAGTTCCTATTCCCACCCCACCCCCGAAAAATGTCTACAGACAATGCCAAAAGCTCCCTAGGTGCAGAATCACCTGCATCTAGCACCTCAGGTTAAGAACAAAATCTGTTGAGTCAGACGCAATTGTATTTTAATCCCAAACCAGGATCTTAGTATGTGGGTACATGTCTAATGCTCAGTACTCCTACCTATAAAATGAGGATAATGACAAACCCTTTTCATAGAGATACTATAAACAGTAAACAATTTATATGTGGATGAAATGACCAAGTGTCTACTAAAATTCATGTTCTCATTTCCATAATATAAAGCTGCCATTGGGAAGTGGCTTCCTAGTCTCATTGTATCTGTATGAGGCCATGTGCCTCGTCTTCATCCTTTTCCACCATTGCTGGGCAAGGGCCTAGGAGGTGGTATGACTGGAATACGGAAGAAGCCTGGACCTCTAGAAGACAGCTGCCTGCCAATCAGGAGTAGCCCTTTTACAGCACTTGTGAGTAAAACATGAAGTTTTCTCATGTAAGCCACTGAAATACTGTGCTGACTTGCTACAGTAGCTGCCAGGGGAGTACCTAATGTGGTACCTAGCACACAGACAGAACTCAAAATGTGTAGCTACTATCATCTCAATAGATGAGCTCACTTTCTATTTCATTGAGAAGATTCATCCACCTAGCACAATTTGGTCAAGTGTTCATTGCGTGTGAGACATTTCTCAGCTCTACAGAAAGAGAATTCATTTTGTCAAGTACTGATACGTCAAAGCTCTTTTGAGCTCTTTTTATGTGCCAGGTCTATAGTCCTTTGTCCTGGAGGTTCAGCAGGAACAGACATTGTGACTGGCCTCCTAGAATAATGGTCTGCAACCTAGAGGTGAAACTAGAAACTAAACAAGTAACTAATTATAAGTTAATTAAGTGTGATGAGTATTTTGAAGGAAAGGTTCAGGGCTCTTGGGAAATCTAAAACATTGTAGAAGGTCAGTAAGGCTTCCTTGAACAACATTCAGAAAATAGTTTTCTCAATTTTTATCCGGTAGGCCACATTTTTTGGTATATCCATTCATATTTTTTCCTTATTTGTTTTCTGACATAGAAAGAAATCTAACTACTTTTCTTTGCCAGCCTGTCTTCTGATCATTTTTCAATTTCACTTTGGTTCTATAGCCAATAAATTATTCTCCACCCTTTTTTTTAATTTTTTCTTTCTTTTTTTTTTTTTTTTTGGTGGTGGGGGGTGGGTACCAGCAGTTGAACTCAAGGGCACTTGACCACTGAGCCACATCCCCAGCCCTATTTTGTATTTTATTAGAGACAGAGTCTCACTGAGTTGCTTAACACCTCACTAAATTGCTGAGGCTGGTTTTGAACTCGTGATCCTCCTGCGCCACTGGGATTACAAGTTTGTGCCACCATGCCTGGCTTCCACTCTTTTAAAAAAAAAAAAAAAATCTCTCTTCACTGCCTTTTTCCTTCAGCTTCCTTAGGCCTCCTCTTGTCCTAATAAAAAGTTTCCTTCATCCCTTGTAGTCCCTCAGATTTCTCTACAACTCACTTATTCTTCAACCCCTGATATTCAAGTCTTGATCATTCCACTCCACTGAAATTGTTTTCAAAAACTACCCATGAACTCCTACTCATCAAATAAAACATTCCTTTCAATCCCTAAGTAGCCCCTCTCTGGTATAAAAGGATGACCCTATCTACCTCCTGTTATTCCTGAAGCTCCCTCTACCCCTGGCTGCTCGTTCACTACTCTTTCACATCCTAGTTTCTTCCAACCTTCTGATTCTTCCTTCTCATGCTAACCTCTCCATTCTCAGGTGGACACCGCTCTCCTTTTAACCTTTCCTTGTTCTACTCCCTCTCCCAAGGCACCTCCTCTCATCAGTGCTCTGATTACTCCCAGCTTCACCTCCACACATGACCTTGTATTCACTTCCATGCTTACATTACCAATAACCAGCTCCACATCTCCACCTGCCTTGTCTGGCCAACATTTCAAATCCACCCTTTCAAAGCAGAATCCCTTATTAACTAAACCAAACATTCAACTGTGCTTCCTACTTTGATTACTGGTACTAAGTAGGACTTTCTCCTTTTCTCTTTCAATTCCTACATTCAGTCACTCTGAATAGCACCAACTCTACATTAAAATATTTTCCATCACCTAATTTCCAGTTCCCTGTCACTAGACTCCATTCCTAAGACCTCTTTAACCTTGTGCATTGAATCTCTCTAACCCCACCCCCAGTCATCATTTCTAAAATAAATATATTAGTTACATTTACAGTGCTTTTAAAAATTAAATACATAAATTATATGAAGGATTATATAATTAACATATTAATAAGTAATAGCATCAGCTAACATAATTATTATAATTAGTGTATTAATGTCTGGCATATAACACATTCCCAGTAACTTGGAGTTCTCAGTTATTGTAACTGATATATTCTAGGAAAATCTGAGTCAGATAAAGTTCATCCTCTCTCCCTAGATGTTCACTAGCTTGCCGTTTTCTACTGAATAAAGTCGTCCAGTATCTTAAAGTGACTCAAAGTCCTTCTATGATCTCCTTCCAGGCAGTCTTTTCTATCTTTGACTCCCCCACACAAATCCAGGACAAATCCACACGAATCTTTCTAGTGCTAGACACTGCTTCCTGTTTCCTAAACATACGTACCACACACTTCCACATCTTTTTGTCTTTATTCAAATTGTTTTAATGGCCTAAAATACCTACTGGACAGCCCTTGGCCTCAAAATTCTACTCTACCTTTAAGGTTTAGTTTGGATCTCACCTTTTACTTGAAAGCCTTCTCAGATTCTGCCAGTTAAAATCAGTGGCTCTTTCAAATAGTTTTCAGCATTTTGGAACTACGTTTTTTATAGCACTTCTTTCACCTGTAAAACTGGTGTTGGTTTTTTTTGTTGTTTGTTTGTTTGTTTTTTCCTGTTTCCTACTGACACAGCTTGATTAATCAAGCTCCATGAGATTAGGAGTATCCCCTCAGGGCTGGGGTTGTGGCTCAGTGATAGAGTACTTGCCTTGAATGTGTGAGGCACTGGGTTCGATCTTTAGCATCACATATAAATAAAAAAATAAACGTCCATCAACAATTAAAAAAATAAATAAAATTTCCAAAAAAAAAAAAAAAGGAGTATCCTCTCAGCATTGGGAATGAGGCTTTGCTCTGGTAATAGGTATTCAGCAGTCATTTGTTGACTTAAAATATTACAAGGATGGTGAGATTATAATTCAAGTAATCTTGATTTTTTTTTCTTTCTTTCTCTCTCTCTCTCTCTTTTTTTTTTTTTTTTGTACCAGGAATTGAACTCAGGGGCACTTAACCACCGAATCACTTCCCCTCCCACGTTTTTATTTTTTATTTTGAGAGAGGGTCTCACTAGGTTGCTTGAGGCCTTGCTAATTTGCTGAAACTGGCCTTGAACTTGCAATCCTTCTGCCTCAGCCTCCTGAGTTGCTAGAATTACAGGCATGTGCCACTCAGATTCTTGAACAATTTGATAAACAGAGCCAGTGAGTAAAATTACTACTGGGCTTCTGCCTAAAAATATCTGCTTTGATGATGTATTATAAGTTGCCCCCACTTACAAATCAGTTATTACTGAGGAGTATTTTTTTTCCTCCAAATTCACAGATGATCTCCCTCTAGGTCATGATCTTGAATGCTTACTTAGACCACCAGACATCATAAGATAAAGAGAAAAGGCATGAACAGAATGTGTCATGTCCAAAGGAAACTAATCATTACAGTGTAAATGGGTCATTTATAGCAGTTCTTACATATCTTATGTTTGATAGAAATAAAACAGTAATTACTACATAGCATTTAGTTCTGTCCATCTTCAAAGAAGTTTTCAGATATCAATTATGACTCACAACTCATTTTAGGACAAGTTAATCCTTGTGGGAAAGGCATTATATTTCCAATTCAGAGGTGAAGAAGAGATACACAGATGCTCACTTCTCTAAGACTAAGCAATTTCCCCAAGACAATAAGTGACCCAGACAGAATTTTGAGTATTAGTGCTTAATCACTATACTATAAGATCCATTTATTGGGGCTGGAGTTATAGCTCAGCCATAGAGTGCTTGCCTCACACATGTGAGGTACTAGGTTCCTCAGCACCACGTAAAAATAAATAAAGATATTGTGTCCATCTTTAAAAAAAATCTTTAAAAAATCCACTTTTTATATCTATCAGATGTGAAAAACATAATTACTGTGAGTAATAAGATTATAAAATAATGGTCTACAAATATCAATTAAAACTTATAACATCACATTTTGTGAATAGAAAAGTTCTTCATGACACATATTTAATATATCAAGTAAACCATAAATTTGAACCTATAGGATACTGGGCATATTAAAATGCTAATATGATATACCATTTAAAAAATATATCCTTTTTCAGATTACTTCAGGACATATTATAAGTATAAATACAAAATTATAAAGGCAACCAGGTTATTGAGTCACATGTTAAACATTAAAGTTAAAAAAAAAATAAAAAAACTCTTAAAAACATTCTTGAAAGAATGCTGCCTCCTCCTCCCACAAAAAAGGTCAACTTCTATTAACACAGGCCTATATAATATGCCTATTGGACAAACAGTGGTCTAAATAGAACCATTATAGAGGAAGGGCTCTACAATGAGACTGGGAACAAGGTCTTGCCTCTCCTTGTACCCTTAAATCACATACCAACATATTCATATATGATATATACCAAATTCTGTGTTAATATTGTGAATACAGAATTTTAGACTGGGCATGTCAATAAATCATCTAATCTAGAGATTCTAAATGTATAGGGATCCATGGATAGACTCCAAAGAGTCAGTGACAACCAGAAATTTGTCATAGTTTTGTTTGTTTGTTTTAGGGCAGTGCGAAACTCAGGGACTCACACTCACTAGGCAAGCACACTCTACCACTGAGCTATATCCCCAACCTCAGGCACCTGCAACTTGCAAACACCCTATAGGGTACATGTGAAGGGTTCCATAGACAAGTTTATCCTCAAATAAGTCTACATTCAATCCACAATGTTTTCATATGCTTCAGAATTACAATGAAATATTCTGTATTCAAGTGATACTACTTTTTAAAATACTACTGCTCTAAAGGGGGCATAAAATATATTGTACCAATATTCAAACATTCATTTTAAAAAATCTTCAATTCTATTGCATTATAAGCCACTACTTACTGACAAGACGATCTTTCTGATGTTTGACACATAGAGTGCCACATAGTCTTGTATGTAGACTGGTAGATCAGTTATTTTCACATTATACCAATTCATCATCAGTGCTATTTCATTTTCATTATTGCCACTCCATACGATGATAGAGGGATGAGACTTCAGTCTCCTGACCTGAAATGTAAGAAAACTTAAAAACAATCTTCCAATACTTAACATAAAAGACTCAGAGCTATAATTATTCAGAAAATTATAGCTACTGCATTTTGGCACACAAATTCTTCTGTGCCAGGGAACTCATTAGAAAATTGTCAGTCATGTTAGCTGAGGGAATACATTTTAAGAATTCTCTGAGATTTTTTGTGTCTAGATTTAGTACACACTGATGAGGTAGTAATCTTTTCTCTCTGCTGTACAAAAACTGAAGAAAATATAATCCTTTTTTAAAAAACGAAAGCAGATAAAGAAATAGACCTGATCATTATCTGAATTGCCATGAAAAGGTTCCAAGAATCACAAAAGGTAAGAGACATTACATTACAGGGGTTAGTTCTCAGAAGCAAGCTGAAGTTTTGTGTGAAGAAACAAATGAAGCAGACCAAGCACTATCACTGCAAGAGGGACAGAGGTTCCCCTGCTGCCTCTTAAGAATAACTAGAAGAGAGAACTCAGGCTACAAACACAAAGTGAGGCTGAGGAGATAGAAATGTTCATGACCCTGATTTGATCAGTATATATTGTACACTTGGATTGAGATATCACACTGTGCCCCATAAATATGTACAATTATCATGTTAATAAAAAATATTCTTAAAGGTTTAAGGAAATGGAAATGCTAACCACCCTGATTTGATCATTACGTTCATCAAATTATCATATTGTTCCCCATAAATTTGTATAATAAAAAATAATTTTTTTTAAGTTAAGAAACCCAGAAGGAGAACTAGAGAAGATGATACAAAAAGAGTGAGTACTAGAGGGATTCTGGAAGTAAAAGACATGCAGGTGGAAAACAGGTTAGAGAATGTCTCCTGAAAGAGCTCCCAATGTCATGTATTACAACATCAACTAAGGTTTAATAAGCTACTGAATATACCTAAATACAAAAGAAGACGTCAGAGAGTCTGTCTGAAAATCCTGCCAGCTGGGAGCAATAGGGCCAGTAGGAGCTGGGCCCACCTGGGCCAGCCCTAAGTAAAGGCAAAAGGATCCAGATCTGTTATGCTAAGGACAGACATGAGCATGCCTCTGTCTTCTGACATACTGGGCCATGTGCCCCAGCATAGGTGGGCACTTTGATGTCCTTGAAAATGAGAATGAGTCAATGGTCAAGAGAAATTCCTCAGAAATATGTTTTGACACTACTACCTTATTGATATAAAACCTTCTCTTTCACTGTGATGGACCATTACCACAAGAAGCTGTGAAATTCAGATAAATGTAACAGCAGTATAGTGTATATCAAAGGGATGTGCTTCATTTAAAGAAAAAATTAAAAGCTTTGTGTTTTCTAAAGTAAATCTGTAAACAGTACAGCATTTTCCCTTTTTGCAACAGTACATGTTGCAAAGTGAGAGCTGCTATCAACTGTGACAGGCAGATTTATGATGCTGATGAAAACACACACACACACACACAAAAAAAATCCCAAAGAGACAAAAAGCTTCCATGACTCGGTGTCACACACACCCTTCCACTGACTTTTATGGTAAGTCTTACCCCTAAAATTTTAACAAGCTTTACCTAAAATGGTTCTCCTTTCTTTAATAAAACAAAAAGAACTGAAGGTACATAGATGTTATAGCTTGTATAACTATGATTAATATTTTAAAAGTTATTCATGCATGCATCCATCCATCCAGCTATCCATTCAATGAATAATCCTGCCAGGGAGAAGGGATATAGAGGAAAACCAGCCACAGGCCTCAGGGAGATGACAATCTTATAGGGGCAACAAAACCCTGAACAAGTGTGTGTGAATCACTAAGGACAAATGAGGGTGTCCTAATCTAGATTTAAGGATTTAGAAGGGTTTTTCCCAGAGAAAGTTATGCTCAAAGTAAGAAGGGCCCAATGAGGTGGTCCACCAGGAAGGGGAGGAGAGATGTAGTAAGACACAGAGAGGAAGAGGAAGATAGTGTTTGAAGAGGCTGGAGTCATGGGCAGGGACAGAATCCTCCATGCTGAAGATCTTTAATTTTACCCTGAGAGCAACAGGAAGCCTCTGGAGGGCTCTTAGCAAGCAAAGGATGCAACATGCACTTTTTAAACCTTTAATTTAAAAATGAAACAGCCACAGAAAACAATCCTGATGTAATGAATCAGGCTATTACCCTTATAACCATTGCCCAGACTAAGCAGCAAACTCTCCCCCAGAGCCCTCCATATACCTCTTCCTAGTCATAGACCCTTCCTCCTGACAAAGTAATCTCTATCTTGAGTGTTACAGTAGTCATTTCCGTGCCTTTCTTTATGGTTTTCCACCGAATACATCTGCAGATATCATCTTATAAACAGATTTTTAATATATTGAATGGATTTCAATCCATTGACATTCTTATCCTTTTTGAATCTCAAATTTTCCTACTTTTGATTAGTTAGAGTCTCTTCAAAGTCCTTTTGACTTTGATAACTTCCTTATTATCTGTATGTCAAGACAGACCAGGATCAAGATTCTGAGCAGGAGTGTGGTACCACTCAATGCGTGTCAGAAGGATGACCTTGGCACTTCTGCTGAGAATTCACTCACACTGGGAGAGATCCATGCTAAAGAGGCTAACTAGAAAACAAATGCCAACTGTAGAGAAGAGAAAAAATGAGGATTTGAACTAGTGTAGTAAGTATAAAGCTGAGAAGTATAAATACTGTACACATTTACATATATTATGCCATTTAATCTTCAAAATGGCTTTATGAGAACAATAAAATCATACCTGCTTTACAGACTTCGAGACTGGGGCTCAAGCAGTAAATCAACCTCCCTACAGTGGCAGGCTGACTATTAAAGAAGAAACCAAAATACTTATTCTTTGTATATCACCATTGCAAAAGAAAAGAAAATCTAGAAGACAATTGGACATGAGAAGCTGAAAACAGAGTCAGAAATAACCCATAGTATCTTTACCTGAAGTTACTGAAAAATATATATGTTTCCTCCTTTGAGGAAAACAGAGCATTATAAAATCTACTCAGTATGTCTATATAGTCTTGTAAAATCTAGAAAGTAGACGTGATCTCCTGATCTAGTGATCATCTTTTGTGAATACGAGTGGACCACTCCAGCGAATGTTTCAGTAGTATTTGGTAGTATTATACATATAATAATATGTTAGCCAAATATATTCACAAGTTAGTTCTTAGCTATGTGGGGAGTACAAGTTCAAGCTCTGTTCATTTGGATAAAGGGGAGTACATTATGATTCAGAATTTTCTTATATTGCCAAGAATGCCACACTGAGTTTACATAGCAACTTAAGATCTAGGAGATAGGTAAAGTAATGTAAACTGTGTTTCAAAGCATAATCACCCCCTAAACAGATCTCCCTGCAAAAAATAAGTATATTCAGCATATGACTGATCAACCTCCAATCTGTGGCGGAAATTATCGGTTGATGACATTATAATAGACTGCATTCTTTTAAAAAAGAGAGAGAGAGAGATTCCAGGATAATTAGATATTTCTGCTCCAGACCTCAAATCAGCCATTTCTCTAGGATGCTTTGCCTTATCTTTCAAGTACTGGAGATTAAACCCAGAACCTTGAGTATATGGTATAGAAGTGCTCTACCACCGGGCTATACCCCAGGTCCAACATTAAGACATTTTCATCTTTTTCTTCTCTTCCTCCTCTTCCTTTTTTTTCCTTTTTTCTTTTAAGACAGGGTCTCACTGTGCTGTGGCTGTGCAACTGGCTTTGAATTCCTGGGTTCAAGCAGTCCTCCTGTTTCAACGTCCCAAGCAACTAGAACTATAGGAGCATACCATTGTACCAGCAGCCACCTTTCTCTTTTATAGAAAAGATTATTTCAATACAAGGATTCTTGATACTACTAGGCTGGCTACTGTTCGTAGGCCTTTTCAGTGGACAGAGCTAGTATATTATCACTTCCTTGCATTTCTGTATCTATAAGTGTAAGTGTGTATATGTGGAATACAAAAGAAATCAGAGTCAATTATTTTCAATTTTTGAAATTGAATGGAGCAATTCAAAAAATGACAACATTTGCTGAGGTAGGAAAAACTGCAGAAGCAAGACTAGGGGAAGGGATATAAGTTTGGTCTGGACATGTTACATTTGAGATGCCTCTAAAACTTCCAATCAGAGGCACAGGTAGACAGCAAAAAACTTAGCACAGGGCATAAATCTGAGAGTTGTTAGCAAATAGGCAGTGTTAAAGTCATGACTGGGTGGTCCACCTAGGGACTCGATTATCTGACTGATTTTTCACAGGATTTAATAAGGAAAAACAAAATGAAATGGGGAGATTAATTTACAAAAGGCAAAACTAAAACAATAGTAATAACATACCTGGTGAGCAACTTCTTTTGCCACTGAATACATGAAGCGCTGTTCATTTGGATAAAGGGCACAGGCAAACATAAAATCCTGCCATACCTAGCAAATAAAAGGCAATAAAGTACTTCTGTAAATTAGATGACACAGGAAAAGAAAAAGTCTTCAGTTTGAACTTGGGGGGTTATCCTTCATATAAATGAGAAATCAGATTGGCTGATGAATGTGTCCCTTTGAGCCCTGCTGTGCCTAAAAGCACACAGGAGAGGCTCTGGCACATCTAGGACTTTTCAGAGCTCCACAAAAGTTGTCAAAAACCTTAAAAGAGAAAATGTTAGGAAGGTAGAAAAAAAAAGAGAATACAAAAGAGGAAATAATACACGTTGGGGGAAAACAAAATGAAGCTTTCCCAAAATTCTTCTAATTCCTAACTCTTTTTCATTTTCATCAAAAATTTGAGATACTCCATGGTTAAAAGAGGGATCCCCTGTGATTAAAAACCAGACTTTACTTATAAAGGAATTAATGTTTGATGGCCAAGAGGATTACTACATGCCCACTTTAATATTGGAACCATGAAGGCCTTTCCTCGGAAGGCTGCATGACGAAGTGGTTAAAAGCCCAATCCCCAAGCCATTTGCCTTACTCAGAACTTTGATTCTACTATATACAGGCAATTGCATTTGATCAAGGTGTATAACCTCTCCATGTGTCAGTTTCCTTATCTGTAAATGGGGGTAGAGAATAATAGCAAATACCTCACTGGTTGGGTATGAAGATAGAATAAAATGATACCTGCAGAGCACTTAGACCAATGCCTGGCACTCAGTGCATATTACAGAATATTGTCATCAATATCATCATCATTATTATTATGTCCTACTCTTCTATGAAGTTCTGTATATCTGATAACTGTAATATTAGAACTGAAACTATATACACTTAGCCCTCCATATTTATGGATTCTATATCTAGGGATTCAGCCAACTACCAACCAAAAATGTTTTTAAAAAATCATATCTATACTGAATATATACAGACTTTTTGTTTTTGTCTTTATTCCCTAACCAATCTAGTGTGACAACTATTTATATAGCACTCACCTTGTATTTGGTATTATAAGATCAGAGACATGTCAAAGTATATAGGAGGACGTGCACAGGTTATATGCAAATACTCCACTACTTTATATATTCGGAACCTGGAGTATTTGTGGATTTTAGTATCTGTAGGATTCTGGAATCAGTACCCCACAGACATCAAGGGATGATTGCATTTCCTTTGCTTTCACTCACCATTGCAAGACATGCTGACAGTACTTCCATAACAACATTAATTTTATTATTTTTTTAAAAAATATTTTATTTTTTAGTTGTAGTTGGACACAATACCTTTATTTCACTTATTTATTTTTGTATGTGGTGCTGAGGATTGAACCCAGGGTCTTGCACGTGCAAGGCGAGCGCTCCACGGCTGAGCCACAACCCCAGCCCTATTATTTTGCTTCTCTCTGGGACTCCTGAGTGCTCCTTAAAGTTAAATTATTTAAATATTTTATTTTATTAAGCATACTTACATATGACAAAGAAAATATACATAGATACATACATAGATATAACCAAAATATATACTGCTTATTATTTTAAAATAATTAGGTAATCCTTATATTTGCCATCAACAATGGCTCTGGGTTTACAAGATGTCAGTTATGTACTCCTTTGGCCAAAAATGGAACATTATACCAGGCTCTGAAAAAAGAAGTAAGGAGTAATAATATCCACTCAGAACACTGGAAGACAAACGGAGGACAGAGTAACCTATCAATGTATAAAAATGCCATCAACTACTCACCATTATCCCTAGTTCATCACAGAGTTCATAGAACTTATCCTGCTCATAAACGCCTCCTCCCCACACCCGAAGAACATTCATGTTAGCATCCACAACAGACTGCAAAAGGAGCCGTAACCTTGAGGAGAAATGGTAGAAAGTAATTTAATTTAGATACTTTGGAATATTAAGAAAAAAAATTTAAAAATATTTTTAAATCTCTGTCAGAAAAACACACCTTAAAATTGCAATAAATTGGATATAAATCTAAATAAAGTGAAGTCAATATTTACTTCTAGATAATATATAATTTACATGTAACCACATAAAACAAACTTTGAAAAATATGAACATCTTTCCTTTCTAAATATTCAGTAATGTTACACTATTTTTTAAAGCTAATTTTTGTTTTGTATTTATTCCTACAGAAAAAAATTACAATGTAAAACTTAGAAAGTTCACTTATTTTTATATTGCACACAATATATTATATTGCAATTGCCATTGCAAACGACAAAACAAAAATCAAAGCTTGAATATTATTGCCTCACTCACCCTGATCTTTTTTAAAATTCTTTCAGCCTTATACTCCTTTGTGCAGTAAATATCCTTTCTACTTTATCCAAATTCTTTTTCACTCTACCCTCTGGAAAAATCTAGAAATTTACAGCCAGTTGGAGAGCATGGCCCTTCCCTCCAGCCCCAGAACACTGCTCCGGAATGAATTGGAAAGCCAAAGAACAGGCTGGTCCCTTTAAATTCTGCTCTCAACATCCCCTGCAGGCTGACAAAAATTGGCCCAGTTGTGCTAAACAGAAAGGGCAAATCAGTAGGAGGAGAAAGGAAAAAATACAGCAAATTATCCCATGCTGCATCTGAAGGAGCATTTCATTGTCTTATAAAATCTAAAATAAAACACACATTTTAAAGTAAAAGAAAATCACAATAAGTATTATAAAACTGAGGATTTAGCTACTAGTGATATTTACATTCTAAACATCAAATAACATACTACAAGGCAGACTGATACATTTGTAAATATGCTGAGCTATTATTTAACTTAAGGTAAAAAAAAAAGTGTTTATTTTCCCTTCACAAAGTTTATTTTCACTATTGCAAAGATAGTTTATACAACCAATTAGGAAATATTGTTGTCTTCTAAAGTTCTATTCTCAAACCCTTCAGAAAAACACTCCAGGTTTTTTCCTAGATGTAGATTTTTTATGATTTTTGTTTGTTTGTTTGTCTTCTTTTCTTTTAAATAAGTTGTATTATATATTTAAGTTATACAATATGATGTTATGGGATATGTACAGATAATAAAAAAGCTACTATGGCAAAACAAATTAACATAGCCATCATTTCACATAGTCACCCATTTTTCTTGTTTTAGTGGCAAGAGCAGCAAAAATATACTCATTTAACATGAGCCCACAAACGGTCCAATTCTATTTCCCATGGTCCACATGTTGTCCAACAAATCTCCAGACCTGTTCCTCCCACATACCTCCTGCTATGTATCCCTGACCCATAGCTCTCCATTTCCTCCCCAACCAAGATTTAGTTCTTTTATTAAGGTAAAAGTGAAAGAATATTATCTTAGCACAAAAATAAAAGTATGGATTGCTATCTGTTAAAACCATTCTCAGGGCTGGGGATGTGGCTCAAGCGATAGCGCGCTCGCCTGGCATGCGTGCGGCCTGGGTTCGATCCTCAGCACCACATACAAAAAAAAAAAAAAAACAAAGATGTTGTGTCCATTGAAAACTAAAAAATAAATAAATAAATATTAAAAAAAACATTCTCAAAAATACTTAAGGTTACTATTTGAATAACTGAAAAAAAAAGTCAAATATGATAATTTTTTTTTCTGGAACTCACAACCCAAAATGTGAAGCTGCCATTTTCTTGTTTATCTGGGGTAAATATATAATAGTTTTCTAAAATTGGATGGCTAAAGTAGTCTCTATCTATAGCTCAGGAGATTGGAATATTTGATTTAAAAGTCTGCCCATTCTAAAGTTTCTATCATCCCGGAATTCTATACCACCTCTCAGTTCTTCCTGAGACCAAAAAAAAGTGGAAGTGAGTCACTCTTAAGCTTTTTGAGACAGTTAATAAAAAAGGAACAAAAAAAGAAGGCCAATACTCACAAGTCAGAAGTTACTCTATCCTGGAAAGAATCTGGTGGAATCCAGTTGGAGCCTTTCAGAAATATGGGAAGTCCATTAATCTTAAAGTAGAAACTCAGACCACGAGATCCTTTTATGGGCTCTTCTATAAGTTCTACTGTTCTAAAATAAACCTGTCATGAACAATTCAATATTGCATATTGAATCAGACACATACACAAAATTTGTTTTTTTTTTAAAAGAAACATGCTTCTTAAACAGATTTTAATGTAATCAGCTTTTAATGTAAATTTTCCTATTTGCTACAAAACAATTAATGTGAAAATATAAATTTCAGTAAATATATTAGTGTTATTTCTCTTGAAAAAGAAAAATACAGAAACAAAGAGCAAAATACATTGAGTCTTCCTCATGGAATGGGCTTTTATGATTATGTAAAGCAAATTTGAACATAGCATTTCATAACTAAAACAAAAATTGATGCTTTTTCACAAAAGTAGGAAGAAAGTACCATCAGTCAAACTAATATATCTTCAACTGAAAAACACACTCTCATTTCAGTGTTATTAAAATGTGCCAAAATGTGTATCTTGGAATCAAAGGGAAAAAAGCATACGCACTTTATAATTTTACAACTTTCCAATCTTAATAGCACATTACTATAAAAAATCACTTTGTTTAATGGGCAGTTTCATCCTAATTATCACATTAAACTCAATGTTTGACAGAGCTCTGGTATCTCAACTGGAGCTGTATGGGATACATTCATTGGCAGAAGATCTTACAGGAGCACACACTTCAGTTCTATGATTGCTACAGGAGAGGAGGAGACTTTGTTCCTCAAACAGTCTAGCCAGATTTTCCCAGTTAGTTATGGGCAACAAGACCTAGAAAAGCTCTGCTATTCTCATCAAAATCTTCATTTTTGCCATCCATAAACTGGATCAAGGAATGAGTGACATTGTTGTTTACCAATAAAGCCTAGCCTTGAATCAAAATTATGCACTTCTCAGGGCTGGGGTTATGGTTCAGTGGCAGAGTGCTCACCTAGCATGTATGAGGCACTGGGTTCAATCCTCAGCATCACATATAAATAAATAAAAAATAAAGGCACATCAACAACTAAATTTTTTAAAAAAAATTATACACTTCTCAAATTAAAAAAACAACAACAAATCAGTGTATTTCATGTAGTGTCAGTGTCTACATTCATTCATCCTTCTACTTTCTTATCTTTGCCCTTATTTAGAAGTCAAGACAAAAGAAATCAGAATTAACTTCATGAGAAGACACAGAACATGACCTGGATCAGGAGAATCTTGACATGGAATTGCCACACCTGCTTTAGAGTGGTGAAGAAGTCACCATGGTTTTTAGAGACCACTTTTTGATGGTGAGCTCAACTTTCTAGAAGAGTAGTTCTTTAAGAATGGTCTCTTAGAACCTTTCAGGGGTCCTGAGGCTCTGAATTATTGGCAAAATAAAAGTTAAAACCCTATTTGCCTTTTTCTCTCTTATTCTTTCCTGAGTGTGAGTGGAATTTCCTAGGGATGATTGTTTTAGTCAACTTTTTCACTGCTGTAACCAAAAGACCTGACAAGAACAATTTTAGAGGAGTAAAAGCCTATTTGGGGGCTCACAGTTTCAGAGATCTCAGTCCATAGGTAAACAATCTCTCCAGGAACAAATATATACGCCAAAGGCACACAGCCCCAATGACCCACCTCCTCCAGCTACACCCCACCCACCTGCCTATAGTTACCACCTAGTTAATGTCTATCAATGGATTAATGCACTGATTAGGTTAAGGTTTTCATAACCCAATCATTTCACCTCTAAATTTCTTGCATTGTCTCACACAAGAGCTTTTGGGGTATACCTCATATCTAAATCATAATAATGATGTGAGATGACATCCTCACTGGCAGCTAATGTATATATGTACTTTGTATATTCTGTATGCTATTTTTTTGAGAGAGAGAGAGAGAGAGAGAGAGAGAGAATTTTAATATTTATTTTTTTAGTTCTCGGCGGACACAACATCTTTGTTGGTATGTGGTGCTGAGGATCGAACCCGGGCCGCACGCATGCCAGGCGAGCTTGCTACCGCTTGAGCCACATCCCCAGCCCTATTTTTTGGTTTTTCCTTTGTTTCTTTTGTGGTGCTGAGTTCTGAACCCCGGGCCTTGCACATGTTAGGTAAGCACTCTACCACTAAGCTACCTTCTCAGCCCTGTGGACTCTACTTCTAAAGCATAGGTTTTGGGTTTAAAGAAGTGCTTTTTGAAAGATTTACTCAGTTTGTTCTCAGTACTTTTACTGTGCTCTTTCTAGCTCTCTTTGATTATTTCTGTTATAATCTCTGTAAAATGTCTCTAACTGTTCAACAAATCTTTATTATGAATCCCACAGTTTCCCTCACAACCTTCACAGAAACATAAGACTGGATCCTCTTTGTTAGTTTTATTCACAGTGATATTTTTTAAAGTTTTTAAATCAAACATTAATTTTTAAATTAAAACTCTTTTTAGAGTTTAATAATATTTATCTCATTCTAAAAGAAAATTGAATTACAATGTATGTTTTCCTAATGTAAGGATGAATTGTTAAAATAAGATTAGAAGATTTAAATTCTCAACCTTTAACTGTACTGTCTGCATCTAAAAGTGCGGGAAAAAAAATGAAACTGACATAAGAGAGTCTTTTGACTTGTGGGGTTGCGGGGAGAATCTACTCCAAGGAAACTGGGTAACATTATAAATAACAAATGAAATTATTATGATAGTCATCTTTCCCTCATCCTTAGAGATTTTTCTTAAAGGAACAATAAGCATTGGATAAGACAAATGTTGTACAACCTGAAGGAAATGACTTATAGCAGAAGCTGTAATGGCCACACTTATGGACTACCCACCCTTGGAGACTCCACAGATCTCAAAAATGCAGATGGAATTTCATCTCCATAAATAAACGCTAATGGAGGATGTAAATTATTGTTGTTGAGTTATGTACTGCAAAAGTAAAATCAATATGTCATTAGCTAGGACCTGAAAACCAAGATTTAATTGTCAAGCAAGGTGAATCTGCAGGGCTAGCTCAGGGGCCACCTCAGCTCCACTCACATTGATTTTATTTATTAGTGAAGTATTACTTTTTCATTACACATATAATACACAATTTTTTATGTCTCTGGTTGCACACAAAGTCACACTATCATTCATGTCTTCATATATGTACTTAGGATAATGATGTTCATCTCATTATCTTTAGAGATTTTTAACAAGTTACTTTATTGTATCTTATGCAATGCACCACCTTTTTAAAAAAGAAAAAGAAATCAAATACCTTAAACTTAGACATTGATAAGCTTTTTATAAGCCAAATACTATTTGTTACATCTTTTCAAATCAGTGATGAAAAAGGCTATAGTCTCTATTGTATAGAGTTCCTGGTGGTGCAGTGGCTGGAGAAGTACATGTGTTCGGTTTCTGAGTGCCTCCAGGATGAAAAAAACCACAGCATCACCATTTTGTAATGACACAGTAACACGTTCAATTAAAAGATCTAGCTGCAATATGAAGATTGAGTTGATATTGGGAAAAATCATACTTTTGCTTTACAAAAGGGTGAACTTCCTGACATTGATGAACTTGCTATTTTGCATGTGTTTGTCTGTTATCAGACAAATAAATTATCAAAGAAGATATTTTATGTGAATTTTTAACACCAAAGTACAAGAGGTGTTGAAATACTCAGAGTACTGAATATTTTTTTTTAATCTCAAGGTTATAGTGCAACTTCTGTGTTAGCATTTGCACAGGCGTTAAAATGCAGAGGATAACACTGCAGATCCCTTAGCAGAAATCAAAACAGCAGTTCCAAACTGTGTTAGTTGTCATTATTTCCTTCACCTTCAAGCATTAGCAGAAAAAAAGTGCCAGTGTCACTTCAGATAAAGCAGCAAAAATTGTCAATCTTATTAAATATCAAGGCTGATTACACATCATTTTAATATCCTATGTGATGAAAAGAGAAATACCATGCAGGACAAACATTTTGAGGAAAAACATCTGGGCCATTTTTTGAGTAGTGAGCTCCGTCAGTCATCTCGTTATAAAACTCCATTTTTACTAGAAAAAAGGACTAACGGATGACCTATGGCTGTTCTGACATGGATTCCTGGCAGGCATTTTCTTGAAAGGGAATGAGTGAGTCTGTCACTTCAAAGAGGACAACTGGCAATATTTGTGGACAATGATAAAACTCAAACTTTCAAGTAAAAAAACAGGATTTAGAAAAGCTTGTATCCAATTCCCTGAGCTTGAGAGCATTTGATACTGAAAGATTTTCCAGGTGACATCAGTGGAGATATTAACAAATATGAATGTGATTCTGGAAAATGAAATTGTTTCAACATTTGGAAGATTTATAATTTCTCAGGAAACCAACAATTTTTAAATAACCAATGTATTATATTACAGTATCATACATGAGTAAGGAATCCATTAAAACTGCAAGATAGACCAATGGATTTTAATGCAATAGAATGAAAAGTTCATTGAAATGGCTTCAGAGTTGCAACCAACCTTTAAGAAACTATCACCTGTTGCCGGGCACAGTGGTGCATGCCTGTAATCTCAATGGCTCAGAAAACTGAGAGGCAGGAGGATCATAGTTTCAAAGTCAGTCTCAGCAACTTAGTAAAGCCCTAAGCAACTCAGCAAGACTCTGTCTCAAACAAAAAAATTTTTTTAAAAAGGCCTGGGGATGTGGCTCAGTGATAAGTAGCCTGAGGCCTGAGGTTCAATTTCTAGTACCAAGCACACACACAAAAAACTACCACTTATTAAGTTCTAGTATAGTACCAAAGAATATCCACAATTATCTGAAAAGACTATTAAAGCATTCTTCCTTTTTACAACTACATGTCTGTGTAAGGTCAGATTCTCTTCATGTTTCAACCAGAAGAACATATTGAAAATTGAACGCAGGTGCAGATAAGAATCTAGCTGCCTTTATTAAAATATTAAAGACATTTGCAAATATATAAAACAATTTCATTATTCACATCAAATTTTTGGTTTTGTAAATATATTTACATTTCATAAAATAAATCAGATAAACTCACATGTCATGACTTATTGTGGTGATTTTAGATGAATAAGTAAATATTTAATTCTAAGTATAAATATTTACTATGGTAAATAGCAATACATAGAGCCCAAAGAAACATCAGCACATTAGGGTACTCAATACCTTTTGTGGAGGCGGGATGAGTAATGGGGAGAACCCAGGGCCATTTACCACCAAGTCACATCTCCAGTACTTCTAATTGTATTTTATTTACTTATTTATTTTTGAAACAAGTTGCTGAGGTTGGACTGGAACTTGAGATCCTCCTGCCTCAGCCTCCCAAATTGCTGGGAATATAGGTGTGCACCACCATGCCTAATTGTTCAATACTTTTTTGCGAGTATAAAGTAATTCTGAGTCCAAAATAATCTGAAAATCATTAATGTAGGAAAAAGAACTCATTTATTTCTTACTAATTAATGCTATAAGTAGTGTTAACTATAAAGCACACCTTTCAACATTTTTCTTTTCTGTGCAAATTCTCTTGTGAAAAGAAAGACATCGTTCCCAATCCCCCAACTCCTGAATTTTCCAACCCAGGTCAAAGTAACCACTGAACCACCTGCCTGGGCCTCAGAGGTAAAGCAGTGATTACCAGCCACCTTGCCCCTGGGCCTGACTTGAGGTGCTGGTGCACTGGTAATAAATGTCAGTATTCACCATGTCCTCTGGCAGTTTCCATAGGTAACATAAACGCCTCTGCTACAGGGTTTTACTTCAGAGAAAATAATGGGCTGTAAAAATAGGCTTTTTTGAAAAACCCCTGACTAACACATATTTGACCCACAGTGAATACACCATCTTCCTATGAGATGAAAAAAATTTTTAAACAATCCAACAAAGCAAATTACTGTCTAAAAATAGGTAGGAAAGGCATAAATATCTAAGATCCTTTTAAAAAAAATGTATAAATCAAGCAGTTTAGACTTTAAATTTTTTAACCCTCAAATTTTTCTGTGCTAAAAATTTTGTTTCCCTAGCTCCCCAGATCTTTATAATTGTGATTATGATTATGATTATTAGCTTCATAAAGATCCCATCTTTTAAACAGGATTAACTTTAAGAGTGCAGAAAAACTGAACACATTCTTTCAGATGCAGTTGGGGATATCTTAAGCATGGGTCTCCAGGGGTGTGTGACTCCTAAGTAGATGCTGTACTCCTCTAATGTCCTTCTCTGGCAGACCACACAGATGATGATGTAACGAACCATCGATTCATAAACCAAGTGCTGCTCCTCAGCTATTTGTAATCAGGCTGTTGGCATCACTAGATTTTCAAAAGAACAATTTTCTCCATAACAACAAAAAACACTTCTTCCTAACACTGGCAAATGTTACACCTTCTAAAATCATTTCACACCTACTACCAAACATTTGCAAAGACAGCAAACACCACGTTTCTATCTTTGATCTGAAAATGCTCAGTCGTGCAGAAGTATGAGAAAAGGAGCTCAGGGTCTCCAAAAACAGCACTTGTCAGATGGGCCTGTGCAAGGGAGCTGAAGCTCCTTCGTGGTGCCCTTGCCAAGAGCACAACCAGAAGTTAGCAGGTGAGCACCGACCCCAGCAGCACAGTCATCGGGTATCTTTGAAGCCAGATGTGTATCTGACACCAAATGGAATCACTTTTTAACATCCTCCTTTTCTATACAGCAAAATTATTTTCAGGAGTAATAGTGAAATGAATAATAAAAATGACCAGAAGGGAAATACAGACAATAAAAACTTTCTTTAATTGAACTTTGTATAAGGACACCAATTTCTTTTTAAATAGTAAAATAGAGCCAGGCACAGTGGTGCACACCTATAATCCCAGTAGGGCCAGAGGCTAAGCAACTTAATGAGACCCTATCTCAAAATAAAAAATTAAAACAGGACTGGAGGGTCAGAATAGCAGCTATTATGAAGACAAACAACAGTAAGTGATGGTGAGGATGTGGGGAAAAAGGTACACTCACACATTGCTGGTGGGGCTGCAAATTGGTGCAGCCAATATGGAAAGCAGTATAGATTCCTTGGAAAACTGGGAATGCAATCACCATCTGACCCAGATATCCCTCTCCTCAGTCTATACCCAAAAGACTTAAAAAACAACATACTACAAGGATATAGCTACATCAATATTTATAGCAGCACAATTCACAATAGCCAAACTGTGTGGAACCAACCTAGATGCCCTTAAGTAGATGAATGGATAAAAAAAAATGTGGCATATATACACAATGGAATATTATTCAGCAATAAAAGAGAATAAAATCATGGCATTTGCGGGTAAATGGATGGCACTGGAGAAGATAATACTAAGTGAAGTTAGCCAATCCCCAAAAAACAAATGCCAAATGTTTTCTCTTATATAAGGTGACTGACTCATAGTGGGGAAGGGAGGGGGAGCATGGGAGGAATAGACGAACTCTAGATAGGGCAGAGGGGTGGGAGGGGATGTAAGAGGGCAGAGGGTTAGTAATGATGGTGAAATGTGATGGACTTCATTATCCAAAGTACATGTATGAAGACATGAATTGGTGTGAACATACTTTATATACAAACAGATATATGAAAAAATGTGCTGTATATGTGTAATAAGAATTGTAATGCATTCTGCTGTTATGTATTTAAAAAATAAAATCAATTAAAAAAAAGAATGAGGATTAAAAAAATGACTAGAGGTGTGACTCAGTGGTAAAGTGCCTCTGGGCCAAATCCCTAGTACCAAAAATAAATAAATACATAAAGTAAAATAAAGATTAAAGTACAAAAAAGGAAAAAGTCTTAGATTCATATTTTTATTCTATTAACATTTTTTAAGAAGAAATAATTTACCTACATATTGGTTTGTAGTAATGAAAATAATATCTGCTATTTTGAGTCTTAACTTTTAAAAATCTGCCAACAACTTTCTCAAAATTGATATTCTTTAGATATTTATGTTCATGTTCAATAAAGAGTGTAGCCAAAGCCAGGCATGTAGTACATACCTATAATCCCAATTACTTAGGAAGCTGAGGTAGGAGGAATGTAAGTTGGAAGACAGCCTTAGCGACTTACCAAGAGCCTGTCTCAAGGTCAAAACAAAAATATTTAAAAAGCTGGGGACATGACTAAGTGGTAGACCGTTTGCCTAGCATGCATAAGGCCCTGAGTTCAATCCCCAGTTATGGGAAAAAAATTTAATATATTTATGGCCCAGATTTGCCAATCTATCATGTCATAGCTGACAAGTTGTAGATGAACACACAGTGTCTTTGTTTATTAATTAATTTTTTATGTGGTGCTGAGGATCAAACCAGTGCCTCACACATGCTAGACAAGTGCTCTGCCACTGAGCTACAGCCTCAGCCCCAACACCATTAGTTTTTAACTTAGAAATGTTCTTTCAGGTGAAACCAAATATACACAAATATTTTGGAAAAGCATTCAACACAAAATCACATAAACTCCACTTCACATTAAATTTCAAATAATGCCTTGGTTTCCTTGAGATCTACTCAAACTATAACTAATGCCTCCAGAATAAAAAATAGTTCCACTTCTCCAATTTTTCTTCTGCAAAATCAGAGAAAATGGCTGAATGGTATCAAAGACAGATATTATTTGATCCGCTGGTTTAGAACAAGTGTCCAGTTCTTGGTGAAAATGTCCGGGGCATTCCTGTTTGGATTTTTCTAGGTATGGATAGCCAGCATCATCTGCTATTTCTCCTGGCATTCATCTACAAATTTTAACCCCTTTTTCTATGTAAATCCTCATTCCCTTATATTGTGTTGTTATAAAGAATAAATCAAAGAAGAATTAAAAGCTTGATATTTCACTGTAGATTGTTCAAGACAGATTCTGGCTATTTGTAAACATGTTTATATCTGATTAATCTCTTGTAAAACTACACCCAGGAGAAAAAGAGATAATTTCAAGGAGAATAACTCCATACAGCAGAGAGCAAAATCTGAGATAATTCACGTGTCCATGTCTTCTTAGGATGACACAGTACCTATACTTCAAAGTCAAGATTAACTTTTCAAAATTCGTCTGGTTGGGCTGGGGTCGTGGCTCAGTGGTAGAACACTTGCCTAGCACGTGTGAGGTACTGGGTTCAATTCTCAGCACCACATATAAATAAATAAAGAAAATAAAAGTCCATTAACAACTAAAAAAAATTTTTTTTAAAAAACTTGTCTCATCTGTGCCCCAACTTCATAATGAACATTCTACCTTGTCTAAGATGGGATTTTGAAACTTCCTAAAGTTTTTTACATCTGTGATGTAAGATTAAAAAGAACGATTTTCTAAAGTTCTAAAAATGTCACACATAAAGAAATATTTCCAAACAAATTCTGCAAGGTTTAGAGAATGATTTTCAGGAGGCAGAGATTGATTTCCCTGATTTCTAAGAACTTCACTGAGAATGTTGACTATATGTGCAGCATCTTCTATCTTGGACTGTGGCAGAGGTTTATGAAACAATGATCAAGTTATTTGAAGACACCCTCTGTGAGTTTAGCAGCAGTCTTTCCAAAACTGCAAGCATTTCTTTGTTTCAATTTGACTGTCTTCTATATGGATCTATCTGACCAACTTGTATATTGGATCTCTATATAAAACATCTACAATGTAGTCAAAAAGTATTCAAAGATATGCTGTTTTTTTTACTATTTGTCCCAACAAAAGTATCCACGAACAGCATGTTTTACATTTATTCTTTCTTAATTTTAAATCAATTAACAACTATAAAAAAGTAAATTTCAATTATAAAAATACAATTAAAACTAATAGACTATTTCATGTGTGAACTAAAATATACAAAAAAATTACACATTATAAAAAATTACATATTAATCCTCACAGTTCACATTTTCCCTTTAAAAATTTTTTAACATTAAAGTGACTCCAAAAAGGAGTTTGAAGTTATTCTCATTGAGTTTGTTCTTATGTATGATCACTGTGATACTGTTGCTTATTTCTAACTTCTTTTAAATGCAAGTAATAAAATGTTTTAGTTTGGATAAGTGATGTCCCCCCAAAAGCTCATGTGGCAATGCAGGGATGTTCATTCAGAGGTCAAATGATTAGATCGCAAGAGCTAGAACCACATCAGTGGATTAATTCACTTGATGAATTAATAATCTGAATGGAATATTGGGTGGTAACTGCAGGCAGGTGGGAGGTGGCTGAAGGAAGCAGGTCACTGGAGGTATACCCTTGGGGATTGTATTTTGTCCCTGGATCCTCACCTGCTCGCTCATTCTTTGCTTCCCCGCTTTCATGAGCTGCACAGCTTTCCACACATCCTTCAGCCATGATGTTCTGCTTTGTCTCAGACCAAGAGAAATGGAATCAGCTGACCAAAGACTCAACCTCTGAAAACATGAACCCCAAATAAACTGTTCCTCCTTTAAGTTTTTCTTGGCAGGCATTTTTGTCACAATGACAAAAATCTGACTAACATTAAGGCAAGGATTAGAGACATGAACTGTGTTCCAAGAAAACTCAAACTTTTATAAACTTGCTTTCAAAATGACTATTTGAGGGGCTGGGGCTGCAGCTCAGTGGTAGAGCAGTTACCTAGCATGTGTGAGGCACTGGATTCGATTCTCAGCACTGCATATAAGTATATGAATAAGATTAAGGTCCTTCAACAACTAAATATATATGTGTGTGTGTGTGTGTGTATGTGTGTGTGTAATTAAAAAAAAATGACTATAAGTAAGGAGTCTTTATGTACCTGGGCACAACTGCATAACTTAAGAGTTCTCCAAATTAACTTCCATGTAGAATATAACATTTATCAAATGATTAATAATAGAAATGTGCTGAATCAAGGCCTAAGTCTATATTATGAAAATCCAAGAGTAACCACACATATGTAAAACTTGGACCAATAAAAGAATTTGGGGGGTGCCGGGGCTGTGGCTCAGCAGTAGAGTGCTCATCTCCCATGTGTGAGGCCCTGGGGTTCCATTCTCAGCACCACATAAATAAAATAAAGGTATTGTGTCCATCTACAACTAAAAAAATATTTTAAAAAAAAGATTTTGGGGGACTATCACTGGGATGGTTTGGAACTACTGGTACATAATAATACTAATCCAAATCAAACTATAGTTCACGTGAAATGCACCCACTTGCTGCCCACACCTAGGGTGAACTGCTCTCGTGGCCCACCCTGGGGAATACACTGCCTGTAGCCATTTTGGAAATCTTCAAACTGTTGACAAGGAGAGAATGAAGGAAGGTGTGCTGTGTTGTACTCCTTGGCTCCAAATATCATGTCCACCCAAAAACTCAAAATGAGACCTTATTTAGAAACAGCACCATTGCAGATAAAATTAGTTTAGTTAGAAGGAAGTCATACCAGGCTCTAACCCAATGGCTGCTGACCTTATGAGAAAAGAGAAGAACTTCATGATGACAGAGACAGACTAGAGTGAGGTTTCTACAGACCAAGGAATGCCAAGGAGTGCTGGCAGTGACAAGAAGCAGGAAGAGGCAAGGAGGGTATTCCCTAGAGTCTTTAGAAGAGCCCCAGCTCTGCCAACACTTT
Source organism: Ictidomys tridecemlineatus (assembly GCF_052094955.1). Lineage (NCBI taxonomy): Eukaryota > Metazoa > Chordata > Mammalia > Rodentia > Sciuridae > Ictidomys > Ictidomys tridecemlineatus. The sequence goes on along the minus strand of NC_135485.1, from coordinate 100,441,239 downwards.
GGATTTGGACTTCCAACATTACGGAACCACAAGAGAACACATTCTTGTTGTTTTAAGCTATCCTGTTTGTAATAGTTTTTTCTGACAGCCCTAAGAAACTAACATGAAAGTGGACATACTTCACAATCTCTGCAAACTCTCAATATGGAAACATACCTTGATTATTATGAATTTCATATCATCTGGTTTATGCATCCTAAAGATCTTTAGAGAGCCCAGAGTAGCACTTTGAAAGAAAAAGGAAAAATTCCACTAGTGTTATGTTCTCTTTTTGTGTAAAGTACAAAGACAAAAATGGGAATTTAACAAAGGACTTAAAAATAGAATTCTACAGTGATGCAGCCACATAAATGTTTATAGCAGCAGAATTCGCAATAGCCAAACTGTGAAACCAACCTAGATACCCTTCAATAGGTGGATGAATAAAGAAACTGTGGCATATATACACAATGGAATATTACTCATCAATAAAAGAGAATAAAATGATGGCATTTGCAGGCAAATGGTTGGAGCTGGAGAATATCATACTAAAGCAAAGTAAGACAATACAAAAAACCAAAGGCTGAATGTTTTCTCTGATAAGTGGGTGCTGATCCACAAGGGGGGTGGGGAGGAGCATGGGAAGAATGGAGGAACTTTGGTTTGGGCAAAGGAGGGGAAGGGAGGAGAAGGGACATGGGGATAGGAAAGACAGTGGAATAAGATGGACATTATTACCCTAGGTACATATATAATTGCACAGATAGTATGACCCTACTTCATGTACAACCAGAGAAGTAAAAAATTGTGCTCTATTTGTGTACAATGGATGGAAAATCATTCTGCTGTCATGTATAACAGATTAGAACAAATAAGTTTAAAAAAATTTTTAAATGGGAATTTAAGAAATAAAAAATGAAATGAAAAAAACTTTTTTAAAAAAAGAATAAATCTCAAATTTTTTTCTAATTATAATACCAGTTGGCAATATTTTACTTCTTCTGGCTTGGGAACTGAGAAACACATTATTACATTATTTACTTTCTTACAATAAATTAATAGAAGAATCTTAATACCAGGAAGTGAATATAAACAGCAACTATAAAACAGCAAATATAAACAACAACTACCCTCTGTTGCTTTTAGCAAAATGAATCACATTATATAGGGAATATTTGAAAGACTCTTATGGAATAAGCTATGGTAAAGACAAATATCAATGAATGGATTCTCTATCTTTCCAGAAAGGCAAACTATAATTGTCATTCAAAAATATTTATGCTACTAACACACATTTCCTAGTCAATCCAGTGCAATCCACGAGTAGGATAAGACAATTTATCTGGACAGAAGTGGCAAAACCAGGCAGTGATGGGCACTTTTTATTCCATCTACCCCATCTCCCATTCCCACTAACACACAAAGCTTTCTCTTTTGCTAAAAAAATCAACTGGGGGTGGGCTGGGGTTGTAGCTCAGTGGTAGAACACTTGCCTAGCACATGTGAGGCACTGGGTTCAGTCCTCAACATCACATAAAAAATAAATAGAGTAAAGGTATTATGTCCAGCTCTAAAAATAAATAAAATAAATTTATTATGTTCATCTACAACTAAAAAATATACATATAAAAAAAAATCAACTGGGCTTCCCAAACTAATAAAGCTGACTTTCCTAGAGTCACATTCTAAGGTTCCCTCATACAATTATGGGTTTGGCAGAATTTATGATATCCCAACACTCATGTTTTATTTTTTTGTTTATTAATCTTTAAAGTGCAGGTTGATTTTTTTTTCCTCATATTACCTTTTTCCATACTTAAACCATTTGCTCCAGCATTTGTCTTAGCCCTTTTTCTGTTGCTATAACAAAATACCTGAAACTGGGTAATTTTGAAAAAAGAGAGGTTTATTAAACTCATGATTCTAGAGGCTGGGAAGTTTAAGATAGCACTTGAATCTGGTTGGCTGCTGGAAGAGCCTTTTCACTTGGTGGAGGATATCACAGAATGCTACTTTTTTTTTTTTTTTCCAGTGCTGGGGACCAATCCCAGGGCCCTGTGCTTGTTAGTCAATTATTCTACCACTGAGCTACACCCCCAGCTCTCTCCTTATAAAACCACTAATGTCTCTGTGGGAGCCCCACCCTCATGACCTCATCAATCTTATTTACCTCCCAAAGATCCCACCTCCAAGTAGCATTAACATATGAATTTGGGGATTAAGTTTCCAATACTGTGAATTCTAAAGACAAACATGGAAACTATAGCACATTCCTTTCAGCATTAAAAAAATTTTTTTTCAGTCATCAAAATATTTCCACCATGTCTACAAAGAAATGCAGTCAGCAGTTTCCCTCTCTGAAGGCCTGCGTTCCTTTTATGATCCTAAACAATTATGATGCACGGGCTGCACCCAAAATTTGTAACTCCCCCAAGGCCTTCTGTCTTACTCAAATGTGCTGCTTGTCTTGTGACCTAGTAAGCAAAACATTAAAACACATGAATCTAACCTCAGTGGAAGAGAAGCAAGCAAGAAAGATAAATTTCAATGAGATAGTTTTTAAATAGGAATATTTTTACATAAAGCAAGCCTAGGGTACCAATAAACCTGCCAGGAAATAAGAGTAATATAGGTAAGATAAGTAGGGGCTGGTGACAAGAAAGAAGTGTTTAAAGTCCCATCTGACATAGTATCAACTATTGGTGAGCATGTGAGCATGTGGAGCAAAGGTGACTCTCATCAGCCACCTTGGAAAAATAGTTTGGTGTTATCTATGAAAGCTGACATGTGCAAGCCCTATAATTCAGCAATTCCCTACTACCAGCAGAAATGGGATTGAGGGCATATGTGTGTGCTCCAAGTATTATATTAGTGATGTCCATAGCAGCATTACTTCAAATAGCCAAAACTGGAAACAATTAAAATTTCAACAGCAGAATTGTAATAACTATGAATATTATATAGCAATGTAAAGAGACAAACTACAGCTACACACAACAAAGTATCTGAATATCACAGACATACTGATGAGTCAATGTAGCCAGACACAACACAATACATACTTCATGGTCCTGTGTATATAAGATTTTTAAATGAGCAAAAATTAGCCAGGGCTTGATGTCAGGATAGTGAGACACAGGGAAGGGGGGGCAGCAATGATTGTGGAGGCTCACAAAAGGGAACTTCTGCAGTGCTCACGCTATTCTATTTCTTGATTGGAGTGATGGTTACGTAAAGTGTTTATTTTCTGATAACACATTAAACTTGTCACCTATGTTCTGTGTATTTTTCTGTATATGTGTTCTATGTTACAATAAATAAAACACAAAAAGGAATTCTAGTCTGGCATATACCTATTAGAGAAAGGCTAGAAAAAATAAGACTAAGAAACTCTAGCCAGGACATAAGAAGACACTGAGGCCAAAGATGCAGATGCTGGCTTGCTGAAACACAGGCAAATCTGAAATCATCTGAGAAGATTGGTAAGAAGTTGAATTCCCGTGAAGATCCTACCTGAGTAGGAACAAAAGTAAGCTAGATATCATCTCACTTTTACCAAATCTGGCATTAACCTATACTCTTTATCTTAATTTCAAAAGCACACATTGATCCTAAAACTTGCAAAGATCTTTAACTCCTGTCTCATCCTGGTTTCCTTTATTGGGCAATCGTGGAATTAGCTGTAGGGAGCCATGAGAGATAATTTAACCCAACTTCAACCACCACAGTCAAATGGACAAATGGGCAGATATACCATTTGAAAATTTCCAATGCAACTGAATATGGACTATTCCTCAGTCACCCACTTTAGTGTCAACACCCTTGGCTACCAGAGCATCTCTCCCATAGATGACATCAATCTCACATGCTCCCCTCTAAGGTCACTTCCTCTTCCACTGTATCCTACTATCGAAGTAGAAAAACACAAAAGTCATCAGAAAACAAACTAAAGAACTTCCAAGCATTTCCTCAGCTCTTCTTCAAGTTAAATTATCTTACTCCTTCGTCCTTTCTTCTTTTAACACCTGCACCGCTCTCTTCTGAAACTTGTAAGAGCAAATACAAAACTGACTAAAATGTCCTAGTTAAGGTTTTATAGACCAAATAAAATGTACCTTAAGACTCCTATGTGGTTGTTAGAGCTAGATTTTTGAAATCTTACAAAAGAAATACAGGGTATAATGATCAGAATTCTCTTTTAAAGTTTCCTCATATTCATGTCCCCTGATGAGTCTGTATTGTAAAAATCTGAAAAGCCTAAAGGTGAACAATTTAAATCATAAATTACATAAACTACACAACCACTTTTCTGGTCCCAAGGTGACCTTTGGTTATATGAATTTCAAAAAAAAAAAAGACTCCTACACAATATAGAATTGTTGCTTTTATTCCATTTTAGAAATAAGAAGGTAATTTTAGAAACCATAACATCTATACCCACAAATCCAGAAGCAAATAAGGTAGAGATATACTGTATAGTCTTACTTTTCGAATCAAGCTTCACCTCAAACTTTAAAGAACTGCTCAAATGTGAGGGATTTAACTAGCAAGTGCACAAGCAGAGTGGGCAGAAGGCCAGGGAAACACTTTCAAACCAGACCACATACTTAAAATGCCTTACAAAACACCACTTAACAGCCAGCCTAAAGTGTTGCAATCTGAAATCAATAACCTTTCAGAGTAAAGGTATTCTGATTCTCAGAGATTCATAATCTTCAACCTCAAATGGGCCTTCAATGCTGCCTAACAATGCTACCAAGTTGCCTCAGCATTTCTGACCTTTTTCGAGAATGCCATCTTAAACCTTTATTTTCCTCAAATTTCCAACTTGCCCCAATTAAGCTCAGCAGATAGCATTACAACCTAGTTCCAGGAGAAAAAAAAAAAGAAAAGTTATTTGACCAGAATTCCCTAAACATTTTTTCTCAGGTTCACTTTTTCCTCTTATAACTCTGCAGAAAGAACAGTTTGCAAGTCCCACACATAGGAAATAGACTTGAGTGTTCCCAGACACCTTCAAAATTTCCTCTATCCTCAAGTTGTATCCTTTCCTCTATATATGCTATTCTACCTAAACCCCTATTATAACCAAAACACAGAGCCCGTCATCCCAAAGTGAACCCATCCATGAATATGGTGGATGCCGTCCCCTCTTGCCTGATCAAAGACTCTCTCTATTCTCTCCCTATTCTTCAACTATTTTCAGTCTTTCCCTCTTGGCTGGTCCCTTCCCTTCAGGATTTTACACTTGTTGCTTTTCATCCTTTAATGGTGTCCTTTTTAATGTTATAACAACTTTAGACAAGTTGCAACAATAGTACAAAGAACTCCTGCATACCCTTCACCAGGAGATCCCATTCAAGTTCACCAGTTGTCCCAATAACATAAATTATAACAAAAACATCACACACCACAACTACTAGTTATGCCTCTATAGTTCATTCCCACATGAAATGGTCCTCAGTCTTTCCTTGATATTACCATAAATTGAAGAGAAATAGATTTAAGAATTTTAGCAAATAGGAATGTCTTGATGTTTCCCTGTAACTAAATTCAGGCTGTCTGCTTTTGGAGGTACAAGAGAAGTAATGCTGTGTCCTTCATGTGGTAGTTTATTGGGTGGACACAATGTCACTTTGTTTCATTGGTGAAAATAATCTTAATTAATCCAGATAGTAGCTATTAGGTGACTCAATGTATTTTTTCTCCATTATAATTTGTTGAGTGATGCTTTGAGTCTACATCAATATACCATATTTCATACCACTTTTACACTCAAATTTTGGCATCTGTTTATATTACTTGCATGAAATGCTATGTTGTTGTTAAATGTCTAGTTCTACCATTCCTTCTGCATTTATTAATTGACACTCTTATGAAATGATTTTCCTTTCTTTCCCTCCCATTTGACTCATTTATTTCTTTACAAAAGTACGTACTCAAGGATTTTCATTGTGATTAATGGGTTAAAATCTTTTACAATCATTATTTATTTTAATGCTCAAATTCTCCCAGATTTGGCCAGTAAGACCCCAATTTCACCAGTCCTATGTCCTTTTGATGTGTCACATTTCCTGAGTACCTCCTTACTTTCTGGCACAGCACAAGATTTCAGACTCCAGCCCCAGAATCAAACATTTCTTCCAAAGGTCCCTGATTCCTTTTAGAAGACAGTGGTATTCAGAAATCAAGATATGGGAACAAGCTCTGCTCTTTTCTTCTAGAAAGAATGCCACTATTCCCAGGACCTCAGGGAAAGGGCTGGGATGTATGTGTATGTGTAGAGCAAACCTGGTCTTTCTGAGGAATTTAACTCAAAGAACAGAAATGACATCCATTCACACTCATGCATTTACATCTACATTTATTTCTTTTTCCACACACATGAAAGGCATGAATTCACACTATTAGTTCCAATTCTAATGCATTCTATATGTACATCACCTTTCTCCATCTGTGAAAACATATCCTGTTACTTCGATAAGTTTCCTTATTGCTCAGTCACTGGTATATAACCAATCTCCTGAACCCTAACTGTCTACCATTACAATTCCCAGTAATACCTCTTAAAACGGTAGCCTGTAATCACTGTCCCCATAGTCCTCACTTCAGTCATTCTTTGATTTCCATTCTGGTTAAGGTAACTAGTGATCTCCTTGCTGCCAAACCTAAACGATCTTTCTCAATCTTTTCTAATTTGAACTCTCTTACAGCATCTGACATTCTTTAATATGTCCTGCCTCTTAAAATATTCTCTCCCTCTGTTTTCTATAACTTCCTACTCAAATGAGTGACCTCTTTGACCATTCCTTCTTAGAATCCACTATAGGCTTTTGCCTCCTCCCTTCTTTACTTATTATGATCCCCTGGGATTCTGTCCTCTCTATATAGTCCCTTAGGTAGTTCATCCCTTTCAAAAGGGTACAATTATCTCTATTCTGCTGTGGTGGGAGTGCAGCTCAGTGGTAGAGTGTTTGCCTAGCTTGTCCTAGGCCCTAATGACAAAGGAAAAAATTTTAAAGCAGGTCCATATATTCTATATCCTTAATTCAGATCTAATTCTTAAGCTCCAGACCTGTATAATGAAACACCCATCAAATATTATTCCTTAGGGATCTCCACCCTGTCCCATCACCCAAAACTGCTTTTCTTTCTGAGTAATTTAACTTAAAGAACATAATTATCTTTCATCCAATAAGAGGTCCAAAACACTCAATTGAACAGCCATTCTAAACATCTTTTCTCTCACCCACATCATCAAAGTTAATGAAGTTATCTGTGAAATTCTCTTCCAATTTTATTCCCTTATCAATTCTGTAGAGCAAGAAACTATAACCTTGTTCTTGATTTATCACTATAGTCATTTAAATGACCTCTACACTTGCTATTCTTCCAATCTAAGTGACACAATCTTTGTGAAACACAAGTATGATCATTACCCAACCCCTTCCAAGAATCCCCGCTGCCCTGGGGAAGCACCAGTTCCATTACACAGCTAACTAGGCTGTGCATGGTCTTGCCTTAGCCTGCCTTAATGACATCATCTGTTGTCCATAAACTTCAAGCTTAAACAAGCAGCACTGGAATTTCTTTCACTACTACAAACACACACTCTCTCTTCAAGTCTCTCTGCTTCTCTTCTACATTGCAAATTCTACTCATCCCTCAGGACATAGATTTTGTCACCTCCACAGGTCTTCCCAGAATGCCCTGCTCTGTGTTTCCACAGTACTCTAGTTCTCTAAAGTGCTCATCCCCCTTTATTATAACCAGCTTTATCAGAGTCTCAAAGAGAAATGTCTTATACCCAGCTGTATCACCAATACCTAGCATAGTAGCCCAAACACAATAGGTGCCCTAAGTACTGACTGAATGAATGAGCCTAAGAAATAAAGAACTCTACAGAAGCCACAGTAAAAAGGCACATTGCACACACATGGATGAATTCGGGATATGTGGCAACATACCCTCTTCACTCCTGCTGCTGTGTAATTCAAAGGTTGACATCTTCATATGTAATGAACAACTATGCAACTTTATTAGCCTAAATGAAATAGAATTGTTTACCACAAATACAAGAAGGCAGAAGTCCCTCTTCTTTCTCTGTAGCAAGTTGGAATGACTCAATGTTTTTTACATTTTCATGAAGATGACACACAATTAATCATTGTGTGAGAGAACATGTGTCCTCAGCCAAGAGGGTGAGAGTAAGAATGAATGGTCAAGTACGTTCTTCTCAGTTATTTTCTGCAGGCATGCACACACAAAAACACACACTTCATACTGTTAAGATTACTGTATGACTTAACAAAATAAAAATAGAAAATGAACTCCTGAAGGACATATTCCAAATTGTGGATGGTATCTGGCAGGAAAAGTAACACCAAATGTGAGAGGTGACACCAGAGGGCAACCACTGCCAACTGTAAATACCAAAGGTTGATGTTGCAGTAAAGAGGAAATCTATGAGCAGGATTAATACTGTTACCACTTGCTATACATTGTGACTGTTATAAGCCAGATCCAAGTTACCCCATTATTACCATGCATATTTTACATATAAGGAAATGGCACTTGAAGTGTCCAAGATCTAAAAAATAAGAAAGTGTAGTTCTTTCCAATTCTTAGCACTGTATCCTGAACTGGGCAAGACTGAAAAATTAGAAAACTCCAGTTAAAACATGTTATTTGGGAAAATGAAAAGAAATGGCAAAAGAAATAAATAGAAATTAAAAATTTTGGCTCTAGGGATTAGGAAATAGGAACAAGAAGAGTTGGGCAAAGAATCCCATTTTTATATGAATCCTCTAGTAATACTTGAGCTTTAAAATTATACATATGTATTACTTGAATAAAAAGCACAATTTAAAAGCACAGCAGGAGAGGAACTGGGGTATAGCTCAGTGGTAAATCATTTGCCTAGTACATGTGAAGATCTGGGTTCAATCCTCAGCACCAGGGGGGAGAGGGGGGAGAGAGAAATATATAAAGCACCAAAGGAGACTATTTATTGCCAAAATAATATGTAAAGTCTGATCCATTTAAAATATAAATTTAAATACATATACACAGAAGCTTTGGAATGCTGCTACTCTGGAAGAGTTGTAAGTTTTGCTGGTTTCTTCTTTACCTTCAAAGATCTATACTGCTATTTCAATAAGAAATGTCATTTTTCACAGAATATTTTTAAAATATTTACTTACCTTAGCTGATCTTTCAATATTTAAATCTTTATCCAGTTTAAAAAAAATTGTCATGTTGTACCCAGTCTGGTTTCCATGTCCATGAGGCCACCAAGTTTCCACAGGAATATTCTTTTAAGAAATATAGTAAGTCACTCTAAGAAATGTGGCATATTTTCAGAAAAATAACATGACCAAGAGCATTATGTCAGTTTCTCATATAGTCAAGTACAGGTTCTATGCAATATAAGTCTCCCTATCTATATTATGCCAAATCATACCAACCTACTGATAATATTTTTAAAATCAGTGTGAGGGCTGGTATTGTGGCTCCGTGGTAGAGCACTCGCCTAGCATGTGCAAGGTGCTGGGTTCGATCCTCAGCACCACATAAAAATAAACAAATAAAATAAAGGTATTATGCCCAGCTATAACTGAAAAAAATATTTTTAAAAAAATCAATGTGCTAGAAGATTAGCACAGATTAACACACCAAAAGGGAAGGGAAAGAACAGAGAAACATGAATGTTCAGAAAAACAACCCCTCCTACCTCTAACTCTCCAGTTGACACTTATCCTACATTCTTAACACTTGGACTTGGACTTTGAAGTTAACTGTTCTTTCAAGACAAGAACTAGAAATTATGTGGAGTTCTGACTTTATCTAAATAGTTACGGAAGGTGATTTTGCTCCATCTTTTCCAGTTCATATTTATCAATCAGAGGAATAGAAAGTGGGGGAGGGGTAAAATCCATCCCACTCCTGCCAATGAAAGATCATGAGTTTAGAATTAGAAAGATCATGAGTTTAGAATTAGAATTCTACATACAGAATACTCATCAGCATTCAAAATTACTGACAAGTAACAAAAATACTCACTGCACTTAAAACTGTAGAAAGTATTTTGGATTTAAGATACTGCAAATACTACAGAAAAAAATCCAAATGTAACTGATTTGAGAGGAAAGATTGCCAAATTCATCATATATTTTCCATTTTCTTAATCTTAAAATTAAAAAAAAAAAAAATATATATATATATATATATATATATATATATATATATATATTCATTCCTTGGTTCATACTCTCACAAAATGTAATAAAAAGGTTTTAAAATAGAGGATAAAATGGGAAGAAAAAAGAAAACAAAAGAAGAAAATAAAATTTTTTTTCATACTTGGACCCTTCTTTCTAACCATTTCTTTTGAACAGCTTTCACTTTCAACCAGGGCTTCGCAGGAAGCATCATCATTCACCTTGTTAATTTTCACAGACAGCTCAACAGTCCTTTTTCCAGGTTGAAGTTTAATGTTGTTTGTCCTCTGTATTTTTAATTCAGGGATGGCTATGATCATTTGACCACCAACTGGGGTTGGGCTGATGACATCAAAAAATGTCTGTATGTTAAGCTTCCACATCTGGGCTTTGTTGTCTAAAGCATAAAGAGAAAAAATTTTTTTAAATGTATACAATATGATAAGCATCATCTCTTCACTCCTCAGGATTCACTGAAGACCAAAGCAGCTTAAGTAGTCTGCAACAATATCATTTTTTAAAAAAACCAATAGAAATGTTATTTTGATCTATAGAGCTTAATTCTTCATTCTGAACAATAACCAAAATTTTGTGTATTTTATATAGACCTCCACTCTTCCAGAAGCACATGGAAAATTAAGCAATTTAGGTTCACAAAGCACAGTGTTAACCAGTAATTTTTTCAATATTACTAGGTCACTTCTTTTTACTTGCTAACTTAAAAAATGTATAATCTTATTTCTATTTAATCTTATAAATTAAGATCCTTGTCTAGAATACACCTTCCTAGCATAGCTCTCCTAGAGTCCATTTTCTAAGGAAAACCTACCATTCATCCTCAGCTCTCCTGAAGTGCATGCAAGAAAATACCAAGAGGAGACAGTACAAGATCATTTCCAAAGCAGTACTGGGGTTGGGGGTAGGGAAGAAGGACTGTCACATCATCCAGAGTCCCCTACCGTGCTCATCCTTCCTAATTACACCAAGCATAGTATCCCCTCCTCATCCTGACACCCGAGCCTCAAATGAGACAGGCACTCGTTACCAAAACAGGAGGACAGGCAAGGCTGGCTTGCCCTCTCTACAACTTGAGGTCCTCCTGAAGGCTCAGATATGTCCTTAATGATATCCTGGGCCCGTGAATAGATATGGTTTATAGCTTGTTCATGTGACTTCAACCAGAAAGTCAACACAGAGGATGGCAGGAAATGTGGTTCTGGCCACTGACTCATGTTAAGTTTTTCCAAGAGCCAACTCAGTGAGGTTCTTGTAAGGAAGAGAAGGAACGAGGAAGGTAGGGCACCATGTTCCCTGACTGATGGGAATTTGTAGGAAAGGCTAGGCAGGTTCACAGCCCAGAATAATGTGTGCTGTTCATTCACAGATCATTAAGACATCTCTAGTTTGTGTCTAATACATTAGACTTTTAAATTCTTCAAAGAATGTTATTATACTGTCTTCTTTGTAAATATGTGATGGGAAAAAGGAAAGAACAGGGGGTGGGGAACTGCTTTATTCAGCTGTCTAGAAGAAAAAAATTATATATGAAACATAGAAATTAGAAAAACAAGAAGATGTTTGAGTTACCTTCATACAAGTATATAAACAAGCACCAGGAAGACATGGTTTCAAACTACATAATTTTTAAAACAGATACAACTTTTTTTGTTGCCTTTATTTTATTTATTCATTTTTATGTGGTGCCAAGGATTAAACCCAGTGCCTCAAATATGCTTGGCAAGCCCTTAACCACTAAGCTACAATGGCAGCCCCCTCAAACTACATCTTAAGCATTGCTTTAATGATTTTAATAAATCCTCAAGTTTCAATGTCTTCATCTAGCTGTATGATATCTAATTTCAGGGAAAATTGGGATCTTCCACATTTAAACTCTCACTAAGTTGTACTGGTACATCTAGTTAAATGAAAGGAAAGATCCATGGAAAGGCAGAGATAAAAGAATCCTGGAGATGTCCTAGTCACTTTGCAGATGAGGTTGTGGAAGCCCTAAGTGCAGTCCTAACTCAAAGTTTCCTAGGCCAAGGAGAGAACAGGGCCCCAGGCTTCCTGACTCCAGTGCTCACAGCTGCCTAGTGAGAGCACCTACTGAAAAGAATGATGCTAGCAGGTACACACTGACAGAAATTTGTATATGAATGATAAGGAAGAATAAAAGCAAAGGGAATCAGCCCTTCAGACTCCAACTCCAAAAAGCAAATAAAAACATTCCAAGTGAAACAAAGCATTTGGAGGGATTAAAACAATAAAACATTACCTTCTTAATGAGCATCTTTGTAAAAAAGTAGGAACACAGAACGTGTCTGACTCTCCAATGAACGTATAATTATGTGGTGCCTCAGCTCCTCCACTCCTCAAAATACCATCCTTGCAGCCTAAACTACTGACCAGGGCACAAAAACAGTTATGTGGGCATTTCTGTCAAAACAGTGAAAGAGATTTCTTGAATAGTTACATCTGTAAAGCTTAACAGACACTATATATTACAAACTAATCCAAAAAGGCAAAACTGCTGTCTCTAACTCTGAAAATGTACTTAGAGAAACAAAATACATCCAAAGGTCACAGTTAAGAACACCAGATGGCATCTGGGGGGTTAAGGACTAGCAGGGAAATGGAAGTTCAGAGGCAGGGAATGTTCAGGTCGGCATGGGAAAAATCTGCAAACGTCTGCTTATGTAAGATGAAAAAGATGCTTCATCTCATTGGAGGAAAAAGCTATTCAAAGACAGCTGCCTTGATTAGCTTCGCCCTGCTGGGCTCCTGCGGCTCCCCCCCCCCCCTTTGCCTGCTCCTTCTTTCTGCATCTTTCATAGGAAACGAAAAGCTACAGGGAAAAAGTAGTACTGTGCATTTAAAGAAATAGTAATGACACCATACTGAATTGGCCAAGTTGCAGAACGTGTAAATTCAAATATAAGCTATTTTCCTGGACTCCTGCTAGAATTAGAGGGCAGATAGAAGCAGCTGCTTTTTAAAGAGTTATCAGTTGAATTGACCGAAAGGCAGGCTCACGGTTAGCTACAGCAGCTGTTTTCTCTCCCTTCAGCAAACAGCAAGATCTCCCTGCCTACTTAGCAGGACAAAATCCCTGAAAATGAAATCAAGGCAAAAAGACCCAAAGCAAAATCCCCTTCAAAACAAGGAATAGAACAGGAGTATGTTCCAGGGAAGAAAAGGTACCTAAGCAAGAAGGCAACTAATAAATCAGAGGAAAGATTATTCAAGCAACCTGACTACCCATACAGCAATTTCAAAGGAGAAGAGTGTTATTTTAGAAAAAAAAGTAATTCAGAGATGAATAAAAAAAAAGGAATGCATGAAAAAAAATGAATGAATGCTTACCAAGTAAGGTAATAAACAAAACCAACAAATCTTTGCTATATTTTAATATTATATTTTCTGTGTTAAGCTATAAGCAAAAGGTAGCAATGCCCTTGAACTAGACCTCTATTGTGCAGGGCGAGGTCCAGCTGAGTGCTGGAGTTCACTCCTGCAATTCACAGGCTAGGTCATCCACAATGAAGGAGTCCTGAGGCAGCCGTACATTTGGATAGGGCAGGCAAAGTAAAAGTGTCCCAAGTATGGGTCAGAGATTCACAGCCACCCCAACTCAGAAAGAACTACAAAAGCAAGGGAATTCACAGGTTGAAAAAACATCTCCATGCTTTCCTAACTGAACAAAAGATTAAATGACAGAGTATTTCAACAAAACAAATTATATATTTTAATTTATGTCTATATGACAGTATGAAAAGGTCACAAAATTAGGCAATCATCACTCCCTAATAGATGTATGGCCCAACTGGAACAACTCGCAAGGATAATGAATATCTGTCTGTCTCTCTTACACACACACCAAAAAAAACCACCATCAAACCCAAAGGCCTACAGTTTGGCACAGATCATTTTCTCATAAATGTACTAATCTTTAGAATTGAGGCATCCACCTTCCCTGTTACATTCCCCCCTACCTCCCCACATACCTCAGTAAGCCAAGTCCAGCCCAGACTTCCCCTTCCCCTCCCTCAGCACACACAGTAGGTTTTCCCGAAACACCCACCCCAAACTCCATGGAAAAAGATCAATAGAGGTTTGCTGAGTCACACCTGGTCAAAGCATCTGGGCCTCCCTTTTCAATACCAGTGTGACTCTTTATACCGAAAATAGGGTTTTTCCTACAAGAGTTACTGCTATTTAAAACCTGATGAGAATATTTCAGGGCTAAGGATGAATCATTTAAATAAATCTCTGCTAATCGGGTTTTGAAGAAAGTTATACCAGTGCACTGGTATCTTAAAACCCAGATAAATCTTAGTAGCCCTAAAAACATCAGTGGCTCCTGCTTTACTGTGATCTCAGCATTAGTTTCAAATACAATTGTTTTATTGTTTAGCATCTTGAACATTAAGAATATGTGAACATTGGGTTTGGAGGTATGGGTCAGTGATAGAGCATTTACCTAGCATTTGCAAGGCCCTGTATTCAATTCCCACCCAGCATGGCAAAAAAGCAAAAAAATAAAGAAGAACTTTGTAAAAAATCATTTAGGAAGCTGAGGTTAGGGGAAAAAAAATCAAACAAATGGTCACAAGATATTGAAAAGTACAAAAGTTTAGAAACCGTTATTATCAGGATTGAGATTAGAGAGAAATATATACACATACACACATTATACACACAAAGTAAATTAATTCACAAAAATTTCAAGTCAAGTTTTAAAATCCCTCTTTATATATATATATATGTGTGTGTGTGTGTGTGTGTATATATATATATATATATATATATATATATATATATAGTTGTTAATGGAACTTTATTTTTTTTTATTTATTTATATGTGGTGCTGAGACTTGAATCCCATCATGCCTCACACATGCTGGGCAAGTGCTGTACCACTGAGCACAACCCCTGCCCATGGATTGGTAATCTTTTATATTACCCCTCTCCTCCAACCAGTGTGCAGCACCCTGAGGAATGACTGGATGTACTCGATTTTTTTTCTATGCCAAACAAACACAGTGTTCAGAAAAGAACTCAACAAATATTTGATCCAATTTTAACTGATTCACTGACTTCTGTGAGATTTCTGGGTTTTATTTCAATCTTCCTTGACAGGGAATAGTTCTTTCAACTAAAAGAAGTTTCTTCACTTTGCAAAATGTTCTTTGTGTCTTCTCTGCCTTCCAGTTCATTTTCAACTCTTAACAAGGCTTACATGTCAGGGCCTCAGAGGTGCTCTCTGAGTTATGGAGATAATGTACGGTGACAAAAAACTGGTCTAGTGACTGAAAGTGACCTCAGGGACAGCAAAAAGGAGTACAAGCCAGCACACCCAATCCTTCCAACAAAGAAGACATAGCTCAGGAGGAATTAGAGATGTTCTGCATTTTTTTTCTTCCTTTTTTTGCAAAATATGCTAAAAGGTATCTACCTACCTACCTGCTTTATATTGTCAATTTTTCTGACAAATCAGTTTGTATTTACGTCTTACGTTTATAAATTGGCAGTGCCACGTGTTTTTAAAAATTAAGTCTCTGAAACATATATTCAAATTACAAACTCAATATTTATAACACAGAGGAGAAGACACAAAAACAAGAAATTACAATTCTTAACTTACCATACATTGGGACAAATGTGAAGTCATACAGATGACAAATATTATAGGCTTCAATTCTAACACCTTTCCAGATTCCTTGGGTAGGAAAAGAAGGCCCCCAGTCCCAACTAAAGGAACACTGTTCCTGTGATTTAAAGGGGGAAAAAGAAGATACATTCTGATTACTGTAAAATTTAAGTATTATGAAAAATGTTTTCTTTTAAAATATTATAAAATTACATGCATATCAATTTGTTAAAGTTGACATAACAAAATGCCATAGACTAGATAAGGTTTTACCAAATGAAATTCATCTTCTCACAGTTCTGGAGGCCAAAAACCCAAGATCAAGGTGTCAGGTTTGGTTTCTTATGAGGCCTCTCTTCTTGGCTCGAAGATAACCACCTTCTTTTTTTTTTTTTTTTTTTGTCTTCTTTTCTCCTCTTTTCTACACTGTGCAACCCTCTTCATTGCCAGCAGCCTAAGGCAGAGGCCAGGCAATGATTCAGGGCTACGGTTTGCTCTGGCACGGGACACTATGAGAGACGATAACCACCTTCTTGATGTATCCTCACATTGTCTTTTTCTATGCTCAAGCATCCCTGGTGACCTCTCTCTGTTGTCCAAATTTCCTCTTCTCACAACACTAGTCAGATTAGGGCCCACTCTAGCCACTTCATTTTAACTTAGTCATCTCCTTAAAAATAGAACGGGATAGGAAAGGTAGCAGAATACAACAATTACTAATTGGGCATTATGTAAAACTGTGGATGTATAACCGATGTGATTCTGCAATCTGCATTTGGGGTAAAATTGGGAGTTCATAACCCACTTCAATCTAATGTATGAAATATGATATGTCAAGAGCTTTGTAATGTTGTGAACAACCAATAAAAAAAAAAATTTATCTTCAGGGCTGGGGTAGAGTGCTTGCCTTGCATTTGTGAGGCACTTGGTTTGATCCTCAGCACCACATAAAAATAAATAAATAAAATATATATACTTAAAAAAATTTTTTCTCTCCAAATACAATTATATTCTGAGGTACTGGGGGTTAGGAATTCCACATGTAAATTTGGGGGCACTATTCAGTCCACAACAATGTGTGTGAGTGCATGCTTGCAAGTGGACACATTTCTCTGCAGCAACCCACAATTTTCCTCTTCTGATGTTTATACACTTGTATAATCCCTTCTCTTGACTATGTGTTGAATCTCAAAAAACAATTCCAACCAAAAGAATATAGCAGAGGTGATACTATTTTCAAAATTGGGTTATAAAAAACTGAGCCTCTTGCTTAGCTCTTTTGGCCAAGGAAAAAGCCAGCAGCCACATCCAGAAACAGCTCTGTGGGGAGACCCATGTGAGTGCTGGGAGGCCTACCAATAACCATGATGAGCCTAGCCCTCATCAAGGCTTGAGACGCCTGCAGCCCAGCTGGGTGGCAGCTTGACTACAACCTTGGGAGAGACTTTAAACCAGAAGCAAACAGCCACCCCAGCGTCAGGTTCCTAGTGGGCATAAACTGTGATAACAAATGTTTTAAGATAAAAATTTTGGTGTAATTTGCTGACAGAATATGTAACTATTACAATAATCAATATATCAACCTATGCAACATAATTTTTTGTTTTGGGTTTTGTTGTTGTTGTTGTTGTTATTGTTTGGTGCAGGGGATTGAACCCAATGGTGTTTAACCACTGAGCCATACCGTCCCCCTGGCCCTTTTTTATACTTTATTCAGAGACAGGGTCTTGTTGAGTTGTTAAGTGCCTTGTTAAGTTGCTTAGGCTGGCTCTGAACTCACAGTCCTCCTGCCTCAGCCTCCTGAGTCATTGGGATTACAGGTGTGTGCCACAGTGTTCCGCTCATAATTTTAACTGCTAAATTTATTTAGCAGAAATGTTTCTAAGAACATAAAATCCAACTATGAAGAGTTTATTCTTCAAAGGTTATTACATTGCGGCAACACAATAGTTATCTTTTATAAATGCCTTCAAAAGATCTCTGAACATAGCCGCTGTATTAAGTGTGATAACAATAAAGAATAAGTAACAACATTGAAAGATAAAAACAAGGCTGGGCTCAGTGTTGCATGACTGTAATCCCCACAGCTTGAGACAGGAGAATCTCAAGTCCAAAGCCAGCCTCAGCAACTCAGTGATGCCTTAAGCAACCCAGAAAAACCCTGTCTCTAAACAAAATATGAAAAAGCACTGAGGATGTGGCTCAGTGGTTAAGTGCCCCTGGATTCAATCCAGGGACCGAATTAAAAAAAAAAAAAAGATAAAAACATGATAAACAGTTTAAATGAAGCTCTAGTGAGACTCATCAAACCCTATCTCCTTGAGGGTGAATTCAGAAGTCTTTGTTTCTGAACACAGAGCCCTAAAGCAATCAGTTCAAATTTTAGACACTGACACAGGAGGCCAAGGCAAACATCTCATTCAATCTTATCAGCCCGGCTATCTGTCTCTCCCATTATGACACTCAATTTCCATAGTACAAAATTATAAAGGTTCCAAATCAAAAGTACAAAATGGTTCTCTTAATAAAACCTTTTCAAGAAGAAATTTTTTTCCAATTTCTACTTTTTAAAATAATCTTTTTTATTATTTATTTATTTATCTTTGTGGTGCTGGGGATGGAACCTAGGATCTTGAACATTCAACAAAAAGACAACAATGGGAATTGGTGGGGAAAAAACTAGAGAAGTTGACTCAGGTCACACAGAGCTAAGTATGGACTTCAGCCTAAAGACAATGAGATCTGTGGAATAATTTTTAAGAAGAGGAATATCATGATCATTTTTGTCTGAAAAGACCATTCTAGCTGTTCTGTGAACAACCAGTCAGAAGAAGGCAAGTGAGAATGCAGGGACATCAGTTAGGCAACCAGGGCAGTATTTCATGTAAGAAATAACTGAATTCAAGACCTAGTAGAAGAAATGGAACATGTATAGATTGAAGAGCTATTGAAGCTCACATCATCAAAAGGATTTAGTCATGAGTTGGTTGGAAGAGGAAATAAAGAGAGAGGGAGGTACCAGAATAACTCTTGAATTTCTGGCTTGAGCAACTGTTGCAGGCAGTATCCCATTCAGTAAAAACAGGAAACACAAGAAAAAGGATTTAGATCACAAATGCTGTGTGAACTTACTAAGTTTTAAAGTCCCGGTGAATCAGGCAAATGATAGTGATAAACAGAACTTGAGTATAAGGTCTGGAATTGAAAAGACATGGAGCCAAGGATACAATGTTGGGAGTTACTGCCAAGTCCATTGGCTAGTTGTTGTTGTTGCTTTAATTTTTATGTTGTAAGTCAACTGGGTACTAAATAAATGAAAGTAAATGAGGTAGCCTAGAGAAGGTATGAAATTAGAGAAGTGTCTATAACAGAAAGACGTTTGAATAATATAACTTTTAAGAGAAGCAGAACATGAATAGACACATAGAAAAAACAGCCAGGATGCAAGCGGGCAACAAAGAGGATGGCCTCAAACACTAGTAGGAGTTTGACACCTCTGTCTTTTCCACTGTTTAAATGATGGGAAAGATGGAGGACATCGTCTAAACTGGGCAAATGGGGAAAGCAAAGATGAGAGGGGATTTGTGTTGGTATGGAGAGAGTGGTCCAACATTGGGTGAAGGAGAGTTAAGCTTTTCCTCTTAAAAACCCAGTGTCACGTAGACTCCTAATGCAATCATGCACTAGCATCAGTTCAAGTCCTCATCAGATGTGGTGGCACACGCCAATAATCCCAGCAGCTCAGGAGGCTGAGACAGGATAGTGAGTTCAAAGCCAGCCTCAGCAAAAGTGAGGGGCTAAGCAACTCAGTGAGACCCTGTCTCTACACAAAATACAAAATAGGGCTGAGGATGTGGCTCAGTGGTCGAGTGCCCCTGAGTTCAATCCCCAGTTCCTAATAAATAAATCCCCAGTTCAATCCCTACTACTGCCATTGCTGCTGCTTCTGATTCCGCTGCTGCCAGCCTGAGGTTGCCTGGAGGTCTTCTTTCTGGGTGCTGTTGCCACAGAAGAGACCATTGCCCTGGATGCAATTGAAGCCGACATCACTGCTGACCCCCTAAGATCGCCTGTTGAGACTGCCCCTACAGCTGCAATTGTAGCTGCCACTGCAGCCCTTGCAGCCACTGCTACAGCCTCTGCAGCCACAACTACTGCTGACCCGCTGCCTGCTGCCAACAACCACTGCCACTACTGCTGCTACCATGGCCTACAGCACTCCTTCGGGGGAGACTCCAGGTTTGGTTGCATATGGCTGCACCCATTTTGGAACACCAGCTAGGACCTGGGGCCCAGGTGCCAGCAGGTTTACCACCACAAGAGCCTCTGTATGGGGACTGCAGCTAGGACCTGCAGGTCCACTATGAGGGGTGCCTGCAGGTTTGGAGGAGCCTGAGGTCTTCCTGCTGAGTGGCCCTTGTCTTGTTGCTACATCTCAAGATTGCTCCTTTGCATGAGTGTATCCCTGGTGGTCTCTCTGCAAGTAGGAATAGCATTGAGATCTTGGGACTGCAGTGTGGCCAAGCCTGAGGTATCTGAAGTTCAGATTGGTGGGATAGTGACTGGGATTGTGTGGGCTGTCTGGATTTGGTGATCCCAGGAGACATAGAGAGAAGGCGGAGAAACTGTTGAACACTGACAGAGATAGTTCGACTTTCCAGCAAGATTTATTTATTTTTTTATTTTTTGATTCGTTAATCTCTCTACCATATTTGGAACAGGATGTTTTTTATGCATCAGTGTGTGGAGGACAATGATATATGAATGGTGTTTTGTATTTTTGTTATATTCTTATGCCTTTGATTTTTTCTCTTTGTTTGTATTCTTCCTCTCTCTTGTCTATTTTCTTGGATTTTCTTTTCAACTTTTCTCCAACCAGCAGTCAATCTCTGTTGGCTCCTCTTCCACTCTTCTTATGAATTTTTACTTCTAAATTCTCTCTTCCTCCCTTGCAAATATTGCATACTACACTACCTCTGTTCTCTCATCCACCACTTGAAACTGTAAATCATTTTAACAAATATTCTGTTTGTACTATAGATAGTTATTGAACTCCATTTTGGTTTAATTTGAGAAACCAGTAGATGCCTTAGTGGGAACTATTAGGTTTAAGGGTATATAGTGTGCATGCTGGATGCTGTTGATATTGGTCTCACCAGTAAAGGTGAAGCACTGAAAACCTTCAGAGACACTATAGGTCTACAGGGTAGAATTTATCCTGTCTTAGATCCATAATTTCAGATGGGAAAACACACTAACAAAATGAAAAAAAAAAAAAAACAAGGGAACAAAATGCCTCAAACAAACCGAGATGCTTAACAGAAGTCACTGATAACACAATAGAAGAAATGTCCAAGAAGGAATTCAGATTGTACATAGTTAAATTGACATGTGAAGTAAAGAACAGTATAAGGAATGAAGTCAAAGAAAAAATATCCAGGAAGTGAAAGACCACTTCAATAAAGAGTTAGAGTTAGAGATCATTAAAAAAAAAAAAAAAAAAGTAGAAATCCTCAAAATGAAAGAATCAGTAACCAATTATAAATTCAATAGAAAGCATCATCAAAAGATTAGACCACTTGGAAGACAGAACCTCAGACAATGAAGTCAAAATATATAATCTTGAAAGTAAAGTTGAACATACAGAGAAGATGGTAAGAAACCATAAACATAATGTCCAAGAATTAGGGGATAACATGAAAAGACCAAATTTAAGAGTTATCAGAATAGATGAAGGAGCAGAGATATAAACTGTACAGTCTTTTCAATGATATGATAGCAGAAATTTCCCAAACCTGAAGAATGGAATGGAAAATCAAATACAAGAAGCATGCAAGACCCCAAATGTACAAAATTACAGCAGTCCCACACCAAGATACATTATAATAAAAATGACTAACACAGAGAATAAAGATAAAATCTTAAAGGCTGTGAGAGAAAAAAATCAAATTATGTATAGGGGGAAACCAATTTGCAAATATCTCACCTGATTTCTCAACCCAGACCTTCAAAGCTAGGAGATCCTAGAATAATATATTTCAAGCTCTAAAAGAAAACAGATGCCAACCAAGAATTTTATATCCAGCAAAATTAAGTTTCAGATTTGAAGATGAATTTAAAACCTTCCATGATTAACAAAATTAAAAGAATTCACAATTAGAAAGTCTATACTACAGAACATTCTCAAAAAAATATTCCACGAGAATGAAGTGAAAAAAAGGTGAAAACCAGCAAAGGAAGGACTGACACTAAAGGGACATTCAACCAAATGAGAAACTAAGACAAATCGAAAACCAGAAATAAATCAAAATGACAGAGAATTCAAATAATATCTCAATAATAACCTTGAATGTTAATGGCCTAAAATCATCAATCAAAAGACACAGACTAGCAGATTGGATTAAAAAGCAAAACCCAACAATATGCTGATTCAAGAGATTCACCTCATGGGCAAAGATATCCACAGGCTGAAGATCAAAGGATGGGAAAAAACTTATCACTCACATGGATTGTGTAAACAAGAAGGGGTTTCCATTCTCATTTCAGATAAAGTAGACTTTAAACCAAAGTTAATCAGAAGTGATAAAGACAGACATTTCATACTTCTTAAGGGAAGTATATATAAGCAGGATATAACAATTATAAATACTTATGCCCCAAACAATGGAGCATCTATATACATTTAAAAAAAAAAAAACCTTTTCAATTTCAAGAATCAAATAGAACAATAGTACTGGGTGACTTTAACATACCACTCTGACTACTGGACAGATCTTCCAAACAAAAACAAAAATTATGGTATATATGTGTATTAAGAATTGTAATGCAAAAAAAAGTACATGTTTAATGGCATAAGTAGACGTGAACATACTTTATATACAGAGATACGAAAAATTGTGCTCTATATGTGTAATAAGAATTGTAATGCATTCCACTGTTGTTGTATATTTAAAAAAAATAATAAAATCAATTTTTTTAAAAAAGAATTGTAATGCAAAACAAAAAAGAATAGTGTTTCCTTAGATTAGGTAGAGAGAAGTAAAAGGATGGGAAGGCAGGGGATTTGGGATAAGAAAGATAGTAGAATGAAACAGACACTATTACTTTATGTATATATGTAACTGTATGACCAATATGATTCTATAATATGTATACTCAGAAAAGTGAGAAATTATATCCCATCTATGTATATCAAAGTATATAAGTGCATTCTACTGTCATGTATAACTAATTAAAACATATAAAAATTAATTTAAAAAAGAAAAAAACTAAATAAGGAAACTATAGAACTAAATAATGCAATCAATAATTTAGATTTAACAGACATATATAGAATATTTCATTCATCAATGAATGAATACAGTTTATTCTCAGCAGGACAGAACTCCTTCTCTAAAATAGGCCATATCTTATGCCACAAAGCAATTCTTAGAAAATACAAAAAAACAGAGATAATACCTTGCATTCTATCAGACCAAAATGGAATGAAATTGGAAATCAATGACAAAATAAAAAATAGAAGCTACTGTAACAAATGGAGACTAAATAATACACAACTTAATGATGAATGGATAACAGAAGAAATCAAGGATGAAATTTTAAAATTCTTAGAGGTAAATGAGAACATTGATACAATGTATCAAAGTCTCTGTGATACTATGAAAGCAGTAATAAGAAGAAAGTTTATTGCATTGAGTCCCATTCATTAAAAAAATAAAAAGTCAACCAAAAAAATGACCTAACACCACATCTTAAAGCCCTAGAAAAAGAAGAACAAATCAATCCCCAAAACAGAAGACAGGAAATAATTAATATCAGAGCTAAAATCAATGAAATTGAAATAAAATAAACAATAGCAAAAATTGACAAAACTAAAAGTTGGTTCTTTGAAGACATAAATAAAATTGACAAACCATTGGCCATGCTAACAAAGAGAAGGAGAGAGAAAACTCAAATTACTAAAATATGTAATGAAAACGGAAATATCACAACAGACACTACAGAAATGCAGAAGATAATTAGAAGTTATTTTGGAAAATTTGTACTCCAATAAAACAGAAAATATCAAAGGCATCAACAAATTTCTATAAGCATGGGATGTGCCCAAACTGAATCAGAATGATATACTCAATTTAAACAGATCAATTTCAAGTGACGAAATAGAAGACACTCTCAGAAGCCTACCAACCAAGAAAAGCCCAGGACCAGATGAATACACAGCTGAGTTCTACAAGACCTTTAAAGAAGAGCTAATACCAAT
Source organism: Ictidomys tridecemlineatus (assembly GCF_052094955.1). NCBI lineage: Eukaryota > Metazoa > Chordata > Mammalia > Rodentia > Sciuridae > Ictidomys > Ictidomys tridecemlineatus. The sequence continues at coordinate 100,417,130 of NC_135485.1, read as the reverse complement.
ACTCTTCAAATTATTTCATGAAATAGAAAAAAAGGGGGCACTTCCAAACTCACTCTATGAGGCCAACCAATATCACCCTGATTCCAAAACCAGGCAAAGACATGTCAAAGAAAGAAAACCTCAGACCAATATCTCTAGTGAACATAGATGCAAAAATTCTCAATAAAATTCTGGCAGATCAAATACAAAAACATATCAAAAAGATAGCGCACCCTCCCAGGGGTGCAAGGTTGGTTCAATATACGGAAATCAATAAATATAATTCATCACATCAATAGTCTTAAAGATAAGAACCATATGATCATCAACAAAATACAGTACCCCTTCATGTTCAAAACACTAGAAAAACTAGGGATAACAGGAAAATATCTCAACATTGTAAAAGCTATCTATGCTAAGCCCCAGGCCAACATCATTCTAAATGGAGAAAAATTGAAAGCATTCCCTCTAAAAATGGGAACAAGACTAGTACTTATTCACCACTTCTATTTAACACTAGCCTGAGCAATTAGAGAGATGAAAGAAACTAAAGAGATACAGATAGGAAAAGAAGAACTCAAATTAGCACTATTTATTGACAATATGATTCTATACTTAGAAGACCCAAAACACTCTACAGAAAACTTCTAGAACTAATAAATGAATTCAGCAAAGTAGCAGGATATGAAATCAACAGCCATGAATCAAAGGCATTTCTGTATATCAGTGACAAATCCTCTGAAAGGGAAATGAGGAAAACTAAACCATTTACAATAGCCTCAAAAAAAAAAAAAAAAAAAAAGAAAGAAAGAAAGAAAAGAAAAGAAAAGAAAAAACCTTGGGAATCAACTTAATGAAAGAGGTGAAAGACGTCTACGACAAAAACTACAGAACACTAAAGAAAGAAATTAAAGAAGACCTTAGAAGATGGAAAGATCTCCGTTGTTCTTGGATAGGCAGAATTAATGTTGTCAAAATGACCATACTACCAAAAGCACTATACAAATTTAATGCAATTCCAATAAAAGTCTCATTGACATTCCTCATAGAAATAGAAAAAGCAGTCATGAAATTCATCTGGAAAAATAAGAAACCTAGAATAGCTAAAGCAATCCTTAGCAAGAAGAGTAAAGCAGGTGGCATTACTATACCAGACCTTAAACCATACTACAGAGCAATAATAACAAAAATGGCATGGTATTGGCACCAAAATAGACTTGTAGACCAATGGTACAGAATAGAGGATGCAAAGACAAACCCACATAAATACGGTTATCTCATACTAGACAAGGGTGCCAAAAACATTTACTGGAGAAAAGATAGCCTATTCAACAAATGGTGCTGGCAAAACTGGAAATCCATATGTAGCAAAATAAAACAAAATGAAATTAAACCTCTATCTCTCACCCTGCACAAAAATCAACTCAAAGTGGATCAAAGACTCAGGCACTAGAATGGAGACCCTGCACCTAATAGAAGAAAAAATAGGCCCAAATCTATACTATGTCAGCCTAGGATGTCTCTTCCTTAACAAGAGTCCTAAAAAACAAGAAGAAAAATCAAGAATTAATAAATTTACAATAGCTAGACTGTAAAACCAACCTAGGTGTCCCTCAATAGATGAATGGATAAAGAAAATGTGGTATATATACTCAATGGACTATTATTCAGCTTTAAAGAAGAGTAAAATTATTTGCCAGTAAATTGTTGGAGTTGGAAAATATCATGCTAAGCGAAGTACGTCAATCCCACAAAACCAAAGGCTGAATGATTTCTCTAATATGCAGATGCTAATTCACAATAAGGCGGGGGGGGGCACTAGAGAAGAATAGCTTTACCTTATATTAGGTAGAGCGAAGTGATGGGAGGGAAGGGGAGCAGATGTGGGGATAGGAAAGATTGTAAAATGAAACAGACATTATTATTGTATGTGTATATGTGACTGCATGACCAATATGATTCTGCAACATATTACACTCAAAAAAAATGAGAAATCCACATCCCATCTAAGTATGATATATCAAAGTGCATAAATACATTTTACTGTCATGTAAAACTAATTAAAACAAATAAAAAATTTAAAATAAATAAACAAAATTCAAGTCCTCTAAACTGGAAGAAGACTCAAACAAAAATAATTAATTTGGTGGCTTTTATTATCTTTTTATTAGATTTTATGAGAAACTAATAGTAAAATATGAGAACATGTCAGCATACATACTACATATATTTTTAAAATATATGTTATATTTGCTGAAGGTTGCCAATCCCCAGAATCACTAATAAATTTTCATATTTGGTGAAAAGTCTGACAAATCCAAATTTTAAAAAATAATTTTTAAAGTTACACTATCAGCCTCATCATTTTCTTCTTTATCTGGTGTTCCCTAAGTTCTGATGTGGTCAGGAAGAAAACCTGGGAAGATAAAGATTCCCCATGAAAATCCAGATACTCTTCCTTATTTCAAATTTTCAAGACCCACCATGGGGTCAGGAAAGAAACTTTCAACTTTTGAAAGGCCACTGGAGTTTCAAGCAAGCAGCATTTCATAAGTGGGCACACCCCACCTTCAAAGCTAAAAACCTATCCCTTGAACAGATCGTTACCTTTCGAATGAAGTTGACATGGCATTCACCCTTCTGCACACGTGGAGGGCAGTTGGGAGGCACCTCACGGCTAGTGTAAGCTTTGCTCTGTTTTGTGGCGTACAACACTGCTGACTGGAAACGCAGCTCAATGGAGTTCACGTCTCTGATCACATTGGTAATATCAAAGATCTGTATTAAAGGGGAAGAACAGATAACCCCATGATGTGCAAGAATTCTTGTGTGTAAAATTTTAGATAAAGGTAGAATATATGAAAAATGTATAAAATATTCAAATCTAGAGTTACCCTGCCAATGAAAAGCAGCTCTCCAAAATAGCAGAACTTAGTTACCCACTTTTAATTACAACTAAGCATATTCCCCCACCCAAACACAGATTTCTAGGTTTCTCCTTCTATTTTTACTGACAGATGATGGTCCAGGGAAATAGAACAGAAAGTATCTTTAGCCCTGGAATGTCTGCTCTAGCTATTTGCACGTGGCCTTGAACTGCCAAGGATTCCTAGACACATCACGACAACCCAACTCTCTGGAATGCATAGCATGTATTTCTAAGTCATAGTTATATATATATTTGAAATGCCTACCCTTGAAAGGAAAAGGAGATCAGGATACGATCTCTTACTCTATTCCAGAAAGAAAACATTTTCTTTTGAAAATAATTTGTCAGTTGTCCTCTCCCGTGCAACTCTGGCTCACCGGACAACAAAGAAGAGAATAGCACTGTCCCACACTTCCTAGATATCAAGAACTTGCCAACCATCTCATAATTTGCTTATTAAATCCCCATGATCTGTAGTGTTTTCATGACTCTACAAATGGGGCAACTGAGAAACACAGTAACTTACTCCTTGTTGCAAAAAGCTTACATTTGTCTCATGGCCAGTTATGCACTTGCCTTTCTCTATCCACAAAACAACATAAACACACATGAATTTTTTTTTAACCTGATATCATTATGTACTTACGTATTTGGTGAACATGTTGTCAGTTTTCCCAATAGTTACATTATTCAACAGGATTTCTGAAACTGTATCAACTCCCTCAAATATCAAATTTATCATTTGCCATTTGCTAGGAAAATAAAACATTTTGAAAGCAAGATGCAGAAACATCAACTTACAAAAGTCTTTTTGTAATTAAGAACTAAAGAAATATTTCACAGAAAATGTACATTCTTAAACAGTAATTTTCAACAGAAGTTTCAGGAATATTTGTTTAATATTTATTGCTATTTTTGTTTAATATTTGTTGCTATTTTTTGAGTAATCCAGCTCATCATTCTCTATAATATATCTATCAATCACCATAAAATCCAGCACAACTTATAATTTCCAATTGCATCGTTTTTTCTTTCAGTTACTTCACAAAGTTCTTATGAGAATCAAGTTAAATAATAGACACAAAACATTTTCACAAACTATTACATTCACTGACACTATCTAAGAGAATGTATTAGCTACTAACTTGTATCTCTAAGTGAATGCTATGTGCCCAGTACTATGCTAAGCCTCGCAGGAACATGCTCTGAACTTAAGGAGTATGAAAGCTGGCTAGTATTCAAGCCAAATACACAGGAAACAAAAACTTCCAATCTATCCTACTATGTAGTAGAGCCAGAAACAATTTAGGCTCTGACTGGAAAACGGTGCTTCATTAAGAGAAATGACAAAGCCATTAGGACATAAAAAAGTTTTTTAAGAGGGAATATCAGTTGATTGGATTTTGGATATGTAAATAAAGCTCAAAGTGAAATAAGACTGCTCGGGAAGTGTTATAAGTCATTTGAAAATAAAAGCCTGGAGCCTAGTTAACTCCATGATACTAAGCATGATACTAAGTTCTGAATTAGTTTTTTAAGAGACTAGAAAATAATTACCAAAAAATTTCATATAAAGGGGACAGAAAATTTTTTAAATTTAATACTAATGGTGTTATATATACTTAAATTACATTCTTCTTTATATAGAAATATATGCTTATAATAACACAGAGCATTACTGAAAATAGTAACTGTAGTTCTCTTCATGGCCTCATAACATGGCATAAGTCCAAGGTCATAGTCTCAGTAGCTGGTCAGCACCACACAGAACAAAATCAAGTATCTCTGATTCTATTTAACAATGCTATAAAATGCATACATACACTTATTGGTTACTGGGGAGAGGGTGGAGAAGAGGAAATTTACATAGGAGAACTGACGAGGTCTAAGTAATTTCATTATAATCATTGGACAAATGATTCCATAAAACATGATTTCATGATTAATGATCAGTGGCAAACACAAAACATTAATCACACATTCACTCTTATTATAGTAAAAGGCTTTAATCTGACTTAAATCTCTGATATGAAACCTAAGCAAAGGTAAAAGAAAGCTCAAATAATAACTATAGTATATGTACAAATAACTATTGTATATGTACCTGCTATCAAAAGGAATTTTAAATTCCTTGCTATAAATCCAGTTATCCAAGGAAATCCATCTGTAGTTAAGGTCATTAAATCCATAGTAAGGATCCTGTTGACAAAAGATAAAAATTATTGTAGACAGCTAAGTATATAAAAATAAATCAATAAAACAAATTTCTACCAACAGTTATTGATCACCTAAAAATTAATGAGCTCTTGGCCTAAGAGCACAAAAAGGTCAGATCTTTAACAATGAAAGATTTGGAGGAAAAAAATTCCAACAAAACACCTAAAAATGGAAACGTTATGAGATATTGGTAGAGACTGAAAGACAGTTTTGATAATAGCCAGGACTCTCAGGCCTTTTAGTTCGCTTTGCTTGTTGCTGCCACTTCCTCGCTGGCCTCCAGGGGGCACACTTCTCTTCTACTGCCCAAAGGTCAGTAAAACTCCCATTCTCTGGTTTCCTTTATTATTTCCAAAGTTAATTTTTTCATTAACTTTACTAAATGGCACACAAATGATGTCTATAGAGAACACACAGCACACATACAGATAAACTTACAAACAGAAGGTTTCCTATATATATTATCCTTGATCAGATATGCAAACTCCTACCCACCAGCCAAATGCAGCTCCCTGTCTGTTTTTGTGTGGCCAGCAAGCTAAGAATGGATATATGTCCATAAATGAAAGTTTCATTGGCACTCAGACATGCCTATGCCTTTACATATTATATACGATTGTTTCATGCTGCAGTGGCAGAGCCAAGTAGAGGTGTCAGAGACTATATGGCCTCCAAAGTAAAAAAATGTTTATTATCCAGCACTTTACTGAAAACACTGGCCATCCCTTGCCCAAGACTAGCCTCCTCACATATCTTGATTCAGTTGAGTATCTAGCCCCAAGTCCTCCATTTCATAATCTCCATATCATTCTTTCCCTACTCATTTTCCACCTTTGACCTTTCATAAAAGGGCTCCCAGGCATACAGCAGAACAGAGAGTAGTAAGTGAAGCTTTTCAGTTTGTCTGTGAACATCACTATGGCTGCAGAGAAGAAAGCTGTGTGGGCACAGGGGGACTCCCCCCGTCATCATGGACAGGGTCAGGGGTTATTAACTTAGGGAATACAACTCCAAATGGAGGAAAAACCAACTTTGTCTAGGTTCCACAAACGTAAGAGCTAAATGACCCGGTGAGGGTAGCAGTGGCCAGCTGACAGCTGTCCTGGACACCAATCTGTCAGAGGCACTAGAGCATCACTGAGTGTGTGTGTATCAAGATCAAGATAGGAGCAGTCAGCCACAAACTTCTCCTAACTGCAAGAAATGTTTCTATAACCTATAGGAGAGAGAGTAAATAATGAGATTCAATAACAACTGGTAATTATCAAACTGATTTTTCTTTTTTTGGTAGCAGGGATTAAATCCAGGGGCACTCAACCATTGAGCCTTTTTATTTATTTATTTATTTATCTTTTTTTTTTTTTAAGATAGGGTCTCACTAAGTTGCTTAGGACCTCACTAAGTTGCTGAGCCTGGCTTTGAACTTGAGATCCTCCTGCCTCAGCCCCCCAAATCACAGGGATTACAGGCCTCTGCCACCGCACCTGGCTATCAAACTGATTTTTAAGTACTGGTCAATGGTAAGGTTTTATTCTGTTAAAAAGTGTGGGTCAGGCCCAACTAACTTGCCTCTTTTCCTTCTCACCCCACACACAGGACTCAGCCTCTCCAATGAATAAACATGGAACAAATATTTAAGGACACAGGTTTGAAGAGGCACTTGATTGTTAACTTAGCCATGTGTCTCTACCAGACCCCTATTTATAACTCTACATTGTGGACTTAGTCCAATACAGTTAAAAATATCATGAGAAGGAAAGTGTGAGAGCAACTCTGCCACAACACCTCAACACAACAGGCCCAGGGCTGGCTGGCCATCTGGCTGGCAAACCTCAAGTCCCCATCCTGTCTTCCAGGTCCTCGGAGGAAGCTGCATGTTCAGTTCAAGAGGGCAATCTTTCTAGGTACATTTTTTCATATACAAACAGAATATACAGGTTAAAATGTTTCTCTGACTTGAGAGAACCCAATCTGAGAAATCTTCATACTGTATAATTGCAAATACATGACATTTTTCAACAAAAATCTGTCTGGGACTGAGCTCCTGCCCTAGGCCCCAACAGAGCAGACCAGACCAGACCAAAATGGCATCACTCATGTGAAATGCCATATAATCAAACAAACTTTAAGGAAGCAGGTAGATCCCCAAACAGACCAGGTTTTTCTAAAAACAGGGTATTCCGGTTCACGGAATTTAGCGTAATAAAGAAGTCCTCTCTGCTTTAACTCTTAAAAGAAAAGGAACCAAACATTTTCTTTTTCTATTATCTGTTTGCCTGTTGTCATCTTAAATCCTCCTACTGTTCCGCCAATGAGTGGGAGGTCTCATTCCTTTTTAGAGAATGGAGGTGGTTCTGGTTCATAAATTGTGAATAAAAGCTCACTGAACCTTTAAATTTGTTGTCATAATTTTGTCTTTTAACACAGAAAAGGCAATACTACAAGAGACGGTAAAAGGATCAGTGGCTGCCAAGGGTTGAAAGGGAAGGCAGGATGAATAGTTGGAACACAGAGGATGTTTAAGCAGTGAAACTATTCTGTGTCGTTCTATAGTGGTGTATATGTGCCATTATACATTTGTCCTAATCCACTGACTGTACAACCAAAAGTGAGCCCAGATGCAAAGTGTGGGCCTTGGGTGATAATGACGTTTCAGTGTTGGTGCATTGATTGTAACAGATGCACCACTTTGTATCATTCTGGTGGGGAATGTCCATAGGAGGGAAGCTGTGCTGGTGTGGGATAGGGAACACTCTGTACTTTCCATTCAATTTTGCTCATGATCTATAACTGCTCTATAAAAGATAGTCTATTACAAATTTTGTTCTTACTAAGGAAAAATACCATATAAAACGGTTTCAGAGGCTTAGATTACATTTGTAATAACTACTCCAAATGTTAATCAACCAACTTAATTTAGTTCCAGATTGATCCAACCCCCTAGAATCATATTAAAATTCTGAGTCCTATTTAAAGCAAACAGCATCTCAGTGTTAACTTTTAATACTGAGGACCCAGGTATATCACTGAGCTATTAAGCAAACCCATGAACCCTAAGATCAATAACAGTATTATTGCTGACCATGTACTGTATATCACCCTCCAAACAGGCACTCATATATTCTTATCTTCATAATAAACACATTTTACAGAGGAAGAAACTAAACCTCTAAAAGCTGAAGTGTCTTTCCTGAGGTCCGGTGACCAAGCAAAAAGAAACCAGCTTAGTCTAACAACTTTTCTTTGGACTAGATTATATGCTTCATGTCACATTTATTTACACTCTTATATCAGATGACATCTGCAACATTCATAATCATAGCTAAAAGTTATTGCCTGTGACCCTACTAGGGAGGTACAATTACCATTCCCATATACTCACAAAGAATTCAAGGCTCAAAGGCAAGCAGCAATTAAATTATGGAGCATTGACTCAGACCTAAGAAATCTGTCTCAGAGTCCAACCACGTAATCATTACCTAGTAGAGCCATTAGTGTCATAAACACCATCAATACTTACAATGTCAGTGCTATTTATAAAGCACGAACCATGAGATAAATATGGCATGTGTGTGCCTGAGCTGGTTATTTATAATTGATATTTACCCAACTTACAACATGTCAACAAACCAGGTACCATCAGAGCAACTAAATGACAGCATTAGTCTCATTTTCTCAGTAAGCTTCTGGCCTCCATTTATTGTAGATATATAGATTGGTTATAGATGTACAGACTACTTAACCAGGTATAGATATTCCTCCCAAATTCTGCTTTCTCCCAAAGTCTGACATACATTCACATATAACTAGCTCAAATAAAGAAAGAATTTATAACCATTCCATCTTCTAGGATAATTTGACAAAAATAATAAGCAAATAAATATTAAGAAAACAAGCAAAACTAAGCAATGTATTAATTAAGATACACAGATATTTGGTAAAACCTTAATTTGTAAAAAGTAAAGAAATAATAATTCAGAATAGTAATATACAGCTTGTATATTTTTAACCCCCTCCCATTATACTGGGGATTGAATGCTCTACCACTGAGCTACATTACATCCCCAAGTTTTTTTTTTTGTTGTTGTTTGTTTGTTTTTTTACTTTGAGACAGGGTTTTGCTAAGTTGCTGAGGGTCTCATTAAGTTGCTCAGGCTAGCCTTGAACTTGTGATCCTCCTGCCTCAGCCTCCCAAATTGCTGGGATTACAGGCATGCACTATTGTGTCTGGCTTAGCTTTGATCTTAAAAGCCCCAAAATGTCCATATGGTATAAAAACTTGGTCCACAGCATGGCACTATTGGAAGGTGGTGGACCCTTTAAGAGGGAGCCTAGTGGGAAGTCTTCTGGTCATTGTGGGTGTGCCCTTGAAGGGGATGGAGGGGAGCTCATCTGCATTTCTCCTTCCTCTTTTTGGCTTCTCACGCATGAGGTGAGTTGATGTGCTCTACCATGCACTGTCACCATGATGTGCACCACAGGCCCAAAACAACAGGACCAATTGTTCATGAAATGACATCTGCAAAACTGAAAGCCCAAACAAACCTTTTTTCTTTATAAGTTGATTAACTCAGGTACTTTTTATAGTGATGAAAAGCTGACTAACATAGTGGATACCTTTGAGAGAGCAGGCAATGAGACTGGGGAGAGGCAAATAACTGCAATGTATCAGTGACATTCAGGCTTGTAAGTTGGATATTAGGTACATACTATTCATATCATAAACACATGGCTGGAGATATAATTCAGAAGTACAGTGCTTGTCTAACATGTGCAAGACCCTTGTTCAATCCCCAGTACTGAAAAAAAAAAAAGGATAAACCTGTGTGCATATAAATTTCCATGAACTACTTAAGTACTATTATAATAAAAAATAAAGAAAGAAAATGCTAGGGTTGGAGTTGTAGCTCAGTGGTAGAGTGCTTACCTAGCATTCATGAAGCCCTAGGTGCATTCCACAGCATCACAAAAAGAGAGAGAGAGAAAGAGAAAAAGAGAGAGAGAGAGAGAGAGAGAGAGAAAGAGAGAGAGAGAGAGAGAAAGGAAGGAGGAGCTAAACTCTCCAAATATTGGTTATTGTTAGATACGATCTTCAGCTATGATTCTTACTTCAAAAGGTGTGTAGGTACAGTCCACCAGTTAGTGGAAACATTTTGTTCAGCCTGAACATTATTCTTTTTCTAAAATCCTTATCTTCATAAATACTGCTTCCATCTAACACCACTCTGAGTAAAAAGGAATTGCAATTTAAGGGGGCTCCTTATTTTTCTGACCAGAGAGACTACAATGTAACAAGGAAAAACAAGACAATTTGCTAAGCCCACTGCTAAGTGCCAAGCATCATGAAAGGGACCTTAAAGAGACACAGGTAAGTAACTAGAAGCTAGAACTCACAAAAGTCTAGAAATAAATGCTGGGAAGGATTCTTTTTTTTTTAATTGGGAATTTTTATTAGACATTTGATATACTTTTTAAAAATTAATTAATTTTTTATTTATTTTACAGGTAAATAGATGGACTTGAAGAACATCATCCTAAGTAAGGTAAGCCAATCCCCAAAACCAAAGGCCAAATGTTTTCTCTGATAAGTAAAAGGGACGTGGGGCGGAAAAGGAAGAATGGAGGAACTTTGGATTGGGCAGAGGGCAGGGAAGGAAGGGGAGGGGTTGGGGTAGGGGAAAGATAGTAGAAGGATTCTTAACCAATAGGAGGGTAAGAACAGGAGACCATACTTGCTCAGGGAGTGAGTTGGACAGTTGAAGAGTTCCACAGGGATGGTTGCTGCCTCTGAAATGAAGAGGTGATGGGTGGAAGAGGCAGTGAGATGGTCATTTTTTAATGCATTTGTGCCCCAACTCAACCCGGGTACTTGTGGACCTTGTGAAGCTCATAAAGCACCAGATCCTGAATGGAAGTAGTAACTGTACCTACATGCCTCACAGATGACTACAAAGATGATAAGAGATAATTTTGAAAAGTGCTTAGAATCATTCTTGGCTCCCAGTGAGCACTCAATAATGAGAGCTGTCGTTGCTATTGTATGTACTGATCTGAAATGATTTCTAAGATGTATCAAATCAAAAGTCAATATAAAATACAGATATACAATGCCATTATTTGTGGAGGGAAACAGATAAGTCTATAGATGATATATGTCATATGTTTATCCAGAAGAATACATAAGATACTGATTATTTCTCTGGAAGGAACTGATGAACTAGAAGGCAGTGATATAAGTCTTGCTGTCATTAAATATCCTACTTTTAAAAGTTTTTACCATTTATATGCTCTATTTATTTCAAAAAGTCATTAAAATTAACTGACTTATTTTTTGGAAAAAAACAATGTTAAGGTGATAGCAGTAGAAATGACTGGGATAAAATGGTTATAAAATGTTGTAGGTGGTAAGGTGATGTAGGTGGGACCACAAAATCTAGTACCTGATAATATGAGAAGAAATAAAAATAAAAATAAATGGCACCAAGATTCTGGGTCTAGTTCACTAAGAAAATACTCATGCTTTTATTAGAGATAGGTACAGTAAGAGAAATTTAAGATTGAGATCACTTCACTTCACTTCTGTCTTCCTAGAAACTGATATTATGAATTTATAACTATTTCTGTTTAAATTTAGCATAATATTGCATGCAGTCATTAGCTAATTTATCTCCACAATGTCACACATGGTTTAAGCAGTCAAACTTTTAGAAGAAAACATATGGATCATTAAATGAGTCCTTTTCCTAGACAATTTTGAGATCATTTCCCATCATAAAATGATCAAAGAGATTCAGATATATTTAGTTTCATATACCATGAAGACATTCAGGTGAAAATGGAGCAGAATTTCTCACTGGAAACCAGGAGAGAAGAGTGACAGAAGCAATATGTGGATTAATCCTCAGGCAATAGTTGCATTTACTAAAAATTTTAGCAAATGGGATGCTTTGGGTGGCAAATTTTGAACAATAGTATATTGTGTTTTGTCACAATTTTCATTTGGGCATTTTAAAATTAAAACAATGATTGTTTTCTTAGCTAACTATTTTTTATTTGATCTTTTTGGATATACATGACAGTAGAGTATATTTAAATTATTCTAATTAGGATCCCATTTTTTTTTTTGGTACTGGGGATTGATCTCAGGGGCACTCAACCACTGAAGCACTTCCCTAGCCCTGTTTTGTATTTTACTTATTAGAAACAGGGTCTCACTAAGTTGCTTAGCACTTCACTTTTGCTGAGGCTGGCTTTGAACTCACAAAGCCTCTGGAGCCACTGGGATTACAGGCTGTGCCACCATGCCCAGCTAGGATCCCATTCTTGTGGTTGTACATGTGGAGTTTCATTGTTGATGTATTCATATATGAACATAGGAAAATTATGTCCAGTTCATCCTACTGTCTTTCCTGTTCCCATCCCTCCTCCCTTTCCTTCATTCCCCTTTGTCAAATCCACTGAACTACTATTCTTCCTTGGCCCCCAGCCTTACTGGGTGGCTATTTACTCTTTCTGCTAATAGGCACCATGATAGGTGAAAAGAAATATGGGTTTGAATCACTGCTCCATCATTTATTAAATGGATGATCTTGGGCAATAACTTCTCTTGTGAGGCTTTGTGTATCCTTCCCACGGGGTTATTGTGGAAATTACAAGAACAATTGTACTGAAAGAGCCCAGAAAAGTGTATCAAACATGTAAGACATCAAATAAATATTACATGAAAATGAATTTTGTAGCCTATGTTGATTATATACACTTACATGTGATAAAGACCAACAAGTATCCCACCTAAAAATTCTACCTTAGATGGTCCTTTGATTCTCAGTGTTGAGTCAAATTAAGTCAATCTTCCCATTGTCCAAACATACCCTGTGTGGCATCAAATGTGTAAGTATATGACCAGGTTTAAGAATCAGATTTAAAAAAAACTTTTTAAAATAAAATATGAGGGCTTAAAGACCTCATAATTCTGTCTTCCCAGAAACTGATATTATGAATTTATAACTATTTCTGTTTAAATTTAGCATAATATTGCATACAGTCATTAGCTAATTTATCTCCACAATGTCACACATGGTTTAAGCAGTCAAACTTTTAGAAGAAAACATATGGATCATTAAATGAGCCCTTTTCCTAAACAATTTTGAGATAATTTCTCATCATAAAATGATCAAATAAAGACATTCCATTTGTAGTGCCTAAGACCTATGTGGATGGTTAGTCTGATACCTAGGAAAGTATCTTCTGTTTTCAGAATGAATTTATGTTTAGTCATTTTGGACCATAATTATGAGCCTTCCTACTATGAAACACATCAAAATATTCCATAGGTGAAAATGGTATTGTAATTATGTTTTTAATAAGAAAGTCCTTACCTTTAAAAAGCCAAGCCAAAATATTTGTGGATGGAATAACATGTCTGAAAGTCCTTCAAAATAATAAGTAGTAGTGTAGTGGGTGGGGGAAGAAACAAAATTAGCCATAAATTGATAATTGTTGAAGCCAGGTAACAGATAAAGGGAAGTTCACTTTGCTATTTCTATTTTAGCATCTCTTTGAAATTTACCGTAAGTTTAAAAAATATTCACATGGAATGCTAGGTTCCGTGACACACACCTGTAATCCCAGTGGCTTGGGAGGCTGAGACAAGGAGGATCGTGAGTTCAAAGCCAGCCTCAGCAATGGCAAGGTGCTTAGCAACTCAGGGAGCTCCTGCCCATAAATAAAATACAAAATAAGGCTGGGATGTGGCTCAGTGATTGAGTGCCCCTGAGTTCAATCCCCAGTATCAAAAAAAAAAAAAAAAAAGGTGCACTTTGTGATTTGTTTCACTTCCTTCAAATATAATTAATATAATTAATTTAAACATATATATATATACTCAAATGGAAATTGCTTCTTTGCAACTTAAAAGAATATAAAAATGTACATTAATCCACTCTTAGGTACATGTTATTAGAATGTATTTATGAATGATAACCTGCAGATTAAGGCCTCTCAGCAGAATGATTAAAACTATTAATCACATGTGTTGCTCTTATGATATGATATTATGGCTTATATTTTATATATTTGTCTGTTTAAAAATGTCCTTCTTTAGTCATTTTTCCAAATTACATGAGAAGAATATATGGTAATAGTAAGCTTTAGAGAAAAAATATCTGGTACCCATCCCTTTTTAACATGTGTATACTTATAAATTTATGATATATTTTCTTCTATTTTTTAAGTGTATATATTTGAGGAAAGTACATCTTTATAATGGGGCCCAGGTGGTTACTGAAAACTCTTTTGGATTTATATTTATAAACACAGACACAGAAAGATATTCATCATATATTTTAAATGAAAAAAAAACAGCTTACAAAACCATCTTAGACACTTTCTTCATTTTTCTATTATTGTATATACTTACAGAATATCTGGGAAAATAAACTATAAATATTTTATAATGGTTATTTTTGTTTTACAATATACTTTTCTTCTTCTTCTTCTTTATATTTTATTTATTTATTTATTTATTTTTTATACTGGGAATTAAACCCAGGGGCACTTAACCACTGAGTTACATTCCCAGCTCTTTTTATCTTTTTATTTTGAGACAGGGTCTCAGTTGCTAGGGTATTACTAAGTTGCTGAAGCTGGCTTTGAACATGTGATCCTTCTGCATCATCCAATCAAGCCACTGGGAACGACATTAATTTTTTGCATAGTAAAGATTAAACGTTTATAATTCTTTTTAAAAAATTAAAGGAGAAGGAATAAGAAAATTATATCAGTGTATGAGAATTTGGTACATAATAAAATTAACACTTTAGTGAATAAAAGATAAATTGTTCAAATCATGGGATATGAACAACTTATTAACCATTTAAAAAATCAATATATCAGATTTTTATATAGAGAAGAAAAACCATACAAATAAGCATACTATCTTTTATGGTTTGTATGTGATTTGTTTTCCAAAGGTTCCTGTGTGTAAGTTTGGATGTTGGGAGGTGGTGGGTCCTTTAAGAGATGGGGCCTGGTGGGAGGTTCTTATTGGCCCCTGCCCTTATGCTCTCCCCGCTCACACAGGCTGCCCTGTGATGCCATCTGCAGTGATGTAACATAGCCAACAGGACTTCTGCAGAGCTAGCAAATGCTGTTTGGACTTCAGCCTCCAAAACTGTTAGCTAAATAAACACTTTTTTTTTCTGTATTAAGTACCCAGTCTCAGTTCTTCTTTATAATAATGGAAAATTGACTAATACACTGACCAAAGTAACAATCAAAAAAGAATAAAATTAAAATATTTCTATAGGGCTGGGGCTGTAGTTCAGTAGCAGAATGCTTGCCTAGCCCATGTGAGGCACTAGGTTTGATCCTTAGAGCACTACAAATAAAATAAAAGCATTCTATCCATATATAACTACAAATTTTTTAAAATACATCTATATAAAACTTAGAAACAACTACATGAAAAATACATCATTAATAAATGGGAAATCTTTGAAAATACGTAACATGTAAAAAGATCTTAAAGTTTGTATTTAAAAAGATGATAAACAAAGAACATGAATAACCCCCAAATGACTAGCAAACATAGTCAATAAACACATCAAAAGTATTTAACCTCACTAAAAGGTAAATTGGGTTTTGTTGTTGTTCCTAATTAGTTACATGTGATAGTAGAATGCATTTTGACACATCATATATAAACGGAGTTATCACTTCTCATTCTTCTGGTTGTACATGATGTGGAGTTACACTGGTCATGTACTCATGTATGCACATAGGTTAATGTCCCATTCATTCTACAATCATTCTTACCAACCATACTCCCTCCCCTCCTTTCACTCCCCTGGGCCTAATCCAAAGTACCTAATCCAAAGTACCTCTTCCCTAGCCCCACCCCTTTATTGTGAATTGGCATCCGCACATCAGAAAAAACAGGTAAACTGGTTTTGTTGTTACTGTTTCTTTTAACTAATATTCAAAGCTAGCACCTAAAATAAGCAATCTGATAAAATGATTATGGAAGTGTACCATTAGATTTGTTTTATGATGAACAACTTAGAAGAGCATACAAAAACTTTAAAACTGCATTCTCTTTGAATTAGCTATTCTTTTTCTAAATATTTGTCTAGAAAAATAAGGATATATACTAAAATTTAGTTTAAAGGATAGTTCCCTATAAACAGAAAAAGATGGAGTCAGCTCTAATCATCCAATAATAAGTGACGGATTACAGATGAAGGTAAATGAGTACAGTGGAAGAAAAGAGTCATTAAGCATGGTTTGTAGAAATATGCTTACTAAAATATAAGAGTATCACAAAATACTAAATATAAAAAGTTGGTAAACCATATGTTTAAATACTTATAAATGTGTAGGTATAGAAAAGTTCTGAATAGATATATTATCTTTTTTAAGCAACATTCTCTCACTCTCTCTTAGTTTTGATGCCTTTATTTATATGCAGTGCTGAGAATCGAACCCAGTGCCTCATATATGCTAAGCAAGTGCTTTACCACTGAGCCACAACCTTAGCCCAATAATAATATTTATTAATTCAGATTATGAACTTATTATCTCCAATTGACACTGAATAACATGGACATAATATCTTTTTAAATTTTAATAGTGGTTATCTCTGGAAGTCAGGTTTACAACTTTTCTTATTATTATTTATATCTTCCAGTTTGGGCACACTAAAAATACCTTTTAAGAAAGAATATTTTCAAAATTTATACAAGTGAGAAATTGCACAGGAAAGCTGAGAACATTCCTAACAAAAGAGTGCCCTTATCTATGCACTTCTCATATTATATAGCAATTTGTTAGGTTTCTGCCTCACTAAATTCTCACAAAATAGAAACTCGAGTCTTGTTCATTTCCTTGCTATTTCTAATGCCTATTATTGCATGACATAATAGGCCAAATAAATAATAGGGAGTGCAATCTCTCCAAGATACCTGTTGGGCTCAGAAAACCATACCCCAAAATAGAACTAAGTTCTATCTGACCTTTAACATCTACTCTCACCCCTCAAACCTCAACTCTCCCCCCATCTCTCCTCCTCTTTGCCTCCCAAAGTGCAGGAAGGGGCTTTTTCTAAAGTTCCCCTGTGCCATCCTTAAATAACAGGGGATAGTAAAACACCATGTCACTGACTGGCCCTTTCTATTCCTAACTATATAGCCAAGTCAAGGAAACTAAGAAAGAGAGTCTGAAAGAAATGTCCAGATACGTATTATCTATTTTTTTTTATAGTGTTAGGGATTGAATCCAGGGCCTGGTGCATGTGAGGCAAGCCCTCTTCCACTGAGTCCCATCCCCAGATAACACATTTTCTTGAAGGACACTGACTCTCATGTATGCTGGGAATTAGGACAAAGTTAATGTTATCTGTAGAGAGCTGCCTTTCTTGAAGGCACACCAAGTTCCTTGGGATGTTGCTAATACAAAAGGACAAAGCAAGCTAAGGTGATGCTTCTTCTGTAACCTAAACTATAAAACTCTCTTCCTGCAATAACAGAACAGATCAGAGCATTGTGGAGAGGGAAGTGCTTGTCCAGGAAGCTGGCCCTAGATGAAGCATCCTGAGGTATAGAGGCGCATAGCTTTCTGGGGAGGTGTAGGAGGCACTGCATGGAGCAGAGGTATACCTGTCTAGCCCATTGCAACTGGAATTCCTGGTGAAACACCTGTCTATCCTATTGCCACTGGTGAATATCTGGCTGTCCAGCCTATCACCACTGGACTTCCCTTGTAAACATTTCTCAATAAATACTATAAGTCATATCCCACCTCCAGGTGTCCTCCTTGGTTTCTTGGCTTCTATCTCATTTGCCTAGCTGGTGGTAAACATTACATTCCCCTATCTACCTAAAAGCTGGATCCCCCAAAAGATTAACTAGAAAGAAAAAAAGGCTAGAATTGACACCATATTCAAAGCCCAAGCAAACTTCCCACTGGATTACTGTTTGTTATTTGGGCCTATTTATCTCCCCTAAAATCATTTACTCTTTCTTTAAAATGGCCTTACATCCTTCACTTCCCTCTCCCCTGTGAAGTGGGTATTTAAGCTTCAACCATCTGACCCTCCTTTGAATTTCCTATTTTGTGTGGTTCCTTTATTCTTGCATTTTCAAATTCATATGCCTTTTCTCCTATTAATCTGCCTATTGTCAATCTATTTTGTACAATCAAATTATTGAATCCCCAGGGAGTGGAAAGAAAGTTCCTTTTATACCTCCACACCTAAGGTTGAGCGTTTATCAGGAAACCCAAACAATCACCTATGAAACAGGCCAAGTTGGTCACAATGCCTCTCAGTAATGAAAATTTCATTTAGCCAGCAGCTTAGATTAAAAAAAAAAATTCTGAAGTTTTCCTTGACTCCTCTTTTCTCTCTCTTCTTACATCCAATCCATCAACAAATCCAAGTGAGCAATTCCTGTCTGTTCTACAGTCAAGTTGGGCTCTCGAATTTTTCACTGGTTTAAGTCTACTACTAAAACAAAGCAAACAGAGACCCTGCAGACAAACATAGGCATTCTCAAAGCAGGTGTAATTAAGCCATAGGTACCAAGGTCAGCTATGGTCCATGTCACAGTACTTTATTAACTAAAAATAAAGTACTTACACTGGAGAATGATTTCCCTAAGAACATTCTGGACAGTCTCATTATTACAACATTCACTTCCTTTCTGAAATACACCTGAAGCAGATGAGTACTAACAAGTACCAGATCATACATTTTACCCTGTCATTGAAGTAAACTTATAATGATACTATACTCCTAATGACCCGAAAAGGCATGATTTAAAAAAAAAAAAAACACCTTGGTAAGCAAAATAGAGTATAGAATCTAGACTATGAAGTTGGGTCCAACTTGAATTAGAATTCCATTTCTGTCAACTTCATTGATGTGTGATCCTGGGCCTGTCCTCTAATTTCTTCTAAGATAGGTAACTCCATATCATCCATAAAACCCAGGTAAGAACACCTACTTACTAAAGTTGTTCTAAGGATTAGGACGTGGGTGGCAACTATAATAGCATCAAGTACATGGTGCCCTGAGCAAAGACAAAATGTGAGAAAACAGTAAGAAGCAATTGAACAACAAGCTGTGGAAGATGAATATCTGTTTGCAAACCCAGATGCCCAGGCTGCCAAATAGAAAACATCTCTCCAAGGAGTCTAACAGAGTTAGCTGGAGAATCTATTATTCGATGGGGACCTACACACGTGCAGCACACATGCACGCACACATACACCCTACATGCCTGCCACATTCCCTCATAGAACAGTCATCTTAAAATTTACTTTAGGCTTTAAGGCTAGGGGTGTAGCTCAGCTGGAGATGCATCCTTAGCATGTGCAAGGGCTCTAGTACCACCAGCCCCCATCCAAAATAATTAGAATTTATACTAGCACTGACAAACCCAGTTTTATTTTTGTAGGTCTCATTCTCCTCAACCTATGCGCTGTTATCAATCCCAAATCTGACTTTCTGTAGCCTAAAAGCAAAAATGAAAACCTGAGACATTACTTGATAAACTCTTAGTTAACTAAAGGCTATTGTCCCCTGCAGCACCCAGGTTGTTTGAATAGACATCTCCCACCTTAAGCCTGTCAGTGACATGTCCTTTGTATAGCGCTTCTGTGGAAACTCTGGCAATAAGTAAACCTCGAATAGAAATATTGTTTTCTCAATCTAAACTTCATCTTTCCTGAGTTGCTGATCTCCCAGCTTGGGTCGGTCAGTCTCCAACTAGACTGTACCCCACTGCCCGGGTATCCCCGACCCGCGTCCCGCCTCCCAGACCACAAGATGCAAAGAGGAAGTTATGTGCCAAACCGACGAGAACGGCCAGGCTCGGGGGCTGCAGGCGGTCCCGGGCCCCTCGAACCACTCGGGGAAGTCGGGCGCAGGTTCTGCACACTGTACCTGGATAAAGCCCTGCTGGAACAAGGTGCTGTGCACGCAGCCGGGGACCGTCCCCAACAGATCCAGCGAGCCGTTCCCGTTGCGGATCCTCCAGCTTCCTCCTAAGCTGTAGCTGAGCGCCCCGGAAGTAGAGCCCGCCCCGCACAGCGCGAGCAGCAGGAGCAGGTGGAGGCGCATCTCGGCTGCTGGAGACCCGGGACCATGAAGGTCGGATTCTTAGCTTCAGGGAAGACGCGGCGAAGCCACCTGTCAGTCTTGCTGAAATACCCAGGCTTTAGCCGTCCCACCCCGGGCCTCCGGCCCCGCCCCCAGGGCCCCGGCCCCGCCCCCAGGGCACCAGGCCCCGCCCCCAGGATCCGGCCCCGCCCCAGGTCAGCGGGGCGCTCTGTGCCTCAGGCCAGGGATGCAGAGGCCCGGACCGCTGAGCTGAAACCCAGGCTTCGTAGGAGCGGGAACTTCGGCCTTCGTTAACGGTTCTACATAGGGGGATCTCTGCGGCTTGCGTCCTCCTTTAGAGTGTCTTCCCGCTTCCCCGGTATGTGTGGCGGAAGGCAAGAATGTTGTACGATAATTGAGACACACACATCCCTTGGAACAAAGTGGCACAAAGTCTATGGGAGATCAGGGATGGACAATATGTGGAGACCGCATGTAGAGAGGAGCCTCACATCTACAAAGGACAGAAAAAGGAGACTTCCCACCACTTCCTTTCCCCATAATGTGCACAGACCTTTGTCCACGCTTCAGGGGATTGTCTGGCAGTAGACAATCCCACCTCCTGCAGCTTGTCCCTTGGGTCTCAGAGCATATACCCCACTCTAAAGAGTGAACAAGTGCTAACAGTATATCATTTGTAAGGTAGTTTTTGAGGACTTGAGAAAATGTGTCTGTTGCACATAGCATAGGGCCTGATGCAGAAAAGCACAGCATGTTGGGTATTTTTTGTTTGTTTGTTTGTTTCCTCCAAATTTACTTTATATAATCAGATGGATATAAATTAATGAACAAAAATTTAAGCAAGATACATTTAACATTTAACAGAACCCGATAATCTAATTTCTTCCAATTTTTCTCAAATTCATTTGCGTGTTTCCATCATGGTGCTCATAAGGAAATCAAACAACATATGGTTACTACAGTTGAATGTCAAATTAACTATTTATGACATACTAAATTCTTCTATAATACAATTATGAAGAATCTTTAAGGAACTTATGTTTTGTATGTAGAAAAGTGTTAGAGTCAAACATTCAACTCAACAAAAATAAGAAACATTTCTGATTCCTCTGTTAGGTGTAGACTGCTTCTCCTTTTGCTAATGAATGTTTTTTAGCTGTAATATCACTGAGCTGAACAAATAAATCACCTTGAGTACATAAGGAAAAATAAACACATGCTAAATGGATAAACATTACTACTACATCTTTACTAGACCATCTCTACCTCTAACACTTCAGAAGCTTAGAGATTTAGAGTATTCTTACATTAACTGCAAGAAAAATTAAAGGAGAAATTCCTTTTTTGAGATCACAACTATGAAGTCATGTGGTTATAAAATTCTGCATTTGTGTGCAAAACATGAATCACATTTACCTTTATTCTCCCTACTTAGTCTTGTCAATCACCTAGCAGGACTTAACAGATACCTTTCAAAGAAACATAGACTGAGATGTGTTTATATAACTTCAATAACCTCATCACTATAGTAATGAGAGATGCAGTATCCTTTTGCTATGGTTCAAGACAACAGGGAAGGAGAGATCACAAGAAAGAGAAATCAAAATTATTACAACTGAGAAACTACTTCTCATTAAGTTTTACCATGGTGCCACTTTCATTTTTACATAAGCATTATTAGTGGCCTATGTCCTATGTTTCATAAAGCCCCACCAAGGAGAATTCTGGAAAGACGTGTAGGTGAGTTTAAATTTCCCTGCCCTCACTACCTGTGGAATTGGGAAGATTAAAAACTCTCCATTTCTTGAAGTAGAAAATACAGACAGGCACTCATTTTTCAGGTAATCAGCCTAAAATGAGTTACCGTATACAGCAAACCATATCAATGCCAAGATATCCAAAAAATTACACGCTGGTTCAGGTCTTGCAGTTACATGATCTACCTGAGTCCAATTTTTGCCAAGGATGTGTTATTACAGTAATCCTAAGAAGTTCAGAGGAAATTTCACATTGTATAAAATGCTTAGTCCTGTGTTGATGTTATCTGCAAGTTCTACCCTCATCAAATCTGAACTTTGTTCTACCTTCTAATGGCTTTGAAATTGCCTGAATAATAGGCACAGAAGGATACTTTACTTTTGCAGGGTGAGTATTTTTACAAGCCTGGCACCTTGGCTTAGGGTCATTATGGATTTACCAGATCCTGACTTTAAGGCTGGGAGATCTGCATCCAAAGAGGTCAGTTAACTTTCATGTCATACAGCCACCCACAGACAGGATCAGAACCTTCCTCTCCTGCCTCCTACACTTCTTTCAGTAAAGCCAGTTGGTATTACAGATGAAAGGCAGTAGCTGACTCAAAGCCTTCCTTCCTTCAAGAACATTTTTACTTTTGATAGGAACAGAACTCTAAGCCCTAGTTTGTAGCATTAAATGGTCAGCCATGGTCTGTGCAATGCTGATAACCAGGCTTCTATCAACAAGAGTGCCAAAAATCCTAGAGATTCCATAAGCTAAATCAAAGACAAATTCATCCAAGCCAACATGTGGATAAATTCTGTTCTCTATTAAGAAATAAAAAGAGAAATCATTTTCTAGGAAAAAAAAAAGAGACATTATTCCACCTTTGATTCCAGGGTACAAACATGGCATTGTTTAGGTTATTTGCACTTAGAGAACTGAGTGTTTCTGAGAAAAATCAAAAGTCCTAAAAAGGCTCTTCCTAAAATTGGGATTGATACAGATGACATGATGAAGCATTTATTTTGTTATAGGGTAAGATTTGCCCATAATTTCCTTGAAGAAAGAATTTTATTTAGAGGAATCACAAAGCTTCTCAGCAGTTTAAAGTGATGTTACCAAAAACAATTTTTAAAATAGTCATGAGTATCTACAAACTTACATGGTGAAAATGGACTCCATTTTTTATCATGTCTTTTGATGCTTTCCAAGATTTGAATTACTTAGGACAAATGATAGTTCCCTGACTTGAAAAGACAAACAAGTCCTCCAGAGGTTAAATGATTTGTAGGATCAATGTCCTGCCACAGAAGATCAATGGGGGCTTTTTGGCCTTTTATCATGTAACAATACTTCCTTCATCTATAAATATATAAAGTTGGTAAACTTATTAGAATACCATGGTATACCAAAGCCAAGGATGCTCCAACCCCATGAGATAAATTACACAAGTTATTAGATGAAGAAAATGAAAGTATAATGGCATGTTGAATGTGTATTTTCTGTTAGATTCAGGGTTTGTTTAATCTCAAAACTGGGGTCAAAGTCAGGCATGCTGACACATGCCTATAATCCCAGCATCTAGGGAGGCTGAGGCAGGAAGATTGAAAGTTCTAGGTCACCTTGGCAACTTAGCAAGGCCTTCAACAACTTAATAAGACTGTCTCAAAATTAAAAAAAAATTAAAAGGTCTAAGGATGTGGCTCAGTAGTAAAGTCCACCTGGGCTCACTTCTGAAGAAGAAGGAGAAGAAGCAGAAGGTAGAGGAGAAGGAAGAGAAGAAGAAGAAAGGTTTTACTAAAAGGGTTGCCAAATGGTCCATTGGCTCTAGCTCTCACCAAGCCATGGAACCTAAATAGTCATAAGATGAAGTCTGTAGGAGAAGAGATCCAACAGAACTCCTCATGGAGGTTAGGAGGCTTCTGAGAGCAGGAGCTGTACCTCACTCCCTGTCAAATGCTGCAACAGTGGAATTCCCAAACTCAGCAAGAGTGGCCAAAAAAACAGCCTGCAAGAGAGTGTTTGGGAAAACTTGACACAGTACCTTAGATTTTGAAGCCTTAAGTAGTAGAGCAAGGAGAGAAGGTAGTAGGGACTGTGTTTACCAGTAGAATGTGATGTGTCAAGGATGTGTGACTTTCCTATAAGCCAAAAAGAGGATAGTGTAGAGAGAGTAACCAGGCTTGAGCCCAGCCTAATGTGAGACCCTATCCAAGCAAGTCCAAGAAATCAGCCAGAGGACACATGGCCAATGTCAGCAAACAGTGCAAAGAACCCTCAGCACTTCTCATCAAATGTTACAACCCACCTGGGAAGGAGGGGGCACCCAGAAGCATTAAAGCAAAGGAATTTGTGCAAAAGCAAGGCAGGGTATTAAAAAAAGACCCCCACCCCCTCTTCCACTGTAGTCCCAAAGCCACAGGTTAATCTTGAGCTGGATGGGTAAAAGACAGAAATGTTTGAGTTGGGTGTGAGACTAAAAATTTTAATTGAATTAAACTGGACTTTTTTAATTCCTAAAGACAAGGAAAAAATGTGAGATCTAAATGAAATAATCTTCAACAGACAGAATAGAGATCAAACACATCTATTATTGAAAGTGGTAGATGAAGATACTAGTTATAATAAACTGGTTATAAAATCATCAGGTATCCTGCAGTATTTATATTTCTTTCATGAGAGCTTTTCCTGTTTGCTATACTGTAACATTTCTGGTACCATAAGAGATGAGAATTTTAGTGACTCAGATAGGAAGAGAAAAATTTTATTATAACACTGTCACTATCAATGTTCTTGGGTCACCTAGGGTGAGGGAGAGAAGCAGTGATCAGGTTGTGGGCCACAGAGCTTGAATTATGATCAATATGATTAATACCCTTATTATCTGATAGACATAAAAAGCTCATTGTACCTGACAGTCCTTTTAAGGTCACATGCAACATTGAAAAACAATGACCATATACCAAGCCACAGAGAAACTACTAACAAATTCTGAAGAGTTGACAACATGGAAAAACAACATTCTCTGACTATAACGAAATAAATTTAGAAATACATAAGAAAAAGTATAAACAAAAATAATCCCATTTACTTGAAATGTTAAAAACATGTTTATAAAAAACCCATAGGTCAAATAAAGAATAGACGTTCAGTTTCTGAGGTGGACTGTATGGACCTTGAAAGTCATCACTCTGTATGAAAAACAAGTAAAATGCCACAACTGAAAATTGACAATTATTCTTAGGACTGTCAGAGGAGGGAGGTTATAGGACAAATCACTGCCCCCCAAAATTGAATAGATAAACAAGTGAATACAGGCAATCACATGTTTCCCAAATAGACTCCCGACTTACTTCCCAGCTGAGAGCTCTACAAGAACCAAGATGGAAAAGGGAAAACTGAACTAAAATTGACAAATTCCTGGAGGCTCTGTGTGGATAAGTCTGAGAGTTAAAAACTCCAAAGGCCCAGCCTCGGGGGGTCATCTATTGGTCTGTGAATTTTCCTCTATGAGTTTTACTAAATTCTTCCAATGAAACCTGAAAAAAAAAATCTCCTCCTATATCCTAAAGAGAAAGGAAAAGAATCCATTGTGAATGTGCCAGTGCTTCTGTTCTTCACAAGACCTACCCTCAGAATAAAATACTTTACCAGAACTAAAACTTTGGGGGTTTTATCAGAGCCTAACCAACCTGGAGAAAGAAACATACTCATTTCCAGCCACCTGGATATGCTATCCCACCTAAAGGAGTGTGTGTGTGTTGTGGGGGGAACACCTGAAGGCACTATGAAGGTCTCAGCCCAAGTACATAAGCTCATTAGGAGACTGAGACCTGACAGAGATGCAAGATGGCGGGCTAGAAGGAGGCAGCATTCTGTGTCGCTCCATGATCTATGATTCAAGTAGTGGGAATACTGCTTCATTGGGAGTGATAAAGGATCCCTCCACACATCTGCTCCCACGCAGAAGTCACTGCCGCTGTGCCCACACAGGATTCCAGGGCTCAGTGTCAGAGCAGGACCCCAGACTACTCTCCCATGCAGGGCTCCCAGGTGCCAGAGCAGGACCACGTGCATCAGCACCTGTGCAGGACTCCTGGCCATCCACTTGCGGAAGAATCCCAGACAACACTCCCACACAGGACACCGGGCCACTCTCCATGCACAAGAACTGCGAATGCCACTCCTGTGTGGACCCCCATCTACCAGCATGGGGCTCCCCCAGTCTCCATCTTGGGACACTGCCACCACTGCCATAGTCCCCTGCATGCTGTAGCCTGCCTGCACCTGGAGACATTGCACAGGCTCTAAAGACAGCCAAGAGCCACAACACTGCACCCCACAGAGCTGCATCTCTGAACACATTGCCCAACACCATCTCCCAACCCCCCAACCAGATCCGACTCCCCATTACTGAAAGCCTCCGCCTTCACCTTGGAACATCTTTGTCGCCATCTTTATATGGGGCAACTCCCAATTTGGAATATAGACTGGGCAGGTACATAAAATCCCCAACTCCACCCTCTCCCTGGCAGCTTCTAACTTGGCATAGTGACTGTCCAATACAAAACAGCCCTCCAAGACAGGTGTGCAGCTCCCTGAGCACAACCCACAATATGTCTGGAGAAAAGTCCCAGATTAGGAAGTAGAAAGGGGGAGGTTGAGTGAGATACAGTTTAGGGACTAATTTATAGACCAGGAATAGTGAGGTCTACAGGTGATGTAAGGAGATAAGACCAGGTGCCCATATCACATGAGTGGGCCCCAAAGGAGGTCCTTGGGATGTAGTCTCCCATAGGGGAAGAGTGGATGCCATACCCTGCTTCCACATGCCCTGTGTCCAAGACCAATCCTCCCACCTTGGTAACTGCCACCATTCTGAGGGTGGAGATTTCAGCAAACAACAGACAGCCCTACCTATTGGATGAGAAGGGAAGCAGAAAGATACTGATCTCCAACGAAAACAATCCTTGTTTCTTCATTCAAAGTTTTTATTTTCTCTCCTTCTTTATTCTCTCACCCTCACATCCCCAACATATGTGAAACCAAATACTTTGCATGAATTAGGATACTGAGAACTGGGATATCTGAATAGTATATTACAGTTGTGTTGTATAGTCTGGGAATACAAATCATGTCTCAATAATAACCCTGAATGTTAATGGCCTAAACTCACCAATCAAAACACATAGACTGGAAGATTGGATTAAAAAAAAAAAGATCCAACAATATACTGCCTCCAGGAGAGTCATTTCATATGAAAGGACATCCACAGACTGAAGGTGAAAGGTTGAAGGGAAATTGATTAGACTCCAGCCTAAAGTTAATCAAAAGGCATTAAAAAGGTATTTCATACTGCTCAAGGGAACATACACCAATAAGACATAACAATTACAAATATATATGCCCCAAACAATGGAGAATCTGCATTCATCAAACAAACTCAAGTTCAAGAGTCAAATAGACCACAACACAATAACTCTGGGTGACTTTAACAAACCTCTTTCACCACTGGATAAATCTTCCAAACATATGCTCAACAAAGAAACTACAGAACTCAATAATATAATCAATAACTTAAACTTAACTGACATATATAGAATATTGTATCCATCAATGAGTGAATACACTTTCTTCTCAGCAGCACATAGATCCTTCTCTAAAATAGACCCTATATTATGCCACAAAGCAACTCTTAGCAAATATAAAAAAGTAGAGATACTACTCTACATTTTATCAGATCATAATGGACTGAAATTAGAAATCAATGATAAAATAAAAAATAGAGGCTATTCTAACCCCTGGAGATGAAAAAATATGCTATTAAATGAACAATGGGTTGAAAAGACATCAAAGAGGAGATTAAAATTCTTAGAGGTAAATGAGAACACTGATAAAACATGTTAAAATCTCTGAGACACTAAGAAGGCAACACTAAAAGGAAAGTTCATTGTGGAGTTCATTCCTTCAAAGAAGAAAAAGTCAACAAATAAATGACCTAATATTACATCTCAAACCCATAGAAAAAGAAGAACAAATCAATTCCCAAAGCAGAAGACAGAAAATAATTAATATCAGATCTGAAATCAATGAAATTGAAACAAAAGAAACAATTGGAAAAATTGACAAAACTAGAAGTTGGTTCTTTGAAAAAATAAATAAACTTGATAAACCATTAGCCATGCTAACAAAAAGGAGAGAGAAAACTCCAATTACTAACATATGTGATGAAAAAAGGAATATCACAACAGACACTACAGAAGATAATTAGAAATTATTTTGAAAATTTGTACTCAAATAAAATAGAAAATATCAAAGGCATCAACAAATTTATATAGGCATGTGATGTGCCCAAACTGAATCAGAATGATATACATAATTTAAACAGATCAATTTCAAGTGACGAAATAGAAGACACCATCAGAAGCCTACCAGCCAAGAAAAGCCCAAGACTGGATGGATACACAGTTGAGTTCTACAAGACCTTTAAAGAAGGACTAATACCAATACTCTCCAAATTATTTTGTGAGATAGAAAAAGAGGGGACACTTCCAAACTCACTCTATGAGGCCAATATCACCATGATTCCAAAACCAGGCAAAGATATATCAAAGTAAGAAAACCTCAGACCAATATCTTTAATGAACATAGATGCAAAAATTCTCAATAAAATTCTGGCAGATCGAATACAAAAACATCAAAAAATAGTGCACCCTCCAAGGGGTGCAAGGTTGACTCAATATATGGAAATCAATAAATGTAATTCATCACATCAATAGATTTAGAGATAAGAACCATATGATCATCTCAATAGATGCAGAAAAAACATTCAACAAAATACAGCACCTCTTCATGTTCAAAACACTAGAAAAAATAGGGATAATAGGAACATATCTCAACATAGTAAAAGCTATTATATTTAGTCCCAGGCCAACATCATTCTAAATGGAGAAAAATTGAAAGCATTCCCTCTAAAAATGGGAACAAGGCAGGGATTCCCTCTTTCACTACTTCTATTTAACATAGTTCTTGAAACACTAGCAGAGCAATTAGAGAGACGAGAGAAATTAAAGGGATAAGGATAGGAAAAGAAGAACTCAAATTAGCACTATTTGCTGACGATATGATTCTATATCTAGAAGACCCAAAACATTCTATTAGAAAACTTCTAGAACTAATAAATGAATCATCAAAGTAGCAGGATATGAAATCAACAGCCATAAATCAAAGGCATTTCTGTACATCAATGACAAATCCTCTGAAAGAGAAATTAGAAAAACTACTTCATTTACAATAGCCTCAAAAAACCAAAATACTTGGAAATCAACTTAACAAAAGTGGTGAAAGACATCTCTAACAAAAACTACTGTACACTAAAGAAAGAAATTAAAGAAGACCTTAGAAGATGGAAAGATCTCCCTTGTTCCTGGATAGGCAGAATTAATATTGTCAAAATGACCATACTATCAAAAGCACTATACAAATTTAATGCAATTCCAATCAAAGTCCCATTGACATTCCTCAGAGAAATAGAAAAAGCAATCATAAAATTCATCTAGAAAAATAAGAAACCTAGAATAGCTAAAGCGATCCTTAGCAAGAAGAGTGAAGCAGGTGACATCACTATACCAGACCTTAAACTATACTACAGAGCAATAGTAACAAAAACGGCATGGTATTGGCACCAAAATAGACTTGTAGACCAATGGTACAGAATAGAGGACACAGAGACAAACCCATATAATTACAGTTATCTTATATTAAACAAAGGTGCCAAAAACATATATTGGAGAAAAGATAGCCTCTTCAACAAATGGTGCTGGCAAAACTGGAAATCCATATACAACAAAATGAAATTAAGTCCCTATCTTAAACTCAAAGTGAATCAAGGACCTAGGAATTAAAGCAAAGACCTTGCTCCTAATAGAAGAAAAAGTAGGCCCAAGTCTGATTAAGCCCAACTTCCTTAATAAGACTCCTATAATGCAACAAATAAAATCAAGAATCAATAAATGGGATGGATTCAAACTAAAATGCTTCTTCTCAGCAAAAGAAACAACCAGTGAGGTGAATAGAGAGCCTACAGATGGGAGCAAATTTTTACCACATGCACATCAGATAGAGCACTAATCTCTAGGATATATAAAGAACTGAAAAACCTTTACACCAAACAAAACAAAACAAAAAAACCCAAGCAATAAATGGGCCAAGGAACTAAACAGACACTTCTCAAAAGATGATATACAATCAATCAACAAATATATGAAAAAATGTTCAACATCTCTAGCAATTAGAGAGATGCAAATCAAAATTACTCTAAGATTCACCTCACTCCAGTCAGAATGGCAGCTATCAAGAATTCAAACAACAGGGCTGGGGTTTTGGCTCAGTGGTAGAGCATTTGCCTAGCATGTATGAGGCCCTGGGTTCGATTCTAAGCACCACATAAAAATAAACAAATAAATAAAATGAAGGTATCATGCTAAAAAAAAGAATTCAAACAACAATAACTATTGGCAAGGATGTGGGGGAAAAGGCACACTCACACACTGCTGGTGGGAATGCAAATTGGTGCAGGCAATCTTGAAAGCAGTATGAAGATTCCTTGGAAAATTGGGAATGAAACCACCATTTAACCCAGCTATCTCACTCCTTGGTCTATACCCAAAGGACTTAAAAACAGCATACTACAGGGTCACAGCCACATCAATGTTTATAGCAGCACAATTCACAATAGCTAAACTGTGAAGCTCTGAATATGTCCTTCTGTGGATGAATGGATAAAAAAATGGCATATATTCACAATAGAATATTACTCAGCAATAAAAGAGAATAAAATCATGGCATTTGCAGGTAACATTATAAATTTGGGGAATATAATGCTAAGTGAAGTTAGCCAATCCCCAAAAAACAAATGCAGAATGTTTTCTCTGATATAAGGATGCTGATTCATTCTTGGGGATTGATGGAGGAGCGTGGGAGAAATAAACAAACTCTAGATAGGGCAAAGAGGAGGAACGGGAATGGAAGGGCTACGGGGGTAGGAAAGGGAGTGGAATGAGATGGACATCATTACTGTAAGTACATGTCTGGAGACATGAATGGTGTGACTCTACATTGTGTACAACCAGAGATATGAAAAATCGTACTATATATATGTAATATGAATTGAAATGAATTCTGCTGTCATATATAACAAATTACAATAAATTTTTAAAAATAAAATAAAAGACTGAGACCTATCATAGGAATATAAAATGCTCCCCTTTTCCATACCTTCTCACCACATCACTGAAGGCCTGTTAACTAGAGTTCCTTTTGCCTAGAACATCATGTATGGCTTTCAACAGAAAATTATGCGGCAAAAAGCACATGAAGAGACAAAGCAAGTACCAGAACCAGACTCAGATGTAACAAGAATATTGGAAATATCAGGCCAGTAATTTAAAGGAGCTTGATTAGTGTGCTAGGAGATGTAATGGAAAATGCAGACAACAGGCAAGCACAAGTGGGCAGTGTAAAAAGAAGATGGAAATTCTAAGAATAAAATAATGCTACAGATCAAGAGCACTGTACAGAAATTTAAAAATACTTTGATGGTCCATTAGAAGATGAACTATGGCTGACAAAGAATCTCTGAGCTTGAGGATATGTCAGTTGAAATGTCCAAAACTGAAAATTAAGAGAAATAAGGCTGAAAAAATTAGATTGAATATCTAAGAACTGTTGGAACAACTACAAAACTATAACACACATGAATAGGGAATACTAGGAGAAGAAAGAAAGGAACAAAGCCACAGTTTAGATAATAATAACTGAAAATTTACCCCAAATTAATGTCAGGCATCATATCATAGATCCAGGAGACCCAAAGAACATCAAGTAGGATAAATACCCAAAACAAACAAACAAAACTACACCCAGGGATATCATACTCAAACTGTAAAAAATCAAAAATAAAAAATAATGAAAGAAGCCAAGGAAAAAATGTCTTACCTATAGAGGAGCAAAGATCAGTATTTTAACTGGGTATGGTGGTGCACACCTGTAATCCCAGTCGCTCAGGGGGCTGAGACAGGAGGATCTCAAGTTCAAGGCTAGTCTCAGCTATTTAGCAAGGCTCTAAGCAGTCTTAATGAGACCCGGTCTCAAGTTAAAAAGCAAAAAGGGCTGGGATGTAGCTCAGTGGTAAAGAGTCTTGGGTTAAATTTCCAATACCAAAAAAAAAAATTATATTCAATTTCTCTGGAGCCAGGCAAAGCAACATTTACAGTGTTGAGAGGAAAAAAGTATACTAACCTACTATTCTGTACCTTGCAATATTATTCCTCAAAAATGAAGGAAAATTAGATTTTCTCAAACAAAATTTGAAAATCTGTTGCCAACAGACCTGCCTTTCAAGGAATGTCAAAAGAAGTTATTCAGAGAGAAAGAAAATGATACAGGTCACAATCTCAGATCTACATAAAGGAATAGCATTAGAGAACTAAATGAAGGTCAAATCAAAGTCTTATTTTTCTTATAATTCCTTGTCTTAACAGATAATAGTTTGTTCAAAATAATAAAAGCAAAATTATGTATTTGATTATCATAACTTATGTATAAGTGAAATAACAACAGTGACATAAGGAACATGAGACAGGAATTAAAAATGCTTTGTTAATATAAGGCAATGAAGTGGTACAGTGTTATCTGGAAGCAGACTTGGAATAATTCTAAATGTATATTGCAAACTCCAGGGCAATCATCGAAAAAGTATTTTTTTAAAGAGTATAACTAATATGCTAAGAAATAGAGAAAATGTAACCTTACAAATGATCACTTTAAAACATGAAAAACAGAAAAAGAATTTTAAAAAAACCAAAGGAACAAAGAAAAAGAACAACAAATCTGGTATATAAAAATGTAGCTATATCAATATTCATTTTAAATGTCAGTGGTCTAAATACTCCAGTTAAAAGATAAAAATTGTCAGAATATATTGAAAAACAAGACCCAATTATATGCTATCTATAAGAAATCCATTTTAAATATAAAGACACATATAGATTAAAAGTAAAGAAATGGAAAATGGGATCCCATGCTAATGTTAATCAAAATAAATGAGAGTAGCTATATGAATTTCAGAGAAAGATTTGCAATAAGAAAAATTACCAGGATAAAGAGATACCTGACATAATGATAAATTGATTAATTATCCAAGGACATAATGATGCTTGATGTGTCTGAACCTATGACAGAGTCTCAAATATGAATAAATTAAAAACTGATAGGGTAGTAAGATAAATCCATTGATATAGTTGGAGACTTCAGTATACCTCTGTTGTTATAGACAGATTTACCAAGCAGAAAATTTGTAAGGACATATTTGAACTCAACAATATCATCAATCAGTTGGATATGGTTGACTTCTATTTCATTCAACAACAGTAGAATATCCATTTTGCTTGAGTTTATATGGAATGTTTACCAACATAGATCATATTCTGAGTCATTAAATACTCCTTAACAAATTTAAAATAATAGAAATTACAAATGTATACTCTCAGACCACAATAATCTCTTAAATTAGAAATCACAACCAGAGATAGATAGCTACAAAGTTCCAAAATAGTGGAAGATAAAGCAACACACTTATAAATCACACATAAATCAACCGTGAAATTCCAAGACAACTTTTAAATTAATAAGTAAAAAGACAACTTATCAAGATTTTGAGATGCAGCAAAAGCAGTGCTTAGAGAAAAATTTATAGGATTGAAAATTTATATATAATAAAATCTGGGGGGCTGAAGCTGTAGCTCAGAGGTAAAGAGCTTGCCTCTCATCTGTGAGGCACTGAGTTCGATCCTCAGCACCACATAAAAATAAATAAAGACACTATGTGTTCATCTACAACTAAAAAATATACATAAAAATATTTTAAAAAATAAAAAATAAAATCCGATACCTACAATCTAAGCCTCTACCTTATAAAACTAGAAGAGAACAAATTAAATCCAAAGTAAGGAGAATAAAAGGAATAATCAATGAAAAGAGGAATTCAACAGGAAAAAAAAATTAGCAAAATCAAATAAAGGGCGATTTTTTTAAAATCAGTAAAATTGATAAGCCTTTACCCAGGCTAATTAACAAAGCAAACAGGACACATGAATTGCTTATATCAAAAATATAAAGAAGACATCATTACAGATCCAAATTGGACATTAAAATGATATTAAAAGAATACTATGAACAATGCTATGCCCACAAATTTAGCACAGATGAAGTTCACTAGTTCCTTGAAAGATACAATTTCCTCACTAGTTCCTTGAAAGATACAATTTCCCCAAACGCATGCAAGAACAAGTAGATAATCTGAAATTTGTCAATACTTAATAACTTGCAAAACAAAAAGCACCAAGCCTAGATGGGCTCATGGGACAATTCTAATAAACTCTTTTTTAATATTTATTTTTTTAGTTATAGGTGAACACAGTATCTTCATTTTATTTTTATGAGGTGCTGAGGATTGAACCCAGTTTCTCAAGCATGGTAGGCGAGCGCTCTACCTCTGAGCCCCAGCCCGAGTCCCAACAAACTCTTAAGGAAGAAATTTCATCAGTTCTTTGCAATCTCTTCCAAAAGATAGAAGCAGTGGGCAGTCTTCACATTGTAGAACCAATATTGCCCCCAAACCAAAACTAGACAAATTTAAGAAAACAATATAGAGAGACCAATATCGCTCATGAACATATATAAAAAATATTCAGCAAAATATTAGCAAATAAATCCAACAATATATAAAAATGATTATACATCATGACCAAGTGGAATTTATTCTAGGTATGCAAGGCCAGTTAAACCCTTGAAAATCAATTAATATGAACCATCATATCAACAAGCTAAAAAAGAAACATCATATGCCCATATCAATAGATGCTGCCGCAGTCCGGCTGCAGCAAAATAACTGGGGGTGACAAGCAACTTGTGTACATTGATACAGCAGGAGTGGGAGCCGTTTATTTTAGGACAGGAGGGGTATATATACATTACATACAGCTTATCTTAATTAACATAAACTAGATACAGCAGTCAACCAATAAGGAATCTCCACACTTAATGGCTCGCTGGCATTACTTCATAAACCACTCCCTCTGGCAAAATGCCAGGCACCATCTTGACTTGTTTACAGACCCTAACAAGATGCAGAAAAAAAACATTTGACTGAGTAAAGCAGATTACCCTCCATAATGTGAGTGGGCCTCATCCAATCAGTTCAAGATCTGAATAGAGCCAAAGACTCACCTTCGCTGACTTAAGACAGGCTATTATTGCCTGTCAATCTTTGGATTCAAATTGAGGCATCAACTCTTCAGACTTTCCATCTCCATGATCAATTTGTTTTGCAAATCCGTTTTCATATACACATAATATTGATTCTGTTTCTCTGTAGAACCTTAACTAATATACCATACAATTCAATAATCAAGTCCCTTGGTATTTACTCAAAAGAGATGAAAAGATGTCCACACAAAAATCTGAATATAAATATTTTTACAGCAGCTTAAAATGCAAAAGATTAAAAAAATAAAGGGTTTTTAAAACTAAGCTGACAAAACTTTATCTACTCTAACCAAGGAGAAAAGAAAAACCCAAATAATAAAATAAAAGACTGAAAAAAGGAAATATTACTACTGATACCTGCCGGGGGGTGACGAATAAGTTGTGTACGTTGATGCAGCAGGAATGGAAGCCATTTATTGTAGGATAACAGAGCTATTTATACATTTTGCACAGCTTATCTTAATTAGCATAAACTAGATACATCAGTCAACCAATAAGGAATCTCCACACTTAATGGCTTGCTTTTGTTACTTCTCAAACCACTCCCTCTGGCATTTTGCCAGGCACCATCCAGACTTGTTTATGAACTCTAACATTTCTCTGGCAAAATACCACGTGTTATTTTGACTTGTCTACAGACCTTAACAGATACCATGAAATATTAAAAAGCATTGAGGGGACTGGGGTTGGGGCTCAGTGATGAAGTGCTTGCCTAGCATGTGTGAGGCACTGGGTTTGATTTTCAAAACCACATGTAAATAAATGAAATAAAGGCCTTTGAAAAGTAAAAAAGTATTTTAAAAAGAAAAAGCATTGAGGACCATTCTGGTCAGCTATGTGCCAAAAAACTGGAAAACACAGAAATGGATTAATTCCTGGACAAATATAACGTACGAATATTGAACTATGAAGAAAAAAAAACCTCACCATACCAATAATGAGTAACAAAATTGAATCAGTGCTAACTTCTCTCAACAAAGAAAAACCCAGGACTGAATGACTTCACTGTTGAATTCTATCAATACAGTCTCAGTTAGATTCCAAAAAAAGTGAAAGGTAGGGTATTCTGAACTCATTCTATGAGGCCAGCATTATGCTACTACTAAAACTAGACAAGGACACAATAAAAAAGAAAATTACCCGTCAATCTTCCTGATGAACATAAATGCTAGCAAATTACTAGCAAACCAAATCCAACAGCAGCACATCAAGATTATACACCACGAGGACCAGAGTTGTGGCTCGGTAGAGCACCTGCCTCGCATGCATGAGGTACTGAGTTGATCCCCAGCATCACATAAACATAAACAAATACAGTGTGTTTGGAAGTGTTCCCTCTTTTTCTATTTCACAAAATAGTTTGAGAAGTATTGGTGTTAATTCTTCTTTAAAGGTCTTGTAGAACTCAGCTGTGTATCCATCCGGTCCTAGGCTTCTCTTGGTTGGTAGCTTCTGATGGTGTCCTTTATTTCCTTTCTTGAAATTAATTGGCTTAAATTGTGTATATCATCCTGATTCAGTTTGGGCACATCATATGCTTCTAGAAATTTGTTAATGACTTCAATATTTTTTATTTTATTGGAGTACAAATTTTCAAAATAATTTCTAGTTATCTTCTGTATTTCTGTAGTGTCTGTTGTGATATTCCCTTTTTCATCATGTATGTTAGTAATTTGAGTTTTCTCTCTCCTTCTCTTTGATAGCATGGCTAATGGTTTATTAATTTTATTTAGTTTTTCAAAGAACCAACTTTAAGTTTTGTCAATTTTTCCAATTGTTTCTTTTGTTTCAATTTCATTGATTTTAGCTCTGATTTTAATTATTTCCTGTCTTCTGCTGCTTTTGGTGATGATTTGTTCTTCTTTTTCTAGGGCTTTGAAATGTAATGTTAGATTATTTATTTGTTGACTTTTTCTTCTTTGAAGGAATGAACTCCATGCAATGAACTTTCTTCTTAGAACTGCCTTCATTAGGGCTGGGGTTGTAGCTCAGCAGTAGAGTGCTTGCCTAGCACGTGAGTCCATGGGTTCAATCCTCAGCACCACATAAAAGTAAATAAACAAAATAAATGTATTGTGTACAAATAAAAAACAAATATTAAAAAAAGAACTGCCTTCATAATGTCCCAGAGATTTTGATATGTTGTATCTGTTCTCATTTACCTCTAAGAATTTTTTTAAAATTTTAAATTTATTTTAATTAGTTATATATGACAGTAGAATGCATTTATGCACTTTGACATATCACATATAGATGGGATATAATTTCTCATTTTTCTGAATGTACATGTTGTAGAATCATATTGGTCATGTAGTCACATATATACATACAATAATAATGTCTGTTTCATTTTACTATCTCTCCTATCTCCACATCCCCTCCCCTTCCCTCCCATCACTTTCCTCTACCTGATCTAAGGTAACACTATTCTTCCCTAGTGCCCCCTGTCTTGTTGTGAATTAATATCCACATATTAGAGAAAACACTCAGCCTTTGATTTTGGGAACTGGCTTATTTCACTCAGCATGATATTCTCCAACTCCAACCATTTACTGGCAAATGCCATAATTTTCCTCTTCTTTAAAGCTAAATAATAGTCCATTGAGTATATATACCACATTTTCTTTATCCATTCATCTATTGAGGGACACTTAGGTTGGTTCCACAGTCTAGCTATTGTGAATCGAGCTGCTATAAACATTGTGATGTGGCTGCATCACTATAGTATGCTAATTTTAAGTCCTCTGGGTATAAACCAAGGAGTGGGATAGCTGAGTCAAATGGTGGTGCCATTCCCAATTTTCTGGGGAATCTCCATACTGTTTTCACTGGAGAAAAGGTAGCCTATTCAACAAATGGTTCTGGCAAAACTGGAAATCTATATGTAGCAAAATAAAACAAAATGAAATTAAACCTCTATCTCTCACCCTGCACAAAAATCAACTCAAAGTAGATCAAAGACTCAGGCACTAGAATGGCGACTCTGCATCTAATAGAAGAAAAAATAGGCCCAAATCTTCACCATGTCAGCCTAGGATCTGACTTCTTTAACAAGACTCCTAAAGCACAAGAAGTAAAATCAACAATTAATAAATGGGATAGATTCAAATTTAAAAGCTTCTTCTCAGCAAAGGAAACAATTAATAATATAAAAAGAGAGCCTACAGATTGGGAGAAAATCTTCACCACATGCACCTCCATAAAGCATTAGTCTCTAGGATATATAAAGAATTCAAAAAACTTAACACCAAAAAAAAAAACCAAAACAAATAACCCAATCAATAAATGGGCTAAGGAACTAAACAGATACTTTGCAGAAGAAGAAATACAATTGATCAACAAATATATGAAAAAGTGTTCAACATCTCTAGCAATTAGAGAAATGCAAATCAAAACTATTCTAAGATTTCATCTCACTCCTGTCAGAATGGCAATCATCAAGAATAGAGGCAACAATAAATGTTGGCAAGGATGTGGTGAAAAATGTACACTCATACATTGCTGGTGGGACTGCAAATTGGTGCAGCCTCTAAGAATTTTTAAATTTCCTCTTTGGTATTTTTTGCAGCTCATTGTTCACTCAATAGCATATTATTTAGTCTGCAAGTGTTGGAGTAGCTTTTATTTTTTATTTTAACATTGATTTCTAATTTCATCCTACTGTGGTCTGATAGAATGCAAGGTAGTATCTTTACTTTGACCCAGCTATCCCACTCCTCAGTTTATATCCAAAGAACTTAAAAACAGCATAGTGCAGAGACACAGCCACATGAATATTTATAGCAGCACAATTCACAATGGCTAAATTGTGAAACCAACGCAGATGCCCTTCAGTAGATGAATGGATAGGGAAACTTTGGTATATATACACAATGGAATATTACTCAGCATTAGAAGAGAACAAAATCATGGAATCTGCAGGTAAATGGATGGAGTTGGAGAATACAATGCTAAGTGAAGTAAGCTAATCCCCCAAAACCAAAGGCAGAATGTTTTCTTTGATATGAGGACATGCTGACTCATAATGGCCATGGCAGGGAGCATGGGAGGAGTGGAGGAACTTTAGATAGGGCAAAGGGGTGTCAGGGGAAGGGAGGGGCATGGGGCTAGAAAAGACAATAGAATGAGTTAGACCTTATTACCCTAATTGCATGTATGAAGATATGAGTGGTGTGAAAATACTTTGTGTACAATCAGAGACTTGAAAAATTGTGCTCTATATGTGTAATATGAAATGAATTGCTGCCATCATATATAACAAATTAAAATAAATAAATAATTTAATTTAAAAAGCAATTAGAGTCAGCATACTAGAGCAATACGTGTATGTTCATGTTTAGAGCAGCAACATTCACAATAACGAATCTATGGAACCAACCGAGGTGTCCATCAACAGATGAATAGACAAAGAAAATATGGTACATATACACAATGGATTTTATTCAATCAAAAAGAAGAATGAAATTATGTCATTTGCAGGATAATGAATGAAACTTGAAAATATTATGTTAATAAAACAAGCAAAAACTGAGTCAAGTTTCATAGGTTTTCTTTCTTATGTGGAAGCTAAAGAGGAAAATGGAAAAGAAAACTGGTGGATGGGGAAGGGGAATCTCATGATAATCCAAGGGAGATCCAAGAAAAAGTGACCAAAGAGAGAGAGGAGGGAAGAGAAAGGGAAATGCTGGGGAATGATACTGGCCAAATTATATTGTTATATAATGTGCATGTATGAATATGGAACAATTAATTAATCCAATATGTAAAATTATAATGTGTGAATAAAAATATGGGAAGTAGGAGCAATAAATAAATAAATAAAGGTATTATGTCCATCTACAACTAAAAAATATTTAAAAAAAAAAGATTATACACCATGATCAAAAGGAGTTTATCTTAGAAATGCAAGGATGACTCAACATACACAAATCAATAACCAAGACACATCATATCAACAGAACGAAGGACAAAAAGCATTTAGAATTCGATATCCCTTTGTGACAAAAACTCTGAACAAATTAGATATAGAAGGACTATACACCAATACAATTAAGGATGCCCACTCTCACCACTCTCAACATAATACTAGAAGTTCTAGTCAGAACAATTAGGCAAGAGAAAGAAAGTACATCCAAATGGGAAAGGAAGAGGTTAAACTATCTTGTTTGAGAAAACATGAAAAAGCCTAAAAATGCCACCAAATACCTGTTAGAACTGATAAATTCACTAAAATTTCAGGATATGTTATAGAAATCAATAATGTAACTGCACTAGGGCTAGGTCCTATACCACACATCTGCAATCCCAGCTACTCTGGAGGCTGAAACAGGAGGATTACTTGAGCCTAGGAGTTAAAGGCCAGCCTGGAAAACACAGCAAGACTTCATCTCAAAACAAAAAAAAAATCATCAAAAATAACAACCATAAAAAGGTCTAGGAATAAATTTAACCAAGAAGGTAAAAGAAGTCTATAATGAACCCTATAAAACACTGATGAGAGAGCCTCCCACCTCCAAAATGGAAAGAAATCCCATGTTTATGGATCAGATGAATTAATAGTGTTAAAATATCCATACTACCCAGGTCAACCTACAGATTCAATACAATCCTAATCAAGATACCATTTCCCCAAGCCCCCTAAACTCCTAAACTTCATATAGAATCACAAAAGGCTCTAAATAGCCAAAGCAATACTAAGCAAAAAGAACAAAGCTGGAAGCATCACAATCTCTTACTTCAGAACATATTACAAAGCTATAATAACTGAAACAGCATGATACTGGCATAAAAACAGATGTATAGACCAATGGAAGAGAATATAGAAACCAGAAATAAATCCAATTTATAGTCAACAAAGTCACCAAGAACACACATTGGAGAAAAGGCAGTCTCTTCAACAAATAGTGTTGGGAAAATTGAATATTCACATGCAGATGAATGAAGCCTGATCCTTAACTCTCACTAGTTACAGAAATCAACTTAAAACAGACCTAAGACCTAAATGAAAGACCCAAACTATGAAATTATGGGAAGAAAAGATAGGAAAAATGCTTCAGGATCTTTGGTCAAAAATATTTTTGGCATGCCCCAAAGCACAGGCATCAAAAGTAATGACAAATGGGATTACATCAAACTAAAAAGCTTCTGCATAGCAAAGGAAACAAGAGTTAAGAGATGGGAGTTGGGGTGT
This sequence comes from Ictidomys tridecemlineatus, assembly GCF_052094955.1. NCBI lineage: Eukaryota > Metazoa > Chordata > Mammalia > Rodentia > Sciuridae > Ictidomys > Ictidomys tridecemlineatus. Next base: position 100,375,631 of record NC_135485.1, on the reverse strand, counting down.
ATGCTTGCCTAGCATGTAAAAGGTCCTGGGTTGGGCCTCTACCACTACCAAAGCAAATAAGTAAGTAAGCAAATAAATAAATAAATAGATAGATAAACAACTTATAGGATGTCAAAAAGTATATGCAAAATTATTCATCTAACAAGGGATTAATGTCCAAAATATATAGCATAAAAACAACTCAACAGTAAAAAACAAAACAAAACAAAACATTACTTCAATTTAAACATGGGTAAATTATCTAAATAGACATTTCTCAAAGATGTATAAAAATAATATATGAAAAAATATATTCAAAATCACTAAGCATCAGGGAAATGCAAATCAACACTGCAATGAAATCTCAACTTACCTCAGAATGGCTATCAAAAAAGACAAAAACAAAACAGAACAGTGTTGCAAGGATGCAGAGAAGGGACACTCCTACCCATCATTGGTGGGAATGTAAATTAGTACCACTGGTATGAAAAACAGTTTGGAAGTTTTTGCTTGTTTGTTTTCTCTGAAAAAAAAAAAAAAGTTGGAGGTAAATGGTCAATTTTGCTTTGTGTTTGCAGTGCTAGGGATCAAACCCAGAACCTTGTTCATGCTAGACAATCACTCTACCATTGAGCTATGCCTTCAGTCCAAACTGCTAGTTTTTATTTACTTAATAGTAAACTCACTCTTCTTTCTTCTCTTTTTAAAAGCAGTAAGTTATGTATAATATTCAGATATTTAGCGCACAGTTCAATGCTTTTTGGCAATTTATATCCTGTGTAATCGCCACTCCTATGGAGATACAGAGCATTTCATCCCAGGAAACTCCCTTGGACTTCTTTCTCATCGATTTCCTCCCCCTTCCAGGTAGGGACTGTACTATCACCTAAGTTCAGTTTTGCGTTTTCTTCAATGTTACACAAATAGCACCCTATACTATGTATTTTTCTTTATTTGACCAGCATAGTATTTTTCAAATTAATCCATGTCATTTCATCCTTTTTTCTGAAATATATTTTATTTTATATAAAATTATAGGATGATAGTTATTTTCTTGCAGTCTTCAAATGTAATATTCCACTATCTTTTGTTTCCATTGTTGCTGTAGAGAAATCTCCCAGTTTTGCTCAAGTCATCTCCCTACTGTTTCTTTGCAGGTAATCTACTTGTTTTTCTTTTATACTTACTTTTAAAATGAATGTTTTGGGCTGGGGATGTAGCTCAATGGTAGAGCACTTGCCTTACATGTGTGAGGCACTGGGATCAATCCTCAGCACCACATAAAAATAAATAAATAAATATATTGTGTCCATCTACAACTAAAAGAATATAAATTTTAAAAAAATGTTTTTACTTTAATTTTCTGCAACTGCACTATGAGTTTTTTTTCTTGTTAGGGCTTCAATGGGTTTACTTAACCTGCAGCTTAGGATCTTTAATCAATTTTAGAAAAAAATTAGCCATTTCTTTTTCAAAAATTACTTCTGCTCCATTCCCTCCTTCTTCTTTATGATTGTCTATATCCAATCAGGAGAGAAATTACACAGTAGGTCAAGCAAGAGAAGTTTAATGTAAATAATATATAAGAAAACTATATGTATACAACCAGAGATATGAAAAATTGTGCTCTATGTATGTAATAAGAACTGTAATGAATTCCGCTGTTATACATAAATAAAAAAGAAAACTCTATATGGTACTAAAAAGCTGATAGAGGATATATAAGATTAAACAAACTTGAAAGGAGTTCAGATCTTTTTGGAGAAGATGTAGCTCAGCCTACTGCGAGTCAAAAAATGTTATTGGCGGGGCTGGGGATGTGGCTCAAGTGGTAGCGCTCGCCTGGCATGTGTGCGGCCCGGGTTCGATCCTCAGCACCACATACCAACAAAGATGTTGTGTCCGCCAAATACTAAAAAATAAATATTAAAAATTAAAAAAAAATGTTATTGGCTTAGCTAAACTAAATCTAGTCTGGACTTGTTAGGGCAGCAATGGGTCACCCTCTAGATTAGAAGCAGAGAAGCAGGTGGATCAGCAACTGACACTGTAGGCCCACAGTTCCCTTTCAGAGCTTTCAGGCTGCACAGGAGTTTCCAAAGGGACACTGTTTGGACCTCTGGCCTCAGGTGAGCTGTGCACAAGCTGTGCAAAGACTTATAGAAGAAATGACTATTGGTGCAAGAATCCCAATGCCACAGCCAGCTCTCTGCAGACAGTGAGAGAGTTTGGTTTTCTTGTCAAGAAGGCTGCAAGGTCTTGCATGTGAACACAGATTATGTTTGGGGCCTGTGGATATTTTACTTATTGTCTCCACACTCATGCCAGCCAACCCACAGCCCCCCGCGAAAGTACAGAAATATAAACTTTCTCCTGTGATATCCTTCCACCTACATTTGCTGGGAAAGTTTAACATCATGCCCACTTCAATCTTTATTTTATCTTATTTTTATTTTTTATAGTACTAGGGATTGAAACCAGGGGTGCTCTACTCCCAGCCCTTTTTATTTTTTTATTTTGAGACAATTCTCACCAAGTTGTCCAGGCTAACCTCGAACTTGTGATCCTCTTGCCTCAGAGTCCCCAGCAGCTAGGATTAACAGGGCCATGATAACTGGCAACTGCCTGTTTCAAGAGAAATTCTTAAAGGAATTAAGTTATATAGAAGAAATAGTGAAAAGTTCACTTAGAGACTTAAGGCAGTAAATTGAACTCAAGTTCCAACTAGACATATGTTAAACCAAGTCATGTCTCCCTTCATGTTTCTTGAACCTCTGCTAGTTTTTCATCTCAGTGTACTACATTTGGAATAATTTCTTTCTTTCACTTAGCTAAAGCTTTAGTTAGCTTTGTCTACTGGGCTATTGGATCTATCTTCTAAGTTTCAGTTAGTCTTTTTAAAAATTTCTTGGAAGTATTGTTTTTGGTTATTTTTCAGTCTGATTAGTTATTTTTTAGTCTCTTGCTCTTTATTCATATTTTAAACTTGTCCTTCTATCTACCATAATCCTTAAGAGATAGGATTCTGGAAACTGAGTATCTAGATTTAAATCTCAACCTCTGCCATTTAGCTACTTTCCCCTCAGTTATTTATCACATAAATAATAAGTGTATACATTTGTTATAAAATTAAGCATTAACATGTGTAAAGAATTCAGAACAGAAGTTGGCATGTAAAAAGTATTACATAAATACTGGCTATTACTGTCTTTTGTGCCTAATGTATTTTTTACTGAGGTAAAATTCACATGCCTTTTAAAATTTAACCATTTTGAATGTACAGTTCAGTGTCTTTTAGTGGGCTTACAATGTTACATAACCATAACCTCTAGAGTTCCAAGACGTTTTTGTCATTCACAAAGGAGACCCTCTACCCACTAAGCAATCACTCCATTCTCCCTTCTTCTTAGCTCCTGGCAGTACTCTTGAGTATTAATATAAATGAAATCATATAGTATAGTACCCTTCTGTTTGGTTTTTTTCACTTAGCGTGTTTTCACATCCACATTGTCTATAAGGTACATTTCTTTTTTGGCTGAATATGTCATAGTATGGAAACATTAGAATTTGTTCAGTTTCCACATTTTGGTTATTGTAAATAGTTCTCCTGTGAACATTCATTTACAAATGTCTGTTTGAATGTCTGTTTTCAATTCTTTTGGGTACATACTTAAGAATGGAATTGTTGAATCATATTGTAGCTCTGCTTTAACTTTTCGAGGAATTGCCAAATTTCCTTTTACAGAAGCTGCTCTGTCTTTAAGGGTTTCAGTTTCTCCGAATTCTTAACATTTATTTTCCATTAAAAAAATTGTAACCACCCTAATAAATATGAAGTAATCGCTTCTGTGGGTTTCTTTTCATGTGCTTGATATCATGGGCTTTGATATCTTCTATGGAAAATCTTTTCTTTTTTAATTGGGTTGTCGTCATACTGAATTTTATAAATTCTTGTATATATTCTGAATATTAGGCCCTTAACAGACATGATCTGCAATATTTTTCATTCTATAGACTATCTTTTTACTATAATAATGTCCTTGGACACACCAGTTTACAATCTATTTTTTCTTTGGTTGCTTGTGCTTTTGGTATATCTGAGTATTTAAGGAAATTAACATCTGATTTTCTTCTTAGAATTTTGTGACTTTAGCTCTTAAAATTAGTACTTGAATCCATTAAAAATATATATACACATATTTTATATATATATATATATATATATATATATATTTTAGTTGTAGTTGGACACAATTTTGTTTTTATGGGATGCTGAGGATCGAACTTGGGACCTCTCACGTGCTAGGCGAGCACTCTACCACTGAGCCACAACCCCAGCCCCTTAAATATACTTTTTATAACTTTTCTTTTCTTATGTGATGCTGAGGATTGAACCCAGTGCCTCATCCTTGCTAGGCAAGTGCTCTACCACTGAGCTTCAGCCCTGGCGCCTCCATACATTTTGAGTTAATTTTTGTGTGACTTGAGGCAGAGATCCAAATTTATCCTTTTTCGTATACTTATCTAGTTGTCCTGGAACCATTTGTTGAAAAAAGTATTTTTTTTTTTTCCCCACTGAGTGGTCTTGTCACCCTTGTTAAACATCAATTGACCATAAATGTATGGGATTATTTCTCAGTTCTGTCATGGGTCTACAATTTTATCCTTATGCTAATGCCACAGTTTATTATTGTAATTGTTTTGAATTTGGAAAGTATGAGTCCTTCACCTTTGTACTTTTTAAAAATTGCTTGACTCTGCAATCCTCTACAAAATTTTAAACCTTTTTTATTTCTGCAGAAATATCTTTGGGACTTTGACAGAATGCATCGAAGCTGTAGATTGTATTGAGAATCATCTCATCAATCTTCTAATCCATGAGCACTGAATGCCTTTCCATTTTATTTAGGACTTCTCTAATATCTCAGAAATATTTTATAGTTTTCAAGGTACAAGTTTTACACTTCAATATATTTATCCCTAAACATTTTATTCTTTTTGATATTAGTGTAAATGGAATTTCATTTTTATTGTTTATTGTTATAATACTAAAACTGATTTTTCTGTTATTTGGGATCATGTAAATTTGTTGTATTACTAACTCCACAAGTTTTGTGTGACTTTTTGGAATTTTTCATGTATAACATCATCTGAGAATAGAATTTCTTCCTCTCAAATTTGTATGACTTTTTAAATGTAATTATTTTTTATACCTTTATTTTTATGTGTTGCTGAGGATCGAACCCAGAACCTTGAACATGCTAGGCAAATGCTCTACTGCTGAACCACAACCCCAGCCCAAATTTTAATTTTTGCAAATAGGTTGGCTCCCACTCATAGTACTATGTTCCTTTATACTTTTTCTTAAAGCTGTAAGATATTATTTTCTGAAGAAATTTTGCTTTGGTTACTCGATGTTAAGTCCTTTACTTGAGCTTTCTGGGGCCATTTACAAAAGATTTTGGGCTACAAATCTTCAAACTATTTCAAATTTGTAGAGCAGAATACTCTGCTAGAGAACCCAAAAGACTCGAGATAAACAAATTTCTATTTGACACCTATCTTTGGGTGCATCCATTTTTGCTTTTTGTTGTTGGGACCATGAAAATTAATGCTCATGTTTAGTAGGTACTTCAAAAGCATTCTCAAGGTGAAAGCTGGCTTCCTGGTATGTTGTTTCTCTTTTGGTCTTAATACTACTTTTTTTGATCTTTTCCCCAGCAAGTTGTTCAGGTTCATCATCCCTACGGACAAACTGAAACATCTATTCCCTCAATGTGATTATTTTAGTTGTGAAGTTTCAGCTAAACTTCTATACTACACTGCACTTCCGTTTTTTATGCGTTCGGCTTCTTCTTTAAAGAACAAGATACTTTGAGCAAAGTACCGTTTAGCTCATAGTCATTTCTGTACAAAAAATATTTTATTGACAGCCTATAAAGTGCCAAGGAATCATCTAATCATTAGATTCTTTCTAGAGCTTACATTCTGGGGTGCGGTTGCAGAGGAACCATTACATATAAGATGGATAATACGGAATTTCCCGTTATGTACCGGACAGTGGTGGTGCTGTTGGTGTATTACATAAATTATCAAGAAAAAGCACTTTTATAGAAGTGACATTTGAGATCTACAGGAAAGGCAGAAGCCATATCTGGGGAAAGACCATCTGAGGGAAAGAGACGAACAAGGACAAAGTCCAGTGTCCAGGTCTCAATAGGTCAGGCTGAAGGAGTTGGGCTCATGGTGGGGCAAACGAATGATTAATTATGGGACAGTGTGGGAAAGTTTCATTTATAGCCTTGTACATTTCCTGTTAATATTTGGCCTTTATTCTGCATGATGGGAATTTTAGGTTTGGAGGAAAGCCATTACACAACCAGATATGCTCATGTTGGGTGTTAGGTGTAGACTACTCGGAAGGCTACTGAAATAACCCAATTAAGAGATGGTGGTGCTTTACACCATGGTTATAGCAGTATGGTGAACCAGTGGATTCCAAATAAAAAATTTTACGTTAAAACCAAGAAGACCGCTATTAATTTTGACTAGGAGATTAAAAGCCACGATGCCTAGGTTTGGGGCCAGTTCAACTGTTTACATTCACTCAGGTTCTATAAGAGGAGGTAGGTGAGCATCTCTGCGTAGAAATCTGGCCACTTCTAGATGACTTTGAGATAGCCACATGCCTAAGAAACTGTTGAGTTCAGAAGTTTCGGAAAATCAGCAGACTGTCAAATTTGTGAAAGTGAATTTTTTTCCCCATAAAACCATTCTTTGTATTAATTAAAAAATAGAGCGTTATTAAAATCTCATTAAGAAATAGCATGCAGGTTTGGAAGATATAATTTATGACAATGAGACCTTAGTGAAAGCAATCCAAGTAAAATAATTATGAAACACTATGCATCTGAATTAATAAAATTCTTAAAAATATAAGGCTTGGAAAGTTTAAGTTAGAAGTAATAATGCAAATAGTGATCACTGTGTTCTAACAGCTAACTTCACATGCATAGCGCCTCCAGGGAACTTTTTGATCTTAACATTTTTTGTTGTGGTGGTGGACTGTTGTCTTAAAACCCTGTTTCTAAACACCTTTACCTCCCCTCCCCCCATTACATTGGGAAAGCACAAGAAAAGCTTTAACAATGCCTTGGTACACTTAATGAAATCTGGGTTCAATCTATCTTGCAGATAGATCTTTGGAACTGGTTTTTTAATACTTAACCACTGGTTGAATTATGTGTAGCAAAAATAAATTCCCAATTTTTATCATGCATGGAACCATCTGGAGAGCTTTTTAATACAAGCTACTGGGTTCTACCTCACAGTTTAAGTACAACTGGGACAAGACCCAATAATTTCACAAATGATGCTGGTATTGGTTCTGAGTCACTTTAAAAACCATCATATTAGTTCTTCATAGACCAGTCTATTACTACTGTTTTAATGTTCAAAATTGAGCTCACACACAGTATTAAAGTTTAAGTGTGGACTTCATGTTCACTGGAATTACCAAGTAAGACCAACTTGTCTTTAAACACAGATTTTAATGATAACAATTCCTTTAAGCTCAATTAACTTCAGCTATTACAAGTCTTATGCAGATGTCACTATTAAGACAACATTAGTGACTTGCACTGGGTTCCTCATAGAAGACAAATTCACTTATAAGTGTAATCAACAATCATTTAACAGTTTTGTTATGTTAACACAAAACATGGCTAGTTTGAGTTACACCCCCCCATCACTAACACAGCATGATCAGTATACTTCAAACTATTTAAAAAAAAAAAAAAAAGTGAGTGTTTCACTACCCCTGAGACCACTATGTTAACTGTGGTTCATACTTTTAAATGTGAGTACACCCACACAAGGAAAACAAACTAATCATTTATTTAAAAAAAAAAATCTGATTATCACATTGCAAATCTTCCCAGGGAAAAGAGTGAATCACTTAACATGTAAATTTACCATTAACAGGTCAACTGGACTCTTAAGAGAAATTTTAAGAATTTAAGAAATTAAAGTTTATGCATTAAAAGATACAGTAAATACATAGAAATGGTCCAAATCAGTATTAAATCTGCTAATATTCATTTCAGTCCTACACATGGCACTAGTAATGTTGAATTACTGGTTTGGATGGGGGAAAAAAAGAAATTCTTTTATTCTTTTAAAAGTTCCATCGTAGATGATCCCAAGTCTAGTGTCCATACATTCAAAAATGTTGGTTTTCCAGGTACTTTAAATTACTGTTCTCTTAAACCTGGAGAAGCCTTTATGGCTTATTCCCTTAGAAGCGACATACGAAATATTGTATAAAGCATTAAGTCAAAGATAAAGAGAACTGGACATATCCACTAGTTATCATTACAATCAATGGTTTAAGTCATCTCTGTAAATACTTAAGGTTGTTCTAGGCTAAAAAAGATCATTGTGAAAGCCCATTTAAGATCCACTGCTTACAAAAATTTTATTAGTGTTTTGGCTTTCAATAAATATGCCTACTAAAGCTGTTATTTTTGAGAGCACAGGAGTTTCAGAAATAATTATTTTTTCAAGAACAGAGCCAAAAAGCAGTATTTCTTACCTTGTGGAGCAGTTACTAGTTTCTTATTCATAATTTGAATCCAAAAGTTTTAACAGCATGACATCTACCCTGAAGAACCCACAATTTTTAAAGCAAAAGTTAAAATAAAAAAAATTCACTCATTGGAAAAAATTGTATAGCTGGATTGACACTTCCCAATGAAATGCTTATTACAGAATTAACAAAGCCAGAATATCTTCAGAAGGCATGCATTTCACTTCCAGTTTAGATAAGAACCTTAAGTCAATAAATCACGTCCAAACTACATATTAAACCGTTTATAAAAAATTAAGCATTAACATTTATTTCTAGCTTTCCACCTGTGTGTGCAGACAAGGAATAAGACTTGCACACAAGTGTAAGCAGTGCAAAAAATGTGGAAGTGGAGATGTCACGTGCTAGAAATACAGGACTTTAATAAAGCAATGGTTAAAATGAAATAACTAAGAAAGCATAACTACAGGATCAGAATTAGGAAGGGTGAAGAATGGTAATGCCCTTGTTACCAAAGAAGTTTAGTGGCACAGATAGCACTTGTCAAACAAAAAATCCAATAGCATTGACTTTTATTCGTTCATGTTAAGTCACCTGAAATGATATTTGTTGCATTTAAATGCTCATTAATGTAAATGGCTGAACAAATCCATTTCAATGGATACTCAATATCCCAGTTAAGTCACTTCAACACAGCCTCATGACAACTCCCACACCAAAACAGTACTTTATTTTGTAAATTTTGACCCATTATTACTCCCATGTTTTTTTTAAGCTGTCAAGTGTACACGGTGAAGAGAAATTTGTTAAGATTGGTGATGCACCTGGAAAATAAATTTCTTAAACTCCATATACACGTTTCAAAACTGCTGGGTCCCAAGTCCATTTATGAACTCCAGGGCTGCCAGTATCATGTGCAGCATATTAAAACTACACTATTTGAATAGCTTAATTCTGCATAAATCAGGTCAAGCAATGTGTCAACCTGTTAACAGACTGTGCACTTTAACTGAACATGGCAAAATATTCACTCTTTTGAACTTTACATCATCATTTGATGTCAAACAATGAAGCAAACCCCAACAGTATATACAAAAACAGCTTTGCATTTACAAAAAGATTGTTTCCCATACTGATTAATCCAGGCAGCTAACTCATTGGTTTATGCAACTTTATTGAAGAAAAATAAATCAATTACTAGCAGAGCTATTAGTTGATCACTCATCCATTGACAACTTGCATCATTTATTCAGTGCTATATTAAACAGTGTATTGGAAGATAGATTAACTAATAGCTCCAAGCCTCCTAACAATTTAAATGAAAATTACAAAATGTTTTGAGACCCTATTTTGGAATACAAAGGGTGTTTGACTTCCAATTTCCATTCTCTGTAGAACAAGAACAGGTCATTCCTTTATTGACATGCATAAAATACATCACATTTTCTGTTCTGCTGATGCTATAAATTCAATACCAATTCTCCAGCCACATCAGTTATGAGCATAAAGTATAACATGTAACCTCAAATCTCTAACAGTGGAAGGTTTAAACAAAATGGATGCTGCTAGAATAATGCTGCTTCCTTTGATGTGACAACTGAGCATCCATCTCCCTCCCCCTCAGATGATTTCTTCAGCATGTTAGAGCAGTGAGGAATGGTTTAGTCTCATAACCAAGTTAGAGTGAAGACATTGGCCACATAATACACATGCTCCATTTTTTAAAAAAATTCTGAATCTTGGGCAACTGTTCTCTTGTAACTACTTTACAGTTTCTAAAAGCAGTTATTGTCCAAAGCTGGAAGAACTTAAGTCTTCTCAGATGAGCATGTGAATGAATGGAGGGAGGTAAACAAAAAATAAAATTAAAAAAGATGAGGTCTGATAGGGGAGCAGCCGGATAAGAAAAATCAAAAAAGGAACAGTAATTTAAAGTTTATTCCAGCTATAATGCAGGTTATTCTGACTTTAAGGTAGCATCACATGGCATACTTCTGAGTCCATTCCCGAGATATTCTGTTGTACCTATAAGTAAAGAAAAAGTTACTTTAATAAGTTAAAGGAAAAGATTACTGTTTTTAAAAGGAAAAGATTTCTATTTTACCTACAGACTCATTATAAAGCCATCTGTAATGGCTATGATTAGAATAAAACCAACAAGGGAAAAATAGCACTGGCACCCAAAACAATATGGGAAATGAGAACTGAATGCTTTCAAAGCAGTATTGTTTTAATAAACGTAGGAGGGCTAACAAAAACTAAAGACTTTTTTTCCATCACTGAGCTAATGGTCTATCAGAAATTCTAAAAATTGGTTATCATTACAACAATTTTTAAAAAAAAATATTTATTTTTTAGTTACAGGTGGACACAATATCTTTGTTTTACTTTATGTGGTGCTGAGGATCAAACCCAGTGCTTCACGCACACTAAGCTAGCACTCTACCTCTGAGTCGAAACTCTAGCCCATTACAACAGATTTTAACGGAGAAATTGTTTTAGTTCACAGATGTTTGTCACATAGAATACATATTCTGTACATCAACAAAAAGTTCCAAAGCTAGAACCAAACATGTACTATCACTAAAAAATTGTTACCTGAAACCTAGACCTGAGAAGTTACTTGGGCATGGGTATAACCATAAGAGAAATCTTTGAAACATAGGCAGAATAGATAGTGGGCAGGCTGATAAAGAACTTTAAGAGTGGATGGGTATAAGTGGTCGTGCTAATCAGTACCCATGTGTTACTTTTAAAAATTCTGGCGATTGGTGCTACTAAGCCCAAGTGAGACCTGCCAAACTGGACATCTTTGTTTAAAAAAAAAAAAAAAGTACCACAGATAATTCACCTGTGAACTAGGGTTACTGCTGAGGAAGACTGTTAATATTAACACACACTATTAATCTCTCTACAGATAACAATCATGCCAGAGGCTACTTACCAACAAAATATAGTGATAACCTTAAAAAATATACATCAAAAGGCACAGAACTTTTAGACTTATATATTTAATTTTTAAAAGATTACTAGCTTCATTTAAACTAAGAACTAAATTCAACTATTTTTCAATACTTAAACAGATAAAAGTTTTTTCTACCCAATTCCATTATGCTACTAAAGAGATATTCTCTTCAAAAGCTAGCACTTTAAATCAAAGGCTTTAGTTTAGCATACAGGGAGCCACAAAATACAGCTGACATTAATGCATGCTTGTCAGTAATGAACATTTAAATTAGATGCTTAGGCTTTCAAGTGTTTTTCCCTTATAATCCTACCTCCTGGCAAAATTTGAATAAAATCACCACATTCCATATACTACTGGTACATTTTCAAGCTAAAAATTTAACACCATGGTAGTTTGATACTCTTAAACGTCTACTTCTTAACTAATGCTATGTAACTGCTTTGCCATGCAAGAATATTTTCAAACAGTACTGACTATGAGGTATACTTTCACGCTAAAGAGAGCTCAAGCAGTTAAATGTACAGTTTTCAGAAAACTGCCACATCTGTTACCTTTTGTTAGTTAATACAGTGCCTTAAAGCATGCAGCACTCAAGTGCTGGCAGTTCCATGAATAAGCGCACCATAGAGTGCAGATCCTCTTACCCTACAACATAGCGTATTTCTCTGTCCACTCTCTTGCTAACCTATTGTACCTAATTGAACAAGTACACTTAGCATTAATCATAACATACAACAGTTACAATGGTTAAGTTGAACACAAACATAATTCAAATATCTGAGAAATTTAGAATCAATTTTTACAACAGTACTAATATAATTTTATTAAAACAAAACAAAAAAACTACACCTGGGTGAAGAAAATGTGATTTCTCCCCTCAAACTTGAGAGTAAAATGACAAAAGTGCTTAATGTATTAGAAAAAGAAAACCTGAAGGGGTTATTCATTGTCACATATACTGAAATCTGGGTTTTTAAAAAACAACACATTTTTAATAACTAGATTGGGGCACATTTTAATCATTATCTTACCAGAAAACAAGCATCAAGTCTTCCTGCAAGCGCCACAACTTACAACAGAATATAAGCCTGTCTCATTAAGAACCTTTTAATAGCTTTCCTAATACTATTGCATACTTACTTATCTCTGTCTGTTTTATAGATCCGTGCAATCTCTGGCACTAAAGGGTCATCTGGGTTTGGATCACATAGCAGTGAACAAATGGATAAAAGAACTGTAAAGAAAATAAATGCATGTTACATAATAGCATCAGGAGTTTGAATAATTGTCAACAGAACTTTAGAATCTGCACTACAAACTTCATTTCCTCAAAGGTTTTTGTCTCCTTGTCTCTCTATAAGGTAGAGACCACATTCCCAAGAGTATTGGTAAAATAATGCCAAGCTCTCATGGACAAAGTGAGTCTTCACAGTTCTAGTTATTTTTTTAAAAATTTATTTATTTATTTTTTAGTTTTCGGCAGACTCAACATCTTTCTTTGTATGTGGTGCTGAGGATCGAACCCGGGCTGCATGCATTCCAGGCGAGTGCGCTACCGCTTGAGCCATATCCCCAGCCCCACAGCTCTAGTTATTACTTGACCTTTTAACATACCAACTTAGTAGATGATAGCACTATGGACCATAGATGTCATTCATTTTGAGTACCTGTTATGTGCCAGTCAGTAGACAGGTATTGTTATGAGACTATAAGATCAAAATGCTTAAAGCAGCAGCATGAGAAAAAATTAACCATCATGTAAATGAAAAATTTTTGTTGACAGAAGGAAATACAATTTATTTCAAATCCAAATGCATGGGGGAGCATATAAAACTACACAATAGAGAGTACCCAGCTACATAGTAATTTACAATATTAAATTACGACTGATGTGATAAAATAATAATTTAGCAAATAAGAATGCCAAAAAAGCAAGTCACTAAAAGACAAACCACCACACCACCAATTCAAATTGCATTTATAAAAAAAGTTTTCAGCATCAGAATACATCTCAGATGGGGCTAGGGTTGTGGCTCGGGTTGTGGCTCAGTTGTAGAGCGCTTGGCTCGCATGTTCAAAGGCACTGGGTTTGATCCTCAGCACCACATAAAAAAATAATGTTATTAAGTCCAATTATAACTAAAAACTTGAAAAGAATACATCCCAGCAGTAGTGACTCAACTGGAATTTGTCACTTAAAATCCATGTATTTTTTTTTGTCCTCCCTTCAAATACACCTATTTCACTTTGCACTTACCAAACTTATGGTTTATTCATAAAAAGTTAAGATGTACGACTATCTTAAAATATGTTAAAGTCATAATTAGTAACATTAAAAACCTAATTCTATGTACCTAAGGATGGCAAGTTAACACCCCAAACTGAAACTAAACTAAAAAGACATACTTTCTTCCCTCTCTTAAGTTTTGTGCATAGGTGATTTTTGTGGGGTAAAAGAGATATAAAATGCTTCCAGAGTCACTCAAAAAAGAAACAACTTAAAACCAAAACCACTCTATTGTCACATTCCTGCAGTATGGACAACCTGTTAAAGATATGTCACATAATAAACTTCCTACTCAAAGTAGATCCATGGGCTGGGGATGTGGCTCAAGCGGTAGCGCGCTAGCGTGCGGCCCGGGTTTGATCCTCAGCACCACATACCAACAAAGATGTTGTGTCCGCCGAGAACTAAAAATAAATATTAAAAATTCTCTCTCTCCTCTCTTACTCTCTCTTTAAAAAAAACAAAAAACAAAAAACAAAGTAGATCCAAACTGATCCAGAGACTTTCCCAAGATTCCACGGTTTTAGACTAACAAATCAAGGTTCCATAACATGTGACTAGAAATTTATTTAAAGGGAACTTATTAAGCAACTTTTCAAACAATCTCTTTAACCAACACTGATAAAAGAGTAAAAAATAATGTAAGTCTAATCCCTTCTAAACTTATAATCACAATGTTGAAATAAAAATACTCAGGTAAGGAGATTTAAGGATTAAACTCCCAGTAATTATTAGAACATCAGAGTAGCTCAAGTTTATTATACTACAAGTATTTTACCTTTAGAAATAGTTAAAGCAGGAGACCATTGTGATCTTAGAATATCAAGACAAATGCTGCCATTACTGTTAATATTTGGATGATAAATTCTTGTTGTAAATGCAACCTAAAACAAACAAAAAAACCTAAGTATTTTATCCAAATAAAAACAAGCATTCTGAACTTAAAACTTTAAAAGGCTTAAAATATTTCAAAGTGAATCAATACAACTTAATTTATGTACATAAAATTACCAAAAATTATCAAAACTGACTTTTACATTCTGACCATGAACCCCAAGTGATTCCTTCTTTTAATCAAAATTAAAAATATAACTTTGGGGCAAAAAATTTCATTGCTGAAAAGTTCTGAAGATTAACCGTTTTTAATTTATTATTGAGTAGTGGAGATTTAACCTAGGGGCAACTTGCCACTGAACTATATCCCCAGCCTTTTATTTTGAGACATGTCAAATTGCTTAGGGCCTTGCTGAGTTACTGTGGCAGGCTTTGAACTTGTAATCCTACTATCTCAGACTCCTGAGCTCCTAAGATTACAGGTGCATACCACTGAGCCCTACTGTTTAACTTTGATGTTACCATGTTAAGTGTAAAGGAACACAAAGATATTTAATACTCATTAAAATATAAAGTTTTGGTATAACCAAAACTTACAGCTCATTTAAAATCAGTGATACATGTACATATTGAACTTTGCATTCACTGTACATAATAAAAATTTGAATATCACAGAGATATTTCAGAAGAATTGTACCACTGTTTATCTTTAAGCAACTCTTAGTCACATAGTGAAACCAAAGTAATGTGAAACTGCAATGCATTATGTGCACATATGAAATTGAATCTGTTTTTACAAGCCAATAGGATCAATAATCCAAATCAGTGTATCAAGGAAACACTTCCACATGGTATATTTGAATCTGCAATATTAATGACAAAGCAAATTGTATACCCATTTATAAAGTTCAAATCACTCCAGCTTTTTAAACTAAACACCATCTATTATATTCAACTTTAATTATTCTTATTCAAGCTCAGCCTCAATCACATAGAACTCTATTTCCATGAATGCTCGATTCCTCTAAAACAAAGCATAAATCTTTATTAGGGGAAAATACTTGCCTTAGGTGGTTTGAAGGGGTAGTCTGTAGGAAAATGAATTGTCAAAAAGAATACACCACCTTGATATGGGCTGTCATTCTGTGAAGAGAAAAACATGCTTAAAATTAAAAAAAAATTTAAATAATATTAAATAATACTACCTATTCTTTACATAGAAATGAAATCTAAATTATTCCAAAAAAACTCAGTTCATAGTAATAAAAAATATAAAATCAAAATTACTATATAGTGAATCCTATTTAAATCCCATTTTACAAATTTCCAGAGTATTGGGAAAAGGTATCCAGAAACACTAATGTTCTAGATCCAAATTCTCATAAATGAAAAAGTACACTTAACAATAATAAAGCTTACAAACAGTATCATGTACTGGTCAGACTACAGAAATTAGAAAGCAAAATGTTAAGTGTGTTAAAAAAGCAGACAAAAACAATTTTTTTTTTTTTTTTTAAATTTGAGACATGGTCTCATCAAGTTGTCCAGGCTGACCTCAAATTTCCCACCTCAGCCTCCTGAGTCCCTGGAATTATGGGCATACACCAACCAACACACTTTTATCAGGCAAATAAAAACTTTCATAGATCCAACACTTTTAGAATATAGCTTATCAATTCCAACTCCTCAGAAAAATAATTATTAACTCCCCACTACACATTAGATATGTGAAAAGATCACAGAAAATGATTTTTTAAAATCTTGACAGACTTAAAATTCTGTTACCAAGACCCGTAAAGTACACATAATAAAATGTTATAGATATGAAATGTGAATGAAATACACAGGGGGTTCAAAAGAAAGAAGTTAATTATTGGTGAAGAATCAGGTTCAAAGAAATGTATAACTCCCGCTGGGCACAATGGTGCATGCCTATAATTCCAGTGACTTGGCAAGCTGAGGCAGGAGGATCCAAAGTTTGTGGTCAGCCTCAGCAATTTAATGAAACCGTGTTTCAAAAATGGCTTGGTGACAGAATGCCCCTGCGTTCAATACCCAATACCACCACCAAAAAAAACAAAAAACAAAAAAAACAAAAACAAAACAAAACAAAAAAAAAAACAGAAAGAAAGAAAGAAAATTGGACAACCAATGAAAGCAATAAAAGAGTAAGCTACCATTGAGTCCTATAAAATTTAATTAAAAAGACCTACAATAACAAAGCAATACCCAGGAATAGTAGGGGAAATAAATAAAATCAAAACCACCATTTATTTGGCCCAGTTATCCCATTCAATATATACCCAAAGAACTTAGGTGCCCTTCAATACATTGAATGGATAAGAAAATATGATGTGTATACATACATAATGGAATATTACTCAGCCATAATAAAAAATGACTTTTGCCAGTAAGTGGATATAACTGGAGACTATCATGCTAAGTAAAATAAATCAAAAAAACCAAAGGCTGAAATGTACTCTGAGATATGCCAGATACTAAAACAAAATAAATGAGGGTGGAGAGAAGAATAGAAATTCACTGGATCAGACAAAGGAAACTGAAGAGAAGGGAGGGGGGATGAAAATAGGGGGGATGAAAATAGGGGGATGAAAATAGAATGAATCAGACACAACTTTTCTATGTTCATATATAACTACATCACCAGCGAAATGCCACATCACGTACAACCACATGAATGGGATCCTAGTTAGAATGTAATACTCCATATGTACGTATGTCAAATGACACTCTACTGTCATGTACATCTAAAAATAGCAAATAAAATGTATAAAAAGGGGAAAAAAATTCAAAGCAAGGCACCCAAAATATAACAAATTTGTTAGATGAGCATATCTTTGTTAAATAATATGGCTATATTATACAGCATGTAGAAAATAAGTTTTTACTATATAATTAACTAATAATTTTGTGATGGTCCTACATACTAAAGTTTTCTCAAAACTTCATTTCAGATGATCTGTTTAACTTTCATTTTCCAGTTTCACACAATCAAGGGTTATGTCTGACTGCTTCTGAACAAAGAACTCAATGACGCAATTTAGGCAAAGCCAAATTTCATTTTACTTGTTTAAAAAAGAAAAGAAAAAGCAGCTTAGCATTTCCATGTTATGTTACATTAAAATTCCACCACAAAGAGGAAAAAAGCAAAACAGACTTAAAGACAAGGCTATATTAAAAAAAGAGACAGGAACTATACAAGAAAAACAAAACAAAAACAAAGGAAGTAAAAGAAGGAATACTTTGATTATTGTAATCTTAGAAACAGAATTTATATTCTATCTTTTCTGTATAATCCTTCTATCCCGTTAGTTCTAGTTGCTGCTCCCCTGGTGTCTTATATTCCTAGAGATCATTTTTTGCTTCTAACTCCCACCCACATATATTTTGCACGCTCTCGAAGTTTCCCTTAGTGTCATATTAATTCCTTGGCATTCATTCAAATGTCTATTCAATCTACTTGGTATCTCATCACATACACAAAACACAAACTCCTGATCTCTTCAACACTATTTTTCCTATCAACAGTAAATCACAATAGATACCTATAAACCAGGATCTCGCAGTTGATTATTCCTTTCATCTGACTCATTCACAGTAGTTACCCAGTCCTATAGAACTTCAAAATTTCTTGAATTTGCCTCTCCTTTTCGCCTATGCCCACTGCCACTATCTTAGTTCAAGATGTTAGTACTGGTATTTCTGCTATTATTCTGGCTTCCTTTCCAATTATCTCTGTCCTAGTGTTAAAGTGATTCCATTATATCTCCTATTTCTTTCCCTTATTTGAAATGTTATTCCCAATAGTCAATACATTAACCCAATTTGCTGGCTATTTACTAATTACAATAATCTATCTTATTTAATACTTATACTTCCCTCTTCTACTATATTACAATAGGATCTTTAAAGAGTAGGGTAAAAACTGGGTTGTAGTGTATGCCTATAATCCCCAGGAACTTGGGAGGCCTAAACAGGATGATCCCAAGTTCAAGGCCAGCCTCAGCAATTTAGCACAGCCCTAAGCAACTTAGTTGAGACTGTCTCACAATAAAAGTAAGAAGAACTGGGAATGCAAAGCTGTGGTAAAGTGCCTCTGCAGAATCCCCACTATCAAAAAAAGAAAAAGGAAAATTTCACATATAATTAACCTTTGTAAAAAGTGACATAATACATTTAAAATTGATCTTTATGGATCAGTAAAATAATTCTTATGGACAGATTTTACTTCAGATGGCTTTTGTAGTTACACTCAAGCTAATATTCAGACAGTTCTATCTTTTATAACTGTCACAATTAGATGGAGGTTAGTGTGGTTCTCCAAATACTTTCAAATATATCATTTTCTGCCAACTCCACTTCCAATTGAAGAAAAAATTAGACATGCAGATATTAGAAGTAAATTTCTTCTCTTTGTATGAAGTCTCATTGGTAACTACCCTTAATATAGTACAAAAAATTCAAACATTTAAAAAACCACTTAACTAGCAAGGATCGGTCAAATCTTTCAAAGAATTTTAGTTTTTATCGGTATCTGTGATTCTTAATTATATAACTTCTAATGATACAGAGCACTTCTCGACTAAAATTCAGCAGCTACTCTTTACTGAAACTTAAATTACATGCTACATTACTGAGAAAGAAATCTTTAGTTCTATGATACTACCATTACCTTAACTGACCTAAAAAGTACTCTGAAGCAAATGTGATTTTGCTACTATCTAGTTCTCCCAAGCAAATCCACAATTTGTGGATTACTATGCTACCACACTGCCTGCTTTATTGTTTTGGTTCACAAATACAAATCATATAGGGTAACCGTAGTCAAAAAATAAGATATTATTTACATTATAATGTGATACTGTCATAAGATGCATTCAGAAACCAAAACAAGGCACTGATGCATTCCACTCTAAAGATACAGTTAACTATTTAAAAGCTGACATCGAAATTTGTGTGCTTGCTTACATAGAAACATATATATGTTTAATGACCATTTTCCCATCTAGCATATTACTGGCGTTAAATAAAACTAGGAAAAGGAAATGGAAGCAGAAAGTTTTCAGTATAATATACAAGAAACTTAGAAAGTTCCTTCTATGTTAAGGGGGAAAAATGTTAAGAATTTGTGGAAGATACAAGCTTAATCTTAATCTTAACCCAGGATGTTTTAGTGTGCTTTAATATTCTGAAATTCTTAGATGGTATCTATAATTCTGAATATTCAATTATCCAGCCTATAGATTCTTATCAGGATAGAAAGGAATTCTGCTATATTCAGAATATCACTTTCTGCCTAATATTTTCAAATTTGTATGAGACTAAAATTCTGTAAGAAATTGAATATAAAAATAATACAAGTAAGCTAGATTCCTGGCAACCACAGGAACAGGGCAAGATATTTGAGTAACAATTCATAATAGAGACAGAGCCAGTAAATTGTCTAAGTAATAAGAAGTTCAATGCCAGTGCTTCACATTGCTATGAAGGAAAACCGAAATTAAGGCAAAGAGAGATTTGGTAGATCCAAAGAGATGCTATACTCTACAAAACTGAACACAGGGATACACAATGTACATGTAACAAGTACAATATTCTATTTCTTTTAAAAGTAGTACAATTATGGTATAACCAAACCAGAATACACTACATAATAAAATAAACCTATGAACTAAATTTAAAAATTTATAATCAGACCGATGCTGAATTTTCAATTATAAGCAAAACTTCAAAAGTCTTAATACTTACAGGTCCCATAATTGTGGCTTGCCAATGAAACACTAGAAAAGGGGGGGAGAAAAAAACTCTTTAGCATCATCCCAAAATACAAAAGCTTTTTTGAAGTTAGTCATATTAAAAAAAAATTAATTTAGAAATTACTTACTATCATCCCCAACTGGACCTGCAGAACATTGTGCTGGAGGGTCACGGGCCAAATCACTAAGTTCCTACACCAAAACAGAAAATTGTCATGTAATTTTAATTTAAGGAGACTGAATCCAGGCGTGGTCTACCTCTGAGTTAAATTCCAGGCCCCCAATTCCAACTTTAAAATTTTATTTTCACACAAGTTCTCCTAAATTTCTTCAGTGGCAAAGAACTCCCAGTCCTCCTGCTTCAGACTCCAGAACACTGGTATTACCAGCATATGCCACCATCCCTGATTTCTTAGCGAGGTCATTCTTTTAAGACAATGCAATCACAATTATGAAATACTAATCTATTAGGAGAAATAAAACATAAGTAACCTTAAGTCTGATTCCTAGAACATGGTAAGCATATTTATGTAACAGACACATGCTGAAACATTTTGGTTAGGGTTCATAAAAGTATTATATACTGATATAAATTTTTTTTTAGTGTTGATGGACCTTTAATTTACTCATTTATATGTGGTGCTGAGAATTGAACCCAGTGCCTCACACATGTGAGGCAAGCACTCTACCACTGAGCCACAACCCCAGCCCCTAAAATTTTTGTTAGAAAAAGAAATCAGCTTTTGTTTGTATTTTTTTTTTTTTTAGTTTTAGGTGAACACAATATCTTTATTTTTATGTGGTGCTGAGAATCCAACCACATAACCCAGTGCCCTACACATGCCAGGCGAGTGTGCTACCATTTGAGCCACACATCCCCAGCCCCCAAAGCTGATTTCTTACAAATCTCTTAACAGCTTTAAGAACCCAGACAAAGCAGAATTGAACATCAAGACCAGATCAGAGGCCCTTTTATTTGTATTAAATCCACAGTTCTTCCTCAATCATACTTGCAATTACAAAATCCACCAACTCCATTTTCCACTTTAAAAATCTCACAAAAGCCAGGTCTGGTGGTACAAACCCATAATCCCAAATACTTGAGAGGTTAAAGCAGGATGATTGCCAAGTTCAACGCCAGTCCAGGAAATTTAGCATTTCTGAAAATAAATTAAGGGCTAGGATGTGAAGAGCACTCTTATGAAGAGCACCTGTCATGCACAAGACCTTGGGTTCAAATCTAAACCTCCCCCAGACCCCCCAAAAAAACCCAACTGAAAAAACTCCACAACCCTCATTACCTTCACCCCCCCCTTTTTTTGAGGGTGAAGGGTACCAGGGATGGATCTCAGGGACATTCCAACCACTGAGCCACATCCCTAGTTCTATTTTGAATTCTATTTAGAGATAGGGTTTTTCACCAAGTTGCTTAGTGCCTGGCTTTGAACTTGAGATCCTCCTGCCTCAGCTTTCAAAGCCCCAGGGATCACAGGTAATATGCCACCGGTCACGCTCATTACATTAACCTTTTAACTATTCCTAAAATTCTCTCTAGAATAACTACTTCTCTAGCATGTGTGAGGCCCTGGGTTTGATCCTCAACACCACATTAAAATAAAGAGGATATCGTGGTTCAACTAAAAAATAAAACATAAATAAATAAATAATAAAAAAAAAGGACAAGGTCAGGAGCCAACAAAGACAACAACAACAAAAACCTAAAGAGCTAGAAAGCCAAAGAAGTTCCTAATTTTTTTTTTCTTTGTGCTGGGGACTGAACCCAGGGCCTCACACCTCCTAGGAAAGCACTTTTCATTAATACTTTTAAGTACTTTCAAATTTTGTATGACACTAAAATTCTGTAAGGAACTAAATATATCCTCAGTCCAAAGGAATTTTTTTTTTTTTTTAAAAGAGGGTTGCAGTGGATTAATGTTGCTCACACAGCCTCTTCAAGCCTTCCTAAGCCTCCCAAGTATAGTAGCTGGGATTCCAGTGGCACACCACCACACACAACCCCTAATTTTAAAAGATAAAGAATAATCTGTCCTGCAACAATTTAATGTTATTGATACATTCACAACTCTTAAATGTTTAATCTTCTCTTTTACTTAATCTATCAGAAAAATTTATTCACTAAGGACAGGAATCAAACTGCATAGAAATAAATATACATATTGATTATATTTTTTCCCAACTCTGATCTTTGATAAAACACTTGTACATCCAGCCCTGTATTTATTATAACCCCATGTACTAGACATATAAAAAATGATGATTCCTAGCCCTCAGATGTGAAAGTTTTACCATGTGATCAATTAATGCTTTAAGCCATCTGGTTTACATTTTGTTCTAGATTTTCTTTTTTAACATAGCTATAAGCTACATTCAAATAAGCCAGAGTGAGTTTAGTAGATATTCACTTTGCAGTCCTATAGATTCTACCTTGTCTTCATCCATTAGAAGATTCTCAATGGCCAGAGTTCTAACATAAGCTCAAATGTGCAAGATTAGAAAACTTCTTTTCCTGGTTATTTCAGATTAAAGATAAACACTTCCTCCTTTTTAAGGATAGAATACAGGGCTCACTGATAACAAAGTAGACCCACTACAAAGGACTTATCAGCCCACTCCTCCAGCCTTTGGTAAATGGAAGTATGACACTGCTATTTTTTCTGCTGGTTACTTTGAGTTTAATACCAGTCAGGTATGCTAGGTAGTGGCCTCTGAACGGAGAGTTGGCAGGGTTATGAGTAAACATGGGAATAAATGAGAGGGTGAGCAGCCAGCCTCGCCTGACTAGTCATAAAGCTCTTGCTCAGTATAACAACTATTTCATTATTCCAGTAATAATGTAACTCTAAAACAGGTTTGGTGGTGCAGGCCTGTAATTCCAGCAATTTGGGAGGCTGAGGCAGGGAACTTAGACAATGTCTCAAAATAAAAAGGATTGGGATGTAGCTCAGTTGGAGAGAGCCGAGTTCAAAGAAACCCCCACAAAACAAACAAGAAACCCTACAATTCTGTATTCCTTAATTGTGATCATATATATATATAAAACTATGGCTGCTATGTTGACTACATCTGTAGAACAACAGTTATACAAATAACTTAAAGGATTGGGGATGTAGCCAGTGGTACAGGATTCAATTTTTTACTACCAAACAAAAACAAAAAACCCTAATTTTATTGTGAATCAATTATAATGCAAATTTAACATTTTTTAAAAAAAATTTAGATATTCTCTTAAATTAAAAGAAATTTCAGAAGACTTATTCATGGGATTAGGGGTGGTATATACCAACAAGAAGAAATGCAATGCTTGCCAAAAATTCACAATTTAATATATACTGAATGAGTACACCATAAAATATGTGAAAATCTGCTGGTGAATACAAATCCTAACAGTTTCAGTTGTCTGAAGAGCTCCTATATAAACAGACATAAAGGCCCCACCCATTCTGGCACTGACTTCAGGGGGAGATAAATAAAATTTAGAGGATTAATTTTTTTTCAGTATCTGTCGGCAATCTTTAAAATAGGCACTCAATAAACTTGATATAAAAAAACCCCACTTTTAAGCATGTGGCAAATTGGAATAATTGAAGAAAGCTTCAAAACTAGAGGATGTTTCAAATTTTTCCTTACAAAACTGAGAAACTAAATAAAAGATTCAAGAGAATACAAGTCTATAACTGTGCTTTAAATATTTCAATTTATGGGAAAGCTCTATTGTTAGAGCTCCTATTTTAACTGGTTAAGTTTGTATTCTATACCAGTATGGAATAAAATTGAGATCACTTATAATATAAAATTCAAACTGGGTGAAACATTGATAAGAATGAAGACTAATTATAGAATGGTTTTGTTATAGAAAAAAATCTTTGCCAAAGAAAAGCATTCTGAATGCAAATGTTAAAGCATCTGAGCTAAAATAGTAATTCCCACACTTAAAAAAAAAAGAGACTATTCTCCATTTAACAGGATATGTTCTAAACTTATTTTCTTTTGCAAAACTGGTTCTAGAGACAGGAGTCAATAGAGGATATGAATTTAAACTTTACTAGCCTCCAAAGAACTGCCATCTTCATCACATTAACAGATGAATATTAAACAGCTAACAATTTTTTAAAAAATACCTATTTAATAGTTCTGCCCCCCCAAAACAATTTGATCAATAGAATATTTAAGAAACTATACAATTCAACAATATTGGGATTATAGGTATGCACCACCATGCCTGGCCTTGAACTATTTTTGTTGAAGGATTCGACAGGGAAAGAGTAAGGGATGATGTTGCCCATAAGATTTATTGGCCTGCACAAAGAAAGCATGAAATCAGCCCCAAGTAAAATGTTCAACTTCTTGTGTAGCTTAAATAGAGATAACACTGAAAGACAGCCAAGTGAAGAGTTAATTAGAAAATTACATACTCTTTAGGTTGGGGAGGACAGGCTAAAAATAAACATTATCACTATATAAATATTACAAATCATTAGAATTGGTGAGTGTGTTCTGGATTTACAGAAAAAAGTCCTAATAGTAAATTCTTAATTCAATATTAAGAAATGGATCTGGCACCCTGAAAATTAAAAGTAAAAACAAAAAACAAACTTTAGGGCTGGGGATGTAGCTCAAGCGGCAGTGCGCCTGGCATGCGTGCGGCCTGGGTTCAATCCTCAGTGCCACATAACAAAGATGTTGTGTCCGCCCAAAACTAAAAAAATAAATATTAAAATTCTCTCTTAAACAAACAACAACTTTAAAAAGCAGTGATCAAACTATATCTAGTATGAATAGTTCAAGTAAGTACAACTTTGCTACAATAAACATCACAGGAAGAAAAGAACAAATATCTTTCTTTTTAAAAAGGGGAAGAACAGCCCCTAATGCTCAACATGTAAATATACTCTCAAATATTCAAGATACTAAAAATTTGAAGAAAATTCATTCCAAATACTTCTAATTTTTTTTAAGAAAAAACTAAATGCTTCACTTTCAAAAAATATTATATACTAGATAAACAAAATAGTAAATAACTGCCAAACCACCACAGGTAGATTAACTCTATGTGTAATGTTTGGAACCAGAAGTATTTTGATTCCATATTTTTGAACATCTTCCCTAAACATAACACATTTAGGAGATGGGTCCCCTCCCAAGTCGGAACACAGAATTCATTTACTTTTCATGTATATTTTATATATATATAAACTTATGGGTAATCTTATACATTATTAGTGATACCTGCATTTTGACTGTAACCTATTACATGAGATTGGGTGTGGAATAATCCACTTGGTGTCATCATGTGGTGCTTAAAAAGTTCTAACTTTTAGAGCACTTCAGATTTCTAATGCATAACCTGCATCATCAATAAATGGGTTCTTATAGGCTAGATCATGTCCCATAGCATTCATCTGCCAACCCTATGATCACCCAAACCTTTATTAAATGGCAATCTATTTTAATATCATCTACAAACATCATACCATCTATAAAGTCATATACTTTGTTATAGATTGGGCAACTTTACTTCCCTCTTTATTTATGGAAGCAAATGAAAAACAAAATCCATTTTAAGGTTAAAAAGTTATCTCCAGGGCTGGGGTTGTAGCTCAGTGGTAGAGCGCTTGCCTAGCATGTGTGAGGCACTGGGTTCGATTCTCAGCATTGCATATAAATAAATAAAGGTCCATCAACAACTAACATAATATTAAAAAAAAGCTATCTCCAAATCAACTTATTCCCCTTTTCCATACAAAGGATAAAAATACAAATTTCAAAGTATATTATTAAAATCCCAATGCATTTTACATAAACATTGCTAATACTCAAAAGACAGCATTATGAAGTAAAGACATGAGTATATGTCCCACCACATAGTATCAGTCTAAAGTCTCACTTGTAAACAAACTCAGGACAACTATTTCTTCATCTATAAAATAGGAATGTCTATTTTAACAGAAGTTTTGAGACAATGAGACTTAAAGCACTGACCTAACACATAATGCACTTAACAAGCAGACCCTATATACACTGCCTATCTAAAAGGTAAGATTTCCTGGGTGAAGCCCACAACTAACTTTATTCAAAAAGAGCAAAACCTGTTTTATACACAGACCACAAATACTAGCCATAGCTCATTTAAATCTTTGGGCCATGTGATAAATCATTAGGTTGAGCTGTCTAAAATGCCTGCTAAGCATCTAAATGCGTATTACTACAATCAGTGTGAAAACTATTGACATTATTCAAGTTCTTATATTTATTTACCAAGTTACCTATTTAATAAGCATGTTTGAAACAATTAAAAAGCCTTAAGAAAAACATTTAGTAATATTTTTATATTTATTTTTTAGTTGTAGTTGGATACAAAATATTTTATTTTTTAAAATATATATATATTTTTAGTTATAAGTGGACACAATGTCTTTATTTTTACTTTATGAGGTGCTGAGGATGGAACCCAGTGCTTCACACATGCTGGGCGAGTGCTCTACCTCTGAGCCACAACCCCAGCCCCAGTAATTTTTAAATAAAATAATTTAATGATGGTTTGGCCCAAATACCGGAAATAATTTCATTCATTATAAACACTAAACGTCATATAAAGCTGAACTAAAATATGTGAACATACTATACATACATTTGAATTAAGAACCCTAAAAAATTATTCAGAAATAATTTTCTTGCACACTGACATTTATGAATAACCATGAGTGCTAGCATTATCATTCCTTTAGAATACAAAGTATAATTTCAGATAGTTAATGCTATCTGAATTTATCAGCTATTTATTCTCATAATTTTAGGCTCATTATTTTCTAAATACCTTATTTTCCAAATTCTCAATGTTCAAGTCATATCTGAAGTAATAGATGTAAAATTAAGCTAATAAACATGTATTTAAATACACTTTAAATTCAACATAGAAAAATAACCTAGGTAAAATGTACTAAGGCTCAAAATAAAATGTCTTTTAAATATAAAACAGCTTTTTTAGACCTTATCACTTTTCTCTCTTGCCTTTTAAATAGTGGCCGATGATAATCCAATGATATGCCAGTGCTTACCTTGGAGATATCAAATAGTTTTCATGACAATATTATCCCCAGAGAATGAGCAGAAGGGAAAAATAAATCATTACAGATATTCTTCGTTGTAGTTTTTCCCTTTCTCCAAATGTGACTGTAGTCCTGGGTGACTGGTCAGTCAATTATTTGGACACAACAAACCAAAGAATTTTACATCCTCGGCTTTGGTGAATAGTTTGGAGAGTACATAAAGTCTGGACAATGACCAAATTGTCTTTGGTCTATGCCTATAATTTTCCAAACAAAATTTTCCTTCTATAATTTGGAGCTCTAAGGATGTCATCTCATCAGAGCTACAGGCAGACATGTGCACTGGATCTACAGGGGGAAGCCAATTGCAAAGAAAAAGGGACTGCCTGGGCAACAGAGAAAACAAAGCAGACTTGGCATAAAGATGTGCAATAAGTCCCTGCAATTGTAGGCACTAGTTCCTACAGCTATTCCTTTGATCATTAACCACCATTAAATTTCCTTCTAATAAGTCGCTTATTTAATCTCGGTTATACCAAGAAGGAGGAAAAATAGAGCAGGAAAAGAGTGCTACCTGGCACCCTTTACCAAGTAGTTAGATTTTTTTTTTTTTGCTAAAACAATGTAATGTTTGAGTATTGCTAGAAACGTGTAAGAAATATAAATGAAGCAAAGTCTCAAAATGTAATTAAGAGGAACAAGAAGTCAGGCACCTTGGCTAATAAACAGTTAGCTTTCTACCACAGAAACTAAAGGTTAATTTAATTCCACTTCTGAAATGAAAAGTGCAATATTAACCTATGAACTAAAATTTTGCCATGAAATCATTTATTGATTCATATGAACATTGCCTTTTGGGCGCCAAGCATGTTAGGCTTGAAAATACTAAGGTAAGTAAAATAATGAACAACTTACCTCCTCAAATAAACTAAACTAAGCTAACAAAGCAAAAGAAAAAAATATGCATAAACATGCTACAAGCTTAAAATAACAAATATACAAATGCATTCTAAATTCTGAAAAGGTAACCAGTAATTTTGCCTGGTTTAAAATAGTGACATTTCAGTTGGGTTGACAGGAGGAACAAGCATATAGTCAAAGAAAAAAAGCAAAAGCAAAAGCAGCATTAAGCTGAGAAACTGAAGTCAAGGGTATGGAAGCACAGATTTAAAAAATTTGCCTGAACAAGTATTATAGTTTGATAAACCACAGACACAGAACACAGTAAAGGAATGGTTAGAAAGGTTGATTAGGGATGAAAAAAAAGTTATATCAAAGACTACTCCAAAGGCAAATGGAAGACACTAATAAAGACAAATCAGGTTTGAATTTTTAATGTACTGGCCATAGTACACGAGAAGTGTTTCTTTTTAAACTTTTAAATTAAGTCATGTCCTAAAGCACCTGCGTAGATGCTTGATCTAAAATTTAACACTTTTATTGTACTTCCTTTATGTTTTAAGAGGGACAGTAATGAGGTCTTCTAAAATACCTCTCAGATCGGCTTCCCCTTTCTCAGGAATAAACAATCTCAATTTCTGGGGGGTGGGGAGTGGTGGTACTGAGGATTAAAACCTTCAAATGCCAGACAAGCATTCTACTACTGAACTACATCCCTAGCACTTTCCCCCCTCCTATTTCTGAGACAGGGTCTAAGTTGCCCGCCTGGCTTCAAATCTGAGATCTGTCCTCCTGCTTTACTCTGTTTAACATTACAGTCCTTTGAAAATGGAAAGGAACAACTGAGTTTGCCTGTAGGACACATTGCTTCAGTAGAACCACATGTAATATTCGCCAGACAACTCAGAAAATAGAGACTAAGTTTCAAAAAGGCTCCATTCTCCATAGGCTCCACATTGAAGACATATTTAAATATATATATATAATATTAAAAAAAGAAAGCCAATTAAGAAAACAATTTTATATTCCATTGTTCAAAAGAGAACTATTTGAAGAAGTTGAGAACAATTTCCAATGAAGCATCTTTTCAAATAATTTTTAAAGACATTAGAGTTTAAAATTTTCACAGGCTTACTAACAACAACAATTTACAAAATTATCTGAAGAACTGAAATTGCCAGCTCACTGCTCCAGCAGATGGTGAGTGGCTAGGTCCAGAAAGAACAGCTCTCACATGGCACCTGTAAAATTTTCATACTCTGCTGACCATACCTCCCCCAAGAAGAAGAGCATTATTCAGATGAGTTCTTTGCTAACTATTAAGACCACTCAAACAAAGTTAGTATGGAGACTAACCAACTCTAGTTGTTATTGCTTCACTCATCTTGAAGGAACACTAAAAATGACCAACAAAATACAATTAGGGTACAATGCTAAGAAACTGTACTGCTTATAAAAAGAAGATAACTCTTTCCCCACAATGTTCTTTTTAGAGAAATTTTCTCATTTTAGGACCAGCTTTCTGTCTGAACTACTACTTCTAAAATTTTCGGCACAACCCGATGTGAGAATCCAGCCCTTTTTACCCCTTTGGAAAAATGCTACCTCCTTTTAAAAATCTGAAAGATCTAAAGAAAAGTCATAAATCACTCTACCTTTTTCTAATCTAGGTTATGATCCTCAAAGCTCTCATGTGTTCTTAGTTCACCTCAACAGATTCACAAATCTCAACTGTCTGCCTATTTCCTGAAGACCTGGTGGACAGCCTGGCAAAAATCAAGACTGAATTCAGCAGATTTGTTCACCAACAAAATCTATTTGATGGGCAACCAACAGGTACAACTTATTCTCATATGGACATATACGTTTATAAAAGTAATGGATTTCACCACATTTTTATCCTGAAAACATTTCTTTCGTGGGATTTCTACGAGAATGTATATAAACAGTTTAGAGGAAGAGATTTCCTGTGATTATGATGGGATGCAAGATCTTTGATTTCCGGAAGCAAAATATAAACAGGCTGACAGACATTGAACTAAAAGTCTAAATATTATGCTATGTTTTGTGCTTCTCTACTCTATTATTTCTCTTATTCAAGGATGCGTGGCACTAGTAGTTATGTGACCAACTATAGACCATAAGAATAGCAGGCCAAGCTACTGAAAATATTAGTCTATCCTAGGCAACTTAGCAAGACTCTGACTTAAAAAAAAAAAAAGGAAGGGAGGAAAAGGGGGAAAAAAAGTCCCTATTAAAGAGCTTAATAATCAGACATACAAGAATTATTTGTGAATCATGAAGCTATAAAGCAGCCATGTCAGGTAAGCCTTTATTAAAACTTAATGCCTGTCATTTGAGTTTCTTGAGCATTTACAGATTTACTTTCAATGACAAACATTATTTGTATATCAGATCAACATAACCCAAAGACATTGATGAAAACCAAGTTTCTATCATCAACCCTGCTACTGAAGTATAATTCTGCAAACAACATCCTCTCCAAAGTTCTATCATTTCCTCAAAGCTTATCAAAAGTTAAGTGATACAATTATAGTGGTAAGACCAAGTTTATGGACTCTTTCCCTACTGCCAGGGTGCTCCACAATCATTTGTTATCCTAATTCTATGCTATCCATCTTGCACTTCACTTCATCAAAGGACTGAATGAGGTCGTGCAGATTTCCCATCAGCACTTTTACCATTACTGAAAATTAATTTTTTAATTAATTTTCTATTTTTTTTTTTTTGGTACCAGAGAACGAACCCAAGGAGCAGTCCACCACCGAGTCACATCCCCAGCCCTTTTTTGTATTTTATTTAGAGACAGATTCTTGCTGAAATGATTAGGGGGCCGCTATATTGCTGAGATTGGTTTTGAACTTGTGGTCATGCTGCCTCAGCCTCACTAGCCACTGGAATTACAGGTATGCACCACAGCACCCAGCAAAAATTAATCTCTTGTATTAAGGAGTCATTTTTTTCAGAAGTAAATTTGACTTGACTTAAAAACCACTTTTCTGATTCAGTACTAAAACAGCCTTTAGCTGGGTGTGGTGGTGCACACCTGTAATCCCAGTGGATCGGGAGGCTGAGACAGGAGGATCACCAAGTTCAAAGCCAGCCTCAGCAAAAGTGAGGTGCTGAGCAACTCACTGAGACCCTCTCTCTAAATACAAAATAGGACTGGGGATGTAGCTTGGTGGTTAAGCATTCCTGAGTTCAATGCCCAATACCAAAACCAAAACCAACAGCCCTTACCTCAAAGCTTTATGCTGGATCAAATGAGGGTATGTATGAGAACAAAGTGGAATACATGCTGTGATAAGGAAATTTTGAAATTTAAGAATTTACACTCAGCTGACCATTCAGCAGTCAATAAATGCTATAACTCAGACAGGTGCAATGGTACACACCCATAATCCCAAAGAATAAGGAGGCTAAGACAGAGAATTTCAAGTTTGAGGATAGCCTCGGCAAATAAGTAAACTTAATGAGATACTGTCTCAAAACAAAAAAGGGCTGGGGATGTAACTTGGTGGTAAAGTGCCTCTGGGTTCAATCCCCAGTACCAAAAAAAATAAAAAATTAAAAATTTTTTTAAAAAAATCAAAAGCTTTAACTGTTCATGTAAAGATCAAATTTCATAATTTTTATTAGCTTTTAATGAAACTTCTGTATTTCATATATAAGAACAAATATCCAGGAAGGAGGACTTCTCAGAAATATATGGTTACTAGCAGCTATTTCTACAGGATACTTAGCAAAAACTCTTTAAGATAATAACAATTTTCACAGAACTACTGATTTCAGAAACACAATATTCAGCCCCTTTAAAATTTTTGGGGGGGCTGAGGTTGTGGCTCAGTGGGAGAACGCTCGCCTAGCACACATGAGGCACCGAGTTCAATCCTCAGCACCACATAAAAATAAAGGAATTGTGTCCACCTACAACTTAAAAATATATATATAATTTTTTGGGGGGAGTGGGAACTGGAGATTTAATTCAGGAGTACTCGGCCACTGAGCCTCATCCCTAGCCCTGTTTTGTATTTTATTTAGAGACAGGGTTCTGAGTTGCTTAGTGCCTTGTTTCTGCTGAGGCTGGCTTTGAACTTGTGATCCTCTTGCCTCAGTCTCCTGAGCCACTGGGATTACAGGCATGTGCCACCTAGCCTGGTTAAAATCCATGTTATTTGTAATTTCTTCTGAGAAATCCTGAAAGTTTCTTTTATCTTAGGGATTAATAGGTTCTGCACAATGTCTCATTATATCACTGATGAGGCATCAACTTCCGGTTTAGTCCTAATTATAGGTCAGATAAATTCTATTCATTAGACAAGATACCAAGAATGGCTTGAATGAATAATACAATTTTCTTTCTTTAGATCACCCTGAAGGTAAGTCACTTTATTCAAGCTAGGCCTGGTGGAATGCATTTGCAGTCCCAGTAAGAGAGGACTGTGTGAACCCAGGAATTCAAGGTCAGCCTGGGTAAACAGAGAAGACATAGTCTCCAAAAACAAAACAAAAACAACAATAACAAAAAAAAACCCACCAGTCTTATCTGGATTGGACCAAGATAGTTAGGTTCTAAGTCAAAGATAGGTTCTAAGCTTTACTCCTTGAAACCTAATAAAGCACTTCACGGACATGAAAACCCAAAAATAATCATCAATTTAGTGGTAGAAAATATGCTAATTATACATTAGCCATATTATAAAAAGGTTAGGATAACATAAATAAATACCTTGAAACAAGTTAACAAAGAAATTACGAATCACCAACAAGATCCCAAAGGTTAAACAGGACAAATTCAGCCATGAAAATTTGGGTCAAAGTCTCTGAATGATACAAAGTAAGATTAAGATGAAAGTGTAGTTGGAAGATACAATTCAGATGTTTGAACAAGGCATAAAAATACTTCACTGAAATCTCAGTAGCTCTGAAGGCTGAAGCAGGAAGATCACAAGTTCAAAGCCAGTCTCAGCAACTCAGTGGATAAGTGTCCCTGGGTTCAATCCCAGGTACCAGAAAAAAAACAACAGTTCATTGAACTTTTCCCCTCCCCATATAATAAGGCCAAGACACTGTTCTGAGAATAAATCTTATTAAGAAAACTGGCTAGTAAGACATTAATGTATCTGATAATTATACTATTCTATACTGATGTAAGATCATTGCTATGGCCACAAGACCAAATCAAGACAAAATTTCCAGTTAGAGAATAAAAACAGTTTAATTTTGTCAATTTCAAAACACTGATTTGTTTTGGCAAGGGGAATCAAGTACTTGTAAAAGAAAAGCCACACAATGATAAAGTAACAATGATAAAGTAGTACAGTAGTTTAGATAAACCTATCTTTAGTAATAAGCAAACCTTGTGTGAACATCAAGATTCCCCTTAACTTCTTTTAAACATTACTAACACGTTGCTGAAAGTGAAGTTGTACAAAGTTTATGTTTGTTTTCTCCAAAGAGATTCTCCTGAGTAACGAGTCTTCCTCATTTTTCATCCCCTGGGACTAGATTATCATGCCCAACACTGATTAAGCATTAAGCCCCAGTTAAGTATTGATTAGATTATTATCCCCTACAACTGGGGTTCTTAATTCAGAATAAGAGGGGTTTCAGCATTACCCAGAAATCATTTCAAAATTGTCTGTTTTCAGACAAAATGATTCAGTTAAGCTCAAAACTCTATGTAGCTATTTTTTAAAAACTGAGCATTCTGAAATTAAAATCCAACTGTTAAAACCCACAAGTACAACAACAACATACAGTCAGATTTGTATACACTAATAGAAGCTCTATTTTAAAACTAGTACAAAAGTCAATCTAGGATTTAAGAATTTGAACATTTAGTTTCTTCAACAGAAAGAAATCATTATAGCAAAATGCTTTAGAAAATCCTCAAGAGTTTTATCTTGGATAACAAGTTGCACCTGAACTTAGAACTGACATACAGTTTTACCCAATGCTAGCAAGAGTATTCAACTTTACATCTATGTGATTAACAAAAACTAGAATTAGTAGCAGATGAGCCACAAGAATGAAAGAGAAGGATAGTATCAGCCACCATTTTTCAAATTAAACAATGAGGTTATTATATGATCACATCACTCAGTTAAGCACCTATCCTGCATAGTAAGCCAGCTGTAAAACCACCTTAGGACCATATAAAAGAAACATTCTCAAGTGTATCCAGCTTATAGACTGGTTGAGGACAGAAAGTGTATTTTGCTCACTTTAAGATGCCTCTAACACTTAAGTGGCACGTGGAAGTTTCTAGCACTTAAAAAATTAAACTCACTCCTTTCATATATTCTTTTTTTTTTGGTTTGTTTTTGGGGGGGGGCGGGAATTTTTAAATTTTTTTTAGTTTTTGGCGGACACAACATCTTTCTTTGTATGTGGTGCTGAGGATCGAACCCGGGCCACACATATGCCAGGAGAGCGCACTACCACTTGAGCCACATCCCCAGCCCCATATATTCTTAATACACCAATCAGTTATAACTAGTTATAGTAGTGAAATCCCATTTTTTTAAATATCAAGTGGATAAGAGAAGCTTACTTCAGGTGGAAATCTGATTTGAACCTTAGTTACTAGCTGCGGGACTAGATAAGTAACTTAACCTGTCTCTGTGCCTGTTAACCTCATTCATAAAATGGAGCTAATACTCAAAGTTAGAAAAAGTTCAATATATAGTAAAGGCTTTTATCAGTAGCAGGTATTTGCAAAGTAAACCTTTTAAAATGACAAAACCCAATATATCATTCACAAGTGCAGTGGTTAAGAGAACACTAGAGAACCAAATGACCTGGGTTTTGATCCCAACTCTGCCACATATGAAATTAGGCGCTTTCCCCTCTTGGCGTCTGTGCCCCCCGTTTTCTGATTTCAAAATAGAGATACAAGTGCACTACTTCCTTATTTTAAATTGGTTAAAACAAGTTTTGTTTCAAATAGTTATAACAGTGTAAATTATGAAAACATGAGTTTTTCTTTTAGGTTTGGTTCATGTTCGATTTTGGGTAAAATTTACCAATATCCTCAAAACATGTATACTGCAGTTATTTTGTTTAATGGGAGTGGTACAATTACCTATGGCCCCAAACACCAATCATTTTGGAGTTCCCACTTTTTTGATTTTCACTGCCTAATAGACCTACTTATGACCATAATACTGGTTGGTACAGGTAAAAATTATAACAAAAGATAAAGGGTAAGATTATTTGATTGGTCTAAGAATAGCCATTCTAAAAAAAATCATACTGAAGGAAAAAAAATTGTTCTATGGCTTGATCAAACAAATTATTGAAGATTCAAAGTATTCCAATAATATATTCGTGAAGAATATAAACATACCTCAATATCTGTCTTGGGGCACTTCAGATACAAATAAATTCAAAGTAGGTGAAAGCACAACAAAAATCATACTGATACCAGTGGTTAACTTGATTCCTTAAGAGGAAGGTTAAAAGAAAAAGAAACCCCTTCAGAATTATCCCCTCAATAAAACTTTTTGGACCTGGGAATATTTTTTAAAAGCTTCACATGTGGTATATCAAACCACAAACAAGTTAAAACTTTCTACAGGTTGGATCAACCATGTCCCAGAAACACTGGTTCTCCAATTTGGAAAGTGTTTTATGTCAAGATTCAGTCTTATATAATTCTTTATAATAGTCTGAACAAGAGATAAGCTGGTATTAATTGCTAGACTAGAAATCAGTTAAAAAACAAAACCAAACCTGTTTATGTGAATTATACACTGATATTAAAAAGCAGTAGTATTCTTTTGTAACTATTAAGAGTGACATGCCAGAGGCCTGTTCAAAGCCACATAGTAACCCATGTGTCCTCAAAAATACCTAGACACTTAAGATTTCTTTTTACTGCTGGCATCCCAGTGTCTAGAACAGTGCCTAGAAATCTATTAGGCATACAAGAATTTATTGTTAATATATAACAAGTACCCATCTAATAAAGACACATGGATAAATCTGCTCGGAGCTACAATTCTAATTGAAGCATTTCTCCTCAATGGTCACTCTCTACCATTATGTTACTGCCTCTCTAGAGTTTTTAAATCATTAAAGTAGTGTCACAGCAGCTGGGTATCACCTGTAAAAGAAAAAAAATCAATGAGACCTTCCTTCAAAGTGTTTTATTCCACACGGATAAAAATGTGAGATTATTCTCCACTGTAGTGGCCTGAACTAATTGAAGACAAAAAATTTTGATTTGTACTGAATATTATGTTCTCAAGTATGCTGTAAAATAAAACTAGGATCCTATGTGAATTTGCCCTCTGGTCACATAAAGGTTATTGTTTAAAAACAATCTTTAAAAGTTTTAAATCCTAAAAAGGTCTTCTTCCTTTCCTTTGCTATCATTTCAAAAAACACAGGTATTCTACACCAACCCATAGTGACAATACCATTTCAGCATTAGTTATCCTAAGAGTTAAGATGTCAACTTTCATCAAACAGCAGTTTTGCCAATCAAACTCCAAAGTTATATTTAGTAAATGCAAATTAAGCAGCACTGAGCCTGTTTTGGTAAAGTCAAATCCTTGCCATTCCTTCTGTAGAATTCTCTTTATAAAGTATCCTATCAAAACCAAAGTTTTATCCTAAAACCTCCCCTTGTGTCCTATCTTCTAGTAAGGCTGAATTTATTCCATGACATTTTTTTCAAGTTAGCTGTAAATACTCCACCCTCCCGATTGTGCAAGAACCAAATACAGCACACATACACAAGTTACACAAAAGGTAAACACAGTCTGAGAGTATGAATTTAAGTAAATTTCGAGAAGTGGGTCTCAGAGCAGGGTTCAATCCGATATAAAACTTAACAAAGAATATTATTTCATATTATTACGAAAGGAGATGCCGGAAAGGGCCTGAACCAGTTAAAGCAGCCGCCATCTTAAAATGCGGGACAGAAGTTAGAGCAAGAAAATGAGACTAAACCACCGGAGGTGGAGGTTCCGCTCACCCCCAGAGCTTTGAGAAATCCTTTTCTCAACTTAGATCGATAATTTACTATCAAACCACATTTCAAGCAGCGAAACAATCCTTCTTATGGCTGTTATTAAATGGGCAGAGGCAAAAAAATAGGTACACCTAGTTTCCCTTTACTGCCATCCCCCCTTCCAAGCCAAAAGAAAAAAGGAGCTTCCAGAGGCTTTTACATCAGTTCCCGGTGCCTCGGAAAATTAGCTTCGGGTGCAAGCTGCAACTACAAACATAGGAAGTGGCAACACTGTGTCAGTCCACCTCCTCCCAACCCTACTCATTCTTGTGTAACCTTCCCCGAGTCGACCAAGTTTCATTCACTTCAGCAGGCCAGAGTTCCACCCTGACCCTCAGTAAAGTTCGGGACTCACAGCTCTCTTCATTTCTTAGTTTACTACCTTTTCTTTTCCCCTCGAGAAAGCCTAGAGCCTTTATCTTAGAACTAAAAAATTTTTGAAGAACCAAGAATACGAAGCATCGTGACATCTGCTGGAACGTCTCTCCGCAATTCCAACACCTTAATCGGACTCCGAGTAGAAAATCGAAGCGCCTCAAGTCTCTTTTTCTCGCTCACAATCAGCACCGATTCCAATGAGACATAGAATAACACCTCGCTTGCCACAGTGTTCTGTTCCCCAGTCTCAAACCTCATTTCATAAAGCATATCTTCGTTTTCCACCTCCCAATGAAAGAAGTAACCCCAAGAGGTATTTTCAGAGTTATACGTCCCTTCCACCCCCACGATTTCCTCCGGGCCCAGGTCTTCCTTTCCTCCCACGACCCCATTCCTTTCAGTCCCAACATTATACCTTATTAATCCGTTTCAGCGCCATAGTCTGTGCTTTTCGTCTGGCTCCTCACTATCTCGGTGTGTGCTCAAAGGTCCGGCCAAAACTCTTGATTATCCGGGCGGCGGGGAAGGATTGTCTCTTCGTCTCACACCGGCTGTGCCAGACACAGGCGCCTTTTTGCAAAAACGGAGCAGATCAGCACTTGCACTGGCCCCGGAGAGACCCTGAAGATTCCAGGTCCCTTAAAACGGTCGCGATCCGGGGTGGGTGGGGTGGCAAAGCCACCAACAGCCTCTATGCCGTGCTTCGGACCGAAGTGGGGGCGAGGGTGACGGGAGGAACGGAGGGGTGGCTACAAGTTTAACTTCCCGGTCTCTCCAAAGGAAGAGACCCGGGTGGG
This sequence comes from Ictidomys tridecemlineatus, assembly GCF_052094955.1. NCBI lineage: Eukaryota > Metazoa > Chordata > Mammalia > Rodentia > Sciuridae > Ictidomys > Ictidomys tridecemlineatus. The sequence goes on along the minus strand of NC_135485.1, from coordinate 100,337,014 downwards.
AGAGGAGGAAGCGTAGGAGAAAGGGGTGGGTGCGGGGCAGGGTCCGGAGCCCAGCAGAGGAGGAGCCGGGGCCTAGTCGGCGCTATGCCGGCGTCACTAGGGCAAAGAAAGGCAAGGGGGGAGGGGGAAACAGGAGTCTCCGGACTGACGCCGGGCTTCTTTCGGTTTCGGCTCGAAGGTTTGGCCAGGGTAGAAAAGGAAATGAAGGAATAGACTTAATGTGTGTTCCTCTCCCCGAAGCTATAGCTTTTCAGTGTCGCCCCTGACGCCACCGTACACTCCGCCTTCCAGCGCGCTCTCGCGCGCGCCCGCCTAGCCACCACCACCGCCACGCACCCGTGCTGCCCCCGAAGCTCCGGCTTAGGCGCGAGGACGCGCCCATTCCCCCTCCCCTTTAAGCAGAAGAGGCCCGGGTTTCTCCAGCCTCCCCGCCCTACCCCACCCAACCCAACAGGCTGGCCACTCAAGCCACCCAGGGCCCGTATTTCCCCTCTTACCCGGCCGGCCAGTGGGCCGGCCTCCCTTCCCTTCCCCTAGCTGTCCACACCCACGCGTACAGAGGGGCCGGGGCCTCCCTCAAGCTGCGGCCTCGGCCTCCTCCCCGCGCGGCAGCTGGTGCCTCCCCGGCCCTACGGGGCTCACGCGCACGACACAGCCACAAGATGTCCGCTCTGACGGAACTACTGCCAGCTGCCACGCTCCGCCCCTCCCCCCTCCTCCTGCCTCTTCACCGCCGCGTATCAGTCCGCCAACGCCGCCGTCGCGAGCACAGGATGAATCTAAGGGTGAAGGGGAACGGTTTACTTCCCACGTCCGGGGCGAGCGAATCTGTGCCACCCCCTTTCCTTGTCCTTTTCGGAACAGCCCCTTCTTACTAAACGGATCTGAGGTTGGACTGGGAGGGCGGGGGACGGAGGCGGGTCATGGGCTGAGGGCGGGGGGGGGGGGGGGGAGACGAGTGGCGGAAACAGACTCAGAGAAGCATCGAGAACCGGAAGGAGACCATGGGAGGAAGGTAATGAAAGCAGCAGCTGCGCGGTGGAGCCCCACGCCCCTCCCAACCTCGTCCCCTAGTTTCCTCACTTGGTATTGAGGAGGCGGATCTCGCGAGAACCTCGTGGCCGGCTAACCGGAGCTGCAGCTCTGCAATGACTTAAGGGCAGTTTTGTGCGCTCTTCCTGACTGGGTCCCGCCCCCAAATCACAAATTATCGCGAGATGCCCTGGGACGCCGGCTCGAACAGGGACAGGTCGCTGCCGGGGAAGCACCGCCCCTGAATGCTTATGCTGGTGGGAGGGAGAGGAAATGGAATTCCCCCGACTGATCTGAGCGCGCGCCGACACATCCCTCGCTCACGCGCCCAATCAGGAATGTGCGGTGGGAGGTACCAGGGATTAACTAGTAGATACCTTTAGTCAAGGTTGAGCAGAGTTTCTGAGGTTTCCGGTGGAACAGGTGAATGGTATTTACTCCCCCTGCTCTCGTGGGCTGGCTACCCAGCGAGAGGAGGCGCCTAGCAAAATAGAAACTGTAATTTAAAATAGACCCAGGCCGACAGCTGATAGCTTTCCCCGGTGCCGAAATTAGTGCATTTCTAACCCCAGGGGCTCAATACTGAGAAGAACAGGCCAGCTCGAATTCCAGAGTTACAGCAGCTTCGAAATCCTAATTATGAATTGAGTAGAGAGGGGAGGGTTAGGGGCGGGCCATTTCTACAGTACATCGCCACCACACGGCAAGGTTTAGATGTGAGAACAGGCTCAAATACCCCCCCCCCCTTTTCTCTTGCCATGTTTCAGTTTTTGAGCCAGAAAGTGGTGAAGCTCCAAGAAATCAGGTAGCGTTTTGGTTTAGAAAACCTTAATACATAACTGAAATATCGGCGAAAGGCGGGGGTGTGCAGATAGCAGTGGCCTATTCTGCTGGGTGTAAGGTACGAGTATTTTTGCTTTTCAGTGTATCTTTCGGGCAAAAACTAGTAGGACCTTAACTTTTTATCTGGGAATATAATTTAGGTGTAGAGCACTTGCTTACCGAGTTACGAATCTCTTGAATTTAAGCCCCAGAACCCTCCAAAATTATATATATATAAAAGTTGGCTGCTTGAAGCTTTTTAACACTCCTCAATGATCCTTTTACAAAAGGATTACATAGAAAAATACACCTGTTTTTAAAATATACTTGATTTAGAAAAACTATTGCAGAAAGTAATAAAAATTTCACAGGTTAGTGATAAATGGTCTAACATACTGTTCAAGTGAACATATAGTGAACTAGAGCAATTAAAGAGTGTTTCTCAAACTAATGTCAATAGAAGTCACCTGGAGTTTTGTTCAAAATGCGGATTTTGATTTAGTAGTAGGGGCTGGAGCCTGAGATTATGCATTTTAAACAAACTCCCAGGTGATGCGGATTCCTTCCCCACCCCCTTACCCGGATTTGAACTATTCTGTAAGTGCCCCAGTCATGGCCTACTGGATACCTCTGTCCCTTTCCTCTGTTCCTTCTTGAGTAATCTTTATTGTTCTCTCCTCTAGCTAGCCAATTCATGAGGTTAGGCATGAGGGTGAAGGGAGAAACTTAGGTTCTAAGTTCTTGCTGGTTGCTTCCTTATGTATGATATAGGTCTGGTTACTAATCTTCTATTTCTTCACCGCTAAACTAGATGTAATAATAACTATCCTTTCACGTGGAATTATTGTGTGGTTCAGATGTCATAAAGTTGTGAAAGGACCCTGAAGACTTCACAGTGTTGTATACATGTTAAGTTATTAAAGTAAATATTCAGGTATTAACTGGCCATTTTGTGAAATAAATGTATAATAGTAATAATAGGTATGGGTAAAATTTATGCAACTTTTACCAGGTATTGTGTTTATTAGCTCCCCTTTACAAATGAAGAAACTGAAGCATAGATTAAGTTTCTATCCTAAGTGATAGGAGGAGAATTTGAATTCATATGCTTAATTTAAGAATATTTCATAGAGTAACATGTTTTATATTTCTACTTTAAATGTCATCTGAATCTAACTTATTTCTCCTATTTCATTTTTTTAGAAGCCAGGGTACAAGAATAGTAGGAAACATTCCCATTTACCTAAGGGGAAGTCATAATATCCAGGGAGGTCCAAGAAGAAAAGCCCCAGAGAAACCAATTTGAGTTACCTTAATCTAAACAAGCTTCAGTATAAAGGTATGATGGAACATTACTGCTGTGGATTAACAGAGCACAATAGACTGGAAAAATTTGAGGTCAGAGTTCTTAACTTTTTTGTGCCTCAAACCACTTTGACAATCTGATAAAACTACCCCCATTTTCAGAATAATGTTTTATACGTGTATAAAATAAAATTCATTGTATTATATATAAAGAAAAACATGTGAAATACAGTTATCAAAAAATTAAGGAAAAACAAACTGTGAACATGTGCTTTATTTAAAGTAAACATATGCTTTATTAACAGTAAGGAAGATCTAGTGGGGGGGGGGTCTGATGAAGACCAAAGTTTTGAAATAATAACTTAAATGACATTTCCAGAGCTTGCAAGAATTGTAATGTAATATAAAGTATCTGAACTATCTATTGGTAATACAAAAGTAGGTACAGCTAATATTATTGTTGAAGGAATACAAAATTTTTAGGCATAAGTAAAAGTGTAATTTTTTTCCTCACCCAAGCTCACACATGCCCTCATTCCCTCATTTTTACCCATGAACTGCATGTTTAAAAAGCTTAGGTTAAGTCTTGAAATCAGATTTGTGAAATTTTAGCATACAATTCTAATTGATATTCCTAACTATAATGATTCATCAGGAAAAGTTTAATTACAACCAGTATACTTTAAGAAGGTATTGAAGTGTGTAATATATTGAGGCAACAGTTTTATCGAATTTGTTGATTTTTCCCTCTATTTTGGCATAACTATGAAGGTACTCTATGGAAAATTGAAGTATTCAGAATGATTCATTTTCCAAGCATTCTGGTTGTTTTAGGTTTTATTATATTCACATTCATTAATTACATGCCTTTGTAGATAAGGTGTGAAAGAATTACAAAATGAAAATCAAGCTTGAAAGAAATTCAGATACTGTATGTTTAAGTTTTTAAATAGGTTTTAACAATTGTTGAAGTACTTATTATGTGCTGGCTCATTTAATTCATTGTCTCATCATCCCTGATATACAGATGAAAACTCAGGGCTATACAACTAGTAAAGAGCAGAGCTAGATTTTAAACTGAAGTAGTGGGACCTTAAAGCCTACACTCTTAAGCCTTAAGCTGTTTGTTTTTAGCTCTTCAGTTATTAGTCAATATTAAATTTCCCTTTAGTGCAAAACATACCTGCTTGTTACCTCAAATTGTTAATGTTCTTACTATTGCAGGTAAAATTCTCCCAGTGACTAAAAGGGATTTTCCAAAACCTACTTTTTAAATATTAATTATATCCAATTCTTCCATTAAATAAGTAGAATACTAGTTAGGGCTGGAAAATAGATTTTGTTCTACAGAAATTTTTATTGTAATGGAGTTTTGCTAAAACGATGAAATCTGCTGGGCCTGGTGGTGCACACCTGCAATCCCAGCGGCTTGGAAGACTGAGGCAGGAGGATCATGAGTTCAAAGCCAGCTTCAGCAGCTTCATGAGGCCCTAAGCAACTCAGCAAAGACCCTGTCTTTAAATAAAATACAAAAGAGGCTGGGGATGCGCCTCAATGGTTAAGAGCCTCCTGGGTTCAATCCCCAGTAAAAACAAAAAAAACAAAAACAAAAACACCTCATCAAATCTGCCCATGCCTTTTCCTGTTCTCCAAATGTACTTTCACATTTGCAATCTAAACTTTTATGTTTTGCATAACATACATATGTGATGCTGTTGTAAAATGTGTATATACATCTGAAGTAACATTGTGTGTGTGTGTATATTTTCCCCCAGTACTGATTATTAAACCCAGGGCCTTACAAATGCTTGGAAAGCATTTTACCACTGAACTACATCTCCACCCTTTTTTCTTTTTTTAAAAATATTTTTAGTCATACATGGACACAATATTTTTATTTTGTTTATCCATTTTTATGTGGTGCTGAGGATTGAACCCAGTGCCTCACATGTGCAAGACAAGCGCTCTGCCACAGAGCCACAACCCCAGCCTATCCACCCTTTTTAATTTTAACACAGTCTCACCAAGTTGCCCAGGCTGAATTTGAATCTGCCTCAGCTTCCTGAGTTGCTGGGATTACAGGCATGTGCAACTGAATGCTGCTTCCCAGCAGCTTTTTGATGGCTTATGATAGAGCAGGCTATGATTAGCTCAAATTTTTAAATAGTTCACATATCTAGTGATGTAGATAACCCACTTTACAGTTGCAAATAAAAATATTTTCATTATTTGATTTATTTGAATTATAAGGGTAGAAATGGGTCTATCTGAAAAAAAAGACTCATGTTTTTATCTTGAAATCTGGAATATGCTAAAAGTTTTTGTTTTAAATACTGAAAGAAACATTTATATTCAGAAATCTGTGAAGTTAAAAAGTATTGAAAAGACAACTTAAAAGCAGTCCTCTCTAAGAATATTAAATTGAAGTCTGATAAACTTTCTAATTATAATAGATCAGATTTTTCTTGCATGAGTTGACATAAAATATGAGAAAAATATAAAAGATAAAATTACCCCCATGAACTTGGCAAATAATAATCTGGATAGAAGATGTCAGTGTCCTGATATGTGAGTTCTTCAGTGAGGCCATGTTATTATAATAACTTGAGTAGAGAAGTTCATTTAAATATACTTCTGAATAAATATATTTAATATAGATCAGTACTGTGTGTGTACTTACTAATGTTCTATGTTTACTTGTATCTTTGTAAAAATCTGTCACAGAATTTTATAATTTGCCAAGGATGCTGGGTCTAATACAATATATACCCCATTTTATCAGTTTAATTAATTGAAAATGCTATGGTCAAGACTAATATTCAGAATGTACATTTTGATATTTTTTTGGAATAGGTATTTGGAACCCAACCAAATATTACTTCACATTGTTTTCATTAAAAAAGAGGTAATTTTTATATTTGCTAGTCCAGAATCTGATTTTTATTAATAGGGTTTAAGAAAAATGTACTTTCATGCTAAGAACATCATTTTTACCTAAATGGATAGGTTTTGTAGCATATAAAGAATGATGATGATCAAGTCTTTGACATAAAAATAAATTACCACATTCTTTTTATATAAAAACTTACCTTCACTAATGTTCAGAGTATTACTAGTTATCTTATCCCAAAAGTAGAAATAACCCAAATGTCTATCAACTGATGAATGGTTAAACTGTGATATATATAAGACAGAATAGTATTAATAAGAAGGAACAAAATAACAACACGTTATGTGTAACCTGAAACTTGAAAACTTTCTGCTGAGTGAAAAAGCAGACACAAAAGCCGAGCACAATGGCACACACCTGTAATCCCAGTGGCTTGGGCGGCTAAGACCAGAGGATTGCAAGTTCAAGGCAGTCTCAGCAAAGTAGAGGCACTTAGTAACTCAGTGAGACCTTGTCTCTAAATAAAATACAAAATAGGGATGGGGCTATGGGGATGTGACTCAATGATTAAGTGCCCCTGAGTTCAATCTCCAGTACCAAAAAAGAAAAAAAAGCAGACACAAAAGGCCACACATTGACATATTGTATGATTAATGATCAAAAGCAGCAAATCCATAAGGACAGAAGCTGGATGTTTCATTGCCAGGAACTAGAAGCAGGGGGAATGAAGAATGAATACCAATGAGTATAAGGTTATTTGCCGGAGGGTGATGAAAATTCTAAAATTAGATAATAATGATGGTTCTTTAGCTTTGTTATACATAAAATCCATTGAATTTTATACTTTAAAAGAGTTAATTTTATGTATATGAATTATCTCAATATAGATGTCTCTCTTAAAAAGTAATTTAAATTAAAATCAAAATATGAAATCAACCTGGAAGCTTAGTAAATATTTTCAGTATTTCATAATATGAAATAAATGAGATACAGCATTCTTGTAACCCAGAAAAAGTGAAAAATTAACTTGAGGGTTTACCTCAGTAAAACAATGTAATTTTACATTTGATTTTCATAAGTATTTGCTGTCAAACAGTCTTTAATTTGGAACTATTTTATCAATATTACTTCCTTAAAAAAACATAATGACTAAAAATTAATTTTTATGTTTGTGTATGCACATGAATACTGGCATCAAACCCAGAGCCTAGTGAGTGCCAGGTAATCATTCTACCACTGAGCTACACCCCCTAGTGAAATTAACTTTTAAATAGTGTTGTATTTCATTGGATATAAATGTTCATAGTTATGACCAGAAACAGTATATTCAATTTTGGCATACTCTAAATATAAAAGTTTCCTTAAAAAAGAAAAATAGGGAGGTTCTAATGAAAATCAAAGAGAGACCAGAAGAGGAAAGGAACCAAGGGGATATGGAGTAGGGGAGGGAAAGGAGAAATACTGGGGAATAGTTGACCAAATTATATTGTTATATTGTGTGCATGTATGAATGTATAAAGAATCTTGCTATTATATTTAATTATGCACCAATAAAAAATATGGAAGAAGTTGTTCCTTATAATTTCACATGAAATTAGGTTAAAAATCAGGAAAAATCATCTATTTGGAGGGTTGGGTATTTAGCTAATAATAATATAAATTAAAATTACTTCTAAACCATAATAAAGGTCTTCAATAATGATACAAAAAAAACTAAAGTAAACAGATAATATGTTTTTGAACCAGAAGGGATCAATGTCTTACCAATCTTTGATTTATTATTTAGATAATTGTGGGAATTCTTAAATAAGATAGTAATGATAAATCTAAAATTTATTAAACTTTAGGAATGATTATGGCAATGCTGTACATAGTGGTTCTATAGAATCAGATGATATCTAAATGACTTAAAGGAGCCATTTAAGTGTGGTTTTTATTTTGATATAGCCATCCTTGGTACCCACAGGGAAGTAATTTCAGGACACCCATTCCTTACCAAAAGCCTTGTATGCTCAAGTATCTTATATAAAATGGCATAGTGTCTGTATTTAATCTACCCATGCCATCCAATGTACTGTGTGTGTGTGTGTGTGTGTGTGTGTGTGTGTGCGCGCGTGCGTGCGCGGGATTGAACCCAGGGCCTTGTGCATGCAAGGCAAGCATTCTACAACTGATCTATATATATCCCTAATCCTCCAGTCTACTTTAAATGGTCTCTAGATAATGATAATACCTAAGACCATATAAATGTTGTAAATAGTTGTTACACTGTAACTGGAGATCAAGCTAAGTGAACTAAGCCAGAATCAGAAAGTCAAGGGTCACATGTTTTCTCTCATTAAGGAAGCTGGAGCAAAGTAAGGAAATATGACCAATGGGGCAGTGGTGGGAGACCACAAAAATGAGGGCAGATCAGTGTGGAATAGAGGAAAAGGCTGAGGTGGGGAGAGGAGGACCAGGGAAAAGAAAGGAATGCTAAATGAAATTGACAAAATTATGCTATGTACATGTATGAATATATATATTGAATTCCACCTTTATGTATACCTGTAAAGCATAAATTTAAACAATAAATAAATAGAAAAAGATCAATAGAATAAAGAAAGATAATATGGAGGGAGGAGAGAATGGGAAGAGGAAGCACTGAGGACTGAAACGGAGCAAATCATATTTCATGCATGAACTATTATGTGAAAATGAACCCCACTATTATGTATAACTATAATGCACTAATAAAAAACATTTAAACATTTTAGGTGTTCAGTACGGATGCAGTTTAAAAATTTTTTTTGGATTTGCAATTGACTCTGAATGCAGAGGATGATTGTACTATGTAGCACCTGTTGAAGATTCTATCATTGCACAAAAACAGTGAAACACATGGCTTTTTCTCTTTTTCCTTGTCATGAGTATTCCTTATCTTATTATAAATATGTGTGTGTGTATGTGTGCATGTGTATAGGTTAAGCAAATATCTGTTTTCTCATGCAGTTACGTAATAAGATGTTTTAACTATATCAATATTTAAGTATTATTAATTTTTCAACATAGTATTTAATGCCAGAAGAAAAGTTAAGTACTGGGCTGGGGATGTGGCTCAAGTGATAGCGTGCTTGTCTGGCATGCGTGCGGCCCGGGTTCGATCCTCAGCACCACATACAAAGATGTTGTGTCTGCCGAAAACTAAAAAAATAAATAAATATATATAAAAAAAAGAAAAGTTAAGTACTACTCACACTTCACATCCTCTGCTGAAGGGGTTAATCTATTTTCAGAAGAATGAAAGACAGTTGTTTATCACATCAGGCAAAATTATGACCTTATTGTGTGTTAGTGTGTTTATATATATGTATATATCTGTATATATATGTGTGTGTGTGTTTGTGGTGGGTGGTTATAGATAGACACAATACCTTTTATTTATTCATTTTATGTGGTGCTGAGGATTGAACCTAGTCTCTCATGTATGCTAGGCAAGCATTCTACTACTGAGTCGCAACCCAAGACCTTATTGTCTTTATTTGAAGATTATGTATAGTTTAAGGAGATTCATATGGGTAATAAGTTGACATCAAGTGGACTTGTGGTTAACTTATGTGTTAACTTGATCGGGCCTAGGGATTCCCCAGATGGCTGATAATATATGGTTTCTGAGTGTATCCATGAGTTTTTCTGGGAGAGATTAGCTTTTGAGTCAGTGGACTAAGGGAGTAAATAACAATGTGAGTGAGCTTTATTCAATGCCTTGAGGGTCTGTACAAAACAAAATGGCACAGGAAGGGTGAATTTACTTCCTGTTTGAGGTAGAACATCTGCCCTCAGACATCACCATTTCTAGTACTTTGACCACTGGGTTCAAACTGTGACTTGCAGCATTGCTCCCTCCCCCTCCCGTTCTCAGGCCTTTGGACTTTTATCAATACACCACTGACTTTCATTCTTCATTTTGCAGATAAAAGATGTGGGACTTCAGGGCCTCCAATGTGAGCCAATTCCATTGTTTCTGTTTTCTCGGAAAACCCTTATTAAAACACTCCTCATCACTATAAGGTCTCCTGCCTATAGAACACAAAGAATTCCAGCTAACACCATTATATTTGTTCAGTTTAATGTGACTTTATTGGCCTTTCTATACTTGCTAGCTTGAAATTTAGTTACTGTAACATTGTTCTATTCATGGTAACATGATAACATGTTTTTAAACAATCTTGCTTTCTTTTTTTGAGAGAGAGAGAGAGAATTAACATTTATTTTTTAGTTTCTGGTGGACACAACATCTTTGTTTGTATGTGGTGCTGAGGATTGAACCCGGGCCGCACGCATGCGAGCGTGCTACCGCTTGAGCCACATCCCCAGCCCTAAAAATATTTATTCTTAAGTTTAGGTGGATAAAGTATTTTTTATTTTACATTTATGTGGTGCTGAGGATCGAACCCAGTGCCTCATGCATGCTTGGTGAGCGCTCTACCACTGAGCCACAACCCCAGCCCCAGTCTTGCTTTTGATGTAAAGTAGCATAAAGAGATTGTCATTCACATTGTTAATCAGTGATGTTTAGGTCTGAGTAGGTTGTGTGGGGGTCTAAGCCAAAGAATGTTAATGCAATAGAGATTTCTGGGTTTGAGGCTGCAGCTCAGTGTCAGCACTTGCCTAGCATGTATGAGGCACTGGGTTTGATCCTTAGCACCACATAAAAAACAATGAAACACATAAAGGTATGCTGTCCATCTACAACTACCAAACAAAACAAAACAACAAAAAACTACTCCCATTTCACTAAACTCGTATTTTAAAAAAATGTAATGACTATTATGTGCTAGGTACTCTCCTAGGTACTGAAGATACATAGATGAAAAACCCAGATAACATCTATAAGAAATTCTTATAAGTAGGAAGACCAGTAAGCATCTGACAATACAATGGATTGTTTTTAAGGACATAAATGTGTGTATAGAGCTATATTATTGTATCTAACTTAGCTGCGGTTGATCAGGGAAAGTTTCTTGAAGAAGAGAGCTTATTAAAATGAGTGGAAAAAAAAAGCTGAGACAAAGTTGGGGGAAAAAAAAAGAAAAGAAAAAGGAAGACTCCTAGGTGGAGGGGACAACATGCAAAGTCTCAGAGATGACCTGGAAAGTTTGGGAAACCACAAGTACACGGGCGCATGTGTGTGGGGGTGGGGGTGAGAGAAATAAGAGGACTAGGGTTGTGGCCTAGTGATAGAGCATTTGCCTACCATGTGTGAGGCACTGGGTTCGATTCTCAGCATCGCATATGAATAAATGAATAAAATAAAGGTCCATCAATAGCTAAAAAATACTAAAAAAAAGAGGACATGAGAAAAGATGAGAAGAACAAAGACAGTTAAAAGATACAACTATATACTTTTATTCTGAAATGGAAAGAATGGGGAAATTGAATTTATAAAAATGACTTGATCAGATTTTTATTCACAAAAAACTATAATAGCAATAAGGGTGTATCAAAATTGTTGTTTAGGTCTGAGTAGGTTGTGTGGGGGTCTAAGCCAAAGAATGTTAATGCAATAGAGATTTCTGGGTTTGAGGCTGCAGCTCAGTGTCAGCACTTGCCTAGCATGTGTGAGGCACTGGGTTTGATCCTTAGCACCACATAAAAAACAATGAAACACATAAAGGTAGAGATTAGAGGTAAGGAGAACGGTTAAGGTGCTAATGAAATAATTCAGATGAGATATGATTGTGAGAAAGAGCTGATACTTGCCCTAAGAAAAATTAGTTACTAAATAGTACTTGCCTAAAAGCATTTTTTAGAATTTTCTCTCCATACATATAACAAAATCATAATAAAGTATACCATCCTAATATAAATAACTTAAAACATAAATGTGTGAATTCCCTGTGCACTTAGCTCTTAAAGAACTGTGAAACTAAAGTTTACCTATTACATATTAGACATAGAACAATGTAAGCTAATAAAATATCTATGTACTATATGATTTTAATTTTTTGCAAATTAAATTGCTTCTTGAAACAAATACAAACTACCTAAATTTAAGTTCTTTTTTAAATTTGTCACATTAATACTAATTGCTATGTTCCATATGACAATTGTCCCACCACTTTTCTTAGCCAGAACCATTAGGACACCTTTTTCATTCTTTGATGTCATTTGGCTTTCACATGGCAGAAATTCTACCCATAATATTTTTTATCTATTCTCATTTTCCCAAGACAAAGTACTATTAAGTGCTGTCAACAAGATCATAAACCTAAATACTGCATAGAATCTGAAATCACAGAGTATCTAGTTATAACTTTATAGGAATTACTATAGATTACTGATATAAATCACAAAACAAAAGAGTATCTAGTTTTGGAAATACTGATGAAGATAGAGGTTACTAAAATTCTTTTGTCATATACCTTGAAGTGAAATTTGTTAAGACCTTTTGATTCTTTGAGTACTCAAGTCAAGAAACACTAAGCAGGTAAGACAGATAAAGCAGTAAATCTGATTCTAGAGTTGAAAGTGAAAGAAGAAAGCCTTTAAGTGCATTTTTTTTTTTCTTTTGGTACTGGGTGATTGAACCCAGGGGTGCTTAACCACTGAGCCACATCCCCGGTTTTTATTTTTTATTTTGAAACAAGGGGTCTCATTAAGTTACTTAGGGCCTTGCTAAGTTGCTGAGGCGGGTCTCCAAGTTGTGATCCTCATGTCTCAGCCTCCAGAGTTGCTGGGATTCCAGGTGTGTACCTCCCTGCCTGGTCCTTTAAATGCATTTCAATAATATTTGTATATTAGAGTATACTTATTAAAAACTTCACTATAAAACAGTATGCTGTGTTATATAAGCAACAGCTTCATAACATCTCATGTTTACCACCTCTCTTTTTTTGTTGTTGTTTGGTAATGGCGATTGAACCTAGGGATGCTTTACCACTGAGTACATCCCCAGTTTATTTTTATTTTTATTTTGAGACAGAGTCATACTAAGTTGCTGAGTCTGGATGTGAATTTATATTCCTTGCTTCTGCCTCCCCAATATCTGGGATTACAGGCATGTACCACTATGCCCAATTTACCACATCTCTTGATCAAATCAAGAGGCAGCATTGATTGATTGGCTTCTACCATATAGGTTTGTGTAAGTTCACTCTATGATGTCCACACAGAGGAAATTACTTAATGGCCTGTTTCTCAGATTATGTCCCCATTGTTAAGCCATGCAAATTGTGTATTTTAAAGAAAAATTCGAATGTGGAAGCCAAAAGTCTAAAATAGGTCATACCAGACTAAAATCTGGCAGGGCTGCATTCCTTTCTGGAGGTCTTAGGACAGAATTATGTTCTTACCCTTCCCAGCTTCTAGATGCTATCTCATTCTTTGTCTTGTGAACACTGTCTATAGCCAACAATGATTGATTGAGTCTTCCTTACGTCTCATCATTCTGACACACTCTTTGCCTCCTCTTTCTTTTAAGGTCCTTTGTTGATTACATTGGATCCACCTGGATAAACCAGGATACTCGCCTCAACTCAAGCTTCTTTGTCACATATAGATCTTTGATGTGTGTGTGTGTGTGTGTATTTTCCCATTATATACAGGATTCCTTTGTCAGTATTTATTTACAGGAAATACAGATTAAAGGCCAACAGCAGCCATAAAAGAGTTTTAAAATTAATAAAGTCATAACAAGGTAATATGAAAGTGGAGAAGTATGAAAAATGCATGAACTACTTTACTGTGACATAGCATAATGGTTGACTATATAAATCTGAGTCCTTAATTTATTCTATCATTAGTTAGCAGAACCAGCTCAATTTGTATTGGCTAGTCCCCACATCACTTCCAAAACTCAGAGAATAGACAGTGGTGAGCTAGGACTGGCTTATAAGTACCAATTTTAAAAATTTAGGAATTTTGCAGGCAGAATGTTAAAAACAGCTATTATTAAATATTAAATATAAGTAGAAATTTATATTAAAATCTAATAAGACTCAATAATGAATACTCAAACTCACTTTCATCATTGTACTAACATTTGAGTATCTACTAGCATGCTTTGGTGGTCATATCTAAGGGATTCTCATGGTAGAAGTATTATATAATAGTTTGATGGTGTGTACCTCTTTCTCAATTCTGCATCTAGTGATGTCCTGTGGTAGCCCACAGTAGATATACTTATTTGAGGGAAATCTTCAGATACTACTGATAAGATATTCACCATCCCTGCCTCCAGAATTGGTTATTAAACAGTTGCCAGCAGACAGTGATGACAGGGTCCTTCAGATTGCATTACTTACTATCCATAGGGAATAGCTGAAGCTTCAGTCATGGAGGATTCACCTCTGTGAAACACTTAACTCCTCAATAAGAGAGAAATATTTTTGCCACAGAATAAAGCTTACAATACCTATTTTCCCATTGCTCAATTTTTTTCATTTACGTCCAGGTTCTCTAAGGTTCAAGAGGGGGTGCTAATACATGTCTGTGGTTTCAAGTACAAGCATAAAATATTTTGTTTGAAATAGAAGTAGAAAGGATGTTAAGTACATAAAATTTTACTTGGCAAAAAAAAATTAGAAAAAGCAAATATTTCCATGTAATGTTTTATATATGTAAAGGAAACTAGAATAAATGAAATCGAGCAAAAAGATGCAGAGGAGAATTTGTTCTAACCCCAAAGTTGGCTTTTTATTGGATGAAGACTTTCTATCCAAAATTACCAAAGACATCAAATATTATTAGGAACTTAAGTCCCCAGATTTAGTAAAATACAAGTCATCCAGAGATAACTAAGTAAATTTGGTAGTGTAGGACAAATTCTCAGTGTAAAAGAGCTACTTCTGAAACACACACACACTTTTTTGTGATTGTAATAGGGATTGAACTTGGGAGTTTTGCCACTTTTTTTTTTTTTTTTTTGCCAGTTTTTCCCCAGCCCTTCCTTATTTTTGAGAGTGGGTTTCACTAAGTTGTTGAGGACCTTGCTAAATTGATGAGGAGGGCTTTGAACTTTTATTTATTTATTTTTTTAAAGTTGTAGATGGACACAATATCTAAGGATAGAAACCAGTGCCTCACATGTGCAAGGCAAGCACTCTACCACTGAGCTACAGTCTCAGTCTGGCTTTGAACTTTTAATCCTTCCTTCCTCAGCTTCCCATATCAGAGGGATTATAGGCTTGCACCTCCATGCCAGCTCCATTATACTTTAATGTAAAAAAAAAAATAATAATAATAGGAGAAACTGCCTAGGGAATTAAAGAAGATAGACACTGTCTTACCTTTTAGGGTCTAAATGAAAGGTATGTACATTTAAAATGTAAAAGAAACATCAGGCACTTGATTTTCAATAAGGCATTTGATTATGTCTCATATGGAACTGAAATTTGAGTAGAAGCTAAAGAAAATGCATGCTTGGCAAACTACTAGTATCTTAAGCTACTGGTATTGACAACCATTTAAAGGGTGCATATGAAGAATAGCAGTTGTGGATTAAACTGGAGGAACCTAACAAATCATCTGTAAATAATACCCTATGTCATCACTTTACTAATAAATTTTATAGAGTAGTGGAACTTCAGCAGCTACAGGCTTTTTCTTTGTTGTTGTTGTTGTTTTAAATGAGGAGATGATACAGGCTCCCAGGAGATAACTTCTTTCTTTAGGAATTCTTAAAATTTTTTGAACAAGATTGAATAAATCTCATAGGAAACTAATATTTGAAATAGAGAACTGCCCTGCTGGATGAAGTTTCTATAATTAAAATTAAATGAAACAGTTTTTTTTTCTGTAGTCCTTGTCTTGGTTTCCAAAAATCTGTTCCTCTCCTGACTGACCTACTTAGGTGAGTACACTTTTCTAATCACCAAGATTCAATACATTAATCTTTGTCTTTCACCTTTTTTTTGCTGGGGGAGGGTACTCGGGATTGAACTCGGGCACTCGACTACTGAGCCACATCCCCTGCCCTATTTTGTATTTTACTTAGAGATAGGGTCTCACTGAGTTGCTTAGTGCCTCACTTTTGCTGAAGCTGGCTTTGAACTTGAGATCCTCCTGCCTCAACTTCTCCGGAGCTGCTGGGGTTATAAGCGTGCACCACTGTGCCCACCTCACCCTTCTTTTTCTTTATCTCTCTTTGTTTCTTCTTCTATAGGCCTTAATGCATTTTAAATTTTACATTTTATATTTAAAAATTTTTTTCATCATATTTATGTAGCCACTTCATGAGTTAAACAGATGTTATTAACATTTCATACAAGTGTTTATTGAGGGGCCTATAAGGTGATTAGGATGTAAATAAGGAAGCGGCATCAGACAGGTTAAATGACTGACTAATGTGACAGGACCAGTAATTACTATTAGTCCTATGATTCTAACATCAACATTCTTGTCATTACACTGTGACACTTCTCATCAACTCATACTTGGTCCATTACTGTAGATGTCTTGTGAGTTTCTCTGCCTCTGTTCTTCCTTCTCAAGTCTATTTTGCATGGCACCATCAGATAAAAAGCTTCCTTTATAATACAGCATAATGAAGTTTTAAATGGCTTCTTATTATATAGAAGGTCGAAATAAGAACTTTATCTCTAATGTATGACATCTCTAATCAAACTGGAAACATACTTTGACATTTCTGAGAATATGCTTTTGTTTTTTATCAGTATTTTCCTTTGAGTTACAAATTCTTTTTAAAAAATTTTTTTTGTAGTTGTGTATGGACAACATACCTTTATTTTCTTTGTTTATTTCATGCAGTGCTAAGGATCGAACCCAGTTCCTCACACATGCTAGGCAAGTGCTCTGCCACTGAGCTACAGCCCCAGCCCTTGAGTTATAAATTCTTGAGTGACAGCTATTACAGTGGTTCTGGATATGTGTGTACCAAACATTATCTGTAAACTAAACATATATACAATAACTACCTTGTGTATTTTAACTCAGATGGGTAGGAAGTTTTTAGTAAAATTGTTGACATTAAAAAGGAGTTATTGGGCTTGTGGTGTAAGTCAGTGGGAAAGTGAATGATTAATATGCATGAGTCCTCCCCACAATCTGGACTCCCCTTGCCCCCCCCCAAAAAAAAGATAGGGGAGAGGGAGGAAAGAGAAAGAAACCCCTAGAGTTCTGGTAATGAAGAATTAGATGGTTTTGCCTATACTTCTGCTTGAATAACTAGAAAAACTAGATTAAAACAAAACAAATAAATACCCCTATTTAAAGGCAGTGGAAAACTACCAAATCATTGAGCATTGCAGGGCCAATATCTAGGACAGGAAGAGGGAGCAGAGATGCCTGCAGCATTTAGGGCTCTTTCCCTTGGAGGTACCTGGTTTTTCCAAAAACAACCAAGAAAGTGAACTTACGAACTTTTCATAAGTTCATAAGACTGGGTGAGAATGGGAAGAAAAACAACTAAAGTTTAGGGTTCTCCGTGGAAGAGATGATACCTCAGGTTTTCAGTTGAGATTCTAAAGTGCTGTGCTTTAAGAATCAGATTGTACTGAAAATAAATTAGAACTTTGCAGGAACTGAATCATACTTGTCCTGAATTGGACTGTAAAGACCTTAATCTAGCTACCGAACAGAATTTTTAAAAATCCTCTATCAAGGAAAGTAATGTTATCCAGAGTCTCAAAATACCTCTACAATATTCTTTTTGCAATGTCCAGCACATGTAAGTCACCAGTACATGAAAAGATAAGACCAGTGAAAAAGAAGTTATAGAAACAGAACTCATAAGGATTATGAGGTAATAATTATTTTAAAAAATATTTATTACTTAAAAATAACTATGATTAACATATTCAGGAACTTTTTAAAGTTAGGAATAATTGTAGAGACTGGAAACACAAAGAACCAAATGGAAATTCTATAACTGAAATACTTAGTAAAAATCAGTGGATAAATTTAATAGCCAATTATATAAAGGTAAAGACAAATTAGAGAATTCAAAGAAAGTTCAGAAGAAAATATGCAGATAGATTTATAGAGAAACAAAAGGGATAGAAAATTTGGGAGAAAAAGTAAAAGAGAAACATGAGATAGTGTAAAAAAGGTCTATTATAGGTGGAATTAAAGATTCAGAAGGAGAGGAGAGAGAACATGGAACAAATAACACACAAAAAAAGTTCAACACTATAAATCCTAAGCAAGGAAAAGGCAAAATCATACCTAGTCATGTTGTAGCAAACCTGGTGCAAGTTTCAAACGTTTAGAAGAAAAATATAAATTACTTTCTCGAATGATAGAAAGGTATAAATCAAATGGTGTGCTCTCCAAAGTACTGAAAGAAAACAACCTAGAATTCCTCCTTAAAAATAATTAACTTTAAGAAATTAAGACAAAATATATTATTAAATAAAGACCTCATCACCAGCATACCTGCCCCAGAGGAAAGAGCAGCCTTTTAGAAAAGAAAAAATGAACTCAGAAGTTCTGAGATTTTGGAAGGAATTAAAAGCAATAAAAAGGAAAAATATGTGGTTAAGCCTGAATATTAACTGTACAAAACAATGCTAAATTTGTGTTAAAACACAGATTTAAAACAATAAAACAAATTGAAATGAGAGGGCAAATAAAATGGTCCAAAGCATTTACATTGTTCAGAAAGTAGTAAAAGTAGTAATATACACTAAACTTCTTTTAGAAACCAAGGTCTAAATTCTAGAGTAATTGGAAAAAATATTAAAAGAAATATAACTAATTAAAAAGATGGAATAAAAAATACTTGATCAATCCCACAGAAAGTAGAGAAAAGAGGCTGTAGACCAGATGGAACAATACAAAACACAGGATGGCAGCTTTTAAGGCTCCTATACCAGCAATTACATTAAATGTAAATTATCCCAATTAAAAGACAAAGATTGTCACATTAGATTCATAAAGATTTATAAAGATATAAAGATTAAGAGATGATAAATACTAGCATGCAGAAAGAGAAAAGACGAAAAAGGCATATCTTACAAAAACTAACAGAAAGATGGTGTGGCTATGGTAACACCCAAGTTGATTTCTAAAACTAAATAACAAAATATAAAACATTCATGTTTAAGAGTATTAATGGGAAACATAAAACATTCAAGTTAAGATAATTTTAAAGGACTTATTTTTAAAAGGACTAATTAAAAATATGTGTGTACAGTATAATAGAATTATAAGGAATAGTTCTGTAGGGTTAACAGCTGGGGATCACTTTTAGGCCCAAAGAGGTAATAGGAAGGAGAATTTACCAGGATCTGGAAAGAGAATTTTGGAGAGTTCATTCTGAGAGACCCGATGACCTTTTTCAAAGTACACATTCAGTTACAAGGTAACCTCTAATGGGGGAAACCAGGGGAAATAAATATTCATATTCTTCTCCACCATGCAGTTTCCTTTCATCAGATACAAAGTCATCACAGAGTGATGTCAATTCGATTATGCTGTTAACCAAAACCAAAAACATTAGCCACCTTAGAACTAGCCCCATGGTTTGGGATATGAGAAGTAACAAAAACCAGTTTCATAGAACCTGCTTTTTAGCTGGTCATGCAGCCTAGATTAATTTTAGCTGCTTTCTTCTACCACATAATGGAACTCTTTTACTAGATGAGGTAATTGAACCATACATTTTTGTAAGATCTGAGTCTTTTTTTTTTTTTTTAAGACCTAAGTCTTAGTGGGGTTATTACAAGATTTTTTTTTTTTTGGGTGTGTGTGTGTGTGTGTGTTTAACTTTTTGCCAGTATAGTTCTAAGAGGCATCTTGGTTAACACCCTACATTCCATGTTGTATCATCCTAAAAGCAAAGGGGACAAAAAAACACCATGTCCCTGAATGTCCCTTTCTGTTCCCAAAAAGCTCTCCAAGTTAAGGGAACAATGAGAGCAAGTTTGGGCTGGAAAGTCCAGATACATATTATCTTAAAGGACAGTGGCTTTCTCTTATGCACACTGGGAACCAGGACAAGTTAGTATTATCTGTAGAAAGCTACTTTCTTGCATGTATTGCTCATTCTGCTGGTCGCCATTGGACAAAACACCATGAAGGAGGGGAGTGTTTTGCAGGTGCTGTCAGTCTATCACCACTGAATTCTTCTTGGAGCACTCTGACCTCTTGTTAGCTTTCCAATAAACTATGTCTCCCATGCTATTGCTGGGCGCTTTCTTTGTCCTATCTGCAAACCATCTCACAACCCTGGCACAACTGGGCTATGGACAAGACACACATTTCTACTTCTTATTCCATTGTGTAGCAGCAGTTCAGTTTCCCCTTGTTAAATGGGATCCCTCACACCTTCCAAAAGAACAATCCCTTTATATCTTTTAGTTTACTGTCATAGTTCAAAATTACCAGTGAGCAGCATCTCTTTCTTGTTCACTGAAACCGTATTTCTTGTGAAGCATTTCTCTCTTGTAAACTTGTACAATAGAACCTCCAAAAACAATAGTTTTCTTCAAAACCACTAAAGTTTTGGGGACCAAAAAATTCTAAAGTGGGCTATTAGGTATAAGAGAACAACCAACAAAAAAGCATAAATATACACCAAAAGGGGCTGGGGATGTGGCTCAAGTGGTAGTGCGCTGGCCTGGCATGCGTGCGGCCCGGGTTCGATCCTCAGCACCATATACAAAGAAAGATGTTGTGTCTGCCGAAAATTTAAAAAAATAATAATAAATATTAAAAATTCTCTCTCTCTCTCTCTCCCTCACTCCCTCCCTCTTTAAAAAAAATATACACCAAAAGATACATAAAATAGTGTCCTTAGCAGCATGCCTCATAATAGCCAAAACATCAACAGAAAGTGGATAAATAAATTGTGGTAGGACTGGGGATATAGTTAGTGGTACAGCTGTGGGATCAATTCCCAGTATAATAAATAAATAGTGGTACAGTTATAAGACATTTATATAGTATTAAATAGTAGTGAAAATGAATGAACAACTGTCACAGGTAATGACATGAATAAATCTAACAAACATCATATTAAAGGAAGCCAGACACAAAAAGAACACATTATGTATAATTTATAAGAGTTAACTATTGGGCTGGGGATGTGGCTCAAGCGGTAGCACGCTCGCCTGCCATGCGTGTGGCCCGGGTTCGATCCTCAGCACCACATACAAAAAAAAAAAAAAAAAAAAAAAAAAAACCAAAGATGTTGTGTCTGCCAATAACTAAGAAATAAATATTAAAAAAAATTCTCTCTCCCCTCCCCCTCTCACACTCTCTCTTTTAAAAAAAAAAAAAAGTTAACTATTGGTAAACCTAATCTTTGTTGTTAGAATTCAGAATAGTGACTATCTTTGGGAAGAAAGTAATAATTAATGAAGGCAGCATAATTTAATTATTGATTTAGTTGTGGGTTACATAGTTATCTTCTTTGTGAAAAGTCATTGTTCATAAATGTTAAATTTTTGTAGTATTCTATATGTATGCTATGCTTCCATTAAGTTATTTAAGACTATGGCCATATCACCCTGAAAGCACTTCATCTCAGTAAGAAAAATTCATATAGGGACTGAGGATGTAGCTCACTGACATAGCTCATGTTTGCATGTACAAGGCCCTGGGTTCAATTCCTAGCATTGTTAAAAAAAAAACTCATAATTGTACTCTTTTGTGTGGTGTATAATTTCTCTAGCTACTTTTGTTTTATCAGTTTGACCTAATGTGCATAGGTATGATTTCCTTTGTAATTTTCCTCCTTGTGATTGCTGAGCTTTATGAATCTGTAATGTTATGCTTTTTATCCAATTTGGAAAATATTCACCAGTATTTTGTAAAAAAAAAAAATAGACTATATATAGAGAGACTATTTTGTATCCACTCTTAACATATGTTTTGAGGAAGATGGCACCAGATATTGATTGCCAGTTTTAGGCATGTATTCATTGTATTGGTTAGCCTTCCAAATCTGTGGTCTCCCAGCTGATCCCATAAATTGAACCAAATTTCTAATTTGTTTTCTTCATGTTTCTGTCCAGCTCATCAACTCAAAAGCCACTGACAATGAACCAGTTTATAACCTTACCTCAGGACATATTTTCTAAAGTTCTTCCTAGTTCCCCTTACTGGTATGTTTTAGGTCTACCAAAGGAATTGGAGTATAGTAGAGCCTACTCATATGCATCTCTTGGCAGCTTACTGCAGATCCTTTTATGAGCCAACAAGACCTATAATTTTTTATCTTCCATTAAATAGGTCAGAAGGAACTCTCTATGAGGCCAATTTATGTGGGTTGAAGAAGTGTTGAAGGAGTAGGGCAGTGACTGTGAGAGTTTGACTTACTTGCTCATTCAGTTTACTTGGTCATGGTCCCAGTTTTGTATAGAGTGGACGGTTGCTGTGATTATAAGTTGTATGATTTGGTAGATCACATAAGACCAGTTCATATGTCTATTTTCTGTCTACAGGGGGCTTTCATATGCCATTTGATGGGGTGAGTCAGAGGGTGGCTACAGGGTAGGAGTATGGAGTGCTGGAAGTACTTGTCATCTAGTTGAGGTCTTCAGGTCCTGTGAGGTGTATGGGTAGAGTCCAAAAGCCAGTTAGCAAGATCTGTGGCCAGCTATTGAGCCTCTGTTCCTTTTCCCTGCACCTTCCTATCCCCAGACTATACAGTCACAAAGTTTCCCTTTATTCTTGGTGGGGCAAAACAGCATTCTTAGGCAGAATCAAGCAAGGTTATCAAAGCCAGGAACTCACTTTCCCTGATGCAAAAACTGGTGGGCCATGGGCGCCATTCTTGGCCCTGAACTGGCTTTGTGGGAGGTGATGTAGATAAAATGAAATTGTTCTTCAGTAAATCTATTTTTGGATTTTTTTCCTTCTCTATCTAGAAACTCCTAGCTGGTCTCCTGGGCTTTCAGTGGTTGTTATTAAAATTGGTGATTTTATGGTGGTTTGAGAGCTGGGACCTCCTATTCCACCATCCTGCTGATGTTAGGTAGGGTGCTTTTAGTCTGAATAGCAGTATTTCACACAAAATGCTACTCTCCAGGGGCTGGAGTTGTGGCTCAGCCTACATGTGCAAGGCCCTGGATTTGATCCTCAGCACCACATAAGAATAAAATAAATAAATAAAGGTATTGTGTCCAATTGTAACTAAAAAATAAATTTAAAAAAATGCTACTCTCCATGAGTGTACTTGCTCAAAGGCAAAATATAAATAAAAAGTTAAATAAGGCAACATCTAATTGTATTCTATGCACAATAATATCACAAAGCATTAGATTCCTGGTTTTTAAACATTTAGTTCATTTGCATTTGTAGTAAGCTGCTTTCATAAACTTCTGAGGTACATAAGAATCTGTGCTATTATTATTTTGTTATTCAGTAATTATTAGTGATTACATATGCAAATTATAATAAGCACAGAATTTTTAAGGCAAAAAGAAACTTTAAAGATCTATAGAATTAAGCCTTTAATCATGTATGTATGTGTGTGTGTGTATGTATGTATATATATATATGTGTGTGTGTGTGTGTATGTATATATATATTGTATTTGCCTTTTACTTCCTTTTTTCTTTTTGTGGTACTGGGGATTGATCCCAGAGTCATGCTGCTAGAGCTATATGCCCAGCCGTTTTTATTTTTAGATAGGGTAGATATATGAGGTAGAAAGGTTTTTTCAAAACTCATTCTATTCTATGTGTCTTTAGGTGGGCTGGGTTTGGCTCAGTGGTAAAGTGCTTGCCTAGCATTCAAGAGGCCTTAAGATCAATTCTCAGCACTGAAAAAAAATTTTTTTTTTTTTTACATTAGCACTTCTATGCACTGCTTGGTTTTAGCACCAAAAAGTTTTATGTAAAATTATTTTCTTTTTTAATTGGTGCATTATAATTATACATATAATGGAATTCACTGTAATATAATCATACATGCACATAATTGGTCAATTATGTTCTCGAGCACTTCCCCTTTCCTTCTCTCTCCCCACTGTCCCCTTCCACTACTGGTCTCACTTCTATTTTTTTTGAGATTTCCCCCACCCACCCACCATTTTGCTCTCTAGCTTTCACATGGGAGAAAATACATGATCTTTGACTTTCTGAGTTTCACTTAACGGAATGCTTTCAAGTTCTATCCATTTATGTGAAATGACACTTCACTCTTTATGGCTGAAGAAGATTATACACACACACACACACACACACACACACATTTGTTTATTGGCAGAAACCTAAGCTGGTACTATAACTTTGCTATTGTGACCTGTGCTGCTATAAACACGGATATGCATGTATCAGTATGCTGACTGTCTTTTGAACAAATAATGAAGAGTGGTATAGTTGGGTCATATGGTGATTCCATTTCTAGTCTTCTGAGAAACATCTATATTGATTCCCATAGTTGTTGTACTAATTTACAGTCATACTAACAGTATATAAGTGTTCCTTTCTCCACATCCTCTCCAACATTTATCATTTCTTTTCTTGATGATTGCTATTCTAAGTGAGTTGAAATTTTTTTTTTCTTTTCTTTTTTTTTTTTTTTGAGATGGCAACACAACTTTTATTAGGCTGGGCCAGCCAGGAGGCAGAAGCAAGCTCTCAGCACACAGGGAGAACTGGCCCACCCTCCCATCACAGCCTCTGCTCAGGGCTGGGCCATGGAGGGAGCCGTGTAGGTCTGGAAGCGCTTGTGGGCTTGCTGGTGAGTGAGCAGTCTCAGAGACATGGTGTCCACAGCTGCTTCCAGCCCTGGCTGTTGGCTAATCTCCACCTTGTAGTCATTGACCAGCTGCAGGGAGGCCAACATGGAGCGACACACCTCAAAGGCAGGCTGGCCTGCCACCAGCTCTGCAAAGGGACACCACTTGTTGAGCTGGGGGAATCGTGAGATCACCTGGTCCCCGTACGTGTGGATATCAAAGGGCACATGCTGCTCCTGTTCCAGGAGCAGGGGTTGGATGGTGTCTTCCCAGTCCCTGATGTGCTGGCTCAGCTCTGTCTCCTGGACAAACTTCTGGGAGTTGGCGATGAAGAGCTCCAGATGAAGAGCTCCACATTCCTTGGAAACTGCTCCTCGTAGCTCAGGGACTCTGGCATGGCCTCTGCCTCCAGGTCAGCAGCCTCCAAGTGAGTTGAAATTTCAATGTGGTTTTGATTTATGTTTCCTTGACGGCTGCAGATGAAGACTTTTTAAAATATATTTGTTGGTCACTTGTATTTTTTCTTTTGAGAACAAATAGTTCATTTGTCCATATATTGATTAGGTTATTTTTTAAATGGGGATTGTTGTTTCTTGTTTATATATTCTGGGTAGTAATACTCTGTTGGAAGAGTTGCTGGCAAAGATTTTCTCCCATTCTGTAGACTTTTCTCTTCATGCTCTTATTTTATGGAAAACAATTTTAAAATGTTTTTACCGTATGTTATTGATCTGTTTTGTTTATCTAATTTTGCTTTTATTTCCAGCTGACTGTACTTCCTCTAAAAGCTGTGGGTAAGGCAAGGCAGTTCAAATATAGTTCCTCATAAACAAAAGGGAAGCATAACTTAAGAATGACAAAACCAAAATCAAAATACCTTTTTTTTTTTCTTGTTTTATTAGGGATGGAACATAGTCCTTTGCACTTGCTAAGCAAGCACTTTATCACTGAGCTACATCCACATTTAAAAATTT
This sequence comes from Ictidomys tridecemlineatus, assembly GCF_052094955.1. Taxonomy (NCBI): domain Eukaryota; kingdom Metazoa; phylum Chordata; class Mammalia; order Rodentia; family Sciuridae; genus Ictidomys; species Ictidomys tridecemlineatus. Next base: position 100,311,360 of record NC_135485.1, on the reverse strand, counting down.
TTTGAGACAAATTCTCAGTTGCTCAGACTGGCCTCAAACTTGAAATCTTCCTGTCAGTCTCCAAGTATTTGGGATTATAGGTATGTACCACCATGCAAGCCAATATATTCTTTTTGATAATTTGTTTATCTCTTAAAATATTTGAGTAAATAAAGTGATAAATTTCATAATTCTGTTTTAATTTCATGTAATAAGCATTATATTTGACCCCAAATATAACCTATGGTAAGTCTCAATTGGTTAAAATGGTATTAAGTATTCCATTAATTTCATTTCCTGTTCCAATCCACCAATCCATGATTCCTTTTTCTTCTTTCTTATTTTAGGCTTCTTATGTCCTTGTTCACATGTCCTTTTTCTTGATTTATTCTTCATTTAGGTAGAACACATGTTCCATTAGCTCCCAGTGAAAGAATGCATGGAATGTTGAAACTTTGTTTGAAAATTAATTTCATAATTGGTTGATAGATTGGCTTGCTTTAGAATTCCAAACTAAGTAATTTTTCTTCAGGATTTTAAAGTATTGATCCATTAATTTTTCTTCAGAATTTTAAAGTATTGATCCTGTAACTTCCATAGTTCCTATTGAAAATTCTAATACATTGACTATTTTTTTCAATAACTTTATTTATTTTGGTTGATCCCAAAGTGTGTGTGTTATGATCTTTTCCCCCATATTGTATTTACTTTGTATATACCACATAAAACTAATTTTTTCCCTCCCCATAAACAGTACAAGTTCCTCTTGGTCTTTGTAGGATAGAATAAAAGGGAGAAGGGAGATACAAAAGAATCCTTGAAGCCTATATGGGGTTTTAAGTATTTTATACTTATCATGATCTTAATTAGGTACTCAATACAAGATTAGTGTTTGACATGTTAGCCATTACATTGACCTTGCAGCCCTAAATCAACCACCATACAAAACAAAATGAGTTTTTAAAAGAGAGAGTTTAACTATAAATAGTAAACATGAATAAAACCAGAATTTGTTGTCATAAGGTAGTTAGGTAAACCTGTCATTTTTATTTACAACAATAATTTCATGATCTTTTGTTTGCTAAGAAGGCAGAGTTGTGGAAATGCAAAACAAATTAAAAATATGAATGAAACAGGATTTAAATTTTAAAGTAAAGTATATCTAAGAAAATATTCCCTAATGCACAATAAGGATTTTTTTTTATTAGTGTGGTTAGGAACTATCTCCTTTTAACATAGATCATATTCTACAACAGAAGAAACTAATGTATGATCTGTACTTTTTACAATTTTAAGGCAAAACTTTATCCACATAGATTCCATTAGCTACCTTTCTTGTAATTGAAATATCAAACCCAAATATTCACACGTACTGCTAAGGGGAAACCAGACACACATACATGAAAACTACATACTGTATTATTCCTTTATATTAAGTTCAAAAACATACTAAGCAAAACAGAACTGCAGTGGTGGTGGCGGTGAATGGCACAAGGAAGGCCTCTTGGGTGTTGGACAGACATATTGTATATATTGACACAGCTGGTGGTTACATTGAATTGTACACTTGGCCCTTGAGCATTTATTTTATACTATGTCTCTAAATTGAGGTTATCTGTTTTTCAGTTTCTTAGGAAAAGAAACTCTTAGAAATCTTAAGAACATCATTCAACACAGCATGTTTTGCCCTTGTTGAGACGACAAAGCCTCTGATTGACGGGAAAACAAATACTTAATGGCATTTTCCAAGCTTATCTTCCCTTAAACCACCCTATTTCTAGCCTACCCCTACACCTGAACCACCTTCCCAGAGATGCCTCTTATCTGACCTGCAGAGATTAAATAATAACAACCAATCCAGTTGGCAAGGGTGTTTGAGTCTCGAGTTCCATCATTTTCAGGTTAAATAAGCTTTCAAGTTCCTTCTTCCCTCAAACCAAAAGTAAACTCCCCAAAGTAAATAATAATGTAAAAACCAATCTTTCAATCATCACGTTGTATATCATCATTTATATTACCTTAGCTAGTGAATGGAAGGAATCTGCCTTTAAACATCTTTGTGGAATTTCCACTGTAATTTTGACAGTTTTGAACAGATTAAAACTGTGTGTGTGTGTATGTAATGTTAAAGCTAATATGTATTGTAATGGGTTAAAACTATATATTATAATTTATAACGTATGTATATTAATATACATATGTAATATAATAAAAATATGCATGTGTTTTATATATATTTTTAACCTGTATACATATACACATACCTGTATATAGATGTATGTATTAGTGAAAGATAATCACAGACTTTAAACAGTTCAGAGAATGAAAGATCCCTTTATAAGAAAAATTCCTAGCCAAGCATAATGGCAAATGACTGTAAAATCAGCTACTCAGGAGGATGATGCTGGAGGATTGCAAGTTCCAGGCTAGCTAGACTGGGCAACTTAGCAAGATCCTGTCTCAAAATAAAACATAAAATGGCTGGGGATGTGCCTCAGTGATAGAGCTTCCCTTTAAAATAAAAGTAAAATACCACGGAGAAGGGAGAAAAAAGTATTTATTACAAGCGGTTGTTCCATTAATTCATGAAAAAATGAAATATTGTATTATACAATACCGACTTGCAGTTCTTTGGTATTGTATGTTGTTGATCCAAAGAAGAACTGCAAATAACATCATGCACCCAACAAGCGCATTTCTTTGGATATTTTGACTTCAGCCAAAATACGAAACAAAGTAATGACAAGGAAGATGTTTCAAAGGACTGCAGATGTCTCTTTCCACCCTTCAAATCTTTTTTAGATATTAGTAAAAATAGGCAACATTTAAGACCAAATTGTGGATGTGTAACCGACGTGATTCTGCAATCTGCATTTGGGGTAAAATTGGGAGTTCATAACCCACTTCAATCTAATGTATGAAATACGATATGTCAAGAGCTTTGTAATGTTGTGAACAACCAATAAAAACAAACAAAAAGATCACGAATACTTCAGATTTTGGCAGAAGTCCTAAGGCTTTATACTCTTTAACGACTTGTCTTAAGTGTTTTAGTTGACCTTAGAACTGACCTGCAGATGGAACTAAAAATACATGAAGAATGACTATTACAGGTCTTGTGGAAAAGACAAAGACCTTAGAACTCTGGAGCAGGTTTGCACTAAGTTGCGGAGGTGCAGGACTGTAAGCAGTTGTCGGGTGGGATAGAGTATTTTAATTTTTCTTTTTTCTGTTTTTCGAAGAACCAGCCTTGTCGGGTGAGGCAACAGGATTGGGCACCGTAGGGCGAGGTGGGGGTGCTCTGGTATTTAACCTATCATGGGAAGAAGGGGCCGAAACTCACTTTTGCAAGGCACTTTCTGGTTTGAGAAAGCACTCTCACATGCTTTAATTTCATAGCACGCGACACCTTACCTGCGGACCTCCAGGGTCTACAAATGTAAGAGGCCCAAAGAGAGGGGACTCTTTGAAATCGAGATCCTAAGGAGCGCCTCACTACCCACGCGTTCCCGCGACTAGGGAGCGCCGCGCCCGCACGTCACTCGCCCACTACCAATCGGCGCCGGGCGGGTCACCTCTTTTCCCCGGGCCCCTCCGCCCCGCCCGCGCTCCGACTCAGGCCGTGAGCGCCCGCCGGCCGCTTCCGTTCTCGGCGCAGGCGCGGCAGCCCAGCCGGAGTGCGGAGGGGGCTCGGAGAGGAGCTGACGCCGCTGGCCAGGATGGTACTTGAGAGCGTGGCCCGCATCGTGAAGGTGCAGCTCCCGGCTTATCTTAAGCGGCTCCCAGTCCCAGAGAGCATTACCGGTTTCGCCCGGCTCACAGGTAACCCTCCCCATCAGCCAGTCCCCATCCTTACAAGCTCCCCCCCCCCCCCCGCGAGAGGGGGGAGGGGGAGAAGTGTAGAAACCCCCGTACTAGAGGCGGGGCGAAGCTGGAGGAGCGGCACGTGATCTCGTGACCCTGCCTGCGCCGGCGCAGCAGCGTCTGGAGCTTCAGCGAGGCCGCGTCTAGGTACTTGAGGGCCGAGGCTCTTGTGACCCCGTTGTCTTCGGTGTCCTACTGTGGCTAGAGACGAGGCTTTACTGAAAATGCTGAGTCAGGAGAGCGCCAGTCTCATTTCCTGCGCTACTCATCCATCGCTCTCTGCAGTGTCCTTTGTTTCAGCCGGGTTTAAGTCATCGTTATCCGAGGCGCTGCGTTAACGGGCGGCTTCGGCTCTCTCCGAGCGTGTGGGTGGAAGCGAGTGATGGGAGATAAGTACAGGCATCCATGTAATTGTTTCACTTAGAGATGAAATTATGAAATGACCTCCATCCCAAAGGTAGAGTTGACCTATCCTGGGGGCGTTTGAGGTCATTTTCTTTACTACAGTCTTGGGAGCAGTTGGAGGAAAGATGCCTTAGCTAGAAAGTGTTCGAAGGCTGGTGTGACTGGATGACAGCCTTTCAGTTAATTTTTTTTATGTCTTAAAGAGACTTTTAAAAAATCCCATTTTCTTCAATGAAAATTAGAAGCAAAAAACTTTAAAAGTTTCCATTATTGTTGCTTGTAATCTTTCTGTTTAGCTCTAACAAGTTTTAGAAGCAATTGGCTCTCTCATGATGACTCTGCATTCTTGGAAAACATATGGACTTCCTTAATAACCACATACAATTTACAGACAATTCTTATCTATCAGCAGCAACCCATCTTTATGTTACATTTTCAAGAGTAATGCTTTAAGACATTAAGTGTGGTACTGCCCTTTGGAAGTACAGTATATTCCAATACCTTGATTTTTAAAAACATTCTTTTCATCACATAAACCTTTGAAATAGAACTGCAACAATAAAATAGTCCCATTCAAAAGTCAGAAAACAACATATTTCCAGTTTACAAGCTAGCTATGAAACTTACAGATTTTACTCTTAAACCAGTGGGGATTTTAATAACATTTCCTAGGGTAACACAAATAGATGAGTGAACAAATGTAAAATCATTAGTGTTATTTATCCAGAAGGGGCCATTGAACAGTTTTTTTTTTTTAATAGTTGTAAGTGGACAGCATGCCTTTATTTTACTTTTATGCGGTGCTAAGGATTGAATCCAGTGCCTCACACATGCCTGGCAAGCACTCTGCCATTGAGCAGAAGTGAAAGAGTTGAAAACATACAGCCATAAAAGTTTCATATGTGTGTATGTTCATTGTAGCCTTATTTGTAAAACCCCCTGAATTGGAAGCAGCCAAGTATCTACCAAAAGAAAAGTGGATAAACAAATTATGATACATAAAAAGGAACGAATTCCTGATCCACTGTATGAGTTTCAAAAACTTCCTGATGTGTGAAAGAAGCTGTGGTTGTGAAAATATGTGTTGGAGGAGTAGAAAAGTGCAAGAGAATACTTTCTAGGGAGATGGAAATATTTTACATATTTTTATGCAAATATTTTCACACATTTTCAGTAGAGGCTAGAGAGATGCATTGTCGCAACACAGAGCTAACCACTGTTATTTTATGTAACTTATACCTCTATTTATTTAAAAAGAAAGTGGAACAAAATGTGAAAGCATAAAAGATCATTAAGTTCAAACAAAAGAATTGAGTTTCACTTATTTACATGTAAATAATAAAGGTTATTTCTGAAAGGCCAGAGTTTTATTTTAGGAAGTTTTTTAAGAATTTGGGAAAATACTTATATGATTACTGTTATAAAAGTTTTCTTTTCGGGCTGGGCTTGTAGTTCAGTGGTAGAGCACTTGCCTTGCACTTGTGAGGCAGTGGGTTGAATCCTCAGCACCACATAAAAATAAATAAAGGTATTGTATTCATCATAACTTAATTTTTTTTTTTAAGTTTTCTTTCCTCTCTAATTAGTCTGTATTTAAAAGTCAGTGTAATTAAGGATTGTATTGGCCCTTCTGGAGAACAGTGTGGATCTCATTTAAACATTTTCTTCCATATAATTATTTTGCAATTTAAAACTCCTCAAGTCATTAAGTATTTATTATTGAGCATCTATTGTGGGCCAGGCAGTGTTCTAGAAACTAAGACACTGTTTTATTCATAATAGAAGGAAACAGATTTTTAAATTGATCATTTATTTTACTAACCCTTTATCCTAATATAGTTTATATTAGGTTTCAAGTGATAATAGTAAAGTCATTCAGTGATAGTATTTTACTTTCATCTCTTCTACAGTTAAGAATAGAAATCATTTCTGTGTCTTAGCTGTAAATTATGCACAAAAAAGTCATAAAATCAACATCAACCAAGTTGTCAATATTATTTTTATGGTAATCTTTTGCAAATCTGAAATGGGAAACAAATTGTCCTGGTTTCTTAGAATATCATTTCTCATTGAGATCCAGATATGTTTATGTGTACTTTTAAAAATCTTTTTAATAATAAGAGCTGGGGACATGTTTTTATAATAATATTTGTGGCTCAGTAGTAAAGTGTGTGCTTGGCCTGCTTGAGGCCCTTGGTTCAATCCTTAGCACCAAAAAAAAAAAAAAAAAAAAAGTATTTGTTTTTATAGCTTAATCAGGAATAAGGGTGTTAGAGCTAGTGTATGTCACTATATAAAAGGTTGAATCTGCCCCTTCTGAAACCTAATTCTGTTGGCTTAAGGAGATAATTTCTTTCAACAGTTGAGAAAATTGATGTTAAATTGAGTGCTATTCTACCATAAATCTGTCTGACTTGAAAAAAAATTAATTTTTTAGATCAGGTATTTAGAAATGTAATTTCTGGAGAGTAAGATATGGACATTTGTACTTTTAATCAACATTCTTTGATTGACCTCCAAAAGGACAAAAATACATTTCTCTGTATCTCCATGAACCAGAGAAAATGTCTTTATTATTGAATGTTAAAAACAACCATTTTATGAATAAAACATTTCATCACATGAAAAACAAAATTGCTTGCTATTCAAGTTATTTTGACATGTTTTTCCTGTCTTGATTTTGTTTCTCTGATGGTACTCTGGTTCTTTTACCTTGTTAGTCTTGTTGTCGTTTGTTAAATAGTAGGTTATAGAAGTTTCATATAAATGTTAGGACACTTGTAATAATATTAGAAACATTAATATTAATTACACTTGTAATGTTAATATTAGAAACAGGTGATCTTCATATAAAGTAAGAAAGTCTATTGGAAGTGAAATATTTAATAAAATTTAAGAAGACTCAACCCTTTTACATTCAAATGAGTAAACAAAATGCTGCCTAACTGGGTGCTTTTAAAATGGATTAAATGTTGAGATTAGCTAGTTTCATCTATGTCACTTAGTTGTCAAAAATGCATCTCTCCCCAACCTCTAATCATCTTTCAGATTTTCATCTTCTCATCCTGGCTTGTCTCCTAAATCCTTGGTACTTCTCATAGAGGTACTACCTTGATATAAGTGAAACAAAACTCACCTGAGTAAACCACTTAACTTGTAGCTCTTGGAGTATTCTCTTTTTATCCTTTTCTCTGGAGAGAGCAGAGAATTGCCATTTTCTTTTGCGCAATTTCTTTGTAGAAAATATATTCACCCTTTCAAAGAAAGCTCTGTCTTTTAAAGCCTCTGCCATTCATCAGTGCAGTATTACCTCCTTACTTTTTTGTTGCTATTTGTGGACCATTAGTCTCTCCCTTACGTTCTTTAACCCATTTTTTTGCCTATCATCCCAGATCTGGAATACCTATAAAAAGCTGAATATAGTGTATAATATAATCATATAATATATAACTATATAAAGTAAGAATATAGTCAAAATATACTAATATTTACATGTGTATGCTAGATTATGATCTTCAGTTTATTTTAATGCACTTGTGTAAATTTCATCAATGTTAACATGAAATCTTGGGACTTAATGGATTAAGGATGCTGATGCATCATTTTCCCCTTTTTTGTACGTCTCCTGCACTCTCTCTTCCTGTTTAAAGTCACCTTTCTTATATATTTGGGGATGGGTTGTTTTTATTAGATGTCACCATCTATCTATGGAATGAAAGGATCTTTACTTCTTCCATTTATCTCATGCCCATAACTAACTTAACCAAAGTCTATTGATTTTACTACTTGAGTTAGTGGTTCTTAAATTTTGTGTTGATAATAGATCTATTCTTGGTGAATATCTTGAGATATCTATATCTTGAGATTTTGATGAAAGCTATGGTCTATCCTCAGAAAATGTGCACAAACACAATTGTTCAAGGGAATCCCAATAGATAATTTCTTACAGTTTGTACCCTCTTCTCTGCTTTAATGTGCCAGTATCCTAGTTTCAGCTGGGATCATTTTTTTCTGGGCTATTTCACTGTATTTCTAATAAGTTGTCTTGCCTCTTGTTTTCCTACCATCATCCCTCTCTGTTCTTCCTTATGGCCATCCTCTTATCTTCCAACAGATACCAGCTTAATTTCATTAATGAATCATTTTCCAAGTAAATTAATATTTAAATATGTCTGTGGTTTCCTATTATGCATGGAATAGATTCCCACTTATCTGATGCATATCAGAAATTTTCATCACATGGCACCTGCTGGGTGCCAAACATCTCTTGGGTTTCATTGTATTCCAGCAATACCATGGCAGTTAGTTTTCCAAACCTTTCATGACTGTCATCTATGTGCCTTTGCCAATGCTATTTCCTTTGCATAGAATGTAATTCCTCCTTTCATTTGCGTATGAGCTTCTGTAATCTTACTCATCTTTCAGAAACCTGGTTGTCAAAACCAATAACGTTTTTGTTCATTTCAGCAATGAATTACTCATTTCTTCCTCTGTATCTTATATATGATTGCCACATTACACAGTACTGTAATCCTTTTTTTTTGGAGGGGTACAGGGATTGAACTCAGGGGCTCTCAACCACTGAGCTGCATCTCCAACCCTTTATTGTATTTTTTTTTTTTTTTTAGAGACAGGGTCTAATTGAGTTTCTTAGTGCTTTGCTGAGTTGCTGAGGCTGGCTTTGAACTCATGATCTTCCTGTCTCAGCCTCCTGAGTTGCTGGGATTATAGGCATGTGTCACCTTGCCTGGCCTGTAATCCTTTTTAGTAGGTTTGTATTTGATAGAGGATGGACAACTCCTTTGTGATAGGATTGTATCTGTAATTTTGTATCTTTAATACTGTCACATTACTGTCCATGTTCATGAGGTTTTATAGTTTTAGAGGGTATATAGTTTTGGACTAATACCATTTCAAAAAGTAGATTTCACTCAGACTGTTTTATAAGTTATTACTTTATTGTAGGAGATAATAGCACCTCTTATTATATTATTTTAGAGCAGTGTTTTACCAAGGAATTACATGTTCAACATTTTGTGAAGTAGATTTTAAAACAATTAATACTATTTGTTCCCTGAGATTTGTGGATTAAGATTAAAAGAGCTATATTTAAAGAGTCCAAAGTTAAGATTTTCATCTTTACATTCTTATTCATTTGCTTTTTGACATTTTAGCCTCTTGTAACTTTCTTATAATATGTAGAATAATATTTAATGATATTCTACATTCAACAAACATTTATTGCATGACCACCAATTCAACATCTGCATTGGATGAGGGGGACAAAACCTAAAACATTGATTGCTGATCTAGAAGTTAAGTGTAAGTAAAAATTATAAATCAGTATCATGAGTGAGAAAGGGACTGACATTGTGCTCTTCCTTCATTCAGTAAGTCACTTATTAACATAGATAAGGCATCCACTTTGGGCTAAGAACATGGCTCCTTTCCTCTCCAGGTTTATATAAAGAGACAACTTTAGACACAAAGTAGTGTGATTGCAGAAATATGAAGAAAGGTGCTTGGAAGCATAGGAGGAAGTGATTGATTCTATGTTGTGAAACCAAAGAAGTCTTCTGGAAGAGGTAATATTTGAACCTAGTCTTACCATATAAATAGGTAAATGAGAGGTAGAAGCATTTTTGTAGAAGAAATTCCATCTGCAAAGACTGCTATTAGGCAATAACTTTGGCTGGCTTTGGGTGTGTGAAGGAGGGAATGTTTGGTGAGAATTGAAGCTGGGAAAGTAGTCTTGCTGTGCTATGGAGTTGGAAATTTAATGGAACTATTTAAAACAATGCTGTTTTTAAAAAAGTTTGTGGGATAGAAATGTTCTCTGTGCTATTTATTATGGTAGTCAATGATTATATGTAGATATTGAGCTCCTGAAAGGTGTCCAATTTTTCTTAGAAGTTGAATGTGTATAGTAATCATGTTTTTTAAATTTTTTCTGTATTTTATGAGACCTTGACATTTTGGGGACCTTGCTGTCCGTGAAAGTCTGTCTCTCCCAGGCAGAGTATTAGACTCTGCCTCTATCTAATTCCTAGAGATATTAAACAATTTGCCTCAGAGAAAACTTACCATATATTAACCAACCAATCCAAAGCCTATACTCCCAACCACCTCCTTTATCTAACTCCTTCTCATTAAGCCAGTATTTCCCCTTCCCTGAATCACCCTGGGGATAGATAAGAGACTACTAAAAACCACTCCTTTTGCCTGGAATCCACTAAAATGATTCCAGCTAGTCAGTAGAAGCTGTTTACCCTGTCCTGCCTTGCCTTTTCCATGGAAACCACAGTAAAGGCATGTGCCCTCCCCTCCCCTCGTTTTTTTCCCCCATCTCCTCCTCCCTCTAAGCCAACTCTGGTACTTCCCCATTTTGCCACCTCTTCTTGAAAACTCAAAGCAGTTGTGTACATGATTACCATACTTGCTTAAAAATGTTAAGATACAAATCAAAACAAGATGGTGGCTAATGGCTAACATATTAGACAGCACAGATCTATACAAAGATTCTAACCCCAAGAAACAGTTCTATTTCATGCACAGAACTTTAGTTCATTAAATAATCTTCATGGGGTGTCTCCTTTTTGGTTATGAGACTGTAGCAGCTAATGAGAAGACAATGTTCTTACCCTTACAGAGCTTCATTCTGGTAACTAACAGATTACATCTCCAATTCTACCATAGAGCATTGCCAAGTTTATTTGGCAAAATGTTTTTTTTCAAAGGAGTTGCTCCTGCTTCCTCTCCAGTCTCTGCAATCACTTTTCAAACTGCCATTTATTGCGTATCTTCTCTGTACCAAGCAATATCATATAGATGGTATGTATGTAGGTTTCATTTAGATCTCTTTGGCATGGCGCTATATCAAAATTTTATTTTGGAAGTATCAGTATTAGCCAGTGTTTCTTTCAGTAGTTAAATAGTAAGAAAATTGAGAGTAGTTTTTTACCAAGAGAGAAATAGATTTAATTTTATATCTGTTGGATTTGATTCACAATGATTTAAAACAAGTTTTGGATTTAGATTTTCAGGACTAAGCCTGCTAAGCTACAGTTTACCCACATGTGAAATGGGAATAATAATGTTACAATTAAATAGTTAAATAATAAATGGTGTTAAATGAGTTAGTACATTAATATTTATTAGCATATTTATTAGCATTTCTTGGCACATAATCCTGTTTTTCTCTTAACTAGGATATTTCTGTATAGTGCCTAGTAAGATAGGCACTCAGTGAAAGAAATTAAATATAACTCATCAGGAGGGGCTGGGGTTGTGGCTCAGTGGTAGAGTACTTGCCTAGCATGTGTGAGCCTTGGGTTTGAGTCTCAGTACTGCATATAAATAAAATAAAGGTCCATTTACAACTAAAATAAATATATATTTAAAAAAATATAACTCATCACAAACATAAAGGATTCCCTGTAGAATATTAGCAGGCTTTTGATAATTGTGTGCTGAAATGTTTGTCTTGGTTTCTTTATATGTTTATCTCTATAGGCATAGAGAACCATTTTCATTTAGATCACTTGTTATATTCCCTATCTTCTTTTTTTTCCGTATTTAATTTTCTTTTTAAAAAATTTAAAAAATCTATTCTACTCAGTTATACATGACAGCAGAGTACATTTTCATTTATTGTACACAAATGGAGCACAACTTTTCAATTCTCTGGTTGTACATGAAAAAAAGTCGAACCATTTTCATGCAACCATACATGTACCTTAGGGTAATAATGTCCATCTCATTCCACCATCTTTCCTGCCCCATCCCCCCCTACACACACACTCTTCCCAATCCAAAGTTCCTCCATTCTTCCTATGCTCCCTCCTCCCCAATTATTGGTCATTGATTGGGTTTTTGTTTTTTGGGTTTTTTTTTTCTTTTTTTCTTTTTTTTTTTTTTAGTTCTTTATGTATCCTGGAGATTAGTGCTCTATGTATCCTGGAGATTAGTGCTCTATCTGATATGTGTGTGGTAAACATATTCTCCCATTCTTAGAGAAACATTTGGCTTTTGGGGATTGGCTTACTTCGCTTAGCATGATATTCTCCAACTCCATCCATTTACCTGCAAATGCCATAGTTTTATTCTCTTTTAATGCTGAGTAATATTTCATTTTTTTATCCATTAATCTGTTGAAGTGCATTTAGGTTGGTTCTGCAGTTTAGCTATTGTGAATTGAGCTGCTATAAACATTGATGTGGTTGTGCTACTATAGTATGCTGATTTTAAGTCCTTTGGGTATAGACTGAGGAATGGGATAGCTGGGTCAAATGAAGGTTCCATTCCCAGATTTCCAAGGAATCTTTGGATTCTACTTTCCAGAGTGGTTGCACAAATGTGCAGTCCCACCAGCAATGTATGAGTGTGTCTTTTCCTACACATCCTTGCCAATCCTTATTATTGCTTGTATTCTTGATAATTGTCATTCTGACTGGCATGAGATGAAATCTTAGAGTAGTTTTGAGTTGCCTTTCTCTCATTACTAAAGATGTTGAATTTTTTAAATATATTTGTTGATTGCTTATATATCTTCTGAGAAGTGTCTGTTCACCTCTTTAGCCCATTTATTGATTGAGTTATTTGGTTTTTTTGGTGTTAAGATTTTTGAGTTCTTTATATATCCTGGAGATTAGTGCTCTATCTGATGTGTGTGTAGTAAAGATATTCTCCCACTCTATAGGCTGTCTTCATGTCATTGTTTCTTTTGCTAAGAAGAAGCTTTTTAGTTTGAATCCATCCTAGTTATTGATACTTTATTGATATTTTATTTCTTGCACTTTAGGAGACTTGTTAAGGAAGTTGGGGCCTAATCCAACATGATAAAAGATTTGGGATAATGCCCTGTCTTAAGTGTTCATTAAATGTCTTTGGAGTACCTAGCCTGTCTTAATGAACATTTAATGAACACTTAACAGAATGAAATTCATCTTAAAATGAGAACATTGAATATATGCAAGTTTTAATTCATTAAGATAGTGTATTTTACATAACATTTTGGTATTCTTCAGAAACATTTACCCAAAAAAGTAAGTTGAAGCATTTGAAGATACTCCTAATCTAAAATTATAAATCAGAGGTAAAAATTTTATGAATATTGTTATATGATTTTAAACATGGTATTAAGGAGAGAAGAATGAAAATGTTTTTTAAACTTAAATGTATCACACTGAGTTTTACTTATAATTATGATCAATGTAATTCCTGATAAAAGTAAAGACAAACAAAAATATACTTAATGGGTACAATGACATTTAAAATAGGTTTCTGAAAATAAGATTTCCAGTTTCATGAGTCTTAGTTTATCCCATAAATAAGATAGTCCTAGATAGAACTGGGTTTATCGTGTGATTTATTCTGTTTTACAGGTAAGTTAAATGAGAAATTAATGTGAGAGTAGCAGTAAGTAGAGTAAGCTCATGGACCCAACTAGACATGCTATTTTGCATTTTTTTTAACATAAGCATGCAGATTCTGACAAATATGTACATATTTAGTTTCAGAATGGCTTCGGTTATTGCCTTTCCTTGGTGTACTTGCACTACTTGGCTACCTTGCAGTCCGTCCATTCTTCCCGAAGAAAAAACAACAGAAGGATAGCTTGATAAATCTTAAAATACAAAAGGAAAACCCTAAAGTGGTGAATGAAATAAACATTGAAGATTTGTGTCTTACTAAAGCAGCTTATTGTAGGTGTTGGCGTTCAAAGACGGTAAGATGTCTGTTTACCTGTACAATGAACTTTTGTGGAGTTAAGAATTGTTTTGTTTCTTAAGTACCAGTTTTGAGGTTCTGTGAGAGATTTTTTCCCTTAGTAGTCTACTTACATTAGAAAAGTTAGAACAATAAATAAAGATAGAAATCTGATGTTTTCCCAATGCTCATCACTGTCTAGAGGAACATATGTTTTAAAATACACTTAATTTTTGAGAGAGGATATAGGTTTAGTAAAAAGAGCTTAAGCATTGAAGTCAGAATAGTGTATAAATCTAATGCCTGTCACTTGGGCAAGTTAGGCAAGTTGTCAACTTTGTACAAGTTACTTTTTTTTGGATCTGAGGTTTGAGCCCTGTGGTATTTACCACTGAGCTACATCCTTAGCCTGTATTTTTTATTTTGAGATAGGGTCCACTAAATTGCCTAGACTGGCCTTGACTTGCTATTGATTTGTCTCAGCCTCTGGAGTTGCTGAGATTATAGGCATATGCCACTATGCCCAGCTGTAAATTATTTCATTTTTAATCTCTAATTTTCAGCATTCAAAAAAACAAAAACAAAACAAAACTGTTACTATATCAACATTGCAGATATTTTTGAGAAATTAGTAAAATCATATTTATAAATTTTTCTACTTAAGATGAGCTAGTAAATGGGAGCTATAATTACTGATGATTTTTAATAAAAGGAGTTTAGAGTAATGAGTATTATAAGTAGTTAATGAAATCTGTTTTCTTTGATCATAGGTTATTTAAGATTTTAAGTACAATTCTTCATCACAGCATGTTTTATAATAAAATTTAGAAACTATCTGATGATAGAACAATTAAAGTACAGCATAATACAAATGATAGAAAATTAGGACTCTTTTATAAATCATGTTTTTAAGGAATATTTAGTGATGTGAGATCCTGATTTAATACAAGATAGAAAAGCATATTATAGAATGATCCTAGTTTTTAAAAATGTGAATACACAGTAAATGCACAAAATGTTACATAAATCTGATAGATTATGAGTGAAATTTTTTTCATTAATTTTTTTTTCAAAAATCCCATGGTATACATAATCTTTACGGTGAAAAAAACAGTATAGAATAATTTAAATTTAGATTTCATTTTAAAATTTAAATAATTTAAGAGATGAGCTCAAATTTAGTGTTTCATAGAGAATAAGAATTTATCGTTGATTGCATTTTAAACCTTATATGGAATCATCCAGATTTTTATTTAAAATCGAAACCAAATGAGTTAGTTATTTAGATTGTTAGATTTGCTGTGGGTATCAGAATGTGGTCAGAATGTATCTATTATTCAGAAAAGCTATCTGATAAAATTTCTTTTTTTTAGCAAGGATATGCTTTCTTTTTTTTTTTTTTTAAAGGATGGGTGCCCCAACCTATGCTCTTTATTTATTTATTTTTGAGAGAGAGAGAGAGAGAGAGAAGAGACCGAGAGAGAGAGAATTTTTTTAATATTTATTTTTCAGTTTTTGGTGGACACAATATCTTTATTTTATTTTAATGTGGTGCTGAAGATTGAACCCAGTGCCCCGTGCATGCTAGGCGAGTGTGTTACCGCTTGAGCCACATCCCCAGCCCCAGGATATGCTTTCTTTATGATAGCATATCACAGATATTTATGAGAGCACATTTCACAAATATTTCTATTTAATCATATTTTTAAAATAACACTAATTCTTTTTTTTTTTTTCCTTTTAGTTTCCTGCCTGTGATGGTTCCCACAATAAACATAATGAATTGACAGGAGATAATGTGGGTCCACTCATACTGAAGAAGAAAGAAGTGTAATAGTAATGATTTAGGATTGGTCAATTGTGTGCTGTAAAATCTTCCAACAACATTTTCTCATTTTTTGTGTATACAAAATCTTTGAAATGGTGGTTTTAATTATTACCACTGGCTGAATAATTATTTCTGCCAATTTATTTTCTTGCTACACTACTGTTTATATTTGATATTTAGTATATTCAAAGTCATTTATGTAGAAGTTATCTGTCAAGCCTCATTCTGACTTCAAGGAATTAATGTATATTTCGGCAATAAAATCCATACTTCTGGTTTTAATTAATTTAGAAATTAAAATTTTGGCAATGTGTCCAACACTGTTTCTTTTGATGATTAATAATGCAACAGAATCCGTACTTTAAAATTTCGCTACACTGTTAAATATTTTTTATATTGCTTTGTTTTGATCCTTTGAAATGATTTTATCTTCCTTTGGCCTTCACACTCTGATTTTTTAGGTGAATTAAGAAAAATATTACCATCAAGAATTACTTAAGGTTACAGAGATAAGCTTTTTTGCTTTATAGAAATTGTTGTTTCATTAATATGAATACCCCAATTTCAAAAAATTAGTAAACTGGATATAAAAAGTTCCAATGAGGAATAGTTATTTACATTATAAAAGATTTGTTTACTTTACAAAAGGCACGTTGTGTGTGTATGTATTGTGTGTCTGTCTGAGCTAGTGACAGCTGGGGGTAGGGTGGCAAGAACATTTAATATCTAAATGTACCTGCTGCTGCAATTTGAGGTCAGTTAGAAATAAAAGCATATCTGAATTCAGATTAAAATGTTAAGTAGTTCAAACATTTTTCTCTTAATAGTATAAATCATTAAAACAAAACATTAAAATATTTTCAAAATAAATTTAATGAACAATCTTCAAAATATTCACAAATATTTTCTTTTTAACATACACTGAGCCATATCCCCAGCCCTTTTTTGTATTTTATTTAGAGACAGGGTCTCACTAAATTGCCGAGGCTGGCTTTGAACTAGCGATCCTCTCGCCTCAGCTTTCCAATCTGCCAGGATTACAGGCATGTACAGTACAGTTCTTATAATAATAGCATGTACAGTACCAGCATGTACAGTACAGTTCTTATAATAATAGCTGCTTAAGTTAGGCTTTTTCTTTTCTTTTTGGTATTGGGAATTGAACTTAGGGGTGCTTTACCGTTGAGCTACATCCCCAGCCCTTTTCATTTTTTTTTTTTTTTGAGAAAGGTCTCACTAAGTTGCTTACTACCTTGTTGTGTTATTGAGGCTGGCTTCAGACTTGTGATCCTTCTGCCTCAGCCTCCCAAGTAGTTAGGATTATAGGCATGTGTCTGTTTATTAAAGGTACAATCCATTCAGTTCACTGTTTTCTTTTTTATATGTAGAGGTGCCAGGAGTCAGGCATTTAATTCTTCCAGTAATAAATCTAATAATTATTGAGCATTTATATGTATCTGGCACTTCACTAACATGGTAGTTGGATTTTGAATTTATTACATGTAATGTCAAAAGGTTGTACTGCCTGATCTTAACTTTGTGATTAATAGCAAAAATTTTAGTTAGAAATCTAGTCTGTAGTTTCTAAGAAGTCCAAAATTATTGTTCTTTCCTCTTCCCATTTATCAGCGAAGGAAAAATACAACATTGCTCTTTTTTTTTTTTTTCCCTGTGACTTTTATTCAATACCCTTAAGGGCTTCACTGACTGTCAAGAGTAATCAATTATTTTTTCTAAGGTTGGTCCCAAGACTTGGAGAAAGTCCTCCTTACCAAAAGTTTATATATTCTTGTCTGTGTGTTTGTGGTCATGAAATGTTGGGTTTTTTTTTTTTTTTTTTGTAAAACCATTCACTGTAACTCAGCAACATGTCTCTAAACATGTTCTAGTGTTTTCCATACTTAGATTTCACAGAAGATAAATTTTCTGAGAATATGTAGTCTAAAATGAAATTGTCAACTTTTAATTTTGTCAAATAAATAAGAGCACTTAAAATATTGAAAGTGAATTCTGTCATAGAAAGGTAATTCTAATGCACAAAAAGTAAAATGGTTAAACTCTCACAATAAAGGGTTTCTCCCCCTCCACATTTTCCATTTTAAAAATATGTTTAAAGAGCTATGCCAAATATTTTCCTGCCTGTGCAAATTTTTCAGAAGCCTGAACTGGTAGCAAGCTGTTATTTTAATAATTCTTTTACATAAGTAGTATTGTCAGTTGCCACCACTTCCCAGAATACTGTTATGTGTATCTTAAGAAACAGACATTAAATGCCTCTGAATTGATACAATAAAAGTAACTTAGCTCTTGAAATACATGTTTCTAGAGTCTTCAGGAAATACACTGTCTCAAGATTGTTTTGAGAGCTGCCTTTCCTGCTTACCTAGGGAACTACTCATGCCTTACTCAGCTAATGGGCACCATCATTACATAAACATCAGGTATCCAGAAGGGTTAGCAGGCTTGAGGTATTAATGATTCATTCATGTGGATAATTAAGCAAGTTGTATACGTTAAGCACATTACAATTCAGCCTTGACTTCAGTGCTTCATATGATTCATGAAGTACTTTTGTATTTTGTAACCAAATTTGTAATACGTTTATGGGAAGCCAATTAAGCCAACTGCTGATCTATCTAGTTCTGCCTTCCCCACTGTGATCCCACAGTCTTTCGATAGAAATGTGCTGTCAGACACTCTTCCTGTCCAGAGAGTTTCAAAACTCCACTGTTTAACAGGGTTCTTCATCTAACAATTGCACTTTTGTTATTTAGGGCAATATGACCAATCTGGGGAAGACCAAGTACGATATTACTAATGTTTGCACTAGGTGAGCTCCTTAGCTCCCCATCTTCATAGTCTATATTCTTATTTCATATCTAGTTCTAACACATTTGGTTTCTGTCAAATTTGGTTTCTCCTGAGCAGATCACAAGTACAGATAATATTTTACTAGAAGCAGGTAAACAAGCAGATGTGACAGTTAAAAACAGGAGAGATGACCAGAAGATAAATTTAAAATGAACATTAAACATATAGCAGCTTTAATATAGGATCCTGCACACCACAGTTCTTACATCACCATGATCAAATTATACAAGTGATATTTAGTGATGAATCTAAAGTAGTGTGTGATATATAAGAAGGCAGACGAGTATGTGCTGCATTTAGTGGTCACATTTTCCACTTTAAATAGTTAAAAGCTTGTTGCTTAACATGGTATATTCAGATGGAAAACTTAGGCAGAATATACTTTGGCTCTTTCTTTGGTATGTGGAGACTTTATTGCAGGAAATTTTTCCATTCCGTTGAAACATTTTTCAAGGTTAATGACAGTAATTGACTACATAACTTATTAAAATACAGGGAAAACTAAAGAAAGCAAGGGGATTTAAATTACATAAATCATGTTACATGACCACCTCCCTTTAGGGAAAATTTAAAAATGCTTAAAAACCACAGACATACCCATTCTGGGACTGCCTTATTACCGTTGCTCCACCTGGGTTGGATCACAGGGCACCTATGGCTGTTAGGTTTCAACTATGTTGCCGTGTCTAAGGCTAGGCTTGAGTTTGTCAAAATAGTCTTAATGAAAGCTCACTTTATTGTTAAAGTCAACTAGTTTTATCTTTTGCAGAAATCCAGTTTAGTAATGTTACTGTGTAAGCATCGTTTTAATGCAGTATACAAATTAGATAGTCAATTATTAGCAATTACACAGTTTTATTTGGCCTCTAAGGATGTTGGAAATCTGTTTAGAAATTTTTAATAATATTTAAGTTTAGTTGTAGTTGGACACAATACCTTAATATTTTATTTATTTGTTTTTATGTGCCGCTGAGGCTTAAATCCAGGGCCTCACACAGTGCTAGGCAAGTACTATACCGCTGAACCACAACCCCAGCCCCCAGCCCTAACTATTTCTTTCAGTCAGAGATGCTATCACTCTAACTTTCCTTTGGTTTGAATTCTTGATTCATTGCTTACTAAAAAACTATTTTCAAGCAATTATGGTAAGAAAGCATATTTGTGACCAACTGTTCTCTTAGAACACTAGTCAAGTAGATCAGCTACAATGTTAACAATCCTCATTTCTATTATAAGGCTGTAATTTTCCAAAATAATATTGAAGGGGGAGAGGGTAATAAATAGCATAATTAAGGGAGAAAATTAAAATGTCAAAAAACGATTCACCAAAATTTCAAATTTCCTGTAATTTTCCATCAGTCCCCTCATATATTTCTTTGCAGTCACACTAAAGATATAAATCAATCCCGTTCAAAATTTAAGAAACTCAAAACTTAGAAGTACATCTGAGTCTTTAACTCTGAGATTTTAAAATTAAATAGTATAGGTATAGGAAAATAGAAAACTTTTTGTTGATGTGATTACATGCTTAGGAAACAGTGTTTAAGAAAAACAAAAGGGATTTTGGTAAGGCATTTGGAAACAAGATGAATATACAGAATTTATTAGCAACAAAAGCCTTGAAATGCTAATGGGAAATATTTCATTCACAATAGCAAAAATAATAAAAATTAAATTTACCAAGAAAAACATGGGAAGAATAATTACCATTGTGGGAATATAAATCTAAAATTACATAAATTCAATAAATTTCACATTGGAACCACAGGAACCTTTAAAAATTTGATCAGATTATGAGACATGAACTTTGGAATGACTTAAAAATAAGTATATTAAAAGAATATAGAAGAAAATATGGCAAAAAGTAAAGTGTCACAAAAGATAGAGCCAAATATCAGTAATTATAATAAATACAGGGGAAATTCCAACATGAATTAACAGTAAACATCAGTAAAAATAAACCTAAAAAATGAGTAAAATAAAATGAATAATGTTGAGCAGAAAAAGGATAGAGTCACTTTGTGTTACATAAATAAAGCAAGAATGGTCTCTTGATGCCTAGGTTTTTTCTTCACAATGGGCTGAGTGAAACTCTTTAGCTCAAAAGCCCACTAGCAATCACTAATCTACATTCAGACTTTTTTAGCTACCACACATGAGAGAGAACATGTAGTACTAATCTTTCTCTGTATAACTTCATTTATCACCCTGTCCTTCAGTTCTACCCATGTCACCCCAAATGACAGGATTTTATTCCTTTTTTATTTTTTTAAAATGACTGATGAATATAAGGTTTTGTATAAATACCACACTTTTTTTTTTTTTTTCCAGTGCTGGGAATTGAACCCAGGACTTGTGCATGCTGGTAAGTACAATTTTTTTTTTTTTTTAAGTCCATTCATCTATTGATGGGCATCTAGGTTGACTCCATATCCTAGCTCTCATGAACAGTGCTGCAATACACATGGGAGTGCAGGTATCTTTGGTATGTTGGTTTCACTTTCCTTGGATATGGACCCAGAAATTGGATAGCTGGAATATATTTCTAGTTTCTTGAAGATCCTCCACACTGTCTCCATATTGCTGTATTAATAATTTACATTTCCACCAAATGTGTATGAGAGTTCCCTTTTCTCTATACCTTTGTCAGCATTTTTGTTGTTGTTGGTCTTTTTTTAATAGCCATTCTAACTGGCGTGGGATGATAGCTAATCGTGGTATTGATTACTGCTAGAGATGGAGAAGGGGCATAGGGAATGAATATGGAGGTTGGATAATGGGTACTTAAACACAGTTGGGTAGAAAGAATAAGTTCTAGTGTTCTCTAGTCCAGTGGAGCAACTGTAGTTCTCAATAAACTATTATATATTTTATGAATAGCTAGAATAGAGGAGCTCAGAGGCTCCAAACATAAGTACAATCAGTACATATTGTATACATTTATTGAAATATATCACACTGTACCTCATAATATGTACAATTATGAATTAACCAAAAATTATTTTTAAATGCTTAAGGAGATGGAAATGCTATCTATCATAATTTGATCATTACACTTGTATACACACAAGTATTGAATTATTACACTCTTATGTCATAGATATGTAAAATTACAAATTTTAAAGATACTAACATTTTATAAAACCCCCTCACACCAAACTTAAATCTTATATATCCAATTGTCTTAAACAGCACAAATAAGCAGATTATTAGCTTTTTAGAGCTTGCTTTCTTTCCTTATCCCATGAGACTATCCCAAATCTGCTTGCCACAGATGAAATAAAGACCCCAAGCTGCTGGTACCCCTTAAGGTTCTCTAACCAGAGACTCCTTGCCATGCTTGGGTGACGTCACTGGGACACCTATGCTCCCTCTCTGATCCTTTTTCCCCCAGGAGTTCCCTTACTCTCCTGCCCTTCAGGGTGATGGCCCCCAGGCTTCATTGTCTACTTGGCCTCTTGCTGTGAGGGCTTCCCAGCTTCATTCCTGCTTCTCCACCCCTCACCTCATATAAACAGTCAACAGAGTACCCAAATAAATCTTGTGTGGTGCTACTGCCACCTTGTGGTCATATCTTCTTCCTTTGATCAATGCCAAAATCAAACTCACTCCCTTACATAATAACACCAGTGAAAATTCACCAGGAAGATATGCCAGTTCTAAAAGATACCTAATAATCATCAAAATACATAAAAATTAATAGAACTGTGAAGAGTAATTGACAAGTCTACAAATACAGTGAAATTTTAGTACATCCTTCTCAGCAGTCAGCCAAGTGGACATAAAATTAGTAAGTCTCTAGAGATGATACAGAACTCTTCAATCAACAAAGAATTTCTGTTCTTTCCAAGAATATTTGAAATATTTTATAAAGACATTAGGCTTAAAGATAAATATCAATTTTTATGTTGATGTACGAAATACCAAGCACTATTATTAGAAATCAATAATAAAGTTATCCAAAATAAATCCATAAATTTTTAGAAATTAAAAACCTCTTTCCAGGGGCTGGGGATATAGCTCAGTTGGTAGAGTGCTTACCTTGCATGCACAAGGCCCTGGGTTCAATCCTCAGCACCACAAAACAAAGAAAAACAAAACCTTTACAAATAACTCATAGAATCAAGAAGAAAGTTTAAATTACAACATAAATTTAAGTTTAAATAAAAAGAGGGATAGTTGCTAGGAGCAATTTATAGTCACTGGAAAGAAAACAGCATATATTTAGAGTCTTGTTTGATATATATGTTAACTCTTATACCCTTTGTCATAATGTAGTACACAGACCTTGGAACTGTCTGGACATTCTGCAGCATATCATTTTTATCCATTGTATTTATCAGTTAAAATAGACCACAAGAGTAAGGAGTAGACATCCTTACTTGGATGTCCAAGTAAGGAGTATCTTGGACACCTGGTAAGGCACATGCATCCCCAAGGGTGACAGAAACGCCCCTGGAGATTAAGGGCCCTGCCACTCCAGTAAAGATTCTTAGAGGTCCAGTGGTCTCATGTATGTTTAAATTGGAGGACAAATTATTGCATCTTGCATATCCACTATGAAGAAGCAGGCAGACTTCATAGGTTTTGGAGGCAGATATTAACATATTTAGGGACACTGGTAGTACATGTGCTAAGTGACAGAGAAGGCTGCCAGCTTTGATAAAAACTTAGGAAAGAAAAGGGCTCTGTTGCTGGTTCAGACTATAGTGCAAATAGCCCTCGTATTTGGGCCAAACAACCAGTAAATTCTATGATATTAGAAATACATGCAATGAGAGAAGACACCTTGTGGAGTTCATGGAAAACTGCAATAGGAGAATCACAACATAGTCCTGCGGAGCTCTCTAGCAAGGCCATGCTCTCTGTAGATAATTATATGCTCTATAATCACACAACATCCCCTTTTGGCATCTTACCCATGTGTCCCATCAACCTATATACAACTGAAAACTAGGAACTTAATGGGTTAAAATAGCTCTGGGCATGCTACTGAAGTTAGATAGAGATAGCCTTTTTGACAATGGGCATTAAGTGACCATATGGCTAGAAGTTCTCATCATGAACTTGGTTTTCTTAGACCTACCGCTTGGTAAAGACAGACTGGCTTAGCAGCAATCCATAATAAAGTGAAAGTAGCACACTAAGGACTGGGTATGAAAGTGACTGGAGGGAACAAGGAAGCAGTAGGAGCAGTTGTCCCACATCTCCATGTCATCAAAACTGTGGCAGTGGAGTTTTTAGCTTGTAACTATGGATGTATGGGAATATTGCTAAAGGAGAGTAAAAACTGAGCTTGATTCATTGACTAGTCAGCTCAGGATGTGGATGCAAGGCAAAAGGACAGCTGCCTATGTCAGCAATGGAAAGAGAACAATAGATTAAATCCTCCCAAGATGGTTCAACCCATTCAAGTCAATAGATACAATATACCACATTAACAGAATTAAGGACAAAAAACTCATATGAACATCTCCATAGATGCATAAAAAGCATTTGACAAAATTCAATATCATCATGATAAAAATTCTGAACAAATTAGATATAGAAGGAATGTACTCCAACACAATAAAGATCATGTATGAGGGCTGGGGTTGTGGCTCAGTGGTGGAGTGCTTCCCTGGCATGTGTGAGGCCCTGGGTTCAATTCTCTGCACCACATGTAAATACATAAAATAAAGGCTCATCCACTACTAAAAAATTAGTTTAAAAAAATTACACATGACAGGCCCACAGATAACATCATTCTCAATGGTGAAAAGTTGAAACAGGGGCTGGGGATGTAGCTCAAGTGGTAGCCTGCTTGCCTGGCATGCGTGCGGCCCAGGTTCGATCCTCAGCACCACATACAAAGATGTTGTGTCTGCCGAAAACTAAAAAATAAATATTTTTTTAAAAAAAGTTGAAACATTTTCCTCTAAGACAGGAATCAAGGAAATCCACTCTCACCATTTCTATTCAAAATAGTACTGTAAGTTCTAATCAGAGCAATTGGGCAAGAGAAAAATATATAAGACATCCAAATCTGAAAGGAATAAGTGACATCATGTGTGCAGATGACATGATCCTATATATAGAAAACCTTAGCTATTCTTCCATAAATCTGTTAGAACTAATAAATTCGGTAAGGTTTCAGGATACAAAATCAACATACGAAAATCAGCAATGTACGGGGTTGGGGGTGCTGGGGTTGTGTCTCAGCGGTAGAGCGCTTGCCTACCACATGCAAGGTCCTGGGTTTGATCCTCAGCACCACATAAAAACAAATAAACAAAATAAAGGTATAGTGTACAACTAAAATATATATATATACCTTTATTTTGTCTGTATATATATATATATATATACACACACATATATATATATATATGTATATACACACATATATATATATACATATATATATATATATATATATGAAAATCAGCAATGTTTCTATATACTAATACACTCTCTGGAAAAACAAACAAAAGAACTTCATTTATAATAGCTACTAAAAAATAAAATAATAAGGAATAATTTAGCCAAGCTGATGAGATACCTGTAAATTGAAACCCATAAAACACAGATGTAAGAAATTGAAGAAGACAGAAATAAACTGAACATTTATCCCGTGTGCATGGATGGAAGAATTAATGCTTTTAAAATGTACATACTACACAAAGCAATCAACAAATTGATTGCAATTTCTATGTAATTCCAATGTCAGTTTTTAAAGTAATAGAAAAAAATCCTAACATTTATATTGAACCACAGAAGACCTCAAATAGCAAATTTTGAGCAGAAAGAACTAAGCAGGAGCCATCTCCCATCTGGATTTCAAAATATACTACAAAACTAAAGTAATCAAAATAGCATAGTACTGCCATAAAACAGACACACAGATCAGTGGAACAGAATAGAAAGCCCAGAAACAAATCCATTCAGTCAACTGGTTTCCAACAAAGGTACCAAGAACACACAATGGAAAAAGGGGTAATTTCTTCAATTAATGATATTGGAAGAACCAGATATCTACATGCAGAAGAATGATGTTAGAGCCTTATCTCATACCATACACAAAAATCAACTCAAAATGAGCTAAAGACTTTCAAGTAAAACTTGAAACTGCCAGGTGTGGTGGTACATGCCTGTGATTTCAGCCCTCAGAAGGCGGAGGTGGGAGGATTGCTTCAGCCTAGGGGTTTGAGACCAGCCTAGGCAGTGTAGCGAGACTCCATCTCAAAACAACAACAATAATGAACAACAACCCCCCCCCCAAAAAAAAAAAACCTGAAACAGTAAAAATGTTAGAAAAAAAGTATAGGAAAAACACCATGACATTGTTTTGGGCAATGATTTTCTAGATATGACCTTCTTTTTGTCAGCTTTTTTTGCTGTTGTGACCAAATACTTGACAAGAAAAATTGTAGAGGAGGAAAAGTTTATCTGGTGACAATTTTAGAGAAGGAAAAGTTTATTTGGTGCTCATAATTGCAGAGTTCTCAGTCCATAGGTGGTCAGCTCCATTGCTCTGGGCAGGATGTGAGGCAGCACATCACGGTGGAAGACTGTGGTGATGAAAGTAGTTCAGGACAGGAAACAGAGAGAGTGCTAAGCTCACCAGGGACAAAATGTAAACCCCAAAGGCAGGTCCCCAGTGACCCACTTCTTCCCAGACACACCTTACCTGCCTACAGTTACCACTCAGTTAATCCCTATCACTGGATTAGCATACTGATTGGATTAAGGCTCTCATAACCCAATTATTTCACATTTGAATGAATGCGATAGTATTGTTTCACACATGAGCTTTTAGGGGTCACCTCATATCTAAACCATAGCAACCCAAAACACAGGCAGTAAAAGCAAAAATAGACAAATGGGATTGCATCAAACTTAGCATAGCAAAGGGAACAATCAAAACAAATAGGTAGCCTACAGAATTGGAAAATATTCGTAAACCATATTTGAGAAGAAGTTTATACCCAAAATATACAAGAACTCAATAGCAAAAAAAAAAAGCCAATTTAAAAATAAACAAAGGATTTGAACAGACATTTCTCAAAATGAGATATAAAAGTGGCCAATAGGTATTTAGAAAAATAGTCAACATCACTAATCATCAGGGAAATGCAAATTAAAACTACATTGCAAAATCACCTCAAACTTGTTGGATAGCTATTATCAAAAAGACAGGGTAACAATGTTGGCCAGAATGTGGAGAATAGAGAATCGTCATATACTGTTGGTAAGAATAATAGAACCATTATTGAAAATGGTATGGAGTTTTCTTAAAACACTAAAATAGAACTATCATATGATTCGACAGTTACACAACTAAGTTAAGATCCAAAAGAAATGAAATCAGTATATCAATGAGATATCTGCTCATCCATCAGCATTATTCACTATAGCTAAGATATGGAGTCAATTTAAGTGTCTAAGAACAGATGAATGATAAAAGAAAATGTAATGCCCATACACAATGGAATATTATTCTGCCTTAGAAGGAAATCTTGTCATTCACAATAACATCAATACACTTGGAAGAGGGCGTTACACTAAGTGAAATAATTCAGGAACAAAAGGACAATACCACATGATCTCATTCATAGGTGAACACTAGAAGGGGAGAGTAGGATGATTGATACCGGGGCTGATGGAAAGGTGGGGGAAAATGTTGGTCAAAGAATATAAAAACATATCTTGACAGGAAAAATAAGTTCAAGTAATTATAATTAGTAAGAGTTTTGTAATCTTTTTTTTCCCCTCTTTTTGTGGTTGGTGCTGGGAGTGGAACTCAGACTCTGTGTATGCTAGACAAGTGCTGAGTATCCTCCTGTGTGCTATGCTGCTGTTGAGCTATGCCTTTGGCTCCTAAGTGTTTTGTATACATGAAAAGCACTAGAAGAGCAGATTTCAAGTGCTCTCACTATGAAAATAATGATAAGGCCAGGCATGATTGGCTCACACCTGTAATCCCAGTGACTAAGGAGGCTGAGGCAGGAAGATGGCAAGTTCGAAATCAGCCTCAGCAACTTAGCAAGCCTTAAGCAACTTGGTGAGACTCTGCCTCAAAAGAAAAAAAAAAAAAGAATGCAGCTGAGTGGTAAAGCACTCCTGGGTTCAATCCCTAGTACCAATTTAAAAAAAGAAAACAATGATAAATATGTAAAGTAATGTATGAGTTAACCATTCCACAATGTATACATATTTCAAAACATACCATAAACATATACAATTTTATTTGTTCATTAAAAATAAAAAAATCAAAAATAATTAAAAAAATCTTTCCAGTAGGTAGAACTTTTAACTCTGGACCTTGACATTCATTTGATTTGCACAGAAAGAGAAATGATTCGAGAAAAGAATTATCAATTCATGATCAGATGGGTTGACTGATAGGTCAGGGTTCTGGAAGGAGAAAATTTGGAAGATTGGAGGAAAAGACATCTCAGAAGTAAGCCTATAAATGACCTTTGGTAATAGACACAAGATAATAAAATCTTTGTTTCACATACTAACTCTTACAGAAAATTTCTGGAACAACCAAGCAGACAAAATGATTCAGTCAGTTGATGTCAGTCAACCTCTTCCATCAGTCACCTGCATAATTGATGGAAAAGTTAGTGACAGAGATGGAGACTGTGTAGAATTCCAAATAGCTCAAGTTTCCACTAAGTCTTATCTAGCTGCCGCTGCTGCTGAACATGAACTCTTCCAACAATAGAGGACAACACTGAAGCTTCAACATGGCATCATCCTTCAAGGACAGTGCATGATGGCAAGTTGAGTCCTTTCCATACAGGAGCAATTCATCTCTAGTGGAACGGATGCTTATTCTAAGTATGAGTCTGTCTGTCCTGTTCACATGGCCTCAAACAGCACCACTGTCCAAGGGTTAACAGAATGTTGGATCCAGCAACATGGAATTCTGCATATCATGGCCCTTGTACCCAAGAATGGGCTTTATAGCACTGTAGTTGTAGACCTGGGCACATAACAATGTGATTCAGTGACCCTACCACATTTCACAAAATCACAACAACCTGAGCTGTCAAACTGATAGACTGATAGAACTGCCTCTAGTAGCTGTATGAAGCGGCAAGGCTGGGGCAGCGGCTTATACCTAGACCACTCTATAAACTCAGGTCTCCACCAGAAATAGGATCAAGGTTTGAAGAAAGAGTGATACCATTAACCATCACTCCCAGTGATTCTGTTGGGACATCTTTGCTTCTCATCTTTGCAACTCATTGCTCTTACAAGATGAAAGCAGAGAGGAATGTATTTGTTTTCTATGAATTCTCTTGCTCAATTTAAATAAGTAAGTATAGTAACCATGACTGAGTATGGTATTCTATATTCATGAGAAGGAATGAGCTAGGGCTCAGGCTATTCAAGGTAAGTGACCTAGACCAGTGGGGTGCTAGCTGAAGATGAGGAGAAGGTAAAACAGATAGCATACAATATAGAGAAGGGAGATAATCAGTTGAAGGCATGAGACCAGCTGCAGAGCCAACAAGCTGGAGTTTATTTGATGAATGCTGTTTTCATAGTTTCCCTAGCAAAAGCACAAGCAGTTAACTAGACTCCTGGAGGAGCTTTTCCTAGATGAATAGAATTATAAGAAGCCATGGATCCAAACAGCATAAGTGAGGGACAGTAGTGTCTTCTGCATTATTTAGCCCAGATCCTCTCATCAGGACCAAAGATTCATTCCTTTGCCTGCTTGGAGGGCCATCTGCTGAGGGCTCACAACTAACTGCCTCCAGGAATTGATGCCAGGCCAAAGGGAAAGACACAGTCCAGGTTATACCTTCTCCTTGGGAGCAATCCAATGACTACTTGATTTGAATTCATACTAATTGTTGCTAACAGAATTTTAAGTAGTACGTTGTCAGTGAAAGAAATAGAAAATTTGAAATGAGCTGGTGCAGGGCAGATCCACTAGGGAACTGTTGGTGGGTATGATGTGGACACTGAGGGCTGCTGAAGTTCCAAGATTTATTTGAATATAAAGCAATTTGGAGAGGTGGATTTGCAGCCCAGGTTGGGGCACTAAGCAAGTAAAAATGTATCTGGGATTCAGTTTCCTCATTTAGAAGAAGAGGGAGATTAGATTTGCTGAGAGCCATAGCTGAGTAGGAATGACGCATGGCATTTTTGGTTGAAAGGTGACGCCAGCAAGCCATTGAGATGATAATGGTTATGTTAAGATGTGTATTCAATTGGATATTAGACCCCTGCTGTCCGCCAGGGCCTGCTACTTTGGAGCTCTCTGGGGATTCCCGGAGAGTTCCCATTGGTTGGAGAAGTACTGTAGGAGGGATTTCCGGAGGAGAGATTTCCAGAGGAGGGATTTCCGGTTGGTGTGGTGTGTTCCGGGAGAAGGCCACATGTGTGGTGTTCTCGGGAGTTTTGGAAATAAAGTTTGTTCCTGCTTGAGTGGTTGGTGATTTTGTGCCCAGCCAGACTGCGGCAAGATTAAATAATCACC
The DNA here is from genome assembly GCF_052094955.1 of Ictidomys tridecemlineatus. Lineage (NCBI taxonomy): Eukaryota > Metazoa > Chordata > Mammalia > Rodentia > Sciuridae > Ictidomys > Ictidomys tridecemlineatus. Next base: position 100,281,223 of record NC_135485.1, on the reverse strand, counting down.
AACTGGCATCCAGCTCCTATTTAATGTAATTCTAAAGTATTCTGCAGAACATAAAAATGCACTAGGAGACAGCTCATAGGCTTGAAAAGTGAGGAAAAATACAAACTGTCAGGTAGCGTTTGTTAATATTTTAAACAACTAGCTCCTAATGGAAGATTATTCCTTAATACAATAATTCATATGATTATTCAGAAACTAGAGATTCCTATACCATAAAGTAATGCTTATGTGTACATTTCAATTATACTTTCATAAAAAAACAGCAAAATATTTAATTTTTATTAAAAAATAACATGGCATTAATGAGAATATTATATTATATTATAATATATAAATAATATATTATAATACATATATTATTTATCAATGGATAAATAATATATGTATTATAATAATGTATGCATTCAAGCAGTAGTGTGTTAAGTACAATAGTGAGTCCTTTCCTGAAACAAGTGAAAGTCCCTTAAACATAGTCAATTCAATTCTTTCTTGAAACCCTGATCTATACATTCCTTCTACATTTTTCTCCCAGTGCAGTAGATGTTGAAGATTTTTATTACACATTGCTGTATAGGCAGAGTAATAGGCAAGAGTTATGTTTTGGACACAAATAGTTCAAAAGGAAAATAAGTAAGCAAATAAAATCCTAGGGAAGCAAAAGATTTGAAGGTAATTGTCTCCACCAGATACTAAAACATAGTATAAGGCTAATAAAATTGAAATATTTGAATATTGGTATCATATTCGATAAGTCAGTGGAATTTATAGAGACTCCAGAAATGAAATCATGTATAGCTAATCACTTAAATGGCAACTTTAGCTGAAAAGCGTACCTCCACCGGTATCCATCCTGGACGGTCTGTTCTATAGGTTTGGCTGAAGGAAGATCAAAAGGGGTGAAAATTAGCAAATCAACGAAAACGCCCAGCTTCTGAACGCCAGCCAATCAGTGATAACCCCCTGTCTTGAAAGTGAACCCATCAGTGCGCGATTCTATGTGGCAGCCAATCAGGCGGTGCCTCCCTCCAGCAAGCTTACTTTGAAAGAAACGGGTTAACCCGCTCACCAGCGCTCATGCTAGCGCAGCTGCAAGTTCTCTGCCAATCCCTAAATATTCCCACTTGTGAAAGTCCACCAAGAGCTGGTATAAGAACAGCTTATCCTTTGGAGTAGTTATTCCTGCCACCTCCATCAGATACTGAGTCCAGGGCTTAGTTTTCAAGTTTGCAGCCCTTTTAACGGTTCAGCCTCAGTTAACCGTCAGTTATGAGGTGTTTGAACATATAACTGTTGGAACACACTGCTACCAGAAGTGTTTCTGATTCCAATGTTGCAAGCATATTTTTGAATACTAAGATGAAATTTGCAATAATAAAAAAAGTAACAGCTCCATTTACTATCACAGAGATTACTAATGATTTACTTATTATTTATTCTTTGACAGTGGAGATTGAACCCAGGGTGCTTTATACTGACTTACATACCCAGACTTAAATTTTTACGTTGAGAGAGGGTCTGACTAAGTTGCTGAAGCTGACCTTAAACTTGCAGATTCTCCTAGATGCAAATAATCATTAAGCGGGAAGCTTTTAGGAAGCCTAACATTCTCTGGCAGTAGAAGAAGTCAGAAAAATTTGAAGTATAAGGGGCATCTGATGTGCCATTATTGATTCTGCCTCCTGAGTTGTTGGGACAACGGGTGTGTGCTTCTCTGCCTGGCATATCAATGATTTTAAATGCTTCACTTTCCAAGAGATGGTCATAGATGCAAATAATCACTAAGCAGGAACATTTCTCCCCCTTGTGCTACATTTTATCATGAAAAAGTTTTGCTTGTAAGGATATTATAAATAAAGTCCCTTCTAAATGAGAAACAATGACAAAATTTGGCAGAGACTCTTACTTTGAGGATAGTAGGCAGAATTTCTAAAATGCCACACCCCAAGATATCCTGACTCAAATCTCTAGAACCTGTGGATACATCACTCCTAAGAGTATACTGTATTATGTGGTGCAGTGGGACCTGAGATAGGATATTATCCAAGTGGGCTTAATCTAATCACATGAGCCCATTAAATTTGTTTATTTTAAAAAATTGTGGTAAAATACATGTAACATAAAATTTACAATATTTGCCATTTCTAAGTGTACCTTTCAGCAGGGTTAACTACACTCACACAGTTGTGCAACCAGTCTCTAGAATTCTCTTAATTTTGCAAAAATGAAAGTCTATACCCTTAAGCAATAACTCTCTATTTCCCTCTCCCCCCTGTCCCTGATAACTACTCTTCTATTTTCTGTTTCTATGAATGTGACTAATCTAGGTACCTAATGTAAGTGAAATAATACAATATCTGTCTTTCTTGGAGTGGTTTATTTCACATAGTGTAATGTCCTCAAGTTTCATCCATGTTGTAGCATGTGTCAGGATTTCCTTTTTTATTTTTAAAAGATCTTTAGTTGTAGATGGACATAATACCTTTATTTTATTTATTTATTTTAAATGTGGTAGGCCAGTGCTCTACCACTGAGCTACAACCCCAGCCTCAGGATTTCCTTCCTTTTAAAAAACTAAATAACATTCTACATGAGGCCTTTTAAAACTAAAGTGTTCTCTGGCAGCAGAAGGAGTCAGAAAAATTTGAAGTATAAGGGGGATCTGATGTGCCATTACTGACTGGAAGATGGAGAGAAACCCATGACATGGAGCTAAGGGAGGCCTCCAGCTGGTAGTCAGCAAGGAAACAGGGACCTGGCACTGAGCTCGCTTTCTCCCTACAGCCTTCCCCAGCATGGCCGAGACTGCTTTTAGAATTTGAAACCCTTAGCAGAGAACTGGTAAGCCATAAAGAACTATGAGCTAATGAATATGTATTAGTTTAAGATGCTAAATTTGTGGTAATTTGTTACAAAGCAATAGAAAATAAGTAATTTTTCTCATAATAATTTCTCATAACTCCTGTTAATGAGAAAAAATGTAATGCTTTTGGTGGAGATAATCCAAATAAAAGTTCTGATGAAGGCATACGCACAGGTTGTGTTTATTCACAGTTGAAACAAACCATGAATGATTCTGTGGAAGTTCTTGGCTGTCCCGCCATATTCTGCATATTGCTATTTAAACAGCACTAGATGTTCCTTCTTTTGACGATGAAGTCAATAAAATTGTCTCTTACCTCACCATTTATCCATATTGAGCCATTAAAAAGGATTTTATGTTTTTTGGCCTTCTGTATTCTTCAGTTTTTTTCATATTCAGAAACTTATCAACACTTCAACAATAGGAGTTGATAGAATTGTCAGTTTGACAAACTGGAAGTGTGCCTTAATTCTCAAAAAAAAAAAAAAAAAAAAGAAAAAAAGGAAAAAAAGCGCTATTAACTCTTGTTAATTTCTACATAATCTATTGCATAAACCCCACTTTCTTGTTCATAACTTTCAATTTCTCTTTAGTAATAGGATTATGCAAATTGAAGGGAAAACTTAAAAGAACTTGTTAGACATGTTATAGAAATAATTGATAAAATATAGAATAAATGACAAAAATGAGTCCTTTTAGTGTTAAGCCTATTCTTTTTAAAAAATTCATTTATTTTTATTGGTATTGGTGATGTGATAGTAGGAGCAAATGTGACTCCATTTTGTTTTATGACTTCAGCCTATAAAACAACCATGCAAATAGAAGAGTCATGACTGGAGCAAGATGTTCTTTTCCTTTTGCTATAGAAACCTTTAAGAATACAAAACTACCTAATGGGGTATTGTTTCTGTAACTAGGGTAACAGGGCTCTGTTTCTGTAACTAGGGTGACTGGGCTAACTGTGATTGGTTAGGCTTCCCTCCGCTTGACTGCACTGTCCTGCTTCTGTAACCTGGCTTGCTTGAAATTGGCTAGACCCCCCCCCCCCCAACCTCCCTTTTGCAGTTTTCAGGCTTATAAGGAGTGCCCTTGCAATTGTTCGGGGCTGATCAGGGAAACAGCTTTATGTTCTGGTCAGCCGCTTCCAGTGTGCTTCAATAAAGGCTTGATTTGATTATACGTGAGTGGTCTGGAAGTCAGTTTATGAAACCCTGGGACAAAGCTTTAACTATAACAGTGATTGAACCTAGGGGTGTTCTTATCCCCAGCCCTTTTTATTTTGAGACAGGGTTTGCTAAGTTGCTTAGGACCTCACTAAATTGCTAAGGCTGACCTCGAACTTGTAATTCTCTGCCTCAGCCTCTGGGAAGACAGGTGTATATGCCACTGTGCCTGGTTGACCTTTCTTTTTTAATTGAGACAAAGTCTGGCTGTGTTGCCCAGGCTGGCCTTGAACTTCTGGGCTCAGGTGGTCCTCTGGTCTCAACCTTCCAATAGCCAGGACTATCGACACATTCCACTGTACCCAGCTCCCCCGCCTTTTTTTTTTTTAAAAAACAAAATAATTATAGGAGAAATATATTTTTAAAATTTTGCACACTCAACATCTCCACAATTCTCTTCCTGCCTTCTTTCACATGTGCTTATACAAAGTACTCACAAACTCCTCCTGCCCAGCTACCCATTTTTGAATTGAATTTTTGTTGTTGAGTTGTAAGTGTCACATAGGAAAGGAGCGCCCCCTAATCTTGAGTGATGAGAATGTGGAGATGTGGCAAGCCAGCCATGGGCTGTGTGTGTGTGTGTGTGTGTGTGTGTGTGTGTGTCTGTGTGTGTGTGTGTGAACTATGAGCACTGAGCACACAAAGTAGACTGAACTGACATTAGCTGTTTGGGTGGGCCTCACTCTGGTCTTTTCACTTGCTCTGCCAGGATCCCCACACAGCTCATGAGATGGGCGTGGCCTCCCTACATGTCAATCAATCTGCTGACATCAGACATCTGGAAGCTAGACTTAATCCCCTGAAACCTGACACCTTGCCTCATTTGAATGGCTTCATCCCAATAAAAGGTTTCAGCACATGCTACCCCCACTCCCTCTCTCTCCACGGACCCCTAAAGTCAGAGGAACTGTCACAGGGAGGAGCCGTCACAGGACCCAAAGAAAAAGGTTATTTCTCTGTCTCTGTGTGATTATTTTGTGGCAGCCTAGTTCACCTGGAGTGACCCTGAGTGTTTAGTCGTGGAACGAGACATGTGAGTATTCTTTATATATTCTGAATGTTAATTCCCTATCTGATGATTCACAAATATTTTCTTCCATTTCTTGGGTTGCTTTTTTACTCTCTTGATAGCATCCTTTGATGGATAAAAGTTTCTAATTTTGATGTAATCCATTTTATCTATTTGTTTTTGTTGTTGTCTGTGCTTTGGTGTTATGTCCAAAAAAATCTTTGTCAAAACCAATGTTAGGAAGTTTCCTCTATATTTTCTTCTAAGATTTTCATAGTTTTAGTGCCGCTATTTAAGTCTTTGATCAATTTTGAGTTAACTCTGTTGACTCAAAATTGATTGAGCTCAGGGGTGCTTTACCACTGAGCAAAATCCCTAGCCCTTTTTGTTTTTATTTCAAGACAGGGTCTCACTGGGTTGCTATCCTCTTGCATTAGTGCTGCAAATAACTAGAATTATAGGCATGATATGTTACCATGACCAACTTTGAGTTACTTTTTATATTAAGGTATAAGGTAATTTTCTCAGTATCATTTTTCTTTAAAAGACTGTCCTTTCTTGAATGGTATTGACTCCACTGTTAGTCAGGTTTCTATTTCAGGGACAAAATACCCAGATAATCAAAAGGAGGAAATAGTTATTTTGACTCACAGTTTCAGAGGTTTCAGTCCATGGTCACTTGGCTCTGTTACAGTTTTGGGGGCTGTGGTGAAGCAGAACCCTCATGGCAGGGAGCATGTGGTAGAGCAAACCTGCTCATCTCCTGGTGGCTAGGATGTAGGAAGAGGGGGTAAAGGCTGGGGTCCCAATATCCCCTTCAAGGACATACCCACTCTGACCTAACTCTCTCCTACTAGGCCCCACCTTCTAAAGGTTCCTTTATCTCCCCGTGGTGACAGGCTGCTAATCAAGCCTTTAACAGCACCCTTGTGAAAATCAATTGACCCCATACCAAAAGATTATTTCTGAGCTCTCTATTCTATTCCATTGGGCTATTTATATTTATGCCAATATCATACTTTTTTTCCTGTAGATATAAGATAGTCAATTTTAATATCAGGAACTGTGAATCCTCTAACTGTTCTTTTTCAAAACTGTGTTGGCTAATTGGAGTGCCTTGAGATTCCATATCAATTTTAGGATGGATTTTTCTATTTTTGCAAAAAACACCATTGAGATTTTATTAGGAATTGCATTGAATTTGCAGATTGCTTTGGATGGTGTCATTTTAACAACATAAAGTCTTCCAGTCCTAGACTCAGGATGTCTTTTCATTAATTTATGTTTTCTTTAATTTACTTCAACAATGTTTTGTAGTTTTAGATGCAAGTCTTTTACATCCCTTGCTTTACTTATTCATAAGTACTATGTGCTTTTTAATGCTATTTATTTAATTGGATTGTCTTTTTATTTCCTTTTCAGATTCTTCATCATTAATATACATAAAAATAACCAATTTTAAAGGTTAATATTTTTATCCTATAATTTCTCTGAATGCATTTATTAGAGTTATCAGGGTTTTGGGGTGAAACCTCTAGGTTATACACATATTAACTATGTAAATAGAGATAATTTTTCTTCTTTTCCAACTTGTATGCCCTTATTTATTTATTTTTTCTTCTCTAATTTTCCTGGCTAGATTTTACTGTGTTGGACAATAGAAATCATCACGTGTAGTGTGGAAGAAGGGAATATAAATTGATGACAATGCTTTTTGGTCAGTGGAAAATCTTGAGAAATCTGTTGATCAAGAGATGCAATGTAATTGCAAAGAATGGAAAGGCAAGTTACACTATATATGCTGGTATTATGTACAGCAAATAAAAACTGAAGATCAATTCAGTATACTTACAAATAATGTTAATATTAAGCACATTCTTATTAATGAATGTTCATAATAATAATACATTAGTTGCAATCATAGTAGAAGATATGTTACAACATAAATAAACTGTAAATTATAAGGAATTCATAACCAAAATTTGCAAATTGAAGAACTGTTAAGAAAACTCAAATCATCAGGTATATATATATATATTAAAGAAGTAGTAATACAATTGAAATTATACTTATGTTTAATATGTAATTTAGATACTGATAGTTTATTTCAGATAAACAATGAGTAATTGTTATTATTATTGTATCCCACGAAATATTTATTTTATCCCAAAGTACACATGCATAAACAATTATAAATAATTAAAATTCATCTGAATGTCCTGTATTTTTATTTACCAATTCTTGTAATTCTTACTCACAAAGCAAAATCTACTTTTATACTGTTAGCAAGAACTACATTTAAAATGCAGTGATTCAAAAAGGCTAAAAATAAAGGATGAAGATTTATCAGCAAATGGAAATAACAAGAAAGTAGGAGTTATAAGTTTGATATCAGACAATGTAGACTTCAAGGCAGAATGAATAGATGGAGCTAACAGGTTGGATGGCTCAGTACAGTTAAGATGTCAATGCATCCTAAATTAATCTGTAGATTCAACGTAATCCAGTAAAATCTCCACAGAATTTTGCAGAAAATGACAAGCTGATTCTAAAATTTACATTAAGGGGCTGGGGTTGTGGCTCAGCGGTAAAGTGCTCACCTAGTACAAGCAAGGCCCTGGGTTTGATCCTCAGCACCACATAAAAATAAATAAATAAGGAATGTATTGTGTCTAACTACAACTAAAAAATAAATATTTAAAATTTACATTAAAATGCAAATGACCCATAATAGTGACTCCCTTCCAAAAGAAAAACACAACTTTAAAAAATTAACTAAGGAAGAATTTCACTCCTTGGTTTCATGTCTTGTAAAGCTTGTATCAAGTGGTTTTGGCTTAAGGACAGGCAAATTAATGGAACAGACAGTGTAGAAATAAATCTACACATAAATGGTCAATTTTTTTCTACATTTTTTATCGGTGCATTATAGTTGTACATAATGGTGGGATTTGTTGTTACATATTTGTACCTGCACATAACAATATAATTTGACCAACAAAATTCCCCAGTATTACCCCTTTCCCTTCCTTCTTCCCTCCCCCAAGATACCTTTGCTCTATTTTACTGATCTCCCTTCTTTTTTTTTTTTTTGTGGTAACAGGGATTGAACCCAGGAGCACTCAACCACTGAGCCACATCCCCAGCCCCTTTTTAAATATGTACATTTTATTAGAGACAGGGCCTCCCTAAATTGATTAGGGCCTCCCTATATTGCTGAGGTGGACTTTGAACTCTCTATCCTACTGCATCAGCCTCCTGAGCCACTGGGATTACAGGGGTGCACCAGTGCACCTGGCTTCAGTTCAATTTTCATGAGATCCTCCTGACTTTCTTTTCCTTTTACCTTTCCAGCTTTCACAAAAGAGAGAAAACACATGACGCTTCATGTGGTCAATTGATTTTTACCTTGGTGGCAAGACAGTTAAATGAAGAAAGAAGAATCTTTTAAACAAATGGCTGTACAAAAACTGAATTAATTTTTTAAAAAACTTCAATCTAACCCTTACCTTACATCATCTATCTAAATGTTCAAAATTTTACTTGAAGAGGATCACAGAAGTAAAAGTAGAGATAAAACTATAAAACTTCTAGAGGAAAACAATTTTTACATTTGGTTCGGCAAAGATTTCTTAATTGTGACAAAAAAGCTTGAATTATAATAGACAAAACTTTCTTTTTATTTTATCCTAACAATGGAGTACTACTCAGCAATAAAAAGAAATGAACAATTGATCCATGTGACAACCAACACAGATGAATCATTAAAATAATTATGCTGAGGCCAAAGCAGGAGGATCCTAAGTACTCCAAGTAGTCCAAGTGTTGGGGTGGTCTTGAGAAAAAGCAGCAGGAATAAAGTGAAGAGAAGAATTACAAAGTGGTATGAGGAGAACTTCAAGAATCATGGATATATTTATTATCTTCATAGTGGTAGTGATTTCATAGGTGTCTATATACTCATACTATCAAATTGTACATTTTAAATATATACAGTTAATATGTATTCATCATTTGAACTCAATATAGGTGCTAAAACCACAATTCCTCATTCTGAAAATGTCTTGTTAAAGTTTTGTAAAAAATAAATAAATAAATAAAATCTGCTTTATAGTTTACAAAATAATTCACCTAGAATAGGGTCTGCGTGTGCACAGATACACACACTTTTTTTATTCCTTAAAAAGATTTTAAAAGTACTTTTAGACTTGATTAAAGCATCAGCAGTTTTATGGTTTTAGTACATTTTATGGTTTTAGAGTCTGAAGAGTAGAAAGAGTTTTTATGAATAGGGATTTTCCCATACCAACTTTTACCCATTGAGAAGCAAAATGCTAATAAAATAGTAGCTACTTAATTTTTTCCCAGAATTATTTGGATATGTGTGAACTTTTGGGCTCTCCTGGTAAAATGTTTGTGATCAGTCTGCATCGAAAGAGGAAAAGAAATATAATTTTGACTGCCTCATTTTGAAAATCAAGTGCAAATTTCATATTTCCTTCTACTATTTTGAAACCTTGTTTGCACAGAGTGAAGAGAGAAACCAGGGAAGCCAAAGCAGGAGGATTCCCAAGTTCCAGGCCAATCTCAGCAACTTTTCAAGACCCTGTCAAAAGGGCTGGGGATGTAGCTCAGTGGTAGAGCAGCACTGGGTTTAGTTCTCAGCACTGGAAAAAAAAAATTCTTTCTAGTATTTAGAATGGTTTTATTTTAAACTCTGTTCAGTTTGTAGTATGCCTTCAAGTCTCAGCCAGATGGGCAATTTATACTATCCTAGGTTATGGAATGCTCTACTTCTTTCAAGGAAAATATCTACACTAAGACGACATTCCAGTTTATACAGTTTTTATTAGACTATGTGAAGGAATGTCATAAGAAAACTGGCTGGTAAGACAACTGAATCTTGAGAACTTTGCTCAGTATCTACATACTAGCAAGTTTCAAACTTTCGTCTGAGATAGTAAGAGAAGTAGTGGTGGTTAATAAAAACGTTTTATGAAGTCAATCTTAAGCCAATTGAATTTTTAAAAAATTTGAGTCAGAGTGTTTAATTCCTATTGTTAATACACCCAAAGGATCCTTCACTAAATTCAGGGAGAAGATGTTAAATAGTGTGAGAAAAAATGAATGACTCTGCTAAAACAAATATAAATCCTAATGTTGCACTTTTAGAAACAAAGACCGAAAGTGCAGAGTAATATTCATAACCTAATCATGAACACTGTTTTTCCTAGCAAGTAAATTTGAAAGTATCATGAGAGAGTAACCATGTGCAGACATTTGGGGACTGATTTTGTACCATGTCCTTTCAGGCTTTCCCATTTGAATATCTTTATTTGGGTATTCATATCCCTGGGGATCTAGGGAATTCTGACTTGGCTTAGTAGCCTCCACCACCTGGTACTATTTTTTCAGCAACAGCAGGACAATACAAATATTAAGAATCTTTTTAGGATTCATTGCTCGTGTCATGATCTTACTGCTTGGGAGGCAGTGTGATATAAGAAGTCTCAAGAGTTCTGCTTCTGCCATCAGCTGGCTTGTGCCTCCAATTGCTTATCGGTAAAATGAGCAACGTCTATCTCATAGCTGTGAAGATTAAAGTGACAGTGAGAGAATACTTGTCAAAAGTATAAATCCAGAGAACAATACATTTATTCTTCCCTCTCTAGTCAAAGAAGCAAAGACTAGTAGTAACATGTGCTATGAGGTGTCATCCATCCAAAGATGGATATCCCCTGGAAGTCAAGCATCAACTGGGAAAAATGTAAAGCTTTTTATTGGTGTATAATACTTATACAGAATATGAGGTTTCATTGTGGCATTTTCATACACACACACAACAAAATTTGATCAATTTCAATTCCCAGAAGCTCTCCTTTTCTTCCTCTCCTCCTCCTGATTCCCTTTCTGTCTTACTGGTCTCCCTTTATTTTCATGAGATCCCCTCCCCCGTCTAGCTTCCACATATGAATAAAAACATAATTTTTGACTTTGAGTCTGGTTTATTTTGCTGCATGTGATATTCTCTAGTTTCACTCATTTCTTCTGGAAATGGCATAATTTTATTCTTCTTCATGACTGTATAAAACTCCATTGTGTACCTATATCACGTTTTCTTTATCAATTCATCCGTTAAAGGACACATAGATTGATTCTATGACTTGGCTATTGGTAACTGGGATGCTATAAATATGGGTATGCATATATCTGCATAGTTTTCTAACTTGGCAACTGAAATATTTTTACAAACTTCCAAAGTGACTGGAAATTTCCAGAAATACACGAGGAACAACAAATTTCTCTTCTTTCCAGTAAGGGAGATATAAGTTACATAAAGTTCAGAAACAAATTTAAAAAATTAGATTACAAGGACTCAACTCAATTTAATGCATGCTCAAGGTCAGTACTCTGCAATTTGGCTGCAGCAATCTTGATTCATATCTGAGTCATAACCCCCATAAGATAAACTAGAACACACACACACACACACACACACACACACACACACACACACAAACACATATGTATAAAACAAAACAAAACAAAACCCCCAAACAAAACAAAAAAAACTCACCAAAAACTAAAACGAAAGTCCTCACAACAAAAACATGCTTAAAGTTCCTCTGCAGAAATAGTCTAGAAAAATTCTAAGAGTCTCATTTTGAACCAAATGAAACAATTTACTCAGTCACCAAACCACTGTCTTTCCTTAATATATTAATTTTTTAAAAATTTAAAAAAAATTTTTAGTTTTCAGTGGACACAATACTTCATTTTTTAAAAATTTTTATGTGGTGCTGAGGATTGAACCCAGCGCTTCTTGCATGCCAGGTGAATGCGCTACCGTTTGAGCCACATCCCCAGCCCCTTCTTAATATATTAATTTTAATATTAAAATTATCACCTCTCCAAGTATGTGATCTCGATTGTATTAGAGACAGTCTGATCCTGTGAGTTACTCATACTGAAATTCTTCAGAGCTTGTTAGAACACTTATTTTAAGTATATTGTTTCTTTTATAGAATTTAGGTAGACATAATGTTCTTTTTCTGTATTCTTATTGGTGCATTAGAATAATACACAATAGTGAGATTGTTGTTATATATTCACACATGCACACAACATAACAATATATCAGTCCCCAATATCTTCCCTTTTCCTCCTCTACTTCCTCCCCTGATCCCATTTCTCTACACTACTGATCTGCCTTTTATTTTTATAAGATTCCCCCCACCCACCTTTCTTTTCCCTTTTTCTCTCTAGTGTCCACATTTTAGAGAAAACATATGACCTTTGGTCTTCTGAGTTTGACTTATTTCACTTAACATCATGCTTTCAAGTTCCATTCATTTTCTTGCAAATGACATAATTTTATTCTTCCTTATAGCAGAATAAAAAAACCATTGTGTATATATACCACATTTTCTTTATCCATTCCTCTGTTGATGGACAACTAGACTGGTTTCATAGTTTGAATTCTGATTCTATAAACATGGGTATGCATGTATCACTATAGTATAATGACTTTAATTTTTTAGGATAAATGCCAAGTGGTGGTATAGTAGGTCATATGGAGTTTCCATTTCTAGTATTTTGAGGAACCTCCACACAGATTTCAATAGTGGTTATACTAATTTACAATCCCACCAACAGTGAGAAATTATTCCTTTTTCTTTGAATTCTGTTCAGTGTTTATGATTGTTTGTAATTCTTGATAATTGCCATTCTGACTGGAGTGAGATGAAGTCTCAGTGTAGTTTTAATTTGCATTTCTCTAATTGCTAGAGATGTTGAACATTTTTTTCATGTATTTGTTGATCTTCCTTTGAGAAGTGTCTGTTTTGTTCATTAGCCTTTTAATTGATTGGGATTTTTTTTTGGTGTTAGAGGTTTTTTTTAGTTCTTTATATATTTGGAATGTTAATTATCTATGGGAACAGTGTGTTTTTTCTCATATGTGGATGATAGAGAGAAAAAAGGGATAAAAATTTTTTCATGAAAATAGAAGTCTAAAGGAGATAGGGAGGAGAGGAGAGAGAAGGGGTGGGGAAAGGAAGTTATTGGGAAATGAAATTGACCATATTATGTTGTGTGCATGTACAAATCTGTAACAATGAATACCACTAATATGTATAATTATTATTTTTTAAAATATTTTTAGTTGCCAGGGGATCTTTTATTTATTTATATGTGGTGCTGAGGATCGAACCCAGGGCCTCACACATGCCAGGCTAGCACTCTACCACTGAGCCAGAACTCCAGTCCCTAATATGTATAATTATAATAAACCAATAATTTTTTTAATTGGGCATTTATTTTTTTTCTTAGTTTATTAGAATGTTTATTAGAATGATGAGTCACATTTTGTTAATTATTACCATGTGCCAGGTAATTTATATACATTCATCTATCTAATCCAACCACTTTTTGAAAGTCTAGCAAAAGTACAATATTACTGTCCAAAGGTTCTAAATTTGCCACTCCTTTATATTTTTAATTTTATTTTTTTCTATTTTCTATGTTTTACTTATCACTGAGTCTTGGCAATGATTTTTGCCCCTTCAGTCTTTTATAAATGCCCTATTTCACACTTTCCTTTTATATAACTAGAGTAACTTTGGAATAGCTCCTATATTTCCCCTTCAGTATGCATGTCGTATAATGTTAGTACATACTTTCTAAAATTACTACTTTCTCTGATATTCTCCTATTTAGAAATATTAGTAATGGCTAATAGTATCTGTTACTCAAGTAGTATATTTAGTACCTAATTTTAGATTCTTCATCATGATATGTAAATAGTTAAAAAGAACTGTCACCCAGAATTCTATATCAAGCAAAAACATCCTACATGAATAATGTTCTGGAGTGGGAGTGTACTTCATTGTAGAGCTTGCCTAGCATACGTGAGGCTCTGGACTTAATTCCTAGCAACACACACACACACACACACACACACACACACACACACACACACACACAAATTTAGTATAATGGTCTAATAAGGACATCTCTTAGATGAAGAAACAACTAACCCAGGCATGGTGGTACATGCCTGTAATGCCAGCTATGAGAGAGGCTGAGGCAGAAAGATAACAAGTTGGAGGCTAGCCTGGGCAACACAGTGAGATCCTATTTCAAACAAACAAACAAAACTGAAACCAAAACCAACAAACTAAACAACAACAACAACAAAAAAAAATTAAGAATTTGTTTCCAGAAAGCCTACTCTATAAGAAATGTGAAAAAACATTCTTTAAAGGAAAGTGACACACAGGTGGGAAACTTAGAAATTCAGAAATATAGGAAACATAACAGAAATTTTAGATTTTTGAGTAAGCAAAATCGATTCTTTTCCTTTTAAATTGAAAAAATATGTATGAATGTTGGAAGCAAGAATGAAAACATTTTCAGGTGAAGTTTTTAGTGTATAATGATATAATACTTAGGACAACTAAGTTCCCCATGTACTTCTTGGTGAACCTAGGAGATAAACCTGTGTTAGTACAAGAAAAGCATGTGCATAGCACTGTTCTCTGGCCCAGTGCTCATAATACAAAAAGCTAGAAATGACACTTCCACAGTGTGGAATGAGTTGAATAAACTGTGGTGCAGCTATGAGATGAAATAGCTATGAAAAAGATTGAGATGGGCCCTACATGCTGATAGTGGGTAGAACAATTCTGTAACATGGCATTTTTTTGTATAATGAGGGAGGGCAAAAACAAAAAATGAAATGATAAACCAGAAACCAATAATACAGTTTCTTGAGAAGAAAGGGCAGAGTTGGGTCAAAATGGAAAGAAGTGAGATTTCTCTAAATATACTTTTTAACAAGGTTTCAGCTTTTGATTGTTTACATGATTTACACACTTAAAAACATCAACAGCAACTTTTCATTCTTATCATGGTCTCCTTTTCAAAATAATTTTTAGAATATATAAGTTAGGAAAATTTATTTATAAGTAAGCATTCATCATAAAAAGCATGCATCTTACAATTAAACTACATATACTATAATTTTTTGTTACTAGTTTGATACTGGGAAGGTTAACTAGGTGTAAAGAGTCCTTCGAAGTATATTCAGGTATTTACTAACAGCAAAGTAGCTGTGTTTTATCACACAATTGTTAAGTCTAAATTCATAATTTTTTTTAGGGGGATACTGGAGATTGAACCAAGGGTTACCTTACCACTGAGTCATACCCCAGCCCTTTTTTATTTTTTGAGATAGGGTCTCACGAATTTTCCCATGCAGGACTTAAACTTGAGATATTCTTGCATCAATCTCCTAAGAACCTTGGATTACAGGCATGTTCCACCATCTCTGACTTGAATTAATGATTTTAAAACTATATATTCTTTGCAATATGTAATGAAAGGGCCTAGGAAAAATGATAACCAGTAGTAAGTTTTATCTCTGGTGCCATGATATTTGTTCCTAAAGATTCTTCCCTGCCATGGGGTTGGGTTTGTGGTTCAGTGGTAGAGTGCTCACCTGGCATGCATGAAGCACTGGGTTCAATCCTCAGCACCACATAAATATAAAATATAGCTATTGTGTCCACCTAAAACTAAAAAGATCCTGGGCTGGGGTTGTGGCTCAACGGTAGAGCGCTCACCTACCACAGGTGAGGCTCTGGGTTCAATCCTCGGCACCATATAAAAATAAATAAATAAAAACAAAGGTATTGTGTACAACCAAAAGAAATAAATCTTAAAAAAAAAAAGATCCTTCCCTCATTGAAAGGATCTTGGCTTCTTTAAATATAACTGATTCTAGGTCAGGGAAAGGGCAATTTTGAAATCTGACTGTATCAGAAAGCAAAGAAATATTCAGAGAGTAAGAAGTTATGTCCAAAAGACATAGGAGCCTAAAGACATAGGAGCATAAAGAGGACTCCAGTGTCCAGATTTTGGATATAATAAATAACATAAAAAGTATAACATGACATATGATGTATAACACGGATAGATCTTGAAAACACTACAGTAAGTGACATTTCATATAAATGAAAAATGATTTCATTTATATGAAATGTCAGAAAGGGAAAAGTTATAGAATCAGATTAGTGGTTGTTAGGATTGGGAGAAATGTGAAGTGATTCTTAGTAGGTACAGGATTCTTTTTGAAGTAAAAAATATGTTCTCAAGGGGCTGGGGATGTGGCTCAAGCGGTAGCGTGCTCGCCTGGCATGCGTTCGACCCAGGTTCAATCCTCAGCACCACATACAAAGATGTTGTGTCTGCTGAAAACTAAAAAATAAATATTAAAAAAATTTCTTTCTCTCTCTCTCTCTCTCTCTCTCTCTCTCTTTAAAAAAATATGTTCTCAATTTGATTGGTCATGGTTGCCAACTTTGTAAATGTACTAAAAATAATTGAACTGTACACTTTAAATGGGAAAATTGTATTGTATACAACATATACCTCAATGAATCTATTAAAAAACATAATGAGGGCTGGGGATGTGGTTCAAGTGGTAGTGCACTCGCCTAGCATGCGTGGGGCACTGGGTTTGATTCTCAGCACCAAATAAAAATAGAATAAAGATATTGTGTCCACCTAAAACTAAAAAATAAATATTAAAAAAAAACATAATGAGAGTTGGGATTGTGGCTCAGTGGTTGAGTGCTCACCTAGGACACATGAGGCACTGACTGGGTTTGATCCTCAGTACCACATAAAAATAAAATAAAGGTCATCATGTCCACCTACAACTCTCTCTCTCTCTCTCTCTCTCTCTCTCTCTCTCTCTATATATATATATATATATATATATATATATATATATATATATATCTTCCAGAGCATTTGTTCCCTCCAAATTTACTACATTCAGTTGAAAAACGATGAATGTTTAAGAATGATTACAGTCTATATATTAAGAAAAAAAAGCCAAGAAAAAGAGAAGGAAAATACCTCAACCCCACACACTCTCCCCCGTGAGCCAAGTGGAGAAACAGGGGAACTAAAGGTACCTGTATTTTTAGGAGGCCTGAGGTGTGTCTGGGTATGGAGAGATGAGAGATGAAAGACACTGCCTGACTAACCTGAAAGGCATGCTGCAAAATATTCTTGTGCAGGAAAGAAGACACACCTCTCCTCAAAGTCCATGGAGGACACAGGAAAGAATCGTGTTACAGTTACACTGAGGGGGCTGGTGGTAGTGGGGATTCTTGATAAACTGTGCTTGGCCTGAAATACAGGCCTGGCAAACCCACACTGCATGACACAGAGTTTGTCTAAGTGACCAGGAGACAATCAAATGTGGAGATATGTCTACACAGGGAAATACAGGTCTTGAAAACCCACCTGGCTTCTCCTCTCTCCCTCCAGTTTGGCTACTTGTAGAACCAGCTGGGAGAGATATGCCCAGGTGGGAATTTGAAAGGGTAGGGGCAAGAGTGTTTGAGTTTGGAGACTGAAACTGAGAGACCAGGAAACATGGAGTCTATGGGTGATGGAGGGGACCAAGGATAGGCTTCTCCACTGCATAACTGGAACCCTGGGTAGGTCCAAGGAGTGGAGTTTCCTATCATGGACCAGGAGGTAGTACACTGGGCCCTGGAGGTACACTGATTTAAAGCCTTCAGTGCCATTCACCTAAGAACCTGGTGACTACCTAAGCCTAAATCCCATCTCCAGGAGTTCTGTCTATAGGATTTCCTCTCACAGAACACTCCAGTGACACTACCCTGAAGGTGGAATAGACATCACACTCCAGCCCAACCTACCTAACACTGCTGAGGAGGGAAGCCGAGAATCTTTTGAACTTCAACAGAAATAATTCTTTAATGTTTTATCGATTTTTTTCTTTTTTCCATTTAATTGTGACCTGAATGGTTCATAAACACTTATATATATTCATATTTGTTTCTTTTTTCTCATTTCTAGCATTTTTTGAAAGCACTTATTTTTTTTTTCAATGGATCAGTATTTTGAGGACTAGGATGTCTGATTAGTATATTTTGGTTTTGTTTGGTATTCTTTTACTCTAAAAAATTTTTATTTTATATATTTTTCTCTCATTTATATTTTCCCTTGATTCTCTTTGGCTCTTTTCTTCTGCTAACAGCCAATCTCTATTGTTCTTTCTTTCACTCTTATTTTAATTTTTACTTATACTTTCTCTCTTCCTCCCTTATAATCATCACATCCTACATCATGTCTGTTCTCTCCCTGTTCATCATTTGAAATTGTAAAAAAAAAAAAAAACACAAGATCGTGGAGAAAATATATTAAGAGTCCATGAACAGAACTTCCAAGGACTATGAGTTAACATGAAAAGACCAAATTTAAGGTTTATCAGGATAGATGAAGTCTCAGAGATACAAACCAAAGGAGTACACAATCTTTTCAATGAAATAATATCAGAAAATTTCCTAAACTATAAGAATGAAGTGGAAAATCAAATGCAGGAGGCTTACAGGGACCCCAATATATAAAATTATAAGAGAACCACACCAAGGAACATTATTATGAAAATGCCTAGCATACAGAATAGGAATAGAATTTTAAAGGCTGTAAGAGGAAAACAACAGGTCACATTTAGAGGCAAACTGCCGAAGTCTGGCCGGGCACAATTCAGGAGCCACTTGTCAAAAGAAACTAACTTTATTTTTAGAACTACAAACGCCAAACAAAACAGCTCCTCAGGGAAAAAACCCTCAGAGCCCAACTGCCACCACCGGCTTCCACAAGCCTCTCACCCCCACCAACCTCTCAACTTCCCACAATCCTCCTGCTCTTGAGGCCGATTGGCTGGGTTGCGTGGGCAGAGCCAAAGAAGTCCCCCAATGAGCAGCTCCGTGGAGGAGCCAATCAGCTAGATGTTGCTGGGGCCGCTGTGAGCCAATCATCAGCCAGCAGCTGGAAGTTTGCTGGCAGCTGGATCATCAGCCGGCAGCTGGAAGTTTGCTGGGGCCCCTTTGGTTGTGGCTCTCAACAGCAAACCAATCTGGATTTCAGATGATTTCTCAACCCAGACCCTTAAAACTATGAGGTCTTGGAATACTATATACCAAGCACTAAAAGAAAATGGATGCCAGCCAAAAATACTATATATTCAGCAAAACTAAGCATCAGAATTGATGATGAAATACAAACCTAACAAAAGTTAAAAGAATTCACAACTAGGAAGCCTGCACTACAAAACATACACAATAAAATATTTCCTGAAATGAAAAATAAAAGTGAAAACTAGCAAAGGCAGGAACTATACTAGAACAGTCAATCAAAGGAAAAACCATTCAAATTACAAATGAGAAATAAATCAAAATGACAGGTAATAAAAAAATTATCACTAATTACATTGTATGTAAGTGGCCTAAACTCATCAATCAAAAGACATAGACTGGCATACTGTAAAAAAACACAAGGCTCAACAATATTCTGTCTCCAAGAGACTTATCTCATAGTCAAAGATATCCACAGACTGAAAGTAAAAGAATGGGATAAAACATATCATTCACATGGATCTCATAAACAAGCAGGTGTTTCTATGCTTATATCAGATAAAGTGGACTCAAGGCAAAGTTAATCAGAAGGGACAAAGAAGAACATTTCATACTGCTTAAGGGAATTATACATCAACAAGACAATAGTAAATATTTATGCCCCAAACAATGAAGCATCTATGTACATCAAACAAACCATTCTCAATTTCAAGAACCAAATAGACTACAATACAATAATACTGGATGACTTTAACACTCCTCTGTCATTACTGGAGAGATTCTCCAAAGACAAATTAAATAAAGAAGGTAAGGGACTAAAAAATACAATTAACAATTTAGACTTAATAGGCATATATAGAATATTTCAACCACCAAAGACTGAATACACTTTCTTCTAAGGAGCACACAGATCCTTCTCTAAAATAGACCATCTTAGGCCCCAAAACAACCCTCAGCAAATATATAAAAAATAGAGATAATACTTTGAATTCTATCAGACCATAATGAAATGAAATGGAATGAAATTAGAAATCAATGATAAAATAAAAAATAGAAGCTACTCTAACACTTGGAGACTAAATAATATCCTATTGAGTGATCAATGAATAGAAGAAGAAATCAGGGATTAAATAAAAAATACTTAAAGGTAAATGAAAGTAGCAACATAATATATCAAAGTCTCTGGGACACTTTGAAGGCAGTTCTAAAAGGAAAGTTATTGAATTGAGCTCATTCATTAAAAGAATAGAAAGTCACCAAAAATATAATCTGTTTTAGTCAGTTTTTTTGCTGACTAAAAACACCCAACCAGAATAATTATTAAGGAGGAAAAGTTTATTTGAGGGCTCCTGATTTCAGAGGTCTTAGTCCATAGAAAGCCAGTTCCATTCTTCAGGGCTTGAAGTGAGGCTGAACATCATGGTGGAAGAATGTGGTGGAAGGAAGCAGCTCACATGATGACAAGCAGCCATGTCCTACCATTTCAGTTGCTATTCAGTTAATACCTATCAGGGGATTTAATCCCTGATTTGGTTAAGACTTTTACAACTCAATCTCCTCTGAATTTTCTTCCACTGTCTCACATGTGAACTTTTGGGGGATACCTCACAATCAAACCATAACACTAACATTACATCTCAAAGCCCTAGAAAAAGACCAAATCAATATCAAAAGCAGTAGAAGACAGGAAATAATTAAAATCAGAGATGAAATCAATAAAACTGAAACAAAAACAATTTAAAAAATCAATGAAATGAGGGCTGGGGCTGTAGCTCAGTGGCAGAGCACTTGCCCAGCATATGTGAGACACTGGGTTTGATCCTTAGCACCATATAAAAATGAAGCAAATAAAATAAAGGCATGCTGTCCATTTACAACTACAAAAAAAGGTTAATCCCATTAATTCTTTAAAAAAATCAATGAAATGAAAAGTTGGTTCTTTAAAAAAGTAAATAAAATTGATAAATCCTTAGCCAAGTTAACCAAGAGAAAAAGGTAAAAAACTCAAATTACTAAAATTTGTGATGAAAAGGAAACATCACCATGGACACTATAAAATACAGACAATATTTAGAAACTATTTTGAAAATTTATTATGCTATGATATGAAGACATTGACAAATTTCTAGAGACATGTGACTTACCCAAATTGAATCAGAAGGACATTGAAAATTTAAGCAGATCAATTTCAAGCAATGAAATCGAGGACACCATCAAAATCCTACCAACAAAGAAAAGTCCAGGACCAGAAAGATTCTCAGCTAAGTTCTACTAGACTTTCAAAGAAGAAGTAACACCAATCCTCCACAAATTATTCCATAAAATAGAAAAGGAGGGAACCCTTCTAAACTCATTCTATGAAGCTAGAATCATGCTGAGACCAAAACCAGAAAAAGACACATCAAGGAAAGAAAACTTCAGGCCAATATCCCTGATGAACATAGATACAAAATTCTTAATAAAATACTGGCAAGTTGCATATAATAACATATTAAAAATAGTGCACCATGATCAAGTGGGATTCATCCCAAAGATGCAAGGTTCTTTCAAACATACTAAAATCAATAAACATAATTTATCACATGAATAGATTTAAAGGCAAAATTACAGGCTGAGATTATAGCTCAGTGGTAGAGTGCTTGGTTAGCATGGGTGAGGCACCGGGTTTCACACTCAGCACCGCATAAAAATAATAAATAAAATCAAGGTATTGTGTCCATCCACAAATAAAAATTTAAAAAAATTAAAAAAGACAAAATCACAAGATTATCTCAAGAGATGCAGAAAAAGCATTTGACAAAATACAGCATCCATTCATGTTCAAAACACTATTAAAACAAGTAATAGTAGGAATATACACTGTAAAAGCTATGTACATTAAACCCATGACCAATATCATTCTAAACAAAGAAAACTTGAAAGCATTCCCTCTGAAAACTAGAACAAGACAGAATGTGCTCTTTCACCACTTGTATTCAACATCATCCTTGAAACTCTAGTGAGGGCAATTAGGCACAAAAAAAGATATTAAAGGGATACAAATAGGAAATAAAGAGCTCAAACCATCCCTATTTGCAAATGACATGATTCTGCATTTTGGAGACCCCAAAATTACACCAGAAAACTTCTAGAACTCATACATGAATTTGGCAAAGTAGCAGGATATAAAATGAACACCCATACATCATTGCATTCCTATATACTAATGATGAATCAGCTGAAAGAGAAATTAGAAAGACTATCCCATTCACAATAGCCACTACTTGGGAATCAATCTAACAACAGGTAAAAGACCTCTACAGTGAAAACTACAGAACACTAAAGAAAGAAATCGAAGAAGACCTTAGAAGATGGAAAGATCTCCCATGTTCTTGGATAGCAGAATTAACATTGTCAAAATGGCCATAATACCAAAAGCATCATAAAGATTTAATGACATTCCTATTAAAATTCCAATGACATTATTCATAGAAATAGAAAAAGCAATCATGATATTCGTTTAGAATAAAATAGGAGGCCTAGAATAGCCAAAGCAATTTTAATGAGAAAAGTGATTCAAGAGACATCACAATGCCAGAACTTATGTTGTACTATAGAGGTATAATAACAAAATCAGCATGGTATTGGTGTCAAAACAGACATGAAGACCAATGGTATAGAATAGAAGACATACAGACAAATCCACATCAATACAGTTATACTAGACAAAGGTAGAAGTATACCTTGGAGAAAAGACAGCATCTTCAACAAATGGAACTGGAAAAACTTGAAATCCATATGGAGCAGAATGAAATTGAATCCCTCTCTCTCACCTGCCACAAAACTCAAGTCAGAGTGGATCAAGGACCCAAAGTCAACAACAGTACTCCTAAAGTAAATGAAGTAAAATCAAGAATCAATAAATGGATGGTATTAAACAAAAAAGCTTCTTCACAGCAAAGGAAATAGTCAAGAATGTAAAGAGAGGGCCTACCGAATGGGAGAAAATCTTTGCCACCTGCACCTCAGATGGCATTAATCTCCAGGATATATAAAGAACTCAAAAAACTTAACACCAAACAACAACAACAACAAAAACAAAACAAAACAATCAAACAAACAAACAAAAAAAACCCCACAAATAACCCAATTAATAAATGGGCACGGGAACTGAACAGATACTTCACAGAAGAAATATGAATGAATGGTCAATGAATACATGAAAAAATGTTCAATATCTCTAGCAAATAGAGAAATGAAAATTAAAACTACAGTGAGATTCCATCTCATTCCAGTCAGAATGGCAGCTATCAGGATACAAGTAACAATTAATTTGGATGAGGATGTGGGGATGTCCCACATTGCTGATGGAACTGAAAATTGGTGCAACTGCTCTGAAAAGCAGGATGGAGATTCCTCAGAACACTTGGAATGTAACCACCATTTGACCCAATTATCCCACTCCTTGGTATATGCCCAAAGGATTTAAAATCAGCATACTACATGACACAGCCACATCAATGTTTATAGCAGCCCAATTCACAATAGCTAAGCTATGGAACCAATCTAGGTGCCCATCAACAGATGAATGGGTAAAGAAAATGTAAGATATATATTTCACATTATATATATATACATATATATAATGAAATATTACTCAGCCTTAAAGATGAATGAAATTATGACAGTTGCTGGTAAATGGATGGAACTGGATACCATCATGCTATGTAAAATAAGCCAGTTCCAAAAAACCAAGGTCGAATGTTTTCTCTGATATCCAGATGCTAATACACAAAAAGGGGGCAGGGTGAAGAATAGAGCTTCAGTGAAATAGACAAAAGGGAATGAAAAGAAAGGATAGGGGATGGTAATAGAAAAGACAGTACAATGAGTGAAATATAACTTTTCTACGTTCATGTATGAATACACAACCAATGAAACTCCATATCCTGTACACCTCAAGAATGGAATCCTGATTCAATTGTTGTACTTCATATATATATATATATAATATATATATATAATATATATATATATTCAAAAAACACTGTAATGTCATATATATCTAAAAAGAACAAATTAAAAAAGCAAAAAATCCCCACAATTCTAGTTTTATTACCACCAAAAATTTAAACATTTTGGTATAACCCTCACAAAATATGTACAAGATCTAAATGAGAAAACTATAAACTCTAATGAAAAAGAATCAGAGAGTATCTAAAAAGAAATATTTTACGTTTGTGACTAGAAAGAATATCGTTAAAATGTATTTATTTCCCACTAGGGTCCACTGACATATGCCTGTAATCCCAGTAATTTGGGAGGCTGAGGCAGGAGGACTGGAAGTTCCACAACAGTCTCAGCAATTTAGTAAAAACTCTGTGTTAAAAAAAAAAAAGATTGAGGGCTGGGGTTATGGCTCAATGGCAGAACACTTGCCTCGCACATGTGAGGCACTGGGTTCAATCCTCAGCACCACATAAAAAATGAATAAAGATAGATATATATAAAAAGGGATAGAGTGCTTCTAGATTCAATCCCTGGTAACACACACACACACACACACACACACAAACACACATACCAGGATCCTCATATATTATTTTGTTGATATAGACAAATATAATCTAAGGATTATGTGGAAAGGCAAAAGATCCAAAATAGCCAAATACAGCATTGAAATACAACAAAAGTGAAATAATGATGCTACCTGACTTGAAGAATTACTGAAAAGCAATAACCCAATCAATAAATGGGCCAAGGAACTGAACAGACATTTTTCAGAAGATGATATACAATCAACAAACATATGAAAAAATGTTCAATATATCTAGCAATTAGAGAGATGCAAAACAAAACTACTCTAAGATTTCATCTCACTCTTGTCAGAATGGCAACTATTATGAAGACAAACAATAAGTGTTGGTGAGGATGTGGGGAGAAGGGCACACTCATACATTACTGGTGGGACTGCAAATTGGTGCAGCCAATCTTGAAAGCAGTATGGAGATTCCTTGGAAAACTGGGAATGAAACCACCATTTGACCCAGATATCTCACTCATCGGTGTATACCCAAAGGACTTATAAACAACATACTACAGGGACACAGCCACCTCAAGGTTTATAGCAGCACAATTCACAATAGCTAAACTGTGGAATCAATGCCCTTCAGTAGATGAACAGATAAAGAAAATGTGGTATATATACACAATGGAATAGTATTCAGCAATAAAAGAGAATAAAATCATGGCATTTGCAGGTAAATGGATGCAGTTGGAGAATATAATGCTAAGTGAAGTTAGCCAATAATAATTATTTCAAAGTTACAATATGTGGTATATTTGTTGCTCAATATAATTTTTTAATGGTGTTCCATATTTGGGATGATGGGACAATATGGGTTAATTCTATGAGATTAGCTTCTTCACAGGCTCCACAAACCATGTCAACACACTTGTTCTGAATCTTTGACAGAGACAATGGGTCCATATCCTGCAATTGCTGATGGTGCATTTACTACTGCTTGGATCATTCCATAGTATAAATAAGCTGTGGAAGTTCACAATCCTTAGTAACATCTTAATGCACAGCCATGAATTACCATCAACAGTCTGCAGTCCATGTACAAGGTCAGGGATCTGGCTGCTTCCATGTTGGCAACCGCCTTTCTTGAAGAGCAAAAAAACACAAATGTTGGGTGAATGGCTGTTTCCTCTTATTCAAGCCAGGCACCTTATTGTAGCTGTTAAGTTCCCCAGCATGTTGTTAGAGATTAATAATTCACAGCTTCTTTAATATGCTAGAGTCTTCAGAGTCTCTCTGTGTTAAGGTTGATGAAGCTATAACTGTACTGCAAGACTGCCAAGCTAAAAAGGCTGCCCAGAAAGTGGTTACCGTGTCACTGATGTCCAACTATTTAAAATGGATCAGGAATCATCAGAAAAGCTTGTGCTTTACTGAAGAAAAATACCTAAACATCCAAAATTTAAGTATTATGGAAAATACAAAATAAAAGGAAATTTTGAACCTTATATTCAAAGCAAATATCAAGTCTAACAAATATAATGCTTAAACAATTACTTATTGTTTTTAAAACAAAAACAAAAACAAATTCCCTGAAAGTAATAAAATATAAAAACACATTAATGCTTTATAGACTGTGGGAAAAAAATTTTCAGCAAAGCATTTATTTCTTTGATTTTGTAATTCTTTTTTTAAAGTATTTTTTTAGTTGCAGATGGACCCAATACCTTTATTTTATTTTTATGTGATGCTGAGATCAAACCCAGTGCCTCACATGTGCTAGGCAAGCACTCTACCAATGAGCTACAACCCCAGCCCTTGATTTGTAATTCTTTACTGTGGAATAGCTCAGAATATTACTTCTGTTTTAAATAACACAATAACTGAGGAAAAATTTTTGCTTTAATTAAAACTCCTTTATTAGTGAATAAAATGCATAAAAAAGATAGATACACTTTAAACTTAGAAACAATAGTCTTATGTTTATTCGTCTAAATACTATGCACACTTGAACATTGTACATGTGGGTAACTGGTTTTGATTTTTAAATGACATTAATATGATTAACTTGTATAAAGTTTGTAAATAGAAAACTTAAAATTTAAGTCAAGATCTAATACCTGCAACAGTACCTTTAAAAGGAGAATATTTCAGTATAATGGACACATCGAACATTAAATTTAACAGAGAAAAATCTATACAAAACATTAGATATGAAAAATTTTCACCTAAATCAAAACATAGTTTCTCATTCAAAAAATGTTTTACTGTATCTATATCTTTTAATAAGATCAACTTTCTATTTTAAAATTTAATTATGACTCAAAATACTATGAAGATAAATGTTTTTATTTTCTTATTAGTGAAAATGATATGTCCTCATGATTTAAAATTTAGTCAAAATTCTTGTGCAGTTTAAATTGGAATACTATATTAGAATTAAATAGTTGAAAATGAGGCATGGAGTCTGTGCTGTGGTAAAAGTATATAAGAAAATGCTACTAAAACAGTAGCTATTTTTTCTTTCCCCAGAGTTACCTAGGAATGTTGTACTTTTGCCAGTTTCGGTAATGTATTATACTCAAGGTCTTAATTTTAATAGAAATGATAGATAGTTATACATCTATGTTCAAATACAATACAAGTTTATTTCTTATTCACATAATAAGTTCAAGAGCAGATATATCTAATTGGCAGATATTATTTTTCAAGTGGTGATACAGAAACTCAGGCTCTTTCCTTTCTGAGTCTCTGTGAAATGAGACATAGTTTTGATTGCCTTAAATCTTTGTGGCTTCACTTGGCAAATTTATTTGTAAATTATATATTTTGTGCTATTTTAATAGCTTGCTTGTGTATAAGAGGAAAACAGGCCTTGCCAAAGAAACCTGAATAATTTTTTTTTTTAAAAGAGAGAGTGAGAGAGGGGGTCAGAGAGAGAGAGAGAGAGAGAATTTTAACATTTATTTATTTTTTTCTTAGTTCTCGGCGGACACAACATCTTTGTTGGTATGTGGTGCTGCTGAGGATCGAACCCTGGCCGCACGCATGCTAGGCGAGCGCGCTACCGCTTGAGCCACATCCCCGGCCCCTGAATAATTTTTAAAAGATCATTCAACAAGGCCATTTGAAAAGCTTTCCCATGACTCCTCTAAACTTTGAAATAATCTTGAAGTCAACTGAAACTATATTTTGTGATGTTTAATATTAGCAGAGTAGATTTCATCAGCCAGAACTCATATAGAGAGAAATCTATTAATCTTTGATTTCCTGCAGACTGCCTTTAATTCCTAGATTTAGAAATATTAATTGAAAATATAGAGTTTATTTCCATTTGTGATTTATATTATTTCTGTAATCAAAAGCCACCAGTAGTGTTTCATTTAAAAATTGCTAAGCTGGATTTTCATTTTAAGGACATAACAGAAGGAATAAAAGACTAACTTTCACTCTTTTATTCAACTTATTTATTCAGGGAGTCACTAAAACCAGAATTTAAAATCTATTTAGTTGACCCATTTAAAGTTGATGTGTTTTATTCCTGTCATTTTTTTTTCTTTTCCTGATCATCTTTTTGACTGAACTACTGATGGGTAATCCTGCTTCTGCCATTGGGAAACAGGTTATTTTACCACATTCAACATTCCAAGTTTTTTTTTCTGTCATTAATTTTTTATATTTAGTTTGTATTATGACATCAAGTTTAGCCTTATGGATTATTTTCAATCCTTCTAGGGTGTTTACAGATTAACTTTGTTTTTGAAATATGTAAATACTAAGAGAACATTCCATTTAATACTGTTTTTATTAAATTTACTTTAGAAGCAAAAATCAGAGAAAAGCTCTTGTAGAGAAATCACATATTTTCTAAATCCTGGGTTCTATGTACAGTCTCCATATATTTGTACTTTAATATTTTTCTTTCATGTGAGATAATTCATTAAAACAAGCAGGTGGGCAATGGCAAATAAGCTTTTTAATGATGGGCTTCATTTGGCAAACGCAGTTTTATTTTGTCTGGATCATTATGGCGTGTAAGTATTTTGGGCCCCAGAATACCAATAAATAGAGCCCCATTTGGAGCTGTGATCAAGATGGCTAAAAATGCTACTGTCATCACATCCTTTGAATACGGTATCAAGTTGAAATTGGAGAGCCTTGCTGTTTCTAGAGCCAGAGGACCTAAAACAGCCTGCATATAGGGATGAAATGGGACATAAAGAAAAATGTTAATCAAAGTTAACATATAATAACAGTAGATGGCTCTGCTAAAATAAATAAAATTTACATTAGACTGTTGGAAAAAAAGAGAAGACTAAAAATGAGGGCTTTTCATACATTACTCATCTGTTCTATGTTCTTTCTAGCAAATATTATGTGGAGGAAGAGAGTACTAGTGACAAATCAGTGTGCAGATATTTTGGAACTGATTTTGTACTCCTGTCCCTTTAGGTTTCCCATATTCAAATTTCTCTTTTGTGTGTTCAAATTGCCCTCAGAACCTTGCCAGTTCTAAGTGAACCAAAATTTTGCTTGGTTGCCTTTACCACACACCACTAGGTTCTTGGCTGCAACAAGAGAATGAAAATATTGAGGTTTCTCAGCATTCTCAAGGATTTGCTGCTCTTACTGTTCTTCCACCTTGGGATACAGAACTGAGAAGAGGTTTAGAATCTGGCAAACTGAGTTTGACTTCTGTTTTTACAGCAACCAGACGAGTGATCTTTTAAAAGTGGCTCAAGTTCCTTGACTGAATTAATTGTAAAAATAATAATATAATATTTACTTCACTGGATGGTTGTGGGAATTAAATATGAAAATGCAAAAAATTAAATATGAAAATACATCTGGCACATAGTAGGTTTTCAGATAATTTTGAGTTTTACTCTTTCCACTTGCTCCTCATTTCCTCCAGGAAATGGATGTCTTTGAATTCTGTTACAGAATGAACTTACTTAGTCATATCTTTCTCCCTGTAGGTAATCTTCTATTATATTTATTTTTAGTAACATAAAACAAAAGCTTTTTTTTTGTGTGTGTGTGTGATACGAAGGATTGAACTTAGAGGTCTTTCCCATTGAGATATATCCCTATCTCTTTTTTGATTTTAATTTTTATGTAGAGACAGGGTCTTCATAAATTACCCTGATTGGCTTTGAATTCTCCTGATTAACCTTCCAATTGCTAGAATTACAGGTGTTCCCCACCTTGGAGGCATAATCCTCTTTCTTTATATTTATCTATCTAGGCAAGAAATTGCCTTGACATTTTTAGAAATTAAATATAAATATATCTTCTATGGAGATGCAAAGTAATGGCATCATGGTAGAAACATTTCATCTGAGATGGGACATTATGGCAAAAGAAGCCCTCAATTTAAGATAGTTTCCATATCCCAAATCAGTGATTAAAGTTGGTATTGTTTTTGTTAACTTTCTGTTTACCGAGCAAAAGCTATTGTGCTAGATGTCAGGAAGAAAAAGATAAATTATACAGAAAATCAACTTTAAAGAATCTTAAGTTTAGAAAAGAACATGAAACATTTTGAACATGAAAGAACAGTCAAGAAATGATTACTAATAAGAGATGATGATGGCGATAATGGTGATACTAATATTAATTTTTACATAGTTATATAGAATTTGTCATATGTTAAGTACTCTTCTTTTCTGGTAGTGGGGATTGAACCCAGGGGCACTTAACCACTAAGCCACATCCCCAGCCCCTTTTATTCTTTTAATTTTGAGACAGGGTCTTGCTAAAATGCTTAGGGCCTCACTAAATTGCTGCATCTGACTTTGAACTTGCAATCCTCCTGTCTCCTGAGCTGCCGGGATTACATCAAGTTTTTCTCCTCCTCTTCCTCCTCCTTCTCCTCCTCCTCCTCCTCCTCCTCCTTCCTCCTCCTTCCTCCTCCTTCCTCCTCCCCCCCTCCTTCTTTTTCTTCTTGTTAATATTCTTAGTTGTAGATGGACACAATACCTTTATTTTATTTATTTATGTGGTGCTGAGGATTAAAACCAGTGCCTTACATGTGCGAGGCAAGTGCTCTATCACTGAGCTATAGCCCCAGCCCTCAAGTAGTATTCTTAAAGCTGTACATTTATTAATTTTATTCATTTATTTAATCATCTTGATAACTCTATAGGAACTACCAGGAAGTGATAAATGATTCACACTTTAACGACTGAGGTTTAGTGTTATTTCTTTAGAAGAATCCAATTAGTAAACTGATTTTACATTTGTGAACTAAATTCTTTATTTACTCTCTTGACATCTTCTATTTTTCCATTCTAATTTTCATCAGTATCTTTAAATAGAGAAATAAGAGAAAGGACTGAAGCTTTGTCAGTTTTATTTTAGCAGCAAAGAATGGAGGGGAAAAAAGGAAAGAAAAGAATAAAATACAGTAGGACTTGAGTGGATGGTTCTTCTCATACCTTCTTTAAAATTATTACCTATAAAACTGAAAGTGTAGGGGCTGGAGTTGTGGCTCAGTGATAGAGTGCTCGCCTAGCATGCACAAGGCACTGTGTTCGATCCTCAGCACTCATAAATGTAAAATAAAGATATTATGTCCACCTAAAACTTAAGAAGAAATATTTTTTAAAAACTTGCAAGTGTAGAAATGGAAAAAGCAATCATGAAATTCATTCGGAAGAATAAGAGACCCAGAATAGCCAAAGCAATCCTTAGCAAGAAGAGTGAAGCAGGTGGCATCACAATACCAGACCTTAAACTATATTACAAAGCTATAATAATAAAATGGCATGATATTGGCACCAAAATAGGCATGTAGACCAATGGTACAGAATAGAAAACACAGAGACAAACCCATATAAATACTGTTATTTCATACTAGACAAAGGTGCCACATACAGTGGAGGAAAAATAGCCTCTTCAATAAACGGTGCTGGGAAAACTGGAAAGCCATATGCAGCAAAATGAAACTAAACCCCTATCTCTCCCCATGCATAAAATCCAACTCAGGTGGATCAAGGACTTATGAATTAAATCAGAGACCCTGTGCCTAATGGAGAAAAAATTAGGCCCAATCTACATCACATTGGATTTTTAGGCCCTGGCCTAAAATAAAATAAATAATAAAATATTAAAATAAAATAAATAATATTTTATTTTTTATTTTAGGCCAGGTAAAATAAAATAAATAATAACATTGTTAACAAGACTCCTAAAGTGGAAGAAATAAAACTTAAGAATCAATAAGTGGAATCGATTCAAACTAAAAAGCTTCTTCTCAGCAAAAGAAACAATCAATGAGATGAAGAGAGAGCCTACATTTTGGGAGGAAATTTTTGCCACATGCGTGTCAGATACAGCACTAATCTCCAGGATAGATAAAGAATTCAAAAATCTTAACATCCAAAAAACAAAAACAAAAACAAAACCCCAAAACAACCCAATCAATAAATGGGCCAAGGAACTGAACAGACACTTCTCAGAAAATGATATACAATCAATCAATAAATAGACGAAAAAATGTTCAACACCTTTAGCAATTAGAGAAATGCAAATCAAAACTACTCTAAGATTTCATCTTACTCCAGTCAAATGGCAGCTATTAAGAATACAAGCAATAATAAATGTTGGCAAGGATATGAGGGAAAAGGCACACTCATACACTACTGGTGGGACTGCAAATTGATGCAACCTATCTGGAAAGTAGTATGGAGATTCCTTGGAAATCTGGGAATGGAACCACCATTTGACCCAGCTATCCCACCACTCGGTCTATATCCAAAGGACTTAAAATCAGCATGCTGTAGTAACACATACACATCAATGTGTATAGCAGCTCAATTCACAATAGCTAGACTGTGAAACCAAACTAGATGCCCTTCAATAGATGAATGGATTAAAAACAAAACTATGGTATATATACATAATGGAATATATCTCAGCATTAAAATAAAATAAAATAATGGCATTTGCAGGTAAATGTATGGAGTTGGAGAATATAATGCTAAGCGAAGTAAGCTATCCCAAAAAAAACAAAGGCTGAATGTTCTCTCTAATAAGTGGATGCTGATCCATAATGAGGGGAGGTGATTGATAAAAATGGAGGAACTGTGATTGGGCAAAGGGAGGGAGGGGAAGGAAGGGTGCACCGGGGCAGGAAAGATAGTGAAATGAGATGGACATCATTATCCTAGGTACATGTATGACTGCACATATGGTGTGAGGATCCTGTACAACCAGAGAAATGAAAATTAGTGCTGTAACTATGTACAATGAATCAAAATGCATTAGATACATAGGTATACCTAATTAGAATAAATAAATAAGTACAATTTAAAAAATGAGCAAACAAAATAATTGCAAATGTATCATTGGAAGGAGGGAGAATAGAGTAATAGATATTTCTTTTGTAGATTAATTATTATTTTAACCTCCATGGCAGAGGTTAAAAACAGTTATCATTATTTATATTGCTTGAAGGTAAAATAAATAATAACATTGTTAACTGAGAACTACTCATGTGCCAGAGATTATGCTAAGCACTTTGCATGGATTATTTAATTAATTCTCACAACACCACTCTGCAGTAGATGCGCAGATATCACTGTGAAATGAGCAGATTGAGGCACTAAGAAATTAAGAAGTAATTTAGCTGAGGTTAAAGATAAGTAACAATATTTAAAAGAGAAAGACTACCCTTAATGAGCCTGCTTTTGTAACCATGATATCAGAGAATTTGTTGCATGGAAATTTATAACCTTCTGTTTTGAAAACAATAGAGAAAGAAATCCAGAAAATTAAAGTATTTTGTTGCCAGGTTAAGCAGTCTAACAAGTAGCAATATCTTTTAATAGGAGGAGAATATCACTGAATAATAGGGCAAAACTATAATGTCTCTCTCTTCTTTCATTCATTTTGTAAGCATTCTACATTCCTCCTGCCTTTTAATGACTATTAAATCCTAGGGGAAAAAATTAAAAAAAAAAAACCCAAACAGAACACCAAAAACTAGATACTGTCCCTATCATTCCTATGTAATATATTGAAGGAATTTGATTATTAATCAAATAATCATCAAAATAAATGCATAATTAAAAATTTCATAGGCATTCATGTGGTGGAGTGATTGGCAAGGTTAGGAAAGATAACCCTTTCTTTAGGAAAGATAAAAAAAAAAAACCAAAGTACTTCCACTTTAAAATCAAAACATTTAACTCTATAATATTCAGCAAAATATAAAATATTTTCTTATTTTATATTTTAGGAAAGTAGAAAAATATTTGTATAAAATTTAGGAAGTATTTGTCATGAAAAGTACATTTAAAATTTTCAGACTAAGTGCTTTTGAAACATTTTTTAAAAGTTCCATTAATTTTAATAAACAGTTATCAATCAAACATTTAAAAAGTAAAGTTAAATATCACATATTTTGTGCATTTTGTGATTGGAGTAACATTTTTCTTTAAGAATTATAAAAAATAATCAAGATTAAAATTATTACAATGACTTACTATTTCTTACCTGGACTGTTGCTTTGGGCAACCACGATAAAGCAATAAATATTTTCTCCTTAAAAGTAAAACCAGCAAAACACATCAATACAAATGTCACTAAAATTCGAACACACACTGCCAAACTCATGGTAATAACACACAGCCCTGTAACAGATACAAACAAACATAAATACCAAAAATAATTGAGAAGAAATGGTTCTTTATGTCTAGAGATACTATTTCTAAAACTTTAAAAATGTCTTAAAGCTGTTGCTACTTTATGTCTACTTTTCTGTAAAAATAATAATTATAAGCAGCCGGCTGCGGTGGTATGTGCCTGTAATCCCAGTGGCTTGGGAGGCTGAGGCAGGAGACTCTTGAATTAAAAGCCAGCCTCAGCAATTCAGCAAGGCTCTAAGCAACTCAGTGAAACCCTGTCTTTAAATAAAATACAAAATAGTGCTGGGGATGTGGCTCAGTGGTCAAGTGGCCCTGAGTTGAATCCCCAGTACCAAAAACAAAAAATAATAATTATAAAGAATGCAAATATGATTGAAACTTTGGCATAAAGTGCCAGAGATTATCTAATGGTGGGAGTTCCATGAAAAATGAGACAGAAGACATTTACTTTATTCTGAACTAATAGAATTTGAATTGAACTTCTGCAATTCTGAACTAATAGACATTTTTTGAAATACTCTTAAATGAAAATATCTGGTGGTATCTATATTCATCTAAGAAAATAAATCTTAATCTTTATTTCATCAGATCACTCAGGGAAGATATTAAGTAATATGTTTGGTTAGAAAACAAAAACCAGGGCTGGGGGTGTGGTTTAGTGGAGGAACACTTGCCTAGCATGTGTGAGGCGCTGGGTTCATTCCTCAGCACCACATAAAAATAAATAAATAAAGGTATTGTGTTCATCTACAGCTAAAAAAATTAGCATAACAAAAAACAGATAACTAAAAGCAAAAGCAAAACCAAAACCAAATAGGGTCAAGGAAGAGCAAATACATTACATTATCATGAGTTTCTAAAGAAGGTCTCTGTAGTCAAAGATACATTATTAGAAAAAATAAAGTATTTATAACTTTCTTAAATATTTTTGAATCATATCTTTTGTGCTTTAATTATTCTTACCAATAGTATTTGTTTCAAGAGATGAAACAGCTACTTCTGATCCAACTAAACCAAAAAGAAGAGGCTGAAAAACATTCCAGGTTTGTGCAACAATATTTTGGACCTTAATCTGTGTAAAAAAGAAATATATTTAGAGTTATTGGGTAAATATAGTTGCATTTGAGAATTTATTGTGTTTTTAATTTGTTCTAATTAGTTATACATGATAGTAGCATGCATTTTGACACATAATACATAAATGGGGTATAACTTCTCATTTTTCTGGTTGTACATGATGTAGAGTTACATTGGTTGTGTAATCATATATGCACATACGGTAATAATGTCTGATTCATTCTACCATCATACCTACCCCTATAACCCCCCCTTCAATTCCCTGTTACTTCTATTCTTCTATTTTTTCCTAGCCAGCTTTCCCTATTATAAATTAGTATCCGCTTATCAGAGAAAACATTCAGTCTTTGGTTCTTTGGGATTGGCTTATTTTGCTTAGCATAATATTCTCCAGTTACTCTTAAAGTTACTCTTAAAATTTAATAAACTTAAGATATTTTATTTTTAGGAGAAATGTGAAAACCTAATTAATAAAAATTGAGTAGGTTAATTTTTGTGCAATTATTTCTTTGTAAGATAACTGAACTGAGAGAATCATATTATGCCTGATGAAAGCATACCCAGCTCATGCAAACATTTGAGCTCTTGGAAGGAAGTTGAGAAGACCTCTACTAACAATGAACCTGAAACCCACTGCAATGAGAGTGAATACCGAGATGCTATAAGCTGCTAGGAAAAAAAAAATTTGGTCCTCTCTTTTAGGCCTGCTTCCAAAGGACTCATATTGATTACCTCAAAGTTATTTTTTCCTTGGGCTGGGGTTGTAGCTTAGTGGTGGAGTGCTAGCCTAGCATGTATGAGGCACTGGGTTTGATCCAAAAATAAATAATTAAAATAAAGGTATTGTGCAATCTACAACTAAAAATAAATAAATTAATTAAAAAAATGTTTTCCCTTAATACTAAAACAAAATGTTTATTAGGTTCTTCTTTAGTTGCCAGTCTGTCTCCCCTTTCTGGGAAGGATTCCCTCCCAGTGCCACTTCCCAATGAAAAGATTAAAGGAAAGGTGCCATTTGGCATAACAGCATACTAACTCTTCTCCAGGATTTGGGATGAAAAGATTTTAGTCTCCATCTGGGCTTGTCATCGTATAGAATGTACATAAGAATTCTGATGACTCTTGCTTAGGACACAAACTATCTTTATAACATTTTCCTTTAAGATTGAGCTTTCTGATTAAAAATTATTTGATTGTAAAAGTTAAAAAAGTAAAAACAAAACAATTATTATTATTTCTTTTTTATAGCATATTATCCTATTTATTTTAATCTTTAAACTATTCATTTTAATTTCTTTTATCATATACAAAGAAATTCTTGTAGTTTTCATTTTACTTTTAACTTGTATTCCTTCATTTAAAAAAATTTTTAGTTTCTATTTTTTAGTTGTAGATGGACACAACTTTATTTTGTTTATTTATTTTTATGTGGTACTGAGGATCGAACCCAGTGCCTCACACTGAAGGGCAAGCGCTCCACCACTGAGCCATAACCACAAGCTCCTATTTCATTCATTATTAACCACTTAATTAATTCTATAATCATGATTATATTGGACTACATTTTGGGTCTACATTTTGGGTAGGGAACTTCTCAAGCTGATTATAAAATTAATCTAAGAAAGAATAATGGGCAGAAATAGCCATGAAATACATTAAGAAGCAGTTTAATGGGGATAATTTCTATATTAGATTTTGAGACATAAAACTGCAGTGATTTAAATTAGATTGGTATTGGCATAAGTTCAGAATTTAACTAATGTTAAAATATGTACTTAGCAAAACTGAATAATTGCTGGGCATAGTGGCATATGCCTGTAATCCCAGTTACTCAGGAGGCTGAGGCAGGAGGATTGCAAGTTTGAGGCCAGCCTCAGCAATTTAGACCCTGTCTCAAATGATAAAAAGAACTGGGGATGTAGCAGTGGTAAAACACATCTGGGTTCAATTCCCAGTACCAAAACAAAAACAAAATAAAAACTGAACAATTAATGTGTTAATAAACAAATAATTGAAAACTGAGTAGCCAATATGTGTATGTATATATGTATATACATACATGTGTGTTTATGCATATCTATTATATATAAGTACATGTGTGTGTCTATGAATACATAGACACACAGAGGTATTCCTATAGCATTACTTTACAGCATTCACAAAGATAAATTCCAGATGGATTAAAAAACTAAATGCAGAAACAAAATAAACAAGCAACAACCACCAAAGTATTAGATGACAATATA
The DNA here is from genome assembly GCF_052094955.1 of Ictidomys tridecemlineatus. NCBI lineage: Eukaryota > Metazoa > Chordata > Mammalia > Rodentia > Sciuridae > Ictidomys > Ictidomys tridecemlineatus. The sequence continues at coordinate 100,243,691 of NC_135485.1, read as the reverse complement.
AAAAATAGTATATCTTTATGATGTTTATAATCTTATAATCTTGGATGAGGAAGTCCTTAAACAAGATTTAGAATCCAGAACCATAAAGGAAAAAATGGATGTGTGGCTATAGAAAATTTCACTTCCACATAAAATATAACATAAACAAAGTTGAAGATAAGCAAAAATTATATGAATATTTTATACACACACACACACACACACACACAGTAGTCCTAGCATATGGTGAAACTATAAATTAGAAGCAAAAGGCATAGGAATAGGAATAGGCCAAGAATTCAATAGTTAGTTAATGAAGAATACATGAAGTTTTGTCCACTACTAATTAGAGAAATGTAAATACTCTCTATAATGTTGGCAGGAGTGTAATTTAACAGTACCCAGCAAAATAAAAACAGACTATTTCTTAATATAGACATTCTATTTCCAGGAAATTAATCCTACACAAGTATTTATATACATGCAAAGTACTTTTATATATGCAATAAGACACATGAACAAGATTGTTCCTAACAGTACCACCTGCATCAAAAAACTGAAAGGTTTGGTCAGAACAAATGCTTAATTTGGGGAAGGAGTTGGATATTTAAGAATGTGAGGGATGAAGGAAACTTACATTTTATTCTATATGTTTTAATCTTTTATGAATGTTTTCATGGATTAGTTGAACAAATAAAATTTTAACGAAGAAAATAATTAAGTTAATGAAAATCATATTATATTACATAATATTTTGGGAAGAGTGAAGTCTGATACTATAACTCAACTTTTGATTGCATTTTAGTTTATTTCCAGGCACTTTTTGTAAATATTTTATTTCCTTGATTGATTCATACACTTCCTTGAGGAAATGAAACATCTTTCAAGTAAAGTGGGGAGGTTTTCTAAATGTCGATTAGAGATATAAAAATTAATTATCTTTAAAAATGATGTATTAAAAATATTCACCTTGTCTTTGGACCATTTTGTCCCTGCAAGGAAAGATGACACTAGTGTGCATAATCCTCCAGATCCATGTAAACCAATACGTTGACTGCCTAAGACAGCAGAAATACAGATACTCAAAATAAGGAATGCCCTCTTCAATGAAAGTTTTTCCTAGAAATAGATATTTAAAATTTGTTTTATATTAAATATATAAGATTTGGCATTATCTATCATTTATTTTTGACCCTTTGCTATCAAGTCTCTAAATGCTGTATTAAGTAGTATCTAAAATGTTGATTTTCTTCCTCACTAAATATTTCAGCACACTTGTTACCAAGTAACAAAATTTGCAAACTTTAAACTTTCATCTTCTGATACATCTCTGAGAGTGACATCAGTAAAATTGTTACAATATTTCAACTGAAAGCAAAGAAAGGATAACCTCATATAGTCTTCAGTTCCATATATTCAATGAATTCTTAAAAATATAAATATTTTTAATATCTCTTCAGTCAAAGTAACAGCTACAGGTAGGTCAGGATGGGAATTACAGAAATAAGAGTAATGGCACGCTTTAGGGAAGGAAAGGCTTATGTTTAACAGTGTTGCCTTTGTCAAAGGACAGCAAGAGCAAATTTAAGTCAGAAAATAAAGCAGAGGTAAGTGGGAACCTATCTTCTCCCAATGTCTTTAAAGGAAAATTTAGGGAAAAGTATTAGGAAAAACTGACAAATATCAATAGGCAATTTGTGGGAAAGGGGTGAAACAGAATGAAGAGGGATACTTTCAGGTAGGTACACTTTTCTGTAACTCTTTATTCATCAGAGACATCAATCAAGGCCATTGACCTGTATCAGTCACTACTGTGTTCAATTTTAAGAACTGAATAGGGCGATGAAGATTACTTTGGGAGAAGAGAGTTAAGTATGAAATTTAATATTTCAAAGCTCTTCCCAAAGTTCAAATTGTGGAAAGAAATGTCTAATACCAGATGATATGGTTTGGATGTTGAATGCCTCCCAAAAGCCCACGTGTTAAAAGACTTGCTCACCAATGTGGGGCTATTGGGAGATGGTAGAAACTTTGAGAGGTGGGGACCTTGTGGGAGTCTTCAGACCATTAGGGAGTATGCTCACAAAGGGGACTGTTGGACCCCTGTTCCCTTCCTATCGTTCTTTTTCTCCCTGGATCATGATGTAAATGGTTTTGCTCTGCCATGTGTGAGCCATGATATACTGCCATGCTACACATCCAAATTCATGGGTTCAATTGATTGGACATCTCAAAAACTGTTAGCCAAAATAAACCTCTTCTTCTATAATTTAATTATCTCAGGATCATAATAGTGATAGAAAGCTAATTATTACTCTGTAATGTTACACAACAGGTTAACTTTTTTATTTACCTGATCAGCACTTGGAAAATATCGAAAAAAACATCCCAAAACAGTTCCTACCAGCACACCAACAAGTATGTCCCGCAAAGATGACAGAATATTATCAATTACACCACCTGTAAGGGCACACAATAAGGGAAACTTTTCACAGAGAAATATTTTCACACACACTATACATCAGAAAATCAAAGCTACATGATTTGAAGAAAGGTAACATTTTACAGAAAAAAATACACAAAATTGGACCTTTAATAGTGATATATGTGAAAACCTATTTAGATCTACTTGAAATTAAATGTGTACTTCCAAACAATTTAACAAGTACACACATCTCAGAACTTTTCATTGTAAACAAAGAAGTAATAAGTTACAACAGGTTCACTTTAGCCACCCTAAACTACAAGATCAGGTAAGCTAAAGAACAGAAAGAGACTAATAACGAAGTATTTATAGCACCTACTTAGCAAATGGCTTTTCTGATGTGATGTGCTATTATGCAAAATAAATAAATAAATAAATAAATAAATAAATAAATAATTTAAAAAGAACAGCAACAATATAAAATAATTTTATTCCTGGGTCAATCCTAGAAATAGCTATGGGTTGATTGAGTTTCCAATATATTTTATGTCCATGGATATAATATTTCCATATTTGTAGTTCTTAGCAATAAAATATAATAAACAAACAAAAACATGTTATCCTCAGTTAGAAAAACAGTTCAGTTCTCCTCTGGGTATTGAACTAGCCAAAGTATGTAAGTATTTATTTTAGAAACTTTTTTCCATTAAAAGTAATAGAAACAGAGTAATTCCAGCAAGATGGTAGACAGGAAAGCCCCAACCATTGATGTCCCACAAAGACATTGACTGAATAATGGCCCAATAAGTTACAATATATGGTCCAAACTCCTTTAAGAAGTTGTAGTAACTTAGGCAAGTGCAATGTCAAGAACAGTGGCATGGAAACTAGTAAGAACAGATACGACATGATACCTATTATGGTCCTTACCCAAACATGTACAGGATGGCAAGTCTGGGAGAAAATACCCAACTTGCACTTCTCTACTGAAAGGGAAAGAGAATGTTAGAACTTTAGGAGGTTGCCTGAGGTACTTGTCTATCTTATTTGGCTCCAAACCTGCATATTTTGAACATACCTGAGTGCTGCTGAGAACAAAGGAGAGGTCAGAGCCACAGACAACAGAGGGAACAAAAGCTCCAGAAAAAGAAACTGGAAAACCTCTCTAAATGGAATATTACTTGCATACACCAAAGAGGATGCATCCCAGAAAAAGTTTAAGAATCCCTCAGAATGGATAGCCAGGCTAATTAGTGAAAGTCTTTTGTATGAAGTCATTCAATAAAGACTGGGAATGGTGGAAGTGTTTTCAAATGATAAATCCCTGCAAAAAAAAAAAAAATAGCAAGACATACAAAGAAACATTAACCAAACTAAAGGAGCAAACTAAATCTCCAGATCTTAAAGAAATAGAGATCTGTGAATTATTTGACAAAAATGCAAAAAAAAAAACTATCTTAAAGATATTCTATGAGAACATTAATAGCCAACTAAATAAAGTCAGGAAATGATGCATTAAAAATGAGAATAACAACAAAGAGATAGAAACTATAAAAAAGAACCATATAAAAATTTCAGGACTAGCAAATATAATAACTAAATGGAAAAATTCACTAGAGGTGTTCAATGGTAGACTGTATCAAGCAGATATTATTATTATTTAAAAAAATTTTTTAGTTGTAAATGGACACAATACCTGTATTTTATTTATTTTTATGTGGTGCTGGGGATAGAAACCAGTGCCTCACGCATGCTAGGCAAGGGTTCTACCACTGAGCCACAACCCCAGCCCTCATTTGAAATTATTGAGTCAGAAGAGAGAAAAAAAAGTAAAGAACAACAAAAAGAGCATACAGGACTTACAGAATGCCATTAGTAAGATCCAAGTATTTATTGTGGATGTTTCAGAAGGGGAAAAGAGTGAGAAAGGGTTAGAGAGCAAATTAAAGGAATAATGGCCCTAAGTTTTCCAAATTTGAGGGGAAATGGTCATATACAAATTTAAGAAACTCAAAGAACTTCATGTGGGATAAACTCAGAGACCTAAAATGAAGCATTGTAATCAAAATGTAAAAGACAAAGAGGGAAATTTGAAAGCAGCAAGAGAAAAGTAACTTGTCGTATGTAAGGAATGTTCTATAAGATATTAGCAGAATTCTCTGTAGAAGCCCTGCAAGTCAGAAAATGGTGGGATAGTATATTCAAAGTGCCAAAAGTAAAAAAAAAAAAAAAAACTGCCAACCAAGAAAAGTATATTCTGCAGATCTGTCTTTCAAAAATGAAAAGGAGGTTCACTGCTTCTCATTTGTCAGACAGCTGCATCTTCTCATCTTGTGCAGTGCTAGCTGCATCCCTGAGACATGATGATGAAGGTCAGAGTGAATGGATTTGCTTTCAACTCTAGCAAAGTGATATTGTTGCCATCAATGACCTCTTTATTGACCTCAACTACACTGTCTACATGTTCAAGCATGATTTCACTCATGGTAAATTCAATGGCGCAATCAAGGCTGAGAACGGGAAGCTTGTCATCAATGGAAAATCCATCTCTATCTTCCAGGAATGAGATCTTGCCAACATCAAATGGGGTGATGCTAGTACTGAATATCTTATGAAGTCCATTGGTGTCTTCACTACCATGGAGAAAGCCAGGGCTCATTTGAAGGGTGGTGCTCCATCTCTGCCCCTTCTGCTGATGCCCCCATGTTTATGATGGATGTGAACCATGAGAAGTATGACCACTCCCTTAAGATTATCAGCAATGACTCCTGTACCACCAACTGCTTAGCTGCCCTGGCCAAGGTCATCCATGACAACTTTGGCATTGTGGAAGGACTCATGAACACAGTTCATACATCACTGCTACTCAGAAGACCACAGATAGCCCCTCTGGGAAACTGTGGCATGATGGTCTTGAGGCTTCCCAGAATATCATCCCTGCATCCACTGGTGCTGCCAAGGCTGTGGCCCTGAAGTGAATGGGTAGCTCACTGGCATGGCTTTCCATGTGCCCACCCCCAAAATGTCAGCTATATATCTGATCTGTCACCTTGAGAAAGCTACCAAATATGATGACATCAAGAAGGTGGTGAAGCATGCATCACAGGGCCACCTCAAGGGCATCCTGGGCTATACTAGGGATCAGGTCATCTCCTGAGACTTTAACTGTGATACCCACTCTTTCACCTTCAATGCTGGGCTGGCATTGCCTTCAATGACCACTTTGTCAAGCTCATTTCCTGGATTGACAATGCATTTGGCTACAGAAACAGGGTTATGGACCTTATGATCCATATGGTCTCCAAGGAGTAAGAGCCCCTGGACATCTGCCCCAGCAAGAACACAGAGGAAGAGAGAGGCCCTCAGCTGCTGGAGAGTCCCTGCCCCTAACTCAGTCCCTTCTCCTCTCAATTTCCATCTCAGATCCCCTGAAGAAGGAGGCTTAGGGAGCCCTACTGTCACATACTATCAATAAAGTTCACTGCACCCAGCCAAACAACAACAACAACAAAACAAAACAAAACAAAAAAACCCAAAAAGAATCCCCCAGATAAATAAAAACAGAAAGTTCATCACTAATAGAGCTGCCTTACAGGAAATGGTAAGGGAGTCCTTCTAGTGGAAATAAAATAATATTAGACAACAATACCCAAGCTTACAAAATATAAACTCTTATATTAAAGGTAAATATATAAATAAATATAAAATCCTAATACTGTCATGGTGGCAAGTAAAGAACCTTTAATTCAGTTATAGAATTTAAAAGATAAAATGAAAAAATAACTTTTAAACTATGAGAATGACCATACAATGTAAGAAGATATAATAGGTTAATCAATAACATAAAATGCAGAGAAATAAATGTAGACTTTTTACATATTATTGAAATTATATTGTTATCAGTTTAAAATAGATTGTTATAATTGTAAGATGTTTTCTATAATTATAAAATAACCACAAATAAAGTACCTATGGAAGATACACAAATGAAAGAAGAAAATCAGAACATGTCATTACAAAAATAAAACATAACAATGAAACACAAAGTAAAGAAGCAAGAGAGGAAAAGAGGGATGAAATAGGTACAAGAAGAAGAAAACAATTAATAAAATGGCAAAGGTATGTCTTTCTCCGGTATTAATCACTTTGGATGCTAATGAATTAATTACACAATCAAAAGATATAATTGACTGAATAGATTAAAAAGTCAAGATTAAAATATATGATCTCTACAACAAACTCACTTTAGATCTAGGGAAACACAGAAGCTGAAAGGGAAAGGATGAAAAAAAAGATATTCCAAATAAAATGGTAACCAAAAAAGGACAGAGGTGTTCATACTTATAATAAACAAGATAAGCCTTAAGTCACATGCTACTATCAGAGATGAGGACTTTATATATAATGATTAGAAGGCCAATTCATGGGGAATATAACAATTATAAATATAAATGTACCTAGAAGCAGAGCATCCAAATATATGAAGCTAACTTTGAGAGAATTGAAGGAAGAACTAGCCATGCCAGAATTGTAGGAAATTTTAATAGTCTACTTTAAATAATAGCCAGAACAACTACAGTGTCATGGTTTGGATTTGAGGTGTCCCTTAAAAGCTCCTATTTCTGCAGGAATATTCAGAGGTAAAGCCACTGTGATTGTTAAGAGCTACAATCTAATCAATCTATTCAGGTTTGAATGGACAGGGTGGTAATGCTAGGCAGGTGGGGAATGCCTAGAGGAGGTGGGTCTCTGAGGGTGTACCCTGGAATCACATGCCTTCCCTGGCTCTGATATAATGGAGATTAGGGCCTACATTTTCTTCTATTAGATGCAGGGTCTGTGGTTGTATTCCTAAGTTCTTGATCTATTTTGAGTTGAGTTTTGTGCATGGTTAGAGATAGAGGTTTAATTTCATTTTGTGGCATATGGATTTCCAGTTTTCCCAGTACCATTTGTTGAAGAGGCTATCTTTTCTCCAATGCATGTTTTGGTGCCTTTGTCTAGTATGAGAGAGCTGTATTTATGTGGGTTATCCTCTGTGTCCTCTATTTTGTACCATTGGTCTACCAGTCTGTTTGGGTGCCAATACCATGCTGTTTTTGTTACTATTGCTCTGTAGTATAGTTTAAGGTCTGGTATAGTGATGCCGCCTGCTTCACTCTTCCTGCTAAGGATTGCTTTAGCTTTCTGGGTCTCTTATTTTTCCAGATGAATTTCATGATTGCTTTTTCTATTTCTATGAGGAGTGCCATTGGAATTTTGATTGGAATTGGATTAAGTCTGTATATTGCTTTTGGAAGAATGGTCATTTTGATAATATTACTTCTGCCTCTCCAAGAGCAAGGTAGATCTTGCCATTTTATAAGGTCTTCTTTGACTTCTTTCTTTAGGGATCTGTAATTTTTATTATATAGATCTCTCACCTCTTTCGTTGATTTCCCAAGTATTTTTTATTTTTTGAGGCTATTGTAAATGGGGTAGTTTTTCTCATTGTCATTTCTGAGAATTTATCACTGATATACAGAAATCTTTTTGACTTATGGGTGTTGATTTTATATCCTGCTACTTTGCTGAATTCATTTACTAGTTCTAGATGTTTTCTGGTGAAACTTTTTGGGACTTCTAGGTATAGAATCATATCATCAGCAAATAGTGCCAATTTTTCTTCTTTTCTATGTGTAGCCCTTTAATTTCTTTCATCTGTCTGATTGCTCTGGCCAGCGTTTCAAGAACTATGTTTTGTAGAAGTGGAGAAAGAGGGCTTCCATGTCTTGTTCCAGTTTTTAGAGGAAATGCCTTCATTTTTTCTCCATTTAGAATGATGTTGACCTGGGGCTTAGCATAGATAGCCTTTATGATGTTGAGATATGTTCCTGTTATCCCTAATGTTTTTAGTATTTTGAACATAAAGGGGTGTTGTATTTTGTCAAATGATTTTTCTGCATCTATTGAGATGATCATATGATTCTTATCTTTAAGTCTATTGATGTAATGAATTTACATTTATTGATTTCCATATGTTGAACCAACCTTGCACCTCTGAGATGAATCCCATTTGATTGTGGTGCACGATATTATTGAATATCGTGCACCACAATGTTTTTGTATTCGATTTGCCAGAATCTTATTGAGAATTTTTGCATCTATGTTTATTAGAGATATTGGTCTGAAGTTTTCTTTTTTTGATGTGTCTTTGCCTGCTTTTGGAATAAGGGTGTTATTATGAGTTTGGAAGTGCTGCCTCTTTTTCTTATCTCCTGAAATAAGTTGGAGAGTATTGGTATTAGTTCTTCTTTAAAGGTCTTGTAGAACTGGCTGTGTATCCATCTGGTCCTAGGCTTTTCTTGGTTGGTAGACTTTTGATGGCACCTGCTATTTCATCACTTGAAATTGATCTGTTTAAATTGTGTATATCATCCTGATTCAATTTGGGCAAATTATATGACTCTAGAATTTTTTATGCCTTCAATATTTTCTACTTTATTGGAGTATAAGTTTTCAAAGTAATTTCTAATTATCTTCTGTATTTCTGTAGTGTCTGTTGGGATATTTCCTTTTCATCATGTATGTTAGTAATTTGAGTTTTCTCTCTCCTTCTCTTCATTAGCAAGGCTAAAGGGTCTATCAATTTTATTTATTTTTTCAAAGAACCAATTTTTTGTTCTGTCAGTTTTTTCAATTGTTTCAATTTCATTCAGCTCTGATTTTAAAATTATTTCCTTTCTTCTGCAGCTTTTGGTGTTGATTTGTTTTTTTTTTTTTTTAGGGCTTTGAGATGTAATGCTAAGTCATCTATTTGTTGACGTTTTCTTTCTTGTAAGGAATGAACTCCATGCAATGAACTTTCCTCTTAGAACTGCTTTCATAGTGTCCCAGAGATTGATATGTTGTATCTGTGTTCTCATTCACCTCTAAGAATTTTTCAATCTTCTCTTTGATATCTTCTGCAACCCATTGTTCATTCAGTAGCATATTATTTAGTCTCCAGGTGTTGGAGTGAATTTTATTTCTTATTTTATCATTGATTTCTAATTTCACTCCATTATGATCTGATAGAATGCAGGGTGGTATCTCTACTTTTTTTATATTTGCTAAGAGTTGCTTTGTGGCATAGTGTATGGTCTATTTTAGAGAAGGATCCATGTGCTGGTGAGAAGAAAGTATAGTCTCTCACTGAAGGTTGAAATATTCTATATATTTCAGTTAAGTCTAAGTTATTGATTGTATCATTGAGTTCTATAGTTTCTTTGTTCAGTTTTTGTTTGGAAGATATTGAAAGAGGTGTGTTAAAGTCAACTGAAATTATTGTGTTGTGGTCTAGTTGACTCTTGAATTTGAGAAGAGTTTGTTTGATGAACGTAGATACTCCATTGTTTGGGGCATATATATTTATAATTGTTAAGTCTTGTTGGTGTAAGATTGCCTTGAGCAGTGTGTAGTTTCCTTCTTTATCATTTTTGATTGACTTTAGTTTGAAGTCTACTTTGATACGAGAATGGAAACCCCTGCTTGCTTCCACAGTCCATGTGAGTGGTATGATTTTTCCCAACCCTTCACCTTCAGTCTGTGGATGACTTTTTCTATGAGTCTCTTGGAGGCAGGATATTGTTGTTGCTGTTGTTGTTTTCAATCCAATCTGCTAGTGTATGTTTTTTGATTGGTGAGTTTAAGCCATTAACATTCAGGGTTATTATTGAGACATTGAGACATGATTTGTATTCCCAGCCATTTTATTTTTGGTATTTATTGTAACATGGTTTCTCCTCTGATTCGATTTTCCTTTAGTGTAATCCCTTCCTCTGCTGATTTGCATCATTGTTTTTCACTTCCTCTTCTTGGAATATTTTGCTGAGGATGTTCTGTAGTGTAGGCATTCTGGTTGTAAATTCTTTAAAGAAACATTTATTTTTTAATTGTAGGTGGACACAATACCTTTATTTTATTTGTATGTGGTGCTAGGCAAGCGCGCTTCCTCTGAGCCACAACCCCAGCCCTAGTTGTAAATTCTTTTAACTATTTTTTTTTTAAATTTCACCATGGAAGGTTTTATTTCATCATCAAATCTAAAACTTAGTTTTGCTGGATATAAGATTCTTGGTTGGGATCCATTTTTCTTTCAGAGCTTGGTATATGTTGTTCCACTATCTTCTGGCTTTGAGGGTCTGGGTTGAAAAATCTGCTGAGATATAAATTGGTCTCTCCCATGTGCAACCTGATTCCTCTCTCTTGAGGCTTTTAAGAGTCTATCCTTATTCTGTATGTTAGTCATTTTCATTATAATGTGCCTTGGTGTAGATCTGTTGTAATTTTGTATTTTGGTGTCTTGTAAGCCTCTTGTATTTGGTTTTCCAATTTGTTCTTCATGCTTGGGAAATTTTCTCATATTATCTCATTGAAGAGATTGTGTGTGCATTCCTTTGGTTTGAAACTCTGTGCCTTCCTCTATTCCAATAACTCTTATATTTGGTCTTTTGATGCTGTCCCATAATTCTTAGATGTTCTGTTCATGGTTTCTAAATATCTTCACTGTGTGATCAACTTATTTTCCAGATTGTATACTTTGTCTTTATTATCTGATGTTCTTTCTTCCAAGTAATCTATTCTGTTGGTTATGTTTTCTATTGAGTTTTTTATTGGATTTATTGTATCCTTCATTTCAAGGATTTCTGATTATTTTTTTTTCAGAGTCTTTATCTATATCTTAAAGTAATCTTTTGCTCCCTGTATTTGCTCTCTTATTTCATTGTTGGAGTGATCAATTTTTGCCTATATTTGCTTATTTAGGTCATTCTTTAATTCACAGATCATTTTAATTATGAACCTTCTGAACTCCTTCTCTGATATTTCATTAACTTCGCTGTCCATAGATTCTGTTATTATAGTTTTCTGGTTTGTTTGGGGCATTTTCCTCCCTTGTTTTTTCATGTTGTCTATGTGTCTTTCTTTCTTGCAGTGTGGATCTGAGATATTACAGTTTCTTCCCTATATTCTTGTAGTGCCCATGCAGATTGTCTGTACCTCACCTTGATGTTGGACTTTCAGACCCTGCTGGTGTCCCTCAATGAATGCTACTGCATCTTGGATCTGGGTCCTGCGCAAGTTGGTGTGGGTGGATCTGACTCACCAGGCTTGACCTCCTGTGTAGTCTGTTGGTCAGAAGGGGTGGTCCTGCACCAGAGGCTAGACTCTGGCCAGTGTCTGCCCTGCAGAGGGAGGGGTGGACTGGGCCTATTGAGAGCTTGGGTCCTACATGGGCTGGTGTGGGCAGTCTGGGCTGGATCTTGGCTCCCGTGTTAGTCTCTGGAATTCTTAACATTATTAGCATGTGCATACTACCAAAATGATCCATAGATTCTATACAATTCCTACTAAAATTGTAATAGGATTTTTTTTTTGTAGAAAGAGAAAAGATAAAAAAACCCTCTAAATTTCATATGGAATCCTGAAGAACTCCAAATAGCCAAAACAATGCTGAGAAAGAAAAACAAAGCTGCAGGCTTCACACTTCCTGACGTTAAAACATCAGAAGCTGTAGTAACCAAAACACTGTGGTTCTGGGAAAAAGACACATACCAAAGGAACAAATGGAAATTTCAGAAATAAGCCTTAACATACATGGTCCAATTATCTTTGACAAGATGTTATGGTTTAGATATTAGGTGTCCTCCAAAAACGTGTGTGTGAGACAATTCAAGAAAGCTGTGTGTGAAAGGATTGGGTTATGAGAGCCTTAACCTAATCAGAGCATTTATTAATCCTCTGATAGGGGTCAACTGGTTGGTAACTGTAGGCAGGTAGTGTGTGGCTGGAGGAGGGGGGGTCACTAGGTACATGCCTTTGGGGTATATATTTTATACGTGGGCAAATGGAGACTCTCTCTGCTTGCTGGTGCCATGATCCCAGCCACTTTCCTCTACCACACCCTTCCACTATGAAATTCTGCCTCCCCCCCAGCCCAGAGCAACGGAGTTGGCCAACTATGGGCTGAGACCTCTAAAACATGAGACCCAAATAAACTTTTCCTCCTCTAAAATTATTCTTGTCAGGTCTTTTAGTAACAGTAGTGGAAAAGCTGCCTAAAACATAAATGTACCAAGGCCTAGACAATCAATGGAGAATAATAGTTTCTTAGTGGGAAACTGAATATCCACATGCAAAAGAATAAAGTCAGGGAAAGGTTTGCCATATTGAATTTGGCAATGATTTGACATTGAATTTGGCAATATTACACCAAAATCACAAGCAACAAAAGCAAATATAGACAAAAGGGAGTATATCAAACTTAAAAACTGCTGTGCAACAAATGAAATGAACAACAGAGTGAAATGGCAGTCCTTGGAATGGGAGAAAATAATTGCATATGTTATCTCATATGAGGCTAATATAAAGAACTCCTATAACACAATAACAAAAAATCATAAACACCCCAAATAAAAATGGCCAAAGGCCTTTGCTATGGTCTAAAATTTCATCCTCTCTCAAAATTAATATACTGGAACCTTATACCCAGTGTGGTAGTATTATGAGGTGGGACTTACAGCACATGATCATGAATGGGAACAGGGCATTTATAAAAGGGATTTAAAGGAGGCTGTTTTCTGTTTTCTACCATATGAGGACCCAGAGAAGTTGCCATCTATGAGGAAAAGATCCTCACCAGATGCCAAATTGTTGGTGCCTTGATCTTGGACTTCCTTGTCTCAAGAATAATGAGAAATAAATTTTTGTTATTTATAAATTTCCTACAGTAAGGTATTTGGTTATAGCAGCAGTAACGGACTTGAAATAAGATATATAAATATCCAATAAACATTAAAAGATAGTCAATATCTGTAATTATTAGAAACACACAAATCAAAACCAAAATAAGATGTCACCACTCATACATTAGGATAACCAATATATACGAAATAACAATTGGAGCCCTAGTACATTGTTGGCGGAAATGTAAAACTGTGCAGTGGCTACTACAAAAAATAGTTTGGAAGTTCCATTTCTGGGTACACAACAGAAAGAACAAAAAGCAGGCTTTTGAGAAAATACGTGCATACTCATGTTTACTGAAGGATTATTCATAATAGCAAAGGGATAGAAATATCCCAAATGTCCATTGACAGATGAATGAGTTAAGAAAATGTGGTATAAATATACTATGAAATATTGGTCAGTTATGAGAAAGAAGAAATTGCATACTACAACATGGATGAACCTTAGGACATTAGATAACTGAAATAAGTCAGTCACTTATTCCACTTGTGTAATTTGTCAGAATCATGGTAACAAAGTAGAACAGTGGTTTACAGTGCCTGGGGGAAGGGAAAATGGAGTTGTTAAATGGATATAAACTTTCACTTTTGCAAGGTGAAAAAGTTTTAGAGATCCACTACACAACATGTGAATACAGTTAATAATGTTGAACTATACACTTAAAATGGTTAAAAGGATAAATGTGTGTTTTTACCACAATAAAAAATAGAATTATGAAAAATTGAAATAAACCAACTTGGTGTTTTTTTAGGATGGTCAGTATGATAAAGGTGACATTTTGTGGGAAGCCATCAATGAACTGTGCGTGAGCTAAAATTAGGCAGGAAAGCCTGGCATTGGGAACTCCCAGCAGCAACCCTGCTGGTTTGAGAACACCTGGTTCACGAGATGTCCTGCCTAGCTCCATCCCAAGTTTAACACAGCATCAAAGATGGGGTGACCCACTGGAGCCACCTAAGACTCTGCCTCCTGAAACCTTATCCCTGCTTTTGATGTTCTCCCCCTTAAAGAATCAGAGGCTTTTCTCAGTTGTTCAGTTGCAGATCCTATCAGGACTAAAAGACTTATCAGACACTCTGCTTTTTATATATAATTTCTAGCTCTGTTTCTGTTTCTTACTAATTATTTCAGACTTTTTATTTTTTATTTCCCAGGCAGCTCATACCTCCTAAGCAGGAACCTACCCTGGGGGTTGCTGGTCACTCTGCAATAACATTTTCTCATTATATCAAAGAAGACATTTGGTATTTGTTTTTTAGGGATTGGCTAGCTTCACTAAGCATAGTCTGCTCTAGTGCCATCCATTTCCCTGCAAAATCTATGATGAGAGAAAAGGGAAATTCCATGGTAATGGAGGGAGACCCTCATTGTTATACAAAATCACACATAAGAGGTTGCGAGGGGAACGGGTAAATAAACAAGGAGAGAAATGAAATACAGTAGATGGGGTAGAGAGAGAAGATGGGAGGGGAGGGGAGGGGGGATAGTAGAGGATAGGAAAGGTAGCAGAATACAACAGTTACTAATAGGGCATTATGTAAAAATGTGGATGTGTAACAGATGTGATTCTGCAATCTGTATTTGGGGTAAAAATGGGAGTTCATAACCAACTCGAATCTAATGTATGAAACATGATATGTCAAGAGCTTTGTAATGTTTTGAACAACCAATAAAAAAAATAACATTTCCTTAAATTGAATGAGATAATATTCAACAAGTTAAAACTACTGTGTAAAAATAAAGTTAGATCTCAATATCTGCTATGTTTCAAAATATTATTGTACTGAAGATTTAAGATAAAAAATAAAATAAAACCTTCAAAGTCCTTAAAAAGTCATAAAGTTGAAAAGGAATGTTTAAACACGTATCTGCTTAGTTTTTCATGGTCTTTAGTTCTCTGCAAATTAGGTTTGGTCTCCTATGATATGTTCCTCCAGCACCCTATACTACATATTATTTATCATATTTGCAATATTTTTTTAAAGATAAGTTTCTTCAGAACATGGACATGTCTATTTGCTGTCAGGAGACAGTATAGTATAGCACAGAATAGGTGTTACTCTGGAATCAGACCATTAGATTTATATCTTGGCTCCCTCACCTAGTAGATCTGTGACCTTGAGTAAGTTACCTAACCTCTGTTCTTTCATTTCCTTACCTGTAAATAAGTGGCAATATGGAACTTACAAGTACTAAGAAAGTTCTCAATAGAAACAAATATTGTTGTTCACTGTTTATCCTCAGTATTTGGCACAGTAATTAACATAATGGAAGAGGAACACAAAAAATATTTTTAGAAGGAATGGCTGATACAAATCATGAAAAAATATTGCCAGAATTCACAATTAAAAATTTATAATATCTGAATGACATGCTATAAACAGGAAAACTATAGCATATAAAACAATAAATAGGAAAACTATAGCATATAAAACAAAGGTTATTGTTATTAGTTTTATGCAGAATGTGTGTGTGTGTGTTTGTGTGTGTGTGTGTTACTGAGGTTTGAACCCAGGGGCACTCTACTATTAAGCTACATCTCCAAATTTTAAAAATTTCTGTATTTTGAGACAGAGTCTTGCTAAGTTCCTGAGGATAGCCTTAAACTTTCGATCTTCCTGCCTAGGTCTCCCAAGTAGCTGGGATTAGAGGCTTGTACCACAGTGCTCTACTTATGCCAAATCTTGATATATCAACAAGAACAAAAGATGAACACATCTATAAGGAATAGGCAAACAATTTTCAAAAAAAGCAATTTACAAAACATTCCAAAATGCTAATGACTAATAAACATAAACATTTGTCTAACACCACCAGTACATAAAGTATTTAAAGTACTTATTTAATGAGATCCTACTTTCACCTATCACCTGTCAAATTAGCAAAAATGGAAAAGACTAGTACTATATATTATTTTTTAAAGATAGTATCTCCTTATTGTATCCAGGTTGGCCTCAAACTCCTGCGTTCGAGTGATTCTCCTGCCTTAGCCTCCCAAGTAGCTGACTCTAGAGGTGCATGCCACTATAGTTGGCTCTAATACTTAGTTTTGAAAAGACAAAATGGCAAGCTTATGTGCGTAGTAGGACTTATTAACAATTTGTTTCAAAAAGGTTATAACTATATACATTTTTATACCAAAAATTCAATTTTAAGAAATTTTAAGATTAAGTACCAAGCATTATTTTAATGGTAAACATGGGAATCAACTTCTATTTTGAATAGGTTAAATAATTCTGATGCAGGCCACTGAATATTATGTAACCATTAAAAGGACATGAAAATACATGTATTATATATTCTCTATGAAAAGAAACATGCTTGTAATAATATAGTTAACTGAAAAACAACTCAGGTGACAAGAATGTAATATCAGTGTTCAATAATTTTTATGAAAATACTGGGAGGGCAAAACAGGGAAAGAAGAGAACAGAACAGAAGTGAATTCTGGGTAGTTTTACATCAAAAGGTCAGATGGAAAAATTTTTAATCTATCTTTTTTCTCCCTGTTTATTTATATTATTTTATTATTATTACTATTTTTTTGAGAGCATCTTACTGTGTTGTTTAGGCTGGCCTTGAACTGCCCTAGCTTCCTAAATAGCTGAGATTATAGGCATACAGCACTATAACTTCAGCTCTTTATTACTTTTTAACATAAAACATATTTTAATGTTTCAGTAATACAGAAGACTGAATTTCAAACACTATAGATAATTAAAGCATAATAAATGTACAAATTCTTACTTTCACGTTTCTGCAGTAATCTTTGAGACCTAATACCACCCTGGGAATCAGAACTGTGTAGTAGGATCTTGTCCCATCATTACCAAACAAGGCACTTGGTTGTCCTGGCTTTTTATGTTTAAATTGTCTTAATAGTAGAACTAATGATTTATTAGAATGATAAAAAGTTACATTTAAAAAATACCTATTAAGATATTAGTAGTAGTAATAATACTGCTGATTACTTTTTCTTAATGAAAACTATCATGAAATTCCAAAGCATCACAAGCAGATAAATAGTAATAATATGAATTATCAAATTAATTGAAATGTTTAATGATTAAAATAAAATCTTTTGTTAAGTAGTAGTTTTTCAAATCACTGAAATTTCTTCCTTGGGTTAGAATGAACTTTCTACAAAGAATATAAAAGATGTGAGACTGAAAAGTCTTGGTTAATAAATGAAGAAGTAAAGTCAGAAAGTATGCTTAAAGGAATAAAAAAAAATATGGGAATGCCACGGCAGTTGCTGTGTTGTTTACCTGAAGAGAAGACTATGCTCAAGAATGTGTTGAACCCAGTGATAGCCACGATGTCATCCAAACTGCTAGCAGCTATTAGTAAGGTTGGGATGCCTTTCTCAATGCCATATCCCTTTTCTTGCAAAAGCAGCATGGAAGGAACAACAACAGCAGGAGAGACAGCACCTAGTACAAAACTGAAAGAAAGACTTTGAAAACCAGTTTTTAAAATGTGCTTTTAGCAAGTGTTTTATGTAAACTTTACAAGAAATATATTAACCTTTTTAACAATTTCATATGAAAAAAAAAACCTCTTGCTTTTGAATGAAAATCACTTAATGGTGATAAAGCTGTCCATAAGATCTTTAGTGCTGGTTAAAATTTTCTAGAGTTACTGGACTGAGCACAAATTGCTCTCCCTCTGTCCCTAAATTCTTTCATGTGAAGATATAAACATGAAAATCTATAACCTAACTAGAAAACAAAAGGGGATTCCTAAATGGACACAAAACTATGCATATTCCAGCAAGGTAAGATACAGTTTAGGATTTAAAAAGGAAACCATAAGCCAAAATGTATATAAACAAAGACTGCTACCAAAGATATGGTGTACTTTTAAAGGTGCTCCAAGGTCAGAATAGGTAGATGCTGGAGCAGGAAGATCTATGAAGAGACCAAGTGATTATTTGAAGTACCATCGTAAGAACAGCTGAACAAATCTACCTTCCACACCATTCCTACCACCCTTGTCAAAGATCACATTTTCCTATTTATGAGGGCTTAATTCTGGGCTCTCTATTCTGTTCCACTGATCTATGTGTCTATGTCAGTACCACACTGCTTGTTTTTATTATTGAAGATTTACAAGTTTCAGTGGCATTCCATAAGCCCCTTAGGCTCTATTTTTCTTCTTTTTCATTTATTTTTCTTTTTGCTTCTTCAACTTGGTAATTTCAAATGATATGTCTTCAAGTTCATCAATTCTTCTGCTTGATCCAGTAGTTTGTGGATTCCATTTAGTGTAGTTTTAAATTCAGTTACTATTTTTTTTTCAGCTCCAGAGTTTCTGTATGGCTCTTTTTTTTAATGGTTCTATCTCTTTGTTGGTATTCTAATTTGTTCATGTACCCTTTTCTGATTTCATTTAGTTGTCTGTGTGTATTCTCTTTTATAGTTCATTGAGGACTTTTATGATGATTATTTTGATTAGTTGGTTTCTGGAAATTCATTGCTTTGATTGAGCTGTGAATCCCTTTTTCTTTGTATGCCTTGTTGTCTCTTTTGAAATTTGGGCATTTTGGAAAACAGCTACCCCCAGCCTTTACGGACAGTCTTTTTGGAGATAAAGAACTTGACTGATCAGTCCATCTATAACTTGTGGGGACCTCATAAATATATCTGGGGAAGCATGTTCTCTGGTCTTGCATGTGTTATCTCTCAGCTGAAGAAGTCACCTTTGTTTTACTCTGGAGCGTCCCCTCATGTTTCTTTGTGGACCTGTAATCTCCCTGGTGCTCTAGTAACCTGCAGGACTTACCTTTGTTTACAGTGGACCTCAGGTATCCAAAGTGTTTCACTTCCTTTTCCATCAGTGCTCCCAGTCAGTGATATAGAAATCAATCTCTTGGACATCCCCTGAAAAGTCAAAACATAGGTCGCATGTTCCACCTTTCTCTTTCCCTCTTCAGGGAGAAACTGGGAGGTGAGAGTTTTCTCCCAATTGTTCCAAGCTGTGCAGGGAGGCGAATGGGTTATGGTGGTTAAACACACCAGAATTTCCTAACCTCTCCAATTCATCTCTTCTCGGTTTTGCATTTGCTTGGGACACTGTAACCCCTCAAGTGGCTTCTGGAGTTTTCACAAGAGCAATGTGGTCCATATATTGTTGTGAAGTTGGTGTCTTTGTGGGTAAAGGAGAGCCTGGGGCTTCCTATTCTGCTGACATCACTCCTCTAAAAGCTGTAACTTTTAAAAGTTCCCAGGTGATTTTAATGTGTAGCAAAGTTTTGGACCATTTGATTTTCCCCAGTCCTATCTGGCTTCCTTCATTTCCTTCACTGGTTTCCTCAAAAAATAACTTGCATAAGAATCCTAATCTCAGCCTTTGCTTCAGGAAATTTAGTTATCTCTCTTGGTAGCAGAATTGGCCTATTCTCTGTAAGATAGCAATAGCACAGAGGGTAACCACAAGTTAATACAAAGTCTCAAACACACATGTAAGCACCCATTAAAATATCACCAAATATTAAGAGGAAACACAACACTCTGAATTGAAGTATTATTTTTAATAAGTGGAAAAATTTATATCTTGTTTAAGAGATATACTTTAAAGATAAACCAGAACAAGACTTTAGAATAAATGTAAATATCCTCAGAATAATGAAAATATACTGAATCTAGTCATAATTTTTTTTACATATAAAAAATGTTTATTCTTTTTAGTTATACATAACAGTAGAATCTATTTTTATGTATTGATGTAAGCATTAAATATATTGTATTCTAATTAGCATCCCAGTCTTGTGGAATGTACACAGTGTTGGGATTCACCATGTTGTATTCATATATGTACACAGGAAAGTTATGTCAGATTAATTTCACTCTCTTTCCTATTCCTATTCCCCCTCCCTTCCCTACATTCCCCTTTCTCTTCCACTGAACTTCTAATCCACTGAACTTTTCTTTTCCCTCCATGCTTTATTCTGGGTTAGCATCCACATATCAGAAAGAATATTCGACCTTTGATTTTTTGGGGATTGGCTTATTTCACTGAGCATGAGAGTCTACAGATCCACCCATTTACCAAAGACTATCATAAAGTCATTCTTCTGTATGGCTGAGTGATACTCCTCTGTGTATATATACCATAATTTTTTTTATCCATTCATCTGTGGGTGGACATCTAGATTGGTTCTACAGCTTAGGTATTATAAATTGTGCTTTTTCATAAATTTTAATCATAATCCTTCGAAACAAACAATCAATTGTCAAAATAAAAAATAGGTGATATGGGCATACCTGAAGAATAAGTTAATAAGCTGGAGGAGGGAGCATAGAATTTTCTAGTATGGACTACAAAACAATAAACAAATAAAATACATACACTCATATATCTTAATAGGCACAGAGGAGAGAGTTAAAAAGGACATAATAAGAGAGGGTTGGAGAGATAAAGTATACTAAAATCTTTAAAAGGTATAACCAAGAGCTGAAAAAGTACTTATAACAATTCTCTGATTAAAAGATCTCTCCAGGGCTGGGGATGTGGCTCAAGCGGTAGCACGTTTGCCTGGCATGTGCGGGGCGCTGGGTTCTATCCTCAGCACCACATAAAAATAAAATAAAGATGTTGTGTCCACTGAAAACTAAAAAATAAATATTAAAAAATTCTCTCTCTCTCTTAAAAAAAGAAATCTTTCTCTTTAAAAAAAAGAACTCTCCAAATATTATGTGGAACAAATTGTATAAAGACCTACCTAAAGACGTCAAGTAATTATTGTGAATTTAGTTAGACAAATGCCCTTAGCTTTTAGAGATGAATACTAAAGAACATAGGGATGAAATATCATCATGTTTGTAATTTACTTTCTTCATGAGCTGTTAAGACTAAGTTAAGGGTATTTGGGTCTTTATTATATTATTCTTTCTGCTCTTCTACATGGTTGAAATATTTCACTAAAGAAGAAGACTTGTCTGAGATTATTACTTTCAAACATTAATGTTCAAATAATCTTGAAGATTTAGAATGCAAATAAATTATATAAGAATCTAGTTAAAATGAACATTCTGATTCACAAGACCTGGGGGGTTGGGTCCAAGGTTCTATATTTCCTATAGGCTTTTAGGTAATAACTAGTGTTGCTGTCCAAAAACCATATATAGTGCAGCCAGAAACAAATAGTTAGAAAAATTCAGAAGACCAACTTCCAAAGGGAAAGAAAGAGATTACCTAAAAAGAGGAATTAAAAATTAGTTTGATAACAAATTTCTCATGGGCAAAATTAATGCAAAGAGATAACTGTTATATCTAAAATAACAGTTATCTCTTTGCATTATATATAAAAAAATTTTGAACTACAATCAATAATCAGTTATATAAAAGCTATTTTCAGATATTCAAAAGACAAAAGTATCACCTAATGATCAGTTTTAAAGCAACTAGGAGATGAACTCATTAGGAAGAAAATTTAGTATAAAAAATATATATCTGAAAGAAGGATAAAGGCAGTATAGTTTAGACTGGGGGGCTTTAAGCTGAGTCATAGTTGTGGCTTCAAATCTCATTTCTACCTTATTAGTTATTTGACCATAGGAGAATCACATTATATCTTTTTTGCTTTATTTACATGAAAACAGGAATAATAATAGCATGTACTTTTTGTCAGGATTAAGTAAATTAATAATGATCAAATATTTCAAATATCTGACATATGGCAAGCATTATATAAATAATTGCAATGATGATGATTATAATTATTATTGTTATTATTATTTTGGGGATGCTAAGAATGGAACCCAGGACACTTGCACATACTAGGCAAGTTCTCTACCAGTGAGACACATCCCCAGCTCATGAGTATGATGGTGATGATTATATAAAACAGAATGAGCATCAAAACTTACTGCTAATCTATAAAAAATTTAGCTGTAAAGAAACCTTTACAATAATCTTAGACTAAAATTCTAGATTATATCAACTGGTGGGAGAATGAAATAGTAGAAATAAGTGAAAACATGTTTTAAACTTATATATGTTTTCCAAAATTGTGTGTTATTCCTGAGAAAATGGGTTTCTAGTTTCTAAATATTAAAGGAATAAAACAAAGTTCAACAAACAAAATGCTGTTAGTCCATGAAAAAGTAAGAAAAGTAAAAAAAAAAATGTAAAAGAAAGCATAACTGAAAAAATTGAAATGAAATTGGCCTACAGTGAATTCAAGGGACAAGTTATAAGACAATCTCTCTGAATTTTTTTTTTAAAAGGTAGCAGAATACAACAGTCACTAATATGCCATTATGTAAAAATGAGAGTGTGTAACCAATGTGATTCTGCAATTTGTAATTGGGGTAAAAATGGGAGTTCATAACCCAATTGAGTCAAATATATGAAAGATGATATATCATGAGCTTTGTAATATTTTGAACAACCAATAAAAAAATAAAAATAAAAAAAAAGTTAAAAAAATTAGCTCTGAGTTGTTATTGTGCATATAATGGTGGGAGGGAAACAAAAAGTGATTTAGGTACTACCCATATATATGTATCTAAAATTATACACATATACATATATACCTATACACATAAAACCAAATGGTACAGGAAAGTTGAAAAGTATGAATTCTAAATTTGATTTATTTCATGAATGAATGTTTGACTTTAGAAAATCAATGTAACTCACTATAATGAATCAAACAGAAAATTTGTATCATCATCTTATAGAAGCAAAATGTAAGAATAAAAGGAAACTTTAAAAATTTACTTGAATTAGAAATAAGTGATGAAAGGGGAAGGGAGAGGAAGGGGGGAAAGGAAGGACAGTAGAATGAAATAGACATTATTATTGCTGTGTGTATATACGTGACTGCATGACCAATGTGATTCTGCAACCTGTACACTCAGAATAATGAGAAATTATATCCCATCTGATTCAAATGTATAATATGTCAAGGTCATTGTACTGTCATGTGTAATTTATTAAAACAAAAAAATTTAATTGAATTAAAAAGTTAGTATAGAAAGGCTTTTGGAAACAGAAACAATATAAAAAGAAATAAATCATATTTCTAAATACCAGCAACAAATTATATAATGAAAAATTAAATTACTATTTATAATAGCACCCAAACTGTCAATTACCTAGGAATAAGTGTAATATTTGCAAGACACATAGGAAAAAGAACCTTAAAAAAATTAGAGAAAAGTTTAAGAAATGGTGATAGATAGACCATAAACTGAATGATTCAATATTGTAAATGGGTCAATCATCCCTCAAATGACCTATATACTTAACATAATTTCAATCAAATACTATTTTTCTGGCAGAAATAGACAAATTGATTCTAACTTATATGGAAATATAAAGGACTATGAATAGTGAAGATACTCTATTTTTTTTTAACAACAGGGATTGAACCCTGAGGTGCTTAAACACATCCTCAGCCATTTTTATTTTTTATTTTCAGGCCCTACTTAGGGCTTCACTAAGTTGCTGAGACTGGGCTTTGACCATGTGATCCTCCTGCCTCAGCCTTTCAAGCCAATGAGATTACAGACATGCACCACTGCACCGGTTGAGAAGACACGTTTGAAGATCATAAAAGTGATAGTTCTGTTGTATAAGAATTATTATAAAGTTACCATAATTAAGGCAGAGGATAGAAAAATAGACTATTGGGTAAGAAGAGTCTAAAAACAGACCTATACATATGTGGAAAGTCAATTTATGACAAATGTGACACTAAGAATAATCGAAATGGGGAGAATAATTCTTTAGTCAATGGTGTTAGGTTAACTGGATATTCATGGAGGGTAGGGATTTGGCCCTACCTCATATCAAAAACAGAAAGTCAATTTAAGATAGACTGTAGATTTAAATGTGAAAGATAAAACAGTAAAATTTCCAGAACATTTTTTTTCTCCCAGTACTGGGGGTTAAACCTAGAGCCTCACACATGCTATACAAATGCTTTACCAGAGAGCTACATTCCCAACCCTTTATAAATTTATTCTGTGCCAGGATTTTTTTCAGTTACTGAGGCTGGCCTCAAATTTGTAATCTTCCTGCCTCAGCCTCCCAAGTAACTGGGATTACAGACTTGTGCCAATATACTCAGCTCTAAAAGATGATATAGAAGAATATTTTTTGAATTTGGGGATAAGGAATGATTTTGTAAATATGACACAAAAATTGTAATTGGAAAACTGATGAATTATACTATATTAAAACTAAAATTTTCTATCATTAAATGAGAATGAAAGAGAAGTTGCAGAATGGAAGATATTTATAACATTTTTCACCAAAAAAATGTACCTAGAATATCTTAATTACTTCTACAAATGAATGGAAAAAACAATCAAGACTCCATTACAAATATAGGAAATAAATTGGAACCAACATTTTTCAGCCTCATTGGAAATCAGGAAAATACAAATAAAAATCCCAAAGAAATAACATAGTCATTAGAATGGCTTAAAAATTTTAAAAAAGACTATAATGATTCCAAAGTTGGTGGGAATGTTGAATAACAGAAATTCTCATCAACTACTGATGAGAGTATAAATTAGGAATATCAAAAATATATGACAAGCTACCTATAGAACTACATATTTTCCATATGAATCAACATTTCCTTTCTATGTCTATAGAAAACTGTGTACATGTATACCAAGATCTATACACTAGAATATTCATAATATATAAATTGAAAATAGAATAAGTAAATAAACTTTAGCATATTCATACAATGACATATTATACAACAATGAAAATGAATGAATACATTAATACACAATAACATGGTTCAATCTCAAACATAATGTTGAGTGAAACAAACTAGTCACAAAAGAATAAACACTGCATGATTTCATTTATATAAAACAAAATTAGAAACAAACTAAACTATACTATTAAAAGTTAGTGAAGTGATTATCTGTGTGGAGGAGATAGGTGATTGTGAGGCATGTGATAACGGCAGGTCTGGGGTTCTAGCAATGTTCTATTGCTTTATCTGTGTGGTGGTTATGTAAATAGTTATCTTTTAATTATGCAATGAACTGTATTACACATTTATGTACATTGTACTTGTCTGAACATTAAGTTATATTTCAATAAAAATTTTAACAATTTAATAGGAAAAGCAATCATGAAATTCATCTGGAAAAATGAAGAGACTCAGAATAGCTAAAGTAATCCTTAGCAGGAAGAGTGAAGCAGGTGGCATCACTATACCAGACCTTAAATAATAGAGCAATAGTCACAAAAATTGCAAGGTATTGGCAACATTAAACCAATGGTACAGAATAGAGGACACAGAGACAAACAAACCCACATAATACAGTTATTTTATATTAGACAGAGGCACCAAAAACATGCATTGGAGAAAGGATAGCTTCTTCAACAAATGGTGCTGGGGAAAATGAAAATCCACATGCAACAAAATGAAATTAAACCCCTATCTCTCACCATGCATAAAACTCAACTCAAAGTAGATCAAGGATCTAGGAATTGAACCAGAGATCCTGCGTCTAATAGAGAAAAAAGTAGGCCCAAATCTCTATCTTATCGGATTAGGCCTCTACTTCCTTAATAAGACTCCTATGGCACAAGAGTTAAAATCAAGAATCAATAAATGGGATGGATTCAAACTAAAAAGCTTCTTCTCAGCAAAAGAAACAATCAGTGAGGTGAATGAATAGAGAGCCTACAGCTTGGGAGAAAATTTTTACTAGCTGCACATCAGATAGTGCACTAATCTGTACGGTATAGAAAGAACTCAAAAAACTAAACACCAAAAAAACCAAATAACCCAATCAATAAATGGGCCAAACCAGAACAGACACTTCTCAGAAGGTGATATACAATCAATCAACAAATATATAAAAAATGTTAATCATCTCTAGCAATTAAAGAAATGTAAATCAAAACTAAGACATCATCTCACTCTAGACAGAATGGCAGCAGAGTAATGTTAATATTTGGCAAAGCATAATTCAAAATATATAAGCATTAAAATGAGAGAAAAGTAAACTTAATATTGATTTTTAAAAGTTTACCAGGAATATATAATAATCATAGATATTTGTGACATAATAACAGTTTTGAAATATACACAGCAAATTAGGCAGATTTTACAGCATGTTAAAGTATTAGAAGAAATGGAATAAGAATTTAAAATAAGCATAATAAACATATCAAGATAAGTAAGAACAATACTAAAATAAGGAATAAAAAATATAAAAAGTAAAAAGTTAAATATTTGGTATAGAAATGTCATTGAAATAAAGACCATAATAGTTCAAGTAGACTAGAATAATGAATACAGCTGAGGAATGGAGTAGTGGACTGAAAGATGAGATTGAGGAAAGGCAACTTTCCCACCCTGCAAAAAGCTGGAGAGGATAAAACATTTAAAAATGTACAAGATAAGGGATACAAAAAGACTAGTCAATGTGCCAATATACAGATCATAATAGCCCCAGGATTACAACTATATGAAATTAGAGAAGAGGGTATTTTGAGAAAATAGTAGGAAGTAAATTTTCCTTAAAGGAAAAGATGTTAGACTAAAAGGATCAAACAGGAGATTCAAGGAAAAACCCAATTCTAAATAATTTACTGTAATATTTAAAAATATCAAAGATGGAGGAAATTATAAAAGATCTCAGAGATAAATAATATCTACAAAAAGCAAGAACTAAAGTGATATCAGATTTTTCAACAGAAAGGCTAGATACAAGAAATAAAATAGGAATAATTTTAACATGCTGAAGGAAAATGACTTACATATAATTTTATTTTATTTTGGCACCAGGGATTAAACCCAGGGCTGCTTAACCAGGGAGCCACATTCTCAGCCCTTGTTATGTTTTATTTTTAGAAAGGGTCTCATTAAGTTGCTGAGGCTGGCTTTGAACTTGTGATCCTCCAAGCCACTGGGATTACAGGCATTGCCACCATTCACAGTAACATATAATTTTTAAATCAAATAGCCATCCAAATATGAAGGTTTAAGTTATTTTATGTTAAATAATTAATAGCTATTTGTTTATGGTTAATTGTAATTTATTATTCAATTTTAATTATTTGCAAGGACTCAGGGTTTCAAAAAATTGTCACATAAAGATCCACATTAACAATAATTTTGTTGAAAGTTCTCAAATAAGAGGATAAAGAAATTCAGAGGTTGCTTTAAGAAAGATACAAATTAAGGGTATTCAGTATCTTGATAATGTCTGTTAATTTTTACTTTAAAAAGAAAAAAGGGAGGGAGAACATAGCTCAGTTGGTAGAGTGCTTGCCTTGCATGCATAAGGCCCTGGGCTCAATCCCCAGCTCCACAGGAAAAAAAAAAGTTTATTGCTAATATCAAAATGCTGGATGGTATCAATATGAAGGAGTTTGAAGCAGTGATAGCATAACAATAATGCATTAAAAGATGGAATAAACAGAAATGGCATGAGGAAAAAACAACTCAATCTCATTTATGATCTTAAAGGTAACATTATAAATATGAACAAATTAAATCTATTAATTTGTTAAAATAATATAAAAGGATGACTATACAAGTGAAAACATGAATACTTCTACACTAGGAAAATTTGCCAATGTAATTTATTACATTATCAAATTGAAAGGATGAAACTGTACCAAAATTAAAACAGACTCTGTTGTCAAGCAAACACATGAAATATTAACCTAATAAATAGCATCTGTCACCATCCTATACTAAACATATAGATGATAAGTATTATAAGTATTCTCATTAATATCTTTTAAAAAGATAGAGATCTTTTCTTCCTTCAGCACTAATATTAAATATTGAAGTGGAAGTTCCACCCAACATAATACAATAGAGACAGCAGTATAAATATTGGTAAGAAAAAGACAGAAATTTAATTATATGAAGGTGGGATGTTCATATAAGAAATAATCTGATAACTACCATGGGTAGCAAGGCAAGTCATATGAAAGAGCAAATTTTAAAATTCAGAGGTAGGATATCTGCTTATTTCCATGAGAGAACATAGTTCTGTAATCACTCTAGTGCTGAAAGTATCTAAAAAAGCAGAGAAGATACAGGAAACAACTATTTTCAGACATTGGGCAATAGACTGCATAAGAAATGTAAACAGAAAAACAAGTGCAGTCAACTTTACTATTGCTCAGACTTTCTGCTTCCAAGCAATTTTAAAGCTGTGGTAGAAGGAAACTAGAGCCGGTTATCTTGCTAAGTTGAGGAGACAAAGAATAGAGTTTGGAGAAGCAAAACATCTAAAATTTTACAAAATTTTAAGGCAAAGTACTTGAGAGAGTGTGCTACAAAAAGAGAGTTCCAGAAATTTACAGAACCAGAAAGGGATGAAAAATCTTTTGAGTTTCCACCAGCAGGAGTGGAGAAATAATGAAAAATGATTTTCAGTTCATTGAAAAGATTGTGGAAAGAGTAAAAAAAAATCAAAGAAGAGATGAGGAAAATAGAAAACAGTAAGATGGCAGATTTAAACCAAATAAAATTGATAATTTTATTAAATATAAAAGTGTAAATGCTCTAATTAAAAGACAGAGCTTGCCAGACTTAATTAGGAAACCCACTCTTATATAGTAATAAGAATCACACTTTCATACATAAACATAAATTACATTTCTATGGAACAGCAATGAATAATTGGAAAGTAAACTAGAAAGCAATACACTATATAAGAATATAAAAAACATAGACTACTTAGGAATAAATTTAATAAAATATGTATAAGACCTGTATGATGAAATCATAAAATTACAAGAGAAATTAATGCTCAAATAAATTGATTTTACCATATTCATATTAAAACTCCTAATATTGTGTAAATCAACTATTTTCAAATTGATCTGTAGATTTAACCCCATCACAGTAAAAATCCAAGCTTTTTTCATTTGTAAAACTTAACCTTACCTAAAATGTATATTAAAATTAAAAGAACTGAGAATCAACAATCCAATCTTGAAAAATAACAAATTTAGAGAGCTTAAATTGCCTAATATCAAGATTTACTTTAAAGAAATAGTACCAAGAAATGTGATACTGGATCTTCCAACATGGCGGCGGGCGCGGAGAGATCAAGTCTCTGACCTCTTCAGCTGTGCAAGCATAGGGAGTCGTAAACAGCCTAATTCTGTTTGCTCAGGATCACTAGGCAATGCTGAACTGACGTGGATCTGGGGCGAGCTGTTTGGGCCTCTCAGAACACACACTGAACCTGGATCGGCTGAATTCAAGCTCCCGTTCGCCTGCTTCCCGCAGACAAACAGCTGTGACTCAGCACTAATCCATCCGGCTGAAACAACCGGTCAGCCCTTCTGATCCTACGGAGGTAAATGCCAACCGAGCCTTCATAGGTAGTGGCCACAGGTTTGAAACGGGGCTTGGGAGAGACAGTAAGGACCCACCCGTTGCATTGGTCACCCGGCAAAGGGAAATGAACTGTCGCCATTTGCAAGAGATACCACCATGGCAGACAACTGACGTCATCAGACTGTGGCGGAGGAGATAACTTCATTGAAACCTGCGGCTACAGCATCAAATAAATTTATAGGAGTAAACAGTAACTCAGCAGTCAAACAGAACAAGAAGTAACATGAGCAGCTTCAAAAAGCAAGGAAGAAAAGGAGTACAAACAATGCAGGACAGCCTAAATATTCAGGAGGACTTAGAGTCATCAGAAAAATGGTCATATAAAGAACTCAAGGAACACCTTAGACAGATGGAATGGAACCTTAAAGAGGATACGAGACAGCAAATTCAAGCAGCGAAAGAACACATTGAGAATGTATTACACAAACAGATAAAAGAAGAAGTTAAGCACCTTTATCAGGAGATAGAGATTATAAAAAAGAATCAAACCATAATCTTAGAAATGAAGGAAACTATAAACCAAATTAAAAACTCAATTGAGAGTATCACTAACAGAGTGGAGCAAGTAGAAGCCAGAACGTCAGATAATGAAGACAAATTATTTCATCTTGAAAAGAGTCTAGCCAACTCAGAAAGGCTGGTAAAAAATCACGAGAAAAACATCCAAGAGTTATGGGATAACATAAAAAAGCCAAACTTACGAGTCATCGGGATAGAAGAAGGTACAGAGATTCAAACCAAGGGAATGAGTAACCTGCTGAATGAAATAATTACAGAAAACTTTCCAGAAATAAAAAAGGAAACAGATATACAAATTGAAGATGCATACAGGACACCGAGCACACAAAATCACAGTAGACCAACGCCAAGACACATTGTTATGAAGATATCCAATATACAGAACAAAGAGAAAATATTAAAAGCTACAAGAGAAAGGAGACAGATTACATTCAGGGGTAAACCAATAAGGTTAACAACGGATCATAACAGACACTGAAAGCAAGAAGGTCATGGAACAATGTATTTCAAACACTGAAAGACAATGGATGCCAACCAAGAATTCTGTATCCAGCAAAATTAAGCTTCAGGTATGACAACGAAATAAAAATCTTTCATGATAAACAAAAGTTAAAAGAATTTGCAGCCAGAAAACCAGCATTGCAAAGCATTTTGAGCAAAACACTACACGAGGAAGAAATGAAAAACAATAACCAAAACCATCAGAGGGAAGTGCCTCGGTAAAGACAGAGGGCGAGGGGAAAAATAATCATGGAGAAACAAACTAAATTTTTTTTTTTAAAAAAAGGGATAAATAATCAAACATGGATGGAAGTACAAACCATATATCAATAGTAACTCTGAATGTTAATGGCTTAAACTCTCCAATAAAGCGACATAGGCTGATATCATGGATTAAAAAACAAATCCAACAATATGCTGCCTCCAGGAGACACATCTGATTGGAAAAGACATACACAGGCTGAAGGTGAAAGGATGGGAAAAAATATACCACGCACACGGTCCTCGTAAGCAAGCAGGGGTGGCCATCCTCATATCGAATAAAATCGACTTCAAGACTAAGTTAATCAAAAGGGATAAAGAAGGACATTATATACTGTTAAAAGGAACCATTCACCAACAAGACATAACAATTATCAATATTTATGCACCTAATAATGGCGCTGCGACATTCATAAAACAAATTCTCCCCAAGTTCAAGAATCAAATAGACCACAATACAATAATTATGGGTGACTTCAACACACCTCTCTCACCATTGGACAGATCCTCCAAACAAAAGTTGAATAAGGAAACTATAGAACTCAATACCACAATCAATAACCTAGACTTAACTGACATATATAGAATATATCAACCATCATCAAATGAATATACTTTTTTCTCAGCAGCATATGGATCCTTCTCAAAAATAGACCATATATTATGCCACAGGGCAACCCTCAGTAAATATAAAGGGGTGGAGATAATACCATGCATTTTATCTGATCATAATGGAATGAAACTGGAAATCAATTATAAAAGAAGGAAGGAAAAATCCTACATCACATGGAAAATGAACAATATGTTACTGAATGATCAATGGGTTACAGAAGACATAAAGGAGGAAATCAAAAAATTCTTAGAGATAAATGAAAATACAGACACAACATATCGGAATCTATGGGACACAATGAAAGCAGTTTTAAGAGGAAAATTCATCGCCTGGTGGTCATTCCTCAAAAAAAGAAAAAACCAACAAATAAATGAGCTCACACTTCATCTCAAAGCCCTAGAAAAGGAAGAGCAAAACAACAGCAAATGTAGCAGAAGGCAAGAAATAATTAAAATCAGAGCGGAAATTAATGAAATTGAAACAAAAGAAACTATTGAAAAAATTAACAAAACTAAAAGTTGGTTCTTTGAAAAAATAAATAAGATCGACAGACCTTTAGCCATGCTAACAAAGAGAAGAAGAGAGAGAACTCAAATTACTAACATACGGGATGAAAAAGGCAATATCACAACAGATGCTACAGAAATACAGAAGACAATTAGAAATTATTTTGAAAACCTATATTCCAATAAAATAGAAGATAGTGAAGACATCGATAAATTTCTTAAGTCATATGATTTGCCCAGACTGAATCAGGAGGATACACACAATTTGAACAGACCAATATCAATGGATGAAATTGAAGAAGCCATAAAAAGACTACCAACCAAGAAAAGCCCAGGACCGGATGGGTATACAGCGGAGTTTTACAAAACCTTTAAAGAAGAATTAATACCAATACTTTTCAAGTTATTTCAGGAAATAGAAAAAGAGGGAGCTCTTCCAAATTCATTCTATGAGGCCAACATCACCCTGATTCCGGAACCAGTCAAAGACACCTCAAAGAAAGAAAACTACAGGCCAATATCTCTAATGAACCTAGATGCAAAAATCCTCAATAAAATTCTGGCGAATCGAATACAAAAACACATCAAAAAAATTGTGCACCATGATCAAGTAGGATTCATCCCTGGTATGCAAGGCTGGTTCAATATACGGAAATCAATAAATGTTATTCACCACATCAATAGACTTAAAGATAAGAACCATATGATCATCTCAATAGATGCAGAGAAAGCATTCGACAAAGTACAGCATCCCTTTATGTTCAAAACACTTGAAAAACTAGGGATAACAGGAACGTACCTTGACATTGTAAAAGCTATCTATGCTAAGCCTCAGGCTAGCATCATTCTGAATGGACAAAAGTTGAAGGCATTCCCTCTAAAATCTGGAACAAGACAGGGATGCCCTCTATCACCACTTCTATTCAATATAGTTCTCGAAACACTGGCCAGAGCAATTAGACAGACGAAAGAAATTAAAGGCATAAAAATAGGAAAAGAAGAACTTAAATTATCACTATTTGTAGATGACATGATTCTATACTTAGAAGACCCAAAAGGGTCTACAAAGAAACTACTAGAACTAATAAATGAATTCAGCAAAGTGGCAGGATATAAAATCAACACGCATAAATCAAAGGCATTTCTGTATATCAGCGACAAAACTTCTGAAACGGAAATGAGGAAAAGCACTCCATTCACAATATCCTCCAAAAAAATAAAATACTTGGGAATCAACCTAACAAAAGAGGTGAAAGATTTATACAATGAAAACTACAGAACCCTAAAAAGAGAAGTAGAAGAAGATCTTAGAAGATGGAAAAATATACCCTGTTCATGGATAAGCAGAACTAACATTATCAA
Source organism: Ictidomys tridecemlineatus (assembly GCF_052094955.1). Classification (NCBI taxonomy): domain Eukaryota; kingdom Metazoa; phylum Chordata; class Mammalia; order Rodentia; family Sciuridae; genus Ictidomys; species Ictidomys tridecemlineatus. Next base: position 100,210,401 of record NC_135485.1, on the reverse strand, counting down.
AATGGCGATATTACCAAAAGTTCTCTATAGGTTTAATGCAATGCCAATCAAAATCCCAATGGCATTTCTTGAAGAAATAGATAAAGCAATCATGAAATTCATATGGAAAAATAAAAGACCCAGAATAGCAAAAGCAATTTTAAGCAGGAAGTGTGAATCAGGCGGTATAGCGATACCAGATTTCAAACTATATTACAGAGCAATAGTGACAAAAACAGCATGGTACTGGTACCAAAACAGGCGAGTGGACCAATGGTATAGAATAGAGGACACAGAGACTAATCCACAAAGTTACAACTATCTTATATTTGATAAAGGGGCTAAAAGCATGCAATGGAGGAAGGATAGCATCTTCAACAAATGGTGTTGGGAAAACTGGAAATCCATATGCAAAAAAATGAAACTGAATCCCTTCCTCTCGCCATGCACAAAAGTTAACTCTAAATGGATCAAGGAGCTTGATATCAAATCAGAGACTCTGCGTCTGATAGAAGAAAAAGTTGGCTCCGATCTACATATTGTGGGGTCGGGCTCCAAATTCCTTAATAGGACACCCATAGCACAAGAGTTAATAACAAGAATCAACAAATGGGACTTACTTAAACTAAAAAGTTTTTTCTCAGCAAGAGAAACAATAAGAGAGGTAAATAGGGAGCCTACATCCTGGGAACAAATTTTTACTCCTCACACTTCAGATAGAGCCCTAATATCCAGAGTATACAAAGAACTCAAAAAATTAGACAATAAGATAACAAATAACCCAATCAACAAATGGGCCAAGGATCTGAACAGACACTTCTCAGAGGAGGATATACAATCAATCAACAAGTACATGAAAAAATGCTCACCATCTCTAGCAGTCAGAGAAATGCAAATCAAAACCACCCTAAGATACCATCTCACTCCAGTAAGATTGGCAGCCACTATGAAGTCAAACAACAACAAGTGCTGGCGAGGATGTGGAGAAAAGGGTACTCTTGTACACTGCTGGTGGGACTGCAAATTGGTGCGGCCAATTTGGAAAGCAGTTTGGAGATTCCTGGGAAAGCTGGGAATGGAACCACCACTTGACCCTGCTATTGCCCTTCTCGGACTATTCCCTGAAGACCTTAAAAGAGCATGCTACAGGGATGCTGCCATATCGATGTTCATAGCAGCACAATTCACAATAGCTAGACTGTGGAACCAACCAAGATGCCCTTCAATGGATGAATGGATAAAAAAAATGTGGCATCTATACACAATGGAGTACTATGCAGCAATAAAAAATGACAAAATCATAGAATTTGCAGGGAAATGGATGGCACTAGAGCAGATTATGCTTAGTGAAGCTAGTCAATCCCTAAAAAACAAATACCAAATGTCTTCTTTGATATAATGAGAGCAACTATGAACAGAGCAAGGAGGAAGAGCAGGAAGAAAAGACTAACATTTAACAGAGTCATGAGATGGGAGGGAAAGGGAGAGAAAAGGGAAATTGCATGGAAATGAAGGGAGACCCTCATTGCTATACAAAATTACATATAAGAGGTTGTGAGGGGAATGGGAAAATAAACAAGGAGAGTAATGAATTACAGTAGATGGGGTAGAGAGAGAAGAAGGGAGGGGAGGGGAGGGGAGGGGGGATAGTAGGGGATAGGAAAGTTAGCAGAATACAACAATTACTAATTGGGCATTATGTAAAATTGTGGATGTATAACCGACGTGATTCTGCAATCTGCATTTGGGGTAAAATTGGGAGTTCATAACCCACTTCAATCTAATGTATGAAATATGATATGTCAAGAGCTTTGTAATGTTGTGAACAACCAATAAAAAAAACAAAAAATTAAAAAAAAATAAAAAAATAAAAATGATTTTTGATGAAAAATTAAAAAAAAAAAGAACAAAGAAATGTGATACTGATATAAGTCTAGACATTTTAGATCAATGGGATAGAAATAAGTCCATCTACGTATAATCAATTAAGTTTTCACTAGAAGTGCTAAAATAATAAATGAGGAAGTCATTATAACAACTTCATAGCATTTTAGGAAAAATGAATCTTGACTCTTATCTCATGGCATCCAATGAAAGTTGTCTGTAAATGGGTAATACACTTAAGTTTAAAAGCTTGTATTATGAAACTTTCAGAAGAAAGTATAAAAATTAACATAACTTTTGTTGAGGATGGCAAGTTTTTTAAAATAGCCCAAACCATAAAAGAAAAACTAATAAAATATAAATCAAAATTTAAATCTTCTCTTGAAACACTATTAAAAAAATGAAAGGATATTAGGGAAATGTTAAAAAATCATAATTTGGTAGAAGGAATAAATTAAAAAGTTATGATGGACTATACTAATGACTAATCCTAAAGTGGATATTACATCTCCCCATAAAAATGATAACTATGTGAGGTAATGCATATTTTCATTAGATTTAATCATTACATAATGCATACATATTCCAAAATATTATATTATACTGGATTAAGACTTATAATTTTATCTGTCAATTTAAAATAAACACATTTTGGGAAAAAGAAAATACCTCTCTATCATCAAAAGTATTACTAAAAGAATTTTTTTTTTTTTTTTTTTTTTGCTGGGCATGGTGGTACACACCTCTAAGCCCAGTTGCTCAGGAGACTGAGGCAGGAGGATCTCAAGTTCAAAGCCAGCCTCAGCAAAAGTGAGGAAGCAACTCAATGAGACCCTGTCTCTAAATAAAATACAAAATAGGACTGGGGATTTGGCTCAGTGACCCTGAGTTCAATTTCTAGTACCCCCCAAAAAATATACTTTTTAAAAATATGCATTTTATGTTGAAGTCTTTAGTTCATTAGACATGTACTATGAAGCAAAAAAAAAAAAAATAACAATACCCTAATTTTTCTCAAATAATATTCCAGTTATCCCAATATACTTTTTAACTAAAGCTTCCTTATCTTGACTTGAAATGCCACCTTTATCAAAAGTGCTACATACATATTCATAGTCTTAGTACAAGGTTGAGAATGTGAACCCTGAAGTCATGCTACAAGGTAATTTCAGTTACTTACAAAGTTAAGTGATATATTTAACCATTCTCTAAGTTTTCTAGTTTGGAATAATGTGAGATTAAAATGAGCATTACAAAGATGAATTAATATGTGCAAAGCTCACAGAAGATTGCATAGCACATGGTAAGGACTCAAAAATGATAATTGTTGTCACATAATTTGAAACAGTAACAAAACTTCAGATGAACACTTTTGGGTTTTGAGGATTAGACATCTACCTCATAAGATATGATCCTCTACTTTGATGTGATGTTCCCACTTAGAGCTCTCGGTATGTGTCTCCTATAGTTAAAGGAATATAGGGGACTTGAGTTATGGACTTGAAAATAAATGGCTTGGAGATAGATTTGAAATCATTACAATATAAGAGAAGAATCAGAGTCAGAATAAGAAAAAAAAGAGGGTCTGATACTAGGTCTTAAATCATTTCAATATTTAATGAATAGAAGAAAAAGGAGAACTAGAAAAGAAAGAAATTTTGCCTTCCTACTTCCAGAACTGTGAGAAACAAATTTCTGTTAATTTAGTCAATTTATTTATATCGGTCACACATTTGAAGAAAAAAAATATATTAGACAATACACATATTAGACAAAAGGCTTTATATAAAAGTAATTTAAAACTCAACATGAAGATGAAGAACATAATTTTAAAAACTGGCAAAAGATTTGAACTGACACTTCATCAAAGAAGACATACAAATACTCTAGCACATAAAAAGATGCACAATGACAGTAGTTAGGTAAATATAAAATAAATCTGCAATAGGATATAACTGTACATTCTCTTAAAAACAGTAAAATTAAATAAACACTACCATTGGAGAGGATATGGATGCATTACAATTTCATATACTGATAGCATACTCAATGGGTACTTCACTTTCATCTGTAAAGTTCTAATTTTTCAAAAGGTAAATGCATTTGATTCAAATGTATGAAATGTCAAGATCATTGTATTGTCATGAGCAACTAATAAAACAACAACAACAAAAACAACAAAAAAGGTAAATGCAGGGTTGAAGGGTCCCAGCACTGCAAAAAAAAAAAAAAAAAAAAAAGAAATAAAAGATAAATGTATTTGGGCATTTAACAATACAAATTAATTTTAAAAATCCATTGGATTTGGCAATAAGAAAGTGTTTACAGATTTAAGGAATTAGGACAATCAGGTAGATGAATAGTAAAAAAAAGGCAGTTGGGGCATTGAATTTAGGGAGTTTTTATTTGTGTGTTTTAAAAAATGGGAGTTTTTAAAAATTACAAATATATAACTATAAAAATATCTCTCATATATATATACACATGCATATATATATACATACATATAGTATAGGAGGAAGAGGCCATTAGATAGGATAAAATATACAAATACATTATAATACAGAAAAGAAAGAATAAATTGATGAAGTGGATTACCATGGCACTACATATTTAAGAACTATGAATGTTTGTCAAATACATGATAGATTTGGGACATGGCTCTGTGTTTGGTCAACTGATTTCCAAGAATCATCTACTTTATGAAAACAAATTTTAATGAAGATCTTGTTTATACAATATTTTGAATATTTCAATAGTTTTGAACCAACCATCATTAACTGTGTATTTTCATAGGCAAAAAAGAAAAAAATTACCCTAATAGAAATCCCCATTGCCAAGGAAACTGCATAATGAAGTGGGAAAAAACAGCAACTGCACATGCCTCTGAGATGCATGGACCGAAAGACAATCTTAAACAAACAGTTTTCAAATGTCGTAAAGCCTGAAATATAGAGTAATATTTGAGTAAACTTACAAAGGTCAAAAAGGAAAGTATTAAGCAAACATTGAATTAGAGAGTTTTTTGAGTAATAAACTTTTACTATACTGCATCTTATTTGGCCAGATCATTCTATTGGGCTTGAAACTCTAATATAGCTAATTTTATATATCATCATACATTGGATAATAAATAATTTCATGCTTTATAAAATATTGTTTATTTTATAATTAAGTATCTAATCTTTCTAACTGCCCAATTTTCCTAATATTTGATAGAATGATAATATCCTATGGGTGTTTTCCATTAATTACCATTTAGCAATTAACTATTTGATTAAATTAATATTTACAAATAGAACACACCAAAATGCCAAAAAAATAACTTAAGTTTATAATTAATTTTAAAAAGGAGAACTTTTCAATTTTCTCAGGGGTTCAAATTTTCTATTGGAAAATAAAATTATCACTGACTATAATTATTTATGCTTATGGGATAATATTTCCATTAAACATATACATTTTCCACATTTATTTGAGTTGCTATTATGTGCATGTATAGTCATCCTCTTAAAGTGAAAAAGGTTTATGATCCCCATATTATAATATTTTATGAAATAATTTTAAAATGTGCTTTTACAACAAAACAGGAACATACTCTATGGAGAAAAAGTCATGAAACAAATATATTATTGAATTCTTAATCTCCTTAAAAAAAAGAATCATTTTATAGGGTGACCTTTTCTTTATTAACTGAAAAGTAAATAGTTCTCCATAGAAGAGCCTCCCAAGTAATATACAAGTGCTGCATAAGAGACATTTCTCTGTGTAAATAATTATAGATGCTCCCCAATAGAGACCATACACTGCAATGATCTCTCTTCATATTGGTAATAATGATAACTAGAAATAGAAATTAAGATGCCAGTACTTTTGCAAAGTCTTTGTTCTTTATCTTAGTTTGCTCTATTTGGAACAGCTATTACAAAAATTCTGTCTCTTTTTCTTTCCTACCAGCCTCTAATATTTGAAATAATTCAAGATACATTTGAAAATCTACCTGTGGATCAAGTCCAAGCCCAGCTCGTATTAGGATAATGGTAAGGGCAGTGTTTCTTAAAGTTGCAGACCATGTGTTATGTACGTGGACATGTTTGCCAATGAATGGAATATTCCTGATCATAAAACCAGCCAGTAACATCCCTAAAAAAAGAAAGGAAGAACATAAAGCATGTCTGGTTTAGTTCAATTATCCAAGAGAGAAAAACAAACACTCCCCTCTTTAAAAACATGTCTCTTTTTACTTTGCATAAAGAGCAGGTTATATACAAAAAGAGGAGACAGCATGAATAAAGTAATGAAGATAAGAAACAACACGTCTAAATGTGATATAAGTAATTCATTGTTACTGGATCATAAAGGACAGATAGGAATGGAAGAAGGAGCTGGAGGGGCCAGATCATGGAAAGTTTCCCTTTGGCCAGAATAAAGCACCACAGGAAGATTTTAAGCAGGAAGTGATTGATACATTATAGTTTTAATGATTTAGACAGGGATAAAACTGGAGACAAAAGTCTGTTAAAAGATTCTGCCATAGTCCATGCAAAAGACAGAAACAGCCTAAGTTATAGAGAAAACAAGTTTTTGGAAGGAGGAAAAAGATTCAATAAATACTTAGAGGGTCCTCTCTAAGGGTATTATGAACCTAGAAAATGCATTAGATATAAGATATAGAGATAATCTCTGCTGATAGTATATTGAATATTTAGATGTATTGATTACTTAGAAAATAAGAGATATTTCTGTGTTTTCTGTTTTCTTTTTTGGGTACCAGGGATTAAGCTCAGGGGCACTTCACCACTGAGCCACATCTCCAGCCCTATTTTGTATTTTATTTAGAGACAGAGTTTCACTGAGTTGCTTAGTGCTCTCCTTCTGCTGAGGCTGGCTTTGAATTCGAGATCCTCCTGTCTTAGCCTCCCAAGCCACTGGCATTACAGGCATGTGCCACTGCACCCAGTGATGTGAGACATTTCTGATAAAAATTCTTCCACTAATTTTATTCTGTTCAGCTGGAGAGTTACAGAACACTGGTGATGAAGAAACAGTGCATAATGCAGGTGAGGAATCCATAAATATACATAGTGCTGATGACCAAACAGCTTACTCAAAAATCATAGACCTTTTGGTGCCCTAGTCAGTATATTATTTGAATCTTGTATTCAAGTTACATGACACAAAAACTCAGTCTTTTCTATATTTTTCTTTTTTATAATATATTTAAAATTAAGAAAAAATTACTTATGAAATAATGGAGCAACAAGAATCATGTAGTGAGGATATTTAAATTATTTTTAAAATAATTTTTTTGGAAAAAAGACATATATATATATATATATATACACATGGATACACATATACAATAAATACATACACAGAGAAGCTGCACAGATTATATTAAATTGAAATATTTCTGAATCATATCTAGTCCAATTAGAAAATGTTCAAAATTCACAGTCAATAATGAACAAGAGAGAGCTAATTAAATACTTACCAAGAAGGGGTGGAAGTGGAGGCACTGAAGGTATTTTAATGATTTCCAAAAATTTCCCCCCAAGAAAGGCACTACAAAAAATAATTATTAGTCCAAATAAATTTCCATCAGGAAGAGCTTCAGAGCCTGAGAATGTCCAGGTTAAACACCACAGCATAAAGAGTATAACTCCTGAAATATAAAAAAAAGCATCTACATATCTTTATAGACATAGCTGTACATAAACAAAAGATGAATTCAATAATAGCCAGTTCTATATAACAATCCATAGTATAAAATAATATTGCTTACTAGTATTACTGAAGAGACATCTACTTAAGATATATTCCAAAGAACCTGTTAATTTATGAAACAAGCTTTAAACAATGCATTTTTAATTTAAAAAGACACTTGTACAACTTTAAGTGATAAATGATAAATGTCTTAAGACAGGATTATCCTAATTAAACATCATGCAGTATATTTAAATATTGAAACATCACATGGTACCCCATTAATATGTACAAATTCTGTTTAATGTATCCTTTAAAAATGAATTTAATGTAAGTAAAAAAAAAGGAAAGAAAAAATTCCATGTGAATTCTTTAAAGTGCTAAAACATGTAATATCTGACATTTTAAAAAGTATCATGGCAATATGAGATATTCTGAATTTTGTGCTTCAGAATAAGATGATGATTGGCCATGACATTAAATCTCAACTTTATTGAAGATCACAATGGCAAGGTGCCAATTTTTTAACATGAGCAGACTAAATCTTTGTACTGAAAGTAACTCAGTTGATATTTGATCTAAGTGTATTAGGGAGGGTAAGGCCTGGAAAAAGTGCACCTGGACTTGTGAAAAATAAATATAAAGTACCTTATGTGTAGGAAATATTGGTAGACAGAGTGAGTAGAATAAGGTTATATACATCTTGTTTCTGGCAAATACATACAAATAAATACAATAGTCCAGAGGTTTCCATAAAGGAAAGATAGTTATACTGTAAATTTCTACCTACCTTCATTTATTATGAATCATAATTTTTGGTGATTTCCAGGTTATTAAAACAGCGAAAGTGCATTTTTTTTTAGCTGTTAAGTCTTTTTTTGGTTACAGAAAAATGTCAATGTAAATGAGGAAGATTTTGACTTGCTCAAAGCAGGAAGCTAAAACTAAGATTATTGCCTCTTCCCCCGTATTGCCACCTAGAAAAAATGTGAACACCTAAAGGGCTAACGCTGTACTAAAAAATGAACTAAAAACTATTGTTCTACTGGCAAACTGAGGAGACCAGGCAGTTTGTTTTAGCTGGTTGCTAGATGGCAAAATCTCCTTTGAAAATTCATATATAAAATAGACCTTATAAAACTTATGTTTAGGGCTGGGTATGTGGCTCAAGCGGTAGCGCGCTCGCCTGGCACAGCTCAATTCCAGATGCTGGGTTGTGGAGGAGGGGGTGATAAAGGAATAATCTTTTAGGAGATTGGTTGGTAAAATTTTTCAGTAAAAGACATATAATTAAAAACTTCCTGGCACTGTGAACCATATGGTCTCTGTTACAAATATTCAACTTTGTCACTGTAACACAATAGACCTTTACAAAACAGGCAAGGGGCTGGATTTTGTTCCCCAGCTCCCTTAACAGCCTGAATCATACTGAATTATACTACCAATTATGAGGAGGCTGATCTGGGCAGAAAATTATTGTTAGGGCCCTATGATGATTCTTTAGCTTCTATTATTCCTAATATCTTTCTTCTAATAAGACTATAAAAAATTCTCTATCCCATGTATTTTTCCCATAATTTAATCATATTTCACAGAATTTTGCTAATTAGATATTTATTTAAATAAATAAGCACTTCCTTTAAAATTAATATATTTGTTATCTTGCTCAAGTTGAGAACAAACTAAATGAATAAGGGAGTGTGTTTTCTTTTTTTTCCAGATGGGGTCTTACTATATTGCTGAGACTGCTCTCTAATTCATAAACTCAAGGAATTATCCTGCCTCACTCTCCCACGTAGCTAAGAGTACAGGTGTAACCACCATGCCCTCCAGAGTCTTGATTAAGTGGAAAATGATGAGATGAAGAGAGAAGGGGAAATAAAATCAAAAACAGGCTTGTTCACCAGGGCAGATAGGGTACACATTATTTAGCTAAAACGAAATTATAGAAACACAAAACCGAATAAACATATCACCATGAAGAGAATTAAAGGAGAAAAGAAAGTGTTTTTACATCATCCTGAAAGCTTTAGGCTTTTAATGGTGGGCACCGATATCTACCATTAAAGAATCTTATAGAATAGTTTCACTGTCCTAAAAATCTTCTATGCTCTATGCATTCCTCCTGTCCCCAGTTCTTGGCATGCACTGATATTTTACTGTGTCCGTAGTTTTACTCATTATAGAATGTCGTATAGATGGAAAAACACAGAATATAGTCATTGCAGATTGGCTTCCTTCATTTGGCAATATGTATTCACATTTTCTTCATGATATTTCAAGGCTTGATAGCTCATTTATTTTTAGTGTTCAATAATATTTCACTATCTGGATGTCCCACAGTTGTTTATCCACCTACCCAATGAAGAATATTTTGATAGCTTCCAAGTTTTAGAAATTATGCTACAAAAATTCAGCTACAAACATCAGCTTAAAAACTTTTTGGCACATTTGGGTAAAAATAAATGAGTGTGATTATATGATGGGAGTAAATTTATTTTTGTAAGAAACTCAAATTGTCTTAAAAAGAGACTTAAACATTTTGCATTCCCACAGTAATAAAATGATAGTTCCTGTTACTCTGCATTCTCATTAGGATTTGGTATCAGTGTTTTGGATTTTGGCTATTCTAGTAGGTATGTAATAGTCGATTAGTATTTTTATTACTTTTGCTGTTTACTTTCTTTCCATGCTAGGGATCCAACCCAATGTCTCACACATGTGAGGGAATCTATTGTTCAAACTTGAAATTCTATAATGACCTATGATGTTGAACATTTTTGTATGTTTGTCATCTGTATATCTTGTGAGTTATCTTTTCCAGTATTTTACTTATTTTTAAAATGGGTTATTTTTTTCTTTATTGGTGAGTTTTAAGAGTTCTTTGGATAACAGTTTTGGATAACAGTCTCTTAATAGATGTATACATTGCAGATATTTTTCACCTAATCTATAGCTTGTCTTTTAATTCTCTTGAAAATGTACTCCATAGAGCAGAAAGGTTTCTTTTTTAGATTAAAAAAATATTAGAGCATTATAGTTATACTTAGTAGCAGTGTTCATTTTGGCAAAATCACACCTGCAAGGAATTTTATTTCAATTCCCATTTCCACTTCTTTTCCACCCCTTCTCCTTTCCACTATTCTCCTTCCTCTGCTCTGCTGCCTTCCTTTGCTTATTTATTTTTGATTGGTACTTCTACATATACATAAAGGTAAAATTACCTTTAGTACATTTATAGATGCATATAATATAATTTTGTTAAATTCATCCCATATTTTCTCCCCATTCCCATCTTCCTTCCTTATCATTCTCTACCTTCTACTCCACTGATCTTCCCTATATATCTGATTCCCCCACCCCACCACTTTCTTTCCCTTATTTTGCCCTAGCTTCCATATGTAAGAGGAAATATTTGACCCTTGATTTTTTGGAGTCTGTCTTATATCAGTTAGCATAATGTTTTCCACTTGCATTCATTTACTGTCAAAAGCCATTATTCATTCCTCTTTATGGCAGAGTAAAACTCCATTGTGTATGTATACCACATTTTTTTTTATCCATTCTTCTCTTCCAGGCATCTGGGCTCATTCCATGATTTGGCTATTGTGAACTATGCTGCTATAAACACTGAAGTGACTATATTGCTAAGTATGCTCATTTTGGTTCTTTTGGATAAATATCAAGCAATGGAATAACTCACAGAGCAGAAATTTTTAATGTTAAAGTCCGTCTCATAAATTTTTTTTCATGGAGGGAATCTTTGGTAATTGTATTTTAAAAAGTCATTGCCATATCCAGTGTCACCTAGATTTTCTCCAATGTCATTTTCTGTGAGTTTTGTGTTTTACACTCAGGTCTATAATCCATTTTGAAAGGTACAAAGTTTGTCTCTAGATTTTATTTTTTATTGCCCATGCATATCCATTTATTCTAGCACCATTTGCTGAAAAGACTATCTTTGGTTTTTTCCTGGTTCTCAGATTTTCTACATAGATAATCATGTCATTGTATTTCTTTTGTCTCCTTTTTCGAAGACCAGTTGACTATATTTATATGGGTCTATTTGTGGGCTTTTTGTTCTATTGATCTATTTGTCTAGTCTTTCACTTAAAAACTCACTGTGTTGATTACATAACTTCACAGTGTTAAGTCAGGTAATGTCAGTTTTATGACTTCTTTTTTGATATAAATTGGCACATTTTGGGTCTTTTTCTATATAAAATAGAACTGGTTAGCTGAAATTCACAAATAACTTTCTAGAATTTTTAATAGAATTGCACTGAATCTATTAAGTTGTGAATAACTGACATCTGACAATATTACATCTTTCATGAAAATGGAATATCTCTTCATTTATTTAGTTCTATCAGATTTATATAGTTTTCCTTACAGAAACTGTACATATTACACAAAAATTTTGTGTTGCTAATGTAAATGATACTATGTATTTTGAATAACTTTATTTTTTTATTTTTTTGTGCCTGGTTCTGAGGAGTGAACCCAGTGCCTCACACATGCTAGGCAAGCACTCCACCACTGAGCCACAGCTCCAGCCCTAATTCTGTGTTTTTAATTTCAAATTCTATTTGTTTATTGTGGTACATAGGAAAGCAAATGCCTTTTGAATATTAATCCTGCATTTTGCAACCTATTAGCTGTTCCAAAAGTTTTTTCCTGGTTCTCAGATTTTCTACATAGACAATCATGTCATCTGAACAGTTTTATTTCTTCCTTCTTAACATGTACAGTTTCTGTTTCCTTGCCTTGCTTTATTGCATTAGTAGGATTTCCAGTACAATGTTTAAATAGAGTGGTAAGAGTGGGCATCCTTGCCTACTTGATGATCTTAGAGGAAAAGCTTCTAGTTTCTCACCATTAAAAGTATCATGTTAGCTATAGGTTTTCAGTATTTTTTAAATCAAGGTAAAGAATATCTCCTTCTATTCTTAATTTAATGAGATTTTTAAAAGAAACCATGCATGGATGTTGAATTTTGTCAAAAACCTTTTATTCATCTATTGATAGAAAGATTTTTTTAGACTTTTTAAGACTACCAATGTAGTGGATTAATGTTGATTGATCTTCAAATGTTGAACCAATATTGCACATCTGGGAATAAATCCCACTTGGTCATAATGTGTAATACTTTTTATACATTATTTAATTCAATTTGCTAATATTTTGTTGAGCATTTTTACATCTATGTTCATTAGAGATACTCATCTATAGATATTGGTGTTATAATGTTTTTTCAGGTTTTTATAGTATTAATTCTGGTCTTTTAGAATGAATGGGGAAGTATTGTCATTGCTTCAAGCTTCTAGAAAAGATTATAGAAACGTGATATAATTGCATCCTTAAATGTCTGGTGGAATGCACTAACAAAACCATTTCAGCCTGGAACTTTCTGTTTTGGAAGGTTCTTAATTGTTGACCCAATTTCTTTGATACATATCTATTAGGATGCCTATTTCTTCTTGTGTAAGTTTTAGAATATTGTGCCTTTCAAGGAATTGGTCAACTTCAGCTAGGTTATCAAATTTGTGTTGTTCATAGTTTTTAATCATCTTTTAATGCCCATGGGATCTGCAATGATGTCCACCCTTTCATTTCTGTTATAATTTGTGTTTTCTCTATTTTGTCTTAGCCTGGCTAGAAACTTATAAATTCTACTGACATCTTCAAAGAACCAGTTTTTGGTTTCATTAACTTTTTATAGTGCTTCCCTGTTTTTAATTTCATTGACTTTGTCCAATTTTTTGTATTCTTTTTCTTTTTATTACTTTGAATTTAATCTGTTATTCTTTTCTAGCTTCCTAAGTAGATGTTCAGTTTATTAATTTCAGATATTTTTCTGTAATATAGGCATTGAATGGTGTAAATTTCCCTCTATGCCCTGCTTTTGCTACATCTTATAAATCTTGATTAAGTTGTATTTTCATTTAAAAGTATTATGAAATTTCTACTCTGATTTAGTGTTATCTTGAAGTATGTTAATATCAAAGTATTTGTGGAATTCCAAATCTCTTTCTGTTATTGATTTCTGGTTTAAATCCATTCTTATCTAAAGGCAAATACTTATGATTTTTATTTTAAAAATTTTGTTAATGTGTGCTTTATGGCTCAGAATATAGCCCATCTGGCTCAATGTTCTATGTTAGCTTGAGCAGTTTTTGTATTCTGATGTTGTTGGGTTAAGTTATAGATGTCAATTGCATCCAAGTGGTTGATATGATGTAATTATATCTTTACTCAATTTCTGCCTGCTGGGTCTGTTCATTTCTGATAGAAGGATGATGATGTTTCTAACTAGAAAAGTGGATTAATCTATTTCTCCTTACAGTTTTATCAGTTTTTTATTTATGTATTTTGGTGCTCTTTTGTTATGAACATACACATTGAAGACTGCCATGTGTTTTTGAAAAATTAATACTTTTCTCATGATATAATGCTCCTCTACTTTATTCCTGATAATTATCATTGTTCATAAGTCTGTTCTTTTTGAAGTTAATATAGCACTTCAGCTTTATTTGTATTAGTTTTAGAATAATATACCTTTTTCCATCCTTATTCTTTTAAAAATTATTTAATTTTTTTGTAGTTGTATATGTATAAATAAATAAGTATCTTTATTTTACTTATTTATTTTTATGTGATGCTGAGGACCTAATCCAGGGCCTCACACGTGCTAAGCAAGCACTCTGCCACTGGGCTACAACCCCAGCCTTCCATCCTTATTCTTAATCAATATGTATTTTGTAAACAACATTCACTTGGGTCTTATTTTTTTAATATTTATTTTTTAGTTGTAGTTGGACACATACCTTTATTTCATTTTTTATTTATTTTTATATGGTGCTGAGGATTGAACCCAGGACCTCGCATGTGCTAGGCAAGCGTGCTACTGCTGAGCCACAACCCTAGCCCTTGGGTCTTAGTTTTTGATCCCATCTGACAATGTCTATATGTTACCTAGTGTATTTGGATCACTGGCATTTAAAGTGTTTATTGATATAGTTGTATTAATATCTAACATATTTGTGTTTGCTATTCAATGCCATGTTCTTTGTTCTTAATTTTGTCTTCTACTCTTTTTTTTATCTTTTGTGGTTACAATTGAGGATTTTATATAATTCTATTTTTATTAGCATATCAATTATACTTCTTTTTTATTTTTTTAAAAAAATATGGTTGCCCTATAGTTTGCAATACACATTTACAACTAATCCAAATTAATGTTCAAATAACACTATTGAAGCAATACACAAGAGGTAAACACAAATTGTATGAGGCTGCTGCTAGTATAGATTAGCATACTATTTTACATCAAACATTTTTTACAAGTAGAAGAAATACACTCTAAAATAATGATAAAATATAGTAAATACATAAACCAGTAACATAGTCATTTGTTTTTAAATAGCCATTCAATGATTCCATCCCATACATGAGTGTATGTTGTATACTTTTATATAACTGGCAGTGCAGTAGCTTGGTTAACACCAGCATCACCACAAGAACAGGAATAGTGCATTACACTATAATGATGTGGCTACAGTGTCACTACTTGACAGGAACTTTTTAGCTCCATTATAATCTTATAGGACTATTATACTTACAAATAGAACCAGGAACTGAAAGTCTCTGCAATATTATTTTTAGATCCTAATCTTCCAATCCTTCCATTTTCAAAAGACTCATAAGATTTTAATGGGGAAATTAAGCCCTGAAAATCATGGTTGTTTGTAAACAAAGCTTTTACTTAATTTATATAAAGGAAAACAACTACATGAAAATATATTGTACCTTCATTGAAAGTAACTTTTTTGAAAAAAGATACAAAAAGGAATGATAGCCTAAAAATCCTGCCCTAGAATATCCATTTCTTTGTCACTAGGCAAGCCACCTCTTAAGCAAGTTATATAAACATGTGATTAAATGTAATGAGACTGATTTTTGTGTGTGGTTAGTGTTTAGATTTCTTATTTAAAGAGACAAGTGATTTAACTGTCATTTGTACAGAAACTGAAGTGTCACTCCTTTTACTATTCAAAGTATATGCTATTTTAGGTTTTTATTTTTTTGGTTGTTTAATTCTACTGATACGTGGATGTATATTACTTATTCCATGATGAGACAGAGTGGGATTCCTAACAGTGACATGTTCAAAGCACATTCAGAGATTGAGATTCTATACTTTGTGTATGAAGGAGCCATTATGAACCTAGGATGTCTATAGGTGTGCATGTGAGAGAGAAAAAGGAGAGAGACAGAGAGTGAGTGAGAAAGGTTTTGAAAAATTGGCTAGGACTATAGTTCAGTGGCAGAGCGCTTGCCCATCATGGGTGAGGCACTGGGTTTGAGGCTTAGCACCATGTGAAAATAAAACAAATAAAATAAAGGCTTGCTGTCCACTTACAACTACAAAAATAATTTTTAAAAAAAGAGTACAAGACTATGCACTCCCAAAATAGAAACATGGAAGCTATGACAAATCTCCTTTTTCTATAATGTTTCTAAAACTACAAAATCAAAAATGAAAGGGGGAAACAAATTATAGAACTAGTTTCAAGTTTCAGTGTTGGCATTCTATAACTCTCCAATTAGTTCCTGAGTAGCTTGCAGCCTAACCTTCAGGAAATAACCTTGGGTGATCAACACATTTTCCTTTCCCCCACGAGTCCTGGCCCTTTTCTCTGCTCTATTAGAAAATGCCCACTAAATTCACAGGGTCATGGGAACATGCATGTAAGATCAATGTGCAGAAAGTATATTCACCAGAGTCCAATAATTTATGCTGGCAGATGAAGACTTTCCAAGTTCAGAGAAAAGCTTGGTTCAGTGCTTCCAAAACACTGATGTTATTTTAAAAAGCAATGTTTACTAATGAAGAAAAAAAATGGAAAAAAATTTCTTTCAAAAGCTTAAAAGTTAGCACGAAGTAAATAAGAAAATAAAAATAGAAAACTTCAATTACTTATATATTCATCATATTTTAAATTTAATTCTCTCTAAACTCTCTTAATCCTCTTTATAATACTTGGTGAATATGAGAAGCTTTAAAATTTTAGGAGGCGTGAACATACTCTATATACAAAGATATGAAAAATTATACTCTATATGTGTAATAAGAACTGTAATGCATTCCACTGTCGTGTATTTAAAAAAAATAAAATCAATAAAACTAAAAAAAAATTTAGGAGGAAAGCAACTTTTATACAATTCTGCAAGGTTGCACCATTTTAAACTTTGGGACCTAATTTTAATAAGAACCTATCATTGCCAGGAGTATGATATTATTTTTAGCTAACAAGATTAAATATCAAAAGTAGATCTTTAGTCAATGTTGCTTCTATTCACAAAAATTTAATATAAAATCATGGAAATATTAAAATATAAATCTGTTAAGCAATATTTGGTTTTTAGTTTTGAAATATTCAAAGAACATTTTCTCTTTGTCTACATGTTGCTTGTAACAGAGCTAAACATCAAAAATATACAGATTAAGCAGTGGCTTTATTGTCGCATGTTTTATTATTTATCACATACATTTCTCATTTTCTCCCCATTTACAATTCTTATTGCACATACCATTTGTAATTATTTTATTCACTATTCCTTGTGGAGGACAAGAAATATGTGACTGTTTATTCGTCTGTGGTACCATTTCCTGTGTTTCTGACAGGGTTCCCTTAGCTTGGTCATATGTGCTACTCTTAGGATCGTTGAGGATCTGAAGTAAAACAAGGAAATCTTTAAAGAACTATACTTCAATACAATTTTATGAATGCACTAAACCATCACATCTCATAATTAAATTAATATTACTACTGCTAATACACATATACATATATGCTCTATATCAATAGGTATTTGGGGATGTCACAGCAGTGCATTTTGCAAGGCACCATGATTTACACTTTAATAGACTCAAGTCCCCACCATTTTCACTTACCATTTATTTATATATACTGAACAAATGAGCCTGTAATGTGGGCAAGATAATTAAAAGTATCCATCTTCCATCTACCTCCCTGAGATTATATGACAAAACTTTTCTGAAACAAAATACAACTTATTGTAAAAGAGGTGATCTATAATTTTGTAATTTTTGGAATCATTTGAAAAATTATATAACTGAAAGAAAAATTAGAACAGTATAGGTCAAGTCTTTACAAATTTAGGCACACTCCTACTAATATTTATAGATAACATAGATAGTTCATGCCTATACCCATACCTCAATCTCCCAGGCCTTTGAATGATAGTCTAATCATGAAATTGCTGATTTAGACAAAAGAAATGTTTGGTTTATGAGAATATTAAGTGGCTTTTCCTATTGTTTTTAAAAAAATACACAGCAACAACAATAAACCCAGAGCAGAATTAACAATTAACTCTGAACAGAGATCTTCAAACTTCCCTTTATTATTGTCATGAGGGATGTACATGTGCATACAAACAACTTTCACTTTGAGTGTATTCCTATTATTTTCAGTACAGTGAGAAAGAGAACATCACATTGTTGTAGGAAATATAACAAAGGCTAGAGAGTAAGAAAATATTCAGAAAGGGGAAGGTTAACATCAATGACTAGAGAGACAGAGATATTACAGAATCTGATGGTTAAACATGAATTGTGTAGTTCAGTGATTAAAATTCTCAAACCTAATGAGCAACCTATTGGTGTTATGATGTAGAAGCTTTTTTTAGATGTTTTTCCATGGTAAAAAAAGGCTAAACAAACAATGATGAATTTGTATTAGGGTTGTGAAAAGCCAGATACAGTGAAACCATAGTTTTCTTATTTGAGAATTTATAATAACTTGATATCAGAATGAATTAGAAAGGAGAAAAAAATGAATGTTTAAAATATTTCAAAGCACTTATTTCCTTTAAGAACTGTAGAAATTTATATTTCAAAAATAATGTAATTATAACTATAAGCAATTATTATTTAGTAAATAGACCAACAAAAGGCCTAATGACCTACTCTATAAACTTGCAAAATAAAAAACCTGCATATCTTAAAAATACACAGCACATACTTACCTTTGCAACTACTAGTTTAAATTGCTGAATTTTTCCTGTACATGGCAAGAAATAACAAGGCATATTACCTTTATTCCTAAAATCTACCCCATTAAGCTCCAAAATACTCTGTACTAATACTTTTTTATGTTTCTTTCTGATCAATTCCTAGAACTTGTTAAACTATTTCAAAACTATCTCTTCTCATTTTTTTTAGCCAGAAACATAGGAGAAATCTAATAATAAATTTTATAAAGAAAATTTAAGATCAGGTAGATATTTATTTCATATATTAAAATGTAACTTTAAGTTTTTACCTGATCAGATCTCTTCTCCAAATGTTCATTTTTTGAATTTGTGGTGTGCATGCTAGAATTTAAAAGAAATAATAATTTGAAAGTATTTTGGGACTATAAATCTATATGAAAACAAACATGATTAAGTGACATTAATTTTTTAATGATTTTTAATCATAAAGTTATATCATAATGAAGTCAGATAACCTTTATATGACTTTATCTGAATATTTGCTTTTAAAATTATTAATCAAAACCATGTGAATAAATCCTAAAAACCATTTTCATATAGAATTTAATACTTCTCTCTAGTTTATAATATTTTAAAATCACATGTAAGAAAATTCAGTTCTTTATTTCACAAACTCAACAAGTATGTTTGAGATAATTTTCACCCATTGATTTACTCTATCTTCAGTTGTAAACCTGCATGAGACTCCAAGAAACTTTAAAATGAAATATGGAAGATGGCCAACTAGAGGTATTGGACATGCTTTCTTTCTGAAAAGAAGGATCAAAAGCAAAGAATAAAAATTTGCTATTCAACTAGAATACATGGGGGAGAGCACTGGAAAGCAGTGTTAGTGAAACAGAGAAGCAGTGAAAAACAGAGGCTCAAGATAACGTTTTTAAAAAAGGAACAAGCTATCTTGCATCAATTGCCCTGTCACCCAGTCTGGACTAGCTTCAAACTGAGAAAGTCCTCCTATTGTGATAGATATTTTCTGGGAGCACAGGAAAAGATAACATGACACCATCAGTATCAATGTGAACCTTCTACAACTCAGTTATATCATTGTTGCTACTCTGCAGTATAAAAATAAAATGCCTAACCAGAAATATGAATTAACTCATATGGGAAACAAAGAACTAGTATTTAAAAGGAAACTAACAAGAGAATATAACTATGCCTCCCTACACTAAATGCTCAGCCTTTGGATAAGAATCTGCTAAGCCAGTGTTGGCAAAAATAAACACTGCTTCCTGCTGAATACCTTGGAGTCCAGTGTCTCTGTGAGAGAATCCTGCCAACACTAGTAAAAGAAAAAGGTAAATGGCAGGCCCCAATAACCTTCATTGACACCATTAAAACCTGATGTTTTTGATTTGGGGGAATTCTGTAGCACTCATGGACCCTGAAACTGGTTTGGGGAGTTGTCATGGAGTGTGCATCATCGCACCACTCCAGAGAGGGAGGTTAATTCATGTCATACTTTCCCCCACACAGATTGTTGTTGCACAGTGCCATTTTGAGATCAAATCCATTTATTCCAAGCTACATCCACTGTGCATGCCATGCCATATCAACTGGAATGTCTCCACAACCACATTGCCTATGGAGACTTAAGGAACCCCCTTCCTACTGCTGAGCACATGCACCTGCTAGAGTAGAACTTCCCCTATGCAGCCCAAAAAATCTGATGGAAGCTGCACCCCAGCTATTGCACCAACCATGCCTTGCTTACCTGGGCCAGCCAGAGGAGCCCAGCCCACTTATAGACCTGCAGAAACTGGGAGGCATCTCACATGAGCTGCCCCAGAGTGATATGCAAAACTCACCACCACAGGCATTGTCAACATTGATTACAACTGAAGAAGCTACAAAATGACTACATTTCTGTGGCCTAAAGGAACCAAAGCTAATGTATCCCACCCAACCAGTGCCTTATCTTCAGGAGAAATTCTTCTACTTATGGAAGCCACTCAATAAAATTAAATAGAGCAAAAGGTTATCTGATATGCAAATATCATCATAGAGACACAAGAAGCATGAAAAAGGAAGTAATGTGACATCTCCAAAGGGACACAGTAATTTCCCAAAGAAAATGAAGTTGATGAGATACCTGAAAAAGAATGCAAAATAATAATTCTAAGCAAACCCAGTGAGATAAAAGAGAATATAGATTGATAAACCAACATAAATTAAGAAAATAATTCATAATCTGAAAGAAAACAACATAAAGACAGAGATCATAAAAAAGAACCAAGTGAAATATTAGAACGGAAGAACTTAATAAGTAAAATTTTAAAAACATGGTTTTTAAACAACTGATCAGGTCAAGCAAAAGAAAAAATTTCTGAATTTGATAGGTCCTTTGAAATAACTGTCAGCCAAAACAACAAAAACAAACAAACCACAACAACACCCTATACCACTAATAAACAAATATTTGCATTATGGATGTATCAGAAGGGGAAGGGAGGAAGAAAAGTGTAGAAAACTATTCAGTGAAATAATAGCTAAAATAAATTTTGAGAAAATTACAGATATCCAGATCCAGAAGATTCAAAAGACTCCAAATAGATTTGACCAGGCCCTCTCAAATGCAAAAATCAAAACAAACAATTCTCAAAACAGCAAGAGAAAAAAAGCACTAAGTCACACTTAAGGAAGAGCTCATTAGATAAACAACAGTTTTCTCAGAAGAAATCTTACAGGCTAAAAAGGGAATGGGATGATATAGTCAAATCCTGAAAGAGAAAAATTGCCAATCAAGAATTTTATATCCACTGAAGCTGTTCTTCAGAAATAAAGTCTTTCCAAAACAAACAAAAATTAGGATGTTCACCACCACCAGATTGGCCTTACAAAAAATGTCTTGAGTTCTATATTAAGAAATAAAAAGATATCTACTATCATGAAAATACAAAACTATAAAACTCATTAGTACAGCAGATACACAAAAGAGAAAACAAACTTATCAACACAGAAAACCACCAAACAACAAACAACAGGAGGGGAAGAAAGGAACAAAGGATATACAAAACAACTTCAAAAAAATGAACAAAATTTTAAGAGTACATCTTTACCTACCAATAAAAATCTTGAATATAAATGGATTAAATTATTTTTTTCTTTCTATATTCTGTACTGATGTATTTTAGTTGTATATAGTGATGAGATCCATTGTTACACATTCATATACATACACAATATAATTTGGCCAATACTAAATTCTTCAAGTAAAAAAATTTAGACTGAATGAATAGATTGAAAAATAAAAAGACCTAGAGCTGGTGTGGCATATGCCTGTAATGCCAGTGACACAGAAGGCTGAGGCAGTGAGATCTCAAATTCAAGTTCAGTCTCAGCAACTTAATGAGACCCTGTCTCAAAATAAAAAATGAAAAGGAGTGGGGATGTAGCTTAGTAGCCCTGGGGTTCAATCTCTGGTACCACAAAAACAAAATGTAAAACGTAAGAGCCAACAACATGTTTTTTTTTTCTTCCCACAATAAACTCAATTCATCAGTAAAAACATACACACAGACTAAAAGGGATAGAAAAAGATATTCCACTCAAATGGAAACCCAAAGCATGCAGGAGTACCTATATTAGAAAAAAAATAGATTTTAAGTAAAAAACTGTAATATAGACAAAAACTGTAATATAGACATTATATAATGATTGAGAGATCAATTAAAAAAGAGAATCCAAGGGGATCCAAGTGATGAGCTAGAAGGAGGATGCATTCTGTGTTGCTCCGGGACCTAGGATTCAAGTAGTGGGAATACTGTTTCTTTGCAAGTGATTAGAGGACCCCAGGCTGGGGCTTAGCAATATCAAGGTACCGAAAGTCCCCAACTCCCCTGTCCCTGTCAGCTGCTAACCTGGCATAGTGCCTGCAGCTACATGGTCCATAGCTTGCAAAAACAGGACCTAAACTGCCTAATATAAAACAGCTCTCTGAGACAGGTGCCTCCAGAGTGCACCCAACAGACCTCTGGAGAGAAAGGTTCCTGACTGGGAAGCAAAAAGGGAAAGGGTGAGTGAGATACAGTTTAGAGACTAAATTAGAGACCAAGATTTGTGAGGTCTACAGGTGATATGAGGATATAAGACTAGGCGCCCACACTATGCAAACAGGCCCCAAAGGAGATCCTTGGGGTGCAGTCTCCCATTGAGGACCATCAAGTGCTATACCCCACCTCCAAGAACTATGCCCCCAAGACCAATGCTCCCACCTAATAACCTTCACCATCCTGAGGGTGGAGTTATCAGCAAACAACAGACAAACCCACCTATTGGATGAGAAGGGAAGCAGGAAAGACACTGACCTCCAACAAAAACAATTCTTGTATCTTCCTTGTAATTTTTTTCTCTTTCTCTTCTCCCATCCTCACATCCCCAACATTTGTGAAACCATGTACTTTTCATGAATTAGGTTACTGAGGACTGGGATGTCTGAATAGTATATTATAGTGGTGTTTGTATATTCTTTTAACTCCTATTTTTACATTTAAAATTTTTCTTAATATTTACGTTTGTTTGTTTGTACTCTACTGTCTTCCCACTTACTTGTTTCCTCCAAATCATTTTCTCTCTTCTCTTGCTACTAATCAACATTATTAGAATCCATGGCCAACCCAGCAGAAGAAATGACAGAGAAGGAGGCCAGGATGTACATAACTAAAATGTTCTATGAACTAAAGGATGATATAAAAGAGCAAATACAGGCAGCAAAAGATCATTTTGGTAAAAAGCTACAAAGCAAATATAGGAAACAAAAGGTTACTTCAGTAAGGAGATAGATTCTGGGAAACAAAAACAGAAATCCTTGAAATGAAAGAAACAATAAACCAAACTAAAAGCTCAATAGAAAGCATCACCAACAGATTACATCACTTGGAAGACAGGACCTCAGACAATGAAGACAAAATACATAATCTTGAAAAGAATGATGACCACACAGTGAAAATGGTAGAAAATCATGAGCAGAACACTCAAGAATTATAGGATAAAATAAAAAGACCAAATTTAAGAATTATTAGGATAGAGGAAGGCCTATAATTCCAAACCAAAAAAAAAAATCTATTCAATGAAATAATACCAGAAAGTTTTCCAAACATAAAGAATGAATTGGAAAATCAAATACAAGAGGCTTACAGGACATCAAGTGTACAAATTACAACAGATCCACACCAAGGCACATTATAATGAAAATGCCTAGCATATAGCTAAGGAGAGAATTTTAAAAAACGTAAGATAAAGGAATCAGATTACATATAGGGGGAAACCAATTAGGATATTTGCAGATTTCTCAACCTAGAACCTGAAGGCTAGAAGATCCTAGAACAACATATATCAAACTCTGAAAGAAAATAGATAACAACCAAGAACCTTATATCTAGCAAAATTAAGCTTTAGATTTGATGATGAAATAAAAATCTACCATGATAAACAAAAGTTAAAAGAATTAACTAGAAAGTCTGCACTACAGAACATCCTCGACAAAATATTCTATGAGGAGGAAATGAAAAAAAAAACAATAAAAATCAGCAAAGGGAGGTATTACAATAAAGGAAACACCAATAAAAGGAGAAACTAATTCAAATTAAAAACCAAAAATAAACAAAAATGGCTGGGAATACAAATCATGTCTCAATAATAACCCTAAATGTTCATGGCTCAAACTCAACAATCAAAAGACATAGATTAGCAGATTAGATTAAAAACAACAACAATAACAATATGCTGCCTCCAAGAGATTCATCTCATAGGAAAAGACATCCACAGACTAAAGATGAAAAGGTTGAAGGTCAAATTAAGTAGACTTCAAACTAAAGTTAATCAAAAGGGATAAAGAAGGAGATTTCATACTGCTCAAGGGAACTATATATCAACAAGACATAACAATTATAAATATATATACCCCAAACAACAGAGCATCTACATTCATCAGACAAACTCTTGTCAAGTTCAAGAGCCAAATAGACCACAACACAATGATTTTGGGTGACTTTAACACACCTCTTTCACCACTGGATAGATAGCTTTTGTTTGGAAGCAAACAAAAGCTAAATTTCCAAACAAAAGCTAAACAAAGAAACTACAGAACTCAATAATACAACCATTAACTTAGACTTAACAGACATATATAGAATATGTCATCCATCAACAAGTAAATACACTTTCTTCTTAGCAGCACATGGATCCTTTTCTAAAATAGACCATATGCTATGCCACAAAACAACTCCTGGAAAATACAAAAAAGTAGAGATACTATCCTGCATTCTATCAGATCATAATGTAATGAGATTAGAAATAAATGATAAAATAAAAAATAGAAGCTACTCCAACACCTGGGGACTAAATAATATGCTATTGAATGATCAATGGGTTGCATAAGACATCAAAGAGGAGATTAAAAAATCCTTAGAGGTAAATGAGAACACTAATACAACATATCAAAATCTCTGGGACACTATGAAAGCAGTATTAAGAAGAAAGTTCATTTCATGAAGTTCATTCCTTAACAGAAGAAAAAGTCAACAAGTAAATGACCTAACATTACACCTCAAAGCCCTAGAAAAAGAAGAACAAATTAACACCAAAAGCAGTAGAAGACAGGAAATAATTAAAATCAGAGCTGAAATTAATGAAATTGAAACAATTGAAAAAAATTGGCAAAACAAAAAGTTGGTTCTTTGAAAAAATAAATAAAACTGACAGACCCTTAGCCATGCTAACAAAGAGAAGGAGAAAGAAAACTCAAATTACTTAACATCTGTGATGCAAAAGGACATATCACAACAGACACTACAGAAATACAGAAAATAATTAGAAATTATTTTGAAAACTTGTACTATAATAAAATAAAAAATAATGAAGGCATCAACAAATTTCTAGAGTCATATGATTTGCCCAAACTGAATCAGGATGATATTCATAAGTTAAACAGATCAATTTCAAGTAATGAAATAGAAGACACCATCAGAAGCCTACCAAACAAGAAAAGCCCAGGACCAAATGGATACATAGCTGTGGTCTACAAGACCTTCAAAGAAGAACTAATATGAGTAATTTTCAAGTTATTTCATGAACTAGAAAAAGAGGGGACATTTCCTAACTCATTCTATGAGGCCAATATCACCCTGATTCCAAAACCAGACAAAGACATGTCAAAGAAAGAAAACTTCAGACCAATATCTCTAATGAACATAGATGCAAAAATTCTGGCAAGTTGAATACAGAAACATATTAAAAAGATAGTGCACCACAATCAAATGGTGTTAATATAGAAGGGATGTAAGATTGGTTCAACATGCGGATATCAATAAAGGTAATTCATCACATCTACTAGAATTAAAGATAAAAATCATATGATCATTTCAATAGATGCATAAAAATCATTCAATGAAATTACAGTACCCATTTATGTTCAAAACACTAGAAAACTAGGAATAACATAAACATATCTCAACATTGTAAAAGCTATCTATGCTAAGCCCAAGACCAACATCATTCTAA
The DNA here is from genome assembly GCF_052094955.1 of Ictidomys tridecemlineatus. Classification (NCBI taxonomy): domain Eukaryota; kingdom Metazoa; phylum Chordata; class Mammalia; order Rodentia; family Sciuridae; genus Ictidomys; species Ictidomys tridecemlineatus. Next base: position 100,184,250 of record NC_135485.1, on the reverse strand, counting down.
ATGGAGAAAAATTGAAAGCATTCCCTGTAAAAACTGGAACAAGACAGGGAGGCCTCTTTCACCACTTATATTTAACACAGTTCTTGGAATACTGGCCAGAGCAGATGGAAGATACAGATAGGAAAAGAAGAACTCAAAATTTCACTATTTGCCGGTGACATAATTCTATACCTAGAAGATCCAAAAAATTCCACAAGAAAACTTCTAAAACTAATAAATGAATTCAACAAAGTAGCAGGATATAAAATCAATACTCATAAATCAAAGGCGTTTTTGTACATTAGTGACAAATCCTCTGACAGAGAAACTAAAAAAACTACCTCATTTACAATAGCCTCAAAAAATAAAATACTTGGGAATCAGTGAAAGAGGTGAAAGACCTCCACAATAAAAATTATAGAATGCTAAAGAAAGAAATTAAAGAAGATCTTAGAAGATGGAAATATCTCCCTTATTCTTAGACAGGCATAATTAATATTGTCAAATGACAATACTACCAAAAGCACTATACAGATTCAATGCAATTCCAATTAAAATTCCAATGACATTCCTCATAGAAGTAGAAAAAGCAGTCATGAAATTCATCTGGAAAAATAAGAGACCAAAAATAGCTAAAGCAATCCTTAACAAGAAGAGTGAAGCAGGTGGCATCACTATACCAGACCTTAAACTATACTACAGGGCAACAGTAACAAAAACGGCATGGTACTGGCACCAAAATAGACTTGTGGAGTTCATAACCCACTTCAATCTAATGTATGAAATATGATATGTCAAGAGCTTTGTAATGTTGTGAACAACCAATATAAAAATAAAAAATTAAGATTGAGTGAAAAAAAAAAAGAATACAGAACACAGAGACAAACCTACATAAATATAGTTATCTCATATTAGACAAAGATGCCAAAAACATATATTGGAAACAAACAGTGCTGAAAAAACTGGAAATCAATATACAACAAAATGAAATTAAACCCCTATCTCTCATCATGCACAAAACACAAGTCAAAGTGGATCAAGGAAGGACCTAGGAATTAAATTAAATTAAAGGTAATTCATCACATCAATAGACTTAAAGATAAGAAGCATATGATCATTTCAATAGATGAAGAAAAATCATTCAACAAAATACAGTACCCATTCATGTTCGAAACACTAGAAAAACTAGTATACCCTGTTTCTAATGGAATAAAAAGTAGGCCTAAGTCTTCATCATGTCAGATTAGGCCCCAACTTCATTAATAAGACTCCTATAGCACAATAATAAAATAAAGAATCAATAAATGGGATGGATTCGAACTAAAAAGCTTCTTCTCAGCAAAAGAAACAACCAGGGACTGGGATTGTGGCTCAGTGGTAGAGTGCTCGCCTATCACGGGCAGGACCTGGGTTCGATCCTCAGCACCACATAAAAATAAAGGCATTGTGTTGTGTCCATCTACACCAAAAAAAAAATATTAAAAAAAAGAAAAGAAACAACCAATGAGGTGAAGAGAGAATCTACAGAATGGGAGCATATTTTTACCACATGCACATCAGATAGAGCACTAATGTTTAGGATATATAAAGAACTGAAAAAACTTTACACCAAAACAAAACAAAACAAAAACAAATAACCCAATCAATAAATGGGCCAAGAAACTGAACAGACACTTCTCAGAAGAGGATCTATAATCAATCAACAAATATATGAAAAAACGTTCAACATCTCTAGCAATTAGAGAAATTCAAATCAAAACTACTCTAAGATTTCATCTTATTCTAGTCAGAATGGCAGCTATTAAGAAAACAAACAACAATAAGTATTGGTGAGGATATGGGGAGAAAGGCACACTCATACACTGCTGGTGGGACTGCAAGTTGGTGCAACCAATCTGGAAAACAGTATGAAAATTCCCTGGAAAACTTGGAATGAAACCACCATTCGACCCAGCTATCCCACTCTTCAATTTATACCCAAAGGACTTAAAAACAGCATACTATAGTGATGTAGCCACATCAATGTTTATAGTAGCACAATTCACAATAGTGAAATTATGGAACCAACATAGATGCCCTTCAGTAGATGAATGGATAAAGAAACTGTGGTATATATACACAATGGAATATTACTCAGCATTAAAAATAATAATAAAATTATAGCATTTGCAGGTAAATGGAGTTTGAAATATTATGCTAAGTAAAGAAAGTCAGTCCAAATGCCAAATGTTTGCCCTGATATGATGATGCTGATCCATAATGGGATATGTATGTGTGTGTGGGGGAGAATGGGAGGAATGGAGAAACTTTAGAAAGGGCAAAGGGGAGGGAGGGAAAGGGAGGTAGCAGGGGGGTTGGAAAGATGGTGGAATGAGATGGACATCATTACCCTAAGCACATGTATGAAGACACGAATGGTGTGCCTCTATTTTGTGTACAACCAGAGACATGAAAAACTGTGCTCTATATGTGTTCTATAAGTTTAAATGCATTCTTCTGTCATATATACCAAATTAAAATAAATTAATTAAAAAAGAGACTTCAACAATTATAAATATATATCTACCCAATGCCAGAATACCCAATAATATAAAGGAACTAATACAACAATAGTTGGTGACTGCAATACTGCACTTACATCAACAGATCATCAAGACAAAAACTCAACTAAATACCATTAAAATTAAACTAAATTATGAACCAAATGGACATTTACAGACCTAAGAGACATTTATAGAAATAACATTTCATCCAATAGTTGCAGAATACTCATTCTTCTCATCAGCACATTTGGAACATTCAATAGGATAGACCATACATTAGGCAACATAACAAGTCTCAGCAAATTAAAAAAATTAGAAATGATAGTACATATCTCTTCTGACCACAATGAATAAAACTAGAAAACAATGAGAAGAGAAATTTTAGATATTGTACAAACACATGAAAACTAAACAGCATGATCTTGAAGTTAATCAAAACTTCAAAAAAATACAAAAATCTTTTACAAGAAAATGGAAATACAATATATACAAAACCTATGGTATATGGCAAAACAGTTAAAAGGGAGGCTTATAGCAATAAGTTCCTACATAAAGATAAAAATATTTCAAACAAACAACTTAATAGTATAAGCTAAAAGAACAAGAAAGCAAGAATAAATCAAACCCAATATTAGAAGGGAAGAAATAACAGAGACCAAAGCAGGAATAAATAAAACAAAAACAAAACCAATAATGCAAAAGGTCAAGAAAACAAAGAGTTGGTTTTTAAAAAATATAAAGAAATTCAATAAACATTCAGGTAGACTAATAAAGAAGAAAAGAGAATAAAATCAGAGATAAAGAAGGAGACATTACAACTTATACCACAGAAATACAAAGGATCATTAAGTACTATTATGAACAACTATAGACCAATAAGCTGAAAAAACTAGAAGAAATATGAATTTCTGAACATCTACCAAAACAGAGCCATAGAACTACAAAAAACTTGAACAGAATAATATGCATGAGATTGAGTCAGTAATAAAAAGTCCCCCAATAGACAACAACTCAAGACCAAATGGTTTCACTGCTGAATTCTACCAAACTTTTAAGTAACTATTACCAATTCTTCTCAAACTATTCCAATAAATATAAAGGTACAAAATGCTCCCAAATTTATTCTATAAGGCCAGAATTATTCTACCAAAACTAGACAAGGACATAATAAAAAAGAAAACTATAGACTAACATCCATGATGAACATAAATCCAAAAATCCTTAAAAAAAAAAGCAAATCAATTCAGCAAGTACATACAAAGGATCGTTTACCATGACCCAAGTGGATTTATAACAGGGATTCAAGGATGTTTCAATATATAAAAATCTATAAATCAATATCACATTAGTAGAATGAAGGACAAAACCATATGATCATTTCAATAGATGGAGAAAAAGGACTCAGGAAAACTCAACATCCCTTCATGACAAGAATTCTGGATTAACTGGTATGGAAGAAACACACCTCAACATAATAAAGCTTACATCTGACAAACCCACAGCCAACATCATACTGAAAAGTGAAAACTTAAAAACATTTCCTTTAAGATCTGAAATAAGACAAGGATGTCCATCCATTTTTATCATTCTTATTCAACAGAGTAGTGAAGAGCAATTAGAAAGAAAGCAATCAAAATATAAGGGACCAAAATCAAATTATCCCACTTTATAGCTAACATGACTGTATTATAGAAAAACCTAAATACTCACCAAAAAACTTACAGCTACACAACAAATTAAATAAAACTGTAAGACAAATTACAAACATACAAAAACCAGGAGTATTTTATATACCAATAATGAAACTGCTGAAAAAGAAATAAAAAAAATATTCCGTGTACACTAGCTCCAAAAAATACCTAGAAATAAATGTAAAGGAAAACTGAAACAAGATGAAAGAAAAATGAAAGAAGACACAGAAATAATGAAAAGAGGTTCAAGCAGGACGCCCAGCGTTTGAGCAGGACCCAAAGCCCGAAGTTCTAGCCTATGCAAGGCTCGGCAAGCGCGTTAGCAGAATCACCTATCAACACATCTGCAGACCAAGAATTTCACTCTGCTCCCATGCAGGTCACTCAGTTGTTACCTACCCACAGCACAACACCATTTCCCGGGCTCCACCCACCTCACCAGACATCCCGGTGCCAAAAGCAGCCAACCACCTTGGCTCAACGTTCTCGCCATATTAGATGGGGGCAGTTCCCAGAGTGGATCTCTAGCTGCCAGGTACCAGGTTTCCAACCTTCCCTCTTCCCCAGTGGCAGTAACCCAGCACAGTAGTTGCCCAACACAGGTGTGCAGGGCGACTAGAGAACCGCCAATGGGAGCCCCAGGGTGAGAGTTTCCTCAAATGGAAACTGCTAGGGGAGAGGGAGATGGCGCTAAAGTTTGGCGCCTAACAGAGAGACCAGAAACTGGGAAATCTCCAGGCAAGAGAGGGAGATAGTACTTGGCGCTCAAGTCATACAAGTGGTCCCAAAAAGAGACCTGTGAGGTTCAGTCTTCCTGCAGGGACTGGCGGTTGCCATTCCCTGCATCCAAGCACCCTGTGCCAGGACAGTCTTCCCACCTTGGTTACCTCCACCATCCAGAGAGCAGAGACCCCAGCTTACAACAGAGGAACTCACCTATTGAATGAGAAGAGAATCAGGAAAGATATAGATCTTTAAAGCTAGCTACAACCCTGGTTTCTTCCTTTGAGTTTGTTGTTGTTGTTGTTTCTCTTCTACCCCTCTATCCTCCAGCCCTCACATGCCCAACATATGTGAAACCAAGAACTTTGCGTCAAAAGTATGTCACTCTGACGCTGGTTCTCTGGTTCTGGATGGAATTAATTTATACCAAAAGTCATATGGGTGTTTCAAATTAAACTTCATTGATTAGGTACACTTGGTGGGACACCATAAATGTAATGCTTACCTGTTTCTCTACTTTTGCAGACTCTGAAACTTCATTCCTTCAACAGATAACAGTTTTCCTGGACATCAGTGGAAGTTAGGTTCAAGTTCCCCATGAGATACCAAAATGTATGGATGCTTAAGTTCCTTATATAAAATAGAGTGATATTTGTATACAACAGAAACACATCCTCTTATATACATTAGGTCATCTCTAGATTACTTATAACACCTAATATAATGCCTGCCTATCATTTCATTCACATGTACTGTAGTACTCAGTATGCTACAAATTCAAGTTTTGCTAGTTGGAAATTTCTGGATTTTTCCCCAATATCTTTGATCTCCAGATTGTTGAATTCATAGATGTGAAACCCCCAAATAAAGAGGGCAACTGTACTTACTGAAGTAAGTCTTTGGTGATTCAGGCACATCATCAGGACTAGTTCTGTTCCTCTCCTTAAGGATTTGACAGCTTAGTAGAAGAGGCAAACAAAAAGACTTCAAAATAGCTTAAGTGCTATTATGCAGAACTGCAAGGGTGCTGGGGAGCTGATTGCAGGAGCATCCAATCAATCCAGAGGTGGTTTAGGTGCAGTTTAGGCATAGCTCCCCAAAGAAAGTAGGGCCTTAGCTCAATAGGAGCATTTTATATACCAATAATGAAACTGCTGAATATATATTATAGAGGTGTTGTATATGCCCGTTCCTTTTTCTTCTTTCATTTTTCTTTCCCCTCCATATTTTACTGTTTTAACATCTGTATTTTTATAAATACATGTGTGTTTGTTTTATCTACTGTACTGTCATCCCATGTACTTGCCTATCCTAAATTACTTCCTGTCTATTCTCTTGCTACTAACCTTCTTCATTAGATTTCTCATTCACACTTCCTAAGACATATTAACTCTATATCCTCACATCCTTCCTCCTCATCATATCATCCTACACCCCACCCCCCAGTTTATTGTCCACCACCAGAAACTGTAAACCTTTTTACAAAACTACTAATTATATTTTAGATAACAATTGAATCCAACATTTATGTACATTGAGACTAAACTGTAAACGTCTTAATAACAACAAATTGTTCATAGGTGTTATATTGTTCATATTGGGATCTTTAAACATTGTCCTTCCCCACAAAGGAGAGGTCTTGGAACCCTAAAAAAGTACCACAAATCTATAGGGTAAAAACAATAACAATATAGACCCACAGAGCTGGAAAGGAAGACACACAAGCAAGATGAAAAGTCAAGGGAAGAAAGTTCCCCAAAGAAATGAAGACCACATCATTAGAATCATTGGAGGCCACAGCAGAAGAAATGACAGAGAAGGAGGTCAGGATGTACATGGTTAAAATGGGCTGGGAACTCAAGAAGGATATAAGAGAGCAAATATAGGCAGTGAAAGATCACTTTGACAAGGAGCTACATAAACAAATACAGGAATCGAAAGATCACCCAACAGGGAGATAGAGGTTCTTAAACAAAAACAGAAATCCTTGAAATGAAAGAAACAATAAACCATATTAAAAGCTCAAATGAAAGTATCACCAACAGAATAGACCACTTGGAAGATAGGACATCAGACAATGAAGACAAAATATATATTCTTGAAAAGAACATATACCACACAGTGATAAAGGTAAGAAACCACGAGCAGAACATTCAAGAAATATGGGATAAAATAAAAAGACCAAATTTAAGAGAACTGGGATAGAGGAAGGTATAGAGTTCAAAACCAAAAAAGAAAAAAAAAGAAAAATCTATTCAATGAAATAATACCAGAAAATTTTTGAAACATGAAGAATGAATTGGAAAATCAAATACAAGAGACTTACAGGACACCAAGTGTACTAAATTACAACAGATCCACACCAAGGCACATTAAAATGAAAATGCCCAACGTAGAATATAAGGAGAGAATTATAAAAGCCACAAGAGAAAGGAATAAGACTACATATGGGGGAAACCAATTAGGATATTTGCAGATTTCTCAACCCAGACCCTGAAGGCTAGAAGACCCTGGAACAACACATATCAAGCTCTGAAAGACAATGGGTGCCAACCAAGAATCTTGTATCCAGCAAAATTGATTTGAAGATGAAATAAAAACCTTCCATGATAAACAAAAGTTAAAAGAATTGATAGCTAGAAAACAAATACTACAAAACATCCTTGGAAAAATATTCCATGAAGAGGAAACAAAAAACAACAATGAAAATCAGTAGAGGGAGACAGTACCCTAAAGGAAAAACTAATCAAAGAAAAATATCAAGTCAAGTTAAATAACAAAATAAACAAATATAGCTGGGAATACAAACCATGTCTCAATAGTAACTCTGAATGTTAATGGCTTAAACTCACCAATCAAAAGACATAGGGTAGCAGATTGGATTAAAAAAATGACCCAACATTTATGCTGCCTCTAGGAGATTCATCTGATAGGAAAAGAAATACAGACTGAAGGTGAAAAGTTGGGACAAATCAGACCACTCACATGGACTGCAGAAGCAAGCAGGGGTTTCCATCGTCATATCAAATAAAGTAGACTTCAAGCCAAAGTTAATCAAAAGGAATAAAGATGGATATTACACCCTAGTCAAGGGAATGATACATCAACAAGACATAACAGTCATAAATATATATGCCCCAAACAATGGTGCAGCTATGTTCATCAAACAAATTCTTCTCAAGTTCAAGAGTCAAATTGATCAAAACACAATAATCTTTGGTGACTTTAACACATCTCTCTCACCACTGGATAGATCTTCCAAACAAAAGATGAACGAATAAAGTAAAGAATTCAATAATACAATCAATAACTTAGACTTAACTGACATATATAGATTATTTCATCCTTTAAAACAAGTGAATACACTTTTTTCTTAGGAGCACATGGATCCTTCTTTACAATAGACCATATACTATTCCACAAAGCATCTCTTAGGAAATACAAAAAAAGTAGAGACACTACCATGAATTTTATCAGATCATAATGGAATGAAATTGTAAATCAATGACAAAATAAAAATTACTCCAACACAGGGAAACTAATGTGATGCTGAACAAATAATGGGTTGCAAAAGACATCAGAGAGGAGATTAAAAAATTCTTGGAGGTAAATGAGAACATAGACAAAACATTGAAATCTCTGGGACACTATAAAATCAGTTCTAAGAGTAAAGTTCATTGCATGGAGTTCATTCCTCAAAAGAAGAAAAAGTCAACAAATAAATGACCTCGCTTTACATCTCAAAGCCCTAGAAAAAGAAGAACAAATCAACAGCAAAAGCAGTAGAAGGCAAGAAATAATTAAAATTAGAACTGAAATAAAATGAAATTGAAACAAAAGAAACAATTGAAAAAATTGACAAAACAAAAAGTTGGTTCTTTGGAAAAATAAATTAAATATACATACCCTTAAATACGCTAACGAACAGAAGGGGAAAGAAAACTCAAATTACCAGCATATGTGACGAGAAAGGTACTAATACAACAGACAGTACAGAAATACAGAGGATAATTAGAAATTATTTTGAAAATTTATACTCCAATAAAATAGAAGACATTGAAGGCATCAACAAATTTCTTAAGTCATACGACTTGCCCAGATTGAATCAGGACGATATACACAATTTAAACAGACCAATATCAAGTGATAAAATAGAAAATGCCATAAGAAGCCTCCCAAACAAGAAAAGCCCAAGACCAGATGGATACACAGCTGAGTTCTACAAGACCTTTAAAGAAGAACTAATAACAATACTCTTCAATTTATTTCAGGAAATAGAAAAAGAGGCAGCACTTCCAAACTCATTCTATGAGGCCAATATCATCCTGATTCCAAAACTAGGCAAAGACACATCAAAGAAAGAAAACTTTAGACCAATATCTCTAATGAACATAGATGCAAAAATTCTCAATAAAATTCTGGCAAATCGAATACAAAATCATATCAAAAAGATTGTGCACCATGATGAAGTGGGATTCATTGCAGGGATGCAAGGTTGGTTCAACATAAGGAAGTCAAAAAACATAATTCATCACATCAACAGACTCAAAGATAAGAGTCATATGATCATCTCAATAGATGCAGGAAAAGATTTGACAAAATACAACACCCAGTCATATTCAAAACACTACAAAAACTAGGGATAACAGGAACATACCTCAACATCGTAAAGGCTATCTACACTAAGCTCTAGGCTAACATAATTCTAAATAGAGAAAAATTAAAGGCATTCCCTCTAAAAACTGGAACAAGACAGGGATGTACTCTTTCACCACTTCTATTTAACATAGTTCTTGAAACACTGGCCAGAGTAATTAGACAGACAAAAAAATTAAAGGGATATGTATAGGAAAAGAGGAACTTAAATTAGCACTATTTGCTGATGATATGATTCTATACCTAGAAGACCCAAAAAGCTCCACCAGAAAACTTCTAGAACTAGTAAATGAATTCAGTAAAGTAACAGCATATAAAATCAAAACCCATAAATCAAAGGCATTTCTGTATACCTGTGACAAATCCTCTGAGAGGGAAATGAGGAAAACTACCCCATTTAAAATAGCCTCAAAAAAAAAAAGTTGGGAATCAACTTAGATCTATACAATAAAGACTACAGAACCCTAGAGAAATAAATCAAAGAAGACCTTAGACGATGGAAAGACCTACCTTGATCTGGAATAGGCAGAACTAATATTATCAAAATGACCATACTAACAAAAGCACTATTCAGATGTAATGCAATTCCGATCAAAATCCCAATGACATTTCTCATAGAAATAGAAAAAGCATTTTTTAATCCATTCATCTACTGAAGGGCATCTAGGTTGGTTCCACAGTTTAGCTATTATGAATTGTGCTGCTATAAACATTACGTGGCTGGTTCCTTTATTATGCTTATTTTAAGTCCTTTGGGTATAGACTGAGGAGTGGGATAGCTGGTTCCATTCCAAGTTTTCCAGGGAATCTCCATAATGCTTTCCATATTGGCTGCACCAATTTGTAATCCCACCAAACAATGTATGAATGTGCATTTTTCCCCACATCCTCACCAACACTTGTTATTTGTCTTCATAATAGCTTCCATTCTGACTGGAGTGAGATGATGCTGCAGTCTGGCTGGGCACAAATCACGAGCCACTGCAGCAGGAACAAACTTTATTTCTGAACTCCACCAGCACACTCCACACACGCTCCCCGGGAATTCTGCCAAACGCCACGCAGCTTGTCCAGGAACCAGCAACCGGAAATATCCCTCCTCCGGCACTTCCCCAACCAATCGGAACTCTCCGGAAATCCCCAAGAGAGCTCAATTGGAACTCAATGGGAACTCCTCGAGAACTCGCTGGCGTCACCTCTCAAGCACTAAAATGCCAACGTCATCCCAACTCGGCTGTGGCCCTCAACAAGATGGTATCTTAGTTTTGATTTGCATTCCTCTGATTGCTAGAGATGATGAATACATACACAATGCAATATTACTCAGCAATAAAAGAGAATAAAATCATGGCATTTGCAAGTAAATGGATGTAATTGGAGAAGATAATGCTAAGTGAAGCCAATCCCCAAAAAACAAATAGTGAATGTTTTCTCTGATATAAGGTGACTGACTCATAGTGGGGTAGGAAGAGGGAGCACAGGAGAAATAGACAAACTCTAGATAGGGCAGATGGATAGGAGGGGAAGGGAGGGAGCAGGGGGTTAGCAATGATGGTGGAATGTGATTGACATCATTATCCAAAGTACATGTATAAAGACATGAATTGGTGTGAACATACTTTATATACAGAGATGTGAAAAATTGTGTTCTATATGTGTAATAAGAATTGTGATGCATTTTGCTGTCATGTATTTAAAACTAAAAGCAATTAAAAATAAAATCAAAGTTAAAAAGGAATTAAATATAATATTAATAATATATCTAACCAACTTGGTAAAATTATTCAAAGTAAGTTTTTCAGAAAACTAAAACCACGATATTCCTTTATTTACCCACTCTGAATACAGCAAAGAAAAATAATTTTATTAAAATATTTTCCCTTTCAAAAAAAAGAAAGAAAGAAAGAGCAATCATGAAATTCATCTGGAAAAATAAGAGACCCAGAATAGCTAAAGCAATCCTTAGCAGGAAGAGTGAAGCAGGTGGCATCACTATACCAGACATTAAACTATACTACAGAGCAATAGTAACAAAAACAGCATGGCATTGACACCAAAACAGATTGGTGGACCAGTGGTACAGAATAAAGGACACAGAGACTAACTCACAAAATTACAATTATCTTATTTTAGACAAAGGTGCCAAAAGCATGCGTTGGAGAAAAGATAGCCTCTTCAACAAATGGTGCTGGGAAAACTGGAAATCCATATGCAACGAAATGAAATTAAACCCCTATCTCTCACCATGCACAAAACTCAACTCAGACCTAGGAATTAAACCAGAGATACTCTAATAGAAGAAAAAGTAGGCCCTAATCTTCATCATGTGGGATTAGGCCCCAACTTTCTTAATAAGACTCCTATAGTGCAATAATTAAAACCAAGAATCAATAAATGGGATGGACTCAAACTAAAAAGTTTCTTCTCAGCCAAAGTAACAATCTATGAGGTGAATAGAGAGCCTACATCTTGGGAGCAAATTTTTACCCCTCACACATCAGACAGAGCACTAATCTCTTGGGTATATAAAGAACTCAAAAAGCTAAACACCAAAAACAAATAACCCAATCAATAAATGGGCCAAGGACATAAACAAACACTTCTCAGAAGAGGATATTCAATCAATCAACAAATATATGAAAAAAATGCTCACCATCACTAACAATTAGAGAAATGCAAATCAAAACTCCTCTAAGATACCATCTCATTCCAGTCAGAATGGTAGCTATTATGAAGACAAACAATAATAATAATAAAAAAAAGTGTTGGTGAGGATGTGGGGGAAAAAGGCACACTCATACATTGCTGGTGGGACTGCAAATTGGTGCGGCCAATATGGAAAGCAGTATAGAGATTCCTTGGAAAACTTGGAATGGAAACCATTTGACCCAGATATCCCCTCCTCAGTCTATACCTAAAGGACTTAAAAATAGCATATGATAGGGATGCAGCACATCAATGTTTATAGCAGCACAATTAATTCACAATAGCTAAACCGTGGAGCCAACCTAAATGCTCTTCAGTAGATGAATGGATTAAAAAATGTGGCATATATACACAATAGAATATTACTCAGTAATAAAAGAGAATAAAATCATGGCATTTGCAGGTACATGTATGGTGTTGGAGAATATAATGCTAAGTAAAGTTAGCCAATGCCAAAAAAACAAATGGCAAATGTCTTCTCAAGGACAGTTTCTTCAGTGTATGGTGTTGAGAAAACTGGACATCCACATGCAGAAGGATGAAACTAGATCCCTATCTTCCACCTATACAAAAATCAACTTATAATGGATCAAACACCTGCGCCTGGTACGGTGGCACACACTTGTAATCCCACCACCTCAGGAGGCTGAGACAGGAGGATCAGAAGTTCAAGGTTAGCCTCAGCAATTTAGCAAGGCCCTAAGCAAGTCCTTGAGAACCTGTCTCAAAATAAAAGGGCTGGAGATGTAGCTCAGTGGTAAAAGTGGCCCTCATTTAAATTTCCAGTACTGCGGGGGAGGGGGGTGTTAAAAAAAACTTGAAACCATAAAACCACTTTAAGAAAATTAAAGGATACAAGATATTGGGATAAAGACTTTTGGATAATTCCCCAAAACACAGGCTATAGAACCAAAAATAGACAAATGGGATTAAATAAACTAAAAAGTTTCTGTAAAAAACAAATAATCAATAGATTGAACAGACAACCTGAAGAATTGGAGGAAAAAAATTTCTAGCTATTCATCTGACTGAGATTAAAATCCAGATTAGAAATCTAAATCTGATTAAAAAAACATGAACAAAAGATCTATAAAGTTATTTCTCTAATGAAGACATACAGATGACCAACAGGTATTTGAAAAATGCTCAATATCACTAATCATCAGGGAAATGCAAATCAAAACTACAATGAGATATCATCTCACTCCAGTCATAATGGTTATTGTTAAAAAGGAAAAAAGTTAACAAGTGCTGTGAGGCTGCAGAGAAAGGGAGACTCATACACTGTTGGTGGGAATATAAATTAGAAGTTCCTCAAAAAACTAAAACTAGAACTGCCATATGATCCAAATCTTCCATTTTTGGGTGTATATCCAAAGGAAAGTAAAGCAACATACCAAAGAGATATCTGCACTCCCATTTTAACTGCAGCAATATTCACAATAGCAAATGTATGGAACCAATCAAGTGTCCATTAGTGTATAAAGTGATAAAGAAAATGTGGAATACTATTCATCTATAAAAAAGAACAAAAGCCTCTCCTTTGTGGTGAAAAGGATGGAACTGGAGGAAATTACGCTAAGTGAAATATTGTGGCACAGAAAGCCAAACACTGCATGTTCTCACTCTTATATGGAAGCTTAAAATGATGATCTCATTAAAGAGAGTAGAATAGTGATTACTAGATGCTAGAAAAAGGAGAAAGGAGGGGGAATAAAGGAGTTTGGATAATAGGTATTAAGATACTTTACATAGGAGGAATAAATTACTAGTATTCTGAAGTATAGTAGCATGACTATAGTTCTTATCAAACTATATATTTTATAAAGAACTAGAATAAAAGAGTTCTAAGGCTTCAGATACAAATAAATGATAAATATCTAAGGAGACAGAAATGGTTATTATCCTAACTCAATTCACTGCGCACTGTATAAATGTATTTGTTAGACTTATCCTATAAATATGTCCAATTCTTATTTCAATAAGAAACAAAATGAAATAGATCAACTACCTTAATACCTACATCTACAGTTACTATTAAGTGCTACCTTCTTATGTAGTCCATTTGAAAGGTCCAACATTTAAAGATATCTATAGTTTTATTTTGAGTAATAATGAACTAAAAAAAAATCAAAAGATTAAAATAAAACTCTAGGAACATTTATTTTACTATATTTGTTTCTTCTTCTGTCTCTTTGATCTTTGTTGTATGAACGTAGAAAGGGACTTTGTCTTAAAACATTTTTCTCTCAATTCTTGAGTTACTGTTGAGGACATGGTCTTTTAAAAATGTTTTTTTAGGTATTGGTGGACCTTTATTTTATTAACTTATTTATATGTGGTGCTGAGACTTGAACCCAGTGCCTCACACATGCTAGGCAAGTGCTTTATCACTGAGCCCCAACCTCACCTCTGAAGTCATGGTCTTTACAGCATTCTATAGTAGTATTTAGTTCTCAGTTAAGTGAATGGAAAATGGTATAATAGGGTTGGTGCAATAGACTTCTCTTAAAGGTATAAAAACAAAACAGTAAACAAATTTCAGGAGAGTTTAGTATATTGTTAACTATTTTGAAGATGATGGGTCATAAATGTTGAATACAACAATAAGTATAGAAGGGGAAAGGGATCCAGGCATTGAACTCAAGGAGTCACTTCACTACACATCCTGATGAGACTGATCCAGCTATTCCACTGGGGATAGGTGGAGGAGATAAAATGAATGTAACTGAACAAGAAAATTTAAAGAAGGTGAAGTGATGTTCAGAGAGGGAGATCAATTAGTGAGTATTAATAAGGTATTTCAGATAAAAAGAGAGTTCAGCAGGCCTTTCTTGTATTGAAAAGAAATATTTATATATATATATATATATATATATATATATATATATATATATATATATATGTCTTGAAAAAGCAGCAGGGTGGGGGGGACTGGGGTTGTGGTTCAGTGGTAGAGCGCTTGCCTAGCATGTGTGATGCTCTGGGTTCGATTGCCAGCACCAAATATAATTAAATAAAACAAAGGTCCATTGACAACTAAAAAAAAAAAAAAAAGGCTATGTTGTATGAGTTAACATTTTTTAAAAAAGCAGCAGGGTGTCACCCTTCTAGGACAGACAGTGACCCACCTACTATTATGTAAGAGGACTATAGGGGAAACAATATCATTAAAGAAAGGACTTGGTTTTAGATAGTGTATAAAATTAGAGTGAAGTCTTTGAAAACAGGTTGTTCACTTTATTTTTCAATCTTTTTTCTCACTCTGTTATCAATCATCAAATTCACTAATTCTTTCTTCGTTTATTTCCCTTCTGCCATCGAATCCCTTTGGTGCTAAGGACTTAACTTAAGGCCTTGTACATGCTAGGCAAACACTTTACCATGAAGACACATTCCTAGCCTTTGGAGGAGACTTTGGATTTGTACATTTCAGCCATGTTGGAATTTAAGACTCTGGGGACTCTTGGAGATGGATTAAATATATTTTGTATTGTGAGATGAACATGCATCTTTGGGGGCCAGTAGAATCTATAATTTGCATCTGAAATGTCCCCTTGGTTAGTCAGCTTTCTGTCGTTGTGACCAAAATATCAACAAGAACAATTTAAGGGGCTGGGGTTGTGTCCCAGAGACAGAACACTTGCATATCATGCTTGAGGCACTAGGTTAGCACAACATAAAAATAAAATAAAGATATTGTGTCCACCTGTAACACAACAACAACAACAACAAAAACCGAACAATTTAAGAAGGAAAAAATTTATTCTGGCTCATGATTCTATTAGTTTAATCTATGGTTAGCTGAGTCCATTATTCTAGGTTCAAAGTGAGAAAGAACATTGTGGCAGAAAGGTATAGGAGAGGAGTGCTGCTCCATCAATGGCAGCCAGGAAACAAGAGAGAAGGAAGAGGGAAAGGGACCACAGGGAAGGTTCACCCTTCCAGGACAGACAGTGACCTACCTCCTTCAGCCACACCCCACCTGCCTACAGTTATCTCCAATCTATTAAAACTAGGACTGATTAGGTTATAGCTCTCACAAATTATTTCACCGCTGAACATTCGTGCATTAACACAGGAGTTTGGGGGGATAGCTCATATCTATACCATAACATCTCCCGAAGGCCCATGTATTGAAGGCTTGGTTCCCAGCCAACAACACTATGGGGAAGTAGTATAACATTTTAAAAGGTGTAGTGTGCACAGTGGTAGGTCTGGGAAGTTGCTGGGAACGTGCCCTCAGAGAGGGTTGTGGGACACCAGTCTCTTTACTCTCTCTTGCTTGTGGTCACAAGGTAAGGGTTTCCTTTTCCATTTGCTTCCCACCCCATGATATATTGCCTTGCCACAGGCCCAAAAGCAACAAGCCAGACTATGGACTGAAACCTCCAAAAATGTGGGCCAAAAATAAAACTTTCTTCCTCATAATAGAGGAAGGGAATGGGGGAAGAGAGGGAAGGAGGGAGGGAGGGAGGGAGAAAGAGAGCATATTGATTGATTTCTAAACCAAGGATACGTTTTTCGAGTACATTAAGAAAAAGGAAGCAAATTATAAAATGAAGAGCCTTAAAAATTATGCTACAAAGACAAAGAATCAATAGGATACCTTAGAAAAAGGTCTGCCTCTATAGAACAAAAGCCTAAGGAGTGAAAAAATTTGAGGAACTAGGAGTTTGACTAGGTTATATTTTGCACATAGAGTTAAATGATGAAGATAAGGGAGACAAATCAAATATCTGAGTAATGTAAGGATCAGAAGCAGGGGAGGCAGGAGGTATGGGCCTCAGTTCTTTCCCTGTTGTCCTTTTCTCTCTTTGTAAATACTGTACCTGTCCTCTTTCTTCTTTGCTCTAGGTTTCTCCTTGGGTTTTTCTCTTCCCCTGGAAATCTATCTTATTTGAACAATTTTTATAACAGTTATTTCCTTAATATAAAAATTTTTTAAAAGTTTAGATTAACTGAATTCATAAAGTTTAGATCAACTGAATTCATGAATTTTAAAAACATTGCCGACAGATCCATGTAACTACTTGAAAATTTTGGATGTAAACAGAAGCCTACCTGTATAATTCAAAAGTAGCTGTGGTAATTCAGGTGTCTAAGGATTACAATGACTGCATCTTGTTAGGAGTCTTCTCATTATATGTCTGGATAGCTGGCCAAATGGAAAGGAGGGCTTTGAAATTAGAAGTACACTAGTTGTATGATCTTGGATAAATTACAATCTCTTGTTACCTTTTTATTTTCTCCATGGTGCTGGGGATAGAAGCTAGGGCTTTATTAATGCTAGGCAAGTGCTCTAGCATTGAGCTAAATCCCTAGCCCTCTGGTCATATTATAATGGATATAGTACCACCTACTTTTAATCTTCATGCTCACAGCTAAGGAAAGCAGCATCAAATTTGGAAATACTCAACCAAATATGAATTTATTGGATAAAGTTTACTGTGAATCATGGCATGCTTCCTGTATACCAACAAAAATAAGACTTTATACTTGTTATATCTAGTATCTTACATTTATGATAATTATATGATTATCATAAATGTAAAATACTGAAATTATGATAATTTCAGTGTCTTGCTTTAGTTTTTGCTATATTTTTTTCTTTTTTTTTCTTTTTTATTTTTTTTATTGGTTGTTCACAACATTACAAAGCTCTTGACATATCATATTTCATACATTAGATTGAAGTGGGTTATGAACTCCCAATTATACCCCAAATGCAGATTGCAGAATCACGTCAGTTACACATCCACAATTTTACATAATGCCCAATTAGTAATTGTTGTATTCTGCTACCTTTCCTATCCCAAAATCCATTAGAAATGAGGCACAGTAGAAACACACACAGACATATATGCGTACCTGGCTCTCATAGGGATTAAGTGAGGTGTTTGTACAATTTATAGCAAAAGTTATGTTGTTCAACATTTTTCTAAGTATGTATTGTTATTATCACATTGCTAGGCTTTGCTTTTAAAATAGTGGGAAATTTTGATGGATTTAGAGGTTCTGTTTTCACCTTGTTTAATTAGAATTATGTGAAATCTGTTTGATTACACATACTATCGGATACAGTATGATATTATAAAAAGAACTGGGCAATATAAACTTTACACTTGCTATACGACATTAAGTAAATTTCTTGCTACTTCACCTCTTTGCACCTAATTCCAAACCTATAAAATGTAGTGGAGAGGGAAGATCATAGACCATCTAAGGACTCTATCAGTTTTAAATGATTCCATTACCTGATTGATCTACTAAGAAATAAGGCAAAAGAATACCTGTATATGTTGCTCAGAAACCTCACTTCTTCAATAAGTACCACACATGTATACATTACTTAGTATAAGAAACTTACTAGTTATCTTTTTGAAGTAATATTACGAAACTGACATCTGGTGTCTATACCACTAGACTACGCCACTGATCATTCAGCAAAAATTCATTGCCAACTCTTAGTCGTCTAAGTATTGATGATTCTTGGGCACCACCAAAGTTCTTTTTCCTGAAGAATCATTCCTGGTTGAATGCATATCTTTATTTAGCTCATATTCAAAATAAAAATCTTTTACACCCCTATCACAAATATACATGATTCAATTTGTGGTTTAGCTAAATACTTTAAAGGTGTTCCTTTTCTCTCCCCTACTTCAGTCAGCATGGCAGCTGTTATGAAGACAAACAACAATAAGTGTTAGTGAGGATGTGGAGAAAAAGGTACACTCATACATTTCTGGTGGGACTGCAAATTGGTGCAGCCAATATGGAAAGCAGTATGGAGATTCCTTGAAAATTTGGGAAAGGAACCACCATTTGACCCAGCTATCCCTCTCCTCGGTTTACACCCAAAGGACTTAAAATCAGCATACTATAGGGACACAGCCACATCAATGTTTACAGCAGCACAATTCACAATAGCTAAACTGTGAAGCCAACCTAGATGCCCTTCAGTAGATGAATGGATAAAAAAAATGTGGCATATATACACAATGGAATTTTACTCAGAAATAAAAGAGAATAAAATCATGGCATTTGCAGGTAAATGGATGGCGTTGGAGAAGATAATGCTAAGTGAGGTTAGCCAATCCAAAAAAAACAAATGCCAAATGTTTTCTCTGACATAAGGAGGCTGATTCATAGTGGGGTAGGGAGGGGGAGCATGGGAGGAATAGATGAACTCTAGATAGGGCAGAGGGATGGGAGGGTAAGGGAGGGGGCAGGGGGTTAGCAAGCATGGTGGAATATGATAGACATTATTATCCAAAGTATATGTATGAAGATATGAATTGGTTATATTTCTGGTTATATATAACCAGAGATATGAAAAAAAGAAATGCCAATTGAATTTCCTACTAGCATTAATAATTGGATACATATATGAAAAATTATGCTTTATATTTGTAATATGAATTGTAATGTATTCTGCTCTCATTAGAATGAAAAATTAAAAAATAATTGGATACATAAGAATTTAAATTTCCTTCAAAAATAATAATGCATACAGAATTCAGTATCAATTATCATCAGTGAGATTTCTATATTTTGATTTGTTCTCTACATCTTTCCACTACATTTCTTCTTTGTGAATGTTATTCTTTGCTTGAGAGTCATTCCAAATAAAACTCTCTACAATGTACATCACAAAACTGGATGTCATCTTCCCCTTTTGAATTCACACCTAATTTTGTCACTTGTTCTTTACTGGCTTCTTTTTTCTATTCATCCCTTAAATATGGGGTTCCCCAGAATTCTAGGAATGACTATTATGCTGATGAGTTTACCCAGAGAAGCTTTCTTAAGATTCCAACTATATATCCTTATTTTTTTTTGGAGTGTGAATGTTTAATTTCTTTATTCCATGTTTTATTGGTATTTTATAATTCTACATAATGGTAGAATTTGTTGCTGCATATTCACACATGCACATAATATAACAATGTAATTTGGTCATTATTTCCTGTTTCCCTTCCCTGGGTCCTCTTTCTCTACTTTGATTCCCTTTCAATGTTCATGAGGAGCTCCCCTGCTCTTTTTCCTCTCTAGCTTCTACCTATGAGAGAAAAAAAATCTGACCCTTGAGTTTGGCTTATTTTGTGTAACATAATGTCCTTAAGTTCCACCCATTTTTGTACAAATGACATAATTTCATTCTTTATGGCTGAATAAAACTCCATTTTGTATACATAACACATTTTCTTAATCCATTTACTAATTGATGTACAACTATACTGGTTCCATAATTTGGCTAATGTGAATTGTGCTGCTAGAAACATAAATATGCATGTATTGCTGTAGTGATGACTTTAACTCTTTAGGACAAATACTGAAGCCTGGTACAGCAGGATCATGTGGTAGTTTCCTTCCTTCTAACTAGTAATATTTAAATATTTATTGAACACCTCTAGTTTTCTTATAAGTATCTTGAGCGTAGTAAGTAAATAGCTAAACTTAAGATCTTTCCCCACCAAATCTCTATCTTCTTCAGGAAATTGTCTATCTTAGAGAAAAAAAAGCCACCATCTACGTAGTTGCTCAACTTGAAAACTAAGAAGTCATTCTTTCTTTCCTATTCTTCTCTGCTAACATCCAGTAAATAACTATATCATGTTAATACAAGCTCCTAAATATTTTAAATTTTATACATTCCTCTGCAGATAAATTGCCAATATTCCAGTCCAGGCCATAATCATTTTTTTTTCTTAAACACTATAACGGCCTTCCAACTGTTCTCTCACCTCTAATATTGTCCCTTCTCAATGCAATTTCCACAATACAGAATAATCTCCTTAAATGTTTGATAATAGCAACCCTCTGTTTAATATTCATCAGTTGTTTCCCTTAGAAGAAAAACATTAAATTCCTTAAACTCACCTTTTAATACCTTTGAGTGAGGCTCTAACCTTGTTCCTACCTACTTTCTCATTATTCACTTGATACTTTAGTCATATTAAATTTCAGTTCTTCAAATTTGTCACATCTCACATCTTAAAAATTTTACACATCTGTATGTTGTCTTCTGATCCCAACACTCCTGACTGTTTGCCCAGCTAACTCGTCACTGGTTAAGTCATTTCTTCCAGAAACCCTCACTTTCTTCAATATGCCTCTTTTTTCGTAGTATCCACTCCACTATAACTGCTTGCTTAACTATCATCATTGTTTTAACTGATATTCACTGAAAGCCTATTATTTAATACATACACTACAGGTATTTTAGAAGCACATCTGGAATATGTGAAAGGCCCAATAAATGCTTCTTAGTGACAATTGTTCTTATCTATTTCCCTCTTAAATTAAATCAGAGCTGATTTCATCATCATTTCTGGGTTCTTTGAATTTCCTAACACACAGTAGATGGTCGATAAATATTTAATCTCATTTTAAAATATATTTTTAAATAATTTAAAACATATATTTTTTTAATGCTAAGGATCAAACCCAGGGCCTTGGACATGCTAGGTAAGTGTTCTACCACTTAAACTATATTCCCAACCATAACTGTTGAATTTTAAAAACACATTTTTTTACATTGTAAGTGACCCCTAAGCAACAGAGTTACTTTCTACACAGCAGAATTTTTCTTTAATATCACTTTTGATATAATGGAGGATTAAAAGCAAAGAGGCAAACTACTACAGTGAAAAATATGGGATTCATTCAGGACACGGTGGTTAATAATTTTGCCACTCTCTAGGTATGTGTCCTTCATCAAGCCCCTCTCTGAATCTCAATTTCCTTATCTGAAAAAAGCAGTTAAAAATTAGATGATAATAAAGGCCTAGCAGAAAATGTAAAGGGTTATTCAAAATGCTATCATTATTATTGCTATTAAAGTCAATGTACAATCCTATTACTGGTCATCCTAACTGAATAAGGCAACAGAATTTCTAGATTTTTTTCACCTTTCCTCTCTCCTATATCATTGTTTTTTTTTTTTTTGTACCATGGGATTGAACCAAGGAGCATTTAACCACTGAGTCACATCCCTAGACTTTTGTGCTTTAATAAATACATATTAATAAAAATAGTTTAAAAACACAAAAAGCAAAAATTTTCATAAGTACATATTGAAGTATTAAAGGGATAAGACAAAAGAACCAGCCTATAAAAGTCTAGAATTTGGATGAATCTACCAATTAAAAAACATCAGGTTATAAACACACACACATACACACATATAATGTCGACTGGTAGGGTAGGTGGCACAAAAGAACAATACTGAATCAGTAAAATAATATCCCATTAAGCTGGGAAGTCAGGATATTAGCATTCAAAGACTATTTTAGCTACTAACTTAATACTAGTACCCAGGGTGTCTATCTGTCTGATACTGCAGTCTTTCAGTTCTTTGACCTTCCCTAGCTCCTATAATCTTTTCTTCCCCCTATCTCAGGCCACAGATGTAAAAATTAGCACTCAATTTTGACCACCATGTTACTATGCCTCTCTACTGTGACTGCTTTCCATTCTCAAACATGACTATTTCATACCCTCCCTTTTCCCCTTATACCTACTACTACCCTCAAACCCTCACCCTTATCTTGTCTCATACCTTATACTTCATTTAAAAAAATACTTATTTTTTAGTTTTAGGTGGACACAATATCTTTATTTTAAAGTGGTGCTGAGGATCGAACCCAGTGCCTCACGCATGCCAGGCAAGCAAACTACAACTTGAGCCATATCCCCAGCCCAATACTTCATTTAAAAAAAAAGTCACTATCAAGCAAAACTTTCCCATGTTCTGACCCTGAATCTATCCAACATTCACTGCCTTTCTTTGTATTACTAGAAATTATATGTTCATGTTTGTATCTGAAGAAAATACTTTAATATATTCCCTGTACGGTATCCCCTCATTTTCTCAAAGACACACACCTAAAGTATATACATTCTCTCACACCATTCATCCCTCCACCCCACCATTTATTGGATCATTCCTATTATAAAAAAATAAGCTTTTGTATCCCCATCTTTAATAACCCATCTCTGACCCCCCATACTCTTCTATTCTCTCCACTTGTCAGCTCTCCAATGTAAATTATCTTGAGATGTCTACAGTGCCAAGTCCATTTCATCACACTAAATTTTATGTTCACTGTACTATCAAAGCATATCTATGATATGTTGCCAAAATTTAACATGAAGATCTCTTTATTTTACTCAATCTCTCAGCATGATTCAATGCCATTGACCATGTTTTATTGTTTTGGATTTTATGACACCACACTCTTAGTTTTCTTCCTCTTTTACTGGATATTCTTCCATCTGCATTTTCATCTCCTAATCACTGAAATGTTCCCTGGTTTTAGGTAGTTTTTCAACATGCTAGTGACTTCTTTCAATCTCTGCTCTCTTGCCCTCTTCACAGGAACTCAAGATTTAAAACTTACCTTAGATTTCTAATAATGATGTAAAAATTAAAGCAAGCAAAATAAAATACCTCCCCTCCCTTTTCTTCCCTAGTCTTTTTCATTTGGTAAGTAGCACAACCATCTACTCAAGCTCAAGACAAAAATTGTACAAGCTAGGAGTGACTATTTCCTCACCCCTGTTTTCAAAATATCACAAAATCTGTACACTCTGTCTACAAAACATCCATTCTCTTTTCAACCACTTTATCCCAAACTTCTTTCATTGCTTCTTGGATATCTAATTATCTCGTGTTACAAATCTCACTCCCCATCCCCTATGATCTGTTCACTGCAAAACAAATCTTTTAACAATGTAAATCAGATTATATCACTCCCACAATACTCACTACCAATTTCTCATCACGCTAAATAACTTCCAAACTTATTCCATGAGTAAATAGTCTATTCAAACCCCTACATGATTTGGTCCCTACCTATCTCTCCAAGTTTACTTTGTACCACTTTCTCTACATTCCAGTTACAGCCAATTTTTATCATATTCTTCTAAGAAGCTAAGTTCATTCCTATTTTAGGCCTATACCTGTAATGCTCTGATTCTTAATATTTTCATTAGTGGCTTTTATATTTTATATATATAATATATATTTAATATACACAAATATATATTATATAATATATATTTAATATACACAAATATATATTATATAATATATATTTAATATACATAAATATATATTAATGTATATATGCATAAATTTATATATATAAATATTATATATATATATATATATATATATATAATCTCACTGAGGTTTCAGCACAAATGCCACCTCTTCAGAGAGGACTTCCCTAAGCAAGCAATCTAAAGCAAGTCTTCCCTTAGTCTCACTTCACACTATTTTACTTCTTCACTGCACCTACCATTATCTAAAAGTCCTTGTTTATATATTGTTTACCATTTATTTTTTTCTTTACTAGAATTTACGAGCCATGAGAACATGGATCGTGCTGTTCTTTCTTAATATTTTATTCACAATATTTAAAATAATACCTGGAAAAGTAGGAGAGTCTCCAAAAGTGTTTGATAAATGCTTGTGCCTAAGCATGTTGGCTTCTCTATTTGACACCCATTTGTAGACTTACTAGTGTCTGACTTAGTCCAGAATACAACAGTGGATAAATAATGGCTCCTTGGGAAGCCTAATCATTAATTCCATTAATAAATATTTACTGACTATGTATTCCATTATGTTCCAGGTACTTTTCAACCTTAGTGTTTAGTTCCCTTCCCAGCAAAATGGGATTTTATTAACTACCTATCTTAAGGAAACGTATAAACAGGGTGATTGTGAAAGTAAAAGGAGAGCTATATGTATGGTACTTTATCTATTACTCTTATGCACCTGCCTCTTTCCTTTGTCTGGTAACAGAAACTTATGACAAAAGTCAACTAAAAAGTAGCATTATAAATTTTGGTATTCACAGAAGGTAATAAATATGAACATCTTTTTCGTAGACACACAGCAATGAAATGTTTGGGGAGTGAATCCTCTATATGTGATAGTGAGGCATAACTTTTTGTATTTCTCTCGCCCCAAAACAATTCTATTTAAAATTATGAAAAATCAGGGGTTGTGCCACGTAGCTTCCCTAGATGCCGGCCTAGCCAATCGCCACTCCCCACAGCCCAATCTCATCTTTCTTAGGCTCTGTCCGGGCCTGGTGTGATCTTGCATAACTGTGATAAAACTTCTGAATGATGTGCCTGACACCATTTGTGTGCAACTACTGTTCTTTATCCTTCAAAAGCACTGATTTTCAGTGCTGGTCCACTGTGACAAAGCCAAGAACAGCAGGGTTGGGACATTCTCAGGATCAGCAACAAATGCTGAACCCTTCTCCACATCTCTGATCACTGGAGCATGGAAGGTTCGTTTGCAAACATTCACCATTTGTAATAGTCTACACTTAATAAAAAAAAGTTTTGCAGTCAAATTTGAGTAAAAAGCCTTTCTTGTAAGTACTTGGAAGAGGAGAAAAAGAAAACAGAGGAAGGGCCAGAAAAGGGACATGTGCGTTGAGTCAGGGAAAGGCCTGGAAAGGTGTATTTCCCCAGCCGTCTGGAGCCCATACGTGCTTCTTAGACTGAGGGGAAATCTGTTCTTTGGGGCTACGGAAAGGGAAATATCGGTGGGAGAGAGCCTGGAAAGGGAGAATCCAGAAGAATGGGCGTACCTACAACTTCTTTGGCAACCCTCGCCGGCCCAGGCGCCCAGCAACGGTTGTGCAGTCCACGCGCCTCACGCTGTGGGGCGGGGTCGGAGGCGGGGCCGACGGCGGTCGGAGGCGGGGCCGGCGGCGGTCGGGGGCGGGGCCGGCGGCGGTCGGGGGCGGGGCCAGAAAATACAGGGCGGGGCTGGCGGCAGCACATTCCAGTGACATCCCAGCTATCTTGATTCCTCCGGGTGCCCTGTGAGTTTATTGGACCCTTTTCTTTAGATGACTTCTGAATATTGACTTATCGAGTTTTAAAAGTCCAGAAACAAAGTTGACACTATTGGGCATTTTAGCCAGGAAGCAGTGCCTAGGATTGCAGGGGCCGAAAGTATACCTTGTCAAAATTCTGATTGGGTTTTCCCTGACCTGAAATTAGCTTAAGTATGCCAAAGAGTAAGACAACATAGTCTCCGGAGTTAGTGCTACCTGGGTTCAAAGTTCGGTTCGGTCACTTTCTACCTGTGGGATCTAGACGAAGACATTATTATCTTCCTGACCTTGTTTTCTCATCTGTAAAGGATGTTGTGGTGTTGGTTTGAGTATAAATGAGAGAAGGCAAGTGTCTGAGACAGGGTTTGGTAAGAAGAAAACAATGTACTGTTATCAAAATAAAACCTTTTAATTTTTGCTCATGAAATCTTATGAGGAGATTTTCAAATGAAATCCATTTGGTTGAAGGTGGGTCCAGAAGTTTTGGGGTTTGTGTCCACACAGTGGTCCATCAAGTTCCTCTAATGGAATTCCAAGGCTTCCTAAAATAGTTGAAAAACCACTGTTATTGAAGAAAGTCCAAAACTTTTAGAAAGACAAACTGCTCTTTCCTATCTAACTTCTGACAATCAAAACAAGTTTTACTACTTAACACTGTATTCTATTTTTTTTGTAACATTGTATTCTATTCTATGTTTTTTCCTAAAGTTATTTTGTACTCTGGGAATGTTCACTTTCTCTTTTTCATATTTAAGTCTGTTATGATAGACTCTAAATATCCCCCCAAAGCCCATATACTAACAGCTTGGTTGCCAGTCCATGGTGCTTGCTATTAGTAGGTTGTAGAAATTTGAAGATGTGGAAATTAGGGGAAGGAAGTTGTAAGTGAGAGCAAGCTATTAAAGGGAATGCTGGGAACCCTACCCTTTTCCTGGTTCTGATTTTACTTCCTGGCCTTGAGGGGAGCAGCTTCTCTGCCATAACATTCTGCCTTATCACAGATCCAAAAGCAGTGGGACCAACTAACTATGGACTGAAACCTCTGAAATAGTAACCCCAAATAAACGTTTCCTTCTTACAAGCTGATTATTTCAGGTATTTTGTACAGTGAATGAAAGTGAGTAACACAGGGTCTGACTCAAATTGCATTCCTTTCTTGAGTGACAATAAGAACCCATCTTTGTATTATAGCACCTTCAGCATGGTGTAACTTTCTCAGCAAGGATTGAAATTATTTTCTCTCTCCTTTTACAAAGCAGACAGGGTCTTTGTCTTAGGGTAAGATAATGACTTGAGCCTGTGGGAAACACAGTTAGATCCCCAATGATATTGGAAGGAGGAATAGATGGCAGAGCTGGGAGGAAGAACCTGTCCCAGAAGTCTGATGGACACAATAGCACTGCTCTGTGCTTAAGACTCCTAGAGATTTGAGTACTTTAGGATCCATGTGAGGAAGATGAAAGGCACATCAACAAATGCACTTTGAGAATTTCCACCAGGTCAGTGCTAGGCTAGATTAAGTTGAATGAGTCATCTAAAACAGGTGGTATTTCTTGTTTCCAAAATGGCATGAAGCAATTTCTCCTGTTACAGAGAACTATATAAATGATTTATATGGAAAATATTATGAGACATTTAAATAGTAATGTCTTTCATTTATTTGAAGGCAATATAATGAAACTTTAACAAGGGTCTTAGAATTTTTAATCTATCTGATATCCTTGCTTGTAAACAATTAGCATAAATTTAAAATAATTAAATCAATTATATTAAAAAATGCCAAAGAAAGCAAAAAAATTTTCAGAAATGAGAACTTTACTTATACTGACATTTTCCACTATATTTGACATAATTAAAAGTAGCTTTTAAAATATCTTTTACATTAGTAGCTTTCTATTTCTGATTGTACTTCAATAAAATAAAAATTTGACCAATGATCTATTAAGTATAATTTCAATGCCAACTCTTTTTTCTATCGCCAACTAGCTGGGCTGGCGACCTGAGCTGGGTTCACAAAAGCTGCACCAATAACTTAAGAAAACAGCGAAAGAAGCACACAACAGACAGAAATACCTTTTGCTTGCAGGAATTGGGGACGGCTCTCGACCTTAAGAGTCTGTTGGAAAGAGAGAGAGAGAGAGAGAGAGAGAGAGTGAGCCACCTGAAAATCCTCTATTTACTGGGGAGAAAGACATTCTAGAAATTTCAACCCAAATAAGGCAAGGGATTGGTTTTAGGGAGTTGCTTGGTGATGTCTTGCAGTTAGCAGATTTGACTAACATCTCGGAAAGCCATGCCATCTCGGGGGTATGTGGGATCAAAGGCAGAGTGAAAAAAAGAACACACACATTCCCAGGGTACAAAATAACTTTAGGAAAAAACCACTGAGGTAAAATAGAATATAATATTAATCAGAGAAGCAATGTCAGTCCAGTCCCCTCATGTGCTCAAATACTCACAGCTTACACAAATAGCCCATGACTGGCTCTCTACACTTTTCTAGCCTTATCTCTCACTAATTCTCTTTATCAAGCTCAAGTGCTAATCACTACGCTCCAGATTTCACTGTCTTCAAACTTTGCTAATCTTCCAGCCTTCTACCTTGTTATTCCCATCTTTACCTTACTCTCTGCTATTAACCCATCCAACCTAGTTCTGTCCACTCTGGAAGACCCATGTCAAGTATCACCTCCTCTAAGAAACTTATTAGCAAATAAGATGTGTACAAAAGCTGAAATCCAAATGAAAAATTTACAGCTTGTTCTTAGTGGGGAAGAGGAGGAACACCTCTTAGAGGAAGGTGATGCTGTGGATTCAGTTTGCATGTCATCAGTAGTCATTTCTTCAAGTAACTGTCTGGAATACTAATTAACTTATACAAAATACAATTAATTTAACCAAATCAGAATACTATTAAAAGTATTCAGGACCCCAAAGCATTAGAAATGGAAGTCTATAGAATGTAGAAAGGACCGAAGCCTCTTCCACTGTCCAAGGCTTTTCTCTCTCTCTTTACTGTTGGCAGTGGCATTACCCTACTGCCTCACACACCTTTAGAAGGCTAAGTCCTAACATCCTTTGGCCAAGGCCCTACTTAATTTGGAGAGCTATGCCTAAACTGCACCTAAACCACCTCTGGATTGATTGGATGTTCCTACACCCTTGTAGTTCTGTATAATAGCACTTAAGCTATTTTGTAATCTTTTGTTTGCCTCTTCTACTAAACTGTCAAATCCTTAAGGAGAGGAACTGGACTAGTCCTGATGATGTGCATCACCAAAGACTTTCAGTAAGTACAGTTGCCTTTTTATTTGGGGATTTCACATCTATGAATTCAACAATCTGGAGATCAAAGATATTGGGGAAAAATCCAGAAATTTCCAACTAGCAAAACTTGAATTTGTAGCATACTGAGTACTACAGTACATGTGAATGAAATGGTAGGCAGGCATTATATTAGGTGTTATAAGTAATCTAGAGATGACCTAATGTATATAAGAGGATGTGTTTCTGTTGTATACAAATATCACTCTATTTTATATAAGGAACTTAAGCATCCATACATTTTGGTATCTCATGGGGAACTTGAACCTAACTTCCACTGATGTCCAGGAAAACTGTTATCTGTTGAAGGAATGAAGTTTCAGAGTCTGCAAAAGTAGAGAAATAGGTGATCATTACATTTATGGTGTCCCAACAAAGTGTACCTAATTAATAAAGTTCAATTTGAAACACCCATATGACTTTTGGTATAAATTAATTCTATTCATACTGAGAAAAATACAGAACCAGAGAATAACCAGAGTCAGGCTGACATAAGAATGAACTCTGCTTAAAAGAAGTGAATATTAAGTTAGTTAGAAGAGCCATGGGGGAAAGGGCTGGCATTCTGGAGATTAGCTTTGTAGGATTAGAATATTCATAATTCAGTTATTTAATACATATTTAATATCTACTTCAAGATTAGATTGTAGGGCTGGGGCTGTAGCTCCGTGGCAGAGTGCTAGCCTCGCATGTGTGAGGCATTGGGTTTGACCCTCAGCACCACATAAAAATAAACAAATAAAATAAAGGCAGCATGCTGTCCATCTACAACTACAAAAATTTTTTTAAAAAATTACATTGTACTTTGAATTCTAGGTCAAAAGGGTTAGTTGGGATATCACAGATAAGCAAAAAACCCTTTGGAGATACACACACACACACACACACACACACACACACACACATATATATACATGCACACATATAAATTAATGTGTGTACATCAAGGAGGAAATTAAAAACTTCCTAGAGTTAAATGAAAACACAGACACAACATATCAGAATCTATGGGACACATTGAAAGCAGTTCTAAGAGGAAAATTCATTGCTTGGAGTTCATTCCTCAAAAAAAGAAAAAACCAACAAATAAATGATCTCATACTTCATCTCAAAATCCTAGAAAAAGAAGAGCAAAACAACAGCAAAAGAAGTAGAAGGCAAGAAATAATTAAAATCAGAGCTGAAATTAATGAAATTGAAACAAAAGAAACAATTGAAAAAATTGACAAAACTAAAAGTTGGTTCTTTGAAAAAATAAATAAAATTGACAGACCCTTAGCCATGCTAACAAAAAGAAGAAGAGAGAGAACTCAAATTACTAACATATGGGATGAAAAAGGTAATATCACAACAGACACTTCAGAAATACAGAAGATAATCAGAAATTATTTTGAATCCTTATACTCCAATAAAATAGAAGATAGTGAAGGCATAGATAAATTCCTTAAGTCTTATTATCTGCCCAGATTGAGTCAGGAGGATATAGACAACCTAAACAGACCAATAACAATAGAGGAAATAGAAGAAACCATCAAAAGATTACCAACTAAGAAAAGCTCAGGACCGGATGGGTATACAGCAGAGTTTTACAAAACCTTTAAAGAGGAACTAACACCAATACTTTTCAAGCTATTTCAGGAAATAGAAAAAGAGGGAGAACTTCCAAATTCATTCTACGAGGCCAACATCACCCTGATTCCGAAACCAGACAAAGACACTTCAAAGAAAGAAAACTATAGACCAATATCTCTAATGAACCTTGACGCAAAAATCCTCAATAAAATTCTGGCGAATCGGATTCAAATACATATAAAAAAAATTATACACCATGATCAAGTAGGATTCATCCCTGGGATGCAAGGCTGGTTCAATATACGGAAATCAATAAATGTTATTCACCACATCAATAGACTTAAAAATAAGAACCATATGATCATCTCGATAGATGCAGAAAAAGCATTCGACAAAGTACAGCATCCCTTTATGTTCAAAACTCTAGAAAAATTAGGGATAACTGGAACATACCTCAACATTGTAAAAGCAATCTATGATAAGCCACAGGCCAGCATCATTCTAAATGGAGAAAAATTGAAGGCATTCCCTCTAAGATCTGGTACAAGACAGGGATGCCCTCTCTCACCACTTCTGTTCAACACAGTCCTCGAAACACTGGCCAGAGCAATTAGACAGACGAAAGAAATTAAAGGCATAAAAATAGGAAAAGAAGAACTTAAATTATCACTATTTGCAGATGATATGATTCTATACCTAGCAGACCCAAAAGGGTATACAAAGAAGCTATTAGAGCTAATAAATGAATTCAGCAAAGTGGCAGGATATAAGATCAACACGCATAAATCAAAGGCATTCCTGTATATCAGCGACAAATCCTCTGAAACGGAAATGAGGACAACTACTCCATTCACAATATCCCCCCAAAAAATAAAATACTTGGGAATCAACCTAACAAAAGAGGTGAAAGATTTATATAATGAAAATTACAGAACCCTAAAGAAAGATATAGAAGAAGACCTTAGAAGATAGAAAAATATACCCTGCTCATGGATAGGCAGAACTAACATCATCAAAATGGCGATATTACCAAAAGTTCTCTATAAGTTCAATGCAATGCCAATCAAAATCCCAACAGCATTTCTTGTAGAAATAGATAAAAGAATCATGAAATTCATATGGAATAATAAAAGACCCAGAATAGTAAAAACAATGCTAAGCAGGAAGTGTGAATCAGGCGGTAGAGCGATACCAGACTTCAAACTATACTACAGAGCAATAGTAACAAAAACAGCATGGTACTGGTACCAAAACAGGCAGGTGGACCAATGGTACAGAATAGAGGACACAGTAACCAATCCACAAAACTACAACTATCTTATATTTGATAAAGGGGCTAAAAGCATGCAATGGAGGAAGGATAGCATCTTCAACAAATGGTGCTGGGAAAACTGGAAATCCATTTGCATCAAAATGAATCTGAATCCCTATCTCTCGCCATGCACAAAAGTTAACTCAAAATGGATCAAGGAGCTTGATATTAAATCAGAGACACAGCATCTGATAGAAGAAAAAGTTGGTTATGATCTACATACTGTGGGATCGGGCCCCAAATTCCTCAATAGGATACCCATAGCGCAAGAGTTAACAACTAGAATCAACAAATGGGACTTACCCAAACTAAAAAGTTTTTTCTTAGCAAAAGAAACAATAAGAGAGATAAACAGGGAGCCTACATCCTGGGAACAAATCTTTAATCCACACACTTCAGATAGAGCCCTAATAACCAGAATATACAAAGAACTCAAAAAATTAGACAATAAGATAACAAATAACCCAATCAATAAATGGGCCAAGGACCTGAACAGACACTTCTCAGAGGAGGACATACAATCAATCAATAAGTACATGAAAAAATGCTCACCATTGCTAGCAGTCAGAGAAATGCAAATCAAAACTACCCTAAGATATCATCTCACTCCAGTAAGATTGGCAGCCATTAGGAAGTCAAACAACAATAAGTGCTGGAGAGGATGCGGGGAAAAGGGCACTCTTGTTCATTGCTGGTGGGACTGCAAATTGGTGCAGCCAATTTGGAAAGCAGTATGGAGATTTCTTGGAAAGCTGGGAATGGAACCACCATTTGACCCAGCTATTCCCCTTCTCGGTCTATTCCCTAAAGACCTAATAAGAGCATGCTACAGGGACACTGCTACATCAATGTTCATAGCAGCACAATTCACAATAGCAAGATTATGGAATCAGCCTAGATGCCCTTCAATAGATGAATGGATAAAAAAAATGTGGCATTTATACACAATGGAGTACTACTCTGCATTAAAAAATGACAAAATCATAGAATTTGGAGGGAAATGGATGGCATTAGAGCAGATTATGCTAAGTGAAGCTAGTCAATCTTTAAAAAACAAATACCAAATGACCCCTTTGATATAAGGGGAGTAAACAAGGACAGGGTAGGGACGAAGAGCTTGAGAAGAAGATTTACATTAAACAGGGATGAGAGGTGGGAGGGAAAGGGAGTGAGAAGGGAAATCGTATGGAAATGGAAGGCGATCCTCAGGGTTATACAAAATGATATATAAGAGGAAAGGAGGGGTAAGACAAGATAATACAAATGGAAGAAATGATTTACAGTAGAAGGGGTAGAGAGAGAAAAGGGGAGGGGAGGGGAGGGGAGGGGGTATAGTAGAGAATAGGACAGACAGCAGAATACATCAGACACTAGAAAGGCAATATGTCAATCAATGGAAGGGTAACTGATGTGATACAGCAATCTGTATACGGGGTAAAGTTGGGAGTTCATAACCCGCTTGAATCAAACTGTGAAATATGATGTATTAAGAACTATGTAATGTTTTGAATGACCAACAATAAAAATAAATAAATAAATAAATAAATTTTTAAAAAAATTAATGTGTGTGTCATGATAGAAACCTAAACTAGGGGAAATGCAAGGAAGACGGAAGGAGACCCTCATGGGTTCACAAAATACATATACGATGGTGTGAGGGGGAAGGGAAGAAAAAAAAAGAGAGAGAGAGGGAGATAAGTGTCACAGTAGTATGGGTAGAGAATAGGGATGGTAGGGGAGGGGAGGGGAGGGGGGAGAGGGAGGGCAGCAGAATACAACTGATACTAGGTTTGCTGTATGTATACACATGGATGTATAACCAATGTGATCCTGCAATCTGTACATGTGGAAAAATGACAATTCATACCCTATTTGAATCAAATGTATGATATGTCAAGATCATTGTATTGTCTTGAGCAACTAATAAAAAAATAAATAAAAAATTTAAAAAAAGAAACATAAACTATATTTGAGTGTTATTCTTTTAGCAGCGAGGACAGAGATGACCTAGTATTCCTAGAGGGATTTGGGGTGATACATAAAAGCAGAGAGAGCCTGTTCTAAAGTGGGATAAAATATGACTTATGGGCAGGTTCACCTTTCTTCTCATTTTCTCTGCTGTCATGTCACAATGTCTGCAATTCCCAAGACACAAGTTAATCTTTTGCTTTAGTTACCATCTTTCAAAACCCCTGATAACATGCAAAAATACATTGTTAATATTGTTAAGTAATGTTAGTTAAACCTAACACAATGGTGGCTCTGGCCAAGTATTAACTTGCCTTCCCCCTAGGGATATGCATGCTTAGGTAGAGATGCTTCTCAGCCTCCTCACAGCTGGATAATGTCAGCCCCAATAGAAAGTAAGAGGAGAAATGTGTCTGACCTCCACATCACTTCCTTAAAAATAAATGGCTTTACATGCATTTTCTTTTTTTTCCTATAACCCAAGGGCTAAAAAAGAGACCTGGTAGAGGTCTGTCTTTAAACCAGGTCCTAATCTAAGGCATGGCAGACCTTCAGGATTGAAAGACATGGGTCTCAGAGAAGCCCCATGAGCCAAGCCCTTTATTATCATCAACCAACCACCAGTTTCATGAGAGGGAAATAGAGTTGTGTTTTGAGAATTTATTTTTTGATTCCTTCCTTATAGCAACTTATATTACCCCAATTAATGTGACATTTCATGACACTTGCCAAGATTTGAAAAATTAGCTCTCTCTTACTAGAGAATTGCAAAACCCCGAAGATGTGGGCCACAAGAAGTAAGTAAGAGCTGGATCAGGGAACTGGCACAATTGGAAGGCAGATTCAAGAAGGGCCACTGACATGAGGACTGAGTATCCAGGTAGGGGAGAGATAGGTTCTTTTAACATCTGGATGGACCAAGACCAAGAATCAATAAAGATACTTTGTATACTTTAAAATTTTGGTGGGGCCAATCAGTTACAATACTTCATAGAAAGGGAGTGAGAAAGGTAAAGATAGAGAAGGAGAAGAATAGTAAGGGCAGAAATTGACAAGCAACTGCATTTTGGTTTTTAAAAATAAAAAACGAAGTGAAGCCAGAAACAATTCAAGTCATGAGAGCTCAGTGACCATGAATCCTGAAACTGTTACAGTAAGTTAGAACAAGCTATTGGGTAGCTGAGGAAGGTACTGAACTCGGTCTCTGCCATGTTGACTTTAAATTGTGGCAGTAAAGTAGATATGTCCTTATACAAATTAAGATAAAGGATGAAGGGGTGTCTAGGGGGAAAAAAAGACATCCGTAGATGTAGAACATTTCCACCCACATGCTAAAGGCAAGGGCTAAAAATGCTGTTTAAGACAGTAACACTTTTGTTCTATTACATTTTAAATTTAAAATATTACATATATCAGTATCCATTCTGATGAAATTGGCTTCTGGGAGAAGCTTTTTATCATTGGGTTCAGCATTTTTCTTTCACCTCTAAACTGGTTGAGAAGTCTCTCCTTGAACCTCATCTTGATTTTGCTGTTCAAATTTCTGGAGAAGCTTGGGACCAAGCAAACCAATAAGCAGACTTCCAATTGGGGCTGTGATGAGGATGGACAAAAACGCCACTGTCAACACATCCATTCCATATTCTTCCAACTCTTTCTTTCCATGTGATCTTGCTGTGTCCAAAGCCACAGATCCTATTGCAGCCTACAAAAGTTTAAGGGTAAGGTTGGAAATATAAGACAAGCACATATTTTAAAAAATGACTTATGTTATCATTTGCAAAAACAACATTATTATTCTTTGGCTCAACTAAGAAAGTTGAATTTGTCTTCTTTCAACACCTACTGCAGCTGGTTTTAATTATCTATAAACTCTGCTCTTGCATGGGGACAGACTGTTGACTCCAATGTACCTATTTGCATAAGGCTTGGTTAATAATGGTCAGTCACCTACATTTCAAAACGCAAGGCAAATATGGACTATTAATCAAATATAGCCTGAAGTGCTATATAACAAATTTCTTTGGAGTGAAGATGAAACTTACTAGTTGTTTCATTCATTTATCTTTGCAAGTGAGAAATTAAAAGATTTATAAAAGGAATAATATTTATTGGAAGATTTAAATGAATAAGTATTAGTTTGGAGCCTGAACTAATGGTTCAAACAGCATGAAACATGAAAGCAGCAGAGACTTTCAAAACTTGAAGTTAATCTTATTAGGTATTTGTTTAACTTTGCCACCAGAGTTGGTGAAATGTTTTATTTAAAATGTATCTCCTAGAGAGTATTATGAAAATTCTCATTTTCTTTTAGAGGATAAATGTATTATTATGAATGTACATGGGGAAAGATGTATTGATCAATGTGGTTAACCTCTTAATCCTTAGCAAGAAAATGTTCACCTCTAAAATAATAAAACAGAAGAGAAAGTATTATACATCAGACACAAGGGCTAGTTGCCCACAAATATCTAAATGTTTCTTTTCCCTTCTATAATAAAACTCCCCAGTTTTCTCTGTCACATTGCTGTTCAATCAGAGAACTTATATTTTTTTCAGCCTCTTTTATACCTAGATGTAGCTTGTATCTAAGTTCTGGCCACTAAGAGATGAGTAGAAGTGATAACTGCTACTTATCAATTGTTCCTGAAAGGAATGGATGTATATATTTTATTCATTTCTCCCTTCAAACTGGATTTAAAAAATACTAAAAGCTGGACTCCTGGGTAGAAGGCACATGCTGAGGATTGTGCTCACCTTGACAGGTCGGGAATGTCCTTGCTGGATTGTTAGTAAAAGATTTTTAAAAATCTGTTTTATTTAGTCCCTACACACAGAGGCTCTTTGTTGTTGTGGGTTACTCTGTTCCGTAACTAATTTCAACATTTTATGAATTCCTGGATGTGCTTCACACATTACATTACAATGCCTACTTCTCTTTCAGTTCTCTATTGTGTGTTGTTATTGTTTGGATCTTGAATATCTACTGAAAGCTCATGTGTTAGGCAATGCAGGAATGTTCAGAGGTGAGATGATTAGATTATGACAGATGTAACCTTCCAGCTGGATTAATGCATTTAATGGATTCATAATGTGAATGGATTACTGGTGGTAACTGCAGGCTGGAGGAAAGAAGTCACTGGGAGGCATGTCCTTGGACTATACCTGGCTCCTCTCTTGCTTTTTCCTCTTCTTGGCTGCTATGAGCTGAACAGCTTTCTTCTGTCATTCCTTTCTGCCATGATATTCTGCCTCATCTTGGGCCCAGAGCAATGGAGCTGGCCAAACATGAACTGAACCTCTGAAACCATGATCCCAACATAAACCTTTCCTCCTCTAAATTGTTGATGTCAGGTAATTTGGTCACAGTGATGAAAAGCTGAAAGTCTTTCTTCTGTCATGCCCTTCTGCCATGACATTCTGCCTCATCTTGGGCCTAGAGCAATGGAGTTCACCAAATATGAACTGAACCTCTGAAACCGAAGCCCAACATATACCTTTCCTCCTCTAAGTTGTTGTTGTCAGGTAATTTGGTCACGGTAATGAAAAGCTGACTAGCACATGTGTGTTTGTGTATGTACATTTTGGGTTTTGTGTGTATGCTGAATTGTGCTTTCAAATACATTTCTTATAGCAGATCACAGACAAAGTTTAAAAACACTAGTATCACTAATATAGAACATGCATATATTAGAAAGTCTTATTTCTTCTGTAGTGCCAACAGAAGAAAAAGAAAGTTCTATAAAATATAGTCAGCCCTCCCTGTCCATGAATTCTGAATCTATAAATTCAATAAATACAGTTTGAAAATATAAAAAAATTATATCTGTACTGAATGTGCCTAGTATATTTCCTTGTCAATAATCCCTAGACAAATAAATAAATATTATTTATTTATAAATAAGCGAAAATACAGTATAACCACTTTTCACAGCATTTATATTGTATTAGGAATTATAAATAATTCGGAGATAATTTAGACTATATGGGAATATATATATTCCCATATAGTCTAAATTTATATCCCATATCATGCCATTTTATATAAGGAACTTGAGTGTCTGCAGATGTTTGTAGTTAGATGTGGTCCTGAAACCAATTCCCCATGGGTACTGAGAGATGACTGTACTTGCTCCCATTAGACTTACATTATCCAACACATCCTAGATAATTTTACTTATTTTAAATGTTGTTCTGATGGTGGGAGAGTGCTAGCTTTCAAATTTTAACATTTAGAAACAACTCTCTCATACACAAGGTAAAGTCATTATTTTGATATTTATCTATTGAAGTTACTAGAATTTGAATGAAAGCTGAAAACACTGTGAGGGAGAAATTATTCCATTTACTATATTGCGCTATCTCTGAGCCATTATATCTCTGAAATCTTTTGAAAGGCTGATGGAAAAATTTTTTTCAGGAAGAATACCCAAGCTCAGGGCCACACAAAATCTGGAATATAATTAGAGAACATACACATCTTCCAAAGCCACTTAAATTAAGAACATCTAATTTTCAGTTTATGACAATAAAAGTTTACATACTTCAATAATTGCCAAATAATAAGGTATAGAACAGTTTAATCTTGTTAGATATAATTAATCTGTAAATACACAATATAATCAGGGATGTATTGCATTTGCAATAAATCATAATCTAGACAGTTCTAATTTAACTAGCAATAATAAGTATTCTAAGGCTTGCTTGGTCAACAGTTTCAAGCACCTATCCTTAAGGGCTTTCTTTGTCCGTTGTTCATTGGAGTGCACAAATTTTGTGTCAAGTGATCAAGACACATGTCAGGAAGTTCAGCTAGTTGTGAATTATTAATATCAAGTAATGATCTAGGAAATGAATACAATAGTCCTCCTTTATCTGTGGGAGTTATGTTTCAAAATCCTTAGTGGATGTATGAAATTCTAGATAGCCCTGAGCCCTACATATTATCATGTTTTCCCCCCTTTAAGTGAAGAACTTTCACCATTTAAACTAAAGGTTAAAAGAAGTACTTAATGGTTTTCTTTGGCATGTCGAAATTGCCAGCATCACTCTCTTGCACGTTGGAGCCATTATTGAGTAAAGCAAGGGTCACTTGAAAACAAGCACTACTGCCAGGAATGGTGGCACATGTCTGTAATCCCAGCAGCTCAGGAGGCTGAGGCAGGAGGATCGAGAATTCAAATCCAGTCTCAGCAAAAGTGAGGTACTAAGTAACTCAGTGAGACCCTGTCTCTACATAAAATACAAAACAGGGCTGGATATGTGGCTCAGTGGTCGAGTGCCCCTGGGTTCAATCCCCGGTACCACCAACCCCCCCACACAAAAAATTAAGAAAGTAAAGAAAACAAGCACTGCAAGACTGAAACAGTTCATATGACAACTGAGACAAATACTAAGTGACCACCAGGTGAGTGGATACTTTGGACAAAGGGATGATTTATGTCCCCAGGCAGGACAAAGCAAGATGGTGCAATATTTCACGATGCTACTCAAAATGGCAAGTAATTCAAAAGTAAAGAATTGTTTATTTCTGGTATTTTCCACTTAATATTTTTAGACTGGGTGGGCCACGGGTAAGAGAAACCACAGACAGTGAAACTATGGATAAAGGAAGATTACTGAAAAGCATTTTTCTGAGTTTTTCTTCCATAAATCTTTTCTCAATTACATATGCAATTTCTGACAAATCATAATTTATTCTAATCTTTTTGACATTGAAGTTTCTCAAAACATTAAATGGGTCAAGCCATTTCTGTTTTACTCTTCTGGGAAAATAATGAAATAAAAAGAGTTTAAAAACTCTCACTTTCAGTGACTTAGGGAGCTCTAACTTATGAAAATGCAAACCATTCCCTTCTGTCACCACCGGTTTCTAGTATTGTAGGAATTTATTGGAATTTTAGTTATATTCTGGTGATCTAAAGAAATTTAAATGAGCCATCACATTTAGTCACCAATATACCAAAATTAAACTTTAAAAGAGTGTATTAGTATAAATGCTTCCTAAATCCACCTCAATTATTAATTTTCACAAAATTTAAACAAGTCTTCTTATTTGTCATTTAAGAAGTCTTATAAAGTGCTAAGACATCCTATCCATCATTACCTGGACTGTGGCCTTCGGAAGCCATGCAAAAGAAATAAATATCTTTTCCTTTATGTTAAAACCAGCAAAACACACCATCAGAAATGTAGTCAAAATTCGTATCAATACTGCAATGCCCAAGGTGGCAACACAAAGGCCTGAAAGAAATACTTCATTTTTAGAAATAACAAAATATCTCATATTTAGTTGCTGATTCAAAATAACACTAACAGCAATAATTTTAAAACATTAAACTATTAAAATATTGCAATGATTAGGCATTATTTATGAAAAAAATCAATATTAAGTATTGATCAATTTGTTCAAAAACAGATATTTCCCTTAGATTAAAACCAGAAATTCAACATATTTGAATTTTTACAAAGGAGATTTGAATGTTATCTCTCATGTACTTTTATAGTAAGAGCCACACTTACTTAACAAGAATTTATTAAATAATATCATGCATGACAAGCTTTAAGCTAGTTACTGGGGACACAAAAATGTATCATGTACAAACTTTGCTTCTATGAGCCTTACAATTAGAAAAAGGCAGAAACATAAATATCTAATTCATAAATACTATATGATAACTGAAGGATAAACAAATTGGTAAGTATTCGTAGAAGTGGAAAAAATAATAT
Organism: Ictidomys tridecemlineatus; assembly: GCF_052094955.1. Lineage (NCBI taxonomy): Eukaryota > Metazoa > Chordata > Mammalia > Rodentia > Sciuridae > Ictidomys > Ictidomys tridecemlineatus. The sequence continues at coordinate 100,143,173 of NC_135485.1, read as the reverse complement.
TTCATCAAAGTAATTGAGAACTCTTTGCAGAGTATAAAATTAGAGGTGATATTAAAAATATTCATCAGCCAGCATGAAGGGAATGAGCCAATCAGATGGAGCTATAGGCGGCTAGTGTCTTCAACAAAGAGCCACAAGAGTTTCATAAAGAAACCATATTCTAGATTCACAACAGATTCTCCTGCAATGTCTATGTGAAGTTCAGAAGGGATATGTTATTTTTTCAAGTTTAAAAGATAAACATCACAGGAGGGTCTTTTGTGAACCCTCAATATGATTTCTTTATGGAAGGTTTTTGTGGCTCTTTGTTGAAACATATTTCTCTCGAGTATTCAAAAGTGTCTGTTGCCTGCTGCCCAAGATACAAAAGATTTGATTCTGGAATGAGATAGTTTACAATTGATGTCACTGGGATAAGTAAGATCAGAGAATTGATAGAGGAATGAAAAGCCTTGGTAGAAACTTTGATGAAGAGCAATGTTTAAGCTACATATGTTATAAATGAGGACTTGGAGGACTCTGGAAAATAGCAGAATTCAATATAAGAGTGCTTTAAAGAGACACAGCACCAAATGATTTTGAGAAATCAAGTAAAACAAAGGCAAGATTTAGCAATGAAATCATTCTGAGAACACAATTGGTTATATGATGGGCCAGAAGTAGACTGAAATGTATTGAGGAAGGGAATGGGAATTTAAATGGAATATAAGTTTGAAAGGAGGAAAAAAGAAATAATGTTTATAGGTAATGGGCAAGATAAATGAAGAAAGAATACATATATTTATCTATTTTCAATACATTTTTTCCATGTATGCATTATTTTAAATTGTAAAATACTTATAACATCTACCAACTTAACCATTTTTAAGTGCACATTCATACTATTGTGCAGCCAATCTTCAGGACATTTTCACCTTGCAAAACTTAAAAATTTAAAAACTCTGTGCTCACTTTACCCTACCCCTATCCCCTGACAACCACAATTTTACTTTCTTTATGAATCAAACTACTCTGGATACCTTATATAAGTGGAGTCATAATAGTATTAATTTTTTTTTGTTACTGGCTTATTTCACTTAGCCTAATGTATTCCAGGTTTAACCATGTTGTAGCATGTGTGAGAATGGGAGAATATCGTTTTTTTTTTTTTTACTAATATCTTTCTTTTTTCTTTTAGAGAGAGAGAGGAGAGAGAGAATTTTTTAATATTTATTTTTCAGTATTTGGGCTAGGGCTGTAGCTCAGTGGTAGAATGCTTGCACTGAGTTTTATCCTTAGCACATAAAAATAAACAAATAAAATAAAGGTATTCTGTCCATGTACAACTACAAAATAAAAATTTTTAAAAAAGATAAGTGAGATTAGAGACTGATTAAATTCTAAACAGGAGAAAACTGTAACAAGTATATTTGAAGATGCATGAAAAAAAGAAAAGAATCTATATGTGTGATTCAGAAGGCAGTAGCAAGGGATAGGGCTCATACTATGGATAGGAGAATATCGTGATGAGGAAAGGAGAAAAGAATGAATATATATACACATTGCTGTGTGTGAATCAATGTACTTTTGAATTGTTTGAGTGAATAAAAGATTGAGTGAACAACAAACATTTGTGTTTCATGGATACTTATTATAGAACTAACTAGTTATCTTTAAAATTCCAGCCCTTAATCAGATCAGGGCTAGATGAACATTCCTATCCTTCAAAAAAGAATTTTAACACCTGAATTTTCTGGATAGGAGTCAGTAGTGTTTTTTTTTTCTTTACCAGGAACTGTATTAAAGGAATAGAATTTAATGTCTTAGATTAACAAGCATTGTTTTCTAACCAACCACTCTAAAAGATTCAGATCATAATTAACATTTTATTTAACTGTAAAAGTGAGAACCACTGAACACATAACCATTGAATATATTTCTCCTGAATATAAAAAGACCTGATTTTAGTACAAGAACCACTTTGAAATTCTTACCAACAGTTTCTGGTCTGAGAGATGCAATAGATACCTCTGCTCCAATCAGTCCAAAAAGAAGTGGCTGAAAAATGTCCCAGGCAACTGCAATTATCTTTTCAACCTCTGCCTAAAGAAAACAAACAAAACACATGCATTTTTATTATGTGAAGCTACAAATGTCAAGAACTTAACTAATTGAATCAGAATAATTTGATCTGAGACAGATTCTTTCTTTTTTTCTTTCTTTCCTGTGTGTGTGTGTGTATGTGTGTGTGTGTGTGTGTGTGTGTGTGTGTGTGTGTGTGTGTGTGTGTTGCTAGAGATCAAATGCAGGGCCTCTTGCATTGCTAAGTAAGCACTCTACCACTGAGCTACATCTCCAGCTCAAGATAGGCTTTATTTCTGTGACAACTATAAACAAAAGATGAGCTAAGAACAGCAAAACAAGTAAATGAAGATATTTCTAACACAAAAGTGTAAATGGCCAAAAAAATTAAGATGCTAAAACTCAGGGAAATCAGAGAAACACAAATTAAAATGATCTTTTGGGGGGCAGGAAGGAGGACTCATCACATAAGAAAAAATATTAAGTTTTCATAATGTCAAGTATTTGTGAGATTGAAAGGAAACTCTAATTGGTAGGAGAGCAAATTGATAAGCTTTTTTATGGAAGAGAAATTAGGATCTGTTAACATTGTATAAGAATTTACATTGAACAGATATTCTTTTCAATTAACTAATAAGAATCTATATTTTTAGATGACATTTAATGCTCACTGTCATATCTCTTTAAGAATCTGTAATTCCTTATTAAGCAAATTGACAGAGAAAGATTACATTATTTCTCTTTTCCCTTCATTTTAATTTTTATTATTTCTGGTATGTTTATTAGGGTGAAGATTCTATTTCTGTTAGCTTATAAATATTGAAAGACAAAGCACTTTAGGGTTTGATTTATTTAACAGTTCTATAGCTATAAAATGCAAAAACTTTATAGTTTCACATCATAAGGAAAGAGATAAACTTAGGTTCAAATCTATCACCATTAATTGCAAGTAGCCTATATCTTAGTACCTTATTTGTAAAATAATAGATTTATATTAAGATTCTTTACCATTGAATGACAAAAACTAGTTCTACCAAAACTCAAGTCCATTTGCTACCCTTCCACACATCTTCAAATTTTACCCTAATTTAATCTTTTGAGAATATCATAATGAAAGCTTAGACTTTAATTGATAATCATAATGATAAAAAAAGAATGAACGATGCTAACTTTAAGTTGCTTAGTTTTTTGTTGGTGTGACTAATTTAAGGGGAGTCTTCAAATATATTTCATACATTCAGGACACCAATAAAAGTGGAAAAACTAAAAAGTTTATCAGATTACTTCTATTTCTAAATAGCAGACAAAAGCCACAATTTGTTTTTTTTATTATGACACTGGACATGGGCTTATTATATACTGTAAAACTTTAAAATGGGAGAAGAATCACATCTTCTTATGGCTTTTACATAATTTCAAAACTAAAATGAGTTTTTAAATAAAATGGAGTCATCAAATAGGCAAAGTACAAAAGAGTTAAGACTACAGCAATAAAAGTTATTACCTGTTGAAAATTAAGGCTACTTTATACATCTTTATACACCATTATAAAATCCTCAGAAATGTAAATCACTTCCAAGGATGGACAAAAGAAGAAAGTTAAGAGAAAGAGGGGAGATTTCTTTATGAGTTAAATATCTACTTGAATTGATAATTCTCAGATAATTTAGCAATTCATAAAATTCAAAGTATATGAAGAAAAGAAAACCTTATAATTATAAAGGTCATCAAAAGAAGCACTGAATTTGAAAACACAGATGAATGAGGGATTTAAAATGGTGACCGTATTTAAATGACCCAATTAATGATTATAAGGAAAACTAAGCAGAAAAACATGAGATTGTGTCAGAAAAATACATACACAAACACAATTTTATAAAATATTTTAGTTTCTTTAAGTATAACAACTTGGGGAACTGCTATCTTCCAGTAATTTGCCAAAATAATAAAAACAAAGTGAAAGAGGAGAGGCACCGGATATATGTTCTCCAGGCCTTTTAGAAAACATGAAGTTGTTACTTTGGTCACATTCCTGGGAATATGCAAGAAGGATGATATTGTGGACATCAAGGGAATGGATATTGTTCAAAAGGAATGCCCCACAAAAGTTACCACGGCAAAACAGGGAGCCTACAAGCTACCCAGCATGCTGTTGGCAATGTAAACATGCAAGCTAAGGTAAAGGTTTTGCCAAGAGAATCAATGTGTATATTGATCATATCAACCCAAGATATCTTTCTGAAGTGCATGCATAAAGGAAAATGATCAGAAGAAGAAGGAAGCCAAAGAGAAAGTAGCTGGGTTCAACTGAAGCACAAGCCTGCACTCCCAGAGAAGCACACTTCATGCAAACTAGTAAAAAAATAAACATAAAAATCTGAGCTTCTGGAACCTATCATGGTATAATAGCTGTAAAAAAAAATCTCCTTGGACAGTAAAATACTTTTCTTAATTGAGTGGAAGTGTGGTGTTCTATCTTAAAGAAATATTTAAAGAAAAAAAGAAAGTATAACAACTTAACAGCAATGTTGCTGAAGTATTGCAGAATTTACAGGAGTGACATTTCCATTTTCCTATGTAATAGTTACAACAAGTTTGTAGAATTTTTTAAAATAATTTTATTGTTGAGAAAACAGTATTAAAGAAGGCAAATAATTTGTTTGGGATTATACAGCTATAATAATCCCAAACAAATTATTTGGGATTATTATAGCTGTATAATAATCTGTAATTAGAATTAGAATTCCATCTCCATAGCTTAAACCTTATACACTTTTCATTATGTCATGCTGCTTTGGTAATAGTCAACAGAAATAATAAGGGCTATTATTTACTGAGTATTCATTCAAAGACTAAGTGCTAAAAGCTCTAGAGAATTTCACTTGTTCCTCTGCTCGATGAAGATGTTGCTATAATCACTCCCCATTTTACAGAAAAGTAAATTGAAGCTTGAGAAATTAGATAATTTCTACATGGTCATATAGTAGTAAACTACAGAGTAGATATTAGCATTAGAAATCTCAGCTCTTAGACTATGTTATCCTATTGAACAAGGAAGAAAAGAATCCCAATTCTGGACTCATTGGTTTGGTGCCCTCAAAAGTAGGAACTTATCCAGAGTCCTAAATTAGAAAAGATATGGAGAGTATCTGCATATTACTGATTCAATAAACATTAGTTTTCTTTCCTTTCTTTAAGGAACCATTTTGATTTACAAAAATGGCCTGTTTTTATCCAGGCTCTGCCACTTACTATCTATTTGACCTTAGGCAATCTATTAAATATTAATAATCCTTGGTGTACCCATTTGGAAAATAGGTCTAATATCTACCTTTCAAGGCTATTAATATAAATAAGTGAGATATCTTTAAGGAGAATTTTAAATTATGAGAGAAAAGCTTATAATAAGATATTGTTAGGTCTGATGCCACAAAAATAGGAGATCTGAGTGCTAAACAAGATAAAAAAGGTACAAAAGGTTAATATATATTTAGATGTCTATGTGAGTGCATATACTTAATAATAACTTAACAATCAACACTTTATACTTCAGACAGATTCCCATCATAGTCTACCTATATTCTAAGCAGATGAAGTTGTAATGAGATAGGTATCACATTATTACTGGTAGAAAAGTAAGCAGATACAATTCTAGAAAGCAGAAACTAACAGACAAAAAAGACCTGTCAATGAAAAAGGGAAAAAATATAAATGGTTAAATACATTTTTTAAAAGGTTCAATTTCATTGTTCATAAAAGAAGCTTAAAAGAAAACAAGATACTACATTTTACCTCTTAGTATGACTAAAGATCAAAAACAACAATATTCAAAGCTACTGTTTGAGTGTGGTCCCCAGACTAGCAGCATCAGCAAACTTGAAGAATTACCTATAGACTCATTCATACAATATATTTATCTATTAAAGAGAATCTTCCTATTATAAACTGAGTACTTATATCATCCCTCATTTTCCTATCACTTCACTTTCCTTGTGGTAGAGGCAAGGTTATAGGATGAAGGGGTGTGCTGCTGCCTTGCTTCTTTCTAAGGATTCTGCTTTCTGTCCCCCCTGCCAGCCTGGGCTGCTGATTAATGAATCCTGATCTTGGAAGACTGACCCACTCCTTTACAGAATAACATATGATCTTGCCAAGTTCAAATTTATTTTTAAAAAAAAGAATCTGGAAATTAAAATAAATAAATGGCAACCAGCCAAGTTTCAGAATACATATTGAGAAAATGAATATTGTTAATGTTTTTGAAAATAAGAAAAACCAAAATAATTTTATTTAAATTAAAAAAAACTTTTGACAAATTAACTAATAATTTCATGAAAAGATCATTAGCTTTACTCATAAAGAAAAATAAATCAAATTAGTAGTGACATATTTTTCACCTCTCAGATTTCAAACTATCTGAAGACTAAAAATTACTTAAATAAAAAAGCAGATCCTCTTATATACCATTGTTGGGAATGTAAATCTGTACAACTTTTTAATGTAGAAAATTCAAAAAATACAATTATGCATACTCTTTCCTAGAGCAATCCTATTTCTAAAAAATGTATTCTATAGAGAAACTCAAAGATATACTATATTTTGTTGATTTTAAGACATTTTTACATTTCTGAAATTAGAATGTTATGGTATAATTTAATTGGTAGTATTTTTATTTCTTAGTTGTATATAAAGTAATGGTGTTTTTAAGAATTGATAATGTCTTAGAATTTAGGAAGTATGGTATATGTGAAGATATTTTATTGAAGCACTATTTATCTAGGCATAAAACTAGAATAACCTAAACATCTTTCAGTAGAAGACTGGTTAAATAAAGTGTGATCTACCCATATAGTGCAATATTCTACAACCATTAAAACGTAATGTAATAAGGAAAGAGACTGGTGTGGTAGCCCATGCTTATAATATCAGCTACTCAGGAAGCAGAGGCAGGAGGATCACAATTTCAAGGTCAGCCTGGACAATTTAGTGAGACCCTCTCTCAAAATACAAAAACAAAAACAGGGGTTGGGGATGTAGCTCAGTAGCAGAGCCCTGCCCTAGCATGTATAAGGCTTTAAGTTCAATCCCTAAAACCACAAAAGATAATAAAAATAAAAACAGAATAAGGAAGACATCAGGATAATATGACCATGATATATTTTTAAGTAAAGCATCAAGTTTAAATTAATATGTAAGGAGGGAAAAGGATATGCATGTATGCACTGAGTATACATTTGCATATGGACAGAAAATAACTTTCATGATTAAAATTTTGCTTAATTTAATGTTAAGAAAGTATCTGAAAAGAAAAAAATTAGTCTGGCCAAAAAGAACCATTAGCCAGATTTAAAATGCTGCTCACCTTTTTGTTGCTCCATCCCATGCCTGCAAGGAAAGCCATGACCAATGTGCACAGTCCTCCTGATCCAGGAAATCCAAAGTGCACACTGCTGAACACAGCTAGCACAGAGAACCCCAAAACCAGGAATGCCCTCTTCCACACAAGCTTGTCCTTTAAGAGAAAAATGCTGATTAGCTCAATTATTTCAAATTGATTTTTAATTATTGATTCAAATAACCGATTTTTAATTATTTATTTTTCCACATCCACAATGTAGAGGGAAATGAAAATGTCCATTTCAGTGTATGACATTTATTTTCTCTTCCTTAATAAGCAGAGTTACCAATGTAAGATCCTCTTTTAGGAACACCAATTCTCTTCCTCTGCATTTATCAATGCAGAATTTCACAAGGTTTAAGACAGTTGGCACCAAAAAGTACATGGGCTTTGGAGCCAGAAAGAACAGGTTAAAAGTCACTTTTTTTATATCATTGGTTTAACTTTTCCAAATTCTGTTTCCTCATGTCTGAAAGAATGTACATCAATAGGGGTTTTGTGAAGCTTAAAGGTACAACTTTATTATTTTCAGTCTCTCTCTTTAATTGTTTTTTTTTTAATTCTTGAATACCAACAGGCTTTAAGAGCCAATAGACTGAGACAGTAGTTGTTTGTTCTTGTTATTGCCAAGTGTAAGAACTGTGCAGTTTTTTCCTTTTCAAATTTCTTTGTCACTTTAGAAAGTAGGCCTTTAAAAGTGATTGATGGGGAGGCATGCAACTCTGGAGATAGATTACCTGAGTTCTTTCCCAGCTCCGCTATTTTCTAGCTACATGACCTTGTTCTCCTTACTTACTTTCCTAAGCCTCAATTTTCTTATCAGTAAAAAGTTTATATTAATAGTACTCTCTTTATTGATTATTGTGTGGACTGCATGAGATGAGCACTTCCCTCAGAATGTTTAGTGATGACAGAAATGTTCTGTCTGCCCTGTCTATAAAAATGATGTATATCTGCTACAGTCACATGTATCTATTGGCTGCCGTATTGAACAGAGCCCCTAGATGATTTACTATGTCATTTTAGCACACTAAGAAACAAATGTAAGCTATCATTTTTATTTTATTGTGCAATTAGAATAATCTTATAAGAAGCTAGGGATGTTGCTCAGTAGTAGAGCAATTTCCTAGCATGCACAAAGCCGTGGGTTCAATTCCCAGTACCACAAAAAAGAGAATAAAGAATAATACCATAATATCTGCATTCATAAAATTCTTTACAGATATTTTTACTTGAAAGTTTTTGAAGTGCAATAAAAATTTAAATCCGTATATACTCTGATATGGTACCAGGATTTAACCTGGGATGCTTTACCACTGAGCAACATCCAGCCCTTTTTATTTCTAAGACAGAGTCTCACTAAGTTGCTTAAGGCCTCACTAAGTTGCTGAGGTTGGCTTGAACTTGAGATCCTCATATCTTAGCTTCCCTAGCTGCTGGGATTATAGGCATGTGTCACCGCATCCACCATTATTTTTATTAATTAAATTTATTTATAGTTGTTAAGTTTATGATTCTCTTCAAAATACTCTAAAACTTCAGAATAAGGCCAATTTATAGAAAGAACATATTTTCATAGGTTTATCTGCTCAACAAGAAATAGGAGAAGAAAACAAAACATTTGTTTCTCATTAGGAAATAATTGTGTATAGTCAAGAACTTTGATCTACTTGAAAAGAAATGCTTTACTGTATTTTAATAAGATGTTAAAAGTCTTATCTATTTGAAAATATTAGAATCTAAGATATTTTGATACTAAAAAAGAGGATCCAAAAAAGCCATCATATAATCTTAACTTAGTTGAGTATTATGAAACTTCAAAAACCACACATATCTTATTATTTTGGAATTGATGTTATTTATTTTAATGTGAAATTCAAAATGTACATAATATATTTTATATAGTATAATGTATTCATATAAAATACAAATATAACCCAGGACTGCATTAAAATCTCATATATTTCAGCCTTCATCATAAATTTCATGAATAGCAAAGACATAGCAATAAGCAACTTTAAAAAGATGAACCATTTTATGAAACATGTCCCTCATATCCACTTTAAGGGAAGTATTCTAAAATGTTTTTCTAATGACATTTTAGAGTGTAACTTTCCTACAGATTAATTCTTTCACCTGGTCACTGCTTGGAAAATACTGATTAAAAAATCCAAGAAGAGATCCAGTTGCCACACCAATTACCACCTCCAAGACACCTCTGAGGACATTAAAAACTGTGGAGCCTGAAAAACACAAAAAAGAAAAACTCCAGAACTCTAAATCCATAAAATACAAAAGCTTTAGACCACAACCACCATCAGAAAGCACCTAATATGTGGAACGAAATTCTTACAAACATTTCCTACTCTTTACATTCTTTTTTTTTAAGTAGCTGATTCTTTTTTTATATTTTCTTTTTAGTTTTAGGTGGACACATATCTTTATTTTATTTTTATGTGGTGCTGAGGATCGAACCCAGTGACTCACGCTACTAGTTGAGCCACATCCCCACTCTTTACATTCTTAAATCTAAGTATTTTTAAATGTCTAATAAAATGGGTCTATCTTATAAGAGTATTCAGATTATTGGGAACCAATTTCAAAACAAGCATAAGGTATAATTTATGCATTTCTTTATGTTTACCTTATCTACTTAAAAGGCCTGACAAATTGTGAAAAATTCAATTCATGACTCAGACCTAGCTTGTTCTACTACATTATATGTATAGGCAAAGGGAGTAAACAGATGTAGTTAAGTTTTCAAATTACCACTTAAGAGCTGGATATTAAAAAAAAATTAACAGATAGACATTGATTTTAGTAGCTCTGATTTGTATGGAATACCATAACTTAAGGACCTTGTATGAACTGGGGATGTAGCTCTGTAGTAGAGCACTTTCCTTTTGTGTGTGTGTGAGGCCCTGAGTTGAACCTCCAGTGTTGCAGTGGGGAAAAGAGAATCTGGTCATTAAAATCAAGAACTGTCTTCTTCTTCTAAAATGTTTACTCTAAAAATAAGTCTGAAATTATTTTTGAAATCCCCTAGAAGGCTATTTGTTGCTTAACCTCTTTGAAATATTATAATAAAGCAGTAAACAGAACCTACATTTCTCCCCTCACAGCAAATAGGATTTTGGAAACTAATTTTTAAAACAATCTTTGTTAGCACATTGAATAGAAAATTGTCCTACACATCAGCAATTCTTTAAGACTGTCCTAAGGAAATAACTGTACTTCTTATTGTGACTTCTTGTTATTATGGCAATGACTTATCTTATTTAAAAAGAACTCCCTCTGATGTAATTTCATTTAGCTAATGTATCTCTTCTAGGTAAATGGTGTTCCTGTCAAAAGCCTCTAGCTACAATAGCAGTATTGTGCTCAAGCTGTTACAGTAAATAATTTATTCTAAGTGAAAAAAATGTATCAAATACCACTGTTAATCATTGTAGATTTTTTTTACCAAGTTTTTGTTTGTTTGTTTGTTTTTTATAAAATGTGGGGTGCAACCATTACTCAAAACTTTTATTTTTAAGTTGTGCTAGTATCACTTAAAAATCATTTATTACTAAACTTTTTGATGCATGATTAGGATGTATGGGATACTTGTGAATATATGTTAATGCAGTAGCAATGACTATGTGGTGAAATACAGTAGCTAATTAGTTTCAGTCTTTTGTAAAATAAGGTCTTTATAAAAAAAAAACCTGTCTCAAAATTAAAAAAAAAAAAAGGCTGGGGGTGTGGCTCAGTGTTTAGGCACCTCTGGGTTCAATCACTGGTATTAATACACACACACACACACACACACACACACACAAACACACAAACACATACACACATATGTACACACACACACACACACACACACACACACATTGGGCATCTCCCCTGAAATTTCTAATTCAGTAACCTATCAGGGTTCAGATCCAAAAGGTCAGAAGACCAAATTTAGGGGGTAAGGTAGATTAACATGACAGAATCAGCTTGGAAGGTTCTTGAAGTTATCACATTCTTCCCCTCCGCCCTCCCCCAGAATATAAAATCCCCAACCTGGACCCTCTTCTCAACTCCATTTCTCACCTCATCCCCTTCTTCCCAGTCCTCACTGTGATGTTAATGCAGACTCTGCTCAAAGCAGTGGTTCCTCATCCTGGCAGCACTGGTTTCCATTCCCAAGAGCTCTGGTTTAATTGGTCTAAGGTAATGTCTACATAACAGTATTTTAAAAGACTATTCCCCAGATAATTCTAATGTGCTTTCAAGGCTGAGAACAATTGTTTTAAAGACATATACCAGGAAAGCAGCCAGAACATGGTCTGCATAGGTTCAGGAGAGTTAAAATTAAGACAAGAATGTCAATTGGAACTCATAGGTAAAAAGAAAATTTTTAATTTTTATTGGTGCTTGAACAAGAAAGTAACATCATGAAAATAATGTTTTGAAAAGATGATGTAATTGACCAGGACTTTGGAGGAAGGCTGACTCTGAAAAATAACAAGGGGTGAGGTTCTAGATAATCCGTATGAATCATATATAATCATAAAATGGAAAGATAACTGTAGGGATTGAAGAGAATGAGAAAGCAAATTTTCAAAAAAGTGTTTTTACTGAAGAATCTGAAGCTAAACTTAGGCTATAATTACACTCTGTCAATAATAGGAAGTTACAAATTTTATTTTCCAATTTTTGCAAAAGATTAAAAAAGAAACTTAATCTTGTGCTATGTCAAAGGATAATAAAGGTGCTGAATCTCTTCTTAGCCTTTTGCCTAAGATGAAGTGTAGTATCTGTTAACATCCTTTCAGTAAAGGTATTAAATAACAGCGGAGAGGAATGCCTTCAGTTTCTCTTTTGTTACTACTTGAAACAAAATACATCCATTGCAGTATGTATTAGTATTAGTATGCTACCCATTAAAATCGTTGCTTTTATTTTTCTTTGTGTGAAATCTCTAGAATTAAGTTTTCCTAGATCTCTCCAAGGAAGGCTTTAAACTTGCTTGCACTGGCTGCTCACTCCTTGAGCAATCTGTATCTAGAGGGAAGAAGTGAATATAGATACTTTGGTGCCTCTCTAGATTCAGGACTTTTACCCTTGTTTCCCCAATTTTGAATTTACCTCATGCAAATATGCTATGATTCCAACATTTTAACCTATGTCTCTCAAGAATGAGAGACTAACATACGAACAGATGAGTCTACCTGTGGAAAAGGCCATGCCCAAGCATGTGTTGAAGCCGGTGATGGCCAGAATGTCATCGAAGCTGCCAGCAGCCATGAGTAGGGTCGGGACCCCCTTCTCAACACCATAGCCTCCTGCCTGCAAAAGGAGCATGGATGGCACCACGACAGCTGGAGACACGGCTCCTAGGACAAAACTAAGTACAGGCTGCTTCAGTCACATGTCACCGTATTCTGCCCATTCTTATTATTTAAAAAAAAAAAATTTACAACAACCTCTACTGCTTTAAAAGTTAGATTTTGGACAGCTATAATCTTGAATGGCAGAGAAACACTATACACAGGAAAGTTCTACAGAACATTGTTTTACAAAATAAGTATACCCATGAACAACCTGTTTGGGAACTATTTAGGTTGCCTAGAATAAATATTTATGAATGGTACAGAAGTCTTCATTGGGTTAGGCCCCGGCAAAGCTACCTTTTTTAAAACAAACCATTCATTTTAAGAGGTCAGAAAAATGGCCATGGTTGTTCTGAACTTGTACCCAATGATGCTGGATCTTTAATTAGAGCTTGGTATGCAAATCAAGGCAACAGATTCAAACAAGAGAGCCGCAATGACAGTGACAGTGATCTTAATAATGGCAGCAGTTGTGGGCTGGGGTTAGAGTGCTTGCCTCACATGTGTGAGGCACTGGGTTCAATCCTCAGCACCACATAATAATAAATAAATAGATAATAAAGATATCGTGTCCATCTACAACTAAAAAAATCATAATAGCAGCAGTTGTAATACTGAAGAACATTTTACGTGCCTAACACCACTTTGAGCACTTCACATATATTAACTAATTTAATCTTCCTAACAGCCCTATGAGATTGATACAGTCTACCTTCATTTTATAAGTGAGGAAATTGAAGTACAGACAGACTACATAATATGTCAAAAATCACACTCTGGAAAATCACAAAGCTGGGATTGGATGCCAAGTAATCCAGAATCTTAACCATGAGAAGAATGTCATCCTTCTAGCCTACTTATTAGCACTAAATTCCTACTAAGTACTTCTTTATTTATTTGCTTCTCATGGCTATTAAGTATTAGGAATAAAAGGCTGCTAGTAGAAGGGACACTGTGGCAGGTGTTGATCATGAGTGCTAAGTTAATCATCCTTTGTGTAGACTCTGGGGTAAGATCCAGCATCTCTCTCACAAGCTTATAATCAGATCTCCATCTGACAAAAGGCCACACCTTCTTCAATAGTTTGAATTATCGTAATTACCATAAAAGTTAGTGTCTAAAGAGACACAGACCATAGTTTGAAGTTAGAATATTTAGATGATACTGGATTATCTCTGCTGCATTTTCTGGTGTTCTTAAGAAAATACTATTATGTATTCTCTTGTATGGGATCAAAGAAAGTCCTTAATATCCCTCCATATTTTCATACAACAAAGCAAAAAAAAAAAACCCATTACCCCAGTATAAATCCCCACTGCCATGGTAAACCCATTAGGAAGTGGGCAAGAAGAGCAGATGTGCATGCCTCCACGAGACAGGGACCCATGGACAGTCGTACACACACACCCTTCAACTTCTTCAGTGCCTGGAATATAAAAGTAAGCATACTAATATAATCCTCTGAAGACATGCAGAGACACAACCGTAAATGCTTTCTCTTCAGCATTCAGACTGTGTCTGGATCATCAAAAACTTCCCAGGTAATTAGTTTTAACAAACATTTTAGCATCCTAAGTGTTTTAGAGACAGCTTATGTAATCCTCACAGTAACCCCATGAGATAGGTAATGGTACTATCCATATTTTTAAAATCTAAAAAGGCACAAGTCCAAGTCATGTTTTCAAAGGTCATGAAATTGGTGAGTGATGGGGCCAGGTGTGCACCCAGGTAGGTGGCTTCTGGAGTGAGTGCTCACAATCCTCACACTAGCTGACTTAACCTTCTCAGTATTCGTTTTACTTATAGTCTGGGGCCCAGAATGAGGCCAAGTGAAGAGCTTCATCCCCTAAGGACATTCATTTCTGCATTCCAAAATATATGAAAAAAGCATTAAGAAAAAGCATGCTTGAGATTCATTCAATATACTAAGCAGTTTCCTGAACCAGCATAATTAGTCCTACATACTTACAAAGGGTTTTGCACACCAAAAATATATTGTTCCCCACTTCCCATCATCATTATTTATTACTATGGCCTATAGCTCTTTCAGAGAAAAGGAGAGCTTCTACTCTTGTGTTGTCACCACACATAGTACCTCCACCTTTCTCCAAGAAAGAGTATGAGAATATCTTCTGAGTTCCTGTGAGGCACAAGGTCTTACCTGCAAAATAACTCTGCATGAAATAAATTATATTTTCTTCTTGAGAATGTCATACAAAGTATCTCTATCCAATTCCCAAAGCTCAGTGATTCTAAAGATATGGAATGTTAGAGGAACAAAATTCCTATTCAATAATAAGAAATTTATATTTTATACCTTTGAATCTAGACCAAGGCCAGCACGAACCAGTATAATAGACAGGGCTATGCTTCTCAGAGAGGAGGACCACTTGTGCTTGATCTGTACATTATCACTGATGACTGGAATATTTCTGAGGAGAAATCCAGCAAGCAGCATGCCTTGAATGGAGAAGTCAAACAAGAATGAATCAGTTTTCAAATGTAAGACAATATTTTTCAGCATTTTACATGTGAAAGAGACTATTATATAATCTTATGTTTAGTCCTTAGATAAAATTGTGTTAAACTTTTATTTTTAAAAAAATGATATGATGAATTAGAAGAGCAAAGAAAGATTTTAATATACACATAAAAAGTAAGATTCAAATAATTACTATTTCTTTTATGGCTTTTGCTGGTAAATGGATGGAACTGGAGAATATTATGTTAAGTGAAATAAGCCAATTTCAAAGAGGCTAAATGTTTTCTCTGATATGTGGATGCTAATTCACAATAAGGGGTGGTGGGGGGCAGAATAGTGGTATTTTGGACTAAACAGAGGGGATTGAAGGGAAGGGAGGGGTCATGGGGGTAGGAATAATAGTAGGATGAATTGGACATTATTACCCTATATGCATATGTGATTACATGACCTGTGTAACTCTGCATCATGTACAACCAGACAAATGATGTGTCAAAATGCATTCTACTGTCATATATAACTAGTTAGCACAAATAAAAAATAAACAATTACTATTTCTCAAATAATTAAAGATAAAAAGGAGAAACAAGATGCAGCTTTTGGCTAGAGATAATAATTAAATCTTAAACATAAAATGTTTCGGTTCGGTGTCAGCTCAGTCATCCCTTTGTGTGCAAACAGCAACCAGTTCCTGAAATAACTTGTTATGTCAGTTTACTTGAAATATCAATAAGTACTTACATGGCTTCTATTTCACTTCACACCAGATAACTTAATAACAAACACATAACTCACTTTGCAAAGGCTTTAGAAATTATGTTGAAATGAACACTGCCCTGTCAGTCGGCTGGTGGCTCTTTTTCAGTCAGCCAATATTTACTGGTTGCCTTTAGTATTTCAGACACTATGTGGGTATTAGGAATATAATGGACAAGCAGCAGGAATTATACCTCAACAAACTTTCAGCCTCTAGGAAAACAAGACAAACTAACAACCCCAATATTAGGAAAGCATGAGGGGGTGTTGTATGAACTGAGAAAGGGAGGGTGAGCAAAGGGGTCCAGGGAAGGGGAAGGGTCTGCAAGATTGTAAAATGCCTGGAAGAGACACTAGTTTATTCAAAGGTGTAAGACAACATGACACATTCTGGGAACTTCACATAGTGGTGACTAACTTGAGTCTTGTAGCTTATGAGGGAATTCTCCCTCACTGATGCCACATGCCCACAGGGTAAAGATTTCTCTGAGACAGACTGTGAGGCTTATATCCACCATTTTTCTCCAACAGCAGCAGCCTCTCCTCAGGTCCTTATAAGCACCACAGTTTGCATGACTAAATAAATTAATTAAAGTTGGGATATTTTATGAGAACAAATTATATGTACACTTTATGACTCGCTATAGATGCCATGATGCAAGAATGCACCATTTCTATTACTGCTATTTAATTCATTACTGCCATTTAATCTAGAAGAAAGTCTCTGAGTTCACAATTCTGTAATCATGGTCTTTCTAGAATGTTTATTGGGTAACAGTGTGAAAAAACCTATAGTATCTATTTGTGTGTGTGTGTGTGTGTGTGTGTGTGTGTGTGCGCGCGCGCATGTGGTGCTGGGGATCAAACCCAGGGCCTTGTGCATGTGAGGCAAGCACTTTACCAACTGAGCTATATCCCCAGCCCCTATACTATCTGTTTTTAAAAGAAATACTGATAAGAGTAATATGCACATGGTAAAATTAAAACATTACCAGCAAACATAGAGTGGCAGTACTGCCCTACCCTCAATTATAGCCTTCCATTTTTACTCCCCAGTTAATTCTCACAGAATGCTTTCATTACTGCTTGTCAAATTCCTGCATCCAAAACCAAAAATGGTTCCAGTTCAACCAAGATTGGACAAAA
Source organism: Ictidomys tridecemlineatus (assembly GCF_052094955.1). NCBI lineage: Eukaryota > Metazoa > Chordata > Mammalia > Rodentia > Sciuridae > Ictidomys > Ictidomys tridecemlineatus. The sequence continues at coordinate 100,125,964 of NC_135485.1, read as the reverse complement.
TCATATTAAAAAATGCTTACCTACTATCTGATTCCATAAAGAAGTCACATCCTTGGTAAGCGAGAGTGTAGTGTCACCATGAATATTGGTTGATACTTTTATTTATGTTAATGAGTAAGACAAAAGGACAATAATAGAAATATATGTTAAAATGTCACTTTCGCCAGGCATAGTGGCACACACCTATAATCCAAGTGTCTTGGAAGGCTGAGGCAGGAGGACCACGAGTTCAAAGCCAGCCTCAGCAAAAGCTAAGCAACTCCGTGAGACCCTGTCTCTAAATAAAATACAAAATAGGGCTGGGGATATGGCTCAGTGGTTGAGTGCCCCTGAGTTCAATCCCCAGTAACCCCCACCTTCCAAATGTCACTCTTTGTCAATGTCGTGAGACGCTTCCAATACAACAAACCCTGATTTGTAGTATTTACTGGTTTCTGTATTACACATAACTGCAACACAGCCAAATTTTAAGCTACCAACATGCCAGAGGTGGGAAGAGATGGGCAAAGGCACAGCATTACATGATATTTCCATAATCTCAAGAGCACAGATATGGGGTAATTCAGTAAAAGAATTTGGAAGTTATCAGTCTTGAGTATTTGATTGCTCTTACTCTTTAATGTATGTTATTTAATTGTAATTTTATATAATTTAATTTTAAAAAATCACCATGTTTAACAACTGGCTCAAAAACTCCTCAAAATTTACCAACTGGTTTTGGACTATCACACAGCAAATACAGAAATACATACTTTATTTCTTTATTTCCCAAAGCTTTCCAAACTACTATTATGAAAATATGATTTATTGGAAGAAAATGGGAAATGTTTAGCACTTACCAAGAAGAGGAGGAAGAGGAGGCAGTGTTGGTAACTTAATGAGCCCAAAAAGTTTACCTCCAATGATGGTAGAATAGAATAGGATTATAATTCCAAATAAATTTCCTCCAGGAAGACATTCACTGCCAGTAACTGACCAAACTGCAGCCCACAGAAGAACAACCATGGTAACTGAAACAAATCAGGAAAACTTGTTTCTATAAGTAAGTTGTAATAGGCAGGTTTTGAAACAATCTAAAATAATTTTTAAAAATAAACATTGAATGCATAAAAAACCTTTATAGCCATGTGCAAATTATAAAGAACATCAGTAAAATGAGCAACAGGGTAGTTTCCAACCACTTTTAAAAAACAGGATATTACTAATACTTTCGAATCCACCTATGTGGCCCTCTCCAATCTCATCCATCTCTTTGCACACTGCAGAAGGAACCACTGTCTTGGATTTTTTTTTAAACCCATTCCCTTATTTATTTATTTATTTATTTTTAGTAATTTTATCACAAATACCAGTTAATACTAAAAAGAACAAAATCATTATCTTTGCCCTCTTCTTAGGAATATGAAATACTTGAACTCTAATCCTACTTCAGTTATGTTAGTTCTGCCTTCAGTTAAACATTACCTTTATTTCTTTTCTACAATCAACATGGATTTAGAATTATGCACATTCTTGCCTTTTTTAAAAAAAAATCATCATTCATTATAGCATCTCAAATCTTTCATCTAGGACAATTATCCTGATACCTGAACTATTTTCTTTAGTAAATTCATTTCCACTAGAATGTGAAATATGTTTCCAGTTTGAATACAGGTGTTCTATAAAATTACATACTAAAAATAGAATGGCTCATGAGAAAAACTGAGTTAGGACAAACTACTCAAAACTTGAAACTTATGACCTAACCACTAACAAAAATGTTCACAATCCTAACAAAAGTAATAGCACAGATAAATCTCCACAGACATTTGTATCCCAGGCAGGCACTCTATTCTTTGTACACTTCCTACTTCAAGATGTAGATTCTTGAGGATATTTTCTTTAAATACAAAGCAATTGTATCAAAATCTGATCCATATTGCAGTGCTCTCCTTTAATCAAAAAAAATTTTTTTAACCGAGGGAAAATGTGTTGGCAGAATCTTCATCTGCTTTCTCTTCATGTGTAGTTAGTTGCTTTATAAGCTTAATGTTGTGGAACATTTAAAAGTTCCTAATGCCCCTAAACTAGTTATTATCTCTATGAAAATAAGGCACTTCAACAGGAATTTCAGTTTTTAGAAGGTCCTCTTGTGAAGGAGGTTTAATCTTTAATTGTGAGAATACACATACCTTTTTGTTTTGTATTCACTTTGACTTCATTTGCTATTGCTTAACAATGCAAAATATTAACATGTGAGGAAAAACATGCACAAACACGCAAATTGCATATTATAGTAACACGATTCCCTATTTACCATTGCATCCGTGCTAATTCATGGTGTAGAAACATTCTGTATCAGAACATGCTCTATTTCTTATGACAGTCTTTGGAAGAAAATTGTTAGTTTTGTTGTCTGACATTATTCTTATTTTAAAAGATAGCTTTTCTAGGTATATCTCAGATTTACCTTAAATTGTAAGTGAAGAGTTATTTTTTTTCTCAATCCCTTGATAATATTCTTCCTTGGTTTTCTGGCTTTCAATGTTGTTATTCAGTTTAATTTTGGCCCTTTTCCAGAAACTTTTTCCTTTTGTTTGTTTTAAAATATTCTTTTTTTTTTTTTGGTTTTCTGTAATTTTTAAATGTTTAGAATTGGCTTCCTTTTGATGTGCTTAGAATTTATGTTTTTGTTTTTAAAAAAACAATTCTGGAAAATTCTGTCTTTATTTCTTCAAATATTTCTTATCCAACCTCCCTAATTTTTTTTGTGAAATTATGATTAGACAGTCACTCTACTTCCATGTTGCTAAGACTATTTTCATATTTTCCATCTTTGTGTGTTCTATAATCTAAATAATCTCTTCAGTTCTATTTGCTGGTGGATCAATTTTTTTAACTTCATCTGCTGCTTACTCTATCCATTGCTTTTTAAATTTCAATTATTATACTACATCTTTCTAGAAGTTCACATTTGTTCTTATTCAAATTTATATAATTTTAATCGGCATTTGTTTTGTATTCACATTTGTACTTATTATTTAACTTCTTTAGAAAAATGTTTCAAGGTCTATTTTCTGGCAATACTTTTTTGGGGGGGCGGGGGGTGGTACTTAATCTAGAGTTTCTCATACGCAGGCAAGCACTCTACCACTAAATTACATCCCTAATAATTTGAAAATTTTATTTTGAGATAGGTTCTCATTAAATTGGCCAAGCTGGCCTGGAATTTACAATCCTCCTGTCTCATTATCTTATGCAGCTGGGATTACAGGTGTGTGCCACCATATCTAGCTAGTAATGCACACTTTTGAAATCTCTGTTTTGTTTCCTTTTTGGTTGTGATTTCTTTTTCCCCAACAGTGAGTCTCCCTTGAACTCCATCAGTGTTTTTGCTGAAGCCTTAGGCTAATGTGAGTTTTCCCAGAAGGGATCTGAATTTGCTTCTACCATGTGCTTTCAAGTTTACAATCCAGGACTACTTTTAAGTGTATATTCAGATTGAGTTTTTTTCTTTGAATTTGGAGCACAAATAAGGGTGAAGTTACCTTCTCCCTCCTTCTCTCCCTCGCTTCCTCTCTCTCTCTCCCCCTCTTTTTCTTTCTTTTTTAGTGGACATCACCTTAATCCACACACAGACATACCGGCTAGCAACCACAATCTAGACAGGTAGGTTTGGTTGCAGGCCCCATTGACAAAGCAGGTTTACCTGAAATCCACCATCACTTTGGGTTCCAGTTTTATGTGGGTGAAGGACACCCATTTCTCCTATTACATGTCTCCCACCCCAGGTAGGCTTTAGCTTGGCTTCCTGTGCTCTTGTGGATCTCAAAATCATTCTCAATTTCACTGGGGTTTGACAGAAACCTCTAGGGTGAAAGTTGGCTTGAGTCCTTATTTACCTTTCCTAATTACATTTCATTTTGGTTTCTGATAATTGCTTGTTTTCTTGATTGATCAAAGGTACATGAAAAAGGCTTAAAATATTTTTCAGACATTTCCTTTAAGTGATAGGATTGTTCATTGGATCTTGTGCATATTGTGATTTTATAATTTGTCTAGAGACTAAATCCAATGTTTCTTTTGTAAATCCTCATAGAATTGTTCTAGATTTTCTAGGCTTGTTCCAGATTTTCTTGATATTGTGTTGCAATAAATGATATAATGAAATAACTAGGAGCCTTAAGTATTTTCCAATTGACTACAAGGGATAAAATTATTATGCAATATTAGAGATAGACTGAGAAAACCACAATTTGGCAGCAAATAAATCCTACTTTGTCATAGCATAAACCCGACTTTATACTAAATTCAGCAAGACAGAATTAAGAGAACTTTTTCCACTTTAAAATCACTTTAAAAAAAATTCTAGCCAGACATGGTGGCACACCTCCATAATCTCAGTTACTTGGGAGGCTGAGGCATGAGGATCACAAGTTCAAGGCCAGCCTCTGCAATTTAGCAAGGCCCTAAGCAATTTGGAGAGACCTGTCTCAAAATAAAAAAATAAAAAGGGCTGGGGATATGGCCCTGGATTCAATCCTTGGTATGGAAAAAAAATCTAACTCTCCTTTTCTTTTCCATATTGGAAAAATTTATACACAAAAATGCAAGTTCCATATCATACTACCGGGACTCCGGATTTACCATTGCGTCTGAGCTAATTCATAGTGTAGAAACAGTCTGTATCAGAAAATGCTGTATTTCTTTTTTTCTTCTTCTTCTTTCATATTTTTTTAGTTGTCAAAAGACCTTTATTTTATTTATTTATATGCAGTGCTGAGAATCAAACCCAGGGTCTAACACATGATAGGCAAGCGCTCTACCACTGATCCATAACCCCAGCCCAACATGCTGTATTTCTTATGAGGATCTTTGGTAGTAAATTGCACCACTTTACAAGTGATAAATATAGTTAGAATAGCAAATGCACATTCATAAGCTTCTCTAAATCATGTTTAAATCAGTTACTAATTTATTTCGTGTTCATGCTTTTTAGAAAATGATATTTTTACATGTAAGATTTACTTCTTAGGAAGAATGCTTTTATATACCTAATGAGTGCAGGAAAAAAATAAAGAATAAAGTAGTCTTGTAAAACAAGTCATGAGATTTTTAATCTACTGTGACCCCCATTTTTCAGGCAGCTTTTTGAACAATGATTATATACTTTGTTTTAAAAAAAAGGCAATCAAATCACATCCTTCATTTTCACTCTTATGACAATCTGAATCTGTTTAATTATAAATGTTTTAACAGAAATGTACCTTAGTTTGAATGGTGTTTTGGTCAGCATTTTGCTGCTGTGACTAAAGGACCTGACCAGAACAACTGTAGAGGATCTAAAGTTTATTTGGAGGCTCACAGTTTGAGGTCTATGGCCTAAATCCATAGACAGCAAGCTCCATTTCTTGGGGCTCAAAGTGAGGAAGAGTATGGTAGGAGGGAAGATGCTCACCTGATGATCAGTAAGCAGCCAGAGAGATTCCACTTGCCAAATAAAAATATATATCCCAGTGCTCCATCTCCTCCAGCCACACCTAACCTTTCTTCAATTACCACTCAATCCCATCAGGTGATTAAGTCACTGCCTGGTTAACGCTCTCAGTTATTTCTCCCCTAAACCTCCTTGCATTGTCACACATGAGCTTTGGGAGGACACCTCATACCCAAACCACAACAAATGGTAAAAGTTAAAGGTATTAAATTATCTGTGCCCTTATTAGGTAGTGCATGTTTTGGGATGTGATTCTCTCTGTGTGTTTTAAATAAACTTTGATATTTTCTTCTGAGCTAGTTCAGAACCTGACTTGATTTCATTAAAAACATATCCAGAGCCTAAAGTATAACTTATTATACTTGGCTTTTGCTGTCAAATGAAAATATTTTTCAGAGTTCCCAAGTGAAGAATAGCTATAAAGAATTGAGCTTCATTTTTTCAGTGCACATAATCTATATGGGCAGCCACATATTTACTACAATGATGTTGACATTTCTCAACACAATTTAAATTTTTTTTCTTTTTTATTATTTGTTTTAGTTGTCAATGGACCTTTATTTAATTTATTTATATTTGGTGTTGAGAATTGAACCCAGGGCCTCACACATGCTAGGCAAGTGTGCTACACTGAGCCACAACTCCAGCCCTCAACACAATTTTAAAAACTCTCTTTAAATTTGCCTTTTTAGACAGTTTTCTAGCCTCTTCTCCTTTTTCCTATTATATTGTATGTTCCTTAACATTATGCCCAAACATACTTCCTTTTTGAACACAAAAGGCATCACTGAATCAAACTGATAACGAATGATCAAATTGATAACAGAGTGACCTTTGGCTGCCTCCAAAAACCAAAACCATTTCTAAAAGACAAATATATCCTAATTTTAACAATATTCAAAATGGTGCTAAGATTAATTCTCTGCCCCCCAAATCCTCAAAGTATTTTAAGTAATGGCAGCCCTGCTACAACATGCTGAATTGCAACTCAAGACCTTACTCATGAAATGACAGGGAACCTGGCTCGGGGCAAAGCACTTGTCTACCAAGCATGAGGCCCTGAGTTTGATCCCTAGCACTGCAAAAAGGAAACAAAACAAAACAAACAAAAACAAGCAAAAACCCTTAAAACAAATAAAAATAATGAAGATTCACTTGGAAGTATAAATTGTGTTTGCTCAAATATTAGTTGTATTACTTTAACAGTAATAACAATCAATACCATCTATAAGCAATTTCTTAAGCATTTTTTCTACTGTAGCTCTAAAGTAATTTTATAAAATTATCCAAATATACAGATGGAAAAGTTCCTCAGTCTCTGTTCTTTTCTCTTTCCCACTCACTGGAATGGTGGTGACCACAGTGATTTTGGAAGCCTCAGGTTGAAGATGATGGAGTCTTGTGAATCTGGTCCTTCAGTGACTGCAGAACTGAGTCACCTACCACTGTGAAGTGTTTGTCTAGTTTTCATGTAAGAGAGAAGTAAAGTTCTTTTTGTTCTTAAACCACATGATTTTTGGAATCTCTCAGTGCAACTTCATCTTTTACCCTCTCTTTCTGAATCTATTCTTATTACATACATACATACATACCGTTTGTTATGATTCTGTCCAGTAAACCATGTGGAGGGCAAGCCAATATCTGTCTCAGCCTCTGCAAACCACTTGATTCAGTTGGTATTTCTTGTAGCTTTTTTTCACTGCTGTGTAACAGGTTGCTTCCTTCTGTTGGTTCATTTCCATCTGTACCTTTAAGGTTCATGACCGTCTCTTCCTGTATTTAAAACAATTTTTAAAAATCCTTCATATGGTATCTTTCTACACAGGTTTATAGTTACTCATTCATCACATTACAAATCAAATTGCCTTTCCTAGAATCAAGAATAGATCCTTGTAAGGAAAATAAATTTCATGACTAGTTAATTAGTGGATGGAACAAGATCAATATTAGGAGTGTTTACCACTAAGTCACTATTTTTAGATGTGTGCCAGCCTTAGGTGAGTACAGCTACTGATGACCTTAGTAATTTGGGAAAACTAGCACTCACACCTACCCTGGACTGTTATGTTTAGGGATTAAGAAAAGGAGAGTTATTAACTGAGTAGTAGAAATTAAGGAGAAACCTGTGTATGTGTGTGTGTGTGTGTGTGTGTGAGTGTGTGTGTGTGTGTGTGTGTGTATAGCAGGAGTACTGGGGATTTAACCCATGGGCTACATCCCAGACCTTTTTTATTTTTATTTTAAGACAGGATCTTGCTAAATATAAATAGCCTAGGCTGGCCTTGAACTGTGATCTTCCTTCCTCTCACCCTCCAGAGTTGTAGGGATTACAGATGTGACACACCATGCCTCCAAGGAGAATGCAGTTGTAGCAGAGCTTGGTAATACATAATCCCTTCCTTAAAGGAATGGCTAGGATTTTCTACATTTGATTTCTACAGTCATTTTACCTGTGTTTCTTGATACACAGAGGTTGTATGATTCATCCCTGTGGATGGTTCTGAATCTTGACATTCAATTGTTTTATCTTTATCCCCCATGATTTGTAGTTATGAAGAAGATAATACAAAGAAGAGGAACAAGATCTATTCTGAAAGAGAAACAGTGTAAATACAGAGCAATAATTTGAAAATCTACTTATTTCTTCCCTTAAGACTCTGCAAGGCTAAAAGTAAGTTAGACTATTCTTAATTTTCAATTGCTGATCTCTTCTTTGATTCCAATATACTGTCTTCATTCTTATCTACCCTTTTACCTCTCTGAAAAAAAGTGCTTGTTGAACCAATCTCATTTTTCTTTCCCACCCTATTTCTTGAGTTATACTTCAAAACATTCTGAGCAATATCACTATTAAATTGTTCTCTTTAACAGTCCAACTCAATGAAGCAGGAAAGTCCCAAGTAATTTTCAAATGTTGATATGAGCAATGAGACACCAAGGGAGTTCTCCAGATTCCATAATTTTCAGAGAAATCAGTCACTAATTCCTGTCTGGTTCTTATTTCTAAATTAAAGTTAAAAATACAATACCAGAGGCTGGGTTTGTGGCTCAGTGGTAGGGCACTTGCCTCATACATGTGAGGCACTGGGTTCAATCCTCAGCATCAAATAAAATTTTTTTAAAAAGGTGTTTTGTCCATCTACAACTAAAAAAATATATATATTAAAAAAATACAACACCAGTGACTAAGTAACCACAGTATCTTAGACACTGTGATAAGCGCTATGGTAGCCACTTGCTAGTCATGTGGGCAATTTGTAGATTACAAAACACTTTCTTTGGCTCTCCATAGGTTTGCGTTTTACCAGGAAAGAGAAAATTATACCAAGAAACTAAAACTATCTGTAAGGAAGACTACAGGTTGGCTCAATACACACCCACTATAACCCCTTTCCCTGGTTTGCTATTATAGAGGGTGAAAAGCCAAACATTCCAATTCTTAGCCACTTGCAGCTAGAGGTGGCCACATGTCACAGTTATATCCATATAAATGAAATATAGGTGGGAGTCTCTGGGAAGACCTTTAGAAGATCAAACTTTTTTATTCTTCGTCCTCTAAATTTCCTCTTCTTCTTCCAAGAAGGTAGATACAATGCCTGGAAGAGCAGCAGGCATCCTTTAACCATGAGAATAAGGATTTGTAATCAGGATAGCAGATGAGACAGATAGGAAGAGCTGATTGCTTGAGAACCTCTTAGAGTTGCTGCACCTGTCCTGTACTGCCAAGCTTTGAGGTAATCGTGTATGCCACTGTTACTCAAGGTTTCTTTTTCCTAGTAACCAAACTTATTCCTAGTGTCAGAAGAATAATGTGTATCACAATAAAGATACAGAGTACAAACTTTGGTAGAACCAAAGAGAGAATTATTTAAAAGAAGGAAAAATCTAATTCATGGTATCTTTGAGTGCCTCTTATGTGCCAGACATTATGCTGAGCTGTGAGGACAAGGATAAATTAGACAGGACTGCTGCCTTGAGGAACCATCTCAATTTAACACACTACCAGGACATCTGCATTTAAAATTTCAAAGAACATTATAATCTTATATCACCACCACCACCACCATTTTTTTTCTCTTTACAAAACAATGCTAACCAGAGTGGTACCTTAAAAAGTCTTAAGTTTGACTTTTATTCTATATGATATAAAAATAAACATGTATGGGTGTGTTTATAATTTTCTAAATTTAAAGATGTTAATGAAGAAAGTCATTTAAACAAGAAAATATTGGGCTCAGGGAATACTTGTTTTAAAAATATAGAGGCAGGAAAACTGGTGGGATGTAAGGGGAAACTTTGCTGGAGCCTGTGGTAGGAGGTTAAGGGTACTGGGGCATGATATTAGAGTTAGGATATCAATCCCAAACCACAGCATTTGCCCTTAGCTTTCTGAAGACCATGATCCCTCATCTCAAGGTAAGGGACGAGATCTGCTGGCTCTGGAGTTGGAAAAAGTTAGATCTGAATTTCAGCTCCATCATACACTAAATTGCTTAGCTTCTTTGTGACTAATTCCTGATCTATAAAAGAGAGACAAGAATAGTTCTAACTATGCATATGGTAAGCATTCAATAATGTTGGTTTTTGTTCACGACTTGTACTCCATCTTTACTATTCAGATGAGCATACTAAAGCCTACAGAAGATAAATGCCTTTTCTCAAATAAATCCAATATTAGCACATTTTAAAACTGTAGAAACATTGTGAAACTAGATGGTTCTTTTGAAAAAACAGCCTCTACCTCAGAGCAAAGCCTGTCCAAGGAAGCGGGCGTCACCCTTGGCCTTGGAAAGACCCACAGAGCACTCCTAGGCACATACCCACCCTGCTGAGGTGTTTGGCTGCAAATGACAGGAGAGATCTGTGATGCAAGGTGTCCCTGACTCAGTCAGGCTAGGTGAGGGCCCATAGCAACCCCCTAGCAGCCACAAATCAGCATGAGACCAGGAAAATACCTGGGATGCCAGATGACCCTCCCAGTAGTTTATGGTGGTTGATAGCATGCTGGGAAACCATGTAGTTCAGCATGTACTCCCTTCGTGGCCTAAACCAATCAGTTCAAACGAATCCCCCTCTTGTACTAACCAATCACCCCTACCCAACTTGTTCCTGCCAGTGAATGTGCTAATCATGTTTTAAAGTTGTTATTTGATTTTCCCGTGGTGTGTGATGATTTGCTAAGAGATGCTATGATGTATGTGGGGGTCCCTGCCTTCCCCAAAGAGTGTACAAAACTGTTGCAAACCCTGGGCTCAGGGCCTCTCAGCGTCACCAGTTGCTGTGTGTGTGCGGAGGACCGAGCTAGCTCGCAATGAACACCTCCTTGCTGCTTACATCGATCTTGGACTCTGGTGATCTTTTGGGGGTCCCAAACTTGAGCATAACAGATGGGGACTCATCTAGGATCCCCCTTATAAGCCTACCCAGACACCCCGATCGAGAGGTCATGAAAACCCGGCTGGTAAGTAAGGCACTGCTGATCTGTAATTTTCTGTACTCTGGTTGCCTGCAGGTTCTGGTTCTGTATTGGGTGGTTGGCAAAAGGTCCAGGTGGATGCACCGAAGGGCAGCCGACAAGGTTTGTGGGAGACGTCCCCACCCCCTTCTGGGTTCTGAGTGGATTGCCTTTAGTAAAGTACTTTATGAAGTATTTAGTAAAGTATTTTGTAGCTGATGGATCCGTGGTCGGCTTCTGCTTTTAGTTTCTGGGTAGCAATCTATGACGCGCTGCGAATTTTGTGTTATGTGTATTTGTTTCTATTGTCCTGTCCGTCTCCACCCCAACACCCTGGCAAGGGAACTAATCTCCCAGTCTGGGGTCGTCAGACCCAATCTGATGGGTATACTTCCCCAATATGTTTGTCTGAAGGGAAGGCACCAGTTGGCTTGGGGCCAGCACCCCACTTCCATTTTTGTCGACAATCTGAAAAGGGAATCTGCGTCTTTGTGTGTCTTTTTGCCTGTGTCTCTGTTAAGTGTGATGGCATTGTTTTATTTTGGACAGATGCAGTGTCCCAAGTTCCGATCTGCCTTAGATGTGTGGAGGTAACTTTAGCTACATTTTAGCCTGAAAATGTCCCTGGTATGCTTTACCTGCTTCCTTGTAAGGGACCAAAAGTCAATAGAATGCCAGCTTTTCTGTTCTCATATTCTACACCTCTTTTAGCTGTGTTTTAAAGAACTTTGATAAACTTTATTCCCCTTTGTTAAATGGGACTAGGGAAGCAATGTTTTCTTTTCTTCCCATAGTTGGCTTGAGTGCACCCACTGCAGAGGGAAATGCCTGCTGGGGATCTAAGAACTGAATATCTCTCTTTTTCTTTTTCTCAAAACCCTGTCCTCATTATTAAATTGACATTAATTGGCTTTGAGGACAGGAACCGAAGTTTCAGTCACAAATTTTGGCACCCCAGAGGGGACTCTAGAGGAGCCCCTGCTCTGCTTTCTAGGGGGAAGACTGGCACTCCAAACAACTGCAAGCAGAGGATTAACTTTTGAGAGCCGACTACTGGAAAGTTAGGAGATATGCCAGTGTGCCTGGGATTCAGACCTAGCCCAAGGAGCTAATCCTGTAAGTAAAAGGAGGGACTGAGGGACTCCCAGCAGCTGCCAAAGCTCCTTTTGCTTTGGGGAACTCCCTCCTTCCTTCCCTGCACTGTAAGGATTGCTCCATCTCTGTCTACTTAAAAAGAAGGGGGACACTGAATGCAGTAAAATCGCCACACCGAGACCCTTGATTTTACACTTCTGGTTTCCCCTCTGTGAGAACGTCTGGTCCACTGTAAGAACATCTGGTTCCCTTCTGTGAGAACGTCTGGACATCTATGGTGCCACTGGTGTGGGAGTCATAATTAAATGGGAGTTAGAAACTTGGGGAGATTTTTCTCTTATCTGGTCTGTTTTAAAAGTTCTTGTCTGTCAGTGCAGTGTCCCAGTCTGCACTGTCTGCCCTGTGTCTTTTTTTGGGTATCTGTTTCTGGCCCTTTAAGACATGGGCAATAATGTGTTGATATCAACTGTGGGGTTTTTAAACATTGCAATGGAGATTTCACCTGTGAAAAGCTACAAGGCCTTTACTATGATGTTATGTGTGCACAGTTGTGTTAAGTGTTGTCAACAGATGAAAATAATGATGTCTTTTTTTTTTTTAATTTTTTTTTTTTTTTTTTTTTTTTAGTTCTCGGCGGACACAACATCTTTGTTGGTATGTGGTGCTGAGGATCGAACCCAGGCCGCATGCATGCCAGGCAAGCGCGCTACTGCTTGAGCCACATCCCCAGCCCCGAAAAATAATGATGTCTTTATGAACATTGGCAGATATATAGAGCACTCATGAAAAATTTAAAAAAATGAACTCAAATATCTTTGATTCACATGATTTAAACAGTTCAACTTAAATTGGGTAAACAGATGAAAGTATAGATGTCTTTAAAATTAAGCTTATAAGTTTTTCCTAGGTGATCAAAAAAAAACCCTAATAAAATGTTGACGTCTATGAAATAATCTACCTAAATTCAGAAATTTACAAGGATTGCTTCAAAATGTGAACAGAAAAGGAGGTTAACAGATGGAAAAGAGAAATTAGAAGGTTCTAGGAATGGATTTAATAGAAGGAAAATGTGTTTCCGGATAAGAGAGTCTATGTGATTAAGTAAATAAGAGGGTTTAAGTAAGTGATAAAGAAGGTCTGTGTAAGTTGGTTATATGTGTAAGTTTTTTGAGCAAGTAATCTTAAAGAAATTAAAATTACACAACTATGGTTAAACAACAACTGTTATTTTGCAATATTGTAATATGTTATTTCTTTAAGGGCTAAACTTGGTTAATATAAAAACATCAGTGTAATTGTGGTGCTATTAATGTGTTCGTATCTTCCAGGTATACAAGTCTGTAAGGTAGAAGCTTCAAAAGAGCATTATATCAAGCTGGTGTTCTAAAGTTGTATTGTAATTTTAGGCTTAAAGGAAAAACATATTGGAGATTTATTTATATCATTTGATGTTCTATAACTGGACCTGTTATCAATAGGATATGTAAAGTTTTATGCTACTTTTTACACTGGGGTACAATTTAAATGTATTTATTTTTAAGTTAATGAGAACCTAATCTGTGTAAAGGTTAATATTGTAAAACACAAGAGTACTTTACTACTTTGCTACAAAATGTTAAAAGCTTTCAGCCTTTCTTTAATTCATGTTTTAGATGTGATATTATATTATGTTAGCTAATATTCATATGAACTTGAGCAACAATTTATGTAAGCTTTATAATATGATGTTTAAAAAGCAAAGATCAGCTTCAGAACTAGAGCACTTTACTTAAGATTTATGAAGACCCCCGCCTTACCTGAGATGAGGCTCTGTGTGACATCTTACTACATGTGAGAATGATTGTGAAAGAAGTAGGCCAGATTTCAGTACATTTAAAGTTGTGTCCAAAAGTTTTTTTTTTTTTTTAAGATTACTAGGATCTCAAACAGGGGATTATAATGTATAACTCTGCCAAAGTTCAAGGTAGCTATTACACGAACTAAATATGTTTTTACTCTTGTTAATTTTGTTTTGTAGTTTTCTTATAAATAGTCTAAAGATTGCCTGTTAATGTTTTGCAGAGGTACTGCTTTAAGAACACACAACCTGGGTTGATTTAAGATAATGAGTTATCACCTACAGGATAGAGAGAAAAACATTAAAGCCCAGTACTCTTAATAGAAGGCTGTTGAAATTTATTTGCTGGATGTTTAAGATTAAGTTTTAAAATTAAAGTTAAATTCAAAGGGCCAAGAAAACCAATATTTGGCTCTTGCCCTCTGAGTCAGTCTGAATCCAGGGAACAAGGGACATCTCTAAAGAGCTTTGCAACTCTGGGCAACATAACCTCCTGATCAGGGAGATTAATGAGACCACTGGAGAACAGAAAGCCAATCAATGCATTTGCTATGAAGAGGAGGGTCATCGGAGAAGGGAGACATCCATGTTGCTTCCAAGGGAAGCCACATGGTCAAGCAAGGCCTGGACCCATCCTAGCGCAAATGGCACTAGCAGAATTGAGAAGCTTCTCCAAAGTTCCCCCAGGATTCCCAAGAAAACTCAGCTGACTGTTAACAATAGATAGAAACAAAAGTCAGTTTGACTTGCTTCATCTTAAACACTTAGCAAAGACAGTTAAAACCAAAACACAGCTATTCCTGGGCATTTTAAATAATAATAATAGTTGAATGCAACTAAAGGTATACACCTTGTGTTAGCCCTCAAGAATAAGTAAGACTGGAGGCTACAAAAGAGATTCTTTAGGCAGGAATGCCTGATAACTATCAAAAGGAACTGCCAGAGTAGTTTTTAGTTTAAGGCCTACAGATATTCCTAACCTACACAGGTAGGCTTGGTGTTTGCTAGTATGATTATGCAGCCCTAAGTAACAGAATTAAAAGTTTCTCTATTAGACACAGAGGTCATACTAGTAAAAGGGTTTTGCAAGATTAGATGACATTCAATTATTAAACTATATCTTAAGGGGAAGGACATCTGTAACACTAAAAGTTAAATGTTATGTATACAGTCCTGATAACTGGATATGTTAAAGCCTGGTGAGGGAACTTATATACAGTGACATGTTCCAGCTGCTGCAACATTTATTCAGTACTCATGGCTTTTGTTTCTCTCATAGAAGCATCCATCCCCAGATGACAACCTGTTTTTTCCCAACCAGACTTCAAATGGAACTGACTTCTAAAAGGGAACTCACACGTCCCCCATGTCGTCTCCCATGTCGTTGAGCCCCCTCACGTTCGACACCCCTTTTCAGCTCTGAAGCAGCCAGAATGAGCCGTCGCCCCTTCTCCTTACAGCAACAAGGAGTTACTAAAATTAGAGGGGGAATGAAGCCAGAAATAGATAGACAGTGTAGATAGGTAAATCCAGTCAGGTTGGATCTAGGAGGCCAATTTTGAGTGAGTCTGGGAAGTTGAAGACTGTCCTCTGAGGGTTACTGCTTACCAAGATGTAGAGCCTGCCCAAATAGATCCCCAACTGAGGGAACTATGATTGGTTCCCAAGTTTCCAGACAAAGGGGGTAATGAAAAACCAGCCTCTACTTCAGAGTAAAGCCTGTCCAAGGAAGCTGGCGTCACCCTTGTCCTTAGAAAGACCCATAGAGCACTCCTAGGCATATACCCACCCTGCTGAGTTGTTTGGCTGCAAATGACAGGAGAGATCTACAGCATAAGGTGTCCCTGACTCAGTCAGGCTAGGTGAGGGCCCATAGCAACCACCAATCAGCTTGAGACAGGGAAAATACCTGGGATGCCAGATGACCCCCCAGTAGTTTATGGTGGTTAATAACATGTTGGGAAACCATGTAGTTCAGCACGTACTCCCTTCGTGGCTTAAACCAATCAGTTCAAACGAATCCCCCTCTTGTACTAATCAATCACCCTTACCCAACTTGTTCCCGCCAGTCAATGTGCTAATCATGTTTTATAGTTGTTTTCTGATTTTCCCGCGTGTGTGTGTGATGATTTGCTAAGAGATGCTATGATGTATGTGGGGGTCCCTGCCTTCCCCAAAGAGTGTATAAAACTGCTGCAAACCCTGGGCTCGGGGCCTCTCAGTGTCACCAGTTGCTGTGTGTGCGCGCGGAGGACCAAGCTAGCTCGAAATAAATACCTCTTTGCTGCTTACATCAATCTTGGTCTCTGGGGGTCCTGAATTCAAGCATAACACTTTAATCTATATCTTCAACTTCATGTAATGTCTACCAAACAAGTGCATTGTATTTTTCATAGTCTCTGCTACATGTTTTGTTTAAAATCACACACATATATACATATATTTGTCTCTATATATCAAAATATTTAACTATGTTTGAAAACACATTCAAAAGCAAATATCAATAT
Organism: Ictidomys tridecemlineatus; assembly: GCF_052094955.1. NCBI lineage: Eukaryota > Metazoa > Chordata > Mammalia > Rodentia > Sciuridae > Ictidomys > Ictidomys tridecemlineatus. Next base: position 100,109,594 of record NC_135485.1, on the reverse strand, counting down.
TTTTAAAAGCAAATATCAATATTTTTATTTTCTACTTTCTATTATCTTCAGCTTTACTCTCTCCCATCGTTACCAATGTGTGAGTCAGCTTTCTGTCATTGTGAGGAAATACCTAAGATGATCAACTTGAAAAGATTATTCTGACATAGGGTTTCACAAGTTTAAGTCCATGATCACTTGGACTTGTTTGGGACTGTGGCAACTCTTGCCCAGGTCCCATGTGGGCGATAGAATTTAGGCTTCCTCTGTGTGAGGTGGGCTGGCTGTGAGATTAAGCCAAGAAAAAGAAGCTGCGAAGAAACCACACAACACGGAAGTGATTTCGAAAAGTGAGGGTGGGAAGGCTCTAGGACTTTAGAGGTCCTGCTTCCACACCGGGAAGAGAGACAGAGTGAGCCCACCTTTGGTTTATTTACACAGGGGAACTTCAAAGGTTTTCTACAGAATGTTCTTCACCAAATGAGGCAGGAGATGGGCTGTCCAAATGCAATGGGTCATGCCCAATTTCAGAGCTACCAGAGCTGTCCCATTGGTAGAGCGAGGACAGAGATTTCACACCTTGGGCAGTCTACACACAGGAATGCCAGGATCCTCTTTCCCAAGAGAGAACTAAGTCCCCCATGGCTCAGTCCTGAGGAAAAGACCACTCAAGTAGCTTTACGGGTGGTGCACTACAGGCAACAAAGCGCTTCATGGTAGGAGCTATAGCAGAGGAGGCCTGTTAATCTCACAGTGTCCCAAAAACAACCAGAGGGAGAATAAGGCCCTGGGTTTCCAATTTATTTTTTGTTATGTTTTGCATCTGAGGTGTCCTACAAAAGTTCCTGTGTTAATTGCAGGGATGTTCAGAGGTGAAATTATTAAATTATTAGAGCTATAACCTAATAAGTGGATTCATCCATTTGAAAAATTAATGATTTGAACCGATTTCTGTACTGGGTGGTAAATGTAGACAGGCAGGCCATAGCTGGAGGAGATAGGTCACTGGAGGTGTGCCCTGCAGGTGTTCATCTTCCTTGTAGCACCTTTCCCTGTCTTTCTCTGTTTCCTGGCCACTGTAAGTACAGGGATGCTTTTCTGCTATGATGTTCTGCCTCTTCTCTGCCCCAGAGCAATAAAGTCATCTGACCATAGAATGAACCTCTGAAATTGTGAACCTTCTCTAACTTGTTCTTGTCAGGTGTTTTGATCACAGCTGACTAACACACCCTTCAAGGGCACACTCCCAGAAAATCAACTTCCTCCCACCAGATCCTGCTTCCTGAATGTTCCATTACCTCCCTATAGCAGCAACCACATCCTTAACCTATGGGCCTTTCAGAGAGCTTATCTAAACCATTCCAGAATGTTATAGTTTATTATAAGCTAAAAGTTATAAATCCATTTAAGTTGTACAATGTTGGTGACAAAATAAATGTTGTGTCTCATGACAAATACTGTTTACATCCTCCAAATTATTAGTTAACTGACTGATTACTTGTCACCCAGGTATGCCTTAAGATTTTAAGAATCAAGGAGGTTTTTGTTTTTTAAATTTCAGTTAAACTGAGATACTTTGAAAGACTTTTGTGTATTGGATAATTATACTGAGAACTAGGAAGGCAAGTTACTTTTTACTTAAACATTAAAAGTACCTATACACAGAAGCTTCCCAATCAAGATATTGCATCACTGAGAATGATAAACAATCTTTTAATTATATTAGAAAAAAATTTATTCAGCTACTAAAGGCAAAAGTTTATAGATCTCATAAATTCAGTAAATAAGATGAATTTAATGAGGGTCTACAGTTCAAATACAAATTTCAATAGAAGTGTGAAGTCTGATCCAAGCCAAGCGACTTGACTATTAAGACTGTTGTGATTATCCATTTGCTTGAAGGCTAGTACGTCAAGCATTTTCTAAAAATATATGCAAAGGCTGTTGGCCATTCATGATCCTCTTTTTATTTATTTATTTATTTTAATTTTAGGTGGACACAATATCTTTATTTTATTTTTATGTGGTGCTGAGGATTGAACCCAGAGCCTCATGTATGCTAGGAGAGCACTCTATCACTAAGCCACAACCCCAGCCCTCATGCTCCTCTTTAGCATACTTAATAACCAGAATTTCCTATGGGACTAATTCAGATACTTGGAAACTATCTTGGCTTAATTTGAACTTTATTTTCAATATAAGGGACATATGCCACCAAAATTATAGAGCTGTGAAATCGAAAGAGACTGTTTTTACCTTCACATTTGAAAAAAAAAATGCACTTAGGTAAAGAACAAAATCAGTTCTATGTAGGCACATGTATGTAAATAAACAGAAAGAAACAAGTCTGTTAGCAGTTTCCTTTGAGTAGGGAAATAGAGTAGTTGGACTTCCAATTTTTACTTTCTACAATTAGATATTGTAAAGATCCTTTACAATAAAATTACATTTAAAAAGGGAATCCATATAATTCTTAAAGCTTTAGAGAAAAGAAAATAATATGGTTTTCTTTAATTTTTTTCACAGATACATTCTGGTGATTTGATTTGAGATAATTTCACCTCGCACAGTTTAAGGTCATTTCTTGTGTTTGTGATTTTCAAAGAAGGTGGGGAAAAGCGTAGAACCTTTTACAGAAATAATTTTCAAATATTTGTTTTTAAAGTAAAAAAATTCATCAAATGATATATTATCTTAAATTCAACAAGTGGAACAGATAAAGTTGGAGCTGCAGGATTCTTACTGGTTCATTCCTTGTTCTCTTGGCAAGTGAAGCATACTTTGAAAACCACTTCTATAAATATGCTTGCTCATAAAGGAGGTATTTGTTAAATGAGTGTTATATTTTTTAGTTTATTTTACCAATATAAATGTTTAATAATGCCTTCCATAATATTCTAGAAGATATAAAGGAATAATCAGCTTGCAAATGTGTGTAGGATCTCAGGCAAGTAAAATACACTTGTTGCTATCAATTCAATTATGACTGACAGATTTCTGCAGGATAAAGACGGGTTACACTTTGTTATTTCTTGTCATATGGATAGAATGACATTTGATAGGTAATCTTACCAAGCACTTACATATATTGCTTGCTATTGTTTGAATGTATGTGTCCCTCCAAAGTTCATGTTGGAAATTAACCCTCAAGGGACAGTTAAGAGATGGGGCCTTTTGGCAAGTAAGTCATGAGCATTTTACCCTCATGAATGGGACTAGTGTTCTTATGTTATGGTTTAGATATGAGGTATCCCCCCAAAGCTCATATGTGGGACAATGCAAGAATTTTCAGAGGTGAAATGGTTAGATTGAAAGGTGTAACCCTACCAGTGGATTAATACACTGGATTTACTGACAGTAACTGTAGGCAGATAGGGAGTGACTACAGGAAGTAGGTCACTTTGGTTGTGCCTTTGGGGTATATAGTTTGTCCCTGGTGAGTGGAGCATACCCTTTCTCTCTCTGTCTCTGTCTCTATCTCTCTCTCTCTCCTTCCTGGTTGCCATGTCCTGAACTGTTTTTCTCTGTCACACCCTTCTACCATGATGTTCTGTCTCACATCAAGCCCAGAGCTATGGAGTTAGCCAACCATGGACTTGAAACTGTGAGCTGAAATAAATTTTTCCTCTTCTACGTTGCTCTCATCATTTATTTTGGTCACAGTGATGAAAAAAACTGACTAAAAGAGTTTGAAAAGAGTAGTGTAGTGCCTTTTGCTCTTCCCCTTTGGCCAGTGTTCATCCCTTCCTCCCTGTGAGGATGCATCAAGAAAGCACCATCTTGCAAACCCCTACCAGACACGAAATCTGGAGGCACCATAATCTTGGAATTTCCAGCCTCAAGAACTGTGTGAGCAATATATTTTTATTACTGTATTTGTGAATTATACAATTCGTGATATTTTACCAGAGCAACAGGAATGTGTGAAGGCATTGCTGGAATACTCTGCGTAGTATATGCATGCATTTAAAAGAGCATCACTATGATCGGTCATTGAATATTATCTAATGACCACAATAATAACTGTCTCCCACCTGTGGTGTTTACCCATTCGTGTGTTGAAAGCATGGGTTCTCAGGCTCATACAGGATTTCTACATGAACAAACATTGCAGTTTCTGGACTTTGCTTAACTCAGGTCAATGCTCTCAAAAGGAGTCCTAGTCAGCAGTGAGGAATTCACAGGCCACAGAGGAGGGCTTAAAACTTTCCTTGACAATTATTGAAATGACGAAGAATGTTTTCCTGAACCAGAATGACCTTATCTAAAAGCTTCAGGTGTGTTAACCACAGCATTGCCAAAGGAAGACAACCACTATGCTATTTACTTACTTAATCTATCACTTTGGTTGGCTCTTCTTGAAGAAAAACACTGTATGATGAAATATGAATCCAGTGCAACTATCCCAAGGTAAGAAGGGGCCTTAGTTTGCTTAATTGCTTTTCTTTCTATTTTGTCTCCCCATAAAGAGCAAATGTAATTTTTTGAAAGTATAAAATATTACTTTTAGGTTTACTGAAGTAAAAATCTCCAAAGATTTAATCTGAGGAAGTGTAGAAGACATAACTTAATGCCTACCTAAAAACTACGTGTTCAGGTATGACAGTCTGTCCCTTCCTTGGCTTTAGTGATAAAATCAGTATTGATCTAAATCAACCTCTGTAACAACATTCCTCTTTGCCAGTTGTTGATTTAGGGCTAAGCTTGATTCATTTTTTGCCAGTGGAATTTATAGGCAAAGCTACTGGGAGTCAATGGTAAGATTTTCCTTCTTAATAAAAAGAAAAAAATCTCTCCTTTTGTTATTAAATACATATGTGAGGGGAGGTTGGGAAGTTTGGGTTATGGATGAGACTGTGTTTCTTTGAACTCTAGCAACCATTATTGACTAATAAAAAAAATGAGGATTAGCTAATCACAGAAAGCAACCAAGGGCTATGACACCATTGAATTTTTAAACAAACCTTGGACACTGTACGGTTTGGATATAAGTTGTCCCCCAAAACTCCCATGTTAATGCAGGAATGGTCAGAGGTGAAATGATTAGACTATGAGAACTGAATCTACCCTAATCAGTCCATCCTAATTTGAATGGTAACTATAGAAAGGTGAGGCATAGTTGGAGGAGGTGGGTCACTGGGTGCTTGCCTTGGAAGGGATTCATCTTTCCCATGGCCCATTTTCCTCTCTCTGTGCGTCCTGGCCACCATGAATTCCTCAGCACTCCTTCACCATACCCTTCTGCCACAATGTTCTGCCTCATCTTGGGGCCAGAGCGATGGAGTCAGCCCACCATGAATTAAACCTTTGGAACTATGAACCAAAATAAACTTTTCCTTCTATAAGCTGTTCTTGTTGGGCACTTTGTTAACAGCGATGGAAAAAAGCTAACACAGACCCACTTACCTCCAGACATCTTGTGTGAGAAAAGTAAATTTTTATTTTTTAAGGGACTTTTGGCCAAAAGTCCTGTCACTACAGCCAAAGTCAAAGTAGTACAAAAGATGATTTTGATTCAAAAGCAACTCTAAGACACTCTGATCAGAGGCAGCAATGAGGAGCTTTTAGCTTAACACATTGCAAAATCTTCTTAAAGGATGACTGATTAGAACACTGCCTTTGCATTGATACTTCTAAAAACTGCAGGAAATAACATTTCAGGGACTAAAAAAACAATTTCAAAGTTTTTGGTCAATAGAAATTATACCAACTGTAAGATTATATATAGTTTTTCCCTCCTTCATCCCCAAAGTTCAATTGTAATATTTGAATACTGAATGAAAAAAGTTGGGCATGTAAATATTTGGTTATTTTTAAATGCCTATTCCTGAAACAACAAAAAAAATGTTTCATTTCTTACTTTAACTACTTGTAAGTTTCATTTCATTTCTTGCTTTAACTATAACTTGTAAAATTCTAGTGGTCATTCAAAATCTAACTCAAATGTCATCTTCTCAAAAAGTATTTCCTAACTTTGCAAAAACAGACTCCTTTTAAAACATATATTTATTTATTTATTGTACTGGAGATTGAACCCCAGGGCCCAGGGCATGGTAGGTAACTGTGTTATCACTGAGCCGCATGCTTAGCCCTTTCTATTTTAAGTTGCTCAGGCTGACCTTGAACTTGATGATCCTCCTGCCTCAGCCTCCTGAATAGCTGGGGTTACAGGTTTGTGCTACTGCCTCTGGCTGACAAATGCCCTCCTATTTTCTCTGAGAACATATTCATTCATTTAACAAACATTTATTAAGCTTTGGTTATTTCTAGCTCTTCCTCTGGTGATGCAGAAGTGAAAAGCCTTACATAGTTCCTATATTCAGAGCTTACAATATAGATAAATCCTTAGCAACCAATATGAAGTGTGGCAAGTTTCTATTTTAGGCATATTAGCTAGCATATGTTAACAACCAATGAAGTTAATTAAACTTTTACTGGGTTTGTATAGTGTGTAAGGCACAAGAGATATAAAAATGTTTTTTAAGGGAGGGACAGAAACTGATAATGTGTTCAACAAACTAGTTTCCTCTGCTGCCTGGGCAGAGTCAACATTTCCCAGGCTGCCTTATAGGTTTGTGTGGCATGTGACCTGTAGACTGGCCAATGAGATGTGGGCATAAAATAATGTGCTATTTCTAGGATTCATCCAGAAGAAGCCTTCATGAAATTCTCCATATCCCCCTCTCTTTCCCATTTTCTGAAACTAAGGACTCTTAAGTGCTTAGGAGATAGCAAAGCCATAATATAAAAAAATCTTGACTTCCAGAATCACTGAATAGAAGTCCACCAGCTGAACTCCTGCTTGGACTTTACCTGCATGAAAAATAAACTTTTGCTGTGTTTGGTTACTGAGATTTTGGAGTTCTTCTGTTATAGCAGCTGGTGTTGCCTTATGTACTTTAATTATGATGTAAAAAGTGCAGAGGGGAGAGGGCATTGCTGTGCTTGGCTGGGGGTGGATACATCAGGATAGTATGGTGGGAAACAAGTCTTAGAAAACAACTTGGTCATGTAAAGAAACCTTAGAAGACCATTCCAGGCAGAGAAACCATATGAGCAAAGAATAAAATATGAATAGGAAGGTGCATATAGGGAATTCTATGTATATCTGTGTTAATTAGAACACAGAAATGTTTGTGATCTGAGCAGTCAGAAGAAAACGCTAAGTATACATGCTTGAGCTATTACCTCCTAGTCAGGTTAGCTTGGGCAAATTCATAAGTCAGTCTGGACAAGTTTCTTCTTGTTTAAGATGGAGACAATGCCTATGTCTCCCAAATCCTAAAATAGTGTACTTCATAGAGTCCATAGAGATGCCTTCCGCTCCTCTGTCTTCTTTTATTGAAATATCCTTTGAGAAGGAAGCCACCCATGCACATGGTACACTGAAGAGCACAGATAAGGGACACTGGTAAATTCAAACTTCACAGAAGACACAGAAAAACAAATTAGAGAATTGATTTTTTAAAAGACAAAGAGCTTTCATTATGTTTGTTAGAACAGAGAGACAGGGCTGGGTGCAAACTTCATCAATCAGCTCAGCCTTTGATCAGGAACCAGACTACACCTACGGGAATGAACCCATTTTCCCGGTGGAAAATAAGCCACCGAAGAAAGGAGGGGACTGGGCTTATATATGTTGTGGGTGACGTAGTGAGCATGCCAGTCTGGGCACTCAGGAATTTGAGTCCTTGAGTTGGGGATTGGTGGACAGCACCTGGAGAGGTACTGTCTTGAAAGAGATTAGTATTTCCTAGAGACTATCACTTCTAGGTTGGATAAGACACTGTCTCCCCTCCTGTGGCCAATATCTGGGAGGGACTTGTGTTGGGAGAGAAAAAAGTCATCATTGTATGGAATTTCTATCTATTTCTTTCTCCTGGGTCTAACTATTTTGGGGTGTTTTGTTTTCCATATCCAATAATGTTGGCAAGACATAGTTAATAACTTTAAAACGTTATTAAAAACACTCCAGAACTTATCATAATTGTGGCTTCCTTAGCACAGATGACACATGACTAAAATACTGAGAGCACTCCCTCATTATATGATTGCATACACAGGCTACTCCACTTCCTTGGTACTGTATTACCAAGCTTTGTGTAAAAAAATTGTAAATCTTTTTTTCCTCCAGAAGAAAAATGTGTTCTGTCGCTAGGATTTGTATGCTGACCAAGAATCAGAAGCACACTAATAGGACTAATAAATATTTGGCCATGAACCAGATAGTCAATAATCTCTTGTATTCTGTGAATATTTTCAAATGAAGAAATGTTTCACATTATACTTGTAAAGCAAGAGATTTTCAAGGGTCTGTGGGTAACAAATAAATGACTTCAGGAACCAGGCAGGTAATAAGTAATGTGGAGTCTGTGGCATCATCTGGAGTGGGTCAAACCCAACTGAAGACATTCAAATCACCACAGGCCTCTGGAGCTAATCCTATGGTTTTACCTCCCATCTAAAGAAACTGAGATTAGGGTTAGGTGACTCTTAGAGTACATATAGTAAGCACAGTAATCAGAGTCAATGCAGAAGACAGAAACCACTCCAGATATTTAAGGCAGAAAGAGATTGTACACAGAGAACTGGGTGTTCAGGAGATTGTGGAAGGGCTAAAAGTGCAGGGTCTAGGCTGGGTCCCCAAGAATTACTTCTACAACACTAGTAACTGAACCATTGAGGAATTTTGCCATAAACAAGAAGCTACACAGGGCCTCTGGAGTTCAAGAACACCACTAAAGTTGTGACCCAGATATGCTGGGATCTAGAAACTATCTGGACAGGAAACACAGAATATACTTGCCACCTCCCTCAACTGCCCCTTGAAAGCCACAGGGCTAGTGATTCAACACAGTGACACTGAGTCTGAGTGTCTCAGCTGCATAAGTGCCTCTCAACACCCACAATTCTGAAGACAGGACACTGGCATCTCCTGTACTTTTTTTTTTGCCAGAAGAAAACAGCTATAGGGGCTGGGGTTGTGGCTCAGAGGCAGAGTGCTTGTGTGAGGCACTGGGTTTGATCCTCAGCACCACATATAAATAAATAAATAAGGATATGGTGTCCATCTACAACTAAAAAAAAAATTAAAAAGAAAACAGCTACAAATAACAGGAAGGTGGGCTCTACCTCACTCTCTCCTTGCTTTAGAAACATCAGGCAAGTTTACTTGCCAGACCCTAATTTTTATCCAGAACTCTATCTCAAAGGAAGTCTGGGGGAAATGTTTCTTAGCTTTTTCAGGTTCTGCTGTACAAGAAGGCAAAAGCAAACAGGAATGGACAAGTGCCACCTTTCACATTCACCTAGCAACTGCAGCTACAGGCCCTAGGACTTAGATCTGGATCACTAATTCTATTCTTCTTATTCTATAATTACCTTTTATGGAAGTCCTAAAAAATGATGAAAATGTATCGACAGGGTTATTATTCTACAAACCTTCAAATACTAGAATAAATGCCAGTTTGGCACAGAGAAGACACACAGGTATTTGCTTAATAGATGTTTCATTCCTGACTTTGAAAGAAACCATAAACTAGAATTCCACCGAGAGTACTGCGTAGCAGCACTAACTGTCAAGTGGAGGCCCTTTAGGGAGGGGTGAGAAAATGGAGTTGACTTGGCAAAGGCATCTGCTCTGTGTCTGCTAGTGGTATAGATTTCTTGTTAGGAAGCTAAAGGAACGGGAGGATTCCCGCCACTAATCTTTGGGTGCAACAAATCACAGCAGAGTCTAGGGTGACATAACAAGGGTGTGATGATAAGCTGATACCTGATAAACAAAAGGCCACAGCTTCCACCGGCTTTGAGCAGGTCCAGGCAATGGGATCTGATGATGCTTACTTAGCACGTTGACAGTGCTAACCTACTCCACCAGAAGCAACATCCTCTGGTTGATTTGACAACTAAAAAACAACGAGGAAAATCCCACTACACACACACACACACCACACACACACACACACACACACACCACAACCGGAAAGGGTTGCGCGCTCACTCCGGATCGCGGGCTCTGCTAGAGCTACACCATCACACGGCGGAGAGGGTTTCTTTGCCCTGGGTATTCTCCCCCGCTACTCACTCCGCAGGCTGTGGCGCAGGTGACCCCGCTTCGCCTGGCGCGTTAGGAATTGAGCATCTGGGCGGCGGCGGTCGGGGGCTCAGTCTAGGCAGCGGGCACTGGGTGTCCCGGACGCACGGCCCCAGGCAGCCCCACGGGCACGGCTGCAGATAACCAATCCTGGGGCCGATTACCTGCCGCCCCGCCTTTCCCACACACCCACGCCCAGCGGTACAGCCGGAGAAGGTCTGCCCAGCGCGCGGGTGGAGGCTCAGGAGCAAGCCCGGGGGGTCCGCCCGCCGCCTCCTGGCTCCGCCCCGCCCGTGGCAGGAGGCCCTCCGCCAGCCCTGGGACCTGGGAACCTCAGCGTGCGGCCTTTCAGTCACTTGTTCTAAAAAAAAAAAAAAAAAAAAAAAAAAGTGTGCGAGTTCTACCGCCCCCTGGAGCCCCGGACACGCGCGCGTTTCCCCAGGGGAACTCCTAGGAAGGGTCGGCAGCGTGCGTGCGCCCCCAAGCGCAGCGCGGTTTCTTGCAGGAGCCTGGAATGCGGGACACGCAGCCCTTTGCGTGCTTATGGTTCCCTGAACCAACTTCCAAATTCTGTATTTCGACTCCACTGTGTAGTTGTACTATTCAGAAATGTCTTCTTGAGTCAGTGGGAAAACAAGATTTTTTTTTCTTTAGATGACAAAAAAGAAAAGTCTTGTAGCGTTCATCGTTTCTTTAACCCGTGCCCTGTTGCTGTAATTGATTTAGATTTTAACCTTTCCACCAGCATACTGGTTCTTTTTGATGTTCACTCCCATTTTCGTGGCTTCTTTTCCTTCGTATCCTCCTCTCCTACATTCGTGCGGGCTCGCGCACGTGCTGTGTTTGTGGTGTGTATGCGCCTTACCTGTCTTTTCACGCCTTTATATAAGTGCCAATTTTAATCCTGCCTTCAGGCAAGAAGGTCTGTCTTCAAGTAAATATCTTCACCAGACATAAATCATTCACTGTCTCTCAGATCCTTCCTTGTGATGAACCTCAGGTCCATCCAATATTACTCCTCAGAGTATCTAAAATGATTCTTTAACTAAACTGAACTGTACCTTTTCTAAGCTTGAAAAAATTTCTGGTCACATCAGGCTTCCTCTTATCACAGAATTGAAAGTTTTTTCCCCTTTCCTTTCAGTCATATAATCTTCATTGATATATTGCCTGATTTGATTAACATGACTTAGGAGAACATTGAACACTTTTTCACTGCTTGTTACGTTTACCATTCTTTATGGTTATCTCTGAGAGAACTAACTGAATGTCTGTTCATGTTAAAATTAATTTTGTAGAACTAATGTGTTGATTTGAATTCACTAATTTAAAGCTATAAGAAACTGATGTGACTCCATTTTTGAGAAACCAGCTTCTCTCAAGGCTTGTCCAGAGGGAGGGGGCATGACCCTTGTCCTTGGAAAAACCCTCAGAGCCCTCCTAGGCACAAACCCACCCTGCTAAGTTGTTTAACAGGAGCCATCTGAGGTGCCTGGTGTCCCTGACTCAGTTATGCTAGTTGAGGACCTTTAGCAACCCCTAGCAACCACCAATCAGCGGGAGACAGCAAAATATCTGAAATGCCAAGTGACCCTCCTCTTAGTTTTGATGATTGATAACAGGATCAGGCCACCCTGCAAGTTTAGCTTAAACACTCTTGTAATCTCTCCCAGCCTAAACCAATTGGTTCAAATGTATCCACCACTTGAACTAACCAATCACCCTTGCCCAACTTGTTCCCGCCAGTGAATGTGCTAATCAATGTTAGGAGTTGTTTGATTTTCTTGCAGTATGAAATGATTTGCTGTGTGATGTTGTGATGAATGGAGTATCCTCCCAAAAACTATAAATCCTCACTGAACCAAGGGACTCACTCTTCAGGACCACTGTGTCGAAAATGGTTGTGAGTCCAGCTCAAGGTAGCAACAAAGACTCTTTTGTGATTGCATTAGATTCGGCTCCTGGGGTCCCATGAATCTGGCATTACGGCTATACATGTAAGACCTACTCCTGCATAAAGTATTTCATGATATTCTTAGAAACTTCAATATTCCATTAACTGATTAGTCCAACTCTGGAATTTCATAAAGTAGAAACTAAAATCCAATATAAATTGGGTGACTTGGTCTAGGCCACAAAAAGCCTTTGCTATCTACCTGTGGAATACTTGATCTAGAACCCCAGAGCAAACTTAGTCAGTGAACTTTCACAAAACTACTTAAAATATCCTTTGTTGTGCATTCCAAACCCAGTTTCATCAACTACATAATATTCTTCTCCATCCATAAAGTGTTATCCTTTAATTGTCCATTTTGAAATTTTCCTTGCTAATTAAGGTCCTAAAGAAAAGTCTAAGAATAAACTGCTCATTTATTGAATAGCTAGATATTTGTGTATCCTACCACTTGGGTCTTTGGAGGTCTTTACAACAAATAAACAACAAGCATAAAATCCGAAAACTGAAAACAAAACTTCTAAAATGTTGTAGAGTTATCATTTGTACATTTATTTAAACTATTTCTCAAAATTTTTATTAACTTTGTTTCCCATTAAGTAAATCTTTATTTGTCTAAAAATTATTTCTAAATTTCATATACTCTTGTCAGTTATCCTGGAATTTGGTGACAAAAATCTGTACTCAATAAACCAAAACCAAAAAATAACAAACTCTCAAACTCATAATATTGACAATTAATTAACTATATATTTCTTAGGCCCTTGTTAAATATAATTGCTCATTTTAGTACAAATTGTTTAGACTAATAATACCAAATTAGTGATAATAGCTGTGAGGATGACCTTAGGCCTGAGCCTAAGCAACTCCATTTTAAAAACTGCAGTTCAAAAACTCCAGTCTAGGAGTTTTCTAGAAATTCTAATGGAGTTAAAACTAGGCATATCTAACAGATCCCTCCAGTACGGCCTCAAACCAGTTACTTCCCCTCACCCTGATAAACAGAGTGAAGCCTCTGCCAGGCTGTCCTTGTCCAATAAGAGGGAAAGGTGAGAAGATCAGGGTGGAGACCACCAGACCAGATGTTTCTGACCCCGGGGTAAATGATGTCACTGAGAAATCCGGTGGTAGCTGGTAAGGATTGAAAAGGGGGTCAAAAGCCCCAAAATTTAGTGTAAATAATAGAGCAAATGAACAGGGATTCAGCCAGCCGAAACAAGGATGCACTGGAGCTGGAGAGCCTGATGAGGACCTGGCATCCCATCACTTGTCATCATTTTCCTGATCCTCTTCGTGATCCTTACAACTCTCAAAACTCTACCTTCATCTGGACCTTGGTGAGAGCAGCAACTTCTCCCTGGGATCCTCTCCTTAACCACTCCATGCTAGGAGAAGCCTGCCTTGGTTCTGGAACTGATCACCATGGTCTAAGTGAGTGTGCATCTGCTGGACATAAAGCCTAAAGCTTAAGACTTTTTGAACTTTGCATTTCGAGGGAATGTCTGTCATTAGCCTGTCATGATTAAGTGTGTTTTGCAGTGCTTAGAATTAACCTAGAATTATTTGCTGCAAATGAATTAATCTAGAATTGTTTGCTATGAATTGATTATGTATATTGCAGTGCCTAGCATTAAGGACTGTCATTTTTTTGCTTAAGAAACTATAGATGTGGTACAAAGGTATATTAAGAATTGTAATGCAAATAATAATAAAATAATGTGAAAAAAGAAACTATAGAGTGAAATTGTATTGAATAATTTGAGTGAACAGCCAACATCCTTGTACATAGTTTGTATTATTAGTAGCCTTTAACAGATTGAGGGAGATATTGACAAGTTTAAAGAGAGAGAGAAGAGGTTCTTTGACTGTTTTTTCCTTAACCAAATCAGGCAGCCAATTGGGTATATCAATCATCCTCTTCCAGCAATTCTTCCTATTGAATGTCCGGCCACTTGGGCATGGTGTGGGAGGAGCCAGGCCTGGGTTTTCCCAATGGCCACCCAGTATCTATTGTTATTGTGTTCACAGGCCTGGGGATCTCCGTGGTAACAGTCTTTTGGAGGGGTTTCGTTAGAATTTAAAACTCTTCTTAGGAAGAGTTTGGCTACAGTTTGTGGGACAGGATGGTACAGGGTTTAACCTGCCCTGCACTACACTTTGAAAGAGAGTTAGCAGGTATAAGGCCAGTAGACATAGGTCTAAAAAGGGTGTGGCTGTACTGTGTTGCCGTGGGTTCCTAGATCCTATCGGGAGGCCCTTCTTATGTATGTTCTTCTCCTCTGGAACAGGAGGGAAGGTGGTGCATGACTGTGGAAAACGGAGCTTGAGAGGGTTATCTGGGGATATCTCACAGGTAAATCTGGGCGATTGTGGGGGTCCTGCAAGGTTGGGAGCTGTAGTGGGATTGTCCTCTGGAGGGCTTGCCGCTGGTTTTAACCTAGAAATATGAATCCAGGGGGTTAGTTTCTTTCCTTCCTGTTGGAGTTTTGCAGCATTGGGTGTACACAGGACTACCTGTAATGGCCCTTCCCATTTTGGGGTTAGGGAGGATCTTTCCCCTGGGGAAGAAAAGTAGACCCATTCTCCTGGCTTGAGCAGAAAGGAGGCAGCTGAGATCTCTGGATCCAAAAGCAACAAATCTTGTTGCTTCCATAGCTCAGAGTGTATAAGGAAGAGGAGGGGAAAAGCATATTGGTAGGGTAGGGGCCAAGGCTCTGGTGAGATTCCCAGGGGGAGAAGGGGAAGACCATTCATTATCTCAAAGGGGAGGCAAGGGATGGCTTTAGTAGGGCAAGAGGGAGGAGTTGAACCCAATCTAAATGAGTCTCTAAAGATAGTTTTGTTATGATGTCTTTCATTGTGTGGTTGGTTCGATCAACCTTACCTGAGGTTTGGGGGCGATAGGGACAATGAAAGTGCCATGGGATGGACAATGTCTTTGCCACATCCTGGGTTACTTGAGAGACAAACTCAGGCCCATTGTCAGATTGGATTGAAGTGGGCATCCCAAACTGAGGGATTATTTCGGTTAGGACGATGTTAGCCACCATGGTAGCTGGCTTATTTGAGGTGGGAAAGGTCTCTACCCAACCCAAGAATGTGTCTAATATTAAAACTAGTTTGTATGTCAAGTTTTTTACTCTGGGCATTTTGGTAAAGTCGATTTGCCAATCTGCCCTGGGTATATGGCCCCTAGCCTGATGACAAGGGAAGGTTCTTGGTTTTAAAGATGTATTGGGATTCACTGTTTTGCATATCTGGCATGAGGCTGTGATTTGCTGTATCACTTCTTTATCCTGGGGAGTCAGAGTAAAGAAAGAGTGGAGAAAGGCTTTGAGAGTCTGCGAACTGGTGAGGAAAATGGAGTGGAGGTAAGTAAAGAGGGCGTGTTTTGATGGGTCTCTGCTATTGGGTAATGTTGGAGAGCATGTGGCGATGAGAGATCCGGTGGGGTCTGAAAGGGCGGCTGACCTGGCTGCCTGATCTGCTTTTGAATTCCCCTGTGTGACGGGGGAGGAGTCATTTTGGTGTGATCTGCAATGGACAACTCCAAGTTTTTAGGAAGCTGGGAGGCTTGTAGTAGCTGGGTGATGGATGTGGAGTTGGTTATAGAGGTTCCCTTTGAGTTCAGGAGACCTCTCTCCTTCCAAATTGCTGCATGAGATAAGAGAATGTGGAAAACATTTGGAATCAGTATAAAGTGTAAGATTTTTCCCCACTGCCAATTCACAGGCTGAGTTGTAGCTACCAGCTCAGCCTGTTGGTTGGTGGTATTTGCAGGCAGGGGATTGGCTTCTATTACTCATGATAGGGACACTATGGCATATCCAGCTTTTCTGATCCCCTCATGCATAAAGGAGCTGCCATTAGTGAACCAGGTGTAATCAGATTGGTCTAGAGGTCCCTCAGTGATATTAGTTGGGCATGGGAGGAAGTTTTCTAGAATTTCCCTGCACTTATGTGTTGGGGACTGTGTTTGACCTTGAGCCTGAATGGGTAACAGAGTTGCCAGGTTGAGAGGGGCGCAGGTTTGGAAGGTCACAGAAGAGTCTAGAGGAAAGAGACCAAGAGAGAAAGAATTCGACAGGGAGGGAGTGTTTGCAGTCCTTTGTACATTAGCAAGTCCTCAAGGTGATGAGGAGAAGTGACAGTGATTTGAGCTCCAAAGGTAAGCTTTTGCGATTCTTTTAATAAAACATAGGAGGTCGTTAGGGCACGGAGACAAGGAGCCCATCCCAGGACAGTTGGATCTAACTGTTTTGAGAGTTATGCCACCGGAGAGAAGGTGGGCCCATACATTTGTCCCAGCACCCCCAAGCCCTGCCCTTTGTTTTCATGGACATAGAGAGTAAAAAGCCTATTAACATCTGGCAGGTGTAGGGCCAGTGCTTGTAAGAGGGCCTTCTGGAGGGTTCTGAAATGTGGTGCAGCTGAAAGTAACAAGGGCTCATGCTTGTCCCCCTTTGCTAGATCATATAATGGTCTTGCAAGTAAAGAGTAATTTGGTACCCATGCCCTAAAATAGCCTGCAAGACCTGGAACGAGAGAATCCCCTCCTTAGTTTTTGGTACTGGAAGGCTTTCAATAAGGCCTTTTCTATCAGCTGTGATAGCTTTCTTCCCTTGGGAAAAGTGGAACCCTAAGTAAACAACCTCAGAGAGAGAGAGAGCTGCACCTTTTGTGGAGAAACCCTATAAACTCGGTTAGCAAGAAAATTCAAGAGGGTAGCTATGTCAGACTTTGAGGTTTCTAATGAGGGACTACAGAGGAGGAGGTCATCAACATATTGTAGGAGGGTTGAGTCTGGGCATAGAGGGAAAACAATCCTCAAGATCTCCAGCGAGAACTTGTCCAAAAATATGTGGGCTGTCTTGAAACCCCTGAGGCAGGACAGTCCAGGTTAACTGTTGGGAATGTCTAGTTTCTGGATCAGTCCAGGTGAAAGTAATATGTCTTGGGAAGAGACGGATAGTGGAATTGAAAAGAAGAGATCTTTAAGATCAATAACTGAAAACAGGTAGAGTTTGCAAGGAATGAAGGAAAGGATAGTATAAGGGTTTGGAACCAGGGAATGTATGGGCCTAGTTGAAGAATTTATTAACCTTAAGTCCTGCACCAAACAGTGTGTTCCGTTAGGCTTTTTTACTGCTAAAATTGGGGTATTGAATGGAGAGTTTGTGGGATGGAGGAACCCCTTTCTTATTAAGCTCTGAATGATTGGCTTTAGGCCATTAAGACTGGCAGTTGGCAGCGGGTACTGGGCCTGGTTTGGGAAGTGGTTAGGGTCTTTAAGATGCACTTCCACGGGAGAGCAATTTGCAGAGGACAGGGTTTCAATGTCCCATACAATTGGACCTACTATTTTACAGGGGAGAGGAAATGTGTGTTCTGGTGGTCGTTGGGGTCTCCACACCAGACACAAAGAGGTAAAGTCTCTTCTTCGTCAGGGAGTAAAGCCATGGCGGAGATATGAATAGGGGAGGACAATAAGCGTATGGTTATGGAGGACTTCAAGATGGATAATATATCCCTTCCCAGCAAGGGGGCCAGACACTGAGGCATAACCAAAAAAGGGTGTGAAAAGGAGGACTCAGATAAGGAGCAAGTGAGGGGAGGAGTTCTGTGCGGGATGATGGTTTGACCTCCTATCCCAACAATAGGAGATTTGGAGGGATAGGTAGTTCTCCAAAACTCTCTCAGAACCAAGAATGTGGCCCCGGTGTCTACCAAAAAGTTTATGGGACACCCATCCACTCAGATAACCACCTGGGTTCCAGCTTGGTGATTGAATAGGTGGGGACAGAAGACCCAGGGCCCTGTCAATCCTCGGCTGCTAGGCCCAGCAAGTCACTGGTGGGGTGACTGACCTCAGCTCCCCTCCGGGAATTGGGGCAGTCTGATCCCCAGTGGCCAGGACATCGGCATCTGGGGCACAGTCTGGGTGGTGCCCTGGAGTTAGGGCAAGCCCTAGCCCAATGTCCTTCATTACCACGCTTAAAGCAGGGCCCAGGGGGTCCTCATTGTGGGGGTTGTTGTCTCCCCCTTTCCATAGGTTGGAAGGAGCCCTGTAACACCTGGGCCAACATCTGGCATTTTTGGTGTTTTGCTCTTTCATTTCTATTGTGGTAGACCTTGAAGGCTGTGGCCAACACCTCGGTCTGAGGAGTCAAGGGTCCCCTCTCTAATTTTTTTAGCTTTGCCCGGATGTCAGAGTAGCTTTGTGAGGAAAAATAGGTCATAAGAAGTTGCCTCCCATCCTGGGATTCAGGGTCCAAATTAGTGTATTGAACAAGAGCCTTTGTTAGTCAGTCTAGGAAGGCGGAGGGGTTTTCATTCTTCTCCTGGATGACTTCCTGGAGTTTATCAAAGTTAATAGCCTTTTGTGCTGCCGCCTTCAGGCCAGCTATCAGACAGGTAATAAGGTGGTCCCTGTGTCCCAAGTCTTGGGGGTCATTATAATCCCAATGGAGGTCTTGGTCTGGAACCGCCTGGTCCCCTAAGGGATGGTGGGCATTAATTAGTCTGATGAACCTGGTCTGCATAGGCCCTAGCCTGGTCCCAGACCTTTCTCCTTTCCTCAGGGAGGAGAGTATTGGACAGAATCATATAGAGATCATGAAAGGTGAGGCTATAGGCTTGAGTTAAGTATTGAAACTCTTTAATATAAGAGACAGAGTTTGCAGTGTAAGATCCCAATTTTTTTTTTCTACTTGAGAAAGGTCAAGCATAGAAAAAGGAACATAAACCCTTAAAATCCCATCCGGCCTGGCGACCTGGCATCAGATCTGCTGGCATCTTGACCTTGCATTTGCCAGCCTCCAAAATGTGAAGATGAGGCTTGTTGTTTAATCCACCAGTGTATAGTAATTTGTTACAGCAGCCTGAACTAAGATGCTTACAAATAATTAAAAATTATTTTGATAAAATGAGTTCAATATTTTTTATTTGACTTACAATGATTTCAGAAGAGATTAGGAAAGAAATTAATTAAAGAACTAGATTCTTGGGAACAATTATTTTACAAGGCTCATTTTCATTAATGTCATTCCTAGGATAGAGATGATCACTGAGTTTTCTTCACAATCAGGTTCACCATGGGCAAGAAGGTCCTGCCTTCCCCACAAGGAGATCCTGCAGTCACAGGCTCCATCCTCCATCAATGATGACAGGATTGCCTGTCACATAGGCTGACTGCAGTAATAAACATAAAGAGACACAACAGTTAAACAAGTGTGAACAGGCTTGGAAATTTTTTTCTATGACTGCGAACAGTTGATTCTCATGCTAACAGAAAACCTTACTTACAATTTTAATTTAGGAAAATTGAAATTAAAGTTTGAATGATTTAGAACTGCTGACCTGTGAACTGGAGCTAAATGGCCCCTGTCCAGTATCCAAGAAGATGCTACATCTTAAACAGGATTAGTTGGGTATATGGTTTCAGAATCACTAAGTTAAGTAGTGGTGATATACAGCCATTCCCCAAACCAGGATAAAGTGTAGGCTAAAATACCACATATTCATTCTAATACTCAGAACTATTCAAAACTGGCTTAGTTTTGACCACTAATAGACTTTTCAACATAAGTGTGTCAGTCGAAAAGGGTTCATGTCAATGAACAAAGTTAAAAAACAGACAATGTATATTTAGTTAACAAAGGATTTTAAAATATAATTTCTAGTTTATGCTCACACAATTTTTCATTTTCCAAAGAACTAAAGCTGGAGTGATCCTTGTGGTAGAAGTTCTCCTCCTCCTTTTTTTTTTTCAATACTGTGGATTGAACTCAGGTGTGCTCTACCACTGAGCTATGTCCCCAGCCTTTTTATTTTTATTTTAAGACCAGGTCTTGCTTAGTTCCTAAGGCTGCCTTTAAACTTGCAATCCTCCTGCCTCAGCCTCCCAAGTTGAAAACTAAAAATCTTTTTAACTTAAAATGGATAAGTAAGTCTCAAAGTTGTGTTCTTAGTTTTAAATCAATCTAAATAAATGAAAGAGGTTCTAGAAAGACATTACACTATGAGTATGGAAATTTTAAAAGTTCGATATATGAAAACTGATACAATAAATCAGAAAAACTTGGGGGTTATTAGTCTCATTACTAAAGAAATGATCCCCAACTTGCTTCAAAAAGCAAACTCTAGCAGGGCACGGTGGTACATGCCAGTAATCCCAGGGGCTCAGAGGTTAAGGCAGGAGGATCAAGAGTTCGAAGCCAGTTTCACAATTTAGCAAGGCCCTAAACAACTCAGCAAGATCTTGTCTCTAAATAAAATATAAAAAAAAGATTGGGAATGTGGCTCACTGGTTAAGTTTCCCTAGGTTCAATCCCTGGTACAAAAAAAAAAAAAAAAAAAAAAAAAAAGCAAACTCTACTATGAATTGCTTCTAGCTCCTCAACCAAAACAAAGCCATTTTTGTTACACATATTAAGAATATTTGATATTTGGCAACATAAGGATAATATGACTTATCATCAGCAGTATTTTTAAAGCAAATGAGCTCTTCTGAAGATATGGAGTCAGAGGAATCACACAGGCTAAGGTGCTTGCTCCCCTAATAATCTGCCTAGCCCTTTCTCTGGCCATTAACAAGGTTTGCTAACAGGTCTGAGAAGTGGTGGCTCCTCTGTCACTAAGACATTTCAATCCCGTATTTGTCACATTCACCAGCCATCTGGTGTGCACCCACTTTACTGTAAAGAGGAGCTAACTTATGAGTAAGATACCTCCTTAGTCCCACCCCAACCCGGTCCTCCTCTCTTCCCATTCATCCCAGATCCCTGTTTATGTAATATTCAAAGACATAAAACAAAAGAGGATGCTCTTGTGCTCTATACCTTATAATGTAGTTTTTGTTTTCTCAGCTGTATATCATTTAAAAATACACACTAGGCATTAAGGATGAAATTGATTACTAAACAGATGCAGAGTAGGAGAGAGTTAAGAATTTTCATACACAAAGAAAACTAAGTAATAGGAAAAAAATAGCCAGTAGAATTCTCCGTAACAAATCACCAGTAAAACTAAAAACACCACATATGAATCCTGCCTTCCCTGAACACAACTAAATCTGATGAACCCCTTAACACTCTTCCCAGTTCTTCAGAAGCTCTTGCAACCCTAGAAGTTCCCCTGACTTACATTTAATCAGGATGTCCCCAATTGTAAGTTTTCCTGTGCTGGGGATGAAACCCAGGGCCTTGTTTGTACTAGGCAAATACTCTAACCAACTACTGACTTATGTCCACAGTCACTATCACCCCTGGTTTAAAAATTTTATTTTGGGACAGAGTCTAAGTTATTGAGGCTGGCCTCAAATTTGCAGTCTTCCTGCCTCTTGAGGAAGCTGGGATTACAGGCATGTACCACCACATCTGACAAATTATAATTTTTGAAAGAAATCCTCCATTTCTTTTGCTATATGATTTTGAGACATTAAGGTTGAATAAGGGAGCCAAGTGTGCTGGTGCATGCCTACAATCCCAGCTACTCACGAGGCTGAGGCAGGATGGTTACAAGTTTGAGGTCAGCCTTAGTAATTGAGCAAGATGCTGTCTCAAAATTTAAAAAAATATATAAAGGGGTGCAGATGTAGTCTCAATAGTAGAGTGTCCCTGGGTTGAATCCCCAGCACTACGAACACACGGAAGTTGAATGAGGGAATCACTGGCTCTGATCAAATGGCCTTTCCTTAAGTAGACTAAATCAGAACATGCCCCTATCTCGTAAACACAGCACCTCAGCATTCATGTGCCAACCTGAACGACTTTAGGTTGATGAGAAAATAGTAGTCGAATGTGATGGAGGGTAATGAGCTTTCTGGGAAGAGGAATGCTTACTTCATCAGAAGCCAGATACACACAGAGCAGGGCTACTTCTTCTGCAGTTGCAAATCTTCCTGTCTTTTGTCTCTTCAGGAAGTCATTCAGTGCCTGGGATCAGAGACCATTCCAGACATCAGTGATGCTGGCTGACATGTGTGCACACCTGCAACTTCTTTAAGGTGTGAAAAGCAAGGAAATCTACAAAGGAACTATGGGTTTGCCACCTTGAAGAACCATCAGCTGGGGTTATGGTGATTCTTTCACCCAAGGTGCTCAAACTATCCATGATATAATGACACCCACAGATACTGTGACACATCAGAAAGCTGATATGAAAGAAGAATGTTTTTTTTTAATTTTATGGTAAATCATGTAACATGAAATTTACAATTTAACTATTTTAAGTGCACGATTCTGTAGTGTTAAAGACATTCACGTTGTCTTACCACCTTCTAATATCCAGAATGCTTTCCATCTTACTAAAATGAAACTCCATACTTACAAAGTAGTAACTTTTCATTCCCCTTTGCCCCAGCCCCTGGTAACCATTTTCTTTCTCTATGAATTTGTCTACTCTGGGTAAGGAAGAGGACATTTTTTTAACCAAAATGTTTAAACATATTTAAAATTCTAGTAATACCTCTTCAGGATTTTCTCTGGCTTGTATTCTTTCTTGCAGAGATGGGGTATCAACGGTTCCTAAATCACAGGATGACATTCAGTTTGGTTACTTCTTTAAACCAAAAAAGTAGATAATTAAACTTCAAACTTCCTTTCCATATAATACAATTAGTGACACCCTTCTCCTTTGACTTAAAATGACAATTTCTCCTTGGCTGCCTGATCTCTTGACATGTAACTTCTTTAATAACATTATTATGATTTTTCTCTAACAGACTATGATTATTTGTAACAACCACAATGAGATGTAAATAAAATCATCCAAGCATTTTATCATCCAGTTTGCCTTAATGATCTCAAAAACATTCTTTGCTGATAAGTTTTCTGTAGGGATCCTTAGGTAGAACTCCAACACTGCCATCATTCTTGGTGATTTAGGTGGCTATAAATCTTCCTTAAAATTTTGCCTATTTTCATTGATTCTAAATTCCTGTTTTTAACCACTGTTTTAAATTTTTAATAAAAATTATGATTTGAAATTGTTTTACTTTGAAAAAGAAAAATAAGCTAGGCATGGTAGCATGTGTTCCTGTAATCCCAACAGCTCAGGAGACTGAGGCAGGAGAATTGCAAGTTCAAAGTCAACCTCTGCAATTTAGTGAGGCCCTAAGCAATTTAGTGAAACCTTGTCTCAAAATAAAAAGGACTGGGGATGTGGCTCAGTTATTAAGCACCCTTGGGTTCAATCCTCAGCACCAAAAAAGAAAAGAAAAATAAGAATGAAACTAAAATTTCAAAGTCCACGTAGTTCATGTGTTTCTACAGCAAGCTTTCCAGACTTCTTCTTATTTATTTATTTATTTTTATTTATTTTTAAGGTGTAGATGGACAATGCCTTTATTTTTATGTGGTGCTGAGGATTGAACCCGGGTCCTGCCAGTGCTAGTGAGCGCGCTACTGCTGAGCCACACTCCCAGCCCAAGACTTCTTTGTTAACTCATATAATCTGTAATTTCTCTTTAGAGGACTTATTTTATTTTTTTTGAGACTGTACAGTCCAGTACTCTGGGGAACCATGTGATCTTTTGAGGTTGTAACAAATGCTTTTACAGTCATACCCTCAACTTCATCTTTAGAATATGCTCCTGAGAATGCCATAGATCTGATCTTTGCTCTGAAACCATTAATTAAGTTGGGCATGGTTGTGTACAGCTGTAATCCTAACCACTACCACTCAGGAGGCTGAGGCAGGAGGATTGCAAGTTCAAGGCCAGCCTCAGCAACTTAGCAAGGCCCTATGCAACTTGACAAGACTTTGTTTCAAAATAAAATTATAATAATTATTTTAAAAAGAGAGCTGGAGATCCTTGGGTTCAACCCCCAGGAGAAAAAAAAAGAAAAAAAAAAGAAACCATTTCTTAGTTGTGGTATCATATTTCCATTTTTAATGGAGAGGCTGAGAATCTTCAAAATCAGAAACCCTGACACCTACATGTCAGGTGAGCCCTTTCTTCAGGTTCTTTCTCTCTTCTTACACTTTATCATAAGCAGACAGCACTTTCAACACGCCGGGTGGAAACTGCCTTAACTAGATCACCCAGTACATTAGAAATATTTTCTACCTTCACATTACTGCAGGAACTGAGGTCCGCTTTTGCCCACTTCCCAATGTTTCCCCCCTTGTCAACAGCTTCCTTAATGTCCAAAGTTTTACTATCAGGAGGTACCTTCACTTCCACACTCTCCTCAAAACCCTCAGAGCTTTAAGAGCTTCCTGTCACTGAGGTGGGTGAGCATGGCATCCTACAGGGCTGGTGCTGATGGCTATTAAATGAAAACTGTAGAGCAAGCCAATGCCTGCACATGAATTCAGCTGTCACTGGGCTCTGCTGGGTCCAGGACACAGACGGACAGACACCCTGTCTACGAATATCTGGTCGGAGATTCGTGACTCACATCATCAGCACCGTCCCAGTCACACTCGTTCCTGCTCAGGTTTCTTCTGTGTCTGGCTCTGTGAATCACAGGCCGTTCGTTGTTCCATAGACTTTGGGAACATATTTTCCAATCTTATGAAAAATCCAGCTGCTGAAATAACCACATTTTCCAAACCATTTTGCCATTTTTTTTTCCTCCACTGGGTAAACAGTACCAAGAATAGCTTACATTCAAGTACCACCAACGTGTACATCAAAACCCAGAGAAACCCTCTCTCCTGTTTTATTCTTTTTCTTAGCGTTATCTATCTTTACATTTCTACTCCAAGAAAAATAAAGCAGCATATCTCAATCACTGAAAATCGGTAGCTGGAAGGATATTTCATAGTTTTCCCTCCTGTAAGTGGTTTTTATCCCAAGATTCAAGCAGAATCTCTTGTGGGACTTACCAAAAGACAGGCAGTTCTCCCCCACATCAACTCTGTC
Source organism: Ictidomys tridecemlineatus (assembly GCF_052094955.1). Classification (NCBI taxonomy): domain Eukaryota; kingdom Metazoa; phylum Chordata; class Mammalia; order Rodentia; family Sciuridae; genus Ictidomys; species Ictidomys tridecemlineatus. Next base: position 100,084,694 of record NC_135485.1, on the reverse strand, counting down.
CCCAAATTCTGGCATGCCATGCCCTTCAGTTTGGAAAGGTCCCACAGGTAATTTAAAAATAGTCCTCCCAAATCCTCCAACATCAGCAGACAACTTCTGAAAACTATGATCTTGCATAGGCAGTGTTTCTTTTTGGAGGACATTAATAATCATTAGGTACCCTCTATTCATTTTGGGTGGTGGAAATAGGTCAAAGCAATATCTATCAAACAGACACATCCACAGTTACTAAAAGTCTCACTTTTCTTCTTCCTTTGTATGAGGGGCCAGAACATTTTTTTTGATAGAGATAGCAAACATTTTTGGCTTTGAGATCCATTTGGTCTTTGCCTCTGCAGCCTGAAAACACAGCCAATACATAGCAAATTGACTGTGAGTGTGTTCCAATAAAACTTTAAAACCAAACAGGTGGTATCCAAAGTTGGCCTGCAGACCTTAGTTTGCAGGCCCCTTTCTATTGCATAAAGAAGGGTTAAAGTCTCCTTTTGATTTCTGAGTCACCTCATGATTCTGATAGATCCCTATGTTGTGCCAGGCTCCCTTTACATTCTCCCTCCTGTCTTATAAACATGGTCTGCTTATTAGCTTTCCCCTGATAAGGTCACCCTGGTCTGATTCCCAAACATCAGGCCCTAACAAGTTTTGTCTTAGGGACTTGATTGCAAATTGCCCTGCACATGTGGGTGGCTTTTAAATCCTTTGCATCTGTGACTCATTCCTAATGACTAAGGGTCTCTTTCCCAACTTACAACTGGAAGACTCTTACCTTAGGAAGACCAGAATCTTTCTTTTGAACTTTTCCCAATGACAGAATACAATGTAACATTTGGTAAATGAACTTACGCAAAATGATTCTCACGGTGGCAAACAGGATATCAGAAAGGACACATTCATAGCTCTGAAACTGCCGGACTCACCTGGGCACACACAGTTGCACCTGATACCCTGCTGGATGAAGTCTGCAGCGACGGACTTTGTAAGGCCAATCACGGCTGCCTTGGTGGTGCTGTACACACACCTGTTCACCACTCCTGAGGGGCAAGGCAAAGAGGGACAACTGAAGGAATGAGAAACATAGTCTCTTTTAGAGAGGAAACACAAGGTAGTTTTCTCAATAGTATTTTCCTGCTTCCTCCCACCCTCCTTTAAAAAAAAAAAAAAAAAAGAAATCAGGTTTTCTCCCTTAATAGGCCAGTTGCTGCATCTAGGAAAATAATTTTAGTACAGGTACAATTTAACTGAGACCCAGGTGTTGAGATGCTGCAGTTACTTAATAACCAACAGCAGTCTGCTTCTGTTGTCCATTGGTGTAACTCTTAAGCAGATTCTAAAAGAAAAAAAAAGTGGAGGAGAAACAAAACCAAGCAAAAACCAAGCAATATACACAAGTGTAGGCACTTCTTTACATTCCTCTCTTGAGCATGCTGAGAGTGTGTGTCGTTGAGAAGAAAAGGAACATTACCTCAGCAGTAGCTGTTTCATTTAAAACTCAAATCCACCTGAGCCAGGCTGTGACATTATCTCCATTTTCCCCTGCCCTCCTATTCCTTCCACTTGGCTTTTCATTCAGAATCCAAATCAACTGTCTTTGGGAAGCATTCCTCTAACCCATGGGCAGAGTCCCCTCCCCTATAATGTGAGGGCACTTTGCACAAACCTCTTGTTAGAACACTCTCACACTGTAGGATGGTGTTTGCCTGCCTTTCTCCTCCTTTTGGAGTATGAATTTGGGGAGGCAGGTGCTCACTCTATCATTCTATCATCTTTTGTGATTTTTTGTTTGTTTGTTTTTACTTTTTCTGAGGAATAGAAGTTGATGTTAATGTTTATAACTGCACTTTACCATTTTGCAGAGTAATTTCAGGTACATGGATCTTTCCTTTCTTCTCCCTTTTCTTTCTTTCTTTCTTTTTTCTTTTCTTTTCTTTTTTTTTTTAGACAGGGTCTCACTATGCTGTCCAAATTATGCTCAAACTCAGGAGCCTCCTACATCAGCATCCCAGGTAGCTGGGATTGTAGGTTGTACCATTGTGCCCAACTCAGTATATCATTTTGGATTAATTAACTGATAAATGTTTCCTTCCCCAGGTCAACATTCATCTCCATGTCCATTAGAAGAAATAAAAGGGAAGTGTTAGGGCTGGCCCCAAAATGGCTGTAGTAAGGCTCCCTCCACAAAACTTCTGATGGGCTATATTCTTCTTCTTCTTCTTATTATTATTAAATTTTTTTCTTTTTTTAAAATATTTTTTTAGATGCAGATTTTTTAGTTGTTTATATTTAATGTTGTGCCAGGGATAGAACCCAGTACCTTATGCATGCTAGGCAAGCCCTCTACCATTGAGCCACAACCCCAGGCCTTACATTATGTTCTTAGTGTGTAGCCAGGGCTGGGAACTGACTATGTAAGGGTTAGTCAAGGCCAGAAACACTGTGACTCAGTGTATAGACTCAAGATCACACACATTAACTTGTGAGTATGCACCACTACCCCCCCTGGGGTGTTGGCAGTGTGCCTTATTTGTTTGGCCTGCATATAAAAAGGACCTATGGAAATGGGCTGGGGTGGGGGCTAAAATGGAACTGGGGGCTGAAGCTGAAGATGGGGGCTGGCTAATGGCTATGGCCACCTCTGAATAGAGGTTGACCAATATGCCTCACATCTTCTTCTACCTGCTGAACCCCGAATCTGTTCCCTGGGAACAGATTTTTGTTCGCCCCTGCAGGACAGGAAGACAAAGAAGATATTTTTATTTAATGTCTATGACAATAGGTCTGATGGTCAAGGAATGTATTACCAACATTTTTAAAAAGCAGTTTTGAAATGATATATGGGTTTTATGACCTCAGCTATGTGTACTCCCAAACCCACAGCTCCTAAGTGTGTGCGTGTGAGCATCATGAACTCCAGAGGAAGGAAGGCACTCCTACCTTTGATGCTGGAGGCCACAGAGGACATGTTGATAATGTTGCCAGATTTCTGAGCAAGCATCTGCCAAAACAAAACAACCGTGAACGGGGAGATACTCTGTAAGCTCAAAATACTCTGGCTTTAAAATGTTTTAATTTACTTACAGTTTGCAGAACCAATTTAACCGTGGCATTAACTATTTGTGTTTGAAACTGTTTAACAGTAAACCCACAACACCCGGCCCACCCATCTGCTGCTGGGAACTGGTGGCCTGTGACACCTTCACTGACGTCTCTGAGGAGCCTTACCACTTTCCCATAGTGCTTGACCAAGGATGAACTCCGAGCCAAATGGAACACGAATGGAAGCCAGTCATTACGGTGTGTTCCTGATGTTAGGACATTATCATTCCATTCAAAACACACACATGCACACACATATCTTTTGTGTTGTGGAACTGGGCATTGAGCCAGGGGAGCTCTATCACTGAACTGTACCCCAGAAATTTTAATTTTTATTTTGAGAGAGTTGCACTGGCCTTGAATGTCCTGCCCCAGCCTCCTGAGTTGCTGGGATTACAGGCATGTGCCACTGTGACTAGCCCAACACCTATTTGTTGAATACTAACTGTTCGGGAGATTCAGAGATAAATGACACAGCCCTGTCTATAGGGAGCAGTCGATCAGCCAGCCAGCCTGGTGTGGCTGACATAATCAAAGTCTAATGACAGTGAAGAACTCCAGAGATCTAAGGGAAGGGTGGGGGCAGGAGGCACCAATCCAGGCTGCTGGTGGGGGGGCGGGCACTTGGAGGGGAGCTCCTGAGTGGGAGGTATAAGGACAGAATTCCAAAAACTAAAGTATTAGAAAAATAAAAGAGTGTTTCAAGGGAAAGGTATCACATGTACAAACTGGGAGGAGTGGATGGGCCTGGCTGGAACACAGTGTATTGAAAGAATGAGGGTGCAGAGTTCATCAGGGGCTAAACCAAAGAACCTGAGTCAGTGACATGGAAGGGTTTAAAGCAGAGGAGGAGAGGCCGATTCAGATTTAGGATTACAGAGACTACTATGGCAGCATTCAGAGACCCGTGAAAGCTGATGTAGTGATTGAAGAAAAGATGGTAAAAGTGGAGTATCAGAAATGTCCAAGGAGCAGAGGTAGCAATCACCAGCTGGGTAGGCAGGATTTGATAAGTAGTTACTGCAGTGAAGTGAGTCCCACTCAGGACAGTGTTTCCTAAGGATGCCTCCCTCAGGCTTTCCCCACTAAAATGTAAGTTCAACAAGAGGAGGGGCTTTGGCTATTTTGTGCCCTTAGAAAGGTTACACAGTAGACCATCCATAAAATTTGATGAATCAAAATTTCCTGAGGTGCTAGATTAAAAGACAGATTGCTGGGTCCTGTCCCAAACCTAACAGAAGCTATAATACACACAGCTGCTATGAATTACAAAAAGGTTTTCAAATGAACGTATGCTTTGTTAGCCATAACATGAATGTTTTTTTGAGATTCTAGGAATATGTGTGAGGACATGGGCACCGTGGCTGCTTTGGGGAAAGAAGCAGGAAGCTGAAAGAACTCTTGGCACTAAATTCCCAGTGAAATCAATGGCAAGGCAGATGGCCAACAAGAATCAGATGGACATCACTACCCTAAGTACGTGTCTGACGACACAAATGGGGTGACTCTACTGTGTACATCCAGAGATACGAAAAACTGTGCTCCATTTGTGTACTATGAACTGAAATGCATTCTGCTGTCATGTATAACAAACTAGAACAAATGGAAAAAAAAAAAAGAACAAGGCAGAGATGGTGGAGAGTAAGAGAGCAGCAAAGTGTTAACATCACTGCTGGGGGCAGTGCAGAACAAACTAGAGAACCCCAGGAAACCCAGCAGGGTGGTCATATCATGAAAATGAAGTAAAGAAAGGGTTTTTAAAAGGAGGGGTCTCTATACTCGATACAAAGGATCTAGAGAAAAAAAAATCACTTCTGTCAAGGTGAGTTTCTCTAGCAGTTTTCAGGAAAAAAAGAGGTGTAGGAAAGGGGAAGGCATGTGATAGACAAATCCAGGGTTAGGCTGGCCAAGATGATAGGGTTCTTTATTGTACTTTTTCTACCTTCTGTTTTTTGTTTGTTTGTTTGTTTGTTTTGTTTGTACTGGGGATTGAACCCAGGGGTGCTGAGCCACTGAGCCACATCCCCAGCCCTTTTTATTTTTTATTTTGAGATAGAGTCTCCCTAAATTGCTTAGGGCTAAGTTGCTAAGGCTGACCTCAAACTTGGATCCTCTTGCCTCAGGGTCCTGAGTCACTAGGACTTACTGTTTTAACACTTTGCTACTAATTGTACCTAAGAATTGACAATCTAAAATAGCCCCAAGGCATTGTGTGAATGTACTAAAGGGATACCGAGGGAAGCTGTGGTGACCCAACCAGGTCAAGGAAGACAGCTAGGAAAAACTAACATTTTGTGTTTCCTTATATGATAAAGGGGGTCATCATGAATTGGGGTTCTCTTAAAGGGATCAGGAATGTTAGTAATGCTTACTGGTATAAACTCAGGAATGTCAGTAATGCTTACTGGTATTAAACTATCTTACTGGTATATAAACTAAGCCTTCAAGTCGCTCTTTCTCATTCAATTTAGTAACTAATCTATTTATAATACACTGAGAATATATTCAAGCTATTTTAATATATAAAGAAGGCTACTATGTAGGCTCAGTCTCCAGTCTTCTGAAATGCAGTAATTCTTTGGGCAAAACTTAGAAAACAGTCACCTTGGAGGCATCGTCCTGCCCACTAACACTCATACTATCCATTCCACCCAGGTCCATCAGCTAATTTTGAAGACATTGCTCACTTCTTCTAGGCTACGTGTCTTCCCCAACACCAGCTCAGGACAGGCCCCAATTTTTGCCCTAATGGATCTTCTCCTCTGGTAGAACTTGCATTCTGCATGGACCTCTTCTTACAGTATGTTCACCTTGTGCTCTGTTTTTTGACTGATCTTTCAATCTTGCAGTGTTCTTTATTTTATTTATTTATTTTTTTGTATCTCCACATAAACAAAATTATTCTGCAACTGTTTCTGTGTTTTGACAACCTGATCTTTCCATTCTGCCCAGGCTCGAAATCCTGGCTTCCTCTGGAAAGTTCCAACTGGTATATGTGTGTCATAGTTTATGAACAGGGAAGATCCTACATGGTTAGGGCTGGAAGTGATTGCACAATTTCTGGCCCTCATTTTTAGATAGAAGAAATAAATACCGAGAAAGAGAGCATGTGTCATCTCCCAAGGCACCTGGCTGATTTGAGACAGAATTGAGAATGTGCCTGGGGACTTCTGATGCAAGTGTTTGAAACTGGTAATTAAGTTAGTCTGAGTCACTTTAAACAACTTGCACTGAATCCTTCTGATTTTAAATCCCAATTATAATGACCTCTCAAAGTTTTTTTTTTAAAATAAATGTGTTATTGCTTCTTATAGATCATTGTTAAGATTAAAGTTGAGTATGGTGGCACGACTGGAATCCTAGCTACTTGGGAGGCTGAAGCAGGAAGATGGCAAATTCAAGGTCAAATTGGGCAACTTAGACCATCTCAAGATGGAAAATAAAAAGATGTAGGGATGCAGCTCAGTGTTGGAGTACTTGCCTAGCAAGTGTGAGAACCTGAGTTCAAACCTTAATACCTGGGGAGGGAAAAACCCAGAGCTTTAAATCATAGACAAGTTTATTAATTTACCAGTTGACCTTGGTATATTTAGAAAGTTAACCTACATGTTTAAATTTCAGCTTCACTATACTCAACACCTATTTGTGAGCACTTTAGCAGTGGGCTCTGTTTTACCAGTGAGTCTCATACATGTCTTACCCACTGTGATGTAATTTCCCCCTTACCATGGGCTCTGCTTCATCCTCATATACTGTGCAAAGGATCTGTCTTCCAAAAATACATGGAAGTTCCAAATAATATTTTATTTATATATATGTATATATAAAATATAATAATATAAACTAGCAGATTTATATTTTCATTCATTCCCTAGGCACATCTAAGATCCCTTATAGGAACTAAACAGATAAAACAAACAAAAAACCCCAAACATTTCCTTCATTATCAAGTTAGTTTCCTTAATCTTGCTGCTAATGTTCACCTGGATCCTTCTTGACATCTGGTTGAGCCTCAGAGCAAAGTATCGGCTTTGCTGCGCCCTTAACACAGCTCTTCTCCAGTCCTGATGCCACCTGGTTGACTGGCATTCAAAACCCCCAGTCATCCAATTCAGCTGGGATAGGAGGGTCACAGTGTCCCCTCTGCATTTCACCAGGGTTCACTTTACAAACTTGAGCTGAGCCAGTTCTGTACTCAGTCTCTTTCATTGTCTGCTATTAATGGCTTATGAGTTCATTCAAAGTCAGGGCTGCATGCATCCTACATTAATACCCCCAGAGAACCTAGTAGAATACTTCATACTGAAAAGGGTTTTGTTTGTTTGTTTTCCATTTATACTGGGCAATGAGTATTCCTTTACTGTTGCTATTGTTTTTGTTTTAATTACCTGACCAGCTAACTTGTGTAGCAATCAAGTCCACTGTACTTTCAGTCCTTTTACAAGACTTAAATACTAACACTCTTACCAGGAAAGTATTAACACAAAGGAGTGAGGTTTACGAAAACAAGAAGGCTAAACTCTTCTACATATTTTTATAACTGTGCCATATCACAAAACAAATCACTATATCCCCAACAGGTAAGGCGCTCTGTCCTAACATGCCTTCATAATATTCCAGTAAGAGATGCCATTTCTTGCAGCAATTCAACCTTTCAATGCTGGTGAAATGTGTTGTGATTCAATTGTACCTTTATTCAGTCATGCTGCAGGGACAGTGGGCTGCATCCGTTTCATAAGGCTGTCATAAGACAGTGCCAAATATGGGGTGTTTAAGGACAGAAATTTATATGTCCTAGTTCCAGAGTGCTTGCTAGAATGATTTCCTTTGAGGCCCACTCTTTGGCATGTAGATTGCCATCTTCTGTCTTGATTTTGGCATCTGTGCTTCTCTGTGTCTTTAGTGCCACTTCCCTAAAAGGTTTCTAATGCTTGTTTGTAAAAGTAAATTTAAAAGATTAATGAGCTTTATGAAGGCTGGAGAATTCAAAAGAAGTTAACTCAAGAGGAATGTTTGCTTTCTTTCATTTTATTTTTGGTACCAGGGATTGAACCCGGGGGCACTTAAGCACTCAGCCACAACCCCAGCCCTTTTAAAAATATTTTATTTACAGACAAGGTCGGGTCTCACTAAGTTCCTTAGGCTGGCTTTGAACTTGAGATCCTTCTGCCTCAGCCTTCGGAACCTCTGGGATTACAGGTTTGTGCTCCTGCACACCCTCTCTCATCTCTCTAGTACCCCTGTGGCTCAGCTAAAGCAGAAGCTAAAGGAGAATCTTCAGGGTAGAGAGAGGCAACAGGGTCCATTCATTACCGGTGCGATTCAGGAGGCACTGAATTTTCAGGCTTCAAATTTGGGTTTTAGCCATTGGTTGGTTGTGTGGCCTTGGGAAAGTGACCTAACCTCTCAGTTTTATCCTCCGTTTAGTCAGTGGATGTATGTTATGGTTTGGATGTGAGGTGTCCCCCCAAAACAAGAAGGTTCAGAGGAGAAATGATTGAGTTGTAAGAGTCTTAACCCAATCAGTGGATTAATCCCCTGATAGGGATTAACTGAGTGGTCACTGAAGTGGTAGTGTGTGGCTGGAGGAGGTGGGAATTGGGGCATGGCTTTGGGTATATATTTGTATCTAGTGAGTGGAGACCTCTCTGTCTACTTTCTGATTACCATGTGAGCTGCTTCCCTCTGCCACACCTTTCTGCCAAGAGGTCCTGCCTCACCTTGAGCCCCAAGGAATGGAGTCGGCCTTCTATGGACTAAGACCTCTGAAAACGTGAGCCCTCAAATAAACTTTTCCTCCTCTACAATTGTGCTGCTTGGGTTTTTTAGTTAACAGCGGTGAAGCAGCTGATGAAAACAATGTGAAAGGATAGTAACTATCTCACAGGCTTTTTCACAGTACTTACAACTCCTCCACATATTTTAGGTCTATTTAATTACCTGTTATCCTGTT